>NC_141689.1:482878626-485278626 GCF_964263255.1 Lissotriton vulgaris
CTAGTCATGGTAAGGGGTACACTCCTAAAATAACCCCTGCTCACCCGCTTGGTAGCCTGGCATGAGCACACAGGCGTATCTCAGAAGCAGTGTGTAAAGCATTTGTGAACACATACAGTAATCGAGTGACAACACTACGGATGGATACCACACCAGTTGTATATTAAAAATAAGTATCTTTTATATAGATTTAATACAAGACCGCAAACGTCAAAAATCCACAATACTGTACCTAAAATGGTAGAATTAGCTTAGTTCTCTTTAGATCTTAAAATGCGACACTTTGAGTCAATGTACCTTAAGATGCGTAACGCTTCTACAACGAAAGTGTTGCAGGGATAGTGATGCATCGAAGATCTGATGCAAAGAAACAAAGATGGAGTCTTCTTCTTGATGTGATACGCTCCTCAGATGTTGGGAGGTGTCTCGACTCGATGTGACAGCTGCAGCGGCGACACCCTTGTTCAGTGATGCGACGACAGTAGCTTTTGTGGCGACACTCTTCTCCGACAATGCGAGACACGGCTGCGGCAGTAGCACGCTTCTCTGTTGATGCAAGGTGCTTCTGCAATGCGATGCGACAGTTACAGCGGCGACACCCTTGTTCAGTGATGAGACGGCAGCAGATGCAATGGCAGCGGATGCAATGGTAGCGGCTGCGGCTGCGGCGGCAACACACTTCTTCGATGTTGTGAGATGTTTCTTGTGATGCGGTGTAATGTGACAGCTACAGCGGCAACACCCTTGTTCAGTGATGCGACGGCAGCGGCTGCGACGGCAACACGAAGGCCCAAAACAGCTGCAGGCACTTCCAAAAAACTCTTGGGGAGCTGGTGGTTGAAGTCTGTTGTCCCTGAGACTTCAGCAGGAGGCAAGCTCTTCTCTCAAGCCCTTGGAGATCCTTCACAATTTGAATATAGCACACACAAAGTTCCTTTCTCCTTTCTTTGACAGTCAGGCAACCACTGCAGGCCAATCCCCCAAGCAGCACTTCAGCTTAGGGATAGTCTCTCCTCAGTCTCTCTGGTTCCACTCCTCAGCAAAGGTTTCTTCTTGTTGTCCAAAAGTGATCTAAAGGTCTGGGGTTTGGGTCCCCTCTTTTATACACAGTTTCTCCTTGTTCTGTGAAGGTAGAGAGGCCTTTGCCTAGTCCAAACCAATTCTGGTCAGTCCTGGAGCACTCTGTTTACATGACTCCCTTTTTCCTTTCACAGTGCAGGGCAGAGACATCAGACACACCACAGGAGGTGGAGCCAACATTGTGGAGGGAAGGCACAGCCCTATTCAGGTCCCAGTTGCAACTCCTCCCTCCCATCTAGATTCTGATCTCTATATTTAGCACTGGGCTGACTCACCCTGTCTCCTGGAATCCCTCAGCCACTGTCAGTCAAACTCCAGACAAGGAGTACACAACCTAGCAGAGGCAGGCTTGGATAGTTAGACCAGAAAATTCCTACTTTCTAAAAATGGTATTTTCAAACACAGAATTTTAAAACCAACTTCACTAAAAGATGAGTTTTATTATTCTGAGTTCAGGTATACTAAACTCGAATGTCTACCTAGTTCCCAGAGTCAGTTAGGATTATGAGATGTAATAATCAAACTACCCATTCTGACCTGTGGGGAATAGATAGACTTGCAATATTGAAAAATGAGAATAGCTGTAATTCACTATTAGGACATGCCACACACATCAGGGGTTGTCCTACCTTATACTTACAATGCACCCTGCCCTTGAGCCTACCATAGGGGTGTCTGATATGAAGAAAAGGGAAGGTTTAGGGACTGGCAAGTGGGTGCACTTGCCCCGTTAGCATGGCAGAACCAGACTGCACACAGGCTCTGCAATGGCAAGCCTTAGACACACTTTTACAGGCTGCTTCTGTGGGTGGCACACCCAGTGCTGCAAGCCCACCGGCAGCATATGGGGTACCATCCGGAGCACTCCTGGTGCACTGTACTAAGGTCTGACAGGTATACCAAACCAGCCAATCATGGAATCACTAATTCATACATCAATTTACAATAGGGAGCACTATGGCACTGGACAGCAGTGGCACAGTGCCCAAAGCATCTAACTCCAACAAAAAGGCATAAGGCAACAGCAAAAAATGGAAGGGTGACCCACGCCAAGGTGCCAGGTCTAACACAGGGTATGAGATGGGGCATTGGATTTGTAAGGGACAAGCCTGCATGATCAACTGGACCCTGTGGTGTGGTTGTAATATTGTGCTCAGGAAGTCAATCCAAATCATTGAGGTCTCCCAGGGGAGCAAAGCGATTTAGGTGTGCCAGTTGCCCAATTGGGACATTATCGACACCACTAAAACCTGTTGACTAGGTTAAGCGGGAAGCATACGGTAGGGGTCATGAGAAATGCTCAGGGGTAGTGGTTTGATTCCAATATCAAGTGGGTGTAGCTGCGAGGATCATATTTGTGCTGGAGGGTGAAACCAGAGAGACCCTGCTAATGGAGGTGCCAAAGGATGGGGCCTCAGAGCCGGGGATGGGATTGGTGTTGGCGGAATTTGGCAATAAAGCAGCAGAAACATTCCCCTGCATGTTTGGTGCATCCATCTGAGAAGCCTTCAGATGCAACAATAAAGGGGAGACTCCGGGGCCCGCCGACAGTTGTCTTTCAGCCCGGTTAAGTTCCTTGGAAATGGCCCCCACTGTCTTTGCCAAAAAAGAGTCAGTAGTTGCACTTCTTGGGACTGTAGGCGTCGTGGCAGGCACAGCTTTCTTTTTCTCCATGATAACTGTACTGCCAGAAGTAATAGATGATTTCCCGGCACCGAGGTGACAGAGTAGGCAACAAGTCAACTATTACTGCATGTCTTCTAGCTCTGCCACTGCCGCTGAATGATTACATCAAATGAGCCAGGCTGGGGGACCAGGAGAGGACCAAGAGAGCTGGCCCAGCCCAGCTTCATCCGGCCGCTGACAGGTAAAGAAGAGCCCCCTCTTGGCATGGTCCCACACTGCGGGACCCTCCACAAGTTTTTGAAAGCACCTCCAGGTGCAAAGGGAAGTCGGCGGTGACCTCCCAGCCGCATGCCCTTCTGAGGCTTATGGTCCTGGCCCACTGTTCCTCCGGTGCCCCTCTCTCGCGGGCTGCAGGACCCTCCATATGTTTTTTAAAGGGCCTCTGGGTGCAAAGGGAAGCGTCAGCAGCCTCCCACACATTTGCACTTGTGGGGCTTGTAGTACTGCCCCACTGTTCCTCTGGTGCCACCCTCTCCCACGCTGCGGGACCGTACAAAAGTTTTTTTAAGCGCTTCCCGGGTGCAAAAGGGAAGTTGTCAGCGGCCTCCCAGCCGCGTGTGCTTCTGGGGCTTGTACTCCTGCCCGACTGTTGCTCCGGTGGCACTCTCTCCCCTGAGGTGTAACATCATTTGCATTGGAAAGCGTTCACACACAAAGGAGCAAATACTTTGCCTCTGTTCTTGCACAATTTTGCAGTTGTAGGCACAGAGGCAAAGAGGCCATCAGGAGGTGCTCTGAGTTCATGCTCCAAAGAGCTGGTGCACAGTTAGTGCACTCCCCGAGGGTGCGCCATGGAACCTCCAGCCATCCTCCTGCAGGAGTATGCCGTCTCTCACTGCGCCTGTCTGCAGGGGATTTCTGCCACCCATTCAAAAGCTGGCCGTGTTGCTAACTGCATCCTTCGATGTGGACTGAACACTGAAAATAGCCAGTTGACCCCAGTGGCACAGGCCACAATATGGGCCCTTGAGTATTTCAAACTGATAGCACGTTTTCTTCCTATTAATCGTGTTTGGAGATTCCTTCACTACTTCTAACTGGACTACCTCATTCACGATGAACCTCTGCCCTCTTTTCCTTTTGCATTTCTCACCTTCTCCCTCTTAATTTCACTATTAGTTACTGCTTCCTGCTGGATGTCCCGGATTCGTTATTTTGCATACTAAAATCTCTTACATAAGACTGTTCATAAGACTCTTAAAATTCCCTTCTCCTGTGGTGTGTCACTTATTAAAATGTTAACTGCTGAGATCATGGTAAACATAAAACCGCCAATGTTCACATTTTTTGTACCTGAGTGTTACATACATATTCTGCCCATAAATATAATTATGAAGTATTGAGAAGTAAACTAAATATAAAACGCTACGGGTAGCACATTGTTTCTGCACTTTCTATAAAGAGCGCTAACATCCTCAGGAAATATTCCGACCTTAAGGAAAACTGGAATCATTGTTTTTTTATATTAAAAAAATCAGCCTTTGCAATTTTTTCTGATTCATTCATTGCTGAAGAAGGTCAGTTGTGCAAGGGTGTGAGGGGTCTCCTTTACGACGGAGCGCGTTCTATGATGTAGACCTAAAACGGAGAATGTTGCCACCTCTCTCTATAAACACCAGACGGGTACGTGGCCTATATGACGTTTCACATTTGGGACTAAGTTTCATATCTCTGCTATTACGAATATCTCACATCTAAATCTCAAGGTGGTACAATGAAAAAAAATCACTCACAAATTGCTTCAAAAGCAGATTATTTCCTGACTTCAATTTCGTCTGACCTACTCTAAGCTGATGAAACGACGATCTCAGATAAGGCAAACCTGCCCTCCTATTGCTTCTGAGTGCAACAAGGAAACGATGCTAAGAAGCATCACAGGAGCCATTGCAGGTCTCTCAAAAGGGAGCATTCAGATGCCAGAGTGGAGTTTTGTGATGAGTCACACGACAACATACTTCTTATCTCTTCTACTGCTCTTTCACAAAGCAGTTAAGTGTTCTCCATATTAGCTGAAGCAGTGGCAACAGAAATGATGGGGCCCTCCTGCAGAATAAGGCGAGGGTCACCTGAGATCCCCTTATCCCACGAATATTCCTAAGCCATAGACTGAATGGAGGTCCCATGAGGGGTGAGACCCCTCTGCACTAAATGTGTTACTATGCCCCTTCGCTGAAGCCACCATGAAAAGGCGCGTGTTGAACGATTGAAAAGTGCTGGCCAATGCAGGAACTTTAAAAAATATATGGAACTGATGTGCAGATTCCCGAGGGAAAGAATCCCCATAGCTCCTGGCTCCAGGAGTAAAGGCTAATGTGTAGATATCAAGGACCCCCTGAGAGGATGGGTACTGCAAGTCCTAGGTCAGGGATTAATAGCATTTATTTATTTATTTTTACAATTTGTACAGCGCGAACAAATGCCCGAAGGCGTCTCGGTGCTAGATACTGTGCGTGAAGTTCCCAGAGACTAAGTCGGCTGCTAATCTTGAGCGAACAGCCAGGTCTTTATTTTTCTTCGAAATTGCATCAAGGACGGACTTTCTCTGATGGTTAGTGGTAGAGAATTCCAAAGTCTAGGGCCAGCCACCAAGAAGCGTCTGTCGCCCCAAGTGACTGTTTTGGTTCGTGGTATCAGCAGGAGTTTTTGGTTGTTGGAACGGAGCGATCTTGTGGATGAGTGGAATCTTAGGTGGGATTTAAGAAAATGTGGGCCGTGGTTGTGCAGTGCTTTGTATACTATGCAAAGCGTTTTGAATTTAATCCTATTCCGGATCTTGAGCCAGTGGAGGTCCCTTATGGTCTCGGAGATTGGCATGAATTTCGGTGTTCCTGATAGAAGACGGGCTGCAGCGTTCTGGATCGTCTACATTTTGTTGGTCACTCTGGCTTGGGTATTAATAAATAGGCCATTGCAGTAGTCGAGGGAGGACAACACTAAGGAGCTTACCAGTGTCTTAGCGGCTGCATTTGGTAGGAACGGCATAATTTTCTTAATCAGCCTGAGTTTGTGGTGGGCAGTGGCTGCTATTTTGTTTGCGTGGGCCATAAAGTTTAGGTCACTCCAAGATTTCTGACAGTAGGAACTGGTTTAGGGGGTGTTCCGTACGTGGCGGGCCACCAGGTAGTCGACCAGCTGGGTGAGAGATGTCCAAAGAGGACCACCTCAGTTTTTTCGGAGTTTAGTTTTAGGCAATCGGAGGCCATCCAGTCTCCAATCGCCCACATGCCCCCTCTAAAATTTTCTGCTACCTTTTCTCCATCCCCATTGATGGCCAACACAAGCTGCATGTCATCAGCATATGAGGTAAGGCTCATCCCATGGGCCTTGATGACGGCGGCCAGGTCCGACACATAGATATTAAATAGTGTCAGACTTATGGATGAGCCTTGCGGTACCCCACATGGCAGTGACAGCTTGTCTGATTGGAAATGCCCCAATGTGACCACCTGCATTCTTCCGGCCAAGAAGGAGGAGAGCAGGTTCTTTGCCATGTGGCGAATGCCCATCTTTCCGACATGGTCAACCAGGATCTTGTGGTCGACCGTGTCGAAGGCTGCGGATAAGTCGAGAAATATCAGTATCGCTGTACCTCCCTGGTCTCGGATCACTCTTATATCCTCTGTTGCTTTAATTAAGGCAGTCTCCGTTCCATGGTACTTGCGAAAGCCAAATTGGGTGTTGTCCAGTAATTGGTGCTTCTCTATGAACTCTGAAAGCTGTGTATTCATAGCCTTCTCCACTACTTTGGCTAAGAATGGTAGGCTAGCTATGGGGCGGTAGTTTTTTAGTTGTTCCTTGTCCAGGTTGGCTTTCTTCAGGAGTGGTTTAACCAGAGTGTTCTTCAGTGAGTCCGGGTATATCCCAGTACTGAACATTGTATTGCATATTGAGGCTATGTCAGGGGAGAGACAGTCCATGACCGGACAGGTGACTTTGAGAGGGCAGGGGTCTAATGCTGATCCTGATTTAATGGTAGCAATTATGTCCTTAATTTGTAGTTCTATTAGGTCTGTGAACTGGGGCAGTTCGGTGTCTTGAGTCTTACTGTTAGGCTCGTGTGAGATGATTACCGTTTTAGCAGAAAATGCTTGGTATATATCATTCACTTTAGTGAAAAAGAAATTGGCCAATGAATCACAGAAGACTTGAGATAGTGGCGGAGATAAGTCCGGCGTGTTTCCCGCTAAGATCTTGGTGATTTCGTACAGTTTTTTACAGGAGTTGTTAGCGTTATCGATCTGTTCTGTGAAAAACTTTTTCTTGGTTTCGACAATGAGGGCTTTACACTGCCCAAGTGCTTCCTTGTAGCTAGCATGAAAAGTAACAACCAAGGCACTTAAACCACAGACTATTTCTGTTTCAGTAAAATAAACTATAGGGAAAAGAAAGGATGTGAGTAGGTCTAAATTCTATTTTTATTGTTTACCAAGTAAAAGAATCACAAAAAAATACATAATTAAAATCATTAAATTTAAAAAGAAGATATTTCTCATAGCATAGTCAATAAAAATTCTACAAAAAACATTCAGTACCACAATTTAAAACAATATTTTATATAAAATCACATTTAAAAGGTGGCATCAACAAATTAATTTTCTACGCGCGTTTCGGCGACCAGCGCTTTCTTCTGGAGTAGCCACGCGTATCCTAAATAATAAAAGGAAAAAGGAGAATTTAGACCTACTCACACCCTTTATTTTACTGAAACAGAAATAGTCTGTGGTTTAAGTGCCTTGGTTGTTACTTTCCAGGAGTAAAGGCTGCAGGGTGAGAACAAAGATGGAAAACGGACTCAGTGAATGCATTGCAAATCCCTGTCACGGAGTAAGAAGAGATCACATTTCAACGCCTTCTTGCATGCTGCTTGGTGTCTTGTGTGAAATGTGATCATTAGCTTAAATCCTGCTACATGTCTGGTTCACTAAACACTCTCATCGGCGTGAACTGTCACTCTTGTTGCCAGAATTCACAGGAAGGTCAGTGATTGAAGGCACTTGGGATATGTAAAGACCTCTAACATTTCACATCAGTAAGGACTAAAGGACTGTCCGGGATAGGCAGCGTGGAGAAACCGATACTGTGCACTGAGGTTCAGGGCCTCATGTACAAAAGTGTTTTGTGGTGGCAAAGCCTGTGGTTCACAAAACACAGGGTTTACATCCGCAACGTACTTTTTTAAAAGAATCAAAGCTATTTAACAAGTCAGGCAATTAGTTTAAAGGGCTTTTGTGATCCATTGTGAACCCCAAATAAGAGTGGATGTGAAAGAGACTGTCAGACCCCGTTTAGGAGGCTAGGTGGCAGGTAGTTACTTAGCCACAACCGAGGGTGCCACGGCCTTTTACCACTGTGAGTGTTGAGGTCTTTTACCACTGCTGTCGCGATCTGAGCTACTATGGCTGTTCAAACTGAGTCAAGTTCCAGTTTTTTCTCAACTACATTCTGTGAGACTCACGGCGAGCCCCTGCAAGAGCAGGTATGTTATTATAGGCTCGGTAGAAGAACCAGCAAAGCGTGACACAATTAATCCCTTATGAGTGTATGGCTCTCTTCCTTAGACTCCGTCAGGCCCATTATCTACAAGAAGGAAGGGCAGTTTTCCGGCCTCCTCTCAATCAAATCTTGTGAGATGTTCGGTGAGCCCCTGTAAGAGCAGGTATGGTGTTATAGGCTCTGGGGCTACACATGAAGCGTAATGGCACCTTTAGCCGTGATATAATTAACATAATCTCCAAAATCTCTCCCACATTCATTAGGAGAATTTCTTCACCAGCGCTGAGACACTAATCCATAAGATAGACCAATAGTGAGCGTGATTTTCAGAAACCCGTTCCCTTTTAAATATGCAGATCTGACACAGGTACAAGCCCCTATAGCACTGCCACTGGAAATAAGCAGGGTGGATATAAAGATTAGACAGAATATTACCCTAAAGCACTCTCTTTAATTAACTTACAGGATCTTTTCCCGGGATTGTTGAAATATTGACACCACAATAATAAGTGCGTTAGCAAACGTACAGCAGAGAGCCGTAGACTTCCAGGACATAACCCCATAGGTAAGAAAGCCAATAGAGAATCTCTGTAGCTAGGAAACAAGAATTAGCAGGGAACAATGATTTACGGTGTGCCTCCTTAGGATAGATAGAAGTACATAGAAACTGTGTAACAAGCAGAAAACTGTATTGCAGATAATATGTACAGAGACCGCAATATATTGTATGTGTAGATAAGTAGCTTTTCCTAGTGTAATGTTACCAAACACAGCATAAGATAGGGGGACTATATAGATACAAATATAGATTTTAGAATTCTGTAAAACATAGCGATTGAGTGTATCCCTAGATGGATACCCCCCATGATGTTTACCAAAGACGCTATAAGACGAATATGTTAATAATGTATAAACAATATCATGTATGAATGTGTAATTGTATGTATATTTATTGTAGGGAAATTGTACAGACCCTTCATTACGACAGACAACAAAGAAAGGTCTTGATAAAGGTGGACCCCGTTTGTACTGAACAACCGAAACGCGTCAACGCTTTTTACTATTGTACAATTTAAGTCTCCATTACCTATGCTTATACTCAAGATTAATAGTGATAAAACATAGGTGTTAATATTTGGCAGCTTTAAATGTACCAACCTTACTTAACAAGTTTTATGTTTTACAATTTCTGTCTGTCTTTTCAATTGTGCAGGCCATAATTGATTGTGTTGTTATTTGTATGTTCTTTTTAATCATTTGATTAGGTAACCATGATATGTATAGGTATGTAATTATTTGTTTTTGAATTTTTGGATGCATAATAAATATGTTGTATCTTATTTTTTTGTGATTGCATTAGTTTTTGACTATATTGTGAATTCTGAGGCTATGTTTTAGTTTTTCTTGTATTAACCTCAAGGGAACAACTTCTTTCTCTGATTAGATAGCCTCATTTCCCTTGACTGTCTTAAGGGGTTCCTCTCTCTTTCTTAAACCAACTGAGTCAAGTGCAGCCTTTCAGCAATTGACTATTAGTAGCTAGGGTTAAGGGGAGCAGTCACAGGCTTCTCAGGGAGGTTAGTGTGGGGGATACTCAGGCTCAAGAAGCAATACCACCCCAACAATGCAATAAAATTAAGATCCAGCCCAATGCTTCTCTTTGTAAACACAACAGGTATTTTATTACACAGAAAACATAGAATTCGACAAACAATAATGGATGAATACCTGGTCCACAGGTGAATACTTTGTGCTCTAGGGTCTTCTATCGACAAGCCCTCCCCCTGTAACCTCATGGGCCCCCCTGTCTCTGTGCTCCTCCTCTCAGGTTCAGCATTCCTGGTAGATCAGTGAGTGCAGCTCTTACTTTCTCCCCATGATTTACTCTTAGCACTGAGTCTCTCGGGCCGCACCCATTCATCCTCTCACTAAGTTTATAGTAGCAGCTCAGGCTGCGTTCAGACCCACTGCATCCTAGAGGTGGCACACAGCAGACCTCTAACTAGCTATGCAGCAGCATGTCGCACAGTGCCATGCTAGTATGGCAGTGACAAGAGAGTAGGATTTTCACTGGAACTTGCATATCGTGGCTTACACAAGTGCTCTGGTAGGAACTTAAGTCTGGTAGGTACTTGACTTGAACACTCTGGTGAGAAATTGCTTCTTCTTCTTGAGCGTGACAGCCACATGCCTGCAGGTGATGATTCTTCGGTGCGGTGGTTGGCAGGTACTATCTTCCCCACACAGCTTTTCCTTGCAACAACATTGCTACTTCATAAGGTGCCACAGAACACTTCTCGGATCACTTCATCTTCCAGACTGGCTCCGAAGCAATGACAAATTTGGCAGTGCCACCAATAGGCACCTATTCTGGCTTCAATAGGGCCTACTGCATGAGCACACTGTTCCAGATGCCTGGTACCTACAATGGGGATACATGACAAAGGTCACACAGCCTGATCCAGCTATTTCCGATCCCCTTCTCACAAAAATGAGGAAGAGAGACAAGAATGTGTCCCTCTTCAAAGGGCTCCTTTCATTAACAGCAGATACTGTAGCCATCTCTATGTACTCACTGCCATCTACCTAAAGGCTGCTGGATTCAGAGTCATTTACAGAATCAAGAAGGGCCCTAACACTTCTAAGGAAAGCCCACCTTCTCTTTCCTCACCATACAGTCTGGTGCTCCCTAACCCATCTTGGATAGGCCACCATACACATATGCTGTCTGTAGAAAGCTACCTCTGTGGCATCTTCTACTCTGGTCCAGGTTATGGGCTTCCAAAATGAAAACCACAGACCTGTATCACTCATTCACTGCACTCTATCACATCTAGCACGCATGCACATGTACAGTGCCTGAGATATAGCATTCAAGATTCAGGGTTCATCGCTGAAGGGTACTACCCTGTACGGTTACTCACCAATGACTTTGTCACACACAGAGAGAGTAATTATATATGTCTTTATTATTCAGCGTGTAAGCAAGAACTCAAAGTTCCAAACCTGCATTCACTTCAATACCCTCCAACTCCTACGTCACAGGTCTAAAGAGTCCATCAGGAACCAAGAGAGTTCCATCATTCTTTATTTACATGACACTACATCTCCCCCTTTTCTAAATAAAAAGTTACAACTATTTTATATTTAAATAGAAAAGTAAAAAAAATATTATAGATAATTACAAATACACATGCACTTATCACTATTCGATGAGCCTTCATGGCACTTGGATCACACGTCCTGACCGGGTCATCGGAAACCCTTTCGAAGTGTCTGTGAACTGCATAGGTGAGGTGGAAACAACAGCAGTCATAGGATCATTCACTGTTTGTCCGGACCTAGGGCCCGATGTTGATAATAGGGAAATACCGATTCCTAAATACCAAATTTTACCGATTCGGTATTAAGAAATCAGTATTTCCTATGTAGGTAAAGATTTGGTGAAAAATACCGAATCCTTAATATTCGTTATTACCGAATCGGTAATTGAGATTCGGTAATAACAAATACCTACCCATTCATTCCTATGGGCTTGGAGGCCCATAGGAATGAATGTGAGGACATTCGGTATTACAGATTTGGTATTACCGAATCGGTAATCCCGGAAGTATTTCAAGGGTGCCAGGGTGTCCATAGGACACCCTGTTGCACCCCTGAAATGTGCATGTGTACACATGTGGCACACATGCATGCCCTAAGGGCATGCATGTGTGCCACATGGCACATTTCAAAAAGCAAAAAAGTGCTTTTTGAAAGGAAATCGCTACTTACCACCAACTTGAAGTTGGTAGTAAATAGCGATTCCTTAAGGCTGAGGTGCACTGTTTTAAGTGCTACCTACATTGCATTTAAGGAATCGGTATTATTGATTCCTTAAATGCAAGGCCAATAAGGAATCGATATTAAGGAATCGTTATTTACCGATTCCTTATTATCGATTCCTTCCCTTCATCCCACATGGCTAAATACCGGTCGGTAACAGTGAAATTTAACGAATTTCACCGTTACCGACTGGTATTCGCACACCTACATGTTATGTTATGTTATGTTATGTTAGCTACATTTATTTTGCGCACAGCTGCTCCAGCGAAGGAGCGTCCTGGCGCATGGAAAAGGTGAACATAACACAACGCGAGGAAAAAGTGAAAGTCAACATAAAAAGGTTAAAACAGGTAGGTTTTCACGGCCCTGCGAAATGCTAGTAGATCCTGTAAAAGGCGAATTTCCAAAGGAAGGGAATTCCAGAGAGCCGCAGCTCTCACACGGAAGGAGCGCCCGCCCATCCGGCTAAGCCTGAAACGCGGGGTAACCGCAAGGGATTGCCCAAGAGATCTGAGGGAGCGAGTCGGGACATAAGGGGATAGGAGGTTATTGAGGATCTCAGGTGCCGATCCTTTTAAAATTTTAAAAGCGAGGCTGAGTACCTTAAAATGGATTCGGCTTTTCACTGGTAACCAGTGTAGGGACCACAGAGTATTGGACGTGGGACAGGACCTCGGCAGGCCCACCACTGCTCTCGCAGCCGCGTTCTGGACGCGCTGCAGGCGGACGATCTCAGCTTGGTTAGCTCCCAGCAGGAGCGAACTGACGTAGTCCAGCCGGGAGATGATCGTCGCTTGGATGACCAACTGTCTCGTCGGGGCATCGAAAAATTTAAGCACCGGCCTCAGTCCGCGCAGAACACCAAAGCAGCATGCTGCCACCCTCTTAGTGTGGGTGGTAAAACATAAGGTGTGGTCGAGCCATACTCCCAGGTTTCTGAGCTCCATCACCGGTATTGGGGCAGGCCCGAGCTCCTGTGGCCACCAATTGTCCCCCCAGCAGTCCGTTCCTCTTCCCACGATCATCACCTCGGTTTTTTTCGCGTTCAGCTGGAGACAGTTGTTATTCATCCAGCTGGCCACCTCTCTCAGCCCGTCTCGGAACCTGGGGGCATCCAGTTCGGCATCCCCGCTGATCGTGACCGCTAGCTGTGTGTCGTCGGCATATGAGACCATGGTAAGGCCCCACTGCCTGGCGACATCAGCCAGCGGCCACACGTAGAGATTGAAAAGCGTGGGACTCAGTGAGGAGCCCTGGGGGACCCCCAGGTCCAACTGATGGAATTTGGACTGAAAAGGAGGGGTGGCAACGCAGAAGGAGCAATCGCTGAGGAAGGAACGGAACCACTGCAGAGCGGGGCCACAAATGCCAATGTTCTCCAGGCGGTGTAGGAGGATGCGATGGGACACTGTGTCAAAGGCAGCGCTAAGATCTAATAAAATAAGCGCTGCCGTTTGACCTGCATCCAACACACTCCGCAGATGTTCCACCATTGCCAGAAGGGCGGTCTCCGTGCTGTGCCCAGCACGGAACCCATTCTGCGTAGGATCGAGGACATTGGCCAGGGCCAGATGCTCAGATAAGGCTAGGTTAACATGGGCCTCCATGACTTTGGCCGGCCAGAGAAGCAATGAGATCGGGCGATAGTTTTCCGGTTTTAGAGGATCCAATGATGGTTTTTTCAGGATCGGGGAAACCACCGCCTGCTTCCACTTGGCAGGAACAGTGCCTGAAGTCAGGGAAAGATTGATTAATGAACACACTACCGTGCGCCCCTGAAAAGACGGATCTCTGAAGAGAGCAGGTCTGAGTGGGTCCGCCGGAGAGCCGGACTTGACACGTTGTGCCAGCTTGACAAACCCATCCCAAGAGAGGGTGGGGAGAGAGTGTAATACCGGGCGGCTGCAGAGGTCGTTCCGAGGAGAAAGTGGTAATGTTGTGCTGGGAAATGACAGATAGATGTTCTTAACTTTCTCCAAAAAGAAAGCGGCCAAAATCTCACACTGTGAGGTGGAACCATCCACTGGCGGAGCCGCTCTCTTAGCCATCAAATCTTTTAAAGCTTTAAAGATGGTCTTCGAGGGGTTATGGCTATTACGGAATTCCATTGCGTAGAACGCCGCGCGGGCTCTACAAATAGCTCGATGGTAGAGCTTAACAGCGGCCAAGTACGCGGTTTTTTTAACGGCATCGTACGCCTTCCGCCACTCCCTTTCTGCCCGCCTACACGAGCCCTTCAGAGCGCGGAGAGCACTGTCGTACCAAGGGCTCGACTGCCTGGAGATGGATTTACTTGCAATAACAGGCACCAATCTGTCAAGCGCCTTAGTGATCCAGCTGCAAAATTGGTCGTAGCCCAGACTAGCGTCAGACAGAGGGCCAAGTGGCTCTTCAGCCATGATGCAATGAAGATCCTCCAGCCTGAGCTTATTCCAATGCCGCCGCGGAACCCACTTTGGAGGTGGAATAGTGGGGGTTACGGGGAGAGGTAGCCACATGGACACCAAAAAATGGTCAGTCCAACACACTGGAGAAATAGCCGAAACTTGGACATCCGAAAAGTTGGTGAAGAATGGGTCCAAGATGTGCCCTGCCACGTGCGTGGGTTGAGTGACAAGTTGGGTCAGCTGAAGGGCCTCCATATCCGCCAGGAAACCACTGATGGCCGCGGTCTGTTGGATGTCAAAATGGAGGTTGAGGTCACCTATGATGCAGAAGTTAGCGCAATCACTAGCTAGCGTACTCACTGCCTCGGGGAAAGCTCCCCTGAAAGCTACATCACTGCCAGGAGGGCGATACACGACCATCCCAGACAGCGTGAACTGAGGACTGATAGTAATCTTAAACAGGGCGCTTTCGCAGCCTGCAGTATGCAGACCCGTTCAGGAGCACGCAAAAGTAGATTTTACAGCTAGGGCAATACCTCCACCTCTAGACAGCCGGTTCCATGTAAAAAGTGAATAACCTGGGGGGCAAGCCAGATTAATTATGGCTGTGTCTGTATCCTGGAGCCAGGTCTCGGTGATGATAAATAGGACCGGCTCCTCGTCAGTAATGAGGTCCATAATAGAAAGATGGTGTTTAACCAGGGATCTGGTATTGAGATTTAATATCCGCAGACCCTGAACTCGACCATCACTCAACTGAGGCACCCTTATGCCAGCCAGTGGGGCGACGGAATTATCATAGGCTCGAATACCCGTGGGCTGGTCAAGTGACCATCTCTTGCAGGCACATTGATAAGGGCCACACAAAGGGTGTTTGAGTGTGGCAGCACATCGAGGAAGGGAGTGGCCAATCTGGCCCTTAGTCTCTATGGTGACATCAATGTTTGGTGAGTGATGAGTCAGATGTTGGAAATGAGAAGAATCTCTCATAAGGAACTTCCCAGGACGTTGGGCAGTCTTTATTTGTCCTTTGGTGGTTGTTACAGTAAAGGACTCAGCCTCAAAAGGAGCATCAGATTTTTGCTTTCTATATTGTCGGACTATTACTCAATCTCCTCCCTTGAAAGTGATATCTTTCACATGATGTCAGTAGTCAGCATAGTTTTCATTTTCCGTTTGTGACCAGAATTCTCTGTGCAAATGTCTTTCTCAGTTTTAGATCTGATATTGGTCCATTGGCGTAACTTGGTCATCTTGGCTCTCTCAAACATTCAAATTGCAGGGCTTTCCCATGTAGTCGAGTGAGGGGTCGATAGGTAAGTTTGAAGAATGGTATTCAGAACAACCATGCAGTCAAGCTTCTCTAATGCAGCACGTTGCACAGTTTTCTTTAGAGTGCTCATGAATCGTACTACAAGGCCATTGGCCTGGGGCCAAGAAGGAGTACTTTTCTGATGCTTTGCATTGAGATGTCTGAGAAAGTCTCAGAACTCTCAACTATTGAACGGCAAGCCATTGCCAGATTTCAAGATCACAGGGTCACCCCATGTCGCAAAGATGCCATATAATCATTCAATAACTTTTTCATAAGTGTTAGATGAAAGAACTTCTTACAATGGAAAACGTGACAACTCATCAGCAACGAGGTGAAGTCCAATCCCAAGAGATCCAAAGAAATCAACAGCAATATTCTCCCAAGCGTGCATGGTTGGGTAATTCTGGCATGTTTTAGGGCGTTGAGTAATGTGGGAATGGAGACAGTTGCATACATGACAAGCCTTTAACTCTATTTCAACTATTTCATTGAAATGAGGAAACCATACTCTGCCTCAAAGATATCTCTTTGTGGCAACTTTTCCTTGGTGTCCCTCAAGGGCCACTTCAATTATTTGTTGCCGTAGACTCTCCAGAAAGAAAATAAGTGTGCCTTGCAAGATGAGGCTTTCCTGAGTTACTGACAGTTCATTTCTGACATTTCTGAATTTTTAGTACTTTTGGTCACTGATAAAAGGTCGAGAGAGCTGGTTCCATGATTGGTGAGCAATATTTTCTTTCAAGTTCAACAATGTCACTGTCTTGGCTTGTGGCAGTCATAATTGCTTCTAATGACATGGCAGCTGGTTTGCCTATTTTACAATGAAGTTTAGGTAGGGTTCAGCTGTCTTAGACCGGGTCCCAGAGCATTGTATGAACACTCTTGAAAAATAACCAGCAGGATTTTGGTCCTTTCCTGGACAGTGAATGATGGTGTCGTCGTGTTCCTGTTATCTCAGTCACCAACATTCAAACGAGGAAGCCTTTTGGCTTTTGGGTTTCAGAATATTGTCAAGAGTCCTTCAAGATCGGTCACTAAGGTGAAAAGTTTCCCATATAAGAACACATGGAAATATTCACAAGCCCCCACCACTGCCAATCTTTCTTTCTCAGGTTGCGAATAAGCATGTTCAGTTTGTGACAAGCTTTTAGTGGCGTATGTCACAATATGCATCTGGGCATTCGGCTGTCCATTGTGTTGTGCAAGGATCGCGCCTAGCCCTTTATGAAGCTTGAAATTAAAGTAGACCATTTCAATGGCATTACCTGTGGCTCGCTTGATTCTCTCGAAACTCTGTTCGCATTCACATGACTAATGAAACACAAATTTCTTTTTCATCATCATCAGTACTCGTAACGGTGCACTGACCATCGCAAACTCTTGGATGTATTTAGAACACTAATTGACCATCACAAGGAATGAATATAACATGGAAATGTCCTGTGGGGGATTGGCAGTAGATAGCACTTGCACTTTATCTGGATCAGGTGTCGTACCCCCATCAGAAAAGATATGGCCAAAGAGTTTCAAACTTGTTTTATGGAATTCACACGTGTCAGCATTCAAAGTCCATACATCATCATTTAGCAAATTGCATACTTGAATAAGAACTTTGTCATGACCTTTCTCAGTAGCTCCAAAAAACAATTTGTTATCACTATTGTTAAAGACATTAACAACTGGCTGCATGATACGTTGAATGACATCTTGGAAACGTTCTGCAGCATAGGATAAACCAAAACTCAGTCGCTTACAGACAAACAGACCAATGTGTGTTGAAAAGGTTGTTATGTACCTGTAATTCTCTTCAAGGTCCAACAGATGATATCCCTTGTTTAAGTTGAGTCCAGAGAACCACTTTGCACCATTCAATTGAGTTGTTATATTAGGAATGTGTGGACCTGGATGTTTTTCTCTCTCAATCGCCTTGTTAGCCTGACTTCTGTCAACACAAAGGCATACAGCTCCTTCACTTTCTCTATTAGGCACTACTACTATGGGAGCTATCCATCGGGAGTGGAGCGTTCAATGGTATCATATTTGAGCATTGAATTATATTCTCTTTCTACAGCTTCTTGAAAGGGAAATGCAATGTCTGTGTCTTTGGGCAACATGATTAACATCCTCATTTATATATAACTGTACTTTAAAAGTCTTGATCTTTCCTAACCAATGAAATAATGAAGTAAATTGATTATTATTTCATGAGGAGCATTCATATTGTAGTTCACTGATATCAGTCCCATTTCAGCAGTTGTGATAAAACTAAATAAACAAACACTTGAAGCCATGCCGGCGAGTGAATGAATAGGCGATCATACCAAAGTTTTCTTGTGCTTCATTGTGGCTGCAAAAGAACCTTGACAGGGGTGCGTCTCCGAGCCAACATTGTTTAGTTTATTTATTAATGGCGCAGTGAAGAGACTGATGGAATGCAAACATGATGCCCCCAAAGTGGCAGGAATACCAACCCCTATATTGATGTTTGCCGACAACACCCTGCTGATCTACTGAACCCCTATGGGTCTCCTATCAGAACTTTACACTTGTGTTAACGTTTGCGGCGAAAGGGGCCTAGAGCCAAATTTGTCTAGTTCTAAAGTCATGATAATCAACCCACACAAAGGGTACAGAGGTAGTGTGACCTTTGAGGGATGTCCATTAGAGGTAGTCCACCACTTTGACTATCTAGGGGTGAGGCTAAGTGACACCCAGGCATGGGACCCCCAGTTGGCAAAAAGTAAAACTACCCTCCACCAGAAAGCCTTCGCCATAGTGAGATGGTGTAGAGCAGCATCTAGCGGAGCTGTCTTTCCGGTTATCTCTGTATAACTCCTCAGCTGTAGCATCATCAATATACAGAGCCGAGATATGGGGTTACACCGACACTGAGAGCCTTACAAAAATAGAAAATAGGTTCATTAAAACACTTTTTAAGCTCCCCCTAAGCTTTCCCACTACACCTCTTTGCTTAGACTTGGCTCTCAATCCTATTCATCTAATAGTGGTCTTAAAACCCCTTTTATTTTGGGTTAGATTATGGTCCACTAATGAATTGGCAGCCTATAGAGAGAATGTTAAAGATCTTATGACTCTTGATAGAAATTTGAGAACAGCGTGGCTGAAACACATTAAAGAACTTACGTATAAAATAGGAATGAGCGATTTATAGACCGCTCCGGAAACAACAGTAAAAGGTGATGCCCAAAAAATAAAACAGTCTTACTGGGCAGCAGTCCTATCCCAAACTTGTGAAATCCACCGAACAATTCTGTCACTGGTAAATTTTTGAACCACAAAAGCACTCCTAGGTTTGAAACTATTTGAACAAAATGTTCCCCCACTAACTAAAATGTCTGTATGTGCAATATAGGGGTGGGGTCCTGCCTTTAAGAGCGCAGACATCCAAATGGGCCAATGCTACAACACAAGCAGATTGTTGCCCAAACATAGTGGAGACGGAGTCCCATTTTATGCTATTCTGTCCAGCATATAGCAACGTTCGCAAAAAATGGCTGGTGTCTGTATGTAAAAATCTGGGTGTAAGGCACTATTGAGAAGCGGAGAGACTTTTCAAAAGTGACACTAGAGATCCCTTAGCTTGCGCAGTCTCCAAGTACCTCTACATTTCTTGGGCGTTTAGGAAAAAGGCAATAGGCAAACCTGAATCTTGACAGTGAACCGTTTTACCCTTTTTTCGAATATTAAGTTTACATGCGTTGTTGTACATAAATACCCTGTTTATTTACTCCCTTGTATTTCCCTAACGATTGCTCTTTTGCTAATTTTTTCCAGTCACTATTTCTCGATTATCTCAAGAAAGATCAGAAGGCCCCTAAACAAATTGCACAAATAGTTACAATCTTAGGCCTAGTCTTATTATCCCTTTTAACATGATCTAATGTTTTTTTTAACTACTTTTCAATAAGATTTTTATATTTTGCTTTATCAAGCTCCTATATTGTCTGATTCCTTTTTAAGTATTCAATATGTGCGTTTTTATGGATTTGATGTGTTTTATGGGATGTGCCCGAAATAAACAATTCTATATATAACCTTGACTTTTTAAAGATGTTGATGCAGCCCATGTACACACTTTAGATTTCCACCGCATGAGTTGTGGTAATGGATACAATTCACAATATTTCCCTCTGGCATGATGTTTATCGATGCACTTCTATCAATAATAAAAGGTATTAAACACCCATTTATCCTCAGGGTGATCTTTGGAAAGTTTCATAAAGCTTTAGTGCTTTTTTGTGTCGATTTTTCTTTAGTCTGTGTTTTTTCTCACATTCGACTAGTCCCACATGCACATGACTTTCTGAAGTAAACATGGACAGTTTGCAATTATCATTGTCAAGCTTCACTGGAACCCGACACTGAGGAACTCTTAGACGATGACTTAGAAGACGATCAACTTTGGTGTTGATTTGCCTCCATTCATGTGACCACTTGGCCTTGTAGCAGTGAGTTGAACATCATCAATGAAGCTTCCAGTAGTTCATTGTGTCCTCATGCTGTGAGGCACTTACTTTTTCCTTCGCCTTCCAAACCATCACAAAATTGTTCACTTCGCCAGAGCCGTTGAAGATATGACTAATGGCAGGACATCTACCGTCATGTGGAAGTGACAATCCACATCTGGAACTCATTTTCTTTGCCTATGGAGACATCACTTTGAGTCCCTCAGTTTTAGGGTTTGGCCTTCTTTTCATGTTCTTGACTGGCGCACTTTGGGCATCTTCAGCCTCTTCGTCAGCCGCTTGTCGATTAGCATACTCCTCACCTCTGGCAGTTGTGAAGTCTTGCTCCAAGCTCAGAGTTTCCTTTGACATTCATCATCAATATTGTGCTTTTTGGCAGTATCAAATGATGATGACGGTTTTAACAATGCAGCAGCAGTATAACTGTTGGTGGATAGTAGTGTTCTTTTCTGGCGTACTGGTTCATACAAATCATCTCTAGCACCTTGTGGCATGCTGGCTTCGGGGTCACTCTTAACCCCTTCGCTGCGGCGGCAATTCCGCCGCAGCGCTTAGAGCGGCGCTCGCATGCACGTGACGGAGCCGCTCCGTCACGAGCTGTGGGTGAGCTGTGCTCATGACGGAGCGGTTCCGTCATGGCCCCGCCCGCTCAATGGAACGTCCAGCGCAGGGGCGGAATTCGCGCCGCGCAGGCGCGCCGAGCCGGCCATGACGGAACCGAGGCTCAACCGAGGCTCATGATGGAGCGGCTCCGTCATGAGCATGGAAAAGGTTAATAGATTGAGGAACTTTGACCTTGCCCTTGCTCTCCTTTAGAGCTCCTAGGTTTTTGTTGTGTACCTGTCAAACACAACCCCCAACACTTACTCTGGGGTCGCATCATAGTATGTTGTGGTATGATGGCTTTCTTTAGTCATTTCGGTAGTAGACAGTCTTTTCATATTCGAATGGCTTGATAAGCAGATAATGTTATGATATTCTGTTGACTTTGCACTTAAATGTCTCTTCGTAACCACCTGGTTGATCTTTGCTTCCTAGCTTTCTTCTCGGGACCCTGGAGCAGTGTCGGCGGTCGTCGCGCTTCTTCACTGTGTTGCACTTGCCTGGTGGGGAGTCTCGTGGTGGTGCTCCTCTACTTTCTTCCGGCAGCGGTGACAGCCTGTGGCCACTAGGCGTCACCGTGCTTTCCCTTTGCTGTGGCGTAAGTGCTTCTGAGTGATTGTGCTTCTGCTCAGTCGTCCTTCTGGTGCGTGGAGTTTCTTCACTCCTTGCGCTGTCCTGCGCATCGCAGTGCTGTCCTGGTGGGGCTTACTTGCTGTGGTGTGGCGTTCCTGCACCATCACTTGTCGGTGGCTTGGCGTCTCTCTGACTGTGTGGCGTCATTGCGCCAGTCCTGCGCTCTTGGCATGTTGCTGCGTAGTGCCTTTTGTCCTTACCACTGGGTGGTGCCCTGACGTAACCCTCCGCACCCAAAGAAGCACAAGAAGAGCGCAGACAAAAGCGCACCAACGC
Source organism: Lissotriton vulgaris (assembly GCF_964263255.1). Classification (NCBI taxonomy): domain Eukaryota; kingdom Metazoa; phylum Chordata; class Amphibia; order Caudata; family Salamandridae; genus Lissotriton; species Lissotriton vulgaris. The sequence continues at coordinate 482,900,412 of NC_141689.1, forward strand.
TAAAGCACCGGAACAGAGCGAACAGCGACCAAAATGAAGATAGCGAAGCGTGAAGACTCACGCAGAAGACCACCCCGATGGCCACCCCACAAACCCGAACCCTCAGACGGTCGCACGATGAGTTCAAATGGTCACATGACGTGACGCACCCAAGAAGCCAGCCACCCAGATGGCCGCACCAAAAGCCGACCCCTCAGACGGTCGCACGAAGAGCCCAGACGGTCACACGACGTGACGCACCCAAGAAGCCGGCCAGCCCGATGGCCGCACCAAAAGCCGACCCACCGGGGGTCGCGAAAGGAGGTGACCGAAGTAAGGGTCAACTAACCGCAACACAGCAAGTATCCCGCAAGAGGACCAAAGATAGCCTGCCAGCCTCGACAGAGTGGACCGGCAAGAGGTCCAAGAAGTTCGAACATCAAGACACAGTCCACGATCAGCGACTAACGAACTTCAACATCCACAATTCAACATGTAACGTCTAGAGAGAGAGAGAAGATCGCAATGCCCGGTCCAGTCACAGATGAGAAGAGACCATGTCCGTGAACCAGGGCAAGACCGGATGGAAGCAGGCGGAGTGCACGCTGCCTGGAGAAGTCTGGCCAGGAAGAGGAAGACAGCAAGGTGACCAGACCGCGTTGCGAAAAGGAGAGGAGGTCTGAGTGGCACAACGCCACCAAAGAAGAAGAAAGGAGAAGAGGTCTGGTTGGCACGTCTGCCACCACCAAAGAGAAAAGGAGAAGGAGAAGAAGTCTAAGCAGCACGATGACAGGAAGACAAGAGGATAGAAGAGCACTAAGAGGAGTGTGGACCAAGACACTACGACACTCAAAAGGGGAAACACCGAGGAGAATGTGAGAGGTGCACAACAGTCCACACGCATGACCAGGACACACGTAACATCACTGGAAGCAAGCATCCACGTGCAAACCTGACAGTCATCCAGGAATGACGGAAGCGAGCAAGCCGGTCTGTTGGCAACACCCACCTCTGGGATGGAACGGACACAAGGGCCGTGGAAATCCAGGGGCAGAGCCCTCAGGGACACCGGTGGCAGCGGGTCCCCAACGAGAGACGGACTGTTGAAGCTCGCGCTGAAGATCCTGGAGGATTAAAGGTCGCACAAGAGGGAACCAGCGCCAACAGCACCCTTTCAGGTGGAACTCGGACACGGAGAAGAGGACCCGTAGCGACGTCCTTCAACATGTTGAAAAGGCAAGGCGGCATGTCCACCGGTCCAGTGGAAGCCTGGCAGAAAGGCCTCCAGGTCGTCCAGTGAGAGGGGACACCCACGAGAGAGGGCTATCCGTGAGAGGGATAACCTGCAGCTGAAGATCCCGTCAGGAATAGACACCAGCTTGAACCAAGCACTTTGACCAGGACGGTCCAGCGGAAAGCAACACACTTGGGACCGGCTATGGATACTTCTACACGTTCACAGGATGTGAAGTAAAGCGAAATAGACTGTACGGCCCACCTTCAATCTGCACGTCTGCCAAGGCAAGAAGAAACACCATTGCCAGCAATCAACGTAACCCGCAGTGGAGAAGACTACGTGGGAGTCGTCGTGATTAAGTTTGGGGTTTGTGTGAACTGTATTTCCTTCCCACAGGTTGGACTTTAGTTAGGGTAATTTTCTTAACTAAGGTTGGGAGGGATGTAGTAACGTGAGACACGGTCTAGTGTCTCAGTTCTTTTGTAATGAGCACACCTAACACCCACCCACCACCAGGTGTCATAGGTCAGATGACCCTGGCCAATAAAAGGGGCTGAGCGCACGTGCTCTAGTCCCATTACCTATCCCCCCCCCCAAAAAAAAAAAGATCTTTGCTTCCTAGCACATCAGATTACAGCTCAACCTGCACATGATTATCACCATATGCTGCCTTTCAAAATTTGGTTGTATCTGCCTTTAGCGTTATCACTCTGTATGACACATAACATTAATTTGAATAGTAAAGCAGTACCTCTGTTTGTGGCCTTTCCATTAGGTTCTCAACAATGTTTTTTGTCTTTGAAAGTATTGCACAGGCTGGCATTGCACTGAGACTCCACAGGTGCCGATGCTGATTCCACTCTTCGACTGCAGCACACGCAGCACACACGGGCAGTTTGCTGGATGTTGGACCTGGCCTCGTGGCGTGGCCCCACTCCCCCCGCATGGCGGGTCCCGGACTACCTCGACCACTGTTCTCCGGCCAAGAACGGCACCTTCCCCCTTCCACGAGTGCCGCCCCTCCGGGCCGCCCCCAGATTTCCCCCGACGGAACTCGACCTCATCTCCTCAACCCTCTCGGCTGGTCCGGACCCTTTCCCGGATCCTCGTCTCCGACCCAGCCGCCATCTTGGACCCTCCACGACCAGGCCTCGTGGCCTCGGCCCGACCCCAGCCACAGACCCAGCAAAGCCCTGACATCGAGGCACCACAATCCAACCAGGGGGTAAAGAGATCACTTGACGAGTCAATGGGGGAAGGAGTGTCGATGGTCCTCCATCCGCCTGGTTTCGATCGCCCCCGGCCTCCCGGGACGCTGGCTCCACCCCCCTGCTGGGTGTCTGGACTCGCAGATCCCGGACCCCCCGACCTCCAAGTGCGAGGGTTCGGACATCAAAGGGGACCAGCCCTATAACTGGGGCAGCTCCAGAGCAGGAAGTCAGTTGTATCCTGGAGTCGAGAGACACCGAGACAAACTCATCTTCTTGCAACCATCCTTGGAGTCCTGCTGGCGCTGCCGCGGCTCATCTTCGTGAACCATCCTTGGAGTCCTGCTGGCGCTGCCGCGGCTCATCTTCGTGAACCATCCTTGGAGTCCTGCTGGCGCTGCCGCGGCTCATCTTCGTGAACCATCCTTGGAGTCCTGCTGGCGCTGCCGCGGCTCATCATCGTGAACCATCCTTGGAGCCCTGCTGGCGCTGCCGCGGCTCATCTTCGTGAACCATCCTTGGAGCCCTGCTGGCGCTGCCGCGGCCCATACCAGAGAACCCTCCAGCTTGAGGATTGAGAGCTGTGCGTCAGGCACCCCGGTGCCAGACCGGTACCAAAATTGTCCAGCTACCCCCTTCCCACAGAGACTAAGTTATAGGGATCCCCGTATCCCGTTCCTTCTGTACTGTTGCAATAACCTGCCAAAGAATACCGATAAAAGTGTTAAGAACCTATCTTTGTGTGGCGTCCATCTGTAGGGGGGGTGGTTGCTCGTCCGTACGATCTGAGGAGAGGACCCTCGCCAGGAGGTCTCTCCCCCTTGCTCGGCCGACCCTCAGGTTTCCCGTCTAACATTGGTGGCCAGGGGCGCGATTCGAGCCGACGCAAATCGTACGGAGAGTAGCTCGCCCCACTACAAACGAAAAACACACAGCGACCATGACGACGAAAGAAACCGGAACCACCGCGAAATTCCAGATGGAACGGCTGGAAGAGTACAGTCACAAGGAATTGAAGCAATTCTGCATAGACTTGGGCATCGCTGCCACAGGACTAAGTACCAAAGACGACATCAAGCAGGCCCTGCAGACTTGGGTGGAGACGGGAGCGTTGCCTCCCCAAAACGAAAACATTGCAATCACTGAGAACCCTGCAACCCCAGAGGAAGAGAGGAGCACGGGCCTCTCTCACGAGGAGGCCCGAGAACGAGAGAGGAACCAGCTCCACGAGTTGGAACTGGCTAGACTCCGCCTAGATGGGGAACTAAAACTAGCAGAAAAAAAGATAGCCCTTGAACACCTACGACTACAGGGAGAACGGGAAGAGAAAAAAAACCAGAGGGAGCTGGAGGAGAAGAAGCTCGCGTACGAACACGAGCGCGGTTTGAAGGAACTAGAAATTAGGAAACAGAACAGGGACCTCGGCGTCTCCGAGAACCAGAGCTCCACTCCCTCTACGGACACCAAGGTCCACATCCCCAAAGATGTCGTCCGAGAGTACTACAAGAACGACGACATTCAGCAATGGTTCAAGGCCTACGAGGTAGCTATGACCTCCCACCGGGTTCCGCGAAAAGACTGGGGGGCCGGGTTGTGGGGGAGATTCGTCAACGAAGGGAGAGATGCCCTGCTACAGCTCCCCGACGCTGAGATGACCTCCTACGAGCATATGAAAGCCGCCCTCCTCACTCGCTATGTGCTCACCCCCGAGATGTACCGGCAGAGATTCCGAGACTGTAAAAGGATCCCCGGTACCACCTGGGTAGAATATGTGAAATTTTTTAGCAGAGCCCTAGAAGGGTGGATCAGGGGCAGCCAGGTCACCACCTATGAACAATTGTTCGATCTCATTGCGTGGGAGCACCTCTCCAATAACTGTTTCGTCGAACTAAGGCAGCATCTCCTCGACAGCAAACTGATCGAGCCCCGGAAACTCGCCGTTGAAGCGGATCGATGGGAGAGCACCCGGGTCCCACGGAACTGGGCGGGAGAACAAGGCCGAGTCTCCCAGGGGTCCCACCATCCGCGAGGTGGAGGAGGAGGCCAGGACCGGGGTCAGGACACCACCACGGTGCCAATCCCCAGCACTCCTCCGTCCCTGGCCGGGAGAGGAAGCCCCCCAGCACGGCCGGGATTCCGCTCCAACGTTACCTGCCACAAATGCCAGCGACCCGGTCATTACGCCAATGACCCCAACTGTCCGAGAAACCAACCATCCAACCCCACAGGTCCGCTAAACCGACAGATCCACGCCGTCTCCCTAGGGGAGGAACAAGGTGAAGAAGAAGTCGAAGACTGTGAACAATACCAGCCCGAGTGGGAACCCGCAGCCATGTCCCTGGTATGTCTAGGCGAGAGAGACATGGTCCCACGGGCCCCCATCCCGGCCAACACCCAGAAGTACAGTCAGTGGGTCACCATTAATGGACACCGGGCCGAAGCCCTCCGCGATACGGGAGCCAGCGTGACGGCCATCCGTTGCCATCTGGTGACCCCGGATCAAATCCTGCCCAATGTGCTATGCCCACTACGGTCTGCAGATAACTCCGAAAGCCTGTGCCAGATGGCCCGCGTCCCCTTTGAATGGGGGGGAGTGTCGGGCATGCTGAAAGTGACTGTCCGAGACGATGCCCCGGTAGACTGCCTCCTCGGGAACGACCTCGAGAGCTCCCCCTGGGCTGCAGTTGAGCGGAGGGAGCACCTGGGAATGCTTGGCCTCCCGGAATGGGTCTGTGCGACGACCTGATCCATGGCTGCCCGCGCCATCCCCTCCACGGAAGAACCCGAGTGGCCCAAACCTCCACCGCCCGTAACCACTGAAGACACCACCCCCGCACCCGGTCCACCGGGGCCCGACAACCAAGAACCTGACCCACTCCGCGACCTCCCGGAGCTGGCCCAGTGGCGCCAAGAAGGTGGCCCCACTCAAGAACAGTTCCGCCAAGAACAAAAAATGTGTCCCTCCCTCGAGGGGATCCGACAGCAAGCCGCAGCCCAGAGCACAGGGGATGCCTCGGGGGCTCACTGGGTCTATTGGGACAATGAGCTTCTCTACAGCGAACAGAAGATTGCCGAGCTAGGGGCCAGCCGGGTGCTGGTAGTCCCCCTCCGATTCAGAGACTTCCTCCTGAACCTGGCTAATGATGTACCTCTCGCCGGGCACCTGGGGCAGGACAAAACTTACAGCCGCCTGGTGACCCATTTTTACTGGGCCAAGATGAGGAACGACGTGATCAACCACTGCCGAGCCTGCCCCACCTGCCAGGCAGGCGGGAAGAGCGGCAGAAAAATAAAAGTCCCCCAGGAACCCTTCCCGGTCGTCAACACTCCCTTTGAGCTGGTAGGGATTGACATCGTGGGGCCCCTGGAGCCCCGAACGTCGCAAGGTCACCGGTTCATACTCGTCCTGGTGGACCATGCCACCCGCTACCCCGAGGCCATACCTCTCCGGACCGTGACAGCGCCCGTGGTGGGCCGAGCCCTGATGGGGATCTTCTCACGGGTGGGCTTCCCCCGAGAAGTCGTCAGTGATCGGGGCACGAACTTCATCTCCCGATACATGAAGTCCCTCTGGCAACAGTGCGGGGTCACATACAAGTTCAAGACCCCCTACCACCCGAAGGGAACGGACTAGTAGAACGCTTCAACCGCACCCTCAAGGGTATGATCATGGGCCTGGCAGAGCCCTTACGACGCCAATGGGACGTGTTGCTACCCTGCCTCCTATTTGCCTACCGGGAGGTCCCACAGAAGTCCCTGGGATTCAGCCCCTTCGAACTATTGTATGGGCACCCCGTTCGGGGTCCCCTAAGTCTGGTCGAAGAAGGATGGGAGGTGACCACCCAGAATGCTCCTCCTAATGTGTACCGGTACCTCCTGACCCTCCGGAACCAGACTCGGCGGTTCAGGGAGCTTGCCAAGGCCAACCTCGAAGCCAGCCAAGAAGACATGAAACGGTGGTATGATCAAAACGCCTCATCCATCGAGTTCGAGCCGGGACAACAGGTCTGGGTCATGTCCCCAGTCGAACCCTGCTCCCTCCAGGACAAATGGACGGGCCCCTTTAAAGTGGTGGAGCGCAAGGGCCCTGTCACCTACCTGGTGGACATGGAGTCCCCCAGGAACCCCCTCCGGGTCCTCCATGCCAACCGACTTAAGCCTCACTTTGTCCGCTCAGAACTTAGCCTCCTGATGGCTACCGACAGGGGGGCTGAAGAGGACTCCGAGCCCCTACCCGACCTCCTGAAGACCCTTGAAAAAGACGGCTCCGTGGAAGGAGTCAACCTCTCTTCCACCCTGACCCCAGCCCAACGCCAAGGCTGCCAAGACTTATTACAGCAATTTGCCGATCTATTCTCTCTCACCCCCGGGGTCACCCCATGGTGCCTCCACGATGTCCACACCGGGGATAGCCCACCTATCCGGCACCGGGCCTACCGAGTTCCCGATCGGGTACGCGCCTGCATCCAGTCGGAAGTATCCAAGATGTTGGCTCTGGGAGTGATCGAGCCCTCCGACAGCCCATGGGCCAGCCCGGTCGTGCTGGTCCCCAAGGCCGCCGCCCCTGGTGTCGCCCCCGAACTCAGATTTTGTGTGGACTACCGGGGCTTGAACGCCGTCACCCGAACAGACGCTCACCCCATCCCTCGGGCTGATGAGCTGATCGACCGCCTGGGGGCCGCCCGCTACCTGAGCACTTTCGACCTAACTGCGGGCTACTGGCAGATCGGCCTCACCCCGGGCGCCCAGGAGCGATCAGCCTTCTCCACCCCGGATGGCCACTACCACTTAAAGGTAATGCCTTTGGGATGAAAAACGCCCCCGCCACGTTCCAGAGACTAGTGAATAAGGTGCTGGCGGGGCTCGAGGAGTTCAGCGCTGCCTACTTAGACGATATTGCGGTGTACAGTCTCCACTGGGCCGAACACCTCCACCACCTCCATGAGGTCTTGGCCGCCCTCCAACGGGCAGGACTAACAATAAAAGCCAGCAAGTGCCAAATCGGCCAAGGGTCCGTGACCTACCTGGGGCACCAGGTGGGAAGTGGCCAGGTGGCCCCCCTCCAACCCAAGATCACCGCCATTCGGGCCTGGGAACCCCCGGTCACCCAAACAGAGGTCCGAGCCTTCCTGGGGCTCACAGGATATTACCGGCGCTTCGTGAAAGACTACGGCAGCATTGTGGGCCCCCTCACAGAACTCACGTCGAAGAAACACCTACCGAAGGTACACTGGACACCGGAGTGTCAGGCCGCCTTTGAGACCCTCAAGACAGCAATGTGCACCGCCCCCGTGCTCCAAGCCCCCGACTACAGCCGGGAGTTCATAGTACAGACCGATGCCTCCGATCATGGCATCGGAGCAGTCCTTTCCCAAATCAATGCAGAGGGAATTGACCAGCCAGTAGCCTTCATTAGCCGACGTCTGCTGGCCCGAGAACAGCGCTGGAGCACCATTGAGCGGGAGGCCTTCGCCGTGGTGTGGGCCCACAAGAAGCTCCGACCCTACCTCTTCGGCACCCACTTCCAGGTACAAACTGACCACCGACCTCTGCAATGGCTAATGCAGATGCGAGGAGAGAATCCGAAGCTATTGCGTTGGTCCATCTCCCTGCAGGGGATGGACTTCACTGTGGAGCATCGCCCCGGCAACGACCACGCCAACGCAGACGGCCTGTCCCGCTTCTTCCACCTCGGCGAGGAGAATACCCAAGAAGATGGGTGACTCTCCCTGCCTTCAGCTGGGGGGGACGCGTGTTGGACCTGGCCTCGTGGCTTGGCCCCACTCCCCCCGCATGGTGGGTCCCGGACTACCTCGACCCCTGTTCTCAAGAACGGCACCTTCCCCCTTCCACGAGTGCCGCCCCTCCGGGCCGCCCCCAGCTTTCCCCCGACGGAACTCGACCTCATCTCCTCAACCCTCTCGGCTGGTCCGGACCCTTTCCCGGATCCTCGTCTCCGACCCAGCCGCCATCTTGGACCCTCCATGACCAGGCCTCGTGGCCTCGGCCCGACCCCAGCCACAGACCCAGCAAAGCCCCGACATCGAGGCACCACAATCCAACCAGGGGGTAAAGAGATCACTTGACGAGTCAATGGGGGAAGGAGTGTCGATGGTCCCCCATCCGCCTGGTTTCGATCGCCCCCGGCCTCCCGGGACGCTGGCTCCACTCCCCTGCTGGGTGTCTGGACTCGCAGATCCCGGACCCCCCGACCTCCAAGTGCGAGGGTTCGGACATAAAAGGGGACCAGCCCTATAACTGGGGCAGCTCCAGAGCGGGAAGTCAGTTGTATCCTGGAGTCGAGAGACACCGAGACAAACTCATCTTCTTGCAACCATCCTTGGAGTCCTGCTGGCGCTGCCGCGGCTCATCTTCGTGAACCATCCTTGGAGTCCTGCTGGCGCTGCCGCGGCTCATCTTTGTGAACCATCCTTGGAGTCCTGCTGGCGCTGCCGCGGCTCATCTTCGTGAACCATCCTTGGAGTCCTGCTGGCACTGCAGCGGCTCATCGTCGTGAACCATCCTTGGAGCCCTGCTGGCGCTGCCGCGGCTCATCTTCGTGAACCATCCTTGGAGCCCTGCTGGCGCTGCCGTGGCCCATACCAAAGAACCCTCCAGCTCGAGGATTGAGAGCTGTGCGTCAGGCACCCCGGTACCAGACCGGTACCAAGACTGTCCCGCTACCCCCTTCCCACAGATACTAAGTTAGAGGGATCCCCGTATCCCGTTCCTTCTGTACTGTTGCAATAACCTGCCAAAGAATACCGATAAAAGTGTTAAGAACCTATCTTTGTGTGGTGTCCATCTGTAGGGGGGGTGGTTGCTCATCCGTACGATCTGAGGAGAGGACCCTCGCCAGGAGGTCTCTCCCCCTTGCTCGGCCGACCCTCAGGTTTCCCGTCTAACACTGGACCACAGCAAACTTTCTGGGAGAGCACTGTGGATCAGTAGATTACTTGTCGCCTGTTGATTGCCAGTTGTAGAGTCCTACCCAGCCCGGGTACTCGGCAATGGCCCACCACACACCAAGAGTAATTATACACATCTTTATTCTTCAGCATGCAAGCAAGAACTCAATGTTCTAAACCTGCATTCATTTCATTACCCTCAAACGCCTACATCACAGGTCTAAGGAGTCCATCAGGAATAAAAAGAGTTTGTCATTCATCATTTACACAACACTACAATTATGAGCACCATAACATTATATGTATAGACGTGAAAGCATGCATTCATAGTTTACAGGTAAAAGCCTATCACTCTAATTCACTGACTATGGAACACTGCCACCACCTAACTCCACGCATTAAACCTATGACAGTGACGATAGTTCTCTGTTACTATGAGGGTGCTCTTGATGTTCGCTTACTTGTTCCTGATTTGTTCCAGAACGTTTAATTGTGAAAAGACTGAGCCTAGGTCAATGCATGCACACAGGAGTAGTGTGTGGCATAACCAACAATAAAAAAAAACGTAATCAGAGGTATGTGGGGTGGGGGAAAACTGTATATCACGCAGAGTACATTGTCGTCCCAACTGAGGCGTCCTCTGCCAGTTGGGATTTACAATGCAATGTAATGTATTAATGACTTGTGAGTTCACTGGCACAACCATTGATCAGTTGCCGATCCTTGAGTTGGGGTGGAAACTGATTCTTCATTGGGAATCTTTAGCAGCCTTGAGGGGAGAAAGCAGAGGTCCAGTGGTACCACTGTTTACTCCTCCTGAAGCCCAATTGCTGGACTACACCATATCCAAATCCAGTTGCATCATTTATAAAGCCATCATGACGTGTACCCATGCCTATGTGGCTGACAAGCTGTTCATCTCAAGTGCGATCAGCATCCAGCAGATAGGACACTATCAGACATGAGACCAGAAAAAAGAAGAAAGAAAGAAGGCAACAGGTCTTTTTCATCTATGCAACCAGGATCTGAAACTGCACCCCCGTAACAATCAGGATAGTTCCAACCCTGCTCCAATAGGAAAGAGCTGAAGCTGCACATTCCTATGAACACTAGTCATGATCCAGTAACAGTTCTCAAACAAACAATCTCTCCAATCACTTGTTGTCTGTATTCCTGCCTTTGATCCCACACAGCTTTCCAGTGCTTTAGACTCCGTTCAGATTATGGAAATGACACATAAATACATGCATGCACTTCGGTCCTGTCCCATTCCCACTCATACATTCGTTGTCAATAGTAAAGTGTCAGTAATACCAGTGCCTGGGCATATGTTGTCCATATGAAAAACCAAATAGAAAAAAGTTCTGTGCTTAAAATAACACATTAGGCAGTATTGTTTGTGCACAACATATCGTCATGCCAAGGGACAGAAACTGAAGGGCAGGGACACGGTGACAGTGAAATGGAGATTGCGGAGACTAGTGATCCCACACTCAGTTCATGAACAGCACCTCGAAACCAACATCTAGGCCTTGAGTTACCCCCCACCAAGCTCAGTTGCACAGGTTGAAGGAGATGCATCAGCACTAAGACAGGAGCAGCACGCAGTCACAGCAAGGCAGTTTGGATAAAACGTGACCCCTAGGTAGTGTGTCTGGCTCAGGTCGTGTAGGCACATCAATGGCAGCTAACAAAATGGCCTCAATATCATGTTATTGAGCATTTAATGTTAAGTGTCCATCCCCTTCAATTGAAAGACATCCATATGTGGCTAGAGAGAGGGTTTGGAAAACAGCAATTGCAGAAGGATACCCGAAAGTGGGGCCCAGAATAGATGAAGGGGTCAGGTCGCTCAGAAACAAATGGGAGGAGATGCCAAAAGCTGTGAGTACCCATTGTTGTGTGCTGCAGGGGTCAATCATGCAAATGCTGAGGCATTACCATTAATTCTCCCACTTAGGTGCATTTGGCAGAATTGTAAACCGCCTGCAAATGCTACTTCAGTACTATCCAGACATATTCTGAGCCCACAGTTTGAGACGAGTGACTATAGTGGCGATGTTGCCCGGGTCCTGGTGCACGTTGGCACTGCTCTTGAAGAAATGCAGACCAGACAGCAAGTGGGGTAGAAGAATCTGTCTGAGAGAGTTAGAAGGAATTCTGGCTTGGTGCACATTGGACTAAGGACCGCAAAACACATGCCGTGGTGGCGGCCGTGGTGTTGGTGCTGAAAGTTCGAGAGGCAGTGCAGCGGCAACATCGGAAAGGAAAAGGCATTACATTTAGCACTTTATTTTGCATATTGTTTATCCTCAGTTGTTCACATCATTGAATCGGTGCCAGAGTTGGCAAATGATATGTCTTATTACTTTATGCCTAGAATTAAAAAAAGAAACGTTTATCAGCAAATCTGTGTGTTGTTGTGGTTAAACCATTGTTGACATAGTCAACATTTACCTTAGAAATGGTTCACTCTGATATATGTGCGTCATGTCCTTCCTTCTGCTGCCCTCGCTGAGTCCTGGCCTTGGTGTGGAGAGAGGGGAATCATCATCATCTGATTCAGCATCTTGAGTCACTGTGAGTTGACATATTGTGCCACATAGCACAGGCGGCCGTGATCTTGCTTCAGGCCTCAGGCTTCATTGCAGTGCACCACTACTTAGATGGCGACATAGAACTCTTCCCCTCAAGAGCCCTAAGGCACTTTACACAACAGAGTAGATTGTCTTTTGAGCACTAGTATATCGGTGTTCACTTGATCTGTAGTATTCTTGGGCTAGGTATAGGCTGTTACCTAAAACTCGCTATGCCACCAGATTCTAACTAGCCTGGTGGATGAGGGGTGATTCCCCGAAACCGGTCACAGGATGCTGGTTTCTGGTCCAGGGAGGACCTGGCCTGACATTGCGGGCTGGACTGTTCCCATGAGGAGCAGGGTCAAGACTGATTTGCATATGGCTCTGTCTAAACTGGAATGGCGTAATGTGCAAGAAAACAATGGATTTAACCCAGATCTGTGACTGGGTGTGAATGTTTGATTTGTTCAGCAATCCATTCAACATCTGTTCTTTTTGAGGTATTCTTATGCAAGGCACAGACTCTTACCTAAAACAAATGGAAATGTACATGTAATGTTACTTTATAGCACATGAGTCTGCCAATGTGATATTTTTGTTTTACTTACCACGAAAGTCTCTTGCCAGATGGTTGGTAACCATGTATGGAGTCATGGGTACTTCCAGGGAGAGGCGGAACAATGTCTGTGATCTGACACCCTGCCTTATGTATCACCTGTATGTTGAGGGAGCGTTGATCCATTTGGTTACATTATAGATATTGCATAGCAGATGATAGACATATTGGTTCATTTGTCCATCAAAACACCTTCCCATATGTAGAAAATTGTATGGAATTGCAATTGTGTGCTCTGTAAGTCCTGTGGTGTGTTGGGAAATACAATGTGGATTTTATTGCTAGACCCCCTGACATTAAGGAAATTACAAAACAAACTGCATAAGCCACCTTGGAAAACTCCACCAGGTTTTACTATAAGACTCTGTTAGCTACGAGAGGCCTGGGGATGCAGTGAGTACAGTACTGATGGAGGCAGGTTCCACCTTCTAGATTTACTCAGGAACCTCTGGCTGATGGTCTTGTTGCCTGCTTTGTAAGTGTGGAGGGGTGAAAAATCATTGGCCAGTTATGCTTTACCATTGCCCATGACCCATAGGAACAGAGACACATAATCCAAATGTTTGTATATTTATTATAAAGCCAGGAATATTTGTACATATAACACCTCAAAACGAGAGTATAAAAATACATGTGCACTAATACAAAACCAAATCTACAAATAAGATTTAATCGGTGCAACATGCACAGAATAACTAATTCCAAAATCAGGACACAAATGATTATAGTAACCACATACAGAGCCTTCTTCATTGGCGGGTAATAAGCACAAGCATTATCTGTCCCTACACTACATGTATCATGACATCCCTACTTAGCATTCCCCAGGGAAGCTCCCAGAAAGGTGTCAGCACGTGAAGACTTCCTAGGAAGCACACTCTTGTTGTATGGGCTTAGTAGCGTAAAGCTACAGAGCTTGTTCTAAGATGCTCTCCCCTCTCCAAGTAAGGCAGAAGTCCCCTGGGCTCTGTACCAAACCCTAATACAAAAATCCAAAATCACACCCACAAATATCACATGACTGCCTCATCCAGTTAGACACCTTCTTGTAGGTAATTTTCCATTAAGTAATTTCGTATTCAGGCTCTTGCTCGATGACCTTGGTTCCCAGGCCTTTCCAGACACAATGTGAAAAGAAAACTATTCCACAAACACATAAACTCTAATTAACAGTTTTGATTTAAGAGCAAACAGCGAAAAACGAAAGTTAGGCCTACCAAATTCGGCTAACATAAGAAAAATGCACACATTTAAATACAAGCATATAGGAGTCATTAATATACACACATTATATGAGCCTTTATATGAAAAGTTTATTAGTCATGAATATACTTCAAAGGTATATTATGCATCTAAATACATATAGTTAATTCGTTGATTACATAAAGAAAATATCTAGCCCTTCACTTACACTTTATTACAATTTACGTTCTAATGCCCTAATCTTAATTTGACAAAAGATTATATGTGGATGCGAACTAATCATGATTATAATGCACCTCTACAAATGAAAGAGCAAAGTTGTGCTCTATCAATACCTAAACATGTATTGGTATGCACTGGTTCCTGAATTTGCCTCTCCGTAGCTCTGAGCTCCAAAAATACCTCACCACTGAGTCAATATTTATCATACATCTTCACCTCTGTCTGTTCAAACAGTGGTGCCCTGATTCTGAAAATCGTCTCTTGTCGCCTTCTCCATTGTCCCATCATTATCTGCATGCTCTTGGTAATTCGATACAGAGCAGCCATCATGGAAGATATGGCTGCATTGTGAGACCTACACCTGCTTACCACCTGCTTCCATCAGGGATAATTTGCAAGTGCAAAATATCTGTTTTGCAACTAGTCATAATTTGCACTCCTTTGGTACATAGCAACAGAGATTTGCTGTTTCACATCCGCAAACAACTGCTCATTCCATTCCCTGAGATATATACCAAATGGCCTTTGAGAATAGGAATACGCATTTTTAGTTGTTGCAAACCAGTTTTAAACTGGTTTGCAGTTTGTTAAACCTTTATACTTCCAGGCTAAGGTGTCGTCTGTAATAAGTTGATGAAAGTCTGAAAGGGGAAAACACAATAGTTATTCGGTCCATGGATCTGGTATCTAAGAGAAACATTTAATCTACTGCAGTGATCTATTTTAGGCTTCATGGCTATAGGTTTCAATCCCACTATTTCAAGTCAATTTAAGATCCTTTTAAGATCATTAAATGAGAAACATTCAGTTAAGTAACTGTAAGCATACATCATCTACCAATAGCAGCAGCATACCCCTTGGCCATTTATACACTCTACAAATACAACTGTCACATTATGCTATAGCTAGGCTATAATCAGGGTCACTGGAAATATGTGACAGGGTTTACTAAATTATGCGGCAAGAAAATGCAAATTATGAGGTGAAACAGCACAGTTTGCAGTAATATTACTTTAGACATGTGTTAGTTTTACTCACGTTCACACTGAGCAAATGTAAGTAATCAGATTAAAACCCAAATATAGTACTAGGCAACTGAAAGGTGGCCAGTCATCCTTTACGAAGGACCTTGCACTGCGCTGCAACAAGCCTGACTGTGTTCTTAGTAACCTTTGACCCATGTGATAAGAAACAATTCTATTTGCTATGATGTGCAAATTATGCTGCAGACGATGGATTATGTGACAAATCCATCATTCTGCAGAAACACATTGCAGCAGCATAACCCCACTGGCCCTGACCATAATATAGAAGAGTACTGTAATGAAAAATGAGTCGATTCTTGACGAATACACTTGCAAACGGAAGTATAACACAAATAATTGTTTTTATACTGCACCTTGTACCAAACTCCTGTTTCTAAGCACTCTATGTAACAGATGTTACTATTCTCCAATTTATGATACTCGATTTACTCACTGAGGATGAATCTTATTTTTCAGGATCCATGCTCATGACCACCAGAAAACCACATCTAAACATACGAGTGTTCAGTTTACGTAGCCATCGTCCGGCAGGCTCAGGGTGTTAAGTTCCATTTGTTAGAAAGACAGAGTATTAATCGTTGCCTACCTAACGACTTCAGTTTTGCTGTACCATTTGTTGTAAGTATGGCAATGCAGCACACGAGTGTAAATCTATAACTAACTATCTAATTGATTTTCCACCACTTGTCTGTAAGTCTATGATAGATTTGATCGGACTAGTGTAAACCCACCTATCCTATTTTTTAAACAGATTTTTTTTACTTGGCTATGCTTTCATTTTGGCTGTCGAGAGGAGAGAGGAGGCTATATTTTACCTCGGCTCTTGTGTGTTTCTTTTGTACTGGTCCAGAACCAAATTCCAGTTTAATCCATTCTGGGTACCACCACCATCCATCCAGGCTTGTACGCAAGTGCTTGAGGTATAAATTGTTAAAAGTGCACGCATAACGTGTTCTTATTAATAGGTACATGCAGACGACACGGTCAGATGGCGTGCTGCGTTCAGAGGAGCCCCCAAGATAAAGTTACAATCCCCCTCCCCCCCCCCCCCCCCCCCCCCCCCCCCCCATTGTCTTCAGTGTGCCATTCGTGGCCTCGAGCTCGTAGGTGCTTCGGCACAAAGGCACCGAGGGAGGTTTCCCTTCACGGACGCTGACGAAAGTTAGGGAGCAGCATTGGAATTTTCCGGAAAAGCAATATGTTTGGACCATTATCAAAACAATAAAATAAAGTGCATAACTGGCATGAGTTATTTTCCGTTTCTCCTTGTACGCACGCCAGATACCCATAAAGAAATTGACGCCACTTTTACTGCTCTCTACAACTTCCTGTTGTTGTGTAAGGTTCGCCATAAAAATCGTCTTAATTCCTAACACAATGTCCCACTGTGAGATTAGTGATGAAGCAATTTAACTTTTCCATCTCGAACAATCCAGAACCTTCTTTTCAGTGACTGCCAAGTCGCAGAGGTGAGCAGCAAATCTGCAAGCTTCTCTTCACTTTGTGTACAGGGCTTGCCTCTATAGTGATGGGTTTTTTAACGTGGTCTTCTAACTTGTATTTTTGCATTCGTATGCAAGGAATATTTTTTTACTGTCATGTTAAATAATTATGTAATGGTATTGTTACTTTGAAGAGTCCTGTTATGCCAACAAAGGCCTCTGGGCACTAAAAGAAGGGTTATGGATGGAAGTCCTCTAGTGAATATTTATGACCTTCTGAATGATTAAACGGAACAAGGTATTCCATCTCTCCTAATGCTACTGATAGAGAGGCCTGGTCTAGAGACATTGGACAAAAGCAAAAAAGAGCAGCCACATCTTTGGAATAAGAAGGAGAAGGGCACATCATTGAGCACAAGGTTCTAGCTGATCTATTTTGCAACTTGTGGAACATTATGACAGGCCTTATTTGCGCCTCATTTCAATACCGTTAACATGTTGAGCAGTGCTGGTTGTAGGGGTGGAAAGGCTCCCCGTGGAGGGCAAGCTTTCTGACTTTGCTGAATTTTCCTGTGTGGGTCTGCCTTTCAAGGCACAGCCCCTCGAGCAAGAAAAGAACCAAACTATACTCCACATTCTATGTGAACCCTCCCTCCCCACCCCTACCCCGGCCTGTCACAGACATTTATCTTTTGTTTTTGTAGAAACAAGTCCCAACTTCAGTTGGTTTTTTTCTGGACAACAAAAAAAAAATGTGGAATGGACCACTATGACAGGTGGCCCAACCGGACGGCAGTTTTGCAGGTTTTCCGACTGTATTGATAGCAGTACATTCATTTGAAAGCTCTTCACCACAGTGGCAATCATCCCTAATTTGTGCTGGCCTCTTGCTGTGCGGCAAACAGCAATGGGGCCTCCGCTGCACCAGAAGCCAAGGCTCTATGAGCCCCATCAACTAGATTTAGCAGCCCCTAGCAGGTTTTGATATCTTGCGAGTCTTTCTGTCATCATCAAATTCATAGACAAAGAGAAATGTATGCAACCTCTTAAATAGGCATGACATTTTAGATCTATACCACTTGAGTTTTCATCATTTTATGTTACTGAAAACCTCTTTGCTTGAGGCAAGGAATAACATCCTGCAATTATTTCCAAAGCTAAAAAGAAAGATGTGAAGTACTAAAATTATATACCATGGAGCTATACTTACCAATAGCCCATATACCTTACTTACCAGGAATAAGTCAGTCGGCAATGGAGAAGATTCAATCGTTTATTTTGCAAAAGCGCCCTATATAGGGGAGCCTCTCTCTCGTCCTCACCCTCAAAGGTGCGGAGAGGATACTGCTGGATTACATTCAAAACAGTGCATATATAATTTCAGCATACCTCATGAAAACCCCGTACATGGAAAAGTACCATTTCTCGTGAAGCCAACAAAAAAAACCATTTAAGGCACAATTGATTGATTCGAAACTCAGCTCAAACTATTCCGGGGGTAGGTCAGTGAAGGTGCCTCCCTTTCGTGCTGGGGCACAGGAGTACAGGCATGGCGCCTGCAAGAATGTGCTCATCCTACAAGAAAGACAGATGCAACCTTGAGTTTCCTAAGTTAGAACCAATGGTCCGTTCATAGCCCAGGCCGACCTCGCAGGCTTTTTACACAGTAGCAGGTCACGTGTTTTCCTAACTAACAAAAGAGAGACAGGGAAATGAATAACAAAATGGCGTTTGTTCAGTCAAGGCCCAATTCTTAATGTATGCATGGTTCAAGTGTATTTACAAGTGGTTTTCCTAAGTTAGCATGTTAATATATTGGATACATTAGGTCAACATTATATAATATTGGATTTATATTCTTTCAGATGCCCAAAAGAGGCACTTGGGAGTGACCGGTAGAAAAGCCTTAGTAGTATAGTGTCTCTTTACTAACACTAGACCGAATGCATTTTCAAAATACAAATTTGAGACCCGAAATGATCACCTTTTCCATATTCATTACCAAAAAATGTTCTATATCTCGCATTCGTTTTAGCAATGTGTGCTAAAGTACATAAAACGATTGTGTTGCAGCACACGAGTCTCAATTTTCTCATTCAGTTTATTCATTAATACACTTGTGCTGCAGCAAACAATGCAGCATGTGTTTCACAAAGCGTCTATGTTAAAGAAGTCGCTTCCTCAAGGATTTCCTTTGGTCAATATACCTTTTTGGGTCAGAATTCCATCTTGTGCAGAATTGCATGGATTTCCGTGCTGTGTCAGAATACCAGGTGTAGTTGGGTTTTCATGTGGTCCACTGTCTTGAGTAAATTGCAAATGTGGATAATACAACATTTGCTTTGTTCTCCTCATGTGGACATTCGAACTAGAAGAGTCTGTATACTTCCACAAGTTATCTGAGTTTTTGGAAACTTTGGCTTTGAGTAAGCAAATTGATTGCATTCACTGTAGGTTTCTCTGAAAAGTCCAGTAAAAGAGTCACAGATGACAGAGAATGTACACATTTGAACTGATGCTGGCCTGTATTTAAGAGATCAAGCATAAGCTGCATATAAGATCTTGGTTTGAAGTATGGTGGAGGAATGGATTAAGCTAAAATATCGCTGAAATGTATGAAAGTACCCCAATTAGCTGCATAACATTCAAAGTTGTGAATACTTGCAGCCAAACAGCTGCATGTTTCTGCCACAGCAGCAGCAGCCAGCTGCCAAATTGAGAGATAGCTGCCACTGTGGTAGATATTTCCCCCTAGAAGCTCCTGCAGCCATTTCAGGAACAGGGTCACTGGTTTGAAACCCAATCGGGCAGCCCAAACTGCTTTTCCCTGTCTTAGTCCTAAAGACATACAGATGAAACAATATCACAGCAATGCTCCTCATATGTCCGAAGTCTCCTTCTAGACGGTGTGGTATATGGAAGCGTGTTGAGAACTGGTATTGCCACTAGTTTCAGGCGCATTACTAGTGGGAGTGACATTGGATGGTCCATTCTTAATTGGGCAGCCGCTCCAACACCGTTCCCAGTGGTGCTATAAACACCAAACGGAGGATCAAAATGACAGAGCAAGTGCCAGCTGCACTATTGGGAACACTGCCTGACCACAGAAGGAGGGGAAGGCACAGGTGGGGCACAGAATATCTTCTTGTGACGTATTAGACAATCACATCTCATTTCAAGTTGTGGGTCAGGTTACTCCCACACAAATCCCTCAAATTAATATCGGGGGTATATTTTGAGTCTCCATCTGACGTTCTCCTAGTATAGAGCATGGCTATTATTTTTTGACCGGATGATGACAAAAAGTATGTACTCATACCTGTTCACTTCTAAAGTAGTCTTCCATTGGAGTTCCCTACCGCCATCTTCAGTACACACTCATTCCAGTCCAGAAGGCCTTTCTCCTTGCCACCACCCTTGAGTTATTCAGTACAACATTTTCTATTCCCATCCACTTGAACAGGTCACACGTGCACATCTGAGTTCTGGAGCCTCAGTCGACTTCTTGTTCATTAGAGTGGATCTGTTTGCTAGCAGGATTGTCCAATTTACATTGACTTTTTGTAAACAGTTCCCCTCGTATATCTTATTCAGGTAGGTATAGTGCGATAACTTGAAGCTTTCATTCTAGGAGACCTCAGAGTGGTATCCAACCACTAGGCTGCAGTCAGCGTCAAATAATTCTCTACCTATGTCTTTTTTCCGGTGCACAGACATAATATCAAGTCCAAAATATCGTTTGGACAAAATATCGAGTATTTAATATAGACTGGACAAAATATCGACAGGACAGAATATAGACAACAAAAATATCGTTTTTAAGGTAAGTGAAGTAATATCGACTGTAAAAAATATAGATAGTTAAAATATCGAAATATATAATATAGATAGTTAAAAATATCGATTTTTTAATAATATATAATATTTTATAGTGTATTTTTATGTTATAATATGTGTGAAAAGTGTGTATTTATGTTATAAATAATGTTATTAAATTAAAAAAAAAATTTAGGAATATTGCGTAATGTAATTCTGTAGCGGGTTGTGGGTTTATAGGGGAATAGGGTGGGAAGTAATTTAATTATAATTAATTAAATATGTAAATGTATTTATTGATAGTAATTAGTAATTAATTGTTACTTAATTAATATTTGTTAATTAATTTAATTATAATTTTCAAATCATTTATATTAATTGATTAATTGGTAATTATGTAAATTTTACTAATTTAATTTCTGTAGCGGGTTGTGGGTTTATAGGGGAATAGGGTGGGAAGTAAATTAATTATAATTACATGAATATGTAAATGTATTTATTGATATTAATTAGTGATTAATTGTTAATTCATTGATATTAGTTTATTAATTTAATTATAATTATTAATTTATTTATATTAATTGATTAATTGGTAATTATGTAAATGTTACTAATTTATTTTCTGTAGCGGGTTGTGGGTTTATAGGTGCATAGGGTGCAAAGTAATTTTTTAATAATTAATTAAATAATACAATTAATTGAACGTTATTTATTTGGAAATAATTGTGAAATAATTTTTAAGTATAAAAAAATAATTGTTAATGTATAATTAATTTGTATTAATAGGTGATTAATTACAATAATTATTGTTAAATAGTGATTTTAAAATATTATTTATTCTATTAGATAACATTTTTATTTACTTTTTATTAATTATTAATAGATATTCATTGTTAGAAATTTGAATAATATATGAAATATTTACTTTCCCTAATGTTGTATTCTCTGGAGTGGGAATAGTCATTTTTACCCCTACCCTATCCAACGCTTTCCCTACTGTTGCACACACTGGAGTGAGAATAGAAATTTTAACCCCTACGCTATCCAGCACTTTCCCTACTGTTGCACCCACTGGAGTGGGAATAGTAATTTTAACCCCTACGCTATCCAACGCTTTCCCTACTGTTGCACCCACTGGAGTGGGAATAGTAATTTTAACCCCTACGCTATCCAACGCTTTCCCTACTATTGCACTCTTTGGAGTGGGAATAGTAATTTTAACCCCTACGCTATCCAACGCTTTCCCTACTGTTGCACCCACTGGAGTGGGAATAGTAATTTTAACTCCTACGCTATCCAACGCTTTCCCTACTGTTGCACTCTTTGGAGTGGGAATAGTAATTTTTACCCCTACGCTATCCAATGCTTTCTCTACTGTTGCACTCTTTGGAGTGGGAATAGTAATTTTTACCCTTACGCTATCCAACGCTTTCCCTACTGTAGCACTCACTGGAGTGGGAATAGTAATTTTAACCCCTACGCTATCCAATGCTTTCTCTACTGTTGCACTCTTTGGAGTGGGAATAGTAATTTTTACCCTTACGCTATCCAACGCTTTCCCTACTGTTGCACTCACTGGAGTGGGAATAGTAATTTTAACCCCTACGCTATCCAACGATTTCCCTACTGTTGCACTCTTTGGAGTGGGAATAGTAATTTATACCCTTACGCTATCCAACGCTTTCCCTACTGTTGCACTCACTGGAGTGGGAATAGTAAGTTTAACCCCTACGCTATCCAACGCTTTCCCTACTGTTGCCCTCTTTGGAGTGGGAATAGTAATTTTTACCCCTACGCTATCCAACGCTTTCCCTACTGTTGCACCCACTGGAGTGGGAATAGTAATTTTAACCCCTACACTATCCAACGCTTACCCTATGCTTGCATTCTTTGCAGTGGGAATAGTAATTTTTACACTTTTGTTATTGTACGTTAATAATATTGGCTATTATTTAATTATATTTTGTTACTCTATATATATATGTTTTAAGAAATATGAATACAAAAAAAATATTTTGACTTTCATTAATTATTTAATTATTATAAATTAATTTAAGTATTTTTAAATATATTTTAGTAATTAATTATTAATATTAATGTAATTTAACATTGTTTTTATTGAAGTCGATATTTTTTACAACTATATTTTTGTAAACGATATTTAAAACTCGATGTTTTTGTACTTACCTATTAGTACATAGAAACTCGATATTTTGACAGTCTATATTTTGTCAACGATATTATTGCAACTCAATATTTTGGCAATCGATATTATTTCAGTGATCCCTTTTTTCCAGTTACATCTCAAATGTATCATGTCACATTTAGACATTTCTTTTTGTTCCTGGTATATCAAAGTAATCAGCATGGGGCATTGCCAAGATGGCGACAGGAGCTGAAGCTCTGTGAGGAACTCTGTACGGAACTCTGTACCAGCGCAGGCCTTATAATACTGAATATTGCAAATGCATGCACAAATTATCGTGGTACAGTGAGCCATGACTTGGGGGGATCGACTAAACCCAGTGCGGACACCCACAAATGTTTCTGGAGACAATTGTGGACATTCCACGCAATGATCAGGATCAGGCCTAGGATGTCCTGGCAGTGATTGAGTGGTAAAGCAAACTGCAGGATCGACAAGGGACGTCTAGAAGTGAAGTGAGTCCCTGAGGCAAAAGATCGAACTGGACCCGGGGGACCGGAGGAGACTGGAGGCCAAAGAGAAGCCACGGGGCGCTGAGTCCATGCGTGCGAAACTGCGCCACAGATCACAGGAGCAGAGAGCATTGCCACTGACACATGGAGAGAAATGGATGGGAGAGATAAATAATAATAAATAAATGGGGATGCAGGCATGGTAGTAGAAGACCAGTAGAGCCAAAAAGACACCAACAAGCACAGACAACGAAGCAGAAGAGGGAGCACATTCCCCCCCAGCTGACTACAACAAAGGCAATTTAGCCTAACGAGAGGCTGATGACATTGCATAAAGACTCTGGGACCCCTGGTGGAAGGAGTAAGCTTTGACTAGCTTTGACTCAACAACAAAGCCACACTCCAATGAAACAGAAGACACTGCACTATATAAGTACAGAAACTCGAGAATACATGCAGACCCTTTAATAAGGGATGGACAAGCAATAGAAAAAGCTGCACGTGAGCAGACCTGATGCACCTAACTCTGCCGTGCAAGTGGTACATAACTGTATGGGACTCAGATCCTGAGAGATACTCTTAGGAGAACGAGACCTCCGGGTGGAATACAGAATATAACGCACAACATAACGGACACCAGAAGCCCCAAGGGGAAATAACATTGGAACTATTAACATAATAAAACTGCAGAGCTGAAACAACAAGAAACTCCTGGGACTGTGCGGGCTGAAGACAGGGCTAATACATACTCACCAACAAAGGCACCATGGGTAAAATGAAACCTAAACAAGGGAGCAGCTCACCAGACAGGGGAGACCCCTGTCAAGCGACAGATGCCATGGAGACTGAAGCAACTGATGGACAAGAGCAGTTCATTCATTTACACTTGGATAAAATACTAGCAACAATTGCAGACACAAAAGCTACTCTACGGCAGTATATAGGATCTGTGTCTGTGGGTCTTGGTCTACTACAGGCAAAACACTACAAGCTTGTGGATCGGATGAAAGAGCAGGCAGTGGAAGAATTGGTGCCAGAACATACAACTACGATAAACCAACTAACCAACCTTACTGCCAGACTAGCAATGTTAGACTTGGCATCCTTGGTGTGGTTTTCCCTGACTTTTTGCCTCTGCCTCCTGTGTTTTTGATGCTGTGCTGGATTTAGTTTTTTCTGGCTTAGATGCTTTGGGCACTTTGCCACTGCTGATCAGTGTCAAAGTGCAAGTGCTTCCTGTGTAAATTGGAATTGTGATTGGTTCTCCTTGATTGACATTTTTGATTTGCCAGTAGGTCCTTAGTAAAGTGCACTGAGTGTGCCAGGGCAGGTAAATCAAATTCTACTAGTGGGTCTGCAGCACTGATTGTGCCACCCACATGAGTAGCCCTGACAAGAGGTCTCAGGCCTGCCACTGCGGTGCCTGTGCGCAGTTTGTTAACTGCCATGTCGACTTGGCAAGTGCACCCACTTGCCAGGCCCTACCCTTTCCTTTTCTTACATATAGGACACCCCTGTGACAGGCCCAAGGTACCCCCCTGGGCAGGGTGAAGTGTATGTGAAAGGTAGGACATGTATTGGTGTGTGTAACATATCCTGATAGTGAAATACTGCCAAATTCAATTTTCACTATTGAAACATTTTACAAGCATACCTTCCCATAGGGATAAGATAGAAAAATTGAGTTTGGTATCCCTGAACGCAGGATTTAATAACGCATCTTTTAGTAAAGATGGTTTTTAAATTGTGTATTTGAAAATAGAACTTTTAGAAAGTGGCTATTTTCTTGTTCAACCATCCTGGATGCCTTTGCCTGTTTGTGGATTGACTGTCTGGTTTCAGTGTGACAGAGACAGAGGATGTGCATTCCCTGTAGACAGCCTCTGGGGTGTTTGAGGAGTGCCTGGTCCTTCCTGGATGACTCAGCCCTGAGCTCAATAGACCCTGGCTGCATATAGAGTGGTGGGAGGAGATTTACCTTGCACCTGAATAGAGCCTGTCTCACTTGCGCAATGTTGTCCCCACCTCCTGTAGTCATGCTGCACCAGTGAAAGCAGAACTGGTTTTAACTGGGCTCAGAGCTCCCTACACAAAGAGAACAAATACAATTTGGGGTATAAGTATCAGACCCACGACCCCAGTCTTTAGATCATTCCTGGAATTCAAGAGGAACCTTTGCCAAGGAGAAGAGCTGGAGAGACTGAGGGGAAGTACTGCCCTTGCTGTGTGTTTGGGGTTGGCCTGCAGTTGCTGTTTCTGCCAAGGAAAGGAGGAGGACTTTGCTGTGTGCTGTGTGCCCTGCTTGAAGGAGATCTCCAAGGGCATGAAGTGTGATGGCCTCCTGTTCTGAAGTCTCAGGGACACAAAGACTTCACCCCAAACTCCCCTGAACTCTGCTGCTGTGAGTTCTAGCCTGCCAAGATGTACCTGTACCAGTTTTGGGCCTCTGGAGGTTGTTGCTGCTGTTTGTGAGCTGAAAGAAAGAAGAGACTCAAAGAACTGCAGAAATCGACGCATCTCCACGGTGAGAGAAGAATTTCCACGCATATGTGTGTCCCTGCGGAAACCACTGCAGCGCCTGTCACCGTTGCAAGAAGCGATGCATTGAAGGGTCAAAGCTGTAGAGGACCGACACAGCACCGCACAACACCCCCGCATCAATCACCTACGAATCCCCAGATTGCACGCATCGTACTTGTGTTGCAAGTTCGTCCAACGCATCACCTGCGGACTGGAACCGTCATGAAGGATCGGCGCATCGCTCCCTAAACAGACTGGATTCGACGCAACCCTTCCTCTGCAAGCAGCAGGACTGGCGCTTCACCTCCCCAAGTTCTCAGGAGTGTCACATCTCCTTGTTTTCTGTCTCAGCAGCTGTTTGGCCTTTGGAACTTTGACGCTTCTGCAGGTACTTTGGTGAAAAATCACGCAGCCTCAGTTTTTTATGGTAAAAGTTCTTAAAATCCTCATATTTTAAACTTTGTATATTGGATTTTTTTCGTTTTGGTCTTGATTAGTTCATATAAAGATATTTTATTTTTCTAAACTGGTGGGGTGTCCTTTTGTGGTGTTTTCACTGGGTTACTGTGAGTGTTGATACAAATACTTTACACAAATTTACTTTGGGTTAAGCCTGTCTGCTCTTGCCAAGCTACCAAGGGCGTGAGCAGGGGTAATCTAAAGAGTGTAAAGGGCCAAAGATGCAGAAGGGTGAAATCGGCGAAACAATATTAGAGTGGCAGGAATACCAGAAGGAACAGAAGTTACGGACATGGTCACACATCTCGAAACATGGCCTCTGCATACAGTGCCACAAAAAGCGTCCAGTGGTGGCAAGATTGTTATATTACAGAGATCAAGAGTGCTGTAATACAGCACTCTCGTAGTCACAGCTCATTTCACAGAATTATAATAATAAAGTATCTGTTTTGCTGGACTTCACAGCAAAGGTCCAAACGCAACAGGCCTCCTCCTAGAGGTCAAGAAAGCCCTATGAAAGGAAAACATTCAGTATTCGCTGCAGTATCCAACCAAACTCAGATTGCAAATGGATGGTAAAACGCATTTTTACGAATCGCAAGAGGCAGCACGGGAATGGTTGGAAATGTACAAAAAAGGTGAAACATCTGGCAGATGAGCGGAAATGTGAGAGGGCAGACCCCAAACCACAACGCAGATTACTTAGAAGTTCAACCCGTAGACCATCAGTGCAGAAACCTACTACGTCACAAACGGCACAAAACTGTAATGCAGCGCTGCAAGCGGTGGCGGAGGTCATGTCATCTCCCTTGCGAGGACGACTGGCTCCACCAATCATGACAGACGGTTTGGACACTGGAGAGTAAATGAAGAGTGATATGCAGCTGCCAGTGGTAACACCGGGCTCGATGGACGAAATTATTTGAGGCACTACAGAGAGATAAGTACTGTTAAATGGAACTAAGGGGAGACATAAGAAGAATGACATTGGGTGATGAGAGCACTGCTGAGATTAATGGCAGTGCATGGGAAGCGGGGACTCCCCTTGAAGTTAGAAGGGGTCTGCAACAGAGGACTTAACTTTGATTTCAGATGGGGTAACATACAATACATTTTGAGGGAGGTCGTGGCAATCAAAACGGCTGCAGCAATATAACTATTATGTCTGGGCAGGGTTGATCAGTTCCATCGAATGTACCAGTCACACCACAACTAAGCATGAGCGGATTTTGCGGATTGGCAATCCGCGAATTTTGCGGATTTGCGGATTCGCAATCCGCAAAATCCGCGAATTCCCGCGAATTTGCGGATTTTTTTTTTTTGTGTTCGCCCGTGTTTCTGCCAGTTCGCGAGGGTTTTTACAATTTCGCAATTTGCGAACTTACCTGTCGGGTCGCAAGTTTTGCGAACTTGTTGTTTCTACGTGTCCAGCCTGTTTGGGACACTCTTCTTCATCACTGCCACTCTCTGTCACCACTGCCACTCTCTGACTACTCATGCCACCCTCTGGCCCACCCATGCCACCCTCTGTTTCATCACTACACCCTCTGGTTGTCCAGTGTACATTATTTTCGGCAAAGCAAAGCACACCTTCCCTGCCTCAAGTGACCTGAATTAATTTGGGGCTGATTAATGTGTCACAGAATATTTTTTTAGCTGGCACCTGCTTCCTTAGTGCGCCCTGATTAGTGATCTTTTGCACTTGCTAAGTGCTTTCATTGTTGCAAAATTAGTTACAACACCTGCCCTGCCCCAACTGACAATAATGAATTAGGGGCTGATTAATGGATTTTAACTTCCAGCCTGGCTCCTGCTTGTCTCCCTTAGCTGTAATTCAGGACCTTTGTGGCATATGTGTAACTATTCTGAGGTTCAGAGCAGGGTCACATAATAGTTTCAACTGGCAACTGAACTCTGGAGGGGCCCCTCAGGAAGCACTACAGGAAATGGCTACTAATGATGTGCCTGAACTTTTGAACCTGGTAAGTAGTTACTTTCAGTTTTGCCAAGATCGTATTTCTGCAATTTTGCACTTATTCGCGGGGCGCGAACTCACGCGAACAGTGCGAGCAGTGCGAGCAAAATCCGCTGCTCGCGGATTTGCGGATTTTGCGGGAAATTCGCAAATCTCGCGGATTGCGGATTTCCCGAAAATCCGCAAAATCCGCGAGCGTAACGGATTTTCCGCCCACGCCTAACCACAACTAGATTGACTCCCACATACCGATGGCAGGAGGCGTCTACTTTACCCATTTCTTTTTGCCACTGTTACAGGTTTGGGTGGCAAGCTGTTGCGACACTGCCCAAGGGAGGCAGAGTTATTGGGGTGAAAATTTTCATGATTGTCCTGTGGTGCTTTTGTTAATATGGAATGAGGGAGGCGGGTATGGGGAGGAAGAGGGAGGCACCGAACCCCAGTGAGATGCCAGTAACTCCTGTAGTACAAATCCCCCAACAGTTTAAAATGTTGACATGGAATGTCCGTAGACTGGGTTCACCAGTTAAACGACGGAAAATACATAACTACATTAATAGACGAGGGGCACATATTGTCATGATGCAAGAAACTCACTTAAAACCACAGAGGGGATTACATGAAGACGAAAATGGCAAGGACAACTGTATGCAACTTCTTATTCAGCCTTTTCTAGAGGGACTTAGATTTGGATATGAGCTGGTACCCCATTCAAGATGTAGAGTACGGCGGTGGACCCAGAAGGGAGATTCATTTTAGTGCGAGGTAGACTACATGGGCGGGACATACTCTTGGGTAGTATTTATGCCCTAAACCATGATCAATTGCTCTTCTTTGAAGGAATGTCTGCCTTACAGTCCCCCTTTAAGGGGGAATGAGATGCTCTTAGGTGGGGACTTGAACTGCGTAGCTGTCATAGACTTGGACAATTCCACCCCCATTACATGGTACAGTAGCCACTAAGCTAGCAAGGGGATTTGAGAATTGGCTGCCACAGTGGAAATTTGAGGACATTTGGAGACTGCAGCACGGCAGACACACAACTATTCCTACTATTCGCACCTATATAATTTATATATGCAACTGGACTTGTTCATATGAGCAAACACACTAACATACAGGGTGGTGCATTTGGAATACTTAGGATGTACCCTTTCCGATAATACCCCCTCTTACTCTGCTATCAACTGTTAATGGAACCTACAGCCAAGCAGACATGGCCCCTTGACCCGAACTTGTTAACAGATGATCATTTTAAACAATCATTAGAAGACAAGACTTTGCAATATTTCCGAGACAATCAGGGCTCGACCACTTCTAGAGCCATAGAATGGGAGGCGTACAAGGTGGTAATAAGGGGCCACTGTTTGGGCGCGAAGGTGGGATTGAGAAAGTATTTGAGGGAAGAAGTAACACAGCTAGAAACATTGCTAAATGAGCTGGGGCGTGTACTATCGGCAGATAAGAACACAGACACACAACTAGGAAACACTAGACCGGAATATAACGGGGCACTTGAACGTTTGAGAATATTGGATGTACGCGAATATCATACTAAAGTACATGAATAAGGGGGTAAAGCAGGCAGATTATTGGCGCGCCCAGTCCAAACAGAAAGTAGAGGCACACCAATAACACAAAGTATATCTGACAAAATGCTATACCTTCCCAACAGCATTAACAATGAGTTCCACATTTATTATAAAACATTATATTGGCCCCCACCAGAGTTCCAGATGACTGACTTGACTACTTTTTTAGGGTTCCACTGCCACTACGGGTTCTGAAACCGGGACTAAAGAGGGAGTTGGGGGAGCCAGTGACAGCTCATGAAATACAAGAGGCTATTCAAGAGTTGGCTGCTGGGAAGACGCCGGGACTGGGGGGACTATCAGCGGAATTCTAAAAGCAAATGGCACAGATGTTAATCCCCAAATTAGAGGCATTATGTGGCGAAGCATGGCAGAACAATGTGTTATGGGCCTCCACAAGAGATGCGTTGGTGATACACCTCGTGTGGGAGTGGTGGGAGCAAGAGTGTCCGGGTTTAGACCCCTCTCGATCTTAAACATAGATTTTTAAATATTGTGTAAGGTATTAGCAAGGCAGATATTGCCACATATGAAATCCCTCATTCATAATGACCAGAATGGGTTCATATCAACTAGGGCCACATCAGCTCATTTCAGACGACTTCTCCATGTACTGCACCACCCCGATAGAGTGCATCCCCCTGAGGCTCTGATAATGTCGGTAGACCTGGAGTAGGCCTTCGATTCTGTGAGATGGGATTTTTGTATATGCCACATTGACCAAAATGGGGTTGGGAGAAAAATGGGTGAAATGGGTCAATATACTGTACTCATGTCACACAGCAAGAGTTAAAACTGGTGGGGTGATCTCGGGGACATATGATATCTTTAGGAGCACCAGGCAGGGATGCCTGCTTCTCCCCTTTTGTTTGCCCTCACAATCGAACCTTTGGCAGAGCTCTTCCTGCCACACCATTCTGTCTGTACCTGCTCTTGGGCTGCGCACAACAGGAATCTTCCCCACGCAGCCCTTACTCGAGTGCCCATGCATGTGCACATGTGTCAACATGTAACCAGTCCGGTCCCCTTACACTGGCTGCAGAGCAGTAGTCTATCTCACAAGGCGGACACTGATGTAATACACATACATTTAATTTTATCATGAGTTCACTGTGGGGGAGTCCCAGCTTAAGAGGCTCTCCCACAGTAAAAGCTAAAAAAAAGGCTTTCAAAAAGCGAAAAATCCGGGTGGCTCCGATGGTCAGAACTACCTTCTAACATATATATATATATATATATATATATATATATATATATATATATATATATATATATATATATATATATATATATATATATATATATATATATATATATATATATATATATATATATATATATAGATCTATATATATACGTATATATATGATCATATGCAAGGCCAGCGAACAAGCATTGCACATCCCTTTCTTGACAGGTGCTGTGCAAACTCCACAACAACTAACAGAACGTTTTAGATACACTGAGCAGAATGTCTTCTATATGTGTGCACGGCTGCACATAATGTCTTCTAGCTGTACACAGGGCTGCATTCCCACCTTCTGAAAGGTATCAGCACTCCTAGCCAGTAGCCAAGAACAACATGGCTGGTTCTGTAGCAATAGCATTACACCTCAAATATTAGCTTTTCTCTGGAACAGAGACTAGGAATATATTGACTGCATTTATGTGTCAAAGAAGCCGGGGAAACAATGAAAGAAAAGGTTCGTGTTGACATCCACAAACAGAGCAGAGAAAGGAGTCAATGACTGCTCATAACTAGAGAAAAAATTTAATTTCGTTGTGACGGCATATTTGGTAACTGCAGTAACGCTTACACTTTAACACTGAGAATGTATGTCACCTGACACGGTTAAAAATAAACAAGGAGACTTCTGTCAAATCTTTCAGTTCTATTAACTATTAGTTTTGTCGAGTAATAATAGACAGCCAAAATCTGTGGACTTTTTCTTATTTCTGTGATAAAGAGGGTAGCACTTCAGAAACAGCAGCTAAGCTTGTTGAAATCTAGTTTGCGACATCAACATTATCGGCGTCATCTTGTCCCTTTTCAGGCTCATATGTGCGCGTAAGTAGCAGCCATTTTTGAATGCCATGGCCTCTCTGCCCACTGCCGATAGCCAGCGCGTCTCTCTCTCCCTCTAACCTCGCAAGCATCCCCCGCACGCTGACAACCCCCGCTCTCACATGCTTGGGCCATAAACCTCCCTTTCAGCGCAATCCTGCCTCGGACCCACATCCCGTACCCAGCCAACACCTCCCTCCATCCCTTTCATGATCATACATCCTTTGATGAACCCCCCTTTTCCTCTGTGCCCGATTGTCCTGCTCATTCCCAGGCCACCACCTGGCCCTGCAGATGCAGTTTATTGCCCCCATACAGTAGGAAATCTCTCTCTTCAAAGGATCTACAACTGATCAAAGCCCCCACCCCATGAGATCCGATCAACCGCACACATTCCGGGAACCAGCGGAATGTCCAGCTGCGCGACAGTCATCACCTACTGAGACCGGGGTGGGGACTTCTACTGTAAATGTATGTGGGAACGGGCTTGAAGTGGGGATTTCGAGGATGTCTTTCCATACTTCAAAGTGTTTGCAGGAATGTGCCACATGTAATAAACTGTAATAAAGACCATAAACCTGTGTATAAGAGGCCAGGCCTCAGAGATGCGTTTAGAGCACCTCGAGAAGATACCCTGTTGTCTGATTTGACGTGTTCTGCTCCGTCGGAATAAACTCCTGTTTCCTGCCTTCCAGTCTCCAGCGCCTGCCTCTTTGTTTGATAATCTTGAATGGTATGAGAGGCGACTAACGCCGGGCAATACTTAAAGGTTCTTGGTCGACATCGGCCCTACCTTTCCACAATTGCCATCCCAAACGTGGGGCCCATCAGCGACACGTGGATCCAGTGGGAGAGGTCCTGACGACAGAGTGAACGACTGCAACGATCGGGAAGTGCACCTGCCCGATAGACCCTCGTCTGGCAGCCGATCATCCGAACTTCACCGGTTTCGAGCAGACCTCTCTCGAGTGATCTACGGTCCTGACTGGGAACCATCAGGAGTGCCGCAACGGTTACGGAGAATAGAGGACGATCGGGCAATGGAAGCGGAAGACAAGAAACTGTCCATGCAGTCCGGGTAAGGTCGTGTAGCACGACAAATTGCGAAACGATTGTTTGATTGTTTGGAAAATACTAGTATTACTCTTCAATTGTTTTTTCTTTGAGATATTCTCTGCCTGCAAACGAGGAAGAATAGAAATATTCTCTCTTCCTTTGCAGATAGTGAAGGGTAGGTAACGCGGACCTTTGTCCCCCGTTGTAATCTGTCGTGCCTATTTTTCTCCCCACTGATTGATTGATTGTCCGAACATTGATTGTTCGAAGTTGGTTCTTTTGAGATATTCTCTGTTTGCAAATAACGTATAATAGAAATATTCTGTCTAGTCTTTGCAAGTAGTGAAGGATAGGTAGTGCGGACCTTTGTCCCCCGTTGTAATCTGTCATGCCTATCTTCTCCCCACTGATTGGTAGTTGGTTCAGCCCGGACCGCTTATTAGAGAGGAACCATCCAGCTCCACTGGAAGGCACCCCTAATAAGGGCATGTTCATGAAGCATGGACTGGACACTATAGCCTATAGCAAGCTATGGCACAAACATACGAAAAAGGATCAGGAAAGTCAGTGGACACTGATAGGATCCTTCGACGAAGATAAGATAAACGTGCTGGAAACAGCCCTTCAAAACAATAAGACATCGCCCACTATGCTTGATAGTCTCGGCATGTGGCGCAAAGAAGCAGAACAACGAAAAAAGAGAAACAAAGTCAGATTAGAGAAAGAGCTATGAAAAGCAGCTCACCTAGCTGCCAGAAAGTTAGAGAAGGAGATAAAGGAGAGGGAGGAAGCCAAGCAGAAGCAAGAGTCCGAAACATCGAGCCAGTGTCCCGTTAGAACACCCTCTATGCTCTACCCCGAGTTACCCTCGAAACAGCGAGTGAACGATGATCTATTACTAGGTCCTCCAATTATCTACATGCCCCCTCCATATGCCCCTTCTCAACCCTTAGTACAGCACCCGCAGCCCCCAAGCACAGATGAGAATAGTGCCGGGGCCTCGGTCCTCATGGCCTCCGTGCCGGCCGAACCCCTCGTACTCAGCACAGCGCGAGCAGCAGCATTAGACAACCCTGAGACCCGAAAGAAAGATTCCACTAGAATGAACAGGTTGAGCAAGGATGAGCGAGCGGGGATCGACAAGATAGTAAAAACATTGGTGGAACGGAAAGAGAGTGAGGAGTACGTAATGGATATGTACAATTCATATGCCAATAGCAACAGACGACACTTTGTCGTGCGATTTTGCTATCACACCCTCAATGCTTATGAGGACCGATACCGAGACAAAGGTCCCGAGAACCTAACGACTCTGTATAGAAAGGTTGACATTGGGGATGAGGGCGAGTGTGACGTGACGGACCTCTTCACGCATACGCTTGAACTTTTCTGCCACTTCACTGAACAGAGGATGGAAGCTAAAACTACGACTCCTGTAGCGACTGAACCTCGAATAGAACAAACTAATACAATGATGCCTATAAGGGAGGCCGCTCCTTACTGGGTTCCCCCAAGAGGACAGGGAACGCATGATGATGTTAACCATCAAGATGCGAGAGGGAGGGTAGTGTATAACTGGGTCTACCAACCATGGGATCGACAAGATATCCTGACGTTCCGAAAATCCCTACCCGATTTTCCGGAAAAACCCCACTGCCTTTTACACTGAATTAGGTACAGCTCTAGGTTCAACGATTATGACTCTAGCTGACATTGATTTGTTTTTCGGGTTATGTCTGCCAGCTGATGTGTGGAAGCAAATCCGGAAAGTCGACCACCTTGAGCTGTTCGGACATACCTGGTCACAACTCGATGGCATAGACAGACAACGAGAGCCTGGACAGAAACCTTTGAAATCCATTTTAGAACTCCCAGACAAGATCGTGCAGAAACTGAAAACCCTGATCCCAGAGAAGAAGGTGGACTGGTTGATAGTAACGGCCTGCCGCCAGAAACCCCAGGAAGACGTATCAGAATACTTCTCACGGTTTGAAACAGTGTTTTCCGATTACAGTGGCCAGGACATGACCATTGCAACCGGACATCATCTGTTTGTCCAAAACTATGTTAAAGGTCTGTCACAGGAGGTCTCTCAGAAACTACAGGCTAGCGAAAGTAGTTGGGCGGCCTCCAAGCCTGCGGCTATCCTTCAGATGGCCCAGTATTACGAGCATCAGAAGAACGAGAATGATAGGTCGACTGAGAAAAAGAAAAAGGACCTGAAGGAAAGGGTGATGATCGCGCAGTTGCAGGGGGTGACTGTAGGAAGAAAGCAGCACAAGGGAAATTACCAATCGAATGCTCCTAGAAACCCACCCCCTAAAGACCGGACACCCGCACCCTATGCTGGACGTAAGACCGGTTCTGTTAGAGATGAACAAGAATAGGGACACAAGAGACGTAGCGGTGGGCCTAGAAATAGAGGGCAGGGATGAGGGTCCACGAACGACGCCAACAACGACAGGCTAGGCAGACCGAACACATTTGACCGACCCCGACAGAACCAGTACCAACAGTCTGACTGCGACAACACTCACGACTTCGCATAGGACTGCCTAGGGCAAGGGAGGGATCGAGTCGAGCTCTATGTTGACCAGCAAGGTCCTTATGTCACCGCTAAGGTCCTGGGTATGAAGTCTCCATTTCTGGTAGACACTGGCGCAACACGTAGTGCGTTATCTAAACGACTGATTCCAAGGGCACCCTTGTCTGGCTCACTTGTAACATCAATAGGTTTCGATGGAACGCCCTCCACGAATCCCTTGTCTACACCGATCTCCTTTGACCTAGAAAATAACACCACTGACACGACGTTTTTGCTTTCATCCAACACCCCTGACATCATTGTGGGACTTGACTTACTGAAGCATTTCCTGGCTACTATTAGGTGTTCGCAAGACGGATTTGGAGTCTTTTTGTCCGACAACCCGACTCTGCTCAGACTTTGTCCCACCGACGCATGTTTTCCATCACTGAAGCTGACTTGTCCCTTCTTGACACTCTACCCCCATATCTGTGGGCCAAGACTGACTCAGACGTAGGACGCATGATGATCGACCCAGTGCACATAACTGTTCGACAAGATGCAATACTCCCAAAACTTCCGCAATATCGGATATCTCCCGAGGGCGAGAAGGCATTGGCATAGATTACCCAGTCCCTGATAGATGCAGGAGTGGTAGAGGAAGTAGTTAGCAAGGTTTGCAACAGCCCTATCCTACCCATTATAAAGAAGCAAGGTGAGGGAGATGAGAAAGCGTACCGCTTCATCATCGACCTACGAGAGGTCAACAAAGTAGTTGTACCTCAGTACCCTGTAGTCTCAGATATCACCACTATTCTGACCCTGATTCCTTCCACTGCCACCACCTTCACTGTCATTGACCTCAAGAATGCTTTCTTCTCCATCCCCATCCACCCAGACAGCCGATACCTCTTCGGCTTCACCCTATAAGTCCGCTCATATAGATTCTGTCAAGCACCCCAAGGCTACACCGAAAGTCCCAGCATCTATAGCCAGGCCCTCAAGAGACAACTGGACGCAGTCCAGTTAACCGATGGAGTGGTATTGATACAGTACGTCGATGATATCCTTTTGGCGGCCACTTGCAGTCACAGCCACCATCCAACTCCTGCATTTCCTTGCGGAAAATGGCCACAAGGTCTCCAAGAAGAAGTTGCAATTCTGCCAACCCCAGGTTACCTATCTAGGCCACCTCTTGTCCAAAGACGGGAGAAAGCTTACGCCCGATCGAATTCAGACCATCCTAGAAACTCCTGTCCCTAAAACCCAGAAACAAGTCCGCTCCCTGCTAGGCCTCACCTCCTTCTGCCGACAGTGGTTGCCAAATTTCAGCCTCATTGTAAAACCACTGCTTTCCCTGCTGGCTAAAGATGTCCCCTTCCCGCTCCCTTGGACCCCTGAATGCCAATCCTCCTTCAAAGAACTAGGAGATGCCCTCTGCTCAGCCCCCGTCCTAGGAACCCCCGACTACACAAAGCCCTTCTCCCTCTACACTCACGAAAGGGAGGGATGCGCTTTGTCCGTCTTGACCCAGTCCATTGGTCCAAAGCAATGCCCATGTGCTTACTTCTCTGCCACTCTTGACCCCGTAGCCAGAGCTTTGCCTGCCTGCCTTTGAGCTGTAGCTGCCGCTGCTATCTCCATCCGACAAAGTGAGGGGATCGTGCTCTCGAACTCCCTCACGGTGTTAGTGCCCCATGCGGTTGACACCCTCCTGAACCAGACTAAGACGCAACATCTGACTAGTGCACGACTGACTGGGTACGAACTGACTCTGCTTGCACCCCACATCACACTGAAAAGATGCACTAAGCTGAATCCAGCCACTTCGTTGCCCCTACCTGAGAACGACCCCAATGTGTCCCCTATACATGACTGTGTGACCCTTACGGACGAACAGACTAGGAGTAGGGTTGACCTCCGAGGCACTGCCTTCCCAGACCCTGAATGAGAGCTGTGGGTGGACGGCTCTTGCATCAAACTCCCCGATGGCACCACCTCAGCTGCTTATGCAGTTACCACAGCCCGAACTGTAGTAGAGACAGCCCGCATCACACAATGATCTGCACAGGCAGCAGAACTGATTGCCCTCACACGAGCATGTATCCTAGCAGCAGGGACGACAGCAAACTTTTACACCGACAGCCAGTATGCCTTCGGGGTGGTTCATCATTTTTGGCTCCTATGGAAGGAGAGGGGATTCCTGACCTCACACGACACCCCCATCTTACAGGGAGATCTAGTCTCCGCCCTGACTGAAGCGGTCCTCCTTCCCAAGCAACTTGCAGTAATAAAATGCCAGGCACTCAAAAGGGTGATGGACATCATTGGGCAAGGGAATGCACTGGCCGACATCACTGCCCGAACCACAGCCGAGAATAGGACAACGACGCGCATGTATGTGACCAGGTCACAAGCAGAAAAATGGACGGACGCTAGGGAGACTATCAGAGACATCCAGATGGCCAGCTCACCACATAAATTGACTGAATGGGCACGGGTGGGATTGAAAGACGATGAAGGCTGCTGGCGGACAAAAGACATGAACAAATGGTTGCTGCCCAATTCATACCTGATCCCCATACTGACCATGGCACACTCTCCTGCACACATAGGATCTGCCCCTATGGCCGAACTTGTCTCCAAAGTTTGGCACAATGACAAGATCACAGACTCTGCTAAACGTCTGGTCCAACAATGTTTGATATGCCTGCAACACAACCCTGGGAAAGGAACTGTAGTACCCCGGGGAGGGTTTGGGGTTCCCAATCACCCATTTGAAGTCCTGCAGATGGACTACATCCAACTAGAAAGATGCCAAGGTCTGAAATATGTACTTGTTGTCGTGAGCGCATTTAGCAAGTGGGTGGAAGCCTATCCAACTCGCGACAACACTGCCATTGCCACTGCAAAGGTACTATTGAAAGAATTCTTCCCTCACTACGGCCTTTGTCGAATTTTGTGGAGCAACAATGGCCCCCACTTTGTAGCCGAAGTTATCCAACTCATCTTGAAAGGGTTGGGTGTAAAACAAAAATTTCATGCAGTCTTCCACCCTCAATCTGCTGGACTAGTTGAGCGACATAATGCTACACTGAAGCTCAAACTAGCCAAGATAGTGGCTACCACAGGACTAAAATGGCCAGACGCTCTCCCACTGGCATTGCTGTCAATGCGTTCCACACCCACCAAACACCATTTGACCCCTTACAAGGTTGTTTTCGGCCAACCCATGAGTATTTGGTCTGCACCAAAACCGACATCCATTCACGACGTCCCGGACGTGCTAATGTCTGACTATTTGTACAATCTGACTAAGACACTGTCTGTTATCCATCAACAGGTGCTGCATGCCATTCCTGACGCTTCCAGGGGCCCCGGACACGATATCCAACCTGGTGACTATGTATTAGTCAAGAACTTTCAGCGTGCAAAGAGTCTAGAACCCCGGTGGACGGACCCCTGGCAAGTTTTGATCACCACCCGAACAGCTCTTCGAGTGGAAGGGAAACGTAATTGGCTACATGCGCACCACTGCAAGAAAATCTCCTCAACCCTGACGACGACCGAAGACGTGGCCACCCAAGAAGAGCTCCTGAACAAAGACCGACCATCCCTGAGCTGTTACCCTGATACAGAGACACTTGAACTGGCAGAATTCCCCGATCCCACTGTGCCATCCAGAGAAGGGTATAACCTACGACGAAAGGAGGGAGCTTCGGCTAAGCAGACCACTGACTAAGTTACCATTCTCAGAGCGGTGGCCTAACACTACTAAGGCTGCCAGGAGAGAAGCCAAACAAAGTTTGTGGTTCTGCCCGCTACCGAGCCCCTTGAAGGTGATGGAAGCGCCCGATATGAAGATGATGGAAGCCCCCGACACGAAGATGATGGAAGCAACCGGACATCCGAAGACTCACTACAGAAACCCAAAGACTGACAAAATACACAGCTCAAAGACTATTGCTCTCTTTATCGCCCTTCTCTTTTGCCTCCTCCTCATGACCACCCTCTGGATCGTGGAGGAGAGCGCACCAGCTCATCAGACATTTATAACGACTGCACAGCCTACCACAATGAAAGAACACTACCTGGTCTCTCTTTTACCACAACTCCGAGAAAGACGTAAGGAGTTTTGGAACAACTCCTTCGTGCAGTTGCTGCACCAGCACAACCTTGCCACCAATGCCACCAACTGCTGGATCTGTGGGCTGTTACCCCACGCCACTGGACATTC
Source organism: Lissotriton vulgaris (assembly GCF_964263255.1). Taxonomy (NCBI): domain Eukaryota; kingdom Metazoa; phylum Chordata; class Amphibia; order Caudata; family Salamandridae; genus Lissotriton; species Lissotriton vulgaris. The sequence goes on from NC_141689.1 coordinate 482,939,754, forward strand.
CATCCCCTTCATCCCTTCACCTTTCTCCGTTCACGGTTCCTGCCTTGCTTGGCTGTTCCTCTTGCAAGAAAGCTACAGAGACAATGCCACTTCCAGCAGAACTATGACACATTTCTTTCATAGGGTCTGGCAGAACAAAACAGGGAAAACTGCTGCACACTTTTGCCCTCTGACATCCAACGACTCTATTCATATGGACATCCCTGTCAAAGAACGGATTGAAAGGCAGGTGTTCAGCAACCCAACTAGAACCACTTTCTCCTACCTCCGGAAACGTACAGCTGCCACCCTGACTGTGGCCCTATCTGTCGTAAATGTCTCGGGCCTTGTATGCATCGAAGGTCTTGGGACACAGCTGGTAGACACAGCGCTTGCCGCATCACCAGATCTTTGGACTCAACTGATCCACCCCCCTTTGTCACTTCTCCGAATATGTACTTTGTTTGTGGTACAAAAGCCTACACCTGGCTCCCCAAAGGATGGGGGGGTAACTGCTACATCGCCTTCATCCTTCCTCCGACCTAAGTGGCTCCAGCAAACCATCACCGACAAAAGCGAGCAAAAGACATTGAGCAAGCCTACTCCACTGGAGCGCAGTTCCTGGACGCTCTGAAGGGACTTGTTCCACTCTGGGGTCCGATGGCGAACAGCCGTGCCATCCGACATTTGACCCAGGCAGTTGAAACGACAATGAACATTACAGCTGGCATCCTCGCAAACAATACAGCCGAGCTTCAGGCGGTCCGCCTGGTGGCTCTTCAGAACCGCCTTGTTCTAGATGTGATTCTAGCGGATCACGGAGGAGCATGCCGTATCATTGGGTCCAGCTGTTGCACCTACATACCGGACAATTCACCCTCAGTGTACAAAGCCATTGAACACCTCCACAGACTTTCCTCTGAAGTTCACCAGGAACAAGAAGAATGGTCGCTTGGGAGTTGGTTCTGGAGTACTGTAAAGAACTGGGGGTGGAGGTTGTTTATGATCGTATTGATACCGATTGTCGTAATATGTGGATCCTGCCTGGATATTCAATGCTTGCCGCCCCTGTGCTCACTTTGTGCAAAATGTATCTGCCCTAAGACTCTGGACTTTGAAGCCGAACGCATGAGAGCTATGTACGAGGTCGAAGTGCGTAATATAATGGGGATAGACATAGATTGACAAGCTGGCTAGATATGTTGAAAAGGGAGGACTGTTGAAATCTAGTTTGCGACATCAACATTATCGGCACCATCTTGTCCCTTTTCAGGCTCATATGTGCGCGTAAGTAGCAGCCATTTTTTCAAATGCCATGGCCTCTCTGCCCACTGCCGATAGCCAGCGCATCTCTCTCTCCCTCTAACCTCGCAAGCATCCCCCGCACGCTGACAACCCCCGCTCTCACATGCTTGGGCCATAAACCTCCCTTTCAGCGCAACCCTGCCTCGGACCCACATCCCGTACCCAGCCAACACCTCCCTCCATCCCTTTCATGATCATACATCCTTTGATGAACCCCTCTTTTCCTCTGTGCCCGATTGTCCTGCTCGTTCCCAGGCCGCCACCTGGCCCTGCGGATGCAGTTTATTGCCCCCATACAGTAGGAAATCTCTCTCTCTTCAAAGGATCTACAACTGATCAAAGCCCCCACCCCATGAGATCTGATCAACCGCACACATTCCGGGAACCAGCGGAATGTCCAGCTGCGCGACAGTCATCACCTACTGTGACCGGGGTTGGGACTTCTACTGTAAATGTATGTGGGAACAGGCTTGAAGTGGGGATTCCGAGGATGTCTTTCCATACTTCAAAGTGTTTGCAGGAATGTGCCACGTGTAATAAACTGTAATAAACACCATAAACCTGTGTATAAGAGGCCAGGCCTCAGAGATGCGTTTAGAGCACCTCGAGAAGATACCCTGTTGTCTGATTTGACGTGTTCTGCTCCGTCGGAATAAACTCCTGTTTCCTGCCTTCCAGTCTCCAGCGCCTACCTCTTTGTTTGATAATCTTGAATGGTGTGAGAGGCGACTAACGCCGGGCAATACTTAAAGGTTCTTGGTCGACATCGGCCCTACCTTTCCACAAGCTGGCCTGTGCGAAATCTTTCCACTTTCAAGAGATGCTTTCCAGTATCCGTGAACCATGGTATTTAAAATGAAACACAAGATCTGGGCCAGTACTGGTAAACTGATTTAATTTTTTTAATTCATTGTAAGCGTCATATAACACGCACTTTGAAAAATGTTTTGTTTGTTACATCTGAGTAAATTAAAATGAACCTATTTGTCCACTGCATAATTTTTGAACATCGCTTCTATAAGTATATCTAAATATACATTTCTACTCATACGTGCTACAAAAACACTGCCAATTTTTATATGACAGTCGTCATAGCAGGGTCTCTTTCCCCTGCATTGCCATCTAAAAAGCACATCAAATAACCCAAATCATGTGCTCATCTGAAAAAAGAGTGCATCATTTATGGTTTTATTTTTAATGTGCCTTTCCATTACCATATGCAGCGTATGAATGGAACCCTCCTCTGCTCTGCTCTTGTATCACATGGGTGGACAATTCCCATCAAACTGCATCAGTGTGATGGAACTGAAGCAAATGCACATGCCTCACAAATGAGCCACAAATGAGCCAAGTACTGTCTGTAGATGGACAAACTGTACTCAAGTCGCCTGTGTGGCTTTGCATTAAAGGCCGCTCTCCTAGGCAGTGGTGGCTCCTCCACTGTGGCAAAGGAGCGTTGCCGCTCTGCTTTTAAGCAGCAGTGGTGGCTCCTCCACTGTGGCAAAGGAGCGTCGCCGCTCTGCTTTTAAGCAGTGCATAGTAGAAAATGAATGATCATAACTTTGAGTCCTTATCATGTTATGCTTGTGCTGCTTTACTGACGGGCGGGTGGGCGGGCTGTTCTGCTCTTAGAGCAGGGCAGGAGAGGAGCGTTTTACTGTTTGTCATGCACACTTTCCCTATTCTCCATGCAGGCTGCATTACAGCCTGTGTGCAGTACTTACCCAGGCCCCCATTCCCTGTCTGAGTGTCGAACCAGTACTCTCAAACCAATCACAATGCTGAAATGCAGCATCGTGATTGGTCAGGGAAGCCTGGGTGCTTACCAATCACAATGCTGCATTGATGCATCGTGATTGGTCAGTGGGACCTGGCTGTGCTTCCTGTTCCACGAGTTCAAGGGGGAGAGGAGGAGCAGAGATGCTGGACCCGGCGGAAAGGTACTTTTATTTTATATTACTCACACACCCACGCGGTTCCCCTACGTCACCACTTGCAAGCAATGCCAGCCACCACTGCTCATAGGTTGGAGCTCTTTTGCACCCAATGAACCACCATCACTACATGGAGCAGGTAGGTATATTTGAATTCAATATTATTTTTGTACTATTTAGGTATTATTTGAACATCAGAATCCCTGTTAAGGTTTAGATTGTAATTTACTATTAGTTTTAAGATTTTTTTTCTGCTTGTGTATTAATTGGTTTACAAGCTTTATCCAGAGTCTGTCAACATGACAAGGATTCCTGGCTGAATTAGCTGCAGACTGAAATGCTGTTAGAGCATCTTCCATCAAATAAAGGCTAAACAGTAAGGGGTGGGGTGTGCTTTAAGTGGAGTGGCTAAATACAATGCAAAATACTTCTCTTTCCTCCCAGAAACACGAGGATCATATACTTGTAAAATGAAGTATGTTGCATATTAAAGTTGTAGTAAGGTGGAATTTATTAATGTAAGACCTCAGTCACTGTTCACAATCATCCACTGTCATGCCTAAAAATCCAGCTGCTCCACAGTATTCTGCATTCTGTGACTGATGTCAGCATCCTGAACAGCCCCTTGAACAGCATCCTCCCTCAAAAGTATCTTATTAGCATAGGATGTCAAAGACCCAAGATCAGAACTAGATACGATATAAACCAGTGTCTCCGCCTCTAAACATCAAAGTTTTTATCTTTTTCTTTTGGCCACCATACACCCACCAGGTTTTATGTCCTTCTTCCTTAGTTTAATCTTTTCACCACAGAGAGTTTGCAATGTGTTGTCAGACATAATAATGAGCTACGACAAGAATCAAATAACAGTAACATGTTTGCCTACAACAACCACACATTCAGCAGGATTACTCCCTTTCTCACCTAAAACAACCTCCTTGCAGAGCTCTTTGATTTCCTTTTGCTTTTTTGTCATTTTCTGCAAAACGTCATAAAATGCCCTTACTTGCTATAACCGCAAAAATGGTGCAGTATGTGTTCATCAGGCAACAAAATAAAATAAATAAATGAAAACTTGTCTCAATGCCCTCCAGCCCACTGGGATTTAAAATAAAAATTGTGAAGACACAACTAATTTAAAATAGTGAGGTATTAATCCTTACGTTTCCCTCTCAATGCACAATGATATTTAGGTGCTGAAAGATAATTCTCCAAGGTTGAAATACTTAATAAAACAGCAGCCATTATGCTTAGATAAAAGAACTAGTAGTGACAGTGAATGGTCGCACAGTTATGGCTGGAGACATTGAATTCTCAATTGCCTGTGGAGAGTGGTGCATGTCACTGAATCTCTAACAAACCTAGTTAGGCAACACAGTTTCAACCGCTAAAGCCAACTTGTTGAGGGGAATGCCTGTCAATGTGTTAATGATACTGCTGGGCAGGGTGCCTGCCATTGCATTAGACTTTGGATGCTCAGCTCTTCTGGGCTGGCTGCTGTCCTGACTACCTCCAGTGGCAGCTCCTCTAACACTGATAGACTTCGCGTCAGATTTGCCACTACCAAGATGGAGCATATGTTGGTGTTCTGACATCACCTACAGCGCCAGTTCGCAATGCTGCATTCCAGATTCTCTTCTTGCTGACACAAAGAGGTGTCACCGTGATCACAGTGCTCACTTCAGTTCATGATGAATGAGCATTCCATGATGAAGTAGACCGCTGTCAAAATGCCTGCTTGGCGTTCTAACCACCAAGTACTTACTTCTGAAGTTTTTTTCTTACTTTGTATCTTAACTCCTTGTGTGCCCTCGTTATCTTTCGGCCATTTAAGTTATCAGTGTAGTGCCTCAGGTTGACCTTTTCAAACATGCTATGGATGTTGGTGGTCATGTTGAGGTATGAAACAGCTCACAGCCAGTATAAAATGAAGTATGTTGATTCTTCAGGTGGTATTAAAGTGAAGTTTAGTAAGACCCCAGCTTCCACTCATCACCATCAACTGTTGCCCCTGAGAATCCAGCAGTTACACAGAATTCCACCTTCTGTGACTGATGTTGCAGGTGCTCACCTTTCTAAGATAACATAATAACATAGGGCTCGATTAGGATTGCGGTGAATCCGCATCCTCCGGGCCGGCGGAAGCCACCGCCGGCCCAAAGGATGCGGATTTACCGCTGCGGTGAATGAAAAGACCCCCGCCACATTAGGATGGCTGGGGGGTCATTGGTTCCCGTCCACCGCTTTTCCGCCACAGTCGGTTTCCAACCGTGGCGGAAAAGCTCTAATATGGTGGCGGTGTCTATCAGATACCGCCAGCCATATTAGGATGTGCTTCAGGACATGCCTTTCCGTGGCGGCAATGTCGCCACAGAAAGGCATACGGTCTTCTCTATGGGGGCCCGTTGTGGGCCCCCAGGGTGAACGGGGGTTGGGGGGTGCACATGGGGGTTACCTATTGTACCCCCCTGCATTTGCATGCACCATGCGGCAGGCACCGCGCGGTGCCTGCCGCTTTGTGCATGCAAATGCACAGCATGCATATTTAACTTTGCGACGGGTGCTGCTTAAAGCAGCACCCGCCGCAATGGTAAATATACGGGATGTGACCGCCAGGGTGGCGGTCACATCCTAATTCCACCGGAGGGACCGCCGCTGCCCCTGCGGACGGTCCCTCCACCTCGGGGGTTGCGGACGGACGCAGGTCCGTCCGCCATCCTAATAGGCGCCATAGTTGGGGGATGGCTTCAACCGATCCGCACTTCATAATAACTATGGCAATAGCTTGTTTTATGCAGCATGTCAGATCTAACTTCTCTTGTTTCTGAGGCTCTTAACATCACCCAGTGCAATATTACTATATTAAACCACTTTTGAATGATGAATGTGTGAGCAGGCTCATACTTGTGACCACAAGAATTATGCACGTCAGCAACAACCATTTAACTCCCTGAACCCTAACTCACCTAAACTATATGAAAAAGAAAAAGGCTTGCATATTCTTAAGGATGCAAGGGGCTGATGACCAGGTTCCTGAGCTGCGTGCCATGACCCGCAGAACTATTGCCATGCTTTGCTTTAGTAATGCCCGCAGTGAGGAGAAGAGCTGGAATGGTAAGGTTGGAGATTGTAGAGAACCTTTGTGCCCCACCCAATAGACAGACAAGCAGCAGGTGGAGTAAGCAGAGGTAGACAATCAAGCTGCCTTTGATTTCTGGCTCCCACGCTGTCAGCTTTTCACTCTAGTACATTTAGCAGGCAGTGTTAGGGCTGGAATAGGGACAGAAGGGGAGAGGATGTAGCCTAACGGCTAGGGCGGTTGACCTCAAGTCTGGGGAACCGGGTTTAAGTCTCGGTAAGGATGCACAACATCCTGTGATTCTGGGAAAATCACTTGATCTCCCCGTGCCTAACAAAAATTAATGTGTCATCATGTAACGCAACTGGTGCTCCGATACCTTCGAGTCAAGTCTGCGCTATATATAAAAGTCAGTAAAAAAATATATATATAATAATAAAGATGACCGTACCCAGGATTCTTGCCACCTCTCCCAAAGCCCTTCTCTTTGGTAATGTGATCAACAGTAGTGGCAAGCCTAGAACGGCACAGGGAGATGTGTTTCCCCCTTACTGTTGGGACCGTCAGGTGTCATTATGTCAGGGCAATGCAACCCTGGTTGGGAGGTTGCGTCAGCACTGAGCAGTGCCGCTGCAGACTATCCAGCCACAATGCAGTTGTTTGTAGCATCTCTACTAAGAATGACTCCGGCTGACTTATGGTAGAGGAGGTAGAAATGTGTTGTGTGCTAGAAGTGTGAAGAACTCAATTGTTTCTCTTATAACATAGTACACCAATGAAGTGGCTGGAGCGCACGGAGGGAAAAAACTCCAAAATGAGAATTACACTTTCAAAAAATAATGGCCATGAGCAATGAAATGCTGAAGCAGGCTGACCGAGCGCCCCTGTCCGTATATTCTTTAATTCTTGACAAAATCACTGGTAGGTAACAAAAATGTCCCTTGCCAACCTAAAAAGAGCATTAAAGCTGGCCTACTTAAAAGCACTATGTAATACTTTTGTTTTCAGATTATCTGAAAATCATGTTTTCTAGTTTGGATTGGCATTAGAAGGACATTCATAACTAATCCTTCTACTATTTGCATGATTCTGCTTTCTACCTTGACAAAATACAATTTGGATACTGTCAGATTGAGGGTCCAAGCTGGATACAGTTCAATGGTTGATTGCTATTCAGGCATTTCTTTCAAATACAACAGCCAACCACAAAAGGTAATTTGCTGGGGCTTTGTGAAATGGACTTGAAATTATTGTATCATTTTATCAGACAGTGTAAGAAAAAAGAGAACCTCCTGCTAATGGTATGAGTTCTAATCCAGTGGAAGCATACCTATAAACATTTTTATTTTGTTAGCTCTACCTACTTTCATTTAATGTGGATTATTATAATCCTCCAACCATACTGGGCCCTTTACGATTAGATGATCTATTTAATTCCATTTAGAGGCAATGATCCTCTGATGAATCGTTCTCCACTGATAGGAGGAGTGGAAATTAGGGTGACTAAACTCACTGTTAGCTGTCCAATGAGGACCATTAATTGACAGCCAAATCACAAATTTAAAATTTAGATACACCACCACAAAGCCATGCTGTAGATATAAAGGGGCATGTGTATGAAAGTTTGGTTCTGAGATTCTCAAATAGAGAATTTTAGAGAATTGCTATTTGAGAATCGCAAAACGAGATGTATGTAGGATTCGCAAAAAGATTTGTGAATCCTACATATTCCTTAATTGCGAATCGCAAAGGGCAATTCGCGATTAAGGAAACCCTCTCCATACATTCATATGGGCCTAGAGGCCCATAATAATGAGTGGGAAGACATTCTCAATATGCAATTAGCAATTAGAGAATCGCAAATTGAGAATGCAATTTCAAGGTTGCAAGGGTGTCAAAAGGACACCGTTGCACCCCTGAAATAAGCATGGGTGCACATGTGGCGCACATACATGCCCAAAGGGGATGTATGAGCGCCACATTGCACTTTGAAAAATGCAAAAAAAAAGAATTTTTCAAAGAAATCGCAAATGACCACCAACTTGAAGTTGGTGGTAATTTGCGATTGCTTAAGGCCAAATTGCATTTTTTCGGCACTTCTTACATTGCATTTAAGGAATCACAATTTGCAATTCCTTAAATGCAATCGCAAAATAGCGAATTACAAATTTTGCGATTCCTTATTTTGCGAGGCAGTTTTTCATTAATACATACCACTAATTGCGATTGCAAATGCCAAAAGTCTGCGAATTTTGCCGTTTGCGATCGCAATTTGGAATGATACATATGGCCCAAATAATGGCAACTAGAAGCCCCAACCTCCTAAAGAATTAAGACAAATAAGAATTATACAAACTAGTAATTCTGCAGTCGAACAACACAAAATAAAAGCACCAACACCTGTTGTTCTGTCAGGGCTTGCTAATTCTTTCTACAATACATTTAAATCATCAATAATAACCAAATGGTGAATCACCAAGACTCCATAATTGACTCAGGCATGTTTAAATTATGAATTATTTGAATAGAGATGCAAAGTTCATCATAATCAGCCACTACAGTAACGAAACTTGAGGGGACCCCTTTGCAAACTACATGGAGGGCCCCATCTACTGACTCAGTCAGGAGCTCTCTGGACAGTGAAGAACCAGTTAAACCCACTTACTGGGTCTCGGCAGCGGGGGAACCGCCCAAGTCTTCCATACCTTCCATACTTAGTAAAAGGAGACACAGGAGCCTAAGTCTGCAGGAGGAATAAAAAAATAAAAAAATAAATAAACCCAGATTTATTCAATAGCCCGGGCTATAGAACAGAGTCCCAACCTAGTCAGACACAAGACAGAGGAGGCTGCTGCTTCATTCTGCAGCATACAAGCCTTTTATACTTTTTCATCCCAGTCTTCTGGCTGTTAGTTCATTGTTTAATCAGGGCAGTGTTTGCAGTTGATAACCAGATCCAGACGATGTTTGAAGATGGTGACCTGGTCAAGGCTTGGTACAAAAATCATTGTTCACTCGGCTTTGATCAAGGCTCAGTCTTTCAGGTCATTGTTCAATTGCCTTGATCAAAGCCTGGTCTTTCAAGTCATTGTTTAATCACCCTGATCAAGGGCCAGCAGTCAGACCATTGTCCAGATAAACTGATCACGGTGTCAAGGATGTTTACCATGCTGGGAGCAGGAGATGGAAAATGAATCATTTACTCAGGGTGTGAGTGTCTCGTGGCTTTCAGTTGAACTGCAAAGAACATGGGGGGTTGGGTCTGCGACAGTTCCTGGGCAGAAATGCAGGCTGCAAGATGTTTTTTGTCGTGTCAGTTAGAATTTCCTCAGGCATCAGCAGAAATGACCAAGTGGGTCGTGTGGAAGTGTTTGACACAAGATGGCAATGAAAAAGCAATGGAGTCCCGGTACAAATGATGCCGATCAGAAGAACACTTTTCCCCAGACCCTCCTTTTGCCATTGAGTGGCAAATACTTTAAGAAATGTCAATGTTCATAAGGCCATCGGTTTCTTGTTGGAGCATCATCATCATATTGGTGTTGTGAATGTTAGAGGATGGAAACTTTATGGTCTGGACACACATTGTACAGAGCACTGGCAGACATTGAAAGCGCAAACAGCAGGAGACCGGGACAGTTACTCCCAAGGCAAGCAAGATGAGGATCTTCCACCCCACCGGGAAAGGAGTCCCCAGATCCAGCCTGTGAGGGACCAGTTGCCTTCATCCAAATGAATTTTGAAAGAAAGGTGATGCAGACGTTGGATGGCATCGTACACTGTAGGTGCGTTGTCTGGGATGTACATGCAGCAGCTGGAGCCGATCAATTTACACACACCACCACGATCAGCAAGGATGATGTCTAGGACCATTCTGTTTTGAAGCGTTATGAGGCGGTCCGCCTGTAGCTCTGCAGTGATGTTGGAGAGGGAACCAGCTGTTACTGTGATGGTGGCTTCAAGGACCCTGGTCAGTCCTCATACAGCCCGACTGTTGGCCATGCGGCCCCAGAAAGGAAGAAAACCTTCAAAGAAGTCCCCAGTTTCCTGGCCTGCGGTATCCTTGGCTGATATGACGCCCCCTACGTGAGCGGCGCAGAGCGCCCTCCATTGACAGGTGGTAACCTCCATGGGTGGAATAAGTTGTTGGAAGGAGAAAGGCCAGATAGAAGTACCAGACCAGTTACGGGGGAGCCAAGTGTAGGCAACAGTGCCACAGATGAAATAGGTGAAGGGGGATGCCACCAGCTTCGGAGGAGATGTAGAGTTTAAAGTTTTTGTGATATCACACGTACTGGTACCAACTTTCTTAGGCCCTAGGCCATGAATGCAGTAGGTAGACCCCATACCTTGGCAGGCCTCCCGAACACAATTTCATTTGGGGACAGCCCTATTCTGGTGTGGGCCGTTGTTCTTGTGGACAGTAAGGCTAAGGGTAGAGCACCAACCCAAGTGACACCTGTCTCGGCTACTATTATGGCCATTTTCGTTTTTAGGGTGCCATTGTACACCTCCACTAGACCTGCTGACTGGGGGTGGTTAGCTGCATGACATTTATGTTTTATACCCAATGCTGTACAGACATATTCCATAATTTGGGCTGTAAAGTGTCTCCCATTGTCACTCTAGACCAAGCGGGGCAAACCGAATCGTGGGAGGTGCTCCTTTATTAGTACTTTGGCGGTCATGATAGCAGTGCAGTCTTTGACGGGGTAGGCCTCCACCCATCGGCTGAAGGTACAGACCATTACCAGGACATATTTCAAATTGTTACATCTGTCCATCTGGATGTAATCCATTTGGAGGACTACAAAAGGGAAGGTAGGAGGAGAGAATCCTTCCTTAGGAGTAACTGTGCCTTTTCCTGGGTTATACATTAGGCAAATCATGCATGTTCTAACCAGCTTGTCAGCATATGCTGGTATCTTAGAGTGTTACCATGTAGGTTCCAACAGTTTACATACCACTTTTGCACTGATGTGAGCAGGACCATGGGCCATCATAACTACTGGTAGCCCATGACTGTCAGGTAACATCCATTGTCTTTCCATAGTCGCACGGACCCAACAACCATCAAGTCCCTCCTTTGCTAATTGCTCCTTCCACACCCTTAGTTCCTCAAGAGTAGTATGGGACTGAATATCAATCACACTCTTTACTGTGTTTTCAACCATGCCCTCATCTGCCACCCACCTAGCGGGATCTCCTACATACATTCCTTCCCTTTTTCTAAGAGCTGTTTGTCTGGCCGTCTGGTCAGCCAGGGCACTGCCTTTCCCAACATCATCTGTCACTTTCTTATGGGCCTTAGATTTTATGATGGCTACCTTTCTGGGGAGTGTCAAGGAGTCTAACAGTCAGTGAATTAGGGGGCCATGTTGAATTTGTGGTCCCATGGGAAGTAAGGAAATTCCTTTCTTTCCACAACCTCCCGAAGTTGTGGGCCACCCCGAAGGAATATAGGCTGTCGGTATAAATATTTACCGTCATCCCTTTGCTTAACTCACAAGCTCTAGTGAGGGCCACTAATTCTGCTGCTTGAGCAGAGCACTGCGGAATCTGAGCTGTTTCTACTACTCTCCCTAATGTCGTGAGAGCGTAGGCAGCTGAGGTGTTACCATCTTGCCCTCTGAGACATTATCCGTCTACATACAGTGTACCTTCTGGTTCTACTATCGGGGTGTCCTGTAAGTCAACCCGTCCCTTTGTCTCCTCCTCTGTCCTTAATATGCAGTCATATGGATCTGAGCGGGCATCCTGAGTATCCAGTGGGAGTAATGTGGTGGGGTTTAGTACAGTGCATCTATTGATGTTAATGTGGCTGGCAAAGAGTGTCAGTTCATATCCTATGAGTCATGCGCTAGTGAGATACTGTGTCTTGGTGTTATTAAGGAGGGTATCTACAGAATGGGGGACCCTCAGAGTCAGGGGGGGAGTTCATGACAATCCCTGCACTCTGACGGACCATGAGGGTGGCCGCAGCAGTCACCCGTAGGCATCCTGGGAGAGCCCTGGCAACAGGATCTAAGGTGGCTGAAAAATAGGCACATGGCCGATGGTGACCTCCGAACATCTGGGTCAAGACAGCGCATGCACAGCCGTCTGTTTCATGTACAAAAAAAAAAAATTATAATCAGGAGTACCAAGGGCTGGAGCAGTACACAGAGCCTTTTTTAAATCTTGGAAGGTCTGTGCATGCTCTCTAGTCCATGGAAAGGAACTGTCTGATATGTCTTTAGTAGTGAGGGCAAGAAGAGGTTTAACCATGGCCGACAAATTGGAAATCCACTGTCTACAGTATGAGGTTAGGTCTATAAAGGCTCGCACCTGCTTTTGTGTTTGTGGGGCCGTCATAGCATTGTTATTGGCTACACGATCAGCGGTGAGCTGCCTTCCTTCCTTCGAGGGGAGATGACCTAAATAGGTCCCTTTCTCTTGGCAAAACTGAAGCTTTTTCAAACCAACTTTGTGATTATGGAGGGCAAGGTAGCGTAACAAACAGAGAGCAGCTTCTTTACATGCTAAGGCAGAATTTGCAGCAATGAGGAGGTCATCTTCATATTGTAATAGTGTGGAATTATCAGGGAGTTCCAAGGAATCTAGTTGACTTTTTAGGGCTTGACTATAGATACTGGGGCTCTTGGTAAAACCTTGAGGGGCGCTGCAAAATCTAAAGCTCCGCCCACCAAGGGAGAAAACAAAGAAATGTCTGCTGTCAGTATGTATAGGAATGCTGAAAAAAGCATTCTTCAGGTCTATGACAGAGAAGTGCGTTGCATCAGAAGGGACCATCGTTAAGAGGGCCGTAATGTCGGGGAAAACAGGATATTGGGAGATTGGTATTTTGTTAGGGCTCTAAGGCCAATTAAAAATCTGTATATTTTAGGGGCGAGAGCATCTCCATTGGTCTTTTTAAGAACGGAAATAATGTAAATGTAAATGTGTTTGTATTTATGTAGCGCCTTCTACCCAGAGGTCTCGTAGCGCTGTATTCATACCACTGTGGAACCCTTCCTGGCTTTCCTGTGAGATGTCCACTCCTGGGCACCCCAAAGCTGAAGCCAGGCATCCAAGCACTGCTGGGGCCGTTGTGGAGATTAAGCAAGCTATTGCCCAGAGTCACAGAGTGGGACCCATGATTAGACTAGGCACCGAGGCGAGAATTATCAGGTCTGGGGAGATTGAGTCCAAGAGCCGCCGAGGCAGGAATTGAACCCTGGTCCCGGGCCAGACCTCTGCATCAGGGTCTGCCGCTCTAACCATTGAGCCACGCTTCTCCACTGGGACTGTTCCAGATATTGCCACGTGTCTCCTCCACTACGCCCTCATTAATTCAGATATTATTGTTAAAAGGGCCATTTCTTCTTCTGCGGGAAGTCGATACTGCCGGAGGCTGGGGAGAAGTGCACCTGGCTGGATGCCAACCACATGAGGGGATATGTTGAGACACCCTACATCAGTGTCTGATGATGCCCAGAGGGAGGAAGGTAAAGACTGCAACTCTGGTGGGAGGGGAACTGATAGATACATATAGGAAGCTGTGGTGGGGGAAATTGTTAGGGATACACCTTGGGGACTACATGATATGGTCGCATACAGAACTTTCAGTAAATCCATGCATAACAAGTTTTCACTGCAACCTGTAATTAGGACCAAGGGAGCGTCAACATGTGCAGGGCCAATATCGAGAGGAAGGGGTTCATAGACAAGGCTGGTCACAGGTGTTCCTGCAAAACCCACTGAGACATTCATATTGCCAGAAAGGGGTGCCTCCGGGACTGACAGACGTGCAAGAGAAGACCTGGTGGCCCCAGTATCCAAAAGAAAATTCTGATCGTTCCCCACAACTGACATTTGAACATACTGGCCCCTTGGATCCACTGGAATTTGCACTCTGGTAATACCCCTTTCCTGGCTGTCCTATGCTTGATATTACCCTGTCTCATCAACTTCATCATAATCATCATTGTAATAAGTGTGTGTTGTTTCGTACCGATCAAACCTATTGGCCGGGCGCTGCTTGATGGGAGCGTCATCCCTGGGCCTACGTTCTTTATCCTGTGGATGGGGCGGGCCATGGTCCCTAGTCGGCCTCCCATCCCTGGGAGCGCGAGGCCGAGTCTTCCCTGTTCGGATGTTTTCAGCTAACACAGGACACTCATCTATCCAATGGCCGTACCCCTTACAAAAAGCACACTGATTTGTTTGGAGGGCTCCCGTACGTTGAGGGCTGGAGGGGGTAGACTGACGAGTCCTCGGAGGGGGTTGGGGTTGAGGTCTGAAATTCCCACGGGCATCGGACCTCAGGGAGGGTAAGCCTGCTACAGATGTGCCTTAGTCTTAAGATCCCTAACCTTTTTACTCTCCTTGTCTGTATCATAATTCTCCCAATTCTCGTGATAATGTGCCATAGCCAAGATACCAGTCATAGTTTGGGCAGACCACGTACTTTCAACTTTCTTAAGCCTGGCAGAAATCTCAGGAAGCAGGTTGCTGACAAACTTATCAACAAACACTGGGCCAGAACCTGGAGTCCGGGGATCTAAACCACTATGTCCCTTGTATTCTGTCTCACAACGGGTAAAGAAGTCAGCCACATTCTCTTCTTTTCGCTGCCTACAGGCGTTTATTTTATCACAGTTAATGACAGTTTCTGATAAAAGTGCTTTCATAAACGCCATTATTTTACCGGGCAAAGTCAGGATGGCAGCTTCTGGTTTAGCCCCCCCTACCCTTGCTTCTTCCATAGCCTCTAGGTCAGCCCATTTACCTCCCAACGCCACTTCATGGTCAGTATGTCGAATTTTGTCCCAAATTTCAGTGGGGACAACTGTACCAAAAAGTAAATCTATAACCTCAAGAATGAGAGTACCTGCAGATATATTCTGACCTAATTCTCTGTAAAAGGCAGCCGGATTCTTTCGGGGATCTGGTATTTGTCCTTTTAACTGCATTACGTCTGACCTTTTCCAAGGAACACGAACCCAAAGCCTGCACCAGTGTGCCTTAACAGCCCCTTGACCGTTATTTTGGGCATCGGTAAGTGCGTTAAGAAAGCCTCTCTCATTGGCATAGCTGTTTCTAGGGGGGTGTTGGGAAAACTGGTCATATCACGATAAGCCATTTAAGCAGACATAGTGCCAAACATCCCCTCTCCCTGAACATCGCCTCTTTTTATTTACGACCTAAGGTCCATTAATCCGGTTATTATCTGCATAAGCGTATTCTCAAATCTTTGCATGACCAGGATACACATGTATTCAGCCCAGGTGGTCCGCTCCATAATCGTCCACTGGGAAAAGGTGGACCATATTTCTTTAAAGGCATAAATATTCCTGTTATTTATCCAACATTCACACTGTTGCTTCTGTAGGTAATTTTCTCGAAGGGACGAAAAGCCGACTGCAGAGCGCAAGGAGGCCAGTCGGGGGGGAATTCAACAATTTATATAAATCCTGCTTAACTGTAGACCACGAGGAAGTAGGGAAAGGCCGTGTAGGGGTAAAGCCGCAGGGGTTGGGCAGATGTAGACTTGTTGTCATTCCCGCAGCGAGGACAGGGTTAGCAGGCGTGGTCTGTGTCATAGCAAAAATCGGGAGGGTTGGTGTGACAGCGAGAACAGTAAGAGGGGTAGTGGGGGCAGGAGTGGGCCGTGGCGGCGGGACATGCGGGGTGTGAGGCGTCAGGGCAGGGTACATTGGGGCATATGTAGGAGGGCTTTCTAGCATGGTATCAAGCAAAGAATAACCTTCTTCTCCCCCTTCCATATGGCCCTTTCCATTCTCCTCACGAGCTGGATAATATTTTTGTACCCGGGCCCCATGCTCCCTATTGGCTATTTCTACTGACTTTGGGCCCGATGTAGGTAAATCTAATTTACCACTTCTAAAATACCGAATCATACCGATTCGGTATTTAAGAAGTGGTAAATTAGAGGGGGGGAAATGTAGGTAATTCTGATTCGGTAAATACCGAATCTGTAAGATTCGGTATTTACCGATTCTGTAAATACCGAATCGGTATCCCCCATTGATTCCTATGGGCCTTGAAGCCCATAGGAATCAATGTGGAATACCGAATCGGTATTTACCGATTCGGTAATGACCTTTTCTTGCAAGGGTGCAGAGGGTGTCACTTTGACACCCTCTAGCACCCGAATTACAGGCTTGTGTGCCATGTGGCACACATACATGCCCTAAGGGCATGTCTCTGTGTCACATGGCACAGGTGTGCATGCACAGATGTGCATGCACACCTGGATTCGGTATTTTACCACCCAATTGGATTGGGTGGTAAAATACCGACTCTTGAAGGCCTGTGGCACTCTTCAGAGAGCCACCTACATCTCTATTTACCGATTCTGTACATTTACTGATTCGGTATTTTACCGAATCGGTAAATGTACAGAATCGGTAAAATTACCGAATCTGTACTTATGTAGCCCCCTACATAAGAAAACCGTAATACCGGTCGGAAACGGCCGAATTCGGCCGTTTCCGACCGGTATTAGTGCTCCTACATCGGGCCCTTTGTCATTTCATTTTGTAAATTTTCTCTGGCATGGTCGGCCATTGACATACGTTCCTGTTTCCTTTCTTGAGCCTTCTGCTTTCTAGCTTTCTTCTCTATCTCTTTCCTCCAAAATTGGACAGATTCAAACATAGAGGGGCGCGATTTTCTTTTCATTTATTGTTCCTCTAAGTTTGCGAGAACTTGGGAATTAAAGGAGCCATAAAGTGGCCACTGTAATTCTGCGTTACTTTGTTTAGTACATTTTACCCAAAATGAGGAAAACATTATGGCAGAAGGGTCATGTTTAACATACATCGTATAGCCAGGGGTCCCTTCTGGAGGAAGCGAACAAGCCGCCTCCAGCTGGGAGTCCTGAGTACACATACAACAACATAATCTCTTGAACTTACTACTGACTGGCATGCTTAAAAAAGATAACAGACGTCAGAGGGTTTTAAAACTCACCTCGCTTGCTTGGCTTTTGCAAAAGTCAATAACAGCAGAATCATACAGAACAGGCACCAGCGGGTTTTTTAAAATTCACCTCGCTTGCTTGGCTTTGGCAAAAGTCAATAGCAGCTTGGCTTTTGCGAAAGGCAATAACAGCAGAATCATACAGAACAGACACCAGCAGGTTTTTAAAAATTCACCTCGCTTGCTTGGCTTTGGCAACAGTCAATAACAGCTTGGCTTTTGCAAAAGTTAATAACAGAATCATACAGACTTGGTGGGTGATCAGTCCACCCTTACCTTACAGGAGTAGTTCTCTTCTGCAGACGTAGGGCTGTGTCCTGCTCCAGAAATTATTTGCTAGGGGACTCCAGCGAGAACGCGGTCAAGTGGCCTAGACCGGGTGTGGAGGAACAGCGGGTGAGTCGTTCAGCTTACCGGATTGCAAGAATCCCTCGGGTAGGGTACCTCCATCGGAGTCTCTCCGTGCACCCCCTCACATCCACCGGGCCTGACCTTCGTGCTCGTGGAGTCCTTGTTCAGGCACCATTTGAAGAACCGGTTAAACCCACTTACTGGGACTCCGCAGCGGGGGAACCGCCCAAGTCTTCCATACCTTCCATACTTAGTAAAAGGAGACACAGGAGCCTTCGTCTAAAGGAGGAACCCAGATTTATTCAATAGCCCGGACTATGGAATAGAGTCCCAAGCTAGTCGGAGACAAGACAGAGGAGGCTGCTGCTTCACTCTGCAGCTTACAAGCCTTTATACTTTTTCATCCCAGTCTTTTGGCTTTTAGTTCATTGTTTAATCAGGGCAGTGTTTGCGGTTGATAATCAGATCCAGACGATGTTTGTAGATGGTGATCTGGTCAAGGCTTGGTGCACTGTCATTGTTCACTCGGCTTTGATCAAGGCTTAGTCTTTCAGGTCATTGTTCAATTGCCTTGATCAAAGCCCGGTCTTTCAAGTCATTGTTTAATCGCCCTGATCAAGGGCCAGCAGTCAGACCATTGTCCAGATAACCTGATCACGGTGTCAAGGATGTTTGCCAGGCTGGGAGCAGGAGATGGAAAATTAATCATTTACTCAGGGTGTGAGTGTATCGTGGCTTTCATTTGAACTGCAAAGAACAGGGGGGGTGGGTGTGCGACACTTCCTGGGCAGAAATGCAGGTTGCAAGATGGTTTTGGTCCTGTCAGTTAGAATTTCCTCAGGCATCAGCAGAAATGACCAAGTGGGTCGTGTGGAAGTGTTTGACACGAGATGGCAATGAAAAAGCAATGGAGTCCCGGTACAAATGATGCCGATCAGAAGAACACTTTTCCTCAACAGGTTATTGTCATGAGGGGGCCCCTGGGGCTTGGAGGCCCTCCTCACAACAGGGCCTATGTTACACCACTGTAATCAGCAATTGCTTTAGCAGCGTAGTTCAAAATATAAGTTTTAATAACAATGCCAAGCAAATTAGCAACAGAATTACAGAGTCTGACTACCAAATAGGCAGAAGGATAGTTCGTAGACTAACGGCGCAATTCTAAGGGTAGGTGGGATTCAATTCATTAAGGGCAAGTCCATTAGCATAATGCTTAGGAAAAGTTTGGGAAATGTTAAGACTATAGGCCAACGACTGTTGCATAAACCTAGTAGTCCAAAGTTAGTAAAAAAGAAAATTGAATAGTATTCAAATCTGTCTCAATCCACAATGCAATATAGCATGCACCAAAACAAGAGGTCTGTGTAGCGACTGCACCAAAGGCAAAAGAAATCTGCATCTGTAAATTGTTGTGTTCACATAAAAGTCAGCATCAAAGGTGTCTACATTGCCCCTCCTTTGGGATTTCTTCTTTTATAAGTTCTTTACTAAAGTCCAAGCGGCACATAGTATAACACCACCATCGAAGGACCATCTCATGGTCATGGTCACATCATATCATCTAAAATGATTGAAACATTGAGCTAGTGTCCCATGCCTGCCATACATTGCTAAAAAGAAATTCAAATTTACAGTTCATAGTCATAGTTAAAATGATATTCCGACAGGAACATTTTACTGTGTAAGTTCAAATATGTCATGAAACAATAGTGTACTGAACAAACAAGTTACATTACTTTTGTAAAGAATCATCCATTGTATTATATTCAGAGGAAAGGTCAATACTAGTGGAAAATGCACCCAAAAGATGGAAAGAAAAAGAAAGGCCTTTAGGTTGGCATGGTATAGTTAAATGAAATAAGCTTTAACTCTACCTTACTTGGAATGAATTTAAGCCAAAGTCACATAAAATGTATGGACTTTCACAAGTAATATTACATGAAATGTCTACTGTCAAAATAACCTGTTTACACAAATGTTTCAAATTAGTCTCATAAAAGCACATTTTTCTAAATACTAAATTCTAATTTTGCTTGAATGTTTACATATTACATAGCCATTCTTATAACAGTATGTTAAATACCAAGTTAACATTTTGTTTCTAACACATTTTAGCATTGATTTTCTAAATGATGCATATTATATATAGGCACCATAATACTAAGCCTTTACATTAGAGCACAAACTTCCATTAACGAACATAAGTTTCATAAGTACAACTTTGTTTATATGAATTAATATAATTCTACATGTATTTTCTTCATCTCATTTTTAAAAGCACACTTTTACGATGCTTCAGCGACACTATTCTCTATTTCATGTATCCGTATTCATCGTATGTAATGTAAAACTTCAATGTTTTCGTGTTCGCTACGTATAAATGTGTCATAGAGCATAGTTCACAAAATCTCACGGTATCAGTTCCTAGGGCATGTTTTCCATATACCCTGAAGACTTGGGGTATGAGGCCCTTGCGCCATGTTTTACTTATCGTATCCCCTTGTCTGTTTCTCCAAGTTTGCTGATATGGTTGTATATTCTTTTTCAGTACTCCTAACGGGCATCAGCCATTGATTCTACTGCTTGTATTCTTGTGCTTGACATCAGGCTACAATATTTTGTAAATGCAGGTTGGTACCACCTTCCATTTTACTCCATCCCTATATCTAGTGCTTCCTTCTCTTTTCTAACTAAGTTGCATGAGACATGTGGCCTCTCTGTATACTCACCATTCTTGGCATCTACACTTATAATATGGAGCACCATCCCTGGTATCGGGACTATCTGCACATTATATTACAAATGTCATTTCTTTTAGGATAGTCCCATCAATATATATCCATATTTACATACATTGTCCCATCCACACGACAATAACGATTCTAAACAGGTGACCTTTTACCCCCTGTCTCCTCAACACCGGGTACTAAGTATTCTATCATAATCTCTGTACCTGACATAGATAAACATGTCCCCAGTCACGGCCGATTTATTCTGTATAAGAATTACCACCTTTTTTCAACCTTGGCCAACAGCCAGCTGTGCATGATCACACTTGTTTAGGAAAGCATCGGTGATTGTTTTCAAAACATTTATGATTTTTTTCGAAACATCCATGGTTGTTTCAAAAACATATCAATTCTAGAAAAAACCCAGGAGTGATCACTGTAGTATTAAATACCCTCACTCCCCCCAACAAGAAAGAGGACAATTCCTTCCAACCTGAGACGGGGGTCCTGCATGCCGAATCTCCGACAAGCAGCATCTGACATCCCTTGTGGGGTGTCAGCCTTGAGGCAGAGGCAGGGGCCTTCGTTCTAAACCATCAAGTGAGGGGGCTGGTTATTCCCTAGGGGTTTCTTCGCTACAGATACGCATAGTGATACACACCTACACCTACACATCCAGGTTAGGCTAGGTACATTTTAGCAAAAAATACTTAGGCCACACATTTTAGGAATATGCAAGTGCTACTGTTCTTATCGAACTGTTGCTGTTCATTTTATTAGCACTATGGTAGAAATGTATCTACTATTTACTATAATGGTACTAGCAATCTCTTTCGTATGCTTCTATCACCTGATTGTCGCAGCACACGTTTTACACAAGGCTGTCGTTGGACCAATAAATTGTTATTGAAATGTCTTAATCGCCATCCTGTGTATTTTCTGAGAGAAAACAAGCATGAGTGTCTGAGCGAAACGTACTGTACTGTTTTCCACAATCCCTGAGGAATCAGGGTTGTAATGTTCAGTGGTTTCCAGAGACTACCTACACCACTGTAGAATATGGTCAGTGGTAGTGGCACTGTAGAGATAGCTGGTCTAATGGCTGACATATCCTGTGGGAGTATCCAGAAGCAGTTGGGACACCAAGCCCTCAGTTTAGGTCATTCAAAATTGGCAGATCCTGGAGGAATCCTAGGATCTACACCGCACACATATAGTGAATCGTTCTGTATATACACTAGGTGAGGGTTGTTTCATGGTGGCAGTGTTTGGCCAATGGTTACAAACCAAACTTTTAAAGACATTTCATTCACGTTTAGGGCTCAATGTGTAGTTTACTTGCAGATACCCATTTTCATTCTTACGTGACGGTGTCTTTCCTGGTGAAGGCGTTGTTGTGCCAAAACGCACATAGATAAAAAGTCACAATCCGATTGAATATAATGCATCCATCTAAATCAATATTTTCCTAAAAAAATCAGCATGATGACTGTCTTTCTGAAAACTATATACAATTCACCAACACTGTGTTGAAGACTTCACTACTGTATAGATTTTGTGTACTTTGCTACTTGCGTCTGGGTGATATGTGTGAGTGAAGATATAAATGTAGAGAGATGTATTGAGTATGAGTGTTGTAATTCATGCTAAATAAAATAAACATTGTTCATGTATACAAGCACAACAAGGATATTGGATATAGCCATGTGTTTTTTTTCATATTCTTAACTCAGTTGATCATTCATAATAAAACATTGTTCTGTATTCACCCAATTTGAATGTCGTTGTGAGCCCTCTATCTAGATAGGGTGTTAATTTTAAAGTTTTGAGTTGCTGTGGGTTACTGTACATTATTTTTATCAGACATTCCCATCAGCAAATTCATTATGGCATTAGTGAGCTCTGATTTACCAGATTCTGTACCCTACACAACCCATAACTAGCATATAATGGAGTGCCTCACGGGAGTCCCCCCTAAAGTGTTCAAGTTTCGTCACCTCTTAAAACGTTAAGTTATGTTTCCTGACAGTATGCTAGGTTTCCTTGCTCAAATTCCATATTCGATTCGAAGTCCATTCATGGCTGCATCTATGCAGTTGACCTCACAGTGCCACCTCCCTTCTGTTTATAGGCCGCACTCTGAGCGTTGTCACGCTACCTCAGACCTGGACATTTTTAAAGCTCTTCGAATTATCCCAGCTTCAACGGCTTAGTGCCACCTGCTTCAACTACAATAGCCTTGCTACTCCCACTCTCCTATGCCTCACCCCTTCCAGTGTATTATAATCCAGTCCCTGGTTCCTCAGAGTTTGGTGTAAATGGTGTGACCATCATACATTGTGCCTCCTGCGAATCACTCTGTTGACGACTCGCTGCAAAACATTCCATTTAGGATGCACAGTATTTAAGTAAATTGCATTCCTTTCATGACTGAATGCAAAACTCAGCTGTCCATAAAGGTGACTGTTATATTTGTGTGAAATCGCCTGATGTCACCGAGGAACTATTTGCTTCAATCAACCTCTGTCTGCAATCCTTGAAACTAAGTCTGGGTGGTGAACTCTGCTCCGCTTGTGGAGTTTGTGGAGTTTTCTGCACTCCAACTTTTGTGAAGCTCGCAGAGTTCCGAAAACTCTGCTCAACGTAGCAGAGCAGAATTTTTTTCTTCGCTCGCGTTAGTCAACGTCAAGTTGGCAAGCACAAGTGAGGAAAATCCACCTCCCGGCGACATTTTTCCTCATTTGCGATCAACCACATCAAGTTGGCGAGATAAAGCGTGGGAAATCAACCTCCCGGTGAGATTTCTCAACGTGGATGGTCAGGTTTCTCATTGCGAGTGGTCGCTTATGTTCACTTGCTTTGAGAACCCGTCAGGTCGCATTGAGAAAGCTGCCGCCCAAGTAAAACTCTCCTCGAGCAGCAGAAAGAAAGCAGCACCAGCTTGGTCTGTTCATGGTGCCGTTCGAGAGGATTGCATAGTGCGGACAAGTGCCTGGCAATGAAAATCACAGTGAACGGCATTTATCTAATGCACGCCGCAACTTGCGGAGCTTTGCGTACTGCAATAGAGTCTATATTTGCACTTCCCGGAGTTTCCTCATAGCGGATCTTGGCGAACTCTGCCCAGGCTTACTTGAAACCACAGTAACTTATCTTAGGGGAAAACCCCGCTAGGTGTATGCCAAGCTAGTAGCGTCATATGTATGATTGTGGGCGCTCCACAGAGCTGGCCATTCGCTTTCCTATACACTGCAAAGGATCCCAGCTGGGCGATCTTTGCAAAAACTAGGCTGACTCGTGCATTCAGCGACGGAGCACAGAGTGAGATTTTGAAGTGCCAAATATAACACTCATGAAAGATTGTCTAAACCTCCCTTCCCCACCCCCAACCTCGAATTCTAAAAGAGAGACACTTCCAATTCATTTTTTATTTCTAATTATGGGGTACTGCAGAGAATCTTTCGTGAACAGTAATTATGTACTGCAGTCATGGAAAGGGTGTGTGCTGCTGGTAATGGAAGGCTCCCATGCCCTCGCATACTAATGTATAACTTATCTTGTTTTGTTTTTACATAAATAGCTGAACACCAAATCTGTCTTCCTTACAAGCCAAGACCATCTACCCAGGGGTGAGCTGGATGTGTTCCAAATCTTTGCAGGCCGGGGTCTGAAAACCCCTCTTTTCTTTCTCCTTTGAATTCCTTTATTATTCACCCTTCGAGCTGTGGCGGATTTTCAATATCCCGCCTGAATGAAGTGGATCAGACTTCCACCAGTGCTCACAACACACCATTCCCACGTCATTAACATGCTGCCAAAACATTTCATGGTGATTAGTGGAATAATCCATATCTGGGAGGGACGCGGGAAAATCTAGCATCCCCGAAAAGCTCAGGTTTGATTTGTGTTCTTTCCATTCTTGTCAAGCAGCTTGCTTTAGTGCAAGCGGTCTCATGTGAGGGCTGGTGGAAGGGGCTGAGCGGTCACACAGCGCAGCTGTGTTATGTTCTGTGTCAGGCCTCTCTGAGTGAATGCTTCACCAGATACATTTAGATAGTTCAGAGCAAATTCCCAGGGCTCACAAAAGAATGGCAAAGATCCAGGCTGGTCTTCTGGAAGAAATCTCTTTAGCTGTTGAGCGAAATAGCAGAGTGGGACAGAGCAGGCCTGCTGTTATCTAAACACAGAACAGTGCTGAGATTATGTTGTGAACAGATTTTAGTTTGTAATAGTGACAGACATTAGGCTACTGCAGAACTTTTTTTCGTTATTTTGAAGTTGAGGTAGAAAGCCAGTAGGCAGGGATGCGAGTGAGATACCTGCTCTATTTCGACCGCAGAGACCTGTGCTGGCCTGCAGCACTTCACAACATGTCACCTTCTGTGAAATAAAACAAACATAAACCAAGGCAAACTCCCTTAATAAAAGAAAGCAAACTCTCCTCTCCAAGCTTGATTAAACCTGACATCCTTAGAGACATTAAACCTACCAGCAAATAAAAGGCTTAGTTTTTGTCCCCTTGCTGAATACCCCTCGCCATCCCCAGCTCTCCCTCTCCCTGGTGTGTGTGCCTTTCTCTCGGTTTACCTCAGACACAGCTCTGCCTCACACCCACCACCTCAGAAATATCATAACCTCTTGATCTCCTGAAACGTATTAGGTCCTCTTCTATCCTGGTTACATATTTTCTCATATTGAGCTTCTCTGCCCATATTACAAATGTGGTCACTGTCCAGCTTTACAGTAAATTGCCAGACGTTCACCTCCATCAAAGGTGCATTTCAACCCAAATATGTATTGTTTTTCTTGGAACTTTGGATTTCAAACAATTTTTTGATTTCCACCTCGGGAAACCGGCAATCTTCCTTTCATAACTACTTTACAACTTTCATATTCTTCAAATGCAGTTGATATTGTTTCGGCCAGCAAAACATGCGTAAGCTTTATTCTATGATATTTGAAAAGTAGGCATTTCATACCATAAGTAAACTAAACCCCATTTTGCATCGTTACCTGCTAAAAAATACTGTTGAAAATTGGTTTTAGCTGTACCTATCACAGTCCGAAACCAACCCCCATCTCCTTTGATACCTAATCAACTGACACAATCACAAACCTGCTAAGAAAGACTCGATGCCCGCTATGAACTTTACTCCTACTTTTCCCCCCAGATTTCACTTTTTGGCTCCACTGGACTAGATAGTGCTCTTGTGAATAGCCTTCTCCTTACATGGGCCACTCTTTTCAATTAACATCCCATTTAAAACCTCAATTGTCTCGCATCAGGTCCCTGTACCAAATTCATTTCTTAGGTACCGGATCAAACACATGTATCTTTGACAGCCACCAAGCATACTTTTTCTTTTCCTGATATTTCTCAGTACCTGTTTGAGCTGACAACCTTGGCGCATTATTCCCCCTGACCTTTTGCCTTCCGGCTCTGTTTTTGCTGAATGTGCTTTTTTTGGCATTAGGACTCTGTGCACTTAATCCCGGCTAACAAGCCGCAAAGTGCTTGCGCTTTCCCCCTTAACATGATAAAATGGAGACTTTAGATAAAATTAGGGTAAAATATTGTGTGGACTAAATATCATGCCAAGAATATCAAGGGCAAAAATATTGTGAAGGTTACTAGTTTCAATAGGTAAGCAACATTTTACTACATTTATACTCTACATTTTTATGTATCTCAACAATATTCCCTACTGGCGGTCGCCAGTAGGTAGTTATAGTTAGGACCTAGTTACCATAGGAAAATCTCAACATTCTATTCCCTATTTGGCGCCGATTGATGAATCTTTGCAAAATTTTCAAAACTGATGGCCCTCTTTGGTCCGCCCCTATCTTGAAAGTTTCGGAGTGATTCAGCAAGCAGGGACCGGGAAAAAAGGGGTGAACCAAAACATGTTTTCACCATGCAATTTTCCATAGGAAACGTTAGACACGGCTACAGCCCGAACTGCGGAACGGAATTACACCAAATTTGGCAAAAAGGTAGCCCTTGGTTCAGAAACAGCCCTTTTTGTTAACTGGTGTAAATCTGTTCAGTAGTTTATTAAGTATAATGGAAAAAGAAACATATATATCTGGGCAGAGCCTAACCACACATCTCATCCTGAGATCTGATTGGCTGTCAGCACTTCATCCAAGAAGTGTTGGCAGCCATCTTGGGACCAATATACATGACAGCACCTCATTAAAAAGCATTGCAGTGAATAGAAGGTTTTAAGACCTTTGTTACATTATAAATCATTTGTTGATGGTACCATCCTCCTTTTAGGAATTGTGGTGTGTTCGAAGGTGATTTTACCATGTGAAAAAGCCTTCTACTGGGATTTCATGAATCATGTTTGAGAGAAAACTATTTTCTCATGTTTTTCCCACAGAGGTTTAGAAGGTGATCTATAAGCTAAACTGAGAGCATATGTTCTGTAAATTCACATTATCTTTCTCAGTCATGTGAGAATGAAGTCTTACATTCTCAGCAAAACATGTACATCCAAAAAGGGCAGAGACTGCCAGTAGATTCCTTTGTGTTCTACTGCAGCTTCCTAGAGTGTTCTAAAGAACAACTAGAGCGCTAACAGTCCTACTTATGCCTAATGTATTGCACACCTGAAGCCATCTTGATTGGAATAAAGTGGTATCTCTTAAAACATTTAATTTAAAAAAGAAAAAATTGAGGGGGTTCATTTTGCCATAGAACGTATGATTAGTGCTGCAGAAAGAAAAATTAGGGCATATTTTGAGTGACTTCTCAAATCCTCTTCTATTTCATTAAAAAATCCTGACATGCAAACTGGAACATGCACTTTCAATACCAGCAGCAGACTTCCCTGGTGAGCAGTAGCTTTACAGCAGTGATCTAATAAGCAACTAGAGTGCTAACATTTTTAATTTATGGCAAATGTGTGACACATCTGAATGCCTTCTTGGTGGAATCAAAGTACAAAACTGAAAGTATTTCCTACTGAGGAGACTGTAGTAAATGAGGAAATTAGGAAACTTCATAACAAATACGTCTCCCAAGATGGCCACCAGAGACAAAAGAGCCCAAACGTAGCACAAATATCACCCAGATATAGCCCTAGTATAGCCAAATGACCGAATGTCCCAGAGTGTTCTAAAGAACAACTAGAGCGATAACAGTCTTAGTTATGACAAAAGTATGGCGCACCTAAAGCCATCTTGATTGGAATAAAGTGGTAACACTTAAAACATTTAAATTGCAAAGGAATACAATGAGGGTGTTCATTTCGCCATAGAAATTATGATTAGTGCGGCAGAAAGAAAAATTAGGGCATATTTTGACTTCTCAAATCCTCTTCTATTTCATTCAAAAAATTCTGACATGCAGACTGAAACATGCACTTTGATTACCAGCAGCAGACTTCCCTGGTGAGCAGTAGCTTTATTACAGTGATCTAATGAGCAATTAGAGTGCTAACATTCAAAATTTATGGCAAATGTTGGACACATCTGAATACCTTCTTGATGGAATCAAAGTAAAAAACTGAAAGTATTTCCTACTGAGGAGACTGCAGTAAATGAGGAAATTAGGAAACTTCATAACTGATAAGTCTCCCAAGATGGCCTCCAGAGACAAAAGAGCCCAAATGTAGCGCAAATATCACCCAGATGTAGTCCACGTATAGCTCAATGACAGAATGCCCCAGAGTGTTCTTAAGAACAACTAGAGCGCTTACTGTCTTACATATGACAAAAGTATGGCACACTTGAAGCCATCTTGATTGGAATAAACTGGTAACACTTAAAACATTTAATTTAAAAAGGAACACAATGAGGGGGTTCATTTTGCCATAGAAATTATGATTAGTGCTGAAGAAAGAAAAATTAGGGCACATTTTGAGTGACTTCTCAAATCCTCTTCTATTTCATTAAAAATTTCTGACACGCAGACTGAAACATGCACTTTCCATACCAGCATCAGACTTCCGTGGTGAACAGTAGCTTTATTACAGTGATCTAATGAGCAACTAGAGTGCTAACATTCAGAATTTATGGCTAATGTGTGACACATCTGAATGCCTTCTTGATGGAACCAAAGTAAAAAACTGAAAGTATTTCCTACTGAGCAGACTGCAGTAAATGAGGAAATTAGGAAACTTCATAACTAATAAGTCTCCCAAGATGGCCTCCAGAGACAAAAGAGCCCAAATGGAGCGCAAATATCATCCAGATGTAGTCCACGTATAGCTCAATGACAGAATGCCCCAGAGCGTTCTTTAGAATAACTACAGAGCTTACTGTCTTACTTATGACAAAAGTATGGCACACCTGAAGCCATCTTGATTGGAATAAACTGGTAACACTTATGAAGTGTCATCGTTCAATTAGACACCAATACAGAATAAGATTAATTATAATTTATTCATTACAAAGGCCTGCTAAAAGCTGGACCGGCATCAACTACAGCTGGGGCTCGAATCACAGTCAGTTGCAATATGGGAAAGGGTGACAGGTTTGTGACGTCCACATATAACTGGCCAATAGGGAGGGAGCAATATGACAAGAGGGGTTGGCTACCTCGGTCCAACTGCAACGCTAACCCAGGAAACTGGAAATGGCATACAACAACTTAAAACATTTAATTTAAAAAGGAACACAATGAGGGGGTTTATTGCGCCATATAAATTATGCTTAGTGCTGAAGAAAGAATAATTAGGGCACATTTTGAGTGACTTCTCAAATCATCTTCTATTTCATTAAAAATTTCTGACATGCAGACTGAAACATGCATTAGACTTCCGTGGTGAGCAGTAGCTTTACTACAGTGATCTAATGAGCAACTAGAGTGCTAACATTTCGAATTTATGGCAAATGTGTAACACATCTGGATGCCTTCTTGATGGAACCAAAGTAAAAAACTGAAGGTATTTCCTACTGAGGAGACTGCAGTAAATAAGGAAATCAGGAAACTTCATAACTAGTAAGTCTCCCAAGATGGCCACCGGAGACAAAAGAGGCCAAATGTAGCGCAAATATCATCCATATGTAGTCCACGTATAGCCCATGTATAGCTCAATGACAGAATGCCCCAGAGTGTACTTAACTAGAGCGCTTACTGTCTTACTTAAGACAAAAGTATGGCACACCTGAAGCCATCTTGATTGGAATAAACGGGTAACACTTAAAACATTTAATTTAAAAAGGAACACAATGAGGGGGTTTATTTTGCCATAGAAATTATGATTAGTGCTGAAGAAAGAAAAATTGGGGCACATTTGGAGTGACTTATCAAATCCTCTTCTATTTCATAAAAAGTCTGACATGCACTTTGAATACCAGCAGCAGACTTCCCTGGTGAGCAGTAGCTTTACTACAGTGATCTATTGAGCAACTAGAGTGCTAACATTCAGATTTTATGGCAAATGTTTGACATATCTGAATACCTTCTTGATGGAATCAAAGTAAAAAACTGTATGCATTTCCTACTGAGGAGACCGCAGTAAATGAGGAAATTAGGAAACTTCATAACAAATAAATCTCCCAAGATGGCCACCAGAGACAAAAGAGACCAAATGTAGCACAAATATCACCCAGATGTAGCTCACATGTAGCCCAATGACAGAAGTGTGCAACACAATTTTTATTATTTGTGTTTTTGCAGTTTTATATAGTGCAGACTTGTCCGGTATTGGAGTGCTTTACATGAGCATTGTTTACATCACACAAGAACAAATGTATTTTGGTTTTAGACATGGGGAGATTAAGTGATTTGACCAGAATCACAGAATGTCAAGCTGAAGCATAAACTCCAACCTGGTTCCCTAGTTGCAAAGTCTGCAGCTCTGGAACTAACACCACATCCTCTCTCCTAAGTGCAACATTTAATCAAGTGGTCAACTGGATAAAAAAAATAAAGATAACAAATAATTTAAAAGTGCTTAGTCGCTATTTGAAAACTCACAAAATATGTCCTCATTTTCGTTTTTTAGAGCACTAACCATAATTTTGATGCCAATAAGACCCTCTAATATATGTAATTATTAAAGGAAATGCTCGAGGTATTACAGTTTTGATTACGTCAGGCGTTCTACACTAAATATAGAATGTTAGCAATCTAGTTGTTCATTAGGATACTTTTGAGAGCCAGAGGCCAGGGGCATAAACTCTGAAAAATGAAGGCAGGTAGGAGGGTGCAGAGGCATCAATTTGACCACACTGGGCAGGAAGGAAGGGCAGTGGCAGCACAACAGACTATGGAGGGCAGTGGAAAAGGGGGCAGGGGCAACAAACCAACAATACAGGACTGGCAAGAGAAGCGGTGGCAATATAATAGACCATTGTGGGCAGAAGGAAGAGGCAGTGGTAGTACAACTATACATGCCAACAGACCCGATTCAGCCAGGAAATGTCCAATGTTTTTAAGCCCAAATGGGCTTTATTTGATCTGTCGCCTGTCTACAATCTCCTCTTTTTCAATATAAGTCAAAAAGGAAAATCAATACCCCAGTTTTCTTCAAAATCTCCCTCTTACCAAGTTCAATATGTTAGCAAGTATGGTACATTGGATCATGGAAGGCAGGAGGAATTGGTGTAGGGACACGGACTTCGATAACAGAGGACAGAAGGAACATGGAGAGGTGCACCAAACTGACCCTACAGGGCAGGCATTGGGGTTTGCAGCAGCACAATACACCACACCGGGCATGCAGGATGGGAGTGCAGCACAACAATCCATAGGAAGCAATAGAGAAGGGACAGGACCATGCACATGGACAACAGAGAACAGAGGGGAACGAGGCAATGGTAGCTAGCTGACCATAATGGACACACAGGAGAGAAAGCTGCAGTATAACTGACCATAAAGGGCAGGCGGGACAGATCAGGGGCATTACAATGGAACAGAGAAGCCAGGAGGGAGAGAATAGGGGTCTGTACATGGAAACAGAGGGCTGGGGAGAAGGGGGCAAGGCAGGAGCAGCAAGATGCCCATGGAGGTCAGGCAGGATGGGCACTAGAAGCATGACACACCATGGATAGCAACAGTGAGACTATAATGGCATACCCACAGACCATGGAGGGAAGGTAGGAGTGGGTCATGGGCAGTTAGTTGACCACACAGGGAAGTTGTGAGAGGCTGTGGCAGCACAGAAGACCATGCATGGCAAGCGGGAGGGTTAGTGTCAGCACAATGGCTATGATGGGCAAGAAGGAGGGTGCAGGGGCATGTACAAAGGATCATGGAGGATAGAAGGGAGGGTCAGGACCTGGGCACAGACAAGAGGGTTCAGGGGAAGAGGCCTCACAACAGACCAAGCGGGGCAGGCAGGAGGAGCAGTTGCAGCACAACAGACCAGGGAGG
Source organism: Lissotriton vulgaris (assembly GCF_964263255.1). Lineage (NCBI taxonomy): Eukaryota > Metazoa > Chordata > Amphibia > Caudata > Salamandridae > Lissotriton > Lissotriton vulgaris. Next base: position 482,971,446 of record NC_141689.1, read on the forward strand.
GCAGAAGGGTGTGGCATCCCCCAAGGATCATCACTGAGCCCCACCCTCTTCAACGTCTACATGAGCCCCCTCGCGGCCATCGTACGCAAACACCACCTCAGCATCATCTCCTACGCCGACGACACCCAGCTGATCCTCTCCCTGACCAACAACCCCGCCGCCGCCAGAGCCAACCTGCACGAAGGGATGAAAGAGGTAGCCGAGTGGATGACGACCAGCCGCCTGAAACTGAACTCGGACAAGACGGAGGTCCTCATCCTGGGCTCTTCACCCTCCGCCTGGGACGACTCCTGGTGGCCTCCCGCCCTGGGCACCGCACCCAAACCGACAGACCATGCACGAAACCTGGGCTTCATCCTGGACTCCTCCCTCTCCATGACCAGACAAGTCAACAGCGTCTCCTCGGCTTGCTTCAACATCCTACGCATGCTACGGAAGATCTTCTGGTGGATCCCCTCAGAGACCAGGAAGACCGTCACCCAGGCCCTCGTCACCAGCCGACTAGACTACGGCAACGCCCTCTACGCCGGGACCACCGCCAAGCTCCAGAAGAGACTCCAGCGGATCCAAAACGCCTCAGCCAGACTCATCCTCGACATCCCACGGTCCAGCCACATCTCCGGACATCTGAGAGACCTTCACTGGCTCCCCATCAACAAGAGAATCACCTTCCGCCTCCTCACCCACGCACACAAAGCCCTACACGACCAAGGCCCGAGCTACCTCAACAGCCGAGTCAACTTCTACGCTCCCAAACGCCACCTCCGATCAGCCAACCACGCCCTCGCCGCCGTCCCCCGCATCCGAAGAGCGACTACAGGAGGAAGGTCCTTCTCCTACCTGGCCGCCAAGACCTGGAACTCCCTCCCGTCCGACCTGCGCCTAACCCAAGACCACCTCTCCTTCAGGAAGAAGCTGAAGACCTGGCTGTTCGAGCAGTAGCGGCACCCCCCCTCCCCAGCGCCTTGAGACCCTACGGGTATGTAGCGCGCTTTACAAGTGTCACTGATTGATTGATTGATTGGCAGTAAAATGGACCATGGAGGACAGGAGGAAGGGGATAGGGGCATGGAATGTGGACAGGCAGAGTGGTGGTGGCAGGAACAGGTTACAGTCATCTGACAATGCAGGGCAGGTGGGAGGGGAGTGGCAGCTCAACAGAACCATTATAATACGCAACATGCCCAGATTAAAATGGCCGATAGCCTTTCACTTTAAAGTAATGTGTAGTCCATTGTTTATGTTAATGTTTGCAATCCTAAGTATGTTTATTATGAATAAGTATGTCAAATTTGAATTTCCTTTGAAGACGAACAATCAACATAACGCCTAGTATTCAATCACGCTGCTGTCACACAAATTAGACAACCATACTGAGAACACCCAAATAGGAAAACCAGACAGAAAGATTACAAAAATAAAATGTACATTTAATAGGCAATACATAATCAATTGAATACGATAAACACAGTTTATCAGTTTAAAATCACATTATACACAATAAAAACAACATCACAATGTTCACTCTAATAGTGACAACAAGCTGCAGACACTAATCCAGGGGATCTAATAGTGCAGGGAAAGAAACTAAGGCAAAGACAGTTTTTAACCTTTGCACAGCCAATCCAAACAACGTAATGCACAAAGAAAAGGACATCAATTTTACTGCCTCTGTATCTCTTGTACCCAGCAGGATTTAGCCACTTTTCAAAGCGTCGACGCGTTTCGGTGGCACCACAATTATTAAGCCACCATCTTCAGGACACAGATAGATAATGTTCCTTCCTTAGGTTCAATACATAAATGAATCTTAGAGATCAGCTCCTTTATTTTTTTCTTTTCCTTGTGTAGTCCCCGTGTTAATGGAATACCAATGAAACGTAAAAGTTGGATTCAAATGAGCCTTTCAATTGAGGTCAAGAGATGCTTCTATAGTTGTTTCTTTTCTCAAAGTAATCTTTTGCTGCATCGATGTCACAATGGACGGAAATATTTTAAATCTTAAATAATGCACAAAGTCCCTCTGATAAGGCAGTGGGCAGGAATGGAATTCTTTCTTAAATTCAGCACCCCTCTTTCAAGGAAGAGCATGCAGTCGTAATTTCAAACTTTCAGCGTCCTGCACTGAACTCGATTTCCCGCCACTGTCCTGTGTGGCGGGAAATCGAGTTCAGTGCAGGACGCTGAAAGTTTGAAATTACGACTGCATGCTCTTCTTTGAAAGAGGGGTGCTGAATTTAAGAAAGAATTCCAGCAACGTCCAGCTCTTCACGCTATACCAGGGACCATTCATAGCACCCAACCTGCTCCTTGTATTGACAATGACCTCCTCACAGCCTCCACCAACATGAACGCCAAATCCTTGTGCAGACTTGAAATGGTAACTCTTTAGTGGGACGAACCTGGTCCCTATATCTGACTCGCTCTTCACTGCTGTGGGCCTGAACTTGCGACTTTACCGTGGTCCTGTGTGACCAGCTAAATGCCAGTAGCCCTTTGTGCTCTTCGGCGCTATATTCACCTAAAACTTTAAAAACTCATATCTCTGCTTCTACTGATATACTTTTATCATTTTGGTGTTATTTTATTGAGTAAATCTTACTCTATTATTCATAATTGGTGTGGGATTTTTCTTCTGTTTTCTTTTCACTTTAGTATTGTTTGAGTGCTGCATAAACAGTTTACACATTGCCTCTAAGTTAAAGCTTGACTACTTCGGCACCAAGCTACTAGAGGGTTATTGTTAGACGGAGACCCGGAGGGTCAGCCGAGCACAGGGGGAGAACCCTCCGGTGAGGACCGTCTCCAGCAATCGTACAGACTAGTAACTCCCCCCCCCCACAGATGGACACCACACCAGGATGAGTTCAACACACTTTATATACGAATCTTGAAGCAAGGTGGTACGGTACAGTGGGGTCAGGACACAAGGGTCCTCTCAATTCTAGTCTCTACAGGGGAAAGGGGTAGCGGGACAGTCTTAGTACCGGTCCGGTACAGGTGCGGCAAGAGGGAAGCTCATAATCCTCGAGCTTGGGGATCCGTAGAAATGGGCAGCGGCGGCGCCAGCAGGCTAGGTCAAATGTTCACAGCGAGGAGGGCCGCGGCAGGGCCAGCAGGCTAGATCGTTGGTTCACAGCAAGGAGGGCCGCGGCAGCGCCAGCAGGCTAGGTCGATGGTTCACAGCAAGAAGGGCCGCGGCAGCGCCAGCAGGCTAGGTCGATGGTTCACAGCAAGAAGGGCCGCGGCAGCGCCAGCAGGCCAGGATGATGGTTCACAGGAAAGGGCCGCGGATACAACTGCCTTCCTGTTCTGGGGCGGCCCCAGTTACAGGTCTGGCGCCCTTTGATGTCCGGACCCTCACACTTGGAGGTCGGGAGGTCCGGGCTGAGGGAGTCCAGACACCCAGCAGGGGGGTGGAGCCAGCGCCCGGGGAGGCCGGGGGCGATCGACACCTGGCGGAGGGGAGCCATTGACACTCCTTCTCCCATTGACCCGCCAAGTGGTCTCTTCACCCCCTGGGTGGATGGTGGTGCCTCGATGTCGGGGCCTGGCCAGGCCCAGGGTTGGGGTCGAGCCGAGGCCATGCCGCCTTGCCAGGTAGTGTCCAAAGATGGTGGCTAGGCCAGGGCAGTGGTGCTGACGGGGTGCCCGGGCCAGCCGGTACTGGGGTGTTCGGGGCTGGAGCTCCTTTGTGGACGGGTCGTGGGTTGCCCCATCGGGTTGCCGGGATGGTTCTTGTCGGGGATACAGGGAGAGCAGGGGTTCGGTCCTCGCCATGCGGGGAGGGAGCGGGCCTTCCACGAGGCCTGTCCAACAGTTATGTACACTAAGTGACTTTTGTGGTGCGCCCTGAGAAGGACTGTGTTTATCATTTGAGTTGGGGTTTCCACCTCCCTCAACTAATACCCAATTTCTTACATTACCATTTCTAACATGTAATGTAATATAATTTGGGTTTATAAAGCGCACTGTGACATAGCAAAGTGTCCGGGCACTGTTCCACTCCATAGCCCATTTTGCTAGATTTGTTGACCCTTTAAAAGATTTCCCTAGTTCAACAATGCCAAATGTTACCTATTATAATAATAAATGATGGATAAACCTCTTTGTGGTTTCTTCTGAGTTACTTCTCCCACCAATCATATCCATATGAACCTGGCCTGTACCAGCTGGAATAGTAGACATGGCAATTCTACTGTAAGCAGAAGCTAGCATGTAACTAAAATCAAGACTGCAACATGTCTGCAAATGCTGCCAGCACTGTTATCAACCCGACCCAGTCCTGTTGAAGATCCCCATTTATGAGGATAGAAACGCCATCGACCATTCAGCACAATCATAGGCGCTACAGACAAAGTGGCTCACAAATAACTACAACAAGCAAAAAGTAGAAACAAACTCTTCAAGTTACCTGGAACAACATTGTGTCGTCCATTCACCGTATATATTTATTCACCAGTCACCATGCACCGTTTACGCTGATCACATTGTTACCTGTGTCGCCACTGAGTTTTTCACTCACACACTTTGAGCACCAAGTACAATTTGGGTTCAAGTCAAGTCAAGTCATAAGATTTGTATAGCGCACTACATACCCATAGGGTTTCAAGGCGCTTAGGAAGAGGAGGAGGATTATTTGTCAAATATCCACTTTTTAAGCTGCTTTCTGAACGCTAGGTGGTTCTGGGTGAGGCGAAGGTAAGCGGGGAGTGAGTTCCATGTTTTAGCAGCCAGGTATGAAAAGGATCTGCCTCCCATGGTGGTCTTGTTGATGCGAGGTACAGTGGCGAGGGCTTGGTCGGAAGAACGTAGTTGGCGGGAGGGGGTGTAGAAGGACAGTCGAGAGTCGAGGCAATCTGGTCCGATGTCGTAAAGTGATTTGTGTGCGTGGGTGAGCAGTCGGAAAGTGATCCTCTTATTGACGGGTAGCCAGTGGAGGTCTTTAAGGTGACCAGAGATGTGTTCGTTGCGTGGGATGTCTAATATGAGCCTGGCTGAGGCGTTTTGGATTCGTTGGAGTTTCTTCTGGAGTTTAGCGGTGGTACCTGCGTAGAGGGTGTTTCCGTAGTCCAGTCGGCTCGTGACCAGAGCTTGGGTGACTGTTTTCCTTGTTTCGGAGGGAATCCAGCGAAATGTTTTTCTGAGCATGCGAAGAATGTTGAAGCAGGAAGAGGATACGGCGCTGACTTGTTTGTTCATTGAGAGTGAAGAGTCCAGGATGACGCCAAGGTTCCGTGCGTGGTCTGTCGGGATGGGTGCTTTTCCAAGGGCTTCCGGCCACCAGGAGTCGTCCCAAGCAGAGGGGGATTTGCCTAGGATGAGGACTTCTGTTTTGTCTGAGTTCAGTTTCAGACGGCTTTGTTTCATCCATTCGGCGACTTCTTTCATTCCTTCGTGCAGGTTAGTTTTGGCGGTGCCGGGGTCATTGGTGAGAGAAAGGATCAGTTGAGTGTAGTCTGCGTAAGAGATGATGTTGAGGTTGTGTTGGCGTGCGATGGCCGCGAGGGGGCTCATGTATACGTTGAAGAGGGTGGGACTGAGTGAGGATCCTTGAGGTACGCCACAGATGACTTCAGAGGCCTCGGACTTGAATGGAGGAAGGCGGACTCTCTGGGTTCTCCCAGTGAGGAACGAGGTGATCCATTCCAGTGCTTTTCCTTGGATTCCGATGTTATTGAGGCGTTGTAGAAGGGTGCTGTGGCAGACTGTATCGAATGCTGCAGAGAGGTCGAGGAGGATGAGGGCGACATGTGTCATTTGTTTTATTTGTTTACTGCAGTGCTGTTACAACTGCTAATTGTCATAACACTATTAAAGAACCAGGGGTCTTGGAAAAATCTGGATATGATAAACCATAAAGCAGGCGCAACTGTTGTCAAACCAGCTGAGGATGCAGAATTCCTATGAAGCCTATAAATGGAGGACATAACAGTGAAACATAATCAAGAACACAAGTGGTTGTCAGTGAGACTCAGAGAAAATATCTCTGAAAAAATGGATTTCCATCAAATGTCTTGTGATGATCTATATTCTCATTTTGTCATCCATGGTCATGGGGCGGTCTGTCTCTAGATCATTGAGAACATTGCCACACCCAATCTGTGAAATATTTAGTGAGTCTAGCTCACAAACACTGTGCTGACCATAAGATAGATAAAGTCATATGGGAATATGTGCAGTGCAACAAAAGGGGAAACGTGGTGAGATAAAATAGCGTGGAAAGACAGAGGAAAGAAAATGTTATTCAGAAGGCTGTCTTACCCTCTAATTAAAAACAAGAACAGTGCAAAACGACAATCTTAAGCAAATATTCGGCTGCCACAATAGGGGCCAACATGTTTCAGCCAACAGGGAAACAGGGTACCACGGCCTTCTTCAGGGCCTCTGTTCTAATCAGTTGCTACCGCTAGTGTGAATACAAACAACAAATAATGTGTTAATACTCAAATCAAAAGGATATAGATGGGCATTTAGTCCATATTCATATTCCTCTGTGTCAAACTGGTGGGTCTCACATCCAGGTTAACCGGGGACTAGACCTCACCTCTCCTGGACCCAGCTCAGGAAGATGGAGGCCCGCTCTGTCCGTCGTTGCCTCTGTGCAAAACCCGAGTCAGGGGGGAGGCTGCTAATTGCCCTTTCTTATTTCTCTATATATAATTGATGCAATGAGCACATGCAATAATCTAATAGAGCCTCCTTATTTCATTTCTGATAATGTTGTATACATATCCTCTCTAATTGCCTTTAAATAACACCAGTTGGGATATCACATGTTTAAATCTGTTAGTGTACAGAGCGCACGTTGAGGAGGATGCGTCTGAGGGTTTCGTTGGTGCTGGCGTCGGTGGCGTTGATGGCAGGGATGTTGGTGAAGATCAGGTGGCAGTGGAGGCAGAAGAACTGTCCTGGGTTGTGCTGGGTGAGGCCTGTTGGCAGTTTGTGGGCTTTCTGCGTTTGAGTGCGAGGAGGGTGGTGGAATCGTAGAGATGGATGGTCGTAGGATCAGAGTTCCTGGCGCGGGTCGCAGTCGGGCCACGGATGGGCTTGCCTTAAGCGTGACCACGCAGTGGCCACCATTATGTAGGGGAGTGGGAGGGACTAGCAGCTGGGAGGCATGAGTGACTGTGGGCAGTGGGCGGTGAGGAAATGTATTTTTTTGAACGACAATCATTTTTACAGGACTCCATTGATTTTTACATTGCCATCTCGTGGTAAACACTTTCCACACAACCCACCTGGTAATTTTTCCTGATGTAAGAGGAAAATTCTATCAGCACGACAAAAATCCATTTTTGCAGGCCTGCATTTCTGCCCAGGAACTGGCACCCGCCCAACCCCCTGTTCTCTTCAGTTCATCAGAAAGCCACATGGCCCTCACCCGAGTGATTGATTCATTTTTCCTCTCCTGCTCCCAGCTTGATCAAACATCCTTGACACAGTGATCAGGTTATCTAGACAATGGTCTGACTGCTGGACTCTAATCAGGGTAAATAAACAAATGACTTGAAAGACCAGGCTTTGATCAGGCAATTGAACAATGGCCTGAAAGAAAGAGCCCTGATCAAAGCAGAGTGGACAATGCTCTGTGTACCAAGCCTTGAGCAGATCACCAACTACAAGCATAGAGTGGACAATACTCTGTGTACCAAGCCTTGACCAGGTCACCAACTACAAGCATCGCCTTGATCAAGCTATCAACTACAAACACTATCCAGATTGGACAATGGACTGACAGCCAAAAGAATGGTATGAGAAATGTATAAAAGGCTTGTAAGCTACAGAGTAAAGTAGCGGCCTCCTAGGTTTTGTCTCTGACTAGCTTGGGACTCTGTTCCATAGCCCGGGCTATTGAATAAATCTGGGTTCCTCCTGCAGACGAAGGCGCCTGTGTCTCCTTTTACTACATATGAAGGGTATGGAAGATTTGGGCGGTTCCCCCGCTGCCGAGACCCTGTAAGTGGGTTATTCTGGTTCTTCAAATGGCGCCCGAATAGGAACTCCACGAGTACAGAGGCCAGGCCCGGTGGACGTGAGGAGGTGCATGGAGAGATTCCGACGGAGGCGCCCTACCCAAGGATTTTAGTTTTATTCCGGTAGACCGAACGACTCACCCGTTGTTCCTCCCCACCCGGTCTGGGCCAGTTGACCGCCTTTCTCGCTGGAATCCCCTAGCAAATAATTTCTGGAGCAGGCCACAGCCCTACGTCTGCAGAAGAGAACTACCCCTGTAAGATAAGGGTGGACTGATCATCCACCAAGTCTGTATGATTCTGTTATTGACTTTCGCAAAAGCCAATTTTTTATTGACTTTTGCCAAAGCCAAGCAAGCGAGGTAAATTTTAAAACCCGCTGGTGTCTGTTCGGTATGAAATCTGTATGAATTATTGTCCTTTGCAAAAGACAAGCAAGCGAGGTGAGTTTTAGGAACCTGCTGGTGTCTGTTATCTGTTTAAAAGCATGCCGGTGAGTAGTAAATTCAAGAGGTTATGTTGTTGTATGTGTACGCAGGACTCCCAGCTGGAGGAGGCCTGCTCGCTTCCTCCAGAAGGAACTCCTGGCCACACTATGTATATTAAATATGGCCCGCTGCCATAATGTTTTCCTCGTTTGGGTGAAATACACCAAGAAAAGTAACAAGGAGTTACAGTGGCCATTTTTTGGCTTCTTTGATTCCCAAGTCCTTGGAAACTTAGAGGAGCAATTAATTAAAAGGAAAAACACGCCCGTCCATGTTTGAGTCTGTCCGATTTTGGAGGAAAGAGGTAGAACAGAGAGCTAGGAAACAGAAGGCGCAAGAAATAAAACAAGAACGAATGTCTATGGCCGACCACGCCAGAGAAAATTCGCATAATAGAATGACCAAATTGGTAGAAATAGCCAATAGGGAGCATGGGGCCCGGGTACAGAAATGTTATCCAGTCCGAGAGGTAAAAGTAAAGGTCCATATAGAGCGGGGAGAAGAAAGTGATTCCTTGCTTGATACTATGCTAGAAAGCCCTCCTGCATATGCCCCAATGTACCCAGCCCTGGCGCCTCACACCCCGCATGTCCCCGTACCACCACCCGCTCCAGCCCCCACTGCCCCTCCTACCGTTTCCCCTGTCACACCAGCCCTCCCGAGTTTTCCCATGACTTCGACCACACACATTAACTCTGTCCTCTCCGAGGGAATGATAACAAGTCTCCATCAGCCCAACCCTAGCGGCTTTACCCCTACCCGTCCTTCTCCTGCTTCCCCGTCATCTACAGTCAAAACAAGACTTATGTAAATTATTTAATTCCCCCAGAATAGCCTCCTTACGCTCAGCAGTCAGCTTTTCGTCCCTTCAAGAGAAAGACCTACAGAGGCAAGAGTGTGAATGTTGGATGAATAACAAAGATATTTATTCCTTTAAAGAAATATGGTCCACCTTTTCACAATGGACAATTATGGAACAAACCACCTGGGCTGAATACATGTGTGCTTTGGTCATGCAAAAATTTGAAAATGTGTCTGTTCAGATACCTACCGGATTGATGGACCTTAGGTCACAAATAAAAAGGGGTGATGTTCAGGGAGAGGGGATGTTTGGGGCTAAATCTGTTTTAGTAGCTTACTGTGACATGACTGCCTCTTCAAATGCCCCTTTAGAAGCAGCTATGCCAATGAGAGAGGTGGCCCCTGTCTTTGTTAGTTCACTTACCGACGCCCAAAATAATAGCCGAGGGGCTGTCGAAGCACACTGGTGCAGGCTTTGGGTTCATGTTCCTTGGAAAAGGTCAGAAGTAATGCAGTTAAAAGGACAGTTAACAGATCCCCGAAGAATCCGGCTGCCTTTTACAGATAACTAGGTCAGATTATATCTGCAGGTACTCTCGTTCTTGAGGATATAGATTTACTTTTTGGTGCGGTTGTACCCACTAAAATATGGGACAAGATTCGGCATACTGATCATGAAGTGGCATTGGGAGGTAAATGGGCTGACTTTGAGGCTATGGAAGAAGCAAGGGTAGGAGGAACTAAACCAGAAGCTGCCATCCTGACTTTGCCCGGTAAAATAATGACGTTTATGAAAACACTTTTACCGGAAACTGTCCTTAATTGGGATAAAATAAACGCCTGTAGACAGCGAAAAGATGAACATGTAGCTGACTTCTTTACCCGTTTTGAGACTGGGTCATATTGGTCTGGATCCAGGGAGCCCTGGTTCTGGCCCAGTGTTTGTCGACAGATTTGTCAGCAACTTACTTCCCGAAATCTCTGCCAGGCTTAAGAAGGTTGAGAGTACATGGTCTGCCCAAACTATCACCGGTATCTTGGCTATGGCTCAATATCATGAGAATAGGGAGAACAAAGATAAAGATAAGGAAAGTAAGAAGGTTAGGGATCTTAAGACTAAGGCACTTCTGCAGCAGGCTTATCCTCCCCAATGTCCCAATGCCTGCGGAAATTTTAGACCGCAATCCCAACCCCCTCCAAGGGCTCGCCAGTCCACCCCTCCAGTCCTCAAGGTAGAGGAGCCCTCCAAACCGATCAGTGTGCTTATCGTAAGGGGTACGGCCATTGGATAGATGAGTGTCATGTATTAGCAGAAAACATATGAACAGGGAGAACTCGGCCTCGCGCTCCCAGGGAAGCGAGGCCGACTCGGGATCATGGCCCGCCACATCCACAGGATAAAGAACGTAGGCCCAGGGATGACGCCCCCATACGGCAGCGCCCGATCAACAGGTTTGATGGGAACGAAGCAACACGCACTTAACTGCAAATTCCAGTGGATCAAAAGGGCCCGTATGTTAAAATGTCAGTCGTGGGGAATGATAAGAATTTTCATTTGGATACTGGGGCCACCAGGTCTTCTATTGCACCTCTGTCAGTCCCGGAGGCACCCCTTTCTGGCAATATGAATGTCTCAGTGGGTTTTGCAGGGACGCCCATGACCAGTCCTGCCTCTGAACCCCTCCCTCTTTATATTGGCCCTGCACATGTTGACGCTCCCTTGGTCCTTACTACAGGTTGCAGTGAGAACTTTCTAGGTTTGGATTTACTAAAAGCCTGTATGCGACCATATCATGTAGTCCCCAAGGTGTATCCCTAACAATCTCTCCGACTGCAGATTCCTACATGTATCTGTCCGGTCCTCTCCCACTAGAGTTGCAGTCTTTACCTTCCTCCCTCTGGGCATCATCAGACACTGATGTAGGGTGTCTCAACAGACCCCCTCATGTGGTACGCATCCAGCCAGGTGCGCTCCTCCCCCCCCTTCGGCAGTATCCACTGCCCGCGGAAGGAGAAATGGCTCTGTTGACCATAATATCTGAATTGATGGACAAGGGCGTAGTGGAGGAGACACGTGGCAATATCTGTAACTGTCCCATTATTCCTGTTCTTAAAAAGACTAATGGAGATGCTCTCTCCCCTAAAATATACAGATTTGTGATTGACCTGAGAGCCCTTAACAAAATAACAATATCCCAATATCCTGTTGTCCCCGACATCACTGCCCTCTTGACGATGGTTTCCTCTGACGCCACACACTTCTCTGTCATTGAACTGAAGAACGCCTTCTTCAGCATACCCATACATCCTTACAACAGACAATTTTTTAGTTTCTCCCTTGGTGGGCGGAGTTTCATATTCTGCCGCGCCCCTCAAGGATTTACCAAGAGCCCCAGTATCTACAGCCAAGCTCTAAAAAGCCAACTAGATTCCTTGGAACTTCCTGACAATTCAACACTATTGCAGTATGTAGACGACCTCCTCATTGCTGCAAATTCTGCCCTAACATGTAAAGAAGCTACTCTCTGTCTGTTACGCCACCTTGCCCTCCACAACCACAAAGTCTCTTTAAAAAAGCTTCAGTTTTGTCAAGAGAAGGTGACCTATTTAGGTCATCTCCTCTCGAAGGAGGGAAGGCAGCTCACTGCTGATCGTGTAGCCATTATCAATGCTATGACGACCCCACAAACACAAAAGCAGGTACGAGCCTTCATAGGCCTAACCTCATACTGTAGACAGTGGATTTCAAATTTTTCGGCCCTGGTCTTGCCCTCACCACCAAGGATGTATCAGACTGTTCCTTTCCATGGACTACAGAGCATGCGCAGGCCTTCAAAGATTTGAAGAGGGCCCTGTGTACTGCTCCAGTCCTCGGTACCCCTGACTATAGCAAAAAAAAATTCTTTTTGTACAGGAGACAGATGGCTGTGCATGCACAGTCCTGACCCAGATGTTTGGAGGGCACCAACGGCCATGTGCCTATTTTTCAGCCACCTTGGATCCTGTTGCGAAGGCTCTCCCAGGATGCCTACGGGCGACAGCTGCAGCCGCCTTCATGGTCCGTCAGAGTGCGGGATCGTCATGAACTCCCCTCTGACTCTGATGGTCCCCCATTCTATAGACACCCTCCTTAACAACACCAGGACACAGTACCTCACTAGCGCAGGACTTACAGGGTATGAACTAACACTCTTTGCCAGCCACATTAACATCAAAAGATGCACTGAACTAAACCCCACCACATTACTCCCACTGGACACTCCAGATGCCCGCTTAGACCCACATGACTGCTTATTAAGGACAGAGGACGAGACAAAGGGACGGGTTGACTTACAGAATACCCCGATAGAGGACCCAGAAGGTACACTATATGTGGACGGATCATGTCTCAGAAGGCCAGATGGTAACACCTCAGCTGCCAAAGCGCTCACAACATTAGAAAAAGTAGTCGAAACAGCTCAGATTCCGCAGTGCTCTGCCCAGTCAGCAGAACTAGTGGCCCTCACTAGAGCCTGTGAGTTAAGCAAGGGTATAATGGTAAATATCTACACCGACAGTCAGTATGCCTTCGGGGTGGCCCACAACTTCGGGAGGCTATGGAAAGAAAAGAATTTCCTTACTTCCCATGGGACCAAGATCCAACCTGGCCCCCTAATACACCGACTGTTAGACTCTCTGTCACTCCCCAAAAAGGTCGCCATTATGAAATGTCAAGCCCATAAGAAGGTGACAGACGATGTCGGGAAAGGCAATGCTCTAGCTGATCAGACGGCCAGACAAACAGCGCTGAGGTAGAGGGAAGGAATGTATGTAGGAGGTCCCGCTAGGTGGGTGACAGAAGGGGGCATGGTTGAAAATACAGTACAAAGTGTGCTTGACATTCAGTCCCATACTACTCCTGAAGAACTAAGAGTATGGGAAGATCACTTAGCAAAGGAGGGAAGTGATGGTTGCTGGGTCCGTACAACCACGGAGAGACAATGGATGTTGCCTGACAGTCACGTGCTGGCAGTAGTTACAATGGCCCATGGTCCCGCCTACATTAGCGTGAAAGGAATTTGTAAATTGTTGGAACCTACATGGTACAACTCCAAAATATAAGCATATGCTGAAAAGCTGGTTAAAACATGTATGGTTTGCCTAATGTACAACTCCGGAAAAGGCACTGTTACTCCTAAGGGAGGATTCTCTCCTCCTACCTTCCCGTTTGAAGTCCTCCAAATGGACTACATCCAGATGGACAGGTGCTTTAACTTAAAATATGTCCTGGTGGTGGTCTGTGCATTAAGTCGATGGGTGGAGTACTTCCCTCCCTCTCGAGATCAGGCCTCCTGTCATTCAGGAAACTCCTAAAGACCTGGCTCTATCTACAAGCATATCACTAACCCATAAGCTTCCATCTCTGACCACACTCTGTCTTTACAGCGCCAGGAAACCAACCGGTGTCAGTGCGCTATACAAACCATTGTTAACATAACATAACATAACACGCTTTGGTGTGCCCTGCTTGGTCTGGAGCGACAACGGGACACACTTATTATTTATTTATTTATTTGAAAGTTTTATAGAGCGCGAACCAGATCCTTGCAGATATCAGAGCGCTTTACAAGCAATGAAATTTATACAAAAACAGTACACAATAACAGTATATATCAAGCAGTAGGAAATATAAAACATAATACAGCAGTACACAGTAAAGAAATACAGATATGTGTGGATATAGTGTGCATAAATAAAACAGACCAGAGAGGTAGATCAAAAGCTGAATCCTAAGTTGAGCTAAATCTTGTCTTTGATACAGAGAAAGGTGCGGGCCGAGAGAGCCAACGTGCCATGTAGATTGTCTGTTTGCATTTATATAGGTCGTGAATGTCAGAGAGGCTCATGTGTTTTTTTTCATGAGAAGCGCCTTTACTTCCTTTTTGAACAGTGCAGTAGATGTGGTAAGTCTGGTTTCAGGGGGTAGTGCATTCCAAATCCTAGGAGCCATCCCTGAGAAGGAGTGTTTGTAAGTTTTCGCCTTCATAAATCTGTGTGGTTTCAGTAATAGGCTTTCAGAACTTCTTGTGGATCTCTTGCCTCCCGAGATAGACAGTTTCCAAAAGAGATAGCTGGTAGCTTTATGGTGAATGGCTTTGTGGGTCAAGCATGCTATTTTTAGGTGAATTCTGGCTTCCCATGATAGCCAGTTCAATGCTTTTAGGTCGGGGGAGATGTGAGACCTTTTATTAGAGCCCGTGATGAGCCTGGCTGCAGCGTTGATGGTGGCTCTTAGAGGTGCTGTTGTAGCTTTGGGGCGACCGCAAAGAGACACACTTCCGTATTCAATCCTGGGGATAACTAGAGCTTGAACTGACGTTTTGAAGTCATTTTTTGGTAGGAAGGGTTTGAGTTTCCTTAGAATATTAATATGGAAGTTTGCCCCTTTTGTTGCGTTGGCAATGTGTTTATGCATTGTGAGGTTGCCATCAAGGGTTATACCCAGAGATTTAGCTGAGTCAATGATTGTTGGTTGCACGTTGAATGCCGTGAGGTGTTTGAACCAGTCCTGGAGGAGGGGGATTTTGGAGGGTGGAGCTATAAGTAGGAATTCAGTTTAGAGTGCGTTAAGTTTGAGGTGGTTCTCAGTTAGCCGTTTGGGTGTTCAACAGTGTTTGGTTGAGTAGTATGACATCTTCAGGAGTATGAATCTTCAGATAGAGTTGTGTATCATCTGCGCATATGTGACATTGGACGTTGGATGCTTGCAACAAGACAGTAAGAGGTTCCATGAATAGATTGAACAGTGTGGGAGATAGAGCGGACCCTTGTGGGACTCCAAGAGTTACTGGAACTGGTTTGGAGAAGGAGTTATTGACCTTGAATTTTTGGGTCCGGTTTTGAAGAAAGGAGGTAAACCAATTGAGCACTGACCCTGATAGACCCGTTCTGAGGTTCAGTAGTTCAGTCAGGTTCTCATGTTTGACCGTATCGAAGGCAGAGGAGAGATCTAGCAAGATGAGTAGGCATGATCCATTTTGGTCGAGTATTTTTAGCGCATCATCGATAATGTGAGTCATGGCTGTTTCGGTGCTATGCCCTGCTCTAAAGCCAGATTGGTGATTGTCAAGGAGGTTGAAGAGGTCAATATGTTTTGTCAATTGTTGGAGGACGCATTTTTCCAAGAGTTTGGCTAGGGTAGGGCTGTTCGTAATAGGTCAATAGTTGTTAAGATCCATCGGGTCAGCTGTGTTTTTTTTCAGGATGGGTGTGACTTGCCCTATTTTGAGGACATCAGGGATGCACCCTTGATGTAGAGAGCTGTTGATGATCTTGGTCCAGAGAGGCAGGATCAGAGGGGTTAGATCTTTAACTACGTTAGCAGGGAGAGGATCGGTGGTATGATTAGCTGGCTTGAGGGTGCTCAGAATCTTGTCTACAGCTTCTTCAGTGTATGAGTCGAAGGAAGACCATGCTGCATAATTTTTTAGTTGAAGTTTTGAGGTTGTTTGTTGTGGCAGAGTTGGAGATGGAGAAGATGGAGGTATTGTTATAGGAGGGTAAGACTGTAGGGCTGTGAGGTCATTGGGGAGAACCCTCTTGATGTTTTCTGTTTTGGTGTTAAAGAAAGCAGAGAATTCTTCACAAGTGGGTTGGGTACCTGAGGTATCTTGTAGTTGTTTAGGTTCGTCTCTAGATTGTGATTTGATTAAATCAAACAGTTTTTGGGTCTATTTCTTGCCTGGTCTAGTTGGTGAGAAAAAAATTCGGCTTTAGTTCATTTGATCTTTCTGTAATAGTCTTTTCTCTTCCTTCTTAGAGTTTTCAGGTGCTTGGCGGAAGGGACTGATCTCCTGAGACGTTCTGAGGTTCTAAGAGAGCATCTGTCAACGTTCAGCAGGTCATTGAACCAGGGTTTAGAGATTTAAGAGGGCACTCTATTTAGTTGTAGAGGAGCGGCTTCATTGATAACTGTAGTCATTGTGTTAAGATAATGATTGGTGAGGTCATTTACGGAGGAGAGGTCCTCCGGAGGCAGGAGTAGTTTATGTGAGTGAATGGGCAAGGTGTTGGGCTTGAGTTTTTTCAAGTCTCTTTTCCAAATTTTTGGTTTAGCAGATTGGGCTGCAGTAAGTTTCACTGTTTCCCTGATGAAGAAAGTAATGATGTGGTGGTCTGACCAATCACAGGGGAGGATTGAGTCAAGCTGGATGGAATTGTTTTTAGAAATTATTAAGTCCAGGATTGCACCTTTTTTGTGAGTGGGGCTGTTGCAGATTTGGGCGAGGTCAAGCGTGTTGATGAAGTTTTTGAGACTGTTGACCGTTGGATCATCATTATCATTCTAGTGGAGATTGAAGTCGCCAAGAAATATTTGGGTGTTTTGACGTCCGATGGTTGTTGTGATCATTTCCATGAAGTGTTCAATGAAAGTCAGGTTATCACACGGCGGATGATATATGGTGTGAAGAGAGCAAACTGGCGTACCATTACTGGTGATGTCGATGCACATGTATTCACAAGAGGAGAAAGCGGGGGATATGGCTCTAATTACTGATAGGTTGCTCCTGTGTATGCAAGCTATTCCTCCCCCAACTTTTTCACTTCTGTCAAGTCTGATGATGTCGTAGTTAGGTGGTACCAAAATGTCCAGAAGGTTAGCACAATCAAGTCCAAATCATGGACCATGTCCGTACAGCATTAGGCATGAAACAAAAATGTCACGCCGCCAACCACCCCCAGTCAGCAGGCCTAGTGGAGGTATACAATGGCATTCTAAAAACTAAAATGGCCAAAATAGTAGCTGAGACCGGTGTCACTTGGGTTGATGCTCTGCCCTTGGCCCTACTGTCCACTAGAACAACGGCCCACACCAGGATAGGATTATCACCACATGAGATTGTGTTCGGGAGGCCTGCCAATGTCTGGGGTGTCCCTCGACCTAAGACACTGTCAGATGTTGAGTACCCTGTATTGACTGATTACCTGTACAATCTAACCAACAACTTTCGTACTCTTTATCACCAGGTGCACGAGGCCATACCGGACAAAAGCGAGGGCCCAGGACACGTCATCCAACCTAGCGACTGGGTCCTGGTGAGGAACTTCCACCGGACAAATAGCCTCGAGCCCCGCTGGACAAAACCCGCCAAGTCCTAGTGGCCAACCGCACTGCTGTGAAAGTGGATGGTCGAAAAAACTGGGTCCACTCTACCCACTGCCGGCGTGTCCCTCTGCCTCTCCCCTACGATCAGTGGGTGAGGGAAGGACTGGGAGACACAGAGACAGAGACAGTTCCAACCTTTGTCCCATTCAGTGACGCCAGGCTGCATTCCACATCCACTGAAGCGGAGAGTGACAACGTCCTAAAAGGAAGGGTGAAGCCCTCCCTTAACACTGCTCAACATCAGGAACAACTGTTTCCTGATCATACCGTCCCTGCTTCCGACAGGTATAATCTACGTTCCAGAGGGAAGGCTTGCCCTTGACTTCGCCAGGTGCCAAAGGCTGTAGGGCTGTGATCCTCCCAGGCTGAGAGTAGTGCCATTTGTAAGACTGAGGTAAACCGTAAGGGCCCTCAGCCACTGCATCTGGGGAAACAACCACCAATCACAGACAGCCACTAGGGGTCCCTGGCTTAGCACAATGGCTGTCTCCCCAAACACCCGTATCCAGAAACGAGATGCCAGTCTCCGACATAGCAGATGCTTCCTGGTCACCGTGGTGACGCTGTTTGTCTCCCTCCTCCTATCAATCCTTGGTTGGCTCTTACTGATCTACCATCCTGCTACATCACCAACTCCTATCCCGACTCCCGCAGAACATCAGTACTATTCCTTACCAGCCCACGAATTACCCCGCCGTGCAGAATTTTTCAATAACACCTTCATCCAAATGTTGCATCACCACCAACTGATCATGAACACTTCCAACTGCTGGGTGTGCAGACTGATGCCACATTCCATGCTACATCCTGTCCCATTCTTTCCTTATCCATTTTCCATCTCTGGGTCTTGTCTTGCATGGTGGATGTTGATGCAGGACGCCTACACTGTCAATGGTACTGCCCATCCTGTCCTTGGTACATTCCTCGATGTCTTCTGGCGGAACAGATCTGGCAATGCCAATGCTCCTTTTTGCCCGACCAGCTCTTCCACATTGCTACTACCACCAGATAAGTGCGGTGAGATGGTAGTATTCAATTCCACCACTCGACAAACATTTTCCAGGTGCCGCACAAGAAAGATACTGCCTAATGAAAGAGACACATTGAACATCATAAATGTACAAGGCTGTGTCTGCATCCACGGCCTAGGGACTAAGAAAGTTGGCACCAGTATATGTGACATCACTAGGACACTAAACTCCACATCTCCTCCGAAGTTGGTGGCATCCCCCAACACCTATTTTATCTGCGGGACTGCCGCCTACACTTGGATCCCCCCATAACTGGTCTGGTACCTGCTATCTGGCCTTTCTCCTTCCACCAACATATTCCACCCATGGAGGTTACCATCTGACAATGAAGGGCGCCCTGCGCCGCTCACGTAGGCGTGTCATATCGGCAGAAGATACAGCAGGCCAGGAAGCTGGAGACTTCTTTAAAGGCATGCTTCCATTCGGGGGCCCCATGGCATAGAGTCGAGCTATACGAGGACTGACCAGGGTCCTTGAGGCCACCATCACAGTAACAGCTGGTGCCCTCTCCAACATCACTGCAGAGCTGCAGGCGGACCGCCTCATAATGCTCCAAAATCCCATGGTCCTGGACGTCATCATGGCTGATCGTGTTGGCGTATGTAAATTGATCGGCTCCAGCTGCTGCATGTATATCCCGGACATCGCACTTACAGTGTACGATGCCATCCAACGTCTGCATCGTCTCTCTTCCGAAGTGCATCTGGTTGAAGGCAACTGGTCCCTCACCAGCTGGATCTGGGGCCTTCTTTCCCAGTGGGGTTGGAGGGTCCTCATCTTCCTTGCCTTAGGAGTAGCTGTCCTGGTCTCCTGCTGTCTGTGTTTTCAGTGCCTGCCAGTGCTCTGTACTATGTGTGCCCAGACCATCAAGCCTCCACCATCATGCATTCACAACACTAATATGATGGTAATGGTCCAGCAAGAAACAGATGGGCTTATGAACATTGACATTTCATGAAGTATTTGCCACTTTATGGCAAAAAAAGGGTCTGAGGAAATGTATTTTTTGGAACAACAATCATTTCCACAAGACTCCATCGATTTTTACATTGCCATCTCATGGCAAACACTTTCCACACGACCCACCTGCTAATTTTTCCTGATGTACAAGAAAAATTCTATCAGTACGACAAAAATCCATTTTTGCAGGCCTGCATTTCTGCCCAGGAACTGTCACCCGCCCAACCCTCTATTCTCTTCAGTTCATCAGAAAGCCACATGGCCCTCACCCCCAGTGAATGATTAATTTTTCCTCTCCTGCTCCCAGCCTGATAAAACATCCTTGACACAGTGATCAGGTTATCTAGACAATGGTCTGACTGCTGGAATCTAATCAGGGTAAATAAACAAATGACTTGAAAGACCAGGCTTTGATCAGGCAATTGAACAATGACCTGAAAGAAAGAGCCCTGATCAAAGCAGAGTGGACAATGCTCTGTGTACCAAGCCTTGACCAGGTCACCAACTACAAGCATAGAGTGGACAATGCTCTGTGTACCAAGCCTTGACCAGGTCACCAACTACAAGCATCGCCTTGATCAAGCTATCAACTTCAAACACTGCCCTGATTTGACAATGGACTGACAGCCAAAAGAATGGTATGTGAAATGTATAAAAGGGTTGTAAGCTACAGAGTAAAGTAGCAGCCTCCTGGGGTTTGTCTCTTACTAGCTTGGGACTCTGTTCCATAGCCCGGGCTATTGAATAAATCTGGGTTACTCCTGCAGACGAAGGCTCCTGTGTCTCCTTTTACTATGTATGAAGGGTATGGAAGATTTGGGCAGTTCCCCCGCCGCCGAGACCCTGTAAGTGGGTTATTCTGGTTCTTCAGCGAGGCTGCAGGGGCAGAAGCAGTGGAAGACAGAAGTGGGAAACCAGCGCAAAAGGTACACAGGTGAACAAAATACAATAAAATACAGTACAGTGCAGGGAAAAAAACAATACCAGGAAAGGAAGTCATCCCACACGACAACACCCGATTTGACGGGCTCCCGGAGGCGGAGTCTGTCAGGCGGAGTCAGGCCGGGCAGCTAGCAGAGGCAAAATGGGAGCACTGGCAGGCAGGGGTCTCAAACACCTCCCAGGAGGAGGCTGGAGGCTCAGGGTGGTGTTGTAGGCGCAGAGCTGCTCGGGAGAGATTATGCCTATCACCGAGGGTCCGAGGATAATCTACATGTTTAGATAATTTAGACATGATTTTCTATCCTTAGCTTCTGAGGTTTTGTAGATTTGGAAATGAAGGAGCAACTTTAAGAAAATTGTAGGTTTAACCCTATGACTCACATGATTACTTATTCAGCTGTCAATAGGACCTAAAGTCCTTTTCCACAAATTATTATTTCTGCTTTCTTGCTTTTTATGGACCTTTAGTGGACATTTCAATTTCTTTTTCAACCCATCTCATTTCCACACATTAAGCAATTATATTTTATTAGGTTTGATTAAATGTCATGTTGCAATTCATATGTCAAATTTCTGGGGATTCCTAAAGAGGTATTTTCTTATAAAATATGTCAATTATATCTTTCAAAGCAGATTTTTCTTTTGTTGTACATTGTTCTTTTTCACAAAACAGGCCACATTGGTATTTCCCAGGGTTTCGCCGCAGTTAGTACAGTTTATTCCTTGTGATGGAGTGAATTTCTTCATTTTGCCATCAAAAACACACTTAAATAAAAAGTACAAGCTACATAAATAATACATGTATCATGAATAAAGATTTTGGAGTAGGAAATCATATTTTGGGAATATAAGAATACAAAGACAAAATAATTGTGAGAAACCAGGGATTTTTGCAGTGTCCCCCCACTTTTTGCCACCATTTTGACTACTAGCTGCTCTTTCTCTGACTCTGATTGTGTAATGGGCACTGCTAACCAGACCTGGGGCGGGCGCTCTGTGTTAAAGGTAAATGGTAATTAGGTATAATTACAATTGGGACTGACACCGACCTTTAATTCTCTGATATATGGAAGGGAATGTGACCCCTAAGGTCTACCCTAGGTACCCCAATGATAGGGTGCTATGTTAAAAGAAGCAAGGACACTATAAAGGATGTTTTATAAGCCCTGATGAGGTAAAAGCTGCCAAGTTCCTGCTTCTCCTTTGTAGTGCATTATCTCCAGAGGCTAACATCGGAAGGCTTTATTAAACTTTAATAAAGTCTAACCATTGACAGTGTGAGCTAAAATGCTACTTCAAAGTGTCAAAACAATAGTTAGAATGAATTTAACAACTTTTCAAGGTTGAATTTATTATAACTATGTCATAAAATAAGTTATAGAACTTGTTTTGTCTGACATGCCTGAATTCAGCCCTGTATTAGCCTCTTCTGATTGGCCAGCCTTTGACAGGCTGAGGCACAGTGCTCTGATGAGGTGTGAAGTGTCCTGAAAGAACACAAAGAGACATCTGGTGGGAGGAAATCTGCATCGGGAAGGTAAAGGTCTGGAGGGGGCTGGCTAGCCAAACTGATCTTCAATGGGAGAAAGAGTTAGCACAGGAACCAGGCCCACTCTCACTTCCTGCCCACCCAGATGGCAGCCCCTGCAATTGAATTAGCAGAGGATAGAAGATGAGTGTTAGGGAAAGTTAGCCACACTTGTAGGTTGGGCTAGCCAGAACTTAAGCTCCAGGAGAGATTTCCTCAATTTTGGATTTTATGAAAAAGTGTTTCTGGGGCAAGAATTTGCCACACTTCAGGGTAGTGGGCATCATTGAGGGTGGCACCCTCCACCCAATTGGTCAGGGGTGCCTCTCCTGATTGCAAGTTCAGAAACTTGAATAAATATGGGAGAGCTGCCCAACAACTGAGATCCCTCCCTAGAAATACCAAGACAAGAAGGACTGCCCGGCTGAAACCTAGACCGCACCACAAGAGGACAGCACTCATAAGGACTACACCTGCTGCACACGTTGGGCTTCACAAAAGAGGGCTTTGCCTGGCTTCAGAAGGATTAAGGAGTGGACTGTCTGAAAGCACCAGAAACAAAAGAGCTTCGAGAAGTCACTTGCATCAACACCTTCACTGCAAGCCCAGCTACACGTGGACTTTAAAGGATTTGACCAGATGCATTGTGGGATTTGTAGTGCCAAACCTCCATGAGACAAATCAAAGTTGCTGGACCCTTGGCTGGTGTTGTGGACATTCACAGACCCAAAAGAAACATCTGGAGAAGAAGGACTGCCCTGCTGGACCCTTGGACGGCACAAGAGAGGACTGAACCTGCTGCACTCACTAGGCTTCACAACAAAAGGAATGTGTCTGTTGTAATGGATAAGGAGTGGACTCCCTGAACATAAACAGGTACAATGAGCTAGAAGGGCTACCTGCAACATCATCAATGAGGACAACTCCAGCTAAACAGCTTCCCTTGCATTTTACTTGGATTGACCAGGTGCATTGTGGGAGTTGTAGTCCCAGGCCCCAGAGGTCAAACCAGAGCTTCTGGACTCTTGGCTGGTGCTGCTGGCCACTTTCCTGCTTCAAGAAAAACTTCTTGAAGTAAGTCTAAAAGTATTTCATTGCTGACAGCCTGAACTCTTGACTTTCTTATGGTCCAGCATGACCTTTTTTTTAACCCTTTGAGTGCTATTTGCTTCTAAGTGCTAGTTTTACTTTTAAACTATAACATTCAGATCTTCGGTTCCCTACATTAGATATTTTTTCATTTTGGTGTCATTTTAATCATAAAAACATGGTCTATGTTTATAAATTGGTGTTGGATTTGTATTGTTTGGTGTGTCTTACTTATTGTCTGTATTAGTGCTTTTAAATGCTTTGAACACCTGTCTCCTAAATTAAGCCTGTCTGCTCACAGCCAAGCTACAAATGGTTGAGTAAGGATTAATTTATTGACAACTTGACTGGACCTTATTTGTGATTGTGGTATTATTATTATTATTATTATTATTATTATTATTATTATTATTATTATTATTCTTATTATCATTATTATTATTATTATTATTATTATTAGCTATAGTTACCTGCTTGCACCTACTAATAAATCACCTTCCAACAATAATGTTCTCCTTTAAATTAGCCAAATTGCCGATGTCCTATTAACCGCAATATATGCTAGCATTTTCACGTTGATCTATTGTTTTGCACAAGATATTTTTCTCGTTCACTGCAGATGTTGTACCTTTCCAGAAGTTGTCTGTTAGTTAGTGAATAGTCCTTTGCTATATATTAGATAACTGATAGTGAGGTTCTCACCGGGAGGAGAGGAGACAACAGGGAGGATGATTTATGGGAAGAACTGTCTGAACAACAAAATATGGGCAAAGTATTTGAATTTGAATTTGAATTTGAATTTAAAAACATTTGTACAGCGCTCGTATACCCAGCGGTTTCATGGCGCTATGTATATAGTATATTTTCAAGAACTTGTATCAGTGGCCTATTATGAAGATGTGAGTAACAGGGGCCTTTACCTACTCCCAGGAGTTTACGGAAATTCTATTGGGTCCTGTGAATGGAGACTGTGATACTTTTTTCGAATCATAATTCACTGTGTTTTTATTAGTGTGTGTTCCTGGAGTTGGAGGCTCTCACTCACTCATTCGTTCACATTTCTGGAGATTCTTCCCTGGGTTTCTTGAGACTAAATCTTTCTTCATGATAGATTATCTTTCAACCTGTTTCTTTTATTTAGATGTCTGCTAAATTATAGCTGCCAATATTTTTCAGCTTAAGCAATTCATTATCGTTTGAGGTACAAATGCTTTATGATCATGCATCTCTCATATGAACTATTCATTGGTTTATCTTAACTGACACCTTATTCAATTCAACTCTAATTTAATCCAGATTAGGGAAATTCCTTTATGGAACACACTTGCTGCAGTATTTCAATTTAAACTGTCATACTTACCACTATCATATTTTTTCCTATTTTGAAATATCAATTACTGTATTATATTAATTTCTAATGATGATGCTAAAAAGTCCATACTTATTTTATAAATAATGAAAGCAATAATTTACAAATAAAACCCTTTAACTCACACAAATTCTCTTAATTGACTGAGCTAAAGTCTTTAATGATGTTATCATTTATAATGACTTGACGTAAATGATTGCTCTTTTTAACTTCTCATTGTGGACGATTAGATGATTACACACAACATTTGAGATACAAAGACCCCTGTACCCATGCTTGTATTGGTCACCAAACCGTGGCTGAAAATTCTGAATGGTCATCTGCACATTTGATATTTTTTGTCTCATTCATCATCCAAGTTTGAAACTCGTGACTGCTCATGCAGCTCCTTGTTTTGTAGATGTTTCAAGAGTATCACTTCCAGATGTACATTTACTTAAGTCTTCTTAAGGTGATGTACTGCACCTTAGCATCATTCTATTTTATTTAAGAAGTGATTACGCAGGCTGATCCAGTACATGCAATCTAGCTGTGCTCATATCGTTCATTTTTTTGTAATGAATTATTTTCAATTTTGCTCCAGATCTTTTTTTTTTTTTCAAGACCTTACTAATGGGATACTGACAGAATCAATCACCGTGATTTAGGAACTTCTGGTAAATATTTCAATAGATCTTGAAGCCATATCAAAGGAATTAAACGCTGAAATAACAGTAAAGCATTTTCAGACATATATGCTACATTATTTCCTTCCATACTATTTCGAACCCTAGCCCCCTCCCCTCCGTCATCAACAGTAAATTGTACCTTACGCTCACTCTCAGCATACTACGGAAACAAGGACCTTCTAATTCAGGGGTGCAGTATTTTTCTGACAAACAGTCCAGTCTTTTTCTGGCACACTATCCTGAAGCACATGTTTTGTGGTTTGGGAAGTTTTAGTACTCGACAAAGAACAGCTGCTTGTCTGTGACACTCACCACATCCCTTCACACTGCTTTCAGCACCGTTTTCTGTCACAATAACACTGAAGGGCCCTTTCACACAGATGTTTGTGGCAGCATGATGGATGATACAACTAATTCAACATCAACACTACTTCATCCACAATAAAGAAACCACACAATGCCGTGAAGATGGTTCTTCATACCAGCTGCTTGGACTGACGTCAGTCAAAAGAGCAGAACCCAACAATTTGGAAATGCGTTTCCCATCTATTTCATACTTACCTAGCAGAGCTCTCAATTTCTGTAAAACTGTATAGCTCTTACAATTGTGCAAATTCAGGACTAAAGCTCTTCCATGTAGGAGAAACCCTAAGTCTGTAACAAAGGAGTGATGCCTGTTGCGCTTCGAAATTTCCAAATGGAGTTGCGCAAAAAGGCAAGGAACACACTGAGCATTTACACAAATACCATATAAGTGATATTTTAAGTTATGGAAAAAATCAACAGCTTGGACCACTTCAACGTTTACTGTTTCAAGGTGGCTTCCCAAAGAGAGAAGCACAGATTGCATAATAAAAATAAAAGTACCAGCATTTTAACAGCTAACTGATTAAACTAAACCTTGAAATTTCTATGGCACAAATATAAATACCCAAAAGTTTTATCAACTTTTTTGCAAGCATGGATCTTTCAAACTGACATTACATAAGCATTTTATTCATGAAATCTTTAAATCCAAGATGCATTCGAGACAGAGTATACACAGTCTGAACATAAATATAAAACAAATGAAAAATCAAACGTTTACTATGTGCATAAATAAAATGTTTTATTTAAACAGAAATGAATTCATCACTTGGCTACTGGCAGCAGCTTTATGTGCTGAAAATGCTTACTTCGCATTGTACCAGATCATTGCTGAGCAATGTCTGAGTAAGCAGACATTTGTGGCATGCACAATAAATAAGCATTGGTAAAGGATATAGGTCTGACTTGTGCACGCAGACACGGCACTGCTCAGAGCTCAGGCAGCTGATGCACAATACAGGAGACCCTCCTCATTCCAGCTCTGGTTTTAGTCAGTCTAACGATACCGATACATTTCCAATTAACTGTGTCAACAAATAAAATGATGTTTCCACATCTAGATTCAATTAAAAAAACATGCACTTTTGTTATAAATAATGGCTAAAGTTTAACATAATTTAGGTTTTGCGCTCTAAAAGCCACCTTATTTTTCATGGTAAATATATTTTTCCCATCAACGCCTAGGATGGGTATACTCAATGCACTTTATGCTCATCTGCCCCCTATTTCAGAACGTTAGGATCTCCTTTTTAAAACCAATATTTCTTAAGTATGGAGTTTTAAATGTGGAGGATGCTATGTGTTTGTTGTATAATTTGGATCACCCCGATATATGTTTTTATACTGCCAGTTTTATATGTAAATCTATGGCTTTTAGAAAAAGTATGAGTTTTTAATCATGTTTGTACCTTTTTAATTCTGTTGCCTGTTTGCTGTGCTTTTATGGTCATTTTTACTATCAACCGAATAAAGATTCATGAACTGAACTGAACTGGGTATACTTAAAGCACAGTCCGGGGGCCACCTCGGATAAACGCCAGCTTCACGTGGTTGAGGGGCTTGCATGTCTATGTGACCTGGAGAGCTATGATGGTGGGAGCAAGGGACCTGATGCATCAAACTTTTTTGCGATCGCAAATGGGCTGTTCGCCGAACTGACCCATTTGTGTCTGCAAAAAAGCATTTTGGTATGTATCGTCCCAAACTTCGATTTGATAACTCCTTATCGAATTACAATTTGGGTTTGTGATCAAATTCTGACTCTTTTTTTGGAAGAGGTGTCCTTTCTGAATACTGAATCAGAATGGTATGTATTCATGTCTTGCGACTGAATTCCAGTTGCAGAACATTAATACTTTGTTGACTACACAAATGAAGTGCTAATCCATTTGCAAATGGGAAGAGGTCCCCTGCGTACCCCTTTCCCTTTGTGGATGTAAACAGAAGTTTGTTTAAGAGGAGGTATTGCTCCACAGGACCACTGCATCTTCTTAAACAAAAAAAGAAGCTTTTCTTTCTAAATGCAGTTTGCATTTCATAGAAAATGACTGCTTTATTTAACAGCAATCACAGACATGTGGTCTGCTGACCTTAGCAGGCCACTATTCCTGTGATGGCATCGATTCCTAATAGGTTGCAAATTAATATTCATGAGGTAGGTCAATTTGCAACCCACTAGGTCTCTCTACTTTAAAATAAAAAAATTCATACATTAGTAATTGTGATTCCCAAATTGCGACTCTGTAATAATCACATTTGGAAATCACAATTACTAATATTGATACATATGGCCCTTAGTCCCCAGGTAGGGTTGCCCGACCAGAACAGATCAAATGTTAGAGACCCTAAAAGTTCATCCACTGGGGGTTAGGCACAAGGCCAACAGCCTTGTCATAAAAAAAAACATTTGCCACAGAAACAGCAGCCAGAATCTCTAAATCTTCTGGGCTTGAGGGACTTCAAAAGTCTCTGCTTAAGCATGCATGATTGACAATAGTCAAAGCTGCAAGGAAACTACTGACAAGGTGACAGAAGTTCTGAGTGCCATGTGCAAGACCAGAACTGGGTTTTACACTGGAAAGCTGGCTCAAGTAACATCTGAGATGAGGCTACACTTCGTGAGGGTCAGTGAAAGTAGGTTTACTGGATCTGGCAGAATGAAAATCACCCCAGCAGAGATGGTATTGTAATCAGGAAGGGATGATAACCAAGATCATAAACGTGTACCCATCATCCTGCAAGGGGATTGAGACATGCCTAATTGAATGGAAGCTACTCAATAGCTCAAAACATCCAAGTTGAAAGGCAGTCACATCAGTGCCATGCTCCAACAAATGACGCAAAGAAAACAGTCAAGGAAGTATTTTATCAACAAATGTAGGCTGATCTGAAACTTTGCCAAACCACAACCTGATGATTGAGATGTGAGATTTGAATGCTACAGTGGGAAACAACACCATGAACCGTAACAGAGCTAAGGGAAATGAAGGTTGTGGAACACTAGCCAATAGAGACAGACTGTTGGAATTTTGTACCAATGATCCTCTCATCATAGGAGGAACTTTCTTTCCCCACCATGATATACACAAACTAACTTGGTGCTCACCTAATGGCAGAGGTACCTGATGATAAGCGGCACCTAGAAATGCTCATTGCAAGATGTCAGAGTGAGGAAGGGATGGACGTCAGCAGTGATCACCATCTAGTGACCACTCTTGTGAGGCTGAAACTCCGAAAAACAGAACACAATACATCAGGACGACAATACTTTGACGTGGCAAAATTACAATGCTGAGTAGGCATTTGCCTTTCAAATCAAAACAGGTTGCAATTCATGGCAGACACAAAATATCTGTCTGAGCCAGCAGCAGACACATTCAACAAGAAAATGGAACAGGTTTCATCAATATATGCAAAATGCACTGAAATATACCTGGAGAAAAGGAAAAGAAGTAATTGGATAAGACAAGACACATGGAAAGTTATTGAAGACTGGAGGGCGGCAAAAAAGATACGAATGAAGGCCAAATCTGAGAAGCTACATGAGAAGTATAAGCAACAGTGTATAGAACCAAATAGATGAGCCAAAAGTATGCTTTTCGGTGTTCCAAGTGTTAGTTAGTATGTGGTGTGCAGAGCCTGCTCACTACACTTACACAGGTGCTCTTTTGCTGTTGCAATGCACTATATTTGGGGTCTCGGTCTGAACCCCACCTGTGCTGCATGTCTCTTGGGAGCATGGTTCTGTATTTCAAAATGGTTCTAGGTTGTCGGCTGGTCGTTCTTGACAGGATGTACAGACTTAAATATGGGAGATGGGATAGTTGTCCTCCATGAAAATGTGTTTGTCACATTATTTTGTGAGGTGATAAAGGACATAAGAACCAGAGTTACTCATTTTGTTACTACTTTGACAGCAGATATCTGTTTCTTCGTTCTTTGCATGCTTTTATGGCTTATCCTCTAAAGCTTCTAGCCCTTAAATGGAAGAGGTATGTGTGAATGTACGTACATATCCATTTACGTATGCATGTATGCATGTATTTGCACTTGTGTAACAGAAATATAGGTAAATAGCACAGTGATTAGAATTTAACGAGAGGTACTGAAGAAAGAAGGGGGCTGTTTGTGAGCTATCCCCTTGATCCCAAAGGAATCAGGAGTCCTGAGATAAATCAAGGCTCTTTGTTTTCTTAGTTTGCCTCCCTTATATGCCAGACATGTTTTGCCTTCTATGTTTTCGCCAGATTTGACAGAGTAGGATTGGTAACGAGGGCACTTGGGCAATGCCCGAAGGGCCGGTATCCGAATTCCAGCTGTGGGCTGCTTTTATTAGCAGCCTAGGGGGCCCATTTCGGCAGTTTCAGTGACGTTCGATGCCGCCGGCGGCCCAGTGGGTGCCTAAGTGGCCTTTCTGAAGGCAGATGGGCGTCCATTACCTCTCTTTTATCACCGGGCAGAGGTGTCACTCCCTGACTCTCGCTGGTCCGGCCAATTAACATATGCAGATTGAGCGGGGCATGGGGCCTGAGCAAAATTGGCCTCTCTTGTTTTCAGGTGTGTTTCACCAGTGCAAACTAATCCGTGCATTTTTTTTAAACCTCCCCCCCCCTTTTTTATTAACATTTCGCCGAATCAGTGTGTTGCTGGAAGGCAATATGCAAATGTGGTCCACTTTGTTTTAGCGTGCCCAGGCCGATTTTTTATCCTAATCCAGCCCTGGTTTTTGATATATAGTTCATAAATGCCTGGATTGCTTGCTGTAGTGCTGGGCCGACATCTGTATCAGTAGGAGTTTACGTCCGGGCTTTTTAATGCTCTTATAAGCCATTTCTTCATTTCTGGTATTTTGAAGTAACGCAGACATTCAGAAACGATTTATAGTTTGGGATTTAGCTGTTAAAACATACATTAACTTGCATGCTCCTGCCAGGAAGAGGGAACATTTACCTAGAAACCGGTGAGTCTTTTACAATGTACCTACATTCAGGCGGGCAACCAGAGACAAATTTCGGTTGGGGGGGAGGGTGGGAAGGGGCTGGAAAATATTTTGGGAGGGGCTAATTCTTCCAACCACGGACAAGGTGGCTGTAAGAAGGGGTGAACACACAACAAAAGCCTCATTTACAAGTAAATCGTATTTTAAAGACCTGTTAATTACTCGGGCGCGTCTGCAATTTGATGCTCGCCACCCCGCGAAGCTGTCTCCCCCGGGCTGACACACACGACGGGGGGGGGGGGGCTGAAGCCCTGTGAGCCCAATGGGTGTTACGCGCCGGCCTACATTCATGTGTTCTGAAAGGCCATATTAAGAATTTTCACATGAAACAGACAGCACATGGGACTGGCTCTTCCGCGCTTTCCGACCACGCAGTCTCCACGCCACATTCATAATCTTCAAGATTATCACCTTTTCTGACTCTCCTCAATTTTTTGCCACTGTAAATATGTATACGAGATTTTCTTATCTGATGTGTACTACAGATGGTTGGTACTTAAACATTCACTGTACCCAATTTTACACAGTTATCAACAGCTTACGGAAAAAATAGTCTGCAAGAACCAACTTTCTCACTTAGCAACCACCATGGATTTTCAATGCCTGTCCTTCATCGCGATTATTTCTGCCAGGTTTTATCCCTGGAACTCTCCTGGGAGATGACTCAATTCATCCTACACACTCTCTGTAAACATACTTTCTTGTGGAGTGACAGCCCTAAAGGTCGTTTATGCATAGTTTCCTCTTCAGGGCAAAATGCACTTATTAAAGGTCTCTAAAATGCACAATAAAATGTGTTTGTGCCGAGACCCTTGTTTGCCTCAGTGACGCTCTGTCTCCATTGTAAACGCTGATGAAATAGTCAGAAAGTAATACTGATCCCCAGAAAGAATAATGAAAAAGCATCAGGGCTAAACAAACGCAACCTGTACAGAAAGCAATAACATTGCATTATGAGGATAAGCGCCTAAATGATCAACAGGACTGTACCTGATGTCAAACGCATGGAAGCTATAGCTTATCAAGCCGCTAAACGTACAAATATGGATTAGGAAAGAAAGCAGGATAAATTGTGTTAAGGAGCTGCTTCATATGAAATCGCATGCACATTTTTAAAACGATATGCAAAGGTCTCGTGCTTTTTTAAATCATAGCACTCTACACACAGCCCAATCCTGGCTAACCACCAACCACCTCAAACTCATCCCCAACAAAAGCAAACTACTCATCCAACACAAAGAAAAATCCTTTGCGGTAGCTAACAGGCTCACCGACATCACTGCACTAAACTGCAAACTGTCCATCCCAAATCTATTAAATCGCTGGAATCACACTCGCCAGTCATTTGAACATGAAGGAGCATTTAAGGCCTCTGCAAAAAGTGCCTTCAACTCACGGAATCGCCTACAAAAAATCAAACCCTTCATACCCAGTGTTGACCTAAAGACTGTGTTGCAGGCCAACTCCACAAGCTGGAGTATGGTAAATCAAGAGAGGAGTTAACCACACCAGTCTATGAACCAGAGTCTCAAAGAGATTGTCTCAGAGTCCCTCAACCACGTTGAAGCCGCCAATAGCGTATATTAACTCAGTTGGGGTGATGTAGTGAATAATGTCATTGTTGGGTATCTCCGCCGGCGGATTTTGCAGAGACGAGTCTGTCTACAGTAGCCTCGCTTTCTTGTGGTTTAGATTCAATCACCATGGAACTTTTTTCCTTCCTAACGATACGGAGAAATTTGGCGGATTCTGCCGTTTGTACCTGGACGGGCTGTTCCAGTTAGTTCTGCTCTGACGTACAAGGCAAAAAGGGCTTTTTAAACAACCGATTTATCACGCAACAGTGTTACCACAGAAACTACTTCGGTTTTGCCCAGATTAACACATTTGGCATGATCGGCACTTTCTAAAGTGATATTTCATGATGCAAAGTGATATCAGGCACCATATCCGAATTGCTTAGACTACCAGCGTATCCACCTCTGTGTGGTTAATTTGGTGTAACCTCACAGCAGTCAGTTTCACCTGGAATAGTGACAATTTGGATGGTTTTCCACTTCAGCAATTGATTGTTCTAAGCTGAAATAGGACTGCCGCACCCTACTTCGTCCTTCCTCCCCCATATACCTGTCCTGATGAAGACCCCGGTAAAGGACCTAATGTAGCCTACGGTTAGGGGTCGAAACGTCGACGGCTTTCCTTCTCATTTGGGACCTCCGGCACATGCCCCTGATTACATTGAACTATGTATGTGACCGTCGAATGTCCCTAGGTTAACAGTGATACAATGGATGCCACAATTGTGTAGGCCTTTTGTTTTGGAATAGTTTCAATTGTGATTTGAAGACTGTAATAACCTATTTTTCTTTGACTCTGTATATATTTCTTCTTGACTTTACACCGCTTTGAGCACATCCTTCCCTTTCTTTCCTCCCGACTGGGGCCCCTCACCTAATAAATGTGAATGTTTTTTCATATTGATTTAAATCCAGTGTTGTTAAATAAAAGACAATACTTATGTTAAGAGTTACTTTTGATTATTCTTTTGATTAATGGTTTTTGATTCATAACTGTGTCAGTGTGTGTTTCACACAACACGATCTCCTTGCGGGGACCCCTCTTTGCACTTACCACATAGCGCCCAGGTCCCCGCGACTGCATGGGTTCAACCCCCCTTTTTGTAACGGTTCATTGTTATAGGCATGGCTGTTGCCTATAACTGGGAGAAAAAACAAAGAGATTAGAGCATGAAACATGTTGCATTTACATTAACATTATCTAGGTGGTTGTTTTCCTTAACACCCAATATGGTACACTTAAAAAGTGCACCTTTACCAATTCTGTGTGGGTTCTATTCCTGAATCCACTTTCTTGACATCCTGATATTTTCATCTGGATGCAGAGTAACATTCTTCAAGCTCTGTATTTGGTCTGGCATGTTGTTGCCAATGGTATATCTATACAAGGCAGTTTCTTGCAACCCGTGCCCAAGTGGTCAATTATAAAAGGAGTGATGATTCTTAAAAACAGGATAGTGAGTTAAAAATGAGGGATTTCTCATCTTCATAATATGGTTCTTATATTCCACCATTTCAAGCCGCTTCTATGTGCCCTTGTTAGTATACAGTGGGAATATGATATTACAGAGCCATCCAGTGTTCCCACTTGGAAAGTGGGCACCATCTTTGGACTTCCGGGGGGTGGTACGGTCCCAGGACCCTAAATGGGGTGGCTGGTGCTCAGTGGTTATAATTGGCTAATGTCTATTATGTTTTACGATGGTTTATATTTTATGCTTTGTGAGCGAGTACCTGACTTCTGAAATTAACCATTATCTATATAATGTATATTTCTTATAGTTTACTGGTCCACTTTAAAATTTGTGCAATATTTCCAATTTATCTAGCGTGCAATTGGGCAGTCTTTTGTTTACATTCTTCTTTAGTCAAAATACCATGCTTTACATGACCCATAATTGAACATTGACCACATATTATCCACGAATATATACCTTATCAACGTGGATTTTAAACCTCCATATAATCACAACGCGGTTGTTACAACGACCGCATTGTTAACACGCAATGCCATTACATCGCAAGTCATTACATCGACTTGCAGTAGAAGGCGCTGTAATATTAGAAATGTATAATTTACTATTCCAACGCCAGCCTATGAAACAGTAGGGAAGGTGTTAGAATAGAAAACTATACTATTCCTTATGTTAGAGCGCCATCTACTGCAAGTCGATGTAATGACTTGCGTAGTAATGGCACTGCCTGGTAACAACGCAGATGTTGTAACGACCGTGTTGTGATTGCATTGCAGAGTAAAATCTGCGATGTAAAGGTTGTTTCCCATTATCCACATATGACCCTATGCATCATGACATTAACCCCGTCTACATGCATAAATAACATTCAGGCCGTTTTTCACTACACACATAGCGAGTCTCCCAAGAATGGCATGTGCGCTGCTAACCACCTGAGAATCATCATGACACACTTTACTGGAGAACTAACTCATCGTTTAAAAACTAGAATATTCCTAGATGGGGTTAAAATCCGGGACTGGAGAAACCAAAACTAAATAATTGGGAACCAAATTGGGGGCTGAGTGAACCTCTATTTATTGTTAATTTATTTACTTATTTACAGTTTTTCAATAGCGCAGACACTCATCCCCTAAGGGATATGAAGGTGCTTAGAAAGCTCTATGTCTCTTCAACTGTAAGGAGTGAATTTGAGAGATAAAAATAAACTTCTAGGGATGATTTAACCTTTGAGAAACCAAGTTTTTGAGGTCAGGGATAAAGCTGGGCACTTGTTGTCGTGGCTGAGCCACAGGGAGGAGGATGCCAGATGGATTGGAGAAATGATATTGGTACAGGGATAAGAGTGCCCAGACAGAGGGGGTAGTCCAAGAGTTTGCACAGTATTACCAGGCTTTCTATGCATAGGGATGAAGTGGAGATAGAGTGTTTCCTGAGACATCTGGGACTACCACAACTGGAAAGTGATGCAGTGGAAATGCTGGAAGGGGAATTCACACACGGGGGAGGTCTTGGAGGCACTGAGAGCCATGAACAGTGGAAAACCCCCAGGCCCCGATGGGATACCAGAAGGATTATTCAAGAGGCTAGGAGCTCTGGTGGGCAAGCTATGTTCGAGGACCCTTGGTCCTAGGGGATACTCACCCCAGATCTGCAGCGTGCTCTGAAGATGGTAACTTCTAAGGAAGGGAAGCCGAGGTCTGAGTGCTGCTCTTTTCACCTCATCTCCTTGCTGAATGCTGTCACCATGCTCTTGGACACTATTCTGGCTTGCAGGCTAAATGGAGTGAGAGCCATGCTAATCCATCACAACTGGCTTGACACAGTAGGATATATCCCCCGCCCTTTATTGGTCATTTCCATGGATGTGAAGAATGCATTAGATTCAATCCACTGGCCTTAACTGTTGGTGCTGCTGAGGTGGTTCAGGCTTCGTACCCCGCTTCTGTAGCTGGGTGGCACTCCCACAGACTCCACAGCAGCAGTGAGGATAAATGGGTTGATCTCTGCATTGTTCCCGCTGGGGCGAGGTACCAGGCAGTGCTGTCCACTCCCCCCTCTATTATTTACTTAGTGCATCAAACCACAGGCTTGCTGGGTCAGGGCTCTGGAGCTGGGAAGTGGCAGGAAACACTGACAGACAGAGAGGATTGCAAACAATGTCCTTCTGTATATCCTGACGGCGGATGTTTATTTGAACCCCATGCTGGGAAGTATGGAGGAGGGTGGCAGAGTTTGGAGAGTTCTCTGGTTACAGGGTAAACTAGTGCAAGTCTCTTCTATTTCAAGTAGTCCTATGGGATAGAGATGTACCACTGGGCATCTATATAATGAACGTTTCCGTGAGAGGCTCCTGAATCCTGAGTTGATGCACATACAGAAAGATGTGGCTAGACAAAGGAAGCTCCCCCTGATGCTCCGAGTTGGGCTGCCATCCTCCCTAAACTACTATATATACTCACCATATCTGAAATGCTGTTTGGCTGCTTGGACAGGGAGGTCAGGTGATTTCTGTGGGATGGAGGCTTTGCCAACCCTCTGCTGATTAGTGTACAAAGGAGGGATTGCCCTACCACACTGCATTGCAGGTTGTACCACTGAGCCTCACAGATACAGGTGATAAATGACTGGGCATGATCCCCAAGAAAGGATCTAGGGGTGTGCCTGGAAAGGAATTCCATGAAGGAACCCTTCTGGAGGCACCATCTTCATTATGAGAAGGGTTGATCGGGCATCTTGATGCTGGCATGGGCAACTGTATGCTTGGGGCAAAGCTAAATCTGAGGTGAGATGTAAGGGGAAGGTTGCTAGGACCACACTGGTCTGGGTGGAGAAAACTCAGCATGAAATGAGCAATCTACAAGGCTTTAGTTGATGGGAAACAAGTGGCATAGTCTACCTAGGGGATGTGATGTTTGATGGGGCACTCACATTGCTTGCATGTTTACAAGAAGAGAATGGCCTCTCACAGTTGTAGCACTACAAATCCACCTAGTGCCAACATGGCCTCCATGCGGAGATGGTGGACTGGGCTCCCTTGCTAAATGCATTCCCGCTGGAGACAAATCTCTTGACCAATGTTCACTCGAATTTTTTTCCTCTGTGTGGGGCAGCGGAGGGTCTCTGTGCACTGCAACCATGGCTATATGCGCCAGGAACCAGACCGCGCGTGTTTACGGCGCCAAATGTCACTCAAAACATTTACGTTAAAAAGTGAAAAGATGGTGCATTTTCACATATACAGCGTCCCAATAAGGGTCTTAAGGGCAGTTTGCGAATTGGATAAGCACGCCATGACATGAATTGGTTACACTGGCAAGTACACTTCAAGTTTAGAAAAGCACAAGACTTCAATAGTGGTATCATCATAAGATTTTAATAAATATTCCTAACTGGAGCACAGTTCATTGGGTGGGGAAATGTTGCGAGCCTATACAATATCACATATACACAATGTAAATGTAAAAATGTAAATTGATACTTGTATAGCGCACTACTCCCCCGCAAGGGTCTCAAGGTGCTTGTACGAATACCACTGTGGAACCCATCCTGGCTTTCCCTGTGAGGCGTCCACTCCTGGGCACCCCCAAGGTGGAGGCCAGGCATCCTTAGCATTGTCGGGGCTGTTGTGGAGAGTAAGCAAGCTATTGCCCAGAGTTGCAGAGTGGGACTCCATGATTGGAATAGGCACCGAGGCGAGAATTATCAGGTCCTTGGAATCTTGAGCCCAAGACCCGCCGAGGCGGGGAATTGAACCCTGGTCCCGGG
Source organism: Lissotriton vulgaris (assembly GCF_964263255.1). NCBI lineage: Eukaryota > Metazoa > Chordata > Amphibia > Caudata > Salamandridae > Lissotriton > Lissotriton vulgaris. Next base: position 483,008,629 of record NC_141689.1, read on the forward strand.
CTAGACCTCTTCATCAGGGTCTGCCGCTCTAATCATTGAGCCACACTTCTCCATCACAATAAGTGAGAGGGCTGTTCAGACAAGTCAAGTGGCAGTAGATGTTTCGGCACCCAGGATAATGTGCTGCATCGCTAAATACATATAAGGTCCCAAAAGCGAGACAGATTGCATTTCAAATGCTTGTAATCACATAGGGCTGTCCCTGGACGCCTCTATTGTTCGCTACTGCAAGTAACCCACCTGCAGCACCGCTTATATCCAACTCGGTTCTAGAGGGCTTTGACTGGTATCCACTGACAAATTCTTCTTTGTGCAATTATTTTCTCATATTCTTAAAACAACTTGAAAGGTCGAGACCCTGCGTGCTGCACTTACTTAATGAGCAATGGGGATTTCTCCAGACTTTCTGTCAACTGGTGCAAATCCGTCTATCCAGTGGCCTAAGCCTTGAATGAAAGCTGGATTTGACGGATTTAAAAACAAACAGGTGTATAAGTTGTGAATATGCTGAAGCGAATATGATTGCATATGGTGCAGATAAACAGATTATTATGACTGATCATGTAGACTCATCCCCTGAGGCGCTGCCAAAGTAAAGTAAATAATGCTCTATAGTTTATCATGTTATATTTTATTAAGAAAAGTCAATAAAATAGTCTATTGAAAAAAGGTAGAAAACGCTCTGTACTGCTGTGGGATGTGTTCTGATCCCTTCAGGATTTTTTGTTTGCTAAAGCATAACAGATGTGTAGACCATACATTTTGAAATGGTCCCCTTTTAAATGCACTTCACTTTCTTGTCACTGTCTGCTTTGTTCCTAGGAGTGTGTGGGGGATATGGCTGCTGGTACCAGCACAAGGAAAACTGTTGTGGGAACCAAATATCTGAATCCTTGATTCAAGATCCAGACCTGGATATAGGGTGTCGAGAGGGTGGGTATCTATGGAATTATGTGACACTGAGAGCTTCCCAGATTCGTCTTCTAAAGCTTCTGTGATGTCTTTCCGAACTGAACACTGCTGATTTGCAATCGGCCTCAGAAGAGTTGCGTATTTATAGTCTGCCTCCCTCAGGAGCACTCCTGGGATTACAGTGGTTGTGGGAGAAACACATTTCGAGTGGGACATGGGGTCTCCTGCAGTCAACAAATCTGTGCAAGTCTACTGCTGTGCATCTTGCAGCCCGTAATTCCGTTTCTGACTTATGTTGCAGGCTCTGCCTCATCCAACAGAGAACAGCCCTAGTGAGTGTCTAGGTTGCATAAGAGTGTCTCGGTTGCACAGGACGGCTCAAGCTTGAGGGTGAAGCTGCCATCATCCTGAAAAATGTTTGGCCAATCATCAGTTTGATTTTGGCAGTCCACTACATAATTTTAACATTCAAGGATTTTGGCAGCATCAGACTTGTCAAATAAACGTCCATACTACTGCTTCCATTGCTCCAGAAACATCAGTGTGCCCTCCTCATTCTTAGCCTTGCTTAAAGAACGTGAACAATTCACACTGACTTGAGCTCCAGCAACTGCACTATCTGAAGAACTGAAGAATCTCTGACACCCAAAAGCAAGAGCATCCAAGTTTTACAATCTGGAAGTGGGAGTGGACGAGGAAAGTGGAGACTCACAACGGGGCAGGCCACAGTAGACATGTTGAAAACTGTATTGTTCATCCAACTGTGGGTAACAAAACACATTAATGACCTGGCCTCAATGCTAGAACAGATACACGTGGACCTACTGTCTATCATTAGCTGCCACAATATCGTGTGCTGCTTGAGCAGTGACTCCTACGCTGTCTTCCTCTATAGGTCCCTCTTCTATATGGAAAATGTTCCATGACAGTGCAACCCAGTGCTAAGTGTAATAAATGCAATCCTACTACTACAGGTGAGTGCCAATAAAGTGACCAATGTGTAAAAAAATGTGTGTGGGGGTATGGAGTGCTTCACTGAAGCAACACCATGGGAGTTTGCTGGTTAGTTCTCACCAGTAGACTCAGGTTCTTATTATCAGCACATCCATACCTTAAAGAAAGCAAAAGTGTCCAGACAAATAAATGGTGGTGATGGTGAAGTGCACGTGTGGTGCGTGTGCAGTGAAACCAATCACAGATTTACGTGTTACGATAACCACTAATTGCTATTCTTTAATCTAAAATTTGCTGAGGTGTATATGATTTGTAGTATCCAAGACTTCATTCTTTTTTGGGTCAAAGACATATCTGCAATAACACCCCCATACATCTTTCAAGGAGATAGCTTTGATAGCTTCTTTTGTAATAAAGATTACTTCCATCATCAAGAGGACATTATGGGAGAAGGGATGGAAAGGATGAAAGAAGTGGAAATGCATGGGCAAATGGCAGAGTATAACATTGGTGGACTCATCAGTCCAAAGCTATTTTTCTCCAGCATTATAGAAACACATCCAACTTAAAGTAGTTTAGTTGGTGGTGAGGTGGAAGAAGAGGTGGGGGCCTGCTTCTGTTGTGTCTCACGTAATTTGTTCCACACTACAGGAGGAAGTACTGGTGGGAAGGCTGGGTGGTCTTGAACATTTGTCTCAGTCTTTTATACATTGTTCTGTAGTAAACTCAAAACCTTGTACAATGTTGATGAAACAGGCACTTTGGTTAAGCTAGCACCAATGAAAGCACACATTTCACAAGTCATTCATCATTAAAAGCATACGCATTAAGTTGGCTTGTGCAATCATTGGAAATGTGCAATGCATTTATTCATCACCCATGACACTCAACAACAATGGTGGTGTTCAAAAAACGTGGGACAGTGTTCAATTGTGGAAGGTAAGTCACCAGGGGGGTAGCGCTAATGAGGCATAGTCCGGCAGGGGCACACGCTCATCAATTGCCTCCCCCGCCAAGTTCTCCTGCACTAACTTGCTCTCAGTATTCACTCTGGTCCTTCACTGCTGCTATAGCCACGCATGGAGAAGTGGCTGCTCACCGCTTCAGCCTGGTCTCACAGGAAAGCGGGGCAGCGGAGACAGTCAGCAGTGCCCGCTGACCAGGAGTCGTGGCGTGGACACTATGGGCTTTTGAATAAATATTGATGTTAATCAGAGCCCCTTCACGGGCTGTGATTAACATCAATACTTAAACATAAGCCCACAATTGCTGTCGAAGCCGCACATTACCAGCAAAAGAGTAGATCCAGTTTAAAAACACAGCGTGTAAAAGTACACACTGTTTTTTTTAAACTGGCTCTACTCTTTTGTTCATAATGCGCGTTGCCGGGAAGATTGCGGGCTTTTGTTTGAGCATTGATGTTAATCACAGCCCGTGAAGGGGCTCTGATTAACATCAATACTTAATCAAAAGCCCGCAATCTACCTGGCGCTCTGCCGCCAGCCGCCAGCCGCCAGCCGAAAGCCTCCAACCCAGCCTTACCTGCAGTCCTTGGACCAGCACTCTGCCACGACTCTTCCCCTGGCACACGCACACAGAAAGTGCCTGGTTTTCATGCCATTCGCTTTTTTAACGCAGCGGCGCGAATCTCTCACGCGACGACTTGACGTGTGCGTGCTCCATCGCTGGCAGTGTGCTTACGTCACGAGAGGTGCGCGCGCGCCTTAAAGGGAACGGTGCTCTTGACTAGTCCTATGGGGAACATGGCAATACTATTCATGTATATGGTGATCATTAACAGCAGGCCTGATAGCCCTGGATGCCTCAAGCAGCGCTGGAAAGGATACATGGGAGATATAGATTGAAAGGCATTACTAATGCACCCATTTGAGACGGCCTTTAAGGCGTGTTTCTGATAAGGTTTAAAATCCTAGACAGCATTTACATAGCTCCATACAGGCTGCAAACGATGGGGAATATCCCACAACACACCTGTCTGCACTGCAAAACACTTGTTGGGTCATTTTTCCATACCATTTTGGAATGCTTGGATATACAAAAATAGTGAGTGACTATATTGAAAGAGGTGGACCCATATTAGAAGTAGAGGTCTGCTCAGCCCGCAATGTGTGCTTTTGGGAGTGTTGGAGGACATACACATCCCACATAAGAAGAAGCTGTTTTGCTTGGGGGGCTTTGTGGTGGCTAAGAGGGACTGGGCGAGGGTATGGGAGTGCAGGAGGTCCCCACTAAGAAAGAATGGATTGCAGATTGTACACTTGCATTGAGGCTGAAAAGGTGAGCTTCGCTGCCAGGGGTTTTCCTAAGCAATATGAGAAATTATGGAGGTCAATTTAGGGCATTCTAGGTCCAATAAACAGAGGGTTCCCAGCAGATCTGGACTGAGCATCAAGCTGGGTTGGTCTGGTTATAACACGAGAAGACTGGAAGATGGCGGAGAGTGGCCACTCCTGTTGTCACGTCCCGCCCACTCTGCATTCTCCTCCTAGACACTCATGAACTGTTTTAAGCAGATCTTCCTATTCAATGTACAATGGCCCGAGAGGGATAGTCCTTTTAACATTCATGATGAAACGCGGGTATGCTTTTTTTTAATGTTTATGCATGAAATGACAATAAAAATATTCAAAAAACAAATTGAGACTTTATCATACACATGTTATTGTATTTTTTTAGCAAATTTTAATTGACACCCACAAGATGGAATACAGTATAGTAGTATATGTGGACAAGTACAAATGCAGAAGATGCTATAGGTGAGTACATGGGCGGTGTGGTAAAATGTGGAATGGAGCAGAGGACTGCAAAAACCACAGTTGATGGACAGAATGCAGAACAATGTCATGCATTCACCCCAGTACAAAGATCTGGGCCTAAATCCATCGTTGTTTTGCACTCCACAAAACCCCAGTTCAGACATGGCCATATGCAAATCAGTCTGACCCTGTGCCTCATGGGAACAGTCCAGCCCGAACTGCCAAGCCATGCCTTTCCTGGACCAGGAACAAGCTTCCGAGGACCGGTTTGTGGCATTCCATCCGTCTTCAGCCCGGCGTGCTTGAATCCAGTGGTGTGGAGAGCATGGAACTCACGTCTGAGCATACCCATCCCACTCGGGGTGACAAATGCAAAAACCACAGTTGATGGACAGAATGCAGAACAATATCATACATTCACCCCAGTACAGAGATTTGGGCCGAAATCCATCGTTTTTTTGCACTCCACACCACCCCAGTTCAGACATGGCCATATGCAAATGAGTATGTCCCTGTGCCTCATGGGAACAGCCCAGCCTGAACTGCCAAGCCATGCCTTCCCTGGACCGGAAACAAGCTTCCGAGGACAGGTTTCTGGCATTCCAGCCGTCTTCAGCCCGGCTTGCTTGAATCTAGTGGTGTGGAGAGCATGGGACTCACGTCTGAGCATACCCATCCCACTCGGGGTGACAAATGCAAAAACCACAGTTGATTGACAGAATGTAGAACAATGTCATACATTCACCGTATAGAGTATCGGCAATGACGCTGAACATCCTGTGATTCTGGGCAAATCACTTGATCTTCCCAGGCCTAACAAAAATGTCCTCATGTAATGCAATTGGTGCTATGTAAAGCGCTCTGATACCCGATTCGGGTCAAGTTCGCGCTTTATAAAACTCTGTAAAATAAAAAATAAAATAAGGTATGTCTAGAGGGAACACCTATCTCCTGGCCTTATGTGATCACCAGAAAAAGGGTTTTGAGAGATAGTAGTCAGAGAAGGGCAATTGCTCACTCTTATATTCCATGTTACACCCATATGCTCCATTTGTTGATTACCTTGAGCATAGCATGTGATTGGGCAGGAGTTGTGTTATGAAGAGTGCTGGCTGTATGCTGTACAATAGTGTCCAAAGAGCTTTCTGCAAGTTTTAGCACAGCTGCATGTGATCCTATAACTCCTACCCCATCCACAGTCAGCTGAACAGCTACAGCTAATGCCTAAGGCACAACATCACCAAACTGGATGTGCATGAACAGTGCTACACCTCTTGGGTGGCCATGTACTGTGTAGTCAGGCACACCCACTCAGGCATCCCTAACATCTCCAGGTGTGACCTGAGCTCCACCTCTTTCCAGAAAGTTTGCTCAAGGTAATTGCCAAGCAGATAATCCACGGTCATGGATGGACTTACAGCTACCCTCGAGGAACCTACGAAGCCCCTCCCACTCAAGGAGAACCAGAACCACTGGATAGTGACAGTCATGATTTCAGCTATAATAACCTGGTGGAATGAATTAGGGACTACCTGCTCTGAGGTCACTGACATCTGAAAGTTGTTGGCACCATTGTCGCTCAGAGCCTCCATCCTCTGCCCATTGATGGCAGCCCACTGCCTGTATTTGTTAGTATTACTAGGCATGTGAGCCCTTGGAATCATCTCTCTTGTACCCAGGAACATTAGGTAACCTCTACAAAACCTCCCATACTATCTGGGATAGTCTTCTTCCCAAGTGCTAGACTAGCACCCCAGTGGGAGGCTGTGCGCATTGGGGGCACCTATTTTTTGCAATTTTATTTTAATTGAGCTGAATTGCTGATTTAAAACATATGACAAATATAAAGTACAAGTGGCATAAAAATTGCTATTGATCTAGTAAGGAAGTGAATATAAAATATGCCATTCAAGATAGACAGTCAATCACAAATGTTAGGACAAATGGCAATAGTGAAGTAAATAGTAGCAATGGTAAAGTGTCAAAGTGCTGCATTAAATCTCAACCAATCCAGTTGCTTGGTTCATTCAATCGCAGAGAAAATTATACAGTACAGATAGAATAGCAGCGATCATTAAAGTGCCATTGTGCCATATTGAATCACCTCCACTAGTACAATTACTTCATTCATTCAGTTATTACCAATAAATATACATAACAACTATAATAGGAGCAATAAACACTAAAAACAAGCTGCTTGGGTTAGCTAGATCCTAAACACCTCTATCGAGAAAAAAAGCAGCCTTATGCCCGCTGACACTTAATCAGCAAAATCGAGAAAGGACAAGCTCACAAAGTCGGGTGAATAACCATACACATGTCATGTTTGATCAAAAACTTTCATATCACCGGCATCTGCTGCGTTTTCCTCATGGAATCACCAATTGCACTGCTACTAAATCTGGGCTCGCATTTTCTGTTATATTGAGAAACTGCCATGAGGCATTAAGTCTTTTTAAGTTTATTGAACCACTCTTGTCATGTTGGACGCCTAGATATTTTCCACTTCTGTGGAATCAAAGAGCAAGAAATTAAAGTAGCTATTCATGTAAATCTCTGTCACCACTTGCCAATACCATAACCCTGGCTCTTGCTAATGAACCCAAAGAGTGCTGCACAAGCTTCTGGGTCTATATTAATCTGAAGACCGAGACTAAGGGCCAGATGTACAACCCTTACAATTTGTGAGTCTCAAACTGCATTGTTTTGCGGCTCGCAAAATGTAATTTACAACAGTGTTCCAGACACTGTTTGCAATTACCAATGGGGGCGCAAATTGCCTGCCTCATTAATATTCATGAGGCAGGTGCAATTTGAGACCCCATTTGGAATGGCTAACACTACCAGGGATGGTGGTCTGCTGGGGTCAGCAGACCACCATGTCTGTGACTGCTTTCTAAATAAAGCAGGTATTTTTTAAAATGCAGCCCGTTTTCCTTAAAGGAAATGGAATGCTTTTAAAGAAGAAAAATGAAACATTTCTGTTTCATTTTTTAAGAGTCAGCAGTGGTCCAAGGGACCACCGCCTGTTCTTAAAAAATATTTTCACATCCATTCACAATCAGGAAGGGGTCCCCTGGGGACCCCTTCCTGTTTGCAAGTAGCTTACCACCTACTTGTAGTAAGTGGTAAACTCCAAGTGCTTTGCAACCACAATTGCAGTCGCAAAACAATCGTACATTGAAGTGCGACTCACTACTCGGAAGGGACGCTCTTGGCATGCCCCTACCTAATAGCGAGTTGCAATCCCTATTTTGCGAGTCGATAACTGTTACAACATGTGGCAAGTGTGAAAAATACAAAGCCAAGCCCTCATCCCCTGTTGCTGACATCAAAAGCAGAGATTCTCCACCACCGGGAATATTCTGTGGAAGGCTGTAAGGGTATAATAAAAAATAAGCCATCCAGCGAGATAGGAAAAACATCCTCTTGAAATTTGCCTCCCTTAAAGCATTATGACAAATCAGTTAAATAGACTGCCAATCCGCCTCTGAGAGGGTGCATTGTGAAGTCAGTCTATTTTTTTCTAGAAAACTTTGCACATGGGTGCCCGACACCCTGCTAATGAAGTAACCTGTACCAATTTCGAATTCCAATTGAGTTTCGACCTTAAGGGGCACGTGCATCAACCTATTTAGGAAGTGCAAACGGTGAGAATCGGTAAATTCGGCCGTTTGCGCTTCTTAAATACGTTTTTGGGATGCATGAAACAATTTTTCAAAATTCGTTTTTTTTTGCATTTCCTAAAAATGTGAATGCATTTAAGGAATCGCATTTGTGCGATTCCTTAAATGCAATGCATCAACTTTTTTTAAAATGCGAATTTTGAAATAGGAAGTGCAAATTAACACGAGGTTGACCCTCGTGTTAATTTGCGAAATTCTTTAAAAAAGCACAAAAATGCATTTTGGAAAGTGTCATGTTACAGACACACATGTCGTTAGGACATGTGTGTGTGAAACATGCACTTTAAAATATATTTATGGGGTGCAGGGGGGGTCCTTTGGACCCCCTCTGCACCCTTGCAATGCATCAACGAATTGCGAATTCCAAAAAATAGAAATGCAAAACGGCATTGATTCCTATGGGCCTTTAGGCCCATAGGAATCACTGTAATGCCATTCCTTAATTGCGATTCGCAATTAAGGAATCGCAAATTCCGAAAATTAAGAAATCCTAAAACAAATTTGGATTTCTTGATGCATAGGATTTTGCAATTCCTATATTGCAATTCCTTAATTTTCGCAATTTCGGAAATGCAAATTCCTACAATGATGCATGTGCCCCTAAGAGTGAACATATGGTGGGTGAGTATTTGGACTAGATCCCGAACAGTATTTTTACAAAAAAAGGGTAATTTGCTGAAAAACCATGAAAAACAGCTTTGCGGCTATCCAAACACCAAGCATGCAATTGTTTCAATGTAAATTATTTACCCCTCGACAAAAAGTGTCCCAACTCGTTGAAGCCACAAGCCTTCTAAAACCTTAACTGACTATATGGTATTGTCAGGCCAACATATCTACACTCTTGTAATGTAAGATACTCATAGACATATGGAATGTGTTTAGATAAATATAGTGATTGGAGTCAGGCCCCCATCTCCTGTAAAACATTGTATCTTGATTTCTTTGAGAGTTTTGCTGTCTTAATGAAAACCAGCAACAGGGTTTCAGGTTCCTGGATCATTTTGTTTCTTATAAAAAAGATTGACGGTCCTCTTTCCATCTATTGATCTTGCTAAAGCATCTAAAAATTATGATTCATAGTATATCTGTACATGGGGTAACGCCAACCTACCGTGACTGATATCTAGTTGAAGCATAGGGTTGGTTTTAGCCTGGGAACCTTCTTAATCCAAAAAAAGTGCCTAAAGAGGGCTTGCAGTTCTGTGAAATAGCTCTTATTACCTTTTATAGGGACATTTGAAAAAAGAAATAGTAGCAAAGGTAAAATAGACATTTTTAGAAGGGCTACTCTGTCCCCTGGAGTAAGGAGAAGGAGTGCCCATGTATCGAGTAAGCCCATGATCTTCTTCAGCATTACAACATAGTTTAATTGATAAAGCTGGGAGTAGCTGTTCTCTACAAAGATCCCCAGATATTGTATCGGACTTGAGAGCAGGCCTGCTCCTGAAGAGAAACAGGGAGATTACTAGCTGAAGTATTGAAAAGAAGCAGTTCATTTTAATTTGGTTAATTTTGTATTTCCCAATCCTTTTAAATTACCCAAACTCATCCAACACCCTTTGAGTGATCTGCTTCTCTGGCTTGAGAAATAGGCTAATATAGTCTGCAAACATTTTTAATTTAGCCATCCCCATTATAAGGGCCTCGATCTCCTCATTTTACTAATTCCTAGCAGCCACGGGCTCTACAGGGCTCTACAAGGAAGTAAATAAAAATGGTAACAGAGGACCCCTTTGTTTTTCCTCACAAGATTAGAATTCACACAAACCTTCGCTTGTGAGCTCTGATATAGATCTGCAGCATTATGATAAATTGAGCAGGAAAGCCAAAGCTTGCCAGTCCATAAAAGACTACATCCCAGTTGATCAGGTCAAATGTTGTCTTTGCGTCAACGATGATTTAGCTGTATGAATCTGATGACCAACAAAGTAGTCCAGCACTTGAATTAAGAAGCCTGTTAGCCGACATCACCCAACCCACCACAAACCCTGTCTGACAATTATGTATTAATGCCTGGGCTGCCCGGGTGATACGAACAACCATATATTTTCATGAAAACTGTATAATCAGTGTTCAATAAGCTAATTAGTCAGCATGAAGTAACATCACTTAGGTTCTTATCTTTCATTAAAAAACAAACAATCGTGGACTCCTTAAAGGACAAGGGAACTTCCCCAGCACATTTAACAATATTAAACATCTCTGTCAAAAAAGGGTATAAATTGCTTTAAAAAAACATGGCAAAGAGCCTATCATGCAGCATGCCTTCTCACAAGGCATTGTGCCAGATCTTCCTGAGCATCCATTGCTGATATATTAGAGGCCATTCTTTCTACTTGGGAATTTGCCAACTGAGGGAACCTAATGGAATAAAAATATTGGGATACTGGCCGGCAGGATAAAGTATTTACTTTCATATAAGATCTTGTATACCTGCAGAACAATTTGGGACACTTCGGCCTTCTCTGAAACAAATTCTCCAGTAGCTGGCTTCTGTAACTCCCTGACGAACGTGGCATCACACTTAACTCGCGTTAACTATTTATTTATTTATTTATTTATTTATTTATTTATTTATTTATTTATTTATTTTTAATTTTAATTTCTTATATAGCGCTGGAATCAATCCCGTAAGGGTATCTCCGCGCTTTGCCAGCCATAGGATCATCAGGTAGTGTGACACAAGAGGTTAAGAGGACAGAAATGCTTCTTGATAAAGAAGGGTTTTTAGTGTCTTTCTAAAAGACAGGTGGTTGGTGGTCATTCTTACATCGGTGGGGAGCTTGTTCCATAAAGCAGGTCCAACCGAGGAGAAAGCACGGTCTCCTTGTCTGGATTTCTTTGTAGCAAGGGGTTTTAGAAGGGCTTGATTGCTTGAGCGGAGAGATCTGCTAGGCTGGTACAGCTCAAGGGATTGTGACAGGTATTTAGGACTTGCTCCATATAGGCACTTGTGGACCGTGCAGCATATCTTAAAGTTGATGCGCTGCCGTATGGGGAGCCAATGTAGTTCTTCCAACAAGGGCCTAGAGGGAGTCCTGGCCGGTACACTCATGACCAATCTAGCTGCTGTGTTCTGGACTACCTGCAAACGACCTACTGCATCTGCATTTGCTAATGTCAGCAGGCCGTTGCAGTAGTCCAGGCGGCTGGTGACCAAGGCCTGTACAAGTGTCTTCCTATAGGTGGCAGGGAGATACGGGAAGACACGTCTGAGAAGGCCGATGGTATGGAAACACAACTCTGCGATGTAATTGGTGCGTTCCTTTAAGGTCAGCTTTTGGTCCAACTTCACCCCTAGATTCTTAACATGAGGTTTGGATGTAGGTACTGGGCCCAGATCTATTGGCCACCAGTCTGGGGACCAGAGGATACTCGCCTTGCCAAAGAGCATGACCTCTGTTTTTCCCACGTTACATTTGAGGCAATTCACAGCCATCCAATGTGACACTGCCCTCATACCCTCAGCAAAGTTCTCCTTGACTTTAGGGCCAAGGGAGCTGAAAGGGTAGAGGAGCTGGGTGTCATCAGCGTAGGAAACCGGTATGAACCCATATTTCCACACAATCTCAGCAAGGGGGGCCACATATACATTAAACAATGTAGGGCTAAGGCATGAGCCCTGTGGCACCCCCTTCGTGAGCACCCTTGAGATGGAACGAAAGGGGCCCAAGCTGATAGATTGTGATCTCCCGGAGAGGAAGCTCTCCAACCATGATAACGCTAAGCCTCCAATTCCTACTCCCTGCAAACGGCTGAGAAGGATGTTATGGAACACGGTATCAAAGGCTGCGGACAGGTCCAACAGCACCAGGATCATGGAACCGCCTCTATCCTGTGACATTTTGATCTTATCTGTCACAGAAAGAAGGGCCGATTCAGTGCTGTGGTTGGGCCTGAACCCAGATTGAGATAGGTCCAGGCCCCCTGTCGCCTCGATAATGCTGGAGAGGATGGTGTTAACGTGTTTCTCTGCCAGTTTGCTGATGAAAGGGAGGAGAGAAATTGGGCGGAGGTTGGAGAGTTCTGACCAGGGCAAGGTGGAATTTTTGCGTATAGGGTTCACTACTGCTTCCTTCCAGGATTGTGGGAGTTGTCCCTCGGCAAAGGAGAGGTTCAGCAATTTCTGAATAGAAGGTCCTAATATCTCGTTCAGAGGGGAGATTAGTTTGGCGGGTATCAGATCAGTAGGAGAGCCGGTCTTCATTTGGTTGATAAGTGCAGTCAGATCTTTGATGGTTATTTCAGGGATTACATGAAGGGTTTTCCCAGAAGTCACCATTGGGGAGATTTCAGGGGCCTCGGTATCCGAGGGACCGGAGACTGCGATAATTTTCTTGTATATCCCTTCTATTTTATCCTCGAAGAACTGAGATATTTCATTACAAAGATCTTGAGTGAAAGTATCTGGGCTCTCACACACCACAGCATTAGTGAAGGTCTGAATGATTTTAAATAGTTCTCTTGTAGAGTTGCCCGCCTCTGCAATTTGGGAGGTGAGGCTTATTTTTCTTGCTTTTTTATATTTTTGTAATAAGTGGTCATAGCCTCCTAGTATCGGTTCTTATCTTCCCCATTGCCTGTCCGTCTCCAAAGTTTCTCCAACTTTCTACATCCCTGCTTTTCTATTTTAAGGGCCTCAGTGTACCATGCTTCCCTTTTAGCTATGGTAGATTTTTTTACATTTTTCTGAGGAGCCAGGGTGTCAATGGCTGCCGTCAGTGTGGAGTTAAACTTTGAGAGAGCAGTATCGATGTTATCTGAGTTTGAGAATATAGGCTGTTTCCAGGTTTGTGTGAACCTGGCAGGAGTGACTTTGTGCCATGATCTACGTTTATTGGACTGTGAGGCAGGGTGATTTGTGGGATTAGGTAAATGTAACAAGGAGAAATCTACCATTTTATGGTCAGACCAATAAATGTGCTTAGGAGGGTGACAGTGAACATTGGGATGGGGAGTAAAAATCAAATCCAGGGTGTGACCACCTGAGTGAGTAGGTCCACTATTTCGGAGATGCAGACCTAGAAGAGCAAGATCTGTCAAAAATACATTTGTATCAGGGTGATCAGCAATGTCAGTGTGAAAATTAAAATCTCCAAGTAAAATAAAATTTTCGTTAGCTTTCATGTAGGGGGCTAACAGTTCAGTAAGGGCAAGGGAGAACCCAGCGTTGGGTCCAGGCGGGCGATAGACTAATGCTCCTTTCCAGTGTACCTTGGGACTGATTTTTAGATGAAAAATTATTACTTCCATGGTAGGTAGCATCACTTGTTCTAAAACTCTAATATTCAATGCATCTCTATATATTATGGCAGTCCCGCCTCCTACCTTCTCAGGGCGGTCTTGACGAAGGATTTTTTATCCCATAGGTATCCCGAAGGTGATAGTGGGGATAGTATGGGGTTTCAGCCATGTTTCTGTCAGGAAACATATGGCAGGCTGAATGCTGTGAATAGTGTCCCATAATTGCATATGATGTTTAGGGAGTGATCTCACATTTAACAGAAAGCTTTTCCAGCCTCCCTGGGTGTCTATACTGTCTCTGGGCTGTCCAACAATGATGTTGGAGTGAGTAGCTTGGAATCCGCATTTAATGCAGGAAAAGGGACCCTCGGGACATATTGGCGTTCTATTAGTACAACTATGTTTCCCCTGGGGTTGTAGCGCCAGAAGAGCATGAGGTGAATACCTGATATAAGGGGCGATCATAGTGCATGCCATAGTAACAAGGGGCAGAGTGGTTGGCCCCTGGCCCCGTCCTGTCGCGGACGGGCGCAGACGGGCCACTCTTTGGCTACTCTTCGGCGTTGTCTTCGGCTCTCCTGCGCGTGATCGCTGCGCGCTCAGGAGGGGGCGAGGGCTAAATAGCCCCGTCAGCCCTGGCCGCTAGAGCGCTAACCGCTCAGCGAAACCGGAAGTGGTGTCCTCCCTCCCCGGAACACAATCACGGGGAAGCGAGTGCTCAGGAAGCTAAGCCTCAGGTGAAATTTCGGCGTGTGTGTGTGAGTGTGTGCACTTTTACATTTCTAGTGTCACAGATGTGTAAATTTTTAAAAACAATCTTCACGATTTCAGCAAGTTAAAAATCTTATTAATACGCAACACGCAAAAGCTGGTAACACAGGCTGATCGTCCCAAGCAGGCCAGCGGGTCCGGGAAACACTGCCACTGTCCCCCTACCGCAGCGCGGGAAAGCAAAGCTCAGCCTAAATAGCCCAGTCAGCCCTGGCCGCTAGAGCGCTAACCGCTCAGCGAAACCAGAAGTGGTGTCCTCCCTCCCCGGAACACAATCACGGGGAAGCGAGGGCTCAGAAAGCTAAGCCTCAGGTGAAATTTCGGCGTGTGTGTGCGAGTGTGTGCACTTTTACATTTCTAGTGTCACAGATGTGTAAATTTTTAAAAACAATCTTCACGATTTCAGCAAGTTAAAAATCTTATTAATACGCAACACGCAAAAGCTGGTAACACAGGCTGATCGTCCCAAGCAGGCCAGCGGGTCCGGGAAACACTGCCACTGTCCCCCTACCGACATTTCCCAATAATCTGGCTCTCCTCACATACCCATTGCTGAAAAGCCCTCAAACTCTTAGTTGCCCCACAAAATAAACAATTCCGTGAAGTCATGCTGGACTTTTTCAAGATGGCTCTCTATAAGGGCTATCAATCCTGAGGCGTATTCTTAGCTTGAAGGGTTATGTCTTCTGCCAATTGGAGATCAGCTTCCTGCTCTGAACGTGCTTTGGATTGTTGAGCTTTATAAGAAATAATCTACCCCCGAGCAGTAGCCTGAAAGGATTCCCATACCACAAACAGTGATGCTGTACCCATATTTCAACAAAAACATTCTTGAATAAATGTTCTCATATCTTTAAACCATTTTTGGTTTGTAAGTAGGCTCTGGTCCAGCCGCCACTTGGGCCTTTCCCTCCTAGTTGTATCAAGCTCCACTATAATGGTTGCCAAAGAATGATCGGAAAAAGCGTTCTCCCAAACATCTGAGCTCACCCATTTAAGCAAGTGAGAAATTTTAAAAATCAATACATGAGGCTGAATGAAAGGGGTGCAAGTGTATTGTGACATACCAGGATGACCACTGCACCATGGATCGAGTAATTGAAACACTTGCATCACTTTTTTAGTTTGGGGCTTCAATTTTATTTTTAGTTTTATCAGCTGTTTCTCATGCCAAATCCTATATATAGTAAAAATCAACTCCTAAAATTATTGGGCCAACTACTCCCCTAGCCATATTATAGATCTGCCTTTATGAATCTGCTTCATCAAAGACTGGGGCATGGTTGTTAACCAGGTTTAGAGGATTTGCATTTGCACTGACTTTCAGCCAAATCCATCTCCCCTATGGATCTATAATAAGCTCAGAATCCTACCATTCCAGGCCTCTGCTTAGGCAAAATGCAAACAAACTTACTGGCAGGCCAGTTGAAGCAAAATAAGCCTTGGAATAATGCTTCAGAATAAAAAAGATCCGGAAAATTGCTTTTAAGATTGGTCACCTGTAAAAATAGAACCTCTCAAGAAAAAGAGGTCAACCATCTAATCATTCCCCTGTATTTCCACTTCTTAGTCAAGCTATTGACATTGCAGGAAATAAATCTAGCTTTAAGACCCATTACATAGGCACCTTTTTTCTCATTAATGACGTTCCTACATGACAAGTCACTGAAAATTCATGCTCTGTTATGATTCTGCATCTTTTCAATTTACTCATTAGAGGCATTCCTATATGGCATGTGACTGAAAATTCATAATCTGTTATAATTCTGCTCCTTTTTTTATAAGTGCTCCCCGCCACCCCTGAACCCCCAACCCAGTGACAACTAGGAGTGGGCGGAATTTGCGTAATCGCGTTACGCAAATCTCCGCAAAACGGTAAAAAAATCGCAGCGAACACGCAGAAATTCCGCAAACACGCTGAATTGCTTGTTCGCGATGCTTTTTTTACTGTTCGTAATTGCTGTTTGCGTGCTCGAGGGGAAATATCTCGCAAACAAGCATTTGAGAACGCGAACAAGCAAAAAAGTTCGCAAAGTGGCGGAATGCAGAATTTTGGGTAATTTTGCGTTCTCTGCGGAACGCGAAATTACCCAAATTCCGTAAATTCCACTAGCGAGCAGAACGGATTTTAGCGCCCATGGCCTAGTGACAACCCCCTGGCACCCCACTTGCATCAGAGACTCTCGACACCTGCGAAAGGAGAGGAATCGCCTACACTATCATTCTCATTGCGGCACCAACCCCCCACGCTGTGCTATGTAGCTGCACACTGGTGGACACGCGACCCTCCCTCCCCAACCTCCAATGCCCCCATCAAAATCACTTGGGTCACATGGCTTCTCAACCTCTGAACGTAGAGCATCCCCTGACAGCATCATCAATATTTTGGTAGACACAGGTGGTAAACTGTATTCTGCTCATGGAGCATGCGGAATTCGAGCACTCTGCGCTCTGCGGAGGAATTGCAAATTTTGCTTTTTGGCATGAAGCAGAGGTTTTTTCCTTTTGTACCCTCGAGTTTTGTTTTGGCACTCGACCGCGAGCTCCTAGATACTCTTAGGCCACTTAAGAGTATGCGCGAGACTTCTCGCACCACTAGCTAGCTCCCATGAGACACTGCAACAGTGCCAATCTAGTGCCAATCACAAATGGAGCGGCCTAGCAGCTTTACTGCTGGAGATGCAGCTATGAGGCTATTGGAGAGGAATTTCTTCTCAAACTTGCTGCTGGATTTTTTTTTTTTTGTGCAAGACGCCATTTTTTAAATAAAAAAATGTAAACAAAAAGGAAGTGCCCCAGAGACTCCAACTTCCTGTTCCTGTCCAGTGGCTCCTCCCAGTACTTTGTCCCTCTCCTGGTCACTTTTCATTGGGATTTGGAGCTGCAAGGATCACTCTGCTTGTCTGCTGCATATATACCATTGGATTTAAGGACTTTGTATTTGAGATTTCAAAATTAAGTTAAAAAACTGGCGTATTTGAGCGTTGTTTCTTTGACTGGGGGCCTGCACCTTGATGTATTTGTACTTTAATTTAAATTCTTTTAATTTATTGTGGTGGGTGGCCCGCAGTTTTAGTAGGGGCCTAGTTATTTGTTTGATTTAATTCATCTTATTTTGCAAAGAAAAAATGTTGCACAGTTCAGTACATTTTCTTTTCCATTATTTTTGTAAGTTTGCAATATTGATTGATTTAATTAACTTTGTGGCCTAGTCTGCCAATGGGCCTTCCAGCCAGTAGGCCCAGTGCTAGTCATGGGTAATTGAAACAATTATTTCTATGGTGTCTGTTGAATTGAAAACATAATTTAGGCCATGGATTGCATTGGATTAAATTGCAAAATGTTATGTTCTGCAACGTTTATAGGTGGGGTAATTATATTTGATGCCTTTGGAGGATGTGTGAAATTTCTTAAATTTTTAACGTTGCTGAATTAATGTTTTTTTCTGTGTTACCAATCTATGCCTCCTTTGTCTGGCCAATGCATGAGAATGTTTGTCATAGGCCACCATTTGTCTTTGTTTCCTATGCCAAGTGGCCAGGGGCCATTTTGTGTAGTCAGTGCGTATAGGCCTGCATGTCTTCTGTGTTCCCCATGACTTCTTGCTTGTTGTGACCATGTGTCTGGTGGGCATTTTGTATAGGCAGACAATGTGTTTTTGCCATAAGCCTGAATGTGTTCTTTGATTGTGGCCATGACTCCTTTGCTTGCTGTTTCACCATGTGGTTGGTGTTCATTTTATGTAGGCAGCCAGTATGCTTTTGCCATAACCCTAGTTTTTTTCTTTGTTCCCTATGACTTCTTGCTTGTCGTTGTGACCAAATTGCTGGTGGCCATTTTGTGTAGGCAGCAAGTGTGCTTTTGCCATGGGCCTGCATGTGTTCTTTGTTTGTGGCCAATGCTGGTTGGGCCTCCTTGCTTTTTGTTGTGACCATGTGGCTGGCAAACATTTTGTGTAGGCAGCCAGTGTGATTTTGCCATAGGCCTCCATGTCTTCTTTGTTCCCTATGCCTTCTTGCTTATTTTTGTGATCATGTGGGTGTTGGTCATTTTGTGTAGGCAGCCAGTGAGTTTTTGCCATAGGCCTGCATAAATTGTTTGTTTGAGGCCATGCCTCCTTGCATACTGTTGTGACCATGTGGCTGGTGGCCATTTTTTGTAGGAAGACAGTGTGCTTTTGCTATAGGCCTGCATGTGTTCTGTGCTTGTGGCCATGCATCCTAGTTTGCTGTTTGACCATGTGGTTGGTGGCCATTTTGTGTCGGCAGGCATTATGCTTTTGCCATAGGCCTGCATGTCTTCTTTGTTCTCCATGTCTTCTTGGTTGTTGTTGTGAGCTTATGACCAATGTGGCTGGCAGCCATTTTGAGTAGGCACTGTAAACAGTGAGATTTTGCAAAAGACCTGCATGTTTTCTCTTTGTTCCTCAGGGTTGTTGTTGATCATGAGGCACAGGCTGGCAGCCATTTTGTTAACCCAGCAAGTGTGGCTCTTTGCCATAGGCTTGCATGGATGTTCGAGATAGCAGTTCAATCAATTATATGCTTGAGGATCATTTCAATTATTTCGAAATAATTTCGTTTTTGAAATTTTTTAATTTTTTTTTTAATTTGAAATTTAATTTTTTGTATTTTGAGTTAGATTTTTGTATTTACATTTTTTTTACATGTTCATGTTCCCCCCATTTTTCAAACATATTCCATCAACCCCATGTCTGGTAAAGGTGCACAACAGCATTCATTGTCTAAGGATTATTCCAGTATTACCTGCACGTCCCTGAGTGCTGCATCCCAATGAGATGCACATAAAGCTGCATATCCTACACCTTCAACAAGACCTTCCCAATCGGATTAAGCCACCTTGCTCACACACTCCGGGTAGATACACACCTTCCCCCAAACAGCCTCTTCCATGGCCTCACTTAGCACCCCATGGCCCACCAATCCTATGAGGAATCAGGCACATCGACCTAGCCGAGTTTTCCGCCCCATTTCAGAACTAGAAGCAGATGATATCAACGATTCTTATCTTGCAATAAGCCAGAACACGGACCCTTTCGCAATCCCAGTTTTACTGAGCACTAAGATAATCCCTAGACCTATCCTCTCGGCCAGACCCCCTGCTCAATACACTTCTATACAATCAGCACATACTACAACTGAGGCTCCCCGTCCTCTATTGTACAACACCCCACAAATATTGCTGAAGTTATACTCGTAGAAGGAATAGACATCGCATTCCTCACAGAATCCTGGCTCAATGAGAATCCTGGACCTTCTCACCCCTCCAGGCTACAACATCTCTAGACACGACAGACCGATCAAAACAGGTGGCGGCCTAGCTATCATTCACAAAGAAGGAATACAGTTTACCAGATTATAATCCACAGAATACCTGACTCTTGAGTACCTAGGTGTTGAACTGACATTTAAAGGCACCATGCCCATCAAATTTCACACCATCTACCATCCTCCGCTGAAGAACTAACTAACCTAATAACTTGTTTCTCCCTAACAGACACAGAAGACGTGTTCCTGGGTGACTTCAATAGCCACTGTAACAACCCAGAAGACACTACAATGCTGAACCTCTCCAACCTGCTTGAAATTACCAACCTCAAACAACTCTGCAATGACATCAAAGGAGCAACACTGGATATGATCATCACCAGAAATGAGCTGGTCTCTTTGAGATCGATTTTTTTCATTGACTGGTCTGACCACATCCATCATACTGTTAAATATTGACTCACATGTCAGAAACCAACCAATACGAACTGACAAACCTCAGCACTGGACCAGGAACATCAAAGGAGTCTCCCTAACCAAACTGGAATCCAGGAGTCATGCCCATCTACAACCCCAGTCTTCCACCATGATGGTTGATGACCTCATAGCCCACTTTAATTCCACAATGACAGAGGTGTTAGATCAAGTAGCACCACTCAAACTCAAACATTTGAGATCTATGAAATCCAAATCTTGGTTCAATGTGGATCTTAACAACAAAAGACGACAACTCAGACAATCGGAAAGAACTTTGGGCCAGATGTAGCAAACAATAAGTTTGCAATTCTGTAATACCGATTCGCAATTTGAGAATTCCAAAACTATTCTTTATTTAGGTTGGAGCGCCATCTAGAGCATGTCGAGAAGGAAAGGTGTTGGAACATTCCTTATGTTGGAGCGCCATCTAGCGCAAGTCGAGCAGGGAAGGTGTTGGAACATTCCTTATGTTGGAGCACCATCTAGCGCAAGTCGAGCAGGGAAGGTGTTGGGACATTCCTTATGTTGGAGCGCCATCTAGCGCAAGTCGAGCAGGAAAGGTGTTGGAACATTCCTTAAGTTGGAGCGCCATCTAGCTCAAGTCAAGCAGGGAATGTGTTGGGACATTCCTTATGTAGGAGCGCCATCTAGCGCAAGTCGAGCAGGGAAGGTGTTGGGACATTCCTTATGTTGGAGCGCCATCTAGCGCAAGTCGAGCAGAGAAGGTGTTGGGACATTCCTTATGTTGGAGCGCCATCTAGCGCAAGTCGAGCAGGGACGGCGTTGGGGCCGGGCTGGCCTGGCCTGGCTGTCCGGATGAGTGCTTGCTCGTCCGCCTCCCCAATCCCAGCCAGGGCTCCAGGATTTTGGGCACGTCCGGGCCTAGTGTCCCCTGAGTCTCACAGTGTCAACAGGTTCCCAGAAAGAGAAGAAGCCTTCCTCCGGATTCCTAGGGGTATGGTTATGCCGGAACACCCCTCCCGGGCTGGCGGTTCTTTGCCTAGGACTGGATGGGCTATTCCTGGACAACACCTCCCCTCCATCTGGGGGTTCCCTCCTCCAACCCACAGTGTGGCAAAGTTCCCAGGATGGCTCCATGGTTCCCGGGCACTCCTCCAGGCCAACGGCGTTGCAAAGGGCCCAGGACGGACTCCATGGTTCCCGGGCAGTCCTCTGCCGGGTGTCCGGGCCCCGAGAGCTCTCTTGGTCCTCCCGGTGCATGTGGCCCAGCCACGGTCCCCGAGCCCCCGGGGAAGCTGAGCCCCTGAGCCCTGCAAGGGCAGGCGGGAGCCCTACCATGAAGGCTCGGCTCGGGCAGGCAGACAGGAGTCCTTTCGGTTCCGGCCATCTGGTTGCACCTCTCCCTTCGGCCATCTGGTCGCACGCAATGCTTTCCAGCGGGGCGACCAAATGGCCGAGCCGCCCTGGAAGTCCCAATGAGGTGCCATTTGCCTCCCCGATCCCAGCGAGGGCTCCAGGAAGTCGGGCGCCTGCGAGCCTTGGCTCCCCTCCGTCACTCGGTGCGCACGGATTCTGAGAAAGAGGGGTAGCCTTCCTCTGGATTACTAGGGGCAGGGTATGCCCGGACACTCCTGCCGGGCTGGCGGTTCTCTGCCGGGGACTAGATGGGCTATGCCTGGGCAGCACCTCCCTGGGCGTCTGGGGCTCCCTCCTCCAGGGCCAACCGCACAGCCGAGGGCCCTGGATGGGCTCCATGGGTCGAGAGCAGTCCTACCCCCGGGCGTCTGGGGCTCCAGGCCGACGGCATGGCCGAGTGCCCGGGACGGGCTCCATGGGTCCCGGGCAGTCCTCCCCCGGGCGTCCGGGGCTCCAGGCCGACGGCATGGTTGAGTGCCCACGACGGGCTCCATGGTTCCAGGGTAGTCCTCCCCTGGGTGTCCGTGGCTCCATGCCAACGGCATGGCCGAGTGCCTGGATGGGCTCCATGAGTCCCGGGCAGTCCTCCCCAGGCGTCTGGGGCTCCAGGCCGTCGGCATGGCCGAGTGCCCGGGACGGGGTCCATGGGTCCCGGGCAGTCCTCCCCCGGGCATTCGGGCCCGAGAGCTCCAGTGGTCATCCTCCTGCCTGAGGCCCAGCCGGGGTCCCTGAGCCCCTGAGCCCTTCCCTGCGTGGGCAGGCAGAAGCCCTACCGCGAAGGCTCAAGGTGGGCAGCTGGGAGTCCTTTCGGTCCCGGCCATCTGGTCGCACCTTTCCTCTCGGCCATCTGGTTGCGCGCAATTCTTTCCGATAGGGCGACCAGAATGCCGGGTTTCCCTGGATTTCCCAATGAGGTGCCATTCGCCTCCCCGATCCCACCGAGGGCTCCAGGAGGTCGGGCTCCTGCACGCCTTGTGTCCCCTCCGTCACTCGATGTGCACAGATTCCAAGAAAGAGGGTTAGCCTTCCTCTGGATTACTAGGGACAGGGTATTCCCGGACACTCCTCCCGGGCTGGCGGTACTCTGCCGGGACCAGATAGGCTATGCCTGGGCAACACCTGCCTAGGCTTCCGTGGCTGGGTCCAGGGGCCCGGCCGCACTGCCAAAGACCCAGGATGGGGTTCTGTTGTGCACGGGGAACCTCCCCTGACTTGGCTGGGTTCAGGAGCTCCAGACGGGGCTCTGACCTGGGTCCTGCTGCATGGCAAGGTGCCCGGGGCGGGGTCCAGAGGGCCCGGGTAGGATCCACCTGCGCCTCTGGGCTTGGGGCCCCTGGCAGGGTCCAGGGGCCCGGCCAGACCTCGGGTCGGGTGCTCTGGCCCTGGACCCTGTCCCCCGGCCTGCCGCACTGCCAAAGGCCCGGGACGGAGTTCCGTTGATCCTCCCCACCTGGGTCTCCGAACTGGGTCCTGCCGCTTGGCAGGGTGCCCGGGGTGCGGTCCGGAGGGCCCGGAGAGGCTCCCCTGGCACCTCTGGGCTTGGGGCCCCCAACTGGGTCCAGGGGCCCGGCTGGGGCCCTGGTTCGGTTGCTCTGGCCATGGGGCCTGTCCCCTGGCTGGTGCTCCACCAAGGGCCCAGGACAGGGGTCCGTTGGTCCTGTGCAGGCCTCCCCAGCTGGTCAAGGTGTCCATGGACCCCGGGTCGGAGGGCCCGTTGGGTCTCCCTGGCAGCCTCCATGGCTGGGGTCAGGCTGGGGCCCTGGGCATCCGGTCCGCCATGCCCCGGGTGCCCGCTCACTCCTTCTTTGGGGCACAGGGTGACCAGATGGCGTCCCTTTTGTGCTCGCCATCTGGTCGCCCAGATCCCCTCGGCCATCTGGTCACCCAGATCCCCTCGGCCATCTGGTCACCCAGATCCCCTCGGCCATCTGGTCGCCCTGATCCCCTCCGTAATCTGGCCGCCCTGATCGCCTCGGCCATCTGGTCGCCCGCAATGCTTCCCAATGGGGCGACAAGATGGCCGAACTTCCCTGGAAGTCCCGGCGAGGTGCCATTTGCCTCCCAGGTACCAGCGAGGGCTCCAGGAAGTCGGATACTTTCGCGCCTTGTGTCCCCTCTGTCACCTCAAGTGCACGGATTACAAGAAAGGGGGGTAATTTTCCTCCAGATTACTAGGGAGAGGGTCAGTCAGACCTCCGTGAGGTCTGGCGATTCTAAATCAGGGGAAGCAGAACAGGGGCTCGCCCACTGGGGCCCCCAGGGGCCTGGGTGCACACCTGCCTCTCAGCCCCTTGCCGATGGACCTTTATCTCGGAGTTTGCTGAGGCACACCTCCGTGAGGCCCGGCCATGCTGAGATAGGGGAAGGCAGCGCCAGGGCCCACTTTCCGGGCCCCCAGGGGCCCAGGTACCCAATTCATAAATAGTATAATCAATGCATCATTTTTACAAGCAGAGGTACCATCAGATTGGAAAATCGCTGCTGTAAGGCCCCTCCAGAAAAAAAACAGCTTGCAGACCCTACCACCCTTTCTAATCTCCGATAATTTTCCTTTCTTCCCTGTCTCAGTAAAATGTCTGAAAGAATAGTCAACAGTCAACTTATGACCTTTTTTGAAACCACAAACAACCAATTTCCAACTCAATCAGGGTTTAGGCCATTACACTCCACAGAATCGGCACTTTTGCATACCACAGAGAGCCTTTAATCCGCATTCGACGAAGGGAAAAATGTAGTTCTGATGTTAGATCTATCAGCTGCATTCGATACCATCTCCCATGAGATGTTGCTACATTGCCTCAACGCATGTGGCATCTCCATCTGGCTTTGGCCTGGCTCAAATCATATTTGACAGGCTGTCAGCAAGTAACCATGCCCAGGCCATACCAGTGAGCCATGAGACCTCTGCATATAGGTGTCCCACAGGGATCTATAAGGAGTCCAGTACTATTTAACATCTAAATGGCCCCACTTATAGAACTGTTATCATTCAACATCAATACTACATCTTATGCAGACATCACTCAGCTGATCCTAACATTAGATAAACAATCTACCAATGCTGAAGTACATTTCCAACATTGCCTCAGAGGTCTTTCATTGGATGAAGCAGAATCACTTGAAGTTTAATTCAGAAAAGCCTGAACCCATGCTTCTAGGCAAAACCAACACCTTCACCCCCAGTCGCTGATGGCCATTAAATACCCCTACGCCACCTACATGGTGGAGGTAGCAAACCATCTTGGGGTAAAATTTGATTCTACCTTATCCTTTCATCCGCAAGTTCTATCAGTGCCAGGGAAGTGTTTTCAACTGATTAAATCCCTGAAAATCTTTTTTGACCTTCTCCCACCCACTGCAAGAAAAACTCACAGCAGCTCTAGTAACCTCTAGGTTTGACTACTCCAAAAGCCTTCATGCAAGTACCAACAAAACTATCCTAAAAAAACATCAGACAGTTCAACACTCAGCAGCCCGCCTGACACTTAAACTGCCATGTCACTCCTCAGCATCTGCAGCTTTAAAGGTGTTGCATTGGTTGCCCATATACAAAAGAGTGCTATTTAAGATACTCGTTTTCACTTATCACTTTTAGAGCTTTCAGGTCCACTGAACCCGTGTACCTAAGATCTAGATTCTCGCCCTACGTCACCACACATACTCTTAGATCTATCTCAGCGAATCTCTTCAAACCTTTCGGTTTCAAATTTAAAAGTAGAGGAAGTAGATCAGTAACCGTCCTAGAGGCAAAAGCAGTGAATTCACTCCCCAGCCAACTTTGTCTGATCCAATCTGAACTTCTTTCAGGAAATCCCTAAAAAGTTTGATTTTTGGACCCCTGACTCTCTATGCTTCTCTCTCATTTAACTCTTTTCAATCTCCCCAAGGCAACTCAGGCTACCCTGTACCTTCGTTCATCCATGTCTGCGCAGGACCAACAATTTCTCCTCATTTGGCAGTCTATAACGTCAGACAAATGGGTGCTTGGGATTATCCAACATGGTTATTGCCTGAAACTTACCAGAATTCCCCAAACATTCCACCTTCATCTCGCAAATTATCTCCAGAACACATACACTTAATAAAACTAGAGGTCCAGTCCCTCTTACTAAAAGGGGCAATAGAGCCAGTTCCAATACAGTACCAGGGCTAAGGGTTTACTCTCTCCATTTTCTCGTCCCTAAAAAGGATGGTTCCCTAAGACCTATTCTGGCTCTCAGAGAGCTAAACCAGTATATACTATACTATCAGAGCACTTTCACATGCTAACACTTCAACAGGTACTCCCACTTTAACAAAAGGAAGATTTTGTCTGCTCTAGATTTAAGACTCGTATATTCATGTTCCAATTCATCTGGCTCATTGTAAACACCTCAGAGTTGTGATAGCAGGCAAGCATTACCAGTTCAAGGTGCTTTCATTCGGAGTGACTACAGCGCCCAGAGTTTTTACCAAACGTCTGGCAGTAGTCGCTGTTGATCTCAGAAAACAACAACTTCAAGTCTTACCCTATCTGGATGACTAGCTTATCAAAGCCAGCACTGTCTACAGCACACACATCACAATAGATCTACTTCATCAACTGGGGTTCACCATCAATGCTATAAAAATCTCATTTGCATCCGTCACAGATGCAGTTGTACCTAAGAGCCATTGTAGACACAGTCAAAGCTCTAGCCTCTCCCAATGTAACGAGAATATGCAATATTCAAACTATGCTTCTTCATTTTCAACCCAAACAAGATTTACCAGCCAGAGTGTTCTTGCAACTGCTGGGAATGATTGAGTCTTTCATCGTAATTGTACCCCTTCACATGCGTCCCCTACAACAGCGCTTGGCACGTCAGTGGAATCAGATGCAGGGTCAATTAACTGGTCTAGTGTTGGTAGAAGGCCGTAACCATTACTCTCTACAGTGGTGAAACCCATGAAACTTATCAAAGGACGGTCCTTCATCGACCCTATTCCACAGATCGTTCACACAACAGACTCATCTCTAACAGATTGGGGGGCTCATCTCAAAGGTTACGCAATACAGGGCCTGTGTAGCAACCAGCACAAAAGACTCCACATCAACGATGTGGAGCTTTTAGCCGTTTTTCTAGACTCAGAGATTTTCAAAATCACCTTATGTCTAAAACTGTCCTAGACAACATTCTGACTCATCTCAAACTTCTTTCTACTACTTTTTCCAATTCACTATCCTGCATCTCGCCCTATACATCTATCATTATATCCTCAACACCCACTCTCTCATTTATCCCATACCACTACTATATTCCAAAAAAATAACCCTTTCTTGATTCTCTCCTACTCTACCCCTCCTTGCATCATCTGACACCTCTTTTACTATACCGATTCCCCAAAACAAACCTTTCTCACTCTTCACCTCCAAAAACCCTTTTTACTCATCCAAAAGCCTCCTCCTACTGCTATAACCTAAAAAATGAAATCCTTCACTCTTCTATCCATCCACTATCCTTTTCAATCAAAATAACAGACTAGCATGTTCACTTCTCTAATTCCATATTCCACTGTACTAATTCAACACTAATCCTCTATGTGTCCCGTAGTAGTATGCTACTCGCTGAACAAGCGCTTCGACGCCTCGCCAGGGATAGTAGACGCTATACAAATGCATTTACAATACAATACAATACAATTACAATGGTGATTTTATAAGTGCTTGAGTTTTGGCGCAGTGATTGGATAAGCACATAGGATTTGCTGGGTGATTGGAGGACTGCATAGATAGTACCAGGGAGATTACTGGACTGCATAGGTAGACCTCAAGGTATTGCAGCAGTGCATGTGTTAGTAACTGGGCCATTGCATGAGTACATGGGTACTCAGTGGATAATTAGAGTACTGTAAGGAGAGTGTGTGGTGAATTTATAAGTGCTTAGGTATTGGAGGAGTGTTTGGATTAGTACATGTCACTTGTTATATCAGGCCCCGCCCCCTCCCTTCACCACTGTGAAAACACACCCGTGGAGCATTTTAAGTTGGGGGATTAAGTCCCCTTAAATCCTGAGGATCCCTGGGGTCCAACCAGCCCACCAGGTACCTCTAGTAAGCGCCACAGAGCTGAGGCGCAGAGAGGTGTCAAAAGGGGAGTAGCTTCGGACCACCTTTCTGCAAGGCAGCCCTGTGGTGCTTACTTAAGGTACCTGATGGGCTAGTTGACCACCAGAGAACCTCAGGATTGAAGGGGAATTAATTCCCCAACTTAAAACGCTCCACAGGGTGAGTTTGCACACTTGTCACATCAGGCCACCACACCACAGTGCAAAGGCGCCACGTGACTCATTTTAAGTTGGGGGATTATGTCCTCTTAAATCCAGAAGGTCCCTGGGGTCCAACTTACCCACCAGGTATCTCCAGTAAGCGCCACAGAGCTGCATTGCACAGAGGTGTAAAAAGGTGGGTGGCCTCAATGCTGATGCTTCAGTTCTTGTAACTATGCCCCTAAGTTTTCATCATCAGACATTAACTGCGAGCAAGGGAAAGTAAACAGACAAAGAGGAAAAAGTAAGAAGAGAAAGACGGAAAAACAAGATCAAAGGGAAAAAGCAGGAACTTGCACAAGTGAGATAAAGGGGCAGAGAGTGTCAGATAGTGGATGGAAGAGCCGTGAGCTTGATTCAAGAAAACGCAGCTTTGGTATTTGGTGTGCTGACATTAGACGTGGGTTCCTGAGTTGAGCTTTGGGCACTGGCACTGATTCTATTACAAATTAGGTACTGTCTGCACCACATGAGGGGGTCAGGGAGTGTCAGGCCTAGAAAGGGAAGTATGAAAACATGGAGCCAAACATTTTAAAATCAAGCTCTTTCATGCTTCTTTCGTGCATTAATTTTCAAGTAAGGTATTTTCTTAATAGTGGGAAGAGGGTTTATTCTCGGTTACTGTTATTTGAAAAGGTAAAAAGCCAATTGATTATGCGTATCTGATCACTTCCTCTGTTGTGTTTTTCTCTTCTAGGAGGAAGTGCTGCAGCAGTGCATTTAAAAAAACTGCTCCAAGGAAATTAGGTTAAAAGACCCTGTGCCTAATTTAAATTATGGCACAAGAGCAGAGGGAAAATATATCACCAATGCAAATAGCAATACACATTTGCAGCTCCTTAACATTTACAATTGAGAGGACAAATAGGATAATCACATTTCCATGGTGGTTTTTTTCACCACTAATCAGAATTCGATTCTTGTCTGATCTGCTTCTCCCTGGCTGCCTGCAATGCTTAATTCTCCATCATCTGTCTGACAGCAATCCAGCCATGCAACCGCTGATATCCCTACCATGCAGATTTGCCTATTTTTTAGGTTTCACCTAGACAGCCCATGTAATGTCTCTCGGAGACATGCTGTATACATAGAGTGGAATTACTGCCCACCTATAGCTTGCCATTTGTTAGCGCTCATTTACTTTGTCCCAGCTTGTCACAGTATCGGGCATCATGTTCTCTTCTTGTGTGTGGCCCACCCCGGAGCATGGGTCAAGAATTTGTGTCCATCCATTGCTCCCTTTTTTGAAGCTACTTTTTTCTTTGTGTTCAAGCACTCTATATGAGTGCTTTGTTTTCAGTCCATTTCCCATATGCCCATCCATTTAGCTTCTATTTCCTCCCACCTATCCCCATTTCATGTTGCATCTTTTCCCTCCTCCCCACCCTGCCCTATGCTCTTTGCCACTGCACTGTATGCCACTGCACTCTACGCCACAGCAAACTTCTCTGTACTACTCTACCCCAATGCACTCTTTGCCACTCTACTTTACACCACTGCACTCTGTGCCACTCTGCTTTTCTCTGCTCCACTCTACTCTATGCCACTGCACTCTACTCTAAGCCACTGCACTCTTCTCCACTGCACTGTATGCCACTTTACTCTGTGCTACTGCTCTCTACACCACTCAACCATGCACCACGCTATGCCACTGTACTCTATGCCACTGCCCTTTATTCTGCACTATTCTTTGCCACTGCATTCCACGCAACTGCACTCTACTCCACTCTATGCCACTACACTCTATGGCACTCTATTCTGTGCCACTGCACTCTAAATCACTCTACTCTGCACCATTCTATGCCACTGCACTCTGTGTTGCTGCACTCTATGCCACTGCACTCTGCCTGGCTGCACTCTATGCGACTGCACTCAATGCCACTGCATAGTAATCTGGACCACTCTACATCACTACCCTCTAGGCCACTCTTCGCTACTCTGCGCCACTCTACTCTACACCACTACACCTCACTTCAATGTACTCTATTCGGCACCACTCTACTCTATACCACTACATTCTATGCCACTTCACTCTACAGCACTCTACTCTACTCTGCACAGCTGAACTCTATTCCACTGCACACTACATAACTGCAATCTATGTCACTTTACTCTACATAGCTTTGCTGTATGCTACTGCACTCTATGCTATTCTCTGCACCAGTCTACTCTATGCAACTACACTCTATGCCATTGCACGCTATGCTACTGCACTCTCTGCCATTGCACTCTACTTTATGGCAATGTGCTCTATGCTACTCTACGCTACTTTGCACCACTCTACTTTGTGCGACTGCACTCCATACCACTGTGCTCTATGCCACTGAACTATACTATACTCTACTCTATGCCACTGTAGTGTATGCCCTTGCTTTTTACTCTATACCACTGCATTCTGCACCACTCTACTCTATGTTACTGCACTCTATGCCACTTCACACCATGCCGCTGCACTGTACACCACTCTATGACACTTCACTCTCTCCACTCTTCTCCACTGCAGTCTACCCCAGTGCACTATAGGCCACAGTACTCCCCTCTGCACCACTCTGTGCAACTGTACTCTATGCCACTGTACTTTACACCACTGCACTCCATGCCACAGTACTCTCTGCCACTCCACTCTACTCTATGCCACTCCACTCTATGCCACTCCACACCACTCTATGTCACTCCACGCTATGCCACTCTACGCCAATCTACTCTATGCCACAGCACTCCACTCTACACAGTGCCACTCTACCCCTTCCACACAATGTCACTCTACTCTAGTGCCCATTTTCTAAGTATTCCGGTATACCTAAGGTAGAATCTTTAATACCGGCTGACTTTTGGGAGAACCATTATACTGACATTTTTTATGTAGAGGAACTAGAAGCTGGCTCTAACTCATTAATGGATGAATGGCTTTTATTTGAAACTGAATTACAAGAGTTTACGAATTCAGTCAGCATAAGGGAAGTCACCATGGCTATCTCTAGGAGCACTGCAGGGAAGGCACCAGGAATTGATGGTGTTCCAGTTGACATTTCTAAAGATAATATCCCCTTGTGGGCCCCCATTCTAACCAATGCAATAGGAGCTGCTATAGTAGGCCATCTCCCAGGGTCATGGAGGAAAGCAGTTCGGGCACCGATCTTCAAGAAAGGGGATAGAGAGAATAGCCTAACTGCTATTGCCCAATTTCATTAACAGTGCAATGATCCATTGAGAATTATCTTGTCCCACCTGGAAGCTTGGGCTGACGGAAAATTAAATTATTTCAGAAGTTCTATTTGTGTATCGGCCGTGGGTTGGCACTGTAGAACAGTCCCAGAATCTGTATCTTTTGGCGGGAAAGTACGTTCTTGCGAAAGATGGGGGACTCTTTCTAGCATTTATGGACCTAATGAGTGCTTTTGATTTTGTAAATCGAGGAAAATTATGGATTATAATGGAACAAATGAGGGTAGAAAAAGAACTACTTATAAAACTAAAACAGTTGCATTTTGATACATCATTTTCAGTCCGATGTGCTGTGACAGGAGAATTAACGGGTTGTATCATGGCACTTTTTCCTTTTCACATAAATAATGATAACATATTTCTGATAATGAAGGGCGAGGATGTGCATTTGATAGGAAATCATCCCATCCCAATTCTAATGTACGCTGATGACGCAGTTCCTATTTCAAGAACGACCAACAATCTCAAAATATTATTGGACTCGTTCCTATCCTTTATGGAAGACCTGGATTTAAAGGTCAGTTTTACCATGACATGTGACCCTCCAAAGACAAAACTTAAACATCATAGGCTAGGGGTACCTTTAACTATCTGGAAATTTTATGTAATACAAAACCTACATGGAATCCGCTTCTAACTTTGAGAAACCAATAATTACTTAAAACGAATGAGTTTGTGGTTTCCTTTGCACATAAATTATGCCAGAAGCCATTCAAGGAGTTAGTTCACGTTCATAAGAGCAAGAGCATTCAAGTTGGGTCATATGGGGCTGGCATCTAGGGCTACAGAAACACACTTATTTTACAAGTACTGAAAATCGGTTTATCTGCAGGTTACTAGGTGCCCCGAGAAGTACGGCATCTATTATTTGTCCCAACGAAATTGGATTATCATGCTTGGACGTCACTATTGGCCTGGCCTCTCTGCTTTTATGGATTAACTGTTGGGCAAAACAGGAAACAGGCCTTGTGAGGGAATTTACTGGGACCTCTTGTTACTTGACAATTTATACCACATTCATTGGATTGCTTATATTAGGAAAATATTTTATCAAGAAGGAGTTCCTGAAATGTTTAACAACCCTGAGGATATAAGTATGACGTGTAAATCAAACATCCAGCTGTGTTATCAAGAATTTTGTATGATGCAAAGGAGGGCCTGTGCAGCTACTATGTTTAGTATTATCAGGTACTCAGTGGCATAACGAAAGTTGAAGGGGCCCCCCTGCAAGGTACACAGAGGGGCCCCCGCTCCGTAGCTATCATGTCTGAGGACTGTGCTGAGGGGGCCCCCATGCAGCTCGAGCCACCAAACACCGCAGGGGCTGCGGGGGGGGCCAATGTTACGCCCCTGCCATATGAAATCAAACTTGATCCTGGTCTATTGGAAACTGCCAGACCAGGTCCTATCCTAACTGGAATAAAAGCAGCCCAAGACCGGTTTTGCCCTGTTTTAGGCTCGTCAGTAGATTCTAGCTTGGTTTGGTGCACCAGATGTTTACCTGAGCATAGGCTCTGAAAAAGTTAGGACTGAAACTGGTCCCCCCTAAGCTGTGTCCAGGGTTATCCAATGACCAGATCCATGATTACTGCATTAACCCACCACTAGGCAGATTTCCCCTAACAACCAGGAAGTTCAATTTTCTGGGTTTAGGATCCCAGATCCCTTTTGAGAGGGAGGTTTTTTTTTACAGGGCTTAGCAGTACTGGCACTCTGACGCAACTCCTAGTCCCTTGCAGCGACAGCTGTTAAGAAACAAGGGTAATTTGCAGATTTACCACAGCATGCTGGATATTCTGCAACACAGTAAATGTACTGAGATTAAAGTAAGGATTTTTGCAGATTGTGGGGAACTTGCAATCTCCAGCCTGTAGAAAAGCCTGGTCTATTGATTTCAGCACTTTTTGCACCAGATCACAGCCCTTTGTAATCCTTAGTTAAAATGCTTTGGTTGTTTCTTGGTCCTAAATGGTACCAGTACTTTTTAAAACAGAGTTTGATACTAACTGCCCTACCGATCTGGGAATATATACCTATTCTTTTTAAAATGAGTAGCTCTGATGGACATCAAGTGTTTGAGGGAAGGAGTAGTGCCCCCCGGGGTGGCTGAGGACATTGTCTCTGCCATCTCAATAGTACTCCGCATGCCAAATTTAGAGATGACTGCCGGCCCAGCCGTCATCGCTGAACAGTGAAAGGAACCACTGTTAAGGCGGTTCCTTTCAGTGTACCAAAAGTTTGGAGGACATATTCCATTGGTTTTAACAGCCACACACCAAACGTGTAAAAAGAAATTCTGTGTTTCAAAACCTAATTCTCAAAGTGGGAGTTTGGTGTTCTGGATTCGGAGCTGCACTGGAATTACAGGAGCTGCAAAATTAACACCAGCAGTACCACCAGAAGGCCACAATTCTGAAGAGGATGTGAGTAAGAGGTGACAAACTCTGATAATAATCCTCCAATCTACCACAAAAAGAGAGAACCACCACCACAACACCATCTTTCCAAGGGGAAATGGGATATAAGAATGGAGAAACACGAAGGTCTTGGCTTCTCTCTCACAGGCCTCATCCTCTGGCAACAGGCAATGTCTCTCCATAACAGACTTGTATGGTGTCTTGTCTATGAGAAATACACAAAGGAAATATTTGTGAATATGGGCACTGATCATACATACTCACCAATTCCTTGCCCAGTAAATAATTCTTATAGAATGCTACAGTGAAGTTAGCCCATAACGATCCCAGGAGGCTTGGGTACACCAGGACCCCAAAGTCAAGGAACAACTAAGAGTCTGGAGTGAAATTCTGATGAGAATTTTTAGTAGTCAAACACAAATACCATAGCTGAGGGTTGTCAGGATTACATCTATGGACACACTGGGAAAGAGGCATAAGTGCACGTGTGGTTCTGTCCAAGAGATCCACGGATGAGACGAAAGGGTTGGAGGCTGTCGACTACCCGTTCTTGGTAGCTGGCTCATACAAAGAAGAGGAAGGACAAACAATTCCAGGTCAGAGCCAGCAGTAGGAACACAGACCCACCAGATTGCTATAAAAACGCAACATACTAGCAAGATAGTGCCTGGTGACTTCAGAAATTATTGTGTGGCACTCCCTCTAGCTTAGTTGGTCATCATATAGCATTTCCTCCAATTTAGTTATGTTGCTCCCTTCCCCGGTTTGTGTTTACTGCACCCCAGGTAGACCTACCTTCTACTAAATTCCAGTGCTTCATGTTTCTTGGTCTCTTTGCCCCTACCCTACCGCTGCCTTGTCTGGCAGTTCTTTGGGAGCTGCTGAGTCTCTGTGTGTTCTCTGTTGCCTTCAGGTTCAATACCGCCATGCCCACTGAAGTACCCTGTAATATGTCCCATTGCATCCCTCATATATATATTAATTGTCAGTGTGACACTTGTTCTTTTAGGGTCTTCAGTCCCGATTCGGAGGGCGTTTATTACCATTCTGTCCCGAAGAAGGAATCTCCTGTGAGGGGTCCTTGCTGGCATGGTGTGTTTTGCTTGCACTTTCCCTGCTCCTATTTCTCTTTCCCTGTTCTGGACTGAGCTGGTAGGTCGTGGTACCATTCCACCTCTCGGACAGTCCTCAAAGGGAGATTGGAGGATTACTGTCAGAGTTAAGACACTAGCTCTCCCTCGCTACTATTGAGGGGGTACATGGAAGCTGCATGCACAGTAAGCGTTAACTGGTGCATTACCGACAAATATACAGGGTATTGGAAGAGGTAGAGGAAGGAAAAAGCCAGAAACAGCATGAAGGGAAAAACAAAAAAGGTGAGGGAATCGAAGGGTAAACCAACTAATACCAGCGGGAACCATGCACCCAAGAATGCTGACCTGCTACATTTTTCCGGTATGGACTCTTTTTATACTGCTCTGAAATGTTGCCCTCATGATCTTCCTTTTCTGATTGGTCTGATGTTCCCCCTGTCCCTCAAAGTCCTCCTCCTGACTAAGATTCCGACCAGTGTTAAACAGTTTAAGTCTGCCAGGTACCCTGTTGTCTTTAAGTGAGCCTTATCTTTGCGAGCTGTTTCCTCCAAATCTCAAACCTTCATTGTCAAAATATAACACAGACGGTGGGGAGGCTGACTGCAACCACAGGGGTCTACCGCTAGCCTTTAACTTTGCAATTTAAGCATCAAGGAAGAAGAAGCTTTCAAGGACAGCATAAAAAGGTGAAACCTGAGCCATATCTGTGTAAAGCTGGGAAGAGTTTAGTACCTTCCGATCTGAAGTGCTTGACAAATCTGACCATGGAGTCCATAACACCAATAGGAAAGATAGCAAGGAAGTGGACCAGTAGAGAAGGTGCTGGAATCACAAACTCCTTGGTGCAGTGAGGCTCTGGTTTGGGGGATACTTTCCAAGAGGATTGGAGGCATTGGGCATCATTAGAGATGATCCTCATAGGAGCCACAACTTCTCAGTGCTTTTGTTTTTTCCTATTCCTCCTACAAGACTACTGATATGCCCTAGCAATGATGAGACCTGGCATGTGTGTTTCATCTTGTGCTGATGTTCTATACTTTGTGACTAGGTGGTACTCGCTTTCTACTGCTGCCTGCAAACTGATATTATGACAGACAGCATATGGGAGGAGCAGTATCCGACTCTTATTACAAATACCCATATTCAGAGCAAATGAATAAGTTATCCCTTCATATCTGCAACATAGCAGGTGGCACAGTCAACAGACCCGCTTGCAGATTCCATGCACAGAGTTTGACTCAACTCAATAGTGCAATGCAGTCTGTGAAGCAGATGAGAGTCTAGATCCCGAGGTCCTTTTTCTGCTGAGTCCTCCGCATTTCTTCCTCGGGCCTGACAAAATGGGTAGCGTTGACAGGTTATCTGAGGTAAAACTGTCTTGTAACCAGCTATTTTACCCTTCCCTGCGGTTACATCACTTGTAACCAGCTACTTTACCCTTCCCTGGGGTTACATCACTTGTAACCAGCTACTTTACCATTCCTTGCAGTTACATCACTCGTAACCAGCTACTTTACCCTTCCCTGGGGTAACATCACTCGTAACCAGCTACTTTACTCTTCCCTGGGGTTACATCACTCGTAACCAGCTACTTTACCCTTCCCTGCGGTTACATCACTTGTAACCAGCTACTTTACCCTTCCCTGGGGTTACATCACTTGTAACCAGCTACTTTACCCTTCCCTGGGGTTACATCACTTGTAACCAGCTACTTTACCCTTCCCTAGGGTTATATCAATTGTGTAGTTCCAGAGACGGTGAGATCCAGGGGAAGTCTTGCTGTCCCCATACCTCTGCCGACAGAAAGAATGCCCCTGTACTTACCTCATTTTCCAGTGATTAAATCCAATGCCACCAAGGTTTGGTGCAACCTCACTGAATTCAATGCAGAAAGTTCCAGAGTGACCTTTGACTGATGGCAACAGAGTGCAGGTGTGAACATAGTAACAAGATGTAGAAGTTATTCTGATCAGCTTACACAAAAGCTGAAAAACTGCAACCATGGAATATAGCCAGAAAGTGAAGGCATAGGCTATCCAATCTGAAGGAAGAAGATGAAAAGAAATGAAAAAAAAGATTCAAATATTCCCAAGGAGCTGGGGTGAGGCAGTGCATAAGAAAAATCACTTACCGAAATATATTGCAATCCAAACATTTCGGCCGAAATTAGAGAACTATTGAGGCAACACATTCAAGAAGGGACAGGGTACGTCACTTATGGTGCACAACTACATGCACAGCTCTGGCTTGTTAAACTATTTTACATAACAGTTTTAAAAGTTTTTTTGCCACAACTGGGAGCAGGCATACCTACAAGTTTATAATGATTTAGAGCCAGAACTAAAGGACTTATAATAGGACTCTAGACCTCCCCTTTCTTAGATTTGTGAATACGACACACAAACAGACTGCAGCACGTTAAGGCATAGCAGCGCAACTTTTATGCCAAGAAACCGGAAACCCCAACAAAATGGAGGCTGGGGCAGCCCCTGTAAAGTCCCATGCAGAGGTTTAGGGGAATCTCAAAGAGCAGATACTGCTACAGGCGCAACCTGTACTATACAAACCTCCATGACAATCTAAAACACAAAAAAGCGCGTAAATGGAGTGTGTAATACTATATGAAAAAAAAGCGAAAGGTTAAAAATTAGGAAAGATCCCATTTTAACTCCTCATCTGCTGCTTTGGCTACACTGGAAGTTGTCTTGAAAAATCCTGTGCTTGCTTCTTTACCTCCTACGACCTTTTTTCTTGCCTGATACTGTGAAACCCATTGGTAGGGCAGACTGCCTCGCCCAGAACTTGTTCGTGCTCTGCACGTTCTGACAGTCTTACAAAGCCACCTCTTTATTTAAAACCTATTTCTTATTTCTTCATACAGCTTATTCTACAGCAGCTGGCATGTACTTCACATGCCTGCTGCTATTTAAATCTACATTCCTGCGCCTCTCGTCCTTGTATGACTTTTAGCACACAGTATGTGACATAAACTTCCATTTTCTTTTTGTCCCACGCAGGAACCAGAAATATCACTTAGGTGACACCAGGCAACCTGTGTTTCTCCACAGGCACCCCAATACAATCTGAGAGTGCGGTCAGGCCCTCACATACAGCTTTGGCACCAAAATCACGTCATCTGGCATGGCACATGGCACAACCAGAGATCCATCTTTGTCACAATATAAAGCTTTTAGTCCCCACAGGTGTTTCTGAACAAAATGACCAAGAAAGGGAGAGCAGCAATGTCAGTGTAGAACAAAGAGCCCTGCCTGCCCTGCTGAACGTTTCTTAATAATAAAAACGACACCTCCGGGCTTTATTTTTCTGTTTGTGGAGCGTCTTTTTGGTTAGTTTATTAGCTGAAGCAGCACACCGAGAGTCACTACGGCGAGCTAATGATATTCACAGCTCAGGATGTGGCAGAAGGCTGATGAATACCAGGCAGGGGTACAGGCACCTTTCTTGAGTTAATACGAGCGCTTCAGCAGGCAGGGAGATGAGACACCCTATGTTTGCTTAAGGTTTATTGCTGGTCGGGCCCTACCCCACCATGATGCCCTCCCTCCCTGACTGATACCTGTCCAAAATAAATTACTAACCCGCCACCACCACCCACGAATCACTCCTCCTGCCTACTAGTCTCGGACCGTCGGATGCAGACTCACTTACCTGACCTGCAGGCTGCAGCTCAGAGTAAGGCGCCTGTGCCGTGGGACAGGCAGAAGGCAGGGCCCGCAGGGGCTGAGCTAGGGCATTGCAAGGCTACCAGGGTAGGGGCCGGGGCAATTTAACTTATGGATGAAACAAGGCCCGGCCGGAGACGGACTTCTTCGGACAGTCTTGATCTGCTGTGGAGGAGCGTGGCAGGATTTTTCTTTTTGGATGCCACACTGTGTCTAACCGGCTTACGCGCATTTTTAATTACGAATATGCTCAATACACATGTACTGACAAATGCAATAAGGGCATTGGTTACCAGCCCTGCCCCCACCCTATACAATGCGCATACATGCCTTTGAAGGCAGCAACTCCGACAAGTAAACATGTGTGCGCCACGCCTGCATGTACCCACCCTGTCCTGCCATTTAATTAAAGAGTAGAAGTAGAGGGCATCTTGGTTAATGCCCGCTCCCATATCAAGAACAAGGTTATGTTTAAGGAGATGGTACTGGACAGAACGCCCACTCTAGTGTTTGTGACCGAAACCTGGGCTAAGGACTCTTCCGACCCTGATCTAATAGAGGCTGTCCCGGAAGGTTACTGCCTGGCCAGACTTGATAGGCAGGGACGAGTGGGAGGGGGGATAGCGATCCTTTACAAAGATCACCTTCAATGCCACATAGTACCCATGACTGATTTTCCTGACAGTTTTCAAGCTCTTTATTTTACAATAAAGGAAGAGCAACGCCCCTTCTTTAACGGTATCTTAATTTATCGTCCCCCCGGCTCGAGAACCCACTTCACGCACCACCTTCTCCAATCTCTTGAACCCTATTTTGGCCAAGACAATTTCTCCATCCTGGGTGACTTTAACTACCACCTAGAACGGCACGACCTCTCTGACACCTCCTGTCTCACTGAGGCCCTAGAATCTTGCGGGCTTACGCAACGTGTCACGGGAGCCACTCATCGTGCAGGACACACTCTGGATGGCATCTTTTCCAATGACCCCCGTTTGACTACCAAGGATCCGATCCATCTTTCCTCGTCTGACCATCTGGCGGTCCCTTTCCTTCTGAAACACCACAGGGTGAACTCCTGTAAACTAGGGAACCATACAATAGAGACTACTAGAAACTTCAGGAATATTAATAGCAATTCCTTCGTGCCCTGGGCTGCAAGCCTTGCTATCACTGGCCTAGATAGCGTACAGACTGCAGTCGCTCACTTTGAACAGGTCACTACCGAGGCCCTGAATCAACTAGCCCCAGAACAATCCCGACGCCGCGCTAGAAAGAGACCTTCTGCCCCCTGGTTCTCCGACTCCCTTAGGCTTCTTAGGCAAGAAGTGAGGAGAAAGGAGAGGCTATGGCATGCTAGTTGGGACTTCAAGAACAAGAAAGCTCATCGACTTCTTGTTAAAAAATACAAAGCTGAAATTGTGCAGGCTAAACAAGAATACTTTGTGACCGCGACCTCCTCGCTCTCCTCCCCGAAGGAACTCTTTAAAACTGTTGACTCCCTGGTCAGATTGCAAGCCCCTGACCCTGTCATCCCTTCGCATGATCTCTGTGATAAGATTGCCTCCTTCTTCCACTCTAAATTCAGGATATCCACCTAGCCCTCGAGGAACAAAGAGCTGTTCTCAGTGCATCTACACCCAGGGTAGAGACGAGTTCGATCATCACTGAAATCTCCCCACCATGCACTCTGGACGCTTTTCCCCCGCTGGCCCTGCAAGATCTTGAGCTACTGTTAGCCAAGACTAAGTCTGGTTCACCTTTGGATACCTGCCCACTGAAAGTCATCAAGCAGTGTAGGGAGACCCTCTTACCACCGCTGCTAGAGATAATGAATCTAGCCATTAGAGATGGCATTTTCCCTGCAGAGTGTAAGAAGGCGGTAGTAAAACCCCTGCTGAAAAAGGCCTCTCTGGATCCGGGGGTCCTAAAAAACTTCCGGCCTATTTCCCTGCTCCCTGCTCCCTGCTCCTGCGAAGATGCTTGAGACACATCTTAACAAGCATCTTGCTGCCTTTGTGGAAAGCTCAGGATGCTTAGACTCCTCCCAGCATGGATTCAGGAAAGAATTCAGCACCGAGTCAGCCCTCACCATCGTGCTTGACAAGATCCGCACGACAGTAGATGAGGGCCAGACCTCTCTCCTGGTCCTGCTAGATCTAACTGCGGCTTTCGACACCCTCTCCCCCTCAGTATTTACATCGCGGCTGAGGGAGGTGGGGGTGAAGAACGCAGCTCTGGATCTCTTGACCTCCTTCCTCACGGGGAGGGAACAAAGAGTCAAGCTTGGGGAGTTTCTATCTCCATCCCATCCTGTGCTTTGTGGGGTTCCTCAAGGGTCAGCACTCAGCCCGAACCTCTTTAATATCTATGTTACCCCACTAGCCAAATTAATAAGATCATTCGGGATGGAGGTAGTCTCGTACGCAGACGACACTCAAATCCTCGTCTCTCTTCCCCATTCAGATGAACTAATCGCCTCCAAGTTTAGATCTTGCATGGAGGCGGTTGGTAAATGGATGATCCAGAACTCTCTGAAACTGAATGGGGAGAAGACGGAGGTGATGGTGTTTGGGGGGAAAGAAAACATCTGGTCAGCCAATTGGTGGCCTGACTCTCTTGGAACATGCCCTTCCCCCACATCTTCTGCTAAAAATCTCAGGGTGCTAATAGACCCTGCCCTTGACTTAGGCAGCCAGGTGAGCAGAACTGTTTCCACCTGTTGGGGCCTGATTCACACCCTACGAAGGGTCAGGAAATATCTTTCCCTCCAGGCAAGAAAACAAATAGCTGTTGCTCTTATCGGCTCGCGTCTGGACTATTGTAACGCGCTGTATGCTGGACTTAATAAAGGACAGCTGCAGCGCTTACAGGTAGTCCAAAACGCCATAGCCAGATTTGTCCTGGATATTCCCAGACGCTCTTCGGCCACTGCAGCCAGGAAAACGCTGCACTGGCTGCCGGTAGAATATCGTATCCGGTTTAAGGTCCTATGTATGACCTACAGAGCCATCGCCAAAAAGAGCGACACTGGAATAGGATCCATCATCTCCCTCTATGTCCCCCCGAAGGAACTTGCGCTCCTCTGGGAAACTGCTTCTGGCAGCCCCCCGTGTACGAAGAGCCAAATGGGGCGACAGAGCCTTCTCCACCCTTGCTCCTAAGTGGTGGAACGAACTTCCTCTGGATCTGAGATCTCTCCCGTCCCTACAGAACTTCCGCACTGCCTTAAAAACCCTTCTCTTCCAGCAAGCATATGTCTAGGGTCTTATGTCCTTTCCTGATCATTCTCTGATCTTTTGCTAGGCGCCTTGATACCTGCGGGTTATTGTTTTGCGCATTATAAATTTTCTTTCAATTCAATTCAATTCAAAGAGTGTCTCAGGGGCACCGTCCGGGGCCCGAGCAGCATTTACAAGAGCCTCAGGGGCCACGGCCGGGGCCAGCGCAGCATTTACAAGAGCCCCAGGGGCCCTGGCTGGAGCCCCCGCAGCATTTATAAGAGCCTCAGGGGCCCCGGTAGGGGCCCCCGCACCGCACCATTTCTTAAGACGAGCCTCAGAGGCCCCGGCCGGGCCCCGCACACCAATTTATTAGGAGGATCAGTGGAGTGCTTAGCTAAGGGGCCCAGGCATGCATACCCTGCTTGTGCACCACCATCTAATTTATCAGAGGCCGGGCGTGCGGCGTGCCGTGCGCAGCACACCAACCATTAAAATCCTAATCCATGTGTAAGTCAAGTGAGGGGGCCGGCCCGGGGCCCCCTGGAGTGCGGGGCCCCCCCGCAACGTGGGGGCTGTGTGGGCCTGTGTTACGCCCCTGCAGGTACTCTGTTATTTGTACATCCTCAGAGATTGAACCATATCTGTTGTTCATAATGAATACTATAAATAGGTTGTATTTAACTTATTTGAGGCTAAGCACAGTACACTTTATTATTGCCATTCTAATGCAAGGCATTTTCTTCCCATTGTGAGTAAAAGTTCATGTCATTTTATGCTCTTCTGTACATTACATTCAGTCCCATGCTGCATGTTCTTGAGA
Organism: Lissotriton vulgaris; assembly: GCF_964263255.1. Lineage (NCBI taxonomy): Eukaryota > Metazoa > Chordata > Amphibia > Caudata > Salamandridae > Lissotriton > Lissotriton vulgaris. Next base: position 483,050,865 of record NC_141689.1, read on the forward strand.
CCAATTCTCCGACGGGTGCATGTTAGAACTAATACGTTTCTTACAGAGATTAGAAACAACCAATGAGGCTGCTTACGATGTCGTTCTGAAACTTTCTCCCAGACACGTCTCAGATTCAGGACCGACCGACTCGAGTTAGTCGGTTCCTCACGCCCGATTATGATGCGACCGAACACTGTTCGGTTGGAGTCCCATTGTTTCAAATGGGAGCCCGTGTTCCACCCGACAACCAGCCGTAACACAGGCTCCTATGGGGAAATGGGATTTGTTGTGGAAATTCCTGTACCCTGTCGCAGACACCTCATTGTGCCAGCCACACAGTGAAGGGTTTTACAGGGGGGTCCCTTAGGTATCCCCTCAGCCCACAACTGTAGGCCGCTGCTATGAAGGGTGGCCTGCTAGGGGCCCACAAAGTCACTTTCCGACAGGCTTTCCATGTTGGACAGGCCGACTCGGAAAGGCTGTCCATGCAGGAGCACAATGCTGTTCCGACCTACACGAATTCTCAGAACTGACTCAGAAGGACCACTTTACATTCTGACCACAAACATCGTAATCGGTCAGGCGAATTGTAAACTGACCGAGTCGGTCCAAAGGGTTCCGAGACGGTTGAGGAGATTCTGACTGTCAGAAGGAGGCTTTCCACCCAACATCGTAATCGGCCCCAAAGTATGTCATGCGGAGTTAACTTTTATTAGGAGTGTATTTACTTTGAGGAAGTGGACTGAATCACATTTACGGTCTGTAGAATGATCACTTTATTATTGTATATTTTATCTATTGATGAGGCCTATTATTGTACTGTATTTTTTAGCATGTTTCAAACTAATTGCTGAATTTGTTGTTTTTATATTTATCGATTTTATGATGACTATAATTAATTGATGTAATGCACTTGAAAAATTGTTGAATCTTGCTCTTTTTTGGCTGATGGTAGCCAAATAATAATTTATTTGACTTGACTGCTTGTGAAATTGTTGTATATCCCTGAATGGAAGACATACATTGTCCTGCAATTAAATATGCAGGTTAGTTCGCTGTCCACAAGTACGTTTCACCTTTGGCCATGACCATTAATAATTGCGAATAGTGTGGCAAGGCGGGGGGCAGAGACGGGGCCCAGGTGGATGGATATTCAGAATGCATTCGCTAAAGATTAAAAATTATTATTCATAAATGATGTTGTTGCTCTTTGAGTTCATTCCTCAGAAATATCTGCTTCTGACAAACTGCCATCCAATAAGCAAAAGAAGACTATTTCTCTGGCGCCTAGCAAAATCTGCTCATTAATCGAATCAGCTAATTTTTTTAAAGCAAAAATAGTCTTTGACGCAGCCTTCCGTGTCATTTTGTAGGTGTGTGTGCACAATGCATGTGCCACCTACAAAATAATGCCGTTTTCGTCTCTTTTTAGTCACTAATCCAAGTTGGATCCATAAATAAAAAGAAAAGAAGACATGCGATACAATTTTTAGTTTTTTAAAGCATGCATTGGGAGAAGAAGCAATGGGTAGCTGAAGCAACATTGGGGTGGAGGGCGGTGGATGTTAAAGAAACATAGATTGTAGAAGGAACACAGAGAGAGTGGGAGGAGGGGCAGAAGCAACACTTGGGTTGTGAGGAAACCAACACAGAGGGAGCGGGTGGGGGAAGCAATAACTGGGATTGTCAAGGAGGGTGTAGATGTATTAAAGCAACACAGAGAGCTCAGGGGAGCAATGGGGAAAAGCACACAAGCAAGCACAACAGGGAGGGGTGAGATGCTAACGAGGCAAGGGCACTGGGAAGTAACGAACACAAGATTGATATCGATAAGAAGCAGGAAAATTAGAGTGACAGAAAAGCCAACCAAGGATAAGCAATATGCAGACTCCAAGCCCCGATATGTGTTTGGTAAGCCACAATATGTCTCAACTGTCAACACATGTAGTGACTAGTCGGCCCGACCTAAAAATGAGATGACTCCTCATTCAGGAGACAGGCAATCCACTTGCTCTCTTCCACTTTTATATTTCAGTTCCTTCTTTTCCTGTTTCCATAAGAACCACAAGGGACTCCTCAGACACCTTGAATGATCTGTTGCCACTGAACCAGGTACTGTAGGCCTTTTTCTTTATCAGGTACACAGCTAGTGTATGTAATTTGAGTTCAGATTTGTTGTGATTGAATAGAGATGTTTTTTTTTTGTCTTGTGTATTTCACTTGAGCCTGCTGTAGCTAAATGAGGGATTTTTTAAGGCAGGATCACACCTGGGCAGGGGTCTCCTCAGCTACTGTGCTAAGTCAGCATGCAGAACGTAGTATAGCCCCTGAACTGTAGTGCTGGAGACAAGTTGTGCTTCTGCTGCCCATAATCCCCATCCCATGTGGGTACTGTACCTCTGCAACCCCACCGCCTACTGTGTTGCTTTAGCATTTGCTTTCTTGCTGCGATTATTCACATGTATTCTTCTGGAATGCTATACAGGGGTTTAGCATGTATCAGCCATCTGACCATGGAGGGTTTTGATCTCTGAGGTTGGTTCTATTTCCAGTGGCTCTGTAGTACATCTTTGTCTTGAATGTGAATTCTGACAAACTTGTTTTACATTATGAACTACTTCAGCATTGCTTTTTATCAGCTACAGCATCAATAGTTTGGTGTATGACTTCTTTAAAGACTGTTGAATCATAGGACTCCTGGCTTCCCATGATCCAGACATTTTCTTTTGCCGTCTGGAACTTGTAATTGTGCTCACTAATACAAGGTAAAGCAATACTTTAAACTAATGAGCAGACATAAGCAGTAGTTTATGGAGCTGCTTTTTTCTTTCAAGCATGATCGCCCATATTTTATGTTTTTTTCTACACTGTATTTAAAGTCCTTTCCAGTGGTGTTGAGGTATTTCCATAGATGCTCTAATTCCTTCTCCTTCAATGGTACCTGAACCGTATGCCAGAAAAAATGTGCATTTGCTCTTGATCATGCTTTCTAGGCCCACTCTGGTCTCCAGTCTGCTGAAGATTTTTAAACAGGGGTTGTAATCGTGTTTTAAAAAATAAATATCTTTTCACTCTCTGTAAACTTTATTCTTTTATTTGTTAGGAAACAGTAGGTCCAGTTTGTTTGTGCACATGGTCCTATTTGTTAGGGGTCCATATAACCATCTATGGAGCAAGGTCATCATCCGTTAATACTCTTTTTATCACTGATACAGGTGAGTTTGCAGAAACTAATTTAGAGCCTGCAGTGCCAGGTGTACCCATTCCTGGGCATATGGTTTTTAGTCAGTAGTACATATTGCTTTGGCTGTGGAGTTTCTGGATTCAGAATGTTGATAAATCATTCTCCAATGCTTTTGAGGACAGGCTGCAAGTATCACATCTGTTGTAGGTCAAGTCTTGGTCTGAGGTTGCTTCTGTATCCGCAGTTTCTGCTTGGGTCTATGATGGTACCCTGAGGGGATGTGCTGTTTGACGCTTTCTCATGGGTTTTAAACTATTATCAGGCACATCACACTCTGGTTCCTCCTTCACCCTGATTTGGTTGTTGTCTGTTTTAGGGGTGTAGTGTATTTGCTGTTCCTTTTTTCCGGACTTTTAGGGTATGCCGCATTGCCGGAGTAGTCTGCACTGCCTCTTCTTTGCAGCCCAGGAAATGGTGTTATGCCCTGCGTGATTGGCTGCCTCTTTTTCCATTGGCAGTTTCCTTTTTCACACTGCTGAGTGGTCTGGGTGCTGGGTTTATATCTCCAAATGACTGATTTAGCATTGGATGCCCCCTGTTAGACTGTCTTGTACTGAGAGAGGCTGTTGCACCTGTTTCGAGTGAAGTAGACTAGCAACTTTGTGGCCCACTTTGTACTCAAATGGTGGCCTCTGTGTCATGGGACTCATAGAGTGGCTTGCTCGAACTTCTGTCTTGCCAGATTGTTGAAAGGAATGATGCTGTGGATCACTGACAATATATTTTTGCATACAATATTGAACACAAAAATATTGGAAATTAAATGTTGCTAATAAAAATAGTGAACCAACAGATATTGAGAACACAAATATCACATTACAAATATCAATTTCAACCTATATCTTTACCTTAAAATAAACATATAATATGTCAAAAATATTGATTCGCACAGTATCGAATACAACACATTTTATCAATAAAATAATTAAATAATCATTAATAAATATTTATAAAACACTACATACAAAAAACTGTTATTGGAAATAAGCCTAAAAATATTTTATACACATTGTTAAATTAAATATAAATAGATTATACATTTGTTATCAAGCACCCTGATAAATTATACACTTAAAATCATACCAATGAAATTCAAAAATAATTACTATTAACTACAAACATGTAAACAATAACCTAAATATTAATAAATACATAAAAATACATTCATAATAAACTGACAAACTATTTATCATACATTAAAAATAAAAACGAAATTCATTTTTACTACAGAAGAACAAAATTGATAAAAAAAACTACAACTAAACAAAGCAATAAAATGAAAGCATAAACAACTTTAACATATAAACTTAGACTAATAAATCAACAATATAAAAGGCACGTTAATTTGAACAACTAAATACTTCAAAAACAAGCGATACTTCTCCTGCCCATGGATGATATCAAGACAAACAAATACCTGAAAACTTAACAATGACACATAATGAAGCACATTTCCTCTTACATTACACCCTAAATAATGAGAAACAAAACCTAATATTTCCAGCAGCAAATAACTTACTAAAACTTAGGCAATGTCAAACGTTGATGATGGTTGGGACTTTCAAACTATGTTCCAAACCATTCACACAGATATACTTCAACATGGTGAATATATGCCCGACAACACTTACTACGACCTCTTAAACTACAGTAAACATAAAACAAATAACTCTAAAACCCCCAAAATAATCGTAGAATTTGAGCAAGCCATGATTCAAATAATTTTTATAAATGTATCCCCACAGAGCCATACAAAGCAATTACTCTCATTTCAATCAATGCATATGGCGACAAGTTCAAAAATATGCATGAGTGTAACGTATTCTACAGACAGCCAATTCACATTGTAAATTATAGCACTAGCCAATGTCCATATCGCAGAGGTAGCCGACCACTATCTACCAAGAAAGTTAAAACAAATTAAGTCCCCAAATGGATTATTTCGAAGACACTTAGGTTGGCAGACTGCATCACTCCAAACAGAGACTCCAGCTCAAATTCCAAATACCATGGTAGAATGTCTATGACAGCCCCCTGGCACCAGAAGCCAAAACAAACATCGCAGTTAAAGGATGGCACAATGCCTTACCATACACCCAAGGCAGAATCCAACCTATTCTCTATAAATGTATAGAAGCATTACAAAAAGGGCAACGTTACCAACAACTAAAAATGGAGCAATCTGTTTGCCAAATTGCCCCTAAACTTTACCAGCAAACCAAAGTGATGTACAACATTCTACAATGTAAAGTCAAAATCTTCATAAATAAATTAGGAGTAGATTACTTAGAAGTAAAAGCCAAAAGCATATTATAAGTTTAAAAGTAAACCAAGATAACAAATCATTTTTTATGAATAATACATATATTTTATAAAATTAAATATAATTGCAAAATTAATGAAGACTGAGATAATAACATATTACAAAAATTGTTTAAATAAAAAAGGTAAATGTCACCAATCAAGAAACAAAAAACAAACTCGATCCATCAAATAATTTAATTACAACACATTACCCACACAATTCCAAATAACAATCACATAATATATACACAAACAATATAAAATATCTCACCCAAAAGAAATTAAATAAATGAAATGTGCTGTTCTGTAGCTGCAGATCTTTGTCTGTATCCATCTAGTCAAAAATAGTAACCCACCAAAAATTGGAAAAATATTATCCAAATAGCCCCCAAAAAATTCAAAAATAATACTAATCTAATACAAATACGTCAGAGCAATCCAAATGATCTAAGAACCATAAGAAAATCTGAAAAAGTGATTAAGAAAAATAAACACTCCAGGAAGCCCGAAAAAAAAGAAAATCAAAGAAAAATCTTTGGTTTATTATAAACCAAAATTGATTTCCTTTCAGGAAAAAACAGATACTCCCAAAACCAATAGGATGCGTTCATAGAGAGAAACCTGTGAAGTATAACAACCCAACTGCAAAACAAATTACATTCCCCAAAATACATACATATCAAACTTAATAAACAAAATATAAATAACATAACACGATTTAGCATAACATAATGATACATTATTAAAAAACAGTGTAAAAAACCCCCAAACTACTAATTAGTGAAAAGCATTACTATTAATACCTCTAAATATACTACAGATCCACAAACAATACTGTAACTAACATGTAGACCTCCCACTAAATCCCACCCCCCTTCAAAAACCCTAATAAATCCTTAGAAAAAGACTTACCTTTTCTAATGAACAGCAGCGCCTTACCGTTACCTGGTTCTGGAAAAATAGACTAAAAAGAATACAAATAAATTACAAAATTGAAACTAGCAGTAAAGAAAATGACTGCTAAATGAAACTTAAAACAAAGGCTATCTCCCCATAGAAATGAATGGGAAATAATCTAAAAATGATTTATAAATGTATGAAAACATTTAAAGTAGCCAATTTCAAAAAAAGAAATAGTTAGACACCTAAGGTCTGATGTAGATCTCGGCAGCTGGGTTACTCTGTCACAATGGTGATTGATATATCATCCACCAAATATATAATTCCATGGGATATAATGGGATTTATATTTCAGCAGGCGGGAGCAACACATATGCCGAGATCTAAATTAGGTTCTAATAGGGTGACATTTACTATGCTCACTCCAATCTAACCATATTGAGAGACGGTGTTGGGCACTAAAGGCGTGGCACTTACTATTCCCACTCCAGTCTAACCATATTGGGGGAATGTGTTGGATACTAAAGGAGCAACAGTTACTATTTCCACTCTAATCAAACCTTACTGGGGGATAGTCCTGGGTACAATTTCTTTAAATAGAGTTATTTTTTTAATCCTTCAATAATGTACACTCTTGACATATTAAAAAATGATTAAAATGTAATATCATTAATATATATGTCCTTTAATATTAAATTCAAATGTATGACAAATAATTAAATACATTCAAAACAATTATATTACTAAAAATATTTTTGCATTTTGAAAAATAATTTCAAATTTTACAATACTTTTAAATGTATTTATTTTGTAATAAGTTTTTAAAAAAATGTAAAGAAAAATATTTGACACTTATGGGCTTATCACATTGTCGTGCGGAAAGCCTCCTCCCGACAGTTGGAATCTCCCAAACCGCATCGGAGCCCATCTGAAAGACTCAGTCGGTTTACATTCTGACCGCCCAATTGCGATGTTCGCAGCCGGAATGTAAACCAAGTAATCATTCCGACTTGGTTCCAAGCGACTCGCAGAGTATTCGTGTCGGTCGGAAGCGCATCGTACACCCCTATGGGCATCGTTTCTGCCATCAGGATTACAAAGTCGATTTCCAACAGCCTTTCCACCTCTGCTTATCTGACATGGAAATGCTGTCGGAAAGTGTCTTCGGGACCCCTGGCAGGGCCCCATAGCACGCGCGACCTACAGTTGATGGCTGAGGGGATACACAACAGACCCCCTATAAAATCCTGCACTGTATTGCACCATGGGGTGCCTGCGACAGAGGTGCAGCGTTTTCCACACACATCCCATTTTCCCTTAGGAACATGTGTTACAGCTGGTTACCAGGTGAAGTACGATCTCCCATAAAAAACAATGGGAATCTGACCGAACAGTTTTGTGATGGAAGGTAAAATCAGTCCAATGGAAGGTAAAATCAGTCCAATTTACATATATTGTTCTTTTGTAGTTTGTATAAACTACAAAGGAAGAGGTTCTCTTTTGATGTATACAACTTTAGGTATTGTCGTCCAGCTGTTTATTTTATTAATAAACATAGTGATCCATTTGTATGCTATGCAATGGCAACGTTTCTCTGGTCCTCCCTGAAAAGTAGGAGAGCTTGGGAGACCAAAGGATAGATGTGGTCTGTTTATTAATAAATTTTGATTGCACAATGCACTATATAAATTTTAAAATGATGTTGAGGCCATTAGTTTTCTCTTTATCCAAAATCAAACTCACTAATTTGTTTTTAGGAAAAGAAAACTTTTGAAAGATTGGTATAATTGTATGTCACCAATGATGAATGCACACCAAACTTTCAAATGACTTTGCTTGAACCGACATTGTGGTGGAGTTCATCAGGTGACCAGCGGTGAACTGTAACTTCGGCAGATGGAGTAAAGGCAGAGTGGTGAGCATAAAGTCCTCAGCCACCTTGACTGACTATGGTCTGTCACCCAAAATCTAAATTGCACTCTATTCACTTGCCTCTACACTTTTTCATGAGGCACAAAGCAAGCCATCAACAACACTGTACAAGGAAAAATGTTCTCTATCTGACTCATGTAAACTATGACGTGCATCACTAATATCAGCTAATATTGCTATATTGAAATAAATACCTTTCAAAATCAGGTGGAAAGAGAAATTCTTGATAGAAGGTGAAACATATCCAGTCTGTCGAATACCTTCTATTTGTAATTAAGTGACCATGTAAGGACACTTATTTTTTACTTTAATTTGACTTTTTTTTCTTTTGAAGGAATATTTTGAATCCTTGTTTATCAAAGTTTTAAGTATGCTGAATGTATTTACTTTGACTTGAACAAATGTGTACGCAAACACTTTATTAAGCACAGGTGCAGCAGATGCTTCTACAGTCTGAGCCACCAGCCTTGCAGTGAATAAATAAATAATGTTCAAAAATGTTCAAGATGTACCTATTTCTGTAAATTTCTTTCATTCCTGTGATGTTCAGCGGAAGATGTGCATAATCTCCATTGTGTCTGTACAAATGTAATCTGTTATCCAGTGTGATTAATTGATGTTATGTTATAACAATTTATAGAGCGCACATATACCAAAGGTGTCTTGGCGCTATCTAGCTTGAGCAAGAAACAGCCTAGACCTATTTAATAAATAGCCAGGTTTTGAGGTCCTTCCTAAAAGAGATTTAAGTAAGCAGGGCTTTTCTGCAGCTGGGCAGACTATGCAGAGCAAAGGGATCTGTTGGGGGTGTACCATTTCAAGGAATGTCTAAGAAACTAAGGGCTGGTATTATGTAAAGCCTTAAAGGTGATAAAAAAGGGTCTTAAATTTGATGCGGTTTCTTACCAGAACCCAGTGCAGTTCCTGAATTTTATTAGCAACAGATTGGAATTTGGGAATACCTAGGAGAAGCCTGGTTGCTGCGGTCTGCACTATCTGAAGCTTATTAAGATGTTTTTCCTGCATATTCAAGTAGAATTCTTTGAAAAAGTCTAGCTTAGATATGACTAAGGTGGTAATTACGGTCTTTTGGGTGTGGACGGGATTTTTTTGATAGATTTGAGTAGATAAACACTATAGAAGGTGATAGCATTGACCTGCTGCCCGAAGTTACATTTTTCATCAATTAACACTCCTGACATTTTTAGCCTTGATCACCTGGATAGGCAGGGGGCTCAGTTAGTTTGGCCACCAAGCTGGGGATCATGTTATGGAGATGTTTCCAAACAGACCTACCGGTCTTCCCTGAATTGAGTTTCAGGCAGTGCATACTTGTCCAAGAACCAATAGCCAGCATGCAGTCATGGAATTGTTTCCTTCCCAGTGTAAGAATTGGCTTTTGTAGTTTGGTTTGCCCTGTTCCCATCATGCACTGGGACAGGAACAGACTAATTTGCATACAGCCAGGTTCTGAAACTCGGATGGTGCAGTGAGCTAAAAAACGGTGTTGGATCTAGCCCTGATCTCTTGACTGGGTGAGAGCTTTCTGCTTAATTCAGAGACTCTGTCCCTCACCACCCCTTGTTGTAAATATTTTTGTCCACCCTAAGCGTGGAAGGGTATTCTCAGATGTGAGACCCTTGCTCATGGCACCATCAGGATTCAAGCAAACCGGGCCGAAGACGGCTGTAATGCCAGAAACCGGTCCCCGGGAGCTTGTTTCCTTCCCAGTGTAAGAATTGGCTTTTGTAGTTTGGTTTGCCCTGTTCCCATCATGCACTGGGACAGGAACAGACTAATTTGCATACAGCCAGGTTCTGAAACTGGGATGGTGCAGTGAGCTAAAAAACGGTGTTGGATCTAGCCCTGATCTCTTGACTGGGTGAAAGCTTTCTGCTTAATTCAGAGACTCTGTCCCTCACCACCCCTTGTTGTAAATATTTTTGTCCACCCTAAGCGTGGAAGGGTATTCTCAGATGTGAGACCCTTGCTCATTGCACCATCAGGATTCAAGCAAACCGGGCCGAAGACGGCTGTAATGCCAGAAACCGGTCCCCGGGAGCTTGTTTCCTTCCCAGTGTAAGAATTGGCTTTTGCAGTTTGGTTTGCCCTGTTCCCATCATGCACTGGGACAGGAACAGACTAATTTGCATACAGCCAGGTTCTGAAACTGGGATGGTGCAGTGAGCTAAAAAACGGTGTTGGATCTAGCCCTGATCTCTTGACTGGGTGAGAGCTTTCTGCTTAATTCAGAGACTCTGTCCCTCACCACCCCTTGTTGTAAATATTTTTGTCCACCCTAAGCGTGGAAGGGTATTCTCAGATGTGAGACCCTTGCTCATTGCACCATCAGGATTCAAGCAAACCGGGCCGAAGACGGCTGTAATGCCAGAAACCGGTCCCCGGGAGCTTGTTTCCTTCCCAGTGTAAGAATTGGCTTTTGTAGTTTGGTTTGCCCTGTTCCCATCATGCACTGGGACAGGAACAGACTAATTTGCATACAGCCAGGTTCTGAAACTGGGATGGTGCAGTGAGCTAAAAAACGGTGTTGGATCTAGCCCTGATCTCTTGACTGGGTGAGAGCTTTCTGCTTAATTCAGAGACTCTGTCCCTCACCACCCCTTGTTGTAAATATTTTTGTCCACCCTAAGCGTGGAAGGGTATTCTCAGATGTGAGACCCTTGCTCATTGCACCATCAGGATTCAAGCAAACCGGGCCGAAGACGGCTGTAATGCCAGAAACCGGTCCCCGGGAGCTTGTTTCCTTCCCAGTGTAAGAATTGGCTTTTGTAGTTTGGTTTGCCCTGTTCCCATCATGCACTGGGACAGGAACAGACTAATTTGCATACAGCCAGGTTCTGAAACTGGGATGGTGCAGTGAGCTAAAAAACGGTGTTGGATCTAGCCCTGATCTCTTGACTGGGTGAGAGCTTTCTGCTTAATTCAGAGACTCTGTCCCTCACCACCCCTTGTTGTAAATATTTTTGTCCACCCTAAGCGTGGAAGGGTATTCTCAGATGTGAGACCCTTGCTCATTGCACCATCAGGATTCAAGCAAACCGGGCCGAAGACGGCTGTAATGCCAGAAACCGGTCCCCGGGAGCTTGTTTTCTTCCCAGTGTAAGAATTGGCTTTTGTAGTTTGGTTTGCCCTGTTCCCATCATGCACTGGGACAGGAACAGACTAATTTGCATACAGCCAGGTTCTGAAACTGGGATGGTGCAGTGAGCTAAAAAACGGTGTTGGATCTAGCCCTGATCTCTTGACTGCGTGAGAGCTTTCTGCTTAATTCAGAGACTCTGTCCCTCACCACCCCTTGTTGTAAATATTTTTGTCCACCCTAAGCGTGGAAGGGTATTCTCAGATGTGAGACCCTTGCTCATTGCACCATCAGGATTCAAGCAAACCGGGCCGAAGACTGCTGTAATGCCAGAAACCGGTCCCCGGGAGCTTGTTTCCTTCCCAGTGTAAGAATTGGCTTTTGTAGTTTGGTTTGCCCTGTTCCCATCATGCACTGGGACAGGAACAGACTAATTTGCATACAGCCAGGTTCTGAAACTGGGATGGTGCAGTGAGCTAAAAAACGGTGTTGGATCTAGCCCTGATCTCTTGACTGGGTGAGAGCTTTCTGCTTAATTCAGAGACTCTGTCCCTCACCACCCCTTGTTGTAAATATGGAATTGAGCAGCAATTGTGGTGCCATTGTTGAAGGCTGACAGAACAGTTTGAGTGTCAGTCATTCCAAAAGATCTGATCAAATTGGCCAATTCTGTAATGTAAATATTAAATAGTGTAGAGCTGATGGATGAGCTCTGCGGGATCCAACATGGAATCGTGAAGGGAGAGGATTTGTATAGGTTCAAGGCCACTGATTGCTGTATTTCTGAGAGAAAGCACGTGAATAAAGTTAGGGCTTTCTCTTTAGTCCACAAGGTACTCAAGCGGTTAATCAGATGCTTGTGGTCGAAAGTGTCAAATGCTGCCAACAGAACAAGGTGGATGACTGCTGCAGCTCCATTGCTATTCATAGCCGTCCTAATTTCCTCAGTGGCTTTGATCAAGGCCGTTTTGTTACTGTGCCCTGACCTAAAGCCAAATTGGGTCTCATCAAGATGATTGTTTTTTAGATGATTGGCTAACTGAGTGTTCATAATATTTCTCCACTATTTTAGTTGGAAGTGGGAGGCATGAGATTGAGTGGTAGTTGTTAGGGTGTGCCTGGTTAAGGTTGTGTGCCTTTAAAAGAGGTATTACAGAGGCCTTTTACCATAGGGAAGGGAAGACTCCAATATTAAACATGGAATTAGAAATAGCTGAGAGACTGATGCCTATGATTTCAGGGGACAGTTTAAGAACTGAAGGAGGTCAAAGGTCATGAAGGGAGCCAGAGTTGGCCTGTTTGATCATAATGGCTATTTGATCCCCGGTAACCGGAGAGAAATCTGGGAAAGAAGGTTGGGTGGAGTTGGTATGACAGCTATCCGTCTTAGCAACAGAGGAAGAAGATGCCATAAAATTGGAACATATTTGTTCCATTTTATACTGGAAGTTAAGTGCTAATGTCTCACATAAGGCTTGGGAGTGATTATTCACTACATTGCTGGAGTGTGTGGTAAGTTTGGTTACCACCTGAAAGAGCTCTTTGGTGTAGTTTTTAGCCCCATCGATTAACTGAGTATAGTAATTGCTCCTTTCCTAGATTAGTAGGTTTTTGTATTTAGATTAGGTGATCTTGTAAAGGGAGAGCTCACTTTCGTTAAATTGTGCCCGGCAGCATCTTTCCTGTCTTCTACAATTTTGCTTTTCAAGTCTGAAAGCCTCAGAAAGCTAAGGGGATGACAGGATTTTCCTATTATTAGAGATCTTTTTATAAGGAGCTAATTTATTGGCAGCAGAGTTTAGCCAGTTGTTAAAAAGTTGAGCGGCTTGTTCAGTTTCATCTTGCAGGTTAGATTTAGATTGGATCAGATGCTGACTAAGCAGGTTAATATCTATGTTCTTCCATGTGCGGAATTGAGAGAAATGGTTATTCCTTGAGCACAGATAGTGAGTTGTGGAAAATTAAGTTTTACTATGATGGCACAATGGTCTAACCAAACAAAGGGTAGGCTATGGCGAGTGATCTGTTAGTGAAGAGACCATCTAAAGTATGTCCAGACACAAGCATGGGTTTGTTAAGGATTTGACTAAGTCCTAACAAACTCATACTGTCTCAAATGGCTATGGTGTTTTTGTCTGTTAAAGCCTCAATGTGAAAGATAAAATCACCTAGTATATAATAAATTATTATTTTCACAGGCGCTGACCTCTAGAAGATGTATAACCACAATGGGGTGAACCTGTGGTCTGCGGAACCTGGGTACTGATAAGAAAAAACACAGTGGTTCCGTAGGAGTGCAAAAAATGACTTAAATAGGGTGCTTGGTACAAAACAAATGATTAACAATTATATCAAATCAAGATTAGCAAATCATTTTAATAAGGTTGGAACACTTGATTGAATTAAACAGCACTGACAAGTAGATGCTCTCAAAAATATTGTATTAAATAAATAGAGATTTTATGAGTATTTACAATTATTCACAAGGCTGTCAAAGCAGAATACATAGAATTGCAGTGACAAGAGGTAAAGTGACATTCAGTTCTCAGTGATAGTTGTGAGGTGCATATATACAAAGTGAAAGAATGAGGGAATTAGAAAAAAAGTCAGAAAACAAGGCCAACACAAACAGGCTTGCGTTTGGTCCTCTATCGGCGCACTCGCTATGCACATATGCTCAGCGGATGCGATCTTTGCTGAGCTAAGTAGCCCTCCCTTAGAGGAGGCGTGGTCATAGCGCGAGCAATGAGCTTTATGAAAACAAGTGGATAAAAGAAATGGAACTTAAAACCGGGGTCCAGCAACCCATGCAGCTTTCTCAGGCTCCCCTGTGAAGAGCTGTATCAGTTTAAGTTAAAACAAACAGAAAATAAAAATGAGAAAAATAAAATATAGAGTACAGCACAATCAAAAGATAACAGGTGATATACCTTTTGACTGAGCCAAGTGCACCAACTTGGCCTCACCCCCGCCCTACCAACAGGAGAGCTCGGTAGGGTGCAATGCATCAGTTGGGGCCTTGAGTCTTAGCCGTGCTTACCTGCCAGCTTGTGCCGTTACACTCCTTTAGTCAGCTTGAGAGCAGTGAAGCATCTCCTGACTGTTCTTTTTGCTCGTGGCAAGCAAAGCTTCTGGTCAGTGAGGCTGCAGTGCAGCACGTGTGGTGCGGGTGGCTCCACTGGAGTGTGCTCAGGACAGTCCCGTTTAGCGATCACTAGATCAGCCCTGCTAGAGTAACATATGGGGGGCCACACCAAGTATTCTCATCCTGTTCACCCCATACTCTCCCTCGAGCTACTGGAGCAGCGTAGTCTGGCTCTATCCTTTTATGTTTTGCTAGGCCATATAAATATATATTTTCACCTGGCCTTATGTACTCGTGTGATGCAATTATACTAATGAGACAGGGTGCACCAAGGATATAGAAAGTGCACCTATTGTGTGTTTTGACATATATATGCGTGGGCATAATATTTTTTTTGGTTTTCTGAAATCTAGTTTGCTGATATTAATCTTCTATAGGTTTAGAATGTAAGGTGGTGTGCTAAAATGCATCTAATGCAGTACATTTACCAGGGATTAGTGGGAATGAACCATTTTTGTGTTAATGCTTTCTTTATAAATTGTGACCAGTTGTTGCTTCTGCTTAAAAGGACGTGTATTAGGTATTGTGCCACATATAAGAGTACAGAACAATATAGCATAATTCATTATTAAAGATTGAATTTATTGGATTATATATAGGTTGTAGAACTACTACGTTTGAAAGAGAAATATTATTTTTGCATGATTGTGGGCCTAAAGCTTACAGTCAAAACATTTAATATACTGAAGTGAAAGTTGTTTTTCTGCATGTTTTTCCTCTGCAGTGGCAGACTAAAGGCATTCGTTACTTAGTGAAAAGAACATTGTATTTGAGAGATAGAGAGATGAGGAAGCGCAAGCAAAGCCAAATAATTTTAATGAAGAACAAAGGGAGTGTTACCAGTTGGTACTATCAGACAAAGGGAGGAGGAACCAACGGCACTTTGGAAGTGGAGACTGGAATATGGGAGTAGTTTTCAAGGTGCCAAGTTATTTTCTGGGAACTGGGAAACATATTATGATGTGTATCAGGTCATTCTTTCTAGAATAATCTTTGTGCATTTTAATTAGTTTACCCACCTTGGGTTAAGCTAGATTCCCTTTAGGCTTAGACAGGTGAAGGCCCCTCATGACATCTCTGATTGTGGCTTCATGCTATACATGACTCGTTACTTTTAAAACTCCTGCAGAGGTTCTAATGCTTACACCTTTCTTGCTAGTAAAATTCGAGTGGGTTTCCCTTTTCTTAATTCAGTGCAGGGTCAGTAGATGTTGCAAATATTTTCCATTTATTGGGAGATGGTTCAAACCATTCATCTAGTTATTAAGTCCTTTTCCTTATTTTCTGTATTGCAGCTACTGAGATCCTTATATGCTCTTTGCTGTTGAGGACCAATATTGTAAGACGCTTCGGTCTTCCTTTAATAACTTTATACCTTAACAGTATGTTCTTGAGATTGATTTATATTATTCTGGCTTTGAGTTTGTAATAAACCTTTTAACATCAAGTCACTGACTTAGGCACTTTTTTTGCTTTTGTTTTATTGAGCAGAGTTATATAGCAATCATATACAAGAGAAGACATTTCATAAACATTAAATATAAATAGCTGTTAATATCTTACTCATTAGATTGCAATATTAAGATAAAACATTATTTAATGAGTGGCTTAATCATTAAGACAAAACTATACTATATAGAAAAGTAAAGTGCCTTTGTGCCAAATTAGATTTTATACCTCCCTAGTCCCTTAGACATCCTTTAATAAAACAAGACTGAGATCTTATAATCTCGCTGCAATAGCAGTCACCCAAAGAGATACAGAAGTATTGCACAGTACTCATATTACTGCAGAAAGTGAATTTATGCCTACAATATAGAGAAAGGGGAGCAAGGGAGCAACTCGCAAAAGTGCCGAAATTTTGTAAGATACTTGTATAGCAGCATCCGACCCAAAACATGCAATCATGCCTAAAATACAAATGTAATAGCAGGCATCCGTTAAAGTGCAAAATGGATTTGTGGGGTACCAATATATGAGCAGCCCACACACAAGGTGCGATCATGCTTTCAACATACATAATATAGCTGCCAGCACGATAAGTGAAAATATATAATACAGTACACATATAACAATATCTGTCTCCGAAAGTGCAATTGTGCCTTTGATAACTACTATACTACTGTTTCTGGGGCCACATTTTCTATTACCTATTTGAAAAAATAAATATCAACAAGAGTAAAATGGACATTTTAATATGGGCTACCATACCTACTAGTGTGACAGGAAGAAGTGTAAATAAATCCTTAACCTTCTTCATCATAACCACATAGTTTAATTGGTAAAACTCGGAACAGCTATTTTTTACATATATCCCTAAATATTGGAATGGGTTCAGAGAGCAAGCCTGCTGCTGAAGAGAAGAAGGGAGATTACTAGCATAGATGTTAAATAAAAGCAGTTCTGATATATTCTGATTGATTTTATATCCCCCAGTCATATTGAAATGCTCAAACTCGTCAAACAGCTTTTGGATGATCTGCTCTTTTCGCCTAAGGTAGAGAATAATACTGTCCATAAATAATTTTAATTTGGACATCCCTATTATAGGAGCCTCAATCCCCTCATTCTTCTGAATCCTCACTGTGAAGTTCTCTATAAAAATGTAAGTAAAACTGGGGACAAATGGCACCCCTGCTGCATTCCCCTGTTTATATCTACAACCCCTGCTAGATTAGAATAAACAAACAACTTCACTTGAGACCCTTGGTATAGATTCCGAAGCATTTCAATGAATTGAGAAGAAACACCAAACCTTGTTAGACCAGAGAAGACAGCATCCCAATTTACCAAGTCAAATGTTCTGCATTGACCATTAATATGACTGCAGTGATTTTGTTTACTGCCAAATATTCTAGTGCGCGCACTAAGAAGTCTGTATTGACTGATATCACACTACCAGCCACAAACCCTGTCTGATGATAATTTTATATTGGCGCCTGAACTGCCACAGAATTGTGATTTGCCCATATTTTCATTAAAAGCACGTAATCTGTATTGATTGACATGTATACTTCTAAAATCCAATAAAAAGGTTTTTCAAAAATAAAAGCATGTAATCTGTATTCAACAAGCTAATTGGTTGACATCTCTTGGATTTTAATCCTTGATTAAAGGCTGACAACCATTAATTCCTTAAAGGCCGATGGGACCTCCCCTTCTTTCCTTATGAAATTGAAGGGCTCCGTCAAGGAGGGTGCAAGCTAACATTGTTAGACAGTGGGCAGCACAGGCTACTCCAACACATCAGGAATGGTGTAACGACATGGATGGAGCCATGGTGGCAGAGAAGGCAGTATATACACATAATGGATGCCCTGAGACGTGGAGGCCGGTTTGGGGAAAGTGGAACGATTTTAGAGGGAATATCTGTGACCCACCACTTGACGAGTCAGCAACATACATTAGTGAGTAAAGGAAGCAAAGCGGAGTTATTCACATAACTATATTGTTAATGCAATGATTATATAACCCTTCGAAAAAGGCTGTTTGTGATGGCAAGCATGTGACTATATTTAATACTCTGTAACTGAACTGATGCATGTTAACCCAATCTATACTACTATAATAAAGGAAGAACTTTCAGCCTTTGAGGCGGGTAAACTCGGGAACCACAGCGCCAATCCACACACCCGATACACCGTTGGAATCGTCAGGGTGTGTAGATGGTTATAGGCTATATAATTTTTTTTTAAAAACGTTATTTAAAAAATTTACAGGGAAAAAATAAATTAGTCCCTCAGAAGTAGCGCCGGCCGCGACGTGCGTGCTCACGTCAGGAGCGTGGGGAAGAGCGGCGTCCAGGAGCGCGACGAGGAGCGGCGGACATGGTGCGGGGGAGGAGCGGTAACGTGAGGAGCAGCGGACAGGCCAGCGGCGGTGCGAGCATCGGACAGGCTGGAGGAGCGGCGGCTTAGGTAAGGGAGAACTCCACACACAATGTTTGATATTATTTCAAAAGAACTTTGTTCAACTCTTATTCAATATGCGAAATTAATCCTGCAATGAAGAATTTTGGAAACACAAAAGAGAAAACACAATAGCCCAAAACAAACAGATGTCCAACACACACAAAAAAGAATTTTTCAATCGTTTTAAAAGTAGAGGAGAGAAGACTCTACTGTTTATTCTCTATAAAATTCCTCCTCATGATACAGTACACAAATATGCAGTTTTTGTAGAACAGGGGGTTACCAAAGGGTAAAGTGCACAGAGTGAGAAATGAGTGCTCGTGTAAGATAGAAAAGGACCAAGATGGTCAGGGGGCGGTGAATTATAAAATGTCTTTGAGTCCAAGGTTAAGATAATCCTTGGCGTGGTTCAACAAGAGCCTGCCCTCAATGGTTATTATGCAAAAAAATGTCAATCTTTTTTGCTGTCTTTGCGGCGATCAATTTGCTCGTTGCTTTGTATTTTCAGAGGGGTGAGTGGGCAGGGGCACAAAAGATGCAGGCTCCAAGAAGAGGGGGAGATTGTCGACGTTTCGACCCAAGGATACGAAGGGCAATTGATATCCTCATGGACGGGTCTTCATCAGGACGGGAAGGTGAAGGGAGGGAGCTAAGTTACATTACATTCATGTAACCCCAGCGGTGTGGGCGGACACCTGTAACAACAAATGTGAGGGCTAAGTATTTCAAACCAACAACATGAAGGTTAGAACTGATTGTCAGTACTCCAAAGGCACTCACCCTTTATTGGTGTGCCATATGCGAAAAGTCAATTGGGTTTTTGAAAGCCATCCAAACGTGCTCTCGAGTACTGGAGAGAAAAGGAAAACACAAAGCCATCAGTGCTGTGTTTCCTAAGGTACAAATGGACATGAAAAACATTGACTGGACTGAGACATTACTACACACAATGACATTACATAAAAAGCGCTTGAAAACGCTGGTTGCACTCACCCTCGCTGTCAAGGGCGATGGATGGGTATTGATTGGTCGGTCGAACAGTATACACGCTGTGTCTGTAGGCAAGAGTGTATAGTTAGCTAACTAGATTCACAGTCCAAAAGAGAGGTTGAGTAGGAAAGTTAAAGGATGCTTGTTGCCATAACATACCTCCTTAGTCGGACTGCGCGACCTATCAATGGGGCTCTGTCTGCTGGCGACTGCTGAGAGATGCTCAGTCGGCGCCGAATTAAGTAGTGGACGTGACGGCAACGTGCACGCCTCTAAGACTCACGCTAGAGCCGGGGCTGTTGCCTAGCAACATGTATTGTTTGGAGTGAAGACAGACTCCAGGCCTATTAGAAGTTTGGAAAACATAGTAAACATAGGATAAAGCTGTATGCAAATAGAATAATTTACAAGGTATATGTTATACAGTACATAATTATAAGATGCAAAAAGAATTATATACATGTCGGTCATATAATTACATACAGTTTCATAAGAATGTTGACTGATCGCATGCCCGCATCAAAAAGTAAAACAGAAAGTTAGATTCAACCATTGTACAGGGTAGCCATTTGCCTTGTTGTTTCCTCATATTCATTTAAACCCCGGTTGACCGTGTCAAATATATGCATCCATTTGCATTCTCTGAGGTTTAGGGTGCTGGCAAAATTCCCACCCCTTACATTCACTTGGACTTTCTCCAAAACCCACCATTTGATGCTTTCTGGCGGGTGATCAAAGGTCAAAAAATGTTCCACCAGGGGGGCGCCCTGTACCTTACAGCGTATCCTGCTTACATGTTGCAGAATACGAGCTTTAACTTTCTGTATAGTCTGGCCTACATATAGGAACCCACATGGACACATGATCGCATAGATAACTCCAGCGGAGTTACAGTTGGTGTGTTGGCGCATGGTGTGGGTGTAGTTGTTAGCGTCCACTGTTTTATTTCCAGAGTCATGGGGCAAGCTTTACATGAGCCACACTTGTAGTGGCCGACCACAGGTGGAGTATTCCAAAGAGTTGTTTGTGTATTGTTGGGTTTACTGTGAAGCAAAGATCGGACTACATGGTCTCTTACGCTCCTCCCTTTCCTGAACGCATGCATGGGTGGGTCAGGGATCCCTATCTCATCTGCCACTAAGTGCCAGTGACCATTTATGATTCTCTTAATGTCACTGCTCCTGGTGTTAAAGGTAGTAACACAAGCCATTCTATTGTTGGTGTCCTTCTCTTTCGATTTGGGTTCGAGGAGGAATTCCCTGTGGCAGAACCATGCTTTTTTGCGGGCCTTTTTGAGCAATCTGCGTGGATATCCCCTGTCAGCCAAGCGTTCAATCAGTAACGATGATTTATTAAAAAAGTCAACCTTCCGGCTACAATTCCTACGCAACCTCAGGAACTGCCCGTAAGGTAGGTTATCCCTGAGGTTGCGTGGATGATGGCTCGAGTAGCGAAGCAGGGTGTTTCTTTCACTAGGTTTTCTGTAGAGTGTGGTCCGTAAGTGTCCCTCATCTTCTACTATGCTGATGTCAAGGAAGTTAATCTTTATATCGCTAAAGTCTAGTGAGAGTTGGATGTCGTTGGACCGGCTGTCTATCTTACACGAGCACTAATTTCTCACTCTATGCACTTTACCCTTTGGTAACCCCCTGTTCTACAAAAACTGCATATTTGTGTACTGTATCATGAGGAGGAATTTTATAGAGAATAAACAGTAGAGTCTTCTCTCCTCTACTTTTAAAACGATTGAAAAATTATTTTTTGTGTGTGTTGGACATCTGTTTGTTTTGGGCTATTGTGTTCCCAAAATTCTTCATTGCGGGATTAATTTCGCATATTGAATAAGAGTTGAACAAAGTTCTTTTGAAATAATATCAAACATTGTGTGTGGAGTTCACGTCTAGGACCACCATATCTGTAACACTTAATACCCAGGTCCTAGGACTTTCTTTGGGTTACCCCATATATAATAACGATTTCTTGAGCAGGGATTCCTGCGAGGGTGTTTTGTATGTTAAATGTACCCAATGTGTTTCTGTTTTGCATGATCATTTATCCACAAGTATTACGTAGGAGATGGCAGAGAAAGACACTCTAACTTATAGTGAGGAGTATATTAACAAACTCATTGAGGCCCAGAAGGGTGGCAGCTTCCTGGGACGCACCACAACTCCCATTGACCTCACTTTGAATGACAAAATCAATAAAGTGGAAAGACTAGAGAAAAAGCTAATCCGCACTAGGCTACATGGCCATGTACTAACCCAATATTTACAGGCAAATGTGATTCCTATAGGTTTACAGGTGAGGAACGAACCAGCCATATTCATAGACAACCCAAAGTTTAAAGGTAACTTCAGGTTTATCAGTAATAATTGCTCCAGGCACTGGATGGTGCTTGGAGTGGAGACTGCTCTTGAAGAGGTAGAGCGCCTGATAAAAGAAATTGTAGATCTCAGAAAGGAGATAATAGATGACAAGGTTTTGAACAACGCTAAAGAAGCGTTGGAACGCCTTGAGAAAACACTGAAAGACTTCAATACCTTTACACAATCAACTAAACTAGATAAACTAGCAAAGGACCTGAAGTTTTACGATAAGAAATCAGTCTACCAATATTTGGCAGAGGGTTATTACAAACAGGAGTCCCAGGGGAGGTTTTCAACCAGGGGGAGAGGTGGATACAGGAGGTACACCACCTTTTCCGACTCCTCTGCCACCAGCAATTCAGAAAACGAGCAGGAAAGACCGAGCACCAGCAGTAGCACATACCCTGACTACTCAAACACTTTTTTAGAAGAGGAACAATGGGGAGGGTACCAAGGCAGAGGCCGTCCCTGGGGGAGACCCAGGGGGCGCGGACAATCGAACTGGAATCAAGGAAGGCGAGGAACGGAAAAGAAACAGGTCCACTTCAGACCGGAAGCACATGGGGAAATCAGAACCCGGCAGAAACACTACAGGTGGTAGCATTTCAACCTGAAACCAAGCAAGACAGCTCGATAATCAATCTGTCTACCTATGTTCTAAAACCAGAGGAGTCCAAAATACTTGAAAAAGGCCTCTCATTTGTCCCCACCAGCCTTCCCAACACATTCAATTTGAAAACTGAGCTGCACCAGTTTTTCAGAAAGGTGAGATTGAAACAACACTTCAACAAAATCCCTTTTAAACCGATATTCAGTAATACCGGGTTACGGCCACCCTCTACATTTACGCCACCGGCAAAGATGATGTCGCGTAAAATTCTGGCATTTGAGCAAGTGGTGATGAGAGATATCAACCAGGTGCTAGCAAAAAAGAAATATACTAAATTCAATACCAGCAAACAAGAGAGACTGGCACTGGAATCACTTAAACAAAACCCTGATATCGTGATAAAACCAGCCGATAAGGGTGGGGCGATTGTCATACAGAGCAGGGATGACTACAAATCCGAGATAATCTCACAGCTAGGGGTGGAAGGCAACTACAGGAAACTGCAGGCAGATCCAACTAAGGAGATAAGCGCTGATATTAAATCTATCACTAGCAAGGCCCTAGAGGATGGTTTCCTGACCAAACACGAATATGAGTATCTTAACAACAGCCATCCTAGACTACCCACGATCTGCACACTCCCCAAGGTGCACAAACGGCTAGACAAACCTCCTGGACGACCGATCGTCTCCGGTTGTGGTTCAGTGTTGGAACCCCTCTGTAAGTACATGGATATATTCATAAAACCTATTGCTGAGGCAACCACGGCTTACCTGAGAGATACTATGCAGGTGAT
Organism: Lissotriton vulgaris; assembly: GCF_964263255.1. Classification (NCBI taxonomy): domain Eukaryota; kingdom Metazoa; phylum Chordata; class Amphibia; order Caudata; family Salamandridae; genus Lissotriton; species Lissotriton vulgaris. Next base: position 483,074,148 of record NC_141689.1, read on the forward strand.
ACAATTGGTGGATGAGTACCCCTTTGACCGAACTAACAACTTGTTGGTCACAATGGATGTAACCTCACTCTACACCAACATCCCACAAGAGGCTGCACTTGAAGTAATTAAAGGGGTTCTGGATGAAAGGCTGAGACCTTGCCAGGTCCCGACGACTTTCATTCTGGATCTCCTCGAAATCGCTATGAAGAAGAACTTCTTTTACTTTGAGGGAGACTACTATGTCTAAACTAAGGGCGTAGCCATGGAGGCAAGTTTTGCCCCAGATCTGGCTATAATCTTCATGGACTCATATGAGCATAACTTTGTATTGAATGAGACCAACCCTTACCGTGAAAACATCGTACTATGGCGTCGTTACATAGACGATGTGTTGATGATATGGCAGGGTAGTAAGGAACATTTAAGAAACTTTCACATCTGCCTTAACAGCCAGTCCAACGACATCCAACTCTCACTTGACTTTAGCGATAAAAAGATTAACTTCCTTGATATCAGCATAGTAGAAGATGAGGGACACTTACGGACCACACTCTACAGAAAACCTAGTGAAAGAAACACCCTGCTTCGCTACTCGAGCCATCATCCATGCAACCTTAGGGATAACCTACCTTACGGGCAGTTCCTGAGGTTGCGTAGGAATTGTAGCCGGAAGGTTGACTTTTTTAACGAATCATCGTTACTGATTGAACGCTTGGCTGACAGGGGATATCCACGGAGATTGCTCAAAAAGGCCCGCAAAAAAGAATGGTTCTGCCACAGGGAATTCCTCCTCGAACCTAAATCGAAAGAGAAGGACACCAACAATAGAATGACTTGTGACATTAAGAGAATCATAAATGGTCACTGGCACTTAGTGGCAGATGAGATAGGGATCCCTGACCCACCCATGCATGCGTTCAGGAAAGGGAGGAGCGTAAGAGACCATGTAGTCCGATCTTTGCTTCACAGCAAACCCAACAATACACAAACGACTCTTTGGAATACTCCACCTGTGGTCGGCCACTACAAGTGTGGCTCATGTAATGCTTGCCCCATGACTCTGGAAATCAAACAGTGTACGCATAACAACTACACCCACACCATGCGCCAACAAACCAACTGTAACTCCGCCGGAGTTACCTATGCGATCATGTGTCCATGTGGGTTCCAATATGTAGGCCAGACTATACAGAAAGTTAAAGCTCGTATTCTGCAACATGTAAGCAGGATACGCTGTAAGGTACAGGGCGCCCCCCTGGTGGAACATTTTTTGACCTTTGATCACCCGCCAGAAAGCATCAGATGGTGGGTTTTGGAGAAAGTCCAAGTGAATGTAAGGGGTGGGAATTTTGCCAGCACCCTAAACCTCAGAGAATGCAAATGGATGCATATATTTGACACGGTCAAGCGGGGTTTAAATGAATATGAGGAAACAACAAGGCAAATGGCTACCCTGTACAATGGTTGAATCTAACTTTCTGTTTTACTTTTTGATGCGGGCATGCGATCAGTCAACATTCTTATGAAACTGTATGTAATTATATGACCGACATGTATATAATTCTTTTTGCATCTTATAATTATGTACTGTATAACATATACCTTGTAAATTGTTCTATTTGCATACAGCTTTATCCTATGTTTACTATGTTTTCCAAACTTCTAATAGGCCTGGAGTCTGTCTTCACTCCAAACAATACATGTTGCTAGGCAACAGCCCCGGCTCTAGCGTGCGTCTTAGAGGCGTGCACGTTGCTGTCACGTCCACTACTTAATTCGGCGCCGACTGAGCATCTCTCAGCAGTCGCCAGCAGACAGAGCCCCATTGATAGGCCGCGCAGTCCGACTAAGGAGGTATGTTATGTCAACAAGCATCCTTTAACTTTCCTACTCAACCTCTCTTTTGGACTGTAAATCTAGTTAGCTAACTATACACTCTTGCCTACAGACACAGCGTGTATACTGTTCGACTGACCAATCAATACCCATCCATCGCCCTTGACAGCAAGGTTGAGTGCAACCAGCGTTTTCAAGCGCTTTTTATGTAATGTCATTGTGTGTAGTAATGTCTCAGTCCAGTCAATGTTTTTCATGTCCATTTGTACCTTAGGAAACACAGCACGGATGGCTTTGTGTTTTCCTTTTCTCTCCAGTACTCGAGAGCACGTTTGGACGGCTTTCAAAAACCCAATTGATTTTTCGCATATGGCACACCATTAAAGGGTGAGTGCCTTTGGAGTACTGACAATCAGTTCTAACCTTCATGTTGTTGGTTTGAAATACTTAGCCCTCACATTTGTTGTTACAGGTGTCCGCCCACACCGCTGGGGTTACATGAATGTAATGTAGCTTAGCTCCCTCCCTTCACCTTCCAGTCCTGATGAAGGCCCGTCCATGAGGATATCAATTGCCCTTCGTATCCTTGGGTCGAAACGTCGGCAATCTCCCCCTCTTCTTGGAGCCTGCATCTTTTGTGCCCCTACCCACTCACCCCTCTGAAAATACGAAGCAACGAGCAAATTGATCGCCGCAAAGACAGCAAAAAAGATTGACATTTTTTTGCATAATAACCATTGAGGTCAGGCTCTTGTTGAACCACGCCAAGGATTATCTTAACCTTGGACTCAAAGACATTTTATAATTCACCGCCCCCTGACCATCTTGGTCCTTTTCTATCTTACACGAGCACTAATTTCTCACTCTATGCACTTTACCCTTTGGTAACCCCCTGTTCTACAAAAACTGCATATTTGTGTACTGTATCATGAGGAGGAATTTTATAGAGAATAAACAGTAGAGTCTTCTCTCCTCTACTTTTAAAACGATTGAAAAATTCTTTTTTGTGTGTGTTGGACATCTGTTTGTTTTGGGCTATTGTGTTTTCTCTTTTATGTTTCCAAAATTCTTCATTGCAGGATTAATTTCGCATATTGAATAAGAGTTGAACAAAGTTCTTTTGAAATAATATCAAACATTGTGTGTGGAGTTCACGTCTAGGACCACCATATCTGTAACACTTAATACCCAGGTCCTATGACTTTCTTTGGGTTACCCCATATATAATAACGAGATAAGGGAGAGGCGGACATGGAGTGGGGGAGGAGCGGTGACGTGAGGAGCAGCGGACAGGCCAGCAGCGGTGCGAGCAGCGGACAGACGGGAGGAGCGGCGGCTGAGGTAAGGGGACCCATGTCGGGGCAGGCGGGGGTCGGGGCAGGCGGGGGACGGGCCGGGCGGGGGCCCGGGCTGCTGGACAATGTCGGGGCGGACGGGGGTCGGGGAAGCCTGTTGCTCCCGGACAAGGTCGGGACGGGCTGCTAGTATGTAATAAAAACAACTAAAAAAAAGAAGGGTGCAAGCTCGCCGGCAAATGCTTTAAAAATCTCTGTAGGAAGACCATCGTTGCCACAAGCCTTCCCACAAGGCATTGAGGAAAGAGCTGAGGTTCTGTAATTCTCGAGTCAGACTCCATTTTATATTGTGCCACCATTTTGTGTTGCCCTCACGTAGGCCTGTGAAGGTAACCTGGCGAATAAAGTGGCCTGGCCTTCTTAGTCCATGTATACATTAACTAAGGCTTCTTTTTGACTTTGAAATGAACTGTAAGAAACTGACCTCTTCACCAGAAACTGACCTCGCAAAGCCAATTTCCCTGATCGATCTTTGTCTGAGATTGCCAATCAATGTTCAGGACATCGTTAACTTTTAGTTTCCTTGCACATGCCTTATCTTGTTCATCATCTGTTACTGTTTCTTTTTATGGTTCTTCATTACATGGGTTATGCTTTCAATTATAGGTTTGTCCGGCTTTTGGAGGTTGAATTTGGGACATTTATATTGATTAACTTTTGGGTTGGGATACTGTACATGTAATCATGCCAGGCCCTGCAGTGCCATCTAAATCAGATTAACCTTTGGGAACTATGTAATTATAATGTTTTGCCCATTTCCTGCTAAAACTCCAAAGCCTACTCACCTGCTGACCCTCCAGATTTTCCATTTATTTAGGAATGTAATTGGTACAACTCCCCTACATGCCTGGGGCAGGATAAAGAGTATATAATATGTGAAGTGAGACCATTCTAGCAGACTGCCTCATTCAGTTGCTAAGGCTTCTATGTGACGTAGTCTCACTCATTTGAGTTTAATAAAGATGTTATTTTATATTCCAGCTTCTGTGTCAACTTCTTTGTATTAGTGGAACCCCTGAGAAGTGGATTTTTGATTTCTACAGAGCTTGCTGTATCTCTACCCCTGATATCCTCACAGCCATTCTCTCAACCTGGGAATTTGTCAACTGCAGCAGCCTACTGGATTGAAAGAATTGAGATATACTATCCTGAGGGACGGAGTTCTTACTTTCATACTAATTTTTATAATGCTGAAAGAATATATTGAACACTTCGACTCTATCACAAACTGTTTCCCCTGTCCCAGGCTTCTGTAACTCGGTAACTAGTGTCACATCCTGTTTAACCCGCGTTGACCATGCAAGAAATTTACCAATCATCTGGCTCTGCTCATATACCCACTGTTGAAAAGCCCTTGAGCTATTTTTCATCCAGGATAAAAAAAAATCCCTCAAATTGTATTAAGCTTTATCCAGCAGATTATCTATAAGAGATTGTGAACCCTGGGGCATATTTCTCTTCTGGAGAGCAGCATCCACTCACTGCGGATTGGGGCTCAGCTATTCCCTCTGCACAGTTTTTAGATTGTTGGGCTATATAAGCAATTACCTGCCCCCAGATTGTTGTCTTAAAGGCTCCCCAGTGCCTTTATTCTACAGAAAAAAATCCCCAAAGTATGTTCCCATAACCTTTAACCACTCTTGCTTGGCAAGAAGATTGTGATCCCTCTGCCACCCGGACCTCTCCCTTATCCTTGCCTTCAACTCCACTCAATGGTAAGCAGGGAATGATCAGAAAATGAGTTTGCCCAAATATCCGAACCCACACATTTAAGGGAATGAGAAATTAGGGAATAATTAATTAGGGAAGCTGTATGACAGCTTTGAGAGAAGTACGTGTATTGTGTGATTCCCAAGTGGTCCCTATGCCACGGGTCGGTCAATTGGTAGTCCTGATTCAATGCATCTGACACTTTTTTGTTTTCGGCTTTAATTGTTTTTTAGTTTCGTTGGATGTATCCCAGACAAAATCCGGGATAACGTTAAAATCCCCACCTAAAATGATTGGGCCTACTGCTCCCATAGCCATATTGTTGATCTGGTTTGTTGCATTGGGTCATCAATAATCGGGGCATAATTATTCACCAACTTCAAGGAATTGCCATTTACATTAACTTTCAGTCAGATCTATCTGCCTTCAGGGTCCCTGCAAACTTACGAGACCAGCCACTCCACTCCTTTACCTAGGTACACTTTTATTCCCCCAACCGCCAACCCAGCTGAAGCAAAATATATCTTTAAATAATGCTTAGGAATAAAAAGTTTCAGGAAGTTGCTTTTTAGGTGGATTTCCCGAAGAAATAGAACTTGTGGTTCAAACAAGGTTAGCCGTCTGATAAAGCCCCTTTATTTCTTTTTATTAGACATCCCATTGACCATGCTAGAAATACATCTAGCTTTAAAACCCATTACCATGATAGCACTCTCTTAATTGTGTCCTCCCTATATAGTAAAAAACTAACAATACATAATCTACTATGCTGCTGCTCTTCTTTGCTAAACATGCTCCCTACCACCCATGCACCCCTCCCCCATCCTGGAACCACCCTGTGACCCCCACCAAGCCCCCAACGCCTGCGAGAGGGGGATGGCTCACACTACCCCATTTGCTTCAGCAGTTGCCCTCCCTGGGTGCCATGATGTTGCAGCTCTGTGGGCACCCGACTCACCCCCCACCTCCATTTCCACTCCACATTAATATTGTTCATTCCACTGACCCAATTCAACACTGAGCATTTAAAACTTAATTAGAAATATTTTGCATAAACTCCTGAGCCTAACCAAGATTAGTAAACATATGAAACTGCCCTTTGACCAAGACTCGTAACTTTGATTGTTGCACAATGGTTGCTTGAGCGTCCTGTGCTTTCAACAAGTACAACATTTTCACAAATTATTTTCTGCAGGGACCTGCCTCAGCTGACATATTTAAAAACAAGCATTTGCAATGCAATAGGTCTCGCATTTATGCAAGTTCGAGCTGTTGGCATTGTAAATGACAATGCCTTTTTATTTTTGTTTTCGTTTTTAAAACATAAATAAAAGGCATTGTCATTTACAATGCCAATAGCTTGAACTCGTGTAAATGCGAGCTTTTTTGCATTGCAAATGCTTGTTTTTTTAAGTTAGGTGGGTACAAATAAAGGACGCTGTTTACACTGTAGCTAATAGGCCCAGATCTTTCATGAACTTTTATTTATCTAAAAATAGTTTGACGATGTTACATTAGAATGTATGTAATGCACCGGATGGGGGGGGGACGAAACCAAACCATCATTACGTCGTAGGTACGCATTGTATTTGCATTTTACTGTTCACTATCTGTATGCGTAGTACTTTGGTTGTCCTATGGCATATATGTGTTGCTTATTTAAGCCTATTCCGTTTTTGCTTTCTGGTAGTCCGTTTTTGCGTTCTGTTTGTTGTAGGTGTGAAATTCCTGTTAGAATGCAGTGCATTAAAGTGACACATATATTTTGGATGGGGTGGTGGGGGAGTGGGGGGGTGCGGGGTACCTGTACTACTGCAGTCCTAGTGCAAGCACTGTGCAAGTACCAGAATAGAAAGAGTAAAACTACGCTTGGTTCACTTACATGGACAACCTGTGCTCCCAATTTGTGGGGTGTAAATCCATTACCAAATATTATTAAGGCATAACGTTTGCAGTTGTCGACTTTGTTATAGCCAAGTGTAATCGAATATTTTACTGCAACGGATTCGGTGAAAGTGAATCGAGACGGTAACTCCCAGAATGCATCAGCAAGTTAAAGTCCAAACCTGTCCGCATGATATACCTCTGGCGACGTGGAATCACATACCAACAGTAATTTAAAGGTGACCAGATGACTCAAATTTCCTATGCAGACACGCACAAACGTACTTTCCTCCCAGGTGGCCCAAACACCTCCTATCTGCGTCTCTTCCCCCTGCTCTAATGACGCAGACAAGGCAAGCAGGTTATCTGCAACTAGTGAACAGCAGCAGCTCGGCAGCCACAAGCAGGGAGAAGGTATGAAGCCTTCACTGCAGAGTATTACCATATCATGTGGCAAGGAATTTACCAAAGCGGCTGCTGAAGGAGTGGACCCGAATAGGCACGCGCCGGTTTCCAATCCAACCAGCCGCGATGCAGCAGCCGCATCCTTAAACCAAACGAGCCAGCAGCTGCACTGAGCCCCATCTGCTGGGGGGGGGGGGCGCCAGGAGGGTGCGAATGGAAGCAGCTCTGATTAGACCCAGCCCATGAGGCGAGTGCACCAACCTTTCCCCGGCACACACCCCCTCTGCCACTTGCATACTAATGACTTGGTTTGTTAACTCTCGGAAGGCTGAAATACCTCTGTCCTTCACCCACTTGTGGCTAGCGCGGCGCGCGCACCAGTGGGTCAGAGGCAAGCTTTTTGCAAAAAAAGAGTGAAGCAAAACAAAAATGCGAGAGCGGGACGGAGGAGGGATGCGGGCAGAGGGAAGGGGGGGCGAGAGCAGGACGGTGGAGGGCTGCGGGCAGAGGGAAGGGGGCGAGAGCAGGACGGAGGAGGGCTGCGGGCAGAGGGGGTGAGAGCAGGACAGAGGAGGGCTGCAGGCAGAGGGGGCGAGAGCAGGCTGAAGGAGGGCTGCGGGCAGAGGGAAGGGGGGCGAGCGGAGCCGAGCAGCTCCAGAAAGAGCTGAAGGCGAGAGACAGGCACAGACACAGACGCAACGCCCACGGATCGCATCAAGCCGGGGAAAAGAGTATGGGACCTCGGCAAGAGGGAGGGTGTGGGGGCGGGACTTAAAAAAAGAGACAGAAACGCCCACGGATCGCATCAAGGCGGGGAAAATAGTAATTGACACATATCTCTTCCAATGGCTAGCCTCCATTTACGAAGCTAGCCAATGGAAGAGAAAGGCGGGATAAAGCCACACACTGTTGAAGTTGTTAAATCTTCGGCTCCGTCCCCCCCACTGCTTCGCAGTGGGATGGTAGCCTCGACCAAATACATTACACTGAGGTATGTTAGACGTCGAAAACTGTTTCTTCTCAATAGCTGTGGCTAGTATAAATACTTAAATGCATTCATCGGTGAGGTTCAGCAATACTGTCACTGGAAGTTTGGAATTTGGGAATGGTTGAGGCAGGACCCGATGTGCTTGTCAAATCTCATGAATGTTCTGGAAAAGCATACATCTTGATGAAAGCATCCCCTCATTGAAGGACTAGCAGACACCAGCAGCCCTCTGGAACTCCAATCAGGCATAAATTAGAACAAAGCGAGTGATTTCACAGCTCCTAAATTTTATATTCGAATCAAGACTTGCTTTCTTAATTGGCTGACTTGCTTTTGCATTAAGCTGACCTGGTCTTGTAGTCGCGAAATTCTAGATTCAGACTTCCTGCATTCTGTTTGAAAATTTGCCATCGCTTCTTCGATTTTAGATTGCTTGTGGGGCTTTTAGTTCTCTAATTTCATCCAAAATGACATTAAGCAGTGTCTCTATATATCCCACAGTGCGTGACCTTAGCACCTTCCTGTCCATTCTGATGTTACGTCTCCTGGAGCAGAGATAATACTGAAGCCTGGAGCTGCTCTTGTGAGATTATCTCAGATCTAAAGGCTGGACTTAATGACTGAGATTGCAACTGAGATTGCTGGGAATCAAAGTCCTGACACTGCCCTGACCCTATAGTTGAGCCTGTGAGACTACTAGCAGGCCCACATCAGAGGGTTGAAGTATTCCCAGGTTTTCCTACTTTCCCTTTCATAAACAGTAGATTCTCTGTTGTTTTGATTTGATTTGCAGTAGCGGTAGCATCTTTTATGTCAGCCTAGAGCATATAATTTTCAGTTTCATTCTCTTTCTCCTTAAAGTTCAATCAATTTGCGGCTCTCAATAATCTCTTTTTGTATTTCCACCCCTGTCAGGAAGTCCACCCTAGGGACTCTGTCTACTACCCCCATCTGCTGAGGGACACCTACCAGGCAGTGGGCGCACCCCACATGATCTGCTGCTACCACATTCAGAACCCTCCCCTTTCCTACTTGGAGTCGCATCCACTTCCTGAATGTGGAGTGACAGTAATGCTGTTTGATGGACGCAATGGTAGCAAGGAGCTGCGCATCAATTTTTGGCAACTTGATCTGGCACAGGAGCAGTGGCAGCAAGGAAAAGGGGTCCTCTGCCCAGGGAAGCACAGGAATGGCACAGCCTCAGCAGCTTGAAAAAGAGGGAGAAATAAAGAAGACTCCAAGGAGGGCGTTACATGAGGAGAACCACCAGGTTTCACATCAGGGGTAAGTGCTTGGCTGCATTTTAGCCATATGCAGTTGTACCTGGTTGTGGGTCACTGGGCAGGATTCTGACCCAACTTTGCAAACAATACTCCCCTCAGAGGGTTCATAATTTAGCAAATTAAAGGCTGGCATCAGGTACTGTGTGGAGGAAGAAATTAATAACCAAATATGGGGAAAGATTTAAAAGCTGTCAATTTCATAGGGAACCTGGATGCCACTTCAACATTAGCCATCAGAGCAAAAAATCTAGCAGTGCAAGTGAAATCAGCATCAGCAGGAGCAGATCACAGCTTCCAGCCTTGCCATGGGTCAGGACTAGCAAATAAGTCCACTGAGGTCTGAAGACGGGGCTGGTAGGATTTAGACGTTCATTGTGTGGTCCTAATGATCTCACTGTACCTTAAGATTTAAATTGTTGGTAAGCCCATTTCCTCTCAGCCTACAAAAAAGGTCTATTGACCAGAACTGAATTGGAAGGACCAGCCAACACCATTCTCACTACCCGCTCACCTCTGATGGCCACTTTATTCATACTAACTGTATCATCCCAATTAACAGTGGCTAGTCCAGATTATCCTCCTCCAGAGACAGCCTGCTCCAGTTTGTCTGCGCTTCTCCATTGGATCAACTCAATCTGTATTAATTCTTCTAGGCTCATGCACTAGACATATGTTCTCTCACTATCCACCATCCATAAAGCCACTCATTTATGTGCGCATTCATCCATCCTTCAACCACTAATTCTTGCATTTCCCGCCTCAGCCATTGGCACAGATCACATACAAACCTACTGATCAACGGAAATAATTTTCACATATTCACAAGAGTTATTGATCTTGCCAAAGCTTGTTGTATTATCCAAAATCAACATGTTTCTGCATATATGCCCTAAGTTGTTGAACTTGTTAATCACCACAATAATGTATTTTTTTGTACAACATTTGATTGCACGGTTTTCCACAGAAAAATCCACCATGGCGCCAAACAAAATAAGAAAGAAACAGCAGGACACAAGTCATAAAAATAGAAGTGGTGGGACTGACCTAGTTAATCAGTAAGCAAGTGGCAACACAGCGCGTGACATCACGCCGTGTGACATCACAAGAAGTGACATCACATACATATTTAGCAGGTGCATCATGAGTACATTGGAGCACATTTTGAGTATACTTGTAACTCTCCTGAATTAGGCAGAAGATTCACATTTTTGTACACTACACATAAAACAATGTTACATTTTGTCGCGTAAAGCTTCCTCTAGCCATAGTGCTTTATAAGGAAAACATAGTGATATTTAAATTAGTACAACGCCTCCTCAGGGGTAGTAAGCACTATAAAAATACTATTTTTGTTTGTGCAAATACTGGGAAAGACCAACACATCTGACATTCTTACAGTACATGCATATCTCCTAAACAGGGCCTGAACAAAGTGAAAAGCTGCCTCTCTTAAGTATGTGTGAAGTGATAACAAGGTGTGAGCCTTTGTTTCCCCTCTGCTGCATTTGCTTCTCGGTGTGAGGCTCCTGACTGCTGCTCCAGCCAGGAGTCTCGAACAAAAGGAGGCCTGATGACCCCTCAGACTCGGCCTTTGTTAAGAGCCAGCAGGAGTTAGAAAACAGAGAGCCCCATCCCGCATGTCCCCGCCTGCACGTTGCTGTTGATCAAAAGCAGATAACAACGTGCAGGCGCTGCGGAAAGTCTCCTGGTGTTTGGAAATTACAGCATCTTTATCAGTGGGGCCCAACTCATTGGCAGGGTGGACGGCGTCCCCCCTGTTAAAGAAGTGGGTGGATGCCGTCCACCCGCGTGTACCCCCGGCTCGTGACCTGAGAAACAGTAAATTACATTGCATATTTAACAGAATTATGTATCAGAAATATCGGAGACCAGTAGCGGCTGGCATGGAATGAGGGTGGAGGGGTGGAGGCAAGGGTTAGGGTGGGGGTGGCGGGGATACCGCATGACAAAATAAAATAGAAAAATAAAACCCACTTACCTCTTTCCCCGTCCGTGTTTTTCTTCTTCTTCTCTGATAGTCCTAGAAGCAAGGAGGCACCCAGGCTTCCCACAGCCAATCACAACACTGCAATGCAGCATTGTGATTGCCTCCCCTAAGCCAATTACAATGCTTCAATGCAGCGCTGTGATTGTTCCGATCTCCATGGATCGGAGCACAGATGAGGACTGGGGCATTTGCATGTTCCCCACCAGGCTGTATAATGCAACCTAGTGGGGAACATACAAAGTGTGCATGACTGTTTGGCCAGGACAAGACAGCCAGCCAAATAGTCATGCATACTTGGAGTGTGCACACCACTCCACCCACTGTGCCTCAAGCGCCGTCCCGCCCTAACCCAGTCCCGAAGCTGAGAAAAATAAAGCTATAATAACTGTTATTATCGTTTTATTTTTCCTGCTCAAAGATCAGTGGGTGACGCTCCCTGTGGAGACAATCACTTCTTTTTCTTTTATTTCAACCAATTTTATTGAGAGATTTTTATACATACAGTACAGTATTGATACAATGAGGGTAATACAGCTGTGCAATTGACGCAGTTGGGGTTACATTAGGCGTGTTGTAGGATCATGGTAATGGTCTGTGTATGCGCACCTGCGCGATGTTCTGATAAGGCTAGCTCTGGGGAGTTTCAGTACTACCCTCAGGTAGAGGAAGTTGCAAGAATAGTAAGAGAGAGAGAAAAGAGGTAGGGGAGGGGGGAAGGACAGGTGCTTTAGTTTTGTTTGCCCCGTCCCAGGGCTTTATCATGTAACGGTGTGTGTTACTCACGGGGGTTTGAAAGAGACTAGGCGTTTGTCTAGGGCGCTCCACATCTCCCCTCTTGCTGAGTGGTTTGGTGAGTAGTTTGCTGTTATATTGTCTGCTCCCCTAAGGAAGGTGACCCAGTTGAGCAAGCTTTTGAAGGAGGCCTCCCCGGTGTCCTTCCAGTTTGTGAGGATTGTTTTCACCGCTGCGGTGAGCAGGAGGTCGATCAGGTCTCTGTCCTCCTTTGTTTGGGGCTGAGGAGCCATGAAAGCGGTGATTAGCCCTATGAAGTTATCCTGTATGGGGTAGCCTACTACAGTGTTTATGAATTCCCTGACTTTGGTCCAGAATGACTTTACTTTGGAGAAGTTGAGAATCAGCGTCATCCGTTTTTCTTTAGGTATACCAAGTTTAAAAAGTATTATCAGTGGCTTGGAATAGATGATTGTTGCAGCAATGCTTCCACGAGCCTTCAGGCAAGCTGTGACGTCCAGTCACGGTTGGCCCCTCCCATCTTTACAAAGTCTGTTGAGGCAAGGGCCATTTTAAACTATTTTACACGCAAAGCAAAAATGAAATGAGAGGGCCACGAGATAAAATGGATTCATCAACACCAAGGTGAAATGAGCTCACCTTTCAAATACTGGAGTGCAGCGACGTAATGCAAGCCCATGCAGCCCAGTGGAGCAAGGGGACCCCAACCCTTCATGGCTCACGGCCGTGAGGGGGACCCCCATTCTGCCTAAGGTCAATGAACTGCAAGGAGATATGGAGACTCAGGGCTCCTCTTCACATCCTGCAAAGGATGTAAGGGGGCGGGGGCATTATTGTGTACATCGCAGCACAGGAATTCCAGTTACACCACAGGCGTGAGCCGCCCTGCTGTCTGGAATGAACCCATGTCCGTTAATTTACATGAAGGAGAAGTGAAGATTATTACTAAACAACATGTCGACGTCACCCTCGTCGTGATAAGTGTTGAAATTTCCTCTGCTCATACACTGTAACTCTTAGACACATTAACGGTTCAACACAACACCTCAAGGCTGGCACGTCCACATTCAGGAGTCTGAAGACAAACCAGGGAAGATCCTTGGCAAATCACCAGGAAATGCGCTAAGGATAGTTTATTGATATACATATTATCAAAATGGATGCAGCCTTCTCAGCGCCGACAATGACTTGACACAGGTCCCCTCAGAGCATTGGTGAACTTTGGCCCGCTAGAAAATTTATTTTCTTGCAATTGGATTACATGCACAGCGCAAAATATGTAGGCGCAACACTTTATGTAAATCACGGGAGAATAAATGAAAGAGAATGCACTTAGAGGACTCCTAACCTTTCCAAGAACCTCAATCCATCATCTTCTGTCACCACATTCTGTTCATTAGACTAAAACACAATTACCTATTGCATTTTCGCCTTCTCGCTGCATAATTTATGCACTCCACTTTTCTGAACTAATAAAAATACAGGTTAGCGCATCGTGCTCTCGTCTGGCGTCTGACATGCTCTCCATCAACTCGTGTTTAGTGGCTTCCTGCAGACGGAATGAACAGAAGCACGCCTGGTCAGAACTTGTAAGTGACACTTTATTAGCAAAAGTGTGTGGTTTTTATGTAAAGGGGGTATCATTCATATTGTCTATAATTTCAACTAAATAGGTGACGTATTCACAAATTAAACATTTGTGGAGGAGAATAATAATAAGCAGGTAATGGATCTAACATTAGCTGGAGTTGATTAGTGATACTTTTTGCTTAAGAACAGAACACATATACCTTTGAGATGACTGAGATATAGACATGTTCATTTTAGAAACAATAGCGCTCATTTTAAACGCGATAATAGCATTTCTCTTCTACATATTAGACACCGTGTCTGGCAGAAGACTAAAAGATTTGATTGAAAATAGAAGAAAGTTGAAGATATAATCTACGAGTTTTTAGAGTTTCCTCCTGAACAAATAAGAACTGACCTGTAATAATAACTGTAATTGTAGTACACATATGCTGTTAAATAACAATTAATACCACACTTTTGGCATTTTTATGCACTCTAAATGACAAATGTTACTATTATTCAATGTATTTCCTCTCAATTTATCGACTTCTAAAGGGTTGGTGGGTTAGTTGGCCTCACCGGGATTCAAAGTTGACCTGCAGATCCCAGCAGATCACAGTAGATCACAACAGATGTCGACACTGAATTAGCTGGGCCACCCGCTGAGTAGAACAAGAATAAATCCCTTCTGCAGACAAGGGGCCCAAACATGGCATGCCTTTTATCATTTCACACAAAGCTGTAAGATGTACTTGCTCACTCTGTTCAGGCGCATCTGGATCTATGGATCAGAGTCGGTGAATACACTCGATTGCATGTCTAATGAAGAGATCCGAAGCCTGACCATGCAGACATTTGTTAGAGAAGCACAACACCGTAGACTGAGCTCAGGCTAGAGACAGCAAACAGTGAATAGACTTAAGGAGGACTTGTAGAAGGGTTACATTCGTACTACAATTCAATGAAGTTCATTAAAATATCTCTACTCTACTACAAGCACTCTGCATTTTAGAAACGTTGAACCTGGTCTTTGCAAACGCATCTCTATGGGAACCTAAACCGAAGTATGTAAACTGATGCTGAGGTCACGGAAGGCAACGCACACATACTTCTGTTCTAGGCCTTGTGAATGGTAGAGCTCAGTTTATACAAAGATGAACCCTTGCTGCCTGTTCACTCAGATGCATATTCACCGCTGTAGATATCTTTGCTCCTTGCCTACAATAAGTTATCTGGTGTAAACCTCAGTGGGATCGTCTCGCTATAAAATAGTGCAGGCCTCATGCAAATGACTTAGTAGGGCTAGTACAGAAGTCTGGGTGCCGACAGTTCTGGAAGGCAAGGTTAGTTTGGACAAGCCACAGCCCTCACCACCTGAATGTTTCCTTCTGTGGACAACAAGGACAGTTTGCAGGCAAGGCTACCCAAAAGAATTCATGAAGGGTTGTTTGGATGTTGGAAAGCATGGAAGGAAACTTCTGTTAAGTGAACAGGTGCTGTAGCCTACATTCCACTGAACACAAACGTTTGTTGCAAACCCTTTGAATTGTTGAAGCTGGTTTAGAAAAAGAACGAAACCTCATTATCTGTTCACACACAGTTTGTAAACGCATCTTATCCTTTCCAACATGCAAAATGCTATTCATAGATTTTAATGGGGGGTTTCCTACCTACAAAACCATCCTCACTATGAAAATGCTTTACACTGATTGGTAGGCCTTATTTTGCACAAACGGACCTGCTCTGACTATCTGTTCACTCGAAGCTAGGGTTTCGGTTGTACATTATATTTTATTTCCAAACATAGGGGCTCATTATGATCGCGGACGGACTTGAGTCCGTTCGCGACCCCAGAGTAGGAGGGAACGTCCGCATGGGCATCGGCGTTCCCTCCGTGCAAATTAGGATGTGACCGCCAGGGTGGCGGTCACATCCTCTATCTTTAATACAATGCATTGGTATGCAGAAAGCGGCAGGCACCACGCAGTGCCTGCCGATTTTGGCATACAAATGCAGAGGGGTACCATGGGTACCCCCCATGTGCACCCCCCACACCCCCTTCACCCGGGCACGCACAAAAGGGCCCCAGAAGTCAAATTCCGTATGCTTTTCCACGGCGGAAAAGCCGCCGTGGAAAAGCATCTCTTTTACTCTATCCTAATATGGCTGGCGGTGTCTGATAGACACCGCCAGCCATGTTACAGCTTTTCCGCCGCGGTTGTAAGTCAACCGCAGCGGAAAAGCGGCGGACTGAAACCAGGACCCACCAGCCATCCTAATGTGGCGGGGGGTCTTTGGTGGGTCCGCAGAGGATTTTCCGCATCCTCCGGGCCGGTGGTGGCTTCCGCCGGCCCGGAGGATGCGGAAAATCCTCCATCCTAATCAGCCCCATAGAGTTAAATGGAGTCACTGTCCTTGCAACTTGTTCGCAGCCTAAACTAAATTTGTGCACGCCCATTGCTTGCAATGTAGTCACTTTTTGTTTGATTCAGTCAGACTCAGATAACAACAGGGTATGACAGTGTGTTGTGCACAATGAGATGTGCTAATACAAATATGAAGCACTACCTTGCTGTTGTTTAAAAAAATCAAACTGTTTTTTAAATCTATTTATTTTTCATAAACTCACAGTGAAGAGAAGAGTAAGGACTATGCCTATATCGAAGAGTGTGAAACATCAGAAGTTTACATATGTTAGAACAATAGACAAACCTTTAGAAAACATATCAACATCTATAAACTGCACAGTCATCTGATGATAAACAGGCTAGTGTGGTGATTATGAGAAAACAATAATTGTAAACAAATGTAAACACAGCCTTCAAAATGTATTCAAAAGGATTTTTCTCTTTCACAAATTGATGTTTTTTGCTAGTGTTTATTTTTGTTGGGTTTGGGATGATTTCTATGTTCTACGAGAAATATGGACAGTTCTGAACTAAATCACGCAAGAGGTTACATCGATATTTTTATGTATGTGATTTATGAATGTGGTGTTGGGGCGTTTGGGGTTTTAAGGACAAAGGCCCAAATTAATTTATACTTTTACCTAAAAAAAAACCAAAAAAACCTTATATAAACAACAGCATAGCGTGAGCATATGAGACACATAAAAGACGAAACATGCCCTGGTTAATGAGATACAACAAAGATGGAAACAAAGAAGGAAGATGGTTATGGAGCTCCAAAATGAATGCGTAGATGTCAAATAGTGAAGAATCAAATAATAGTGTAAAATGAACGAAAGTAGTGTATGACCTTATTGTCAAAGCAGTATTTAAAAAGCTTGAAGAAGACATTATAGACGTTTGATTTTCTATTAAGTGATTTTTCCATTCTCATCTTAAACAGGATGGAACCAATAAAAAATGTGGCCAAAAAGTTACGCTAGAACATTACTTCCTGGTCCCTTATGTCCTCGTCTCATTCATTACTATGTGGAGATAACCATCTCCAGATAGAAAAAAAGATCAGAAGAATGCTGGGACACTAACTCCGCCCCTCCCACCGGGAGTACATAAGGGGTACTTACCCAGCATTCCGCCTGTTCTTTTTTCTGTCTGTCGACAGTCTTGATTGTGGATGCTGGTGCTGCTCCTGCTGGGCTTGAGTGGCTTCTGTTCCTGTTTTACCCCGTCCGGCTGCCTGGCTGTGCGGTTGAGGTATCTGGTTCCTTGCCTCCCGGCCTGCTGGGCTTGCTGGGAGGCTTGGTTTCTCGGCCGGCTCTTTGATTCCCATGTTGTGGTTTCTGGCGGTCCTACGTGGCTGCTGAGCCGGCCTCCCGAATGGATCCTTCCGGGTTACTGGAGGCTCGTCTTCCTGGGGCTTGGCCGAGTGGATTTCGAGCCGGTTTCCTGTTTCCCATGGCTCCTGCCGGAGGTCTGCTGCCATTGGTGTCTGGCGGAGGCTTCCTGGATCCTGGATGGTGCTAAGGGGGGGGGGGGCTCTGTGGCTGTTTGCGGCCCCCCCTCCGGGTGAGTCCTGCATGGCGGTATTTGTTTCTTCTTTACAGTTTGCCCTCCTGTCTGCGCTGCTGGTGTGTTTGCCTGTGCGCTGGCGGTGGGGGCCTTGTTGTCTGGTGGCCCCTGCTTCCGCTTGGCGATGGGCGCTGCTTGTGGCACATAGCGTTGGGGAGGCCATATTGTGCTACACTCCTGAGGCGGAAGCCGGGAGTTTTCTCATTTTTAACCATTGATTTCACTGTAATTTCTTGTGTTTTTAAAATCACCTATCCTCTGTTACCTTCCCGCTTCCATCAGCGGACTTAGCGCTGTTTGACAACCGGGCTAGACACTCCTTTGCGAGCTCCTTCCCAAGGCCGCAGGCCACGCCCCTTACCAGAGGCCACGCCCACCGCCACACGCTATAAAGCGACGCTGACTGCTAGCGCCGCCATCCATATTGTGCTACACTCCTGAGGCGGAAGCCGGGTGTTTTCTCATTTTTAACCATTGATTTCACTGTCATTTCTTGTGTTTTTAAAATCACCTATCCTCTGTTACCTTCCCGCTTCCATCAGCGGACTTAGCGCTGTTTGACAACCGGGCTAGACACTCCTTTGCGAGCTCCTCTCCAAGGTCGCAGGCCACGCCCCTTACCGGAGCCCACGCCCACCGCCACACGCTATAAAGCGACGCTGACTGCTAGCGCCACCATCCATATTGTGCTACACTCCTGAGGCGGAAGCTGGGAGTTTTCTCATTTTTAACCATTGATTTCACTGTAATTTCTTGTGTTTTTAAAATCACCTATCCTCTGTTACCTTCCCACTTCCATCAGCAGACTTAGCGCTGTTTGACAACCGGGCTAGACACTCCTTTGCGAGCTCCTCGCCAAGGCCGCAGGCCACGCCCTTTACCGGAGGCCACGCCCCCCCTCAACCCTTCACAAATTAAGTATTTTCCTCGGACGCGCAGCGGACGAGCGCAGCGGGCGCGACGTTTGCGCGCCGAAGGCGCGCCTAGGGAAAGCCCGTCTGCGCCCGTCCGTGTCCGACCGGGGCCAGGGGCAGGCTACTCTGCCACTCCCGCCCAATACTCTTCTGCGCAACTAACCAGTCTCCAAGGCCCGTGGCGGCTGGACGATACCATTACAGCACGTATCAACAGGTTGGGACTGTCTTCCCCATCCGCGTCTTCCCATCCCCATTCCGCATCCCCGCCCCCGCCATCTGTTCGTCCGCTGCTTCACCAGCTTGTTCACCCGCCGTTGCTCTCTCGGCCTTTTACCTTAACACCAGATCAGCTGTCAAGCATCATCACAAACTTTTTACCTTACTCGACCTTCACAAACCAGATCTTCTATTCCTTACAGAAACTTGGTTCTGCGACAGCTCCCTCCCTTCCCTACTGGCCATGCTTCCAGCATCCTACTATGCTCTTCGAGCTGACCGTCCCCCCGGCAAATCAGGAGGTGGCGTTGCACTGATTGCTCGCAGGGAAATCATCTTCCAAATCCTAACTTGCCCCTCCTTTGGATCATCTGACTGCCTAGTGGTTCGCTCACTTTCTTTCAGATCTCCACTTACTTGTGTCCTCATTTACCGTCCTCCTTCTTCACCCCAATCTTTCCTCTCATGTTTCCTAGACTTGCTGGCCACCTTAACAGTAAACAACTCCTCCGTTGTGGTTTTGGGGGACTTCAATTTCTGGCCCTGTGACCCGGCCAAATGTGCAACATCCAAAGAGTTCTCGGAAACTCTCTGCTCTCTTAACTTCACTTCCGCTGTCCATGCCCCAACCCATAGCAAGGGACATATCCTTGACCAGATTTGGTCCCTCAACTGCCCGGTCACCCCGCTGCTTTTTTCCCCCTGTACTTGGTCCGACCATTCCCTTATCTCTTTTTCTTTGTCCCTTAGTCCAGCGGCTAAGCCCCCTCCCACTAAAAACATCTGGTTGCGCTCATGGAACCGGGTGGATGTGACCTCCTTGTCTGCCACACTTTCCACATCCAGCCCGGACCTCCGCGGAATTTCATCTCTCAGCCAAGCGGACTCCATCAACGCGTGGCTTCGAGCAGGCTGTGACTCAGTCGCCCCACTTAGGCGGATTTCATCCAGGAGTCTTAATGACGCAAATCGCTGGTTCACCGAGGAATTGAAGGCACAAAAACTCAGTGTCCGCTGGGCTGAGCGATCTTGGAGGCGAAACTACTGCCCAATTCTTAGGAATCAGTATGTCACTCTCCTGGCTTCGTATAAAAACTCTATTTTGACAACTAAGAAGGCTTATTTCTCGTCCAGGATCCACACAGCCGAATATCGTCCCAGAGAAATTTTTACTATTGTGCATGACCTTGCATATTCTGATAGGGCCACACTCAAACCCTCCCCATCACAACACCTCTGTGATTCCCTCAACTCTTTCTTTCTTGATAAAATAGCTGCCATCAACGTGAACATCCCCCCTCCTTCCCCTTCTTTTGTTAGCCCTCAGTGACCCCCAGCTGCAGCTCGCCTTGAATCCATTACTCTTCTTACAGAAGACTCCTTCTTATCTCTTCTGCCATTGGTTAAATCTGGTTTCCCCCTAGATCCTTGTCCAGCACATATCCTTAAACAAATCTACTCTACCTGTGCTCTGCCACCCCTCACCTTTCTTAATAGCTTCCTCTCACAGGGCATTGTCATCCCTTCTCTTAAATCAAACGTTATCCTACCCATTCTAAAAAAACCTGGTGCTGACCAACGTTGTCCATCAACTACCGCCCCATTTCACTCTTACCATTCCTGGCGAAGGTACTGGAACGTCATGTAACCAGTACACTGAGCACCTTTGTGGAGACGAACAACGTATTGGCCCCTAGGCAGGCTGGGTTCCGCCCCGCTCACTCCACAGAATCCGTAGTCATATCGGTCCTTGACAATCTCAGAGAGGGCATGGACACCAACCATCCCCAGGCCTTGGTCCTCCTTGATCTCTCCGCCGCTTTTGACACGGTTGACCATACCATCTTACTTTCCCGTGTCAGAGCGGCGGGAATCGAGGGCTCTGCCTTGGTCTGGTTGTCCTCCTTCCTGCACGACCGCTCCCAAGCTGTGCAATTGGGTGACTACTATGAGGATTTCCGGGCAGTTCAATGCGGGGTACCCCAGGGATCCTCCCTCTCCCCTCTGCTATTTCATGTATACATTTCCCCTCTTATTTTTGCCCTTCAACAGCTGGAGGTCTCCGTCTATAACTACGCGGACGACCTCCAGCTCATCTTCTCCCTTTCCTCCTCCCCCCAGTCAATATCGAATTTCCACTCAGTCATGATGTTTATGCAAGACTGGATGAATCACAACCACCTGAAGCTAAACCCCGACAAAACGGAGTTGGTGCTTACGGGTGGTTGCTCCAGTCCTTGGTCCTCTCGCTTTTGGCCCCCTTCCCTTGGTTCTCCCCCCATCCCTTCTTCCTCTGTAAAAACCCTCGGTTTCAAACTCAATGACCAACTCTCTCTTCATTCCCAAGTCAGTTCCGTTGTTTCCTCATCGTTCCTTTCCCTCCGTATCATCCACAAAGTCTCTCGCTTTTTCTCTTTCTCCGCACTCAAACTCATAGTCCTGGCGATGGTTATCTCCTGCGTGGACTGTGGCAATGCCCTTTATAGTGGCATGCCTGCGTACATCGCGAGACGCCTTCAGTTGGTTCAAAACCAGGCGGCTCGCCTGGTTTTCAATCTATCCAAATCAACCCACGTCACTCCCCTCCTCAAGGCCCTGCACTGGCTCCCCATACCGGAACGAGCCCAGTTTAAGCTGGGCTGCATTATTTTTAATACCCGATCAGGGTCAGCCCCCGCCTTTATCACATCCGAAATTCATTCATATGTCCCTTCCAGGGAGCTGCGCTCATCTACTCAACATTTGCTTGCAGTTCCCCGTTTTAGAAGGAAAAAATGGGGCGGCTCCAAATTTTCTACAATTGCTCCCACATTTTGGAATTCCCTCCCGGCTCATTTCAGATCTTGCACCCACTATTCTCTTTTTCGCAAGGCACTTAAAACCTTCCTTTTTACCCAAGCCTTCCCTTCCTAACTGCACCTTAGGCGCCCCCGTTTCTTCTGTCCCTCAGGATCTGTAGTACTCCATAGCGCCATGAAACTGCTCGGTGTACGTGCGCTCAAGAAATATTTTAAACTCAAACTCACACACACACTGTGCTCCATGAGCTGTGAATCCTTCGCTGCTGTTTGCCCGGGCCCCTCCGCCGGGCTGGCCTGTTCTCTCTCCATTGCCTGGGCGCGCGGACCTGTGCGAGGTCCGGGTACTGGCTACGGCGGGGGCTGGATTCTCGGTGCTACCACGGGTCGCACGCCCGTGCATGAGGTGCCCGATATGGCCCCTCAGTGGGGCTGTGGGGGGAATATGTGAATGTCCCTCACTGTGGTTATATTAATGTGCAGGCTCCGCCTGGGTGGATGCTACGATGTGTTGTTCGTGGCTTGCTTCCTGTTTATTGGCAGGTTTGTGGTGGGCTACGGTCTGCCTGTGCTGCGCGCATATCGTTGTCCTTTTGTACATGGCTCCTGCTCCAGCCTTTTGGCACTCAGGGGGGGCTGGTTGCCATTGTGCTTCCTGGTGCCTGCCTGTTGTGGGTTGCCCGGCGCCTGTGCTCTGCTTTACCGTGTCTGTGACCTGGCTGGGTCTTCACCCTCGTGTGCTTCCGGGGTCGGTGTCTGGGTATTCTGTTCCTTTGGATCGTGCCTCCCTCTGTTGTGGGTTCTGTCAGCGTGCTGTCTCGCCCCCCCCCGGCCTCTGGCAGTGTTGGTGCCTTTCTCAGGGTTGTGTGTTTCTTCTCCTTGCAGTGGTTAGGGGTGTGCTGCTACCTGCCATGGCACGCGGTTGTTCGTTCTGGACTGGGAGGTTCATCTTTCAGTGCCACTTCCCCATGTTGACAGTGTTTATTTGTGATTGTCGCTGGTGGCGTGCTGCGCTCCGTTGCTTTGTGTCTCATGCTTGCTTCTCCTGCGTTTTTGGTGACGGGGCTGCTGCTTTTTTCCTGCGTTTGGTAGGCTTATTCAGGCGTGGCTGGGGCATTTGTTGGGCTTTACTCCTTCCTGTGTTATACCACCGTTGTGCCTCTGGCACAGGCAGTGTTGCTACCTCTCCTCCGGTTTCTGCGGTCATTCCCTGGTGTTTCCTTTTTGGGGGTCCTTTTTTGGGGGGATTTCTCGGCCCTGGCCTGGACTTGGCATTCCCTGTGTCTTTGGGGTGGTCCTCTGGGCGCAGGTGCCTCTGTGGGTCTCTGCCCGTTGCTTCTCCTGGAGGATGTGCCTGTGGCTAAGGTGTCAGGTTATTGTCTTTGTCCTCCTGCTGCTCTTCTGCCTCTTTCGTTCCTTTCCCTATTGCCTTTGCCTTCACTTCTGCGTGGTTCTTCCTGACACGCTTGTTTGTGTTAACTTTTGCCCTGGTTGTCTGCTGGCCCTGTCTTTTGGCAAACCACAAACGTTGATGGACGGAATGTTGCACAAAGGCAAAACATTCACCCCCAGTCACAGATCTGGGTTTAATCCATTGTTCTTTTGCTCACCAAGCCACCCCAGTTCAGATATGGCCATATGTCTTTCGGGCTTGTTGCTGGAGCTCCTTGGCTGTGTCCTGGGCCTGGTTATTGCTGTCCTGGCGTCCAGGGTTTTTGCCTGTGGTCTTTCCTCCCTTCGGTTGGCTTCTCTCCTGGTTGGGGTCGGCCGCTTGGGTTTCGGGATGTGGTTGGTTTCCTTTTGTTTGCTTCCCTGGGCTGCTGGTTTTTGGCGGGCGCTGTGGTACTGGTCTGGCCTACTTTGGATGTCAGTTTCCCTTGCCGGTGTGCTTGGGATGCCCTGGTCGATCCTTGCTGCTGCATGGCGTTCTGGGCACCTTGTCCGCTGTGGTGGTCAGTGGATTTTGGCTTCCCCTGGGGAGACTTGTGCTCGGCCTGTTGGCTTTGCTTCTTTCTTCGGCCTTTCCTCCCTGCTTTTTCTGGTCTCGTCTGGTATCAATGGTGCTGCTGGGTGGCCGCTGTTTGATGCTTGGATGGATTCCCCGTGTGCTGTTGGCCTCCGCTGGGTCTCTTATGGTCTGCGGTGTTCTTCTCCGGTTTGGTTCCCTGAGGGGGCGGGGGATGTTGTCCCTGCCCTTTATGGTGGTTCTTTTTGCCGGAGTTGTGCCTCAGCTTTTCCCTGTACTCGTGTTGTTCTTGGGGCCTTGTTTCGGTCACTCTTGGTCTGTAGGCTTGCGGTTGCTTCTGCTTCGCCTTTGGTGGTGGCTGATGGTGGTTGCCTGTTGCCTTCGGCCTTCCTCCCTGTTGGATCCTGTTCTTGGCTGGTGTGCTGGTTTCTGTTTGGTACGTCCTGCTTAGGGTTGCCTGGTTGCACTCTTGCTGCAGTCCTGGACTGCGTGTTGGGGCTGTGTTGGAGGTTTGTGGGTGACCTGGCACTTTTTTGCTGGTATCTTTTCTGCCTGTGGGGTGGCTGGTTCCTCTACTGTCGGGTTCTGGTCCTTGCAGGTGTGGTATGTTCCTGGCGTTGTGGCCTCTTGGTTCTGTCTGTGCTGGTTTGGGTCTGTCACCCACTACTGTGTTCCATGCTTGCCTCCTCTTGGGTTTCGTTTGGGCGATGCAGGGGCTGTTTGCTCTCTGGCCTGTGCTCTGCTGGGGCCTTCTCTTATTTGGCCTTCCCCCGGTTTTGGGTTGGGTCTTTGGGTCCTTATGGTCATGCAGTTTGCTTGGCTTTGGCTTTTGCTTCCTGACTGTGTCCTCAGTTGCCTTTTTTGTTCTTGCTTGTGTGTTCTGCCCTGGCTTCCGTTGTTTCTGTGGTCGGGTTGTTTTTGTGTTTAATCTCCCCTGGTGGGTTGAGGTTCCATGTTGTGGTGTTTGGGCCTGAGCCACGCCTGCGGGTCCTCGAGGGGTTGTTGGCCCTCGGTCTTGCTGGCCTCTGTATTTTTGCCCCTGCCTTCTGCTTGGGCTGTTTGCGGTCATCTCCGCCTAGCTTGTCTCTGATTGGGCTTGTCTTTGTTGGCTCCCTTGCTGTGGTCTTGGGTAATCGGGGTCGTTCGTCCGTCCGGTTGCACTCCTTCTCTGGTGTTCGGGGTGTGCCTTCTTCGGGCTGTGGCTTCCTGCTTCGGTTTCCACCGGTTTGCGGTTGGGTTGTTTTGCTGGAGCTATGTTCTGGGGTTCCTGTGGTTCCTCCTGTTCCCTTTTCCTCTTTGTTTTCCAGGTCTCTTTGTCCTGGTTGGTTGCCCTTGTGGGTTCTTGCTGCTCCGGCTTACTGGGGATGCTGGTTCCCTTGCTGCCTTGTTCCTGGTCTCTTGGGGCCTGATAGGTTGGCTTCAGTAGTTTGTTCTTCTGCCTTGGTTTTCCCTCTTTCCCTGTCCATGGGCTATGTCTCGCCTTCCAGGCTGGTGCTGGCCCTTTCCTCCTTGGGTCTGTTTCTCTTTTGTGCGGTTCCGGAGGTTTGTCCTCTGGTCTCTCTGGGGTTGGGTTGTTTGCTTCCCTTCTCTTCTGGTCTGGTCCTGCCCTTGGTGGATTTCTCGACCTTTTTTTCCAGGGGCGATTTTGGTTGTTTTTGGTTGGGTCTTCGCGTTTCTCTGGCTCCCTTGTCCCCTGGGTGTTTCATTTCTTTCCGGGGCCTGGGTTCCACTGGCATGGGTCCTCTGTGCCTGGGTTTGGCTTGTTTGCCCGGTTCTGGCTTGTTGGGCTGGTGGCTCTTGGCTTTTCTCTTTTGGTAGCCTTTCTCGCTGTTGTTTTCTTCTTGCTTTGGTTGGCTTGTGTGTCCCTGCTCTCCACTTCTCTGGTTGCCCTCCGTGGTTGTCGGACTGGTCGTCTGGATGTTCTCCTGTTGTTTTGTTGGGTGCGTCCAGGTTTGGTGGGGCTCCCTATTGTCTCTGCTTAGGGTTTCACCTGTTCTGCCCTTTGCTTCCTTCAGTTGCTGCATTGGTGTGGTTTCCTGGGTTGGCTTCTGTTTTGTTTGGGAAGGCCGGCTTTTCTGCTTTGGTATTCTCCACATAGTAATGAATGGAACGAGGTCAACGGGACCCGGAGTAATGAAGATTACCGGTAAGTAATAGAGCAATAATTGAAACAACATTGTGTACTCTAAGTTTTGTCACTGTCTTGATGGAAAGTTGACACTATTGGAAGAATGAACCGTTCTATAGAAGGTATCCAGTACACTAGGAAATATTTGTACCTCGGCTGTAGTATTTTTCTTTTCCTCTGCTTTTAAAATAAATATATAACATTAATTTACCATAATACTAAACATACGAATAGTGTTACTGATTTTTTGGGAGTTAAATAAACTTTTTACTTTTCACTATACTTTACCAAATAGAAATTCCACGAAGTCTGGATTTTCTACTGTGACTTACACATATAGGTTAATCTCCACACCATTTTTCAGGGGGTAGAGGCATGTAAGTCTGCACTTTTGAGTAAGTTTACACTCCGATTTTGTGAATAACCAAATAATATCAAAGTTACTCAAATCTGTAAGAATAAAGTTACTTGTGTGACTAACTTACTCACAAGTGTAATTTACCTTTCTAACTATCCCTGTGAGTAGTTGGATTACAGAACTATGGACCTGAATATAGTTTGGCAGAAGAAGTAAAGGTAGACAGGGTAGAGGAGGATTTATGTCTACCTTACGGCCATACTGAGTATCCAGTCCGGCGGTTAACTGTATGGGTTTGTATGAACTGTTTTAATGGGGGCACATACAAAGCAATTTAGAAATTTGGTGTGCGTCCATCATTGGTGACAGGCGCTTACACCAAACTTTTAAAAGATTTTGTTTTCGGAAAATAAACTCCCAAAGTGGATGTTTGTTTTTGGAAAAGAATACACTAATGGCTCCAACACCATGGGAGTTTTCTCCTATAGTGTGGATGTAATTTTTTTTTTTTTTACGGTCCCTCTCCTCTAGGATATTCCTCGTGGTGACAAGCAGTGAGCAAGCTGTTCCACCTCCTACTCTAAATAGGGCAGATGGTCAGACGGCTCACCTCAGAAGTTCCGTACTGATTGGGGACATTTGAGGAAAGTTTATGCTGACGTAATACATTTTACTCCATTGGCGTAAACCTGGCATCCCATCTGACTCACTATTGGGTGGCTGGAAAGAAAGTTTATTGGACAGGGTTCTCTGCCAACATTGCAACAGACATTCATCTCTCAAACTCTAAATGTGGCCCTATGAGAGGAAGACTAGCTGGCACAAACAAAAAGAGACAGAAATAAGAGTACAAATAGGAGGAAGTGGGGAGCGACTCAGGTCGGAAGCAGGAGATGGTCGGATAGGATCGGTGCTTAATTTGAGCCGGTGGTTTCCAGTGCTCGGTACCAGCACTTAACTGTTAACACCAGCACTTTTGACAGCTGACACATGGTTGCGCTGTTTGTAAAATTTAGAGATGAGCAGAACAACAGTTGTTTATTAATTCAATATACATTAAAAACAACGTATACCTGTCAACTACGCCATTTTTATAGCCTTGGGGGTGTCGAAGATTATGAATTGTCACATTTGCAGCCATCTGATGGCTAGCAGTTCTGTAAGTACTGTTATCGGAGGCGCTGGCAGTAGCAATTGGTGGTACAAACTGCGGTGGCCTCCTGGCGAGAGGGCTGGCACTTGTTTTTTTTACAAATTAAGCACTGGGTTGATAGAAGTACCTGAATAGGACAGCATGAAATAGGTTTGATTTATGAGGTTGGAAGACATGGATGAGGAGAGAGGGCCATGCTGGGTGAGAAGTGGCAATAAATAGTGCCCAAAAGAGAAGTAGGAAGGGCGGAGGAGAGAACACCATTGTATACCAACAATGGTGTGCACATCAATGGTGTCCCAACCAAAGAAAAATATTGAAATTGCTTGTTGATCTGCCAAATGTCAAAAGAGCTGTTTGGTACTCCAAATTGCACAATAAGTATAATACAGATGTCATCCGTGAAGAACAATATAACACTAGGTCCTATTGGTTAAAATAAGCTAAGCACCAGTAAAGGCATGTACAAACATTACATAGCTCACACATTACATCAGTTGCTCTGGGCTCTCTCGGTAAGTGCCAAATGCTTTAAACAAAAGGTAATCTATTGGGTGATTGGGGGGGGAAGGTGGAGAAGGTGCTTGGTATTATTATTGGTCTATTTAAGCTTTATGCAGGGGTTGAAGAACCTAGCCCTGTGTTTATGTCTGAGCCATTAAATATGATGCAGCGTCATGTAAGAAATATATCTGGACCAGAGACTGTCGGGTCCTATTTTTATGCTTATTGAAGTAGTACCTTGTTATCCATTATACGCTTTCCCCCTCGCTAAATTGTAGAAATCTATTGGTACGCGTTCTTGCGTTTCTATCTCGCGTGTCTCTTGCTTATTGAATTGGTCCGTTATCGCTGTTCAGTAAACGCTGTATCTCGCGCCATGATGTAGAGAGCGAGCGCCACGCAATCTCGAGTATTTAAATCGCGCGTGATACCCGTAACGCGTTTCTTTCTTCAAACTGACCGTGGGACGCTGGCGTATTCTTACTTGAGGTAAGGTTGGATGTTAGCTAAAGGGAGTTATAATAAGCGAGCACCGCTCTCCCAATAGTTTTAACTCTAGCCAATGTTATATATATTTTTTCATAAAGGCTATAAACTTTAATAGAACAAATCTGAGAGGCTGGATATAGCTCTCTTACCTTCAAGGTTAGAACTTTTCAAGATAAACTTAATAATGTGAGTATAGCGGCCTTATTTTATCTTGATTTCTTGGCATATACGCGATATAGAAGAGTGATACTAATGTGTGTCCTCTGTTTATTTTTAAACCTACAGTGGTTCGCGAATACTGAGACGTGTGTAGATACAAGTTACACGCCTGCTATGCTCGATGTGGCCAACGTACCGCGTGCACATTTATTACATTATTACGCCTTTTTAAGTGAGTATTGATATCTGGCCCCCTATGAACGCTGTAACTTAATGTGGCGTATCTTGAGAACTAAGGGGATATATTTATATTTGTCTTGTAGGTTTCATTTTCACATAACCACAGACAACATATAAGCTACTGAATACTGGATATTAAAACCAAGTAGCAAGACGCGATAAGGGTGTAAGTATTGCATCTTTAGTTGCTTATCCAGGAATGTCAATTGGGATAAAGATAATGTTATACAATTCCCATTCTCCCTTGTTATTCAATCAATCAATCAGTGACATTTATAAAGCGCGCTGCATACCCGTAGGGTCTCAAGGCGCTGGGGGGGGGGGGGGGTGCCGCTACTGCTCGAACAGCCAGGTCTTCAGCTTCTTCCTGAAGGAGAGGTGGTCTAGGGTCAGGCGCAGGTCGGGAGGGAGGGAGTTCCAGGTCTTGGCGGCTAGGTAGGAGAAGGACCTTCCTCCTGTAGTTGCTCTTCGGATGCGGGGGACGGTGGCGAGGGCGTGGTTGGCTGATCGGAGGTGGCGTTTGGGAGCGTAGAAGTTGACTCGGCTGTTGAGGTAGCTCGGGCCTTGGTCGTGTAGGGCTTTGTGTGCGTGGGTGAGGAGGCGGAAGGTGACTCTCTTGCTGACGGGGAGCCAGTGGAGGTCTCTCAGATGTCCGGAGATGTGGCTGGTTCGTGGGATGTCGAGGATGAGTCTGGCTGAGGCGTTTTGGATCCGCTGGAGTCTCTTCTGGAGCTTGGCGGTGGTGCCGGCGTAGAGGGCGTTGCCGTAGTCCAGTCGGCTGGTGACGAGGGCCTGGGTGACGGTCTTCCTGGTCTCTGTGGGGATCCACCAGAAGATCTTCCGTAGCATGCGTAGGATGTTGAAGCACGCCGAGGAGACGTTGTTGACTTGCCTGGTCATGGAGAGGGAGGAGTCCAGGATGAAGCCCAGGTTTCGTGCATGGTCTGTCGGTTTGGGTGCGGTGCCCAGGGCGGGAGGCCACCAGGAGTCGTCCCAGGCGGAGGGTGAGGAGCCCAGGATGAGGACCTCCGTCTTGTCCGAGTTCAGTTTCAGGCGGCTGGTCGTCATCCACTCGGCTACCTCTTTCATCCCTTCGTGCAGGTTGGCTCTGGCGGCGGCGGGGTTGTTGGTCAGGGAGAGGATCAGCTGGGTGTCGTCGGCGTAGGAGATTATGCTGAGGTTGTGTTTGCGTACGATGGCCGCGAGGGGGCTCATGTAGACGTTGAAGAGGGTGGGGCTCAGAGATGATCCTTGGGGGACGCCGCAGATGACTTCGGAGGCCTCTGACTTGTATGGTGGTAGGCGGACTCTCTGTGTTCTTCCGTCGAGGAAGGAGATGATCCATTCCAGCGCCTTGTCCTGGATTCCGACGTTGCTGAGGCGCCGTACTAGGGTGCGGTGGCAGACCGTGTCGAAAGCCGCGGAGAGGTCTAGGAGGATGAGGGCCGCTGTTTCTCCATTGTCCATCAGGGCACGGATGTCATCGGTGGCGGCGATGAGGGCGGTCTCGGTGCTGTGATTGGCTCGGAAGCCGGACTGTGAGGGGTCGAGGGATCCGTTCGTCTCGAGGAAGGCGGCCATCTGCTTGTTGACGGTCTTCTCGATGACTTTGGCTGGAAACGGGAGAAGCGAGATGGGGCGGTAATTCTTGAGGTCGGTGGGGTCCGCTGTTGGTTTCTTGAGTAGAGCGCTGAGTTCGGCGTGCTTCCAGCTCTCCGGGAAGGTGGCGGTGTTGAAGGATGTGTTGATGATGTCTCGCAGGTGGGGTGCGATGACCGCGTCGGCCTTGTTGAAGACGTGGTGAGGGCAGGTGTCGGTCGGTGATCCGGAGTGGATGGAGTTCATCGTGCGGATGGTGTCTTCGGTGCTGATCGGGGTCCAGGCGTGGAGGGTGGTGGTGGGGGGTGGTTGTTCGGTCATGGTGTGCGTTGGTTGGTTGTCGAAGCTGCTGTGTATGTCTGTGATCTTGTTGTGGAAGTATGAAGCGAGGGAGTAGCAGAGGTCTTGCGATGGGGTGATGTCGTTGTTTCCTGCGCTGGGGTTGGAAAGCTCTTTCACGATGTTGAAGAGTTCCTTGCAGTTGTGTGCGTTGTTGTCCAACCGGTCCTTGAATGCTGTTTTCTTGGCGGCGCGGATCAGCTGGTGGTGCTTCCGGGTGGCAAGCTTGAGGGAGGTCCTGTTGCCCGGTGTCGGTTCCCTTTTCCAGACTTTCTCGAGGGCTCGGCAGTTCTTCTTGGAGCTCTTGAGTTCGTCGGTGAACCATGGGGCCTTCTTGCTGCCGGGTCTGCTGGGCGGGGTCCTCAGTGGGGCGAGTTCGTCCGCGCAGTTGCTGATCCACTTCGTGAGGTTGTCGGCGGCCTGGCTGGGGTTCGCTGAGCTGGCAGGAGGGTGCTGGCTCAGGGAGGTGGCGAGCTGGTCTGCTGTGATCTTGTTCCAGCCTCTGCGGGCGGCCTGTTGCTGGTGATGGTGGGTCGTCGTTCTCTTGAAGGTGAAGTGGACGCAGCTGTGGTCCGTCCAATGAAGCTCTGTGGCGTGGCTGAAGTCGATGTCTGTGCTGGATGAGAAGACGGCGTCGAGTGTGTGTCCGGCAAGGTGGGTGGGGGTGGACACCAGTTGCTTGAGTCCCAGGTTGGCGAGGTTGTCGAGCAGGGTGCTGGTGTTGCGGTCGTTGTTGTTCTCCAGGTGGAAGTTGAGGTCTCCCAGGAGGATGTAGTCAGCGGAGGGGAGGGCAAGCGGGCTGACGAAGTCGGCGATGTCCTCGCTGAATTGTGTGCGTGGTCCCGGGGGTCGGTAGATCAGGGTGCCTCTGAGGGTGGTGTTCGGGTTGGTGTGGATCTGGAAATGCAGGTGTTCGGCGCTGGTCAGGGTGTTGTCGGTGCTGGTCGTGAGATGGATGGTGTTCCTGTGGATGATGGCGATGCCTCCTCCCATCTGGTTGGCGTTGCGGTCCCTCCGGACGATCTTGTAGCCCTCTGGGATAGCGATGGCGATGTCGGGAGCTGAAGAGGCGTTCATCCAGGTCTCCGTGAGGAAGGCAACGTCAGGGGCTGTGGCGTCTAGAAGGTTCCAGAGTTCGATGGTGTGTCTGTGGACGGAGCGGGTGTTGAGCAGGATGCACTTGAGGTGGGTGCTGCTGGTGTTCGACTTGGCGGGTGCGGAGCTGGACCGGATGCATGAGAACTTGCAGGCGTGGCAGCTGAAAGGTCCGTTGGTACGTCTTGGAGTGGCTTGATGGCATTCTGGGAGTCGGCCGGTGTTGAGAGCGCTGAGGGTGGCGGCTGTGTACGTCAGGTGGGTAGGTCGGGGTCTTCGTGGGCCAGGGGTCCTGGCGCTGGTCGCGATCCGGTCGCGGACGGGCGCAGACGGGCTTACCTTTGGCGCGCCTTTGGCGCACAATCGGCGCACCCGCTGCGCGTGGCCGCTGCGCGTTCGCACGGTCGCCATTTAAGGCGAAGTGCGCGGGTGGGCGGAGCAGCTGGGAGGCGGGAGCGGGGAGGGAACAGAAGGCAAAAAGGGGCGGGGTCTGCGGTGGTGGCGGGAAGCGGGGAGGGAGGACGGAGGGCGGCGCGGTAGGCGGGCAACCAGGAAGGAAACACTGACACGGCAACGCAAAATACAATCACAAACCAATGGGGATAAGAGTTAACACGGGCACAGAATTTAGACAGCAAGCACAAATTACGGTCAAAACAAGGGAAAAAAAACAATCGACAGCGGAGTCAGCCGGCAGCCGGCAGCGAGGCGGGCAGTGAGCGAGGCAGGGTGCACACGCAGCAGCTGGTGGCCGTGCGGCGCGGGGGTGTCCCACAAGTGGGTCACACTTACCTGTGTCGCACGGTCGCCTTTTAAGGCCAAGTGCGCGGGTGGGCGGAGCAGCTGGGAGGCGGGAGCGGGGAGGGAACAGAAGGCAAAAAGGGGCGGGGTCTGCGGTGGTGGCGGGAAGCGGGGAGCGGGGAGGGAGGACGGAGGGCGGCGTGGTAGGCGGGCAACCAGGAAGGAAACACTGACACGGCAACGCAAAATACAATCACAAACCAATGGGGATAAAGAGTTAACACGGGCACAGAATTTAGACAGCAAGCACAAATTACGGTCAAAACAAGGGAAAAAAAACAATCGACAGCGGAGTCAGTCGGCAGCCGGCAGCGAGGCGGGCAGTGAGCGAGGCAGGGTGCACACGCAGCAGCTGGTGGCCGTGCGGCGCGGGGGGTGTCCCTCAGTTTCTCATATCCATCTATTTCTGGCTGAGAATTTTTGAACGGAATATTGATGGAAATTCTAATAAGGTAGATATTTAAACAGTTTCATAGATTCTCTTTATACATGAGATGGGCATACTGATATACTTATGCCCTTCAATTATGTATTACTGACATCTTTGTGCGGTTTGACTAGGAACCTGGTGTCACATTGTTCGTGGTCTTTATATCAAGGAAGGAGGCATTTAACCCCTAACTTAAAGGCAGTTTTGCATTGAAGGTATGTGTGTATTCAAGCTATAGCAACCAGCGTGGGGCGAGTTTACTGCCTTGTTAAACTACTAGCCAGTATGAACCATACTAAAGGGCAGAGGTCAACTTGTACATATGCTACTGGATTGTATATACTGCAATGAATTACATGAAGAACTTAAATCTCTACGATTAGTCTGTTCAAAGGGACAAACTATGATAAAGCTTCAATCCAAGTTGATTATTGCAACTGTTTCAATATTCAATATTCTTGTGTTGTTTCTTTATAAAAATTTATGTTTGTATGTTGGTATATGAATAGTCTAAAAGTATTGTTGTGTCGAATTATATGACTTCTGTTAATGTGTTGTTGTGTAATTATGTAATGTGCCTACCTTAGGAGCAATGTATAGATAACTCTAAACTCTGAACTCGAATTTACTCTGTATGTGCAGGTTTTTAATTGTTAGCTTTCTGGATTTTAAAACAAACTTTGTTTGAATTTCAGAGGTCTTTGGGAAGGCAGCTAATATATTCCTGATGAATGCGGCTATAATTTGCGGAATATTAATTCTTACTGTGTACCTCCTTTTTTTAGTAATAGGAAGTGTTTATGGTTTCTTGTATATTATCTGTTCCTGTATATATTGTCTGTGTTCCCAATTTTAATTATGTTTTTACTTTAACTGGTTTTTTAAAAAGAATAAATGAGTAAACTGTGCAAACTGAATTTATTTGTTGGTATAGAATTGTGTTACTATAATTTTTACATTGCTTCAATAGATAGGCCTTTATGTTTTAGTTATATCTGTGTATGTAGCTGAAAGGATTGGTGTCTCTGTATTAAGGTGCCCAAAGGGAATCTTTTATGACATAAAGTCTTACTGGTCAATGCCAACAATCTTGGAGTTGATTTCAAAATCAGCAACGTTCATAAATTACACTATAAAAACTTTTTTTAGCCTAGCGCTTGACAAGCCCTGAATTCTCCACAAAGACCCCACTGCTGTTGGCCACTGACTTAGCAAAGCTGGTTCTGGTTCCATGAGTACAGGGCATAGGCAGGGGTGTAACAAAGGCCTCTGCAGCCCCCGCGGTGCGGGTTGGCCCCCAGGCTTACACATACTGGAAGGGGCCCCCCTCTGTTACTTCTGATGTGAGTGTGAGGGACCCCTTCAGCATATCTTTCAAGGGGCCCCCTCATGTTTTGTTACGCCACTTGGCATAGGCCCAGGGCTAGCCTGGAGCCTAAAATGTGCTGTGTTTGGCTGCGGCTGACTAAAGGACGGGTTGAAGAGGTTCTGGGGATCAGTCAGGTAGTGGGTGGTAAAATGAGACACTACACCCAAAGCGCTCTAGTAACAGGTGAAGGGGTTGCATGGAGCTAGCCCACTGAGTATGGCGATTAGCCACTCCCTACCCCAGGAGCCTGATGGCTATGGCAAAGCCATCATGGGAGTACATACGAAATAGTGTTTTTGTGCAATATTAAAGCTACAGAGCTTGTGTGGCACCTCTAAAAGTGCTAAAAGACGTTTGGTACTTGAATAAAATATTTGGATAAGTTGATCTCTACATATAGCTAGAAAGTATTACTCTCAATGATGCTCATAGTATAGGAACGTCATTCTCTGCCAACTAATATAAAAAGTTTTGAATAAAAACGTTATATTTGATTTTACACAGAGTTTATACCTTGTCCCGATCACTGTTAAATGCATTATGGAGAGAAAAGTGAACTTGAAACTCCAAAGGTCATAGGCAAGTTAGGAGAGCTTCCGAAAAAATTCTTCTCCACAAAGTCACCTTTGAGGGTGCCTAATATACCCACAATTCACTCGAACATATGAGAAAACGTGGCAGCTGACGGAGCAGGTAGACATTTATTTCTTAATATACTGGATACAACACACCTGAAGTGCGTAGTAATGCCCGCAGAGGAGTTAACTTTTTCAGAAAATGCTGCACCAAGACGAATAAAAAAAAAATGGAGACATGAGGAATCATTCAAAATTTGGGGTGACGTAGTCGTAAGTTCTTTCTCCCTCGCTCTATAACCTATACATGAAACCCCTAACAATTCCCATCATATACACACGATGTGCATGAAGGCACACCAGCACACAAGTTACACACAACTTCACCTCTGGGCATCACCAGCACACACTATCCCTCCCCCAAAAATTACCTGACAGGGACAGAAGGCTAAATGTTCAAAAACTATTTGACTCCCAGCCTCAGGCGCCTTAATCTTTCTGAAGTACCACCATGTGTTTTAGTTCTAGAGGAGTGGGCGTCCCAGTACAAACCATGGCGGCACACAGGAGGTGATCTCTGGCAGTCTGTGCCTGTGTGAATGGGAGCTCTCTTTAGGTCTTTCTATGTCTGAAAGTTCATGAATTTCACACATAACACGTTTTAAACCAAGAACTGGCCCAGACCTTTTGATTTTACTAAAATGATATGTATAATATACTCACATATAAAGACTTTCAGTGAGCCCTGTTTGTCCATTGGCCTGTTATTAGGCCATTCACATTTTAATTCCATCCACGAAAGCGCACAGCTTGGGCCAATGGGTGAACTCACTTCAGCCATTCGCTAATGTCTCTATGAGTGGTGGCATTTTACCTGTTCTCAAGAAGCACATCCACACACAAATTAGTTCCCTTCAGTGCCGGAAACCACTCTAGCAATTTGTTCTTTTTTGGGACCAAAAAATATTTTTTGCTTTTAGCCAATGCTATTTATTTTATATTGAGGAGGGCCTAGGAGCTTTCCCAGTGATAAACGTTTTGCAAAAACCATGACAAAACCAAACACGCATTTACAAAGTTAAAAGGCTGGTAGCTAACACCAGACCTATTGGTTTTCTAAATGCTTGATTACATAAGCTCAGAGTATGGTTCATTTAGAGACTATCTAATATCTTACATGTCTCTAAATATTATAGAATCAACAGAAGGTAT
This sequence comes from Lissotriton vulgaris, assembly GCF_964263255.1. Classification (NCBI taxonomy): domain Eukaryota; kingdom Metazoa; phylum Chordata; class Amphibia; order Caudata; family Salamandridae; genus Lissotriton; species Lissotriton vulgaris. The sequence goes on from NC_141689.1 coordinate 483,110,249, forward strand.
CCGCATTTTAATTGCTCAATTAACGCACTATGTTGCATTTTAATTTCTTACAGAGAATCTATTTTAGTCATTATCTAAGACTTCTGCAAACAGCAGAAACGGATAATAATGTTCATAAACGATATTGTGCCCAATGAAAGGCATTCGGTTACACTTGATAACAGACAAATCGAGACAAGTTTGCAACAGAAGCAAAACACTCACAAAACCTTCATATTAAATTACCACTTACAATTTGTCCTAGCTGGCAACGTCACAATATTGAAATGGAGCGTGCATTAACGCAGAGGAAGGAGCCAGCCATCCTTCTGTCTTCAAAGCGATGCTTGGACGAGAGCATTTTGCAATAAGTCAACATCAGCTGTTAGCAGCAATACACGCACACAATGGTTTCAAGGGCTGCGAGCTGAAACATGTTGGGCCGGATTCTTTTGCCACTCCTGAAAACTCAAACCAAACCTCTCGCAGCTTGACATCCATCTTGCTTGTGGTAAAAGGCTGGGAAATCAGATTAGACGTGCGTGTCGGTTTAGTAGCCAGTGCGGCTGTCGGAAAACACCGAACAAAAAGACAAGGGCTTCCGCGGTTTACCGCAATTCCATACATCCGGGCTGATTTAGAGCTGCTGATTGATGTCCCTCAATAATAATCCGCCTGTTAAAGGCACTGCAAATAAAATGAGTGTCATCAGCGCCTGAATGAACAATATTTAAGAAGTTCCTTGTACACCTCGAAAAGACATTGAAAGGAGTAGCCCATAAAGCATATTTACAGAAGATTAAGCGAATACATTTACAGAAGGAGGCATAATATGCAAACGCCTTTATTGCACCTAGCCATAAATAGAAGACACAAGAAAAAGACTGTGGAATCATTGATTTTTCCGAGTTTCTTGTAAGCATGGGCGAATTTTGTGAATTCACGATCCGCAAATTTGCGGATTTGCGAATTCACGATCCGCAAAATTCACGAATTTGTGCGAATTTGCAGATTTTTTTATTTTTGCGTGTTCGCGGGGCGCTTGGCGTGTTCGCGGGTCGCTTTGCGTGTTCGCTGGTTTTTTTTGTGCGAGACCGCGATGCGCCCTCTGGTTCATCATTGCCACCCTCTCGTTTTTTGTGCCCTTCTGCCCTCTGCCCCACTCGTTTTTGTGCCATTCTGCCCCTTGCCCCACTCGTTGTTGTGTCCTTCTGCCCTCTGACCCACTATTTGCAGTGCCCTTCTGCCCTCTGCCCCACTCTGTGACCTTCTGCCCTCTGTCCCACTCCTGTTTTAATTTAGAATGACGCCAGCAAGCTGCCAGCGCCATTCTAAAATAGTTACTAAGTTAGCTTCATCAGGAAGCACTAATAGATAAAATAAAGCAGGTGCTCGAGCACCTGCATTTTATCTATTAGTGCTTCCTGTTGAAGCTAACTTAGTAACTATTTTAGAATGGTGCTGGCTGCTTTCCAGCGCCGTTCTAAAATAGTTACAAGCTTGAAGCTTGAACTTTTGCCCCCCGGATCCGTTCCGCTCGCGGATTCGCGGATTTTTGGCAAATTCGCGGGAATTTGCGGATCGCGGATTTGCCGAAATCCGCAAAATCCGCGAGCGGAACGGATTTTGCGACCATGCTTAGTTTCTTGACCATTTGGGCACTTGGAGGCTTGTCTGATATGCTTTCGCCACACTATTAAAGCAATAAAACTCCTTCAAAATATTACAAAATAGGAACAGTCATTAACATCAGAAAAAGTCTGATGTTGATTTATTGGCCAGAAACGCACAGACTTTCATAATAACCTGTTTGAGTAAGTAGGTGAACCTCAGTGGAAATGTGGCTTTGGCTTCTGCGTTCAGACCCACCACAAGACAGTGAGTGAAAGGACCCAAGTGGAGCATGGCTCGGCCCCAAAGTAATATGGTTCTCTTTTATTGAATACTATGATATTCTTCTTGTTTAGGTCTTGCCCGCGGATAGCTTTACACTGTTGTTGTGGAAGACCTATTGTGTAGAATATCAATACTTAAAGTTGACTTTGGGTCAGGCCATTGCTTACCATTTGGTGGCTTTCAGGTCAGCCACATTTCTTTGTTTCATATTCAACGCCTTGTAGTTCTACTACTGTATTTGCCTCTCCCTGGAGCATAACTTCTTTACCATATTTTTGATCGTGTCACTTTTACCTTTCCCTGATGCTCACATCAGAAAACTACTTTTTTCTTTTTATTTGAGCTGTCTGTGGAAGTGCACGTGCCTTATCATTCTTTCCACCTTCTCATTCTTTCCACATGTGCTGCTTCCCTCTCATATCCCCGACACCCACTAAATCAAATTTGGCTTTCCACTCCTTCGAGCTTATTTGCAAAAGCACAGCAGCAGGTATATTTTTTACCAAGGTTTGACTCAAAAGGAGATTTTATCTAGTTGATTTTCTTTTATCTCCTGCATTCCACATGTTGGATGAAGACCTGGAGCGGGGTTAGCTGCTGCACTCAGCCGCATCTGAGACAGAAGCTGTATTAGCGTGATTGGAAGGGAGATGTTGCATTACCAGGAGGAAGTTACATATGCTACTAAGGTTGTTGTACTGCACCAAATGGCTAGAGCATTTGTTCCAGTTCTAGGCCTTGGCAAGTGTGTGAAGAATAAAACTTTCTTATTCATGGCCTCACACAGCTGTTATGTTCTTTGAAGTCATATACTCAGAACAAGCCCTTTTGAGGAAGACACATAATTGTCAGGATCTGAAACCGTGGCTAACCGCGCCTGCCTGGTAATAAAGAACTACATGTCCCAGAAGTCTCGGCAGGAGGAGGCGGAAACTATTTAAACATTTCGAACCCGGAAGTCGGGTTGTATTGGATTCCGTGCATTTTCTGTTGTAGCAGTATTGTTTGTTGAGCTGTTTAAATTGAGTGCGTGGTGCTTCGCTAGGACCAGCGAAGACACGGACACTCACTGTATGGTTTTCGGAGTGAAGGAAGAAGTGCGCTCTCTTCGAGTGCTACCAACGCAGTGAGTCGGCTGACTCATCGGAACGGGTTCTGTGGTGCTTCGCCGGTGCGTTTCAGCAAAGACACAGACCCGCTTGGTTTCAGGCTACCTAGAGTCGAAAGGGGTGGATCGGCTGATCCATTCTGTGGGTGCGGTGGTGCTTCGCAGCCGTGGCGCGAAGACACGCGCACCCGGTGAACCTTTCCTGGCCAGAGGAGGAGTCACGATGATGGCTTGATCCCGGTTCTGTTTTTTCATGCTGGGTGTGTCTGCTACATAGTAAGGACGCCACGAGAACGGAGAAGCCCAAATCTTTGTTGACTTCATTATTCGTTGGCGGTAAGACTTCGGAGGGATTCGTCCTTTCACGAATACCTATCATATTATTTTCTTTTGTTTGTTGAAGGGGTTCTACACTTAACTAATTTTTTGCATCTGTGAAGTTAACAGAAGGAGGGTTGGATGCTGAACTATTTAGGGCTGACTTTGGAACTCTGGCATTCTTTTCTTTCACGGTGCATGGTATAAACGACCAGGTATGTACTTCGGTAGTATCCACAGGCACACTGAGTGAGAAGGGGTATTTGATTAGAGGAATTAACCTGTGTTTGTATCTCGTAGGCTATGTATAAGTTTCTGGAGTTTCAAGATCGGAGAAATTCCAGAGTACGCCGCCAGCTTTGTCAATAGTGGTAGATCACCGAGGTAGGTGAAGGTTCTACTGGAGGTATATGAGGCTAGGGGAAGGAACACCGGCCTATAATAACGCATTGTCTTTTATCATTACAGATAGAGCCAGCCCGCAGCGCTCCTACCCGGCCCCCTTCACTTTTTCCCACGCCGGATCACCTCTTGGCTCTGGGTGTTATATAGACCAGGCTTGGGGAGATCTGGAGGTGGACCCTCTAGAGCATCACCCGGATCCCGAAGAGCATCAGGAAATCCTGACAATAATGGCCTGATTTAGATCAGGTACCACTGTCACTTTTTCAATGATCTTCCCACCCACCAACTTGGCAGTCTACCTGCCATATTTAAATGTTGGCTGGTCCATAGATGAAAAACGACCCCAGTCCTGCCAACCCCGCCAGGTATTCTCAAATGCATCGACGGCGGTGTAGGCAGAAGAGGCTATCGGTGGGACTCCAGCCCAAATTCCAGCCGTCCCGATTACAATGTGCCTTTCCGCCATGGCACTGCAGCCACAATCTCTCCTATTACGAGTTGGCAGGATCGAAGAAATGAGGTAAAAAGATACATTTTTCCCTGCTTCCCACTTCGGTTTCTCTCTGGTACCCCATCGTACAGTTCCCTTCTTTGTTGCACCGACTTCACCATGATGCCAAATGACTCCATTATTGCCGATCTATGGTAAGCTACTTGTAACATTATCCTTTGTATTGTGCATTGATAATTGCAATAGCCTTGTGTACTTCTGCATTACTCTTACATCCAACATTCATTTTTCTTAGGTCCAATGAAGTAGTGATCATTTTTCAACTCAACATTGTATAATGAACACACCTTTTTTAGCACTCAAAAAAATATATTGTTGCTATGGTGCTTGTGGGTGGTGTGCTTGCGGTGCATGTGGGTGTGCGTTCAGTAGTGTGTGTATGTTGTTTGTTTGGCATGGGATGTGTACCAAAAAGTGGCATGACACATTACATACATATACATTATGACACATTTTTAACGTACTTGTGTAGTAAGAAAATGATGAGTAGCACTTACCTATCTTCACATCACCATGGCCTTACTCTGCCAGGACACCACCAGCACAATGGGAACATCTAAATCTGCTCTGCGGAAACCCACCAACATGACGGCATTGGAGTATTGTTAACCAGCAGAGAAAACTGCTGCCACACAGTCTCCTGTCTATTTTCACAACATCTAAATATGGTGGGCGGACTGCCATCAGCTTGTGGACTGCCACCATGGTGGGACGGGGGCAGTACCGCCAAGATCATAACCAAATCTTTTAATCATTCAGGACAGGTAGTTCTCAATCCTCCTTAAAACTAACCCTGGGCAAAGCACTACGCTACGCTCGCATAGTTTGCGAAGATTGCGCTACTTCGCACTACGCGAACTGCACGTAGCACAGTGCAAACATGCGTATCGTAGAGTAGCATAGTGCAGCGGTCATTTTTTGCTTGCTCGCGGTCCTCAACGTCAAGTTGGCAACCGCGAGCAAGCAAAATGACATCCTGGCGAGACTTTTTCCTCGTTCACAATCAGCAACATCAAGTTGCCGATCAAGAGCGTGGAAAATAAACCTCCCGGCGAGATTCTCAATGCGGGGAGGTCAGGTTTATTTTTATTACGAGTGGTCGCGTATGCTCGCGACCGCTGGCGATGAGAAACTACAAGTCTGCGTTGAGAAAGCTGCAGCTCGATTAAAAATCTACTCGAGTGGCAGTAAAAGACAGCTCGCACTGTGCAAGATGCCGTTTTCAATGATTGCACAGTGCGGACAAGCACCCGGCACTGTGCAATCATCGCTAACAGGGTACTACGCAGTTCGCGTAGCACTACGCGTAGCTCGCGTAGGGAGAAGTGCACTTCGCGTAGCTACGCATAGTGCTACTTCACGAACTACGCCCAGGGTTACTTAAAACTAGGCACAGGAGGAGGAGTAATAATGTGATTGCTCTAAGAACCCCTTGTTATGCATAATCATATTCCTGCTAGAAATCATTTGTCTCATACATACTGGTACCTTCAGCAGTACATAAAGGAAACACCTCATGGGAGAGGCCTTGGGTACCACTGACACTTTATATTCAGTGCCTTGGCTTCTCATCATTGGGATGATTCTGTGACTGTGTGCAAGATGGGGGAAGGACGGTGGTCAAGACTACACCACACTTTTTCAGTGCTCACTATGTGTTTGAACGTTAATATTCTCAGTTTGTCCTTTTCGATTCTTAGTCAGACTTATAAAGTATAATGGTCTGATCTGTTTAGTGCACAACATGTTTTATCAATAGTACTTTTTCCCAATCATGTGATATGTCCCACTTCAGTCTTGGATCCACAGTGAGTGAGTAAATTCTGCAAATTCACTGATATATTAAAAATGAACAGAGGTGAACTGCCTGTTTGATATCGCAAGCCATCTTGCACATATTTAAAACTAGGATTATGCTTTTAGATATTGATTCATAATGCACTTAACGCAAATATTAAGGATAAACAAAATGGGAAAACAATAAACACTGCAAAATGTATAGTCTCTAGAAATATGCCTTTGTTATAACAAAATATACACACCAATCAGCCACGTGCTGTCCTTATCAAGGAATTTTATGACAAAATGTAAAAGCAAGGAGATCCATGTTTCACCAAGACAAATTAGCGTTAACTTATCTACAATTCACCTCTAGCCACAGAAGTCTGGTTTCAACCTCCGTCACTGATTGCTACACATAAATATGAAATGGGTTACATGCCCTCCAACTGGTTGCGCTATGCCTGTTTGGCCTCTAGCATTACATCATAAAAATTAGATTGGTATAGCAAAATGTGATAAGGCTTCAGGAATTAGAGCAGCAACTCTCTCTATATCAATCACTCTTTCTGTCTCTCTTTCTCTCTCTATCAAGTGAGACACTCCATTTTACAGTCTCCGAGGAAGGGAAGGAAAAAGTGGGTTTTAATTGTCAAAAATACAAGAAAAGCTATAAGTAATGTTTCACTTTAAATTCCATCAGGTCACCCAAAGCATATGTATATCACAGGTGCTCAACTATCACAGATTCCTTTCCGTCATTGTCATGCTCATATTAGGACATCTTTTAAATCCTCTGTAAACAAATTAGGTAAACTGAAAAAATAGCATAGAATTTTACCTTACGATGAACACATAATGGGAAAAATCCATATTATCTACCTTGTGGTGGAAAAGGTGCACCTCCATAACAATCAAAGCATGGCATGGTTTCCCTGCAAACATTGATTAGGGTATTCACTGCACACAATGCAGAAATACAAGATATGTGTATGCAAATTCTCCAGCAGCAAACACTCTCTATGGATAGTCATTAACATTTGCATCACATTTTATGCCCTAACTGAAACCCCTTTCTCGCTAGGTTGTTTAAGAAATTCTGTGTTGTAGCTTTAAAAAAAACTGTATTAAGCTGTTTAAACAGGTGCACTTCTATGGTCCCTTTGTGCTTTTATACAAACTAAGGGGCTGACAGCAGGTCGGAGGTTTTCCGACCAATAGCCGAGGTTTCAAATCCGACAGCTTTATTACAATGAAGGCTGTGGGATTTGAAACCGGGCAGTCAATCCAACTGGCTTCCAACGGCTCAAAGAGCCCGCCAGCCAGTTGGAGGCCACACATAATCCCCTATGGATGGCGTTTTCGTCCTGGGGATTATGATGTTGGTCTCCTGCAGGCTTATCCTGTTGGTCTTTCGGACATGAAAAGTCTGTCAGAAAGCGACTTTGGGGGCCCCTAGGAGGGCACCTATGCCTCCATAGCTTCCAATTGTGGGTTTGGGGGCACCTTTGGTGCCGCCCTGTAAATCTCTGCACCGTTTGGCAGGCACTTTAAGGTGCCCGCAACGCGGTATAGAGATTTACACAAACTTCCATTTCTCTATGGGAGCTTGTGCTGCAGCCGGTTTCCGACTGCAGCACAAGCTCCCATAGAGAAATGGGAGCTGATCGCATCCAAATAATGAGGCTGGGAACGCTGACTAGAGCTCAGTTATCCCGATTCCGCAACGTCCGCCTGACATCGTACTCAGCCCTTATGTGCTTTTGGCACAATGATATTTGGCTATGTATCAGTGCATACCCTGCATCATTATCTCACTACAGCCTGAACATATAATGAACAATGTACAGAGGTTTTGTACATTTTAAAGAAAATTGCTCAATATTTTGTTATATTTTTCAAATAGATAAAAGAGCCAGAGACTGATTGTTTTTATCTTACACTAATATAAAACACAAACAGCCTCTGAAATCAAGCTGGCGGAAAAACACGCATCTCTGTGCACCAGCAAGGAGCAAGATACTGTTTGGAATTTTTCTTAGGCAAAGAAAAAACAAAAAATAGCACCTAACTCCAGCTGGGGCAGAGATGTATATTCCTGCTCCCCAGTAATGAGGCACATATTGTTTGGCTATTATGTAATTAAAATATTGGTGGTATTTTTATTTTTATTTTATGATTGTTAATTTTGGATGATGATTTTATTTTTTAATTTATTGGTTCTAAGTTTAGAAATGTAGTAAATAATTTACAAAAATACATTATTTATGAATAGTGTTATTTTTTGTAATCTGGTAATGATAAATTTAATATATAGGTTTGTGGTTTTGGTTAGTGTTTTTTGTAAGAAAATGTAAGTTTATTTTATTTATTCTAAACTTGGTGAGAGTAGGGGGTAATGGTTGGGTGTATATAAAAATGTTAGTTTGCAGAATCTTGCATAACATCTTTTAGATTCTAGTGGAAATAGTCCAACACCTTCCTCAAATTGGCTTTAATTGAAATTGGAATAGTAAATGTCACCACGTTAGTGTCCAATGTCTTCTCCCATTTGGGTTAGATTGGAGTTGGAAAAGTAAATGTCAGCCCTTAGTGTCCAACACCTCCCTCTAGTTGGGTTAGATTGGAGTTGGGATAGTAAATGTAACCCCTTTAGTGTCCAGCACCTTCTCCAAACTTGTATATATTGAAGTGGAAATAGTACACATCACCCTTATAGTGTCCAACACCTTCCACAAATTGGTATAAATTTGAGTTGGAATAGTAAAAGTCACCCTTTTAATGCCCAACACCTCCCCTAAATTGATATAGACTGGAGTGGGAATAGTAAATGTTACCACTTTAGTGTCCAACACTTTCCTCAAATTGGTATAGATTGGAGTGGTAACAGTGAATATCAACACTTTAGTGACCAACACTTTCCCCAAATTGTTTTAGTTTTGAATGGGAATAGTAAATGTTAATCCTTTATTGTCCAAAGCCTTCCCCAAATTGGTTTAGATTGGAGAGGGAATATTAAATGTCACTCTATTCCTGTCTGACACTGTCTTAAAAGTGGTTTATGTTGGAGTGAGATTATTTACTTTTGTGATTTTACAATGCAATCCTTTGTTTAAACTGCTTTTGTATGTAGTAGAAATTGTTTGTGTTATTAAATTAGTACTGTTGGAGTTTTGGAATGTAATAAAAAATAGTTGTAGATTTGCAATAAATAATATTATTAATTACATATTGTTATATAACAAAGACAACCCATTTTTCTAAAACTATATTTTTAAAGGTATTCTATTTATATTTTTGAATTTTTACACATATATATATTTCAATTAAAAAAAAAAAATTTCTATAAAACAATCAATTCATTTTTATTATCACATAACAAATATAAATCATATTTATATTACAATGCACGTTGTGCCTTTTCATTTTTGTTCCTAGTATTGTACATACTTTTAACTTTCCCTACATTGTTTTAAATACATATTTAAAACAATATTTTACCATAATTGTTTTAGTATATATTAATAATTGCATATATGTGTACTATTATTCAATTTATACTTTACAATCTTTTTACGTTTTTTATAACATTTAGCATGTTTTATATGTTTAATATTGTTTTACATTTTTAAATTCATTTATTCAACATTTTCACATTTTTCCAATTAATTTCTATGGGAAGATAGTATTCATTATTACATTTATCAATCTTTATTTCGGCCATATGACCATCAAAGATATACAATAAAAACATATTACAACCATTTTAAATCAAGAATAAACAATAAATACGTATTTGTACAGTGTAAAATCGTTCCATTCTGGGAGTTAGGTACTACTAAAGTTACATTTAAAATTTGTTAAACTAAAAGTTAGGTGGGAGCCTGCGACTTCAAAATTCGGGTGCGAGTATGCCAGACATTGGTAAGAAATTTTGCTAATGCAAACACAATGGGAATTGAGACATCAGTTTTTAAGATTCTGTACATCGGGAGATACTCCCTACAACCAAGGTTTCTAATAAGTGGGAGGAGCCAATATTTCCTAGCAGCCTTGTATGTTGGGCAAAACAGGACCACATGTAAGTCGCTTTCCTCAGCACTAGTGCATGCCCGGCACTGCTTGGTGGATGGCGGTGTTGACCAGGAGCTAGTAAAGGATCGCAGAGGCAATGTGCCATATCTCCATTGGAGAAATAGCTTCCTGGCCAGCACGGGGGACATGGCATCCAGGACCCTCTCCAGCCTGTATGAGTCCTTGTTTTGCGCAAATACAGATGTTAGTGACCCCTCGCCCTGACAGTCCAAGGCCATGGCTAGTTTCTGTTCATGGTAAACATTGACCAAAGCTCTCTGTGGGATATTTAGTGAGGCATCAGCAGGATCGGACCAAAGGTCAGGGAACCCCAGACTCGCACAGGATTTTTGTATATATTTTAACCAGGGGATCTGTAATGCTTTGGGATGTGCTAAAAGCTCCCTCAGTTCCGCCCTATAAGTAGAGAGTTCTTTGCTACTCCATAGCCTTCGCCAGAAGACTATGGGTCTGAGACCTAGTTCATCAGCTATTGGTCTCAGTCCCAGATCCATCCTCAGGGGAAGGAGCGGGGTGCTGGGCGGAAGTGCAACTATCTGTCTGATAAAGTTGTTCTCGGTTAAAGACAGGCTGCGGGAGGATGTGTGGCCCCACAGTTCCGCCCCATACATGATAACACCCCTGGCCTGTGCCTTGTAGATCTGGATGAGCGGCCCCAACGGACGGTATGTGGAGCTTTTCATCATCCGAGCGATACCCCCAGTGGTCTGTACTAATTTTAGATTGGCCCTAGTCTGATGTGGTCCCCAGGACATGGTTTCGTTCAGGGTTACACCAAGATATTCAAAGGTGGAGACTCTTTCTAGCCGTGACGATTCCAATAATGGATTCGGGTGCAATTTTTGAGTTGGGTTCAGGACCATGAACTTAGTTTTTGCAGCATTGATTTCTAAGCCCCTATCTGTGCAAAAGGGCACAAATGAATCAAGGATCCTCTGTATCCCCATGGGGGTTTTGGACAGCAGCAGGGTGTCATCTGCAAACATGATTGCAGGTACCCTGCTGCCGTTCAATCTTGGGGCGTCAGTGTATTCAGTGCCATTTAGGTGGGCGATTACCCCATTGACAAAGAGGCAGAACAGGGTCGGTGCCAATGCACAACCCTGTCTGACCCCCCTGTCAACGGGCAATCTGTCCGTCAATTCCCCAAGTTTCCCGCACCTAACTCAAGCATAGTTGTTATGGTGCAATCTCTGTAAGATTATCAGGATATCCGGGGGGACGCCCATCTCGGCCAAAACACTCCAAAGTTTCCCTCTGGGCACCAGGTCGAAGGCGGCCCTCAGATCCACAAATATTGTGTATAAGCTGCCGCCTTCGAATATCGCTGCCCTCCAGTAAATAATATTCAATCGAAAGACCTGGTCCACAGTAGAGACTCCCTTTCTGAAGCCCGCCTGATACGGACTAAGGGCACCCGTCTCCTCTGCCCAGTCCTGAAGCCGGTTCAGCAGTATCCTGCTAAACAGCTTCTGTGACACATCTATTAAACTGATTGGTCTGTAATTGGCTGGGAGCAGGGGCGAGCCCTTTTTGAATATGGGAACCACCTCTGCCCCCAGCCAAGTGCTCGGGATTTCGATGCCGCTCAGAACTCCGTTAAACAGAACGGCAAGGTAAGGGGCCCAAACGTCGGGCTCCTGCTTAAACAGGTCCCCGGGTAGGCCATCCAATCCTGGCGCCTTTCCCGATGTTAGTCCTGCTATAGCTGCCTTAACCTCCCTCACTGTAATTAGATCCCCATCATAGTCGGCCAGTCCAATACCGATGTCATTCATAGTTTCTCCCAGCTCAGAGCTATAGAGAGATTGGAAGTGTGCCTGCCGGATCTATGATGTTACAACGCGTTATTTTACAACGCAGACCATTACATCGCAATTTTTACAACGCAGGATCCATTACAATGCATGCCATTACAACGCATGTCATTACATAGCAGATACTATTACAACGCATGCCATTACAACGTAAGTATAGGTAAGTATATCTTTGTAAAAATAATGTAATTTAGTTAATTTAATTAATTTAAAATAAATAATTTAATTTAATTAATTTTAATAAGTAATTAATTTAATTTAATTTAATTATTGTAATTTAATTAATATTAAAATTGAAATTAATTTAATTTATTTAATATAATTTAACAAAGGTAATTAAATTAATGTATACATTGTAAGTAATATAATTTAATTTATTATAAAAAATTTAATTTAAATAAATTAAAAATAATAATTAATATAATATAATTTAATTTAATAAATGTAATTTAATTAATTTATAAATTGTAAATACTATAATTTAATTTTATTAATTTAATTAATTTAAAAAATGTAATTAATTTTATTTAATTTAAGTAATGTAATTTAATTATTTTTTTAATTGTAAATAATATAATTAATGTAATTTAATTTAATTAATTTATTTAAAGTCGTGTTTTTAAAAAAGTGAACACTAAAAATACCCCTGTACCCCAAAAACCAAACCCAGCCCTAAAACCTAAAAATACCCATGTACCCCAAAAACCAAACCCAGCCCTAAAACCTAAAAATACCCCTGTACCCCAAAAACCAAACATAGCCCTAAAACCTAAAAATACCCCTGTACCCCAAAAACCAAACCCAGCCCTAAAACCTAAAAATACCCCTGTACCCCAAAAACCAAACCCAGCCCTAAAACCTAAAAATACCCCTGTACCCCAAAAACCAAACCCAGCCCTAAAACCTAAAAATACCCCTGTACCCCAAAAACTAAACATAGCCCTAAAACCTAAAAATACCCCTGTACCCCAAAAACCAACCCCAGCCCTAAAACCTAAAAATACCCCTGTACCCCAAAAACCAAACCCAGCCCTAAAACCTAAAAATACCCCTGTACCCCAAAAACCAAACCCAGCCCTAAAACCTAAAAATACCCCTGTACCCCAAAAACCAAACCTAGCCCTAAAACCTAAAAATACCCCTGTACCCCAAAAACCAAACCCAGCCCTAAAACCTAAAAATACCCCTGTACCCCAAAAACCAAACCTAGCCCTAAAACCTAAAAATACCCCTGTACCCCAAAAACCAAACCCAGCCCTAAAACCTAAAAATACCCCTGTACCCCAAAAACCAAACCCAGCCCTAAAACCTAATAATACCCCTGTACCCCAAAAACCAAACCCAGCCCTAAAACACTAAAAATACCCAAACACCCCAAAACATATACCTCAGTACCCCAAAACATATACTCCTATACTCAAACTTATTTTTTTTAAATTACTTAAATTAATATATTTAATTTCTTTTTTTTAAATACATAAATTAATATATTTATTCAATTTCAATATTAATTAAATTAAGCAAATAATGTAAAATAAAATATAAAATAAAATGATATACTTACCTATACTTACGTTGTAATGGCATGCTTTGTAATAGCATCTGCTATGTAATGACATGCGTTGTAAAGGCATGCATTGTAATGGATCCTGCGTTGTAAAAGTTGCGATGTAATGGTAGTGTGTTGTAAAAGTTGTGTTGTAACTGGTGTTTCCCGTGCCTGCCACACCCCTGCTGCAATGTTAGGCTCAATTGCCGAGGGGAGACTCCCCGACCCCCCGTTAACTACTCTCCAGAACATTCGGTGGTCTCTTATTGCGAGGGAGTTAGTTAGCTCTTCCCATTGGTTCTCCTCCCATTCAGTTTTAGCGTAGGAAACTAGTTTTTTATATGCCCTTCTGCTTTCTCTTAGCTTCTCCCCACCTAGGCCCTCCTTAATACTTCTAAGAAGTTCTCCCTTTGCCTTTCTGCAGGCTGTGTTGTACCATGAGGATTTGTGTTGCTGCCCCCTCCTCGGATTCTGTACTTTGCTAAAGAGGTTGGGGGCCGCACCCTTTATGAGGTCCTCGTGGGCCTGGTATAATTTGTCATGTGAGTCTTTGTTGCCCACCCCAATAGCTAGATCTCCCACTCTTTCCAATATAGGGATTAGCCCTGCGTAAAGCCTCGAGAGTTTCACTTGGCTCGTGGCTAGTTTTTCCCACCTTATTCTTCTCCTGTTGTTGCCCAGTAGAAGTTCTGGTTTGTTCTCCTCCCCTGTAGTTATAGAGGCTTGAAGGCCGGGGTGAGTGAGATCAAGTTCAAGGGCGTTGTGGTCACTATCTAGTCTTTCAGTGACCCTAAAGTCCAGAATAGTTGGCCAATTCATTATCTGTACCAAGACATAATCCAGGCGAGATTCTCTTCCCGCTCTGTTATAGGTGGTTTTGCTTGGAACATCAGACTTAATGCGCCCATTGCAGGCTCTGATTCCATATTTTAGGGTGAGGGCTGTGATCTGCAGTGCTACATTCATTATTATTATTCATTATTAGCTTCATTTAGCAGTCATTTTGTTATTACCATTACCTTCCATTTTTAAGTCTATTTGTGTCATATTTAGTTTATTTTCCGGGATCTAGGATGCGCTAAGGTGCTGCTGTTTGTCAGAAAAGGCATATTGTTTTAATAGATTTTTAAAGAGGTTTGAGGGTGAAGGGTTGCTGGGGGAGGCCTGGAGGTTTCTTATAGTGTTGTTTGTGATTTCTTTTGTACATTTAGTTACATTAATAGTAGTACTTTTTTGTTATGTGTAATTTGGGGTTTTCGTACACTGTTTTATTAATGTTTTCTTATGTCATGTCATACTATTTTATTGTATGTATTTAATGGTGATTTAGTGTAATGTATATGCATGTTAATTGTTTTGCAGGAGGATTTTCTTGTTTTTTTTGGTCAACAAGCGTGTCCTATGGGCATTGGAAATTGCCATTTTCTTTAGGAAAACATTTTTGGTTGACTTTGAACCAATAATTTTAGCTTTCATTTCCTTTTTTGTGGGTTTCTAGGAACATTTCTGTTTTTAAACACTTTTGCAGGCTTTTAGTTGTACCTAGGTACTTTGGATTGATTCAATGGATCTGTATTGGATTTGTTTCATTTTTGAAAAATATTTTTTCAGTTTTTGGTGGATTATTATTTTTGATAGAGTGGATGCAGAAGAAGAACTACAGGTAATGAATAGTAATTTATAATGATTTAATTTTTTGGGAGTAGAAATCTTATATTTTATTTGTCTGTCTAAATATTATGTGATTCTTATTAGGAAATGTATGGTTTATGTGTTGTATTTATTTCACTTGATGGATTGAATTTGTTCCTTGAGCTTTTTGGTTGGTCAGGTTTACATTTTTAAGGTGAATTATGTATATATTATTTTATAATCTCAGTCTCATTCAATATTGGAATTTCATTTAATATTTGGATGTTTGGACTGATGTAATAAAATACTATGGGGGTCAGTACGATGGCAGCGAGACCACCATCAATAGGCTGTTGGTCCCACCTTCACCGCCATCGGGCCCACCTTCACCGCCCACCACATTAGGATGGCGTGCAGTGCGATGGTGGTTCGAAACACTGACCGCTACACATCTAATGGGCTCCTTGAGCTCCCACCAGTGCAATCCCTGCATTGGTGGCAGTGCCTACCAGGCACCGTCGTAGGGATTACGATGTCCCTTCCCACCAGCCGTTCCATGGTGGTTCACTCGCCATTGAAAAGCTGACGGAAAGGGACATTGTGGACCCGTAGAGGGCCCCTCTTACTCCCTGGCTCTAGTGTGTGGGCCCTGGAGTGCACCTATGGTGCCCCACCTAAATGTGTCTGCACCATGTGGCAGGCACTTGCTTCACAAGCCTCGTTCCGAGGTCGGCCCGGGACTGGTCTCTTTTAGACTTGCCTTCCAAGCCTCTCTCTGAGTCCAGTCCGACACACCCTAGACTCCGATAGAACGAGCGAGCTTGCTCCTCAAGCCTCGTTCCGAGACCCCCCCGGGATTGGACTTTCCCTCCAAGCCTCTCTCTGAGGACAGCCCCCGATTGGCTACCGATGCCCCGCCCACCGGCACTCCATATCAGCGTCTCTGGCGCCGCGACCCACATCCACGGGGTTCGGAGTAGGAGAAGCTTGGTGCCAAGAGGGTGCTAGGCGTTGTGGGCGTAAGAATCCTTTGCATCAGTAACTTTGAGCTAAGTAAATGCCCTGTATGTCACCACTGTTAGCCGTATAAATTTACGAGGCTTTTCTTTCCTTTATTTTACTTACAGGGTGTGCCATAGTCGCCTCCACCCCCCTCCCGAGACCCATGGGGCGTGGATCTTTTAATACACAAGTGAGATCTGCAAACCCAAAACTTGTGTGTCACACTAATTCCTTCAGGAGTTAGCACTTCAGGCCATTACCATTGGTCAATTGATCGCTATCCACGAGTGCTGTAATATAGCCGCTCTGTCCTACGGACTGCATTTCTTTTGCCATAGTGCATGCCCACATGCCTGTAATGCCCCTCGGGCAACCATACAGCGCTTCTGGCACTAAAATAGATTTATGGCGCTAGGTCTACCTCTAGACCAATACATAGCACTTTTTAATGCAGAGACTGTCCTGACAACCAATCAAACATTAACTATATGCTTTGTCCTACATGTATGTTTGTCTGTCTTTCTTTCCCAGACTATACAGGTTCCTCTGAGTGAAGGTAATTCCCACAACTTGTGGTTTGTGTTTTATTTTGCACCTTTTCACACATAGAGCAATTTTTAACTTTCACGTCCTTTGGTTAGGGTGGGCCTTAGCGCGCCCATACCGCCAAGGTACACGCTACACGGTCCTGACGAATGCCCACGTAATTCTTACACTTATAAAGGGCAGAAACATGTTGACCCCACTTTAAGTAGAAACTCCCATCATAATCTGAGGTAGTTCTCCAACACATACCTTTTTAATCATGTCTAAACTGACCAGTAAATAAATCATTTTGGTTGGTACAGTATTAGACATTTTTAAAATCACTTTTCACATCACTGTCACAAAATCCAGCTCTGCAGTAATCTGGCGTTGTAGCACACCAGGGAGGCATTCGGCTTCTCCTGGTGGGCCCGATGATGAAGCATGTCACCAACCAGGTTGGTGAGTGAGGGCTTCCCATAAATCCATTGAAGGTTTCCAATGTGTCAACAAGAGGGTATCTTTTTATAGTCCTTTTTCACAGTCTTTGCCTCTGTGTCTCTACATAGAAACCTTTGCATATAACACTCTTCTTTTGTTTTGCATACTGCATGGTGCCTGCCACATAGTGCAGGGATATGTGTGGTGATCCCTTTTTGTCTTGCTGTGTGTGCTGCAGCAAGCAGCACATGCCGCAATACAAAATATAGGCAATGCGACCGCCTAGTTGGCTGTCATATCATAATTCTTACTATGGGACTGCCGCCTTGTAGGCGGGCGATCCTACTTATGAAGCAATGGAGGACAGACTGAAGTCCCTCCACCATCATAATCAGCCCCTATGTTTATTATTTATATCAAAAAGGATTTGTCATCTTGGTTTACATTTTGTTACAGGTGTTTTGAAATTTTATAGGTTACTATAGGTTTTATAATATGCTTTTGTCCATTATTTCTAAGTAATCTACTCCGTTGCTGTTCATGAAGAATTTGACTTTACAATATAGCATGTCATAGACCCTTGCTATGTTGAGGTGCAATTTGTGTAAAAGATTGCTTCATTTGTAATTTTTAGTAGCTCTGCTCTTTTTGTAATGCTTCTATAAATGTTTAGATTGTAGGCTGGGATCCAACTAGTTTGGGGTGGAAGGCATTCTGTCATCCTTCCACTGGGTTGCTTGTTTTGCCTTCCTATACAAAGGTGCTGGCATAGACATACCACCATGGTTTTTGGAATTTGGGTTGGCGTCTGTGTCTGGAGCAATGCAGTCTGTCAAACCAACTATCTTTCAAAATAATCCATTCGGAGGCTTAGTTGGTCTTCGTTTTGTTGGTATAAAGAGCTTTCTATTAGTAAATTGTAGTGGTTAGTTTCGTCTGTGAGAGGGATACAGGCTAGTGCTATCATTATTTTTCTTTCAATAGTGAATAAGGTGTTTGAATAATATTCTACACTGAGTGCAGATTGTTGGAGGTGTCTTCATTTGCTTTGATTGAAAGGATAGTAACAGGCTTGTATGGCAGAGTGGAGTTACATTTTTAAAATGGTCTGAATCATGGCTTGTTCAAAGTCCATGATTATTTTTTATGGGCAGTAGTTATTTGTTATATGTTTAATGTGGTTTAAGAGTTCATAGTAAGTGCTGCTTTGTTTATTTGGTTGTAGGGGATATATAAAAGGCATATTTGTGTCCTGATATTAACCATGTATGGTTTATATATGAGTGAACAGTTTGGGACATATTTTGAAGGTTTCATCTAGCATCCAAGTTTGACAATGGCTTAGTGGCTTAGTTTTAGTAAGTTATTCCTGTAGAGAATATTGGGATTTGTTTATTGTTTACATTGTCATATAAAAGGAAACTCCCTCATAAAGAGGCAATTACGATATGGGACATAAAGGCTCCTAGGGCTGCATCATAACGGGCCAGTCGAATTCCTTTATAACTGCCTCATTTTGATGGAGACGGTCGGAAATTAATTTGACCAGTCATTCTGGCTGGCTTCTGACAGGCTTGGAGAGCTCGTCCGCCAGTCAGAATGCAGCCTGTAATCTCAAGGGCAGCTCTTCCCGCCTTCGAGATTACAATGCACTGTTTCCGGCATGGTTTCCGACATGGTTTCCTTGTCAGTCTGTCTATTTTGGAAACCATGTCGGAAAGCATGTGAGGAGGCCCCCAGCAGGGCTCCCTTTTGTGCATGGCCTCCAGTTGGAGGCTTAGGGGCACCCAGGCCCTGCACCTTATGTCAGGCAACTTGAGGTTTACGGCCCTTATGCGTGCTCCCATAGTGAAATATAGGAATGTGACCAAACAGTGTTTGTTCGTATCCTACTGGGATGATCGGGATCGACAACTGGGTGTCAGTCGGTCCCATGACCAAGTCAGTGTCGGGCGGAAGTGATTCCATCTGACATTATAAAGAACCCCAATCCGCCATTGCTAAATGATCAGATATTTCTATGTCTTGGAATCTTCTAGGGGCAGGGGGGTACAGCTGGTGGCATTTTAAGTTCATGCAATTAAGGGCCTAATTATGACTTTGGTGGTGTTGGAACATGCCCCTATGCCATTGCCCCATCTGCCAGATTAGGAGTTTTTTTCCTGGTCTGGCGGGCTGTCCTTTGGCTGTCCCAGGCAGAGAACCTTAAAAAGGCACCGCAATAGGAAGCCAAAGCACATTCCTGCATGGTATGGACTGTGAAGTATATGCTGTGCAGGAACTGGGGGTGCATGCAGACAGGGTGGCCCACCATGTTCCCCCCTACATGCATCCCCATCCCTAAGGCATCAGAGGGCCCTCACTACCACACTTCTCATGTTCGGCTCACCACCATAAAAACAGTGGCAGTGAGGAAACTTGTGATATGCTTGGTAGTGCAGCAGCTGGACCACCAGCATATTGAATGCCTCACACCACCGCACCACTGCCAAGAGATCCCAGATCCCCAGCGGTCACAGTGGTCCAATGGCGGTTGGACCACCAAACTCATTATACAGCTGTCAGTCCACGGGTGCGGCAGATGCCGCACTGTCACCGTGGGTTTTGAATGTTCATCGGATGTTTTAAAGTGCGATAGGTGGGAGTTGCTCTGTGATGTGCTTGGGGACTTTAAACAGTATATCTTTTAGGTTTTTCGTTGTGGGTTCTTGAGAGCTAGTACTTGCCTTTCTTATACCTTGCAATACTACCCTTACTTCTATTTCACTCTCATTACGGGGGTGGTTGTGTTCTCTTACACGATTTACATCATCTTTTGTAGTGGCTCTCCCATTACATGCAATACAATAATATTTGGTACATTTCCAATTCACATTTTGTGCTGATGCACTTTCTTGGATGTAGGTGTAACCTATGTGATTTAGGGCAGGTTATGACCTTATCAGTCCCACCACCAGCCCACAGCGGCAGCAGTTGGGAGAATGCCGACAAGCCGGTGGCTTCTCGAACGCCGCATTTTTAGATGACTAATGGACTGGCCGTGGACTGCGGCAGTTCAATGGCAGCGTCATGCCTCGGCTCATAGCGAGAGTCAGAACCAAATTCCACTGCAGTGCAGCGCCACTTGCACACAGTCACCAATGGGAAGAAAACACCCTGGGGTCCTCTTTGGGGCCTTTTACCTGCCTTTCCACCAAACTTTTCATGGTATTGTTCCTGCCATGAAAAGGTTGGCGGAAAGGCAGGTTGTGTTCAGAAGGGTGGTACTTGCATCAGCACTGTCTCTATGGCCAGCCGATTTCCCCAATGCTCCCACCGTGGGAGCAGAGATCCTGGCGGTGGTCTCTTGGCAGTCCGACCACCCTGCTTGTAATCGGGCGGTTGCACCACAGAGGAGGTGGCGGTCAGACCACCACCGAAACACATTAGTCAGCCCCTAATAATTTCTTTCTAGGGATGTGTCTTTGTATCTAAAAGTAGTGTTATAGTATAAATAATACACATTCAAAAAAAAGTTTATACAGTTGTTATATACTCATAATTATGCTACTATTTCTATTTTTTTTAATACTTACATGTATTTCTTTTTAGAAGTTTCACACTGTTTTGCAGCTTTTCCATTGGGGTGTTGAAATGTGGAGCAGGGGCTTCCTTTTCTGTTAGAAGAAAGAACAAGTACTAGTTTCATTTTAAATGTTTATTTGTTGGTAGTTTGTAGAGGTTGGTGTTGTTTACTCTAGGGGAGTCATTAGGATGGCGATCCTGTCAGAGAATGGGACCACCCGCATTGGTGCGGGGGTCCAGTTTGTGACATTAGGATGCGCCCACCACACTGGCGGGCGCCTTCTGCATTCTTGACATTGCGGCGGCGGTGCGCTCAGCACCGCCTGCCGCAATGTCAAGAAGGCAATTTGTGCACTTCCATGCACAACGTGGCAGGCACCGCCTGGTGCCTAGCATGTTGTGCATGGAACTGCAGGGGGGTACCATAGACACCCCCCATGTGCACCCCTACCCTCTAAAGGCCCCCAAAGGGGAAAACCACCTGCTTTTCTGCCACGGAAAGGCACAACACCGCTGCAATGCTCATATGGATGACCGTGTCTCCAAGACACCGCCACCATGTTAGCAGCTTTTCCGCCCAGTCGACTCTGCAAAGTTGATTTATAAATGCTTGTAGTTTATGGCAATATTTTATTGTGATATTTTTATGAATGTTGTTGTTTTTTGGGTGAATCATAATTGTTTTTAATGCAGTAGGTTTCTTTTTTTAAGTTTAACATGTGTATGAAATGTTTTATGTTTATTTCAAATAATTGCTTTACGGAAAACGTGTTTTTAAATATTTATTAATGATAGTTAATTATTCTTGAGATGTTACTGTACTTGACATTGTGTGAATAAAAATTTTTGACATACGTTTTTTTTTAAATGGAGACAATATTTTGGTTTCTTATATTTGTGTTTTTGAGATAAGTAAAAATTTATATTTTTAACAATGATATTTGTGTTTTCGGTGTTTGTTGTTCTTTTAGTTAAGTATGAGAAGGCAATATTTTTTTCACTGATATTTAGTTTCCGATATTTTTGTGATTCAATATCGTATGCATCAATATCATGTCAATGATCCATATTATTAAATAAAATAAGAAAAAATCCAAATTTAGGGCCTGGTTACATCTTTAGCGGTTTTCCTGTAGGTCTGCTGTTAATACCGTAATCCAGGGGTGGCAGTGTGTTGGCGGTGTCACGGCATCGGCAATGTTTGGCTTATAAGAAAGCCTAAACAGCATACTGCCATTGTGACAGCGCCTAAGGCACGCCCATGCACAATGTGGTAGGCACTATGTCATGTATGCCACACAATCCACGCTCATCTGTGCAATTTTGGGGGGCACATCAATGGGCAAATTTGTCCCGGGGCCCTGTTGGGAGCCCCTTTCCTTGCCTTTCTGCCAAACATTTCATGTTGGGTTTCCCGCCATGGAATACTTGCTGGAAAGGCAGGTCGTAATCTGCTTGGCAGTGCCGGCATCAGCACCAGCCTGATTCTGACCTGGTTTCCATACTACTACCACTGGGAGACCCTAAGTCCTAGCGGAGGCGGCTGTCTTGTAGTGGTCTTACCGCCACCATCGTAATCGGGCAGAAGGCCCAACGCGATGGTGGCAGTCTGACTCCTGGCTGGGGCACAGAGAAACATGCTAAAAAAGAAGTCAGATGTAGGGGGGGGGGGGGGGGGGGGTAAACTCTGTTCCGCCAGAGTTTTCTCATCCATGCTCTGCTTGGAGATCGGAGTTCATCAAAATCTCTGCCAACTACTGGCAGAGCAGAATATACTGGCCCATGCCACCCCTAGATTTGAACAGATTTTCATGTCCATATCATTAAGTGAGCTTTGCTTCATTTGAACTTATTTTCCAGAAAGGTTTCGCTTGCTTACCAGAGTGCGACTGCCAATGATTGCTGCAGCATTCCATTGATGAATTATTGCCTTGATTTATTGCACTGCTCACGTTCTGTCATGTGATGCTGTTGTATCCAGGTGGAGAATGGGGAGGAGGCTTCAGAGCGGGGGAAAGAGAGTCAAGGCTGAGAGATCTAAGCGCATGACCTGCTAAAAGTACACCTGCTAGCTGCAGCGCCCGCCACAGACACCTGCTACGCACTGACTGTTGCACAGATATGGGCTCAGACACTGTGGGCGCAGAAGAGGCAGAATTACCCCCATCTGTATGCACACACCAAGGCTCATAATTCAAGCACCTGGTTTTGGCGGACTTAGACTGTATTTCTGTTCTGATGTCCCTCTTGTCTTCAGTATTCTGATCCCTGGTCGACCATCCTTCCTTGTTGGTGTCTCTTTAGGCTGCTGAAATGCTGCATCATTTCTACAGGTTCCTGGGCCACAATGATGTGTAACGAGAACCCAAACCTGCAGCCCCTTTTGGAGACCCTGGAGGACGGACGGATCGGACTTGCAGATGGAATTCACGGATGCCTACCATTCCCACCCTGGCTAAGTGAGTGTAAATTTTGCTGATATGGTCTTATAAATGTTAACTCTGAGAAGACAAAAATCTCAGATGACGCTGCAAGCAGGGAAAAAGACATTTCTGACACTGGGCGAGGAACAATTACATTGGGGTAAGGCTGGGAGTGTATTGAACCTGTCAATCAAGAGTCGGGACGCACAAGGGCAGATGTGTGCCATCAGGTTTTGCTTGGTCCTTGATTGATACCTGTTAAAGCCTGGCTTGCTCAAAATTCCCCTTTGCTGTCACGAGAGGGCAACGCCTCAGCTTTAAATCCATAGGGGTGGCTCTACTTGCCTAGTACCTTAGAAATGCTTGAGCAGGAGTCTTGTCCTACAACAGGGCCACTCCCCTCAGGTCGTCACTGAATCCTCAGCGCTGCTGTTTATCTCGGCCCCACACTGCCACCTGGTAAACGTTTCCACATTACTGCAAAGATGAGTCAGTCAGATGAGTCAGTGATGTCAAAAGTGCTTGTTACTCTTCTAAGTCTTTTCTTCTGCCTGCAAAGTATCTCAACAGAATAATGTGTGAGCGGCATCCACACCTGCCACACCTGGAGCTAGCGGGCCTGTTCAGAAGGCGTTCTGCCCTAGTGTTAAGTGGCTGGCACCTTGTGTGATCTTGGGTCAAAGCAGGGTCATGCTGACTGCAGTGATCACTAGCTTGCAAAGGTAACATTTGCTGAAGGAGCCTGTGTCGGTTTCATGCATTCAGTCTCACATCGTCAAGTGAAATGAGCAGTTTGTGAAACCAGAAGGCAGTTTTCTAGTCTTTGCACCATTTTCTGCTTGTTTTTGACTTGTCATATCTGCATGCTTAAAAATCCTATTCTTTTCTTTTTAATTCCGGAGTCCATTTAAGGGACGTAAACTGTTTTCCAGACCAGCGGCACCTATCATCATCATCATAACCTTTTCACACATAAATACAAATCTAAGGGCGGCAATACTGCACCCGCTTGCGGAACTCTGTGGAATTCAGCTGAGTTTTCTGTAATTCCGCAGAATTCAGCGGAGTGAAACTCCGCAAGTTCCGCCTAAGCCTAGTCAGAAGATGGTTGAATATTTTCTTACGCTAATAAAAATCCAACAGCAACCAGCTTCTTGCTTGGTCACACAGGGGTATTTTTGTGCCCCAGCAAGGAGTCAGACACAGTTTGAATTTTTTCTTAGCTTAAAAAAATACAAGATCACCTGGCTCCTCTCTGGGCCATGTTGCTGTTTTCTGGCAATGAGCCAGATCCTGTTTGCATTTTTCTTAGGCTAAAAGTTACCAAATGATGTTGAGCTCTTCACTGGGGCACACACATGTTTGTGTGCTCTAGCAATGAGCCACATGCTGTTTGGATTTTTTCTTACACTAAAAAATCCAAACTGCCTCTGACTCCTTGCTGGGGGACGAACATACAGATCTGTGCCCCAGAAACTAGCCAAATGAGTGCTAGATTTCTTAAATTGGTAAAAAAATATCTGCATCACCTCCACTCCTCTCTGGTGCACAGAGAAGTGCCCATGTGCAACAGCAGACAGCCACATGCTTACTGGAAATTTCTTTAGGCTAATATATATCCGAACATATTTCTTCTCCTTGCTGGATCTTTTCTTAGCCTTAGCACTTTTTGAGGGAGGAAAAGTGGAAGGAGCTCATGCAAATATGATGTTGTCAGCAATAATGATGATGCTTCTTAGTAGCATTCCTAGTGCCAATCAGGAATTGCAAGAAACTTGAAAGTAGGCAATACTTACTGCCCCAGTTAGCTGGAAGGAAATGTGCCACCGTACAGCTCCAATGCAGCAGCAGCAGGCAGAAACATCAGACAATCAATCTCCGAGCCTTGCATCATTACAGTAACCCCTGCTGGTTCTTCAGGAGCCACCACAGCAAAGAAGACCACTTCAGTCACTAATCACATTAGCACCACCAGAAAACTTCCAGACATCTTTAGGCTGGTACAGGGATGTGACCCCTATCAATTTATGCTCAGGTCATTGTTTGAGTTATTACGGGCAGCACAACTTTATACATGTCATTTGCATCATGGACAAAAAAACAATCTTCCATGGTGGTTATGCTCATTAGGGAGCTAGTATACCACTGAATTAATCCAAATGATCGATTTAAACAAAGGAAACTGACCAAAATGTTTGTACTTGAACTCCTGAAATATTCCTTGTCTTTAAGAGCAAGGGTGTTATGAGCGTTTGTCAAAAATGGAAGGCTCTAAACTAAACTAAGAAGTCTACTATTACTGTGCCAAAGTTTCACAGAGCAGAACTAGCCCTGGTTGCAAATACATACATTGGGACAATAATCCCAATTGTTCACTTGACAATGGGCGTGTGGAGCAGAACGATGGCTTCTGACATCAATGTATAACTCAAAAGCCACAATGGCATTTGTAGGCATGCAGCCATCACAATGTTCAGCATGAAGAAACAAAAAAAACTGACAAAGTCTAAATGGGATCCAATACAATGTTTCTAAATAGATTCAATATAGGCTTAATGGCATTGAAATGACATTAATGTTGCCCGTGGAGTGAAAAGTTGAACGTATTTCTGCATGCTTTGCTTTGAATATTTCATAACCATTGTTGTGTCTCAATGTGAGTCAGTACCCCCAGAAAGAACCATGAATTGCGAACAGTATGGCAATCTGTGCATATTTAAGCCTTTTTTTCAAAAGGCTGTGATCAATTTAAGACGATGAGAAAGCTAATGACCGTCCTAAGCGTTCATTCATACAAGAGCTTCAGACCCAGTGGAACTCTGCCCAGGACATATTTCAATGTCTATTTGAGTAACACAGAGCTTAGAAAGTTTACTTTATTTAATAGAAATTGAGGATAATTTAGTGGATCATCGAGATATTCATACTTTTTGATTTGTCACAACAGAGAGGAGGGTACATAATTATATGGACATCTACAGGACACTCTGTATGAACAGATTATTATCTTGAGTATCTCTCAAGATGGAGGAATGATGTGGCTGGCTGTTTATCAATATTACCTTATGTCAGGATGGCTGCTGATAAGTTGGAGACTGAAGAAGAAGTAGCCAATGTATTTGATGCCCTGGAGGGTCTAGATTGTATCAGAGAGAGCGCCAGAAGCTACCAAGATAGTGCTCCAAAGGTTGGGAAGGTCTTGATAAGATAGAGGCCTAAACGAGAAAATGTTGTACCATTTTATATTTGAATATCTTAGGTGAGCTAATGATAGTGTGTGTTTGATTATGGGGGCACAGAGATGTATCCCTTCTCGAGACGTTAGATCCAAACTTACAGCTTTGTGCCATGTGGGCCAATAACGGTACAAAAGGGGGTGGTGATGGACGGAGCATCTGAATCAATCAAACACTCACACCCAGTCAAAAGATCTGGGTTTGATCCTTCATCGTTCTTTAGCCTACTCTGCCACCCCAGTTCAGACATGGCCATATGCAAATCAGTCTGACCCTGTGCCTCATGGGAACAGTCCAGCCCGAACTGGCCATTAAGCCAGACATTAACAGTTCAACACTTGAAGGAGAGGTTTTGGTGGCCGAGACAAGATGTTCAATCAATCAAGTGGGTTGTGTACTGTTAATTTTGCAAGGTAGGTGAGAAATGTTTGAAAAGCGGAAGGAGTACAGGTAAGATCATGGTGTACCATAGAGGAAATTATGTCTTGATTTCATCAGGCCTTTTTGGTCTGATAAACCAGAACAGTTAAGATATGCATTTGTAGTGGTTAACACATATTCCAGGTGAACTGAATTTGGGTCTACGAAGTTTGTAGCCATGAGTCTGCCATCAAACTCTTGAATGTGTTTTTTTACAGATGTTTTTCCAGCTGTTGTTGTCACTGACAATGGTACTCACTTGACTTCAGTAGCTGAAATCATTTTTGGAGGGTTGTGGTATAAAACATTTTATTAAGACCACCTTTGTTTAATCCTCAGTCCAATGGACTAGTGGAATGAGTTAACAGATTAGTTAAGGGCAGTATAGAGAAGGTAGTAAAGTCAGGGATGGATGTTGAACTTTGGTGAGGGATACTGTTTGGGCACATTGCACTACAGTATGAGAAACTTTTAACAAAAGTCAGTTTGTGTTGATTAGGGTAAGTATTGAGAATTCCAACATAGTTCATTATTGGCTGAATATTTCTTCCAAGAAACTTGGGAATAAGTCATGTGAGCAAAGAACACTAGTGGTTAGCTAATGAGTGAAAGTTAAACCAGGATGGTCGTTTAGTGCTTCCTCCAAGTTTAAAGGTCCCTTCAGGGTAAGAAAACTGTTTGGTGTCTGGTTTGAATTGGAGAATGGTCAGCATTTGAGTCTGAGGCTTGTATCAGAAAGGTGCTTACTGTGAACAAACAGCGGGCAGCAGTGAGGGCTTCATTCAATTAATGCCCTGAGCGATCAAGAGATGATTTCTACTGGAGAGGCTAGCACCAACAGAACAATTTCACATGCAGGTGAAAGTACCTCTAACACCAAGGGGAAGGAGTCGGGTTGTCCAGGTACCATAAATTCCTACTTTCTCTTCAGCTAATGACTGTCATCAGTGATTGACCAACCAGTCTGCCAACGTTAAAGGGCTGGTAAGTTAAGAATGCTGAACATGAGCAGACACTTGCGGCTAAAAGGAAATGGGGACATACCAAAAGGGTTAAGCAATTTCAGATCAGGATGTCATTGTTGTAACTTAGACAATGAAGAGGTAGATATTAGCCATTAAGCATTGTCTCCAATTCCTGTATGTCCTTCAGAGTTGGCCAACTATATTGTACTGTCTAAAAGAAAAAGAAAAATGTCTGTGAAGTGCAAAGTTTACTAAAAACATTATTCATGCTATTTTGAAAACACACTGTTTCAATGTTTAGATTATATTTCCGACATCATTCTGTTATTTAGTAGACAAAATGCAATGCTGCATCCTAGAAGCAAAGAACCATTGCCACGGAGAACATTTTCCTTAAAGTCAAAATCAAAGCAATGGAGCTTGGAGGAAAAAAACAGTTCAATAAAAAAAACAATGTGAGTGAGTCACTGTGAAATACAGAGGTAGTGCTTCCCACCACCAGAATGGCTTGCCAGTTCCGGTTTTATGTCGGGAGGGAAGAACAAGGGGACCTTACTCACTATGGAACCAGGGTGACTGATTGATAACAAGAAACACGGTTCCTGCAGAATGGTAAATGTCATTGATGATAAAAAGATGCAGAATTGCGACAAACTTGAGGGTTAAAATTATATCAAAGAGAAAGGGACCAGCCACATCACTAATTCTGTTAGATAAGTCTGTATTGATCATAAATCATAGAGAAATAATACATCAAAGCATTTGTTCAAGGTGTCCCAAGTGTTATAAAGAACATAACAGTTAAGTGACAAAGTGAAAAAATATATATACAAGGTTTCACGTTTTGTATCAATTGAAAATGACCACAACTGATATATTCACATAATCTAAAGCAATTATATACAGTGATAAGTGCTTTGTGAATGGTTTGTTTTTATCAATGGTGTCCACGGCGTTTCGACCCTCTCGAGAATGCGGGGTCTCATCAGGACCTATGATATCAGGGACATCTGAGAAGGATAATAAAATGATGTAAGGCACTGGAGCATGTACTAGCTAGCTTGAAAAGAGCATAAGACAAGGACAAGGAATATCTGAGTTGTCAAACACGCAGCTTTAGTGAAGGGTGCCAACCGAGGGTGAAGTAGGACTCTCTTTTGTGATCCTGGAAAGAACAGTTTTTTTTATTTAAAAAGCAGAATTGTTTCAGTTTTTTAGAAAAATATTCGTAAAACTTTTCTTCAAAGACAGAGAACACATTGCACAAGATTCTGTGACCGGTCTAAGACCCCCCTCGACTTTCTACCCAACAAATGGCATGATGCCACATGAGCTCCTCACATTTGAGAAAATAATTCTCAATGGCATTGACTCTCTCAAACAAACTAGACATTTCATTCCATATAGTAGTGAAGTGAAGTGAAGTGAAGTGAAGGGGTTTTGTAGAGCGCGACTGCTGCCCGAGGGCGTCCAAGCGCTGATAGTAGAAAAGAAGCTCTGCGAGGGTGGGAAAAGGATGAGGAGAAGGTTAATTTCTAAATAAGAATGTTTTCAGTTCTTTGCGGAAAAGCGGGAGAGTAGGGTTAGACCTTAGTGAAAGGGGAAGAGAGTTCCAGAGCCTAGCAGCATTGAGCGAGAAGGACCTGCCTCCTGCTCTGGACCTTTTGATTCTTGGGACTGCAGCGAGAAATGCATTTGTGGATCGAAGGGGTTTACCGGGACAGTAAGGGGAGAGAAGTGAGTGATTGATCTCCGGACTCGCTCTATGGAATGCTTGGTACGATATGCAGGGAGTTTTGAACTTTATTCTCTCTCTGACAGGGAGCCAGTGGAGAGATCTGATCCCTGCCTTGACTGACTGTCTGCGCGGGATCTGGAGAAGGGTGCGGGCAGCACAGTTCTGTGTTCGCTGCAGTTTCTCCAACACGTACTCAGGGGCTCCTAGATACAGAGCGTTGTTGAAGTCTAGCCTAGTTTGTATGAGGCCCTGAATGACCACCTGCTTGGCTTCAAAGGGAAGTATCTGCAGGATTTTTTTCAACATTCGGATAATCCCGAAGCAGGTCGCAGCTGTTTTTGTTGCCTGAGTGTTGAAGGTGAGCTTCTTGTCTAGCCATACTCCTAGGCTTTTAATGTCTTCCTTCGGAGTTGGAGGGGGGCCTAAACTTGCAGGCCATAGCTGGTCGTGGGTGATTGGAGGAGGAGGGCAGAGGATCATTATCTCGGTCTTATCACCGTTGAGGTTTAAGGATGACATTGTTATCCATCTTCTGACATCCTCCATGCAGGCTGCCAGGTTGGATTGGGGGAGCCCGCTGTTTTTCTGTGTCAGGGATGTAGTATCCCACTACAGGAGCGACTAGCTCTCTACACCTTGAAAAATGACCAATCGATAATACTCAAAGCTACTGATAAGGGGGGTGGAATTGTCATTCAAGAACGCAAATACTATGATGCAGAAATGATTAAACAAATAAATGAAGAAAAACACTATAAAAAACGTACACAATCCATTAGCAGAAATCAGGAGTGATATACTGCACATTATGACAGAAAGTCTTGAAAAAGGTGTTCTGACTAAAAAAGAATTTGAATTCCTCAATGCAGACTGCCCAAGGACTCCGGTATTATACACCTTACCGAAAGTACACAAAAGCATCACCAATCCTCCAGGTAGACCTATTCTGTCAGGTTGCGGATCCATTTTGGAATCTATTGGCAGATACATTGATTTTTTTATCAAAGAGTTTGTTTTGATTCAAGACAGCTATGTTAGAGACACCATGCATATGATCAACTTGGTAGATGGCTCACTTTACAACACTGACTGGCTGGCCACATTTGACATATCATCCCTATACACCAATATCCCTCAGATTGAAAGTATCTCTGTCATAGAACAACTAATAGAAACTAGACAGAGACCCTTACATGTACCTACCTCTTTTATAATTTCATTACTTAAGGTTGCCTTACAGACCAACTATTTTGTGTCAGGGGGACATTATTACCAACAGTGCTCTGGGACTATAATGGGCGCAGTTTTTGTGCCACATCTAGCTAAAATGACAAGGACCACATAGATCAGACATTTGCCTTGAGAGACATGAATACCCAGCGCGCACACATCAAATGTTGGCATAGATATCTAGATGACATTTTTCTGATCTGGTGTGGGACCGAGAGGGGTTTTCACGACTATGTAATATATCTCAACAACATCCAGAATCACTTGACCTTCACTGCGAATATACAAAAATCAACCATAGCTTTTCTAGACCTCAACACCCAACACGCAGTGGGCAAACTATATACCTCATTACACAGGAAAGCTACTGAAAGAAACATGTTGCTGTCATACAAAAGCCACCACCCCAGGACACTCAGGGATGGGTTACCGTTTGGGTAATTCTTGCATGTTCGCAGGAACTGCACACAGAAGGAGGATTACATGCGAGAGGCAGAAATTCTGAAAGCCAAATTAGTATCCAGAGGCTACCTTAATCGAATTGTTAACAAATCACTTAAACAGGCTTGGTATTGTCCCGAGAGGAACTTTTGACAACCAGAGAAAAGACACCACTGAATAAAATAGTATGTACCTTTGGGGTACATACAAATAAAGTTTGCAAACTCATCACCAAGAACTGGAACATAATCAAAAGTATTGACCCTGAAAAAAAGGTCCCCATGTTTGCCTACAAGCTAGGCAAGAATTTAAAAGACCACCTAGTCAGATCATCTAGTGAAACATTTAAAAAGAGAAATAACACACTCAATTCCTCATGGGGTCTACCTGATGCCAAAGGCCATCACAAATGTGGCAACTGTGTGGCTTGCCCTTACACTGAAAATACCAACACCTTTAAACGCGGCAATTGTACCCAGACCCTTGAATTTTTTTCAAACTGCAATACACGCAACATAGTTTATTGTATTTGGTGTCCATGTGGATTGTCTTATATGGGACAAACCCAACAACCAGTCAAATCCCGCATTGGGCAGCATCGCAGCCGCATTTGATGATCTGTTGCGAATGCCCCGTTAGTTTCACATTTTAATGAGAAAAAACATACGGCAGACCAAATCAGGTGGCAGGTTATTGACATTGCCAAAGTCCCAGAGAGAGGGGGAGATATCTCACAAATCTTACAAAGAAGAGAGTGTCATTGGATAGACAGAACTGACTCTATTAATAAAGCCCTTAATTCCATGGAGGAGTGGCGCAGATTAGTCGCTACACTCTGCCTCTAGGATTCTGTGTCCCTGTCTTACTCTAAAGATGTCTGTACCTTATTACATGGATCAGTAGACCCACTAATCCTTAACTAGATTCTTCCAACAGGTTCCTTTGATTGTGGACAAGTCACCTGTTTCAAGGATTGTCATTGATTTGTTTACTGGCTCATAGCATTATATATCATGTTTCAGTACCGTATGCTCATTGCGTGCATGACGTTGAATTTTTAATCGTATGTTTCTTGCACGCACTATGTTCATTTGTGAATTGTATTTCCTAGCGTTGCATTATGTTATATGATATACTGCCCATTGTATAAGTGCATTCCACATGACATACAATTTCTACCCTTCCGGTATTGTAGATGAGGTGGTTGTTTGCGCCTAATATCCACAAATTTTGGAAAATGTATATAGATTATTAATGCACATATTTATGTTTTTTGTCACTTCCTAGAGCTGCATTATGTGACATGACATACTGCCCATTGTATAAGTGCATTCCACTTGACATTTAACCTGTACCCAACCTGTATTTTAGATGACAGGTTGTTTGCACCCAATATCCACTAATTTTTAAAATGTATATAGATTATCAATGTTCTTTGGGGCATGACTCACAATATGTAAATACAACCCTCCGTTGTTTTTACCGCTATATTATACACTTTTTATTCCAGTTTTCACTTCATATTGCTGATCCCTACACAATAGATTACATGTAGTGTTAGGATACCAACCTTTCCTTCTATATTTCCTTTCAACCATCAACTTGCTGTCTTCTTTCACTTGTCACAACCTTCATCCCGGCTCCTTACCCATTCCACACTATTTAATCCATGCGCACGTAGGCCCCATGTCACTGACCATCTACAGACAGACGAAGGCAGTCTGTTTCCAGCACGCACCGTACGTGCACGGAGAATCATTTTCCTATCTAGGTAAGAGACACATGGCCCTGTGCGCTTTCACCTCTCTACTCAGAATATCCATCTCTATTAACCCCACGATTCCTTTACTTCCAGGAATCGGTTTTCTAAAGCAGTGACACAGTAACACCCCGACCCACTTTACAAATCCACCATTTTTAGATGGCCACGCCCGGTAAGCTTCTGGTTGCATCACAATTCTTATCAAACAGTGACCCGGTCAGCCTGGTACTAAATTTCATGCTCCCCCACCACCAAATCCCACGTCTTCCTGACCTACATCTATTCCACCGCGAACGCCAGCTCTCACCCTCAACAGGGGTAAGTGCTCCTCCTCAACACTATACTAATTGTTGCCATTGGAGCCCTTATGGTCCCTAATTTTATTCTGTTTTTATTTGTCTTTATCTTGCACTCCATGAGAACCCTGACGGGTTCCTTGTGAGTACCCTCTTTTTTACTTCACCCTCGGTTGGCACCCTTCACTAAAGCTGCGTGTTTGACAACTCAGGTATTTCTTGTCTTTGCTCTTTTCAAGCTAGCTAGTACATGGTCCAGTGTCTTACACCATTTTATTATCCTTCTCAGATGTCTCTGATATCATAGGCCCTGAGAGAGACCCCGTATTCTAGAGAGGGTCGAAAAGCCATCGATACCATTGATGAAAACGAACCATTCACAAAGCACTTATCACTGTATATAGTTGCTTTAGATTATGTGAATATATCAGTTGTGGTCGTTTTCAATTGATACAAAACGTGAAACCTTGTGTATATATTTTTTCACTTTGTCACTTAACTGTTAGGTTCTTTATAACACTTGGGACACCTTGCACAAATGCTTTGATGTAATATTTCTCTATGGTTTATGATCAATACAGACTTATCTAATAAAATTAGTGATGTGGCTGGTCCCTCTCTCTTTGATATCACCCTAACCCTAAGTTTATCGCGATTATTAATAATAATAATAATAATAATAAAACATTTTATAGAGCGCCTGGTTACACTGAGGCCAGTGTGACCCCGCGCTATAATGTGGCTAGCACCAGTCAGTCAGACAATTCATCCCCACCCGTTTCTCCCCTACTAACCTCCTCACTCTCTAACCGGAGGGAAGAGGTAGGTTTTCAGTTGTTTCTGGAAAGTGTGTTCCGAAGTCTCTGAATGCATTTCGGATGGGAGTCTATTCCAGTGTTGAGCAGCTTGTACTCGGAAGGAGCGCCCACCCATCCGAGCTCTTCTAAACCTAGGAACCTTCACCAGCCCTTTCCCGGAAGATCTCAACTCGAGGCCAGGGATATATGGGCTCATCAGTTCCAGAAGATAGGATGGCCCCTTCCCCTGCATGATGCGATGGCTAATCAGCAGTGTTTTATAGACCACCCGTTCTTTGATCGGAAGCCAGTGGAGGGATTCCAAGGCTTTCTTAGATGATGCTCTTTTAGGTAGCTTCGAAATCATGCGGGCCACCGTATTCTGTATCCGCTGAAGCCTGGTGATACATCTGATATTGGCTCCTAAGTACAAGAC
The DNA here is from genome assembly GCF_964263255.1 of Lissotriton vulgaris. Lineage (NCBI taxonomy): Eukaryota > Metazoa > Chordata > Amphibia > Caudata > Salamandridae > Lissotriton > Lissotriton vulgaris. The sequence continues at coordinate 483,144,614 of NC_141689.1, forward strand.
ATTCCCATAATCCAATCTGGAGGTAACAAGAGCATGGACCAAGGTCTTCCTAGCCGCTGTAGGGAGTAAATCCAGTGTTTTCTGCATGTTTCTCAAAATACAGAAGCATTGACCAGCCACACGAGTAGTATGTTGCTCAAAGGAAATTTTGCTATCTAACCAGATACCCAAATTCCTGATTTGTTCGCTGGGCGAGGGTAAAGGCCCCAGCACCTGCGGCCACCATGCCGATGTCCACACAGATGGTGCAAGTCCCACCACCAGCACCTCTGTCTTGCTGCCATTTAATTTCAATCAATTATTGGACATCCAGGCATCTGTAGCTTGAAAGCACATTGAGAAGTTGTTGGCTGCTGCCCCTTCTGACTGCGCAAGAGACACCACAAATTGGGTGTCGTCTGCATAGGTTACTACTTGAACCCCAAACCTTTCAGTGATCTCTGCTATTGGTGTTACATAGAGATTAAAAAGGGTGGGGCTCAAGCTAGACCCTTGGGGCACTCCCTGATTCAGCCTTACACCCTTCGACCGATGTGGGCCCTGGGCAACTCGAAAGCTGAGATCCTAGAGGAACGATTCTAGCCACTCCAGAGCTCAACCACTCACTCCCCCTTTTTTCAGACACTGCAGCAAGATGTGATATGCTACAGTGTCGAAAGCCGCACTCAAATCGAGAAGGATCAGTGCTGTGGTATGGCCTTCATCCACCAACTTGCGCATGGTTTCTGTTGACAGGAGTAAGGCAGATTCGATCGAATATGGCGCCCGGAAACCTGATTGGGTTGGATGCAGAAGTTTGCAGGTTTCGATGTGCTCTGTCAATTGCTTATTGACAACTTTCTCTGCAATTTTTGAGAAATAGGGGAGGAGGGAGATTGGCCGTAGGTTATCTAGCTGCTCGGCACTGATATTAGGTTTTTTCTTCAGCGGGAGTACCACTGCCTCTTTCCATGCTGACGGGACACTCCCTGATCCAAATGTGCGTCTTTTTATTATCAATGACATTTACAATTCGACAGGATCTTGATGTGCACTGCATTTTTCTGGGGTTAGTACAACATGACATCTCTGGTGGTGGTCTCACTTAAGAGAGAGATCTGTGATTTGTCTAGTCACAGTTTTGTCCCATGATAGAGTAACATAGAGGGAAATTGTTCCTGCTGCAAAGCTCAACGTGTAACATGCAGATTAGCATTTTATGTTGATAGCTCATCAGGTTACTGGTTTTGTTCCAGAGATGCCTTTGTTTCTTGGAGTTCATAAGTCACAATCCTTTTAATATAGCTGATTGAGCTATGAACCTGCATCAAAGTACTGTATGCAAATTGAAGGGCATAGTTTGATAACTTTCTTCATTTTTTCCCCTAAACTTTTCCTATTCTATTAGCACAGTGCAGTACACAATCAAATTGGTAAAGTGTTACATTTTTTACAAAGCATTGAATTTTGTGCTGGAACTGTAACCTTTCAGAATAAAACCTAATCTTAACATCACACAAACATCCTTGCACTATGGTGCAAGTGTGTGTGCATTAGCGCAAGACAGCCTAAGGTATGCCAGCACTAGAGGAGAGAGCAACAGTACCATATCCTAGTAGGTGTGGTGCTGTTGTGCCCTTTCTTTTTCACACAATGCAGTGCAGCAACTTTGGTTACTGCACATCATCAAAACATAGTTAATCTGCCCCTCATTTCTCTAGACCAAGCACTCTTAAAATGTAATATCTACCACTATGGAAGACCTGTGACTCCTGCACAATATGGTCCTAATTGTCTTAAGTATCATTACCTGTACATTGATCTACACCCTTGTATGACTCATTGTCTCTGTAAAATATGTGTGTGATGTAAAGCACTCTGATAGTCTTCCTTGGGATGTGGAACCCTTCTAAAATAAATAACTGTGAAAGATGGGCTAAGGAGAGATGAGAGGCACCATTGGAGGGTGGTAGTGAGGGTGCCCATGTAAAAAGGTGGTCACTGGGAGAGGCAGCAACAAAGACTGTCACAATGGATGCAACCACAGTGTCATTCAATGTTAATCTTTGTTGATACACAAAAAGACACATTACGTTATTTTATATAATCAAGATTAAACTATCATGGAAGAGGGGGTGCTAGAGATGCCTACTTCCTCAAAACTAATGGCTTTTTGAAAAAGGGTAAAATAATGGGTCTGGCCCATTGGGCATCAACATGTAATTTTGAGAAATATTTCACTGGCTATTTGAAAAGGTAAGTTAAGGAAAGGGTGTCAATTTTTAACATAATTTTGTTAGTACATCGTGGCGGCATTACTGACTGTTACTTGTTCAGTCAAGCACATGGACAGTCTAAATCATTCTTCCAGGTACAAAATCTAGACCAAGGAAAAAGAGAGTGCATCTTACTTGAATGAAACCGTTATCCCTTTAATTGGAGGCTGCTTTTTCATAGATATCTTTGATTAGTCTATGAAAGGGATTTTTGAGCTGTAATTACAATTAGCTACTCTGATTACTATCAGCTTAATCTTCAGCTTTAAATAATATGCTCCAATTATTATTCCCCCCCCCCCCCCCTCTGGCCATGTATGAGGAGTCCCTGGCACGCATCATGCTCTTCACCATTCCTCCAAGAGGCACTGTTTGTCACCATAGTGAAACTGGACAGGGCCCTCAAGACTCTGACTCCTATAGACCACTTTCCATGATTTCCTCCTGCTGTTGCAAAATATTGCCCATCCAGATTAATCTGGATTTGTTTTCAGCCTCTGGACAGTGCACAACATACGATCTTTATTTGCACTTCTTCGCCCAGTTAATCCTCATCTAAGCATGGCAGCTGTTTTGCTTGATGCAAATAAGGCAAGTAAATGGTGTGATCCTCCCTTAGTGGTATTGCAGGGAACCAGGCAGGGTTAGCCCTTGTCGCCCATTCTCTTTGCTGTCGGGATGGAGCCCCTGGCCGCTGAGTTGAGGCAATGGAGGCTTGCATTTATCCGTAGGAGAATTCTGGTCCCAATGCATCTAGATGTCACCCTGTATGTCTGTGACCCTAAATCTAATAACGCTTCTATCATTCAGGAAACTATTCATTTTGACGGGCATGCCGGAATCACCATCACCTGGTCCAAGTCCTTCATATGTCCGCTACCCAACGACATGCTACACTTACATCAGATTACCCCTTGAAGTGGGCAGAGGCACTGGCTCGATACCTGGGGGATCTGGATCAGTATATACTAACTTGAACTATGGTAGACTGAGGACGTGACTGCAGTACTGTGAACTGGTGCGGAAGAGGCTGCAGTTGTCATTTACTGGGAGGATTGCTATTGCTAAATTCGTGGTATTCCACAAATATTTGTACTTATTCATTTAACGTCTACTTCCTCTCATGCTCCACTTCCGTAAATGCCTAAGGTCCAAAGTGCTCACTCTGACATGGGCAGGGAAGCAGCTTCGGGTGTCCTTGGAAGTATTAACCCTTCGAACAGGGTAGACTACGCATCCCTAAGCATGGACCTCTACGTTTATTGTGCACACATGCAATTTGCCCACTACTGGCTACATCCCACTCTGTTTCATGTTTGCATGGCTCCTGGCCATGATCAAATAGCTCCTTGCAGCCTGAGAGCTATATATCCCTACTAAGCATCCTCAAACTGATACTGATACTGTGGCTTGCACAATATGGGATTTGGACAGAATAGGACAGCGTGCTCCTGTTGTGCCACATGTGGGACACCCCTTGATTCCCGTCATTGTGAACGCTAGTGCTTGCAAATGCCTGCAACTTCTACAACTCTATTCCTTTGGTACCTGGAAGGACGCTTTCTATCCCCATAACATATACTCGATGACCCTGCCTGCCTCTACACTTCTGAACGTGCTTACTTATCATCAGCTGCGGGCAGCCATGCGAGCTATGGACAGTACTTCCCCTTTAGCTCCTCTGACATTCCATACTCGGGAAAGGATGCTCACCACACCATTTCAGTGCAAACTCACACCGTTACTCTATAGCACTTGGTTTTAATGGCATTGAAATTACATTAACATTGCCTGTGGAATGAAAGGGTGAAAGTACTTCTGCATGCTTTGTTTTGCATAGTTCATAGCCGTTGTGTCTCATTGTGAGCCGGTACCCCAGAATGAATCATGGATTGTGAACAGTATGGAGGAAAGGGCCCGATCGGTACGCCCTATTCACGATTTGCTTGGACTGTAGACATAAACTCCCCTGTCAGGGAGGAACAGTAGTGTTACTGCTGAAAACAATCTAGAGCCCTCCCCCCAACTATAGCCCTCGATGAATTCATTTTAAATACATGCTGTATTCTGTACCCCCATGTAATTGTGTAGGATAGGATTGACCAACGAATACACCCTACTTGCGGTGCACTGTGTCTCCTGCTACTTTTTTGCACCTGGCTTGGAAATGCCCCACAGTTGCATACTTTTGGTCGATTCCATTGCGCTGATTATGAATAATGCTCCCTAATGGACTCCTCTGGTTGCTTTGCTAGGCTAAGTGAAGGATATCCCCCGAACATATGTAAACTCACCAACATCTTGCTTTTATTCGCCAAGCGCACAGGTGCTATTTATTGATGGTATGTACTGCAACACTCAATTGAATCCATATTCCGTATGTCTGGCTCCTCGCTTACTGTGTGACCCTGTAATTACCCTGTTGTATTGCAATTTGTGTTAAGTTTTGTCTAATCAGTAAACAAATTAAAAAAATATTGGTTAACCCCTCCCATGCTGGTGACGAACCCCAGCCGTCACGCCCAGCGGTGGGCGTGTGCTGATGACGGCTGGGGTTCGTCACGGACCCGCCCTGTTCTATTGTTTACCACACAGCAGTAAAATCGCGGCCACAGCGAAGGGGTTAATAGGCTGGTTGAGGTACATCCTCACTGAGCAGCGTGCATACAAGTTAAGTAAACCCTACCACCTTTACGAAAATGTATTTATTATTGCCTACAGGACATGCTACACAAGTATTAACTAAAATTTTGTGTTTGGAAAAGTTATGTTTATTTTGGAACTTATATCTGCAGGGCACTTGAGGGCAACAGATACTCATATACAGGCATGGCCCGTGCCGGGCGTTATACTGGGGCGGTGACGTCAGGCAGGGGAGGGTCAGGGTGGGGGGGTTGTAAAATGCAGTATATGGACCATTAGAGGTAAGTACCGAAAAAAACAACCGAATTTCGTTGCCCACGCTCCATCACATTTGGCGAAGCAGCGTTGGCAAAGAAATTCATTTATTTTCCCGTTACTTACCTCTAATGGTCCATATCCCACATTTTACAACCCCCCACCCTGACCTTCCCCTGCCTGACGTCACCGCCCCAGTATAACGCCCGGCACGGGCCGTGCCTGCTCATATACTTTAAGCAAAGTAACGAATAGTGATATGAAGTGACATTGAATGAATGAGCTGCCATGTACCTGAGCACCCGGGTGCACACAATCAGCCAAGATATTTTGAAAGCAATGGCTAAGTCCAAATAGTACATTTATGAAATGGATGGATTTTGAATGGGTTATGATGTATTATGTCTTGATTTATGGGATTTTTTAAAACCATTGGGAATTATATTGTAAAGGTTTACACATTTAAAGTAAAGCAATCCATTGCAAAGGTTGCAATTGTATGTTTTATTCTTCAACAGCTTAGCAGTGTGAGAAATATGGTGATGTGATAACTTCCCAACTTTGTACCTAGTAATTCCTCCTTTGCCATGTACTTAATTTGCCGAATGTTCTTTTAAAATTCACTAAATTGTGTTAGTTTGTGGCACATACAACACAATAGGGAGTTGTGGTGAGGCAGAGAGGAGGGGCGGGGGAAGGGCAGGGTGGGGGGTGCTAAAAACCAGCATATGGATAATTGGAGGTAAGTAAACAATTTAATTAATAAAACGTATTTCGTAGCACGCGCAGCTGTTCACTGACCAAATATATTGTGCTTTAAAGCAAAAACACATTTATGTTCATGGTCCTTCCTAGCTGAAGACGTCTGCAGAGCATGTTTGAAATCTCTGTCAGATATTGCAAACCTAGGTTACCTTTTCTTAAAGGTCGGACTCTTTGTAAGATAAAACATTTTGACTGAGAATGTTGGATATTCAGCTCTTGATAGGTTTCAAGAGATTTCCCACTTAAGGAAATAATTTACTGATCTTCACAATTAATACTCTAAAACCCAAGTAGTACAAGATCCTGCATTTCTGCTAATTACAATACACTGCATCAATCTCCATCAACCTCTTTCTACCCACTCCCTTACCTCAACACTACGGCATATAGTCCAATGCATCCCCTAGTCCCAATCCTCCATCAAATATCTGTAGCAGATAATGATACCCCTCCAACTAATATCATCAGACCCCATGTGCATCATCTTGAGACTTGCTAACTTCAAATATGCCCGCTAAATAAACTAGTAACATATCCTAATCTGTTCCTGAGAACAACATACCATGCTCTATATATCCCCTAAACCTCAACCCCTCTGCACCTTTGAAAAGAACCAGCAGCACATGATCTTTCCTATCCCATATCACTCTATACTCATAACATCACTCTAGCTCCTCCATAACAAAAATTCATGCTTCAAAAAGCATCACCCCTCCCAAACCTCTGTATACCTCACCCTTGATGAAACATCCTCTGCATAACCTCAAAAAAATAATGCATAAAAAAGAGGAAAAATAAATGTCATTTATATACATTTTCCCTAGTGTAAAACTGAAGCAATGCATCATCAATGCAGCCTTCTAGCCTGCCCAGGAAAGCTGTGTAGTGCTGCAACTGCTGTCAGAGCAGGTAGAGTTGATCCACAGTTTTGTGCAGCATCATCATTGAGCAGTCAATGGAATGGAACTCTCCCTCTATGTCAACTTCATTGACTATGAGAAGGAATTCCACAGTGTGGACAAAGCAACCTTTTTGAAACTCTTCTGCCAAACGAAGATCTAGAGCTCCAAGGACCTAATGCTGCAAAACAAGATCAAGCTTTTTAACACCAGCATAAAATCAGTCCTTCTGTATAGAGCAGGAAATTGGAGGACAACAGTGACTACCGCCAACAAAGTCCACACCTTCATCAACACCTGTCTGAGGAAATTCCTCCAAACCTACAGGCTAAACACCATCATCAACAAGACCTTTGGCAGCAGATTTTTCAACTCCCTGCTCCCGAAAAAATCATGAACCGACGCCAGGGTTGGATAGGTCACACCCTCTGCAAGCCTGTATCAAACACCACCAGGCAAACCCTAACCTGGAACCCCCAGGGGAAAAGGAAATGAGGACGGCCGAGAAAAGCCTGGTGCCGATGCCTCAAGGCTGACTGCAAGGAGATGGGTTACACCTGAAGTCAGATTGAAAGAAAAGCCCAGGACAGAGATGGCTGGAGCGTACCAGTTGATTGCTTCTACCCCAGGGGGGAACTTTTCACAAGTAAGTAGGTAAGTAGAGGTACTACATCTAAAGGAACCCCCCCCCCCCCCAATGATTATTGCCCTCCTCCAGTGGGAATGGGACTGATACACTTGGTAGTGGTGATGCTAGACGCTGTAATAGTCTTAAATCAGAGCAAGTTCAACATTCAGGCCAGGAACTCTATGAATTGCTTAAGACTGACTAATAAAAAACTGGCAATTACATTGGTATTAGAAGATCACAAGATTCATGCTTAATTACTCTGATTACTCCGGTGCAATAAAAAAAATTCCCAGGCTTAGTAAGAAGGGCTCCAGACCAAAGGACACTCAACAGTAAACAAAATTGCAAGAAAAGTGTACCTTTTGTAATGTTATCTCTGCAGTTGAGGCACCTATTGTGCATTCCCCCCTCCCACCACTCCCCATTGATTTTTCCTTTGCCCTTTTTTCCTTGCACCTAATGGTCCACATTGCCATCTCACCCATGTCCTGCCTTCCACCCTTCCAGCACACCATGTTGTCTTCTTTTGTATGTACCTTTCTCTCCTGCCTGCCCTCCCTCCGGTCTGTTTCCTCCCCCAACCCACTACTCTGTTAATTTATTTTTTAAAGCGTATTGGCTCAACAAAAAAAACAAAAAAAATGTATTTAGCTCTAGTAAGATTTCTCCTTGTGAAATCTATTCTATTAAATATAAATCTTAAAAGGTGCTTACATCCCTCCTTCTCGCTATTCTCGTTTTTTATTGGTTCCCACGCTTGCCACTTACTTTTCTTCCATTTCAATTGGCTGTAGCATACAATTTCCTGTTGTTTTCTTTGTGGGCTTCTTTTATCAGTCTCCCAAGGCCCAAGCACTGTTTTCATCTGCTTTTGAAGCCTTCACCGCGCTTGCATCCATAGCTGACAGCTCTCAACGCGGCCCACCCTCTCATACAGAACTGCCTGTGCCTCATCAGTTTCATGTCAGCTCTTCCCTTATTATTATTATTAGCTTTGTCTTGCTCACACAACCTGACTTTAAAATGGCTGCATTTCAGGACATTGCCTCGTTTGTAGTTCTGCCGCTTAATGTGCAGATGTAACCTCCAGGTCTGCGTCGAGCTCACACACCCTGACTTTGATATGGCTACTTCTCAGGACATTGCCTTGTTTGTCTTCTTGCTGCTAGATGTGTGATGTGACCTCCTGGGCTTCGTTGTGCTCATACAGCCTGACTTTAATATGGCCACCACTCAGGATGTTGCCTTGTTTGTGTTCCTGATGCTAGATGTGCAGATGTAACGTCCTGGTCTGCTTCCCTGATTCATGCCGCTCTGCAAGGGAGGCCTTGCCTTACATTCCTGATATTTTGATCACTGTTAAAAGGGACTGGCTATTATCACTGCATTCTCCAATTCATTACCTCATTACTCTTATCTCTTGATATGTTCCCTGGACCTCCCAATCTACTCCTTCCTCTATCCCTCTAAAGTGCGTTGCTTGCGTGCTCTGCATGTGTACACCTCGGCTGCGGGGATGAATGTTTGTATATTTTCTTGTACACAGTTGCTTCCCGGTTATAGTCTCAAACACATGTGAGCGTCTCTGTTGACTGCCTCCGAGTGCCTGTACCTACCTCAGGAGCTTGTCCACCTTCGACTGCTCACAAAGCACTCCATAGGGACAGTTTGGAATATAATGTTGCTTTCCCTAATCTGTTGCAACATACGCACACTCTTATTGAGTAAGTCACCTTCCTATACTACCTGTTAAAATCAATAAGCAACGAGGGAGATTTTTTTTTTTTAATGCTACTGTTGCAGACTTTTGCGTATAACCTGAAGCTCAACTTTCCGGTGATGTTAAAATGAGTACCACTGTGTATAAATTAGTACTTTTAAATATACTAGCTCAGTTTCCATACAGTTCTTAATACAGCGAGTTCTTTTCCATGTCCTTCCACAGTTTAGGAGATATGGAACGTAGCAGGTACAAGGACACCTGGTGATTTGCCAAGGATCACACGCTGTGAGGATGACTAGAGTAGAACACATCCTCTAATTCCAAAACAGGCATCTTTGCCAATCCACATCAGGTAGAGTTCCGCAAATCTTCCGCCTGAGGCAGCAAGCTCTTTCTAGGAACAAAAAGCTCATTTTCAGTATGAAACAATTGCTTCCTGGGAACACTCTGTGCCGAGAAAATCTGAAAAATTTGCCAGAATATCTAACTTGCAGAAATCATCAGTAGAGCAACAGTCCACGCTTCCTCTGTGTTTTACTTTAGCCTCCCGACTAGTCACAATACCATTATTTCTAAAATATTAATGTTGTGTTCCTAGAAGCAACATTGTGGAGACACAGTTTTCTAGCAGCAGGCTACAGTTGGTCAGTAGTCACTGCAAACAGCAAACTGAAACTGCTTTCTTTTTAGGTTTCGTCTGCCCATGTTACAGTTACACAAGCTGCGAATGGACGGGGCGCTGTACAAATGTTGTCTTAGGCACATACAACAAGTAATACTGTTATTCTAAGCTGCTTTTAGGCACTCCCATTTTAATGTTTGAAATGTATTCACACTTTGGTGCCAGAACAAACAGGTGATTGTTCACATGACTTCCATGGCATGTTAACACATCACCCCCGCCGAGCTTTTAACCTTGCCAAGTCCTTCTCGCTTCTTTTTGTTTACCCACCCCCTTTTCTATCACAAACAGTTACTGCACAACATATTGCCTTTTTCAGTAAACAAGCCATAACACTTTTGCTTCTTTAACTTATATTGCACAACTGCTCCCAGAACTAAAACGTAGATTTTTTTTATTATTAATCACATAGGCGAAACCTAATGCTTGTTTTTATTTGCCAATCCACCTAAGAAGTGTTTGCCTCATTTTGCAGGCGTGAGCATTCATGTTAGCGCATACCCACAAAAATGATGCTGTTGCTGAGTCATGTCGCTCTTTGAGATTTTTTATTTACCAATCTATCTCTGATTGGTAAATGAAAAGAAAAAAATCCCCACTACAGTTTATAAACCTGCACCTACAAAATGAAGCAGCAGCCGCATCATAGTGCTTTTTAAATAATATTTATACATCTATATAATATATATGTGTATATTTATATATATTAGGCAAACTGCACAACAGCTGCATGGCCACATCACATTGGAAAAGCCAAGTGATCTCATAGGTTAGACCTATGGGCTTTCCCATTGCTGGTTTTCTTTGTTAGGAATAAACGCCTACTGATGGAAACTCATGCCATGAAATGTTAATTTGTCTCACACATGTTGACAGGGGAGTCTGATGAACATGGCAGCTCACCATAGCAACAATTTCCGGCAGAGCAGGGTACTCGTAAAGCAATATGCCTTTAGCTCTGATAATAAATGTGCGCCTTTGTGTATGATTTCTTCTTCTGGTAAGCAGAGCCGGCCGGCTCTTCAAAACGGGATATCATAGGCCTTTTTTTTATACAGTTTTGGCCAGAATATTTTGCATTTTCACTTCCCAACTTGCACCAGATCCTCACATTTCCGAATTAAACTGCATCATCACCATCTCCAATAACTGTTCTCTACCGCGAACCAAATATAATATATTTATATATATGTACACACGCACGCACGCACGCACACACACATATAAAACATACGGCTCTGCTCTGCTTGTGTGCTCCTGTTTCTCATATCCCACTGATCCAAATTGATCCAAATGCAATCTCTTATTCTTTGGGTGTGTACTTTTTCTCATGACACAGCTATTTTACCCCTGGAGTTTTTTGTCATGCAGCCACAGAAAGTATGACATATACATGCGAACGCTCTGAAAAAAATGCCCTCTTTTCTTAAAATTCTGTTTTTGACTGGGAAACTGAACATCTTTGCACCATTCCTACATGCACTCACCAGTGTCAATCCTGCATTCACACGAGGTCCTCGAGGCCCCCCGCACTGAGGGGGCTGCGGGGGCCTTTGTTACGCCCCTGTTCATGTCGGCCGCCGGCGGCCCTGTGACTTTTCACTGCGGTCAGCAGGGGCCCCCCTGAGCGCGAGGTCCTGTGCAGCTGCCCATACCGCCCATGCCTAGGACCGGCCCTGGGTCCTCCCTTCTCTAAGAAACGCACATAAACATGCAGAGAACAAAAACACAGATAAGGTGTATAAACTACAAAGAAACACGGGTTAAAAGTGCCCCACTTGCCAGAGGTGAGAACACTCTAGGGACTTTGTGCAAATAGGCGCTCCTATTGGGTAATATATATTTGTTTATATCACTTAGGGCGGCAACTCCATTTCGTTCATATTAGATAATACTGTAGTATAACGCCTGCAAAAAATGAGAATAGCGTCATATCTGTCAGCACACGCTTATTTGCATGTATAATTTTAAAACATAGCTTTACCTGTCGCGCAGCTCACCGCAAGGAACGCCGGGAGCAGCTGATAGTTCTAAGCTCAGCCAGTCGCATCAAGGTTGCTTCTCCTCCTCCGTGTCCTGCCCAGTCCTGCTGCATTGGAACCAGGGCTTTACCTTGTGTTTCCTCCATGTTGATTTTTCACGCCTACGCCATGAGCTTTGTTTTTATGTGCCTGTTTTGACAGGCTTCCAAAGTGCTATCTTTGGTTGGTTCTATTTTAAGCCCGCAGCTGCACATCACTGCTTGAAGGAATCAAGTAGGCAGACGTTCCCATAGGAAGAAACCGTCACCGTCCCAGTCTCGGCCCTCTCGGCTTTGATGGGTGCCAAGTGTTGGAAGAGCATAACTGAGCTCTCGCTTCACGGGTTCATCCGGGTTTAGAACTAGTGACAGCCCTGTCACCTACGAGGTCCGTTTATCATGCACTGGACACAGCTCTGCAGTTGCCTTGACACAATTGCTTAACCATCAAGGGCTGACCTGTCAAACATTACCAATGATTTCTTGTTACCAGTGCTTAATTATTCGAATAATAAGCACTAGGGCGAAGAGTTTTGCTCAGAAGCCCGCACTATCGAATGTGTGGGTGCCGAATGCCAAACAAGTCAGCTTAGTCTTGAGTCCACCTCATATTTCTTTCATCCGCCACCAGACGCTCTCTGATCCTTTCTTTAGCTCATTCTTCCAGGGTCCTTTTTTTCCTCTCTGTTTTCTTCATTTCTCATTTCTTCCGTTTATTATCTTTCTTTTCTCCTTTCTGGCTCTCTCTTTCTTGTTCTGGCCACAGTTTGATGACGAAAAATAAGTGACGGCCCCAAAAATGAGTGCCAGTGCCAGTGCAAGCACCGACTCAAATTAAGCACTGTTTGGTCCCTCGTCCCAATTCGCTGGGTAAGTCATTTAACATCCAAAACAGGATTACAACGCACTCCACAGCTCCTCTCTCACACCTATTTCACTCGAAACGAAATTGGTGAAAAGTGCATTGGGAAAAGGGCCAAGAGGGAGCGAAACATGTAGAAATCAGCACAGAATCCAAATTTCTATGGTTAGTCACACCCCAGAGGCTAAAACTTGGGATGGAGTACGAGTACTCCACCCCATAACCTCCATACCCCACAGTGCCTGTCCTTTCAGGCACGGTCATTAAGTGTAACCTGTAATTTGACGACCCCTGCTTAAAGCCTGAGATAGTCCAAACACTTGCCGAGTTAAAAGCACTATTCTGCAATTCAAAGAGATGCCCAGGATGCTAGTACCTGTGAGGTGTACAGCTCGTGTCTGTACTGTCTTTGTCAAATGCCTTGGTTGGTAAAGAGGACAGCTAAAAGTGGCCAGGGCACCCTAGCCATGGTGGCCAAGGGAGACTTATCATCCAGCAGGATTTTTAAGCTCACCTTGTCAACCATGCTGTATTAGATATTTTTACATTTGTCAAGTTTGCTCAGTTTTTCCACGAGAGGGAGAAAGACTGCTGTTTGTTGAAGATCTTGTCTATTCCTTGTCTGACCGACTAACCACTCACTGTCCACAAACTACATAACACTGCTCCCCTTTCTTGTGCAGAGTGAAAAAGAAACTTATTGTCAATGACTGACTGGCTTTCACTGTCCTATGCAGCAAGAACCTGTAGTCCCTTCAAGGGTGCACACTGACCGCTGGCTGCATGTACTGTAAGGGTGCAGACACGGGGTGCGGGGCACCCTTAATGCAATGACTTCCTTACTTTTGGATCCAGCTCCAAGGTAAGAAGGTCGGATACAATGCTACTTTCAAAACCCTTCAATGCCAGTAATTACAGTCAATGACCATCCTAAGTGCTGGCAAATTACCCCATACCTTGTATTCCAGTTTGATGAACTCAAAACTTGTATACATCGCTTATATATATATATAGCTCATGTTTGTCACAACAATCTGTTACAAGTTATCTGGCAGTGCTGTGGTTACTCGCTGTTGGGATGGGAATGTCCCCTGCATAGCTTTATAGACATGAATCCCTGCTCTGAGTAGACCCATCTGCAGTGCTCACAGGTGTCCTGTCTTTTTGTGGCCAGTGTATGTGACCATCATCAGTGCTCACTGTGGTGTAGGCTGTCTGGCCGGTCTGAGGTCCAGAATGTGGTTCTGTGGCCTGGAGAGGTGCACCTAGCAAGCCCTCTGAAGGCACTGAACGGATGTCCATATGCATGGTGTTCAGCTGCACTGTTAGGAAGATGTGATACTAGCACATTGTTTTGGTGATCTGTAGTACAGGCCTTTCGCCTGTTTCTAAGAGTGAGATGCCTACAGGCTGCACTCAGACAAATTTCTCCCTCCAGACCCTGGAACGATAGGAGACATTCCTGGGAATGCAGGGAGTGTTACTGCCCTGTACTTAGAAAAGGCGAGGTAGTGGGTTGTGACAGCCTGGTGCTCGAGCGCGGGGGTAGTGATACAGGCCAGTATAGCAGGCAAGGTGCGTGGAGATTTGTTATAACTCAGAACATGAGCATGGAGTTTGTTGTTGTCGATCACTACAACTGTGGTCTTCACTACTGGCGATAACTGTGTAGTGCAGCCAGTGCCCAAGTATTATGACATTGTCCTTGTTACCACAGTTCGAGGGCTGTTCCTGGAGCCCCGCATGCCAAAGGAACTTGCGGGAGCAAATTTCGTAGCGTGCGCTGCATCGCATTTTGCGATTCGGGGCACGCTACGAAATTTGTTTTATTTATTAAATTGTTTACTTACCTCCAATTATCCATATGCCGGTTTCTAGCACCCCCAACCCTGCCCCTCCCCCGCCCGCCTCTCTGCCCCACCGCAACTCCCTCCAGAGGCCGGGGCTGCACGAGTTCCTTCCAGTCAAGTGATTGTGAATAGAGCAGAGGGTTGTTTCAATGAAGCAGCCAGCGGGAAGAGGTGGAGCTTCTATGAGACCTGAATTACACAAGTAGGCTGCGAAGGCCAGACAGGGAAGAATGATCATCCCTCCTCATGCTCTCCTTATGCTCTGTGCTCGAAGCTTCCTATACTGGAGTCCTTGCAGTGTCAAAGAGCAGCTGTGGGGCATCATGCTGAACAAATAAAAGGAGTGCGATGGTGAACCATGAAAGTGGGCTCTGCAACAAGATTTACAGAACTATTTTCACTTGTGCTCTAAATGGAAAAGCAGGGTAAGCAACTGTGCATAAGGAGAGCCTCCCCATGCCTCAGCGAGAAGAAGAAAAAAATAGTGCACCAAAACTAACCCAAATAGACAGGAGGGGAGGAGTACATGTAACAGGGGCAGTAACCATGGGATGGAACCAAACACCAAAAGGAGGGGCATATACCGTAAGTTCACCAATGAAAAGCAAGGTTTTCAAAAGCGCACAGAAAAGAATGAATGAAAAACATTGGGCATGCTCAAAGCACACAGAGTAGATAACAGCATGTCTCGAAGATGCAGCGCATACGATGCCCAGGCAAGACCTAAAAAAAAGGTTGGATGGCTATTCGAATATGTTATGTTATTGAGAATTTCTAGAGCACACTACTGTGATCACCGAATGAGTCAATTTGCAAGGCAAAGGGTATGTTATCTCCATATAGGACCTTTGCTGTTGCGGATTATAGACTAGGCAGCAGATATGGGGTACCTTTTTATGGGGAACTTGTATAAATGCAGATTAGTAGAACATTTGTTATTGTTTGTTGATTTTTTTCTCCTTTGTTGTATAATAATTGTAAGCCAGTAAGCAGGAAATAATAACTCGTAAAAAGGTTTTGTACATTATGGAAAGGTGCCTGCAGTCCCAAAGCCTGATTCACAGATTTCTCAGCTTCAAAAGACTGTGTAAATAACTCTTTGAGGGTCCAAATCATATACATATTGCCCCATGTTAGGTTAATCTCAGTTTAGATTGTGCCTATTGCAATCATTCTGACACTCATATTGGGGTTTGACACTGGACAAGGGTGGTAAAGCAAAGTTTTACGGTTGAATAAATTTAAAAACCTATTCTGGATATATATCTTGAAAGAATATTTCAGCGTAATCTATTTAATTTAATTTGTTTGGCATTTATGTTCTTTGAATTGGATTTGTGTTTCTCTTTTTCTAATGTAAACATGATGCATTGTGTGGTGGTGGGAATTACAATCCAGCACAAATCACAATTTGCTTTGGATTGTAACCCAAAGAAATGGAAAGCTCTGCAATGCACTGCCTTGCATTACTTTGAATCAAGGGGACATTCCAGGAGTGGTGTGTGGGCATTTCAATGCAAAAACCCATGGGTTTTGAAGCAAATCCCTATCTACAAAGAATTGTTGACAGAGACTTGAAAATAGTAAGAAACTGGCACCAAAAGTCTCTGCCTCCTAGAGCGAGGATTAACGAGGAGAATTGTTCTAATTTTTCCTTATTTTCCCCACTTTGGATGTGTGCTGCATTGCATAGCACGTATACAAAGTCAGAAACACTTTAAAGCATAGTTTGTGTACAGGAAGGGACCCCTTCCAGCACAAAACCTATCCTTCCCACAACACAAACACTCTTGTGTAAGCTTGACTGTGTTGGGGAATGACAACCAAAAGTGTGTCAGCGCAGGGAGAGAGCAGAACAGTGCCACTCCTTTTCATGCAACACATCAACTTTACTTGCTGCACCTCATTGCATGACTTCTACGAAATACCGACCCAAATATCTTTTAAAAGATGTTTAGAAAATATATCAGGGTTGTTAGACCTGGCTTGTCCAGTGGGTTTATCCCCATGTGTTTTGCTTTTTGGCCTCCTGTTTTGGCCCCTGTTTTTGTTGGTTTTATGACTCTGGCCACTATACCACTGCTGATCAGTGCTAAACTGCATATGCTCTCCCTGTAAATTGTTATGATGGATTGGTGATTCCATGATTGGCATATTTGATTTACTGGGCACTGTGTGTGCCCAGAGCCTGTAAATCAAATGCTGCTAGCGGGCCGGCAGCACTGATTGTACCACCCCCATGAGCAGCCTGTAAATATAACTCAGACCTGCCACTGCAGTGTCTGTGCACAGTTTGGTACTGCCATGTCGACTTGGCAGTGCACACACTTGCCAGGCCCTAACCTTCATTTTTCTTACATGTAAGACACTCCTAAGGAAGGCCCAAGGTACCTTTGTGGGCAGGGTGCAGTGTATGTGAAAGGTAGGACAAGCCCTGATGTGTGTGGCATGTCCTGATAGTGAAATACTGCCAATTTCGTTTTTCACCTGTCCCATCGGATATAATGGGGAGTTTACTTATAACATTTTATAAGTATAATTGCCCATACGAACAATATGGGAAAATAGAGTTTAGTATGCCTGAACTCAGAATATAAAAGTGCATTAGTAATGATGATTTTTATATTGTTCTTGTATATTGTGTTTGAAAATATTTATATTGTATATTGTGTTCGAAAATACCACTTTTAAAAAGTGGTTATTTTCTTGCTTAGCCATCCTGTATGTCTCTGCTGGTTTGCGTATGGACTGTCTGGCTTTGGAATTGCAGGGGCTGGGGAGGTTCATTCTCTCAGACAGCCATGCGGGGTGGTTATGTGTGTCCTACCTTTCCTGAATGAGTCAGGGCTGGGCTGAATAGACCTGGGCTGCATTCAGAGTAGGGGTAGAAGTTCTCACTTGCATTTGAATAAGCCCGGTCTGGCCCTGTCCTGTGTGATGTGTGCTGTTGGGGTTGGCCTGCAGTGTTTGCTTTTGTCCTGGGCAGGGAAAGGACTGGACTGTGCTTTCATCATCCTGCTGTTAGAGTTTTCTCCAAGGGCTTGAAGCAGAGCTTGCCTTCCGTTGGAAATCTCAGGGATAGAAAAGAGTTCAAAGACTACTTTGGACTTCAAGAGGAACCTCTGCCAAGGAGAAGAGCTGGAAGAAACTTGTGAAGGAGTACTGCCCCTTTGCTGTCTGCTGTCTGAGGTTGCTCACCCAGCGTCCTGTGGGCATCGCATTCTGCACCATCTCGCTTCACCCTGACTGGACGTCACTGTCACCGACGCTGCCTGACGCTGCTCGACCGATACATCGACCGGCTCCGTCGCCTGCACCGCAACCTGCCAGCACCTCATCGAGCACCGCCTCACCCTGCTCCATCAGCCTTGGGCTCTTGACGCCCTCTGGACGATCGTCATCGAGCTGCTGCTGGCACCGCATCATGAGCGCATTGCACCCCACACTGCTACCATTTGTTTGCAATGCAACAGCGATGGTTGCCCCTGACCGGCTCGTACCATTGTGTCCGTCGCAATGAGTAAAAGTACTATTTTCGAGTCTGTTTTTGCTTTAGCTGACCATGCACCGACGCGGTCAGCTGGAATTGTTAGATTCTGTTGTTTTCAGCATTGAAGTAACCCTGGACAGGGCAAATGACTCGGAAGAACTGTGTTTTTCAGATATTTTTGGAATTTAAAGGTTTTCTTGCAGAGTAACAATTTTTACAGTATTGTGTGGTGGATTTTTGTCGTATTTGGCCTTGTTTTGGTATAGATAAAGATTACTTATTTTTCTTAACTGGTATGGTGTGCATTTGTAGTGTTTTCACTGTATTACTGTATGTGTGCACATATGCTTTACTCACTGATCCTGGGATAAGCCTGTCTGCTCATACCAAGCCACCAAGTGGGTGAGCAGGCGTTATTTCAGAAGTGTTACCCCCTTACCCTGACTAGGAAGAAGGCTCCCTACTTGGTCAACGGCGCAAACCCTTGCCAACTAGAGACCCCCATGTCTAACAAGTGTAAACGTTGAAATGATCATCTAGGTCCTCTTAATGAGTATGGCAGAACAGAGCATCTACTATTAGTTAACGGATGTCCCTCACACCATCAACTTGCTACCTCATTTATGTCATAGGAATTACTTGGTTCCTGGTTTCAGAACCAAAGATAGCTCTGCTGTTGCACACCCTTCCCTGTTAAACCATCCACCATAAACCCCCTGGCAAAATTGTGCCAGAAAGCCCATTCTAGGTAGGACAAGCCTTCCAAACCTGTTTTCTTCCAAAGCAATCTCTCTGTTTAAACTCTATGGGTTGTACTTTTCATTGTGGATACCTTTGCATTGTTTTAAAGCTTTCATGATCTTCACAGAGATACATATTTGAGTTAGAGTTGTAATGTCACATATTTCTGGTGGCATCGTTATTCAGAATGGACTACGTTCAACGGCTCTTGAGCTCCTCCATTTCCAGTCCATATTTCAAAGTACCTGAAAACTTGATGAATATGGACCTCTTTTAAGCTGGTTCCCCACTTCCAGGACTGCCTGTTGAAAAACCACAGGGGCCTGTCCTTTCTCTGGAAAGTGTGCTACTTATGGGCCACCGCGCTCTTTGCCAGGGACGGTTTTCGCCCGATTTTGCTACAGGGCCGTTTTTGCTGCAACGCTGCAAAAACGGCCCTGTAACAAAACCGGCCCCCAGGGGCCCAAAACCGGCCCCCACCCTTGCGGCGTACCGGGGGATTGCACCGTGCCCGCAACGGTCAGTCCGGGCCTGTCTCTCTCTATTGATTTCATTCAAAATGATTCTGCATTTTCAAATTAATCAGGTATTTTTTAGCAATTATGTCTAATTCTTTAAAAAAATCTACATTAAAAATTGGCATGTAACCTACGGTGTGGAAGCTTTCACAATGTAATTGAGGCGGACAGCTTGCTTTCCCATCTGGTTTGAGCTTTCACGCATATGCTGGAAGAGGATTATATACATGAAGTCTTATTGACAACAAAATGACTCAGTGAGACGCCGGAAGCCATCTTGCTGCACCGAACTTCTTCATTTTAAAAACACAGGGATGCATCATATTTACAACAATATGATGCATCCATGTGCTATGCGCTGCACTGGCGCACAATTGGTTTCCATGCAACAATGCATGCACCCTTTCACCATGGTGCAAGGGTGCCTCCTTTGCAGGGATGATTCTTTTTTCCAGGAAGGGGTACCTTCCTGCACAAAAACAATCACAAGAGGCTTTTTCGTCTTTCTACGCGTGCTGCAGAATGCAGCACACATAGAAAGAGGTGAAAACAAGGAGAAAAAAAAAGTTTTTCTCCTCGTTGGACCTCCTAACAGAGGCGTATGATTCTGATGCATTCCCAGGTTTATGAAATGTTGTAAATCTAGGAAGCTGCAGAATCCATGGGTGTTGCATAGGAACACACACAGCAACACTCATGGCACGCCCCTTTCACGCACAGTGATGTGTGAAAAGGGGACATATTTATAAGGCCATGAAAAGCCATGCAGGGTGGCTTTGCATGGCCTTGTAAATATGGGGCAGCACCACGGCGCCTCCGGTTCATCAAAAAAAGTGATGTACCGGTGGCATAAGGGACTTGTATTTAAGCCCCATTGTTTGCTGGCACGCCTGCGGAGCAGAAGCACCAGTGGGGCACCAAAGGCAAGCCTGTCTGTGCCAGTCATACTCCATATATTGCCCAGCCCAGAAATGCTTTCTAATCACTATCTCTCAGAAAGTTACTCAAGAGCTTCCCTCCTGGGCCTCACCATGCCAGCCACCATTGATCTAGGGAAGAAGCATGCCTTCTGCCCGAATTTGCATAAGGATATTGTCCCTAAATCTGCGACATCAGCACCTGCTGACTCCGATACCTGGTTGCTGCGAGGCTCATATCTGAATGTCTGTCCTTAACCCGTTTACCGCGGCCGTTATTTCGGCGTAGTGCGGGCGTTCTTAAGAGTCAGCGGGGCCGCGTCGGCCATTGGACGTTCGCAGCACCAGCCAGGTAGTGCTTGCGTCCGCCAACGGCCGACGGGAGCACAGAAGGGGTTAAGCACTCAGATTTGAAATCTAAGTTTATTGAAGAGTAATATTTAGACATATTCTTTGTAATTGAAGCTCCGATCAAAAATAATTTGGCTCCTGATATTTATTCAGAAAGCCTCCAATTGTAGGATATGTCACGTTGGTTCCGTGCGTCTGAATGACAGGGGATGGCATGTATATATGGGAGCTTCTGAAGGTTAATTTCTTTTTATTAGGAGGGTCTCTCTCTGTGGAGACATTAGCTTTTTAGCTTTCCTCCTCTGCCTCCTCCATGTTTTGATGAGTTCAAGTTTATCGGCCTCCACGCAGTTCAGTCGATTTTAGATTTCATTTTGCTAATTATATTCCACCTCTAGTTCAGAGTGAAGCTACATTTTTTACACAAGCTGATATTTGGATTGATGTGTCCTCCTCAATTGCCTGACATAATCTTTCGACCTCTTGAACCCTGCTTTGTCTATAGAAATTCATCCCTGAGCCCACTCAGACTGCTGTCATTGTCCACCTTCTGGTAACATCACTTAGCTTTAATATTTTCCCTGAAATACGATGCTGCTCATTACAATTTAGCTGCCCACATAGTCCCCGTTGAGTAAATCCAAATTATTCAATTTGATTGCTCACCATCTATGCATAGCCTTAGCAGGATCACCTTGTATCTTTCATAACCATGTCCAGTATAGTTCAGATCATTTTACTTTGTGGGTTTTCTCTGCACTATACACTGTTCTTGCTGCACAAGTCATTATTACTCATTGAAAGACCCCGACATCACCTTGGTACTCCTGATCCTTCGCCAACTCTCAGCGCGCATACACACTATTAGCAATCTGGTGCCCAGAATGTCAAACTGAGGCAACAACTAAGTATAAGGAGGAATTTAAACATTACAGACACCAACTCAGGGAAGGCTGTTCAGAGTGCTACAGTATTCGTTGTCTTCCTCGCATCAATTCCTCTCAGAAAATGTTCACATTTTGGAAGAATGTACTAATCCCCTTTCCTCTGAGCATGAAGCCCCACCATCACTCAAAATATATGAATCTGCGCCAGTGTTTTTGAATTTAAAAAAAAACAATGTACCATTAGTTTCTGTGAATTTAGTTAGAAACCAGTCTTTCCGAATCCCAGGACTTCAGAATTTTCTCGGACTTCGTCATCCATCAGCCCTGCAACCCTCAACAATTATCGCCCTAGTTTTTGTTCCTTTTATGCAGCAAATGGACTGAAAATGTAGGTAGTACCCAGCTCTCTGAGTTTATGAAATGTAACTCCCTCTCAATCCGGCTCAGGCTGTGTTTTTCCTTTATCATGGAACAGAGGTACTTTAAATGGTAGTGCTGAATGAATTATGTATGATTCTGGACCAGGGCTGAGTTCTCCTGCTCTCATCCTCCTTGACCTATCTACAGCCCTTGGCACAGTGAGTCATGCCACACTGTTGGAAAGGCCAAAGGGAGGGTTTGGAGTGGTTTCAGACCTTGTTAGAAGGACGCAGTCTAATGGTCATAATACCTCCTTCCTTTGAAATCTACAGCCAGGTCTCTATTTATTTATTTAGCGATATTGGGAAGAATCTCAATGGGGTCTTCATTTAGTCCCACATTGCTTAACTTTTGTATGGCTTGTCTGATGATAGGAATATAGAAGTTCAGCAGTCATGTATATTCTTTGTGAACTACACACGGATAGTCCTGGAACTGGCAAGGGTGATGCTGCCCATTTCAATTTCCTCTCTGGCTTAAGTCCACAGCTGACTGGATGTCCAAACACTGTCGAATGGAAGCTGAACTGGTGAGAGCAGGATGTTATTCCTTCATTTGGTCTCCAGACTGGTGGGCAAACTCTATAGGCCTATACCCAACTCCAGCATGGTCCTTCAAAAACCTAGATTTTTTGTTTTATGATGCACTTTCATATAACTCCCAGATTGAGACGGTCACTGTTGTAAAATTGCACTCTCAGAAGGGTCCCCTCAAACCTTTTGCCTTCCTCCTCCTATTTTTCTGACCTTGCTTTTGTTGGCTTTACGACTCTGAGCACTTTACCACTGGTGGCCAGTGGTCAAGTCCTCTAAACATGGTTTCATTGACTTATCCACAATTGGTATATTTAATTTAGCTGTATGTCCCTAGAAGAGTGCACTATGTGCTCAGGGCCTGGAAATTAAATGCTACTAAAGGGCCTGCAACACTAGTTGTGCCACCCAGCCATGTAGCCCTCTAAACATGTCTCAGGCCTGCCACAACCTAGCCTGTGTGTGCAGTTTACACGGCCATGTTGACATGGCATTTAAAATCCCTTGACAAGCTTTAAACTCCCCTTTTATTACATATAGGTCACTCCTAAGGTGGCCTCTTAGTAACACATAGGGCAAGATGCTGTGTAATTAAAGGCTAGGACATGTACTTTTAAGTTTTACATGTCCTGGTATTGAAAAACACCTGCATTTGTTTTTCACTACTATGAGGCCTACCCCTCTCATTGGTTAACATTGGGAATTCCTTATTGCACTTATAAGCTGTAATTCCTGATTGAGAAGGAGTAGCTCTGTCATGTTTAGTATTTTGGAACACCCTGACTACATCATTCAACAACTAAAGCTGAAAAAATAGTGCTGAACATTTGCTTTCAACTTGCCAAACACACATCCATTTCTAGTTATTTGTAAATCTTCGACCAGCTCCCAATATATATCCAAGTTATTTTTAAAAGCGCTGTCTCTGTTTGAAGGCCTTTCATGATCTCTATTTATTCAACATATTATTCAAGGTATTCTCCTTCTAGGACACTGTGGTGTTCCACAGCTTTTCCTCTACAGATGCTGAAGATAAGAAAATCCCATTAGGTCAGTAGATCATTTGCCTATCAGGTAGCTTAAGCCTGGAATTTGCTACCTATAGAACTGACATGTCACAATAACTTTCTTGAGATTAGGAGGCAAGTCAAGACTTGTTTTTTTAAGATATATGCTGCTGTTTGGTTTAGGTAGGTGGTCTAATTTTTAGTGCTTGGATACCTCCATTAGCAATCAAATGCTCTATAAATGCACTAAATAAACGAAGAAATAAATATTATTGCCTGCTAATTAGCTGTAGAGACTGCTGTATATTTTTCCATTACTGTATTGGATATTGTGATCCAAGAAATTATATTTCATATTTATTGTTCTATTTCTCAAGGGAAGAAATTGACTATGGCTGTTTCTTTCATCTGGATGAATAGTCATTTTGAATATAAACATTTATTTGTGGAGAGCCAACCTAGCCAAATCCCCAATGGAGGCAATGGACACCTCTTGTGGTTATGGATGAGTCTCAAAACATTGTGGATTCAGCTTGAGGGATGTTTATATAAATTGACTTCAGATCAAGAGTGAACAGGATCTCATTTGATATAGCAAATTAGTTGCTTTCAGCTCGTGATGTTCTATAAATTAAGTTACATGTATAAGACAATGTTGAGAATGAAAGGAGTTACAAAAAAGTCAGTGTCTTTAGAGAGGACTACAAAATGCAGTACATCTCTACCTAGTTGATTGTGTACATATATATCTATTTTTGTCTGCTTGGAGCTGTGTAATTGAAAATTCAAACTATGTTTTGGCTAATTGTTAGACCTGTCTTTGCCCAAACATTTTGCCTTACTCCTCTTATTTTTTCAGAGTTTGTTTTTGTTGGCCTTAGGACTCTGAACTCTTTACCACTGCTATCCAGTGCTAAAGTGCTTGTGCTCTTGTTTTTAAACACAAGGAAAATTGGCTTACACACAATTTGTACACTTAAATGACTTGTAAGTCCCTGGTAAAGTGGTACTGTCTGTAGCCAGGGCATGTAAATTAAATGCTACTAGTGGATCAGCAGCAGTGATGTGCCACCCATTTACATAGCCCTTTAAACATGTCTCAAGCCTGCCATGGCAGCCTGTGCATACACCCACAAGAGAAACCTCCGCTCCGCCGAGCTCGCCCGGGCCGAAATCCCTTGCATCCAGAGAGCCAGACCGGGATGCAGTGCCTTCTCCTACATCGTGGCCAAGACTTGGAACAAACTCCTCCTCAGCAGCAGATGAACACCCACACTGTAAGCATTCAGGAAGAGCATCAAGACCTAGCTTATCAAATGACTCGTAGCTGCCATATACCTCCCTCCCCCCAGCGCCTTGAGACCCTCAAAAGTGAATAGTGCAATTCACAAATTTCTGATTGATTGAGTTTTAAACTGCCATTTCAAATTGGTAAAAAAAACCTTTGGCCAGGCGCAAACCTTCTTTTGTAATACATTTAAATCATTAGGCCATAAACAGCCAAGAGTTCAGGGTGCAGTGTATTTAAAAGGTTGGACATGCAGTTTTAACTGTTAACTTTATTGAAAAGCTTTCAAATAGGTTTTTAACTACTGCAAGTCCTGCCTCTCCCATAGGATAACATTGGGTTACGTTATTACATTTAATAAGTGATATCTGTCAATGGGGAGTAGGTAGAACTGTTGGGTTTGATCTCTAAAGAATTGTAATTTAAAACCCTTTTCAATGGTAAAGTTGGTTGTTCAGTCACAGTTCTGAAAATATCACTTTTAGAAAGTTGGCATTTTCTTGTCTCAGCCATTTGGTGCCTGCAGCCAGTCTCCTGTATCACATAACTAGTTGTAACTAGCAGCTGGTCTTTGGGCATTACTACCAGACAGTGAGCCTAAGGTGGAATAGATGTTGATTGGATTGGCCATCGCCGACTTGGTATGAAGACGATGCTGTCACCTACCACACCTGCACATCACAAAGAATCTGCCTCAGTACACTTACAAAGGGTTTCACACTTTTGTGCCGCCAGACAATCTGGGTCCAGGGGAGGGAGGCACTAAATTTCAGACACCTCTGCAGTTGGAGAACTCCACAAGCTTCTCCCACTCCAGAGTGGGCACCAGGTATAAATAGTGGACCTTCAGACCCAACTCTTCAGTACACATCTGGACCTGTGGAAGACTCATAAGAATGACTGCTACTCTGCTCCCCTGCTGCCTGAGTGAGCAGGACTGGATATGCACCTTGACCCCAGGACCACCAGAGTGACTCCAAGGGTTAGTTGTCTGGCCTCGTGATCAGAACCTCAGGTACAGAAAAGGCTCCAACCACCCAGAACCCCAAACCTGGACCCTGCTTGCTATGAGTTTGAGTTTTCCCCTCCCAAGTGATGCCTCCCCAGTCCTGGACCCTTGAAAGCTGTCCTGAAGGTGCTCTGCCAGTCCAGCTGTGGTCCTAGCAGAACTGATGTAGCGCAATGCATCGCCTTGCAGCTCCGCATCAGAACTGCCACTGTGCAATGCAGGACCTCACATCTCTTCAGAACCGCTGCAGCATGATGCATTCTCGATGCAGGACCTAACTGCAGCGTCGCAGAACTGTTGCAGTTCAATGCATCTTCGATGCAGGACCTTGCAATCCTCCACGACCAGGATTTAAGGTACTTTGCTCAGCAGGCCTAACTTAGTACCTGTACCTGGCCCGCACTCCATTGCAGTCGGCCTGAACTTGTGATTATGTTCCGGTCCGGCATGACCAGATATCCACAGTTGGCGATTTGTGCTTTTAAGTACAGTCTCTACTTAAATCTTTAAAATTGTGTATCTCTGGTTCTTTTATTTGGATCTTTGTTGTTTTTAGTGTCAAATAATGTACTCAATGTTACTCTATTTTTCTAAATTGGTGTGGGATTTTTCTTGTGCTGTGTTTTCACTGTACAAAATGCAGCATACATACTTTACACATTGCCTCTAAATTAAGCCTGACTGCTTTTGTGCCGAGCTACCAGAGGGTTGGGCACAGGTTAATTTTGGGTTTGCTTGTGTTCCGCCCTGACAAGAATTGTGGTTGCTGCTTGAGTAGGTTTTCAACCCCCTCAACCAGTAACCCAATTTGTTACACTAATCCATTCATTGTCTTTTGCTTTTATCGCCTGCAACTTTTGACTTGAATTTGACAGTCAAATCTTTTGGTAAATTACTATTGCATACGGAGTTTACTCATGATTTCTCTGCCTTGGTTAATGATTAAATTAAAACTCCTTGGTTGACACTTACCCATCACTCTGATTTAATTCTAAGTAGAAATGTCTTTGCAAAAGTAACACCTCAAACTGACATGGTATCAAAATATCATAATCTAGATATATTTTACCAAAATACCATCGGTCTGTCAATATTTTTAGTGACTTCTGACTTTCTATCATTGAGCCTCAGTCAGATGGTCTAACCAGTTTGCTGACATTTTGTCATTTGGCATTAGGCTGTTCATAGTCAGATCCAAGTACTATGTGAAAGGTACTTCTTCCACCAGATCTGAGAAGAAAATCCCTTAAGGGACATTAAAGGAGGATCTACAGGCCACTTTGGAATTCTCACAGTAATGACACCCAGCTGCTAGCAGATGTATCTAACAGCAAAAAACATGTTCCTTCCCTTTTTAGGTTTCGACCTGGCGAGGGGCACAGCCCCTCCCAGTTCGAAAACTTTTGTTTTCAGTAGGGATGTCGGCACCGCCTCTGCCTCTCATTGGCTAGCTCCATAAATGGAGGCTAGCCATTGGGAGACAGAGGCTGTCAATCGCGCTTTCTCTTGAAAACGCGATTCGGGGGCGTTTCTGGTGCTTTTTTTAAGCCCCGCCCCTTTGTCCCGGGCCGCGCTGCGATTGGCTGCCGGCCCGGGACACCCCCGTGACGTCATTCCCCGGGCCGCGCTGTGATTGGCTGTTGGCCCGGGAACTGACTTGGTTCCGCTGATGACGCTTGCTCGGGGGAGGAAACTGAGGAGGAAAAGGGGCAGACGGACTTTTTCCGTTTCCAAACAAACTTCTCGGAACTATTACTGTCCCTGCACAAAAAGGCCTGTGAGAGGTGCGGGGCCGGGGAGCGCCCCGCCCGGCTTGGAAAGTATGCTATAGATGTGAGATGGGACAGAGGAGTCGGGCAGGTCCCGGCAGTCGACCACAGGACTGCTAGCGCCCGATCTGTAAACGCACCTCTTTTGCATCTCTTTTTCAGGTTCTTATTTTTCTCACGACTATTTCATGTGTTGACGGATCTCATCACACGTCCTATCTGTCTGGTTACCATATTTTCCTTAGTGCTTCCTTGGCTTCTCTCTGTGTTCAGGGGCGTGGCTATCACTAGTGTAGCACGTGCAGTGGCACCGGAGTAAACTGAACTATGGTTGTTGTATTGTTATTAATCAGCAGGCACCTTTGCTACGCCATCGTCTGTCGTCAGCACTTCCGTGTCTGTCCCGTCTGCCATCTCTCCGTCTCGTCTCAACAGTTCCTGGTGTCCCCCCATTGCTAATGTGTTTAAAAGAAAAAGTGCATGGCCCCACAGTTTTCCCACCCCAGCACCTGCCGCCTCTCCACACCCCAGCACCTGCCGCCTCTCCCCACTCCAGCACCTACTGCCTCTCTCCCCCCCAAGCACCTACCGCCTCTCTCCCCATCCCAGCACCTGCCACCCCCCTCCGCCCCAGCACCTACTGCCTCTCCCCACCCCAGCACCTACTGCCTCTCCCCCCCCCAGCACCTACTGCCTCTCCCCCCCCCCCAGCACCTACTGCCTCTCCCCCCCCAAGCACCTACCGCCTCTCTCCCCACCCCGGCACCTGCCGCCTCTCCCCCCTCCGCCCCAGCATCTGCCGCCTCTTCTCCCACTTCTCTTCACATCCATCGCTCCCATCGTTTCACTTCTCACATCCCAGCTCTAGCAGCTCCCATCACCTCGTTTTCAGTCCGTGAATATGTCGACTCCATGATTTACACATTACATCCTTTTTAGCGCCAACCACATCTGTTGATGTTGTTCATGAGCAGCAATAATATAGGGGTTACCGATTATCAAGTTTCGACTCCACCTCGTGTCTCTTTCTTCCACAAATCCGACATTTCTTGTCTCGTCATCCCACTCTTGCAGGCCCCCTTTTCTCCTGATTTGTCCCAGTCTTTGTTTTCCTATTTTTTTCTAATATTACCAATTTGCTGCCTTTCTCGCTCCTGGTCAAATTCTAATGACCAAAAATAAGTTCAGATTGTTAAAAGTGAGAGGTCACCACCTGCGACCACCGGCACAAATGAAGCACTGCCTCTCAGCAGCTCACTGCCCCTTTTGCGTTTCCGGCTTCTTTTCTCGACCTTAGTAGTCGCTGCGTCGTGGATAATGTACTACTAGCTCCCCACAATATGAGAGCCACCCCAGCTTTGACTGCTAGCATTCTGGCGGGTGGCCTTGTTTTACCTCGTTAACCCATTACATACAGAGCTGGGCATCGCATTGCAAAATGTACCCTGGGGGAGACACAGGAGGCCAACATAACGGGAACAAAAGTGGAAACTGCACGCAACGCGTTCAAGCCATCAAGTGCGAGTCCGCGTGCCATATCCATGGTGCTGAACAATGGGCACCTACGTATGCACATTGATAGCGTTTACACACCCGGCAGACACATGCACGGGTAGAGAACAAAGTGTGCTGCGAACGCAAACACGTTTTTAACCTCTCATTTTTTTATGCAAAATTCACTGTTTTTCCTGCGTGAAAGTTGAAGAGCTTAACGATTTTCCTTCGCTTTTACGTTTCTATATTTTTCAAACTACTCCAAGTCTACCACGCCAAAAGCAACATCCGAGGCACATTTGTAACCTCATTCCATGCCGGAAAATGTAGGCATACTTTTTTCACAGCAAGTTTGCATTTTGCAGAGCTTTAGCATGCACAATTGTGGCATTGCGGAGACAAACAAATCGTATAGTGCTGATGTATATCTGAAGAATTATATTTCTCTTTGAACGAGGAAATTAGTAGGTTTAGTTGTGTCAAAATTCACAGTTTTTACAGGTGTCCAGACGATTTGTTTTCCAAACTGCATTGCATTTCGATGTGTTTAACTACGCCTGTGAATGTTGCAAACGCATGTTCAAATTCGCAGTCAATGATGCACCTGTGATTCATTTGTGGAGATAAAAATACGCTCCCATTCAATCACTCACCCAGGCGAGGGAGTCACTGTTTCATCCATTCACCCAGTAATTCAAACACTGACCCACTCACCCAGGCATTCGGCCACTGACTTCCACTTTTCTCCTTTTATTCAATGAGTCATTCAACCATAGCTCAAAGCCGATTCTTCATTCACTCCCTCACTAGATCTGTTGCTCCCTTGTTCATTACCGTGTGCGTTCATTTGCGTAGCCTCCGACACCCCTTTTCTCTCCTAATGTACAGGCGAAACCATTGCATTGTAAATGCTTGTTTAAGACTGCAGTGGACTTGCACCCACTGGTTTACAGATGAATCTTGTTATACCTAGAAAATAGTGTCTTTCTAGTGGGTCAAAATGTCTCACTTATTAGGATTCCACCCACACGATTATGGGAAGGTTGCCACCTTCCCATAATCGTGTGGCTGGAATCCTAAAAAGTGAGCCATTTTGACCCACTAGAAACTATACCACGAACTATAAGAAATCAGTCTCTCAGACTTGGAAATGTCATCTAGGGTGTCATATCTTCTTGCTAGCAATATTGCATGAGAAATATTTCGGATCATCCAGGTGATTCTGGGTCCTAATTTTATGAGGTCTAAACACTCTCCAACCCAACCCAGTCCTCCTTCTTTTTTATTTCTAAGATTGCACCTGTTTGAAACTTCTTTTCAAGTCCAGAGCGAGAATGACGAGGGTGTTTTGGGTATTACAAGGCAGTTTTCTCTCTCTCATTTCTGCCCTCTTCAAGTTGGAAAGCCACATTTTTGATAATGCTGGGAAATTCACTATCTACTAATATGTTCTGCCTATGTTGAAGATAGATATCTGTGGTTGCCAGATGTAAAAAAAAATAAAAGAACTAATAAATTATATTTGTCCTATTACCATTTTTCCGTCCTATATAAGATCTTGAACGAATGTGGTAGGACAATTATAGAAGTGTTTGGATCATCGCATCTTCTTGGGTCATATTACCAAGGGGGCGATAGGCAATTATCGCTGGTTTAGCAGCCCTTTTCAGCTGCTAAGCGGCGATAATTATATCGCTCTATTAGCAAGCTGTCGCAAACTGATTTTAGCGACAGCTTTTAGGCGATAGCGAGCGGTTTGGGGCCCGCTTTGCACGTCAGCGGTATTTATCGCTAATGACATGCAAAGTGGGCTTACCCAACCTGTTAGCGACTGAAAGCAGTCGCTAACGTCGCTATCGCCTATTAGCAAGGCGGGCGTAGCAATGGAAATATTCCCGCTATCGCCAAAAACTAACGCCTGTTCTTAGCCATGTTATCCAATGGGAGGTGGATAACATGGCTAAGAGCATTTTGTCGCTAATGCGTGAAGATCGCTGTATTTTTAGCGATATTCACGCTATCGCCGGAAAAATTATCGCTTTGGAGATAAACGTTGCTAATAGCAAGTTATCTCAGCCATAATTTCCGGCGATGCTTAGCAACAAAAAAATCGTTGCAAAGCCTAGTTAGCAATAAATATCGCTACTCGTTGGTAATATGCCCCCTTGTTTTTCCACCACAATGTATTATTGTGTGGGTTTAGGGTCGAAATGTCCCGGTGCATAACTTGGTGGAGTATGCACCCCTGCCTTGAGTTCCCCCTGTAGAAAGTCTGTAGATTTTTGATGTTTCTCTTCAACACAAATAATAATCATGTACGTGCACTGGGGGCCGCTGCAGAGCAATGCAATGTTCTGCAGTTTTGAATGGCACTTTTAGTGTACCCCTTTCTGAAAGTGATTACAGTCATCTCACTGGCAATAGTGGCAACAACCAGTTGTAGTACAAGTAATAGGATGTAGTGAGAGAGTTACCTATTGGCTTCTGATTTTTATATTTTTATGTTTATGGCTGTCCCTTTCGAATGGTTCCTTCAGTCCATACTAATTGAATATGCTCTTGATGAGGTCGAAAGAGTGGGTGTGGTGTATGCACATGGTGCTTTACTTTACAAACAGGAACATATTTTGGGACTTCTGCATGTCTATGACTGAAAATAAAAAATTGAGAAAGAACTGATACAGAAGGATGTGAATTGCATGAAGCCCAGAGAACGTTCATAGGCCCTTTGAAGTGAGCCTGGCTCATATGACTAGAGGGCAGAGGTCAGAAGTCATGCAAGTGCAGGGGTAGCCTCTTCCTCTTTACTGCTTCATATTTTGCCTTGAGTTGGGCTGTTGACAGTTTTATGAGTGGTCAGGCAGGGAAGACCCATCTCCATTTGAGTTATTATTTTACAACTTCTGACACTGAACATTCATCTCACACCCCTTCTTATCCCAAGTCAAAGAAATGAGATTGAGCAGCCTGTTTGACACGCATCATATCCCCTGAAGCAAGGTCTTATCCAAAACACACATGTGCCAGGCAATATTGCATAAATACGGAGGAGAAATTCCAATTAGTATGCCAGGATATCTTATTAACAAATGGTAAGGGTCCCCACACCAGTGGCGTCCAAAAATTACTTTTGAGCTGCAAGGATTAGAATCTTTACCTGCCAAACCGCCAGGATGAAATCCACTAAAATGGCGGAAGAACCACACATCACCCCTTTATCCAAACCTTAAAAAGGCACAAGGGGCCCCATCCGCAGGCTGGCTCACTTGCTGTGGCTGTTTAAAAATGGAGCATTCTGAATGGCCCAGACAGTTTTATTTTATGTGGCCCAATTCACTTCCACTGGGAGTCAGACTCTCGCTGAAGTGAGCTCTTTGATTGGCTGCAGAATAACCGGAAAAATGTTGCTTGCAACCATCACAGAATTCAGGGACATAGTCCACTGTCCCTAAGTAGTAAATTAAGAAAACATGTGATGGAGCAGGGAGGGATACCCTGCCCCTCAAGTCCCCATGATGGGGGGACTCAGAGGGGCATCCCTCAGTGCCAAAATCAAATCAAATACAAGTTGACAGTTTATGCCATGATCCCGCAAGGGTCGCCCGGGATAAAAGAAAATGGCAGCCAGGGCAGTCCACATTGTGTAATTGAGGGGAGGGGGGCATGCAGCCCCCTCCACGAGCTGTAGTCAGCCTCCGGAAAACAACCCTGAGGCCCAATTAAGGTGGGGGGGGGGGTGGCAGCCCACTCCCTGAGCTACATTGGGCCCTGTGGACCCAATCTCTGGGCTCAATTCAACAAATATGGGCAGGGTGTGTGAGGCGTTCCTCAATAAACCATAATAGGCCTGAGGCAGCCCACCCCAGAGGCTGCATTAAATATGGGAAGGGTGGGCGGAATGACCCCCTTCTTGAGCCAATATAGGGCTGAAATTCAATAAAAGGAGGGAGGTTGCCACTTGGCTAACCTCCTAGAGCCTTCAAAGGGCCCTAGAGACCCCATTCCCCATGGCCAGCTCACTGGCTGTGTCCCAGGGAGCCCACCATTGGGGCATCACAGTTTTCCTGCCTGCACCAGCATAGGCAGGAAAACATGTTTTTGCTTCCCCCTGACAGGAGCATTTTTTAATCTCTGGCCACACAGGAGTAAACACAAAGCCTGCTCCCAGCCGGTGGGAGCTTTGAAAATGCTCCAGCCAGCTGGGAGCAGACTTTTGTTCTCTTTACCTGTCTGCACTGATATTGTCGGAGAAACAGATTAAGAGATTGCTCCCACTTGGAAGGAGCAGCAGAAATAGTTGCTCCAAAGTTTATAATAGGGAAGTTATAGTTGGGTGAAAATGTCAGTTAAAACATACAATTTTAAATTAACAAAACTACTGAAATTCACCAGCTATAGTTATCTCAAATAACTATAACTCATGCTCTAAGTACCTATATATGACTCACTCGCAATGCACAGTGTTATCATCAATTGTATAATTTCAGATGTTGCAGTCATGCTATCAATGATGTCATAGATCATATCATGAGTGATGTAATATGTGCGAAAATTTGCAGTGTATGACGAGGGCACATGTTATAGTTACTACTATAATTAAGCCTAGGTGGAATTTGCGGAGTTCTGCATAGTGGAACTCTGCGAAGTGTAAAAAAACTCTGCAGCGCTACGCGGAGCTCCGCAAGCCGCAGAGTGCGTTAGATAAATGCTGTTCGCTGTGATTTTTAGTGCCTGGCGCTTTTTTACTTGAAAGGCAGCTTTCTCAACACGAACGGATGGTTTCTCAATGCAAGCGGTTGTGGGCATACGTGACCAATCTCAATGATAAATCTGACCCCCACGTTGAGAAATCCTGACGGAAGGTTGATTTTCCACGCTCACGCTCGCCAAATTGATATTGATGATCGCGAACGAGGAAAAATCTCACCGGGAGGTGGAATTTCCTCGCTAGCGCTCACCAACTTGAAGTTGACGAACTCAAGTGAGGAAAAAACTCAGCTACCGCTTCATTGAGCAAAGTTTTCTGGTACTCTGCGAGTTCCGCATAATGCGGAGTGTGGAAAACTCTGCAAACTCTGCCCAGGCTTAACTATAACGTCACTTTAACCTTTGTTTTTTCTGTGAATTTAATTAAAGCGTGGACCCAGGGTCCATTTCGGGAAGGGGGTCCATATGCCCCCCCTCTTCAATTTATGTGCGGCCCTCACCATTTAATTTGTAAAAGAAAGAGTGCTGGTGCCCCAAATTCTGTTCATAAATGCAGGTGGCCCCCACCAGATACCCTGGCTCAAATTAAGCATCGGCTGCTCAGGAAAAGGGGGCCGCGAGTTACCCTCCCACAAATATATCAAATGAACTGCCCTCCGGGTCCAGGCCCACCCTGGGGGAGGTGTTATCTTTTCAGGCATGGGTACCCATGCTTATTTTAATTTACTGCAGATTCATGGTTACACCATAAATATGCAACAAAACTTTACTGAAATAAATCCTTCTTGTCCTAGGGTGGTCCTGCTGGGACAGCCACCTCACATTGCATGGCAGGATATCCCTAACCTGCTCTCTCATATCACTTTTTCACAATTTTTCTAGGACTCCCGGCAGAGTCCCAAGTCCTAAGATGGCTACTGCCATAATATTGTTGATGTGGTAGCAGCCAATCAGATCTCATTTTGAGATCTGTCCGCTCTGCGAATCCTCCTCAGCATTAAATATACAACATTTTTTCGATTTTTTTCTCAAAACATAATGAACAGATTTACACCATATTAGAAAAGCATGCTTTCTGGACCAAGATCTAGCTATCTGCCAAAATTGGTGTCAATCTGTTCAGCCGTTTGGGCTGTAGATATGTCTAAATTTCCGATCAGAAAAATGAGTGGAAAAAGTTGTTTTTGGTCACCCCTAAACTTTTCAGGAAGGAGGTGAGATAGAGCAAAATGTTTTTGGAAAGTTTCGTGAAGATTCGTAAAATGGCACCAAAGTTATTTGGAAAAAAATGCCTTTTCTATAGAAAAGCAATCCTAACCATAAGTACCCAGTGGTGGCTGCCACTGGGTAATATGTGTTTCTATATATGTTGTGTGTATACATATATAGATTTAGATACAGTTAGGATTCCCAGGTATAGTAATTCCTTGGAATTTTGGATGCTAATAACGTTGCGCCCATTTGACGAATCCCCACAAAACTATGCAGAGCTATTCTTCCGTCTTCATTGGTAGATGATGTAAACTTGGATGGTCGGGGGAGGTGTAAAGATAAAAAGGGGTTCCCGGAACGTGTGTTTTCACTGACGCATTTCCCTGGAGTTTTGTGTCTCATGTCGCATGAAAATATAGCTGAATGGATTTACATGAAATATGACAGGATTAGACATTATGGTGCATAGAGGATCCTTTTGGGTACTACAGGTAAGTAGGGTAAGCATTTTTAAGTTATAAGGCATTTTAACTTAATGATATCTGTGGCTGTGGCATTTTTCTGAGGTATCACCTGTACATAGTGATGACAATTCATTATACGATTTGCAAAAATATATACATGCTTCTATGTCATTTTTAAAATAAAATGTAGGGAATACCATCATACTTCCTCAGGAATTCTGCAGTACCAAAAATAAATTTAAAAAAAGCAAACATGTGAAAAAAAAGTGTCATAAATATAGGGGACTATAGTGTATTTTCCATTTTTTGACATATTTAAATCTTCAGTAAAAAGGCTAAGGAGTTGCGGGAATACCTACAAATTACCATGCTACATAAAAAAAAAATTAAATATGCATGTCTCCCATAACTGTTATAAAAATATATAGAAAATTATAAATAGATGTCTCTACCTCGTAACACTTTAATAAAGTGGTATTAGTTAGGGAACAACAATAAAACCTAATACAAACCTAGATGTAAGACCCTAACCCAGAGAAATGCAGAATCAGAACGCAGGCAAAATGCCATGAAAATGACATGGCTGCCTTTAACAGTTGGTAAACACAGTCATTAATCAATCACATACTGCTTTATCATGTACATGTACCTTGGTATACCACAAACTTACCACAATATACCACGGCACAATATATATATAAGTATTTTTAATATTATAACTTTAAAACTACGTACGCTATTCGAACATCCTACCAAATTAATGAAGTTTCCTGTCACATTACATCTACATTCATTAACACACTTTCACACTATGTCTGTTTCAATGACCACACTCCACTATACCACTCCACTGTACGCCATTCTACACAATTACAGTCTATCCCTCTCCATCATACACCACTCCGCTATACGCTAATCCACTGTATGGCACTCCACTCTACCCCACTCCAATTTACACCACTCCACTCTACACAATTACACTGTACACTGTTACTCTCCATGCCACTCCATTTTATGACACACCAGTGTACACCAATAAACGGTATGCCCTTCCACTCTACACTGTTCCACTGTACATAACTCCACTATACAACACCACACTCTCTGCTATTCCACTCTTTGACACTCCACTGTACTCCACTTCAAGGTACACCACTGCACTGTACACTATTCCTCTGTGTGCAACTGCACTTTATGCCGCTGCACTGTAAGTCGCTCAACTATATGCCACTCCAGTCTACGACAATACACTCTACAATATTACACTGTACATAAATCTATTCTACAGCACTGTACACTATGCCACTATACTCTATGCAAATCCACTTTACCATATGATACTCCACTTTACACCACTCTACTCTACGCTAAACTGTACACCAGTAACACCCAATGCTATGCCACTCCACTCCACTCCACACCACTCTACTATAGTTATTCTGTAATGATCCCCAATGTAACCCAATATAGCCATAGATAGCTGCACAACCTTTTAACTATATTTGGGGTTGTCCAAGGATACTGTTTTGGGCACATACCTTGTTTGCTGCTGTTTCTCTGGTCCCGCTGCCGGTTTCCCTGGTCCCCCTCCCACTGCCGCTGCTCCCTACCAACGTAGCGTGGCCATCGAGGAGAGGGGGGACTACAATCCCCGCAAGCCTTTGCGGCAGAAGCCGCCACTGCCCATACGGCGCCCGGAGGCGCATAAATTAGAGGAGAGCCCCCACGTCGCGGGATCCCGCGCGGGTTGTGCCGGGTTAAGCTCGGGACAAGGGCAGGACCGCCTACGGACATCAGAGGCCAGAAGAGGCTGGACTGGGCCACTCATCTAACTCTTAAACTTGGGCATAAAGTAAGCGGAATGTACTCACTATAACCTTGAACTAAAGACTTTGCTGACCACTTTGCTTTTTAGCGCTAAGGGGGCTACCCTCGGAGTGACCGTGGACATATTATACCTGCATTGTGAATGTGGGTGTCCTTGTCAGTTTTATCTCCTCTAACTGTAGGATACAACTTTTTTAAAGCACCTAGTGAATCAAAAAATTTCTTTAAAAGAGCGCAATACTAAACCGGGGATATGACTTCCAAACTTAACGGAGTGGCGCAGAAGGTAGGGGCAGGGGGAAGTGTGGTAGGCACCTTGGACACCTTTTTGGTTAGAGCTGGTTCTATGCTCCAGCATGAGATAATGCTAACAGAGAAAAGGCTTTCTTTAGGACTTTAT
Organism: Lissotriton vulgaris; assembly: GCF_964263255.1. Taxonomy (NCBI): domain Eukaryota; kingdom Metazoa; phylum Chordata; class Amphibia; order Caudata; family Salamandridae; genus Lissotriton; species Lissotriton vulgaris. The sequence continues at coordinate 483,182,233 of NC_141689.1, forward strand.
GCAGCTCAGAAAAGATCTTCAATGGGTAACATTCAATTGGCCAAATCACCTGTGATAGCGGTTCAACCTATAAGCCTCTTAAATTCTGACCCCGCAAATGACTCGCAGGGGGACATGGGGGACATAGTTCTAAGTCCAATTCTGGATTTGAGGATTGGGCAAAACCCACGGTTCCAGGAATCTATTACTCCCCAGGAGGGCATTGTGGGTGAGGCAGTGCAGGATAAGAGTGTGGTACCTTCCACCCTGCATAATCTGGCCTGCCCTCCTGATCAAACCCTAGCCAATGCTAAAACTTTTCCCCCTTTAGATAAAGGGGAAATTTGTGACACCCGATTGACCAGGCCGAAAAGGTCGGCTAGGGAATGTATCGGTGCAAGTGGTGGCTTGGGGGAGCCTTTGGCAAAACGGACAAGGGGTGGCCTACCGACACGGTCACAAAATAAGGCCAAAGGGAAAAGTAAAAATCAGAAGGGGAAATAATCAGGAACTCCTGAGGTTGGGAGTACCAGGACCAGGTTGTAAATTCTTATGTAAATGAACCATGTGACTCAGGGGGTAGTCAGGCTTTCTGGGAGCGTATGGAGTCATTGATATCATCCATTCTCGCCCCCTCTTGGACCAAGCTTGAGGTCATTGAGGACAAAGTCACTAGTTTGGTAAAAGATACTGAAGTAAGAAATAGCACTTGCCAACAGAATGTAGGGGGAGGTAATGTACCGATTATCCATCCAGGGAGATTAGCGACAGGTGAGATTCTGGGTAAACAATACACCATCACGGCTATTGGCCATCTGAACGCCAGCAAATCTATTTCCAATCATTCAGTGGCGGGTGGGAGTTTGCATTCTGGCGGCCAGACATTGTTAGCCGGTAATTCACAGCATGATCTAGCCCAGCAAATTCACCCACCACATCGCAACCCTTAAATAATCTGCCTGGGCCGGTGAATGTCCCCATAGTAGGGCATGGTAGAGGGCAGGACAGACAAACCCATAACATCACAATAAAACCAGCCCAAGATATCATTGATCTACCACCAGCCGCCGGCCCCCCTGGTTGTAGTCCTGGCTGGTGTTCCTTCATTGAGATCAGACCAAGTTGAAACCTGGTCCCAGCTAAAAAATAAAACTGTGGATTGGCTCACTAGACACAAAGGCTTTAGACCATTCTTATCTAATAACATCTTGATGGTGCGTAGAGTGGCATGGCTTGGCAATTCACAGAAAAAGATAAGGGGGGATTGTGTTATTGTCAATTTTAGAAGATCGGAAATTGCCCAAACAATCTTTGAAGCACAAAATTACTCTATAACCACTACTTGTATTGCGGCTCTCCCATTGGGCTATTTTTGTAGTCCCCACATGGGGGGATTACTCCGTTTATTCCACTCTCAAATAATTTTGAGGCCCTGTCCAACTTAGCAGAACAAGGTTGACTGCAGGACAGGGACATGCCTGTTGTATGCTGGCATTGGCTGGGCTATTGGTAGAGGGGAAGTCCCCGGTCTTGGCGCCTGTCCTCGAAGAAGAGGTCATACGCCAGTCTGTACGGCCAAATTCAGTTAATATAGTGATCTTGGAAACAAAACAAACAGGGCAGACTGTTTCCGAGAATAAAGTAGAGATTCTCTCATGGAATATTGCCGGGCTGCGGTCAAAAAGAGGGGATATAAACTGGGAGACCTTTCTGTCAATGCATCATATTATTGCTTTGCAGGAAACCTGGGATGCTAGAGACACCAACCATTTAGATGGGTACCATTCTTTTAGTAAAAATGCTGAACCATCTGTAATGGGGAGGTCGAGGGGGGGTCTCTTGTTATTATTCAGCCTCAAATGATTGTATAAGTTGGTAGTGACAAGTTCCCCAAACATTTTAGCTATTAAACTTGTAGGTGATAATTAATGCTGGGCAGAGTGCTTCGCTCTGCCCACGGAGTACACGTAGTGTTGCCTACTACGCAATTCATAAAGTAGGTGTAGTAGGCAACACTATGCACACCCATGGACGGAGCGAAGTTGCCCGCCGCCCACCTCCCTCCCGCCCTCTTCTACACCCCAAAAATGGATTTTAAATAGGTTAAAAAGTAAAGAAAAGCATTTACCTTTTATGCGGCGTCCCGGGGCTCCATCATCTTCTTTGCGCTTACTTCTTCCAAACCAAATACGCATGCGCGGGCGCCCGCGCATGCGCATTTCTTGCGAGAAATGGGCATGCGTGGGCGCCCACGTTTGGAAGAAGTCGGCGAAAAGAAGATGATGGAGCCCCAGGACGCCTGCATAAAAGGTAAGTGTTTTTTTTTACTTTTTAACCTATTTAAAATCCAAATTAGAGGTGTAGAAGAGGGCAGGAGAGGGGCGGGAGGAAGCTGGGCGGCACGTAGTGGGGCTACGCAAAGCGCGTGGGTGGGCGTAGATTCATGCCCACTTCACAAAGCTTTGCGTAGCCCCACTACACCCACTGCGCCCAGGGTTAGTGACTATCTCCCAGCAATGTTGGTGGTACATTTTTATAATTCCTTTACAAGGATAGATGAATTGGACCATTTAAGAGCATTGTCTATTTTTTGGGATGATTATGATGTAAATAATGATATGCCTTACCATCTTTTAATTCTTGGCGATTTTAATATTCATGTTTGTCATCTAAACTGTTTACAAGGTATTGAGCAGGAATACCGCCCGCAGGGGGTTACCCATTTTGAGCATACGAAGAGCGGGACGTATCTGGAGAGTCTTTTATCCGCCCATTATTTGTTATGCCCTTCACAAGCAGAAACCCTGTGCCCTGTCCCAACCTATATAGGAAAAGGTCACTATAGTATTATCGATTATATTTTAGTATCATGCCCTCTGATGGACCTAATAGGCTTTTTTGTGTCACACAGAATGGTCTGAGGGACCACAATCCCCTTACGATGGACATTAAAATTAAGGCCCTTGAGAGTAAGATACCACTGGCCCTTATTTCAAATTCTAATATAACTGCCAAATATCAGGGTCGAAGGTTGAGATGGGATGTAATTACTCCAGCTGACTTCCTTGACAATTTGTATAATAGTAATTCTGAGGATTTGAGTTTATGTCTAAATACGGACTCTGACCCGAGTGTAATTCTAGGCGCCTTTGACCGTATTACAAAACAGGTAGTGGTTAACTTGACTCGGTGTGGTAAGCCAAGACCTAAGAAATTAAAAAATTGGTTTGACCAGGCTTGTATTACTGCACATACGGCACTCTTGGAGGTGTTGAAAGAGACTGTTAGGGACACTAATAAGATTGTAGAAGCCAGAAGGGCCTATAAAAACGCAATTAAAGTAAGGAAAACCCAGCTAAAAGAGATGACTTGGGATGAACTCAGCCAAGCGAGTGTTCTGACAAGTAGCACCCATTTTTGGAACGTGATTAATAGTCCATTATTTGATGAGACAGAGAACACAACTATAGATTGTCTCATCTGCCCAGAAAGATGGGTGGAACAACTTTAGTGGCCTATACTCCGAGATCAGTCAGTCGCCGCCCACTCCTCCTGGGGAAATTACCCAGGCCCCAAAAATAAATTTTACAGAGGAAGAAGTATTGGAGGCGATTGTGTCCACAGCAAAGGAGAAAGCACCAAGCCCGGACGGGGTGCCGGCTGATTTATATAGGTCTGACCCTAGTGTATGGGCGAAGATTTTAACTTCTTTATTTAATGCAGCCTCTACAGCTGGTTTCCCAATGTCTTTGGGTAAAGCAGTTATAGTCCCAATATTTAAAAAGGGCTCAAGAGAAGATCCGGCCAGTTATAGGCCCATCTCACTCTTGGACTCTGCTGCCAAGATTATGGGAAAAGCCGTTCTAGCCCGCCTTACAGACTGGCTGGACAAACATTCCATGGTCTTGGACCTACAGTATGGGTTCTGACAGGGAAAGGGTACAGCAGGCCAATGCCTTAATCTACATCTTGTCATAGGGAAGTACACTTTTACAAAGCAGGGGGACATCCATTTAGCTTTTATGGATTTGTTCACTGCTTTCGACCTTGTAAATAGGCCAAAGCTATGGGCTTCCCTCTATGGTATGGGACTGGAACCTGCACTGATATCATTCCTGGCGGATATCCATGAGAATACCACGGCAGCGGTCCGTTATAACGAGAACGGGAGTCTAACAGAAGCTTGGCCAGTTAAGCGAGGGGTAAGGCAGGGATGCATCCTTGCACCATTGTTGTTTACTCTCTATATTAACAACCTGGAAGACGCATTAATTTCATCTTGTAAGGATATCCCAAGAGCTGGCTCAAAAATGATCCCTGCATTGTTATATGCAGATGATGCAGTTTTAGTGGCAAAAACGGCAAGAGGGCTACAATCCCTTTTAGATTGTTTTATTAATTTTATGGACTCTCTATATGTAATAACCTATTTTAAAAAGTCACACTCTATGTCAATAGGTGGGGGACGGGCAAAAAAGGCAACATTTTTCTGTAAAGGGCTAGAGCTCATTAAAGTCCCTGCCTTCCCATAGTTAGGGATTCTTTTTGACGATAGAAGGTCATTGGTCACGCAGCGTGCTCATAAAAAGAATACCCTTGCCAGGGCGACTGGGGCTCTGTTAGGGTTTGCAAAACGGTTAGGTTCTAAACCACTCCCGGCACTCATAAAAATTTATAACGCAAAGTGTGTCCCAATGGTGCTATATGGGTGCTATATGGGAGCGAGGTATGGGGCTACACAGATGTTAGCGTAATCCAAACAGCAGAAAATGTCCTTTTGCGAAAGTTCTTGTTGCTCCCAGCTTCTGCTTCAACTTTCAATATTCATGAGGATCTTGGTGCTGGTTATATTTTAGACCAGATTGCTTTGGCCCCATTATTAGGTTGGTTGAGAATCAGGGCACAGCAGCCACCTAATCTAAACCATCGGTTTCTGTGTAATGGTTGTCACAGCACATGTATTTTATAGTAGAATTACATTGGTTCAATAAATGCCTATTGAAAACGTCCCCATCGTTTATTCTGTGTATTTCTCTGAGACCAAGTGAGCACGAGGGGCTGAACGAAAACTACTGTACTGTTTACTGGGCTGTCAGGTTCGATAGTTGCCAGAAACCATTCACTCTTTTGTAGTGTTAGGGGGCTTATGGTGGCACTGTGAGCTAGCTGGTCTAACGACTAATATCCTTTGGGGGTGTCTGGAATCAGTCTGGGCACCAATCCGTTTGTTTATGTTATCTAATCATGCAGATCCTAAGTATTATGAGGAACTACATAACAATTCCACTGTATGCCACTCTACTCTACCTTCTCCTACTGTATGCCACTCCATTGTGCAACACTCCACTCTATGCCACTCCACAGCATGTTATCACATTGTATACTACTACACTCTACCCGCTACACGTTATCCCACTCCACTCTGTGGTATTCCACTCTCCAACAATCCACTCTATGCCACCAGACTGTATGCGACTCCAGTATAGCCACTTCACCCTACACCACTACACTCTAAACTATTCTAATGTATGCCCGTCCGCTGTACCACACCCCACTCTCCACACCAGTCCACTCTACAACACTCAACTCTGAGCCATTCTAATATATGCTAATTCATTGTATGCCACTCCTCTATATGCCACTCCACTCTACTCTACTCTACCTCACTTCACTATACGCCACTCCACTCTATGCCACTCCTCTCTATGCCACTGCCCTGTATGCAGTTCCACTATATGCCACTCCACTCAACGACAATACATTGTACACTTTACACTATACAGCAGTACATTCTATATCACTCCACTGTATGCCACTCCACTCTGTACCAGTCCACTGTACCTTATTCAATTGTATGACACTCCATTCTACTCTATGATATTCTACTATATGCCACTCCACTCTACGTCACTACATTGTACACCAGTAACACTCAATGCTATTTTACTATACACTACTCCAATGTCTGCTACTCTACTCTATGGCACTCCACTCTACACAACTCCACCCTTCGCAACTACACTCAAAGGGACAGATGTAGGTGGGTAAATACTGGTCGGTAACTGTGAAATTCGTTACATTTCACCATTACCGGTATTTAGCCATGTGGGATGTAGGGAAGGAATCGATAATGAGGAATCGGTAAATACTGATTCCTTAATACCGATTCCTTATTGGCCTTGCATTTAAGGAATCGGTAATACCGATCCCTTAAATGCATTGAAGGTAGCACTTAAAACAGTGCACCTCAACCTTAAGGAATTGCTATTTACCACCAACTTCAAGTTGGTGGTAAGTAGCGATTTCCTTTCAGAAAGCACCTTTTTGCTTTTTTAAATGTGCCACGTGGCACACATCTATGCCCTTAGGGCATGCATGTGTGCCACATGTGCACACATGCACATTTCAGGGGTGCAACAGGGTGTCCTTTGGACACCCTGGTACCCTTGAAATACCTCTCGGTATTACTGATTCGGTAATACTGAATTGGTAACACTGAATGTCTTCATATTCATTCCTATGGGCCTCCAAACCTATAGGAATGAATGGGTAGGTATTCGTTATTACTGAATCTCAATCACAGATTCGGTAATAACGAATATTAAGAATTCGATATTTTAACCGAATTCTTACCTACATCTGAAATACCGATTTCTAAAGACCGAATTGGTAAAATTCGTTATTTAGGAATTAGTATTTCCCTATTACCTACATTGGGCCCTAAGTTATTATACTGCACGCCATTCCACTGCAGAATACTCCACTCTATGCCACTCCACAGTGTGCTATTAAACTTTACGTCACTTCGGTCAACCCCACTATTCTCTACCCTGTTCCAATCTACAACACTCCACTGTACAGTAGTCCACTCTACAACACTCCACTGTACACCATTGCACTGTAGGCTACTCCACTCTATGCTACTCCGATCTATGTTATTCCAATGTACTTCACTATATTGTATCTAAATCCAATCTACACCACTCCTCTTTATGCTATTACACACTATGTTACTCCACTGTATCCCACTCCAGTGTACACTATTCCACTGTATGCCACACCAGTGTATGCCACTCCACTCTATGCCACACTACTTTATCCTATTCCAGTCTATCCCACTACACTGAACCTCACTCCACTCAATACCAGAAAACTCTAGAACATTCCACAGTACGCCACTCCACACTACTCCACTCCACTCTATTCCATTCGACTCTACGCTATTCCACTGTACGTCTAACTACTCTAACTCACTACTCTAACACACTTCACTGAATGCCACTGCACTGTACATCACTATTCTGTATGCCAATCCATGCTATGCCATTCCAATGTACGCAACTCAACTGCATGGCACTCCATTCTGCCCCACTTCACTCTATGTCACTCCACTTTACCCCACTTCACTCTATGCTACTCCACTGTACGCCACTTCACTCAATGCACTCTACGCTAGTCCCGTGTAGGCTGAAGGGGGGTGAAACCCTTCTTAAGCAAAAACACAATTCTTCTCAGGGTGAAGTCAAAAGTCAACCTAAAATAAACCTATGCTCTACTCTCAGGTAGCTTGGCACAGAGCAGTCAGGCGTAACTCAGATGCAATGTGTAAAGTATTTATGCAACACTTCAAATAGTAACACAGTGAAAACACACCGCAAAAGGATACCACAACATGTTTAGAAAATTTAGAGTGATTTTTAATAAATAAAACAAGACCAAAATGACAAAACATCCAAGCAGTAGAACCAAAAGGTGTAAAGCACCAACTGCGGATATCTGGTCATGCTGGACTGTGGCAAAGTCAGAAGTTCGGTCTGGCAACGTTGGAGTGCAGACAAGCTACAGTGACCCAGTACGGCCCTTTGAACAGAGTACCTCAAATCATGGTTTACGGAGTGCTGCAAGGATCTACATCAACGATGCTTAACACAGCCGAAGCAATGCAACGGCACTGAGATGCAGCGAGGCTGCAGTGCAAGGTGCTGTGGCATTATTGAGTATCCCATCGATGAGGGCTTGCGAAGTGAAGTCAGACGTCGAGGATGTGTTGCACAGTCCGGGCGATGTTTCAGTTCTTAGGAGCTGCGATGGGAAGTCTGGCGTCATTGTTAAGGCTGCCGTTGATGAGGGATGCAAGGGCCTGCCCTGCCCTAGGGTGACTTATATGTTTTAACAAGAAATGAATGGACCTGGCAAAAGGTTTATTTTGCCAGGTCTAACTGTCAGTTTAAAACTGTACATACAGGCTTCAATGGCAGACCTGACACTTGTTGAAAGGGCTACTCGCGTGGGTGGCACAATAAGTACTGCAGTCCCACTCATAGCATTTAATTTACAGACCTTGGGTACATGTAGTACCACTTTACTAGGGACTTATAAGTAAATTAAATATGGCAATTGGGGACAAGCCAATTTTATCATGTTTTAAGGAGTGAGCAAATGCACTTTAGCACTGGTTTTCAGTGGAAATATTTGCAGAAGTCTAAGGTCAGCAAAAATAAGATCAGCAAAAAGTGGGGGAGGAAAGCAAAATCTTGAAGGAAGATCACTTTAAGGCTAACATTTCTAACATTCCCCTAAGCTAGTGCACTCTACCAATTCTACGGTATGCAACTCCACTCTCGCCACTATACTCTATACTATTCCGCTCTACTCCACTCTACTGTGCACAGCTCCACTATATGATAGTCCACTCTACAACCCTGCACTCTACGCTACTCCACTGTAAGCTATTACACTCTACCACACTGCACTTTGTACCACTCTATTCTTCGCTACTCACTGTACACTATACTTCTGTCCACTACTCAACTCTACAACACTGCACTGTTCCTCTCTACCCCACTCCACTATACGCCATTGCACTGTATTTCACTCCATTGTACAACACTTCACTCTAGGCCCCCCCCACTCTATGCCACTCTACTCTACACCACTCCTCTTTACTCTATTCCACTGTATGTCACTATACTGTACAACATTCCACTCTACTCCACTCCATTCTATGCGACTCGGTGACACTATGCTCTATGACAACACACTTTACGGCACACTCCTATTCTATACTTTACCGCACTCCACTTACCAACATTCCACTCACCCACAGTAAACTGTACACTTCCAAAACCTTTTTTATTAGATATTTAAAAAACATTGAGATTCAATGAAAAAAACAAAGGTTAATCTTTAGTTACAGTTTAGCAACACGCTATATATTCTTGCGATACAAACCAAAATTAAAATACACAATCATTAGAAATGCTTTCTTTCTCGTTATACCTTACATTTATAATTTTTGCACCACCTTTACATTTATATAACTTTACTTATTGTTTAGCTTCAAAAAAACTTTGTGCACATTATTAATTACTGCAACCCATAAACCATGAGTTTTATAGCCGACCTTTATGTGCAAAAGGTCAAATGCTCCAACCCCATCAAACAGGGAGTATTAATATCATCACATAGTAAAGGTCCCGATACAGTCATGCACAAGTTATTTCATTTAGCACAAAATGGACAGATTGCACCTGCAAAATCATTGTTCTGCAACTTGTTGTTATTTGCAAATGCCTCACACATAGACATACCCATTCGCTATCTGGAAATACATAATAATTCATTACTATTTAGAGTCACAAAATGTGCGATTCAGACTTATGTTGCTTCAAACAAAATAGCAACAAAAAGGCCTTGCACATACGAAATACATAGTAACCAGCTTGCAACTAAACAGTAAGCAGTTTGCAGCTAAACATTTGTACATCTGGCCGTAGGATACAAAAAGCAACTGCTTCTCTCAGAACGCCTTGTAAAGTAGAAGACAAAGGGCACATGTATCAATAACTCATGCATCTAACAAACACGCCTTTAAGATCACCAGAATACCTCTTTTGAGGATATTGGGCCATATGTATAGTGAATTAAACAGCGCCTCGCAAATTGCGAGTCTTTTGTGACTCGCAATTTGCAAGGCGCTATTTTGCATGTACAATAGTGTTTTGACCACTGTTTGCGATTCCCAATGGGGTTGCAAATTGCGAGGCTCATTAATGTTAATGAGCCTCCTGCAATTTGCAACCCCATTGGCAATGCGAGGCCCTCCCAGGTATGGTGGCCTGCTAGGCTCAGCAGACCACCAAGTCTGGAACTGCTTAAAGAAAGCAGTTTCTTTTTTTTAAAAATGCAGACTGTTATCCTTAAAGGAAAACGGGCTGCATTTTAAAAAAATGAAAAAAATAAACTTTTTTGTGCCCTGGAGACCCCTTCCAAATTGTGACTGCATTACCACCCCCTTGAAGAGGGTGGTAATTTGCGAGTGTTTTGCAACCGCATTTGCGGACACAAAACATTCAGACATTGATTTGCGGACCCAATTAGGAATGGAACTTGCCCCTTGCCTAATTGCGAGTTGCAATTCCAAAATAGCAAGTCACAAATAAATTGTGACTTGCTATTTAGGAATTGTAGATGGCCCTGTGGGTTTTTGCATGCGCAAACGGATCTCAAACCTGTTTGCGCATGCAAAAATGGGTCGTACATCTGGCCCATTGTCTTTACAGCATTTTAGCAGAAAACCTTTATTATGTTTAAAGGTGGAGAGTCTAATAAGTTCTTATATATACGTTGAATCAAACACATATTTTGTAACATCTGCACAATATGGGAAATGGGTCTATCCTTCAAACTTTTGCACTTACAACATTCCACATGACTTTGTACCTAAGTGTATTTTTGCTCAATCAATGATCCCTCATCTAATGTGTTCTTGTCCAACGAAACACTGCTATTTTTCAATGTCATTGTGTCTGGTGTTTTACCAATTTGATGGAAAATGATTGCAACATAATGTAAAATAAATCTTTTTCGAAGTCAATAATTAATTTACGCATCTATGATAAATTATAATTTTAGGATTTATGGACACTGGGACACCTAAACCCCCGTGTACTTTGAGTTTGCCTCAGTCCCAAGAGCCCTCATTGGGCAGACGACATCTTTTAACAAGAGCAAATGATGAATTATATGGCATGTCAGGGCCGTGGCATTATGCCTGTTCGAACCATATGCGCAGTGCATATTATTGGTCTAAAGCTATAGTTAGTAGTAATGGCGTCAGTGATCCTATTTTTTTCAACATCTCAAGTAGGAAAAGCCACATGACTGAAGTCGAGCACAGCAGTGAATCACTCATAGAGGCGCTTTCATTAATGAGACTCATTTTACAGTCTCGGGAGCACAGAGGTTTCTAGGCAACAGCAGCCAATTGCAACCCCAAATGACGTCAGTACCGTTCTCCCCAGGATGAAATAGGGAACAAAGGCCATGCGGCTTCCTCTGTGACCTTTACAGGAGCACTTCACATCAATGCCTCACCCAGCACTGCACTGGGCTCGGTCAGTCACTAATACGGTCACTCTTTAATGTCTCTCGACTCGTCTGGCTTTAGTTTCACAATCATTTCCCAATAACAATGATCGTTTCATAACAATACATTCTCACACATTTGGAAATACAGTATACACATTTCTGTCATTTATGAATATTTTAACCCATATAATAAGAAATTGTTGTTTGCTATATCACAAGTGGGTCGTACCGATGGGTCCTATGTTAGTTAGATGTTTATTGCGTATTATAACCCTCGGATTCATGAAAATCACACCGAGTACATGTTCTGATTACTGCTTATTGAGTAGAAAAAGGATCCAGAGACCTAAGTGAACAGTGTGTATCTTATTGACTTGTTTTATCTTATTCCATGTACCCACGGGGAGCCTCCTCAAACCAACAGCCACATGCATCAAAGGAATTTGCATTCGCAAACGGTGCGAATCCCAAAATTCGGCCGTTTGCGAATGCAATTCCCATTTTTGGGATGCATGAACATTTTAGTAATTTTCGCAATTTAAGAAATCGCAAAATTGCCATTTCTTAAATTGCGATTGCATTTAAGGAATCTCAAATTGAGATTCCTTAAATGCAATGCATCAAACTTTAAAAATTTGCGAATTCGCAAATAAGGGGAGCAAATTACCATGAAGTTGACCTTCATGGTAATTTGCAAAAACTTTAAAAAATGCACTAAAGTGCATTTTTCAAAGTTCCATTTTACACACACACATGCTGCATGTGAGTGTGCAAAATGTACTCCTAAGCAGATGTCAGGGGTGCAACAGGGTGTCCTTTGGACACCCCTGCACCCTTGAAATTGCATTCTTAATTTGCGAATTTTCAATGGTGAATTGCAAATTAACAATGTCTTTCCATTCATTCCTATGGGCCTCTAGGCCATAGGAATGGATGGGGAAGTATACCTTAATTGCGATTCTCAATTAGAGATTTGCAATTAAGGAATTTTAAGAAATCGCTATTTTTATTGCGATTTCTTGATGCATTGCAGTTTGCAATTCCTTAATTGCGATTCCTTATTTTTCGCAATTAAGGAATCGCAAAATGCAATATTGATGCATGTGCCTGCAAATATACTGCATGTAGAACCAAGTCAATCAGAGAGTCAACATGAAAAATCAACCAGAAAAACAGAGAAGTGCTAAGCCAGTGGCACTGATGGAGACAAATTCCACATTAATGTTGTGTTTGTGAGTGTACGGGTGCTATAGCAACAGTAAAGCCAAGCACTGCACTGATGTAAGGTGATATCAAGAAAGGTCAAAGGTGGACAATTTTCAGCTCTTATGAATGGCAAGTGTGTACAAAACTGGCTTGGAGACAGGACTCTGTGACCCTTTAAACAGCTCAATTAATACCACAGACGGTTCATAATAATGCATTAAAGTTCATGGGCGAATAGAAAAGCTATTCTAATAATACCTTGTCTATACCGGGAGAGAGGTGTTAAAGATCAGGTCACTTACAAAAGAATGCAAGACATTCACCATTTCTGCTGCTAGTACTAACTATTGCTGATGCTTCATCCTTTCTCTTCTGCTGACAATCACAAGCCTGGCTCCCACGAAAATTGACACTGAACTTTGACTACATATGCTGGATCGAGAGTAATGTGGGGAGGCTGAATTTTGAGATTTTATACTAAGCTGGGCCAGGACATTTGTGAGAGAAATTGGGCAAGTGAAAGATCCAATCACGTTTCCTTATGACAACATTTTACAAGAGCAAAAAGCTTTAATTTCACATTCTTGTTTTTAATTATTTAGATTTCCTGTTAGAATGTGGTATGGATTACTTTACCTGATATGCGTTTGTTTGTAAGGGATCCAAACAGACTGTTTTAATAATTTTCCGGAGTGATTATTTCTGTTGTGGTATATTTAAAAAAAGACAAAGTATTGAGAATACTCTGGGCCGTTTCTTCCAATTGACTTTGTCAGGAGACCTTTTTAGTTGCCTAAGAGGAAAAGGGGCTACTGCCATTTCAAATCTTAAGGTACAGTATATAGTGCAATTGAGTTTGCACAACTAATCGCGTCTTAACAAACTCACAGGACTCGAATCACAAACCACAAATAGCTGTTTATCCTCAAAACGTCCTATCTTTACAGGGACATCCTCAGTAATGGGGTTTTTCATTTGTGGATAGTTGTCCTGAGAGGGGTAGGTCTGGAACTTTTAGTGATCTCACAGTTGAATGAGTAGAACTAGCATCAACTAAAAATGATATGTCGTAGCTGTTTACATCAGCATCTATAAACGGGCCGCTCTGGTCTAACTCCAAGAATACCGCAAGCATGTAATATTCCTCCCACTTCAGGCACCGACAGGAAGGGTTGATCAATGCCAAAATTTCACTTGTCTCGAAAATGGGAAATTGTTGGTAAGAATTCTCAATCTGGAAATCATTCTGATTCAAATTGGGAACCTGATTTGAAGAAAATGTGGGAACATTAGCAACTTGCTGTGGCATCAGAGGTTGGGAAACCAGCAACACTGGGGCTTGTGGCACATAAAAAGTCTGAAATCTAGGTCTCAGTACATTCTGTTGCTGCATAGAGTTACTGCTCTATGGTGGTACAAGCTCAGAATTCTGAGCCTCATTTGCGGGATTAAGACAGCATTCTCACTTCCAATGACCCCACCTATTTCAGTAGGGGCATGGATTGGACTTCTTCAATGTAGCTGCGCCAGTTCCAGTATTCAGATCAATAGGGACACCCCTACCTCTACCCTATGACAGAAATTAACCTCAACCCTGCATTGCTAGAGCTCTCTGTTGATACATTCCCTGCACTGGAAGGGCATTCCCTGCAAATGGTGGATTTTGAATCCCTCTCTGAGCAGCCTTTATTTGTACCACCACAGATTTTTCCTTTAGATTCTTATGCCTCATTTCAATCTCTTCATTGCAATATTTAGCATATCTCAATATCTCATCAGCCAACTTATTCTGCCAACAAATCAAGAACTGTTAAATCATCATACTAATCTCAAGCCTCAATCCTGTCACAAACTTAGACACAAAATGTCCCACATCTTTGGGCTCCAGTGTTTCCATTTCAGTATACCGTTTAAATGCCTGTAACAATCTCTCAATGCATTAATCATCTCTTCCGGTTTCCTGGGTCGTACAATCACTCTTGACCCAGTCAATATCTTGGGGGAGCAACTTAGACTTTACCTGATTATACTACCTCATCACCATAGCTAGAGGGCCATTAGTCACAGGGTCATTTGTCGGCACTCTCTCTGGACATTTTATTGCTATTTTACATGGTGTCCACAAATCACTTGGAACCACAATCTCAAACAGGGTGTTGAAATCATTCCACAAAACCTTCAAGATTTTTGTAAACCGCTCAGCTTGTTCATACCCATCCACAGGCTTCTCTCTAAATTAGGGAAATTCATTTGTAAATGATGCAAGATCACTCCTACTCCAAGGTACAAATATGTGACCTTCACTAGGTATCACCCATAAAAGAAAGTTTGTAGCTCCTGCCTCCCACCACCCTCTGGGAGGGGCGACTCTGTCGTTGATTTCTTGGGAGTTATTCTTTTAGATAATTTAACTTTCCACTTCAATAATTCACTTCAAATTAAGATACTGTGAATTAATTCCCAAATTTGTATCTTTATTCCAGGTATTCTCATATAAGTCAGTTTGGACTTCTCTAACGCCCTATACCATGGCCTCCCCAAATCCCAGCTGGCTAGGCTACAGATCATACAGAACCAGACTGCCAGACTGGCATTTAAAATCCCTAGATGGCAGTCGGCCAAACCTCTGTTACATCAACTACACTGGCTACCAGTCAGTGAAAGAATAGCCTTTAAGGTCTGTTGCCTGGTCTTCAAAGCCTTAACTGGTCCCTTCCCTGCTTTCCTGAAGTCCCTGATCACCCCTTACTGTCCTCCCCGCACCTTGAGGTCCACCCACCTTCAGCTTCTAGTTATCCCCTAGTTCAAACTCACTAAATCTGGCGGCCGCAGCTTCTCTCACCTGGCTCCCAAGCTATGGAATTCTCTTCCACTCTCACTCAAGACCTCTTGCTCCCTCCTATCTTTTAGGAAATCTTTAAAAACTCTGCTCTTTTCACATCCCCACTAAACTCCTCTTGTTCAACCTCAGTGTCCTATCAGCGCCAGGAAACTCATGGTGACAGTGCGCTTAACAAATTTCCCTTAACATTAACATTAACATATTCTATGTCCTGATCACTAATAGTAAGTTGGTGGCTTTTCTGTAAAGCCTTTGTCCACTCTAAACCTACCTCATATTTCTGAGTCAATTCCGATAATTTGTCATGTGCTTATCTTGCTCTCCTAGTAACAGCTTTAATCATGAACAAAAATTCATTCTGCTGATAAGTTTCTATTTGAACCAATGCAAGACAACCACTTATCATTTCATTCATTTCCAACTTACATTTTCCCACATTCACCAAGTTAACGTGCAAAGTAGACTGAAAGTTAATTGACTCACTTCTGCACTCCCACTCCCATTTGAAGTAGTATTCAAAACTTTCGAAAAGTCTTCCAATTCCGAGACATTAAGACCAAGTTGCACCTTAGAGGCTTTAGGTATGGCCTTTACTTCAGGTGTGCTGCCATGCAAATTTAAAGGTGGCTCACAAATAAGTGAAACTCGGATCTGGTAAACCTGGGAATGACCTTAAAGGTCCAAATACAGACTGATGCACAGATGGGTCTGCACTTGCACCACAAGGAGAACATGCAATAACTGGATCTAAAGGGACAAGTTTTCCTACCTTCTGACTCATGGGGGGTAACTTCTGATACTTGTTGTTGAGCGGGGACATCTGAATTTTGAATCCCATTTCTCTTGTATCAGGTTTATACATATAAACCACTGGTCCCATGGTAACAGAAAATATAAGTGCATCTGGGACTGTACAAACAGTTGAGGATCCAGGAACGTAGGCCCCTAAATTTCCTCCTATCATGTTTTGATTCGCAGTAATAGTCCTCATCATGCTCTGGTCCTTCTTCACAGGAGAACTCTCTATCATATTAGTACTCATACTTACTGGTGCCGTAGGCGATCCAGTATTCCCACCTTCAGGATTGTTTCCACTGCCCTCTGTTCAAATCTAATTATACAGAGGTGGTTGCTCGAACATTAATACATCCAGAAGACTATCACAAGTATCACTATCACTGTTGTCACCTTTCTCTCCAGGTACTCCTGGTTAAGGCTTCTTTCTCTTTTCAGCCCTTTCTCCTCTGTGAAAAAATGGGTATACTTTCGCTCCTTATGTCATTTCAGGTCCAAACCTTTCTGCTCTACATCCCACATTGTATCTGCATAAGCACATACTGCCTTTTTCTCTCGTCCCCAATATTTCTCTTTTTCTCTTGAATGAGTCGCAAGCTCCCAATCATTAAGCGATTTGAATTACATGGGTCTATGCTGTGGCTTAATTTCATACAAAATTCTCCTCAAATTCTCAAATTAAACATACCATAACATGGCAACACCAGTGCACCTTCTTTCTCAGTCAACTTGTGCCATTTCTCAAGCCATATACATTTTTGTAACCCTATATTTATCGCAATTTAATGTCCTGCAGTATCGTCGGGCAGGGCTTCCCCAGGAGGTATCTGAATATCTCCTCTGAACAAATCTCATACAACTTTAAAACATTTCATTTTTTTATTAAAATCAGTTTGTTTCAACACAAAATCAATACTCTACTTAAAATTCTTGTTTCAACTCATCAACCAATAACAGTGCGGCACCTCGTGACATAGAGAGCCAATAACAGTGCGGCTTTACACGAACCGACCTATCCCAGCGAGGCGCACTCACTCCTCGCAGCAGCTCACCCTCCTTTACAATTTTCCTGCATGCACACTTTCCAGCAACACGCTTGCAACTAAATACAATACAATAATAACAAATACCAATTGTCTTCTTTACTAAAGAATTGACAGAAATCAATCCTAAAAAAGTAGCACAAGCACAAATCCGAATTAAACCGTGTCCTGTTGGGAATCACTTTGTTCAATGGAGCTTTCCTCTGCGCAAAAGGTTTACCATGCTTATCATACCTCATTTCTTCACAAAACATAAACATCCCTATTTCAATTGGGCTGCCAACAACATCTCACAACAAACCCCACAAAACCTCAGCAGAAAATTACAATACAGTGTCTTCCACACTTTTTAATATCATCCCCGGATTTTAGACAATGTCGGACCAGATAACCATAAGTGCTACACTCACATGATCATCTAAAGCATTACCACATCATATCAGCAGTCTCCGCAAGACACCACACAATTGCCACAAACACTGAAAACTAAGCATAAGCCGTTTACACAAAACCCTATTGAAACTCACTTCTCCGTTGGAACATTACCGGCACCGATTTTCCAACTCGAAACATGAGCACTAGGCGCTGATATTAGATCTAGACTAATCTAAAGTAATTGTTTACTAACGCCTCTACTTCAGGTACTAATCATCCTCGGTATGCTACCATCTGAGAACCCTATAGGCTATTTCTTTCATTTGACTCAAGTTGATAGACCTTTTAGTAGACTGAGAGGAAAAGGAGTTAATGACAATTCAAATCTTGTGCGATCATTAGGGTCACCCAATAACACTCTGAATCAGTAACTTGAACTTAAAAGGTTTATTGCAAACTCAAAGCCAGACTGATGTATATCAGTCTCAAAGACATAGTATATAATAACCAAAGAAAGAACAAAGTGTCTAACAATATTTATCCTCAACAGCAAAGAACATATAAGGATCTCAGTAGCCGCAAAATAAAAAGAAAAGGATATGATGACTAGACAAATGGTTTTGATCCTTCTCCTCTTACCTAGAAAAGGTTTGAGGTTCCACCAAATCCTACACTACCCTAAGAATAGGCAAAACCATATTGAATCAAGGAAGCAAGAAAGATGTCACCCTCCGAACCTCTGTTGAATTTCTATATGAACAGGGTCATCTTTAGCATAAAGCAGCACAATCAGAGATGTCAAGAGAGGTCTGTATCCCTCCAAGTCTAAAAGGGAATCTGACTAACCTCAAAATGGGTTCACTAAATAAATTGCATAAAGAACAATCGAGAAATTTAACCTCATACACACCAGAGTACTTTTCTAGTTCCCAAGAAAGAACTTGGTGCCTTAATCATAACTTCCATATTTCAGTCTCCGCTTCCAAAGCGTCCTTGGATTCCTCCCTTCTTCTGGTAGTACCTACTGGAAACACTGCCTTTGTTCTTCATTTAAAATTCTTCAACCTTGCCAGTTCCTCCGCACCTCACAATCTCTGAAATGCAATGTGCTTTTAATGATGCGATTGTTCTACACCTGCAGAGGAGAGAAAACATGCAGCAAAACAACTTTCAATGTCTCAACTGCAAGCTTAAGGCCCAGAATTGTGCTAACTTAACATTCCTCTTTAACTGTATATTAGTTCTACAAACTACATAAAATTCAATAAACAAAATGTTTAATACAGAAATCGACTATTTTAGACTCTAATCTTATTAAATGTGGCATAATAAACTAATAAACGTATTATTAGCCAAAAACTACAAATAGTCACATCTATAAAGAAAGCATTGAACACACATATTCACCAGGGATTCTCACTAATCCCTGGTGAATGTACTGCATCAACTGCATTTTAGGGCACCGCCTTAAAATCTGATCCAATAGAAGATTAATATCCGAGTTTAAGATTAATATCAACAATATCTCTGAAAAGGATTACGTTAGTAGGCACATACACATATATGTTTTTTACCACACAGTAAATGCACCTTCTATACCTTAAGTGAACTATATCTAATTTGTATTATTGCATCGCACGAGTAAAGAAGGCCAAGGTAAATATATATATATATATATATATATATATATATATATATATATATATATATATATGTATATATATTCACTGAAAAAACCATAGGTTATAGACTATATATAGTTAGGAATTAGCATTTACAAAACCTTAATTTACTCGCACAAAACCATAGAAATTCGCATATATAGTTAGTTGCAATAACTATATATCGCGCACCCGCAATCCACTGCTGATGATGTCACATATTACATCATTCATGACATGGTCAGTGAAATCACTGATGACATCACTGATGACATCTCAAATGACATCACTGATGACATCACTGATGACAACATCCAGTGACTGTATGTTTCTGTAAAGTTAAAATATGTCTTACATATTGAAGAATGAGTGGATGTATAAGTGTCTGGATGAAGGATTTAGTAGGTGCATGACTGACTGTATGAGAGAGTGATTAAATGTGTCTCACTGAGTGCATGGGTTAGTGACTAAACTGTCTTAATTTGTGCATCATTATGTCTGTTGTTCTGTAAACTGCTGCATGTGTTGATCAGTAGCTATATGAGTAACTATATGGGTTATTGATTGGTTGCCCAAGTATTTGTATGGGAGACTGAGTATGTGTGTGGGTGGCTGGGAGGTGTATGTCTCTGTACATAGATGTGTGAGCAGTTGATTCACTAGATGTATGGGTTCAAAAGTGCATGTGGAAACAGCTGTATGGGCGGTTGACTGTGTGCATGAGTGTATTGGTGAGTGAATGGATATCTCAGTGCTACATGTGAAAGTAAGTACATATGTAAAACACAGTACATGTGAGAGTTGACATATATAAATAACTGTGCATAAGAGCCAGTGAATGTGTGAGTGGCTGTATGGATCATTGTAAACTTGTATCAGGGATTGTATAAGAGAGTAAATATGTGTTACTATATGTTTGAATAAGTAAGGTGTGTATAACTGTATAGTTGAGGAAATGGAGGTGTGATTGATTCTTTGCATGACTGACTAGGTGTGTGAGTAACTCCATGGATGAGTAACAGTCTGTAAGTGTCTGTTTATACTGATTGTATCTAAGGTTATATTAGAGTCTGAAGATGTTCATTGTATTATCACATAAATTATATCATCAGTGATGTGATCAGTAATGTCAAATGAGATGTCATCAGTGATGTCATCAGTGATATCATTTGAGATGTCATCAGTGATGTCATCAGTGATGTCATTTGAGATGTCATCAGTGATGTCATCAGTGATGTCACTGAGCATGTCATGAATGATGTAATATATGACATCATCAGCAGTAGATTGCGGGTGCGCGATATATAGTTATTGCAACTAACTATGTATGCGAATTTCTATGGTTTTGTGCGAGTAAATTAAGGTTTTGTAAATGCTAATTCCTAACTATATATAGTCTATAACCTATGGTTTTTTCAGTGAATTTCAATGGTTTTTTAATAGCAAATATGAAAAGCTGTAAAATGTCAAGTACGTGGTAGGTAAAAACATTTTCGTATTTATGCACGCTGATGTGCTTTGAACGCTTCCCCCACCCCTCCTCTTTTCTTTTAAAAATTTGAAGAAACAAAAAGTATTCCCTTCCATAAATAACCCAAGACTTTTATTTTGTTATGGCAAGGGAACGAAATAGAGAATAAACTATAGTTGGTCACCATGGGGTTTAAAGAAGGGATGGTTCTTCACCAGATTAGATATTTTCCCAGACCCTCATTCTCCAATGTGATGAACTAGGCTAAAATTCTTCTGGTGCCTGCACCCTGTCACAGAATATCACCCTAAAACATGGAATCTCCCAAACACCAGATTGAGATCAACCCCACAGTAAGCCTTATTTCTTCAGGGCCTCAGAATTTCTTTTGCTTTGCTCATGGAAATTGTGGGATATAGGAGAGATAAGGTGTCACCATTAAGAAAGGGTAGTATTTAAATTTGCATATCAATTATGTTAAACCTTTTAGACATATGATATGCTAGCTTGAACTTATGCATTACATTTGAAGCCGAATTCAACAGCTTAAGTAAGTAGGTTTTCGTAGTTGTAACTTTAAAGGGTGATCTAGCAAGCTGTAAAGATTTTCTAAAACAGTGGAGCGTATTTAGTTTTTTAATGTACATGTTTATGAAACGATTACACAAATGAAACATTTGTGAGTTTTAAATTTCCGGAGAAGTATAATTCACCAATAGCTTTCTCTGTAGATGTTTTTCCATTAACAATCCCACTTCCATCACCCGCCCAGGATATCACTACTGTTAGTTGTCATTGTTGCTTCTGTTTTAATAAAAAATGTTTTAAGGTGTTTACTGTTTTTGTTGCGATGTATATATTTATAAGTTATTAAAGTGTTATAATCCTACTAATTTGCTCTTTGAGATATTCCCTGTCTACAAACAGAGAAGAATAGGAATATTCTGTCCCCCTTTGCAGATAGTGAAGGATAGGTAATGCTGACTTTTGTCCCCCGTTGTAATCCGTCATGCCTGTTTTTCTCCCCACTGATTGATTGATTGGCTGGACATTTATTGTTCAAGGAATAGTTCTTTCGAGGTATTCTCTGTTTGCAAATAACGTGGAATAGAAATATTCTGTCTAGTCTTTGCAAGTAGTGAAGGGTGGGTAATGCGGACCTTTGTCCCCCGTTGTAATCTGTCATGCCCATCTACTCCCCACTGATTGATAAACTAGTTCCACCCGGACCATTTATTAGAGGTACATCATCTGGCTCAACCAGAGGGTACCCCTAATAAAGAAGACATATGTAAAATACAAAGTAATCACTGTATCCTGTTAAACAGAAACTTTAGCATGAAACACACTTGAAAAGGAAGGGAAAGAAATCGAACAAAATCAGTAGGCCACTGATGAGTTTTTGACTTCGCTAGAAATAAGAAACATGAAAGTGGTGAGAGAAGCCAAGCTTGACGTTACGGCAGCCACGAGGTAGCTAACCTCCGCCACCCCCCCACTGCTCCAAGCATGTCTGTCCCACCGCCCGCCACGCCCAATAACGGTAACATGAAATAGATACAAATCAGCAGATACCTACCCCCATTCCGGAAACTCCCGAAGTGCAACAGGTTCGCGGCTACGCCCATCCGGAAGACATGGCCTTCGGCACGTGTAGGGCGGGTCCTGCTGGCAGCCATCAGCCGGGGAGGTCGTCGCGTAAGGTGGGCCAGGAGAGGAGCCGAGGCCGACAGGATCCCTCTTCTTTCTTCAATAATTTCTGCGACAACGGGGGGGGGATGTCTTGCACATGCCACCGACCCCCCCCCCTGGGCCAGGAGAGGAGCCGAGGCCGACGGGATCCCTCTTCTTTCTTCAATAATGGCTGCGACAACGGGGGGGATGTCTTGCACATGCCACCGACCCCCCCCCTCCCCTCGTATCTCCTGGTCTGGCCCCGGCTTGGTATGAGCTCCCCGTTCGGTCCTGAAGCGGCGCCCTGCAGGCCACGGGGGGGGGATGTCTTGCCTCTGCCTCCGACCCCCCCCCTCTTATCGCCTGGTCCGGACATCACGGATATCAACGCCAGGTGTCGGCGTGGGGTGCGCTGGGAGGGAGAGGCGGCGCGAACGAGCCTCTCCCACCCCCCCAGGTGCACCCCTAACGCTCCACTCACCCAACAAAAGGTCTCGTCCACTATTGCGAGACAATGATGCTCCGCTCACCCAGCGGGGGTCTCGTTTACTTTTGCGGTACAACTACGCTTTTGAGTTCAGCTAGAAAATGAGTCCTGCGTCCAGAAACGTTCTCCTCAACTTTGAAGATTCTATAAGAGCCACGGGGGCCCCCGACCCCCGCAGACACCCCCGATGGGGAATGACTGCCATGATCACCCACGGAACGACCACGACGTAGCCGCGGGACATCGGCGCGCTCATGCCAGCGCCGGCCTCAGTCTTGAAATGACCAAAATCCTGCAAGACTACCAACTTGATCAGTTCCGGTGGGACACCAGTATGACCCGGTAGGAGAGATTGTTGCCTCCCACCCCACTTTGACTGATGGTTCATGTCGCCAGTCCCCTCTGCTACCCTTCAACGAAAACTTTTGGACTGCCGAAAAAGGTCCCGGTCCAACCACAAGTTGGTGGAGACATTTTGACTATACTTGGACCTTCCTAACCTCACCCAAAATGGCGCCGGTACAAATGAAACTCTCAACTCCTTGTTGTGCCCCGATTGCTCAGCCTTGATATCATGAGATATATATGCAGTGTTTAGCACATGAATTGATATGGGATAAGACTGATTATATGTTCGGACAATGCATTGATCCGGGATGGGTATTGATTATACGTTCGAACAATGAATTGACATGGGACGGGTACTGATTACACGTTCGGGCAATGAATTGATATTAAGTTCTAATGCATCATTGATTACTGTATTTATTGAAGGTTCGAATTGTCGACACTTTTGGTACTTGCTCACAATGAATTATCGATATGATTTTGTTGCACTTGTAGCACTTTTTACTATGAAATCATCGACCACTGACTCTGTTATGTTTTCCACAAATAAATACCCCCCCCCCCCATTTACAGTTCCAGCCTGCTCCGTGGCCGGCCCACGGGGTTGTAGGCCCGTATTTGTGCACCAACATTTTTATTAAAGGTTTTTGAAAAAGCAAACGTAGTTGTAACGCGTAGATTGGTAAGTTTCGAATAAATGGCCACTGTTTCCGATTTAATTTTTTTTTTTTTAAAAGCAGGTGAAATGAAGCAGCTCGATTAGTTAAGGATTAAAAAGTATAGTACGCAGAAACATTGCAAATATGAATGGTCCAGGTTTGTTGTATGTGTTTTTCATTTTTGTACAGCATAAAGCAATCGATAAAGATCCTGGTATTTAGCCTCTACTTTATATGCTACCTGTATCAGGGAAGTTGTTTTAAATGCCCCTAAGCCACCCGAAGGAATGTCACCTGGCCCCCCTAGTACGAACGAAAACGACCCCGTACCACTGTAGGTTATCTCTCTTCCTCAAAGGAGAGCACGAGCTCGCCCCCACTTTACACCGACTGCCCTTTGTTTTGACCCTCCCCTGCACACGATCCGTAATGCCACACTTGAGCGACCTATGCTATCCACAGGCCTCCGATAATTATCTCTCCCACATTACCGGTCCCCCCTGGGCTTAAACGCCGAGATGGTAGGGACTGCATCCCATGGAGATAGGCCGAGTATGTAGTAAGTAAAAGCCTTTTCGGGTTTATGCGCGCTGATGTGTTTTAAACGCTGCCCCCGCCCCTTCTTTTTCCCTCTTTTCTGCAGGTCACTTCGGAACGTCGATTATAGTACGGAAAAATGGTGACTTAACGGCCGATGGGATGAGAAAAAGGGTTTGAATATGGTGCCTATACACGACGAGCAAACAATGACTATGTCTCTCTCTGAACCCAGCGCTTGGGAGGGCAGCCTGAAGCAGAAACTTGACGGGTTATTACAGGATGACAAAATATGACTTCGCTTGGCACCCCGAATAATACAACCAAGAATGACGTGCACCAATGAATAAATTCCTACGTTTAACTAAATAGGGAAAGTTTAAGGAATATTCCGAGGTGAGGTTTACCCAAGTACCCTCCGTCTGGAGGACTAGGAATGTTGCCAATGTTTAAGATTTACCACCTCCTTCTCGCACCCTCATAGACATGAAACTCAAAGCTGCCCCATTGTTCTCCCGACTGACACCTACCGTTGCCTCAGCCTGGAAACCCATTCGCTAAAAATGATTCGAAGATCCCCCCTGAGTATTAGCCCGACCAGGTTAGTTCCCGACCAATTGGCAAAGGTGTAAGTATTTGCAACCAAAGCCACCAGCGAAGGCAGCCGACGATAAGAGAGAAGAAAAAGGTAAAAAGAGCTCAGCCCCCAGATGAATTAAGTAGGATGCTAAGGATGCGCAGCATGCAGGAAGAGATCTTTTTGGCCAGCAACTGTTCTATGTTTTGTCTTGGATTTTTGTATATAATACATGTACTGTCTCCCCCCGCCCGAGTTTGTGTGTATGTATGTATGTTTTGAAATGACAGGCTCTCCTCATGAGAAATAAAACTCTGTTCTTGTGTTCCTGCTCCCAGCGCCCGTCTCTTTATTTGGTAACCGTTCAAGATGGGAACTAAGTGGCGTCTTGTGCCAGCAGCCTGGGCATCGGTTGTAATCTGGGCTGAATTTTCCTCAGCACGGGGTGTGATTCTCAGGGAAGTGCAGCGCATATGGGAGGAGGTTTATGGCCCATGCATGAAAGAGAGAGCGTATGTGACCAATGCATGGGGGAGATGCTTGCGAAGGTGGGGAGCCATGCTGAGGATCGGCGGCGTGCAGAGAGTGGGTCTGGTCAAGGCATCTAAAATGGCTGACGTACACGACAAAAGTGTGGCATTGTTAAAAAAGCTAGATGGCGCAGACAATGTTTATCAATACGGATTAATTTATAACAATTATTTTAACAATATATTTACTCGCAGTGTCAAAATGGCGGTCAACACTTCTTGATTTCCTTCGAATCGAACGTTAACAGACGTCATGCAGCAAAAAAAAAAAAAAAAACGCTCACGCGCAGCCGCTGGAAGACAAGTATCAACATATATGAGCCTCCTCAACCACCCTCAGAAAACATAGGGGGTCAGGATACGTCTCCCGTACACCCTTATACTCATTTCTCACATTATTTTTCCTCCATCTTGTAATTTAATTAAATCGAAACACAAAATGGCGAATTCCCGTTTCGCTACCAGTTTGCGACCCGGTTCGCGAACCGGGAAGCGCTTCTACCGCGAAAAATCTAATTTTTTTTATTTGCCCCACGGGACCCTTTAATAACCCCAACATCATTCCTAGGGGGTCAAGAGGGGTCTACCTTGCCCCCTTTCATTAAATTCCCCCTTCGTTTTTCTCCTCCTCTTGTCTCTCGATCCTACCGAGAGACAAGATGGCGGCCGCACCGGACTGTTTAGAATGTTGACAGACACCAGAGAGCCAATCAGCTTCGCTTCGCAAAGCTCCGTTACGCGAAAAGTACGCGATCTGGAGCGCTATCCGGGACGCTGTCACAGATATATCTGTTTTTTTAAACGTTAATTTCTCAAAATCCACTGGAGCACATATATTGAGACCCAGCAAAGGCACATCGGGCTAACAGTCCCTACAATTTTGCCAAGTTTCGTGTAAATCCATTCAGCCGTTCGAGCTAAAAGTGAGGCCAAACGCCCTATGGAAAAATGAATGGGAAAAACGCGTTTTGGGACCCCCCTTTTTTCTCGGCCCCCCCTTGACGAAACCCCCCCAAATTTTCAGGGGCTGCTCAGAAACAAAATGTGCCATTTTCCTGAAAATTTCAGCCGATTCCGTCCACAAACGCCAAAGTTATTAGACATAGAATTTTCAAAAGTTCCATAGAGAAAAAATCCTAACTATATATACCTACTGGCGACCGCCAGTAGGTAATATATGTATATATATATATATATGTATATATATATATATATATATACACGAACACACACGGCTCTTCCCCAAAAGCCTTTATTGGTATGAACAGCTCCGTTCTTGGTCCTTCTAAAAGCATGCAACCTCAGTCTGCCTGACACGTTTCGTGGGCTTCACTTCCTCAGAGGCATAAGCGGTTCAAGAAAGCAGGGCGTACCGCAACTCCCCATTACATCATAGCGCACGCTGACATTCAGCTGCTCCTAATTAGACTGTGCGTGAAGATTGCTGGGAGATGCAGTCCGTTAGTATTTCCTCACATGGATGCCTCCTTTATTCTTGCTGAAAGCTCTTCATGAGCCCCAGGAAATGAAGCTGTGCTAAATCCATGCGCGTGTTCCACTCTAGGCCACATGTTTGGAACTTGTGGCCCCCTTCAACAGGGGTGGTGCCTGCTTTGCGGCAGGACAACCGCGTATAAATTCAGCTCAGCGAGGTGTCCTTCAATCAAGCGGCACACAAACACACACGGCTCTTCCCCAAAAGCTTTTATCGGTATGAAAAGCTCCATTCTTGGTCCTTCTAAAAGTATGCAACCGCAGTCTGCCTGACGCGTTTGGTGGGCTTCACTTCCTCAGAGGCATAAGCGGTTGAAGAAAGCAGGGCGTACCGCAACTCCCCATTACATCATATCACACGCTGACATTCAGCTGCTCCTAATTAGACTGTGCGTGAAGATTGCTGGGAGATGCAGTCCGTTAGTATTTCCTCACATGGATGCCTCCTTTATTCTTGCTGAAAGCTCTTCATGAACCCCAGGAAACGAAGCTGTGCTAAATCCATGTGCGTGTTCCACTCTAGGCCCCATGTTTGGAACTTGTGGCCCCCCTCAACAGGGGTGGTGCCTGCTCCACGGCAGGACAACCACGTATAAATTCAGCTCGGTGGGGTGTCCTTCGATCAGGCGGCACATGAACACACACGGCTCTTCTCCAAAAGCCTTTATTGGTATGAACAGCTCCATTCTTGGTCCTTCTAAAAGCATGCAACCGCAGTCTGCCTGACGCGTTTGGTGGGCTTCACTTCCTCAGAGGCATAAGCGGTTAAAGAAAGCAGGCCGTACGGCAACTCCTCATTACTTCATATCGCACGCTGACATTCAGCTGCTCCTAATGTGCGGCTCAATTCAAGGACACATCCCCAACGAGCAGAATGTTACACGCAGCTGTCATGTCGCGGAACCGGCACTACCCCTGCGGGAGGGGGCCACGACGCTCGTGAAGTATCAGGCTCATTTGTGGGAAACACAGAGTTGGATTGAGAACAGGAACGCTCCGCATTAATTCAAGAGAGCATTCATCCAGGACTTCATTTCAGGACTCCAACTCCCATAAGGCTATGTGCAGTCTCATCAAAGAGCATCCAATCATGGGGCAGGACATTGCTGAACAAGGAGAAGGTTCCCTGCATGTTTCTTCTGATTGGCCCCTGAAGAAGGGATGGCTTGAAACGCTTAGGGCTTTAACAGGTGCGGTGAATTATTAAGCGCGACTGTTCATACCAAATAAAGCGTATGGGGAAAAGCTTACCTGTGACTCGTGTGCGGCTCAATTCAAGGACACATCCCCAACGAGCAGAAAATATATATATATATATATATATATATATATATATATATATAGATATATATATGTATATATATATATATATATATATATATATGACATATATGACAGCAACAATCCTTCAGCACCCGAACATAGGAAATGAAGGGACGGACCACAGGAATCAGGCAGGAAGGTCTTTAACATATATATATATATATATATATATATATATATATATATATATATATATATATATATATATCCGCTCAAACAACACCACAAGTACGAGTCACTCTCAAAGCGGGTGCCAACAACGCGATAGTGTCATGAGTGCTGACTATCCTTCCAACTGGGGCTGGGTATGTTTGAAGGAATTGGAGCTTGGATATATATATATATATATATATATATATACATATATTTATATTTATTGATAACTTGAATATTTGATATTTGATATTTATTGATAACTTGAACCAGAATGAAATTAACTTGCACTTTACTTCGAAATAAGCCCAACAAATGCAACATTCCTGGATGTGGAGCTATATATAGAAAGTGGGAAATTAGAAACAAAAATCCATAGGAAGCCCACTGCAGTAAATTCTATACTGCATGCCAACAGTCATCATCCCAGACACTTAGTGCAAAGCATCCCCTATGGGGAAATGCTCAGACTGAAGCGCATATGCAGCACACCCCATGAATTAGAAATTGCACAACAGGCCAGCAAAATTAGATTTCTGCAGCGAGGGTACACAACATCATGCATAGACATAGCTAGTAGAAAAAGCAATGAAATAACAAGATCAACACTCTTACACTCAGCCCTAGCACAAACACCGAAGACCAATGAGACAACTGACCCCCCTGTACAATCAGATAAGAACTTCAGGATGATTGGAAAATCACCTCCCTATTAAACCAACGGTCACTAGCAGGCGAGCACCAAATATGAAAGATCGATTGGTGGTTAACAATCCTATAGAACTCCCCAAAAAGAATTGGTTTAACCAAAGAAAAGGGTTCTATAAATGTCAAGTGTGCAAAGCGTGCTTAAATGGGGTAAACACAAAGAGTGTTGAACTAGCATTTGGCAAGGGTGAACACCAAATAAAACAAATGCTAACGTGCAAAACGGAATATGTAATTTATGTTATGGAATGCCCCTGCAAGCTGAGGTATGTGGGAAGTACAAAGCTGCAGGGGCATAGAAGAATATTACAACATATCCATGCAATTAAGAATAAAGATCCCACGTACCCAGTTGCCCGACATTTTAATGAGAAACATCAAGGCGATGTAAAGCTACTTAAGTATTTTTTACTAGACACGATACCCCCAAGTAAGAGAGGGGGGGACAGGGATGAAAAACTACGTAGACTAGAGACCAGGTATATCCTGGATCTAGATTCTAAACATCCGCATGGTCTGAACTCTACCGAAGACCTGTACACCTGTCTCTAAACTGGTAAAAATACTTAGACAAAACAGGTGGAAAACACGCTCCCCAGTCAGAAAAGGTTAAACAAATTTGGGGAGATATACCAACACCTGTGTAATTGATTCCACATAAACAAAGACCTCACGCATTGGAAAAAGCAGGAATAAACAAAAACTAGGAAACTTTTTTTTATACCACCCTTTAAAATTAAGTACAAAAAAGTTTTTATACTTAGCTTACCACCAGTGATCCTTGTACAAAAACAATGTTTTTAATCTAACTTCACTTTTTTTTAAAACAAACACCTTTTTCTCACGTAAGGTTTTAAAGGGCACACCACATTACCAACAGAGGCTTCTGGTTGGTTAAACATGTAGCTACATAATGGTAACAATGTTATAGAGATGTGAGTGGCAGTTGAAATAGAACAAAGACCAAGTTGATGCTAATATATGTAATAAATGTACAATGATGATTTTAAGTATGTATATATATAGAGGATATTATGGTTTAGCAGATATATATTTTTTACTTTATATGAAATACTTGTAACATACAGTTGTACATTTGCTCAGAAAAATATTGGTTGCACATATGGTATTTACACCATGATAATGAAAGCAGAAGTTTGCACAAAACAGCATGATTTTGCACATTACGGGCCCGATTCACAGAATGAACTTAAGACTCAATCCTAAACTTACTACTGTTTTGGTATTCACAGATTACACTTACTACTTTTGGTATTCACAGAATGAACTTACTACTTTTGGCATTCACAGAATGCACTTACTACTTTTGGTATTCACAGAATGAACGTACTCATTTCGGTATTCACAGAAGTTAGGACTCCTAACTTTAGGACTCCTAAATGCCTTCTGTGAATACCGAAAGTCTTAAAATTAGGATTTTTCTCAATTTAGTAGTAGTAAAGCTAGGACTACTAACTTTAGGACGCCTAAATGCCTTCTGTGAATACCAAAAGTCTTAAAATTAGGATTTTTCTCAATTTGGTAGTAGTAAAGTTAGGAGTCCTAACTTTACTACTACTAAATTGAGAAAAATCCTAATTTTAAGACTGTAGTAGAGTGAATAGTAGAGTGAGTAGTAGAGAGTAGTAGAGAGTGAGTAGTAGAGAGTGAGTAGTAGAGAGTAGTAGAGAGTAAGTAGTAGAGTGAGTAGTAGAGAGCAGTAGAGAGTCAGTAGTAGAGAGTAGTAAAGAGTGAGTAGTAGAGAGTAGTAGAGAGTGAGTAGTAGAGAGTGAGTAGTAGAGAATAGTAGAGAGTGAGTAGCAGAGAGAGAGAATAGTAGAGAGTAGTAGAGAGTGAGTAGTAGAGTGAGTAGTAGAGACTAGTAGAGAGAGAGTAGTAGAGAGTGAGTAGTAGAGAGTAGTAGAGAGTGAGTAGTAGAGTGAGTAGTAGAGA
The DNA here is from genome assembly GCF_964263255.1 of Lissotriton vulgaris. NCBI lineage: Eukaryota > Metazoa > Chordata > Amphibia > Caudata > Salamandridae > Lissotriton > Lissotriton vulgaris. The sequence continues at coordinate 483,213,418 of NC_141689.1, forward strand.
GTGAGTAGTAGAGAGAGAGAGTAGTAGAGAGTGAGTAGTAGAGAGTAGTAGAGAGTGAGAAGTAGAGAGTGAGTAGTAGATAGTAGTAGAGAGTGAGTAGTAAAGAGTGAGTAGTAGAGAGAGAGTAGTAGAGAGTGAGTAGTAGAGAGTAGTAGATAGTGAGTAGTAGGGAGTAAGTAGTAGAGAGAGAGTAGTAGAGAGTAATAGAGTAGTAGAGAATGAGTAGTAGAGAGTGAGTATTTGAGAGTAGTGGAGTAGGAGAGAGTAAGTAGTTGAGAGTAGTGGAGAATATTCCAAAGTTTGGCACAGCACCACTTGCACAATAAGTCCAATCAAATCATATCACTTAGAGTCCTTATTGAAGCGCTGAATCTTGGTGTATATTCAAATGCTTTTATTTTCCTTAAGTTTATGTACCACAGCCAGCCGAAACGTTTCGTTCTGTACAACAGAACTTCTTCAGGGCGTTCTTATTTCCTTCAAGTTATGTCGGTATCCTGTTGTCATATAACTAGATATTTCTTCCAAATGTTAGACGAGACTTAAGTACTTTCTTATTCAAAGTGACTAGGTATCAATTTTACCCACACAATTCGGGTAGACTTGAGTAATTTATAGCATCCTCAAAGTCAGTCTTTCAAAAATTCCAAAGTATAGGACTTGATAATCCAAATCCGAATGTTTCTCAAGAAAAGTCATTTTCAATTGTTCGGAATATTGGTGTTTGGGCAGATATGACCCAGGGACCCCCAGTATGCAAGGGGAATTAGTACCCCCTCTGCAAATGCGCCAGTGGCCTGCGTTGCAGAGAGGTGTAAAAAGGAGCATAGCCTCATTACACCTTTGTGCAATGCAGCCCCCTGGCGCATACTGGAGGTTCCAGGTGGGCTAGTTGGCCCCCAGGGACCCCTAGTATGCAAGGGGAATTAGTTCCCCCTCTTCAAACATGCACGGGGGCTGCGTTGCAGAGAGGTGTAAAAAAGGGTGTGTCCTCATTACACCTCTCTGCAATGCAGCCCCCTAGCGCATACTGGAGGCTCCTGGTGGGCTAGTTGGCCCCCAGGGGCCCCCAGTGTGCAAGGGGAATTAGTTCCCCCTCTTCAAACATGCACGGGGGCTGCGTTGCAGAGAGGTGTAAAAAGGGGCATGGTTAATCAGTTTAATACTTTGCTCTCCATAGCAAATTGTCCTTCCACAAAATTTGCAAACAATTTTGATATCTCCAAACTGGGTTTGGATGTTTGGGACCATCTCACTTGTCTCTGGACCCGATGGAGTGGGTTGCTTACTTTGGGAGGTGGTGGGTGAAGATTGGGGAGGGTTTCTGGTCAGTTCTCTGACCTCTGCCGCAGCATAGTTGTTAGGGTGCCGGTGTTGCATGTGGCGAATCATGGAGTTGTTGCCAAAAGAATACTTTTTGGCAGGGTTCCCCCTGGAAAGTACAGTGCCACAGATCCGACAAGTAACCTTTGGCGCATTAACTTTCTTGAGGCCCCTTGGGATTTTAAAAAACTCCCAGACAATGTGCTCCTTTGGCTTATAGGAGGTAGTATCTTCAGGCAGGTACCGCCTCTCCTCCTCCTCCTACTCCTCCTCTTCTTCATCTCCACCACTGTGGTGTTGTGGTGGTCCTTGTGGTGGTGGTGGTGGTGGTTGAGATGCTCCTGCTGATGCTGCTACTGTAGCCATTTCTCAGTACAAATAGGTACAAATAGGTCTGCAAACAGATCTTCATCAGTCAAAGTAAAAAGTGAGAATGAGGAAAAAAGATGGGGGCTTTCATCTTTTGGAAAACAAAACTGTCCTGAACCAATGAAGTGTTATTTTCAGGTTACATGACCCGACGCGCTTACGCTACGCGCCCCGGGGCGCGCCCAGGGGCCCTTACGTAGCGCGATCGTATGCGCTCGAGTGCTTCCGGGTGCGCTTACGCCGTGCGTATCATGCGGACGCGGCTACGCGATACGTCACGATGATGTTTTCGTTCGCGGCAATAGCGCTAACGGGACGCTCACCGGTACGCGCACCGGGGCGCGCCGCATGACTGCGCTTACCGGTGCGCTCACTGGTACGCGCACCGGGAGCGCTCCAGGGCAAAAAAAAAAAAACATGAACAATATACATAAAAAAATAGTATTACATAAATATTCAATATAGGATTCATTATAAAAAATATGACATTTCATAGCTATAGAAATTTAATATTAAAAAGCCTTTGAAATTCACTGAAAAAAACATAGGTTTGAGACCCTATATATAGTTAGGAATTAGCATTTAAAAAACCGACGAAATTCACTGAAAAAACCATAGGTTTCACACCAGTTATAGTTAGGAATTAGCATTTAAAAAACCTTTGAAATTCACTGAAAAAAACATAGGTTTCACACCAGTAATAGGTAGGAATTAGCATTTAAAAAACCTATTAAATTCACTGAAAAAATCATAGGTTTGACACCAATTATAGTTAGCTGGAAATTTTACTGACATAAAACCATTGAAATTCCCACGTTATAGTTAGTTGGACTCACTATAACTTGCGCACCTGCAATGCACTGCTGATGACGTCACATATTACATCACTCATGACATGTGATGTCACTGACCATGTCATGAGTGATGTAATATGTGACGTCATCAGCAGTGCATTGCAAGCGCGCAAGTTATAGTGAGTCCAACTAACTATAACGTGGGAATTTCAATGGTTTTATGTCAGTAAAATTTCCAGCTAACTATAACTGGTGTCAAACCTATGTTTTTTTCAGTGAATTTAATACGTTTTTTAAATGCTAATTCCTAACTATAACTGGTGTGAAACCTATGGTTTTCTCAGTGAATATATATATATACACACGCACACACACATAGCCTAACCAAGCATAGAAGGATGGAGACTAAACTATGCTACATTAGTATCACTTGGTTTTCCATTGGAAGTTGTATTCTTAATGGTGATCTCAGCTTGATGACATTTCATGCACTACTGGCTTGGAATGCATCATTGCATCTGTTACTGTTTGCACTGGTATTTCTGGCTTTGAACTAAGCATGTTTTGGTACTTTTCGTTAGGTTAGAGATTTGATCAAAGGTAAATGTTTCAGGATTGAAGAGAAAGTATCTTGTCTGAAAGGCAATTATCAAGTAGCTGAGTTAAGGAACACAAGCGAGTTGATGGTAGGATAAACAGCAAGGATAAGAAGTGCCCTGAAGATGCCCCTTTCCTTTTCCTTTTCTTTCTTAATTGCCATTACAAATCCCACAAGGAAGCTAGCATCAAGAATCTGCACTGCCATCAATTTTTTCAATTTTCAAAGCTTTATTCGACATCAGTCATAAAAGCACTTCCTCCCTAACACTATACATAAAAAAAGGCTAATCTATATACACAGTATTAAAACAAGAATTATACAGTTATAAGTCGAATGCAATAAGCTTTTAACATTTGAATCATCATTAATTATACTCATAATTAAAAAACTTTATGGGTAAAAACTACAAATCTTCACAGCGTTTTTCCTAGCAAGGTACGTGTTCGGATGGCCCAGGCCCAGCCCAAGAACTTTGCGACTGCAATTGCAAATAATGGAGAACCATCAGTCTCCAGTATCCTGAGTGCTACCACTTGGCTACTCGTCCCCATATTAAGGCAAAGAGGTCTTATCCATTTACGTCTTGGATTTACATATAAGGGACAGCAAAACAATATATGGGAGACGTGCTCAGGTTTATCTTTACAAAGGTAGCAATGTTCATCCCATGCTGTAGACCATTTCTTTTTAAACATATTTACTGGGAGTGATCCAACTCTAAATTGAAAATACAGTTTCCTGTCGTATGGTTTCTCAATCAAGTCCCAATAAGTTTCACACAATGGAATCATTTTTAGATCCAGAAAGCGTCTCGACAACGAACAATTATTACCATTTGCGAAAATTCTATAGTTCACCATCTCCCAATACAGCCGTTTTATCTTGATATTTGAGGGAAAAGAAGACACATCAGGATTGCCCCACAGGTGGTCTAGATTTAGCTCTGACAGTAGCCCTCGTAGGTCTTTTAACCAGGCTATTTTATGGAACTCATCGAGCAAGACAACATCTAACAACGCTGTAGCGTAGTGGGCTAACTCTGGGGTTACCATTAACCGTCTCCAATATAGCAACGGGCGCAACTTTGCTATGTCCACAATGTTTTTCCTACCCAGGTCCAATTTTAGAGGTACAGTAGGGGTACTTTGCGGTGCTCCCACCAGACCCCTGAGAAACTTGTTTTCTATTGTGGACAAGTTTGCTAGGTTGCCAAAACCCCGTAGTTCTGAGCCATATAAACTGGCGCTGATAGCTTTCATTTGGTATATCTCAAGCACACAATTTATCGGTTTCGTTACGGAAGCTTTGTGTTTTAGTAATAATGCTCCTGTTATTTGGCTGAACTTTAGGGCAGCGGTGTCTAGGTGAGACTTCCATTTCATGTTCCCCTGGAGTGTTATTCCCAAGTAGGTAAAGGCATCTACTTGTTCAAGAGGTATACATTTGTAAGTAATAACCCCCCTGAATGTTGTCCTCCAATTCATGCACATAAACTTTGTCTTGCTGGTGTTTAATTCTAGGCCTCGCAAGTCGCAAAACTCCCCAAAAGCATTTACCGCCTTTTGGAGGCCACTTGGGGTGCGGGATAATATCAGCGTGTCGTCCGCAAACATAAGGACGGGGACACGCGAACCAGCGATTATTGGGGCATCAGAAGGGGACTTTTTCAAAAAGTCTACTATTCCATTTATGTATATCGAGAATAATGTGGGCGCCAGGACGCAGCCTTGTCTCACCCCACGCTCTACCGGGAAGGGCTCGGTTACTTCTCCCTGCGACCCCCATCTAATTTTAGCATAATTGTTTTCATGCAGTCGTACAATAAGTGTGAGAAGTTCCTGACTTATCCCTTCGTCGGCCAGAACTTTCCAAAGCTTGTCTCTGGGGACCAAGTCAAAAGCTGACTTTAGGTCGACAAAGACAGCGTACAAGGGGCCATTTTTTAGGGTGACATTCCTCCAGTATAAAGCAATAAAATAAAATACCTGGTCTATTGAGCTTGTCAGGGGACGAAATCCTGCTTGGTATGGAGACAAGATGTTGTTTTCATCAATCCATACTTGAAGTTTGTTCTGGACTATACGGCCCATCGGTTTCTGGGCAGAGTCTATGAGACTGATGGGTCGATAGTTACAGGGGAGTGATTTATCCCTATTTTTGTACACAGGTATTATTTCTGCTCCTTTCCAGGACAGTGGAACCTCACCACCCCTTGCCAATGCATTGGCAAGACAAGAAAAGTATTTACACCATGAGTTCCTATCGCTTAGGTAAATATCAGCCGGTATACCATCCATGCCAGGCGCTCTTCCCCTTGTTACACAATCAAGGGCAAGACTAACATCGTTCTCATTGAAAACATTGTGCTTAAAATAAACACTTAGTGGGAGGTCATCACTGGGTAACAGTTGATTACGAGCATATTGTGGTTTAAAAAATGCTATCCAGTCGTCAACGGCAACATGGTTTTGAGGAGAGGCAGCCTGCCCTCCCCATCCCCACTTTACCTTAGACCAAAATGATTTTGAATCTTTGGCCGCACAAGCAGTTCTAAGCTCGCACCAGATTTCCTCATCCCACGTCTTCTTTGCCTGCTTTTGAGCACGTCTGTAGATATCCCTAGCTTCTCTTACCACTGCTGCATTCCCCAGCCGGAGTGCTTTACTAAGTTTATGGCGTGCCTGTCTACAATTTTTATTATACCACCCCTGGCAGATTTGATGGTTTTTACCCTTATTGCTACTTGCTGGTTTTAAAAAGAAGGTTTGTAGTCTAGAGAAGAATTTGTTATGGGCCTCCATCATAGTATCGCTAAAATTGGTGTTACATAAAAATGAATTTATACGATCTACTTCCTCGCCTACTACTTTCTTAAGTTCGTCAAACTTCCCCTCATCCTCTACTAGCTTCCCCCACTTTAGGTGGCGCTGATTGTTAGAGCTTACTAAATCCAAGGTCACTCTCTCGTCCTCTAAACTACCCCCCCTTCCCTCTGAGTAGGGCTTGAAATCCATACACAGCGGATTATGATCGCTTTCCAATCTTTTCGCTACGGACATATCTACCAGTTTACTCCAAGCCCTGATATCTATCAGGAAATAGTCAATTCTACTGGATGCCCGCCCGTCATCAAACGTGTTGTTTCCAACCCGATCAGAAGCTGTGCGACCATTTGCTGCTCTAAGCCCCCTGGCTAAACAAAGACTCTTCACTTGAATAGCAACTGTACTCCATTTCTTAACTGTAGTGATCTCAAGCTGTGGGATGCCCCATTTACTATCCTCTTCTTCGGCAAGAAATTTGTCCTCCTCGCCCAGGGGTTCAAAGGTGGTATTTAAATCCCCCCCAATAATTATAAACTGGTCTGTGGGCAAGGTTTCTAACTCCTGTTCTAGGACCTTTACTACTTCTGAGGACTTCCCCCCCTTTGACCCCCCTAGCGTATATATTAAAGAGGGCAAGTTCTTCGCCATTATTCCATTTAATGATAACTGATAAAATATCCCCACTTGGGAGCATTTTTTGTCTAATCGAGCAATTCAATGATTGACGAATCCAAATCAGCATTCCTCCTGAAGGTCTACCTTTACCATTTGACACCGCAGGAATGAAGAAGTTGAGATATCCCACCCGATGGGCAGGGCTTACTGACCAGGTTTCTTGGAATAATATGATATCATGCAGATCGATAAAGGCACACCATTCAGTTGATATCATTTTGCTCCCTATCCCCGCAAGATTCCAAGAAATGAAGGACAACGGTGGACTATCTCCAGGTGGGCCAGTTTGGGCAGAACTTAAACGATTACTTGGGGATATGACTTCTGGAGGTACTCTAAAAGGGGCAGTACATACTTCATCTGATTGGAGTTCAGATATTGGGTCGCTGCCATTACCCCGGATTAGGTTACTATGCCCTTCAAGGTCAGCCAATCTCTCCACACTTTTCCTGGTGTTACATGTTAGCTTACAATTGCTTCGGTGTGCCAGGACTGATGTACCCTCTGTTATAATGGTATCATTATCTACTCTCACTTGGCTGTAATGTCCTGTCCCAATATATTGCTGTATGAGTCAATCGCACTCATTTAAATTTGAAAGGGCGGTGAATCTGTTTTCTAGGTTTATGCCCCAGTCACATTTCCGGGCACCACCAATCCCACTGCCGCCCCCACCTCCACCACTTCTGCGTGACACTGTAGACCATTTTGTCCTTAAAATACTGGGTCTAGCAATAAGACCTCTCCTACTATAAAAGAAGTCGAGTGTAAGGGGGACAATTTCCGCTGTTCTGCGTTGAGGGGGCAGAAGATTGGGTGAAAAAATACTGGGTCTAGCAATAAGACCTCTCCTACTATAAAAGAAGTCGAGTGTAAGGGGGACAATTTCCGCTGTTCTGCGTTGAGGGGGCAAAAGATTGGGTAAGATTTCAGGCAACACCTCCGGGTCTCTAAAATTCAGTAAAACACAGTCGCCTGCAAATCTCTTTGGGCTGTTGCCTATCCATTTTACCCTTCTCGCATTTAACAATTCCTCTGATAGTATATGTTTACCCCGATCAGAGATGTGCATGTTGTTAGACAACCAATATAGGGCTTTAGTTTTAAGTGATTGAGGAGACTCTGCCTGGCCGTGCTTCAAGATTGGTACATTAGCTAAGACCAGGATTAAAGGGGAAGCTTCAACAATTAATTCCATTGGTCCTGTTTCCACAAGAGGGTCTTCACTGGCCTCAACACTAGTCAATGGGTCTGGCTGGAGGCCGTTATTTATTGATGGGGCTGGGGTAGGGATGGGTGGTTGTATATGTACCAAAGTGTCCCCATTTCCTATATTTCTATCTTCCCTAAAATTTATGTGCTCTATTTTATCTACTATCTTGTTTGGCAGTTCCCCCATACATGCATTTGTGTTTGTCAAAAGGCCCTCAAGCTTGTTAACCTTATCAGTGAGATGGTCGATCTTAGATAAGAGTGGCTTGATTAGCCCTTTCATTTTCTGGTCAAACATGCCTAGTAGTTTTTTAATATTGGCTTCGTCCCATTGCATAATACCCTCGTCTTCAGCCCCCAAATCTTCTATACTATTTTTACGCGGAGGGGTTGTAGGTCTATTCTTGCCAGAGCGTAGACCATCGCGCCTGGGTTTATCCTTCGTAGGTCCTTTCGCCACCCTTGGTGCCGGGACTGGAGTGGGACTTACGGTATTAACTTCTACTAATACTATATCCGGATCTACACCACTTTGAGCAACCTCTTCCACTTTGCTCGATGGGGGATGATGGGGAGGCATTATCAGCAGGGCCCTCAATACTATGCTGTGAGAGTGCTTCTATTTCACTAGTGTTTTCTAGAGCAGAAATGTGTACTTGGGGTGGGTCAACTAGATTAATACTAGCAGTTGGACTCGTCCCCAGGGAGGCCCTTCTATCATTATTTATTTTGGTGACTACTTGGAATAAATAATTGTCCATGGTGTTTGCAGGTACAACAGTTTGTTTTTGTTTGGACATACCAGTAACAGCTATAGTCACAGACTATGGTGACCCACCTCGTGCAGCAAACCACCACTAACGTTGGATTATAATATAGCCCTAAAGTCCATCAGGTGCAAATAATTGTCTAGGAAAATCCGCCTACAGCGGTAATGACTTACAGGAAAAATGGGCAGCGTTCCTGGCCCAGTCCAGTCTCTGTCAGTCGCGGACTGTTGCAGACTGTCCCGCCCTTTTCCCGGGCTTCTCCCGGTCGCTCCCGCGCAGCGGACCGGTCTCACCAATATATAGAACTATGGGTAAAGGGGAGGGGCAGGCGGGGAGAGCAGCCCAGGTGCAGCTGGTCCGGCCGGCGGTGCTTCTGGGACAGGTAGTCCCTGGCCGGCAGTAGCACTCCACTCGCAGCCCTGCCTTTCCCTCGTTCAGTCCAAGCAGCAGGCAAACAGGAATCCCGGTAAAGTTAATCCAACAAGGAGTAGACAGGAAGAAAGGCGATGAATTAAAAATGCCTCACTGCACTGCAACCTCACAAAGCATCAGAGCGACCACTTCTCCACACTTATGATAAGTGACTTAACAGGGTGTCAAGGGCTGATCTCCTGGGTGATGCTTTGATCCGTTTCTTGATTCAGAGAACTGGGTGCTTATCTAATGAGGTTGTACCTGATGCCAAAATGGAAACAAGCCACCCAGCACTGCTGCAGAAAATAACAAAGCAAGAAGGCAAAAAACAGAGACCAGAAAAACCTTCAGGCTGAACAAAAGCGGGAACTAGAAGAATACAGGAACTGGAGAATGTAGGAGAATCCACAGAGTCCAGTGAGTGAGCAACAGCAGGGAAACAATTGCTACACAACTGGACCTCACAATGGAGCTCCTTTTATAGTGCAGAACAGTATATGAGTTAATAGCAGAAAGGATTTGGCCATCTTGGTTTGAGAGGAACATGTGAGCAAAACAAATCTGCCAAGTAAATAAAGTGTAACTGTAATTAATACATGGCTGTAAATTGTACAAGTAATCGATTAATATGAATTTCAAAAAGTTTCCCTGCATACAGTGAATACCAGTAGCTGGAATGCTGGATGTTAAGAATTTCAAATTGGCGATGGCTGGAAACACTAGCACACCCTCAGTCTGATTGGAAGGTGAGCGGAAACCCTGCAGGGCCGTCGGCACCGCTGCGGCTGGTTTCATGTCTGCAGCTGTGCTCTGCGGAACAGCAGCGGGATCCACAGTGGAAAAAGAAAAGGACTTGCCATTACACAAGGTTGGCACTGGACCTAGGAAAAGGGACCTTAATCACCTGTTTTGTAGTTAAATCAACTATTGTTGGAGGCCCTTCAGACTTATTATGATATTTTAGTGTTCTGTGTTAGCTTAGGATGGTGAGTTAAATGTGGCCAAATGGATAATAAATATGTCAACAAGACATGAGGTTTGGGCCATCCTGACACACAGCATACCACAATGAACACAATAAAGCTGATTTAGCAAGGAAGAGGTAATCTATTTTTAGTATTATTTCTGGCAATGAGAAGCTTGAGGAAGAAAATCAACCAAAACTAGGTAAAGATCATTGTGCAGCTTGAACTAATCCTGTGAATGAAGGTGATTTCATATTCTAGGGGACGGCAGAAAAACATTATAGGTGGGGAAGATGGAGAACCACACTATGAACGAGAAGAATTAGTGTAATTTTCAATTGCATTCTTAGGTATAGGGCCATGATGCATGTGTGCCTAAGAAGCACATAGCATAACATTGGTTCAGTATAAATATAAAAATGGTAAATGCCTATTAAGACAGGAGAGCCGAAGAAGGAGGCATAGGGTATTGAATTCCCATATGTAGGCCCTGTGGCATGGTGCATGGTGATTCGAGAGGAATAACTATTGTGGCTAATAACTATTGTGGCTAAAGTGATGGTGGTCTGGATGCTGAAAATCACACATTTGATCAATTATTTGGTGTGGTCTTATGAACATATGTAAAGGGATCTACATGCATGTGAATGTTTTGTAGTTTATTCTAATCTTGTTGGAAGACCGTGAATAATGTCTAAAGAGCCGCGTGCTCTCCGGGTAGAGACAGTCACAAGAAGAGGAAGGAAAGCCATTGAATAAGAAATAAGCAAATGAGATTGACATGGAAGCAATCCATAATAAGGAATGGACTGACCTAAAGCCCACTCTAAAGATTTGGTATGATACACATTAGGTTTTTTGACAACAGACACCTAAAAGCTGTCTGTAGGCGAAATCTTAAATAGCTATTCACACAAAGAACCTGACTGTTATTAAGTACTCCATGATGTGAGACACTAGGTGTACGGTGCTATAGTGAAGTAGTGTGGCTCACTGGTTAGAGGCGGCAGACCCGAGAGCAGAGGACGGCCCGGGACCAGGGTTCGATTCCCGGCGCGGCAGGTTTCTGGACCAGGGTCAGCGGACTCGATAATTCTCTCGCCTCGGTGCCCACTCTGATCAGCGATCACACTCGGCAACTCTGGGCATTAGCTTGCCTCATCTTCACTAACGGCCCCACCAGACCGCCGGGGATGCCTGGTCTCACCCTGGAGATACCCATTAAGGGACCATCTCTCAGGGAAGCCAGGTAGGCTTTCGCAGCGGTCGAAGCGCCTTGGGACCCTTCGGGTAAGTAGTGCGCTATATAAATGCCTATACATCAGCGACGGCCCGTGGAGGGAGTTACGGTGGGGCAGGAGGGCGGGGAGGGGGAGGGGCAGGGTGGAGGTTGCTAAAAACCGGCATATGGATAATTGCAGGTAAGTAAACAATTTAATCAATAAAACGAATTTCGTAGCGCGCCTTGCATCGCAAAATGCAATGCAGTGCAAGCTACGAAATTCGTTTTATTAATTAAATTGTTTACTTACCTGCAATTATCCATATGCCGGTTTTTAGCAACCTCCACCCTGCCCCTCCCCCTCCCCGCCCTCCTGCCCCACCGTAACTCCCTCCACGGGCCGTCGCTGCTATACATACATACATATTTCTGAGCCTAGGTGTGTAATTGTACATAAATAGGAGAAGCGGAGGCACTCATTGGGACATATTTATCAAGACTTTGCATCAGTGCAAGGTCACATAAATTCATCACAAACCAGCGCAAAACTGTGATAGAATATTTTCTTTCCCAAGCAATTTTTTACACTGAAAAGCAGCTCTAAAAGTAATACAAAATAATGATGCTTTACATTATTTAGCATTAAGCGGAAACCTCATAAGTTGTTTCCATGTTACTACCCATGGCTTTTGATACAAAGCCCCATCTGCCAAAATTGGTAGTAAGAGCTCTGTGCCAAAAAAATACGGGCCACATGTATCAACATTTGTAATAGCGATTACCTAATTGCAATATTCCGAGAATCGCAATTAGGTAATCGCTATTACAAATGTATGAAACTCCAGGAGTTTCTTTTTGCGTTTCCTAGGGGGTCACAAATCGACCTACCTTATTAATATTAATGAGATAGGTCACAATTTTTGACCCCCTTAGCAATCGCTAAAATCACTGGAAAGGTGGTCTGCAGGGATCAGCAGATCACCATGTCTGTGATTGCTTTTAAATAAAGCAAAAATGTGTTTTGTAAAGCAGCTGGTTTTTCTTCAAGGAAAACGGGATGCTGTACAAAGTGAAAAGTTTACCTTTCATTTTTTAAGAGCAGGCAGTGGTCCATAGGACTTAAAATATGTTTTTGCATGCATTTACAAGGGAGAAAGGGTCCCTTGCGCACACCTTCCCGTTTGCGAATGGGTCGTCACCAACTTGAATGTTTTGAGACCGCATTCACGCTCACAAAACATTTATACATACCATTACGATTCAGTATTTGTAAGGGACGCCATAAACACACCCCTTCCAAATACTAAATTGCAAACCCATTATGCAATTGGGTAACAGGTTACCAAATCGCAAATAGGGTTTGTTACATGTGAAAAGCATTTTTGGCGTTCACAAATGGGCCTATGCTGAGAATCGGTTTGTTTGCAAACTCAAAAAATGTTTGATAGATGTGGGCCAATGTCTCTTTGAGACAGGAGCTAACAAAGATAAATGTTTCACAAATTGCATGTCTGATGTGCTGTACAACATTCTTCCAAAGTTTTAAGGTTAGCCTGAACATAGTATTTTGTACCAAGGGTATCCTTCCAGGTCAAAACCGATGAGCCACTGCAAAAACCTTATGTTAACCTTGGTAGCTGTGGTTTCAAGCAGTGAGGCTTCCACTCAGGAATAAGTGCAAAGCATTTAGAAGAACCAAAACAGTTGAAAAGAAAGAAACACAAGACAAAGAAATTCATCCCCAATTTATAAAAATAGAATTTATTTTTAATGAGTTTTTAGACACCAAAACCAACAAAATCCAACAGAGGATTCCAGAGACATAAATTATTAGGTAAATAGTATATATTTGCTTTTCACTGAATCGTGAGCTAGCATTGGCAACTACTGTGATTAGCTGTTACTTTGAGAATTTTTAAAAACAATTCCAAAGTTGTGTGCAGTGACTCTGGCATACTTTGCGTGACCAACTCCAGTACGAAGTGAGCCAAATGGGCCAATACGGCTTTATAGAACAGTTAAATTGCAGTCAAAGCAGTATCCTGTCCAATTCTAGCTTCTAGGGGCAAACTGTCATAGACTTCAATTGAGTGGTCCTGATACAAGGGATGCTGAAGATGCTGTTCAGTTAATGGGGATCTTTTTGGGTCCAGTCCTCGGACATGGTGGGATGACTGGCCACAGGGGTCGATGTTCCTCAAATTCCAGGTGAAGTTCAGCCAAAAAACAGTTGCCAATGGCCTACTGGTCTCTGGTTACAGCAAAACCAGTGGTTCTGGCTGATCCTAGTGTCCATCGTGGGCAACCAAACTTCACCTTGACAACTCTCCTGGGTCCCTAGGTTTGCCCATTTACATCCATTATCCCACAAAGTGCAGGAAAATACTCTGTTTCACCCCGGCAGTATGGTGTATGCTCTGCACACTGTGCGCTCCACAGGCAACCCAGACATAGGATATTACTGTGAACGCTTGGAGCAGAAGGGGATCCCACAAGGCAGTAGTAAAGTGGTCTCCTCAGGTGACATGATTTTTAAGGAGGAATGTAATGACTTGCAGTTCGAGATGTACTAAGATGTATGTCACCAGTGGGAGAGAAATTGCTCTTGTTTTTCGGTAGTCCTGAGGAGGCCAAAAATATTCAGGGCCAAAATGCAACTACTTTTTTGTGGAGCAACATTATGATCATAACTGTGATGTAAACAACAACACAAATGAGGAATTTAAGGCTATATTTGGAGAGAAGGTTTCTCTAGAGATTTTCTTGTTCTTTATCTGTACTACTTGATAGTGGATAAGGAGAGGACATATAGCACTTCCCATCGTTTTTCAAAATTAAAATACAGAGAGACAAGGAGAAAATTGTGTGTGGAAATTGCATGGTTTTAAAAGATGATTTTGTATACGAAAAATGTAATTGTGTGTGTACAAAAATGATTTAAAATCAATAAGGTATTATAAAATAATTACAATACTATACACCTTTTTGGCTCAAGGGTTATTAGAAGAATGTTTAGAAACTAAAGATGTCAAATAAGTGTTGTCCAATAGGAAATTGTTAACCTACTGGTTTATTTTTGGAAAGTATAGATATAGATTTGTCCCCACATGCAGGTCATTTTCTTTTTGTTGAAAGTCCATGCCGTGCAGAAAGCTATGAGCATGCACACAGGGGGGCATATGTTATGATCCCTGTGTGCATCCATATGCGGTTAAGACATAGAGAGACCCTGTAGGGCCCTCTTTGTTTCCACTCCTCCAGGGTTTACATGGAGGAAGAACCTCCATTTAAACCCAGGAGGAGAGTAAATGCATAATATGCAGCTTCTGATTCCCACTCCAATGCCAGAGAAAGGGTTTTCCCTGGTGGAGCCGGCGGTCCCAGAGTGGTCGGACTGCCAAACTCCTAATGGAGTAGTCGGCTGCTGGTGCGGGGCCAGCCCAGCACCACCATGAGTCTGGCGGGCCTCGGACCCAGAGTTGTAATCGAGCCCTTAGATTCTTAAAAATACCCCCCTCAGGAAATAATGGGAGACTATACTACTTTTTTATTTAATTATATAATATTGTAATAATCTTTATGCATTTGAACATTAATGCAACAATTAATTGTATTAAATGTAATAAAGTAATTGTATACATCACTTTTAATGATTAATAATGCAAAATAAATAACATTTTACTTTAATTTAAACTTGCGAAAATAATTTTAGTGTAATTTAATTCATTTGTAATAATGCAATTTTTTTATTCAAAATGTAGTAAATAGCGCTGTAGCATTTTGTTTTTAGTACTACAGTTAAAATAAACATAACGAAATAATTGACATTAATAGTTAACAAAAATGATATTTTAACAAATTTTTACCAAGATGAATAAACGTTTTTAAAATTTCTCTTTGAGTGCAGATCTCCGTTTGGTAAAGCACAGGTAAAAGCATTTTTCTATTTTACCAAAGGATGAGTTCTGCAGTTCGGGTCGTGATTTCTACGCGGTTTCGATGTAAAAAGTAATGTGACATTAAATTTGAAAAAATATAATGTTAATACTTTTGGTCAATTCTACATATCACTTTTAATAAATAATAAAACATGAAAAATTGTTATTTTTTACTTAAGTAGGATTTATTTTTACCTAAACTTTAGAAAAATAATTAAACTTTTCCCTATAGTTTAGCATACGATGATCTCGATCACGACTGTGGAGTTTCCCTATGGTAAAGTATTGAAAAAGGAAAAATGTGTATTTTACTCACTATAAAAATCCTATGTAAATATTTGCTCACAATGAGAATTCCTATACCCACCTTAAGCTTATGAGAACTGACACAGATGTTACCCTTTTGAATAGCAGTGCACATTTTTCCTACCGAACCAAACAAAATGTTATACTAAATTTCTAAAATTCTATGCATTACGCATGGTTGTAAAGGTATAGTCTCTGAAAAAACTCCATTCTCTCCCTCACTATGCCATGTTGTGAATCCAACTGTGTATTTGGCTCTTCTATCTGCTGTCAATGACATAGCTTAAATTTCAAGTTTGTTGTGACACTCCGCAGGGTAATCTGAGGCATATCTCTCAGCGACATCAATGTATTTACCATCCTGCTAATAATTGTCCTGTTCCTATGAATTCTGTCCTACAGAACTGTTTGTGGTCTTTTTTCCCACAAAATCCCCTATCCTTCCCTCACTCTATGCTCAGCTAAACAAACATGTCTGCAGAGTTTTCCAAACAGCATGGTGAGAGTGTTGCAGTCTGGTCTGTAGTGGAAGGCAAGTCTGTGAATGGGCCGCTTGGTAACGAAAGAATGTGATGTCCTTAACTTGAACTTAATCTATGAAATACTGGAAATAAAATTTGAGATACAGACCGTTATGTATGTTTGGGACACAAAGTTAATTAACCAGGTGTAAAATATAGGCCTCAATAAGGAGATTACATTCTTAGAGAATGAAGCCCAAATAGGACCTTACATTTTGTCTCAGAGCTCCATTGAAATAGCCTGAAGTAACCAAAGCTGGAATATTGTCTGTTGGGATAGACAGGTTAATTGCAGGTCGAAATGATAGAGGGGTAATCAATTTCATATTAAGAGTAATTTTATCCTTGAAATATCCTTGACAAACTGCAACAGATTGTGAAACACAATGTGGGAAACACTAGGTAGATTTCTATTTTGAGCTGCTTGTGATAGTCCCATTAGAATTTCAAATAGTTCTTGAAATGACTTGTTTGCAGGTAAGATTATGTTGGAATAGAAAGATTTGTTTGCTGCTCCAATAAAAGTATGATATTTCCTCAGTTGTCTAATTTATAGAATCTAATCCTGGTCCAGGTAATTTTTCCTCCAAAGTGCTTCAAGTGATGTTAACTTATTTTTCTCTGCTGCTACTGCCTGGTTGCACCACCTACCATTCAGCAGTTTATTCTTAAGTATCGGATTCACTAGCTGCTACTATGTCCGTGCAGATTTGAAAATAGTATTCAGTTCAAGGCTCCAAATACTCTTCTACTGGAACGATTTGAGATGCAAAACCTCTTAGCCACTTCAACCAACATTGCACTAAAATATCCACTATGACACCTAGATGTGTATTCCTTTGCCATGCAAGTGCGCTCTTGTGCTTGGAAGAGCAAGCGTGGCTTGGAGAATGTGGTGATATACTGGAATGTGGATGTGTGTGTATCCTGGGGCTAGCCTGGCAGTTCCTTGTTTTTCTCTGTTCGTTGAGGTTGAATCACTGGGATCGCTTTTTGGTGAATTTCATTTTTTGATGTAGCCTTCGTGTGGCGTTTGTAGCGAGAGGCCTTGTATTAATGTTATGTGAGGACCCCTCAAGGTTTGTGGAGGCCATTGTTTTTGGCTGTCCAAGGCAAGATTAGTTTTGAGGCGTTGCTGCTCTTAAAGATGTTTGCTTTTCTCAGCATCATTTTCTGGGTGCCAATTGGCACTGTAATGTTTAGAATCATTGCCCTCTGTCAATGCTTAAATTTTTGGTTGGGAAGCTAGGGGACTTTCAGGTGCTGTGTAACTAGGTTCACGCTCTATAAGTTTCATGCATATATAGATGCATACAAGCATACATACATAAATGCACACAAACATACATAAGTCCATGGTTGGTGTAACTGGTGGGTGCAAAGTAAATGGTGTCTGGATTTGCAACTTGATTAGTCAGCATCTGTCTTACTTCTCAACCAATCATTTTAGGAGCTTTCTGGGGTCTACAGGTATGGCAAAACTCACTGTGCAGCAAAGTGGAAATCATGTTGAGATTGGAGTTGCAGGCAGCTTCCTTTGATTTTGCTCACCACTTTCCTCCGGGTAATCTTTTATCCAGTTAACACGCAGTCTCTACATGGCAATGGAGAGGTCTTCGGCAACCTCGTATTTGTCTCTGAAGGCATTTACGGTGAGCTCAACATTTTTAGGGGACATATTACAGAGGCATTTAGTGGCCCTTTCTGTTAACCTTCAGTTCTTTGAAAGTAGTTGCATGGATGCCATCTTGTAAGGAGAGTACTTGTCTGGGTCTTAGCAGATACAAGAGTATTGTTACCTCTCTGTATTTAGGGGCGGCTCTAGGCTCATGGAGGCCCTGGGCAGGGAGCATAGGTAGGGGGCCCCGGAAGAGAGGGTCCGAGCGGGGTGGAGCCGGAGCCCAGTGAAGAGGGGGCGGGGGGGTCAGGGTGTTTGGAAGTGGAACAGAGCTGGAGGCCGCCAAATCCCTGCCAGGGGCTGCCACGCAAATATGTATCCATCCTCAGAGGATTCTTATAGTAAGGATATATATTGGCGTGGTGGCCCCTGGGGTTTGGTGGCCCTGTGCAGGTGCACAGCTTGCACATGCCTAAGGCCGCCCCTGCTGTTTTGTCATTGTACCAAGGTGAGTGGCGGTACGATTATTTACAAAATGTCCACCTCGATATATGCCTGGCTGTCGGTCCAATAGCGCCCTGACTCCGGGTGAGTGAGTGCGGGTTTATTTAGATTACACGATGTGGTAAATTAAATTACCTATACTTAATTTCTATGCGGTAAAGTTCAATAAGAATAACTCAGTCAAAAATGAGAGGCAGAGTCCGTGGCATTTGAGGTTATATGGGTTTTATTCCTTAAAAAGGAATTGGTTCGAACCAGGTATCATGTTCCATCACCACAAGGGTTCAGGAAGGGAATGGACATGGACATGGACATGTACAATGTTTTATTAACAGCATATCATATATATAGTCAAATGCCTATAGTGGTGATGAATGCAGAAGGCGTAACAGCTGAGAGAAATGAGATAAGAACACATGTGCGTAACAGAAGGCGTGCACGAGGGCGTACACGGAGGTGTGTACTAGACACGTCACAGAAAAACGTAACAGGTGGGTGGATCCATAGAAGAATCCTGCAGAGTCAGCAGAAATATGTGGCAGAGATGCGCGCGCAGCAGCATGACGTGTAATTGACGTTGAACTGGAGGGTGAAGGGGACTTGACATTTGCGCTATACGTGGAGACAGAAGTCTGGCGTGTCAGAACAACCTAAACCCAAATCATATCTAATATCTTGTGTTTGAGGAACTGTATTATCTAGAAGGAAAGGTCTCTCGGGCAGAGGCTATTCTATACTGACTGCTAGTGCGTGCATATGCGACTACGTGTCTACGTGTAAAGAAAGGGGCCATGGGCCTACCATGGTAACGGGAGCTATGAATTACTTGCATGGAGACAGAAAGGCCGGGCCCTTTGCTCTGCAGCTGGGAAGGATGTTTACCTAAACTACTAGACAGGAATGTATTTTCGAGGAGCGGAGCAGATAACTTGAAGGCTGAATGCAGTCTTGGCAGGCAAGCAGGCCGAGCCGGGCACCGCTCGCCGCACAGGGAGTAAGACAAGGGTCAGGGATACAGATGCAGGTCCAGGCTGCAGCTTCCAGAGGCAGAAGGCAGAAAGGGCTCGATGGCAGGAATCAGGGCCTAACTCGCCAGAGCCAGAAAAACGTGAAAGTGCACCATGTAAAGACGGTGGCAAGGCATACTTAGGAACTGAATATTCGACCCATTCATGGTGGATCTGAAAGAGGACATGTTAACGTTGGACGCAAATGTATTTGCGTCTTCATAGCTGGAAGTGGAGGGAACATACATGCACTTGCAGCACGTACATGGAGCCGTTGGGGTCTACGTTAGGGGACACAATTGACCATAAAAATTCATATTACCTCATTCCCTCCTTGTCCCCTACGGACCCTTCATGATATATCAATCCTCATTAATCTATCAATCTGTTCATGTAACATCATTTGCTCTTCTTTCTTTTTCTGACGTGATTTTGAACGTGGACTTGAATGAGGAATACATGATGTGGCGCACAAGCCGCAAATCGCTGGCCCACATTGCAGACATAGACAACAACTGAATACTATGAGAAGGGCTATTCCTAGGAAGGATAGGACTTTCCATCCCCAGGCTGATAACACGCTCCAGAACCAACCGGAACAAGTCCAGGTGCCTGGATTCTGGTGTATCTGACTTGCAATCTTGTGAAGACGGGTTATGGCTCTATATACTGATGGCGCGTTTTCTGGAAACACAGCAGCTCGATCCGATGACTCTACAGGCTCCGCCCCTATCGGCCAGGATGACGTCAAGGACAAGACGATTTTGAAGAACAACAATCCGCATAGCAGACTGCTCCTCTGTTAAGTTGCCTAGGGCGGAAGTAGTTTCATTCACTACTGCTTCAAGGGTTCTGGTTAATTTACGTATCAGTTTACTATTGAAGACAGCACCTAAGTAGGGAAAGAAACCTTTATTGAAATCTGTATACTGCTCCCATGCCGTTTCAGTATAGTCGACAATCGGGAGATCTCTCTGGGGTCTATTGTGTACTAGATGGGAGTCCCTATGATAATCAGGAGGGGCTAGGAAGACAGGTGGCAGAAGGAAGGCAATGTAACAAGTACCATCCCAATCTAGAGGTAAGCGTATATATGCTGTATGACCACAAACGAAATAGGAATGACGGGAAGCCTTGAATGTAGACTTGCCTTTATCACTAAAGTCAATCACAGTAGTACATGTGCTATGACCTAGGTGTACTGAACCATTCTTTCTGACACATAATTCACCTTTGACTGGTAATACTGACATAGCGGGCAAGACTGGTTCGGTTTCGGACTCAACATTCAGAATCATGAGGTTAAGTGTAAAGTTACCTAATCCATATACTTCGTTTTCTAGATCAGTCCCTGTCCTTTGGGGAAGACCCTCCTTGTCAGGGAAACATACTTTATGCAAAACTGTGTTCAAGTTTCCCCATACCCAGTTGCCCTGGTAAACTACGGAATCAGAATCTAGAGAGTTCATTATACTGAACCATGCACCACAGGAACCATTGTGTGTGAACGGGTACGGAAAGAGGGGCAGAACTCCCTTGTATTTCTGATAGGGAGGGAGTCGGCCACATATCCAACAATTAGTAGCATTGCTGGTCTGATGGGAATGGTGTAACATACTAATGAATGTATTGTTGCGCAGCGCAAGTCGGTAGGACAACTCATGCGGGGGCAGTTCACTGAAAGTGTGCTCGACAGTGTCATTTGAAGAAGAATGTGCACGTTTGAAAATAGGAAAATAAGCATGTAACAGTATACTTGCAGCAATAATCATGAGACTCAGAAAAAACATAATCAATAGTGTCACAATACAGTGACTGCGAAGTGATTTACAATATTCACGTTTCTTGAGCTGTTTCTGTCTATCTCTCTCTCTATTGGGGTCTAGGGGATACATGTCAGAAACTTGTCTAACCGATTCACCTAGGGGAGGACTTAAACAATTAAACTGTCTGACTTGCTAGACCTCAACTTTAATTTATACTCCTGAGAAGAAGTTTTCTCTGCCAGGGGGAGTTTTGAGTCAGTCTGTGGAGGAGGGCAGGGCTGGGAGTCTAAGTCTGGAGGCAGTCCATAATGTTTTTTAACATGACTCGAGTGAAGCCAGCCCTTGCGGCCCTCCACCTTGATCGCGGTCCTTGTTGTCAATAACACGAGCTTCGGCGCTTGCCAACGGGGCTCCAGCAGACTCCTCCTGTCGAAGTTCCGGACGTAAACCAGGTCGCCGGGAACAATCTTGTGGGGCTTCACCTCGGTGTTGTCGGGAAAGGCTGCAGCAACCTGTGAACGACATGATTGTAGTGCAGACATCAAGGAAGCAAGGTAATCTGTCAGCATGTTACAGTCAACATCAGTAATTTTTCTCGGCAAAGGCGTCCCCCACATATTCGGTGGCCTGCCAAAGACCACCTCGTACAGGGATAGCCCTGTTCGGGAGTGTGCTACCATTCTCATGTAAAAGAGTGCAACTGGTAAAGCTACTATCCAGTCGACGCCTTTCTCTCTACAGATCTTGGCAAGACGAATTTTCAGAGTTTGATTATGACGTTCCACAAGACCTGCTGCCTCGGGATGTCGGACACAGTGGAATTTCCATTGATAGCCTAGCAGGAGTGATACCTGCTTCATAAGCTCGGACGAGAATGGCTGACCGTTATCTGAGTATACGATACGGGGCAAACCATACCTGGGGAAAAATTCACGTACCAGCTGCTTGGCAGTGGTCGGAGCAGTGTAATCTGGGACTGGATATGCTTCTGTCCAACGGGAGAGTGCACATACAACTACGAGGACATATTTGAATCCTCGACAACGTTCCATCTGGATATAATCCATCTGGAGGACTTCAAAAGGGTGATCGGGAGGATGAAATCCACCTTGCTCTACGGGAATGCCTTTACCTGGGTTGAACTGACAACAGATCATGCAAGTACGCACTTTCTGTTTGGCTGCTGCTCGTAAATGCTTATTGAACCAAAGGTTTTGAATACTATCTAACATGGCTTTTTCTCCTAAATGTGCTGGACTATGTACTGTGTTAATGATAACTTGAACCATAGAGTCAGGGAGAAACCATATGGCTTTCCCCTTCGTCATCCATCCTTGTTCTGTCTGGATCCCTCCTAGTTCAATCCATTTCTTGATTTCATCTGGTGTAGCATGTGTCTGTATGTCAATTACATCTAGGGCGGGATCATTAACTGTCATGCAATGTGTTGGTGTCTGGACTATTGTCTTTGTCAAGTCAGTTGTGTAAGTCTGAGTCTGAGCTGTATGCTTGGCTGTTCGGTCTGCCAGGTCGTTACCCTGGGAAATGATATCTGTAACTTTCGTATGTGCCTTGCACTTCATGATGGATATCGCTGTAGGCAAATGTATTGCGTCTAACAGAGCTTGAATGAGGGGACCGTGTTGGATCTTGGCACCGTGAGAAGTAAAAAAACCTCTCTCTCGCCAGAGTACTCCGAAATCGTGTACAACTCCGAATGCATAACGTGAATCTGTATATATGTTAACTTTCTTGTTCTTTGCTCGAATACAGGCTTGAGTCAGAGCGATGAGCTCTGCTGCTTGAGCTGACAGGGTGTCAATACAATTTGTTTCTATGACTTCAGTTTCTGTCGTGACTGCATATGCGGCCACTAACTCTCCTATACTTGTTCTCATACATGAAACATCCACATAAAGTGTCAGGTCTGGATCTGGTAATGCGGTATCCGTCAAGTCTTGTCTGGGTTTCGTCGTGATGGTAATGACTTCAATACAATCATGTGCCAATGGATCTGTCTCGTTTAATGGCAGAAGTGTAGCAGGATTCAATGTATTACAACGTCTGATTTCTATGTGTGGCTGAAACAATGTCAATTCATAACCTGTTAGTCGTGCTATAGTCAAGTGTTGAGTCTGTGTTTGGTTTAAAAGAACTTCCACGGAGTGTGGAACTTGTACTGTCAATTGATGTCCTAACACTATGGAATCGCTTTGTCTGATTTCTAGAGCTGTCGCTGCTACTGATTTCAAGCACGCAGGCAGCGCCTGGGCTACTGGATCTAATGTACTAGAAAAATAAGCACACGGTTTGTGTGAACCTGCTTGATCCTGAGTGAGTACTGACAATGCAGTACCTTCGCGTTCTGTGACAAAAAGTGTAAAAGGCTTGCTGTAACATGGTGTCGCTAAAACTGGTGCTTGACATAGGGCTTTCTTTAAGTCATCAAAAGCTTGTGTATGTTCCTGAGTCCAAGGGAGGACAGTCGATGTCGCTGCCTCCTGGGTTGTCAACTGTATGAGTGGTTTGGCTAGAAATGCATACTGAGGAATCCATTGTCTACAGTAAGAAGTGAGGCCTATAAAGGCTCGTACCTCCTTTTGTGTCTTGGGTTGTGACATGTTTACAATTAACTGGATACGATCAGGTGTTAGCTGTCTCCCCCCTTTGGACAGCAAGTGCCCAAGGTAAACCACTTGCTGAACACAGAATTGCAGCTTCGAAGGAGACACCTTGTGTCCCTTGTCGGCCAAGAAATGCAAAACCGTCAGTGATGCTTGCTCACATTCAGGTTCACTTCGGGCGGTGATCAACAGATCATCGACATACTGAAGTAGGGCAGTGTTATCAGGCATGTGAATACTGTCAAGTTGTCTTTTCAGTGCTTGGCTATAGATGCTGGGGCTTTCTGTGAATCCTTGAGGTGCGCGTGCAAATTTGAAGCTTCGGCCATTTAAACAGAATCCGAAGAGATATTGGCTTTCCGGATCAATGGGGACACTAAAGAAGGCGTTCTTCAGATCAATTACTGTAAAGAACGTTGCCTCTGAATCAATAGCTGTCAATAATGAAGAGATGTCTGGAACCACAGGGTACTGTGGGACAATGCATTTGTTCAATTCTTGTAAATCAATAACTAATCGATAAACAGGAGGTGCATTTGGATCAGTACGTTTAAGAATCGGAATGATAGGGGAATTACATAAATTCGAGTCGGTTTCTACAACCACTCCTTGTTCAATGAGCTCGTCAATGATTTTCAGTAAAGCCACTACAGCATCTGGGGGTAACTTGTATTGTTGGATTCGTGGTAGTACCACTCCTGGCTTGAGTGTGACTCGATATGGTGTAATGTGCATACAACCTACATCAGTGGGGCCTTGTGCCCATAAATGTGCAGGAACATTCTGTAATCTGGGATCAATATCTCTCAACACATAGTGACCCTTAAAGTCACGCAAAAACAGTCTTACTCCTTCCGGAGAACAGCAAATCACAGCTCCTAGAGCTTTCAGTGTCTTGATACCTAACAAGTTTTCTGGACATGATTTTGTGAGTAATAGATCAGTAGTGCGAGACAATGGACCAACTAAAAGCGGTACTGGTTTCGATACTTCATTTACAATAGGCTTGCCTGAAAACCCAAGGGAAACATTCTGGGAGCCTGAGAGGGGTGCCCCTGGAACCTCGTCGTGGCTTATTGTTGTTCTGCTTGCCCCTGTGTCAATCAAAAATTTTCTATCTTTACCTAATACTTGACTATGTACGTAAGGACCCTCTTGATCTACAGGAACCTCAATAAGAGGCAAGCCAACTTCCCTCTCTAGGCTGTTTCATGTGTATCGCTGATAATCGGGATAATCAGTTTGGGCATACTGGTACATCTGCTGCGTTGCATGTTGTGTTGCGGCAATCGGTTGGGGCTGTGGTACCGCTACGGTCTGTACTGTCTGTTGTGGAGCATGCATAGGCTGGATACTCTGTGGTACTTGTTGTTGGACCTGGTCCTGTCTAGGTTGACGCGGTCTTTCTTTAGTTTTACCTGTAGCTATATTGTGTTTCAAAACTGCACAATCGTTTATATAGTGACCTGGCTGTTTACAATAGTTACATGTCCCTTTAACAGGAGCTGCTGAATTATTAGACTGTGGCATACCCTTTTTCTGACCGTCAGCTGGAACTGACTGAGCAACTAGCATTTTCATTTTCGTGTCTTTCATACGTCTTTGTTCGTGATCATGTTCTTCTCTAATTCTGTTCTGGTGGTATTGTAACATTTGTAACATTTGTGAAGGCGTGTTTGCTTGCCAGGTGCTCTCGACTTTCAGTACACGATTCTTAACTTGGGGCAGGGAATTTTCGACTAACTTGGATACAAAAAGGTGTGGATATGACTCGCTACTTGCTTTCAGTCCACTGTTAATAATAAAACATTTCTCAAATCGGGAATAAAAATCACTAGTGTCTTCATCGGGTTTCTGTTTGCAGGCTGAGATTGCATCCCAGTCCTCCTTTTTCGTTGCTAATAAACGTGGCAAGACTTGTACTAACAATCCTGGTAATGCTTTAGTTTTATCCCCAAGCCCTAGGCCTGGGGTTCGAGTATTTTCTTCGTTCTCTAATGCAGCCCAATCAATCTTTGCGTCTCCCACCTCCCATTCTTTTTCTTTGAGTTTCTCGTAAATACCGGCAGGCAGTAATACTTTCAATATTTTCATAATGTCGGGATAAGTATAATCACCCATGAGTAACATGTCTTTTATTTCACGGTGGAAACCTGCAGGGTCTTTATCGTGACTGGGCACTAGTTTCTTCATTTCCAATAATTCCATTTTAGTTATGGGCGTGTACACAAACACACGTCTAAAGGTATTATCAGTATTCCTGACTGGATGCACTTCTCGCAAGGGATTTTGTCTATCTATGTAAAACATTTTTCTTTCTGGGGGTGGAGCTGAAACAAACTGTGGATTCAGGAAGGCACTATATCTGTGTCGATGTTCTAGAATTACCTTAATTAAGTCGGTACCCAGGCCCCTCCATTTATTCATGAGTAACTCTATTAGTACATCAGGTAAAGGACCTGGATCAGAATGTTGGCTCTTATACAATATAAGGAGATGTTGTATCATGTACATACTAGCTAGTCGCTGTTCATCTGGGGAAAGATTCAAAAAGGTCTGCGCTAATGCGTCATCACTATATTTATCAGAATTGTCAGCCCATTGGACTGCTGACCTGGCTAATTCTTGTTCATCCATGGAATCGAGTACATGGTACCCCATTCGTTCTTGAAGTATTTTATCGGTAGCCTGAAATAAATGTTCAGGAGTCTTCGGGTTTGACATAGCAGAGTGAAAAAGTCTCTTGCTTTCTGGGCGTATCGGCTTATTAAAGGATCTACCCTTTCCTACATATGCTATCGTACCTGTGTCTACTTCTACTTCTAGCTCCTCCTCCTCTGAGGAGTCATTCTTGTTATTATCTGCTTCACTTTCAGCTTTCTCTTTTGCATGAAATAGTACTATTTCTTTTCGGATCTTTCTGTACATGGCTTCTATACATTTCTGTTTATCATGTTTTCCGTCTGCAATATTCTGACCCCATGTAGTTAGTACCTCCATCTCATCTTTATCTACACCAGGCCTGTCTCGTTCTCTTATAAAACAGTTTATGAGGAATTTTAAAATCATACTTTGGATGTCTACTTTCTGGTGTGCCATGGCCTCGTGAATGCATTCCTGACCCTCCCCTGTCTGAACAAAATGATATATCCTGTCTAGACAATCTTGCATTCCTGGAAATAAAACCAAAAAGTTTGCAGCACGTCTTATACGTATTGAGGCTAATATCATGGAATCGTCTTTGCCTGGTACTGGGTCATATCTACAGTCTGTAAGGTACTCTTTAAGTTTTTCCATTGGGACAGCTCTCGGGGTACGTTGCTTTGCTAGTTCTCTAATAGTTAATCGCTGTACTGGTGGCGGGGTGTGGTAACCTCCTGAGGCGCCTCCTGAGGCTGAGGCTTGAGCATGATCTGTTTGTAGGGTCGTGTCAGACCCGAAAAGATTATGCGGATTAATAGGGTTAATGGGGGGTGCAGGAAGTGGTGGAGGAGTGGTCTGTCGATGGGGAAGGTTATTAGGGGGTGGTATAGGTGCAGGTGGAACATTGGTGTATGCGGGTGCTACATCGTCTAAATAAGAAGAAAGGAAAATCTCTGCTGCGGTCTTGTGACGTACTTTAGTCGGAACCAATGGAGGGGGCTGATCTTTCGGTACTTCCGGGGTCGCCTTGGGCAGGCCCTCGGCCAGGACTGGATACAATCCTGTCATAATAGCGTTACTACGTCTATCGTGTTGTTCCATTCTAACTCGTTCTCCTTCTTCTAGTAGTTCTTTTTCCTTGGCTTTTTCGGAATCCTCTCTACTTCTCTCTGCTTTTCTGAGTGCTTTCTCTGTCCGTCTGTGTGATTCTTTACGCCATAATTCAATGGCATCCTTCTGTGACTGTCTGGCTTTCTTTTTCCATAATGCTTCTTCTACTCTCATGATGCACTCGGCATCCCATGTCCCTGTAACGGGCCATCTCTGATTCTCTGCTAGATCTTTGGTGTAGTCCACCCACAAGTCGAGATATAATACAGCATCTAAGCCGTGCTTGTGGTACATAAAATACCCTGGAGTGTCCCTGGGTGGGATGGGAACAGCTTCCTCGAGTATCCCTTTTCTAGTTCCTATCTGTTTCAATTTCGAAAACAGCGGCATTTCTCAGCCGTGATACTTGATACGTGATACTTACTCGGACTTGGACACAACTAATACAATAAACACAGTAAATGAAAATCAAACAATCACTCATACCACGACATTTAAAACACATTGAAACATTTCGGAAAACATTTTCGGAAAACGAACAATAACTTGATAGCGGAATACTGGATATACTGCTAAACAGTACAGATACACTGCTAAACAGTGCAGACCGGGTCTGTGTACCCAAACTCGTCTTGACCGGACACAAATTAATGCACCCGTCTAGATGCATCCCCAGCAACGGTACTCACCGGGAAGCACGGAACGGAAGGCCTCGGAAACTCGACACTGGACTGGACCGGACTGGACTCGACTCGACCTCGATTCTGGACTTAGGTACTTCGGAACTTAGGAACTGGTGGGCCTCTGAACACCTCGGACCTTGCTCTCTCGGCTGGGCTCTGGTCGGGATCCTCCGCACTCCTCACCGCCTCGTCTGGGTGTCGATCGCAGCCTCAGTCACTTCCGTTGGCCTGAGGGAGATACAGGAAATCCTGCGGGTACGCGTAGTTGTCCTTCACGGCTGTGGCAGGGGACCAGGCCTGCAACGCACCGCCGGCGCGTAAGGTGGGGGAGGGGTCCCTGTTCGGGCGCCAATTATGTGGTAAATTAAATTAGCTATACTTAATTTCTATGCGGTAAAGTTCAATAAGAATAACTCAGTCAAAAATGAGAGGCAGAGTCCGTGGCATTTGAGGTTATATGGGTTTTATTCCTTAAAAAGGAATTGGTTCGAACCAGGTATCATGTTCCATCACCACAAGGGTTCAGGAAGGGAATGGACATGGACATGGACATGTACAATGTTTTATTAACAGCATATCATATATATAGTCAAATGCCTATAGTGGTGATGAATGCAGAAGGCGTAACAGCTGAGAGAAATGAGATAAGAACACATGTGCGTAACAGAAGGCATGCACGAGGGCGTACACGGAGGTGTGTACTAGACACGTCACAGAAAAACGTAACAGGTGGGTGGATCCATAGAAGAATCCTGCAGAGTCAGCAGAAATATGTGGCAGAGATGCGCGCGCAGCAGCATGACGTGTAATTGACGTGGAACTGGAGGGTGAAGGGGACTTGACATTTGCGCTATACGTGGAGACAGAAGTCTGGCGTGTCAGAACAACCTAAACCCAAATCATATCTAATATCTTGTGTTTGAGGAACTGTATTATCTAGAAGGAAAGGTCTCTCGGGCAGAGGCTATTCTATACTGACTGCTAGTGCGTGCATATGCGACTACGTGTCTACGTGTAAAGAAAGGGGCCATGGGCCTACCATGGTAACGGGAGCTATGAATTACTTGCATGGAGACAGAAAGGCCGGGCCCTTTGCTCTGCAGCTGGGAAGGATGTTTACCTAAACTACTAGACAGGAATGTATTTTCGAGGAGCGGAGCAGATAACTTGAAGGCTGAATGCAGTCTTGGCAGGCAAGCAGGCCGAGCCGGGCACCGCTCGCCGCACAGGGAGTAAGACAAGGGTCAGGGATACAGATGCAGGTCCAGGCTGCAGCTTCCAGAGGCAGAAGGCAGAAAGGGCTCGATGGCAGGAATCAGGGCCTAACTCGCCAGAGCCAGAAAAACGTGAAAGTGCACCATGTAAAGACGGTGGCAAGGCATACTTAGGAACTGAATATTCGACCCATTCATGGTGGACCTGAAAGAGGACATGTTAACGTTGGACGCAAATGTATTTGCGTCTTCATAGCTGGAAGTGGAGGGAACATACATGTACTTGCAGCACGTACATGGAGCCGTTGGGGTCTACGTTAGGGGACACAATTGACCATAAAAATTCATATTACCTCAACTGGGCGATGCTCCTAATGTTCCTGTATGTAATCATGGTAGCGAAGCTATTTACATACGATAAACTGGGCACAAAATAGAAAATTAAAGTCATCAAACAACCAAACGTTATTATTGTTTGTATTAGCATTTGCGACCGTTAGGATATAAGAACAACAATATTCACTCGAGTGTACTCCTGCGTTTGCAAGGGCAAAATGTTGTAAGCTTCTCCCTCCAAATGTGTAAATTGTCATGCAGTTAAGGCTTACTCCAGGATGTGGTAAAGGGACTGGAACGTAAACACAGTACGACACAGTAATCACGTGCAAAAACCTTCCTACCTAGCCACATATCATCTTCTAAATTGGATATTTTAGAGGAGAGGGTTAAGAAATGAGGATTCAATCTTAATAAAACTGCTTTGCCTCTGATAGTTCAACTGCTTCCCAGCGAACATCTGATGATGGGTCGGTGTTTTTCAAGTGTATCCCTTGAGCACTCACATTTTGCGGTTGCATACATAAGTAGAATCATCTTTTTAGGTGTTTGAGCACTGTGGAGTATGTGTTCCTTCTGATCCCATTATAAAATGTGGACTATAGATCCCAGCCTCCAAGGCAAACTCTGGAATGGACACTCTACTCAGGCCTGGCCCTGAGACCCTTGATAGCTGTGCCCCAGACATGCAAAGTTGCCTGCGAGATGACACACAGTAAGAGAGGCACATATATAGAGACGTCTAGACACAAAACGATGAATAAAAGGATTTATAACCATACTGAGAATGATTTGCCTCTGACATCTTGACTTCTCTATGGCCTATGGACTAACCTAAGAATTGTGTCTAGACGTCTCCATATATGTGCCTCTCTTACTGTGTGTGTATTTGTTGTATTAAGGACCACCAACGGTGGCTGGTCTTGAGAGGTGGGCACGTATTACGAGACCGGTTAGGAAACATTAACTGAGTTTCCATTATTTTGTGTAGAACACAGGTATAGGTGCGGCATTGCATATCCTGCCACCGTAAACCAGTGTGTCAGAATGGCCTGCGAGATGATAAAGAACCGTCAATCACCCTAATCCCCCACAGATAATACCGCCCAAAAGTCAAATAGCTCAGGATTGTGAAAGGGCAGTTCAGTTCAAGACAGCCGGGACAGGTATGCAGTTGAAGCCCAGCATAAGACTGAGGACAATCCAGAGCAGACGAGGGGCAGAGCCTTGGCCTGCTGCAGACAGGCTTTATGACAACCACGCACTGTGGTTTGGTGGTGGTGCGGCGCAGCAGTACCTCAAGCAGTCATGTACTGGACTGATGTTGGTCCCAGGAGGCCGGTCTGAATAATTGAACAGAAAGTGCATTGTATTGACATTTATGGAGTTCCTTTTATCCCTGATGATGGGCTGGTGTGCTTTGTGGACAGGTAGAATGGCACTCCATGGCAGACATACATTAGAAACATGTGCAATGCATTTCAAGTTACAATTTGGAATGCCGTCTAACACTCAGTGGTCTCATGGTCAGTTGGTGACTGTGGCACAGAAATCAGGGCTTCATCCTGCGGAATGGATTTTTCTCACACACCTTGAAGTCAGGAGGAAGACGTTGAGTCTCTCAAGATGCGGCAATGGCATGCAAACATCTCCACGGGGCAGTGAATATTAGCACGTCCAGCCCCAAACCAGCCCTCGGCACCCATGAAAATTGTGAGTAGCCTGCAGAGACAAAATGGGCCTTAAAAATAAATACCAGGCAACAAGAATATTGTTATCAGTCAATCAATCAATTAGGGTTTTGTTAAGTGCACCACTCACCCGTTAGGGTCTCAAGGCACAAGGGGGAGGGGAGGAGCAGTTCCGTTGGGGTCATTTGAATAGCCAAGTATTGAGGTCCTTCCTGAACTGCAGCAGTTTGGGGCTTGGCAGAGGTGGAGGGGGCGGTCGTTCCAGGTCTTGCCTGCAAGGTTGAAGGACCTTCCACTTGTTCTGTTCCTATAGAAGCGTGGGATGGTAGCCAGAGCGTTGTTGGTGAACAGAGGTTTCTATTGGGGGCAAGGAAGGAGAGACGGTTGTTAAAGTATTGTGGTTCGATGTTGTGAAGGGCCTTGTACGCGTGCATGAGTAGCTTGAAAGTTACCCCTCTTTCGACATGGAGCCAGTGCAGCTAACATCGGTGTTGTGTGATGTGGTTGTGCCTGAGTATGTCAAGGATTAGTCTGGCTGCGGCCTTCTGAATGGTCTGGAGCTTGCAGAAGAGTTTTTCGCTGATTCTGGCACAGAGTGCGTTGCTGTAGTCTAGTCTGCTGGTGTGTGACCATTTTTCTGGATTCGGAGGGAATCCATATGAATGTTTTATTGTGTATGAAAGCGATGTTGAAACAGGTCGAGGAGACGGCATTGATCTGGTGGTTCATCGTGAGCCATGAGTCCAGTATGACGCCGAGGTTACGTGCATGGTCTGTCGGGGTGTGTGGGTTTCTGAGGGGCAGCACCAGGTCCCGTCCCAAGCTGAGGGGGTAGAGCGAGGATGAGAACTTCTGTTTTCTCTGTGTTGAGTTTCAGGCAGCTGCTTTTCATCCAGGTTGCGACAGCTGTCATCCCTTCTTGGAAGTTGTGCCTGGTGATAGGTGAAGGAGAGGATGAGCTGGATGTCATCGGCATAGGAGATGATGTTGTATCCATGGTTTCTGATGATGGTAGAAAGGGGGGCCATGTAGATGTAGAAAAGTGTGGGGCTGAGGGAGGATCCTTAGGGTACTCCGACTCTGGTCTGTGTCGGTTCTGAGAGGTAGGACAGGGGTCTGACCCTCTGTGTTCTGCCTGTAAACAGTAAGAGCGAAACAAAGACCGGCCTATCAATGGCCAGCGCTCTTAGCTACCAGAGCTGAACTTGACATGGGGCAAACTTACCACCTCTATCCGGGCGTGCTCTTGTGTCTCTACTGGGTTTCATGGAGAATAGTGGGTTCCCTGACAAACTGGTTTCCAATGTCAAGTCCTGGCTCTATGTAACATAACATAGCATAACATATAACATAACATAACATAACATAACATTACATTGCATAAAAAATGTGGCCTCTGGGTTTGAGGTGACCTCCATTACCTCAACAGTAGGTGGCGTCTTGCTCTCTGACATGTCTAATATTGTGGTGCCCCAGAACAGGCCAAATATGTTCAGAATTCCGAGTTCCAGGCTTGTGACTCCTCCATCGTTGACACCTGAAATCAGGTACTCATTCAATAACATAAACATCAGAAGCAGAACCTCGTGTCTGGTCTTCATAGTGGGTAATCATCAGCATGGCCATCAAAGCCTACAGGGCAAGGAGAAATATGCAGATAGTGAGCGGCTGATCACACTGTTAAGCCTCTTTGCAGGCACTGGGCTGCATGTGCCACCCAATGAGCCCTGCACTGCAGCAAACAGGCACCAAACCTAAATGGCACACGCATACCTCTACACAGTTAAACACATATACAGGGTTGTGCAGGGTACCTGTGTGTTCAAGCAATTCAGCACAATAGTACTGGGTGACACATTTCTTGGGGTGAAGTGGATCACTCACTGTCCATAAGACTGCTGAGTGAAGAGTGATACACAATGTGCATGCATAGCCAGGTGGGGAGAAAAGAATACGCTCTCCTTAGCTGCTTCGAACCCTCGATTAGCTGCACCGAAACAAGCAAGTGACAGGAGGCATCACGGGGCAGAGAGCTCACAAATACAGGGATAACCTCTCCTTTGTACAACAGCGTGACAGACAGGCAGACACTCCCCATCCATGGCTGTCTGCAGGTCACGGGAATGCTGGCCAGTCTGCCTCGGTCTTCCATCCTTCTAAGGTGGGTAAATCAATTACTATTAAAGTGGATAATAGTGTCATAAAACTTGTTATGCACCGCGCTTCGGAGAAGCAGCAGTGCAGCATTAAGGGATACATAGAAAAAGCTGTGAATATTGATACATTCAGCCAATTAAAAACTTTGAAAGAAGTGTTCAAAACGAAGAGGTCATAAAGTTGGGAACGCATTCCGAAAAGATTTTATAATATGGTGCACATCAAATAAATTGTGTAGTACATTTATGCATGCCTCTTTTCAACAATTTTCTGCATCCGAAATAGAACAATGTTTCTACTGGGCAAAGTACTTTTGGGGGAAACACGCCCCTTGCTTTAATCAGACAAATAAGCATTCTTTAGCCATAAAATATAAACCAGTGTGTTTTTTTAAAGCTTCACTGTTTGTTGGTAGGCACCTATAATAATTATCTCTCACATCTACTTTTTCACTAACAAGCTAGAGAACAAATGCTGTAAAAACACCACCTTTTTTTTTTTTTTACAAATTAGTTTAAGGAAAGCCGTATGCAGCAGTTTCATGAGCCCGGTCTTGAATGAGCTCAAGAGGGTCTCATTAATGGCTTATTGTTTTTGGGTGAAGTTGGCAACTGGAAGAGGAGTTTGCTCTCATGCTAAAGTGTCCTCTGGTGTGAACTGAACGCACTGCCAGTTGGGATGTGTAAACACAGTGACGGGAAGGATGCATACACGCTGCCTGTTCCAACCGAAGGAATACATCGCAGCAGCAGAGTGAACCTACAGTGTTCTAACCCAAACAGCGTCTGAATCCATAATTGCTTTTCTGCGCCCTTGTCTGGAGAAGCACATTGGGTTGCGAGTTCTCTTACCCCCCCCTCCTCCCCCCACCAACAGCATTAATGTTTATGTTTATGTTTTTGAGATTTTTATTGCGCACAACTACCCGAAGGTGTCTCGGCACATATCAGACTGCCTAGGGCGGAGAGCTACCAAATAGATCATTGATTAAATAACCAGGAATTCAGGAGTTTACGGAAAATGATAAGAGTGGGACTGGTTTTGATAAAAAAAGGAAGAGAGTTCCACAGTCTGGGGGTTGCCACTAAGAAGCGTCTGTCTCCCCAACTGGTGGTTCTGGTACGTGGGACGGGGAGGAGGTGAGTATTTGCCGAACGAAGGGATCTTTGAGGCGCGTAGATCCGAAAGGCCTCTTTGAGAAACCTAGGTCCTGAGTCGTGAATGGCTTTATAGGCAATGCATAGTGCCTTGAACTTTATCCGGCTCCTGACTCTGAGCCAATGTAGGTGACGTATGGCCAGAGAGGTCGGGCGGCGGCTGGGAATGTCTAACAAAATTCTGGCCGCTGGATTTTGCACCGTTTGTAGTTTGGTTAGGGTCTGTTCTTGCGTGCCTAGGAAGAGGGCATTACCGTAATCCAATTTAGAGAATACGAGGATGGTGTTTCTTTCAGGCACATAAGTGTTATCAACACCTTCCCTGCTTAGACATGTATGGCCTGTGACTTCCACCTACATTGGACATACGTCCCCTTTAAAGGTCAGGCCTGACGGTGCAGTTGTCTCTAAGACATAATGCCACCAACTCTAGTATATACAGAGAGTGGTGGACCCGACGCAGCACGGAGGAGTATTACTTTCTCACTTCTACTAATGACTACTAGGCGTGTCAATCCACCTTTCAGGTATTGTTTCTGTTTTAAGACATGAGGGAGTAATTTACACCTATTCTCAATTATCATTCTGTGGCATTCAATTCTAAGTCGTTTCGTGTCTATATATGTATATTTAAGTTAATTACAATTATTTGAAACAAAAAAGGTTCACCACAAGATAAATGTGCACATCTCATCATGTACATATATGTATATATTGCTACTTCTGTGGGGATTTATATGGAGGGGTTTACTCTAGGTTAAGTGTTAAGTGTTTATATCAATGCATAAGTTAAATTCAGTTTTGTTCTAAAATAAAATACTTACTTCAACCTTGACCAACCTTCCTCTTTCTGACTCACCTCAAAACTTTCTGACTTCTATGAACTCCCAAACATCCTTTTCAAACGTACCCCTCCTTTTTAGGTTTCGCTGGGGGGCGGAGCCGTTAGGCTCCTCCTCCAGAGAAATCTATTGAGTACAGTAAGGCACTCTGGAACACGCCCCCCGTCCCATTGGCTAGCTCCATAAATGGAGCCTAGCCATTGGACGAGGGGCCTGTCCATCAATGCCGGACCAGACACGGGGGCGTTCCCGAGATTCTTTGGCTTTTGCCGACGTCACGCGACGCCGGGAACGCCCCCGAGTCTGTTCCGGCATTGCCGGCACCTCCCTTGCTGCTCGGGTCTCCTTATTTGTTCCTAGCTGCCCCTCTCCCGCCTCCCTCGTCCTCTCCCGCCTCCCTCCCGCCGTTCGTGTACTCTCCCGCCTCCCTCGTCCTCTCCCGCCCCCCTCCCGCCGTTCGTGTACTCTCCCGCCCCCCTCGTTCTCTCCCGCGCTTGTTCCTGGTGCCCGTCTTCTGCTCCGGCCGGCCGTCGTCAGCTCTCTCCTCCCCCTTTCCCGCCCCCTCCCGCTTCTCTCTGATGCCCGCCTTCTGCCCCGGCCGGCCGTCGTCAGCTCTCTCCTCCCCCTTTCCCGCCCCCTCCCGCTTCTTTCCTGGAGGCTGAGCCTGGACACAGCTCCATGGAGGCGGGCGGGACACAGCGGCTCCGTCTGGACCTCTCCCGGGCCGCTCCAGCCCCCCCCAGGCTACAAACACCGCTTGGCTCTGCAGGCATGGACCGCCACCACTGCACCTCCCCTGCCCCCGTCCGTGCCGACTGGCACTACCAGTTCCGAGTCATCCTGCTGGGGGACGCCACGGCGGGGAAGACGTCGCTGGTGCAGCGCTACACCGAGAAGTCCTTCCTGGAGCAGGCGGTGTGCACCCTGGGCGTGGAGTTCCACGTGAAGATGCTGACGCTGGCGCCCGGCGTGCGGGTCAAGCTGCAGATGTGGGGCACTGCGGGGCAGGAGCGCTTCAGGTGCATTACACGGTCTTTCTATCGTAATGCTGTTGGTGCTCTCCTGGTCTTTGATCGGAGTAATCGGTCCACCTTCCTTTCCTTGGACGACTGGTATATGGAGGCCATGAATGTGCTTTCCGAACGGGCTGTCTTTGTGCTGGTGGGACAGAAAAGCGACCGGGATTCTGGCTATCTTGTGCCTAGTGAGGAGGCTGCAGCCTGGGCTGCTCATCTGGGCATGACCTACATCGAAACATCAGCCAAGAGCAACTTAAACGTAGACCACCTATTCCACACCCTTGCAACCAAAATCTATGATGCGGTCACCCATGGGGCTGTAGACCGAGGTATGGTTGTCCCTTCTGAAGGCTGGGATGGAGTGAAGGTGGTTTTTAGGGTTCATAACTTCACTCCCAAGAAAGAAAAGACTGCAAGCCAGTGCCAGTGCTGAGTGGGACAATAATGGGACACTTCTATTGAAGGCTATTAGGAAAGAAGTGCAGTTCATCACATGTTGCTAGCACCGGACGCTTGGTGAAGAAGTGTAGTGCCAAGAGGGAAAGTTGAAGAGTTGGCAATGAACATTGATAGCAATAACTGTAATCAAGGTGGCGAGGACCACCTCCAGCTGTATAAATAAGAGGGGTAAGCCTGTGCAGTCGGGATGATGTTTACACTACAGCATTTTTTATAAACTGTTCTTAATATTTATTTTATAATTTTATGTATCCACAATCCATGTACTTTAGTATAAGTGGGAGGGAGAACCTTCCACCGAAGTGCCGCCTGCTGGGCCATCTCAATTAAAGGGGTTTCCTCTTTGTGCTGCTAGGATGAGAACCAGGAAGGATGGTGGGAGTGAGGCCCCAGTGGGGTGTTTAGCTGAAGACACTGCTAGTGTGATGGTCTGAGTGAATGTCCCAGTAGTGTCATATCTAGTGCTCTTGGGAACAGGACACTGGTGGGTGCTAATGATGCCTCCCCACTGGCATAGAATGGGGTTCTTGGCAGAGTGCTCAGTGCTGGGGTGACTTGCTCAAGAGGTTGTCTGTCTGGGACTCGACTGGGTTGCAATAGCAAGATATTTGGTGCAGGCCCTGAGGGATGGCTTGTGCTGTGATTTGGCAGGTGAGCTTTCATTTAAAGCCTGCACTGCCTATCGTGGGTGTGTGAATAAAAATGTTGCATTGTTTTGAGAAAAAGTAAGAGGGTACAACATATGTATGTGTGTGTGTGGGTTGATGCGCATGCACCAAAGGCCAATTGTCTGTGTAGCATTGGTTTAAAGTAAAGCTTCAAACTAGTGCAACCCAAGGGTTTGTTCAAATTATTTGTAACTCTGTTCCATTAGACTTTACATTTGTGAACTCCAAGCCTTCTTTAGCCTTCCCTGGGACTTGTACCCGACTTTACAGATCTCGGAGGACGCTCAAATCCATTTACTGTGATTTTTCTTTTGTTGTGTGAACTAACTTTCAGCCCTTGGAGAAATCCTATTTGCCAAAACTTTTATATTTAATTACTGTTTTTATGTGTTTTTATGTTGCTCTTTCTCCTCTGTCCTAAAATGTGAAACAGATGTACCACAGGAGTTTGTATATTTTAATGATCTAATTTTGTATGGTGTGGCGGATCCACTATCTTTCCGATCTTCCCGGATTCTTAATCGCTCTCTTTTGTATACTTGGCCTTATTGGTATATCGGCTTTGCCTCCCCGCGGGACGTTCCAAACTCGGTCTCTCCACCCGAGGATACATGCCACAGATCACAAGGTGAGAGAGAGAGGCTGGTGCGCGGGAGTCCTTGGCCGGCAAGGGTCTGCTCGCTCTAATTCCGGGTGCGGCACTTACCCCTCCCGAGCCTCCCTCCTTCTTGCCCTGCTGACATGTCACTTCTCGGTTAGACCCCATTAGAGGCGCAGTCCGCTGTCGCTCCGCGGGGCCGGGAGTCAGTCCTGCTGGGATATGATCCGGCAGACCCGAGGTTGCGGCAGACATCACCTGCCTGCTGATGGAGGCTACACACGGTGTCTGTCAGCTATGAGGAGGCAGAGCACGCCTCCGTCTGCCCCTCCGCCACACCTGGAGCTGCGCGAGCAAGTGCTCACCTCGGTACTTAAATATAGACTGCTTGTGCCTCTGTGTGCCCCTGCTTGTGCCTCTGTGTGCCCCTGTTGTCTGCTTGTGCCTCTGTGTGCCCCTGTTGTCTGCTTGTGCCTCTGTGTGCCCCTGTTGCCTGCTTGTGCCTCTGTGTGCCCCTGTTGCCTGCTTGTGCCCCTGCTTGTGCCTCTGTGTGCCCCTGTTGCCTGCTTGTGCCCCTGTTGCCTGCTTGTGCCTCTGTGTGCCCCTGTTGCCTGCTTGTGCGTGTGTTGGGGGGGCTCTGTTGGTGTGTGTGGGTCTGTGTGTGTCTGTATGTGTCTGTATGTGTGTCTTTGTGTGGCATTTGCCAGAGATTAAACTATTGGCATTGTAAATGACAATGCCATTTATTTATCTGTTGTGAAGACCAACACATAAATACAAATTTTGTCATTTACAGTGCCAATAGCTCAAACTTTTCAAAAGGCGAAACCATTGCATTGTAAATGCTTGTTTAAGTCTGGCATTTGCCAAGACCTTTTGATTATACTAAAATATGTGCAATATTCTTACA
This sequence comes from Lissotriton vulgaris, assembly GCF_964263255.1. Classification (NCBI taxonomy): domain Eukaryota; kingdom Metazoa; phylum Chordata; class Amphibia; order Caudata; family Salamandridae; genus Lissotriton; species Lissotriton vulgaris. The sequence goes on from NC_141689.1 coordinate 483,252,359, forward strand.
GAAAGGGGCTTTCAGCCACCTCTCTTCATCTATAAGTCTGTTGTTGTGTCTCTTCCACCCACTACAGCATATAGTATGGGGCAGTGGGTTAGCCTACTTAAGCCATTGGCTACCTTGACTTTGAGTGACTCCATTTTGCTCTCTCAAAGAGAGCACAGCCATACACAGGCTAGAGCTTTTGTTTTTACTTTATAATTACTTTAGTGTTGCCTCTATGATGAACATTCCATCTATATCAGATACAATCTTCTGCCAATGCTGTTGTAATTTCCTTTTAGAGTTTTTTACTTTTCTGATTGCTACACTGTCACAGCATACCTGAACAGATTGTGTCCATTTGAAACTATTCTGTATTAAGTTATCCTTAAAAAATATTTTACACATTCTTTCTTTCTTTCTTTCTTTCTTTCTTTCTTTCTTTCTTTCTTTCTTTCTTTCTTTCCTTCTCCTTCTCTCTTTCTCTTTCCTTCATTCTTGCAGTCTTTCTTTCATGTTTCTTCCTCATTTCTTTCTTTGCTTATTTATTTTCCTTTGTTTATTAGTTTTTTCTTTCCTAGTTTCTTTCTGTTTCTATTTTTGTTCTTTCCATTTTCTTTCTTTCTTTCTTTCTTTCTTTCTTTCTTTCTTTCTTTCTTTCTTTCTTTCTTTCTTTCTTTCTTTCTTTCTTTCTTTCTCTATTTCTCCATATTTCATTCTCACCTTTCATTCCTTCGTTCCCTTTCTTTTTCCTTCTCTCTTTCTTTCTCCTCCTTTCTTTCTCTCTCTCTCCTTCCTCCTCTTTCCTTCTCTTTCTTTCTTTCCTTTACTTTCATGGCTCTGCATGTTTGTTCCCCTTTCGATGCATTGGTTCCTTGCAGATATTTTGCTTGTATGATCACAGTTATTATTTTCTTACTAGTTGAAAGACTAGTTAAACTTCTGTGATGCCTGAAATAATTATCTGTAATTTTAGATATCCGAAAAAAAATTACTCCTTTCTGTGTAAATTTGAACAGTAAACAATTAAGCCAACTCAACAAAATCTGAGAGATGACAACTGACAAATACCCTTTGAAACAACACTGTATTTAACGCTTGGCGATATCATGATGGCAAAAATATATTGGCCTTAGTAAACCAGAAGCATAAACGGAATGTGGAAGAATATGTGAAAAACTAGCTTACTATTAACAGTTGTTACCAGTCAGCATCGGACATAGAAATGAGGAACAGCTATCTGAAGAGATCCAAGCACATACCCTAAATCCCCTTATCAAAGTCTACAAATGCAAAGAGAGATGTACATAAGTCCTGCTCTCCCACTACCAACTAGCTCCTCTAAAAATGCAGAGGAGCTGCCAAATTGGAGCCTGTAGATCTCAACATCTAAACTATAATTTAGCATTGGGTGTTTGTGAGCCTCCCCCAAGTAGATGGAAAAAAGTGAAATAAGTGAAAACAAATTCTCGCTGTCCCGAAGTGGCAAAACCAAAACCTTTAAAACATGAAAGGTTTCCAGTCATCATCTCGTTGGCAAGCCACCAGATCTAAATATATGTTTATTACATGGGAGACCGCAGTCCCTGTAAAAACGCCACTCTATTATTTTCTTAGTGACAAACCTGGTCGCCAGTTGTAAGAAAATATGTAGCCCTTTAGCTGTAATAAATTAATACAATTGATTTCTGATGTCAAAATACCTGCTGCTATTGGCCATGGAGCCACAGGCTTGCAAAGCCCAGACGGGGAACTTTTATCAAGGCCTGGAGGGTTTTTGAATGAACATGGCATGTAGCGCTATATGGAGACAACTTATTGATGTTTCTTAGGAACATGGGGGAAGATCTTGCTGGAGCCAGTGAGTTGCTACTAGGGCTGGACTGGCCATAACGGGCACCGGGGAATCCCTGGTGGCCGGTTATGGGCCCCTAGGGGCCGTTTTTGTTACAGGGCCGTTTTTGCAGGATAGCAAAATAGGCCAAAACCGTCCCGGCAAAGAGCTCGGCGGCACCTCCAAACTCCCCCCTCCCCCGAGTGGGGAGGGGTAGCCAGCCGAGCACTTTGCCATGGCCGGTTTTGGTTCCCAGTCCGGCCCTGGTTGCTACTGGCTCTGGCGAGAGTAGTGGGCCTAAAGGTAAACTGGGGGAAATCATGCCTATTCCCGGAGGCGCAGGAACAAGAGAGACTATAGGAGGTGGAAGATGTAACACCGGAAAGCAGATGCCTTCCATACCTAGGGGTGCAAATATACAATCACCAGGCAGGCCTGTTAGAAGGCAATGTAGGCGCAGCCCTTAGAGGGGTGAAAGGCTAGTTTCAATTTCTGGGGGACCCTGCCCCTTTCGGTGACTGTCAGGATATCACTCCTGAAAATGGTGACGCTCCCGCGACTCATACTTTTTTTGGGGTACTACCGGTTTGGGCCCCGGCAGAGACATTTTGACAAATCCGGAAAATGGTAACGGAGTACCTGTGGGGCGCGGGGAGACGCAGAGTAGCCCTGTCAACATTGATGAGGCCAAAGGAAGAGGGGGGATTGGCTGCACCAGACTTTGAGTATTATTACATAGCAGCTCAGCAGCAATGGCTTACGAAATGGATGGCAAGTCAGGTACGGGGGACTGTACAACAGGGGGACGGATGCCCAAATCTGAAACTCCTTTCAAGGATAGTGCTGAGACTACCCACTAAAGACAGAGACATCTCTGCAGAGTTAAAAGTGGCTCGCAAATGTTGGGCCACAAGTTTGCAGAGGTCCAAAACCAAGCGTCCATATTGTGATGCTTGACACGAATGTTGCCTCAGAAGTACCAGGAAGGTGATGCTCTTTCCACTGTCTCCCCTAACCGGTTCACCACCTGCCAGAATAATATCACTGAGCAAGGATAGTGATGCCCGTCAAGGGAAAACAGGGAGACAAAATAAGGAAAGTGGGGGAAAAAATATACAGGTTTCTTCATACACAGGAGGAGTAACTGTTAATCCTGGGGAGCCACCAAATCTCTGAATACTGGAGTCCTATGTGAATACAAAGAACAATGGTTAGTGTAGTAATTGATGAGTGTAGTAGGAAAGGTAAGGATTGTGAGAAAGTTGCATACAGGGTTGAGATGAGAGAGCTGGCAACATGTACATAGGGTTGGAATGTCTGGTAGTCAGGAATAGGAGTTTCTGTATATCCTGTAATATATGGTACAGTGAGTGTCCTTACTATCTGTGCTACACAGGTAAATGAGGAGAATACAACTGTCAGCCTACCTGTGTATAGGCTTAAAGAAAACTTCAAAGACTGGAACTAGAATCAACACTCCTCTAGTTCCAGGTAAATTATAAGTAAACGCCGGGACTAGTATCAATGCTCCACTAGTCCCGGTAAGTATCAGGGGAAGAACACCTTCTTCCAAAATCACCATAAGACCCACACACACCGCGTGGGAAAAACAATATCACTCCAACTTCACTGCAATAACGAACTATAGCCAATCTCATAGAAGATCGGGGAAGTGCTGCCGAAGCTTAATAGCCAACGTGAAATACTCGTGAGAAACACTGCACAAACGCGCCTCACTCTATAGGGAAAGGTGCGTACCACATCTATATAACTTCGCTAGATAGTACCTGCCAGGAGACGACCCGACGACCGCCGCAGTCCCGACGGAACCCGCTTCTCGCCACCACCATGACCCGGAAACAAACCGCAAATGACCTCCGAACCGGAACGGAACGCGAAGCGTTCAACGTAGGGAAGGGGGTGGTTAAATGCCGGGAATGATGCATCTGCGCATGCTCGGCTCTCCGCGCATGCTCCTTGATTTCGCCAACCAACTGGAGGTGAGGATTGCCAACCACGTCCTTGCACGCAAGCACGACACATATGCACTGGATATTCCACTAGTTGTTTGCCTGGCATTACCACACAGTGCGGACTGTGGGAGGCTGGAGGCGTGGATGACAACTGGGGTAACTACAGTGGGGATGTTATATGAGGACAGAATCTTGCTGCCCTTTGAGTCTTTCAGTGAGCGATACAAAGTACAGAGGGGGGACTTTCTATTACATACTGCCTTAGTAGCAGCAATATGGAAACATTGAGGGATTGGACTATCAGAACTGCCTCTGTCAGAAGGGTGCCAATATGTGGTTTCTGCAGCAGGAACATTTAAAGCACAAACCTGTCTATACAGGTGGCTCAGTCGAGGGCGCGCACGGCCCTGGATGATCTATAGCTGAGGTAGGAGGAAGATTTGGGCGAACCCATAGAAGAGAAAGTATGGGGGGAATTGCTAAAACGTACCAGTAAGGCCACTAGAAACACTAGATTCCAGTTAGTGAACTTCTAGGGGCTTCATAGATCATACCTTACCCATGACGCGTCAACAAATATTATAATACAAGGGCAGCGTTATGCGCCTGATGCGGAGGGGGGGCAGAGTTTCTCCACATGTTTTGGATCTGCCCGGCAATAGGAAGCTTCTGGAGGGAAGTGACATCAATTTTGTCAGAGGTTACAGAAAAGGAAGTGGCCACAGAACCAGGATACTGCCTCCTACACAAATTCCCCCATACCCCTAAGAATAAAATAACAAGTACATTTCAGGATATGGGGCTAGGTTTGGCAAAAAGGGACATCACCAGCCACTGGAAGGCACATGAAGGTCCCCACATAGGTAGGTGGTGGATGGAGTTCATGAGATTGGCAAAATATGAGGGGGAGGTGAGGCTAAGGGAGGCCAGGCGCACCCACCGGCAATAAGAAAACTCTAGATGCAGCCAGGACGTGGGAAGCATTGGTGGCCCTCCTCAGGCAACCAAAGGCAGTGTTAGAAGAAGGGAGGCAGGAGATAGAATAGAGACTCAGATCCTGCAGTAGTCAGAATTATTTATTCAGGGGTGATGGAATAGAGACAGTAGATCTGAGAATACCCGCCAGATAATGGAAACCCAGAGGGAGAGCACAGCACAGGGCCTCTCGCTGGGGCTCTAGGAACTGAAGAAGTCTGAGAAGGGCCCCAAGGAGCACATCACTAGACAAGTTTGGCGGGTGGGGGCAGGAGTTATTATTATTCTGATTTTGCAGCATTAAGACAGTCAATAAGATAGAAGGGCTTACCTCCTAGAAGAGCATAGTGGGGTAGGAATCTAGTACGGAGATTCAACAGACCATCCAGCTGAGGTAAATTGAAATCTGTTTAATAGGAGTTGAGAAGGGGAGGGTAGCAGGATATGCAGAACTTGGGGCAACGTCTTGCATTCCATGACTGTTTTATACGATTTCTGTATGCTGCTAATTTTGGATTAGTAAAATGTGTTTTTTTTTAAATGTCTGCTGCTAGAGGCATCAGCCAAGGGGAAACGTAGGACGTGGAACATAATTAAAGCTGCACTTTAAAAATGAAAAAGAAATATGTATTTTCCTCCTTCTGCTCTTTTTCTAGATGAACTGTTAGCAAATAATAAATATTTATGGCACCATGTTTATTTTTCCATGCTTTAGGTAATTATAGCAAAGATGGAATCTCAATACATGCTTCTACACCTTCTGAGCTACAACCTTTTATGTTTAAATTTGACCTGTATTAAACAGAATCTGATTTCTTTTTTGCAATGAAATATCTTTCTGATTTATGGAGTGTTTAATTTTGCACTAGATATTCTACTTTTATACTTTATATTGATTAACATTTGAGCACCACACCAACGATTTAAGGGGTATATTTACAAGCATGTTGCACTGAGTTAGTGTACCAAAAGTGACACTAACCAGCACAAATTGTTTTTTTCCTAAATTTACTTTTCTTTGCAAAACGTGTGTGCTGGAAAGTGCACTTAAAGAAATGCAAATCAGTGTGAAGCACTGATTTGTATTACTTGGTGCCAAGAGGGCATTACATGGATGGTACATGGGTGTTCTCATGCAACCACTCGTGCCTTTTGACGCAAAACCCTATCTACAAGCAATAGTACACATGGTTTAGCTCCAAAAGTTAATGCCATTTGAAAAGCGGTGTTAAGCACACATACAAAGTAGAAACAGTTTTAAACTTAGTCTAAGCATAGTAATTTGTACTGGATAGATAGCCTTCCAATACAAAACCTATGGTAGATTCAGGTACAAACCCTAACACTATGGCGCTAAGGTGTGTGCCTGGTGCACAGCAGCCAAAATCCGAGCCGAGACTAGGTAGAGGGGAGCTTGCAGAATGCAATCCCAACCCAATCGTCACTAACCCCAGTCCTGCATGTGAATATTTGCAAGGATCGGGTTGTACTATACGATATGGTGTGGAAGAGGTGTTGTGCGGCGGCCAGGGTGCCTGACTCTGGTCTACAGGGTTTGCAGTTCGATCCCCGACACCGAATGCAGGTTATCCCAGCACCATGTGACTCTGGGCAACAGCTTGCTTAATGTTCCTGAGGGCCCCCAGCACCGGGACACCATTTCGGGGATAGCTGTGCGCTTTACAAATACTGGAATTTTATTTCATATGGCTGTGGGCCATTATCATGGAGTACCATTTTGGGTCCAGTCAGTATCATTTGCGAGCAGTAAGGATTGGCAAAGCAACTTAGTGTAAAGCATTTTACAGCCCTAAACAACGGAATAAGAAAGTAAAATATCTGTAAATGGCACTTTATAAACATAGAACACATTTCTTTGGATGTTTAGAGACTTTGATCATTAAAATCCACCGGATGGTTCCAGAGATACAGTTTTTAGAAGCGTTTATTGCTTTTAAAAGTCTAGGGGGCCAGAGAGGATACTTTGGAAAATTACCTGGCCACCAGAGTGTTTTTAAAGCAAGTTCCAAACTTTGCAGGATGACCGCCACAGAAATAAATGGAGTGGTTCTGATGCTGAGGATACAGGCAAAGGATGCTCAAAGAATACTCAGGTTGTTGTATGGTCAATGGGGGTGTCTCTGTGGTGGTCCATTGATGCAAAGGTGATGAGGATTGACTTTGGCCACGGAGATCAAAGTCCCTCGAACTCCTCTATGTTGCAGTAGTTCGCCAGCTGATGCTGTACTACAGGCCTCGTTGCACTGTGGTTCAGGCGAAATCCTTAGTCGAGGCTAGTGTTACTAGAGTACAATGAATGTGGACTGTGATAGCACTTCCGAGTCTAACCGACACGGGTGCAACCTTTGGCTAGCTCAGATTTGTCCTTTTATGTGCCCAGCAACTGTTAGCTGCAAAACTTCAGGGGTAGCAACCAGCTTGCTGGTTTGGGCCCTTTCATCTCTTGTGTCCCTGGAGATGGTTCCAGGGGACCAGCCAACTGATCCTTGTAGTCACTTCTGTGGGTGAAGAGATGAGACCAACTTTTCCCTGAGTCAATATCCACAGGCACAGGCAGAATCTCACTAGCCCAAAAGTGCAGCAGGTGTATTCTTCTTGATGGTGCGATCTCTCTTTGTACTTGTTAAGGGCAGCAGGTCATTCCTTCTGCATTCCTGTCTTCAATTACAGCATGATTTGAGGGCCAGGGTGCCAGGGGGGGCACATTTATCCCAAAAAGAGCCCAATGGGACCAAGCGGTCACTAGCCAATGGGCTACTAGTGAAGTTTCCTGTAAAGTGTGGCATCTAGCTATCTCAGAGAACCCCATGTTTTCCCCTTTCAAACTGGCACCGCCCTTCCTTGGTCTTCAGGAGCATGGTAGCCCACCCTAGAGGTGTGGCTGACTACCAGTGGGCTACATGCCCAGGGGAAAACCAGCTTAGGGATGAGATTTCGCTCTCTGATTCTGTATCCTAATTGTCTGCAGGAACAAAAGGCATTCTGCTCAGGGGTGTTCTTGCAGTCTGCTCCTCAAAGGGGGCTTTCCCTTTGAATCCTTGGTGAGGAGGTTACACCTCTTTCTGCAGCAACTGCCTTTTTTCCTTGGCAGAGGAGTCATTCACATGTCTCCTCAAGCATGAAGAAAGCTGTCTGAGTGCCTTTGTAAGGTTGCTGTACTAGCTGGAGTGTAGAGTTGGAACTTCCTAAAAGTTGCTTTCTTTGATAGTGACATTAAATTCAACCTGGGCATTAGGTTGGGTTTTAAATGCAATGATTAATTTGATATCTTGCTTGACCCACTTAGGTAGTCCTATTCAAAGGTCAGCCAGGCTGGGATGCCAGCCAGTAACCCGTTGTTAGCCAATTGGACTACTAAACTTTCCACAGCAAAATGACAATTTGCAAGTGTTGCTGTCCTGATATATGAACAATATATGTCCTACTTAATATTATATAGCTCCCTGCCATAGGGTTCCATAGGCCTTTCTTAGGGGAGACTTACATATAAAATTAGGGGCTTTGCCTTTAGTTGTAAAGGCAAAGTCGAACTAGCAGTGTAAGCACTGCCCTTTCAGTCTGCAGTGGCAGACTGTGATCGAATGTGTCCTTGTCACATGCAGGGTGGCACAAACAGTGCTGCAGCCCTGTGTGAACACTCTGACGTACATGCCCTGGATAACCAGGCTGCCATATACTAGGAACTTATAAGTAAGTCAGTACTTGCCAATTGGGTGTATGCAAATCAACAAATCTTTTGTGTAGGGTAAAACACTGGCAATGAAGTCTGGTTGGCAGGCCTTAGTACACTCTCAGTCCCAAAACACCAGCAGCACCAGTCCAAACATGTGGGGATGAAAATGAAAAAAGAGGCATTTCCTTACAATATTCATATTGATAAACAATAGGCCTAAACAAAACATTGTGCCCTATATGACTATATGAACAGAAAGCTTACCATTACCATATGAGAAACACGAGCAATACCTTACATATATAGTCAGTTGCATAATATAATGGAAAGCAATTAGTAATAGCAATAAGCATACGGGGCCAGAGGCCAAAGACGAATGGTGGGCAGGTGAATGGTGGGCACCAATTAAAAATATGTGTAAAAACACGGCACATTGGAATGCTCATATGCAGTGTTAGTGAATATATGAATATGTATATAAACAGTTATATATAAGATTGCACATGGAAAAAATGAATTACATTAAATTGATAATCTTGAAAGATCAAAAACCCTAAGCTTAATTTCACTGAGCAGCAGGTTGGAAATCAGGCACAGAAACTGGATACAAACCATAGCACCGTGGTCAAAACAGCACTTGTAAAGTGTAATTGATGCAGTAAAGAGGCTTGAAAGACCCAAGTTGTAGAATCAAAGGCAGGCTCTATAGTGGGTGGTGAAAGTGCGAAACACCCCAGGGAGGCATGGGATGGTGCTGGGGGGAGAACACAAAGGTTAGGGGTTAATGAGCCAACTGCTTGCTGGAGAGCATTTATAGTGGGCTTGAAGGCAAGAAGGGCAAAGTTGTCAGTGTAGGTGACTGGTCCATTGGCGGTCCCAAAATGTAACACAGCGAGGTCATAGAATAGGGTGCTAGTGGAGCGGCAAGTAGGGTGGGGGCATTTAAGGCATTGACAATGGTGTTCCTTACACAGCAGCAGTAATGTTTGGCCATTATATTTCCCACAATAATGTCAGTGAAGGGCTAGTGACAGGATGAACTATCGACAATCCAGAGGGAGCAGTGGCTGGTTTTCCAGCAGAATACTAAGCACAAGTGTGAGATAGCAGTTTTGGCACTGGAAAAGGGTTCTAGCCGATTGTGCCAGAAGCTAGTCAGAGGAGAGAGTCCAATGTGCATGCAGGCTTGATAGCAAATGTAGCTGCAGGCAGAAAGCTACATAATATTGGCAATGCTGTTCAGATTGATATGGGGAAGTCATCTTCTAAGAAAGAAGACAAGATGGATGACACTTCAGTTCATGTACACTGTGAACTCCACGCTTTCACAGCTACAGCAGGGGTGAAGTTGTTATGGGACAATTCAATCTGTAATTTGGCAGGTGAAAGCACACTAATAATGCTAGAAGGAAGAAAGAACAATGGGCTGATATAGAAGGGAAAGAAGGATATGCGAGATGATGGATGAGTGGGTGAATGAAGAGCTGGATGAGTGGGTGCAAGGATGGTGAATGAAAGAATGATGGATAAGTGTATGAAATGATTGCTGGGGGAAATGATGGATGAGTGTGTGGGTAGAATGATGGATGAGTGTGTGAAAGGATGGGTGGGTAAAAGGAAGGATGGGTGGGTAAAAGGATGGATGGGTGTGTGAAAGGATGGATGTATCGGTGGATAGGTATATTAATGGATGCATGCAAAGATGATGGATGTGTGAATGGATCAATAGATGGAATGGCCAATGAGTGCATGGAATGGTGAAAGACTGATTGATGGATGAGAGAATGAATGGAAGATAAACTGTAAAGTTGAACAGTAGACATCAGTGGGTAGGTGGAAGGGTAAATGGATGAGTGGATAGGTGCTTGATGGAAGAGGCAAGGACGCTCTTCTGGGAATTAAGTAGTAAGTAATATTTATTTGCACAATTAATTAAAATCATTGCAATATACACACTCATAATTGGCCGTTAAAAAAAGACAATTTTCAGATCTGTTAAAAAGTCAGTGAACTTGTGTGATAAAAAAAAGAGAAAAGAAAAAAAAAAAGAAGTGTCACTTAGGGGGACTAAAACTCAGTCTTGGTCAGATGGTAAGATCAATGAGTTCATTTCTGTGATAAACTTTACAAAACGCGTCGCCATCTGAGGTGAATCGCCCCTCATGCATACATTGATTGCTTCATGGCATGTCCTGATGTTAAGAAAAACCCAAATTGGGCGAAGCCAAAAAATTCTTTGGGCTTGTAAACGTTGACAAATGCACAGAATGTGAATGAGATTTTCCTCTTCCTGAATATAGAAGCGGCATTGGGAGGAGGCTTCTTTCTTATATCCTTGGCCGAACTTATATGCCTTCAGCGGAATTAAGCCAAAATGGAATCTCATTAATTGGAGTTTTACATGAGATTTCATGGGGGATGTAAGATAGGGCGGTAAAATTTTCGGGGCATACAGTTTGGAGGCCCAGGAGCCATGAAAGGTTTGGGTTCACTTGCTTCGCTTTCTTGATGCCATGAGAGCAAAGATTCAAAGAAAGACTAATATTCTGGCTAGTCCCTTGCCTCCAAAGATTAAGGTAGGAGCCACTCATATGAATAAACCATCCTATCATGTTTTTGCTAGCGTAAAAAAAGTATATGCAGTAAGAAGTGCAAAACCTCTATTCTTGAAGAAGTCTGCACCATCTGTAGTGTGTGCAAGGCACTGAACACATCACTGAGAAGATCAGCAAAGTGAGTTGGATATTAAGCGCCTACAAATAGGCTATCTGAGCCACAAACTGTACTGTCCGAGGTTGCTGAACTTACAGACACTTTTACACATTAGAATCAATGCTACTTTTGTCACTTTATCAAGGTGCAATAGAGTTAGGGTAATGTTCTACCAAACGCGAAATTCTGATCCCCTAATGGAAGATTGTAATAATGTTACACAACCACATTTTACAGTCATATCAACAGCTAGAGGCTTGACAAAAACCACAACATGAGACATTTGTTCTGGATATCTAGCGTCCGTTTTTTCAAAGGGTGCATGTAATTGTGTAATGAAAGAAGTGAGAGCAGCTAATAATTGGCAAGCCAAGAAAGGCTTGACAATGTCACAAGGACCATGTCCAGTGATCAAGTCACACAACACGGACTGTCCTAAAGCGTTCATGCATGAAGTTGTGCTAACAGGGCCAGGGGCCACACTGAGGAAGCAATCGAATTGTGATAAAGTCTCTCAGGTGTAGGAGATTTATGTGAATTGGTTCGTACGATCCCATGGGTGGTGTGGTGCAGTTTTTTGGTCACTTTACTCTAACCCCTCCTGAGTGTGCTTTGATGCTGATCCCCTTCTCAATATGATAAATAGTGAAAGAACAGTATTTATGGTCATATGAATGGTAGTCTTTCCAATTTATTCAGCTGGACATTAGTGATAACACAATGCGCTCGCAAACATTACATTTGCAGAAGTGAGTGGGAAACACCCATAATATTGAATGGTAATAAAGGGCAGGGAGATTGTCTATTGAATGAACAATATTATGTCCTGGCTTTCAGCTGGAACAGAACGCCTCTTATATTTGATGGAACATGAGTAAATCATAAATTGAGGGCCTAATTACGATCTTGTTGGATGGGATACGGCGTCAAAAACGTGACAGATGTCCCATCCACCCAGTAGCGGCTCCTCGAGGGAGTGCTGTGTGGCGGGACGACGGGGGGGAGGGACAGGGTGGGGGTAGTAAACTCCGGCATATGGCCGAAGCGAGTTAGGTAACTAAATAAATAAATAAAACAGATTACATGGCGCACGTGCTGCAACGCCAATGGCGTTTCAGCGCGCACAATGTAATTTGTTCGGCCGTATGCCGGAGTTTACTACCCCCAACCCTGCCCCTGTCGCACTGCCGGCAGCACTCCCTCGAAGAACCGCTACTGTGTTCTTCTTATTGCAACTTCCAAAAAATAGAATGGAGTTGTAATTTGGTAGATAGCATAACCCTGTCCACCAAGATAGTAAACAGGCATTGAGTCTTATTGGGTCATATAATTGCTTTCTGTTCAGCTAGTGTCTGACTAATGTCTGGCAGGAGGTGCCCTAAATGAAAATCAGTTAAACTCACATCACATATCATTTTCATGCGTAGTTTATCGAAATAAAGGTAATTGTTAAACACCACATTTGGCGTAATGTGTACACACTGCGGGGCATATTCTGAAGACTTATCGCCATGTTAGCAGCACTTTTCTGCTGCTAATTCAGTAATATTATTATTGCCGTATTACCAAGCTGTCGCTAACAGCCATATGTGACAACTTTTTGGCCAAAAATTGATTTAAAAGATTGTGACTTCTGTTAGCGATATTTATCGCTAATGACAAGCAAGGGAGGTGTTCCCATGCAAAATCTGCTGCTAACCCAACATCTCCATATTCACAAGGGGATTCCTTAAGTCCAGAGGACCACAAAAATGGCTCTAACAGCAACTAGAGACAGTGTTTTAAGACCAGAAAATATCTGGTCTTAAAATGGAGATAACCATTGCGGCCTCATTTCAGCAGGTTTTGTTGCTGGACCGCGCTGCAAGCAATGTTGCTGCGCTGCCATGCTACAAAATTACAGGGCAGGATTGTGCACCATCAATGAGAGCCCATTCCTGGGCCTCACTCATGTAAAGTGTGTCAGCACTGCAACAAGACAGTGTTGCAACACTTTTCAGTACCTCCTTCTTGCGACACCACAGATGTGCTGTATGCACTGGACAGCACTCCATGATGCAAGTAATGACAGATACGTCTGGAATCCTGACGTGTCTGTCTGCGCTAAAGTCACGCATTGCTGCAGTCATGTCACAACCATGACGCAACTCCAGCAATGCATGGTGCAGACCTATCCCTGTGGCACTGCGTCACTCTTATGCCTGTCATCTGGCAGGCATAATGTACTGATGCAGTGCCCTCCATGAGGGGTGCCTGGGTGTCGGCACATTTGGATAGCCATCATTTGCCTTTGAGCGCTCGGTGTCATCGCCTGTAAGCATAGAAGTAGTGGTGGTGCTGAGGGAGTTGCCGAGACGTACTTTGGTGGCCTTGAGCCATCTGCGATGTGTGTGATGATGGTGGTGTTGTACGGTGGGCACGGTGAAGACGTGTTGTATACAATGATGGTTGGTCCAGGAGAGTCCTGTGGTGTGGCTGTAGTTGAATATCCAGCTGGCGGAGGAGACATGCTCGACCGTGTGTCCTGCTATGTTGCTTGCTGGGGTGACTAGCTGCTTGACTTTAATGTTAGTGAGCTTCCCCAGGAGGGGGTGTTGTTCTGGTCACTGGGGTTGTCCAGGTGGGACTTGAGTCTGCAGAGTAGGATGTGGTCAGTGGATGGGTGAGTCTGGTGTGCAATGAGGTCTACAATGGTATCAGAGACTAGGGATCCATGGCCCCTGGGGTCTGCGGATGAGTGTGCCACCGAGGACGGTTTTGGGGTTGGCCCGGATCCGGAATTTGAGGTATTCTATGGTCACTCTTGGGTCATTAGAGTGCGTGGTCAGTCAAAGTGTACTCCGGTAGTTGATGGCAATGCCTCCTGCTTGACGGTCGTTATGCTCCTTGTGGGTGATACTTCATCCGTCAGTGATGGCGATGGCGATGTCCGTTCCGGAGCAGAGGTTGTTCTTGGCAGGTGAGGTGGTGTCTAGGCTTCAATCTCGAGGAGGGTGCCAGCGTTGTAGCAGTGGAGTGTCCGAGAGGAAGGCTCCTTGGTGCTGAGCGTAGTCCAAGGGCAGACAGACGTAAATGGGGTAGCCTATGGGTTGCCTTTGGCATAGGAGACATCCAGTACAATGCAGGCAGTACATCATAAACTTTGCAACTCCGACAACGCAGGTGCCTTTACATCGCATTTGATTACAACGACTTGTGAGGTCAGTAATGGGGTAATTTAAAGTTTTTCGGGTGGGTATTTGTTTTGGGGTAAGATATGGAATTTGGGATGTGTTTTGGGATAAGATATGGAATTTGGGGTGTGTCTTGGGGTAAAAATGGAATTTGAGGTGTGATTTTGGGTAAGATATGGAACTTGGGGTGTGTTTTGGGGTAAGATATATAATTTGGTGTGTGTTTATGGGTAAGATATGGAATTTGGGGTGTGTTTTGGGGTAACATATGGAAGTTGGGATGTGTTTTGGGGTATAATATTGGATTTGGGGGTGCATGAGGGTCACATTTGATTTTTGGGTGTGTTATGGGGGCTCAAAAAGGAATTCCAGGGTTCACAGTTGGGTTTGGGGTGCAAAGGTTAGTTTTGGGTTGCACTCACTCATGTGGGAATAGTGATATTGATGTCTCCACTATGCAACACCTACTCTACTATTGCAATGTGCCTAGTATTAGTATGTATGGGAATGGAATGCGATGTTATGGCATGCGTCACAACCACGTATGTGCCTTTGGCACACTGGTGGTATGCCCGCTGTGCATAGGCCACAGCTGCCACCGTTGCGAACTGTTGGGAGGCTGGACAGCTGTGAGGTGGTAAACGCTGGAAAGAACACTGGATGGGGCGGGGATGTGTGTGTGAGCGGGTGTTGTAAAATTTAAAAAAAGGGAAGTTTTACTTCGAAGCCGGGTCCTGTGTCTTTGTTGCTCCTGCGTCTGCTTCCAGGAACAGGAAGTAGGCCGCCAGGCTCCCTCCCCTGAGCCAATCACAATGTTGCGATGCGGCGGTGGAATTGGTATTTGGCAATTGAACAAGGCATGCAGCCAGGGGCTGGAGGGGTGGGAATGTTCTCCATGCAGGCTGTAATGCAGCCTGCATTCCGAATAGGGAAGTGCGCATAACTGATTTGGGTGGCCTGAGTGGGCTGATCAAACAGTCGTTGCGCACTTGAGTGGGCATGCAAATACGCCCATGCCTTTTCCCGTGCTTGGAGCAGTCCTACCCACCAGCAAGGGAAACATAGCACGGTTACATCAGTAAGTTATCATCATGTGATGATTGTTCCTCCTCTGCACTGCTTGGAAGCAGTGGGGCGACGCTCTTCCACCATAGCGGATGAGCCGACACAGGGTGCCTAAATGCCTATACATACAGGGTGTGTGTCATCTACGTGTGCTAGGCCTGGGGGACTCGATCCCAGGCGTCCTGCGCTACACGTCCCACCTGCTCCTTACCTGGACATTGACACTGTGGCGCAATCCGCGGCACTCTCTCCAAATCTGCGGCTCAGCCAGCAGGAGCATCAGCCCGTAGGGATTTCACAAGCCTGAGAACAGCAGTCACCACCAAGTCCGCTGTTGAACCTCCCGATGCAGTTGATGCCACAGGGCCCCCTTAGGCATGAAGTTGCAGCGCTCATGCCACACAAGTTCGACGCAGCCAGGGGCCTCACCTTCCACAGCGTCCAGCCAGCCCAACATCATGAGGCCTTTGATGCAGAGAGGCAATACCCACTGTTGGTAATCCCCTCCGTGCACCACGGTATAGAGGTGGATCATAGTAGGCGAGGCAGACGTTCCGCACGTTGGGGCACAGAAGCGCCTCTACTATTGACAGCTCCAAGGTGCGCAAGGCGGTCTTCTCACACAGGTCAGCAACATATCTCCATGCCACCAGACTTCACCACCAGGTACGGGCGATCTTCGTGCATCAATGTCTACCGCCAGCGCTCATCGACTCCACAGCTCCTCCGCATCCCACTCTAGGCTCTAGACGCAGGTCCAGCGAGGCATCCAGGCTCCTGACGCAGGTCCAGCGAGGCATCCAGGCTCCAGGCGCAGGTCCAGCGAGGCATCCTGGTCATGCTGGATGTTGGGTGGCTTGAGGGGGTTGTTGATGTGTGCTGCACTTGTCCCTGGCTGTTTATTGGTTTTTATGCCTATTTTACATTGGAGGTTGACTGATTTTTTCATTAGAGACAAAACAAAAACTCACTTTAGGCTGACTAACGTGAGTTTTTTTGCCGCTAATGGGCCTATCAGTAGTTTTCCCCCGCTAATTCTGGATTCCCTATCGCCTTCACGCTGATGTTAGCGGCACTTTCACCGCCCTTCCTTGATACTATCGCCATGTAGCAATGGCTTAGTAATATATCCCTAACATGGTAATCGTGTTCAGGGTTAGGCGGCGATAAGAATACTGCCACTAGGGGGGCGCTAGAGGGCGCGCTTGCGGAATGGCTGCCTAGACCTGCAGCTCCCGCTCCTTGGACACTGATCCTGCATTGATCCTATGCCACGGGGTGCTGTGTTACCTCCAGAAGTCCGGATCCTGCATCCGAAAGGTGCTCCCTACACTCGTCCGAAGTTTGGGGCGGCTGCGAGCCTCAGAGCCGGAGATACGGGCTCCCGAAAACTGCCCGACACCTGCCCTGGAGCTAACTAAGGAAGGCGCCCGGCTGCTCCAGCTACGCGACCCCGGGGCCTGCCACGAGGCGCCCAGGCCGCACAGAGACCTTGCCTGCCTCACCCCTCTGAGCCGGTGTGCGGTGGAAGCTGAGCGGGTGAGCGGATACTGTATTCCTGCGTTTGGTCTTCTCCCGGGCGAAGCCTCAACGGTAAAGCGTGAAAACTGCTCCTGCCGAGACGCCTGCTGCCACGGCCTTGCCAGATCGCCGTGCCTATCCCTCGTGACGCCGCGGGCCCGGAATTGCGCGGCGCTGCCCGCCTGCTTCATCGGCCAGGGGACGGGGCGGCCACATCTGCGCAGGATCCCCTTGTCGATTACAGCACTGCTTGCCTGCAAGGCGCTGCGAGGCCTTCGAGCGCTGGAAGCGCCGACGACTGCAATCGGGGTGCCTGACTGCCATATCTCAAAGGTACTACCCGGTGAGTTGCATTGCGCCTGATAGCGTCTGGTGGGGCGCGCTTCCCTGGATTTGACCCTGGGACTTGACACGGGAGCCGGTGCCTCGACTCTCACGTTACCTGGCAGGTACCTGGGACTGCTGCTAGAGGCCCAAGTCAAAACGGGCGGCTGCTACCATTATACGTTTGTTGGACATGTGGCGCTACTGGTGGCACTGTACATGCTGCGTGACACTGCAGAGCTCCGACCCTGAGGCCCTCCTGACGTGCAGCTAAGCGTGGGCGGAAAATCCGTTCCGCTCGCGGATTTTGCGGATTTTCGGGAAATCCGCAATCCGCGAGATTTGCGGATTTCCCGCAAAATCCGCAAATTCGCACGCAGCGGATTTTTTTGGCGGCGCGCGGCGTTGGTGATACAATTTTTGCGGCGCGCGGCGTTTATCATCGTTTGCCGAGTTGTTTTTTTCGATAGTTTGCGAGTGCTGCGCCATTTTGGATCTTGCTGTGTGATCCCGCGGGAATTGGCGAGCGCGATTACGTCATCGCGGCTTGCCAGCGATAGTTTGTCAACGCGAGTACGGCGAGATCACGTCTCGCGGTACTTCGCAATTGCGAGATTTGAGATGCGGCGAGCGAAAATATAAATTTGCAATTCTGCACAAGAAATCCACCAGCAAGCAGCATAAACCTTCTAGAAATGATGATTTTTATGTGAATAACTCCTTAGTTTGACATTTGCCTGCACTTTTTTAGCGAGGAGTCCATTTTGGGGAGGGGGGCAGGGGGGTGGGAGGAAGGAAGTGCCCCATAGTCTTCAACTTCCTGTTCCTGTTCAGCAGGCTCCTCCCAGTGCTTTGTCCATCTCCTGGTCACTTTTCATTCGGATGTGGACCTGGAAGGATTACTTTTTGTGGATGCTGCTGGATCTTTGGATTTGAGGCCTTTTTGACTTTCTTTGGATCACTGTTGGATTAGAAATTTTACAAGTAAGTTTGTTTGGGGCATTACAGTTGCTGCAACTAAAATTTTGGGATTTTCGATTTTTGGGCTGTTTTGGGGCCTTTTCCCCAGGGGTACTCAGTGGTGGGTGGACTGTGGTTGTCTTGAACTTAAACATCATGGAGGCCATAGATGAATTGGGATTGTGCTGATTTTTCTGTGTTTTTCGATTTTTTTTTTTTTGTAAAATTTTGTGTTTTTCGATTTTTGACCTGTTGTTGGGGCCTTGACCAGGGGTAGTGAGTGGTGCATGGGCCTAGTCTTTCTGTGGGCTGTCTTGAATTTAAGCATCATGGAGGCCATGGATGGAATAGGATTGTGCTGATTTTGCAGTGTTTTTCGATTTTTGGGCCTGTACTTGTGGCCTTTTCACCAGGGGTATTTGAGTCTAGCATGGGCCTAGTCTTTCTGTGGGCTGTCTTGAATTTAAACATCATGGAGGCCATGGATGGAATGGGATTGTGCTGATTTTGCAGTGTTTTTCGATTTTTGGGGGTGTTCATGGGGAGGGACATGCCATGTGGCTGGTGGCCATTTTGAGTGCAGCTACAGGCACTGGCCATGTGCTGGCAGGCAAGTGGCCATTTTGAATGCAGGCTTTGTTGTTAGGCCTCCAACCATTTTGCCTACTTTTCAACCTTTATTTATGCCCAGGGGTAGTGAGTCTTGCATGGGCCTAGTATTTCTGTGGGTTGTCTTGAATTTAAACATCATGGAGGCCATGGATTGAATGGGATTGTGCTGATTTTGCAGTGTTTTTCGATTTTTGGGCCTGTACTTGTGGCCTTTTCACCAGGGGTATTTCAGTCTAGCATGGGCCTAGTCTTTCTGTGGGCTGTCTTGAATTTAAACATCATGGAGGCCATGGATGGAATAGGATTGTGCTGATTTTGCAGTGTTTTTCGATTTTTGGGCCTGTACTTGTGGCCTTTTCACCAGGGGTATTTGAGTCTAGCATGGGCCTAGTCTTTCTGTGGGCTGTCTTGAATTTAAACATCATGGAGGCCATGGATGGAATAGGATTGTGCTGATTTTGCAGTGTTTTTCGATTTTTGGGCCTGTACTTGTGGCCTTTTCACCAGGGGTATTTGAGTCTAGCATGGGCCTAGTCTTTCTGTGGGCTGTCTTGAATTTAAACATCATGGAGGCCATGGATGGAATGGGATTGTGCTGATTTTGCAGTGTTTTTCGATTTTTGGGGGTGTTCATGGGGAGGGACATGCCATGTGGCTGGTGGCCATTTTGAGTGCAGCTACAGGCACTGGCCATGTGCTGGCAGGCAAGTGGCCATTTTGAATGCAGGCTTTGTTGTTAGGCCTCCAACCATTTTGCCTACTTTTCAACCTTTATTTATGCCCAGGGGTAGTGAGTCTTGCATGGGCCTAGTATTTCTGTGGGTTGTCTTGAATTTAAACATCATGGAGGCCATGGATTGAATGGGATTGTGCTGATTTTGCAGTGTTTTTCGATTTTTGGGCCTGTACTTGTGGCCTTTTCACCAGGGGTATTTCAGTCTAGCATGGGCCTAGTCTTTCTGTGGGCTGTCTTGAATTTAAACATCATGGAGGCCATGGATGGAATAGGATTGTGCTGATTTTGCAGTGTTTTTCGATTTTTGGGCCTGTACTTGTGGCCTTTTCACCAGGGGTATTTGAGTCTAGCATGGGCCTAGTCTTTCTGTGGGCTGTCTTGAATTTAAACATCATGGAGGCCATGGATGGAATAGGATTGTGCTGATTTTGCAGTGTTTTTCGATTTTTGGGCCTGTACTTGTGGCCTTTTCACCAGGGGTATTTGAGTCTAGCATGGGCCTAGTCTTTCTGTGGGCTGTCTTGAATTTAAACATCATGGAGGCCATGGATGGAATGGGATTGTGCTGATTTTGCAGTGTTTTTCGATTTTTGGGGGTGTTCATGGGGAGGGACATGCCATGTGGCTGGTGGCCATTTTGAGTGCAGCTACAGGCACTGGCCATGTGCTGGCAGGCAAGTGGCCATTTTGAATGCAGGCTTTGTTGTTAGGCCTCCAACCATTTTGCCTACTTTTCAACCTTTATTTATGCCCAGGGGTAGTGAGTCTTGCATGGGCCTAGTATTTCTGTGGGTTGTCTTGAATTTAAACATCATGGAGGCCATGGATTGAATGGGATTGTGCTGATTTTGCAGTGTTTTTCGATTTTTGGGCCTGTACTTGTGGCCTTTTCACCAGGGGTATTTCAGTCTAGCATGGGCCTAGTCTTTCTGTGGGCTGTCTTGAATTTAAACATCATGGAGGCCATGGATGGAATAGGATTGTGCTGATTTTGCAGTGTTTTTCGATTTTTGGGCCTGTACTTGTGGCCTTTTCACCAGGGGTATTTGAGTCTAGCATGGGCCTAGTCTTTCTGTGGGCTGTCTTGAATTTAAACATCATGGAGGCCATGGATGGAATAGGATTGTGCTGATTTTGCAGTGTTTTTCGATTTTTGGGCCTGTACTTGTGGCCTTTTCACCAGGGGTATTTGAGTCTAGCATGGGCCTAGTCTTTCTGTGGGCTGTCTTGAATTTAAACATCATGGAGGCCATGGATGGAATGGGATTGTGCTGATTTTGCAGTGTTTTTCGATTTTTGGGGGTGTTCATGGGGAGGGACATGCCATGTGGCTGGTGGCCATTTTGAGTGCAGCTACAGGCACTGGCCATGTGCTGGCAGGCAAGTGGCCATTTTGAATGCAGGCTTTGTTGTTAGGCCTCCAACCATTTTGCCTACTTTTCAACCTTTATTTATGCCCAGGGGTAGTGAGTCTTGCATGGGCCTAGTATTTCTGTGGGTTGTCTTGAATTTAAACATCATGGAGGCCATGGATTGAATGGGATTGTGCTGATTTTGCAGTGTTTTTCGATTTTTGGGCCTGTACTTGTGGCCTTTTCACCAGGGGTATTTCAGTCTAGCATGGGCCTAGTCTTTCTGTGGGTTGTCTTGAATTTAAACATCATGGAGGCCATGGATTGAATGGGATTGTGCTGATTTTGCAGTGTTTTTCGATTTTTGGGGGTGTTCATGGGGAGGGACATGCCATGTGGCTGGTGGCCATTTTGAGTGCAGCTACAGGCACTGGCCATGTGCTGGCAGGCAAGTGGCCATTTTGAATGCAGGCTTTGTTAGGCCTCCAACCATTTTGCCTACTTTTCAACCTTTATTTATGCCCAGGGGTAGTGAGTCTTGCATGGGCCTAGTATTTCTGTGGGTTGTCTTGAATTTAAACATCATGGAGGCCATGGATTGAATGGGATTGTGCTGATTTTGCAGTGTTTTTCGATTTTTGGGCCTGTACTTGTGGCCTTTTCACCAGGGGTATTTCAGTCTAGCATGGGCCTAGTCTTTCTGTGGGCTGTCTTGAATTTAAACATCATGGAGGCCATGGATGGAATAGGATTGTGCTGATTTTGCAGTGTTTTTCGATTTTTGGGCCTGTACTTGTGGCCTTTTCACCAGGGGTATTTGAGTCTAGCATGGGCCTAGTCTTTCTGTGGGCTGTCTTGAATTTAAACATCATGGAGGCCATGGATGGAATGGGATTGTGCTGATTTTGCAGTGTTTTTCGATTTTTGGGGGTGTTCATGGGGAGGGACATGCCATGTGGCTGGTGGCCATTTTGAGTGCAGCTACAGGCACTGGCCATGTGCTGGCAGGCAAGTGGCCATTTTGAATGCAGGCTTTGTTGTTAGGCCTCCAACCATTTTGCCTACTTTTCAACCTTTATTTATGCCCAGGGGTAGTGAGTCTTGCATGGGCCTAGTCTTTCTGTGGGTTGTCTTGAATTTAAACATTATGGAGGGCATGGATGGATTGGGATTGTGCTGATTTTGCAGTGTTTTTCGATTTTTTTGTGCTCTATAACTGAACTGATGTTCCGCTGTCTTCCATTTTTTTTAGGTGCACAAGACTCAAGAGAACCACCAGTGCCAGGAAGAAGTCCTGCAGCGGTGTGTGTGTGCAGCATAACGTCACGCGACGTCACGTCTGGCCTCAGACAACTCTACAATTCGTGCAACTGCGGCCTGCTGTCTGACCTGCTCTGAAGAAGATGGCCCCAAAGAAAGTTCTCCGTAGCTCCTCTAGCAAGAAAGTTGCTAGTAAGGAGCAGAAGAAGCAAGTTACCAAGGAGGCTGGGGTGCCACCCGCCACTTTTTTTGGGAGCAAAAAAAAAAGTACGCCTGCAGCAGCAGGATCTGCTGGGGACCAACCTGAGAGCAGCACCCCTGCTCCATTGGGTTCAGTGCCTCCACCACCACGCCAACTTAAGTCAAAGCCCTTGAGTGCTTCAGAGGCAGTCAGTGTACTTCTCCAATCACCATCGACCAGTGATGTTGGCTCATCGCAAGAAAGTAGCAGCAATGTCCCTGAATCAACACAGGTTGTTGTAACTCATCTGACAAGTGTTGAACAACCACAGCCGCAACAACAACACCATGTGCAAGTACACGCCCAAGTACATGTGGAAGGAGAGGCAGCAAAAGGAGATGCGCAAGCAAAGGTGCATGGACGTTCACAAGTGCCCACAATAGTTGTTCCTCCCGAAGTAGGGGCACATTTGGAAATCGACAATGAAGCTGAGGTATCATTGGAAGCCACTCCTCCTGATGATCATTCATTGTCTTCCACATCCCTAGCAAGGAAAAGATCAAGGGGGGTGTCTACATCTTCTTCAAGCCCACCTCGTTCTGGTGCAAGTGATCTGTCTTGGGAACCACAACTGCGGTCTGACAGTGAGGCAGAGGCACACCATGATCTGACACCGTTACCTAAGCGTAAAAGGAAGGTCGTCCAAAAACTCAAACCTATGGAGTGTGATGAGGCTCAACAAGAAGTGACAGATACTGCTGGTGATGAAGCCTCTCACGATGACGACGAGCCAGTCATCACAAAGGTCACTGCAGCCCCACCGGGCATGCAGCAAAGAGACATTTTGACCCTATCCCGAGAAGCTGCTGAGCGTGATGATGATGTCGGCGAGGAGGCAATGGAAATGGAATCATTAGATTTGGAGTTAAGTAGTACACCAAAACCTACCGCTTCCATATTTCTTCGCAAGAAGGTACCCACCTCGTCCTCGACCTCAATTCGTGGTGGTGAAAGTGCAAAACGTACTGAAGTTCGGCAATCCACATCCTCCACTTCATCTGTCATTAGCAGCAGGACCACCACCACCAGTATCGCCGCCTCCTCCGGCCCCCGAAGACATTTCAAGTCTCCAGTTTGGGACTTCTTTAGTGTTTGCCCAAAAAAGGAAAACGTAGCCATTTGTAGCCTTTGTAAGCTTCGATTTAGTCGTGGTAAGCTTGGTTCTAACTATGGTACCGGAGGCCAGAGAGGTCATCTTGAGAGAAGGCACGCTGTCGAATGGTTTCCGCACCTAGAGGCGGTCAAGAAAGCCGGAATTGCACGTAATGAAAACGTTGATTTGTCATCTGCTGATGACGAGGAGGTAGAAGAAGACGATTCAAACACTTCACTTACACCCAGTTCCCATGTCAGCAGCACACCCCATGGGAGCCACACTAAGAGTGTGGGAGAGAGTGAGACATCAATGCGGAAAAGTTCATCAGCGAGCGTAACTGGGTCGAAGAGATCATCATCATCCCGTAAATCATTGGTCCAGGGCAACATTAAAAAGATGTTGTTTACAGAAGCGCAATATGAACGCAACCACCCAATGACCCGTCTGTATAACACTAAGCTGGCTAAAATGCTAGCTCTGGACCTTCTCCCTTTTTCTTTTGTAGAAGGGGTTGGTTTTCTAGAATTAGTGACAGCGCTCTGCCCTAAATGGAAGGTTCCTAGCCGGTTCTATTTTGCCCGAGTTGCGGTTCCAGCACTACATGAAGATGTTCTGAAGGTGATTGGGGCAGCTTTGCAGAAGAGTGCTGTTCACACTATACATCTGACAACAGACATGTGGACCAGTGGCGCAGGCGCTGATTACATGTGCATCACTGCACACTGGGTCTCTTTTTCAGGGGCTAAAGCAAAGCTAAACTCAGGTGTTGACACTAACATTGTTTTTAAAGGTGCTCGGAAACATGCAACACTAGCCATGTTTGGTTTGGAGAAACGTCACACAGCAGAAAACATTTTGGATGTCTTTAACACAAAGGTCCTTAACTGTCTGTCCCCACTAAAACGCAAGGTTGGTTATGTTTCCACGGACAATGGGTCCAATATAGTTAAGGCCATGAGGGACGGTTACTATTTCAGAGTGCCGTGTTTGGCGCACTGTATAAACCTGGTTGTCCAAAAATTCTTGGGTAATAAACGCAGTGCAGCGTACAGTGTATTGGAGAACTGCCGAAAAATTTGCAAGCATTTCAGGCATTCTTTTAAGGCCCGCAAGCAGCTGAGGAGCATGCTATATCAATGTCAAATGCCAGTGAAAGCACTCATCCAGGAGGTGGTAACACGTTGGAACTCAACCTTCTACATGCTTGAGCATCTGTATGAGCAGTATACGCAACTCGATCAATATTTCTTGAAAGAGGGTATAGAGGAGCTGAGGATGGGTGGGCCGCAATGGAACATAGTTGAAAGCCTAACACGCATGCTTCGTCCTTTTGAGGTCTTCACACGTGCAGTCAGCAAGGAGGACTCTAATTTGGGAAAAGCTATCCCATTGTTGTACATGCTGGAGGACCAACTGAAGGAGGTGTGTTCTGTGTTTCGAAAAGATGACAAAAAGAAAGACTCTTTGCTTCTGGCTGAGAAATTATTAGAGCTCCTACAAGGTGATGAACGTCTTCAAAAGATCCACTCAGAACAGCATTACATTTGTGCTACTATTCTGGATCCACGCTACAAAAAGGCGCTGGCAGGCAGAGCATTCTTTCCTTTTGCTGATGAAGATGTTACAAAGTACAAACGTTGGCTAGCCTTGTCAGCCAAGAAGTTTGAAACAGAACGGCTGGAAATTGAAGGAAATGGCAGTACATCAGCAGGCCATCCCCAATCAAAACAATCCACTTCTGCACCTGTGGCTGTGGCACAAGTGACCTCTCAGCCGTTAAAGACACCGGCAACCGGATCATCTGCACGAAAGACAACAGAAACATTGGAGGCTGAAGAGGATTGGCTAGCTCTGCGTGGGTTTGGTTCTCAAAAGGTCAGAGGCACAGCAAGAGCTACGCAAAGTGGAGGAACCTTGGAGGAGGACCTTGAGTCGATGGTGAAGGACTATCTGAATGACTCCACAGAGGTCTATGTTAATTCTGACCCATTGGCGTATTGGCATGGGAAAAAAGAATTGTGGCCACAGCTCACCAACCTGGCTTTAAACTACTTGTCTTGCCCACTCGCAAGTGTGTCTTCTGAACGGGTTTTCAGTGCGGCTGGTGGGATTGTAACTCCCAAACGGAGCCGCCTCTCGCCCAAAAATGTGGAGAGGTTAACAATGATCAAGATGAATCAGCACCTCATACCACCAGATATAAGAGTACGAGAGAGCGTGCCGGATGAAGAGGAGGTGGCCAGCACCATAGATGAGGGAATTTCTACTCTGTCAGGTGGCACTGACCTCACCCGGGCTGAATTAGCAGAGTATGATGACGAAGCCTTATTCTTATTCCTGGACCGTGATACCGACTTCGAGCCCTGAAAATGAGACAACGAATCAATAACTTTCTTTTTCATCCTTATTCACTTTTATTCCTGTGTGTCTGTCTTTCTTTGTTGTGCACAGTTAATATAATTCAAACTTTAATCAGATAATCACAAAAACAAGCCCATCAGCAGAACTGTCTTCACTTGTTTGCTAATTTATTTGAAGGTGCCGCAGTCTGCATTCCTCAGGTTCACAAGTTCAGAAGAACATGCTCCTCTATCCTCCTCCTCCAGACTCCTATTTCCATCAAAGCAGAGGGCTGGTTTACGCCCAATGAAGAAAGACTCAGCACTTGTGGGGGTGTTGTTCTACCTCTTTGCAGGTGAGTTGACGGGTCTGGGGCCATTGCTGGGAAGCACTAAAAGTGGTTTGTGCCAAATCCGAGGCGGAAAATTTTTTGTGTTTTTGATGACTTGCTTGCCTTTGAGGTGCTCTTAGGGGGGGGTTCCGTCTGTTTGTGGGTGAGTTTCGTGGTCTGAGAGCATTGCTGGGACACTCTAATCTTGATTGCATTTGCTTTTCAGGAAATCCGTCGTGCCAACCCCGACTTATGGCCTAGCTACGCAGCGCGTTTGGACCGAAGGCCCAGAAATATTGCAAGTATGAGATTTTGCTTTTGGCCTGTTTGGGGGTGTTATGCTTCTTGGCGGGTGGGTTGCCGGGTCTTGGGGCATTCCTGGGAAGGTCTAATACCGGGTAGAAGTGGTTGGGACAAAATCCAGGCCGATTTTTTTTTGGGCTATTTCTGACATTTTGCTCTATGTAGCGTTTTCGGGGGCCTGTTTGGGGGGCTTCCTGGTGTTTGCGGGTGAGTTTCGTGGTCTGGGAGCACTGCTGGGACACTCTAATCTTGATTGCATTTGCTTTTCAGGAAATCCGTCGTGCCAACCCCGACTTATGGCCTAGCTACGCAGCGCGTTTGGACCGAAGGCCCAGAAATATTGCAAGTATGAGATTTTGCTTTTGGCCTGTTTGGGGGTGTTATGCTTCTTGGCGGGTGGGTTGCCGGGTCTTGGGGCATTCCTGGGAAGGTCTAATACCGGGTAGAAGTGGTTGGGACAAAATCCAGGCCGATTTTTTTTTGGGCTATTTCTGACATTTTGCTCTATGTAGCGTTTTCGGGGGCCTGTTTGGGGGGCTTCCTGGTGTTTGTGGGTGAGTTTCGTGGTCTGGGAGCACTGCTGGGACACTCTAATCTTGATTGCATTTGCTTTTCAGGAAATCCGTCGTGCCAACCCCGACTTATGGCCTAGCTACGCAGCGCGTTTGGACCGAAGGCCCAGAAATATTGCAAGTATGAGATTTTGCTTTTGGCCTGTTTGGGGGTGTTATGCTTCTTGGCGGGTGGGTTGCCGGGTCTTGGGGCATTCCTGGGAAGGTCTAATACCGGGTAGAAGTGGTTGGGACAAAATCCAGGCCGATTTTTTTTGGGGCTATTTCTGACATTTTGCTCTATGTAGCGTTTTCGGGGGCCTGTTTGGGGGGCTTCCTGGTGTTTGCGGGTGAGTTTCGTGGTCTGGGAGCACTGCTGGGACACTCTAATCTTGATTGCATTTGCTTTTCAGGAAATCCGTCGTGCCAACCCCGACTTATGGCCTAGCTACGCAGCGCGTTTGGACCGAAGGCCCAGAAATATTGCAAGTATGAGATTTTGCTTTTGGCCTGTTTGGGGGTGTTATGCTTCTTGGCGGGTGGGTTGCCGGGTCTTGGGGCATTCCTGGGAAGGTCTAATACCGGGTAGAAGTGGTTGGGACAAAATCCAGGCCGATTTTTTTTTGGGCTATTTCTGACATTTTGCTCTATGTAGCGTTTTCGGGGGCCTGTTTGGGGGGCTTCCTGGTGTTTGCGGGTGAGTTTCGTGGTCTGGGAGCACTGCTGGGACACTCTAATCTTGATTGCATTTGCTTTTCAGGAAATCCGTCGTGCCAACCCCGACTTATGGCCTAGCTACGCAGCGCGTTTGGACCGAAGGCCCAGAAATATTGCAAGTATGAGATTTTGCTTTTGGCCTGTTTGGGGGTGTTATGCTTCTTGGCGGGTGGGTTGCCGGGTCTTGGGGCATTCCTGGGAAGGTCTAATACCGGGTAGAAGTGGTTGGGACAAAATCCAGGCCGATTTTTTTTTGGGCTATTTCTGACATTTTGCTCTATGTAGCGTTTTCGGGGGCCTGTTTGGGGGGCTTCCTGGTGTTTGCGGGTGAGTTTCGTGGTCTGGGAGCACTGCTGGGACACTCTAATCTTGATTGCATTTGCTTTTCAGGAAATCCGTCGTGCCAACCCCGACTTATGGCCTAGCTACGCAGCGCGTTTGGACCGAAGGCCCAGAAATATTGCAAGTATGAGATTTTGCTTTTGGCCTGTTTGGGGGTGTTATGCTTCTTGGCGGGTGGGTTGCCGGGTCTTGGGGCATTCCTGGGAAGGTCTAATACCGGGTAGAAGTGGTTGGGACAAAATCCAGGCCGATTTTTTTTGGGGCTATTTCAGACATTTTGCTCTATGTAGCGTTTTCGGGGGCCTGTTTGGGGGGCTTCCTGGTGTTTGTGGGTGAGTTTCGTGGTGTGGGAGCACTGCTGGCTATATATACTTTACTTTGCAAGAGGTTTGAAGCAAATCCATGGTGGCTGAGGGGACTTAGGGCCTAGCTGCAGAGCGCGCGCGGAGTGATTTGGGAAATTTGTGAAAAAGTGACTAAGTCCCCATTTTTGTACTTTTGCTCTTTGGCTGTTTGGGGGTCTTCTACTCGTTTTCTCCTGGGTTGACGGCTCTGGGGCCATTGCTGGGAAGCTCTAATACCGGATAAAAGTGTTTTGGACCAAATCCCAGGCGGAATTTTTTTTGTGTTTTTGATGACTTGCTTGCCTTTGAGGTGCTCTTAGGGGGGGTTCCGTCTGTTTGCGGGTGAGTTTCGTGGTCTGGGAGCACTGCTGGGACACTCTAATCTTGATTGCATTTGCTTTTCAGGAAATCCGTCGTGCCAACCCCGACTTATGGCCTAGCTACGCAGCGCGTTTGGACCGAAGGCCCAGAAATATTGCAAGTATGAGATTTTGCTTTTGGCCTGTTTGGGGGTGTTACGCTTCTTGGCGGGTGGGTTGCCGGGTCTTGGGGCATTCCTGGGAAGGTCTAATACCGGGTAGAAGTGGTTGGGACAAAATCCGCGCGGAAAAGCCTTTAGTTTTGGCACTTTTTGTAACTTAGGGTTCGTTAGGGTTAGCCCTAGCAGCAGGATTGCATGTGTTTCGGGGTGTTCTAGATTTTTCAAACTGAGTTCTGGGGTCTTAGAGCACTCGTGAGAATGTGTAATTTTGGTTGCAAGTCATTTGAAGAAAATCCATGGTGGGAAAGGGGGGATTTGGCATAGTTAAAGAAAGCCTTTGCCACTATTCTTAACTTAGGGTTCGTTAGGGTTAGCAGTATTTCTATTGCATGTGTTTGAGTGGGGGGGATTTCGAGTCTTGGAGCGATGCTGGCTATGGCTACTTTTGCTTGGTTGCTTGCAAGTGGTTTGAATGCAATCCACGGTGGGTAATGGGTAATTAGGGTACTTCGGCCTACTTTTACTTTCAAAGTAAGTTTTGTCACCAGTTTTCTGCTAGGCCTCGTTTTTTGAGATTTGATTGGGGGTCTTCTACATTTTTGCGACTGGCTTTAGTAAGGGTCTGGGTGGGAGCACTGCTAGGAAGATCTAATTTTGTTCTAAAACACAGTTTACAGTACACCTAGCTTGAGGGGCAAGATCCGATACATTAATTTGCCCATACTTATTTATCCTTCAAAAGGTGACTCAGAGTACGCACTTTCAAAAACATTGTACTGTCTACTAGGAAAAACAAATTGTGACTTTTTGCACTCCACAGCCTACATACCTTATATTTATTTATCAGTGGTGGTGTAATATTATATCACTTCCTGTTTTTCGTTGAATAATTACAGGCCGGGTTTCAGTCTCTGCAATGGGGAAAAAAGGATGGAGTCAGGCTTCACAGTAGCGAGCCACAATTCAGCATCAGGCAGGCAGTGGACAGGGTGTCTTCTGGTGACCAACATCGATGGACGAAGCGTCGGCTGCAATGGAGGAGTGCCGCTAATAGGAGGATTTTTTTTCTGCGGGCAACTTACTTACCACTTCCAACAGGACCACTACAACCACATAGATACAGTATCCCTTGCCTTTTTCTCTGACTGTGACTGCATTTCTTGGCTCTCTCTCTGCTTCTACATTGATCCCTTAACACATCACTTAGTCCACTCCACTATCACATCTGCACCACACATAGTCATTTGTAAGTGCTCCTACGTAATTCGCAAGTCGCAGCACGCCCCAGGCCGTAGAGGACTGGGATGGCCCCAATGATGAAGCATGTCACCAAGGGGCAACCCTGGTGAGTGAGGGGACACCTAGAAAAAAAGCAATTTCTCCTTTTCTATCTACTATACCTTCTGTCAGGTTACGCAGCCCCTAAGCGCCTACCGTACTATGAAACTACATTTCCCATGAGTAGGCGGGAGACTTGCAGACTATTTAGTGAGACTATATGAGAGTACCCTTGTATGTTAGGACAGCACTTCACTGATGCCTGTCTTGTCTTCTGTTACAGGTATCCTTTCCCTGCTGACCCTACCTTTACCCATCCCACATTTTTTATTTTAGTTTGTTATTTTTCTCCCCCGCCTAATGCCTCGAACACCCTGTGTTTACACTTCTGGGTGTTGGTGACATTTGGAGGTGGAACCATATTTGCATCGACTGGATCACGGGGAGTAAACCTGACACCTTCCAGACCAACCCCATTGAGTGTTGTTGTGAATGGATTTATAGTGACCAGCAAGGCTCTCAGGTATCTGGCTACAGAGACCTTATGTTGAATATAGTTATCAATATTTCCACCCACGCCCTGTACTGTCGCATTCTTTCTTCCACAGTTGTCGAAAGTACTAATTACTTTTAACTGACATGCATGCAGTTACAGTAGTGTATGCACTTTCAAAGATTGATGGATAGGTTTGTACCCAAAGATTTGTTTATGTTCACAATTGTTCGTCCATGCTGTGCTACTTTTTCTTGTCTCCCAAAACCTTTCCCAAAAACCCCCGTACCCATCCATTTTTCAAACCCTAACCCTCTTCCCCCGGGCTGTGTGGTTTTGATTGATGTGTGACTAAATTACAGCAATAAATCCACACACTTGCTGGGGAGGATAAGGTGATAGCAACAGGCTGGTGAAGAAATCCGAGGATATATTCTTACTCTGCTTGACAAAGACCCATGGCTAATGTCAAAGAACTTCAACCGAATTAGTTATACTTTAACATTTGTTAGGCTACAACGTGGCACTGTTCTAGTGTACTTCTGTCACCTGCTATATTCTGTATTGTACCTTTGTATTGCTCAGGAGGACAAACCAGATTTCATTTTCTTTTTTTCATAGGCAAGCAACTGCCACTGTGTCACACCACTAGTACCACCGCTATGAGGAAATTTTATCCGCCCAGGATTGCCAACCTTATTTGCTGTTTCCCGTGGAGCCAGCCCTGGGCCTAGCCCTACTTGCAAACAGAAATTACAGGTAAGATAGGCGTTTGGTTGGAGGTAGTATAATGGAGTATTAGGAGAGACGAGAGATTTGATTGACGGTAGTACTACTAAAGTCCTAGGACTATTCAGGAAAACAAACTTACTGTTATGTTAAACCCCCACCCACCAGACTCAAAAGCAGTAAAAAACAGGTATGGTCAGATAAAGTTTCAAAAAGTATATTTTTATAGCCCTAACAAAAGAATCTCCCGCAAGACCCTCCCTAACCCCAACGATTGTCCTTCAAAAGTCCCCAAAAATCACAACTCCCAATTCCCACCCCCCAAAAGTCTCTAAAAAAGGGGCAAGGGACACTATGGCAGGGTGCTGTTGGAATTAGCAGCCAGGGCATCATGCTCCTTGCGGAGGGTGGCAAGTTCGAAGCGGAGGCCCTCCACCACGTTCTTATAATTATGGACCTCCTGCTCCAGGTAGGACAGTCTGAGGGATAAGCGGCGCCGGTGTGCCTTGCAAATCCTGTGAGGGGCAGCTGCTTTCTTTGCTGCTGGGCGGTGGCGTTTGGCTTTGGTAGCCCGGCTCCGTACCGCTGGAGCACTGCGCTGGCTGGCAGCCCGCACGGAGGAGGAGGCAGCTGTCCCAGTGGACGTTGTTGTTGTTCCAGACTGCGTCTCCTCCTCCTCCAGGGCCACCAGCCGCCGATATTCAGCAACAGTGGCATCCAGCCTCCGTTGCCGGGCCATTCGAGCCTGCTCCTTCCTCCTTGATGGTGTCTTGGATTTGGAAGGAGCAACTACATGAAAAAAGAAAGACATAGTCTGTAACCAATGCTCCTTAAGATTAACACAAAATGATTGAGCAGAAAGTTGTCACAGTACAAGTAGCAAATTGAAAGCACAGTGCATAACTATTGAGGACAGTATCTATGTAACCTCCGACTTCTTCATCCTTGCTCTAACATTAGTGGGAGTTTAAGGAACAAATTCTACGAGCACTATGGACTTCTATTACAGTCGACTATGACAGTACACCACTCTTATTCTTCTTCTTCTCTCTTGTTTAGGAAAATTGGTACGTTATCTTATGCAAGCCGGCATAATGCCAGCGCAGTGAACTTGCACCCGAGAAAAACAGACGCACACCATGGTGAGTGAGACAGACTTGCGTTACTGTACCGGTCCAGTACATGCAGGTGGTGAAGCTCTTACTTTTCTATTACGGGTGGCACTGAGAATACTCTGTTAAAAGGGCTACTGCTTAATTAATTTAGCTTTCACCCTACAGTGCAAATGAGTATTAGAAAAGGAAAATGAAGAAGCTAAATTATCTGATTATCTATCACTTCACATGGGATGTATTTGATGACATATGGGATGACTTTAGGTGCTTTGCTTATTATTGAGTGAACAGTGATACCCCCACACATGAATGACGTACTACTACTAAACTAAAGTTATTAAGGGAGGTAGGGAGTGCCCACCGTAATAACTGGATATATGCTGTGCTTGCAGTTGCAATACAAACTACTGCTACTATTCATGGTAGTCTTTGGACAACGTTACAACTTCTTTTCCTTGCCTTTCCTACACTGGAACGGACGTGCGGGTGCGGTGTTACATGCTCTTCAAAGTAACACTTAGTTCATCCAGTGACCGTCTACTCTCTCTAGATTCACATATGCTATCTAAGAGTCAGATAGTACCATGAATGATCCAGGCATCCATCCATTCAAAGTATATTGCACACATACAGTTTCTGTCTCACCCACCCAGGCTGTTCTCCTTCCACCCATCCTTGCTTCATCATTCACCCAGCCATGCACCATACCATTTTCTTACCTTCCCAGCCACCTCGGGGACCAAGCAAACACATATCATTCTTCTTTGCCAGTCATCATTACATTTCTCGTGCTTCCACACTTACTTACACCCTTCTTTCGCTTTTCGTTCATCCCATCCATCAAGTTCACCTCAGATCTGATTGGGATTCTTCTCGCCAAAAACTTCACAGCTAAGTCGAAGTACATTTAGAGGAGGCTACTACCTGCTTTTTTTATAATACACCCGTGCAGAAAGCACACTCTGCAGTCTTCAATCTCAATGACTAAGAAATGTATAGCTTACCTCTGCCCGCCACCACCGTGTGAACCCTCACAGGCATGTCCTTTTCCGGCACTTGCACCGCCTCCTCCCCAGAGTTGTCCTCCTCGTCCAATGCCACCACCTCCGCGCTGGCCCCGTCTCCAGATGTTCCACCTACAAAGTACATTTAATAATGTTAGAATACACCACTCACTACTATATAATATTTGGTCTAGGAGGAAGAAAGAAATGTGAAAAAAAGTGTACAATTTAATAATTTTTGACTGTGTACTCTAGAGTAAAAATGTCCCTTTTTCCAGGGAAGGCTGTTGTCTTGCTGCACTTTTTGGCACAACTGATGAATGTTTGCTTTTTACTTTTTAACACGCACCACTTTTTCTCCTAACAGACAGAACCTTGACTTCTAAGAACACGAGCAGGATCAAGTTCAAACCAGGTGAGAGCTCGGCTCGACCACAAGAAATGTGTCCAATTAATCGTCAGCACTAAGCACTTTTCCATTTTCAGTTACACGTTCACTTTTATGACAAACTTGAATTTAATAAATGTGTTTACTTTTAATAAAGCTTTTAAACTTAAATAGACTCTGTGGTTTTTGGTCCTCCAGACTAGAGTGGATGAGCTAAAGGTTTTCGAATTTTTGCAAGCATGAGTCCGTGCCTCTGCCATCGGTGACTTTGGGAGCTAAATGACTCTGCCACACTATCTAGTCAGTAAGGAGATTGGGGGTTCAACTACAAAGTCTGTTATCACTGAGGTATGTGGAAAGTCTAACAGTTACAGCACCTATTATAATTGATAAGCTAAGCGATGCATTATTTAGTGTCCATAGTTCTGTTTGTGCAGATTTGTCCCTGCAACAGTAGTAGAATGGATTGTCCTATCCAAACCAAAAGTAAAGTAGTATCTTATTATTTCTTGGTGGTGGTCATTCACCTTTTTATTGTTGGCAATGGTCAAAGCATAAACATTTAGAATACTTGAAAAGACATTATGGACAATCCCAGAGGACTACACTCAGTGCATAGAGCTATTGCTGACTAGAATGGGAGTCCAATGGAAATGCCAAATGTGCAATCTTAGTTAGCTACACAGACAGACTAATAAGAATAATCTAGTAATACCACACGGAGTCATAGGGATAAGAATTTAGATCCTGTCTACAAGAAGATCAAAGACGATTTAGAAAAAATCGAATGAGGAACGCTAGGAAAAAATAAGTACTCTATATTAAAATTAAAACTTACTGGGGCCAGCAAAGGAGCCCTCGACTGCCCGGTCCTGGCCTGCATCGACAACAGCACCCTCCTCCTCCTCCTCCTGTGTCCTCCTCTTGCCCCTGGGGGAAGCTGATGTACAACATGAAAGAAAGAAAAACAGAAAACATGGATGATATTTATTTCTCAACCAAATCAAACATTTAAAAAAGAACTAACAAAGTAACAAAATATTTTTGCGAAATAGCAAATAGGGAACGACTCCACGGGATATATTATTGACCAATCTCATGTGGTCGACTACGTCATTACTTTAGTATTGCTTGATTTGCGGACCGTCGAATTGGAAACTACCCTATGTAACTCACTAAACAAAGTACTAAAAAGGTTTGCCTAGGATTGGCAGGCAGCAGTCCGCAGCACGCAAAGTGACAGCCAAAGTCCATCGTGATTGAAGATCAGCGACAACACTAAAGTTTCCTACTACATTCACCAGTCATTAAAATACTCAAACTATTAATCCACCACCACTATTTCTTCTTATCGCCATGTGTACAAAGGAAGGACTGGACTTGAGTCTGTAGGGGCTGATTTATAAGGCCCTTGCGGCTCTTTTGCTCCATTGTTGCGTGACTTTTGTGACGCAGCGACAGCACAAAAGAGGCGCAATGGTGCGGCGTATATTAACAACGTGACGCATCTGGGAGATGCATCACGTTGTAAAGCCCTGCGCCAATAGGGGTGTTCCGGCGCAAGGGAGGGCGTTCCTGCGCAGGAACGCATCCTAAAAGTGGCTGAGGGAAATCTACAAGATTTCAATCGGTCACTTTGAGGACAATGATGCGTGACTCAAACCCTGCGCCTGCTTGAAGCAGACGTACGGCTTGACGCAGCATTGGGGAGATAGGGCACCCCAGAGAATTGATGGAGCTGCACCATCGTTGCGACGCAACTCCAGCAATGCGCCACCTTTACGGCACAGATGCGTAACGCTTTGGTGACGTTTTGGGCCCATGGCGCGCCGCATTGTAATACGGCGCACCATGGGTGATGGTGGCGTGACGCACAATTACTGGCGCATCCCTGCAACTTTGCAGGGATGCGCCGGTAATTAAAAATCTGAACCTTAGTGTGTAGCATTGCGCAGTTCTTTCAACTACACTCATACATAATTTCACAGGCCAATGAAATGAACACAAAATCTAAAACAAATAAGCATAGTAGCAACACTACTGAGAAGGAGAGCAGTGTACCTGAAATGCACAGAAGATTTTGAAATAAAATGTACCTACAATGTAATGAGCAGCATTATTGCTCTTGGTAAAAAACAAAAATTTGCAATATAATAACACAGCAGGAGAAAACATAGTAGTAAAGACATAGCTACTACTACTCACCAAGCCCGGGGATCTCAAGGCCAAGGAGGTCGAGCAGATCTCGCTCACGGGTCAGGACATCCGTCCAGCGGTGGGTGGCCTGGTTGTAGGTGCGCCAGACCCGAGAGTGGTGGTAAATGGCCTGGCACACCTTCTCCCACCGCTTCCGGCGCTCCCGGGCCCCGTACCCGGCACTGATCTTGCCGCCTCCCATGATGGTCCTGGGGAGGCGGCGCTGAACATAAAAAATGAGTTGGGCCACCTCCTCCGGGGTAAAGATCTCCCGTGGCATCACTAGCTCCCCCCTCAAACGCCCGCACGGGAGCCGGACACGGGGTGCGGGACCCTTCCCCTTCTCGGGATGCTTCCCGGCTCCCTTCACCATGGTCTGGGCGGAAAGGAATAAAGAAAATAGAATAGGGAAGAGAAGAAAAGAAAAGAGTTTACAAAAGTAGTTTAAAATTAACCAAAAGTAGCAGTAAACACAAAAATATAGGGCTAGAAAAATAGAGGGATAGATAATAAGTAAAATAGATAAAAAAAACTTCAAACAAGCAAAGGATGGCAGAGATTGACAGAGGATACAAAGACCATGCCCAGAACCATAGCAATGAATGAGAAACAAGATGGCCGCGCCCGTTCACGACCGCGCGGGTAAGTTCGCGCGAGATTTTCCTTGCGAACACGCGCGAGACTGTACTGGCAAACCGCGGACTTTGCGAGATTACACTTCGCGCCCGGAAACGGAAATACGTCAGGCAAACAAGATGGCTGCGCCCTTGAACGACCGCGAGGGTAACTTCGCGTCTTGCGCTACGAGCGGCTCGCAAAAACGCACAAAACCTTGCCAACTAACACGCCGCAAAAAAAACAAATTGCATATTCGCACGAATTTGCGGCTTCCGAATCCGATCTTGCGCGTGTTCGCACCCCGCGAACCCCGCGAAATTGCAGAAAAACGAGTTTTTCAAAAGTGAAAGCACTCGGCAGGGGCAAGAGTTCAAACTCATCATTAGTAACAATTCCCGGTAGTGCTTCCTGACTGGGGCCCCTCCAGAATTCAGTTGCTAGTTGCAACAATTGTATGACCCTGCTCTGACCCTCACAGCAGGCTCATACAATAGCTACAAGTAGGCCACAAAGAAGGTCCTGGGGAAAAAAATGCACTGCAACAGAAAGCAAAATTACAGATAAGGAAGCAGGTGCCAGACTGGAATTTTAAAACAGTGACACATTAATAAACTAACCCCAAATTAATTCATCTGAGTTGAAGCAGGGATGGTGTGCTTGCTTTTCCCCCCCATAATCTACAGTAATGATGAACCAGAGGGTGGCATTGATGTAACAGAGGGTTGCAGTGGTGAAACAGAGGGTGCTGGGAACCTGTGATGATGAACCAGACGTAGAAACAACATAATTCGCGACCGTTGCGCGACGAAATGTAAGTTCGCAATTGCGAACTGGTACGAAACCCTCGCGAACTGGCAGAAATCCTTGCGAACACAAAAAAAAAAAAATCCGCAAATTCGCAAGAATTCGCGGATTTTGCGGATTGCGAGTTCAAAAATCCGCAAATTCGCGAACGCGAGATCCGCAAAATTCGCCCATGCTTACGTGCAGCTGGCTGCTTCTCGCCCGCTTGGCTCCTTCTACCTTCCCTATTCTATCTGGACCCTCACCTGCCTCGGGGCACTGCCATGGGACGACCTGACACTCGCCAGCCTAAACTGAGCTTTGATAACTCTCGCAAGGGCAACACATCGACGCAGATGCGCCCGGGGCCCAGCGAGCCGCCCCCGCAACCTGCCCCACCTGTTGCCCCTGCTGCGGACATTACCAACCTGCTACAGGAAATGCGGCAAGGATTCGCTACCGTGGTGGAGAAGGTGGACGGCGTCACAGCCCGACTGGACGCCTTGGTCCATAAAGTGGACCGCCATGAGGAGCGCCTTACAGCTGCGGAACAAAGAATCTCCGACAACACTGACGCCGCCGCGTCCCACACGACACAGTTGGCGAGAATGGATAACCTCCTCCGCATAACTGCGGCAAAGAATGAGGACTTGGAAGCGCGAAGCCGCCGGAACAACATTCGCATTACTAACGTGCCGCAATCCACGGCCACAGGCAGAATGGAGCTTTATGTGGAGAAATTGCTCAAGGGCTCAATCGGAGAGGAAGCCTTCTCATCCCAGTTCATAGTGGAGAGGGCCCATCGATCGCTGGCGCCTATGCCTCAACCTGGCCTGCCACCGAGGCCTATAATTGCTCGTCTTCTGAATTATCGTGATCGCGACACGGGCCTTCGAGCAGCTCGGACACAAAGATCGCTGAGGTTTGAGGGCATCACATTTTCCATCTATCCTGATTTCACGCCGATGGTTCAGGATGAGCGGCGCAAATTCCTTCCAGTAAAAAAGAAACTGCGGGAAGCCCAAATAGACTATGCACTCTTGTATCCGGCGAAGCTGAGAGTTACTCACCAGGGCAAGCAACGCTTCTTCACCAACCCGCAGAAAGCCGAGGATTACCTTAAGTCAATCCGGAGAGCACGCAGGGATGACCAGGCACCTGAGGACGAACTAGAGAATGAAGAACTGCCTCCTGAACGCCAAGAGGACTAATTGCCTTTATAAACTTCGACCTACGACAACAACGTACTTATCTGCCAGTTGGCGCTGACCACCATTTGGGAGATGGAAAGATACACGAGTGACGAACTTACTGGACATCGCACCCCAGTGGTAACGTATACCAAGGACCGCTCTCTCGGCCCTAGCCTCCACCGAGGGCGGTACAGATTGGAGCTACGGGCCGGATAGTGGCAGCGCGCACCTTCAGATGTTCCCCTGTCGGGTATTCCCCGTTGACCTATTGTTTGTTTGGCTGTTTGCCACTCCGAAGTTGGGGGGGAGGGGAATGAGGGGGGGTCGTTTTTGGGGGTTTCATGGCTGCTGGCATGTTTGGGATGCTGGGGTGGGTGGGGGGGGATTGGCCTTCGTGAGGTTACCATTGCATAAACTGTGTATATATATACTGGTCTGGTGTGGGACTTGGCTCTTCGGGTGCGGGTGGGGATTCATGGTTTGGCCCAATTGGGCTCCTTCTTCTTTACTGTCGCTGTGCCCATGGCTGCTGTGAACCCAACTGCGCGATTGACATGTCTTTCATGGAATGTTCGGGGGTTGAACGATGCTCGGAAATGCAGGAATGTTATTGCCTACTTAAATAGACATCATGTACAAGTAGCTATGCTGCAAGAGACACACATGCCCGTACGCAGAAACACCCCGTTTGGACTGAAATGGGCAGGGACCCGCGCATTTTCCTCCTATTCGTCTTATGCAAGAGGTGTGGCGATTCTTGTCGCCCGTGGTGTACCTTTCCACCGCATTGGGGAGGAAGCGGACAGGGAGGGGAGGTATGTTTTGCTGTGGGGGAGGGTGGGACATGACACCTATCTATTTGTCTCAATGTATGCACCGAACATAGACTCACCTGTCTTTTTTTCCACACTGTGGGGCAAAATTGTTTCAATCGGAGCACGACATGTCATCTGGGGTGGTGATTTTAATCTGGCCCTTGTGCCCTCACTAGATAGGGCAGATGGTGTTAGCTCCTACAAGCCCCGAGCTAGGGAGGTTTTGTAGGGAGTGGTGGAGGAGGGTGGTCTATTTGACGCCTGGTGACAGCTACATCCCCACGGACGGGAGGGCACGCACTTTACACCTCACACCGGGACTTGGGCGCGCTTGGATTACTTTTTGGTGACCCGGGGCGTCACTAAGGAACTGTTGGGAGTTGACCATTTACCCAGAACCTATTCGGATCACAGCCCTGTTAGACTGCAGTTCCGGACTCCTGGGTGGGACAATCCGAGACCGCAGTGGAGGCTGGGCCCAGATACGCTTCTTGATGAGCTTTTTCGCACGGAGTTGGGTGAGGAGATTAGGGATTTCTTCCCTAGAAACAAGGGCTCAGTGGAATCAGTGGAACACATATGGGAAGCTTTCAAGGTCACTATAAGGGGCTTCTGCATTTCTAAAAGCCATGGGGTCCTGCGGGATATTCTACGTACCATTACCACATTAGAAGGAGAGCTGCGAACACTAGAGCTCCAAATGGCGGCAGGGGATGACCCACACCTACAGATAACCTTTAGGGACACACTATCCAAATATGAGGAGGAGGCTGCCAGGGAGGCGAAATACCGGGGCAAACACTGGGTGGCCCGGAAGTACTGTGAAGGGGATAGACCTGGTAAGGTACTGGCCGCACTCACGCGTACACCACGAGAACACAACACCATATTAGAGCTCACTGATGAGACTGGCACTGTCACTAGAGAATCGGATGAGATACTCGCTGCATTCACGACGCACTACTCAACACTATATACTTCCAAGGCAGAGGCGGATGCTCCATATGCTGACTATATGAACGACGTAGCGCTATGCTGGCTCAGTGATGGCGATAGAGAGTTCCTTGCGGCGCCTTTCGAGCTCGAGGAGGTTCGCGAGGCCATTATGTCCCTCCAGAATGGGAAGGCCCCAGGGCTCGATGGCATCCCAGCCGAATTCTACAAAGCTTATATTGATATTATGGCACCCGTGCTTAGCGAAGTCTTCACTGAATCGTTAGCTGATGGGGTGTTACCCCGCTCTATGCGCGAGGTGGTTATCACCTCTCTCCTGAAACCTGGTAAGGACCCTACCTCCTGTGACTCTTACCGTCCACTCTCCCTTCTAAACTGTGATGTGAAGATTCTTGCCAAGGTTCTCGCCACAAGACTCTCTCTGCTCATGACTAGAATTGTCCTGCCCGACCAATCTGGCTTCGTGGCGGGTAGATCCACTTCCCATAATCTCCGCACCCTTTTCCCCCTGCTTCGCTCGGTCCATCCTGATGTCCCGGTGGCGGCTGTTTTCCTGGACGCTACCAAGGCATTCGACTCTGTCGAATGGCCCTACCTCTTCTCGGTCCTGGCCCGCATGGGCTTCCCTAAACTGTTCTTGGCCTGGGTGCGTCTCCTCTACACGGATCCCACGGCGAGAGTACTGATAAATGGGAAGCTATCGTCACCCATCAGCCTCACGAGAGGCACCCGCCAGGGATGCCCGCTCTCACCTCTATTATTTGCTATTGCGGTCGAACCACTAGCATGCCGCTTGCGCCAATTACACCGAGAGGGAGCGATACAATGCTTGCAGCGGCAAATCGATGTGTCCATCTATGCGGATGACATCACACTATATGTCAAGTTCCCGGAGCTACACCTTAACCCCCTACTTCGGGAGTTCGTCCTTTTCGGAGGACTGTCAGGTGTTCACATTAACTGGTCAAAATCACAATTTTTTCCCCTTACGGATGCGGTACGTGACTTCCCACTAGATTACCCGTTGGTGTGGTGCCGAGATGATCTTCGCTACTTGGGGATCCGTGTGGCACGGGATAAGGATGAGACACTCCGCTCCAATTATGGAGTGGCCATAACCAAACTGGCTGCCTCCGTCGACAGATGGATCACGTTGCCACTCTCCATGGCTAAAAAACTACAAGGGGGTGGCTCTAATCAGTATGGCTGAGCCAATATCTATAACAACAAGAAGGGGATGCCAGTACTGATACAAATAACCATTTAGCAATTTAAGACACTCAACCTGAAGTAAAATTCGAGGCTTGGAGCTGATTAGTAACTTTTATTATTTTGCTTAATGTTATCAAAAGACAGTTAGTTCAAAAATAAACGATAGTACATGCTAGGTACAAAAATGTGGGGAGGAAAGGTCTATCATTATATCAGACATATCACAAGCATACAACATCCAATCATTCAGGGACAATGGGAAACATGAAAACTCATGTATTACAGTGAACAATATTTACAGTGAACAGACGAACACAAAGATGATAGAACAGGCCACAGTCTGCAAAGTATTCTGAAGAGTTTGGTATTGAAATTATTTACATTCCTAACGGAGGTTC
This sequence comes from Lissotriton vulgaris, assembly GCF_964263255.1. NCBI lineage: Eukaryota > Metazoa > Chordata > Amphibia > Caudata > Salamandridae > Lissotriton > Lissotriton vulgaris. Next base: position 483,294,448 of record NC_141689.1, read on the forward strand.
AAGTAATCACAGTTTTTGATAGAATCTAACAGAAGAATGAACAAGGTAATGTACAACTAAGGGTGATAAGCAGCAAAACAATTCGAATAAACTTGTCACCCAGGCAGACTTGAAGGTGGTGAAGGGCCTACGCGTTTCGAATCCTACAGATGTACGAGGATTCTCATCAGGGCCTTTGATTCTAGAGAAAGGAAAAAAGAAATTGTAAAATCGAAGATTTTACTACATGTGCATTAAGTGGATCAACATCAGAATCCAGACTCAGTCCACACCCTCTCCTACACAGCTTACCAAGACAAGGTGTTAGTACATCCAAATCTAATTTTTCACAGCATCATGGCTGGGGGGGCTTTTTGTACCTGAAATGTCCGAAGCAGACATTAATTACATAACGGACTTGAATACAAGTGGCAGAGAGATGGCAAAACTGGGACAAGAGCCTTTAATGTTACCTGCTGCGGTATACACAGATGATGCTTTACCAGGGACGAGATCGCTTGGAAAGGCAGAAGGAATCCCTGAAGGGTAGTGAACATACAAGACTTTAGGGTGGGTTTGTTACAACTGTTACACAACCAAGTTGTCAAGAGGTTGCAATTCGCCTTACCTAATTTTCTAAAATCTATATTTTAAGTCGCTGTCGCTGTATTTTAAGTCGCTGTCGCCATATTTAAAAAACGCTGTCGCCATAGGGGTGAAAGTGGAGTTCAGTCTGAGACCTACGAGACAGGAGTGGGCAAAGTTTTTTTTGTTACAAGCAATCGCCTCGAAGATTATAGACGACGGCTTTAGTATGGCAGGCAACAGTTTTTCAATTATCTTACCAGAAGCGTTGAATGCCCAGTTCAGCAAATTGAATTAGCTAACACTAGAGTTTCATAAACCTATGAGAAAAAGCCAACAAGGCGCTTATCAGTATGGTTGAAAAATAGAGTCAGCCGTTAGTAGCGTGTAGGTAGAAGAATGCTCAGCGGCTTACCGTGTTTTGATTACGGCGGGCGTGGTTCGCTAAACGCGGCTAGTTGCTTTCAAAAAGTTCCACGATCCTGCAGTGATATAATATGACAAAATGTCAGCAGGCTGTTAGTACCAGATAACAAAGTGCGGTTTTTTGAAAAAACGGTGAGAAGAATTTACCGTCAGCGCTGCAATGCACTCTGCAGGGGAGAGATTAATTACTGCGAAAAAAAGCAGAAGTTTCGGGATTAGTTCTGCGACCTTAAGCTAAAGTTAGCTGCTAACGCAGAGTAAGCAGTATGGAAATACTCACTTTCGAAGGTTTAAGCAGGGGGCCTTGGCGACAGCGAATGCGAGAAAAACAGTTGCACTCAGGCGGGGGCTGGCAGGGCCTCCCTCATAAAAATGGTGATATTGCCCCGCTTCCTGTACTTTTTCCTCAATATCCCCTACTACCCTGGCGCTTTTTTTTTCAAGACACTCCGCGCCGAACTGCGCAGACTCTTTTGGGGTGGCAAATCTCCCCGACTAAAGTGGTCCACATTGACCCTTCCCTATGACCAAGGCGGCTTCGACATCCCTGATTTCGAAGCGTACTACCTGTGCGCACAAGCGCATTTTGCCTACCACTGGATGGCTCCTACCCCCTTCATGCCACACATAGCAGTGGAAGATTGGATAGCACACCCTCTTCCATTGAACGGCCTGCTACACTGTCCCGAGACTTCCATCTCCACTTCGAATACCTCGGTCTCCTGCACGCTAGATGCGTGGCGACGCATCGCCCGGCGGCTGCTCTGCACGCTGCCCTACTCCCCTAAACTTCCTCTTGCCTATCACCCAAAACTTGCCTTGTTATCGGAACTGGGGTTCCGGCAGCTCTGTGACAAACTCCATATCACCTACTGGGGAGATCTGTTTCACAACGGACTTTTCAAAACGGCGGATCTTTTTTTCAAAATGCAAGCACACACGCCCCTTGACCTCTTTTACTATATTCGTCTACGCGCTGGGATGCAAGACATCCTTCCAGATTACCCTGCTGAACCTGCGACCTTACCACCGCTACACCACCTTTTGGAATCACAAGATGGGGCCCATTTGGTCTCTGGGCTCTACCGCCAATATCGCGGAGCTGCTCCTCTACCGGTCTCTGCCGCCCGATTACACTGGTCAGCGGAACTTGACACTGAGGTCTCGGACGACCAATGGAAGTACTGCTGTACATTGACTTCCCGCATTTCTGCCAGCTGCAGGTTGAAAATTATACATTATAAATACCTGCAAAGGATTTACTACACACCGGTCCGGAAATACAGATTCGGACTGGCTGATAGTGACCGCTGTGAACGATGTCGAGCTGAGCATGCTGACTTTCTCCACTTGGCATGGTCCTGCCCCCAGATTGCTGACTACTGGCGACAGGTCATTGAGGCTGTTGCGCTGATGGTGGATGAGGAGATTCCTGCGGACCCTCTGGTAGCCATCCTTGGATATACAAAGCACATATCTAAGGGATGCAGAAAATTCGCCGACATAGCATTCCTCCTAGCCAAGCGACGTGTCGCTTGCCGTTGGAGCAGAGGCAGAGCACCCAAGTTCAAAGATTGGCTAACTGACCTAACATATTGCCAGGATCAACACACCACTTTTTCTGAATTATTGCCTCTCACAAGTAGACCTAGGGACATTTGGGACCCGCTGGTACACTACCTGCTTAAACGTTCAGACGATGATACGCAATCGGGCGATGAGCCCACCATTTCCCACTCACAATAATACTTTTCACTACATTTTGATGATTGGCTATGGAGGACACGTGCTGCTTTCCTCCACTTGAGGGACCTCTGTGCCCCTGCTGTCTCCTCGTAGAGCGTGTGGCCCTAGTCTCCACGGTGCTGCCCCCTCGCCCCTTCCTCTGCCTATATTCCCTCCCAGACACGTAGACGAGGGTCCCCCCCCCCCCTCCGGGGAGTACTGTCCTGCATACCCCTAGAGACTCTGCAATGTCGCCCCACGAACTGCCGCTAACCTAGACATTTGGACCTGGGACATTCACCACCCCGTGCAATGGCACCTGGCGGAGCCACCACACTACACTACACCACTACCATACATTATTGTCGCACAGTAATGCACCACCGCTTAAACGTAACCTCGTTGGGATGTTGTTTTTTTTTCTTTTTTTCTTTTTCTTGGTTCTTGTTTTCCATGTTACAAAAAATAAGAGTGGGATTCTCTTCTCGCTCACAAAAAACCTGTTCGACTGCAGCACATCCTTCCTTGACCTGCTCCACCGGACGATGCTGTGACACTATTTATTTCTGTGATGTGCCGCCGGGCCCCCGGGATGCCGGCTACAAGGCTGTGTAATGTTGCTCCTCTATTGCTGCCGGCCTCCGGGTTGTGGGCGCCTCAAGCTGTGTATCCTACTATACTTTTATCAATAAAGCAGATTTGAACACCAAAAAGAAAAAAAGAAAAAAAAAAAAAAAGAATACTGCCACTAACTGCCGTTTGTGGTAAGTATCGCCGGTCCTTGATAATATCTCCCTGTGGATACTAACACTGACAGATGAATTCCTATGATCAGGTTTGTTGGTGTAAAGGTTGAGGGTCTTAGATAAGTATTAAAGTTCATACTTGTTGCTTTGCGTTGGCCGCAAGGACATGGCATCTGTCACTTAGGACAATGCTCTGAATGAGCCACTTTTAACAAACGCTTTAATTTCATCTGTAGTTAAAGCCCTTCCTCATTTCCAGTCAAGGTGCTGTGTGTAGTTAGTTTGAAGCGCTAGCAAGGCTTTCATATCTTTATGGTAAGCAGTTCTCTGGCACTTTGGTTGAATAATGTCATTAATGAAAAATAATTATTGAGGATGAAGACACATAGAAAACAATGTGTGAAACCACTTAGGAACAGTTCTATCAAGGTTATGTTTCTTTGAGGGAGCAAGAACAACACATAATCTAAGTGAGATTCATCAAGCCTCGCGAGGCCACCTTGCCTGGCCCTGCATGGCTTAATAAATCTAGAGTAACGCAAGGCAGCACAAATCACTGTATTGAGTTACTTTGCCCCAGGGAGGCATTCCACAGGTGCAGCATGGATGTTCCCATACATATATCCATGGATTTTGGTGTATTCCCAAATGTATAATTAGCGGTAGACCTGGGAATGTCTCAACATGCTTTGCATCCCCAGGTGAGGCGTAACAAAGAGAAATATTTTTATTTCTCCTCTGTTATTTAATGGTCTGAAATAGATTGACACAAGAATTAGCCTGTAGCTCTGACTCACCAGGGGACAGGAGAGCTGGGACAAACATGAAGACACCAAACAATATCTCATATGGTGTGCTTTTTTGTAATACACCTCCTGGTAAGCTATTGAGGTTGTTATACCATGATAATCCTGTGTCCAGTACTCTATCAGTCAAGGATTGTCTTAAATCTACAATTTTTTCTGTGATCAGTTGTGGTTGGTTGGGAGAAGAAAGGATTCAAGAATAGCAGGAGGTTTTCCACAGCAGGCATTGCATTAGCAAATGCTTTTGCTGCTATTGATGGACCACTGTCTAAATAGAACAGGCACACTGATCACACACTGCCAAGACTGGGTGCAAACTAAAGCAGGAGGCCAATGCATATGTGAATTGCTGCCAGGTACTGACCAAAATTAAACTGCACTCTTTTTACTGTCTTTACCTATAATGATGCGAAAGTGACCGTACAAAATGAAAATATATATCTTCAGCTACTAGTATGTGTGCCCTTGGTATCAGCTGTTTGACTCGCCCCTTTCTGCTGGGTCATCCCCAAACTATTTATCTTCGCCGTTCTGTTTTCTCAACCCATTTTTGTTTACTTATAGGACTCTGCATACTTTACCACTGCTAACCAGCAGGCGGGAATGTCGAGTTTGGTGTCTTTTGAATTGTAAGTTGAAACCCTCTTTAATAGTAAAGCCGGATTTTAAATCACAGTTCTGAAGAGGCCATTTTAGAACGTTGGCATTTTCTTTCCTCAACCATTTGGTGTCTGCAGCCTGTATTCTGGCCCACATGACTAGGTGTAGCTGGCAGTTGGTTTTTGTGTATTGCTCCCAGACAAAGGCGCAAAGTGCAATAGGTTTTGACAGAATGGGCCATATGAGGGTGAGGAGCTGTAACCTACCACATGTACATCTCAAAGAGTCTGCCTTGGCACACTCACAAAAGGTTTGACACAATTCATTTGTGATCCCAGACAAGCCAGGGCAGGGAGGCAGAAAATTCCAAACACCTCTAGGGATGGAAACCTCCAGAACCTTGTCCTACTTCAAAGCTAGCACAAGGTATAAATATTAGGCCCTCAGACCCAACTTTTCCATACGTTTCTGGACCTGTGGAAGATTCAGAAGGATTGCTGTCCTGCTCTTCTGCAAGAAGGACTATTGCTCTGCTGTCCTGCGACTCTGTTGCCTGAGTGGGAAGGACTTGACATGTATCTTAAACCCAGTACCGCCAGAGTGACTCCATGGCCTAGTTGGCTGGCCTCCTATTCCTCATGCCTGGACTCTTCCTGCGGTGAGAACTGCCCTCAAAATGGCACCACCCCAGTCCTGGACCCTTGGAAGTGGGCCTGAAGGTGCTCTTCCACCCAATCTTGGGCCCCCATCAGAACTGACACAAAGTGGTGTGAATCCCTACAAAGCATTGCTGAACAGCTTCCAGCCTCATTGGATTCGATGTTGAGTGATGCAAAGCTTCACCACACAACAGCAAGCTCCAACGTAACCGACACAAATCACCACCAAGCTTCGCCACACATCTCACAGTAACTGTTGGAAAGTCCTGCAAAGCCAGACCACACAGCTTTATTGGGACTGATGCTGGATGATGCGAAGCCTGACAAATCAATCCCGCGTACCAAGATTTTAGGTACTTTGATCAGAGGGCCGAACTTAGCCCTGATTCCGGCCCATACTATCTCACGGTTGCACTGAACTTTTGACTTTGTCTAGGTACAGCACTGCCTAATAACCACAGTTGGTGCTCTGGGCTTCTGGGCACTGTTTTCACTTAAATCTTTAAATTTGCAAATCTCAGGTTCCACTGAATGGATCGTTTTTCTTTTGGTTTCAAATAATTTATTACATTTTACTCTATTTTTCAATTTTTTTCTTGTGTCACATTTTCACTTTATTAATGTTTGAAGTGTTGCATAAATACTTTACATATTGCCTTTAAGTTCAGCCTGACTGTTTGTGTGCCAAGCTACCAAAGAGTTAAGCACAGGTTAATTTGGGGATTGGGTGTGACCTCACCCTGACAGAAAATGTGGCTGATGCTTATGTAGGGTTTCATCGCCCTTAACCAGTAACCCAATTTCCAATATTAGCTTTCCTGAATGCCAAGCCCATCTGCTATGATCCTCCTTTTGATCGATGTGTGCTTGCCCTTTCTTGTGCCTGAAATCCCCGAGCAGTGAGTGTGTAGAACTCCTTACATTATTATAATGTCTTAATGGGCTGTTTACATTTCACTAAGGGAGTCACATACTGGCGGGACATATGATGGCTAAATGGTTTTCTGTTACAAAACCGAACAACCCACATCAGTCATTATCACTACAGTTCCATACACTATTTATTGCACCTTCCGAAAATGATTCAAACCTCAAATGAATAACCAGGTTTCCTTGTAATATTTACGTTTAAGAAATCCTTCAGCAGAAAGAAGGAATCCTCACTAATCTGAGGGAGAAATTTCCAATCTATATTAACTGAATGACTCCATATTGGTATTCCATATGGTGGGTGGCCCTCAGTGTACTCAGTTTAGTGCCTCCATATTAATTGAAAGCTATGTTGATTTGCCAGCCTAATCTTTGTCACATGTGGTAGATTTACTTTGCCTCCTCCCTACCCCAGGCTGTACATATATACCAACTTACCAGTAGGAGTGACAAAAAAAGGACAATGAACCTCTCACAAACTTACCTGGATCCATGCAGTATTTACGCAGCAGTCTTTACCCATAGGACGTTACCACACAGGTAAGTATCATACATGCAAGTACCTCACACATTTTTTTGTTACTTTAGCAAGTGATAATTTACCATGCGGCTAAGCATTTGTTTTTAAACATCATAATAATTTTGGCATTTAAATGGGGGGAAATTTAAAGTTCATGGGATGAGTAAGGGTTAAGGCTGATAAGGGTCTTAAATGTGTTTTTAGGGTTCAGGGTCAGATAAAGGTGCGGGTGGTGAGGTTTTGGAAGAGGATTTCAGGGGTTAGGGATTGGTAAGGGTACTGGTAGTAAAGGTTTTTAGAGTTCAGGGGTGGGTAAGGGTATATGGTAGTAGGGGTATTAAGGGTTTGGTAAGGTTAGGGATGGGTAAGGGTAAGAGTAAGGGTAAGGGTAAGGGATGAGATAAGGGTTTTAGGGTTTAAGAGTAAGTAAGTGTACGAGATTGTAAGTGTTTTAAAGCGGTTGTTAGGACTTAGTGATTGGTAAGGGTACAGGGTAGTAAGTGTTTTTCTCATTCATGGTGGTTAAGAGACAGGGGTAGAAAGGGTATAATGGATATTTAGGGTTTTATAGGGTTAGGGATGGATAAGGGGACATTGTTATAAGGCTCTTTAGGGTAGGGTTCAGAAATGGGTAATGGTATGTGATTGAAAGGATATTAAAGGTTTATTGTAAGGTCTAGGGATAGGTAAGAGTGGCGGAGTATAAACTACCCAAATAAATATGCATAAATATACATTACCGACTGGCGGTCACCAGAACCAATTTTACTTAGGATAAGCATTTTTTGTTTGGATAATAATTTCGGAGAAGATTGATGAATCTTCCCAAAATTTTAGAAACTAGTGTGCCAGTCACTTCAGTTGCTGTCTGGAAAGTTTCAGGGTGATTTTGAAGCGGGGGCTGAGATAAAAGGGGTTCCATAACACGTTTTCCCCATGCAATTTCCCATAAAGATTTTAGACACAACTACAGCCCGAACCGCAGAACGGAATTACATCAGATTTAGCAGAAAGCTAGATCTGAGCCCAGAAAGAGTGCTTTTTATAATGTGGTGTAAATCTGTTCAACAAATCTGGAGGTTTTAAAGAAAAGATATATCATGTATATCTAGAGATTCGGCTCCTCCGCAGATCCACCGCTGTGAATCCGCGGATACAGACGCCAGCAGCAGTGCTGTCGTTGGCTGCCCCCACCACAACGAGGAAGTGGTAGGAGCCATCTTGGCACTCAGACTCAACTGAGTTCAAAGGGACCCGGCCTTTTAAAAACAAGTTGGAGGAGAGCACACAGCCCCACCTCCAAGGGTCAATTTAGGCCCTGGTGACCCCTTCCCCAGGGCTTGGGGCTTAACCATAATCAAACACAGGGAGGGGGCACCCCCCCTTCCCGGGCAGATTTCAGATCCAGGGATCCCTTTTGGCCATGGCAGGGAAACCTGTGTTCGCTCTTGCTTGGTGGGAGCAATTTCAAAGCTCCTGCCACGTGAGAGCCAACACCACGTCTGCTCCTAGTGGGTGGGGGCATGAAAAATACTCCCGCCCACCGGGAGAGGACTTTTCATCTCTTTCCCTGCCCACACTGAAACGGGCAGAGAAACAGATCCCACCCACAGGGAGTAGCATTTCTAGCTACTCACTGGGGTGCGGAAGCAATGCTGGCTCCTGCTGGAGGCAGGGAGTTTGCTTGGGTCCCTAACCATAGTGTAGTGGGTACCCTGGGTGGACACCAGGGCACCCACCTTTTGTTGGCCGGGTCCCTGAGAATGGGTTCCGGGGACAAAATCAGCCCAGCGAGGGTGACTGGGTGCCCTCCTCCCCCTATTGCACTATAGCTTGGCCCCGGGGATGGGATCCCCCAGGGCCGAAATCGGCCTGGGGAGGGGAGCTTCATGAAACCTTCCGCCTTTTGCAGTATGGCCAGGCCCTGGGCAATGGGGTCCCTTGGTGCCAAACTCAGCCCGGATAGGGTTCTGTGTGCCCCCCTTCCCCATAAATATAGTGGTGCCGCCCCAGGGGATAGGGCACCTGAGGCCAAAATTCGGCTGTGGGGGGCCAAGTGCCCCCTCCCATAAAACAATGCACCAGTTTCTGGGGGATGGGACCCTCAGGCCATATCAGCCTGGGGAGGGGAGCTGCATACCCTGTATCCATTAAAATGCTGCCAGGCCCCTGGGGATGTCGTCCCCCGGGGCCAAAGTCGACATGGAGAGGAGGGCCCTGTGCCCCCATCCCTCGGAAATATGTTGCAGTGCCCTTGGGGATGGGGAACCCTTTGCCAAAAGCAGTGCAGGAGGACCTTACCTGTCAGTTTGGGCTGGACTGTACCCATCAGGAGCAGGGTCAAGAATGATTTGCACATGACTGGGTCCAAACTGAGGAGGCATAAAGGAATGGGAGAAAATCCCAAATGCCAATGCCTCCGCGTCTCTGCCTGATCACTTGATGGTCGTCCCCGATGCACCCACGGATCTCGCTTGGATGCCGAAACTGCACAGGCGGATTTGCATTTGACTGGGTCCAAACTGAGGAGGCATAAAGGAATGAGAGCAAATCACAAATACCAATGCCTCAGGGTCTCTGCCTGATCACATGATGGCCACCCTCGATGCACCCACAGATCTCGGTCGGATGCTGAAACTGCACAGGTGAGACCCAGAATACCTTTAAATAGGAGTTTTTCTGGCAACTACCCCCTCCCACCCCTGACTGCCATGATTGTCCCTGCATCAGGGAATCACAGGCAAGTAGACAATTAACTCTGATGCCTGGCACCAAAATGGCCGCCCATAGCCCAGATTCAGAACACCCAAGACCGGTAAAACCCCACTGATGTGACCTTAGCATCCACAGAAAGAGTGCACATCAGGAGTCCAGTGCCTCAACTCTCCCCCGCATAGCAGCCCTGCCTTCAAAGAGTCACAGACGCGCTGTTAGCATACCCAGATGCCTAATCCCAAAATGGCTGCTCCGTGATCTTAATCACCCATTAGGAGCAGCTTCAGGCAACCGGAGGAGCGTCTCTACTCCACGATAGTCCCGCACACGGACCACCAACAATCTAGCGACTAAACTGTCCAGGCTTGTGTCCACATAACTGAGCATCTCCTGGAGCCGGAAGTCTTCAGGTTGAATGGAAGGTAAGGGATTGCTTAGCAGGTCAGAAATTCCTACCTCCCTGAACCAGTGAAAGTGCCGTAACATGGCCAACCCCCGCCAAGGTCCCCAGCGCCACATTTAAAGCACTGCCTGTAATAGATCTAGCCTTACCTTCTATCAAGAGCAGACTCCTGAAGAGTTGTCTCCATCCCACTACAACCAGTCTGTAAGCAGACCAATGCTTTAATATATCAAGCCTGACCTGCCACCCTGAGCAGATCCCACAAGATTGGTCTCCACCTCACTTCTACTAGTCCACTAGCAGATCAATGTCACCCGCATCACACATTTCCCCACTGACCACGTCGTACCTTAGTCCGGGGCTACAGTTCATCAAAATCTAGCCGATACCTCTGGCCCTCCGTGTAGGAGAACATCTAAACACAGATCCACAGACCCACAATTAGAGAAGGCACACCCTCACCTCCCACTCCCAACATGAGTCTCGTCCCCTAGTCGGAGACCCCTGACCTCTTTCTCTCTTTTTTTCTACCCCTCTTCCCGACAGAACCACGTTCTCCCACTCTCCAAATCGCTAAGAGAACCACCCTCTCACCCAATCAAAAAAAGAAAGAAAATGGCACCCGGCACGCCAATTTTCATGAGCCCCCCATACCTACCTACTTGAAACCTCATGGCCCGAACTCCTGCACGATCAGTTTCCCCCAACCTCTAACTTATAGCGAAAAGAAACCTCAAAAACAGACTAATTAGACAGCACCCTGAAACACTTTTCACAGACATCTACCACTGCTGCTCCAAAGGCCAGATAAAAATGGATCTTTTCTTCCACACAGAAAGACTCGATAACTGGACCGCCACGTTCAGAACACAGCATCCCATCTCCAAAACTATGACCACTCCTCAAAGCTGCAAACTGACGACCTCACTCACTAAAAATTCAATACGGAGCGGGAACACTTCTGTGATCTAATCCAACAATGAGAATCTAGAGGCCTTTGACTCCCTTTTCCCCTCGCTGCGAATCGACCCCTTGCACATGCCCCTACCCTCCCTGCCCTACCCCTGGCCAGCCTACCTTGCCAGAAGAGCAGATCAACCATTCCCATGCCCTGTGCCAGAACACGTTGAACAATACATTTGATGTTTTTTATGTATGCTTTTGTATAAATATGATTTTTTATAAAATGTTTGCTTATGATGATCTGTCCCTTTTGCACGGTATTATGTTATGAATTGTTTTTAATAGATAGCATTTGTAATAACTTGGAGGAGAAGATTGTGAAACAGTGCATTGATAGCTTGTGTTTTTATTAAGAGCTACCATCTCAAACCTGATTTTAACAGCTTTATGAACTATTGAAAAATAAACATGTATAGTTTTGGTTTAATTGGCCAGTGTATGATTGTGTGGCAAGTGGCAATGGTTTGAGTATTGATGTATGTGGTATGATTATGACCCAAAGGGAGTAAATTCTTAAGACTACAGCCTGTGCCAGAACAACCATCCTTCCTACATGAGCCACCGCTCGCACCTCCGCCCCCATGAATCAGGAGCTACAACTTCCCGCCGAGTGCCACCCACACCCTCCTCCTCCCAATCACCACAACCTTCAAGCCAGGAATGACTCCCACCTGCAATTACAGACCTCTATCTACTTCACTCCGCCGTGGGCAACAGGACGGTGAGACTGCGTCATGACCCACTGCTCCCCTGCCCACGGTCCCAAACACAGAGAGCACTATAACAATAGGCTTCACAACACGGACATGCCCTCCTCCTCCAGGGACGTCCCTGCCCTACCCATCCCTAACCCCTCCTCGGTAAACGTGGAGCATCGTCTCCCCCTTCTAGAAAGCCAGCTAGAAATGATAACCCCAGGCCTGAGCGAAATCTTAAACCACCTCCACATGGCCCGAAAAAGACTAGGCTAATTCCTCCCCAGACTCCCACTCTGACCAGCCCCCCTCATTAAAGACCTGACAACATACCATGCCCGAGTGAGTTCCCAACCACCCCGCAACCCTGGCACAGAGACCCAGAGAATCCGATATTGAGAACCCAACACAGAGACCCAGTAGAACCAAAGTTGCTATGTCCTCAAAGGAAGCGGCTGAGCTATCTTTAACCTATGACCCTCCCCCCACAGCCTCCCCTAAATCCAAGATTCAAGTGATCGCCGGTTTCAGAAGGGATCAACGCCCCTTGAATTCACCAAGACCACCAGCCCTCCTCACTACCATACCCAGGGCCCCCTCAAAAAGAATCAAAACAAAGAAGAGCCTTCTACCAATTGCATGCTCATAAACTGCAGATCAGCCTCTAAACATGCAACAGAATTAGCAGAAACCATCCTCTCCCATGACATAGACATTGCGTTCATCTCCGGGACTTGGCTAAATGAGTTCTCCGCACCAAGCCTAGATATGTTGGTGTCCCCAGGCTTCACTGTCATCAACAAGAACAGAAAAGATCAAAGAGGTGGAGGCAGAGCAATCATACATAAGAACAACATTGCCATTGTGGAAATGGACACCTTCAATTACAGCACCATTGAATGTCTTACTGCCAACATCAAGACATACGACAATAGAGCAATACTCTGCCATCTTCTATATCATCACCCAGGCAACACCTCTGCAATCGGGGAACACTTTTCCGACCTGATTGTTCACTGCTCACTCAGTGACTCTAACAACCTAATTCTTGGGGACCTCAACCTACATTGGAATGATGTAAACAACTCACTAATTCAAACCCTAAACAATCTTCTTCAGGACAACAATCTTACCCAATTCTGCTCCGAAGAAACGCACAATAAAGGAGCAACCTTAGATGTCATTATCGCTCAACATGAAGCAGTTACGATTGACCACGTCCTCCCCGTGGACTGGTCTGCCCATCACAACATCTTATTCCATATCAACCAAAAGGCTCTATTCCAGCCTCCCTCGCAAGACCCCCCCCCCAAATAGACTAGAAATCTAACTCAGATTCCCATAGCTGACCTAGAGGAAAGGATTTGATTTCTCCTCCCCAGCGCCTCTGATCACCTCACCACAACTGAACTCACCTCGCACTACAGCTCAAATATGATGTCCATTCTTGATCAAATAGGCCCCCTGAAATAAAATAAAAACAGGAATATTCCATCAAGATCATGGTTTAACACTGACATCAACTCTGAAAATGAGCCAACTAAGAGCCACAGAGAGACTCTAGAGAAGCAACCCTCCAAAATCCTCGGCGAACAACTAAAGTAGCTTGCAGGAAGTATAAAAAACACATCCAGAACAAAAGAAACTAATTTTTCTGCACCGCAAGGGACAATGCAAAAAACAGGCCCAGGGAGCTCTTTAACATCACTAGACAACAAACCTCCAAGCCTGCTGCCTCCTCAGTGCAGGCTTCCAAAGAGCTCTGCGGCAATTTCGCCAACTTCTTCGAGGACAAGACCAATAAGATTGAGCTCTCACTGGACATCAACATCACCCCCCTCATCAAGAGCATCTCACCTAGGACCAAGGACAACACAGCAAAGCCCCCTTCAAAATCCTGGAAATCTTTTATCCCTATACATGAAGCAGAGATAGTCCAACTGATCTCCACATCCAATCCCCCCTCCCACTCTCTAGATCCTCTACCTCCACAACTGACCAAAAATCTGAAACTCTCCCTTGCCCCGCTCTGGTGCAAGATCATAAACAGCTCCCTGAGAACCGGAGTCATCCAGACTGCCTCAAAGTCGGTCAACTCATGCCACTACGGAAGAAACCAGGCCTAGACAAAAAAGATCTGAATAATTTCAGACCAGTTTCTAACCTAACTCTTCTATCCAAAACCTTAGAAAGATGAGTACTTCTTCAACTAACTCAGCACTTGGATAGCATCAACCTTCTCCATTCCCACCAATCGGCCTTCAGAAAAGGCTGCCGCACGAAACCGCGATCCTCAACCTCATCGATGACATCCACAAATCACTTGATGTGGACAAATTCTGCCTTCTCATTCTCCTAGACCTATCGGCAGCTTTCGATACGGTTGACCATCAACTTCCTTTTAAAGTGCTTCAAGAAAGGGCAGGTCTATATGAGGTGGTTCTACATTGGTTCTCCTCCTTCCTTCACAGCAGCACCCAAAGAATAAAAATCAAAAACTTTGCGGCCGACCTACACCCTGTCAGCAGGGGAGTCCCCCAAGGTTCAGTGCTCTCGCCGCTACTTTTCAACATTTACATGGAACCACTCACAACCCTACTCAGAAAAACCAACTTCCCCTTCCATCTATATGCAGACGACACACAGATCTATCTGCAAACCACCTCAATTGAGGACATTCAGAGACTGAATGACACGCTGAGAGAAGTCCGACACTGGCTTTCAAGTAACTACCTAAAACTTAACCATGACAATACTGAAATACTCCTCAGCTCTAACAAAGAAGAGAACCCACATATTGTGGAATGGCTAAAAGCGATCGATGCGCTCAACAGGAACCTCATACCTGGCGGACTCTGTAAAATCACTAGGTATACCGCAAGACCTGAAACTGGATATGACCAAACACATTAAGAATTCCGCCAAGAGCGTCTTCCTTAACCTAAAGCTACTGAACAAAATTAAACCTTTCATCCCACCCAAGGACTCAAACAAGCCACCCAAGCATTGGTGTTGTCTAGATTAGACTATGGGATCGCAGCCCTCTAAGGTATATTAAAGTCACACCTTAATCCCCTCAAAACAACTCGCAACGTAGCAGCCAGAATGGTCCCAGGATTGAAGAAATTTGTCCACATCTCACCCGCACTCAGAGAACTAACATGGCTCCCTGTTGAAATGCGTGCTAGTTTCAGAACGGCTTGCCTCACAAAGCCCTTCACCCAGACCAACCTGAATACCAGGCCTCCAAACTCAAAAAAGCTGGTCAGACCAGGACCCTCAGGAGCTCGGACACACTACTACTCATCCAGCTGAAAGCTCGCAAACAGAATACTACGACCCGGTCCTTCGCGGTTAACACACCCAAAATCTGGAACTCTATTCCCCCCCATATCAGAACTATCTTGTCCTTTGCAAAATTCAAAGGACAGCTCAAAAATCTTTTCCTAGATCGCTCCCTAGCAAAGGGACAGGAGCTGCAGAAGCGCTTATGACATTACTCCCTGGAAGGGGAGTGTGGGCCAAGACTATGACACTTGTTAAAGGCATTCCAAGTCTTCAATGCCCCTGGTTGCACAACCCGCTGAAACTCTCCGCCCTTGTTCTATACTATTACTGTATTTTATGAGCTTTTGCAGTATGACTGTTATAAAGTGCTCCGATACCCGCGGGTCTTGCCAGCGCTATATAAAACTTCAGAATAACTAAATAATAAATAAATAGTGAACAAAATAACAATGGGTTTGGATCCCACCCTGAGCGATTAGCAATGGTTAGACAAATTGCAAGCATTCCCCCATCACCTTTTGTGTAATACAACTTTAAGTACTCATCAGTGCCTTTGTGATTTGCCCACTATGACTTTACAATGCACTGTGACTACCTATGATACAATTACGAGCTTCATTTAAGCCACTTAGCGTGCAAGTATAGAATACCAACAAGGCTGTTAAGCTTGCACGAAGAGCAACCGGCAAAGCAAGAAAAGTTCGTAAAAATATGGATTGCTAAGAGCAGCCATCTGCTGCCGTCTTTCCAGAACAGTATAAGCAAACAGGTGGTAGCTAAATGTTGACTTTCAAATAATTATGCACGCTCTATTTGGAAAAGTTGATTATTTCTTGGAAAACACGCTATCGCCAATAACCATCAAATGTTTTTTATAGAATGTTTTCCGTCTACACACAGTAATCAGTATAGTAGGTGATAAAACATGTTCTTTGTAAAATAGCACAATGGGCTGACGTCATTTATTCGCGGTGAGATAATACAGACATGGTAAAAGATTTCTCTTAGACAGTAACTCAGGCACGTTACTGGTAAACGTGAGTGCATGAAAAACATCAAAGGGTCATCTTGTGGGCCTACTCTACATGAAGTAATCTAAAGATGCGATAGATATAGATAGATATATAGATATATAGATAGATAGATAGATAGTCAATAGGTTTGACTTTTGTATAGTTCATGCTCATAACATAAGGACGCACACAAAGGCATCCCTACGTGCAAACCGACCAAAACACTTGCAGACAGCTGTTCACTCAAACTAACATATGTACAGGCATGCATGTAGACAGGCAAGCAAGTATACAGGCACACAAGCACAAAATCAAATTGGTATAAAAGCACTCATGAATATAAATGAGAAATTTAGAGGCATATATGCAGACAGACCAGCGTTACACGTGTATCTAAGCCACCATACATGCAGACGCACATGCACACAAATGATCAGTTATGCATAACCCTGTGCAGCAAATGGCAAAGGATGATGTGCAGTAAGGAAAAACAGTTTGCCATACAGCGAGGGATATGTCAATTTTTTTTCTATTGGGGAGCACAAAGTGATCCACTCAAATGACCACTTGGTTATCAGCCTCGAAGGAGTACCAGATGACGTAGTACTGGAAGAAGTGAGTCGGTGGAGCTCTGAATGATTTGCTTCAGTTAAGCACTGGCTGTAGTGCATTAGGGGATTTATGCGAGTCGTGCATCAGTGTCATATTACACAAGGTTAAACAGTAATATAATAGATGTTTGCACACATTTTGGTGGTGCCTGGGCATATTGGTATTACTCAAGAGGCTGCAGACACTTGTGCTGCCTCTTCTGTAATGTGGAGTGCTCTGCTGCCCTTTTTCTTTTTTTTCAGTTTTATATAGTGCAAACTCGACCCGAAGTTATTGGAGTGCTTTACATTAGCACTAGTTACATCACACAAGGACACATTCATTTAATGTAGGCACAGGTGGAGAATAATTGATTTGCCCAGAATCACAGGATGTTAAGTTGACGCCAAGACTCAAACCTGGTTCCCCAGATTCAAAGTCAGCAGCTCAGGATATTACGCCATATCCGCCCCCTGTTTTGATCAAGCAATTGAAAGGGTACATTCCCTCATTTGAATGAGTTTTTCAATATCATAGAGCAGTTATCTGGGTATTGTCGGAGGCAGCATGCCATAAACATAGTTGTTACAAGTTGACTCCCATCTTAGCTAAGTAAACCCTTTCCCAATAAAGACAGGTATAGCTGAGTTTATTTTTTAAAGTATGAAGACTTTTTCTTGATTATAAATTTAGATTATCAGGCAACATGTACTCCAGGCCCTAGATGAGAATAAAGCATAGGTTGCAGGACATCTATTTAAATCATTAGTGACCAATAGCAGAATTGGTCCTGTGGTTGACCATTAATTGGACCACAGTTTTCCACAAATTCACTTTAGACTCATGAAAGTACTGATCAGTTTTGGATTATAGTCGTCCATAAGGTTTTTGAAGGTTAACAATCTGTGATGCTGAGTAAAATGTTACCAGTATGATTGAACTATAGAATACTGAGTGCAAGAATATCATGGCACACTAATATCATAGCCAAAACATTGAGGGACAAAATATCAAAAGGTAAGTGCCTATAGGGAAGTATAGTTTTACTATTCTTAACTCAACATCTATGTAACTTGGGAATGTATTTATCGTCAAGGTACACATATGTGGAATTAGGTATGGAAAATCTATTCAAATTAACTTTCATATTTTGTCCCTGGATATTTTTTTATTGATATGAGTGTGCAGTGATATTCTGCATTCTATATTCAAGATCCACGCCAATCCACCTACAGATTTACTTCCTATTCCCTAACGCAGGTAGTTTATCTCTTTTAGCTAATTGGATGGCTGTGGGACTCCATGAAGCTCCTTTTAACATCAGACAAGAAGCACCCAGAGAGGATCTGTACAATCGATTGGGTTTTAGAGCCGTTAAACGAGGCCAGCAATCTCAAGAATTATGAAGGTCTAGTGCCAGCTATGCAATCAAATGCCCACTCAGCATCTAGAAAGAGTAACACCACCTCCTCTGGGTCATCACTCACCTGTAGAAGAAGATGTGAAAGAGTATGGAGCTTCTTTCTGGAGGAGGGCAACATAAAACCAATTCCTTATGTAATGCCTGAGTTATTAAGACATTTGAGTCATTCAAAAGCCATAATAAATTGCGAAAATTGGCAGCAAAAATTGCATATTTGCCCCAGTCGAAGTCGAACCTGGGTGGTATATCGAGCTAAAGGGAACCATGGCATTCTTTTACCTAGTCATCACCTCAAGCAAAGGTTTGCTAAGATTCAAGCAGTAGGCCACATATGCTTTCAAAATAAGCCTCCAGGTTTTGCAATCAGTATAAAATACTCCTGAAAGATGGCTACTTCCGTCAACCATTATTGTAGTTTCGGGCCTGAGGCTAGCTTCCAAAAGCAGAGTGTACATTGCCACCATAAAAGAGTCACTAACAATCTCGTTGCATGTTTAGCAAGCTTGTTGAAATTGACTTGGGTTGACTTGGATTTAGTCTGATTGAATTTATACTAAGTAAGTCTTTGTGGAGAAATGTTTTCTGTTATGGGGTAGTTTCAAAGTTTGAAATCTGAGCTGTACCGGGTGGTGGACCATTGTTTTCCTGCAATGGAGAACATAATTTATTCCAGAGCTATTGTGTGATTCCTATGATTCAACTTCTTGATGGCGAATGAGCAGTAGATTTGTCTTCAGGAAAGTGGTGGGGAAGGAATCGCTATGTTTATCAGTTGCATATCGCTAAGCTATCCTTCTGTGGCTGTTCGGCATTTTAAATGTGCCCATTTATGCCAAAAAATAGATTCCAGAACCGGTTCAAGTAAAATGATAAAATGGAAGAAACACATATTGTGATGAACTAATCTGTCAATAAGCATTACAGGTATTTCGAACAGGTCAAGAAATTATAGAAACTGTTCAAGTTCACCCATATCGTGTGGTCTTTGGTTTTGTCATCCATAGTGATTATCCTTGTGGCCAACTCAGGTAACCCATAATAAATGTCAGGTAATTCTTCTGCCTAAGGTTACTATTATTGGAAAATCAGCTGATATGTGGATCACCTGGCCATTGCACCTGAAAGGGTCCCTGTTTTAGCTGCAGTCAAAAAGTGTATAGTGTGCTGGTGGCATATGATACAGGTGACACTGGATTGTTAGTGTGATGCAGCCTGAGTCTGTGAGCACCCTGGAATTCCAGAGACTATTTCCAGCAATTCTTGTAGAATGCCTGCCAGGGATCCAATCAAACCTTCCAAGCTGGCTTTGATATTCCTAGAACCAGACAATAAAACATTTACTTCTGTGCTCGGGCTCTACATAACACCTGCGAGTTCCATATTTTCTGGCCCAAGTCAAGTGTGGCATTTAAATATTCCTGAATTGTATTGAGTCTTTATTTCGGTGGAATCTCTCCTTGCCTGGAACGCCAATTTCAAAACAAATTGATTTTACTGTCTCATAGGCTTTGAAAATTGTGGCTTCTAGCAAGCCAATGAGTATTTTGATTGGTGTCAGTTCGCTCATGATGAAATAAGACTTTACTCCAGGCATTTTGACACAAAATATAGTGCTGGGGTTGCAACTTTTAGCAAGTGCCTCAAAGAAAATAAGTTGCCTAGAGGTTCTGGAAGCAGACACCATAAGATAAGGTATTTCCTCAGCCACCTTAAAATGCACACTGCAAGGGTGTCATCTTCGTTGCATAGGCAGTGGTATCACATCTGGAGTTTCAAGCCACTTCTCAGAAGAGTCAGTACAACAACATGGCTCAAGCATGGGATGGCAAAACATCACAGCAGTATTTAGGCTTCAGAGAAAGTCATGTCCTGTCACATGGAAGTCTGAACCTCAGAGAAGGTGCATTAGCATCATGCTGGGGTCTATATTCTTCCACATCACCCCTTGAGAGAAAAGTAAAGATAGCCTAGACTATTACATTTTCAATAGACTCGTGTAAGCAAAATGCCCAGGTCAAGTACATTGATAGTAAGGGCAATTTGCAAAAAGAAATCCATCACAGGAAGTAAAGTGGGGTCTACAGCAGTAAAGACCCAAACACGTCTTCAGATATTACTAGAGCCATTGGGTCTGAGTGCTCAGCTCCAAAAAGTGTCAGCCTTGCAGTGAGTAGGACAAAGGGTGCATGTACATTAATGTTATTCCAATGTTATTCCAGTATAAAGTGTGGCAACACACAAAGCAAGGCTCAGGAAAGTACAGATCTCACCAAGTATTAAACCTCCATAAAGATGTTCACCGTAAATTGGGAAGACCTGAACAGATCCTCGAAAGGCAAGCAGCGATTCCAAGATCACTAATGATCCTCCCAGGTGTGTGGCAGACTCTAAGATGCCCATTGTGAATGGAAAGCAGCAGTGGCCTTTGCTCCTTGCAGGAGGGCTCAGGCTACTTAAAAGATGTTGGATGTCAGGCAGATCCCATCAGATGCAGCAATCGCAGTCACTGGTAGCAGGTGATATATCGTTTTTTTCTATTTTTTTGACAAACTTTTTATTGAATTAACATTTGTAAAAACTGTGTCTCATAAACATCGTGCAGAATCACATATTGTCTCCTTTACAATAAATCGAATTCACAGATTAGTCCCCCTCCTCCCCCTCTGCGCCCCAGCGGATGATGAACGTTTCAAAATTATAAATTTGTAACACCCCAGTCTGCATGGACCTTTTTTTCATTCAAAAACCCCTATATGCCTGTAAAGGACCCCAAATCCTGTCCCATTTCTTGTAAGTTATTTTCTTGGCCCCGGCACACCAATCTAGATCGCACAGTACCCAGAGACACCTTGGCCCATTTGTTGAAGTGGTGTTCGTGAGGTATATGACCTGTGTAATATGCGTAGTTGAATGAGGCAAAATCTATCTCGTATCGCTACCTCTCTTGGACTTTGTATCGCCTCTTCCCAGTCTTCGCTTTCCAGAGACCTTATTTCCGTTTCCCATGCTCCTTTTCGGGAGTCTATTGGGTTGGGCGAATTGTACATTATTTCCCTATATGTTAATGAGGTGGCCTTAGTTAACATGGGATCCATTAGCAGAGTGTCTTCCAGTGGTGAGTAGTCTGGCAATGCTCCCCTCTCTCTTATGTGTTGTAGCAGGTCATGACTCAATTGGATGTATCTAAATCTTTCTGAGTCTGCCAGGTTGTATTCCAATCTTAGATTGTCGAATGAGATCTGTGCCTGCCCTCTCCATATGTCCCCCAACGTATCAAATCCCAACAAATCCCATCTTTTAAACCCCTTTAGAGCCCGATCTCCTTTAAGTGATCGCTGTACTATAGTGGGGTTTTTCCCGTCAATCCTCCCTCCCAGCCCGTGTGTCTTGATGCTTCTCGTCATACCCGTACCACCGTCTGTGTGGGTTTTGGGAGCTGCTGTTCTTTGCCTCTTCGATACAGGCTAGCCACATGTCCCCCATCTCCTATTGCTCTGTGATCTGCCCTAAAGAGTGGGTCGATGCGATCTGTGAATACCCAATATTTTACCACTATCAGCTGTGAGGCCCAGTAGTACTTCTGAATGTCTGAGACTGCAAGCCTGCCCACATGCACTCCCCGCTGCAACATGCTCAGTGCTATTCTGGGTCTGCCACCATCCCATAGTAGTTTTCTCAGTTCACTATGCATTCCCCGGAACACTGTTTTGAGTATGTTATATGGGATATTTTGCAACACGTACAATAATCTGGATAAGTCATCATCTTGAAGAGCACTGCTCTACCCATCAAGGAGACTGGCAGTTACCTCCAGTGTTCCACATCTTTTTTAAGTTGCATTATTTGGGGGTTAAGATTTTCTGCTAGGATGTCTTCCTCTCTCGTGAAGATCTTTATGAGCAAATAGGTAAAACTAGTCTTAACTGTTAGTGTTTTTTTGTCTATCAGTGCCTGCAGGACTTTTCACCTAAGTGGGAAGATAAGGGATTTATCCCAATTTATTTTGTATCCTGAGTAAGTTCTAAAGAATTGGAAAATATAAAATACTCTTTGCACTGATCGGTATGGCTTACATAGGTATAACAGTATGTCATTGGCATAGAGTGATATTCTGCCTTCCCAGTCATCTCCACCCAGTTTTCCAGAGAGTATTGGGTTGTTACGGATCCATGTCGCCAAAGGCTTGAGCACCAAGGCGAAAATCATGGGCAAGAGTGGACAGCCCTGTCTCGTACCCTTTATCAGTGAAAATTAAAGGGATACCTCCCCATTTACTTTAACCCGAGCTTGTGGATCCTGATATAATAGTTTCACCCATGTGCAAAAGTTTGGTCCAAATCCCATTTTATTCAGCGTTGCAAACATAAATTTGCATTCAATACTATCAAACGCCACTTGAGCGCCGAGGGAAAGCAGTACCAACTCTTCCCTGAAGCTCGCTCTCCTCCAGTCTAGGACCCCATACAGCCTGCGAAGGTTAAGTTGTGTGCTCCGCTGCCGCAAAAATTCAGACTGGTCCAGATGACAGTCAGCAGTCTGCAGTCTGGTTGCCTGAGCGCTTGCCAGGACCTTTGCCTCTGTGTTCAATATAGAGATTGGCTATATGAATCGCTGTCATCCGGGACCTTGCCTTTCTTCGGGATCACCACCATTGTGGCTGTTTGTTGATCAGGCGGGAGTTCCCCCCTTTCCTTAGAGTCTTCGTACATATTCAGTAAATATGGGGCAATCTTGCCTGCGATGCTTTTATATAGTTTGAATGGGATCCCATTTGGACCATGCGCTTTGCCGAGTTGGAGGTCTGGGAGCGTGCTTACCAACTCCTCCTCTGTAAAATCATCTTCTAATGTTTGACTATCTTCTGTCGAGAGTGTAGGAAGAATGATCTCTCGTATTAGTTCCTCATACTCCTCCGTCGAACATTGCGTGGAGGAGGTATACAGTTTTTCATAATACTGTGCAAAGGCCTTTCCTATCTCTTTCCCCGTTTTGTGGGTCTCGCACCCTGGGGTAGTTGGAGGTCTGGGAGCATGCTTACCAACTCCTCCTCTGTAAAATCATCTTCTAATGTTTGACTATCTTCTGTCGAGAGTGTAGGAAGAATGATCTCTCGTATTAGATCCTCATACTCCTCCCTCGAACATTGCGTGGAGGAGGTATACAGTTTTTCATAATACTGTGCAAAGGCCTTTCCTATCTCTTTCCCCGTTTTGTGGGTCTCGCACCCTGGGGTAGTTATTTCCAGGACCCAGTTTCTATCTTTATCCCTGCTTTCTAGCCAGGCTATCAGCTTGTTTGCTTTATTGCCTACATGGTAGAGTTTCCTCTGGGTTGCTAATGTGTGTGCCGTCGCCTTCTGCTCACCTAGCTCCCTGAATTTCTGCCTTTTGAGTAGGAGTCTCAATGCTCTTGACCCGTCCGGATCAGTGTCATCTACAATTTCTTCCTTTAGCCAGCTTATTTCGGTCTTGAGAATGATCAATTCTTTAGTTTGCTCTTTATTTTGAATGCCAATTTGTGCCTGCACATATCCCCTGATAACTGTCTTATACGCCTCCCACAGTGTGGAGGCCGAAACAACTTAACCCTCATTTTCTTGGAAGTATTGTGTGGTGGGCTCACGCACCTGGTCAGTAAAGTCCTTATATTTAAAGTGCCAGGGGTGTAGCCTAGGTGGTAGGCCCTCACTTCGTGGTGTGCCCTGCAGTTGCACTTCAACTGGGGAATGATCTCCGTGCCTTATGTGTGGCCCTCGGAAGAGTCTTGCTTGTCCCCGGTGTGTGAAAATATAATCCAGCCTGGAGTGGCTGCTGTGTGCATCGGATGTGTATGTGTATTGGCGGAGCATCGGGCAGTGCGCGTGTCAGAGGTCCGTCATGCCCATTGCCTGGATGAAGCCTTCCAGTGGATCTGCACCTGCGGTATCCACTGCCCTGGTTAATCTGTCTATCTGTGGGTCCATGACTGCGTTCATGTTGCCTTCCAGAATCTGGGGATATACAGTGAGCAAAAGTTAATATTTGCACCTTCCCAGCTTCCAGTCAGCACTACAAACCGCGATATCTAGTTCTTGGAGATTATTGTGGCAAGGTGGAAGGGTCAGATCAGCACATACCTCCTATCAGGACTCTGCTTCAGAATTGTGAGTGGTGTGCACACCCGCAGAAATAAAGTGTGCAGCGCAGCAGTCAAAACAGCCCAGTAGCCAGCAATCCTCAGTGGAATTAGAGGCTACCAGCAGACCTGTGGCTAACGGTCCGATCAGCACATAGGTGGGGTGGTCTTGTCCGTCAGTCAACTGGTCTGCAATCAGGAATGTGGACATATAGATCCAAATCAGGCCTGTATGTTCCCAATCGTTTCACCAACAAAGCGCTGCAGGGCAAAAGGAGTTGGTGGAAAATAGTGCAAACATGGTCTCTGACCCAGGCAGGCAGCACAGAGCTCAAAGCGAAGCGGCCATCTTGCACTTCAACAAGCTCTGCTTCTCTCCTTTTTTGGCTCACATAAAACCCCTTTGGTGATAATGGATAGCTTTGATTTTCTGGGTTTGGATTGCAACTATAAAGCCTCTGCAAGAAAGAAACACGCATTGCATTGGTAACTGGACAATAGTGTAATGGCGACCAAGTAATTTGCACTTAGCAACTCATGCAATACGATATTTTCACTGACTTGTCTGTGCCCAAAAACATTTGCACTGATTTTAAATTACATTTTGCACTGGTGTGTAATGCCAGTACTCATTGGTCAGTGAAAAAAAATACTAATGCACAGGTGCAAATGAATCCCAAGTCTGATTGTTTACCAAAAGTAAAGGTATCAGTAATCACCAATCATTAAAAAAAATATAAAGATTGCGATAAGTTGAATTTTGCTAGTTTTTATTCCGTTGCAACGTATAGAGCTGAAATGAAGTAATTCGGTAACGATGCTTGCTTTGCGGTTGTAAATAATTGATACTAAGGAAGTGTATTATATATATTCCCATAGGTCTACATTGTCTATAGCTTAGTATTCTGAGATGTGCTTCAGGAAAATCTCAGAATCTGCCAACCCAACCCCCTTCTCTCTCAGATTTACACCTAGTTAGATCCTCTGGGGGCGCCTTATAGAAACTCAATGAAGGCTTTGCTAAAGTTATATAGATCCTTTACCATAAAAAGATGCTCTATTGATGTAGATGAATTCTAAGAAAACATGCTGGGGCATATTTACAATAACTGGTGCATCCCTGCAAATCAGCAGGGATGTGGTAGTTATTGAGCGGCACACCTCCGCCATCATGGATGCGCCGCATTTACAATGCGGCGCACCATGGGTCAAAAACGGCACAGATTCGTGATGCATCTGTGCCGTAAAAGTGACGCATTGCTGGAGTTGCGTCGCAATGCTCTGGGGGCCCTATCTAGTTAATGCTGCGTCAATCCTTACGCCTGCTTCAGGAAGTAGATTGGGCCTAAAAGTGACTAGGTGAAATCTTCTAGATTTCCCTCAGCCACTTTTAGGAGGCGTTCCTGCGCCGGAACGCCCCCCCCCCCCCACCAACCCCCCCTGCACAGGAAAGCCTACATGTGGTGCAGGGCATTACAACGTGGCGCATCTCCCAGATGCGTCACGTTTTAAGTACCCCCGCACCATGGATCAGGATTTGCGCTGCCGCTGCGTCACAAAAGAGAGGCAACAGCAGCGTAAATGAGGCGCAAGGGGCTTGTAAATCTGCCCCGCTGTTTTTTCAATGTAGTGTCATAATTAAATTGTTGCTAGATAGGCAAATAATCTCTAGATATTTCAAGTAAGAGTTCTGTGACTCGACTTAGAGAAAAAGAGAAATCCGTTCTCCAACATAAATAGGGATGGTTCGTCACCTGAAACTGCCTAGTCGCCACCTCCTTGGTTGGAAATTGAGTTGCGACAGTTGACAGCTTTCGAACTTGCATCCTAAGTCTGTGATGTCATCTTGGCAGCCAGGTGTCCCTCCACTAAATTGGTATACAGCTGAAGATGGAACAAATTTGTGGCATTGTGCACAGCAAAGGGCCCTTTCTACCCCTCTTTCAGAGGTCCTTTTGTATATACTTTCTTTGGCCCAGCAAGGCTTTGCTCTAGGCACTCTAAAAGGTTATCTTGCAGCTATTTGCTTTTCTTCGGCTGCCAGATCAGCCATCTTTGTTCAAGTCTTCTTTATTAACAGATTCTTTATAGCCATTATTCATCTGTTCCTCTATATCCCTTCATAATGCCCCATCTGGACTTGAATCTTGTACTCACATTTCTTATGTGTGCTCTCTTTGAGCCTCTTCATAACTGTCCTCTCAGGCTCCTCACTCTCAAGACTGCCTTCCTTGTTGTCATCACCTCTGCTCGCAGGGTGAGTGAGCTTTAGGCTCTATCTTTCAAGCCCCTTTCTTCTTTGTGCATCCAGACAAAGTAGTGCTTAGAACGAGCCCTTTTTTCCTTCCTAAAGTGGTTACACCATTTCATGTAGGACAATCTGTCACCTTGCCCACCTTTTTACCATCTCCTCACCCTTCAAAGGAGAAGTAAAGACTTCACCATCTGGACCCTAAACGTGCACCGTTATGCACCAAAGACTTCTGGGTGGATGGTCAACTCTATCTGAAAGAAACAGTAAGTTATAGATTCCTTACCTTAGAATTACCCCCAGGCGTCAGACTGGATCTGGAAAGTTTTTTGTCAGTAGTACCCCTGCTCATCGAAAGGTGCTGTCGGTCGGCTCCACATTTGTTGTTGGCGTCGTGTTCGCTGGAATGAACCACAGTAGATACTTGGATGCCACCCTTGCGATCTGACGTCAGTTCTTTCTTTTTCGGCGCCAGCAAGCGCACATCCCGAGAGAGCGGTACCCCCAGTCACTTTATTTTTTAATAACATTTTTTATCGGAATTTTATAAGTAACTACAGTTGGTACAGTACAGTGATATTTGATGGTGCACACATCATGATCCAGAACATTATACATGATTTGCACATCTAACATCTTCACCAGAAAATACTCCTCACATTTTCTAACTGAAAAGCAACAAGGACTTACGGTATTCTCCATATTTTCCCATCTTAGTTTTGTCAGTCACTGACATCCGACAGTGATTCCTTGTGCGGGGCTCACATATATTCCTGCAGAAAGCATTCCAACACTGTACCCATTTTTTGGGTCATCCTCTGTGGACATATACTGATATCTCCACTACCATTGCAGTGTCCATGTCTCAGTATCATTGGTGAAGGGTAGAAGTCTTTCACGATCTCCAGTATTGAGCTATATTCCGCTGTGCTAATGTCGCACCTAGTGTCACCCAGTCCCGAGTCATGTGATTGAGATCCGTGGGCTCCCAAATAATAAGAAGGCAACTCTTTGGTTCCGGCGGAACCATAACATCAGTAACTTGCGAGATTGTACTCATAATCACACCCCCAGTAATGTACAATCTCCGGACGTTGCCAGAACGTGTGCAGAAATGTGCCTGATGCGCCACACTGTCGTAGGCAGAGCGGTGTGTCCGTCTTACCTATTTTATGCAGAAGTGTTTGTGTATAATAAGTGCGGTGTACATTTTCTAATTGTATTCGCTTGAGTTTAAAAGATATCGCAACTTCCTTTGGGCAGGCGAGTGCCTCCCGCCAATCTGCTTTGTCTAATTCTCCCCCTTTCGATTCCCATCTGACCTTAAGGACTGTTGTGGGGTCCAGCTGATTATTTAATATTTTCCAGTAGGTTTGGGAGATGGCTTTTTTGCTCAGATGATCCGTCAGGAGTCTATCCTCCAACGGTGATGCCTCCGCGAGTTGTGTGCCTGGTGGAATAAGTCACATGAGGGTGTGTCTGATTTGCATATATAGCGGTACGTTTCCATCTGTGCCAGTCTGTATGTGACCTGTAGCTGGGCAAATGTGACTATTTCGCCTTTCTTCGAGATATCACCTACCTTTGAGATTCCTATCAAATCCCACTGTCGAAAGCCTTTGGTATAGCGTAGTTTACCTAAACTTTTTGTTTCCCATAGTGGCGTGGCCTGCGTTATTACCCCTTCCCAGCCCAGTGCACACTGCACCTCAAACGAGAATTGGATGGTGTGTGCCGTTGGACCTGTGAAAACTGTCCTTTTAGTCTAACTATAGAGTGCCCTCATAATCCCCTCGGCCTCCAGGAGGAGTCTATCCATAAGTAACGCTGGGTCATCTTGAGGTGTGTGAAGCCACTGATTTATGATAGTGAGCTGTAATCCCAGTAATATGCTTTTATATTTGGGAGGTCAATGCCGCCATCGTACCAGCTCTTTATAAGTTTATGCATGGCTATGCGGGCCATCTTTCCGCCCCACAGCAGATTGGTCAGTTCGGCGTTCACTGCTGCAAAATATGCTCGGGAAACCGAGAACGGTGTGTTCAGGAGGACTTACAGGAATCTCGGGAGTGCCATCATCTTAAAGAGGGCTGCTCTCCCCAGTAATTTGAGCGGCAGTGAGCGCCAGTGTTTGTAGTCGCGCCTAAATCGTGCCAGGGGCTGCGTGAGGTTTACAGTGATGAACTGCGGGTTGTCATGCGTTATAAATATCCCTATGTATTTAAAGCCTCTATCTGCAATCTGGATTTTGCAGTCTCGTGGGAGCCGCAGTGGGAAACCAAGAAGCACATAGAGAAGCAATTTTGCAAAATTTACGGTATACCCGGAGACCCACCCATATGATGCACATATATCCAATAGGCAATTAATTGAACCCGCTGGGGAGACCAAGTATAGTAGTATATCATCAGCATATAGCGAAATGCGGTCTTCCCATCTCATAGCCTACCTCAACCCACGGACAACCGGGTCTTGACGTATCCATGCCGCCAGTGGCTCCAGCCCCAGCGCAAAAAGAAGCGGCGAGAGGGGCAGTCTTGTCTTGTCCCTTTTCCTAGCAGGAAATCTGCCAAAATATGACAGTTCACAACAACTTGTGCAAGTGGCTTTGTGTACAGTCACTGCACCCATGCGCAGAACTTGGGGCTGAATCCCAGGTGGCAGAGAACCACGAAGAGAAAGAGCCATTCAACGAGGCCGAATGCCATACGTGCATCAAGAGACAAGATGTCTGGGTCCTCATTGATAGTAGGCCTGTGTGCGATGACACTATGGAGTTGTCTTAGGTTAACCCCTTGGCTGCGGGGCTGTTTCCCCCACTGTGCTGGGGGCGTGAGGTGCGCACAGCACCCCCATGCTCATGACGAGGTCAGCTCGTCATGAGCTACTTTGCTTGTGTGCTCATGATGAGCTGAACTCGTCATGACCACACCCGTTTGTGTGGAACGCTCGCACAGCAGGGGAATTAGCCCAGCGTCCAAGCGTTCCAACGCTCATGACGAGCTCAGCTCGTCATGAGCACACTAGCACCGTGGCTCTTGACGAGCTAACCTCGTCATGAGCATAGGAGGGGTTAAGTGCTGTGTTATGGGTCAGCATAAATCCAGACTGATCCAGGAGGATCAATGTGCTGAGATATGGCTGCAACCGCTATGGCCAGCACCTTTGCAAGTAATTTGGCTCCTATGTTTAGTAGGGAAATCGGCCTATAAGACATGCATTCATTTGCCCGGCTTGTGTATTGCAACTATCGTCGCTAGGGGTTGATCTCTGGGCAGGACCCCCTTCCCTATCTGTGTACATATTAAGCAGGTGCGGTATAAGGTGAGTTGGTGTTTTCTTGTAGAATTCTACCGGGATTCTGTTGGGTCCTAGATCTTTACTCAAAATTAATGCGCCAATTGCTAGCGCAAGCTCGTCCTGAGTCAAATCCTCTTCCAGAGCTGTAGCTGCTGCAGGGGACAGTATGGGCATCTTTATATCTCTGAGAAAGGGCAGACTTTCTACTATCGTGGTTGTGTCATAATGGGCTGCTAATGCATCGAATATTTGCTGGGGATCTGTAGTTATAGTTCTATTATCTAACCGGATCTGCGCCACCCACCTACTGGCCCTGTCCCTTTTGTCAAGCCAGGCTAGAAGCTTGCCTGCTTTATCACCTAGTTCGTAAATAGTGTGGTCCATCTTGGTGAGTTTGGTTTTTGCCTCTTCCCATGCGTCGGCCCTGTACTCCTGTTGTGCTAATTGTACCCTATGTGCAGCATCCACATTAGTGTCTGAGACATGGTCGGCCTCTGCCTGGGATACTCCTTGCTAAAAATTTTCAATGTGTTGCTGTTTGTCCTGTTTATGACCTGCCACTAGGGAGATGGCCTGGCCGCGCAATACTGTTTTTTATGCTTCCCATAGCGTCATCGGAGATGAGACTGATTGTTGGTTTTCCGCAAAGTAATGTTCTGTTGCTTTGAGGAGAGTTTTACCAATCTTACATTTTTTAAGATATGCGGGGTAAAGCAGGAATAGACAGGGCCATCTTGGGGTGAAGCATGTGTATGTAATGAGTACTGGGAGTGATCTGATATGCCCCTGGGTAAGTGTGAGACCTCCAAGACCCTCTCCAGCCCCATTGCTAATGTGAATATGTAATCAAGTCTCGATAGGCCATTATGGACTCCCAAGTGGAACGTGTATTGTCGTTCCAACTGGTATTTTGCCCGCCAGACATCTATGAGACCAAGAGCATCAATAAATTCTACCAATTTGAGGTTCACACTACTGGGATTTCTAGGGGGTTTCCTATCTATGGAGGCATCCATCGTTGCATTGAAATCGCCCCCCATTATTAGTTCGTATTGCGGGAGTGATAGTAGGAATTTTCCTAGGGCCTGGAGGGTTGTCTGATGCAGCGTCAGTGGGATGTAGACTGTCACTAGGTTATAGGTCCGTCCCTCCCATTGACATGTTATCGCAGCAAATTGTCCTTGGTCATCCCTCCAGGATCCAGTTAGGATTAGCGGGAAACGTTTATTAACCAGAATCCCCACCCCTCGAGAACTGCAGGTAAACTCAGAGTGCACTGCCATTTTAAATCCCCATCTATCTAATACCTTACAAGCCAAGCCCACCAAGTGTGATTCCTGGATAAGCATGACAGCAGGACCCTTGCATTTAATGTAATGGAGGACTAGCCCTCGTTTTATTTTGTCACCCAGACCATTTACATTCCATGACAGCACCATAAAAGGGAGATGCGACATACGAGAGTTCAGTGTCTGGGCATCTGAAACATCAATTGCCGTGCCTATTCGAGTCATGTTTGACATCATCAATGCTGAAGTGAGTAGCGTCTTGTGAGATGTATACTGTGCTGTCACCATGGATGTTATCAGTTATTTCACTGTCTTTCAGTACCAAAATGAACAATAGCTCATTAAACTGTACCCTTCCCCTTCACCCCCCTCCCTGTCTCCCTGCACAGCGGACTTGGAACTCCCCGCCACCCTATCTTAGCAGAGGGCTTTTCCCCCATAAGTTTGTAATTGCGTATGGAGGAGAGTTGCTCAGTGATCTCCTTACATTGCCCCCTTGAACTTGTAGTCCACTGCGGATAAACTTCACCACAAAATGTCCATGCCCAATCAGCATTTTTCACCAATGACACCATGTGGGGCCTTCAGTGCAGGGTATGTCTTCTCATAAGTTCGGTACTCGTTACTTCAGTCTGAGTTTTCATCTGCATTCCTTTGTGAACCGCCCGATCCTTCCAATCCTCTTGTGTCTGGCGGTGTTGTTGTTGTGGGTTGTTGTTGCTTCTGTCTTGGCCCCTGCCTCCTGGGTCCCCCGGCAGGGGACCATCCCTCCAGCCAGTCATGAGCTTCCTTAGGTGTTCCGAAGAACCAGGTTCTCCCTTCTGCCTGAACTCTCAATTTTGCAGGATACATCATTGCATATTTTAGTTTACAAATTCACAATTCTTTTGTAACTTCCAGGAAGTTACGCCTCTGCTTGGTCACTGCTGCCGTGTAGTCCGGATTGATGGTCACAGTGCAGTTGTCTACCTGTATAGGTAGTACTATGCATGCCGCCTGCAGAATAGTGTCTCGATCTCAGAAGTTGAATATACATGCCAGTATCGGTCTGAGGGGGCCTCGGTTGGGCATACCCCCTTACACCTGATATGCTGTCTCCACCACAAATAAACTGGATAATCCACAAGGCTGAAGTTGAGTTTTTATAAGGTCCTCTACGAAGAGATACAGACCCGGTCCTTTCACGCCCTCTGGTACTCCAACCAGGTGCACATTGTTCCATCTCGATCGGCCTTCCTGATCGTCATTCTTGTCCTCCAATTGTTTCTGCGTCTGTTCAAGTTTTTGCACCTGTTTCTGCAATGCTGTCGTGCCTGTAGAAAGAGCCGCCGTAGTAGTTTCCACCTCTATTCTTCTTGTGCTCATTTTGGAGACGTCTGCGCGGAGCAGTGTGATTTAGAACTTTACTACATGGTCCACATGCTGCACCACCTCCCCTGACTCATACACCTTCCACCTTAAGCACATGCAAACAATATAAGCAACATGCCACACCTCACAACTTCACTTTCCCATGTCTACTGCACAACAATGTTACACCACGAAAACAACACAGCACTCCAACTCAATTTCAAACAACATATCCACCACATATACACGCAGACCCATCAAAATGCTTTCTTAGCAGGCTGGATGAGGAACATGATACAGAACAGCTACATGATTCCTAACCTAATACAGCTAATGCCAGAACTAAAAACACTCCTGCTACAAACCCTAACAATACTGATCATCCATCTACAAAACAAAGACTCACTATCACCAAAGGCCACTCTCTAAACTGTCTACTAAGAAATACTTGATCCCTCTCTAAAAACAAACATCAAATCTATGACCTTCTCACAGATGCAAAACCAGACATACTATTCATAACTAAATCATGGTTGGCAGAGGATATGGCTCCAGTCCTTCATGAAGCCATTCCTCTAGGCTATCAAACAATCACCCAAAATCATGTAGCAAAAAAAGGAGGTGATATAGCAGATGCCATCTCTATAAAGAATTGTGAGGCTCTTCTAACAAGATGCAATCCTACACCGTCTTCCTCCTATAACTTCCTTCTCCTTTACAGACCTCCACCTAGCAAGGCAACATTCCCTAATGCACTTCTAGACACAGTTTCAAACCTGATAACAATACACTTCAGCCTATGCGTTCTGGGTGACCTCAACATTTGGTTTGACAAACCCAATATGTCCCATCCAAAAACAATAATCACTGGCCTAGATGCACTGAACCTGCCTCAGATTGTCCACAAACCGACACACACTGCTGGACATATCCTAGATGTCATTTTTGCTAATACTGAACTAGTTACCTTTCAAACTATAACTCCAGTCACATGGTCAGACCACCACTTGCTTGCTTTCCAACAAAAAACAACACTAAGCGACTCACCTAAAATTACCTCACATCCATCCACCTATCGTCTGTGGAACAAACTCAATTTGGAACACTTAGAAACACAACTAACATCAAGTACAAATCTGTAAACAATAAATTCTGTTCAAAATCCATATGAGCGGCTACAGGAAGCTCCTGATACCACTCAAAACCACACAACAGAGCTAAAGAAAAAAAGCTCCTTGGAGAAACATAGAAATAAAAGACATAAAACAACAAATTAGAAAGCTGCAACGTACCTGGCTCAAAACAAACGCCAAACAAGACAAACTTAACCTACAGAAAATCAACATTATACAAGTCGGCTATCAAAAAAGCTAAGAAAGGGTACTATTCAGACAGAATTAAAAACTCTGAATTAATAAATATAGAATTCTATAAAATACTGATTGAATTTCAAAAACAAAATTGCCTAGAAGGAACTCATCCTGTTACTCAAGATTTCACAGACAAACTGGCAAATCATTACATGGACAAAGCAGAAACATTGAACTCATACTTAAAACAGAAACGAAGCACCTGCACTAACCCTTGTACAAAACAACAATCCAAGAATACTCTAACCAAACCTCTCCGTTCCTTCCAACACATCTCACACAATGAATTTATGGACCTGTTCAAATCAAGCAGGCCTGCCAGCAGCCCTTCTGACCCCTGTCCACCACAAACTGTCAAGACAATTCTTTTAACAACCTTTGCTGCCACTAGAGTAAGGAGAATCATCAATGATTCCTTCACTACAGGAATATTTACAGAAAAACTAAAAAAATTAAACATACGCACTTTACTGAAGAAAACAAACTTGGACCCGCTGAACCCTGACAACTTCAGACCCATTACAAATAGAACTTTCCTGGGCAAACTGATAGAAAGAGCAGCGTTCGCCCAGATGTCACACTTCATTGAAGAGAATGACATACTTTCAGACTTCCAAACAAGATTCCGTCCGGGAAGAGGCACTGAATCTGCCCTCCTTGCCATCTGGGATGACCTGAA
This sequence comes from Lissotriton vulgaris, assembly GCF_964263255.1. Classification (NCBI taxonomy): domain Eukaryota; kingdom Metazoa; phylum Chordata; class Amphibia; order Caudata; family Salamandridae; genus Lissotriton; species Lissotriton vulgaris. The sequence continues at coordinate 483,328,868 of NC_141689.1, forward strand.
GACTACAGTTGACCGCAACGGGGTTGCTGCGCTACTCCTCTTGGACCTCTCTGCTGCCTTTGACACGGTTGACCATGACACTCTGAAACAAAGACTCTATGAAGCCGGCATGGAGGGAACTGCTCTAGAAAGGATTGCAACCAACATTCGAACAGAACTAATGTCACCCATACCCCACCTTTCTCGTCCAAACCATACTCCACAAAAGCAAGGGTCCCTCAAGGATCTCTCATCTCACCAATGCTTTTCTACATCTACATGTAGTGATTACCAGTACTGACCAATAAATTTAATCTCACGTGCTATAACTTTGCAGATGACACACAAATACTCCTTCAACTGGAATGCCCCAAAGACAGTGGAAAATGACCAATTTCCAGCTGTCTCAGAACCGTGGATCAGTTGATTTCTTGGATCCATCTCAAAGTGAATGCTTCAAAAATGGAAATACTCAAGTGTGGCGATTGGAAACATTACAACCCGCTTGCCCCATGGCTTAATGAACTGGGATCACTGCCTAAAGTATCGAAGGAAGTAATAAACCTCGGAAGGACCATGGACTCCAAGCTGTCAATGAATGCCCAAGTGGACAAACTAGCAAGATCAAGCTTTGTCACTATAAAAACACTGCAATAAATTTTTCCCTCATTTTGGATTTCCACATAAGGTCCAAAGCTACCATCTCCCTTGTTCTGTCCAAACTCGATTACGCCTCTAGCCTCTACCACGGATCACCTTTAACGACCATGAAAAGACTACAATGGATTCAGAACCCCACTGTCAGACTACTCTTGCATATCAAAGCGCGAGGCCACATCTCCTCAGCCTTGAAAGCCCTGCATTGGTTGCCAGCTGATCCACGTTCAAGGTGCTTTGTATCACTCACAAAGCAATACATGGAATTGGACCGCTCTTCATCAGGAATAAAATCACCAAACACATTCAACAGAGGAACCTCCGCTCTTAAAGGATCATCATGCCTCAAAATCCCGATACTAGAAAAAAAACAGGGGTGGCACATCCTTCTCTGTTCAAGCAGCCAAACTATGGAACTCTTTACCCCAACATAAGATCAACCCACAACCACCTTATCTTCAGAAAACTACTCAAGAATTGGCTCTTCTCCACATAAGCTCCATACGCAAACAGAAATTTAGATCATATCCCTCTGTATATGAGCATTTGTTTTTACTATAGAGATGTACATATCTTTGTGTATTGCTTTGTATAAACATGTAGAATAATTATGTTGTAGAGAATAAAATAATAATAATAATAAAAATAATAATAATAAATAAATAAATAAAAATCATCTTTGTTCTACAAGTACTTACTTTCATTGTGCATCTATGTACCTTCCATGTACTTGGTGTCTGTTACTTTTCTCCTGAAAAAGCATATCCAATGCACTACCCTATTTCTCATCCTGTGCCTCTATCAATATCTTGAATCTACATATACTTACCTCCTGTATATATCTATATACGTTCAATGTACTTATGGATCTATATTTGTATCACTTTCTTCTAATTTAGCATTTCCAATGCACTACCCTATTTCTCAGCCTATACGTCTCGCAATATATCTTCTAGTCCGACCTTCTGACTCATATCAAACTTCTTTCTACTGTTCTTCTTTCCATTGTAGTACCCTATCTCTCATCCTATACATCTATCAACATATCCTCTACATCCACTCTCTCATTTATCCAAACCCATACCACTACTATGATCCCAAAAATAACCCTTTCTAGACTCTCTCCTACACTACTCCTCATTACATCATCTGACACCTCTTTTACTATACTGATCCCCTAAAACAAACCTTTCTAAACTCTTCCCTCTGACTACCCCTTCAAAACTCCTTTTTACTCATCCAAAAGCCTCCTCCTACTGCTAAGACCTAAAGAAAAGAAAAAAAAATACTTTACTCTTTCATCCCTCCACTATCCTTTTCTATCAAAATAACAGACTAACGTTCACTTCTCAAATTCCATATTCAACTATACTAATTGATCACTAATCCTTTATGGGTTCCAGAGTAGCGTGCGACTCGCCAATGAAGTGTCTCAACACCCCATCAGAGTTACACATGCTATATAAATGCAAAGCTTTTCATTTTTCTACCCCTTCCCACCCATCTCAATCCAAATAACTGACTAACATATCCACCACAAAAATTACCTTCTTGTTTCACAATACAAATTCAACACAAATCCTTATGGGTTCCAGAGTAGCATGCTATTTGCACTTTAAAACCTCATCAGGGGTAGCAAGTGCTATATAAATACAAACCTCTTTCCCTCTTCTATCCCACCACCTACCCTTCTCTACCCAAATAACTGAATAACATATCCACTACTCAAATTACTTCATATTTTACTATACTAATTTTCAACACTATTCCTTTATGGGTTCCGGAGTAGCGTGCTCCTCGCCAGAAAAGCGCTTTAACACTCATCAGGGGTAACAAGTGCTATATGAATGCAAACCTTTCTTCCCCTTTTATCCCTGCGCTATCCTTCTCACTCCAGATAACTGACTAATATCCACCATTGAAATTACTTTCATTTTTCACCATATTAATTCAACACTAATCCTTTATGGGCTTCCGGAGTAGCATGCTTCAACACCCCATCAGGGGTGACAAGCGCTAAATAAATACAAACCTTTTTTCCTCCTCTATCCTTCTGCTATCATTCCAAATCCAAATAACTGACTAACCTAAACACCACTTAAAATGTACTTGCATGTTTCACTATACCAATTCAACACTAATCCTCAATGGGTCCCGGAGTAGCGTGCTACTCACGGAAAAAGCGTGTTGACACCTTGTCAGGGGTCCTAAACGCTATATAAATGCAATTACAATACAATTACAATACAATTAAATAGATTTGGCTTACACTGTACACTACCCCCACCCTTTCCCCCCAATCCTGTTGAGGCATTTTTCTAATGTTTGTTCGAATCTGGTTTTTATAGGAACATGCTTTCTGTCTTTTGTATTGTCCCCACCACACTTCCTTGTATATTCCTACTTTTTTGTGTACTTCACAGGAAATACGTTGTCTCAATTTTCATGTGGAATAAGCCAGATTCAAAAGAGCTTCATGCATATCTGCACTAGCGAAGGTTAAACAAAGCTACATTTTGCCCGTTTGCTAATTCACAAACCTTTTTGCATGTGCAAAACTACCTGGGTGTGTATTCAGAAACTGATTTGAACAACAACTCAAACTGCTGGCCCGACACTGTCTCCCTTAAGCCTTCTTTTTAGGTCTCGCATGGCGTAGTGTGCACATGGGCAGTCGAGCTCGCAAGATTTTATGTTTTAGAGTGTACTTTACTAGCAAGGGTTAAGCCCCGCCCCTCTTCTCCATTGGCTGGCCTCCTAAATGGTGGCAAGCCATTGGAGAAGAGGTCCTAGTGATGTTCTTCTTTCTCTGGAACGCGGCCAGGGCCAGAGATGATGCCAGTTTTTAGTCAGCACTCCGATACACAAAAAAGGAGTTAATGGAGCATAACGGAATTGGTAAGGCTCGTAATACTCAGCTCTGTGTTGAAAATATTAGAGGCACTTTAATGTGCAGCACGTGTAGAGTGATCCTGACTCATGATAGCAATAATACCAGGCAGGTGTCCATTGAAAATGTAAAAGCCCCATCCAAGCAACTACATTGTGGACTTAATAACGCAAGGTCAATAGTCAAGAATGCTTTACACATTCAGGATTTACTTATTAAACTGAATTTAGATTGCCTATTTGTTACAGAAACTTGGCTGAACGAATGTTTAAACCCGGATATTGTGCAAGCTCTTCCCCTGGGCTACACCCTGACCAGACAAGATAGAATTGGTCAGAGAGGAGGTGGACTGGCAATTATTCACAAACAACACCTGAAACTCTCGCCAAGCAACCCTATAGAACTCACAGAAGCGGAAGGCTTGTCCTTCTGCTTCCAGTTACACTGTAGAACCACGTTTGCGGGGGTTCAACTTTACTGTCCACCAGGCCCCTGCACTAAACTCCTGGACACCGTAGGGGAAAACATTAGCTCTCTAGTGATCAAATACGCTAACTTTACTAAGCTAGGCGATTTCAACATCCACCTAGGGGCTAAAGACACTCCCAACACTAGACATTTTCTGGAAACAATCAGTACTCTTGGCTTAAAACAACTAGCAGATGGTCCCTCACATGATGCAGGACATACCCTAGATGGGATTTGTACGAACATGACCAGCCTGGCCTCTGAACCTCTTATAACGCTCTCTTGGTCTGACCATAGGGTCATTCCATTTAAATTGGATTATAAATATAATCCATCTGAGAAATCTCTGGGACAGGCTGGTCCCCTGGGAAGATGAAAATGGAACAGTATGCTTAACAATACGGAACTTCTACCCATGGCAGAAGCAAGTATACCCATCCCTATGGGTAACCCCTCGTAGATAACGATAGATTCAATGACTGGATGACATTACTTGTGGATTATTTAGCACCAACTGCACGCCCTAGGAAGAGTTCCACACACAAGGTGTCTGCACCTTGGTTTACTCCCTGTCTAAAGGATCAACAGAGCCTATGTAGGAAACTTGAAAGAATTTGGAGAAGGGATTATGTATTAGAAAACCTTATCCTCTTTAAAGCTGTTCTTAGACAATACCATCACCAAATAAAGACGGAAAAAAGACCTACTATTCCAATCTAATTAATCAGGCTACAGCTAACCAGAAACATATTTTCAATATTGTCAAATCTTACACGAATCCTAAAATATTAGATCTGGAGATCCAACCATCACAAGATCTGTGCGATCGAATCGCAGAATTATTTTAACAGAAAATTACAGACCTGATGAAAGAGTTCAAGGAACCGATCCCCATGACAAATAATTCCTCACTCCATAGGACGACTACAGGAGTGTTTTCTTGTTTTCAAGAAATTAGTATGGAACAATCTAGACAAGCCATCCTATCATGTAAATCTGGTTCTCCATTTGACCCTAGCCCTCCTAGAGTACTACAAGCACTTGTTGACATCATAAATCATAAATCCAACTGTAAACCATTTGATTAACTCTTCATTTGAATCTGCCTGTTTACCAGATAACTGGAAGATTGCTCCGGTAAAACTTCTGCAAAAAAAGAAAATTGCAGACCCCACTACTCTATTCAACCTCAGACCCATTTCACTGCTGCCCTGGATGAGTAAAATAGTGGAGAAGTTGGCTAATAACCAACTAAATGACTTCCTGCAGAAAGAAAATATTTTACATCCCAAACAATCTGGCTTTAGATCAGGCCATTCAACAGAATCCGTGCTGCTCCATGCCACAGAAACCTTAAAGCTGGCCTTAGATCATGGTAGGAATGCAGTACTGATTCTGTTGGATTTATCGGCACGTTCAATACGGTCTCTCATAACATTCTGAAAGACAGACTCCAGATGAGTGGCATCACTAATAAGGCACTTGCCTGGTTTGTGACCCTTGGTTGCCACAATTCACCCAAAAAACAGCTATCAGCGGGAGTACAACAGGGTTCCTCTTTGAGTCCGACGTTATTTAAACTTTATATGACTCCACTGCTTATTTTAATTGACTCCTTTGGTGTTGAAGCTATAACAAAAGCCGACGACACCCAGATTATTCTTACCCTAGACAAAAACTCCACCGATGCGGAAGATACATTCCATCACTGCCTAATGGCTTTCATGAACTGGATGAAATGCAACCATCTGAAGTGCAACAGCCAGAAAACAGAGATCTTGCTGTTTGGGAAGGCTAACACCTTCACACCCAGCCAGTGGTGGCCGGCTAACACTGTTCCACCGCCCAATACTGCGGATACAGCACGGAACTTAGGAATCAAGTTTTATTCAACCTTGTCTATTCATAGCCAAGCACTTGCAGTGGCAGGTATGTGTTTTCACACAATTAAAACTCTGAGAAAGTTCCTAGACCTACTTCCAATCAATGCTAGGAAGTCAGAGGCTGTTGCACTGGTCCTGTATCGTTTAGACTATTGCAACAGCGTCTATGCAGGAGCTAATAAATCAGTGCTGAAAAAACTGCAGGTAGTCCAGAACGCGGCTGCCAGGCTGGTACTTCGGCTCCCAAGTGGTTCCTCCTCTGGAGCAGCACTCAATCAACTGCATTGGTTGCCTATTCACAAAAGGATTTTATTCAAAGTTCTAACAATCATGTACAAAGCATTTAAGGCAACAGGGCCTTCCTATCTCAGGTCAAGAATTCACCCATACTCTACTCAGCGATTGCTGTGATCGTCCTCAGGTAACTACCTAGCAACTCCCAGCTACCGCTTGAAGACAAAAGGAGGAAAAACAATTGCGGTATTTGGAACCAAAGCCTGGAATTCTCTTCCACTACAATTGAGATTGACACAATCAGAACTTCTCTTCAGGAAACTTTTAAAAACCTGGCTATTTTCTACACCTGATAATCTGGTATTCGCCCTCATCTGAGCCTCTCTCTACCTTTAGATCTGGCCCTCCCGCTGCACTACTGCATTGACCTTCATATTCCTCCCTCTGGCGCCAAGATACTCCTTGGATTGAAGGTTGCGCTTTACAAATACCACCATTCATTCTTTAAGCCCTGTCCTTTTCAGACTGGGTTCTCTGACTTACTGTTGAAGGAAAAGGTTTCTTATTTTCTTTATGGGTCCAGATGGCCCCATAAAGAAGATGAGGAACCTTTTACCACCCCTGTACCCCAATCAATATTTCAACAACAACTAAGGAGTGACTAGGTGCAAATGAATAAAGGATAATTCCCCTTGTGAATATTCTTCTCTAAAGGGGTTTCTTGGTTCTTGAGGGGAGTAGTAAGAGGAACATATATAAAGAAAAAGACACTACAAACCCTTTTTTTTTAATTATCCTTTATTCATTTGCACCTAGTCACTCCTTAGTTGTTGTTGAAATATTGATTGGGGTACAGGAGTGCCTGCTCATGCCCTTACTCTCTAGTTGTTTATTGATATATTGCGCAGCGTACAGCTGTGAGAGTTTCAGTTCTCTGAAGTAGTATAGCTTCGTCTGTAAAATCAATCCACCATGGAAGATTAGTGTCTCTCCTCTCCCACAGAAGAAGTGGTTATTTTATTAGGTGATAATACTCTAATTTTTGACCCTTTTCTCGCAAACTAGTGACCTCAAGCGCAATGACTCTAGTCTAACTTCATGGTCCCGCTGGTTGAATCGACTGCCGGCCTGTAGCCTTGAACTAATATATAAATCCATATGTTAGACACTCTTGTAATTATTACACTAACTAAATCGGGCATTATGAATTTTGGCATAGCTTGGTGAGCATTGTCTATAATACTATAATATTTGCTCCATCTGGCACATGGGGGATTTGAACCCCGAATGTAAACATATTATCAAGCCACTATCTCTTTAAGAGCTGGAGCCCAGCGTAAAGAAGTTTACGTCAGGCTACCCACGTGATCGGAACTCCCTTGAACTGCATTTTAAATGCGATCCCGGGAAAATGCATTTTGCTTCCGGGGAGACAGCAGCCCAGAGTGCAGGTACAATGCGGGGAGTCGCGAGAGCCGAAGTAAGTCACAAGCTCTGACTTGATTTAGCGGCAACAAAGGAAAATAATTCTGATTCGTGGGATAACAACATTTTTTTCCCCCCTTTGTGAAGATAAACTCCGCGTGAAGGCATCCCGCGCTGTCTCGACCCATGGGGAGAGTCTATTATTCTTGTAACGTGAGTGTATGTGTTCGTATGTCGCTGTTGATAAACGCACCACTGAGATCTTACCAGGGGCCCCTTCTTACACTGGTTTTCCAGGCACTGTTGGAAGAGGCACGACACTATTTAGGACGAAGCATGTTAGCTACTCTTTCATTAATTATTACTTTTGGCAGTGTCAGATTGAGTAAAATATACTCCCTCTACATTCTGCCCACATTAAAATAAAAGCAGCTGAAATACAGCTTGTTAACATTACCTTGGGGTGGAAAAGTCTTTCACTTTATCGATGGGGGACATTAGAAAACCTTGAAGGCTCTCTGTGAATTTCAGTGCCTAGGAATGGTCACCCAAAACAAAATAATGGCTTTGACACCATTCTGACATTGTGCATGTAATATCGCTATGCACTATATTCTGCTAATATGATAAGCTTATTTCATGTCAGTGTGTCATTAAGTGTTATTGTGTATTGTCTTTTTCTCTCCACAGGTTTTTTCACTCCTGCAAATCGCAGTGAGTTACCACGGCGACTAACCGTGACTAATACTTCATAAAAAATAATTTTTCACATTTAAGAGCCTCACGGGAGGGTGCGCCATAACGCGCGTACACCACCGGAGGACTAAATTTAGGTCCTGACGAATGCTGAGCAAATTTGCAGTTGTACCAGCAGAAACATGTTGACCAGTTGTTTGTTCAAAGGATACAGGTTTCCTGAAACTGAACCTTGTAGTCCGCCACTTTGTTTTTAATTTAATACAGGTTGGTCGGTATTAACAATTTTTGTGCATGCCTCAACCTTGTATTTTTAATATTGCACCCACAGTTACACTCACACCTTAATTTGGGCACTGTTGCACTCACCACATCCCGCTCCGCTGTAAATCAGGCGTTGTAGCACGCTGGGGAGGCATTCGGCCACCCCAGCGGGGACCCAATGATGAAGCATGTCACCAACTAGTGGTGAGTGAGGGTCCTTTTACAAAAAGATATGATTTGCCATCCCCCTGGAAACCATACAAGGAACATTGTTTCCCCTTGTGAATATTCTTCTCTAAAGGGGTTTCTTGGTTCTTGAGGGGAGTAGTAAGAGGAACATATATAAAGAAAAAGACACTACAAACCCTTTTTTTTTAATTATCCTTTATTCATTTGCACCTAGTCACTCCTTAGTTGTTGTTGAAATATTGATTGGGGTACAGGAGTGCCTGCTCATGCCCTTACTCTCTAGTTGTTTATTGATATATTGCGCAGCGTACAGCTGTGAGAGTTTCAGTTCTCTGAAGTAGTATAGCTTCGTCTGTAAAATCAATCCACCATGGAAGATTAGTGTCTCTCCTCTCCCACAGAAGAAGTGGTTATTTTATTAGGTGATAATACTCTAATTTTTGACCCTTTTCTCGCAAACTAGTGACCTCAAGCGCAATGACTCTAGTCTAACTTCATGGTCCCGCTGGTTGAATCGACTGCCGGCCTGTAGCCTTGAACTAATATATAAATCCATATGTTAGACACTCTTGTAATTATTACACTAACTAAATCGGGCATTATGAATTTTGGCATAGCTTGGTGAGCATTGTCTATAATACTATAATATTTGCTCCATCTGGCACATGGGGGATTTGAACCCCGAATGTAAACATATTATCAAGCCACTATCTCTTTAAGAGCTGGAGCCCAGCGTAAAGGAGTTTACGTCAGGCTACCCACGTGATCGGAACTCCCTTGAACTGCATTTTAAATGCGATCCCGGGAAAATGCATTTTGCTTCCGGGGAGACAGCAGCCCAGAGTGCAGGTACAATGCGGGGAGTCGCGAGAGCCGAAGTAAGTCACAAGCTCTGACTTGATTTAGCGGCAACAAAGGAAAATAATTCTGATTCGTGGGATAACAACATTTTTTCCCCCCCTTTGTGAAGATAAACTCCGCGTGAAGGCATCCCGCGCTGTCTCGACCCATGGGGAGAGTCTATTATTCTTGTAACGTGAGTGTATGTGTTCGTATGTCGCTGTTGATAAACGCACCACTGAGATCTTACCAGGGGCCCCTTCTTACACTGGTTTTCCAGGCACTGTTGGAAGAGGCACGACACTATTTAGGACGAAGCATGTTAGCTACTCTTTCATTAATTATTACTTTTGGCAGTGTCAGATTGAGTAAAATATACTCCCTCTACATTCTGCCCACATTAAAATAAAAGCAGCTGAAATACAGCTTGTTAACATTACCTTGGGGTGGAAAAGTCTTTCACTTTATCGATGGGGGACATTAGAAAACCTTGAAGGCTCTCTGTGAATTTCAGTGCCTAGGAATGGTCACCCAAAACAAAATAATGGCTTTGACACCATTCTGACATTGTGCATGTAATATCGCTATGCACTATATTCTGCTAATATGATAAGCTTATTTCATGTCAGTGTGTCATTAAGTGTTATTGTGTATTGTCTTTTTCTCTCCACAGGTTTTTTCACTCCTGCAAATCGCAGTGAGTTACCACGGCGACTAACCGTGACTAATACTTCATAAAAAATAATTTTTCACATTTAAGAGCCTCACGGGAGGGTGCGCCATAACGCGCGTACACCACCGGAGGACTAAATTTAGGTCCTGACGAATGCTGAGCAAATTTGCAGTTGTACCAGCAGAAACATGTTGACCAGTTGTTTGTTCAAAGGATACAGGTTTCCTGAAACTGAACCTTGTAGTCCGCCACTTTGTTTTTAATTTAATACAGGTTGGTCGGTATTAAAAATTTTTGTGCATGCCTCAACCTTGTATTTTTAATATTGCACCCACAGTTACACTCACACCTTAATTTGGGCACTGTTGCACTCACCACATCCCGCTCCGCTGTAAATCAGGCGTTGTAGCACGCTGGGGAGGCATTCGGCCACCCCAGCGGGGACCCAATGATGAAGCATGTCACCAACTAGTGGTGAGTGAGGGTCCTTTTACAAAAAGATATGATTTGCCATCCCCCTGGAAACCATACAAGGAACATTGTTTCCCCTTGTGAATATTCTTCTCTAAAGGGGTTTCTTGGTTCTTGAGGGGAGTAGTAAGAGGAACATATATAAAGAAAAAGACACTACAAACCCTTTTTTTTTAATTATCCTTTATTCATTTGCACCTAGTCACTCCTTAGTTGTTGTTGAAATATTGATTGGGGTACAGGAGTGCCTGCTCATGCCCTTACTCTCTAGTTGTTTATTGATATATTGCGCAGCGTACAGCTGTGAGAGTTTCAGTTCTCTGAAGTAGTATAGCTTCGTCTGTAAAATCAATCCACCATGGAAGATTAGTGTCTCTCCTCTCCCACAGAAGAAGTGGTTATTTTATTAGGTGATAATACTCTAATTTTTGACCCTTTTCTCGCAAACTAGTGACCTCAAGCGCAATGACTCTAGTCTAACTTCATGGTCCCGCTGGTTGAATCGACTGCCGGCCTGTAGCCTTGAACTAATATATAAATCCATATGTTAGACACTCTTGTAATTATCACACTAACTAAATCGGGCATTATGAATTTTGGCATAGCTTGGTGAGCATTGTCTATAATACTATAATATTTGCTCCATCTGGCACATGGGGGATTTGAACCCCGAATGTAAACATATTATCAAGCCACTATCTCTTTAAGAGCTGGAGCCCAGCGTAAAGGAGTTTACGTCAGGCTACCCACGTGATCGGAACTCCCTTGAACTGCATTTTAAATGCGATCCCGGGAAAATGCATTTTGCTTCCGGGGAGACAGCAGCCCAGAGTGCAGGTACAATGCGGGGAGTCGCGAGAGCCGAAGTAAGTCACAAGCTCTGACTTGATTTAGCGGCAACAAAGGAAAATAATTCTGATTCGTGGGATAACAACATTTTTTTCCCCCCTTTGTGAAGATAAACTCCGCGTGAAGGCATCCCGCGCTGTCTCGACCCATGGGGAGAGTCTATTATTCTTGTAACGTGAGTGTATGTGTTCGTATGTCGCTGTTGATAAACGCACCACTGAGATCTTACCAGGGGCCCCTTCTTACACTGGTTTTCCAGGCACTGTTGGAAGAGGCACGACACTATTTAGGACGAAGCATGTTAGCTACTCTTTCATTAATTATTACTTTTGGCAGTGTCAGATTGAGTAAAATATACTCCCTCTACATTCTGCCCACATTAAAATAAAAGCAGCTGAAATACAGCTTGTTAACATTACCTTGGGGTGGAAAAGTCTTTCACTTTATCGATGGGGGACATTAGAAAACCTTGAAGGCTCTCTGTGAATTTCAGTGCCTAGGAATGGTCACCCAAAACAAAATAATGGCTTTGACACCATTCTGACATTGTGCATGTAATATCGCTATGCACTATATTCTGCTAATATGATAAGCTTATTTCATGTCAGTGTGTCATTAAGTGTTATTGTGTATTGTCTTTTTCTCTCCACAGGTTTTTTCACTCCTGCAAATCGCAGTGAGTTACCACGGCGACTAACCGTGACTAATACTTCATAAAAAATAATTTTTCACATTTAAGAGCCTCACGGGAGGGTGCGCCATAACGCGCGTACACCACCGGAGGACTAAATTTAGGTCCTGACGAATGCTGAGCAAATTTGCAGTTGTACCAGCAGAAACATGTTGACCAGTTGTTTGTTCAAAGGATACAGGTTTCCTGAAACTGAACCTTGTAGTCCGCCACTTTGTTTTTAATTTAATACAGGTTGGTCGGTATTAAAAATTTTTGTGCATGCCTCAACCTTGTATTTTTAATATTGCACCCACAGTTACACTCACACCTTAATTTGGGCACTGTTGCACTCACCACATCCCGCTCCGCTGTAAATCAGGCGTTGTAGCACGCTGGGGAGGCATTCGGCCACCCCAGCGGGGACCCAATGATGAAGCATGTCACCAACTAGTGGTGAGTGAGGGTCCTTTTACAAAAAGATATGATTTGCCATCCCCCTGGAAACCATACAAGGAACATTGTTTCCCCTTGTGAATATTCTTCTCTAAAGGGGTTTCTTGGTTCTTGAGGGGAGTAGTAAGAGGAACATATATAAAGAAAAAGACACTACAAACCCTTTTTTTTTAATTATCCTTTATTCATTTGCACCTAGTCACTCCTTAGTTGTTGTTGGAACCTTTTACCACAGCAGGAAGTAGGGGCCACCCAGTCTGCAAGGGACGGGGCTTAGAGAGAAAGACGGCCACGCAATGATACACTCCCTCCAACCTTCAGAAGGACTTCACTTCACCTTTGATGTACGTGTACAATTTTAAATTGATATGTTCTAACTTTCTTGTGAAGCGCTCTATTAAATCACTAAAATCAATAGAACACTCACCCGCGTGGCCTCATCGTACCGATTGCCTTGGACCGGCAGCCATAGCAACGGTGCGCTGCCGTGATACACCCAGGTGCTCGGCAGCATCACTGCTCGGTGCTCGCAGAACAAAATTGTGCTTCTTTAGAATTGCAGTCCTTTTACCAAACGGCCTGCCTCCAGAGAGCGGGTGGGCTAAACCAGGGCTGTGCGGGGGGCACTCTGTACTGAATAACTAATCTGTTCTGCGTTGTTAACTGCAGGCCCAAAATCTATCCTGTCCGTCCATGTGGCAGACTTCAAGCCAGCAAGAAGAAACTGTGACTGGCAAGAGAGGCAATCTCAGTCTGTCTTTTTTCAAACCTAGCTACGCAGCAGCCTCCCTGTCACTTTCTCCTGATCCGAGCCACGCGGCATCTACCTACGTCATGGGACGTCATCTCCTGCTGCCCTCGGTTTCGTCTGCACTCGTTGCTGGTCGGGTCTCAGACATCCCCTCCCGCTTCATGGCCCGCCTCACCACGAGCCACTGCCCGAGTGTTCCAGTGAGTTCAGGCCCAACACCGCCCGGCTATAGGCGCTTCACACCCCCCTGTGAGTGCTTCTCTGTTTTTTTGCCGACACGCACCGCTCACCTCTTCTGCGCCGCCCTGGAGCCTGCAGCTGAGGGTGAAATTGACCAGCCGGGAAGAGCTGCCTCGCAGAGCTAAATTCACCAAGTTATGGAGCTGGGGTTGGGCACACTGAATTGCTACACGGGGATGCGCACCCCCCACGATTAAAGAATGTGGCTTGACTGTTTTCACAGGCGCTCCAGGTTGCTGCCTGCTGGGGTCCTGGCGTATGCTCCCTGAGATGCTTCTTAGATGAAGGCTCCTTATGCACCTGTTATTTCAATGTTTGCCCTCTTAAAAACAATGTTACAAAATATCCAGGGTAGTATTTAAACCTGTTTTGCTCTTCCCAAAGCCTTTTGTTCCATCACTAGAGTTCTCTTATGAGGCAGCAATTGTATGCACAAATCGCACACTGTGGCGTTACAAATTGAATGAGTGTTAAAGCTTTGAGTAGCACGTGTTGCAGGGCCTCCCCTGTGATTCAGTGAGTGTGTGTAGCTACTGGTGGTGTGGGCTTGATGTTCTCTTGCAAACCAAGGTGATCTCAGTGACAGAAGCAGGGTGGTCTCCGACTCGTGAGGTGCTCTCAACTTTTGTTCCTAGTGGGGTGAGATTGAAAGGGGCTGTTGACGCTTGTTTCCTTCATAAACTCAATGGTTCTGGACTATGGGGATTAAACATTTAAGGCACTAGTAGTGTTGCTAAATGTCCATTGTAAACCCATGTTTATACTATTTTGGGTAACAGTGTGTGTGTGGCTCTGTGTGTGTGTGTGCGGCTCTGTGTGTGTGTGGCTCTGTGGCTGTGTGTGGCTCTGTGGCTGTGTGTGGCTCTGTAGCTGTGTGTGGCTCTGTGTGTGTGTGGCTCTGTGCTCTGTGTGTGTGGCTCTGTGTGTGTGTGTGGCTCTCTGTGTGTGTGTGTGTGTGTGTGTGTGTGTGGCTCTGTGTGTGTGCGTGTGGCTCTGTGTGTGTGTGTGTGTGTGTGCAAATGCAATAGGTCTCGCATTTGCGAGAGATTAAGCTATTGGCATTGTAAATGACAATGTCATTTATTTATCTGTTTTCAAAACCAACACATTAATAAAAAGTTTGTCATTTACAATGCCAATAGCTCTAACTTTTGCAAAGGCGAAACCGTTGCATTGTAAATGCTTTTTTTAGACCGTCTTTAATCCTGTATTTTCTCCCTCTCAAGTGGAGGAGAGGAAGAAAAGTGACAATATTTTTGGGAACACTTCCCCATGATATCAAAGGAATTAAGCCTTAGTTGCTTCCAGACTTTAAATTTCGCTGTAAAATATCACATACCTACATACAGTGTGCAGTTGGGCAGGTTGCTTTAGTAGAAATAAGTGGATTTCTTACAGCATAAATGAAGACAACACTGTAACATGGTTAACTTTAGGTCTCAGAATGTGCATTTTTTGAGAGAGGAGAGACCAGAGTTAGTGGTAGAAGAGATTGGTTTTGAGATGTCTTCCAAACCTGAGCAAGTTGTATTCAGTTTTAATATGAAGAGTCACAGTGTTGCAAGTAGAGGGGGCAGCACTACGGGAGAGTTTCTGCCATGGGAGCTTTTGAAGAGCATTACTTCAGATTCTAGGGAGTTTTGGCTTCGGTTTTTTTTTCTAAGGCCCTTCAAAATCGTGAGGAGCTTGGCTTTATATAGGGGACCATACAAATGTAAGACTCTGTACACAAGGCAACATAATTTAAACACAATTCTCGTCTGCATAGGTATCCAATGTAGTTAGCATAGAGCCAGAGTGGGGCCGCACGTGCCGCACACACGCACACAAACACACACTTATAAAAGGCTTTTTCCCCCTCACTCGGCAGCATGCCAATATGTAAATCAGTTTGCAAGCCAATATGGAAATCAAGCTTTCGCGCATCAGTTCAATTTGCATCAGCATTGTCTATTTAGCTCATGGTATCAGTGATATATGTAATGTCATATCTAAGACATATGCTGTGTTTTACTGCTTCATGTTGATACTTGTTCGAAGATTATTAATAACCAAATACTTGGGCTGTTGCGTTTGTGAAATTTATAAAATGTCTACACAGCTGTCTGGAGTGCAATGATTTAATATACTATTAACAACTTCTTGCAACCTTGCAAGCACATCGTGCCTCGCAGAGACAGCTGTCATTATTAATTAATTCTTGAGACTTAGTCTTGTTTTTCTGCTTCATACTGTGGGTGAACATTTGTGGCTGTCGATCAACGGGTCGTGTTTACAAACATATTTTTAACTTGTAGTTTCGTTATTGCTTATAAAGTACTAGTATTTACTTCTATTGTTAGTCGAGGTCTTTTAGACTACAGCAATCATTCGATTATTGTTTTTAAGTTGTTGAAGAGCTGGCTGCCTCCTCTGCCTCGCTGTTATTAATCCCACTCAAGGAAAGTCAATAAAGCTACTATTTTAGATAAGAAAAGTTAACTTGTGTAAGAAATTGGGTTTCTGGTTGAGGATGGTGAAACCCTACTCAAACAGGAACCTTAATCCATGCTAGGGGGAAGTCACAAGCAAACCCAAAATTAACTTGTGCTCATCCCTCTGGAAGCATGGCACAGAGTAGTCAGGAATAAAGCAGAGGTAATATGTAAAGTATCTATGCAGCACTTCAAACAGCAATAACTTGAAAACACAAGACAATAAGAATTTATTTATTTATTTATTTATTTTTAGAGTTTTCTATAGCGCGAACTTGAACCGATTAGGTTATCAGAGCGCTTTACATAGCACCAGTTCCGTTACATGTTATCACAGCAGTTTACATAGAATCAGTTATGTTGCACATTTCAGGATCTTGAACCCATTAGGTTATCAAAGCGCTTTACATAAGACAGCATTCGATGTCCAGTGCCCTCCTCCGCCGTGTAGCGGGGGACCACTTCCAGCCCTCCGACGTCGTCGAGCTGTTGGGACTAGGCTCCTGGAATTTCAGCTGCCCCTTTACAACTAATTAGTTTGAAGTCATGACAGAAATCTCAATCCCAGCATCTCAATCGGTGCATTACAGGTAAAAACAGGATATAGGACCACTACGTAAGACCAAATAGAGTAAACTGTGGGCACCCCGGAATATATGAGGAAGCAGTCGGTGCGTTACAGGTAAGAAACAATTTCATAACAGGTTATAGGGCCAGTACATAGAGAAACAAATTGTTGTACATTGTAAGCATCCAAGAATATATGTTGTAGCAGTCGGTGCATTATAGGTAAGGACAGTTGCAAAAACAAGTAGATGTAGAAAGGCTGCAATAAAAGGCAGACACTATCACAAGATACAGGCAAGTAAGGAGCGCGGTAGTAGAACTTAGACTATGTGTCTGGTCTCAGCTCTTGCTCCAATAGTGAGATTGAACTAGTCCATGATGGCCGCCACTGCGAAAGAACAGTCTAAGATGGCCGCCAAGAAGGGGAATCATAGTCCTCTGTTTGTTGTTATTGCTTTGGACCTGTGTGGAGGAGATATGCCGAGGATCCTCGTGGGCCTCTGGAGATACCGGCAGAGATTTATGGTTTCACTTAGTGACCCCTGCCCTTGTGAACAATGGCGGTTTAAAAATATGAAATGAGTGGAGTAAATAAAGTACCTTATGATTATTTTCAGCTCAGTGGCGCCTTAGAGCTTAGGATGTAGTATTGCCGATATCACATTTTGCAGGGTCTATTCAGGAGGTGAGGTAGGATGCGGTGAATTACTGGCAGGCTGCGTGCTAGTCCCCATGCCCGATCTTCGGTCCCCGCCAGCACCGCAAGAAATCTGTTGGTCCGCCGGTCTGCTCCGCATCACTGCTCCTGGAGCCCTTGCAGCAGCATGGGGGGGGGGGGGGCAACCGGGAGTCACGTCCGCCGTCCGCCAGAACTCCTAGGCTGTTCACGCAGCCCGTTGTGGTTGTTGACTTCAGTCCCGGGAAAGTATCCGCAGCTGTTGCTGATCGGGAGTGGGGGAGGGGTCCGGTGTTCGTCTCGCCTTCGTTTTCAATGCCGGCTGCCCTCTATGCCTCTGATGCGTAGCGGGCGGGAGACTTCCCATGCCCCCAACTATCCGCGCAGGTCCCGGTGCTGCAGCCAGTGCCCTCCGCTGCCGATGGGCAAGGGTCCGTTGTCGTTGCCTCGACCCCCGGTCCCGGTGTAGCATCTGCTTTGACTGGGGGTGGGGGGAGGGGTCCGGTGTTCGTCACGTCCTGGTCCCGGAGCCAGTGCACTCCGCTGCAGATGGGCAGGGGTCCGCTGTCGTTGCCTCGACCCCCGGTCCCGGCGCAGCATCTGCTCCGACTGATAATATGATTCATCGTAGGCACTGAGGCAAACATGCCCTTCAGAGGGGCACTCAAAGTGTGCCACAAGAATGTGGGGTACTTTCAGCTCGCCTCCTGAAGGCAGCCCTACCATTACATTTATACCAGTACATTTCAATAAATAAATCAAAACCAAAAAAGGCAAAAATCCAATCAGTAGTACCGGAAATATGCAAGTTAAATTTGCTTGAGTGAAAATAGCACCAAAAAGCACAAAGCGCCTACATGGATGAGCTTGAGCTCATCTGTAGCACCTAGTGGTATCGGATGAACCTTATGAACCACAGCTTGAGTTTTAGGTGGAAGATGAATGTGGTGCTCAAACACCTTCACTGTAACCACATGTTCACAAAATACTTCATTAAAATGACCTAAAATCCAATTTCTGTAATGTGGGAATTTTCTTCTATATATGCAATAGGTTTTTTACCCACCACCACTGCGTTTCTAGTTTCTGCTTGAGGCACAGACCCATTTTGACTAAATCCTGCCACCCTGTTATGTTCCTCCCCTTAAAAACGACTTGTAGTTTGGTTATAGTGAGTCTCATCAAATATACCAATCTGGACACTTAATACCCAAGCATTTCTATATATTTTTCACCAAAAGCCTTGGGATTAATATCTGTCCCTGTGCGGTTAACCTTTAATTCCCAATTTTCACAAAAAGTTGTGTCAATAAAATTGGGATTGGAGACACTTTTGCTGAAGACTACTGAAGCTGCCATTCTATTCTATTCCAGAACATGACATTAAAGAAAACACTCAAATGTAAACAGCATAGCCATGCACTTAACACCTTCCATGCTCATGACGAGCTGAGCTCGTCATGAGCCATGGCGCTCCGGTGCTCATGACGAGCTCAGCTCGCTCACACGCGGGAATAATTCCCCTGCTCTGCTGAGCTTTCCACGGGAACGGGTGCAGCTGTGACGAGCTCAGCTCGTCATGAGCACCGAAGCGCCGTGGCTCATGACGAGCTGAGCTCGTCATGAGCATGGGTGCGCTGTGCGCGCCCCCCCACCCCCCAGCACAGCGGGGGAATTACCCCCCGCAGCAAAGGCGTCAACAAACAGAGATATATACGTATATTTTAAGCAGAGCCATGTAATTATATTACTTTAAAACCCGAGGGGAAGGAGATAACAGGATTGAGGGACGGGAAACTCAATTGTATGGACAGAGAGACACAAGCTGGGAGATATACGTATGTGAGATGGGGATACTGAGGCGAAGACACAGGGCCTAAGACTTCTTCACTATTTCCTCAGCTATTCCCTATATGGACCTCCTTTGGCTGGATGTGTCCATTCCAGATATGGATTTGAAACTCCACCTATTTACAAAGCATTTTGGGGTCATGTAAGATGATTAGAGTGGTGTGTTTAGCATCAGTGTTAGGAGTAGCAAAGAACGAGGGATATAATTCTCAAGTTTTATATCATTTCTGTTTGTAGTTGGAATGGTCTAGGTTGTGAGTGAGGCCTACTTGAGAAGTGTTTTAGTGCTGCGTTGCTCTCCTTATGTCACTCTAGTTGTGCAGCTGCACTAAAGTGGGCATGGAGTGAGATACAGTTTTGCTCATGCATACCCTGCTTTCACTGGAGGCTGGTTCTGGCTCTTTGTAGGTGCAAGCATAGCTCATCTGGTCAGGGAAGAGCTTGATATTTGCTGACTGTACAACTAACCTATGAAATTTCTCAGTGTACCATCACAAATAAAAAACACATACATGTATACACATTTTGCTTTTGTCAACATCAGTGCACATCAGGAGGCAAAGGGTCAGCCCTTTTCAACTATTTATTCACTTGCAATTTGAGACAACATTTTGCCTCATCACGTGTACACATCTACCTAAAAAGAGAGCACTTCAGTGCCAGGGCTAGTGGGACAATTCTATACTGTGCCAATACATTTTACTTTACATTATCTATCCTTTCCATTTGTTTCAAGCCTCCTTCTCTGTTTAATCAATGTATTCAGGTTGCAACAATTCTAAGTCAATCGCACCTTTCTTTGTGCCAATAAGAAGCATAATTTTCTTTGATGCGCATCAAAACTTAAAAAAAGGTTTCTAGAGCTATTCTAACTGGCCCTTTTGGCATTCATACTATTCTCTTGACATTACAGGCAATGGATGATTGTTTTTTTATACAGATTTTTATTGCACGCATTTGACTTTGACATTTGGTCACTGGAATGATTTTTTTTGTCTCTATTTTTGTAGCAAATGCTTGCCAAATAAAAATATTAACCTTCATACTAGCTTTAAATGGCTTTGCTAGTCCTTATTTTATAATGGCTTTGCCTACATCAACCTGCTACAAACAACTTGGTTTTAACATAAAATACAGCCTTCGCTGGCTTGAAAGTCCTTCTGCAAACCACTAGGGGCCTCATTTATGATGTTGTGCGTCACTTTTACGCTGCCGGTGCGTCACTTTTTGTGACGCACCAGTGGAGTAAAAAATGTGCATCGTTGCGCCATATTTACAAAGTGACCCATCCAGGTAGATGCGTCACTTTGTAAACCCGTGCGCCACATTATACCTGCGCCAGGTATAATGTATGCAAGAGGGGCGTATTGATGCAAGGAAGGGTCGTAGAAGTGACGCAGTGAAATTTATGAGATTTCACTGTGTCACTTTTAGGACGCCTTTGCGTCAAAATCTTGCGCCTGCCTCACTGACGCAGGCCCTTTCACATGGGGCTTGCCCCATGTGAAAGGACGCATTGCTGGAGTTACGTCACTTTTGTGACACACTCCAGCAATGCGTCACTTTTGCACTTACAGATACGTCAGAAATACTGACGTATCTGTAACTTCTTGCGACATGATGCGTCATACATTAAATATGATGCATCAGGAATGTCGCAAGGAGTGCACACTGAGAAGTGACGCATCGCTGCTGTCACGCAGCGATGCGTCATTTCTCATAAATGAGGCCCTAGGTATTTGACAAAGACGCCTATATTCTAAATCATCTAGTCTTGATCTAGCTCTCTCTCCCTGCATTACCCTCCTCATACTATGCCTTTTATGTGGTCTCTCCGATACTCTTTGTGGAACATTCTAGAACCACTGCTGATGAAAAATTAGATGTGGAGAACGTGTTCTTCCTTAAGACTCGAGGTTTGACAGAAACATTCCACGTGCAGCTAAACAGACCCCTCTAATAGAGGAAAGATGACCAATAATGTGACTGTGATGAGTGTGGTATGACCTTTTTTTTAGAAGAATCTTTTAATAGGCATTTTCTTAAGCAGCATATGACAATATTGTAACATACAGTATATATCAGAGAAGAAATAGAATTTTATACAGCCCCCCTTCCCAGGTGTATCTGTGTCTCTGGGTGGGTGGCCCCTCACAACCTATGCATCAACCTTCCCTGTGAGTAATTATTGCGAAGTTCCTGGCAGGAAATGGATGTGAGGTTTATGTCTGCCCTATGATCAATCATATAGGGAATACCCAGTTGCCAATTGTGTAGATACAAAAGGAATAAGTAAGAAGAAAGAACAATATTTCAGCTCTTTCAATGTCTAAACTTAGACCACACTGTTTGGCAAGGAATAAACAAAATCCAAAAGGAGAAAAAAAAGAAAAACCTTGGGGAGGGGGTGTTGTTGCTCTTTGTCGGGTTTTCTAGGATAGTCGGAACATATATTTCCAGGCTAGCTGCCTATGGGAGGGGGGGGGGGGCAGTAACTCATTTCTCTGCGGGAGGGGGGGGGGTATGTAATATTGTTCAGAAACTGGGCTTCTTTGGATATATTATTTTTGTGGGTTATTTGGCTCTTTTCTTCTTGACCTAGGAACTCTATGTGGTTACCTCATTTACTGAACTAAGGGTCTCTCGCTAGTTCGAGGTTTCCCCCTCCGACCTTCTCTCATGTGCTGTGTTTTGTCCGCTCCCCAGTTCATCACTGCTGTCTATAGTGTCCTCTTCCCTATCTATCTGCGGGTGGATCCATGTTACCAGGAGATCTGTCCATCAGTCTACTATTGGTCTGATTTGCACACCTCTAACCTCTTCTCAGGTCAGTGGCAGTTTCTCCGTCTTCGTCCACTTCGTGACGTCTTCCCTCCAGGTTTGTACCCTTGGCCAACTTCCATGCCATAGCTACTCGTCTCTTTGCTAACGCTAGTGTAAGATCTATGAACCATGTTCCAATTTTTTTGGGGGTCGGTCTTGGGCACAGCGCCAAAATATAGGTTTCCAAGGTGCAGGAAAGGGTCAAGGCTTTTGCTACGCTCTCCCAAAAGGTTCCTACAGCTGTGCAACTCCATACCATGAGAGTGAAGTTGGCATCCGGGTTGTCGCATCTAGGGCAAGATTGACATTTACCTCCATATAATAATAATAATAATAGTTACATTTGTAAAGCGCCTGGTTACACTGAGGCCAGTGTGTCCCCGCGTTACGGTAACAATAGAAACAGCAGCAGCAAGCTACTAACAGAACAATAATTAAGTAGCCGGAAATAGATGTGTCTTCAGACCTTTCCTGAAGATGGTTTCAGAACACTCCAGCCGGAGTGCCTGAGGAAGCGAATTCCACAACTGGGCTGCTAGATAACAGAACAAGTATGTGGGCCCTTTTCTTTGTAAACTACGATGGCTCACACACAAAGCCTTGAATTTCACTCTCTCCCTGATAGGGAGCCAGTGCAAAGAAGCCAGCGCACTTGTCGCTGAGGCACTCTTAGGGAGCATGAGGACTAATCTTGCTGCTGCATTCTGGATGCATTGCAAGCTCCACAGGCATCTGACAGTTGCACCCAGATGTGGTAGTTTAAGGACAGCTTATTATCAACCCAAACCCAAAGGTTCTTAGCTTGTTCACAAGGTATGGGGGTAGGGCCCAGTGACTGGGGCCACCACGCCGAAGACCATACTGATGGAGCCTTGCCTATCACCAGCACCTCAGTCTTGCTGCCATTCAGCCTTAGGCAGTTGTTTGCCTTCCAGCCCGCCAGTTCTTGAAAGGCAGGATACAATGTTGGAGGCCGCACCAGCCTGGGCTCCGGTCAGAGAGACCACCAGCTGGGTGTCATCAGCATAGGACAGGGCATTAATCCCAAATTTATCTGAGATTTTAGCCAGGGGGGCATCATAAAGATTGAATGGAGTTGGGCTCAAAATGGAGCCCTGAGGCACCCCCTGGGTCAGCTTGATGTTTCTAGAGTAGAAGCTGCCCTGCATAACTGAAAAGCTATGCTCAGATAAAAAGGATTCCATCCACTTTAGTGCTCCGTCCGTAACACCCCCTTTCGCTAGGGGGAAACAACCTTTACAACTCAACCTTTACACCACACTACCAATACAACAAAACTTTTACAACGCAACATCCATTACAACGCATGCATTTACAACGCAACCATTACAACGCATGACACTACAACGCACACCACTACAACGCATGCAATTACAACGCAGTCATTACAACGCATACCATTACAACGCACAGCATTACAACACATAGTTATGTTATGTTATGTTATATGTTTGCTTGTAGCGCGCACTGTTAGTCAAGACTGTCCTGGCGCGGGAGAGGATTCAAATATCAGCTAGAATAAAAGCAGATGGTACAAGGGTGTACTTCTTTTCAGAGGCCTCCTATTAGAGATACTCCCCCTTTGATCGTAAATTCTTTTCAGAATTATTATTTTTAGAATTTTTGTTTTCCCATTTCTTTTGGATGACCTAAACTGAGGTCTTGGTGTCCCAACTGCTTCTGAACACCCTTGTGTAAAACGTATGTGCTGCGACAATCAGGAAAAAGAAGCTTGCAAAAGAGATTGCTAGTACCAATATAGTGAATAGTAGATACATTTCTACCATTGTAATGAAGAGAAACAGTTCCGATAAAAACAGTAGCACTTGCATATTCCTAAAATGTGTGCCCTGAGTAATTTTGCTAAAATGTACCTAGCCTGAACCTGGGTGTGTAGGTGTATGTGTATCTCTACGTAGAACCAGCCCCCTTACCTGATGGTTTAGAATGAAGGACTCCATCCCTGCGTCGAGGATGACAACCCGCATATCAAAATGCTACCAAATCCTGCTCTGAAAAACAGTCCACAAGTCATCAGAACACAGCGCCTACCCTCCCTGATGTCTAAATAAAACAGAGGGCAGCCGAATGTGCAGAGAGTGGAGGGATGAGCGGTGGGCTCCCGGGAGCCAGACGGCTCCATTTTGAGAGCTGAGGAGTCGAGTAAGCAGTGCAACAGGGTCTGATTTGGAGAGGACACGCTGGGGAGCCGGGAGGTCGGCTGGTATCCAGAGGGTCAATGGTGCGTGGAGGTTGAGATCCGGAGTCTGGCGAAAAGGAAAGAAGCGACCCTCCGGTGATGGTGGTGAGTGGCCGACACACAACTGCAACTCGTGCACAGGTTGACCGGAGGAGAGCCCCGATAGATCAAACTACAGGATAAGAAGTGCCGGCACTGAGGTAAGACCGCTCCTAGAAGTGAGGGGCGGAAATACAAGGGTCGGCAAAGCATCAAATATTTGCCGAGAAAAAGGGAAAATTTAAAACTGAGGTGCGTGCCTGCACAAAACAGCATGCAAGCACTGGGTTTATTACTTATGCAGCATCCGAACAGACACCACGTAATGCGGTATTAAGCCTGTCCGCTACCACACATTGATTAATGGTGAGTGGGGCTCAGGAGACTCACAATGAACAGAGGAAAACAGTAAAAAAGGAAGGGAGGACATGTTCCAACGTGGACCACCCTAAGAGACACCACAATGGCCCAAACAATCCGGGCACTTAAAGAACGTGTGAACACTGGCAAAGATAACATAAAAGTACATGAAAATATGAAGTAGTAAGGCCTAGGGCTCGCGAAGCCTACAAAAGGTCAGAAGAGAAATAGATACAAAGGGAACGGAACATCGCAACAACAAAAGATCGAAGGGGAGTAGTAAGGACGGGCAGCACCTACACACTTAGACTAGTGATGCAGCGGCGCTGGTAAGGACTCTCTACAGGAAGTCTAGGCAAAACTGAGGCATTCCTGGAGGGCCAGAAGAAAGGCTGAGCCCAAGAGATACATATAATACTGGGACAGTGCTCTCATAGGAAAAATATTTTGTTTAAACATCACACTAAAGGAAATGCTGGAAAAAGGATTTCCTAATTTTTCTAACACAAGAAGTAGCACTCCCTGAAACAATGGTGAAGGAGCAGGCCCAAAAGCACAAGCTAATAAAATATTGAATTACGCACAACCAACTATAAAAGGTGCAGAAACTAGGGAAGAGGACGCCAATGGAGGACTGGTCCCACATGAACCGATTAACGCAGCTCCCCCTAAACTGGCAGATGTACTCCAAGCGATCCAGACAACAAGAAATGACATGGTACACAGAATTGAAGCAGTAACCATTGATGTTATTATTTTACGATGTGACTTAAGGAAAGTGTCAGACAGGGTGACCCCCACTGAAAACAATTTAGACACTCTCCAGAAGGATGTACGCAATCTCAGTAATACAGTGGTTGAATAAAAAAATAAAATGTAATCAAAATACATGAGAGGACAGAAGATTCCGAACAACGATCAAGACAGAACAATCTACGATTTCTTGATTTTCCAGAGAAAGCAGAGGGCCCCTCAGCAGAATCATTTCTAGAGGAATGGATCACTAAGGAATTGACCCCTAGAAGCCTCTCCAAATTCTTCAATGTGGAAAGTTCCCCCGCCCAGACCAGGCGCTCCATCATTGCTAGCTTTTTTAATTATAGAGATTGCAATGTCATTCTGCAGGCGACCCGCAATAGAGGACAAATTCACAATGAGGGACACCCTATATCAATATATCCAGACTACACATAGAGTCCAGGAGCAGAGTAAAACCTTTATATTGGTCAAGAGGAGACTTGGAGATCTACATTTAAAATACAGTCTCATGTTCCCTGCAAAGCTACGCGTTGAAAACGAGGGGCGTGTTCTGTTTTTATCTCAGCCACTGAAGTCAGCGAGTAGCTCGATACCAGAGGAGAAGGAGGGAACTGTCTGGTGCCACTCACGGGATATGGCAGAACCCAGGAGACCAGGAATTAGGTATAGCGGCACTGAAGATCAAAGAGACAGCAACAGCCAGGACTGCAAGGCAGTCTGTGGTGGATCAAAGTTCTTCAAGATGGGACAATCTAGGCCTCTGATGCAGAAACCGTACCCAAATCAGATACGACATCACATGATCTGACGGCATACCCAGGGGGCTTAGGGTGATCAACTATCCATAAAGTTCACGGATCGTCTGTAATTTTCACATCCTGTCCATTGTCCATGATAATATCTTTAATGGATGCCATTTGTCCATAATTTTGATGATTTTAGGTGACAGACATGGACGTTGTGCCTTCCAGCCATTGATTTTGTGCCTTTCACTCTCCAAATCTACCTAGGATTGGCTTGAAAGCCATAAGCCGATCCTAGTGCTCACTGCTCCACTGCAGGACCAATGAGAACAGCTTTAGGGTGCCCAGGACCAGCAGATCACGCTTTTGGTCGTTCGCTTCCTATTTACACTACAGGATCTGACTCCTGCATTTTTGGGAGAGCAACGTCATCTGCCAGGCCAGCAGGCTCTCAGACCTTGAAGAACCGGAGCACAGAGTCAGCCACAGGCTACATTACCCCCTACAAACAACTTTTTGAACACTTGATAAGTTGAAAAAATATGCTTTTCATGTATTTGTAGATCTGAAAATTATATCTGTCTGTTTTTGTATATTTCTGTCTGTCTCTGTTCACTTGTGAGTGTCTATCTGTCTGTCTGCCTTCTACCAAGTGTTTTTCCTCTCTATTTGTCTTTACCTGTATGTGCAGGTCTGTCTTCTAATTGTCGGCCCACCGTTATTGACGGTTGGTCTCCCTGGGCTGCTGGCTGGTGGGTAATGTGCAACATCTATATCAAAAGAGGGAGTGGAGACAGGGAGTGTCCGGCGGGACGCAGGGAGTGGATTCAATCTCCCCTTACTACAGTTCTTAAACATAAGGAATCCACCCACAAGGCCTTAAGCGAAAAACCAAATGGGCGACCTCAATAGTGATGTGGTTCCTACTCTGGTGGGAAGCACATTGAGTTGTTTAAATACCCCTAACACACCAAAAGGGCCCTGGGTGAAATGCTCCTTCATAGGGGTCTTCGCACCCCTCTACGAAATTTAACATTCACTCACTAATCACTTCTGACCCTACCCCTCACACCCTCTCATACACTACACATAGTGGTTACATCAAGTGCTCCTGCATATTCGCTGGTTAGTATCACGCCGCGCTTCATAGAGGGGTGCGAAGAACCCTATGATGAAGCATGACACTAAGGGCCCTTTTGGTGTGTGAGGGGTATTTAAACAACACAATGTGCTTCCCACCAGAGTGGGTAATGTGCATCGTCTCAGAACCCTCCGTGCACAGGGGCTAAACCCTGTCCTCTGTCTGTGTGGGAGAAGGGAGCGCCTTCACTGCTACAGAAGACGCTCCTTTATCGTTATGTTAATAGCTCTGCTCACATTGTTTCCCTGCCTAACTGCTCGGACAGCAGCACAGAAGGTCACTCACTGCATGGATACGTCTGTCTCACTGTATGTCGGCCATTGGGTCACTACTTTAATGGCAACCCACGAAAAGGAACAGAGCAACCGATAGGAAATCCCAGACCAGATATGTCCCAAATAGGATGCAGAAAGGCTTTTTCAATACCATCTCACCCTGATACTCTAGAATGTTCTTTCTTTTCCCCCGTTCACAAATCACATTCACAGATTCACTACATCTTTCTTACACAATCTGCATTCCAATTTATGATTAAAGTCGAGTTTGGCTCTATACTGATATCTGACCATGGACCATGCCCCTGTAATTATCAATATGGACTATCCCCTTCCTTCTCACGCTTCCAAGAGGTGGAGCTTCAACAATTCCCTTCTTCTAGATACGCAATTCTCTGACCAATTTCTTCCATTTCCCCAGGAGTTTTTTTCAACAGAACCTGGATTCCGTCTCTCAATATCACGTTGTTTGGAACGCTTTCAAAGCCTCTGCTAGGGGTTTTATCATTGACATTGTGTCCCAGAAAAAGAAGAAGGCCCTTTCACACTCGCTATCGCTATTTAAACAAATTGAAGCCCTAGAGCACAAATACTTTACTTCTAATGGTCATGATACTCTACCTCTCCTTATTCAGGCCAAAATGAAATACAACAAACTATCTTGGGATTCGGCCCGCAACGTCCTTCTCAAATTCAATGCTAAAATGTATGGTGGTCACAATGAGGCTGGCAGATCTTTAGCAAAGTATCTTAAGATTAATAAACAAAAATCTAAAATTGCAGACATCAAGGATAACTCATAACTCTACACTTCTCAGATTCTACCATTCTCGACTGCTTTTCAAAATATTACTCCTCTCTCTATACTCCCGAGACTAACCCATCTTCTGATCTTATTGATTCTTTCTTCCAAAACATTCCTAAATCCCCTGTAAGCATTCCTGATCTTACTTCCCTTGATGCTCCCATCTCTGCAACCGAACTTTTGGAGGCAATAGCCCTATTACCTAAAGATAAATCTCCAGGGCCGGATGGCTTTTCTGTTAGATTTTTCCTACACTTCAAAGCATTCATGACCCCCCATCTTTTGTCACTTATAAACTACTTTCTACTTACTGGCGAGTCACATGGCTCTTTTACACAAGCAATGTTGTGTCTAATACCCAAAAAAGTTAAAGATACCTCTTTGTGTAAGAATTATAGACCAATCTCCTTAATAAACACCGATTGTAAAATGTATGCTAAACTTCTTGCCCTCCGCATTAATAAGATCATTCCTAATTTAGTTAACATATACCAATCTGGTTTTGTGAAGGGACGCTCCATTACAGATACTTCACACACTCTTCTTAATATCATACACTTAGCCTCAAAATCTGACTCCCCTATTGCAGCTATTACCGTAGATGCTGAAAAAGTGTTAACTAGGACTTTATCTTTGGGTCTCTAAAATGGCATGGATTCAGCCCCACTATCATTAACTTCATAAAAATGTAATACTCTGCACCTACTACATTGGTCTGGGTAAATGGCTGTCAATCTAGATAATTCCCTCTTCTCAGAGGCACCAGACAGGGTTGTCCTCTTTCTCCCCTTCTTTTCATCCTAGCTCTTGAACCCTTCTTGGAGACCATTAGACGTTCTAAAGATTATATGGGTTTTCACTTCCAAAATGTTGACATAAAATTCACTGCTTATGCCGACGATATCCTCCTTTTTATGTCTAACCCAACTGTTTCCTTACCAACCTTTTTTTCTTTATTAAAGACATACTCTAGTGTCTCGGGATACAAATTGAATGTTAATAAATCAGAAATCTTACCTCTAAATAAATTCTGCCTCCCCTCTATATTTTCTGTTTCCGGTTTTGAAAGGACTACGTCTCATACTAAAAGTCTGGGTATTTTATATTGTAATAACCTTAAAGACCTCATTAAACTCAATCATTCTGAAATCCTTAAAAAAAATTCTGACCCTTACTGATAGCTGGTCTCCTCTTTTCCTTTCATGGTGGGGCAGATTGGCCACGATAAAAATGATGCATCTCCCCATTATTAATTTTTATCTTTCCATGCTTCCTATTTCTCTCCTGAACACTTTCTTTCGCACTATTAATAGTTTGCTTATCAAATTTCTTTGGAACAATCGTAAACCTAGAATCTCACTGGCCTGTCTTCAATCCCCTAAGCATCTAGAAGGTGTTAATTTTCCTAACCTCAGACGATACCATTTCGCTTTTTCTTTTAAACAAATTTGGACTTTTTTGTCGGATTCCACCGCCTCACCATGCAATGCATGGAGCGCCTTAGAACAGGCTATATGTTCTCCATTTTCTCTTCTCTCAGCCATCCGGCTCACCTCACCTCCGAAACGCCTATCCTTTTCTACTCTTGTCCACTCTATGGCTTTATTTCTCTCCTCGCTTACTGCGCACTTTTCTTCCACCACCCTTTCTTTGGATTTCCCTCTATGTTATAATAAGAACTTTACGATTAATAATCACGCCTTATTTTGGAAGGAATGGATTGATAAAGGTATTATCACCCCCCAGCATCTGAAGAAAGATGATACTTTCTTATCTTTTCTGAACTTTAATCCTTATATGACATTTCTCCTTATCATTCCTCTCACTATAGTATCCTCAAAGATACCCTCACCTGTTACTTTAACCCTATAAACCCAATTTACACTTCTTCTCCTGCTCCTTTACCTCCATCTCCTACCCTCATTGAATTTTCCACCCAATTTAAAGCAGCTACCATTTATAAGCTGATATCCCGACCTCCTCTATTTGAATAAATTCCTCCTTGGAACTTCTATTGGAAAGGGATTTCGGTCTTGATCTTTCTGTAGATACCTAGAACCTCCTCTGGTCAAAGATTCACACCACATCTCGCTCAGCCGGCACAACAAAAACCTTATTTTTTTCTACAATAGGTTATTTTTTTACCCCTAGTGACCTCCATAGATTTAATTTACTTGGTTCTGCTACATGTTGGTCCTGCCCTCATGTCCTGGGAGATCCTATTCATATGTTTTTCCAGTGTCCCCTAGTACACAACTTATGGTCTTTTGTCAGATATTCCTTTTCACATTGAACATGTTTTCCCTTCCCCTTCCCCTGTATTTGATAATTACAGAAATGTTGGCAATTTTCTCAATTTATTTTTAGCTATTACTTTTCAGATTATTACCTCCAATTGAAAGGACACCTCAAACATTTCCTTTCAAGCATGGTGGAACTTACTATGTCACCATCACAGAATGAACAGAGCTTATGCCACTTCCACTCCTTTGATGATTAAAAGGACTTACTTTGGTTACCTTTAACCAACTTTTTATCTAGAAAGTCAACTTAACTTTTATTGTTATTATCTTTGTAATGTTATTTAATGTACTCTAACTTTGATTTTCACTATTTTTCATATCTCTAGCTCATTTTCGCTTTTTGGGCTCTTCCTCTTTTTCTTTTCCTCCTTTTCTTTTTCTTCTTTCTCCCTTTCTTCTTCTCCTCCCTCCCCTCTTTCTTTCTTTCCTCTCTTCAAAGAACTTTAAAAAAAAATGCATTTTCACTTTGTACAGCTATATTTCATAAGGATATTGTATACTATATCTTTTTGTCCATTATCCACGTTATTAAGCTTCCTGTTTTTCTCGACTATGTAATGATGTTTTACATTGTTTTACAATCTCAATAAAGCATTTTAAACTACAAAAAAAACAGACAACAACGGCCTCTATTGCACTAATATCATGAAACATTTTACTATTTCTAGCGACTAAATTAATAACAAAGCTGTTTTGCAATTTTAAATACTCTGTAAGTTCAGCCAAAGCTCGTAAGGTTCAATTACCCCCTGCAAAGAACTTCTTGAGTGCCACCATTTTGCCTTTCTGTCTGCCTAGTTTGCTGTCAACTTCCTTTCCTTTACAGAGCTGATTAAGCAGTTTTAGCTATGAGATCTCGGAAGTAAATACCAAAGAGCATGAAACTGCCATAGTAATGCTATCTATCTCATCCCTTGTTATACTGTCTGGAATACGTTGGGCTGTACTTCACAGTGTGATTCCATGCACTCTATGCTTTACGGTGGTAATGTCTGATAGATGCTGCTTACCTGATTCAGTTTCTGTTGCAGCAGTAAAACGTACATAATCAGTAAAGCACAAGCTGTGTCTGCTCCCACAACATACTGCCTATTTGTTGGGGGTTGTTCTCGAACAGGAACACAAAGCGATGAACGGCCACTTGCCTCATTTGTAAGGGTTTCTAGGAATCTGTAAATATTAAAGGGCCTTGTTACTCGCTAGGAATAAACACTGCTCCTGGTATGGTGCTTTTACGCAAAGTTCTTTATATGGAAATGGCTCACACATACGCATAACATAGTCCCAGCAGTGGTCAGAGGAACATTTTTCTAACATGTTAGGGAAATACCCAATAGTTTCGGAAAATTTTCCTGTACTGTTGTCTGGCACAGGTTTGAATTTCCACAAACATAATATTTGGGAAATTGAGAGCAGCTTTGCAGAGAGAAATCCACACCATCCTTTCTTACATTGGTATCCAAAATAGAATTCGCTTCCATGAACCCACATGGGCCGTATGTTTTTTTACCTTGAGAATATTAAGGGTGGGCATAGTATGTGTAGTGGGGCTACGCGAAGCTACGCAAAGTGGGCATGAAACTACGCCCACCCACGCACTTCGCGTAGCCCCACTACGCGCAGCCCGCCTCCTTCCCACGAGAAATGCGCAGAAATGCGCATGCGCGGGCGGACGCGCATGCGCATTGGGATCAAAGACGGCGGCGCGAAAGAGAAGAGGGAGCCCAGGACGCCGCGGACCAGGTAAGTGCCTTTCATTTACTTTTGTAGTATATGTAGCTTTAATTAGGTATTTAGGAGAGGGCGGGAGGGAGGAGGGTGGCGGGCAACTTCGCTCCATCCACGGAGCGTGCGTAGTGTTGCCTACTAGGCCTACAAAGTAGGCAACACTACGTACACTCCGTGGGCGGAGCATAGTCTTGCGCCCAGGGTTAGAGGATATTCCACAGCTTTATGTTGGTGGGGATGATGATGCCAAGTCAGGTAGATTGTGGCACTGCCCTAGTGGGTTGTCTACCGGCCTTTCCTGCTTTTTCGCTAGTGTTTGATATCTCTCCATCAACTGGGTCTGCGGCCCATGACATTACCTATGCCAGTGCATGCTTACATAGTTTTTGTATTACGCAATGGATATAAAAGTAAAAATGTTTACAAGGTTAAACATGACGGAGGCTATTAATCTACCTTTCCTGAATACTGAATTGCACAATAATGAGCTCTCCATTTTATCCACTGCGTGTTAATGTTGCTTTTTCATGACTTTCCATGCCACCAGCTTTATGTTGCCTCATATGCTTGGTAGGGTGAATATGCTAATGCCCAAAGGTTTACTCTGTCTGGCATGCTGTCTCATTGTCATTGTGGGGCTTATTTGTGTGGAATTAGCGTAGGGCTGCACTGTCCTACACAAATGTGAAAGGGCAGGAATAGACCGTATTTGTGCAGTACGTTGCATTCCTGTCCTTTCCTTTGTGCTGGTGCACAATAGGCGGCGTAAGGCCAATGCAAGCACCCTTGCACCATGGTGCAAGGGTGCCTCCATTGCAAGCAGGATTGTTTTTGTGGAGGAAGTGGCACCTTCCTGCTTAAAAGCAATCCAGAGAGGGGTTTTTCTCTTTCTTTGTGTTCAGGACACATGGAAAAATGAGAAATACAAATATTTCTCTTTGTTACGCTTGCTTTAGGGCGGCGTAAGGTGCTAGCTCTTTCCCAGGTTTGTGTGCTGATGTAAATCTAGGGCAGTGTTCAAAACCCATAGCTGTTGCATGGGAAAACCCACCACAAATCCTATGGAACTCTTCCCTGATGCAGAGTAAGGCAATGCAACGACTTCCACTGCTTTGTTTTACTCCATATCTATGAGGCACTATCACACATACATCACAGCCTTATGAGTTTCAGTTGAGAAGGTGAATGGGCAATATAGATTTTGTTTTCAGCTTGTCATGAGTGCTATGTGTTCAAGAATAGAAGACAAATGTCAGGCCATGTCTTCTGACAAATGTCTGCTTATTCCTTTAACGTGGATTGGTGATTACAAAATTCCCTCACTTTGAGGTCAAAGACATAAAAGAAAAGTGGACTGGTTGACAATCTTGTTGTGGTGGTAAAGGATATGTGAAAACAAAGGATGTAAGCTGTCCAATTTTTTTGGAACACACAACAAATTTTAAATGCCTGTAAATTAACTTTTTTTTTTTCACAACTGCGTTTATTGACTGTTTAGGCATAGCATAGGCACAGTTCTCCACAATCAGGAGGACACTGTTAAATGGCAAACATATAGCAGGATGTATACATAGCCTAAACGCTTAAATCACCCCCCTCCCACACCCCTTCACCCCTCCAACCACCCAACGCCCCTACTACCCACCCCTTATCCCACCCTAACCCAATGCACGTGATCACCTTCAACCGCAGCACATGAATGGAGTACAGTAGGTATCGAGCGCCCCCCCTAGGCCCCGAGGTCCCCATCTGCAGGCAGTCCATCATCTAAGTCGATTGGGGGCTCCAAGGTTAACCCTCTATAATCCGCCCACCGCTTCCAGATCTTGTAATGTTTCCGGGGGCATCCCCTGGCTTCAAACACTGGTAATTCTAACCCCATGAGATAATCCAGGCCCGCTTTCCAGGCGCTTAGCGGAGGAGCACGGTCACTCTTCCATGCCCGCGCCAGATCCCGCTTAGCCACTCCTAGACCCAACAACAGGAGGTGACGCTTGTAGATGTTCCCACCAACATTCTCCAGAACATGCAGAAGACCCAGCCTGGGCGTACGGGGAAGGTCCCACCCCAGCACCTCCGACAAACAATTCCACACCCCATTCCAGAACCGGGTCAGACCCACACAGGACCACACAGTATGTAGCAGTGTGCCTTTCTCAGTCCCACAGGGCAGACACTCCGGAGTCGCAATGAGGCCAGCCTTCCACAGTCTCTCTCTGGTGTAATAGGCCCTATGTAGGTATTTGAACTGTATGAACCGGAGTCGCACAGCTATGGCAGCCCCACGGGGGGACTCCAGGCCCTCCCTCCAGTCATCTTCATCTAAAGGACCAATGTCTGTCTCCCAGGAGTCTTTCAGCGGCAGTAGGGAAGAGGAGCAATGGGTGACCAGTGTTTGGTATATTTTGGAGACTTTCTTATCCCCCAGATCTCCCATGAAGAGCTTGGCTTCCACTGGGCTAAATTCGGGAAGCCGGTCCAACCCAACCAGACTAGGTGCAAGCGCATGGCGGAATTGTAGGTATTTAAAGAATTGGGTCCTGGGCATACTAAATTCAGAGCTAAGGTCTTGGAAGGATTTGAGTGTAACCCCAGTAAGAACATGACCGAGCGACGAAATTCAAATAGAGTCCCAGCCACCAAACCCCGTCAACGAGGCCAGTGCGGGGAGCTGTCCATTGTGCCATAGTGGGGTTTCCGCCGTCAGTCTACCCCACCAGCCCATGCGGCGCAGTACCTGTCTCCAGATCATGAAGACCACCTGGGTGACCTGCGGCAGTTTCTTCCGCCGCCCAGCCGAGTACAACAGCGTATGTAATGTGGCGTCACCCATCAACACGCGTTCCAGTGCGTATGCAGGGTCATTGCTATCGCCGTACCACCACTCGTTCAGAACCAATAAGTGGGAGGCCAGGTAGTAGGACAGAAGGTCTTAGGTAGCTATACCTCCACAATATGTGGATAAGAAGCAAGTCCGTAGCGCCACCCTGGAGGCACCCCCCGCCCACAGAAAGCGGCCCAGCAACGAATTTACCCGACGGAACCACTGTGGTTCGATCTTATGTGGATGGTTCTGCAGTTGATACAAGGGACGCCGGAGGGCGACCATTTTGAAGATTGCAGACCTACCATAGATATTGAGAGGCATGCGAGACCAGGTTTTAATGTCCGATTGGACTCTATCCCACACAGGCAGCACGTTGTGCTCCCACGCAATTGCGGCGGACTCAGACAGGAAGACTCCTAGGTATTGTAGACCACCGACCGCCACCCGCAAGGCCGATGCCCAAGGGTATATCCCTGACTCTCTGCCCAGCACCCACAGGGTCGACTTGCGCGGGTTGAGGAAGAGTCCCGATACCTCTCCAAATATACGCATTATTTCCAATATTCGAGGGCCAGAGCGGTTAAGATCAGTCATAAAGAAGAGGACATCATCCGCATACAGCGCGATTCTATTCGAGAGTCCCGCCCCCCACACAAAGCCACGAAGCTGTGCGTCGATGCGCACCCAAGCGGCCAATGGTTCCATGGCCAACGCAAAGAGGTAAGGGGATAGGGGGCATCCCTGTCGGGTCCCCCTGGCAATTGAGAATTTCTCTGAAATCGCCCCTGACACACGCACCGAAGCGGTGATGTCCGTGTACAGCAGTTTGACATAGGAAACAAAAACCGGGCCCAGGTTGAGGCGTGGCAAAAGGGCGAAGAGGTACGTCCAGCTGACCGAGTCGAACGCCCTGTCGATGTCTGCCAGCAGTAGCGCCGCTCGTTCTCCAGTCGCCCCCATAGCGTCCACCGCTGCCTGTGCACGTCTGATGTTGTGTCGCGTCGCCCTATGCGGCATGAAGCCCGCCTGATCCGGATGAACCAAGTCTTCAACATATGGGAGAAGGCGGTTTGCCAACGCTTTGGCCAATAACTTGGCTTCAAAGTTGAGCAATGATATGGGGTGATAAGACTCATGTCGTCGGGAGGCCTGCCCGGCTTCTGGAAAACTACAATTTCAGCATGGCGCCAGTCCGCCGGCAAGCTACCTCGTTCCCGCACTGCCTCCAATGCCCGCCTGTAGTGTGGTCCCAGCTGCAGGTGGAATTTCTTATAAAATTCACAGGGGAATCCACTCGGTCCGGGCGCCTTACCCGTGTTGAGTTGCCCCAGCGCAGCTCCCAGCTCCTCTGCTGTCAAGGGGAGGTCCAGAGCTTTCCTGGCATTGTCTGATACTGCACGGGGGGGCAGGTCAGCAATGAACTTGTCAATCGCGTCCGGTTGGAGGCTGTCTCGGTGGGCATATTGCTCCGCATAGTAATGGGCGAAGCTCGCAGCAAGAGTCGCAGGGTCCGTTATGGCAATTCCCTCGCCATCAGTGAGGCCCGGCAGTGTGATTGGCTGTAGATTATGTTGACACAGCCTATGTAGCATGGTGCAGGACTTATCACCCCACTGGTATACCCTGCTCCGTGTGGCCAGCCCCACCTGTCTAGCCTCGTCCATTAGGACCGAGGCATAGGATTGCTGTGCTTGCAGGAGCAGTCGTATCGCCACTTCGTCACCACCCCCCTGACACCGTCGTTCCAACACCTCCACCTGTGCCGCAGCCGCGACGATGGCCTCTCGACGACGACGACGGGCAGCAGCACACCATGCTATGTCTATGCCTCTCAAAGTGGGCTTCATGGCCTCCCAGACTGTCACCCCATCCACCCCCTCCACCAGATTCTCCTGCCAGTAGTGGGCAACTGCGCTGCGCATATGTTGTGTATAGTCCACCTGTTGGAGATGCCACGAGGACATCCGCCACCGGAATGGCTGACGTTTCTTGCGCAATTCGATCCCCACCACGACAGGGGAGCGGTAGGATAGCCCCCTAGGCTGAATTGTGGCCTGTCTTACCCTATCAAGGAAAGCTCCTGGTACAAACACACAGTCCAGCCATGAGAAGGAGCCATGTACAGCAGACACATACGTATATTCACGCGTCATGGCATGCAAGTGTCTCCAGGCATCCACCCAGCCCAATCCGTCAACCATCGCTTTTAACCGTGTAGGGGAGGCCGCCGCCACAGTCCCCTGTAACCTCCTGCGGTCCAGGCACACATCCAAAACATCATTACAGTCACCACCTATTACGGCCAAGGAGTCTGGGATCTCGGCCCACAGCTCGAATAGTCTCTCTGCCAAGGACCATTGTAGAGGGGGGGCATACACACTACCAAACACCACTGGTTCCGTACCAATCATGCCCTTAACAAACACATAACGACCTTGTGGATCAATCCATTGACGCTCGTGGGTGTAGGACAACCTCCGATGGATAAGAACAGCCACTCCCCTCGAACCCCTGGAGAACCCAGCATGAAATACTTGTTGGTAACCAAATCTCTGTAGGCTAAGCACCTTTGTCCCCTTCGTGTGCGTCTCTTGTAATAGCATCACATCAGCTGAATCCCTTTTACCCCATCGCAGGACTGCCCCACACTTGATTTTGTCCAACATTCCCCTGACATTCCAGCTTAAGATACTCATAGAGTCCCCAGCGAGTTCCTGCCTTGAAGTATCAGCCATAGTCCCGATGGAAAAATCTCCGAGGACCCCAGCACCCAGCCCAGGCACTCAACACCATAAACGTCAATGCAGCAGAGATCACGTGCACCCCCCACCCCGTCACTTCCCTCCAACACCGACCACCCAACTGCCCAACACCCGTTCCCCACCCCCCTCCCCTATACCTCATGAAACACTGAAGTACCTGTCGCGGCATGGGGAGATTCGGGCCCAAAACAGAGCGCCCAAAGCCAACCATACCAATGGATCCAAACTATACCCACCAACCAACAGGACCCTCCCTCAGGGCCACCCCCTACCGTGGGGGGACTAGGCCGCCCTACAGGTCATTACCCCGAACCCCATTGTACCACAACTTTCTGAGCTCAAGTAGAACGAGGCAGCCAGACACCACCAGCATTGTTCCCCTTGATCCAGACCAAGATCCAGGTCGCACAGTACCAAATGGTAAATTAACTTTTTAACCTAATATAAACTTATTTTGACTAGTATTTTTTGTCTATTTACTTACTTACATACTTTTGTGCGACCTCCTTCGTAATGTCTGTTAAGCGTACCATTTGTCCTGATTTTTTGTCTTGAATTTTGACCTTTCGTCCTTAATTTGTGTCCTGAATTTTGACCTGTTGTCCTGAATTTTTACACTGACGTCCTGAATTTTCACCCATGCCAGTTGGTCACCCAAAGGGGGTTCCGGAATTGGACATAAATGAACAGAATCAAGAGGACATAAGGACAAACACAGATAAGTGATCAATGAACAGGTTTACATCGGGGGATTTCTTTCTTTAACAATAAGGACAAAGAGGCGAAGTTATGCCTCACATGAGAAATAACCTATGATGGAGCAGAGCAGTCGAGGGGTAGTATTTCCCCCAACAAAGGCTGAACTTCACCTGAGGAGCTTGAGGAGTTCCCTCACACCACTGGCACAGCAACTAGTTACAGGAACTCTAATACAACAAGCATTTGCAATGCAATAGGTCTCGCATTAGAAAAGTTTGAGTTATTGGTATTGTAAATGACAATTTTTTTATTTATGTGTTGGTTTTGAAAATAGCGAAATTAATAGCTTTGTCATTTACAATGCCAATAGTTATAACTTTCGCAAATGTGACACCTATTGCATTTGTAATGCAATATGTGTTGTATTTACGTGACTTAGATGTATTGATATTACAAATAACAATGGCTTAATTTTTTAAAATAATTAATACTTAAAAGTTATTGTAATTTATAATGGGAATAGCTTAAACTTTAGTAAATAACTTTTGTGAATATTATGTTCAGTGTACTTTATTGTGACGAAAATCCAAGAACAGAAATGAAATATTAACATATTTTTGTGACATTTGTAATAAGGCTTGAAACATTGATAGAACATATTTGAACCAGTTGTTGTTGAATCGTTGCACAGATTGATGCTGTGGTGCCCCTGAGTGCTGCTGTGGTGCCCCTGAGTGCTGCTGTGGTGCCCCTGAGTGCTGCTGTGGTGCCCCTGAGTGCTGCTGTGGTGCCCCTGAGTGATGCTGTGGTGGTGCGCTAGATAGAGTGAGGGCGATAGAGTGAGGGCGATAGATAGAGTGAGGGCGATAGGTAGATAGAGTGAGGGCGATAGGTAGATAGAGTGAGGGCGATAGGTAGATAGAGTGAGGGCGATAGATAGAGTGAAGGCGATAGATAGAGTGAGGGCGATAGATAAGAGTGAGGGCGATAGATAGATACAGTGAGGGCGATAGATAGATACAGTGAGGGCGATAGATAGATACAGTGAGGGCGATAGATAGATACAGTGAGGGCGATAGATACAGTGAGGGCGATAGATACAGTGAGGGCGATAGATAGAGTGAGGGCGATAGATAGAGTGAGGGCGATAGATAGAGTGAGGGCGATAGATGGATAGAATAATTATGTGCCGTGTAATTATGTGGCACTGAGTGGTATTTGGAGTGTATGTTGCATTGAGTGCAGTGTAATTATGTGGCATGTAATTATGTGGCGTGTAATTATGTGGCACGGAGGGGTATTTGGAGTGTATGTTGCGTTGAGCTCAGTGTAATTATGTAGCATATAATTATGTGGCACTGAGGGGTAATATGAGGAGTGTATGTTGTATTCAGTAGAGTGTAATTATGTGGTGTGTAATTATGTGGCACAGAGTGGTATTTGGAGTGTATGTTGCATCGTAATTATGTAGCATATAATTATGTGGCACTGAGTGGTATTGTGTGGAGTGTGTGTAGCATTCAGTTGAGTGTAATTATGTGGTGTGTAATTTTGTGGCACCGAGTAGTATTTGGGGTGTATGCTGCATTGAGTAGAGTGTAATTATGTTGTGTGTAATTATGTGGCACTGAGTGGTATTTGGAGTGTATGTTGCATTGAGTGCAGTGTAATTATGTGGCATGTAACTATGTGGCACTGAGTGGTATTTGGAGTGTATGTTGCATTGAGTGCAGTGTAATTATGTGGCATGTAACTATGTGGCACTGAGTGGTATTTGGAGTGTATGTTGCATTGAGTGCAGTGTAATTATGTGGCACTGAGTGTTATTTGGAGTGTATGTTGCATTGAGTGCAGTGTAATTATGTGGCACTGAGTGTTATTTGGAGTGTATGTTGCATTGAGGGTGCAGAGTGTTTGAGGGTGCAGAGTGTGTGAGGGTGCAGAGTGTGTGGCCTAAAGTAGTGTGCGGGCGCAGTGTGCGTGGCCTAAAGTAGTGTGTGTGGCCTAAAGTAGTGTGTGTGTGCAGTGTGCGTGGCCTAAAGTAGTGTGTGGGCGCAGTGTGTGTGGCCTAAAGTAGTGTGTGGGCGCAGTGTGTGTGGCCTAAAGTAGTGTGTGGGCGCAGTGTCTGTGGCCTAAAGTAGTATGTGGGCGCAGTGTGGGTGGCCTAAAGTAGTGTGTGGGCGCAGTGTACTAAAGTAGTGTGTCACCTCATTTGTCAGCAGCGAGCGCAGATGCTCTTCGAGGGTGGTGGCGGAGACATAAAATAAAATAGGGAAAGCGTCTCCATGGATATCGATGTTTTACTTACAGATTGTATTCCCAGCCTAACATTTTTTTTAAACATCGTTATGTCACTCCCATACATGAGTGCAAAAAGCGAGCCCCAGCGCCTTGACAGCTGTAGGTGGAATGGGCGCTACACAAACATCTGATAACATAGCAGCCAGATCGTAGCCTGAGGTTGAGCTACAAACAGCAGAAAAGAGAGGATGATGGAGAGATGAAAGAGAGCTAGAGACTGCCCGAACAGAGAGTCTGCGGGGGAGGGGCTTGGAGGAGAGAGGGAGATCAAGAAAGGGGGAAAGAAGAGTAAAGAATCATTGAGAAAGCAAGGGGGGGTGAGGCACGGAGAATGACTTAGAGGAGGACAGAGATTTAGGAATGACAGGACAATAGACTAGAGAGGCGGGGGAGCATCCCCACTCCCCAGAGAGTTGGCAGGACAAAGTCATGCGATAACGGGTTGGGCGTGAAACGGAGAGCTAGAGAGAACGGCGAGATAAAGAGAGGAAGAGAAACTGGGACCGATAGAGTGCGAGATACGGGGCTTTTGCAGAGGAATAGCAACTCGTGACTTGAGCAGAGAGTGACAGACAGACGCGGACAGAGCAATCCAGGGAGGGACAATGCAGAGAGATAACAATGGACTAAGCGGATTTTCAATGAGGTCGGGGAGCGTGAGGGCAAAAACAGACATCAAGAGTGGCGAAAAGGAATGAGAGAAATGGGTCTTGGCAGTGAGAACACAATGCAAGAGAGACAGCGAGAGGGAGAGAGAGGAGGACAGCTGGAGTGATGGGGAAAAAAGAGCGGCAAAGAAGGGAAACAGCGAGAGAGAGGCGGTAAAAGAGAGTATGGATTCAGGGAAGGTTTGGGTACCACTGAGCAAGTCTTAAATCTGACTTTATTAACGGCAAATACGTGAATGCTAAAGCTGGGAGAGTGCATATGGCTTACGTAGACTTAACATCAGCCTTCGACTGCGTAAGCCACTCGAAAATGTGAGGCATTTTAATAGAAATGGGTATTGATCTCTCACTAGTTAATTTCCTACGTGAAATGTACTCCAATGCCACGGCCAGAGTGAGATTTGGAGTGGGAGGAGAGCTGACAGCGCCGTTTAGGGTTGAGCGGGGTGTCAGGCAGGGTTGTGTCCTGCCCCCCTACCTTTTTACCCTTTATACAAATGGCTTAGAAGAAGCCATGTTGGAGGGGTGCCAGGACCTACCTCTGCTCCAAAACCGTCCGATACCCGCTCTCTTCTACGCGGACAACGCAGTGATTATTGCCCGTACGCCCCTGGAACGCTCACTCAACAGATATAACACCTTTGTGTCTAATCTTGACATAAAAATTAACATCAAAAAAACTTTTATAATGAATGTAGGGCCAAGGCATAAAAAAAGTAGAGACATCTTTATCAATAATTCCAGGGTGGAGAATACAAATACATACCCTTATCTTGGAATTTAAATAGATGACAAATGCTCATGGAGAAAAGCTATAGAGGCCAGAAAGTTGTTGCTTTTAAGGTCAACCATGGCGTTAGTAATTTTCACTCAGAGGCTAGGAAAAAGACCTCCGGTTGAGATGATCCGTATATATCTGTACTGTATGAGATTTTTAAGCTATTTTTTTATTTTTGTACAAATATATTGTATTTGATTAAATTTTGTGCTATGTACGGTTTTAGATTACTTTTATGGTTTTATGCAAAAACTGAATAAAGTGTATTTGATTGATTGAAACACTGAAATGTAACCTACTTCTATTAGTAACCAAAAGTGTAGGTGCACTCCAATTCCCATATTAAAACTACCTGCCAGTGTTATTATCTAAACAGTAAAGAGGTGCTGAGTGGTCACTCCTCGACAATATAAAGTACAAACCACAGTGATGAAGAGCTGTGTAAATCACTTTTGCCTAGCCTTTATTGCCACCGTGCTCTCTCAGATGTCTGCAAGTCAATGTGCAAGTCAATGTG
Organism: Lissotriton vulgaris; assembly: GCF_964263255.1. Taxonomy (NCBI): domain Eukaryota; kingdom Metazoa; phylum Chordata; class Amphibia; order Caudata; family Salamandridae; genus Lissotriton; species Lissotriton vulgaris. The sequence goes on from NC_141689.1 coordinate 483,371,820, forward strand.
GTCAATTTTACTAAACGTTTAATGCAATACATTAACCATCTGAGCATTAAACACTTTCTGTAAAGGCGAGTTCTACAAGAAGTATTTACCATGTGCGAATAAATAAGAAACGTGACATCAGTACTAGTAGCATTGCAATGAGGTCAAGAGAACCAGAAGCAGATGAGAAGCAGGGTTGGCAACGGTGAACAGCGAAAGAGCCCGAGCTGCAGAGGCCTCCAAAAATCCAACAACCCTAACTGATGACCACAGGATCCACGAACCCAGCACAATCTAAACAGAACACTAGTCCCTATATACAGAAAATCACAACAACACATCAAGACTAACAATAAGAAAAACTGAGGACCGATAAAAGCAAAACCCAGCACATAACAAGCATTCCAAGTAGTTTATAGTGCAGAATACAAAAAGAGAAAATACACAATAATCGGGCATGTAATCATCCCCAGAAACAAATTTAAAAGAGCCTTAGTCAACAGCAACCAGGCCCGGGTTAAATACACATCAGCAAAACCGTCAAGGAGGTTCAATAATAACACGTCTGCTTCACTGCTTGCATAACACATAAATGTTACAAAACGAACTTCTCCGTGCACTGAAAACAATTCCCAAGGACTCATCTACAGTTTGGAGGGGTCTTAAAATCCTTTCTGAAAGAAAATCTAAATGCGGAGTAGGTGCACCCGAAAGAATTTCCTCTTCAGCATGGATAGTAAACAAGTACCTGGAAATCGCTTGAGTTCCTGGCAAGCCACCGGCCCGACTGGCTCGAAATCCGGAAGTCCGGCAGCGTCATGCTTGCTGTGGGGCGGGACTTCCGCCATAAGCTCGTGCAAGAAGTGACTCGCCGAGATGGAAGTGGTGACGCCGGGCTCCCATGCCGGAGGGGGAGCCCGGCGGTGGCAGCAGAAAAGTGGTGACTGATGCTGTGGATACAAGTGCGGGGCTCCCATCAGTGAGAGAAGCCCCGTGTGTGCCACGTCAATGGAGGCGGAGGAGATGACACCCGGTGAGTGAGACTTGGTGCCTTGGGGGCTCGTGCACAGGCTCGGGCGGCTGGTGCGTGTGTGCATGGCCATGACGGCTGGTGCGTGTGTGGGCAGCTGGTGCGTGTGTGCGTGGCTGGGGGCGGCTGGTGCGTGTGTGAGCTGGTGGGTGTGTGCGCGGCTGGTGCGTGTGTGAGCTGGTGCGTGTGCGCGCTGCTGGGGGCGGCTGGTGCGTCTGTGCGCGGCTAGTGCATGTGGTGGCGGCTGGTGCGCATGCACGGAACAGAATCTGCGCGTTCACGGACCTGAATCGCCGCTCGTGACCCTGTCTGGGTCCGTTGACAAGCAACTTGGCAGCAATAGGTCTACGAGACCTAAAAATCAAAGTTAGATAATTGCCAAAGTTATATGAACTTGGAAAGCAATATTCTAGAGACCAAAGGTACGCACATAATGAGGGGGAGGGCAATGGGGTGGTAGGTGTTGAAACTGGTATCATTTATAATGACGGAGGCGAGAATCAAAAAACTGCCCAGGCGGAGAGGGGACAAGGGAAAGTTGAGTTTTCAATGTTATATCGCGTTGGGGATAGTCCACATTGTCGAGTTCAAAATACAGGTCCCAGTTAAAACCCAGTATGTATGGAAGAAGGGATGGGACAAACCTAAAGTAGGAAAAGGCGAAGAACAGATTACAACAACTAAGGATGGCTGCACAAGCTCTAAAGATTGGTAGCTTGAATGTCCGGGGTACAGCGGGAATTGATATAAGTCGCCAAATACATGCCTTCCTGAAACGATATAAAGTGGCAATTGCCTGTCTGCAAGAGACTCACATATGGAGAGGTACAAATACTAGTGTGAAGAGGAGATAGAGGGGACAGATCTATGCTACCTCCTATGAGGGACACATGAGAGGACCACTCATATGGGTAACACCTGGGACTCCCTTCCAGCACTTATATCATGTTCTAGATTCAGAGGAGAGATTAGTTTAATTGCATCTCTAATGGTACTTTAGATAGAGAGCCACCTAGAAATGACACAAAGCCCCGAATGACAGCATCGCTATTAACAGTGCAGGGCATGCAGCTGAGAGTGAAACATTCTCATGCTACACCCCTGCAGCTAACACATTCAGCCACATTGACCATTGCTGTCTGACACCTGGGCTATCAGCGGCGAAGGAGAGAATAGTTTATCTGCCTCTATATCTCTCTGACCACTCGCCACTATTACTGACGCTGATAAATGCCAGAAACCAGTCCCCGGAAGCTTGTTTCCTTCCCAGTGAAAGAATTGGCTTGGTAGTTTGGTCTGCCCTGTTCCCATGATGCACTGGGCCAGGGACAGACTAATTTGCATATAGCCAGGTTCTGAGCTGGGATGGTGCAGTGAGCTAAAAAACGGTGTTGGATCAAGCCCTGATCTCTTGACTGGGTGAGAGTATTCTGCTTAATTCAGAAACTCTGTCCATCACCACCCCCTGTTGTTTAATTATTTTGTCCACCATAAGCGTGGAAGGGTATACTCAGACTTGAGTCCCTTGCTCATTGCACCATCAGGATTCAAGCAAGCCGGGCCGAAGACGGCTGTAATGCCAGAAACCGGTCCCCGGAAGCTTGTTTCCTTCCCAGTGAAAGAATTGGCTTGGTAGTTTGGTCTGCCCTGTTCCCATGATGCACTGGGCCAGGGACAGACTAATTTGCATATAGCCAGGTTCTGAGCTGGGATGGTGCAGTGAGCTAAAAAACGGTGTTGGATCAAGCCCTGATCTCTTGACTGGGTGAGAGTATTTTGCTTAATTCAGAAACTCTGTCCATCACCACCCCCTGTTGTTTGATAAATGGAGAGGGCAGCCCGCAAACCCACTATGGAGACGATGGGCAGCGTTACTTACTGATCCACCTTACGTGTCGCAAGTATCAGAGGCTGTATCAAATTATTTTTAGGAAAACTGGGGATCTACAGCCAACAGATCCATGGAATGGGAGGCTATCAAGGTGGTAATAGGGGGTATGTATAAAGAAGACATATGGAGTGAAACACCAACTAGGGGGGACATTAAAACACTAAAAGAACAGCTGAAAAGAACAGAAGGCACAATATAACACAATATAACACCAAATGGAATAAAGTTAGAGAGGAATTATTGGAATCATGGAATAGGTTAGAAAAATGTACATGCACAACATATAGACAGAGACTATATATGGAAGGAGATAGAACTGGAATATTATTGGTGAGACTTATAGGAACGGTTAGAGAAGCTACAGCTATGTTACAAATGCAAAATAAAAATGGGGATATCGTCTGTACACAGAAAGCAATCTTAAGGGAATTAGCACTACACTTGGGATCAGCGTGCAACAAAAATCCGCACCCCGCCAAGCAAATAATGCAAGATTTCTTAAATAATATGAAAATACCAAAATAACGACAGGTGACCATTTACGAAAGAGGAAATGTTACTAGCTATTAAGAAACTAAAAACAGAAAAATGCCTAGGGAGTGACGGACTTCCAGCAGACTTCTACCAAAGATTCTCCCCACTGATGGCTGATCCTTTACTGGATGCCAAGATCTTAAGCAGAAGTTTGGCATCCCGCTTGCTTCCATATATGTCCCAGCTTGTTCATCCTGATCAGGCTGGGTTCATACCCAGGCTGAATACTACTCACAATTTGTGTAGACTGGTACATGTATGGCATGCGCCCAGTCTAGTGGGCGAGAACTGTGCATTGGAGCTTCTAGAAATAGAACAGTAATTCGACTCAGTAGAATGGGAATATATATGGACAATTCTCAAAAGAATAGGGCTGGGTCAGGACGTTATGCAATAGATTAAAATAATTTATACTAACACAACGGCCAGAGTAAAACTACGAGGACAGGTTTCGGGACCAATTGCTCTGACAAAAGGCACCCGACAAGGCAGCCCGTTGTCTCCTCTTATATTTGCTATAGCTATGGAACCTCTGGTTATTACACTGAGAGAAAAGCTAGGAAGATGGGAAATCCACCTAGGAGAGACCATGCATATGGTCTCGATGTAAGCAGATGACACATTAGTATATATACGCCACCCAGATAAAGCAGTACCAGCTCTACTTGCAGAACTTGAAAACTTTGAAGCTTTATCCAGTCTCCGTCTTAACCGTGGGAACCTTCCTGTCCAGGCACGATGGGACGATAGGTTAGAGGATCCCCTGTCAGAAAAAGATTGGGTTAAAATACATGAGGGAGTCAAGAAGATAAGTTCCAATGCAAGATTTAAGCTCATCCAGTATAATATTATCCATCAGACCTATCTGACACCCAAGACTTTAAACAGAATATACCTGGACCGCACTAACAAATGCCCTAGATGTGGACAGGTAGAAGCAAATTTTGTCCACATGATCTGGGACTTTCCCACACTCCCACAATACTGGGGGAAAACAGTAGACAGGATACAAATCGCCACCAGATGGAAAATCCCATGAACAATTGCAGAAGTAATATTAGGGCAGCTCCCTATGCCGAAAACTAAGAAGCTTCGTAGAAAATTTGTTCCATTGGGACTTGTGCTGGCAAAAATAAGAATTGCGATGAAGTGGATCAGCTCAGACCCCCTCACCCCCACTCTGGAGGGTTAATCAAAGGACATGGGCAACTGCAGAACTAGTTAGAATGAAAAAAATCAGGAGGGATGAAAGGGTAGAAGAGGATACACACGCATGGTCCTTTATGATAGCTGACACTATAGAACCCCCTGCCCCAGATGAGGAGTCAATGGGGAAGGGGGAGTAGGGCTCAGGTGAAGTGGGAATGACCAATTGAGAAAATAAATGAGAATGATAAAGAGGCTAGACATGATATTTCTCCTTCTAGGTGATCTTACTCAACATTGTGTGGGAAGGGGGAGAGGGGAAAGTTACAGTGTTTCTTATGGAAATGGCATAATACCTTATAACACAAATGTATATAGATCAAGTATCCTACAGATATTGATGTCAGGAAATTGAGATGTAAAAACAAAGAATGTAATTATGAATGTAGATACAGCAAATGTATATGTGCTATATTAACCTTGAAATGCCAATAACAACATTTTTTTAAACATCAGGAGAGAATCATGTATTTGTATAGTGTGAAGTGGCACCATGGGCTGTTCTATTAAAGATACATTGACAGAAACCAATCAGTATAGTAGAAATTTTGTTACATAAAGCAGTCTACTCTAGAAACCACCCTAAAATTAATAAACAATAAACCTATTAAAATGAATAGCATTCTCACTCTTATTCCCTTCAGATGGAACCAGGAGTTCAATAAACATGTAAATAATTGATATGGATACTGATAACAGCACACTGTTTCAATTTGAACTCTCTAAATTAACCACCATTGTGTTATGTTGGCAATAATATTTCTGCAAAGATACATTCTTATTCTGCAGACCAATAGATGTCTAGTGAAGCACCACAAAATCATACACTAAAACCAAAGAACTAACAAGGCACATAGTAGGTCGTGGAGAAAAATAATTTAAACGTGAAATAGTCTCATGAAATTGGGAACAAAGAATTCAAACTGGATCGGAGCCAACAGTAACCATTGCTTTAACCCATGTGTTATTCCAATTTTTTAAATCAATCTTCCACTAATCAAGAGCTGTTTTAAGCCCAGTTGTTCCATTTCTCCTAAGCATTGTTCGGATTTCTGTGAGCAATCCGAAAGGAATATTCTGCTGGACAAGCTACATCCACAAGAGCCCTCCGTACATTCTATTGAATGCTGCCTGGAAATTGTCAGAGTGAAGCTACCACTAACTTGCAGATCCAAATGTGGATGCAGGAACAATATGGAACACATAAGTCTCCTTGAATGTCAACTAAACCAAACACATCCAAGACTGTGCTCGATACTGATGGAGAAGAAGGGGATAGTGTAATAGGGATATGAGAGAAGGCACACAAGAAATGCCATCAGGTTATATTCACACAGTTCATCTCCATCCAATGGAGGCTCCCTCAAGTACATGGAAGACATTTGGGAGTAGTCAGGGGTCGCAGCTCCAACCTTTAACTAGCTCCCTGCTACTCCTGGTACTTTCTTTGTGGCCCCTGGCCTCAGAGGAGTTAAAACGTTTGGCTCCTCTGAGGCCAGGGAATGCAAAGTAAGTAACTGGAGTGGAAGAGAGCAAGTAAGAGGTTGGAGCTCTGACCATTGACTACTCCCACATGACATCCATGCTCAGGTATTCTGCAGTCTCTCTAGAGGGACAGCTCTTTTATGCTAATCAGAACACAAGAAAACTATTACTTTCTGTTCTTGCATCAATTTTAATTGCATGCAGTTATTTATTTCTAAATGGATTTTACATGAATACTAACAATGTTTCAGGATTTGTAAACAACTGTATCAGGGTTCGAGAGACAGAAAGCTTAGATGGTTAATAATTAAAATAGATAAATGTAATTCTTCCTAGCAAATTGCTAATTTGAGGGAGACAACACTTGAAGAAGCCAAAAAGCTCCAACGTTACAGGAAATATTTGGCGTGACACTTGATAGAAGTTCCAAGGTGCTCCATAGTCAGCAGATGAACTTGGGTTCCAAGGTGCTCCATAGTCAGCAGATGAACTTGGCCTCTAGCTTAAAGATAATTTTAGCTGGAGAGCCAGGAATAGAGGTGAAGAGTAGAACACAAGTAAAGGATTTCTCTCATCAACACAGAGGAAACAATGGCAGAAGATAAGCAACGGGCCACGCTCTCCCAGTGTTCCATTTCTTGGGTTTAAAATTTGTCAATAATTCGGGATGTCTTATAGGGTTTTTCTCTCTTGTTGTCCACTTCTTTCCTTTTGGACACTGCATTTTACATCATCATTTTGAAAAATATTTATTTAATCTAAAGGGTGCCTCTAATTTAGATTGACCTTCCATAATGCTCCACTTTGTTACTAATTGATTTTCTTTATTATGTATGAATGTCTTTAACTTTTCCTTTCCTTTATTCGCCTCCTCGGATACCCCTGAGGGACCCACATTGTTCACTGTCTTTACCAATCCTCTAACATTTAACACAGGTAACAACAAATCAGCCTATATGGGTCCCCCATGTTAACTTTCTGTTCTGTGAGTTTAGTTATTGCAGATTTTAAATATTGGCTGGGGGAAACATGATGTCATAACGTTCCTTATTGTTTCTAGTATAATCTAATATGAACAACTGTATCATTCATCACAAAAAGTCAGTTATTTCCTTCTGCCATCTTTTCTAACAACCTTCAAGATCATCATAAACAATGACATTAAGTTCTCACAAATCCTAATACGCAATGGGAAGCTGGCTAAACAACAGTGGCTTCTGATATGGAGCCAGCCACTTGACAGCTAATCTCATTTGATGCAGCCCAGCAACTCTTGAGCAAGTACACTTGCCTGCCAGCCTCTTAAAAAAGGTTTTGAATGTGCATGCATTGCACAATCTTAGCTTTGGTGTTGCAATTTTTGAGGGCCACAGCTAAAGCTGCAAGCAGGCTTCAATTTGATTACATTTGTCACTATCACAGTAGGTGACTGGAAGAGCAGGAAGGGAAACATAACTAATTCCATTTATTTTATTTTATTTTAAGAATTTTATATAGTGCTGGCTAGACCCAGAGGTATCAGAGCGCTTTACATGAGGTTCCACAAAATTACAAGATTACATCAGTTCCAATTTACATCAGTTGCTAGACAAACAATTACAAGAGCATAGAAGACAAGATAATTGAAGTGTAGAGGGGAAGGGGGTAAGGGTTAAGAGTAGGAGGGAGATACTGCAGAAAGACGAAGGAAAGTCTGCCCAAAGTCCGTCTGGGTAGGTGACGGTCGAGGGGGAAGTCCCAAAACCCATCTTCTCTATAGTTATCAGGTAGCTCCACCGGGCATTGGCCAAATAGCTTGGTCTCAATAGGAAAACATTTAAAGAACATGGAGGACAAAATAAATGGAGTGTAGAGGGGAGGGGGCAGGGAAGGTGAGAGGGGGAGGATATGGGAAGAGACAACAAGGAGAGACGATTGGGTAGGTGATGACCAAGGAGGGAGTCTACGGCCCATCTCCCCTATAGCTAAACCAGGTAGCTTCATCGGGCATCAGACAAAATAGTTCAGTCTCAATACATTGAGAGAGGAGAGAAGGAGAGACATAAATAGAGGGAGGATGTGGGAAGAGATGAAAGAGAGACGAAAGGAAGTCTGGCTAAAGACCGACTGGGTAGGTGACGCCCAAGGAGGGAATCCCCGACCTGTCTCCCCTATAGCTAAACCAGGTAGCTCCATCGGGCATCAGACAAAATAGCTAGATCTCAAATGACGAGGGAAAATTCACAGATAAACAAAGTGGGGACTAAGAGCCAGGACAGGTGAGGGCAGAGGTCAGTAGCAGGAAAGTGGAGATTAGTAGAGCGGGGAGGGGTAGGGGGTAGGTAGTTCGGTAAAAATCCCCATGGATCTGCTTTGCAATCATTCAAAAAGCAGATCCGTTCCTTCTCAGGCGCCACCTTGAGGTTAAAACGCCAGGTGAGATTTTTGCCAGTATCCTTGTGTTGGGATGTATGACATTACAACGCATACTTTTACCACGCATGTCTTTACAACGCGGTTTTTACAACGCATGCCTTTACATGGGGCGCTGGATAGTGAATAGTTTAATTTACTATTCCAACTCCAGTCCCCGTGGATAGTAGGGAAGGTGTTGGATTGTAAATTAAACCTATTTCCTATCCTAGAGCGCCCCCTAGCGCAATGCGTTGTAATGGTTTGCGTTGTAAAAGTTGTGTCGTAAAGGCACTGCGTGGTAAAGGTTGCGTTGTAAAGGATGTTTCCCCTTGTGTTGCTACGACCGGTTGGAACGGCGGCTACAGCGTCAGACGCTCCCGACCATCCGATGTCAGGAGATGGTTGAAGCAGTTGTTTAGGTGGGGAATATAGTGCCTCACTTAGTTGATGAAAGTGGGGCTCCAGCAGAACAGAGGCTCTTAGCAGCCAAGTTGGATCCTGGCTCCTCCACCTCTCCCCTGAGGTGACACCCCAGAATGCAGCAATGAAACATGGTCCTGATATTTATGGTAAGGCGTCCCTCAGTTGAATATACTGGCAGAGGAAGGAAACAAGCAAAACCTTACTGAGCCTTCCAGTGTGAGAGGCACCCAAATGATGATATTGCGTGTCAAAGGCGGTGTGCAAAGAGAGACTAGTGCAATGGTGTCCCAGGTGCTATTAGAAACTTCTGCAACCCCGCTTCTTGTGACATCACTTCCAGTTACATCACTCCATATGATGTCATTGTGCATTGTCTATGATAATTATTCAATCCATTTTTCTTAGGATTTGAGCCCTTGTCTCCATTTACCAGTGGGCAAAAGAATCATTCTCGAGGCTCTATGCCTTTTTATTGGAAGCAGAATTCGAGCACTCCCTACCACTTAGCCTTTGCATTCATTCAACTTTGCTGGTCTTAAAATGGACAACAACAAGGTCATAGATGGAATGCTTGAATTATTTTCAACCACTGGCAATCATTAGGTGTTGCATCCCAATCCATCGTATTTCACCAACCATGCCACCTCAGTTTATAGAGAAATCAGCCTTGACTCTGCTCCAATCGGAAGAGTCCAGCACGAACTGCCAGGCCAAGACCTCCATGAATCAGAAAACAAGCAAACCAGCTCTGGTTTTGATCTTATTGTGGGCTCATCAGCCAGATATAGGTTGATTATAGTGGCACAGTGAGAACCGGACCATCTGGGTATACCCATCGCACTTAGGCCAGCAACTGCAACAATAACAAGGTGATGGATAAAATGCTTGAATTTATCTCAGCTATTGGCAAACACTCGGGCTGCATCCCAATCCATAATTTTTCACAGACAATGCCACCTCAGTTTCGACCAAGCCAGATGCCAATCAGTGTTCACCCCGCTCCATTAGAAACAGTTCAGCACGAACTTCTGGGCCAAGTCCTCCCTAAACCAGAAAACAAGCAACCCAGGACCGCTTTTGCCCTTGTTATTGGCTCATCAGCCCGGTATAACTTGAATCCAGTGGCACAGTGGGCAATTAACCCACGATTGGGCACACTCATCGCACTTAGGGCGGCTACTGCAACCACAAACTTCCTATTCTAATTTATTTTCGATGGACCAACATATGCAATACAATATGAACACACATGCAATACAGTATGAACACATATGAACAGCAAAACACTGTCCATACATGCATAAAATGCATTTGTAGGCAAGTATAAGTGGCAAAAGCTCCCAAAACTATGACAAAACACCCACTGTCTGCACTGCAAAGCGGCATTCTGTAGCATACCACTATCAAACGAGTACAATGTATGTGAATACATGTGATCCTTACCTGTGGTCATTTTTAACATATTTGACAATTTCTATAACTACACAAACACACATTTCCTGTGTACCTTATTTTCCTTAATAATGTTGACACACCACCTTCGGACAGGGATCCATAAAGAGAACTTCAATGTATACGCTGTGTGACTAAAGGGTATTTAAGGGGCGAAAAAGAGCCTTAAGGAAACGGTAGCACCAACTATATGGAGGAGTGTAAGGAAATATTGCTTGGTGCCCTGGGAGCCAGTTGCTTAGTAACCAAAGACAGTGCACATGAGTACAAAAAGAAATAGACTATAGAAATCATTTACCGCTTGTCATTAACTGCATAAACAAACTGAGATTGACGCATTAATTTACTTAAAGGAACTCTCTAGAGGTAAGAGCCTCCCACAACTAGTCAGGTTTTTCATACATGATTACATTTCGTACTGCAGGTTGTTTTACTCCTAATTGTATTTATGCTTGTAGCTTTCTTTATATCACTGCCGCAACATAGTTGATTTATTCATTTATTTTGACGTGTTTTCTCTTGATTCAGAGCACAGAGGTGACTTTATGGGGTTTTTATGACCAGGTCCGAGCGGCAGGAATTTCCTGATGTTCTGCTCGCCACCCTAAGCTGTATGAATTGAATTGTAAGCCAGTTGGAAGAGTTATGTTTTCAGCTATTTCAGATGCAGCATATACTTAAGTTCAGCTCTCAAATTTGGAATCAGGGGTGTGATGTTGCAGAATGGTGGCTGACGCTCAAGCTCTAGTGCAGGCACGATGGGTATTGCCTTTGCTACTGCTTCAAATGATGGAAAATGATGGGAAACAATCATTTGTTTCTGTATCTGTGCAGTCTGGATGAAACCCTATCTGTGTGAAACTTACCTCTAAGTATACATTTTCTACCCCTTTCGGCTGCTCTCACAGACTTATCCCACTCAAATTAACTATTATTTTCACCTACTTGAGGGTGAGTCTCACCCGAACAAGGTACTGTAATACTTTATGTGACAGATTAAAAATAACAACGTTTCCTTTAGAACCAATTTATTTTCTGTTATTCAATCAGTTGTGGCTGCAAAGAGTAAATTTACAGTTCTGAATTAACTTTCAGCAAAAAATCTTCAAAAGGATGTTCACGTGTCTGCCTTATCTAAACATTCAATTGCCCAGTTGACTACAGTCTCAACCACTGCTCCCAAAAAAAGACTTCTCATCAAGCTCCACTGATAAAAGGGTAAAAAAAAGATCCTCCTTCTCCTTCTAAGACAAACTCTAGTTCATCTATGGACATTATATTGGGAGCAATTAGAGCTTTGCAGCCCTTCATGGAAAATGTCTAGACCGAATCAATGACAAAGGAGCCTTACTAAAGGACAAAGGAAATAGTAAGTTTCTAACAAGGTTGCAAGATGTGAAATAAATGGCATTGTAGAGGTGTTTCATAACTCCTTAAAGGATCTTTACTCCCAAGACATGAGTATAAATGATGTTGGTATATATATATCTATATATTTACTTCTCTTCTATTCCAAGGAACAGTTCTGGGTCACAGGCTTTAAAGATGTTTTTCTATCACTCTGACTCTATGACATGAGGAGAGAAAAGGGAGGAGCTACCAAAGTGTAGACCTATGTCGCTTAGAGGGGAAAATTACTTTAGATGAACTAGTTAAAACTATTGCAACATTAAAGCATGATAAAGCCCCAGGTCCGGATGGTGTTCCGATAAAATGTTACTCATTATTCTCAGGAAGTATTGTCACAACATCATTGTATCAGTTTACAATGATTTGCTTCTTCAAAATAAAAGTGCAGATATGTTCTTAGAGGCATAAATGTGTCTATGTGTCTGTTTCCTTAACCAGATCATGGCAGTTCTCAATTCCATAGACTTGTATCGGGTACACAGTCTAAATATCGAGTTTTATATATCGACCTACAAAAATATCGAGTTGGAAACATCGAAGGTATAGAATATCGAGGTCAAGAATATCGTTGGACAGAATATCGACCCTAAGATAAGTAATAACTATATTTTTTATATTGATGTAAGTAATATCGAAGTTAGTAATATTGATAGCATATATATCGATGTAACTAATTTCGATGTTACTAATATCGATATTTGTATTATTGTTATGTATTTTATTATGTATGTGTAATATGTTTTTGTTAAGTATATTAATTGTTTTGAATTATATGTGTACTATTTTTATATATTAATAATGTTATTTTTAAGTAAATTTTATGTTTTAGTATCGGAGCGGGTTGTGGGTTTATAGGGGAATAGGGTGGGAAGTCATTTAAATATACTAAATTAATTATTAATTTTTAGGGATTATAAATGAATTTTAATTAATTTTTGTTTTTATTACTGTAGCGGGTTGTGAGTTTATAGGGGAATTGGGTGGCAAGTTATTTAATTGTAATTAATTAATGATTTATATTTATTTATTAATATGGATAATTCTTTTATTCATAATTAGTTATTAATTGGCAATTAATTATTTTAATTGATAATTATTATTTTAATTGGTAATTAATGTTAGTAATTTTTAATTCATTTTTTTAATTGATAATTCATTTTTTAAATAATAAATTATTTTGTTAATTGCCAATTGTCAGATTCAGATTCAGAAATGCTTTATTCGATTTTAGCAAAGTATAAAATCATAAAAGCATCGCAATAAATACACATTACATCATACACTCAAACATCCTACTTTAAAACAGAATTTAAAAAAACATTAGATTAATAACTTTTCGATATAAAGCAGATCCTTATAGACATTACTTTTCAAATGAGGTCATTAATCAGTCAGTTACCATCATTAACTTACGTTTTTTAAAAATACTTTTTAAAAAACAAGTCATAACCATAATGCGTTTCTCACTACCTAATTGCAGGAGGCTTAGATACGCTGGTCTGTATTGGCGCCAATGATCTTGTCTTAAATACTGTCTAATCCATCTTTTACGTTCCCTGTCATAATGTTTACAAAATAAAATCAGATGGAAAGTAGATTGATTTGACAGGTCATCACAAGTACAGGGTTCCAAGTCCCTGGACCAGTCATTCCTTGATGGAAAAGTTACCATGCGAAAGAATAACTAAAATCTGAACTGCGTTAAGAGAAAACGGCCAAAACCCACACTGCAAATAGATAGATATGGTTGGATCGTCTGGCATAGCTGGGTCATTTGATGCTTTAAGACGGTACGTTTCAGGAGTTCACAAGCACTTCTTAACATTCCAAAATGACTCGTACGTAATAGTTTTAAGTCTTTCCTGGATATCCCAATGATATTTTCCGGGTCACTGTATAATTCTGGTCTTTGCAGATCCGTAAAGATATTTTTGACATACATTAGTCACGGGATACAATATACATTGTCGAGGGCCATTGCATCCTTTATGATGTCCTGATTTAACTCCAAAGATTCACCGGTCCATACCCTATGCCAGAGTAAGATTGGTTGGATTTTTACAAGGTCAGAAATATACTCTAGACCTAATTCCTCATGGCAACTAAACGTCGCTGTACCCTGCGGCAATGCCAATAGATATCTTAGAAAACAATTCTCAGCTACCTGAATAGTCGGAGCATTCTGAATTCCCCAGATTCCAGACCCATATAGGGTTATACTCCTGCATTTTGACTTGTATATTTTTAGAAGAATTTACGGGGGTCTTTTGCTCAACTGCTTCGAAAAGTTCATAAGTACAGCTATAGAGCGCTTAAATAACAAAGTCCTACTTTTTATGGCAGCTCCCCACTGCCCCGTACCATCAAGCAGAACCCCTAGGTAAGAAAACGTTTTTGTACATTCGATTGTAAGGCCATCCACCCTTAATCCCTTTGGTTCGGCCCGCCCCTTCCCACACTCATCATAAACGATTTCTTGGCATTAATTCTTAGCCCTCTTGAAGCCATAAAGTGATTATATTTTGCTAAAGCCCTCTTGGCTCCTATCTTGGTACGGGCCATAAGCACTGCGTCATCCGCATAAAGGAGTGATACAGCTTGTTTCTTACCAAATCTTGGCCAATCAATGTTGCTGGCCTCCAATTCTTTCTCCAGAGCATTAGTGTAAGTGGAAAATAAGAATGGGGCCAGCACACAGCCCTGCCTGACACCCTTCTCTATGGGAAAAGGCCCAGTGCATTCTCCCTTGGTCCCGTGCCGTCCCCTAGCTGTTGCCCCAGAATACAGCTGATTGTCATAAAAAGTATTATTTGGTATGAAAAATATTATTATTTAATAATTTTTCATTTTGAATTCATTTTAAATAATTTATATTTTTTGTAATGAAACATATTTTATTTTTTTTATTTATTATTTGGTGACTAATATTTATTAATTAATATTTATTGGTATTTATTGTTAATTTATTTTTAAGTAATTATTCAATTGTAATTGCTTTAAATAATTATTCATTGTTTGTAAATTATGTAGATTTATGTAAAATTTAATTATTCATTATTTTATATATACATTTTTTTAATGAGTATGTTATATTTAAATTCTATGCTATCCAACGGTTTCCTTTCTGTTTCACTCCCTGGAGTTGGAATAGTAATTTTTACCCCTACGCTATCCAACGCTTTCCCTACTGTTACACCCTCCGGAGTTGGAATAGTAATTTTTACTCCTACATTATCCAACACTTTCCCTACTCTTGCACCCTCTGGATTTGGAATTGTAATTTTTACCCCTACGCTATCCAACGCTTTCCCTACTGTTAAACCCTCTGGAGTTGGAATAGTAATTTTTACCCCTACGCTTTTCAACTATTTCCTTACTGTTACACCCTCTGGAGATGGAATAGTAATTTTTACCCCTACGCTATCCAACGCTTTCCCTACTGTTACACCCTCTGGAGTTGGAATAGTAATTTTTACCCCTACGCTATCCAATGTTTTCCCTACTGTTACACCCTCTGGAGTTGGAATAGTAATTTTTACCCCTATGTTATCCAACACTTTCCCTACTGTTGCATCCTCTGGATTTGGAAAAGTAATTTTTACCCCTACGCTATCCAACGCTTTCCCTACTGTTGCACCCTCTGGAGTTGGAATAGTAATTTGTTCCCCTACGCTTTCCAACACTTTTCCTACTGTTACACCCTGTGGAGTTGGAATAGTCATTTTTACCCCTATGCTATCAAACGCTTTCCCTACTGTTGCACTCACTGGAGTGGGAATAGTAAGTTTTACCCACCCGCTATCCAACACTTTCCCTACTGTTGCACTCTTTGGAGTGGGAATAGTAATTTTTACCCCTACGCTATCCAACACTTTCCCTACTGTTGCACTCATTGGAGTGGGAATAGTAAGTTTTACCCACCCGCTATCCAACACTTTCTGTACTGTTGCACTCTCTGGAGTGGGAAAAGTAATTTTTACCCTCACGCTATCCAACGCTTTCCCCACTGTTGCACTCTTTGGAGTGGGAATAGTAATTTTTACCCCTACGCTATCCAACTCTTTCTCTACTGTTGCACTCTCTGCAGTGGGAATAGTAATTTTTATCCCTACGCTATCCAACGCTTTCCCTACTGTTTCACTCGCTGGAGTTGGACTAGTCCTTTTTACCCACCCGCTATCCAACGCATTCCCTACTGTTGCACTCTCTGGAGTGGGAATAGTAATTTTTCCCCCTACGCTATCCAGCACCTTTACCCACTGTTGTACTCTTTGGATTGGGAATAGTAATTTTTATTAAACACGCAAAAGGGGAGAGGGCCAAATCGTTTATACTCCAATACCCCGAACCCCGTAAATGGACTATAATCACATACACAATGGGTATATAGAGTTCACCAACATAAGGAAGGGAAATTCCCAAATTAGAAAAAACTGCCCTCACTCACATACCGAAGTATGTGACATGCTTCATCATAGGGCCTGCTACAAACTCCCTGGTGTAGCCACATCCAGGGTGGAGCATCAGGGAGGGGAAAAAATAATAAATTTCCACGTTACAAGACGTAAATACGTACAACGAGTAACATACATGAGTGATACCGTGTGTGGAGGAACACCTCGTGGATCTGATGTGCGTGTGACGAAAATTAGTGCAGTAAGGACGTGTGTTAAAACTGATTAGGGGTGCCAAGAGAAAGAAATACTTTATTAGAACCAATTATGGTACCCTTATCAGGATTAAAAGAAAAGAAAGGATGGGAAAAATGTCTTGATGAGAAAATGAGGTTTCTCAAGACTTCCCTCCTACCACTGCTCGAGTCAACATGTTTCGACCGCTATCTTTGTGCCCCGAAAGGTCACTCCGGTCTTCTTCAGGACTGTCGCAGTCAAATCCACCAGTTACCCATGTCTTAATCTGATCATTGGGTTGCCCAGCTAGATGTAGGTCTCAGGGATCCGTACTCTTCTGGGTATGTCTCTAAATCAGTGGAGGAAATGTCCCCAACAATTATGGGAAAACATTCACTGCAAAGGAGTAAAGGAAATAGTTAGGTGAGAGTGAGTGCTCGTCCCTCCCAACACACGATTTAATCTCAAAAGAAATCTCTATTCCATCCTGAGGATTAGTAATATGCTCAGGTTTGTCTCCACAATAATGAGATTTACAACTAGGTTCCACACACACACACTTATTAGAATGTAAATGAAGACGGGGTGGTCATATTCAGCCACTCACAGCATATACTTCAATAATAAATTATGAGGCATAGTAATTAGCAAGAACTGGTGACACATTCACAAAGCAATATCCCAACCCGGGACTCCATGCATCCACTAACAACCTATCCATGAGCTCCCAATAATTAGGGCAGGTCGTGAAACATTTTCAAAGAATAGCAAAGGTTAAAAATCCCATGTAAGATAATTCAATTCATCAGGTAGACTCACCGAGTTTATGGGATTCACAAACTCGAACTGGTGGCCGCCCGGGGGCTTCTGCCCATGAACACAATCTACACGGAGTGAAAAACCGGGAGAACCAGGTGACTCACAGAAATTGTATGATCTCACACACCGGCGTTTAACGAACTTAGTATGACGCCGTGACAATAGGCATCTCATCCGGTAGTCTTACCGTTCAGTCCGGCTAGACCCGCATACACCTGCTCAGACGGAGAACCACAGCGTAGATGGAAAACTTGGTGTTCATTCCTTTGTTTATCCGATCGGAATCGTCGCTGGAGAATGACGTCATCGCCTTAGCGACGTCGCCACGCCGACGAGGTAAACAGCATGGACCTTCGGGAGTTGTAGTTACAAATAGCCCGTGATTCCTCCCGCTGTTTGACATAAACAACCGTGACAATCCAGTTGTTGAACCTCAAGTACTGAATTCCGCGTTACATGCGGTAAAGTCGTATTTGCAAAAAAATGTTTTTGTGTATCTCTCACTTATTTCACCATTATCCCCAGAGGGGGTGTGTTAATGATTCTGGTGTATTGTCAGCATAAGCAAGAAATGGATACAATACCCTCGCTGGAATTGGTAGACACTCGTGAAGCCGGGATAGGTTAACCCATCATTAATGTAAAAAAGGCCATTGGTTAGCTCTCGGGCACAGCGCCATCAGGGGTATAAACTGTATCAGCATATTTAAGAAAAAGGGCGTAACAAAATTGGCGAGTGTTATGTCGTATATTATATTCTCAAGTGAAGATAAAAGGAAACGCTCGTTCTTTTTTGGGAAGAAGGGGAAAGTGGTAAATATCCCCCATCACAATCTTACTTCACCCTGGTAGCACCATAAGTCCCAATAATGTGGGATGATGTAATGCTCGCTGACCCCGCGGTAACTGTTGTTATTTTGTTTCATAACATTTTCATTTTATATTTATTTTTGTTATTGTTTACTGGGTAGACTTAATAGAATAGAGCAGACCCCTACATACGGGGAATTAAGACTGACAGAGTACCCACGTGAATACCTCACTATCCCCTTCATGGTAAAGGAACCCTAGATCCATGACCATCCGTCAGGATGATGTCTCTATTGAACTGGTGTGGTAGTGTGTCGTCTAGTGTCCCCCGGGTGTAAATGATTCACTGGAATACACACAAGAGCCATGGAAGAGTCTGGGACAAGAGATGATATTGACGCCATTATGGAGATCATTTCTTCATAATTGTCTCCCTAATGTTTGCCACAGGATCTCATCATTTAAACCCACTACGTGGCTTTTCAAGCGGTAAACCCAGTGTTGTTCTCGTTGTAGTAATAATCTTTGGTCTTCCAGGTGATGTCTGCTGGGTTTTATCTTTTCAATCACAGTCCATCTGATGTCTTCGATGCTGTGTCCTTGCTCAACAAAGTGTGACGTGAGTTTCGTATTGGTTTTGCCACATCTTATGGTACTCCGGTGCTCCGTGATCCTTATCCGCACTTTTCTGCTGGTCATCCCTACGTACATTTTTTGGCAGGGACAGGTCGGAAGATAAATCACTCCCTGGGAATTGCAATTGGTGTGTGATCTCTGTTCCCAGGGAGTGTGGAGTCCTAGGTCAATGGAGGTACAGTTGCTCGTCAAATGGCAGACGCTGCACGCGCCACAACGAGTGTGACCAGTCACTCTAGGTAGGCCTGTTGTTGTGAGATTCTCTCTCATTACTCCTGGATCCCTAGGTCTGGTGTGTATCAGGAGGTCCCTCAAGTTTTGGCTCCGTCTGAAGGAAAATAGGGGTGTCTCAATTTTCATACCCCCTGTATTCAGAATCTTCCAGTTTTTAAGACCAACTTTCTGATCTGTTGGGATGCCGTGTTGAATGTAGAAACAAACACAGGTTTCTTTGTCTGGGGCCTCCTGTTTATAGACAAGAGAGTTTCACGATTGGCGTTAAGTGCTCTCTTCCTTGCTTTCTTAATGACTCTGGTGGGGTACCCCCTCTGTTGTAATTTCGAGGTCCGATGTTTAGCTTCCTCAGTAAAGTCGTATTTATTAGAGCAATTCCGTCGAATCCGGAAGAATTGTCCCACTGGTAAATTCTCCCGTAAGGAGCGTGGGTGAAAGCTCTCAAAAGCCAGAAGAGCATTTTTGTCCGTAGGTTTATGATGGACTTTAGTTTTCAGAAAGCCGCCGCTGGGTTCAATCATTAGGTCCAAGAAAGGCAAGCTAGTTTTGGTGACGGTAGAAGTGAAATGGAGGAACGGATTTTGGGCATTGAGCCACTCCAGGAAAAGGTCCGCAGATGTTCTCTCGCCCCTCCATATCACTAGGACGTCGTCTATATAACGTCTCCATAACCACAGGTTGTTCGACCAAGGTCCATTTGTGTCCAACACTGTGGTGTCTTCAAATGCCCCCACGTAGAGTCCAGTAAGGCTGGGGGCAAAAACACTGCCCATGGAAGTGCCATGGGGTTGGAGGTAAATACCCCCTTCGAATTCGAAGAAATTTTTAGTAAGGGCTATTTCAGCCAGATGTAAAATGAAGGTGCGTGGAGTTTGAAAAGACCAATCTCTTCCAAAGAGCAAAGACTCGAGGACCCTCAATGTCTCACATTGACGAATGTTTGTATAGAGGTCCTCTATATCTAGTCCTATCAGGTATTCTTGATCCGGGTCAAACGTAACATCTTTCAATACATTTAGAATATCCAGAGTGTCCCTCAGATATGTGGGTAAGGCTTGAACCATCGGTTTAAGAAAAAAATCGCAAAATTGCGAAAGGGGTTCAAGTAGAGACCCCATTCTGGAGACAATGGGTCTACCGGGAGGGGGCCTCGCTGTCTTATGTATTTTCGGAAGACAGTAAAAATAGGGGATTTTAGGATGTTTGTTGACAAGAAACTCGGCTTCTTTTTCAGTGATCCAATCGTTAGTCCTTGCTTCTTTCACCATGCTGCTGATTTCTCTTGAGATCTCTTCAGTAGGATCATCTCTGAGTTTGTGATAAGTCCTGGGATCAGAAAGGAGGCGAATACATTCCTGGCGATAAGCAGCCATATCCATCACCACTATCGCTCCCCCTTTGTCTGCGGGTTTCAGAATGATATTTCTGTTATTACCTAGTGATCTCAATGTTTCCCTCTCACAGTTGGATAAATTAGAGTAGTGTCCGGAGCTATTCAAATTGGAAGTTTCCAGGTCGTGAACCACTGCTTCTTCAAAGGCCGCAATCTGTTGGGGAAGTAGCGCCAGCTGTGGTGTGAATGTGGATTTAGGGCGGAAAGGAGTGTCCCCAGTCTTATTTTCATTAGGATTACGGTTTTCAAAAAATACCTTCAATCTTAGATTCCGAAAGAAAACAGAAAGATCTTGTCGGAGTTTGAAAAGGTCTGGGTGGTAGGTAGGTACAAAACTCAATCCCCTATTCAAAAGTTGTTCCTCCATGGGAGTGAGGAGATGTCCCGACAGGTTCACCACTAGACTTGTTCTCTGCTCGTACTCGGGGTCGATCCCTGTGCCATACTCCTGGTTACCCGTTGGGTGATTTCCTGGTCTTGGTCGGACCAATTCACCCTTGTTGGTGGTTTCTGTTTGCCACGTCCCTTTCCACGGCCTCTCCCTAAAAAAGGCCCCTGAAAGTTCTGAAATTGGGGGTTTTGAAATTCCGAATTTTGTAACCTTTGGTTGTCAAACGCTTGATTTTGGAATGGGCCTGGGGGTTGGTAACCCATCATCGGCCAATTGTAAGCCTGGTTAGGGTAAGGTTGGAAGGGCTGGTGAAAGAAAGGTGGTCCAGGACCTCGCCAATTACCCCGACCTCGTCCACTTCTCTTAGGTTGATGTTCATTACCACTTTCCTCACTTGAGCTACTCGTGGTGTATTCGGAGAGGGCAGCCCTGTTGGTTGCTTCTGTTGCCCTCTGACGTCTTTTGTTTAGCATATTCATTGGATGTATAGGGATAAACTTTTTCTCTTGAAAAATTCTTCAGATCTTTTTGAAGTTTGGAGATTTTATAGTGAATCAAATGGTCTCTATATTCTCCTAATTCAGTGTTGATTTGTTCAAGTTTCTGGCTAAAAGATGTCATAACAATGTAAGTTTGTAGACCCGCCTCTGTCGCCTGGATTTTAATTAAGAGGGCGTCAGCTAATCGTTTGGCTGTTCGGATAATTAAAACCAGCCAGTCTCTGGTGCATTTCCAGGATACTAAAGCACAATCTCGTCAAAAATCCTCATCTTCGAGAAAAATGAGGGGTTCATTGGTAACTGAAAGGCCCCATTGTGTATGTGATAATAGTAATTTCCCTACTGTTGCACTCTCTGGAGTGGGAATATTAATTTTTACCCACCCGCTATCCAATGCTTTCCCTACTGTTGCACTCTCTGGAGTGGAAATAGTAATTTTTACCCCTACGCTGTCCAACGCTTTCCCTACTGTTGCACTCTCTGGAGTGTGGATAGTAATTGTTTACCCCCACTCGATTTAACAGTTTCCCTACTGTTGCATTTTCTGGAGTGGGAATAGTAATTTTACGTCCTACGCTATCCAATGTTTTCAATATTGTATTTTATTTGGACTTTAAAAAGTAGTTTTATTTATTTTTCTATTTATTATTTTTTGTGTTATTTTAGATAATGTAGTATTTAATTAATTTTATAAACATTGAAAGTATATATATTTTTCTAATTTATTAAGTATAATTATTTACTTTTTTATGTTATTATTTTATGGGTGTAGATGTATTTGTAATTTATAGTATTTTTAAATAATTTATAAGTAATTAAAATATTTATTAAAACTTATTATTAGGTAAGTATATTATATATTTTATGTATATGTTTAAATAATATATTAATAATATATATGTATTATTTTTTTAATTGTAAACATTATTAAATATTTTTAACTGTTTATTTTATTTTTAAGCATTATTTACTTTATTTTACACATTATTATTAACAGATAAAAAACGATATTTTTAATAACGATATTTTCAACATCTATATTTTTGTTTCAATATTTTTGTACTTACCATGTTGTAGATAGGTTGTCGATATACTTGCCTTCGATATTCCAGCATCGATGTTTCTGTAGGTCGATATTCTGTCTTTCGATATTCTGTCATAGATTCCTTGTTTCGCTACTAATATACATAAAGTGCTTGTGATATATTTGGAATCTGTTATTCTGCAGTGTAATTCCGGATGAGCCAACTAGGTTTAGCAAAGGTAGAATATTTTCTAACAGTGTACATATTTTTCTGAATATTATTATCAAAGCTTTGAGTTTTAAATCTCCCTTTGCTGCTGTCCCAATAGATGCTAAAAAAGCCTTTTACTTGCTAGGTTGGCAGTTCATATTTAAAGCAATAAGATGACATGGTTTTAATTCAAACGTTTTGAATACGTTTTCAATGTTATATTCTAACTATAACGTAGTGCTTTTTATAAATGGCCTACATCTCCTTATTTTATTCTACAGAGAGATAAACTTCAGAGTTGTTCTCCTCCATTGTTTATTTTCTCTCTCAACCCCTTATTCACCCATATCAAACACAATTCTCTAATAAAGAGTTTTTGTGACTTTGAAATTCAGTACTCAGAATTATGTTCATAATCCTCACTCTTACCTACCTAATTTTTCGAAGATGTATTTTGTTTTCATACAGAATCTAATTATGCACCAAACCTTGATTAACCAGAGATAACAACCCACTCAATAGATTATGTAATCTGATAGTTGTAAGTATTTAATTATTATATGGAACCATTCAAATTGTAAATATTTAGGGGTATTGTTCACAAACAGCATTAAAGAAACTGTTAACTCAAATTATTTTTAATAACCATATTTTATTAATTTTCTTCGCATTGAACAACAAAACAAACACACAAAAGAGTCCTCAGTTCATTAAACCAGCAAGGATTGCAGAAAACACAGTCAATAGTCAATAATCCGCCAGTACCAGCATCCAGTCCATGGTAAACCCACCACCAGCCCCAGAGCTTCTCATGATTACTAGTGCAGCTCTGAGCCTCATAGATGGGCCACTCCTGTTGAGCGCACTAGCCCACCACCTTCTGCCACTCTGCCAACGTAGGAGGGGTGGGATACCTCCATTTATGAGCGATATCTGGCTTAGCCACCAGTGTCAATATCCCAATGAAAATAAGCTACATCCGAGGTCCACCCACATGCTCTAGAAATCCCAACAATGCCACCCTGGGAGTAAGACAGAGGCTGCTGACCAGAATTGCAGAAATCTCCCTCCCAATCACCCCCCAGAAGGTATCTAGTCCCGGGCAGGACCAGACTACATAGAAAAAGCCTGCAGCTGGCAAGAAGCTTCTGGCACAGTTTGCTAGGTGAACCCTGCCAGTCAGTGGAGTCTCATGGGGGTCATGTATGTCAAATGCAAATTAAGTTGGCCCAGCCAAAGATGTATGGAAATCGCTAACTCTTGAGGGGCCATCCTAGCCTCAGGCAAGGCCGCATTCTCGAGGTCTCCCACCCAGGCCTCCTACTTTTGTCACAATCTGGAGACTTGGTCTGGGTAATTGACAATCAAAGAGCGATAAATCGAAGAACTAGCCCCAGTCTGCAACTTCCCCATCAATAATTTAGCTTCAAGGGGACTAAATTCCAGGAGCTGTGAGTCAGGTGGAACATTGGCCAACAGGTCATGTCACAGCTGCAGGTACTTATGAAATTGGGTGAGAGAGAGTTGATAGCACTCTTGTAAGTCCTGAAGCACCTGAATGCGAGTGCCTGCCCAAACATCCCCAAGGTGAGTGATTCCAATCATGCCCCTCTGAATAAAGTCCCCAAACATACTGTATGATGTACTCACATCCCTTGCCACATGAGGGTCAGCCCAATGAGTCGACGGTTCCTACCCAGAAAATGGAGCTCAGCCCTCCAACATAGCAGCATCACTCCGTTACAGTAAGGGGGGGGGGTCGGGGACTTGGGGCCCGCAAAATAGGGCCAGCAGCCTATCTAAGCCAAAGGTTTCCAGCTACACTAGTTACGTCAGGTCTTATCACCCCCCAGAAACCAGTCATTCATCGCACCCAGCTACAAGGCCAAGTATTACCAGTAAAGATCTGCCATGCATATCCCTCCTCAAAGGGGGCCTGCTGGTAACTCAGAAAGGCCACTAGGGAGGCCACTGGCCCAGAGGAAGGGACGATCACTGAAGAAAGGATGTGGAGCCATCACTAGGGGATTGGATGTGGAAAGTTCCAAAAAACATATGAAAATCGTGGTAGCACCATAATTTTGAGAAGAGACACTCTCCCTAGAACATGCAGTGGCAGACAGCCCCACCTCTGCAAGCCTTGCTTCATTTAGTAACTAGGAAGGTAAATTAAGGCTAAAGACCAGGTCTGGAAAGTGCAAAACATTCATTCCTAAGTACTTAAAAGACAAGTGAAGCAGAGGAATTGTGGATTGCCAGGAGCAGGTACACCCATTACCAGCAATGGTGACCAACAGGGATATAGACCTGATGACCGTGAATCTGGATTCCTCCCCATACATGTGGGGGATCTCCTAGCACCTTGGACCTGAAGCTGGGGATTCACATGGAACACCAAAATATCATCCGCATACAGCGTGATATGGTCCTCAGGGCCCCCGTCTCAAGACCACCAATGAATATAAGCATCAGAGCGAATGAGACGAGCTAGGGGCTCGATCGCCAAATCGAACAGAAGAGGGAAAAGAGGACAGCCCTGCGAGGTACCACGACAAATATCGAAGTAAGGAGACAAGACACCATTGACCGGCACCAGATCAGCAGAACAAGTGTACAAAAGAACCACAAAGGCACGAAACCAGGGCCCCAGTCCAGCCCGCTCCAGCACAGCACTCAGGAAGGATCAGTCCATGGTGTCAAAGGCCTTTTCAAAATCTACCAAAAGCAGACCTGAAGGATAGCAAAGGTGATGGTCCTGGACGATGACCACCTGGACCCTTTGGATATAATGTTGTGTGCCGTGGGCATTCACAAAGCCACATTGGTCTGAATGGACCAGATAGGGCAAACTGTGGCGCAATTGGTTGGCCAAAGTCTTAGTGAACACCTGCACCTCCACATTGATATGAGAAATAGGCTGATAGGAAGAACATCTATCTAGCAGTTCGCCCAGTTTAGGAATCAGGATAATCAGTGGCCTCGTCCAACCCAGTGGGGAATGTCTCACAGTCCGCCCCTTCCTTGTACATTGCAAGCAGGTGGGGAAGCAGAAGACTGGGGAAACTTTGCTAGTATTCAGCCGGAAACCCATAAGGGCCGGGATTAATCCCCGGCCACAGCTCAGAGAGCGCCATGGGGATCGAGAGCAGCAGAATTTCCTGCAACACCGGGTGCACAGTTTCATGAGGGGTTGAGGTCTACTCTAGTGTAGCCAACTATAGCAATCCACAAAAACCTGAGTGACATCAAGGACCTGGTCACTCAAACAACCTTCAGTATACCTAATTGAGGACACAACTCTGGAAACAACCTCCCTGGTGGCCAGCCAGTAAATAAGTCTATTCAACTTATCTCCATGTTTGTAGATCCTCTGTGTGGAAGCTCTCTCCCATTGTCTTGCTTCCTGTAGTAAGGTGTGACGGAGGCGGGTTTGCACCAGCACCAGCTCAGTGGAGGGCTGTCACTGTACCTGTTGCTCCAGAGGAAGCCTCCAAGGCCATCGTCTGCAACAGCTTTTGGGCTTCTTGGCTTCAAACGTATCCTGTAACCAAGCCTCTCAAGACGGATTTACGGGCTGCCATCAATGTGCCTGCCAACTCCACTATACCCTCATGTATCCTGAACTAGAATGAAATCTCCTCCTCAATTAATTCAGAGCATGCAAGATTCATAAGGTACCAAGCCACCTGGGCCACAAAACTGCAGTGGCAAGGCAAATTTGGAATAAAAGGGGTGCGTGAACCGAGATACCCTGGGAAATGGCCTCAATTTTGGAGAGACGGGTGACATCCACTGAATGAAGCCAGACAAAGTCAATATGCAACATGGTTTTGAGTGCCACTGAGATATGAGTAAAGGGAGAGTCTCAGTGGTGTCATGTTTGTCACACGTCACAGAGGCCCAAGGAATCCACCCATGCCAGAAGTTGTCGAGAGCATGTCTGACACCTTGGCTGTGGAACCGCATTGAAGTCGCCCCCCACCATGGTGGCACCATGAGGGAGGATCAGAAGAAGCTCCCCAATGGATTGCATTGTATCCTAGAGCTGGTGTTGCAGAATGTAGACTGACAAATAACCATAGTGCCAACCCCCCAGCCGACCATTCACATATCTCCCATGGGGGTCCAAGTGAGATGCAGACACCACTTATGGAAACTATCTGTGCAGAAACATAGCCACCCTCTGAGCTCTTTGGGAAAACCCCACATGGTAGATTCTATCCTATCAAAAGCGGCCCAAAAAAGGACATTACGTACCCAGCAGGTGAGTCTACTGAAACATAAGAACTGCATGGCTGATAATGCCTACGTTTAGCAGGGAGTAGTGTGGTCAAACTCTCAAAAACAAAAGGAACCCCCCCAGCTTCTCCCACCCTACACTTATACCCCAGAAACATCTGTACTCCTACCACCTAAACCCCTTCCATGCATCGGACGTGCAGGAGCTGTCCAACGCATAAGTTCTCCTGTACATCGGAGGGCTCCAGCGCGTCCTATGCCATTGCAGAAGAAATCCCTCTGGTACAGGCACCAGAGGGATTTCTTTTTCATCCCCAAAGCCCCTGGAGCTGGGTAAGAGCTTCCCCAGCTCCTGAGGCCCACCCACCCCATTTCTATGAAATGACGATCAGCACGTATGTCGCGCTGACGTCATTTCATAGAAACCAAAACTGAAATGAGCCTTTAGGCTCATTTCAGTTTCACTTTCTACGTGCTCAGGGGGCTATCTCAGCCCCCTGAGCACGTAGAAAGACAGGAGAGGTATTATTGGAAAGGGGAGAATCACCCCAGGAGGGCAATCCCCTAGCAGGGATCCATCCACTAGACACCAGGGAGTGGGAGCGGCCCCTTGGGCAAGTGCCTTTGCTCCCCCCATAATATTTTGCCCATATTCAGTCTTTTTTTAATACATGTTTATAGGGTCGGGCTGCCCAAAACGGGCATTCCCATGACCTAACCCTGTGCCACAATGACAACCTTCCTACCCCCCCTGAGGGCAGATGGAGCAGTAGCCCCCAATCTGCCCCCGGGGGCAGGAAGGCCAGTAGACACCAGGGATTTTTATGGGGCAATTTAGTTAGGGTGGGGCTGCCCAGAACGCGCATGCCAATGCCCCCACCACAATTACAGCCTTTCTGACCCCCCTGGGAGCAGATGGTGTGGTAGCCCCCAACTTGCCCCCCCCCTCTTAGGGGCAGAAATCTCAATAGAAACAGGGATTTATTTTTTATTTGTGTAGGGGTGAGGGCTTGAAAATACCCCCAGAGAAATTCCAGTCCCGGGGGTGGGGAGAAAGACCACAAGTCGCCAGAGATTAAGCTGGCTTTTTTTATGTGTGGGGTTGGGGGCTGTCCAGAATGGGCATACCAATGCCCCCACCTCGATGAAAATTAGCCACAGTATTTCTGCATATCAAGGCAATACCCCCCCCCAGATCCCCCCCCCCCCGATTCCCTCCCAGGGAGGCCAAAAGCCCACTTGGCACCAACTTTTTTTTTAGCAATGTGCCTAGCTCTAGATTTTGAAGCCTGACTCTGCAGCACCTAGGGGAACCTAGCTAACCTATACATTTCTGAAAAGTAGACACCCAGGGGAATCCAGGCTAGAGTGACTTGACTGGCTCTCACCAGGTTCTGTTACCCAGAATCTCTTGCAAACCTAAAAATGTGTCTAAAAAAGCTAATTTTCCTTACATTTCTGTGGTGGAAAGTTCTGGAATCTGCGTGGATCCACAAAAATCCACACACCCCGCGCTTCCCAAATTCTTCTTTGAAAAATGATACCTCACTTGTGTGGGTAGGCCTAGGGCCCGTGACAGGAAACAGCCCAAACGCAACGTGGACACACCACATTTTCACAGTGAAAACTGACCCTTTTTTTGCAAAGTGCCTAGTGGTAGTTTTTGAGCCCTAGCTCTGCCGGCACCTAGGGAAACCTAGCAAACCTATACATGTTTGAAAAAAAGACACCAAGGGTGATCCAGGATGGGGTGGGGTGACTAGACTGACTCTCAGCAGGTTCTGGTACCCAGAATCTCTTGCAAACCTAAAGAATTGTTGAAAAAAAAAGTTTCCTTACATTTCTGTGGTGGAAAGTTCTGGAATCTGTGTGGATCTACAAAAATCCACGCACCCCGCGGTACCCAAATTCTTCTTTGAAAAATGATACCTCACTTGTGTGGGTAGGCCTAGGGCCCGTGACAAGAAACAGCCCAAAACGCAACGTGGACACACCACATTTTCACAGTGAAAACTGACCCTTTTTTTGCAAAGTGCCTAGCGGTAGTTTTTGAGCCCTAGCTCTGTTGGCACCTAGGGAAACGTAGCAAACCTATGCATGTTTGAAAAAAAGACACCAAGGGTGATCCAGGATGGGGTGGGGTGACTAGACTGACTCTCAGCAGGTTCTGGTACCCAGAATCTCTTGCAAACCTAAAGAATTGTTGAAGAAAAAAAGTTTCCTTACATTTCTGTGGTGGAAAGTTCTGGAATCTGCATGTATCCACGAATTTCCACCCACCCCACTCCTCAAAGTCTTCCAAGAAAAATGGCAACTCAGTTCAAGTACCCGCGACAGGCAAAGCCCCAAATCCTATTGAGGCAACATCAAAATTACCTATCACAGACCATCCTGGTTTTGTAAGGGGTGTCCCACGAGTTTTTGCCCCGGGGCTCGGCGGCAATCGAGGGAAACCTACCAAACCCACACATTTCTGGAAACTAGACACCCGGGAGAGTCCAGAGAGGTCCTACCCAGAATCCCCTGCAAACCTCAAATTTCGCTGAAAAAAATCACTTTTTTCTCAAATTTCTGTGTGGGAAAGTTCTGAAATCTGCGTGGATCCACAAATGTCCTCCCACCCAGCGTTCCCCCAGGTCTCCTGATAAAAATGGTACCACACTGCATGGGTGGGTCAAGGACCCGCGACAGACTAGGGCCCAAAACCTATTGAGGCGACATCAAAATGTCCTATCACAAACCAACCTGGTTTTGCAAGGGCGACCCATGAGTTTTTGGCCTGTGGCTCAGCAGCCATCTAGGGAAACCTACCAAACCCACACATTTCTGGAAACTAGACACCCTGGGGAGTCCTGCTTGGTATGGCTTGCGTGGGTACCCCAGCATTCTTCTACCCAGAACCCCCTGCAAACCTCATATTTTGCTGAAAAAATCAAATTTTTCTCAAATTTCTCTGTGGGAAAGTTCTGGAATCTGCGTGGATCCACAAATTTCCTCCCACCCAGCATTCCCCCAGGTCTCTCGATAAAAATGGCACCGCACTTGTATGGGTAGGCATAGTGGCTACACAGGAAATGGCCCACATCTTAATGTGGAGACTTCAAAATTATCTATAACAAAACTACCTGGTTGGCCGGGCCATCCTGGGAAAGTACCAAACGCAAACAGTTCTGAAAACTAGACACCTGGGGAGTCCAATGAAGTATGGTTTGTGTGGATCCCCCAACGTTTCCTACCCAGAATTCCATGCAAACCTGAGCAAGTCCCTGAGTCCTGTAATGGGCAATGCAAAATTTCCATTCATGTTGTGGCCAGCCAATCAAAACACTTGCTCCAAAAAAGACCCCCAGCCAATCAGAAGGCATGGCTATTGTAATTTCAGCCCAACTGTCAATATATCTATACATTTTGAACTGTAAATTCTCCCAAAATACTCAATGGTTTTACTCCAAATCATAAAAAGAACACTTTTTTGCGTAAAGGTCGAGCTTTCCGCCAAATCTGGTGTAATTCCATGTAGCCATTTTGTCTGTAGTACTGTCTACAATTACCTCTGGATATTGCATGGGGAAATTGCAATTTAGGCCCCCCCATATTTTTCTCAGTCCCCACTTTATGGATCACCCTGAAAGTTAACACACAACAAGAGAGGAATTTCCCTTAACGGACACAAATTCTAAATGTCAATATACCTCAAATCGGTGACAAACGCTAAACAATGCATTGCATTCTTTCAAAAAGGTATAGATTGTATTTCATTATATATCAAGTCTTTCATTTTTCTCGTTTGCTAATACATCAAAATTCTTTACCATTCTCTATACAAAAGACCTTTTTTTATATATAGATTTTTTTTAAAATCCAGAAAAGTAGAAAGAGAAAAAAGATATCATAAAAAACATGTAATCTACAGCTCTGCACAATCTCAATTTTGTACACAAAAGAACATAATGTTATTATACCCCTTGAGAAATACAAAGATCACAATGCTATCACACAGCCAACATTCACAACATTCTCACCCTATCTACATACATCACCACACCATATGAAACAAAGAGGAAAAAATCATGAATACAGGTCTCAACACTCAATGTGAGACCCCGCACTTGGTCGATGCGCGTTTCGGCGGCTCAAGGCCATCTTCTTCAGGACCTCTTCCAATACAAGCAAACCAGGTGTCCAGGGGATAAAGGGGAGCAAATATTCTAGACTCGAAGAAGACTCATATGGTATAATGCAGTGTCCGGATAAGGCATTCTTGTGTAATTCGCCTTTAGATGCAGCACTCACAACGGTGGATACTCAAAGGGTCACTTTTAATCTCTTCATGTGACGTGTTTGTTATTTTCTCTTCAACTGGAAATACTCTAATAGTTGTATTTTATCTCAGGGTTCTTTCAACCGCGATCTCTGTGTCACATATATAGGAACGGACTACTAACAGTGCTTCCCAATGTCCTGTCCATAAATTGGTAATCGCGCTGGCGTGAACTACGCTTAGTGAGCCATGACAAGCGACCCTGAAAGTTTTCTGAAAGGCCCTGTGGTGGATGAACTTTTTGGGAAGGTTTCATGAAGACTCATCAAACGGTACCAAATTTGTTCGCGTTTTTAAAATGTGTGCCCTAACTAGAATTACAAGGTAGCGACACTAGAGGAGTTCAGTCTCACCCTTGTTCAAATAAAGTACTGTTGCACTTAACATTTTGCTAGAAGTTGAACTGTGCACACTATACATGTTACTCTACTGAATCAGACTTGTCTTCAGGGCTACATTATTTGTATTTCATAGAAAGAGTCAATGTATGGAATATATATTTTGTGGGCCCTTTACTAGTTACTTTCTTTTCTTAAATGATCAAGTAGTTTAGAGCATAATTTAAGGAGCAGTAGTCTGGATAATGTTTTTTCAGCTCAGACTGAATGAAAGCCCTAAAAGAAAACAAGGTCCACAACTATAATAACAATGTATAACAAAGCATAAAGAGAACTACATAAAAATCTAAATAATACTGTATATTGGGACATATCAAAGAACAATAATTGTGTATAACATATAACTCAAAACTGTAGTAGAAAGACACCAGACAGATTCAAAATATCTAAAAAACATAAATATACATAGAGAAGTCAATTATATACTTACACAAAGCAGCATAGAAAGAGGAAGAAGGCTGCCTTCCTGGAGTTTGTATATACCGGCATATTCTAATTCTGGAATTTTGGGTGCGGTTTTGAGTTGCCTTGAATGACTGAATGGAGTGGCAAATAAAAGATTGATGCATAATGCTAGACTTCGTTCTGACATGAAATTTACTGACACGCTGCTGCTTTTGTTGGAAGTACAAGTTTCACTCAGCAAGACAGACTTTATTGTAACAAGGCTGAGGAAGATAGTGTGAATTTATGGAATTAATGTTCTCATCCTAGATTCTGTAGCACCTTCCATGAGCTCTGTGAGGAAATCATGAGAGAAAGATTTTCTCTCAAAAATGTTTTATCAAATCCCAGCAGATAATCGGCATTTTACTCATGGTAAAATCACCTTAGAATACACTGCAATTCCTAAAATTAGTATTGTACCACCAACAAATGATTTTGAATGTGATTAAAATCTGTTATCACACTTCATTGTTGCTCTTTTTTGTGATCTTCAAAAATTTCAATTCACTGAAATGCATTTCAATAGGGACTATGTGCCAGAATCCTGTAATGGCTGCACAGCATGTTGTCTATATTGTGGTCAGCCAATTAACCACGCCACATGCCCTTGGGGTCACAGGGTACTCACCCTGCCCCTTTACATATTTTATATTAATTTTCAGGACACAGGGACCATGTTTCTGAGTTCTGAAATCACTGCTACAACATATTGTGCAGATTCCAACCAGCCAATCAGGAATGACTGGTTTCCTTTAATTTGGCAAGCATGGAAACAGTCCAAATATCTATACATTTTGAACATTAATTTCTCAATAACTACTGAATGGATTTACAGCAAATCACAAAAGCACACTTCCTGGGTACAGATTTAGATTTCTGACAAATTTCGCATAATTCCATTCAGCCATTTGGGCTGTAGCACTGTTCAGAAATCCCAAATGAAATTGCATGGAGAAATTGCATTTTGCCCCCCCCCCCTTTTTCTTGACCTCTGTTTGATGGATGACTCCAAAACTTGCAGCTGTGGTGGTTGAACTTTTTTGGGAAAGTTTTGTAAATATTCATCGAATGCTGCCAAAGTTATTAGCAAACCAAGAAAAGATATTCCTATGGTGACTAGGCTCTAACTATAACCACACATAATTAAAAATGTAATATTTATTATTCAAATATAGATTAAGCATAATTTTTGATTAGTTTATTTGTATTAATAATTGTATGAATGCACTCAATTTTCTTTTTTAAAGAAAATTACACTAAAGGTTTAATCTTGTTTTAAAAAGTACAAATATCGATTAATAATATAACTTTTAACAACATTTATTACAAGTTCAATAACAAAATAATTTAGTGAGAGGT
Source organism: Lissotriton vulgaris (assembly GCF_964263255.1). Taxonomy (NCBI): domain Eukaryota; kingdom Metazoa; phylum Chordata; class Amphibia; order Caudata; family Salamandridae; genus Lissotriton; species Lissotriton vulgaris. Next base: position 483,405,037 of record NC_141689.1, read on the forward strand.
GGGTGATTTTGTTATTACATTATTGTTTATATTTCTAAATTAAATTAATATATTAATTTATTGTATACATTAATACAAATTTAATTTCAGGAGGTAACATGACTGTTTATTGTATTAGCTCCCGGCTATTATTAGTTATGATAAATTAATGTGCATTTATGTTTTTCATTAATATAACCTACTTAACTTTTTTAAAGAAAACAATACACTTTAATAATTTTCCCTATGGTTTTCTATATGGAGATCTCCACACTTTAGTGTACACCTAGGTGTAAATCTCAACTCAGAAATGGTTAGTGGCAAAAAACTAGGGAGATACACTTAAGTGTAGGATCAGATGTACATTTGATTAGACCTCACATGCTAATGCATTTTGGTGGATTAGTCCCAATGTGCTTCAAAGTGAGACAGGTCTGAACCAAGAATAAATAAACCATTTGCATTAAATGTCATTATTGATTAACTATGGTAATCATAATGGCAAAGGTTAAATAAATGATTGCATTCTTGTACAATTCTGTTGATTAGGATCATTTGGAAAGCCATGCACACAGTGTTTTCAAACATTTAAAATCATTAATATTGGTATGTGGAAACACTTTGCACTTACCAGACATCCCTGGACTTAATTAACATGATAGCCTCTCAGTATTATCCTCTTGATGAAGCTACTGCAACCTAAAACGTAAGGAACAAAAAAGTATTTCAAATGGGACACTGCTACAGTCAGCAGGTGATGTTTATCCTTACACTCATCTCATATGTTACAGAGCTTTTGCTATCTTCAAAAATAGCCAATCAGGCGCAGAGAGTGTGACAGAGTAGTTGGTCTAGTCTAGTAAAAAGCAGACTCCTTTGGTCGAATGTTGAGGAAACAGTAGTTATGGCATTCTTCTCCTTATTGGCCTTCTCCATACTTCATTTGTCACTTTAAAAGCTGTTCCGTGGTCTGTTACTAGATCCTCCATTGTGCCTTGAAAATGTAATCACATAGCACTAGCCATGAAAGAAATGTATTGACTACCAACTAAACTGTATACTGAATAGATCTTTATACGTATTCATCTTAATAACCATCTTGTAGAGCTCAAGATTCTGCCAAATATGCTGTTCTTTATTTTAAATAAATATTTAAAACAAATATTTAATTTTATATAATAAATGTATTTAAGTATTTAGTTTGAAGTGAAGTTAATAGTTCTTTTATATATTTTTGGTTCTACAGTTAAAATAAATATAAACGTTTAGGGGCTCATTACAATGTCGGGCGGAAAGCCTTCTCCCAACATCGTCTCGGATTCAGGACTGACCAACTTGCGGTTCAGAACGCCGGATTACAATGTGACCAAACCCTTTTTGGTAGGATTTCCATTATATCGAATGAGAGCTCGTATTACACCTGAGAACCCGCTGTAACACAGACTCTTATGGGGAAATAAGGTGTTTGTGCAAAACCCCTCACCCTGTTGCAGGCACCCCATGGTGCCTGCCACATAGTGCCGGGTTTTACTGGGAGGTACCTTAGGTACCCCCTCAGCCACCAACTGAAGGCCGCGGAAGCTTGGGGGCCCTGCCAGGGGCCCGCAGAGTCACTTTCCGACAGCCTTTCCGTGTCAGAAAGGCTGGCTTGAAAGGCTGTTGGAAACCAACATCATAATCCCAACAGCAGAAACACCATCCGTAGGGGGTTACGAATCCGATGCAGTTCCGACCTACAGGTATACACCGCGACTCTGTCACATCTGAGTCAGAATGACTGGCTGGTTTACGTTCAGACCACGAGCATCGTAATCAGGCGGTCGGAATGTAAATCGACCGAGTCAGTCGGAAGGGCTCTGTCACGGTCGGGAAGATTCCGACTGTCTGGAGGAAGCTTTCCACCCAACATCGTAATGAGCCTCATTTCATAGAATATCTTTACTTTTTCTTTTGAAAGTTTATTAACATTTTTACATTTCCCTATGCATGTAGACCTATGCCTTCATGTGAAAATTCACTAGCTGTAACTTTACACTCATACATGTTGGTGCCACCCCCTTTTTGAGAGAGTGGAACATAAAAGTCTATCCTTTGTATTACATTTCAACTTGAAATGTGTGAATTGCCAAAAGTAGCAATTTTACTATAAAGTGAAAGAGTAAATTTACTTATGCAGATTTACTCCCATGCAACTTTACCTTTGTGAATAGTCCCCAAAATAAGTAAAATGTAACAATTCAGAATTTTGTTTTGAGTGCAAAAATATTTTTTTATTAGTATACCAAGGGCCAGATGTAGGTAGGCGTTTACCGGGTGGTAACGGCCGAATTCGGCCGTTACCGACTGGTAAGAGCAATTTGACATGTAGGTCGCTGTATTTTACAGACTCGGTAAATTTACCGATAGGTAAATTTACCGAGTATGTAAAATACCGAGTCGGTATCATTACGGATTCCGGTAAATTGGTATGTAGGTGGGACTCTTCTGAGTCCCACAAGCAGTACAAAATCGGTATTTTACCATCAAATACTACTTGATGGTAAAATACCGTTTCTGGTGTGCATGCACATGTGTGCATGCACACCTATGCCATATGACAGGCAGACCTGCCCTTAGGGCAGGTATGCCTGCCACATGGCACCCGAGCCTCTTTTGGGGGTGCCAGAGGGTGTCAAAGTGACACCCCCTGCACCCTTGTGACAGTCGGTATTTTCCGATGTGGTAAATACCGACCGGTAAATGCCCAATCAATCCTATGGGCTTCAAAGCCCATAGGAATGAATGGGCATTAACTGGTCGGTATTTCCCGCATCGGAAAATACCGACTGTTTCCGATTCGGTAATTGCACATCTGCATTTACCTACATCTCGGTACTTTTATTTTCCGACCTCTAAAATACCGAGTCGGTATGACTCGGTATTTAAGAGGTCGGAAAATAAAATTTACCTACATCTGGCCCCAAATGTTTTGTTTTTCTTGTAGCTTTATATATTAAATGTTTTTTTAAGGGAAGATTTTCCTTATCCTGACTGAATTCCTACGAAATTTCTGCCTTCTTTTTTAGCACATTATGGGGCCGATTCCGATTCGGGAAAAACCGCTCCGAATAGCCGTTCGGAGCGTTTTTCCCGTACGAATCGTACCCTGCAACGTCCCCCGTACGTACGACGAAGTACGATTCGTACCAGGAGCCGTACTCCGTACGAGTCGAACATTGGTCCGTACGACTCTAATCTCCGTACAAATCTCCCTCGGAACCCACTGTACGCGACATCTGTATGGTTCGTGGCTGGTTTTTACGACCCAGCAAGTACGATACGTGTCAGGTACGCACCGTATGACCCTTTTTACACGGGAGCTGAAAACAGCCGTAAAAGCAAAGTTCACGCCAAAACAGGTACGGAACACCCCCCCTGGGTACGGTGCGTACCCCTGCGATCATGGGGTGTACGACCCGTACCCCATGTACGATGGGTGTACGAGCAGTACCCCATGTACGATCGGTGTACGAGCCATACCCCATGTACGATGGGTGTACGAGCCATACCCATGTACGATGGGTGTACCCATTGTACATGGGGTATGGCTCGTACACCCATCGCCCATGGGGTACGGCTCGTACACCCATCGTACATGGGGTACGGCTCGTATACCCCATGATCGCGGGAGTACGGTGCGTACCCCTGCGATCATGGGGGGTACGGAACGTACGGTGTGTATGTGTTTGTGTGCTTTTCCGTACGACTCGCGCTTACCTGAAGTGGACCGTACGAATCGCGTCCTCATACCTCGGTCCAGATCGTACTCGTCTGGTCGTACGGCATGTGTACGAGTCGTACGGCATGTGTACGAGTCGTATGGTTCACGGTTTCATCCTTGCAATACGTACAGATCGTGACCATTCGGACGGATTCACGGAATACGGATCGTACTACGCGACTCGGACGGATGGGTACGATTCGTACGGAATCGACCCGTATGTTTCACCAGGCTGTAAACATTACCAAAGGGTTTCATACAAAAAGTTTGTGCCCAAATCCAACCCTATGGAAATGAGGTACCTCACCCCCCACCCCCTCTTCCAGATCTATGCATAGCTTCCTCTCCTGCTGTTGGAGAGAGACAAATGTGTCAGAGCCCTCTGTGGATGAATGCTTCTGTCACTTGGGCCTGGTTCTGGCAGTCTCATATTAAGAGGAAGGATGTTTCTTAGGCCTTTGGTGATGAATTTGTTCCTGTTCCCTCTCAAATAATCCATCCTTTCTAGATCCTATCTAAATGGTTGATTTTGCAGTCTTGTCATTGAACATTATTTCTGGACAGCACAAGCACAAGCACCTAATTTGAATATTAATTGTAGCCACTGGGAGGAAAGGCATGCCACATTAATAGGTTTAATTCTGCTTGATTCAATGCACTGCAAAGTGTATTTTTTAAAGTTTCTTTTCCGCTAAAGAAATCAAAATATATTAACATATACATACCATCATCACTAAGCTACATTTTTGATAAATTAGTAAAACATAACTGTTAGGCAAGCTTCTGCTATTCTATTAGGTGCAATTATAAATATGGAGTTGAATTCCCAGTTAGAACCTCTAAGAACTTGCATCTTGACCTAAAGAGAGACCAGTAGGTTTTGTTGAATGTCCAGAGGTGGCTTAAATATTAGTGAAAAGTAGGATTTTTACAAGACGAAACACTTTTCTATGACATGCCTTACTGCAATAGATTTAAATTTCCAATAGAGTTGTATTTAGCCATGCATTTGTGAGTGGTGTCAGTATACACTGTGGCACACCAAAGACATTTAACTTACATGCTACTTGTACATTTCATGTGCCAACTAACCCCGGCTTGCTGCAAAGCTAAATATACATTACAGTGCACCAAATCTTACCTTAAATTTGCAAGAAAAGAGAATGTGCAATATAATCCTGACTGGCAGGGTCAAAGCACACACTACTTTAATACAAACCAAAATCTGCCCATAAAATAGGGAAATATCTAAGGAGACCACTTAGAAAAGACACATTTTCTACACTGGGTTTCAGGGGATAGTGTCCCTCTGGCTGCAGTCAGTCACACAGGGTTGCATAAAATTGGACTTTTGCCTCCATGCATGAAAGTTCTGGGACCCTAACTCTATTGTCCAGTTTTGGAGTTCCAGCTGGTGAGCCTCTGGGTCTTGTAAGCAGCCCCTGTCCAACAGATGCCTCTACAAACGAAACCTCTTGACAGCAATTTTCAAACCTGCAAAACATACTTCCTAAGTTTGGTTTCACCAGGTGACATATTTGTAAGTCTTATCCTATTCCAACATTCGTGCACAAGCTTCTCTCTGAATTTCTTTTAACCCCTTTGGTGCACATGACGGTCCCCGGCCGTCAAGAGCAACGGTGGGCGTGTGCGCCCGACGGCCGGTGGACGTCAGAACCCCGGCCATGAATGGAATGTCCAGCAGCGCAGCGGAATTCGCGCCGCAGCCAAGATGTTAACAAAACAAATCCTCTCTAAAACTGAGGAAAAAGTAGCATAAATGACAACTAAATGCAGAAGACCAGACAGGATGGACAAATGGATGTGCAATTTACTTCTTCACATGGTAACACCTAGTGTAAAGTGCTAAAGCCAAATAACCAAAGCAATTCAATTATAAGGCCTAGTAAGAGCAGAGAGGTAATTCAATTTGTATAAATAATGTATTTGTTTATTATGAGGATTGTTGGACCTGGCCCTTTTTGGCAGGTTCACCCTGAAACATTTTGCTTCTTCCTAGCCTGTTTCTATGACCTGGTGTTGGTGATTTTAGGCTTCTGCGCACTTTTTCACTGTGGTACAGTGTAAAGTGTGTGAGCTCTCTGTGTGTGTTGAGAGTGACCTGCCCTCCCATAGGAATGCATGGGGAATATGTATGACCATGGTAGTTCCTGATGTGTGGGGAGTGCAGGGTCATGTTTGGTATGTGCGAACTCGTCAGATTGAATGCTGCGCAATGATGTATGTGGCATGAATGTGTCTAGTGCGGAAGTGCCACTTTTAGAAGTTGGCATTTTTGTGTAATTTGTGTCTGGCGTGTGATTGGCTGGAGCTGGCTGGTGAGCCTGGCTCCAAGAGTCTGGGTGGGTCTGCCCCGGTGGTGAATGGAGTGATTAACATGCTGATGTGAAGGAGGGGTACACCTGGGACCTGAATAGGGCTGGGGGTTCCCTCCACAATGCTGGCTCAACCCCCTGTGGTGCGTCTGATGTCCCTAGCCTGGCCAGTGAAAGGAGTTCCCCATAACCAGTTGTAGCTGGTTCTCACACTGCCTGCACCCTGCTAGACAAAGTATTTTGGGTATAAAAAGAGTGCTGTGACACTCTGAAAATGTTCTTGTTTCTGACTTGAATCCTGCCAGGGGCATGCTGCTGCTTGGGCCCAGGGGAAGGCTTGCCTCCCTGGGCCCTGCCCAGCCCCTGGATACCTGATGGACTGGAGGGGGCTCAGTGCAGATGAAGGTTGGTGCCTGATTTAGGCCCCGTGGGATTGTACCTATATGGCGGCCCCAGATGGTAGTGGGCCGCCCCACCAGTGACGATGTTCAAGAGCCTATGGGTGGCTCCAGTTTAGGGGGTCCCTTCTAGTGGTTTAAGGAGCCTGTGGGCTCCCCCTGAAGCCCCATTAGTTTCCAGAGCCCATGTGTGGTTCTGTGGGGGACATTATTGATTTAAGAGCCTGGATTGCTCCCTGGGGCAAATCAGTTGTTGCAGAGCCAGATGGCTCCCTGGGGCACATTATTGAGTTAAAAGGCCAGAGGAGCCCGCGCTGAGCCCCGTGGCTCCAAAGTTTGGGCATATGTTATGTCAGAGCCTGTGTGGCTCGAACGTGCGCAGAGTTTCAGAGCCTGTGGGGCTCCAATAGATGCCGCAGATTTGTTCTAGGGGCTAGTGAGAGCCCCTGTCGCAGTTTTGTCTACAGCTGCCCAGCAATTAGTGGAGAGAGAGAGTCCCTGTGTGGGGCGGAGATGGCACAGAGGTGCCAGGCCTGCCACAGCTGCGCAGCACTTAGTGCCAGCTACAACGTTTAGGCCCTGTTACTGTTCTCAGCTGCCCAGCAAGTAGTGGGCAGCTGCAACGTTTAGGTTTGCGCCGGTGGCGCATCCCTGCCTGGTGCTGCGATGGCAGCGCGCCCTGACATTCTGGACACAGGGCAATTGAGCCCTTCTTTAGATGGCCAGCTGGCCAGGGGGCTAATGTGATTTCTGCGCAATGTGATTTTACTGTGATTGTGAGGTTACTTTACCTGTGTATGTTTATGTTAGTGAGAGTTTACTTCACTGTGAGTCACGCCCCTACATGTGAGTTACGCTTCGGGGGAGAGTCTAATGTGTTTAGACTAGTGAGGAGATTGCCTACTGTATTTTTACCTGTTAGGCCCAAATGTGAGTTATGCGTAATGTGCTATGCCATTATGCCTGTGACACAGCTGAATGTGTTTTATGCATTATGGGCCGATGTAGGTGGCAAATACCGGTCCCAAACGGCCGAATTCGGCCGTTTCCGAACGGTATTTGGCATCTTGAGATGTAGGGGGCCAGATTTGACAGATTCTGTAAATTTACCGAATCGGTAAATTTAAAGAATCTGTAAAATACCGAATCGGTATTTTTACCGATTCGGTAATTCCCAGATGCAGGTGGGACTCTTCTGAGTCCCAAAGGCCCAACAAATTCGGTATTTTACCACCCAATCCAATTGGGTGTTAAAATACCGAATTCAGGTGTGCATGCACATGTGTGCATGCACACCTAGCCATGTGACAGACAGACATGCCCTTAGGGCATGTCTGTGTGCCACATGGCGCCCATGCCTATTTTTGGGGTGCCAGAGGGTGTCAAAGTGACACCCCCTGCACCCTTGCAAAATTCGGTATTTACCGATTCTGTAATTACAGAATCGGTATTGCCCATTGATTCCTATGGGCTTTAAGGCCCATAGGAATCAATGGGCAATACCGATTCGGTATTTACAGATTCAGTAAATACCGAATCTTAACGATTCAGTATTTACAGAATCTGTAATACCTACATCTCCCCCTTCATATTTATCGACTCTTAAATACCGAATCGGTAAAATTCGGTATTTAAGAGTCGGTAAATATGAATTACCTACATCTGGCCCTAAGTGTCTTACCTACAACTCTGATTGTTTCTTTGCATCATGTGTAATGCTTCTGACCTATACCCCTAAATGTATTTTATTCTTAGGTGGTTGTGTTTTGCCTAGTATAATTTATACTAGAGAGGTTAGGTGTCCATGCATGATCTAGGCCTATCGTTATTAGTATTGCGTAGTGTGTACCTACCTGTTACCAGTGGTTACTGGTTGAGGTCTATAGTTGTTATTTTGTGCTATACCTATTCTAAGTTCTAGAAGTGCTATTTCTGCTAAGTGTTGATTCTTACAGTGGGCCATTTGGCCCTGCCCTGTAAATAATCCTGTGTGAATATTGCCAGTGCCAGTTGGCACAATGTATATTGTGTGATCACTATCTGATGTGTTTTGACAACACAAAAGTTATGTTTATATAACCTTGTGTGGAGTTCCTTTTGTGGTGTGCCTAGGATGTTGTTGCTGTTGTGTGCGTGCACAAATGCTTTACACATTGCCTCCGGGATAAGCTGGTCTGCTCGTGCCAAGCTACCATAGGGGTGAGCAGGGGTTATCTTGGCGTGTGACTCCCTTGCCCTGACTAGATTGGTGGTTTCTACCTGGCTTTGGCGTCAGCCTTAGCCAACCAGAAATAGCCAGTTCTAACAAGGATCATGTTAATTCCCCTGTCATCCTATTCTATGTGCTCTATATGATGCACAGGAAAAGTTTCGGAAACAGGCATTTGTTCGACAGTTTGCAAAAGAACCACACACATACACAAACATATACATATAATTGTATTTTATTGTACCATTTATATAGCACTTAACACCCCTATGTGGGATGGTGAAGTCTTGCTTACATGGGTAGAATGCCACATCTTTTCAGGTGTATAGTTGGAATTGTGTCTTTATTTTGATCCTATGTGGGGAGGGATTCCATGTCATGTGTGATGACCACCGAGGTGCGCTTATTAACATATGGGACGTAGTGCTTGGCTGCGTCATGGATGAAGAATTATAAGAGAGAGGCGCACAGTTTATGGTTTTTCAGTAAGCTGCTTTAAATAACTCTTTATGGTATTTCTTATGATCGGTCCACTTAACTGGTAGCTGCCCTGGGTCTTCAATTCTTAAATATTTTGTATATGAATATCATTGTGAAATGATAAAAAGCAGACATCATACATAACTTGTTGGGACCTGCAGTGCAGGACTAAATACAAATTCTCAATTGGCCAGTGGCATGTGACAGATCTCTTCAGGTATTCCATGCCTGTTCAATTGCTGTAGACTGAAGACTGGTAGAGTACTGGGTGATGGACATGATCCATAGCAATTTTATTGTATGTGAGTGTAAGAGTGCCAATTCGGTGTAAGAAATTGATTATTTAGCCTCCATGAACTACAATCGCCTGCCCAACTGCTGTGTGCTATGGTATTAGTGTTAATGTGGGCAAGGAATTTTATATATAGTATTGCATTGTAATTGCATGTATATAGCGATTACTACCCCTGATGAGCATGGACGTCAATTTGGGGTCGCCAAGGTTCGCATTTGTGACCCCTGGCTTGCCCTTTGTGACCCCTGGCTCTGCCTTTGCGATCCCTGACAGAGGTCAGGCAGTGCCAAAACTGACAACCAAGGCGGCTCAGCCTTTTTTACATTGTACAGTCCCCATACTTGTTGTTTCTCCCATAGTCCTTTAGACTTATGAGGGATTAAGGTGGGAGAAGAGGCTAGTACTAACCGGCCCATCTGTGTCACTCATATCCATTAAACAGCCTGTTATTGGCTCAGGGAAGAAGAGGAGGATAGGTATTACTTCAGAATGGAGATTTAAAGAGAGACTGGCAAGGACAAAAGCCTTGGGGTTACCACCAGATATTCTTCTTTTACAGGGGTGGAAAATGCAGTGTTGAGAAGAATCTTGGTGGTGCTGTGGTTTGGTCTTCTGGTCTTTCATGATGCCAACGTTTTGTGTGTTCCTGTTTTCCCGGAAAAGCCACAGCCGCAGGAGAGACTGACTTCTACCCTTTGGAAGTGTAACTGTTCCATCACTCCCCATCTCACTCATCTCTTGGTTGTTTTTAATGAGTGTTTAAAAGATTAGCCAGCAAAGTGCCAACACAAATAGCCCCAAGAATGGAGCTTGGCCGATAAAGGGCCATACAAGAGTTACATGAGGATGGAGAGAGAGCACTGGACACGAAGCACCAGTCCCAGAATGAGGGGGGAAGCCATGGCATTATAGGGATAAAGGGTCACAGCTGTCAGGCTCTGGGGTGAAGTGTGTAAATAGACTAAAGGCAACAGAACAATTAGTGCAGGAAGCATATAGGCAACAAAAGAGGAGATGCGTATACCTCTAGGTCTGTAGGCAGGAAAACTGGGAAGCTGTGGCACTTCGGGACCAGTAACCCATTATAGTAAGAGCCACTTCTTGAACAACCATAATGCAAGAGTGAAAAGGATGGTGTGTCGACAGCGATTGCCTGGCTCAGTGAGGAGGCTGTGCTGGTATAGTATACAGGAAAAACAGGAAGACTAAAACTAGGCCTCAAAACCTATTTGATCACCCAAGGCTCTAACTACCACTTATTCAAGTAATTCAATCTCTATATCGGGGGATATATTATTGAATGGCCCAAACAATGCGGTCCTACTCCTTGACCTGCAGAGGGACTATCATCTGCACATCCCAGTACTAGGACCTACCATAGAGCAACGAAGACCAGACCAAGTCCACAAAGACCACCAACGGCTCAGTTGTGAAGAGCATTCCTTTCAGACCAGCCCTGCACGTAATCTTTCGTAGGCATTCTAGGAATACCCCATATCCATCCACTGAGGATCATTATGAATGGGGGAGAGGGAACAAAAAGCACCTGACCCGGAGCACAATTTATTATTTATTTATTATTTAAAACACTTGTATAGCGCAGCTGTCACCTTGCAGGTATCCTGGCGCTGGAAATAACTCCTGAGGTGGAAGGCAGTGGGGGACAACAAAGAAAGGTAGCCATAGTTTAACATTTAGGGAAAAGCCAGGTTTTGATCTGCTTTCTGAAAGGAAGAAGTTCAGTTGTTTGGCGAATGTCAAGGGGCAGGCTGACACCGTTTTTTAGCCACAGTCTCACCTCCGTCCACAACCTGGGTGTCATGATGGACAACAAACTTAGCATGGAAACTCAGATTGCAAAAACAGTGTCCACTTGCTCGGCCCTACTGCGCTCTCCACGCAAGATCATGCCACTCCTCCCCTCACAGGCCCGGGCGTTAATAGTCAGGTGTACCATTCTTAGTCGCCTTGACTATTGCAATGCGATGCTGCTCGAGGCCCCAGCTGTACTGCTAGACCGACTCCAAAGAGTTCAAACGGCCGCTGCCAAACTGGCCCTGGGCTAGACTAGGAGATCTTCGGCCACAGCGGCTTTGGCCAAGCTGCACTGGCTCCCTTTGAAACAGCGAGTGGCTTTTAAATCACTCTGTCTTGTTTTTAAGGCACTTCATGGAGTCGGGCCCAGCTCCCTGCAAGCCATGTTCACCTGGTACACCCCAACCAGAGCCCTCCACTCCTCCACAGCCCGCCTTGTCACAGTACCAAGATTCAACAAGGTCAGGACCGGGGGAAGATCCTTTAGAGTTGCAGCCGCAAAACTTTTGAACAGCCTGCCCCTTGACATTCGCCAAACAACTGAACTTCTTCCTTTCAGAAAGCAGATCAAAACCTGGCTTTTCCCTAAATGTTAAACTATGGCTACCTTTCTTTGTTGTCCCCCACTGCCTTCCACCTCAGGAAATTATTTCCAGCGCAAGGATACCTGCAAGGTGACAGCTGCGCTATACAAGTGTTTTAAATAATAAATAAATAATAAATTGTGCTCGGGGTCAGGTGCTTTTTGTTCCCTCTCCCCCATTCATAATGATCCTCAGTGGATGGATATGGGGTATTCCTAGAATGCCTGCGAAAGATTACGTGCAGGGCTGGTCTGAAAGGAATGCTCTTCACAACTGAGCCGTTGGTGGTCTTTGTGGACTTGGTCTGGTCTTCGTTGCTCTATGGTAGGTCCTAGTACTGGGATGTGCAGATGATAGTCCCTCTGCAGGTCAAGGAGTAGGACCGCATTGTTTGGGCCATTCAATAATATATCCCCCGATATAGAGATTGAATTACTTGAATAAGTGGTAGTTAGAGCCTTGGGTGATCAAATAGGTTTTGAGGCCTAGTTTTAGTCTTCCTGTTTTTCCTGTATACTATACCAGCACAGCCTCCTCACTGAGCCAGGCAATCGCTGTCGACACACCATCCTTTTCACTCTTGCATTATGGTTGTTCAAGAAGTGGCTCTTACTATAATGGGTTACTGGTCCCGAAGTGCCACAGCTTCCCAGTTTTCCTGCCTACAGACCTAGAGGTATACGCATCTCCTCTTTTGTTGCCTATATGCTTCCTGCACTAATTGTTCTGTTGCCTTTAGTCTATTTACACACTTCACCCCAGAGCCTGACAGCTGTGACCCTTTATCCCTATAATGCCATGGCTTCCCCCCTCATTCTGGGACTGGTGCTTCGTGTCCAGTGCTCTCTCTCCATCCTCATGTAGCTCTTGTATGGCCCTTTTTCGGCCAAGCTCCATTCTTGGGGCTATTTGTGTTGGCACTTTGCTGGCTAATCTTTTAAACACTCATTAAAAACAACCAAGAGATGAGTGAGATGGGGAGTGATGGAACAGTTACACTTCCAAAGGGTAGAAGTCAGTCTCTCCTGCTAGGCAGGTTGGTTCTGCATGCTAGTTTCCTTAGCTTGACTGCACCATGGTTGAAGGAAGGGCAAACAATGATAGTATATTTGATTATTCACTGTTTATTACCATTACTATGAGTCTAAACAGGTGGTTGCTATTGGATTTGTGTATTGCAGACTGCACCCTCTCACATTTAAATTCAACACTTAATTTCAATTACTCCAGTTTACTCTATTTGTCTTTGATAACAACATTATGTTTTCTTGCACAGCTACCCATCCTAGTCCATCCGAAATCTTTGAGCAGAACATAGCACATGCAGGCACCACAATACAGACATTTTTTTAAATAACTTATGGTAAGAGGAGCCCTTTTGTAGATGGGGAGAAAATGGGGAGATATCTGGAAAAGGGCAAAACAGTGGCTGGCACTGTATACCTATAGGTAGAAAGTCCTCTACTCTAAAGCACGTAGGTCCTCGCCCACCCTAGGGTGGCATGCTTCAATATAGGGCCCCTCCTCATCCTTCTATCAGTGAAAAACAGAGGTGTGGACAACTAACTTCGGCTGAGGGGAGCTCCTTGGATGTACCACAGAAGGGTGTCCTTCTGGTTATAGATGTATGAGTGCAAAAGAGTACAGTGTTGCACAAGGGATACAACTATCTCTCAATTGATCATGTATTCTGATCCCCAGTGGCTAAAAGGTAAATACACAAATGTGGAATAATTCAACACATGAAAGTGGACAACATGTTTCTTCCTAATGGACTTTATAAAACAGGTGTCTAGGAACTCATCGGAACAACTTAACCTCTCAGCCAATCAACATCAATTGCTAAAATGATTAATAAGTAAGATGAAAGGACAACCAGTCATTTGTTGATTGAATCACATCCAGGCTGGTTTCATCACTCACTTGGTTGGGTTGAGAAGCCTGTACTCAGCTCATAAAGTCAACACATAAATGGGCCCAATATTAGGCCCTTTTTCTAGTATCCTACCATGCAGAGAAGATTTTGTATTTCCTTACACTTCTTAATCAGCAGTCTGATAGTGTCCTTGCTGCATGAGTGGTTAAAACCTCTAGCGACTCTGAACTACCCTCCAAGTTGGTATGTTGGTTGAGATGGCTTTGTCAAGATGGCTTTGTAAATTATCAATGCTCAGAAGTAGATGTGGACCAGCAATGGGAGCCAGTGGAGTTGTGTGAGGATGTGGGTCATATGATCACATGTCTTAAAACCAAAATGAGGTATGCTGCGACATGTAGGCTGCCCTTAATGTGTGCCAAGCTGGAGTCTAGAAGGTCATGGAGCAGGGTGCTACCAGTATCTATATGAAAGAGAACAAGGGCCTGAACAGCAATTATGAAGTAGCTTTCTGGAAGAAACAGCTTCAGTTTCTTTAGAAGCAAGAGCTGGCACCAGGCCATCTTTGATTTTTGGCAATATGTTCCTTGCAATCAAGTTTGGTGTCCAGTATGAAGCTGGGTATCCATGATAACTCAAATTTACTGATGCCGATTTTTACAACATTTTGGTTATTTTAATGATCTTGAACCTATTGTTTAATTTTGCAAAGTTTATTTTTTAATCTTCAGTGATATCTCTTCCCATGATGTTATCAAGGGCCAAAGATCATGTGACCCCTTACATCTCTGCCTCCAGGCCCACGTATGTGATATCACTTTCTGTGATGTCATCAAGGGTCAAAGGGTGTGTGGTGACACTTCCACTACCCATAATATTTTAGTAATTGACGTCCATGCTGATGAGGTTCTTTATAGCAGGCAGCATTCTGCTCCAAGAAGCCAAGGTTAGTGTGGTTTTTCAGTGAGTATTTTGGGTTATTTTTATTAGCCTTGTGGTCTTAATGAACCATTCTATGCATTTACTCAAGTTTCTGCGTGGTGGATTAAATGAATAGGAGTGGCATGAGACCTTTAATAGAAGGGGGTTATTGGAATTCATGCAAATGGTTGCAGGTATTAGTAGTTGAGCTACCAGAGTTTAGGTGTAGTGAGGTTATGGGGGTATGACTTTTAAAGGAAAGGTTGCGATTGTTGGTAAGTGCATACTCAAAAGGAAGAACATCAGAAAATAAATGTTGAAGAGTGTTGGAGAGTGTGACCAATAAGCCCCTAATTAATAATTGTTACTTCTAATGTACACAGGATCACCTGTGGTATATTTGTCTGTCCATTGCTTGTTGTAAGATTAATAAAAAGATGTTTAAAACAAAATACACATTCTGATTCACTAAACCATTCCTGCATATATCTTTAACCCATACACACAAATGGCCTCTTTTCACAGTCTATAGCCAAGGTTTGGGTTCATAAAGCATGGACTGGCACAACAAGAATAAATCACGCGTATTTATTGAAGTGTACATTTCCCAGGGTCAGGAAATGGGTGTTCCAGGCTTGAACACTTGGAACGGTTTTGGAAACCCATAAATGTCCTTGTTTGGTGGTGCACACAAACTTTTTCACAGCCCAATCCACCTTTGAAATTGCCTGGGGTCAATTTTGTATAAACAGACCCACTTGCAAGAATTTAAAAATGGTGATACTTGCTACTTTGAAGCAGTCAACATTTGTACCAAATCTTTTGAAAACGTGTGGACACAGCTGAAGGTCAGCATGTTATCCAGCTGACATGAGTGTGAAATGTATGATAATACCAATATATTTTCAGCAGCTTCCACTAAATTCCAGATGCAAATATTAATATACTACCTTTGCCCATTCAATATACTGTCGCCCTCATTGCATTAGGAGTCACAGCCATTTAAGGGACTAACAAGGGGGACCATGATTTATTTTTTGAATGTCCACTTCTTGCAGGAAATGTTGTTTTTGCTAGCTTGCCATCAATCCTAGGACACCTACAAAAGACACTCTTACATGCTACATTTGAAAACTTGCCTTGATGCTGTACCATTGAGCAAAAAGAACAATTGATGGACGGAATGCTGAACAATTGAAACATTCACTTCCAATACAGTGATCTGGACCTAAATCCATCCTTTTTTTGCACACCATGCCATTTCAGTTTAGATCCAGCCATTTGCAAATCAGTCTTGACCCTGCCCCCCATGAGAACAGTCCATCCTGAACTACCAAGCCAGGTCCGCATGAATCCTGGGACCAGTTTCAGGATGTCATCCCTTATCAGCCAGGCTATCTTGACCAATGTGGCACAGTGAGCACGGGACCCAAGCCTGGGCAGACCCTTCCCACTTAGGACGACAAATGTAAAAAGAACAATTGAAGGAAGGCATGCTGAACAATGTCAAACATTCAGACCTGGGCCGAAATCCAAGTTTTTTTTGCACACCATGCAATTATAGTTTGGACCCAGCCATATGCAAATGAGTCTTGACCCTGCTGCACCATTGAGCAGGCACAGGAGGTGTGTGGCAGCTACAGTCGTTTACACTCTTAATGGCTCACACAAAACAATCCGCAACCAACAGACAAAATGGTTTCTGAGTGTCGGAATCAGCAGCATGCAACTTGAATACAAGAAAAGAAGTAATAACAAAAGGAAATGTCAAACCTCAAGAGTAAATCCAGTCTTGCATGAAAAAACTGTTTGGATAAGCTTTCGTCTTCTTCTGCTGACTCACCTATTCTGGGAAGGAGACCCAAGAATCTAGAGTAGAGCAGTCAAACATCCTGGTCTTCCCGAACAAGTACAAACGACGTGTTCCCAAATATACCATCACAGAATAACAAGCACGGTACTGTTCTATGTCATGCATGGCAGGCTCGTCACAGCGACTTTACTTGTGTCCGACTTCCCCGGAGTCCTCTGCAAAGGCAAGCACTTCAACTGACAAACATGACGTTGCGTTATTCTTTGCACGCTTAATCTCCAGTTATAAACACGTCACAGATATTTAGATTAGGAGTAGCAATCATTTCCTTTAGCAGACATCGAAACAGTCAACCCACTTGACAAGAAACAGGCAAAAAAGAGAACAAAATAAAAAGCATCTACACATGGAGTACAGCGATCACACAGAAATCCTTATGGTTCAGCAAATAGTGAAAACCACCTTAATATCCTATGTTATTCTTTACCTAGTTCTTTGTGAGACATTAACCCCCTCAGATTTGCAAAAAAATAAGTTAAATTATGATAATAGTAAATTTAGATAACTTGGCATTCAAAGAATCACGTGCATTCTTACCCTAGTGGAAGTGCTTCTCCTTACTTATAATAACGATTAAATGTCATAGCAAGTTTCATTACTTGCCGTTTTTAATTGTGGTCAGTGCATGCTATCTCAAACAAAATTCCAATAACCACTGACAAAGCACATAGGTTTAGTTTTTTTACAGTGCAAACCTAGAAGAACACAAATTCAAGTAAGCATTCATCCATAAAGATGTGTGCATATATGCAGACAAAGTTGCATATCATCAAACATTCTCACACATACACCAACAGACCTAACGAAATCTATAAATGCAGACCTACAGATGTCAGGAGCTTATAAACGTATACAAACAGACCATTCACCAGGCATTCATGCACATGGAATAGCAGACATGCAGGTATCCATTAACATACGTACACCCATACACTCATAGACAACAAATAACAGCCTTACCAACACTCATAGGCAATACATGAAGAGGTTCCTTTTCTTAATATCAAATTGAACCAGGCTTTGGTAAAGCCAATAGTTCTGGATTTTTGTTAAAACTGTTTGATAAAGGCTTGGTAACTTTGTGTGTGTTTCCCACATCTGTCAAATAAATTAAATAGTGTTTTGTTGTGATTCACTTCGAGGATTGAAATGTTTACTTTTGCTCTGGTTCTTTTGTGTGAGCTCATTCTCCGTTAGTCAGTTGATCCCGGGCAGCTGAGGGTGAGTACTCTCTTGTTGCAGCTCTGAAAAAATACTTACAAACAACATGCTAAAATGTGGAAAGAGAGTTATTTGCACCAGATTTGGAGACTAGCTGCCAGCCAGACAAACCACAACACCACCACATAGCCAGCAAACCCTATGTGACGCTCACAAACAATGAGCAAGCAGTAAATGTATGAATTCCTCAGAGTATTTGAGGGTAGGAGCTGATGGGTAGTACTAAGACTTTGCTCACCCTACAAGAGATAGAAGAAACACTTGTATCGTTATTGTATTTGTTCCCATCTTACCTCATGCACATCAACAGCGTCTGACACAAAGTCCTGAATGCGCAACTTCAACTCCTGCCAATCTGGTGACTTGCTGGCGGAGAATGATATAGATGCAAGACTTGGAGAGTTTTGTGAGTCCGTCTCTTATGTTTCTGCTGATATAGATACAGTGTATGCATCATAAATTGTGAGTAGAAGCCATCTTTTGTTGGGAAGGGCTTTAATATGTATGTTTCTGGTATGCACCCCCCTTCTTCACAGCATGCCAACAGTGTACGCACAATCAACAGTGACATGCCCACCGTTACCTGACAAATCAAGTACTGTAATCCTTACTGATTTGAGCTTTCATTTCCTCTAATTTCTTATTGTAATTTTTTTGTTTTTGTGGGTCATCATGGTGCAGTTTGGAACAGCTTCCGTGGTCCTTTTGGAGGCGGTCAGACCAACGCAGTCTCGTCGGAATCAGTCGGTATAACCACCGGATTCCGATGCATGCATCCTGTACTCTAACCGACTGCTGACGGACCGTCAAGTCCGACAGCCTTTCTCCTACTGCCAATATGTTGGTTTGAGAAAAAACAGCAGCCATAGGGCAGTGCAGGAATCTCTGACTGCGGTCTGGATTACAATGTGGGTTTATGACAATCCGACCATGGCTGGCCAACCGACTGCCTCGAGTCGTCAGAAACTAAAGTGTTTGGGTGCATTCTCACCCTATTCTGCTTCTCTCCGGCAGTCTCTACCATAGATTACTTTCTCCAGGTCCTCTCAACACTTGAGCAGCTGTACCTCGATGTCTATGACCCTGTGGAGCCGGAATCTAGATAAGCCCTTCTGCTGTATGTTTACCCATTGACTGGACTGTGCACATTCTATCACACTCCAGCAATGGGGTACATGGAGCACAATGCATACTCCCACATATGCCATACATATGTGTTTAATTCACATGTTTTCTTTGATTTTGTGTGCACTTGCAGCAACATATGCAAGGATATGTGCACCGCTTTAGATGAGACGGCCGCGGAAGCAGTGGTTGCATCGTAATACAGAGGGGCAAACTTTTCTGGCCTCAGCGGTTGGAATTGGATTGTGGCAGTCGACTAGTCGGTCCGACCGGCAACGTAAGGACCCCCTTAGGGTATACAATTTACATTCATGACTCTATTTTGTCATAGAAATCCACTGTGCCATAATTGCACCATCACTATATATTTTTCCAAACAGGCAAACATCCATCGAAAAGGACGACGGCATGGGAATGTTAGATAATATTACACTGGAGCATTGGATGGTCAGGAAAAAAGCTTTTCTTCTAAGCACTCTTGGCATGAAAGGTCCTCATGTCTTTAAATATTTACTGATTGTAGTGAAACTGATGGTCAACCTATAAAGAATGAGTTCAAAGAAGCTTAAAGAAGACTGAAAAGTAAGTTTGCCAAAGAAGTCAATTTGGTGATGGTTAGGTTTAAGTTTTACATCCCACCACAAAATGACAACAAATCCATAGACGAGTTTGTAACCAGACTTATCCAGTTAGCAATGAAGGGTCAGTTTGCTGCCATAAGAGATGAGCTTACATGAGACCAATTTATGGGTCAGTGTAAAAGTAGTGAAATGCAAGAATGCCTTTGGGTTTCAAGGAATCCAACAATTAAGGACGCCACCGACATTGCTAAAGTAGTGGAGCAATCTGTTTTTTGCAGGAAAGGAATGGGCAAAAATTACATGTTAAACCATGAAGTTACAAGTATAGCGGTAACGGGCACATCTTGCTCCAATGTGGATTGCCATAGTGAAGTCTAGTAATACATTTATCAAGAATAGATAGAATTCTAGATATTGCTAAAGTTGTGGCAGAACTACCTTGGAGACTCTGGATCTATCTACACTATTTTCTTAAAAAATAATGTTCGAAGAAGAAGGCCCAACACAGTTTTGTCACCTAAAAACGTTTGTCTTGGAGGCTATCAAGGTGACATTATAGATATTTTGGGTCATGTGTTGGCTGCCATTTATTTAGAAAAAGAGAGATTAATGGCAAAGTGTATATTTCAGAAAATGCGTCACCCTTACTTTGGTAGGATCATCAATACATTTTGCACATTGTAACTAACTCAAGAGCACCCAACCAAAAGATGTTAGTGGATGATATTATCATTATTTAAATTATAAAAGGGACACATAATGTGTTTAGAGGCAGTTTGGGATACTTGAAAAAGCACGTGCACAAGATTGCTGTCAAACCTGATGCTCAGCTAATACAACATAGGATGAGAAGAAAGCCTATTGTTGATCGAGCTGAGGTCAAAAAGATGTTAGATGAAATGATTAGTGGAGACCAAATTGAACCTGTGGAAACTTCTAGTTTGATCTCACCAGTCGTCATCACAGACAAGGTGGATGGATGTTTGGCATTTTGCATAGATATCAGACCTTTGAATGCGAACATGGTTGTCAATACTAACTTTACCCCACCTAACATCAATGAGAAAATATTATTGTTGTTGAGAAGTAGTTAGTATTTTTCGAAAATTGATTTGAAAAATGTATACCACCATATCAAATTGCATGAAGATTCAAACCCTCTTACTTTTATCACTATGGAAGGCACTTATAAGTTAAAACATATGATGTTTAGCCTGCCTTCTGCAGCTACTGTATTCCAGAGGATGATGGATAACATTTTTTAATGGAACCCATAACATCTTGTAATTAAGTAACACAATTTGATACCCAAACATGCTTCAGACAGATTGTGGGAAGCTGGTCTTACCTTAGACAGGATAAGTGTAAGTTTTAGATTAACAAGGTGAGTACTTAGGCTATATCCCAATCTTGGAGAGGGCTAACCCAAATATTTGTTACGTGCCATCAAGCTGGTACCATCACCCACTGTTAGAGACCAATTGAGGTTGTTTATAGGTCCCAAAGAATATTATTCTAAAATGTATTGAGAGATTTGCTGATAATACAGAGTGGCTCAAATGTTGTTGAGAAAGGTTTGCGACTAAGTGTGGGGTGTTGAATAACAGAAGTGTTTTGATTCTATTAAAAATCAATACTGGTATTCTATCTCCAGTTAATACTAAGCTCAAATCGATACTTAGAGTGGATGACAGTGCTGCTGATTTATAAATGTGCTATATCAAATCCACAGAAAAAAGTGAAAAGTGCTGCGGAGTGGATGTGTGAAATGGATTTGGTAAATGGCTTCTCTTATTGGGTGTCTTGAAAAAGAGTGCTATGTCACCTTTGGTGAGACCCTTTGTCATGGTTTTGGGTGAAATGGCAATGTGTTGTGAGATATTGTTAATGAGTGGCAAAATGTTTGTACCACCAATTGGATTATGCCCACAGTTAATTAATCTTGCTCATGAAGGACAGTTGGAATAGACACTTAAAAAGAAGCAACTTAAATCAGTGTTATGGGGGTCTGGAATGGATGACCACGTTACCTCTTGGGTGGAGAATGTCAGAGTGTGCAAAGAGGGGAAACATAGTCTGAAATGGGCCATGTTGATGATCCTGGCTTAATGTGTGCATGGATTTCACTGGGACAATAAATGAGCTTTCAAATGGCATAAGGTCAATGGTTTTGGTGGATGTCCATTCAAAATGGTTGATTGTGAAATTCATGAGGAAATTACTACCAGAGTGACCGTCCATAGTTTAAAATGTATCTTCTCTGAGGAAGGATTTCTGTCTATAATTATCACAGATAGTGGAACACTGCTTACTTCAAATGAAATGCAAACTTTTCTTTGTCCTGTGGTGTTAACCAAAACAGAACATCACTTTGCAACCCACAGACCACTGGAAATGTTGGGTGGACTAATAGATTGGTTAAATGAATAATTCAATTGGTGCATATTGATAATCTGGGGAAAGATGCTACACAGAATACTGTCAAATGTATGTGTGGGAGAATCCTCGTTACAAACTTGTTTCCAACATGGTTTATGGAGTGAGAGTAAGATGGTGTGAAGGCAAGAGAATTTTGTTGGAGGAATGATTAGCGCAAAGTTGGTGAACGCTTAAGGTCAAGGCAGGGCGTTTGAAAGGAGGTCTGACCAAATTTAAAGGTCCTTTTAAACTCAGAGAAACTCATTGTTAATCAGTAGTCTTGGAAAATGGTCGGAGGTGGGATCAGGGAAGAATTGCACTATGAGCATATCAAAGATATAAACAGAGCATATATCAAAGAGGGGGAATATGTGAAGTGGAGAAAGAAAAGTGTAGTGGGCAGGAGAGCTCTTCTAGGATGGGTGTTTGTTGGACTTGGCCCTCCCTGCAGGATTACCCCAAAACTTGTTTTGCCTTCATCCCTCCTGTTTTTCTGAATTTGTTTTTGTTGGCATTAGGACACTCTGTGCACTTTACTTTTACCACTGTTAACAATTGCTAATGTGCTTGCCCTCTCTCTTAAACATAGTAAAATTGGCTTACATCCGATTGCCAGATTTAATTTACTTATGAGTCCCTAATATATGGTACTATATGCATACCTTGCCTGTAAATTAAAAGCTACTAGTGGACCTGCAGTACTCACTGTGCCGCACACTAAAATAGCACTTTAAAGCATGTTTGAGGTTTGCCAGTGCTGCAAGTATTGCTGTTTTAAAGTGCCAATTCATCCTGACAAAAATAAACGTTTGCCAGGCCTGAACCTTCCTTTTTAATACATATAAGTATCCACATGGTAGGTATTAAACAGCCCATTGGGTAGTGTGCAGTGTATTTAAAAAGTGGGACATTTGTTTCACTTGTCCTGGTAGAGAAAAACTTCTGAAGTCGTTTTTCACCACTTTAAGGCATACCTCTCCCCTTCATTACATTTAGTAAATGCTAACGATTAATTGGGAACATGTAGAAATGTCATGTTTAGACTCAATGAATTGTAATTTAAAACCCTCTTTAGAGCGCTGCATTTTCTTGCACAAAACATTTAAGGCCTTCTAGGAGTTTCCAGCTGCTGGGGCCTGTTAATGGCTCTCCCATTAAGAATGAGTTTTGGGCCCAGATTGTGAACAGTAGGGTAGAAGGGTGGGCCATCCTGCCAGGATGGTTGGGGTGAGCTGTTCCTTGCTTCACTTTCATTTCAAAGGGGTTGCCTCCAGCACACATAAAGGAACCTGACACTACTCTTTTGCCACCCCAGACATCTTTGAGACTTTGCAGGGGAAGGAAAGAGCTTTCCAGAGACAGAGTTGTATGTATGTGTAGCTAAGAAATTCTGCCAATTCAAAGGATGGCACCGGGTATAACTATTGGACCTTCTGATCCAATCTTCACACTTCTTGACCTGCCGAAATTACAGTGGAAGGACTGCCTTGTTCCGCAGAGGACTGCCCTGCTGCTTAAGGTTTGCCGTGTTCCCCAAAAAACTGTCCTGCAGCTTGAGGAATGCTTTTTCTCCAGAGGATTGTAGTGCTGTTTGAGGCCTGCCTTACTTTCCAGAGGACTGCCCTGCTGCTTGAAGCTTGACACGTTCAACTGAGGCCTGTCCTGATGTTTGATGCTGGCCTTGTTTTTTGGATGATTGCCATGCTTCTTGATGCTTGCCTTGTTCCCCAGAGCACTTCTCTGCTGCTTGAGGCCTGCCCTGCTGTCTGTGAAGGAAGACTGGACTTGCTCCCTTCATACACGGCTACCTGAGTGACTCCAAAGGTCAGTTGGCTGACCTCCTGATTTGGGTGACAGGGACACTACAAGGAGCCCTGCTATCCTCTGATAGAGTGAGTCCCTGATCCTCCAAGAGATGCCTCCACAGGTCCTGGACCCTTGGCTGGCATCAGAATGCACTCCCCTACAAGAAAAAGCGAAATCCTGAAGTTCTGGACTCTTCACACCAGACACTGAGTAGGTACTTTTTCAGCAGGACTAACACAGTCCCTGTATCCATTCCGCTCTCCATCTTTTTCAAGGCAATATGGGAATATAAACTTGATGTAATCCGGTATGGATACTTCGAAGGCCAACTTCTAGTGATTTGTATCCGGGCAGCAGTAACACGTATTACTGTGTGTGCAGACTTTTGTCAGGTCGCATACTTATCAAGGTTTTGCCTCCTCTGTAAAATATTGGTTCTACAATACTGTTTTTTTTAAAGAACGATATTCATGGTCCTTAGAACATAACCGGATGTGGGTTGGCCCATTAAGATATCTATAAAGGGTCGTAATATCAGCAGGTCACACGTTCCAACAGGGAAGTTACTATCGTCACTCGCGCTATTTCGCAGAGTGAGTCTGAGTGCCCGGACTCACTGCACGGTCTAAATTTATGTCTAGACTCAATTATTCTGCTTGAGACGAATCATTATACGTTGGCCTTCGAAGTATCCATACCGTATTACATCAAGTTTATAGTCCCACGTTGCCTTGAAAAAGTCTAAAAGTAGATGAAACCTGTGTTGGCTAAATCGTGTGCTGGGAATTTTTGGGAAAAAACAATAAAGAGTTTATTAAAATCAACAGTTGACATCTTTGGACTGCTTCCATGTTCTGTAAACCTGTGGTCTCATTAGACTGTTCATGTGAATTCCTGCCAAGGATTACATTTGAAACGAGACCTTTGTTCACTATTTATTCAATACTGTATTGGGATCATTATACGTATTAATGGGTGTGCTGTAACAGCTTTTTTCTTTGGACCTTCTGTGACAAATTGAAGTTGGTCTTTGAGACCCTAATCATTCAAATTAATTGAGCTGAGATACAATAAGTGGCCAATGGTGTGCAAGGGGAAATACCTAACTGTGAAATGGGGAAAGATGCAGAGCAATTAAATGTTAAAATCTTTCTCACCAAGAGGATGATTATAGGCGATGCTGTGCATTTTGTATCAAAAATAAAAATACATTTAACCATAAATGAAAAAATGTATCCAAAACAACGGTGACAAGGAAGGCAAGGCAGGGTAGGTTGGTGAAACGTCAATTACAGACTCTGCAATTGCACATTTGGATGTCATATCTACCATACCACTTGCTTCAAACAAGGGTTCCCTGTCTACACAAATGAAACCTTACCCCTAGGTCAGGGAAGTTACACAATGGAAAAAACAACCTAGGCGGAAGTCTTAAAGTGCCTACACAATGGTTACAAGACAAAAACAAGGAAGGTGGGGGGAGGGGGGGGGAAAGAAGGTGGGGCCGCAGTTTCCAATAAAAATTATACTACTTATATATATACTAAATAGATTTTATTTTTAAACAAAACAGTATAAAAATGCATATATTTCAATACAAAGTAAAAATGCAATTAATAAACAAGACAACGTAATAAAAAACACATATAGATTTCTTTTTGCAAATTCCAAAAGGTGGTGTGTCAAGTTGAGTGTCAACGCGTTTCGGCGTCCAGCGCCTTTATCAAGACAAAGAAACACTCCCTATAGCTGAAAGCAGCTCAGAATTGACTTGCGAAGCTGGTAGTTTCTATAAGATTCGTTTAAAATGATGAAAGGAATCTACTCTCTATATAGTATTCATCTGTTATGCGTCATTGATCTATTTATTCTTTATTTTGATCCAACACTTTGACTCAGTGCTTAGTTATTCGATAAACCTGATATGTAAAAACAATGTGACGCCACCTCCACGGGATGTAGCGATTCAAAATGGGTTTAAAAATGGAGTCTCTCTGTTGCACCCAAAATAATTAATTTCCTGTCTTCGAGTGGCAACGGATAAGTGCTCCTCGAGTTGTTAAGATTTAATACAATAGCAGCGTTGTTCTGCTCACGTTCCAAAAGAGGTCAGTACTTGTAAGCAGAAGGGGCTTCTGAGGCGTCGTCTTAATGTTGACAGACGCTGTGCGAGTTGAGGAATATTCTCGCTTTATTTTTTTTAAAAGCGTCGTCTCGTAGTTGGCGAACACTAAGGCGCGGGTCTTCAGATTCTTTCGATGTTTTCTCGAATTGAAGCGCGTGGAGGCGGTAGTCTCTGTAAAACGGGTATCCGGAATGCATTCCGGATACCTGTACTGACCTCTTTTGGAACGTGAGCAGAACAACGCTGCTATTGTATTAAATCTTAACAACTCGAGGAGCACTTATCCGTTGCCACTCGAAGACAGGAAATTAATTATTTTGGGTGCAACAGAGAGACTCCATTTTTAAACCCATTTTGAATCGCTACATCCCGTGGAGGCGGCGTCACATTGTTTTTACATATCAGGTTTATCGAATAACTAAGCACTGAGTCAAAGTGTTGGATCAAAATAAAGAATAAATAGATCAATGACGCATAACAGATGAATACTATATAGAGAGTAGATTCCTTTCATCATTTTAAACGAATCTTATAGAAACTACCAGCTTCGCAAGTCAATTCTGAGCTGCTTTCAGCTATAGGGAGTGTTTCTTTGTCTTGATAAAGGCGCTGGACGCCGAAACGCGTTGACACTCAACTTGACACACCACCTTTTGGAATTTGCAAAAAGAAATCTATATGTGTTTTTTATTACGTTGTCTTGTTTATTAATTGCATTTTTACTTTGTATTGAAATATATGCATTTTTATACTGTTTTGTTTAAAAATAAAATCTATTTAGTATATATATAAGTAGTATAATTTTTATTGGAAACTGCGGCCCCACCTTCTTTCCCCCCCCCCCACCTTCCTTGTTTTTGTCTGGTAACCATTGTGTAGGCACTTTAAGACTTCCGCCTAGGTTGTTTTTTCCATTATATCTACCATACCATTAATGAAGGACAGTCTTCAGTCAATTGACAGGTGGATTTACATATTGACATTAAGATTAGACCAAAGTAAGGAGTGCCTATACAAGCATGGAGCACAGATGGATGATGCCAACACTGGAGCAGTGGGTATGCCTGAATTCACGGCTATAGGGAGGGTAGTACTGTTTGTTGAGAGCCTGTCATCAGACCTTGTTAGAGCAAAATACATTCTCAGACTTGCTTGATGTTGAGCATGTCTGTAGATTGCTAGCACAGAAGCCACCTCCAGGGGACCCCCATGCCTCATAATGCAAGATTTGTGAATTAGAAGAGTCATGATACAGTGCTCTGTGTGCCAGAGAAAAGGGCATACTACGGTAAGAAGATGGTGAGGTGGCATTGGTTCCAGACTTTACTGCTAATATTCAGGAGCCTCAAAGTACCTTCACATAGGTCAAGCAGGCACGATGATTCACTGAGGTACAGTCACTTACGTTCTTCACTCAACCGGAGGCTGCTCTTTTATTCTTAGAAAAACAAATACGGGAATAGAAAATATGGTGGGGCACTGACCACTTCCCAAGTGGCCCAGATGAAACATGTATGCATGAGATTATAAGTGACATTGATTGAAGCCCTTGCTCTGATACGTGCTGTATTTACACCTAATTTACAGTTATATGTTTTGCAAACGGCCTGCTCATTTTACTCCTGGTTTACATGATTCACAATGCTGGTTAGATTATTGCCTCTTAGCTAAAGAGATAACACATTGGACTTCTCAAATAGTATCACTTCTAAATACACTCTTGGGCCACTCCCCTCTCCTCCTGATGATGGAGATTACCATACTTCAAGATCAGGAGGTTTCCTTTGATGGCCCTACTTAACAGTTATTTTGTGAAGAAATGTGTTCAGCGATTGTTGAGTTCTGTGCAAAAAATATAGCATCTGTCTGGAAAGCATTGAAGGTGTCCATAAGGGGCATAGTAATATCGAAGCACTTTGGGGTATTAAGTTTCATTAGGACTCAACTTAAAAAGCAAGAGGTGGTGTTAGCAAGACTGTGGGAAGCACAGGTCAGCCTGCATTAGCAGAGATAGTCCACTGGTGATACATAGAGAGATGGCTGAGCCTGAAGTACATTTTCTAGACAAGGATTCCCTGGCACGTAGGCATGTGGAAGAAAAGCATCTCAGCAAAACATTAATTAGCCTAGCTACTGCAATCACAAGGGGAGACCAACAGGAAGGTAACAAAGTTGCAGGAATGTATTAACTTTTAGACAAACTTACTCTTAATTAGCTACTGACAGCATCAATGGGTGTCTTAATGTAGTGGCCCTGGCTTGGGTCATTGATGAATAACGTGAATCACATATAATCTTATGTTATGTTAAGAACATTCTAGAGCATGTTGTAGTATTCTGGGTTTAGTGTTTATGTTACTGCTCTTCTCTGCTCCAAGCTACTCAGCCAGTGTGAGTGTTCCAGGTTAGAATGTGAGTGTGATTGACATGGATAGAATGCTTGTGTGACTGGTATGAGGTTGGCAGTTGGAGTATGGGCTGAGTAGCTAGGAGGCTGCTCCTGGTGGGGCTGCTTGTTCCAGCTTGATTCTTCTTGTAAACTTATTTATGGCTTAATAAACCTACTTCAAATCTCAACTACAACTGCCTCGGCTACATCATTGCATGTATGTATGGACCTACATACTACACATGTGTTACCTCAAGGGGTGTTGTGGCACTGAAAAGGCAGCAGGGCAGCTGCAGGAGAAGTAGTATTAGAAGAGCCAGGTCTTGAGTTTCTTGGGGGAAATGATGGTTTGTGATTTGTTAAGGTTCAGAGGTGGCATGTCCCAAATGTTGAGTGTTAGAAAGAGAAAGAGTGGTCTTCCAGATGTAGGCTGCGTATACTGAAGACCACTAGGAGACTAGGAGTAGACTATCTGAGAAGGTGGAAAGGAAGTTTGTGGGTGGAAATAGGGTCTGAGTTATAGTGGCCCCGTCATTTAATTTGCTCTGTGTGCAAAACAGAGTCCCTTGAACATCGAGAGTTTCTTTATTAGGAGCCACTGTAGGATTTTAAGATGTGAAGAAATGGAACAAGAGGAATAACGTTTAGGATAGGGGCAAGTAAAAGGGCTGAGTTTTGGACTTCTTGAAGATGTTGTGTACAATAATGCATCTAACGGTTGAGAAAATGTACCTAGCTATAGACAGCTTTGCTGGCAGTAAAGCCACAGGGTTTGATTACCTGGTGGCAATATTTTGCATAGAATATGAAGCCCAATTGACAAAACTGTTATGAGACAATAATTAACTAGAAAAGGTTATTGAAGTGAGGTTGAATTCCACTGTTGGACAAGCAATCGGGTATTGTTTCCAGTTATGACACAGCACATAACCTGAGGACTCTGTCCAACATTTTACACCAGATCAAACCAAAGTTGGAGACAATCTCTGTGTTTCTTGATGTTGAGAATGTTTTTGACTCCTTCAAATGACCACTCTTTATGTCAATCAATCAAAATTTCTTTATATCCCAATTTTTTGGTTGCATATAAAGTACAAAGTATTATCGATTTCATCAAACATAAGTTCTGTAATAAAAGGTACTTTCCATCTAAATATGATAAAAACAAATATAGTTAAAAACAGAATCCATTTAAAATGCTGAAAACATATCATCAACTTTAACTGATCCCTAAAAGTGCAAATGTGGACTGAGTTCTGCTCAGCCTTAGGGCTGACCCCAATAAAATACCACACAAACTGATCCCCAAGCATTTAGATGAAATAAGTGATACCGACATTGTCTAAAGTTTTGTCTCCGTATAAGAGGCAAAATGAATTTTCTCCTAGGCTCATAATAAAATTAACAAAAGAAAAACAGATGAAGATCCCATTGTGAGGATGAACCATCACATGGGCTTGGGGGTAAATCATGTAATGAGTACCTGTTACCTGGGTTCCCCAGCTTCAAAGGAATATAATTTAGTTGGAACCTTACTAATATAAAGCAGTATTGTAAGTTGGGAATCTGTGCCAAAGAAGAATGCATAACCAGGGGGATGGAGGGGAACAATTTGTAAAGATTCACTAAAGGTTTCAGATGATGGGCCTACCTTCTTTCCTGCATAGCTTTCAAGCAGAAGGCATCCTTCAGCTTTGGTTTAGTAATCAGCCTACAGCTGGTTGGATTTTCATAGAGTTCCAGAAAGCCCAGTGCTCCTAAAGTGGTTTTTACATAGTGCAGCCATTTAATTGGATCAACATGATATAACTTTAGGCAATCACTCAAAATGTTTTGCTTTAATGTTACAGACTCTCTTCTCCAAATGGAGTGCCTCAATATAATTGGTGCTAAGCATATCATTTCACAAAAGAATGAGGCCCCAAATTCAGTGTGCCTGTTGTAATTGGAGCACGACAGTGGCAGGGAGAGTAATCTTTTGTAAAACCATCCTCAGCACACTGCAGAGTATCGACATTAGCTGTTTCCCAAATTCCTGCCCCATACGTGACCACTGATAATGCCTTGGCCTTATACACCTTCAGGATTTCTGGGATTTGTTTAGACCCTAATTTTATAACAAAGCTGAAGATGGCACTTAAGCTTTTTACAAAGTATAGGCCTGTCTTTGCTAACATGCTGTTCCATGTTAGGTTTTCATCAAAACAAATCCCAAAATACAGAAAGTTAGGGACAACCTCCAACCTGCGTGCTTTAATGTAAAATGATAGTCGTTTCTTTAACCGCTGTCCTCCCACTAATATTTGTATTTTCGCCTCATTCACTTTGAGGTAAGGGCGAGCGGTGAGCTCTGCTCCACCGGCGAAGTTTGCAGATTTAGGGCCAGATGTAGGTAAATCACATTTACCGATTTTGAAATACCGAATATTACTGAATCGGTATTTCAAAATCGGTAAATGGGATGTAGGTACCAACATCTGGATTTTTTACCGATACCTTAAAACTCGGTATTTACCGATTCGGTAAATACCGAATCAGTATTTGCTATTGAATCCTATGGACCTTGAAGCCCATAGGATTCAATGCAAATACCGATTCGGTATTTACCGAATCGGTAAATACCGAATTTGTCAAGGGTGCAGGGGGTGTCACTTTGACACCCTCTAGCACCCCCAAAACGGGCATGTGTGCAATGTGGCACACAGACATGCCCTAAGGGCACGTCTGTCTGTCACATGGCACATGTGTACATGCACAGATGTGCATGTACACAGGAATCGGTATTTTACCATGGATTTGTATTCCATGGTAAAATACCGATTCTGAAAGCCATGTTCCAATGGAAAATTGGCTACCCACATATCAATCTAGCATTTTCAGTAATTTTACCGAATCTGTAAATATTACCGATTCGGTAAATTTACCGATTCGGTAATAATAACGATTCGGTAAAATTCCCGAATATGTGCACCTACATCTCCATAGCCCTTTACCGATCGGAAACGGCCGAAAATCGGTATTTTCATCCGATTCCGATCGGTAAAGGGCTACCTACATCTGGCCCCTAGTAACTCCGCACTCAGTATGGAGTGCAAAGTTTTCCAAAACTCTGCCTACGCAGCGTGGTGCAGTTTACTGGTGAAGTGGGAGACTTAACTTCCTCCCAGATCGGTGTCCTCTGTCCTGCTCCTGCTGCTGTAACTGGCTCCACTACTTCTGCTGCTCCAGGAGAATTACAGGAAGAACTACAGTGTGCATGGCATACTGCGTGAAGGCATGCCTGATCTAAAGGTCAGGCATACCTTAATACAGTACGCCATGAGCACTGCAGTTCTTCCTGTAATTCTCCCGGACCAGTGGATGTGGAGCCAGGCCCTGCAACAGGAGCAGGACAGAGGACACCGATCTGAGAGGAATGTCAGTCTCTTTAGAACTTTACTTAGACTATGCAAGAGGGGGCCGGGGCTGTAGCGGGAGGGGGTTCGGGGTCCAGGGCTTTAGCGGGAGGAGGGGCGGGTCTGGAGCTTTTCGGGAGGGAGGCTGTGAGGCTGGAGCATTAGCAGGGGTGCGGGGTGGGGGAGGGGCAATGGGCACTCTTCCAGGCCATGGAACTCCACAGAATGTCATCGAGTTTTCTAGTAACTCTGCGGAGTACCACTACGAGAGCTCTGCCAACCTCTGCTCTGAAGTCCATTTGCTTCATGAAACTAATGTAGGCATCATTTAGGGTCTGAAATGCTCTGCCCATCCTTACAGTTAAGACTGCATCATAAGCGTGTAGAAGGATGGGAAGAGGAGTGGCATGTATGTGTGGAATAGCCCTTGAAGATCCTATAAGTGTGGCCTCCACCCCGTTAGTATAAACCGAGAACAGAAAAGGGACAAGGACTCATTATGGCAATATGGGAAAGAATGAGCTTTGGTAGATATATTTCAGCACTTAATAAGTAAATATATAGCCACCCGACAGATAGGATCAAATTTAATGATTGCCTTTCCGGTCCATTTCTGATAAATAGGGGCAAGTAAAAGGGCTACCTTCTATACCCATGCTGTTGTCTCAGCATTTGAACTACAAGTTCAGGGAATGCCAATCACTTAGGGGAACATCATTACTAACTATAAGGCTTTTGGAGTGCTTATTAGACCTGGCTGAAATTTAATTTATGCTGACACAATTAGTGTAATTTCTGGAATTTCACGTTACGCTTCTTAAATTTAAGCCATTAGAGCACATCACATAATTCAGTGCATTCATGGAAAAAATTTACTGCAAATGCATACGTTTTGAAGAAGACAAAGAAACAGCACAACACAAGCATCTGTTGTGGTCTTTTTGTTTTTTTGCACTTGTTTTTACGCAAATTATGTCCTTGCACCAAACACAATGTCAGTACTCATTTCATGCTAAAATATAGAGCTAAATTACAGAGTTCTTATAACGTTTCCTAAATTTCACATAATTATGCAGAAACAAATTATGCAAATTTGCACACCCCTAGTCATTACATGTGAACAATATTCTGCTATTTGTAAAGAACCCATCATTGAATCTAACACCACTCATAAGTATGATTATATAATTTGAGTGGTTCTCTGGAATTACAATTGGAAAAATACCTTCCCCTTGACCCAGGCGAGTAAGCCATCAAAGAAGGAAATTCTGATATTCAGGTGCAATATCTCTGTGAAATACTTGGAGCCTCAAGTAAACCAAGATAGCAATACTGTCCTGTAAGATAACCATGGCCCTGCTAATGACACTCCTAAGAGCTAAGTTAACAAATGGATAAAAGTACACTTGTTACTTGCAGGCACAGCTTCTTTGATAAAAAATGTGGTCCTCGGAGAGCGGCGCACAATGCAAAACAAGATGGCCGCCTAGCGCGGAGTTCCGTCCCATGACGGAAGATGCTGGTGATTTCTGTGGTTCCAGCCCTCATTTACACCTGAAACGGTGCTCTACAGACATCGGAAGACACCCTGCACATCCTGTGGGCATTAGCATGGCTTTTTTCCGCTATTATTTGGAGATATTCTAAAGAAACATATCTCCTAATTTTCGGCCTCCAATTTGTATTTCCTGCCATGGTGTTTTTCTCATCAAATGCAAAACGCCTGAAGAAAACCTCAAAATAAATATACCTACCATGTTTTTTCTGACAGAAGGCATGGTTTGTTTAGCATTTTATCTGATTTTTTTTCAACCAGCTAACTTTTGAAGTAGTCTAATTTGGGCATTTCTACGCAAGTAATATTTTTAACTCTTATCTTCTGCCTTTTTATTCTTGAAGCGCAATTCACAGCAAAGTTTCTATATACTGAAACGTTATACTCCTGGTTCTCTACAATTTTCTGGTTCTTCATCTGCCCTTTACTTATGGGAAGGAGTAAGAAATTACTGTTTATCAATAAAAAGTCTTCTCATATTGCTTCCTCAATACAAAGTACCGGCAAGATGGCACAATCTAATTCTTCTAGACAAGTGGTTTCTCCAACGTCTTCAATTAAAATGCAGCCTCCTTCCTCTGCCATGAAACGTCATAAACAGGACCCTCCTTCTCCGACGAAGTCTGTCTCTCCAGTATCCTTGTACACTCTGTTGGATAAAATACGTGCCCTACATCCATTTATTGAGGAAACAAATTCTCGTCTGCAAACTTTGGACCCTAAATGGACTTCTATGGATTCTCATATTTCTATGGCAAAACAACATGTTGGAGAGTTACATGACCTGTCTGTCAAGGTTGTTACCTAAGAGAAGGAGTTCCTCCTGTTAAAGAAATCTGCCGAAGATCTTGCGAATAGAAACAGACTAATTAATCCTCGATTATATGGTCTTACGGAAGGCTTGGAGGGTGACGATCCTGTTCATTTCTTCACCACCTTCCTCCCTAAGCTTCTGGACCTCCATTCATCTACAAACCTAAGTATCCAGTGGGCTCATAAATTGGGTCCTTGTTTGACTTCTACGTCAGCTCCTTCGAAACCAAGGGGTGTAGTTTTTCTCTTTTCGAAATGTATTGACCTCCTACAAGTTTTAAACTCTGCTAAAGCCAAAAAACAACTTACATGGTCTGGTTCTAAATTATTCATCTCACAAGACGTTTCTTCAACAACTGCCAAACCTCGGAAGGATTTTCTTGATCTTCGTTCTGCTCTGCGCACAATGGGCGCAAGATATGGGTTATTTCATCCATGCTTATTTAAGGTCACTTTTCAAAACAAAACTTCCTCCTTTGAAGACCCAGTAGACTTGAGAAAATTCATTCCATCTCATTCCACAACTTCGATGGAAATCGCTGGTCCTTCTTCTGCAGCTTCGATACCTTGACTTATCTCTTTTTACTGTAACATGGTTGTTCTACGTAACTTCATTTGCTATTTTTTTCCCTTGCAGGTTGTCTACTGTTTGCTGATATCTGTTTGTTGATATCCGTTTTCATCTTCTCACAGGATTTGTCTTTGGAGTTTCCTTGTGTATCCATTTCGTGCTCATTTTATACACCTCCCTGTTGTGGTTTGTGCCTCCTGTTTGGGTATGCCGTCTTTACTTGTGTGTCGCCACTCCTTGTCATTTTTCTTCTAGTTCCCCCCTAAAGGTACATTTTGCAGTCATCATTCCCTTTTCTGTACCCTCATTGTTATTATATATTTCTTTTCCTTCAATGGTTGATATGTACTGTCTTTTCTTATTATCGTTTCTATTAGTCCTACTTTTCCCCCCTTTCTCCTCTTTACTATCTTCCTTTTCTCTATTTTTCTTACCTGTTTCGATTTTTTATTTTTCCTTGTTTATTACTGTTGATCGTGTTGTTTTATATATTGTTCAATTAATCTTCATTCACGGTTATTTCCCGGAATACAAAAGGTTTTATTAACCCCGTTAAAAGACGGAGAATACTTTCTCATCTAGCCTCCTATGATCCAGACTTAGTCCTTTTACAGGATACTCACTTGACAGAAGTAGAGGCTTTGAAGCTCAAACAGAGTTGGGTTGGTTTAGTTCTTGTTTCTCCTACCTCTAACAAGAAACATGGTGTCATTATCCTCTGTCACAAAAAGTTAAATTGGTCTGTTGTTTCTCAAGAGATAGATTTGGAAGGTAGATGGTTATTAGTTCAGCTACTTATTAATAATATGTTATTGACTGTTTTTAATGTTTATGGCCAGAGTCAACCTGACTTTTCCTTTTGGCCTCACATTATGAAAAAATGTATCCGATGTAAAGATGATTTTTTTATTTTAGGAGGTGATTGTAACCAAATTGTAGATCCATTTATAGATCATAAATCCCAGGTTTGTTTTATTCCCCATAAAACTCACAAATAATTCCACAACACCATTTCTCAGTCACACCTTATTGATGCTTGGCTTTTCTGCAACCCATATGTAACAGAATTCTCTTTTTTCTCCCCCCTCACGGCTCCCTTACACGATTAAACTACATTTTCCTCTCTAAACATTTATCTAAAAATCTTATTTCCTCCTCAATTGAACCTATTGTGATTTCTCATCATGTCCCGGTGATTGCTGATTTTGTTTTGCTCCAACCGCTGCCCAGATCTTCTCGATGGAGATTCAATAATTTCCTCTTACAGGATCATAATTTTTCCGCTTTCTTCACATCTTCTGCTGAGGAACTTTTTCTCTTGAATCAAGATCCCAATTCTTCTCTGTTGGACTTGGCCCTTTTGGCAGGTTCACCCTGAAACTTTTTGCGTTCTCCTAGCCTATTTCTTTAATCTGGTATTGGTGATTTTAGGCCTCGGTGGTCCAGTGTAAAGTGTGTGCGCTCTCTGTGTATGTGTGGTGAGATGGGCCTGCCCTCCCATAGGAATGCATTGGGGATATGTGTGTCCATGGTAATTCCTGGTATGAGAGGAGTGCAGGGGCGAGTTTAGTATGTATGAACTTGTGAGACTAAATGCTGCACAATGGTGTGCGCAGATTTATGGTGACTGGTGGAGAAACGCCACTTCTAGAAGTTGGCATTCCTGTGTAGTGTGTGTGTCTGCCTGCCTGATGTGAATTGCATGTCTGGCTTCTGATTGACAGGAGCTGAGAGGTGTGGGTGGCTCCAGGAGACAGGGGGAGTCTGCCCAGTGGTGAATAGGGAGATCTGCATGTAGATGGGAAGGACGAGTTACACCTGGGACCAGAATAGGACTGTGCCTTCCATCCACAATGCCGGCTTCGCCCCCTGTGGCGCGTCTAATCCCTGAGCCCCCACTTGACAAAGGAGAGCGGAGCTGAGCAAAACAAATGCTCCAACGCTCCTCTGAAACAGTTGCATCTGGTTCCCCCATGCCCTGCACCTTTACACAAAGGGAGTTGCTAATATAAATATAGGGGCTGTGTCCCCATGACAATGTGGAGTTCTTGGTTGCTGTTCCTGCTGGGGCGTGCTGCTGCTGGGGTGCAGTGGGAGCTGCCACGAGGGCTTGCCTCCCTAGCCCTGCCTTGCCCCGGGATGCCTCAAGGACTTGTAGGGACCTTTTACTTCATTTCTTGATCCCTACTAGGGACTTTGGTCTAAGCGCCTGGTGAGTGCTTTGTTTCATTTACTACAAGAGCGCTCCTGTTTTCCCCCCTGCAGCGCTGGGTTGCGATCGTCTGTGAGGGAATCCCGATGTAGGGATTCCCCCGCTTGTGATGACTTCATAGCGGGTGCCCACCCCGCGTCATGGCCGCATCTGTTTTATTAGATTGAGTACGGGTGCCCACCCCACGTTGTCCGCCCTGGAGGGTGCCCACAAAGCGTTGTGTGGTTTTAGGAAGAGGGAGCCTACCCCTCATTGCCACCAAGAACCGAGATCACCACTGCGGCCCAAGCCGCAGCAAAAGCAGAAGTCAGGCAACATTGTGCATGGCGGCGGGCGGGACTTCCGGTTTTGCAGAGGTAGTCCCACGCACGCACCCGCAGCTTGAGGAGATGTCTGGAGCCCCGTAGGCTCCATGCCGAAGCTGCGGTCCCATGAGAGGGACCGGGCGAAGAGCGGAGTGCTGGCCCTGGGAGCCCCCGAGAGGAGACCAGAGCAGAAAAGAGCAGAGAGGTCCTGCACCACAGAGCCGGTGAGTAATGGCTCTTTTGCGTTTTGTTGTCCGTTTGAGGCACAGTCTGAGCGGTCCCGCCAAGAAAGCGGCCCGCTCCCACGTTGCTGGCATGATTGCTGACAGAGGGCCCAGAGGGGCCCGTGCCTTCTCATTGGGCAAGTTTATTTTCAGAGCCCCGGGTGGCTCCAACGAAGGCGGGCATGTTCTATCTAGAGCGTCAGTGCGCTACAACGTTTGGCATCATGTACTTCCAGAGCCGTGTGGCTTCAACGTGGGATATATTTGTTTAAAAGACCCAGTGGGGGGCCAAAGGGCACCGCATGTTAGGGCCCTCGTTTGATTTACAGCTGCCCCGTTTTGCTAAGAGGGCAGCTGCCACATTTTTACAGCTATGTTGTTTGGAGAGCCCGTGTGCTTCAGCGAGGGGGCCAGTGTGATTTAAAAGCCTCTTCTCCCTACTCAAAGCTGTGCCGCAGCGCGGGCAGCTGCAACCGTGGCCAATTGTTCTAAGGGAACATTGAAAGCCCAAGCCTCATTTTTATATTCCCAGCTGCCCAGCAAGTAATGAGCAACTGCCCCGTTTAGGTTATTATTTCTTCAGGGGCATGTTGAATTAGGAGTGAGATGCACTCCTTTGCCCCTGACATTCACAGCTGTGCAGCACTTAGTGCCAGCTGCAACATTTAGGCCGGCGCAGAGTGCGCACCCTTGACTTTGGCTGCTTTGGCAGCGAGCCCTGACTTTTGGACATAGGGCATTTGAGCCCTTTTGAGATGGCCAGTTGGCCAGGGGGACTGTTGAGTTTATAGGGCGCCAGGCCCTAATGTGATTAATGTGGTGCTAGGAAATGTGATTCATGTAGTATGATTTATTTAGGCACCCTGTTTGCTACATTTAAGTGTGTTTTTTATGATTATGTGGTTGTTTTGCATAATGTGTTCATGCTAGTGAGTTTGGCGCAGAATGTATTTCACGCCTAATGTGATACTGTGCATAATGTAGTTTATGTTACAGGCTGATGCTAAGTACAGTGGTTACCAGTGATTACTGGTTGTACGTTTATGATATGTTTTACTTTTACTACGTTAACTCTGTGATGGGTCTGACAGTGATCCAGTGGGCCCTGCCAGGTGTATATAATCCCTTGTAGATATGACCTAGTGCCAGGTGGCACAATGTATATTATGAGATTACTATTCTAATGTGTTATAAGAATACAAAGGCTATTTTTGATATAACCTTGTGTGGAGTTCCTTTTGTAGTGTGCCTAGGATGTTGTTGCTGTGTGCGTGCGCAAATGCTTTACACATGGCCTCCGGGAGCCTGACTGCTCATGCGAAGCTACCAAGGGGGTGAGCAGGGTTTATCTTTGGTGTGTAACTCCATTGCCCTGACTAGAGTGGTGGTTTCTGCCTGGCTTCGGCGCAAGCCTTATCCAACCAGAAACCCCATTTCTAACATTCTCCTTCATTGATATGGGACGCTTTAAACAAACAGAAGCTCCAGCACTCCATTCAATATCAAAACATGTCACAAGTAACAAAATTCCAGATCCAATCAGCAGGTCTTGTGTACATTTTCTTTATTCAAATCTTCTTTAAAAGGAAACTACCCTAGCCAAGGACTTCTTCAGGGCTACAAATAAGTGTATATGACAAATATATTATATTTACAATAATATTTACAGACAGATATAGTTTTTAAAAGAAATTCTATTTAGAATTTTAATTTTCATTGCTTCAATATGAAATAATTTCATATCCAATTGTATATATTTAATTGATGCAAAAGAAAAATAAATACATTTTATAAGTTCCAATTATATAAAAAGGTAATACAATACCCCTAATACACACTATTAAACCACAACCTGCTGAGAAAACAGACTTCTTAGTCACATTTGATTTAGAAATCCACATGAGGGTCAACTTTCTTTCTTGCAATTCATATGTTGCTAGAGCCATAATCTGTGCTTTCATTACTGACAAGAAAAAGATGGCTAAATGCGCAATTATTAATGCGAAATCTCCTACAATTCCATTGGTGTTGTATTAAACAATGAGAATATAACCAAGAGACATAAATTCATTTATATTCTCGATATTTCTACAAGACCAGACAAAAAATGCAACCATCATCACAAAATATTTTGACAATTTCATCCGCGCCATAGTGTAAAAAGATCTTGTGATACAGAAAACAGATCTTTTCCAGTGAAAAGATGCTACCCAAATAACAACTAAATTAACGCTTACCAAATATATTTTTTCAATAAATCTGTTCCTATTTTCGTCAATGACAAACTTGTAATAGGTCACTCCCTCCCAGAATAACCTACTATATAGTAAAAACTGGATAAAATGGAGCATATGTTAAAGTCACGGTCCTATATTAGGATTTGCATTGCTTAGATAGTTATATTTCTTTAGATGAACATACCTCAGTAGATTTCACGAGTTGTTTAAGTCCCTGATGTCAATATACCTATTTGTCAGGTATCTGGTTCCAGCATCCCTTATTAGTCGATGTGTGGTGTTTCACCTATCGCAATCTACATACTAAACCAAAAGAATAGGCAGCCTTTAGTTTTTAAATATCCTTATTCTAATAAAGCCAAGTTTAAAATGATTCATACCAATTCATGAAATAGTGTCAATTGCTCAAATATTTTGTTTTCATGAACGTAAGTCACCGACAGCTAACCGAAAATCTTAGTTTTTTTGTATCTTTATTCTACTAATACCAAGCTCAAAATAATTCAAGTTTTTACTATATAGGAGGTTGTTCTGGGAGGGAGGGACCTATCGCAAGTTTCAATATATTGATATGGGATGCGTTTAAGGCTTCTGCTCGTGGTTTCATTATCAATTGTGTCTCCAAGAAAAAGAAAAAATCCCTTGCTCAATATAAATCCTAGCTAATATTAAACGATTAGAACATCAATTCTATTCTTCCTCTTCTGACTCTAACCTAGATGAACTTATTTGTGCAATATTCGATTTCAACGAATTAACCACTGATAATGCTTGATCTATTCTCGTACGTAGTAGTGCCCGCTATTATGGTGGACCTAACAAAACTGGTAAGCTTTTGGCTAACTACCTTTAAGTTCGAAAATAACGTATGTTAATAGATTCTATTCAAACTCCAGAAGGAAAATATCTTTTTAAAGAGCAGGATATAGTTGGAGAATTTGTGAAATTTTATAATACCTTATA
This sequence comes from Lissotriton vulgaris, assembly GCF_964263255.1. Classification (NCBI taxonomy): domain Eukaryota; kingdom Metazoa; phylum Chordata; class Amphibia; order Caudata; family Salamandridae; genus Lissotriton; species Lissotriton vulgaris. The sequence goes on from NC_141689.1 coordinate 483,445,503, forward strand.
CATGACTGATGCACTGCCTCCTTTATGGACCGATTTCTTATGGGCAGGATATGCTCTGCCTTACAGGCACTCCTCCCCAGCTTTCCTATTGAACCTGACTCATTTGCTCGGCTCACCATGATAATAGAGAGCCCTGAGGGGGTTCATCTCATTTCTAAATTATACCGTGCATACTCTGTCGGTATTCCTGTCAACGAAGACAAGATTCGTAAAGCTTGGGAGGTGGACCTGGGACACCCTGTCCTTGATGAGCAATGGGATAAGTGCTGTGCAGTGACAAAAGACGTATCCCTGAACAGCCGCCACAAGTTAATCAATTTAAAATGTTTACACAGGATGTACATCACCTCAGCGAAGTCCCATAAGATAGACTCGAACAGATCCCACTTCTCCCTCACATGCGGGGCACCACAAGCAGACTTTGCCCACCTTGCTTGGAGCTGTAGCAAAATACAATCATACTGGGAGTCGGTACACAAGACATTGAGTGACATGGTAGATCTCACTCTCATCCTCACGCCTGAAGTGGCCTTATTGGGATATGTGATGAACATTCCGAAAGGCATACGGAAATTTGTCTCCCTTAGTTTGCTATTGGCGAAAAGAGAGATTGCCACACACTATGGCTTTAATACTGCCCCCACTTAAAAAAAATGGCTAAATAGTCTAACATATTGTAACATGAATAGCGAACTCTATGCTAGCACATTACCACATTCTTCACGTCCCAAAGACATTTGGGGTTCACTCAGGTATTACGTGACAGCGGATCATCAGGCGTCCGGGACACAACTCGAGCAAGGCAGAGTCCCTACCGGGTGGGGTAATAAATTGCTAAAGGAGTCATAAACTATATGTTGGTTCATTCTGATACAAGCCATTTGTTGTAATGTACTTTAATGTACTTTCTACTTTATGCACCCTCCCTACAGAAGTTCTCTCCCTGCTGCTCAGCCAGTGATGACATCAGATGGAATGTTGATTGTGTTGGTTTGGATGAGTATGTCAGTTGGTGTGGATGGGCTGAGCAGTGGAGAGCCTGCTCCTGGTGGGGCATTCCTATGGATCTAACTACAACTGGTCACCTGTAACTAAGAAGAGATCTAAAGAATAAAGTACAGATCTTATTACCTACTTTTCTTGGTCTTCGCATCATTCATCATTTTAACACTGGCGACGATTCAAAGAACCCATGGAGCTATCCTTGGACTGATTAGATTTTTAAAACTGAAGCAGATGAAGTAGCGTTTTTAATATGGATATAAAGACTCGGAACCAAAAGACTTATAGACTTCAAGTAAGTGGAGTGGATGAAACTAGGCACCCCTTATGCCCCACCAGTGACCCTGTCAACGGTCGCCCTTAACTAGATTGTGCCAGTTTCTGTATTCTTGCTGGTTTTGGAAAATGACTGACAGTCTATGTTATATTCTATCATATAACAGCTTTGAGGAATACTGCCCTTGCGTGCTAGAGCGTTTGTCTGAAGGTGCAAAATGACATTCCTATAATCTCTTTAAGGCAGTACATGTTGGATTTTCCTTTTTCCTGCCTGCCAACAGATTATTAAAAGACTGTGTACTGCGCCATGTGGCATGAGAGTTTGACCCCTGAACTACCGTTTTTTTGGAGACATGAAAATCAGGTGCATTTGACTCTATTTGCAAGAAGATGAAAGTCTTGTTGTGCCAAAAGACATCGCATCGGCCGAGGGTTGAACCAGTGTTTTGAGTCATTTCAATCGAGCGCTGTAAATGGGAAAAGTTTCAGGGTACAGTGAAGATTCTATTGCCCTGTTGTGAGTCATTCTACTGACTAAAGTGGACAGTGCTGGCCAATGCTAAGGAAGTAATTACGCTAGTGAATTCCTTTGGCAGCAACTACGTCTACCGGCAAGATCAGCAGACACCCGACTTACTGTGCTATTACTGCGCAACAGAGGGAGAGAGAGCAGCACTCGTGTGTGTTCCTGCGGCAGTTTGGCGCTGCAGTGGTTTTACATTGTTTTACATTGTGAGTGCTTTATTTGCGGTGCTGTGCTGTTTGGTGCCACGGAGAGAGAGTTAGCTGTGCACAGTACGACCGAGTGGCAATTAAGTGCTACAGAGAAAGACTTCATTTGCAACAGTTCTGTTGCGATATCGGAGCTGGTGATTATTCTACATATAAAAATTTAATGGTGTATGGCGAATTCCAACAGCTGTCCTAACTTTTAAAATTCAAAAGAGTACTCACTGTCTCACGAGCTACAGACGATCAGTCTTCTATGACGTTTGCATGCACTGCTGGTACACGTTGTCATGCAACAGCGATTGGAGAGCCACCCGGAGCAGCGTCTGCAGCGTGCCACCATTTTCTTCTGCGAGTACAGTTTTCCTCAGTTTGAATGTTCTCCGGTGGATTGACGGTCTTCTGGACAGTGAGGACAGTAGAAAATCGTTGAGAAACATAGGAGGGTTCTGGTGTGCCGCAGGTGATGAAATCTTCGGCAATAAACTTCTGGCCCGGCAAGTTAATTGACGTAGCTTTAAAATGATTTCGAAAACGAACTTGCTAAGATGGTGTTTTGACTAGTACAATCTTTTCTCATCTAAATGACTGTGAGGAAAGGACCTCGGGTGAGACGTCGCTCACCGCAGCTACATAATTGCTGTTTGCTTAATTTACTTCTGTCATTATATTTTTTGCTTGTTTCTATGATTTCCATTTTTCCATATTTAGGCCAGCACATGTCCTTGGTTTAAGAATACCCATAGTATCTGTTAGTGTGTTTTGGGGTTTAAGGTTACCCTAGATTGTCATGGGTTTAAGGATACCCTAGATTGTCTTTGGGTTATGGGACACCTATAATATGTCAGTTTTGGATTTATGGTTCCCAAAGGAAATTTTGACTGTATTCTGGGTTAAGGGTTACCCTCGTCTGATTTATGTATTGGACTGTGCGTTATTGTTACACACGTACAGTGTTTTTCGGACTGTGTGTTACGGGTGCACAGGTAGGAAGTTTACCTTTTGTGTAGCTTCTCCTACCTGGTTTTGCTGTTACCCTGTATGTGGTTAATGCCTCTAGTAGGTGTCTGGACTGTGCATTTTGGTTGTGCACGTTGAGTTTGGTGATTCTAATAATTCATTTGCTTTGGGCTTTAGCAGACCATAATAATGGTTGCTTTGGGTTAAAGGATACCCATATTGGTTTTTGAATATTTTTTGTTTTTTTTTTACCCTGTTTTGGTTTGGGACTGTGTCTAATTCCATCTCTTTTGGGTAGACCTGGTTCTTTCTTTGGTTTGTGCAGTTGGGGGGTTGTTGTGACCGTATTTTTGGCTCTATTTCTGAGTGATGGTGACTTTAAGCTTGCTACCATCCTGGATCTTTATTCTTGGCTTGTGTTGGTCCCTTTCAGGCCTTTTTCCAGACCTAGAAGCATAAACTAGAGGATAGCTGCTTTATATGATGATAGATCCCTTATTCTTGACTTTAATCCATCTATTGCCTATTGGCTTTGACATAATTATGTGTCCTTTCATCATCCTACCTATAGTAGAGGGTGGATCCTGTAGTCCTGACTTTATATTACATATTGGTATGGTTTGTGTATGTACTCTGACAGAGCTAAGTGTTATTTCATCCTTCTCAGGCCTACCAGGCCCAGAACTAGAGAGACTCCATTTTGCTTTCTGTCCCTGCAGACTGAGATGCTTGCAGGGTAAAGGTGATGTAGAAAGTGAGCCCATATTACTATCGATGCCCGGGCTGCTGGCGCAAGTCGCCTCTTAGTTCCCATTCTGAATAGTTACCAAATAAAGAGACGGGCGCTGGCAGTAGGACTCACAAGAACAGGATTTATTACTCATGAGGAGAGCCTGTCATTTCGGACACGAAACACAGTGCCTTTCGGGAGGTGCTCTAACAAGTTCTCTGAGACATCGCCTTTCATACCTTACAAAACATTCCTTATTACAATAACGACATTGTGAAACAAGGGAGAGACATCCCCATAATCTTCGTGTCAATCCCACCCCACATACATCCACAATAGAGGCCCTTAGCCTGCCGATAAGAGGAGGGGGCAATCACGCAGCTGAGTGTTCCGCCGATTCTTTGGATGTGTGCGCCTGATCGTACCCAGGGGGTGGGGAGGCCAGGATCAATAGTGGGTCCTTTGAAGAGGAGTGACTCCATACAATAAGGGGCAGTAAACAGTATCTCCCGGCTTAGGCGATGGCCTCGGACCTGTGTGGACAGTCAATCGCGGAGGGAGGGTTTACCAACAGAGGGGTTATTCATGAAAGGAAAGGAGGTGTTGGTCAGGCGCGGCCGTGACTCCCAAGGACAGGGTCATGCGGACTTGTGCATGTGAGGGAGGGGGCAGCCAGGGTGCGCGGAGGAAGAGGGTCATTTGAGAGTGGGGGGGGGGTGTTCAAATGCGCGCAGGAGGGAAGCCAGGGATTTCAATGAGCGGGCAAAGAGGCCATGGTGCCTAAAATGGCTGTCAGGTACATGCGGGCATGGGCCTTTGCTGCCGGAGTGATGCGGTCAACGTCTCATGACATTCATGGTGCGCACAGGGAGGGGAATGGGAAAAGACAAATGAACGCCGCTTATGTACATCAGTTTTGCGAATTTCCACAGTCGCCGCTTTTTACATAACAAAGTTCATTTCCTAATTGATGGGCATACATATAAACATGTGTGGTTGATGAAATAGCATTTGTCAATACTAACATATTGCATATAACCATGAACAGTCGATGCGATTGGCAGAATGCAGCACATAGGAAATTGCATTTGCAAACGTACTACATAGCATAAATGCTTCTGACTTTCTCAAAAAATGTGACCAATGAACATTTTGACCAAGTAGTTGAGGGAGGAATTCAGTCTAACAAGATCTCTTCGTCACAGTGTCTTTTTAGCAGTGAGCCATCACTGGTAGGCTCTAGTCCGTGTCCTTTTGTTGGCGCTGTTGAGCACCGGGGGTGGAGCTATAGGTCCAGCTCGGATTTAACCTTTCGCGTTGCAAGGTGCAGTCTGTCCTCTGCTGTTAGACCACAGTCCTGTTCCCTAACCAATCCTTTTAGTGGCGCCTTATGCTCGGCACCTATATTTCCGTGGCATAACCCCATTTCCACCTAAATGTTGGTCTTCCTTTCGGCAAAAAGTCACGTGGAAAAGAGGGTGTGTGGTTCAATAGTCGATGGGAGAGAGAGCGGAGTGGGGTCAGATTTCCTGGGACACACCAAAGGGACCAAGGGAGCAAAGGATAACAAGCAAGCAGGCCCATCAATCGGGCTCGAAAAGGGGGCCGGAGGCTTCAGGCACACGTGGGTTAGCGGACAAAGAGCTTCAGGACAGCCCTTTATCCTTTCGTCTACCGCGTTTGAGAGTGCTGCCTCGTCCCGTATCTTGTTGCGCTGCGGCTCCACCTTTGGTCGAGGTCGCATGTGTCTCATGATCTGCAGCCAGGCTGTGCGCCACGTCCGACCCTTCTCCTCCGATGATCGTATATCTTTGAATGGGTAAAAACAAGTTTTAGAGAACTGGCAGGAGAAGAGATTTTTACATTTGAATTCCACTCGCAATCCTAGCACCTGGGGGTTATGCTCATTGGTCATAGTCAGAAGTCTATTACCATGAAGTAAGTATGTGGGTATTTCTACTGTGTTCGCACCAAGTCTAATCGGCGTTCATTCATGACACATATGGACAGAGGTCAGACTCCTATCACTTGCGTATTTCATCAAAAACTCCAAAATTGGCAATATTCAGGGGAGACTCGTCCTTCTAACCCGAGCCTTAACAGTCTTACATTTCCCTTTAGAGTTGGCTAACTCTTTCAAGCAGAGCGGGGGTGCAATCATCGAAGGACAGTGTTAAACAGGGTTTTCTCGAGGGGCGACAGTTGGTCATGGTCATTAGTTATACATCGGGAACAGCAGCTGGGGTCAATCAAGTGGGACGGGGACGCTTCGGGCATTCGCGCTTGAGTGCAAAGGGGCGGGCAATCTGGGCATTGGGGGGTCAACCTGGACATTGGCGCTTGTCTCTAACGAACTGAAAATAGGGTGCCGTTGACATATAGTTCCCCTATTAAAGGCCAGATTAGGGGACCTTAGTCGTCTTACCTGTCCTTTCTTTCTTAGCCAATTCGAGTTCATTCATTTTGCAGAAAGGAGAGGTAGCAATATGGCAAGTTACAATCGTTTTAGTTTCTGTCAATTTCGCTGAACACCTTCGTGTTCAATAAGTATCCAAACAGACTGGTGCCAGCGGGGCACAATTTTACTACAAAAAGGAAGATGGAACAGGGGGACTCTCATAGAGAGTGAGAGTCGTCCGCAACCTAAATGAGCCATTCGGTACACGTACGACATGTAGGGAGAGAGGGAGAGAGAGAGAGATAGATAGAGAGGGAGAGAGAGAGAGAGAAAGAGAGACGTGTACGGGAATAGGTCATTTAGTGCGCTCACAACACAGAACAGCAGGGGTCAGGTAACAAAGAGACGCGAACAGAGGGGAGTCATAAACCCATACAGTACATGCACACAAACTCAGACGAAGGAAGACAGTACATGTATTACATACACAAGAGATTCACGACAAAACATAGAACAGTTATTGGCCAAAAAAGATCTCTTTTTGCATGCTGCGTATCTTTAATATCCTGTTTATCTACGGGCTGAGCTCTTTTTACCCTTTCCTCCTTTTTCCTTTCGCTTGCTATTTTTGCAAGCGTTCTCGATTGCTAATACTTACACCTCGGTCAGCCGGTCAGAAATTAACCTGGTCGGGCTATTGCCCACGGTTGGATCTTAAACCACTTTAGAGTTTCTTCTTTTGGTGAGAAGTTCTCCAGGCTGAGGCAACGGAGGGTATTGATCGGGAGAACAGTCGAACAGCTTGGTTATATCTATAAGAGTGCGAGAAGGAGGTGGTATATTTGAACATCAACAACATCCCTACTTTTCCAGACGGGTGGTGCCTAGGTAAACCTTACCCCAGAACTTTTCCTTGTCCTTTCTCTATCTAGTAAAACGTCATAGTTGCACTATCTGGCGTGCTGGTTCGAGTCAAATTCTGTCATACAGTACTAACCCGTCAAGTTTCTATGTCAGTCCATCCTCCCAGTCGCTATGTTCTAAGGAGGAACAGTCATATCTAAGTCTATGTCTTTCAAAACTCGTTAGCATAAGTACTATGCTCAGATCCCCTCCTACCCCTTTCGTCGGTCGTTCGATCATCACTCCTCCATACTTCAGCCGATGTTCAGGCGCAACCTGCAGAAGGGAGGGGAAAGAAGGGGGTGGGAGGCAGCATTCGGAACACATCAACGCGCATAAATCCGAAAATGTTTTTACCTACCACATACTCGACCTATCTCCACGGGGTGCATTCTCTACCATCTCGGCGTTTAAGCCCAGAGGGACCTGTAGTGTTTAGATAGATAGTCGTCGATGGTCTGTGTATCTACATGAATCACTTGATCGTGGCCTTTTCGGTCATGCGCAAGGGTGGTGGTCAAGTGGCATTTCTTTGGTATCGCTTAAGGGCGTCTAAAACACTTTCCCGGCTGCCTGTGACACATAATGTAGCTGCTAAGTATCGGGCCTTTTTAACCTTCAACCTTAATCATGCTGCATGTATTTTACTTATGTCGGTGACAGTAGCCATACATTTCGAAACTCATCAATACAAACGCTACGATTATATTTGCGTGTTCAAAAAAAAAAAACTTTAATGAAAATGTTGGCGCACAAATACGGGCCTACAACCCAGTGGGCCGGCTACGGAGCAGACTGGAACTGTGCATAAGAGGAACGAAGTCGGTGGCCATTCATTTCATAAAGTGCAGCAGTGCAATAAAATCGTATCGAGCTTTCTTAAGGGGCGAGTATAATACGTGTCAAGAATTCAAGCTTTCAATAATATCATCTCATTGTCCAACTATTTACTCAAGACCTAACGTTTATCAATTTATTGTCCAAATGCTCAATCAGTTCTTATTTTATACCAATTCATTGCTTCCAAACATAATTAGTACCCACCCTAAATCAGTTCACTGTCCCAGCACATAATCAATATCCATCTTATATCGCTTTCTTTTCCAAGCACATAATCATTATCCATCTTATCTACTTTTATTGTCCCAAAAAAACTGCATACATATCTTGGAGCATCAAGGCTGAGCAATCAGGGTGCAACAAGGAGTTTGGAAGTCTCATTTTGTATCGGCGCCATTTTGGGCGAGGTCAGGCAGGTCCCAGTAGAGTCGGAATGCTTCCACTGACTCGTGGTTGGACCAGAACCTCTTTTGGTAGTTCAAAAAGTTTTTCGCAATGGGGTAACAGACTAGCAATATGAACCATCAGTCAAAAAGTGGGGAGGGCGGCAACAATCTTTCCTACCGGGTCATTCTGGTGTTCCACCGGAACTGAACAAATCTGTATCTTTGCAGGATTTTAGTCATTTCCACACTGAGGCTGGCGCCGGCAGGAGTGCGCCGACGTCTCGTGGCTCCATCGGAGGACGGGGGCGGGGGGCGCCTCGTGGAGAGGTCGGCCCCCCCGGCTCTTTTAGAATCTTCAAGGTTGAGGAGCACAGGGCGTGGGCCCGTCCCGGGCAAAAAACCCGCTTTTTGATATGGACCCTCTTCAAGCAGGAGCGTTGGGGTGTCGCTGGAAGCCTCCACCTGGAGGGAGGTGGGGGAGGCTCGTTCGCGCCGCCTCCCCCTTCCAGCGACCCCGCGCCGTTCTTCGGCTCCAGCGCTTTGGTATGGCCGTGCCAGGCGATGAAGATGGGGGGGGTCGGAGGCAGCAAGACATCCACCCCCTTTTGTGGCGGGACTACCTGCAACTCTCAAGGGTTGTCACTGGCGGGACTACCTGCAACTTTCCAGGGTTGTCCAAGCCATAATTGAAAAGAAAGAAGTGTTGTTGCAGCCATTATAGCTGAAAGAAGCGCTGCCGACCTCGCCTTGGCTTCGGTCTTTGATGATGGCCGGATCAGGCAAGAGAGGGGGGGGGGGTCGGAGGCAGAGGCAAGACATCCCCCCCCCCGTGGCCTGTAGGGCAGCAGAAGAGGGGAAAAGGGGAGACCATTACGATTTTCGGGCCGTCCGCCCTACAGCCTCCCCTTCCGATGGCGGCCAGCCGAGCCCTGCTCTGCACGCATCGAGGCCTCGCCTTCCGGATGGGCGTAACCGCGGACCTGTTGCACTTCGGGAGCTTCCGGAATGGGGGTAGGTATCTATTGATTTGTATCTATTTCATGTTACCGTTATTTGGGCGTGGTGGGCAGTGAGGCAGACATGTTTGGAGCAGGAATAGGCAGTGGAGCCTAGCTACCTCGTGGCTGTCTTGCCGTCGAACTTTCGCCATTTTATATTTCTTATTACGAACTATTCCTAATGTTTCTTATTTTTTTTAAGTGAAGTCGAAAGCTCATCAGGGGGTTACTGACTTAGCCCGATTTCTTTTATTTTTCCTTCCTTTCCTTAGCGTGTTTCAAGCTAAAGTTTCTGTTAACAGGGTACGGTGATCACTTCATATTTTTATATGTCCTTTCATTAGGGGTACTCCTGGACGGACCAGATGAGTTACCTCCAATAAAGGGTCCGGGTGGAACTAGATTATCAATCAGTGGGGAGTGGGTAGGCCTGACGAATCATAAAGGGGCATAACCTACCCTTTACTACTTGCAAAGACTAGACAGAATATTTCTATTCCACGTTATTTGCAAACAGAAAATACCTCAAACGAACAATTCCTTGGACAACAATGCCCAGTCAATCAATCAATCAGTGGGGAGAAAAACAGGCATGACGGATTACAACGGGGACAAATGTCTGCATTACCTGCCCTTCGCTATCTGCAAAGGGAGACAGAATATTCCTATTCCTCTTGTTTGCAGACAGAGAATATCTCAAAGAGCAACAATCGATGAAAATCGATAACAAACAATCAGTGGGGAGAAAGGTAGGCATGACGAATCATAAAGGAGCATTACCTACCCTTCTGTTGGACAGGCCACATGAAGGGCCGCTCTCCCCCGGCCCAACCAGGCCTGAGTCCAGTCCCGCAAGTACCACACACCACCATTGCACGTCCTCCGTCCCCTCAGGGACCCCTGCCCTCGAGCATGTCGACCTCGTGGGTCCGATCCACTGCCGGCCCACGCGCCCAGCCTGGGGCGCCATCTTGGACACTCCACCACGAGGCCGCCTGGCCCCCGATCGACCTCAACCCTGGGCCTGGGCCGGCCTCAGACATTCCGGCACCACCCTCCACCCAGGAGGTGAGCGGGCTACTTGGCAAGTCAATAGGAGAAAGAGGTGCCGATGGCTCTCCCCCACCAAGTGCCGCTCGCCCATCGCCTCCCCGGGCGCTGGCTCCACCCCCCTGCTGGGTGTCTGGACTCCCTCATCCCGGACCTCCCGACCTCCAAGTGCGAGGGTCCGGACATCAAAGCACGCCAGCCCTATAACTGGGGCAGCTCCAGAGCAGGAAGGCAGTTGTATCTTGGAGTCGAGAGACGTAAAGAGGAACTCATCCTGGACGGACTACTGGCGCTGCCGTAGCTCTGTCTTGTGCACCATCGTCCTGCCTGTTGGCGCTGCCACAGCCGTCGTAATCTTCATCACCTTCATCGTCGTCGGGACCTGCTGGCGTGGCCGCGGACCGTTGTAACTGCCATCTTCACCGGGACCTGCAGGCTCCGCCGCGGACCGTCGTTTTCCTTCGTCCATCTCGGGACCTGCCTGGCTCCGCCGCGGCCCGATCATCTAGAACGCCGAGCTCGAGGATTGAGAGCTATTTTCCACTCGTTGGTAACAAAGACTGTCCCGCTACCCCTTTCCTAAACCAGAGACTAGAACCGAGGGGACCCCTGAGTCCAGACCTCCTTGTATCCATCATCGTAACCTAAGAATTGCATATAAAGTCTCGTTAACCTTCAACCTTGTGTGGTGTCCGTCTGTGGGGGGGAAGTTGCTTATCTGTACAGTCGTTGGAGACGGCTCTCCCTGGAGACCTCTCCCCGTAACCTCGGCCGACCCTCCCGGTCCGTCTAACATTGGTGGCCAGCGGCGCGATCCGAATCACCGCATAAACGTACAGAGAGTAGCTCACCCCACGACGAAGTCACAATGACCACGAAAGAGAGCGGATCAACCGAGAAATTCCAAATGGAGAAATTGGAGGAGTACAACCATCGTGAACTAAAACAATTCTGCATCGAACTGGGTATCGCTACCACCGGACTGAGTACCAAGGACGATTTTAAGCATGCCCTAGAATCTTGGGCAGAGACCGGGGCTGCCGGAACCCCTGATCAAAGCACCGTAGAAAAAACGACCACGGCCCCTGAAGGGCAAAGAACGGGTCTCTCGCAAGACGAGATCCAGGAAAGAGAAAGGACCCGACTACACGAACTAGAAATGGCCCGACTCAAAATGGACGTTGAACTTAAGTTGGCCGAACAAAAAATCAACTTAGAGCACCTGCGTCTCCGAGAAGAAAGAGAGGAGAAACAGAGACAAAGGGAGCTCGAGGAAAAGAAACTAGCATACGAACACGAACGGAACCTAGCCGAGATCAACCTACGCAAGCAGAATAAAGAAGCAGGGGTGCCCGAGCGACCCCCCACCTCCGGGGCCACAGACAAAAAGGTACACATCCCCAAGGATGTTGTCCGAGAATATTTCAGAGAGGACGACATCCAGCAATGGTTTAAAGCCTATGAAATCGCTATGACTGCACACCGGATCGATAGAAGCGACTGGGGAGCCGGTCTCTGGGGAAGATTCCTCAATGAGGGCCGCGACACCCTGCTACAGCTCCCGGACCACCAGATGACCTCCTACGACCATATGAAAGCGGCACTCCTCACCCGCTATGGTCTCACACCCGAGATGTACCGTCAGAGGTTCCGAGACTGCACCCGCATCCCGGGTACAACTTGGGTGGACTATGTAACATACTTTAGCCGAGCCTTCGAGGGCTGGATCCGAGGAAGCAACGTCACGACCTACGAGCAACTATTTAATCTAATGGTATGGGAGCATCTGTCGAACAATTGCTTCATTGAACTCCGCCAGCACCTCCTCGACAGCAAGTTAACGGATCCCCGGCAGCTCGCAGCCGAAGCTGACCGGTGGGAGATCACCAGAGTGGGCCGGAATGGGTCCTACGAACAGAACCGGAACAACAATGGTCAGCACCGACCCAGAGGAGGAGGAGGGGGCCAAGGGCGAGGAAGAGACAACGCCCCGGTCGCCCCCGCTACCAACACCACCCCCCCGGCCAACCGGGGCAGCACCCCAGCGCGACCGGGGTACAGAGCCAATGTCACGTGTCACCGATGTCAACGAGTCGGCCACTATGCGAACGACCCAAACTGCCCGCAGTACCAGAGCCCAAGACCCCGCCAAGTGGCCGCTGCAGCCCTAGGGGAAGAACAGATCTCCGAGGAACAGGAAGAATACGAACAAGAGCATCAAGAGTGGGAGCCAGCCGCCATGACTCTAGCCTGCTTAGGGGGGAAAGACATGGTCCCGCGGGTCCCCCTACCCGCTAACACCCAGAAGTACAGCCAATGGGTGAGCATCAATGGACGCCAGGCCGAAGCCCTTCGTGACACCGGGGCCAGTGTAACAGCCGTCCGCTGTCACCTGGTGGCCCCAGAACAGTATCTACCGAACATTCTCTGCCCTGTACGATCAGCCGATAACTCAGAAAGCCTGTGTCGGATGGCCTGCGTTCCCTTCGAATGGGGGGGGGTCTCCGGCATGTTGAAAGTAACGGTCCGAGACGATGCCCCCGTAGACTGCCTCCTGGGCAATGACCTGGAAAGCTCTCAGTGGGCCGCCGTGGAGCGAAAGGAACACCTGGGGATGTTGGGCGTCCCGGACTGGGCGTGCGTCACCACCCGTTCCATGGCCGCCCGTGCCAACCACCGACCAGAAGAACCCGAATGGCCGGCGCCACCGCCTCCGGTCGCCCCAGCCGAAAACACCGACCGTAACATTCCCTCCGAACCAGCTCAACCTACCGACCTCGCTAACCTCGACCAGTGGCCTCAAGAAGGTGGGCCCACGCAAGAACAATTTCGCCAAGAACAGAAGACCTGTCCCTCCCTCGAGGGACTCCGCCAGCAAGCGCTCGCCCAAAGCGCAGGGGATACCTCCGGAACTCATTGGGTCTACTGGGACAATGATCTGCTGTACAGCGAGCAAAGAATCGCCGAGCTGGGGAGCAACCGAGTACTAGTGGTACCCCTCCGTTTCAGAGACTTCCTGTTAAACCTGGCCCACGATGTCCCCCTGGCAGGACATCTGGGACAAGATAAAACCTACAGTCGCCTAGTGACCCACTTCTTCTGGCCCAAAATGAGGAACGATGTGCACCAGCATTGCCGATCTTGCCCCACGTGCCAAGCCAGTGGAAAGAGCGGCCGCAAACTAAAGGCCCCCCTGCAACCTTTTCCCGTGGTCACTACCCCGTTTGAGAGAGTCAGAATAGACATTGTGGGGCCCTTGGACCCACGCACAAAACAAGGCCATCGATTCATCTTGGTGCTAGTGGACCACGCCACCCGCTACCCTGAGGCTGTTCCCCTGCGAACTGTGACAGCCCCGGTAGTCGGCCGGGCCCTGATGGGGATCTTCTCCCGTGTGGGCTTCCCCCGAGAAGTCGTCAGCGACAGAGGCACGAACTTTATTTCCAAATACATGAAGTCCCTCTGGCAACAGTGCGGGGTTACCTACCGATTCACAACCCCCTATCACCCTCAAGGGAACGGACTCGTTGAGCGGTTCAACCGCACGCTAAAGGGAATGATCGGGGGGTTGGAAGAGCCCCTCCGTCGCCAGTGGGATGTGCTGCTGCCGTGCCTCCTCTTCGCGTATCGAGAGGTCCCCCAGAAATCCCTGGGCTTCAGCCCATTTGAACTGCTATATGGACACCCAGTGCGAGGGCCGCTCAGTCTCGTCAAAGAAGGCTGGGAGATGCCTCCGTTAAAGAACCCTCCAGATGTCTTCCGGTACCTCCTCACCCTCCGCAACCAGACCCGGCGGTTCAGAGAACTAGCGAAGGCCAACCTAGAGGCCAGTCAAGAGGACATGAAAAAATGGTATGACCAGAATGCCTCATCCATTGAATTCGAACCTGGCCAACAGGTATGGGTGATGTCCCCCACTGAGCCATGCGCCCTACAAGACAAATGGACGGGGCCCTTCAAAGTAATAGAGCGCAAGGGTCCTGCCACCTATCTCATCGACATGGAATCCTCCCGGAACCCTCTCCGGGTCCTCCACGCTAACAGACTAAAGCCCCACTTTGTGCGAACAGAGCTCAGCCTCCTGATGGCCACAGACACTGGGGTTGAAGAAGACTCCGAGCCTCTCCCTGACCTCCTACGGACTCAAGAGCAAGACGGCGCCGTGGATGGGGTCCGGCTCTCAGAGGCCCTCACCGGAGAACAACGCCAAGAGTGTCAAGCCCTCCTATCACAGTTCGCCAGCCTGTTCTCCCTCACCCCAGGTGTCACCTCCTGGTGTGTGCACGATGTGGACACCGGGGACAGCCCCCCTATCCGCCACCGGGCCTACCGCGTGCCAGACCGGGTACGGGCCTGCATCCAGGAAGAAATAGCCAAGATGCTCACGCTCGGGGTCATCGAGCCCTCAGACAGTCCCTGGGCCAGCCCTGTCGTACTGGTCCCCAAAGCAGCTGCCCCCGGCACCACACCAGAACTCCGGTTCTGCGTCGACTACCGGGGCTTGAATGCGGTCACCAGAACAGACGCGCATCCCATCCCCCGGGCAGATGAACTAGTCGACCGCATGGGAGCTGCCCGCTACCTCAGCATCTTCGACCTGACAGCAGGCTATTGGCAGATCGGCCTCACACCCCGGGCGCAAGAACGTTCTGCCTTCTCCACCCCCGATGGCCATTACCATTTCACGGTCATGCCCTTCGGCATGAAGAATGCCCCAGCAACATTCCAACGGCTCGTCAATCAGGTCCTGGCGGGGCTCGAAGGATTCAGCGCCGCCTACCTAGACGACATCGCTGTATACAGCCACCATTGGACCGAGCACCTCCACCACCTCCGAGCAGTGCTGCAAGCCCTTCAGCGAGCTGGCCTCACGATCAAGGCCAGCAAGTGTCAAATTGGGCAAGGGTCTGTAACCTACCTCGGACACCAGGTGGGAAGCGGCCTAGTGGCCCCTCTACAGCTGAAAATTGCCGCCATCCAGGCTTGGCAGCCCCCCATCACCCAAACCGAGGTACGAGCCTTCCTGGGCCTCACGGGCTATTACCGAAGGTTCGTGAAAGACTATGGTACCATAGTGGGGCCCCTCACAGAACTCACGTCAAAGAACCAGCCCAAGAAAGTCACCTGGACCCCAGAGTGTCAAACTGCATTTGAACAATTGAAGGCCGCCATGTGTTCCGCCCCTGTGCTCCAGGCCCCAGACTACAGCCGGGAGTTCGTCGTCCAGACGGACGCCTCCGACCAGGGCATTGGGGCAGTCCTGTCTCAAGTGAATACCGAAGGCCTTGATCAACCGGTGGCCTTCATCAGCCGGAGACTCCTACCACGGGAGCAACGCTGGAGCACCATAGAGAGGGAAGCCTTCGCTGTGGTATGGGCCCTCAAGAAGCTCCGGCCCTACCTTTTTGGCACCCACTTTCGGGTGCAGACCGACCACCGACCCCTGCAGTGGCTGATGCATATGCGGGGGGAGAACCCAAAGTTGCTACGCTGGTCCATCTCCTTGCAAGGTATGGACTTCACAGTCGAACACCGGCCTGGGCCAGATCACGCCAACGCGGATGGCCTGTCCCGGTTTTTCCGCCTCGACGAGGAGAGTCCCCAAGAGGATGGGTAACTCTCCCCGCCTTCAGCTGGGGGGGACGCATGTTGGACAGGCCACATGAAGGGCCGCTCTCCCCCGGCCCAACCAGGCCTGAGTCCAGTCCCGCAAGTACCACACACCACCATTGCACGTCCTCCGTCCCCTCAGGGACCCCTGCCCTCGAGCATGTCGACCTCGTGGGTCCGATCCACTGCCGGCCCACGCGCCCAGCCTGGGGCGCCATCTTGGACACTCCACCACGAGGCCGCCTGGCCCCCGATCGACCTCAACCCTGGGCCTGGGCCGGCCTCAGACATTCCGGCACCACCCTCCACCCAGGAGGTGAGCGGGCTACTTGGCAAGTCAATAGGAGAAAGAGGTGCCGATGGCTCTCCCCCACCAAGTGCCGCTCGCCCATCGCCTCCCCGGGCGCTGGCTCCACCCCCCTGCTGGGTGTCTGGACTCCCTCATCCCGGACCTCCCGACCTCCAAGTGCGAGGGTCCGGACATCAAAGCACGCCAGCCCTATAACTGGGGCAGCTCCAGAGCAGGAAGGCAGTTGTATCTTGGAGTCGAGAGACGTAAAGAGGAACTCATCCTGGACGGACTACTGGCGCTGCCGTAGCTCTCCGTGAATATTTAACAAGGACCCCCTGAGGATTCGGATACAAAAAGTTCCTAGGCCAGGGAAAATGAACCAATTGACAAAAAACAACCTAGGCAACCAGTACAATGTATTCAAAGACAAATGGCTACAAAAAGTTTAAGAAAATATATGTTTTTTTATTCTGAGTTTATATTTTAAAAAAAGATATACATGACATATAATACAATTCACAATGGACATCAATAAAATTTAATCCCGCAAAGGGGGAAAGTTAAAAAAGTTCATATACTAGTAACAGAATACATGAAAAATGGGTTAAAAAAGAACAAAACACAGAAAGTGGCTGATAGGGTCTCTACGCGCGTTTCGGCGAACCAGCGCCTTCTTCTGGAGTAGCCACACAAAGCTCTAAAACAAAATATTTATAAAAAACATTGCATTAGTTAAACATCCTTGAATCAATATGTATAAAACATATAACAATCTATATCAGAACATTGTAGCCAATAAGTCTTATTGCAGATCAATTATTTTATCTCTTTTCATTTCCTATTATATTTCATGAGTCCAGTCAGACATAGACATATATTGTGGGTAATACCCATTAAGACCAACTAATAAGATGATTGCGGAGGGAAGTACTTTCACAAAACCAACTGATTAACAGGATAAAACTAGAGAGACACTAGGGTGATATCCGTGTTTTAACCAAACAACTTTTTTATTGGAAGCCACATAATTATGGTGATTCATATTGATCCTGAACCATTTTTAATACAACCAACGTAGTTCAGATTTATAGCCATATGGTGATTCTATTTATATGTCAGGATATAGAGATTTCTATATGCCATAGATGATTAGAGAAACATTTTTAGTAGTAGACCCACATAATAGTTGATAATTAGTCATATTTCATCTCTACCTAATTTTTCAAGATATGCTCTGTACTGGGAATGCAATACGTTAACCCGCTTGATAGATGGTACTCACAAGTAATTTTCAGATTTTGCGTCACTGGTCAATAAGACGTACAGTCGATGTTTGAGATATTTTCTGATTGTTGATCTGTTCTTGATGCTTTTATTTATCGAAGGGAAGACAAAGATAGGATTCTTTTTAATTTTATGTAGCCAATATCAAGAGATTGAGTTTAGTGGGCGACTATTATTCAAATTACCTCGTATCGGTTGACTAAAGTCTGTAGCTCCCGCCTGCCGGATATATAATAAGGATATGTTTCTGAATTCTAGTGGGTTCCAATGGTCGAGTTATTTAAAAGATCTCCCTGCCTGTTCAGTATTATAGAGAGACAAAAAAGATTTTTTAAAAAATATTAGCTAAGTTGCTTGGTTGATCTCGATTATACTGATTTAAATATAAAGACAAGGGTTCGCATCTTACCCGAAATTTTTCGGCAGAGCTCTTTAAAATTGGTGATTTCTTTGAACAAAGAAAAGGATGTTCCTGTCGATATAAAGCATTATCTAATTTAAATATTTGAATGGTTACATGGATTTTGATTAGTGCATTCTCTTACTTTAATCCTAAAGAGGCTTACCTTGTTGTATAACAGGAATTATTTCCGCATAGTCAGTAGTTTATGTAACACCTAGGATATAAGGTGGTTCTTGTTTAAAAGATCTCCCTGCCTAGAACGGGAAATAATTTCAAGAAAATATCAGTTTCCTGTCTTGTTAGCATTGTAATATACCGATGTTGAAAAGTAATAATCGGGAAGTCTTACCCGAAAGTATCGGCAAGGCTCCTTGAAGATAATAGAAGGGAGCGCTCTTTCTATAAGGCAAAATAACGTATGGGGACAGATTAGTTTTAAGTAGATTGGGATTTATTTTAAACTTGAAATTGCGTAGAGGGATACATCCTGAAAAGCGTTGCCGGTAGGGGTATTGTTTACCTGTAGTTTACAGCAGAGCAGCAACAAGTCCGACGGCGGGATTCCCGAAAAGGATGTGTATTCGGCTGTAGCAGATCGCGTCCTAGTTTCGCGGGGATAGTTCGGTAAAGCGGATTGGTTTCCGCTTGGTATATATGGGGAATTTTGATTGGCTAAGCATCGACTCACCTGTGAGAGCCTGCTTTTTGTAGGAAATAGAGATAGGACTCTTCGTGCAAATGGACATAGAAGACCTATTCGACACGGGACAATCACTTTTGTAGTTTCTACCATATTCTATATATTTTTAAATTGCGTAAAGGCAATTTTGGATATATTCCTTGTTATGCTTTAAATATATATATTAGGTCTTTAGAGATAGAATGGTGGCTTTACTTGGGATTTTAGGGAACCTCGTTTGAGATGGAATTAATCAAAAAGAAGTGGACATAAACAATCTATGGAAGGCCGACTGTTTCTATCCGATGTATTTTGGTCATTAGGTAAAATACGTCAAGCTTCGCGTGTTCTAACAGTCTTATTATTTATTCTATATAGGTCAATTAGGGTTATTATTAAGAATCCTTTTCGGTCAATATGATCCTAACCTTATTTAATTAGCTTATTGTTGGATATAGGAAAAAGAGGGGATTACCGTACAGTGTGCTGTCTCCTATATTCTATTCCTTATTTTTTACCGAGTTTCTGGAATCTTTATAACCGAGTGAACAGCGATTTTTATAAAATTGCGTGCTCCCAAGGAATTTCACTGTTGAGACCTTTGTTAAAAGTATTAAAAACAAAAATCCAAAAGACTTCTCTTTTTTTGCGAATTGCTGTTCCTCCTTTCGATTCGGGGGTATGGATTTTCTCTAAGATTCTCCATGTGAAATCATTTTCGCTGTGGTTTTTCTCTATGAAGTGCTTCACCATTGGGGAGGCAAACTTCTTTGTCCTGATTGCCGAGCGATGCTCACTGAGACGTGTCTGTACCATACGAGATGTTTCTCCCACGTACCCTAGTGAACATGGGCACTGTATGTAGTAGATTACATTAGATGATCGACAATTAAACATCTCTTTGGCTTTTGTTTTGTGCTCATTATGAATGAATTCTTCTCCTCCTATAATATTACTGCAAGAAGAGCAAGAAGAACAGGGAAATGTACCTTTAAGAGGTTTGTTTGTCAGTATAGATCTCTGTAAAAGGCGTTCTGAGTTCAAGTTGTTAAATCTGGAATGAACTATATATTCCTTGATGTTTTTGTTTCGTTTATGGGCGAACAAGGGTTTGATCAGTTTTTGTTCAGTGGTACAGTTACTGTTTAGAATATGCCAATTGGAGTTGATAATTTGTTTAACTTTATTGTTTAATGTCGAATGTTTTGTAATGCATACTAATTGGTTGTTAATCTTGGGAGATTTTGTTCTTAGTAAGCTATCGCGGTCATAATATCTTGCTCGTTTATAGGAGCTTCTTATTAGTCTATGGGGGTAACCTCTTTCTAGGAATTTGCTTCTCATTATTACGGCCTGTTTGTCAAAATCTGCTAAATCTGTGCAGTTTCTTCTTACTCTCAAGAATTGAGAAAAAGGAATACTATCTTTTTGTGTTGTAGGGTGGAAACTGTGATAATGCAAAAGGGTATTCCTGGCGGTGGGTTTAACGTGAAGATTTACTTTCAGGGTGCCATTATCATTCCTTATTTCAATATCAAGGAATTCCACATGCTCACTGCTAATATTGCTAGTGAAACGTAGATTCGTATTGGCTTCATTGATCCATTTGATAAATTCATCTAGAGATTCCCTCCCATCGGTCCAGATAAAAAAGATGTCATCAATATATCTGGACCAATGGGAGACAGATTCAAAAAAGGGGGCGATCTCATTATGGATAAATTCATCTTCAAAGGCGGCCATAAAAATATTGGCTATAGATGGGGCCACAGAAGCACCCATACTCACGCCTTTGATTTGGCGGTATAGATGGTCACCAAATTCAAAGATGTTTTCTGTTAATACAATCTTTAGGCATTGTAATAAAAATGTTTTGGGACAGGGGATATTGTGGAGGTCAATAAACCATTCTGTTGTTCGTATTGCATCTATTATGGGGATGTTGCTATATAAGGACTCTACGTCCATCGTAACTAGCAGATCTGTATTACAATTAAAGGCTAATCCTTCTGTTTTACTTATCATATCTCCTGTATCTCGTATGTATGAAGGAATTTTCGGAACATAGGGGCGTAGATAGTTATCCACAAACTTAGATAGTGGTTCAGTTGCAGTGCCGATTGTCGAAACAATAGGCCGGTATGGAGGGTTATTCGGATTCTTGTGAATCTTAGGGAGTCCGTATATACAGGCAGTTTTTCGATCATTTTGATTCAAAAAATCATACTCTTTATTATTAATAAAGCCGTTTTCTAAAGCACCAGTCGTGAGAGAGAAAATTTTCTTTGACAAATTTGGAGTAGAATAGGAGTTAATTTGTTTATAGAAGGTTGTGTCATCCAGCATACTAAGCATATTCTTTTCATATTCCGTTGTATCAATGATAACTATCCCACCTCCTTTGTCACAACTCTTGAAAGTGAGGTCTTTGTTGGATGAAAGAGATAGTAGAGCTTTATGTTCTTCTCTTTCTAGGTTATATATTGGTTTGGGGATAAATTTGAGGGCTTGATGCAGTTTCTTCAGGACAACAAATTCAAAAGTCGCTACTTCAGGTCCTACCTGGTCTAGTGATGGGCTGAAGGTAGATGGTAGACAAAGTGGTTTGACCAAAGGTTGTTCTTCCTCTATGCTTATATTGGAGAAAAATCTTTTAAGACGAATTTTACGGAAAAAGGAGATTATATCACAATACAATTCAAACAAGTTAGCATAAGAATGAGGGACATATGATAAACCTTTGGAAAGTAGTTTAATGCTGTGGCTATCTAGATCATGTTTGGAGAGATTAAAGATTGGAATCACATTCCGGGTTTCCAATACTGTCTGTTCCGTGTTTCGCGGATGAATTGTGGTTCTGTCTGGTGTTGATGATGTTGGGGCTGGTAATTGCCCCTCGGTTGGCCCTGGAAATGAACTCTGGGGCGTCCCCGATGCCCCCCTCGATTCCCTAAAAAAGGGGGCTGTCTTCGGTTACCTCTATTTTGTGTTTGATTGTAGCTGGGATCTGGGTCGTAATACCCATCAACACTTTCATTCTCTGAATCAGATGTTTCTGAGAATGTGTTGACACGTTGTTGTTGCGGTTGTTGATCTCGTGTTTCCGTATTATAATGATTCTGCTGATAGAAATCCGGTTTGAGATATGGATATGTATTTTCAATTGTTGCAAAATGTTTATCCTTAAGTAGTTTGTCATTTTTTCTCTTATCTAGATAATTTTTAAAGGACTCAAGTTCCTTGTTGCACTCTTCGATCTTTTTGATAGCATCATCTATATTACCCATCTTTTTAAGTTTTTCTTCTAGATTTTCTACCTCTGTTCTAACTTCTGTAGCTAGTTCTTTTGCCATTTCCACTATCAGCATCATTAAGTCTCTTGAACAACGGCTTGCGATTCTGCTCCATTTGTCTAAGAAAGCTTTAGAGTGGATAAAAAGGCCAGGAATATTTCTAACTCTTAATCCCATCGGAATGATGCCAAGCCTTAAGTATGCTAGCTGTCTTGTGCACCATCGTCCTGCCTGTTGGCGCTGCCACAGCCGTCGTAATCTTCATCACCTTCATCGTCGTCGGGACCTGCTGGCGTGGCCGCGGACCGTTGTAACTGCCATCTTCACCGGGACCTGCAGGCTCCGCCGCGGACCGTCGTTTTCCTTCGTCCATCTCGGGACCTGCCTGGCTCCGCCGCGGCCCGATCATCTAGAACGCCGAGCTCGAGGATTGAGAGCTATTTTCCACTCGTTGGTAACAAAGACTGTCCCGCTACCCCTTTCCTAAACCAGAGACTAGAACCGAGGGGACCCCTGAGTCCAGACCTCCTTGTATCCATCATCGTAACCTAAGAATTGCATATAAAGTCTCGTTAACCTTCAACCTTGTGTGGTGTCCGTCTGTGGGGGGGAAGTTGCTTATCTGTACAGTCGTTGGAGACGGCTCTCCCTGGAGACCTCTCCCCGTAACCTCGGCCGACCCTCCCGGTCCGTCTAACACCTTCTCTATCTGCAAAGAGAGACGAACGTTCCTATTCGCCGCTGTTTGCAAACAGAGAATGTCTCGTTCTCAAGAAGAGAACCAATATTTCAAGTAGCAACCAAAGCTAAATGAACCAATAAACAAACAATATCAGTATTTAAATACCGATTCCAATACAATCAATCAAACAATCAGATGGATAAAACCATCCTACCAATCAGGCGTAAAAACGCCCTACTTAATCTTACCCGGACCGGACCATGCGGACAGTTCTTCGTCTTCCCCCTCCAGCGCCCGATCGTTCTCTTACTCTATGCAGCATTCCTGTGGGATTCCAGTCAGGACAATAGGTCACTCGAGAGAGGTCCGTTCAGAATCGGTAAAGTTCATTCAATCGGCAGCCGGACGAGGGCCCTCTCAAGGCAGGTATACTCCAATCATTTAGATGTTCACCTCATCGTCTGGATCTCTCTTACTGGACCTTATGTCACTGATGGACCCCGCGTTGGGACACCAATTGTAGAAAGTGAGCCCATATTACTATCGATGCCCGGGCTGCTGGCGCAAGTCTCCTCTTAGTTCCCATTCTGAATAGTTACCAAATAAAGAGACGGGCGCTGGCAGTAGGACTCACAAGAACAGGATTTATTACTCATGAGGAGAGCCTGTCATTTCGGACACGAAACACAGTGTCTTTCGGGAGGTGCTCTAACAAGTTCTCTGAGAAATCGCCTTTTATACCTTACAAAACATTCCTTATTACAATAACGACATTGTGAAACAAGGGAGAGACATCCCCATAATCTTCGTGTCAATCCCACCCCACATACATCCACAATAGAGGCCCTTAGCCTGCCGATAAGAGGAGGGGGCAATCACGCAGCTGAGTGTTCCGCCGATTCTTTGGATGTGTGCGCCTGATCGTACCCAGGGGGTGGGGAGGCCAGGATCAATAGTGGGTCCTTTGAAGAGGAGTGACTCCATACAATAAGGGGCAGTAAACAGTATCTCCCGGCTTAGGCGATGGCCTCGGACCTGTGTGGACAGTCAATCGCGGAGGGAGGGTTTACCAACAGAGGGGTTATTCATGAAAGGAAAGGAGGTGTTGGTCAGGCGCGGCCGTGACTCCCAAGGACAGTGTCATGCGGACTTGTGCATGTGAGGGAGGGGGCAGCCAGGGTGCGCGGAGGAAGAGGGTCATTTGAGAGTGGGGGGGGGTGTTCAAATGCGCGCAGGAGGGAAGCCGGGGATTTCAATGAGCGGGCAAAGAGGCCATGGTGCCTAAAATGGCTGTCAGGTACATGCGGGCATGGGCCTTTGCTGGCGGAGTGATGCGGTCAACGTCTCATGACATTCATGGTGCGCACAGGGAGGAGAATGGGAAAAGACAAATGAACGCCGCTTATGTACATCAGTTTTGTGAATTTCCACAGTGATGTTTTAGTTATGAGGTGTTGTTCGCTAGGGAAAAACCAGCAGAGACTGGTTCTTATCGGAGGAATGTGTTTGTCTCTTGGGCCTAGACGTAACATGCAGATGGTCACTGCAGGCTGCGCAAGAGGCCTCGGAGCTGGCACAGGAATTCGGTGGGAGGCAGCCCTCTGTTGGAACTTTCCATGAGGAGAGAGCATTCCATATTAGTGAAGTGCAGAGGCGGAGTCGGTCAGAAGGAGTTGAGTTGGAGCAGAGGAGAGAAGAAGACAGTCGATGCTTGGAACAGAGAGAAGTCAGTTAGTCAGTTTGTCAGTGAGACAGTTGGAGCCAGAGAGAGAAGAAGATGCTTGGAACAGAGAGAAGACAGACAGACAGTCAGTGAGCTGGAACCAGAGAGAGAAGTCAGAAGCAGTTGTGAGCAGATGGTGTTTTGAACAGAGAGATGTGAGATGATGTTTGGAACTGAAGGAAGCAGTCAGAAGCAGTTACTTGTCAGAAGGAGTTGTGATCAGCTGGAGTCTGAAGTGATGCCTTTTGGAAGAGACTGAAGTTATATCATGGATTAGTCTGTGGGAGCAGCTGGAGTGAATTGGACATTGGAGCTGAGATAATCAGACAGAGTGAAGAAGCTAGTGGAGCGAACGGTTATCAGAGCGGCAGAAAATATTAGGCTGAAGCTGGAAGGTGGAGAGAGTTCGTGGGGGAGAGGAATCCAGTACAGAGTGATTAGCGCAGATGCGTGTATCTGAGACGAGCTAAGGCACAGACGAGAGAGGAACCCAGATGACAGCTAGAGCAAGACTTCATACTAACCAGGTGATATCCTTCCTGTTATATAGTTTGCTTTACATTTAAACATTAACCTTGTCCCTATTGTGTTGCTAATCCTTTTTCTTTCAGCGGTGTGCAGTCTATTTACAGTCCCTGTTAGCTACATGTGGATGTGTTATGGTAATAAAGCTTTACAGAGACCCCGCAGATCTGTGTATGTGTCTATTCCCCTTTTACTTTTCAGGCTATGTGTTATAGTATAGTGTTATATTGTTATTGTTATTGTAATAAATGAACCCCAGTTGTTAGTGAACCAGTGTGCATGTGTTATTCTTATGATAAAGCTAACCTTTCTTCTAACCAGATGCTGTATAGAAACTGATGGATCAAAAGGAAGGAGGAGCGCTTAAATCAGGGAATAACTTTTGCATATAGTGTACCTCTTGTTTTTACAGTAAAAATAACCTTTTCTTCTAGTCAGGTGTCATTGCACGAACGGAAGCGACCCCCGATCAGGTAAGTGGTACTTGAATAATTAGGGAGAGAGGAGCCCTTGAACTAGAGGATAAGTTGTATACCGTGTAATTCGGCCATTCCATAATATTATTGTACCTCTAGTGAATAGTGAGAGAAACTTCCCAACATAGAGAGAGAGAGCTGAAGGTATTCATAGGAAAGTGATCGTTGTGGTAAGGCGGCGTTAATGAGAACACCAGGGGGGATACTGGTGTGGATACCCACAGGATTGTGGCTTGTGATGTAAGTAAGAGAGCACCAGGGGGGATACTGGTGTTTATACCCACAAGATTGTGGCTTGTAAGGAAATAGAGAGGGCATCAGGGGGGATACTGATGTCTGTACCCACAGGATTGTGGCTTGAGCGAGCACTGGTTGCAGTCAGTGTGTAATGGTAAATAATCAGAACTGCCCTAGGGTAGATTAGTCTGGGCCCATGTGCTCGCGAGACTATATTGTGTGAGTGTGGTGTAGGGCATGGACGTCCTTAGTAATCAGTGAGTATTCCTAGTAATCCCTATAGATTTAGTGGTGTTTCTGATGATATGAGCTTGTATATTGATAATTCCCCATCCTCAGGTAGGTACCCAGGTGTCTGGATAGATGGGTCCTGAGGAGGGAGGTGGTTGCGTTTCGGCTGGGTTGGTGGTGCTCTGATGAGCTGATTCTACCTGGTCCGAAAATCCGGTCGTTACAGGGTTGTAGATCCCTCTTCTGCCACTGTTTTGTGCCTTAGTTTGTGGTACATCTGGCTACTCATTATTGTGCCCATGGTTTGGGACTTGGGTTTTGTGGATAGTTTCCACTGGTCTTGAAATATGTTTTAATTAACTTGCTTTCTTTTTGTTTGTGATCATTATGAAGGGGAGATGGGTGTAGTATTTGAGTTCTCATCCATTTTCCTTTGTCCTCATTTGTATGTTTGGCGACTTTCATGCATTTGTTGTTGTGATCACTTTAGCATGGGGATTATGTATATTGTTTCTTATTATTGCATCCTCTTTTGTCGTAACGTGTGTTTTTTCATCTTCACATGTTTTGTTTGTTTTCTATCATTATAAAGGGGGGGATGTGTTGTAATGTACTTTAATGTACTTTCTACTTTATGCACCCTCCCTACAGAAGTTCTCTCCCTGCTGCTCAGCCAGTGATGACATCAGATGGAATGTTGATTGTGTTGGTTTGGATGAGTATGTCAGTTGGTGTGGATGGGCGGAGCAGTGGAGAGCTGCTCCTGGTGGGGCATTCCTATGGATCTAACTACATCTGGTCACCTGTAACTATGAAGAGATCTAAAGAATAAAGTACAGATCTTATTACCTACTTCACCTGGTCTACGCTTCATTCATCATTTTAACACCATTGTAACCGATTTCAATTGCATGGTCTGGGTATTTTATATTCTGCATAGAAGGGGGGGTTGCATTGTAGCTCTCCATGTGTATGGCTTGATCAGAACCTTGGGGCTGACGTTTCCACAGGATGATGTAATTTGGCTTTACTCCTATTGATTAAATGATTATTTTTATGCTACAGTAGATATGACAGTGAGCACTCAGGTTGTTTTTGATATTTGATACTTGATATTTGATATTTATGTGTATTTATAGAGCGCAGACATTCGCTCCGGAAGGAGCATCTTGGCGCTAAGATAGCGTGCGACGAGTACGTGAAAAATGGAAAAAGATGAAAAAAAGATGAAGAAGCTGAAACTAGATGGCTGCCAATACTGAGGCGTCTGATTGTTGGTACACCCATGTCTTTAGAAGTTTTCTGAAGGTGCTCTCCTTGTCCGTCAATCTAAGATTGACCGGTAGAGTGTTCCATGCCCTGGCTGCCAGGACGGTAAAGGTTTTCCCACCCCTGGTTTTGTACTTAAATCTTGGAATGGTGATAAGATTTTTGCCAGAGGATCTCAGACATCGCGGGGGGTGGTAGCGTGTAAAGCGCTTTGCAAGGTAAAGGGGCCCTGAGTTTTTCATAACTCTGAAGACGGTAAGAAGGAGTTTAAAGAAGATCCTTTTGTGTAATGGTAGCCAGTGGAGAGTGTTTAGCGCCATGGAGGCTGATGACCTTCTAGGAAGTCCCAGCACCAATCGAGCAGCTGCGTGTTGTATGCTCTGCAGCTTTTTGAGGGTGGACTTTTTCACTCCCGCCATTAAACCATTACAGTAATCAAGTCGGGAGAGTATTAGAGCTACCGCGACTGATTTTCGGGCTGCAATGGGGAGGAGGTCAAAGAATTTCTTTAGGGACTTAATAAGTCCAAAACAGCGTCCAGCCGTGATCCTGACGTGTTCGTCAAAAGAGAGGGATGAGTCGAATTGCACGCCTAGGTTCCGTGCTGAAGGTACGGCGCAGGGAGGGGCCTCAGATCCTATGGGCCACCAGTCCTTCGGACAGAAGGATAGATCTTTACTCAGCGGTATGATTTCAGTTTTGGCGCTATTACATCTTAAATGATTTTTGTTTAGCCACTGGAAAACATCAGAAAGACAATTTTGGAAACGCAACTCTGCGTTCGTACACTTTTTGTCGATCGTGACGACAAGTTGTGTGTCGTCAGCGTATGACGTGACAAGGATCCCATGAGATTCTATCACAGCGAGGAGGGGGGCCATATAGATGTTAAAAAAGAGAGGACTTAATATGGACCCCTGGGGGACTCCTAATGTTATAGGTTTCTCGCTGGATAGGTAGGGACCCAGGGACACAGTTTGGGACCTATTAGATAGGAAAGATGTAACCCATGCCAGAACTGTGTCTGTCACGCCAATCTCTCGCAGTCTGTTGATAAGGATGACGTGCGAGATGGTGTCGAACGCTGCTGTTAGGTCAAGCAGGATGAGGACATCCTGCCTGCCCTCATCTTGCAGAAACTTGATGGAATCAGCTAGTTCTATAAGGGCTGTTTCGGTGGAATGACCGGAACGAAAACCCGACTGCTGCGGATGCAGGATGTTACCAATCTCAACAAAAGTTTTTAGCTCTTCATATACTAGTTGTTCCGTGATCTTACCAAGGACGGGAAGTAATGAAATGGGGCGCATGTTGGTCAGGTCGGTGGGGGATTTGTTTGGCTTCTTCATCAGAGGCTTCACTATGGCCTTCTTCCAGTCATTAGGCACTATCCCGGACTCGAGATTCATTGATGATGATGTTGATATAAGGGTTAACTGTATCAATCAAATGGTGCAGGATGCTGGGAGGGCAGGGGTCAGTAGGAGCTCCTGATTTGCATGCCAGAATTGCCTTGCGTGTTTGTTGAATGGAGACAGGTTTGAAGTTAGAAAGAGGGGGATAATTGTCTGTTTCCGCGTGAGATGTGGTCAGAGGAGAAGGGAAGTCTTTCTGAATATTAACAATTTTCTCTACGAAAAAGTCTGCGATTTGATTGCACAGGCTTGCAGAGGGGGGGATTTCGAGCGTGAGAGTTTTGGGATGGGTGAAGGACTTAACTATCCTAAAGATAGTTTTTTGTTTTTGATGGGCCTCATTTATGGCTTTAGTAAAGTGTTCCTTTTTAGCCGTTTTTATGTTGGAGAGATATAGTTTCCTTTGTTGGACATAAAGTGCCCTTGTGGCATCATCATACGTTTTTCTCCATTTTCTTTCTAGTCTTCTACATGGAAGATGACTGTCGGAGAGGGCCTGGGTAAACCAAGGTGCGTTAGGTTTTCTTTTATGCTGTTTCACATGTTGGTTTTTAGGTACGGAGTTCGCCGAGACAATTTGATCCATCCAAGTATGGAAATTATGAGAGTCGGCTATTACATCTCCAGTAGGTTTCAGGGGTTTAGGTAAAGGTTGAGAGTCCAGCTTGATGTGTTCCATCACTTTCCTCCAGTTGACTGTGAAGGAGGAGGGGGGTGTTTCTTGCTGGGCAGAGTGGGAGCTTGTGTCATAATGTCAAACGGAATAAAGGAATGATCAGTCCAAATTTGTGGTATCGGAAGGGACGTGGTTAGAGACGTAAGGTTAGAGCAGATACCGTCAAGGGTATGACCTGCGAGATGGGTGGGCGCAGTGACATGTTGGGATAGTCCAAAGATGTTTAATGAATGCTGGAAGGAGATGGCATGGGGGTCCACACAAGACTCCAAATGCAAATTCATATCTCCTAATAAGGTGAAGTAGGGATAGCGCAGTATAAGTGTTTCCAGGGCCTCATCTAATGAATCAAGAAAAGGGGTGGCATTCCCAGGAGGACGGTATAGAAGTCCCCCCGAAAAGGAAGTAGCAGCATTAATTTTGATTGAGAAGCCTAAGCCCTCACTTTCTTTGAGATGTTCTAGGTCGAATATGTGGCAGGGGAAGGTTTTTTTTATTGCAAATGCTATCCCACCGCCTCGTCCAAGCGGTCTGTCCCGTCTAAAAAAAGTAAAATCAGGAGGGAGGGCAGTAGCCAAATCAGGATTGGATGAGTCATTAAGCCACGTTTCGGTGATAAAGAGGGCATCTAAGTTGTGGTCTGATATTAAATCAAATATGTCTTGACTGTGACAGGCAAGAGATCTAGCATTGATGAGACCTCCCTTGAAGTAAATGGGATTGGTATTCAGGGGGGAAGGTGAGTGAGATTCTCCAGAGGTTAAAACAGGGGATGTCCATTTACAATGTGAACATGAGAATGGACTGGATAGGGGGTCAATGGGGGGGCAATCGGCGTAGTGATTAACTGTATGTGAACGTAGGGCAAGTACATTTTTTCTATCATACCTGATTGTAGGGGGAAGCTGGGCAGCATGTCCTGCGCCCGGCGCGGTCCGGTCGCGGACGGGCGCAGACGGGCTTAGCTTAGGCGCGGCTTCGGCGCGCGTCCGGTCCGGCGCGCCCGCTGCGCCAGCCCGCTGTGCCGTCTGGCCGGTTTGCACATGTTATAGAAAGAGAGGAGGGCGGAAGGACGGCGCGACTAGAGCGCTGTCCCCGCCTGACTCAAGATGGAGCCCACCGCGGCCGAGTGTCGGCAAAAGCGGTTGTGCCGGCTGAGGGATTGCAGGAGGTGTCTTGTTATCTTATGGTTGAAAATGGTAAATAAATTTATTAAAAAAAGTATTAGCACTTAGACAATTGCACAGTTTCAAGATACGAAATTTCGAACCTAAAATGATAATTGTAACACGAGAAATTTATTTGTCACATACACGCAAACAATATTGAACTACAGCTGTCTCAAAATAGTCTTTATGTTGTTATTGTGGAAAAGAGTTGAGCTTCATAAAGCACAGCAAATGAAGCAGAAAAAAAAGGAAATAGCTAAATCCTTAAATTTACTTCAAAAACAGAAACTCCGGGCACAGATGGATTTACGATAGAATTTTATTTAGAATTTTCAAATTTATTACAACCCAAACTACTTCACCTTTCCCATATTTTTGCAATACTGGCAAAGCAGAGGGTACATTTTAGAATCTACAATTTGTTTAACCCATAAGGAAGGTCATGATCCAAAGTTTTGTAAGAATTACAGCCAAATTTCCCTTTTAAACGTGGATTATAAAATGTTCGCAAAATTGCATGCCGTGCATCTCCAACCTCTTCTGCCTACCCTAATCAATCTAGAACAATGCGGTTTCATGAAAGGCAGATTAACCTCTGATAATTCTCTAATGTTTTTCAATGTCCTGAATCAATCATCCACCCTCTCTTATTCTCTTGCTGCAATTACTGTCGATGCAGAGAAGGCTTTCGACAGAGTTGATTGGTCATTTTTATTCAAAACTCTAACCTGGCATGTTTTTGGCCCTAAATGTATTTCCCTTATTTCTTTACTTTCCTTGTCACCTACTGCCTCTGTTTTAGTTAATGGCCTTATCTAACAATTTTTTCCATTGCAACGAGGTGTTCTCGAAGGATGTCCCTTATCCTCTATTTTATTTGTCCTATCTATTGAACCCTTCTTATCTCGAATTCGTCAAAATTCTTCTATTCTGTTTTTTCTTATGGAGACTCTCATTTGAAATTGTCAGCCTACGCAGATGATATTTTGCTTTTTTATTTTCAACCCTGAAGCCTCTATTCCTTCTCTATTACAAGAATGTTTTGAATTTTCCGTGGTTTCTGGATACAAAATAAACCCCGATAAGATGGGAATCATGCCCATAACCGAATTCCGTCTTAAACACCAATTTAGTATCAATGGTTTTCGTTGGAACAACTCTAAAATTAAATACCTAGGAATTTGATTTAATAACTCCTTCTTAAACTCGGTTAAACTCACTATGAAAGAGACCTTCTCCGTGTTTCTAGCCGTCTTTCATCCTGGAATCCTCTTTTCCTCTCATGGTGGGATCATCTTGATTCTATGAAAATGATGATTACTCCTATGTTATTATATGTTCTCTCAATGATTCCCATCCGCATCCCTTCTACGTACTTCAAAAAATTGTACTCTCTTCTATCTACATTTTTATGGCATAATAAGAATCTCCTTGAAATCAAAAGCTGATGGTGGTGTAAAGTTTCCCGACTTTTGACTTTATCATACAACTTTTCACTTGAAACATTCCTCCAAATGGCTTCTTACAGTAGATACACCTTATACTCCCTAGTGGGTTAACATGGAAAGAACACTCCTCGCTCCTTTCTCCATAAAGGAAGTTTTATCCTTTACTGCAAAGACTAGTATTACGTCCCACCCATTATTTAGTCACACCTGTTTCCTACTAAGACCTTATTATCAACCTTCACTCTCTAATAGAGCATCTTTCTCACAATCTCCCTTATGGTATAATCGTCCTATTCTCAACTCTCATGGGAATTATTCTGGATATCTTCTACTCCCTCCCCTCTGAATCTTCCCCACCTTTATTTGATACTTTTTTAAAATTATTTTTGCTCTTTCCAAGGGCTTCCTTGAACTATAAATATCTTTCCTCTCCAGACTCTACTCGCTCTAGAACAAATTGGGAGCTTGCTTTGGAAACTGATTTGAGTGTTACTTGGAGCGTTGATTTCTGGAATACATTTTGGACAAGATCATTAAAAATCTCTCTGTCTGCTTCTACCACTCAATCTATGTTCTTTCTTTACCACCGACTTTACTTTACTCCCATATCAATAGCAACATTATCTCCCACAATGACTCTTGCTGGACTTGCTGCTCCCCTTCTGCTGACTTGTTACATCTTTCATTCTTATGACCACTGTAGCCTCCACCTGGGTGGGTATTGGATCTCTTATTTCTAAAATTGTTCACTTATGCTTACCCCTCACCAATGATATCCTTTTTGCAGGTAGTTTAATAGAGTCGTTGGCTCTATCTGCACATGGAAAAAGGGTACTTGATCTTATGCCTTAGCCTTTCAACAAATTACATTACACTGGAAATGCTCAACTAAACTCTCAGTTAAGGCATGGTGGAATAACCTTTGCCACTATCATAGATTAGATACTGCTTTTGCCTCCTCTCATAATCCACTTGTTATTAGAGATTTACATTGGTTACCATTAACCACTTATTTAAATAAAGTTGCAAAAAAAGAAGTAATATCCTTCAAACGTT
Source organism: Lissotriton vulgaris (assembly GCF_964263255.1). Lineage (NCBI taxonomy): Eukaryota > Metazoa > Chordata > Amphibia > Caudata > Salamandridae > Lissotriton > Lissotriton vulgaris. Next base: position 483,478,246 of record NC_141689.1, read on the forward strand.
CTGAAAATGTTAGACCTCTGTAAGATGTTATTTCCCTACCTTTTACTGTGTATCAGTCCTAATTACTATTTATTGGTATGTTAGTTACTTCTTCATTGATTACTAATTTGCATTGCAATTCGATCTTCAGTTATTGAATTAATTTATATCCCTTACCCTGTTCCTTCCTCTCATAATGTAAAACTGTAAACAGTTTTTTATTTCTCTCAGTATGCCTTACATATTTGTTATTATATACTCCAAGATATTTTATATGGCTTACTGATTTGCAATTCATGTTTTGTTTTAAATAAAGCTTTTAAACTAAAACAAATAAATGTGGTCCTCCTTAAGTTCCTGTATCTAATTACAAACATCCTCACTCCACAGTTCAAGGCCTTCTTCACCATCTGTGGCAATTGAAGATTCTCAAGTAATAAGAACTTATTTTACGTTTGGTGAGCTGTATTCTGCTCCTCAAATCCTGCTAGCATCTTGGGAACGATACACATGGCCTTAAATGTAACTCTCTCCTGAAAATGAAGCCAATGGAGGGGCTTCAGAGCTGGTTTGGGAGATTGGTGGTTTGGAATCCCAAGGAGCATCCACGCTGCGCAATTTTGCACCGTCTGGAGCTTCAAGATGGTGGCACAAGGAGCTCCTAAATAGAGATCATTCTCATAGTCCAGGTGAGAGAGAATGAAAGCCTGGACCATAAGCCAACTTAGGTAGAAGCCGAAGAACTTTCCGGAGCATCCTAAGGATGCCATAACAGGATGCCACCACATTCCGAGCCTGTGACTTAAAGCTCAAATCATGATCAAGCCATATAACCAGACTTTTAATCTGGTTCTTGGCAGCGGAAGCGGGACACAGACAGACTGGCCACATTACTTCTGCATTAAAAATGGAGGCGTTATGTCTTACCGCCATTCAGTTTCAAATATGAATGATACATTCACTTGCCCACCTTCTCCAAGCAAAGGCGTAGGCCAAGAGAGGAACTATCAGAATGGTTCAGGGCCACGACAAGTTGAGTGTTGTCGCATAGGTGACAATCTGCACCCCAAAAGAAAGTACGATCTCAACTAGCGGGCTCATATATACATTGAAAAGGGTGGGACTCAAGGACACCGCAGCAGAGAGACATCAGTTTTGAAGTAGTATCACCTTCGAAAACCTGAAAAGACCTGCCTTACCAAAATGATTCCAGCTACACTATGGCCCCCCCAGTCACCCAAAAAATGTCTAAGTCTATGGACCAAAACTTGGTGGTTAACAGTGTTGAAGACTACACTAAGATCCAGGAGGATGACAGGAGTAGTACCTCCGGCGTCCAAGATCTTCTTGGACTCTTCGATTACTGCTAAGAGGGCAGTTTCTGTACCTTTTAGGAGATGAAAGCCAGTCTGCAACGGGTGAAGAAGATTGTGGAACTCCAAAAATGTAGAAAGGACTGAGTTAACATGTTTTTCCACAATTTTACTGATCCCTGGAAGAAGTGAGATGGGACGTTAATTTCCCTGTAGATCAGGATTGAGACTGGGCCTTCACCGTGGCACTTTTCCATGGAGGAGGAACTACTCCAGTACAAATGGAGGCGTTTATCAGCTCCACTAAAATTGGAGAAACAGTTCCAGTGACCGATTCAAAATAATAGGTGGAGCTGAGTCTCTAGGCAACCCACACTTTATGAGTGCTAAGATAGTTTGAACGACTTGGGGTTCATCAAATAAATTTCTTACAAATGATGCTCCCTGCTCTGTGGAATAGTATCAAGCATTAGTGAATTACCATCCGCAAAAGGAAAAAAAAGTATAGATGGCTTGAATTTTTTCATAAAAGAAATGTAACAGACTATTACAGCGAGAGCAGGTAACTTCACAGGTAGCTGGAGATGAGGGGCATCTATGCAGTTTTTTTGCAATATGAAAAATTTCACAAGGAGAATTAGCTGCCAAAGAAATTCTTTCTTCATTAAAGAAGGCTTGGGCCAATTTAATTTCTGCTTTATACATTTTAACAGCTTCCCTATATTTCAATTTCTTGACTAAGGAAAAGTCCTTTCTCCATACTCTTTTAAGTTTCTTACAAGTTTATTTTAGCTCACTGAGCTTAGGAGAGAACCATGCCGTTCTATTGGTCCCGACTGTATTCTGAATCCACTTCTTCGGGAGTACCCGGTTTAGTGAGGCCTCAATCGAATTATTGAAATTTTCATTGGCAATGATATAGGCTGTACGAGCCATTGTTCTGCTCAAATTTGCGAAGTGCATTCAGACTTTACATGTCTTTACAAGTACACATACTTGTGCAGCTACCCCAGTGTACATGAGCACTCAGGCAATGACGAAATAAAAACTAATGAATGAAAAATAAGTTGTAAGAAGTTCTGAACGCTTAATATTGTTAACATTTACTGTTGAAAATCAAACCTGATATCAAGGAAAATCTGTGTGACATGCTGTATGAGATTTGGTATCATGTTTATTTCTTAGTGATTTGAAGTGGAGCCCTAATTGCTTGTGTACTATATAAAAGCAACACATATGATAACAGTATCACAGATATAATTGAGTTGTTGTCTTTTTCTATGAAGGTCAAATTTACCTATTTCACACTTAAAGAATAATCGAGCTAACTCACACAAATTAATTATGCAGGTACACAAAGGTCATTATCATCATGGGTTTGTACTGCCACAAATAGAAAAAAGTTGGGAGCCAGGAAAGAAGGTAGAATGATGATGAAGAGGCAGAGAAAAGCTGTAGGTTATGGGGGGAGGGGGCTTAATGATAACGATTCAGCAGGAATGTTGTTTATCGAAGGTGATAGGACGTGGGCCCATTTGTTCAGTAACTCTCCAATGTGGATCATCCGGTGGTTCTTTTTAGCAGCATGAAAGTGTAAAGGGGAACAAAATTTTGCAACTCAATTTAATATATAGTGTAGCTCAATATGGTTACACAATAAGTCAGGGTGACAACCAAGTGAAGGTTAGTCAAGATTTATTTCAAATTAAAAAATAGTTGGACATATACGAATCTCAGCATGAGAGTATAAAAATACAGAGGAAATGGAAGGAATCCAAATCTTCTGAAAAGATTCACTCGGTGCATCAAGAAAAGAACTAAAAGTTCAATAACTATCATGCAGGAAATCAGAAAGCATAAGTTAAGGTTCCCCTGCATTGGCACTTCATTGGAGAAAAGCATTGAATTCTAGCTATCCATACTATCCACTCTAGGATCGCCATCCCTAATTTAGCATTTAAGCAAAAGGTTTGAAAGAGGAAAAGGTGTCAGCGGTGAGAGTCTTCCTAAGAAGTCACTCGACCATCAGATGGGTCAAGCATCATAAAGCCACAAACAGGAAAGAGCAAGCTAGCGCTCAGGTGCTTCTGTCGGAAAGGCAAGTTGGAGAATGAGCATCTGTCCTGCTCTCCAATGCATCATATATTCAAAATTGTATTATTGAAGTGTCCCATAATGCTTATCTCAGACGTATTCTACAGTAGGTTTCAGCCACAATATTTTCCATGATGTTGATTCCTATCATGGCATCCTCCAAGTACGCCCCTCTACAACAGTTTGTCTTTGGTCTCCTCTCCTTCTCCTGTGTGAACACATCTCCCAACACCTTATCTTCATGCTAACTGTAACTCTTTCATTCCTGAACTATCTAATAGAAACAATACCCCTACTCTTCACTAACAGAGCGTTTGTCCACCAGAAATGCAAAATATGGAAACAAGTAACATTCTACAAGACTCACATGGGAATCTAAGCATTCTTTTCGGAAATGAGAACATTCAAAATGTGCTGTGGATTCAGGCCTACAACTTAGACTAAAATAATAAATGAACCATGAAACTCACGTTTAGCATTTCCATAAAGTTATTCACATGTTCAATGGAAACATTCACTAAACTATATTAGTATGTCTATTTCAACTACATCATTGGCCTAATAAACATTCAGAATACATTTAATGTGTCAATGCGTCACATCACTAATGAGAACTATATACATTTGTTACGTTGTTTATAAGTAGTTTGTACAATTCTATGAATCATTTGTTAAGCTTGACATTGAGTATCATTACAACTTTTACCTGTTGATGAGCAATTTGGTCCTGAAGAATTGCCTGAGTGGCATGAAACATGTCGACCACACTATAGGCGAGGGTTGAACGAGGCAAGATCACTTAACTCTCTGTGCCTCGGTACCCCTCCCTTCACCATTTTTAACGAGGCAGTGAGCCATATCATTAAAGCTCCGTAATGGACTCTACTGACTTCTTTTAACTTTCCACACACGCTCACAACTACACTTCCCTTCTGGCCCCTCACACACATGCATCAAATGGCTAAGGAATAAAAGATCTCCGCAAAAGAGTAGCACTTCAAAGCTACCCGACAAGCATTGCACCGCCAGCCTGTCGTTGGAGCAGGAGGCCAATGATGACACAATACAATCATCGGGTGGGATGGCAGCAGTCGTCCAACCTTTGAGTTGTGTGAGGCATCCTAAATTCCGCGAAGGGATTACCTTAATCTCCACCAATATACTCACCAGAGAGAGAATCTTTTCCTTTATTTAACCACTTCCGGGTGGGGAACTCTGTACACTCTTTTGATACCCAGTTTTGAGGACACGTACATTGGACCCCGGTAAATATTGTCCGCATTTGTCCCTCTTGTTGTTATAGTTTTAAGCTTGACATTGAATCATGTTAATTTCACAAGAACATGTTCCCTGGTTCACATTTCCGCTAACATCTAGTCTCACCAATAGCACTGAATAATATGTGAGCGCATAATACAAACAGTTACATTGCACTCCTAATAAGTATCCCATATAGGACACACATTTCTACTCTATCAAAGGTTATAGGACGATGCAAAGAATGGTTACTGAGAAATGTTGGGTGATAATAAGGGGTCACATTATCCAGTGTTTAATTTGTGCCAGGTCCCTCATCAGGAGGACACAGTTGCTTGCACCATCCACTGCCCCTGCCAGTGCTGTCAATGACACTACCACTCAACTACTAACATCACACTCTAAGAAGCAGGGGCGGCTTCTCCATTGGAGCAGAGGAGCGTCACCCCACTTAAACACCCCCAAAGCTCCAGAGATGGGAAAAATAATGGTACTTTTTCACCATCTTATTTTTCATGCCCTGTCCTGAATAGAGGGTCAGGATGGAGCCGGGCCGCTGCCGAGTGACAGCAGCATGTCACTCAGCAGGGAAGAGGGTGTGCTGGCAAAGCACTGTTTAAAGTGTGCATGTCTTTTTGTCTGGCTGTCATGTGACGGCCAGCCACACATACACACTTTAAACAGCTGTATCCCAGCTGTCTTAAGACATCTGCATTAGAGCAAGCTGAAACCTCCAGAGCACCGTGGAGTGCCATGTGAGACCACTCCCATCAATCCTAAGGCTGCTCTGATGCTGGTGAAAGCAGCCCTAGGATTGGTGAAGGAAATTGCTGCTTCCGGTTCCAGTTCAAAAGAAGAGGTCGGGACCGGAGAACGTTGTGTTTGCATATGGTATGTTTATTTGTTTTATATATTATTTGCACATTTTTTTTAATATATAATTTGCGTGTTCTCACCCCACCCTTGTAGATGCCAGCCGCTACTGCTAACAAGTGTAACAGTCCCTTCTATTTCAGGTCGTCAAAACTATAAGAATGTCTTGGGTGGCAGCTATTAGTCATTGTTAATATATATTCAGTCAGCTGCTGCTCCTCTGCAATGACGAGGAGCGTAGCCCAACTGCTTGGCTCAGAGCCAGAAAATGTAAAATAAAACGATGTTCTTGCATTGTTTTATTTGGCTCTTGCTAGCTCTTAGCTAGTGCTGTAGGGAGGTTCGCATCCTAGGCATGGGAGAGTGGAGGAGGGGTTCTAAATGTCCTCCCTAAGTACCCATGTGCGTTTGGCCGGCCGTCTAAGGCCAACCAAAACACACATGCGCACTTAGGGTCCTCCAGTATGGCTGCATTGAACAGTCGGGCAGGAGAAATCCCCACTCACCCATCTGCCAGGCCGTCTTTCTAGCCCGCTAAGACTAAACCCTGCGCAGCTCCTCAACACGGAGATTGGATGGGAGGCTGTCCCAGGGGCTGCTGGGACTAAGAAGAGGCCAGATGGAGCAACGCAACATGGGAGACAGCCAGTGGCCTCAGGTAAGTATTTTTATATCTATTATTTCTACTCCCCGCGTTTGCCCCCCCCTCATGACCCGCCACCCACCCGACCACCCACTCCACCACCCTTTCTTTATTTGTGGTGGACGCCGCTGTATTCAGTTAATAAACGAATGTTGTTGTGCTCCTCCATAATTAGGCAGACAGCGCTACCATGTGGCAGACTGTATTAAGAGATGGTGCTAACATTTAAGTGTTGGTGCTGAGCACCAGAAACCCCTGGCTCAAATTAAGCACTGATCACAGGAATGATGTGTTTTAGGGAGGGAGGTTAAGTGACATGCTAATTTGGAAATGGGGAAATTCCTTATTTTGAAGGCACCTCACATAAAAACATATTTTCAACCCTGCCACGTCTCAACAGATTATATATGACTGAGAATCTACCTGGAAGGACCACAGCAAATAATAATGGAATAATTAAGGAAGTTATAAAGGAAGAAAAAGCCAGAAAGAAAACAAATCTTCGCAAAATAATAGACACGTCATAATAAACATGACAGATCCGGATTTCCAGTTTGTGATGGAAAGTATATCATTTTACATCAGTTTGTAAAACGAGTATTTTCTTGTGGATAAATAACCTCCGATAATTTGGAGTAGGGTCAAGCATGATATATTTCCGGAAAGCATGGAGGACCTATTGCTTTTTAGCAAATGTGTGTGAACATTGTTGGTCCATCAGCCCATGCACACTCGGGTGAAATAGTGTCTACGGTATAACTGGAAAGATCTCTCTTTTTTTGGAAGGGTTAAGAAATCAGTAAATCCTATAAAAATCGGACCTGTTGCCATCCATCACTGCAGTTCTGCTCAGAATGTAATGTCTTCTCTCAGACTGTTCGTCGCTGTAGCGACCCAATATATTATTCTCAACGTTATGAGTGAGGAAGCCACGCATTGTCAATCCCATCCAAAACAGTGCTAATTAGGATGTAAAAAGATCACACATATCCACTGATTTCGTGGATAAGGGGCACGTCAATGTGCACATTTATGCTAAGTAAATGGTTGTTTGTGAAAATGTAACATTTGACAATTATGTGACGTCAATTATTTTTGCACCTGGTTACTCGAACTTGTATACAATTTCTGGCAAAGCCATCGAAGTAAGCTCGACCTTCCATTAAACGTGCAAAATATGTGATGTTTTCAATTGCATTTTTAACAGGCGAAATTTTCTTCCGAGTTATATTTTAAATATGCATCAACGTACAATATTCTAGCCAAAGAAGCATTACAGCGAGTGCTAAACATAGTTTCCCATATGTACACCACACTGCGATGTTTTGCTGAACCGGTAGCGCGTCTGCTGAGCAGGTTGGTCTGGGCCCACACAGAGAGCTGCCTGTCATAATGCTAATCAGCTGTGCATCAGGCAGAACAAGCTGGGGTTTAATGTGCTCCATTAGTGAACAAAACAGAAGGCAAGATCGCTAATGCGCATGATGTAACTGGGGTCCAGAAAATAGCTGCAGAGGCTTTTAGCCAACGCCTAGGCTCGTTTACTGAATCCTTAAGCCAACAGAGAAAGCCAGTTGTGATATGAAGGGCAGTCCTGCTGCCAGAGACGAGGCACAGCAATCCTTCCCTCTTATTTCAGAGAAAATCTCTGTCCCAAAATGGCTGACCCACAACACCCCCGACGAGACCATTATTCGCACAGCCATTTGAGCAGTAAGCACATTAATAATAAATAACACATATAATTGGTCCAGCACTCGGAAATGGCTGGAATCCAATAAAAACAAGCATTTGCAATACAATAGGTCTCGCATTAGAAAAGTTTGAGCGACTGGTACTGTAAATGACACATTTTTTATTTATGTTTTGTTTTTGAAAATAGCGAAATTAATAGCTTTGTCATTTACAATGCCAATAGTTATAACTTTCGCAAATGTGACACCTATAGCATTTGTATTGCAATATGTGTTGTATTTACGTAACTTACATGTATTGATATTACAAATAACAATGGCTTTTAATTTTTTTTCAATAATTAATACTTCAATAAGAGTTATTGTAATTTATAATGGCAATAACTTAAAGTTTTGTAAATAACTTTGTGAAGATTATGTTCAGTGTATTTTATTGTGACGAAAATCCAAGAACAGAAGTGAAATATTAACTTTTTTTGTTACATTTGTAATAAAGCTTGAAACATTGAGAGAACATATTTGAACCATGTTTTGTTGAATGGTTGCACAGATTGATGCTGTGGTGGCGCTGAGTGATGTTGTGATGGCGAACAAGTGATGCTGTGGCGTTCAGTGATGCTGTGGTAGCGCATAGTGATGTTGTGGTGCCCCTGAGTGATGCTGTGGTGGTGCGGAGTGATGCTGTATGCTATGCTATGTTTTTATTTGCTATCCTATGTTTTGTTTTGTTATGCTATGCTATGTTTTGCTATCCTATGCTTTGATTTGTTATGCTATGCTATGCCGTGTTTTGTTATGCTATGCTATGTTTTGTTATGCTATGCTATGTTTTGCAATACTATGCTTTGTTATGCTATGCTATGTTTTGAAATGCTATGCTATGTTTTGTTGTGTTTTATTATGCTATGCTTTGTTTTGCTATGCTATGTTTTGTTATGCTATGCTATGTTTTGTTGTGTTTGGTATGCTATGTTTTGCTATACTATTATATGTTTTGTTTTGCTATGCTATGTTTTGTTGCGTTTTGTTAAGCTATGCTACGTTTTGTTGTGTTTTGCTAGGTTTTGTTATGCTATCCTATGATTTGTTTCGTTATGCTATGCTATGTTTAGTTTTGCTATCCTATGCTTTGTTTTGTTATGCTATGCTATGTTTTGTTGTGCTTTGTTCTGCTATGCTATGTTTTGTTGTGTTTTGCTATGCTAGGCTTTGTTATGCTATGCTATGTTTTCTTATGCTATGCTATGTTTTGTTGTGTTTTATTATGCTATGCTTTGTTTTGCTATGCTATGTATTGTTATGCTATGATATGCTATGTTATGTTATGCTATGTTATGCTTTGTTATGCTATGTTTTGTTATGCTATGCTAAGCTTTGTTTTGTTATGCAATGCTATGTTGTGTTTTGTTATGCTATGCTATATTTTGTTGTGTTTTGTTATGCTATGCTATGTTTTGCTATACTTTGCAATGCTATGTTTTGTTATGTATGCTATGTTTTGTTGTGTTTTGTTATGCTATGCTATGTTTTGGTGTGTTTGCTATGTTTTGTTATGCTATGCTTTGTTTTATGTTATGTTATGTTATGCTATGTTTTGTTATGTTATGCTATGTTTTGTTGTGTTTTGTTATGCTATGCTATGTTTTGTTATGCTATGCTTTGTTGTGTTTTGCTATGCTATGTTTTGTTTTGTTATGCTGTGTTTTGTTTTGCTATCCTATGCTTTGTTTTCTTGTGCTATGCTATGTTTTGCTATCCTATGCTTGTTTTTGTTATGTTATGCTATGCTGTGTTTTGTAATGCTATGCTGGTGAGGGTGTGTGAGTGTGTGTGAGGGTGAGTGAGGGTGAGGGGGTGTGAATGTGAGGGGGTGTGAGGGGGTGAGGGTGAAGGGGTATGAGGGTGAGGATGAGTGAGGATGTGTGAGGGTGAGAAGGGGTGAGGGGGTTTGAGGGTGAGGGGGGTGAGGGTGTTTGAGGGTGTGTGAGGGTGAGGGGGTGTGAGGGTGAGTGAGGATGTGTGCCGATGAAGGGGGTGAGGGTGAGTAAGGGTGTGTGAGGGTGAGTGAGGGTGTGTGAGGGTGTGTGAGGGTGTGTCAGGGTGAGGGTTTGTGAGGGTGAGGGTATGTGAAGGGGTGTGAGGGTGAGGGGGGGTGAGGTTGTGTGAGGGTGAGGGGGTGTGAGGGTGAGCAGGTGTGAGGGTGAGGGGGTGTGAAGGTGAGGGGGTGTGAGGGTGTGTGATGGTGAGGGGGTGTGAGGGTGAGGGGGTGTGACGGTGTGTGGGTGTGAGGGTAAGGGGGAGTGAGGGTGGAGGGGTGTGAGGGTGAGGGGGAGTGAGAGTGAGGGTGAGGGGGTGTGAGGGTGAGGGATGCAAGGGTGTGGGGGGTGATTTTGAGGTGGTGTGAGGGTGAGGGGGTGTGAGGGGGAGGGTGTGGGGTTGTGAGGGTGAGGGTAAGGGGGTGTGAGGGTGAGGGTGTAAGGATGTGACAGTGAGAGGGTGTGAGGATGAGGGAGGGTGAGGGTGATGGGGGTGAGGGAGAGGGGGGTGAGGGGGTGTGAGGGTGAGGGTGTGTGAGGGTGAGAGGATGTGTGAGGGGGTGAGTGAGGGTGAGTAGTTGAAGGGGTGTGAGGGTGATGGGGTGTGAGGGGGTGAGGGTGAGGGGGTGTGAGGGTGAGGGTGAGTGACGGTGTGTGAGGGTGAGAGGGGGTGAGGAGGTGTGAGGGTGAGGGGGGTAAGGGTGTTTGAGGGTGAGGGTGAGGGTGTGTGAGGGTGTGTGAGGGTGTGTCAGGTTGAGGGTTTGTGAGGATGAGGGTATGTAAAGGGGTGTGAGGATGAGGGGGTTTGAGGTTGTGTGAGGGTGACAGGGTGTGAGGGTGAGGGGCTGTGAGGGTGAGGGTGTGTGAGGATGAGGGGGTGTGAGGGTGAGGGTGTGAGGATGTGACAGTGAGAGGGTGTGAGAGTGAGGGAGGGTGAGGGTGATAGGGGTGAGGGTGAGAGGCGGTGTGAGGGTGAGGGTGTGTGAGGGTGAGAGGATATGTGAGGGGGTGAGTGAGGGTGAGGAGTTAAAGGGGTGTGAGGGTGAAGGGATGTGAGGGGTGAGGGGGTTTGAGGGTGAGGGCGAGTGAGGTGTGTGAGGGTGAGAGTGGGTGGGGGTGTGAGGGTGTGTGAGGGTGAGGGGGGTAAGGGTGTTTGAGGTTGAGGGTGTGTGAGGTTGAGGGTGTGTGAGGGTGTGTGTGTGTGTGTGTGTGTGTGTGTGTGTGTGTGATAAAGAAGCAGAGACCTCTGGATAGTTCCCAAGTTTAGCTGGAGAGCAGCTCCTGTGTAGAGCACCTTACCACCAGCCACACTCTTGAATTTGCTCACCTCAGATGTCTGCTTTCTATCAAAGTTTTTAAGCATAGGATTAGCACATTGCCATCCATGCTGAGATAGAATGGCCCAAAGTATTTGGCCATTTCTACAGCAAAGTCTTTCGCATGGGATTAGCACAGTGCCATCCACACCGAGCTGTAAAATGCTAGTAGATTGTTACCACTCTGGGCACAGTGTTACAGCTTTGGATTAGTTAAATGCCATCCAAGCCAATCTGGAATGAACAAAGGCAACCACTGACATGTGTTCCTCCTTCATTATAGCTCTTCAAAGAGGTTTAGCTTTGTCCAGACACAAGGGAGCACCCAGTATAAGTCAAAACAATACCCTTTCATAATAGAGTGCTGCATAAATTATGCAAAAAAGAAGCAGAGAACTCTGGGTAGTTATCAAGTTTAGGTGGAGAGAAGCTCCTGCATATAGCACCCCACACACCAGCGACATGCTTAAATTTGCTCACCTCAAATGTCTGCTTGTCTATCAAGGTTTTTATGCATAGGATTAGCACATTGTATCTATGCCGAGATAGAAAGGGGCAACGTCTTTAAGCATAGGATTACCACAGTGCAATACACGGCAAGCTGTAAAATTACAAAAATTATTCTAAAGCTCCAGGCACGGTATTGCAGCTTTGGACTGGGAAAATACCATCCAAGCCAACCTGGAATGAACAAAAGCAACCCTTAACATGTGTTTCTCTATCATTATAGCTCTTCAGAGAAGTTTAGCTTTGTCCAGGCACATGGGAACACCCAGTTTTATGTCAAAACAATACCCTTTCAGGCATAAAATGCCATATACATTATGCAAAAATTAAGCAGAGGACTCTGGATAGTTCCAAGGTTTCAGTGGACAGCATGCAGCTCCTGTATAGAGCACCGTACAACACCAGCGACACTCTTGAATTTGCACACCTCAAATGTCTGCTTTTCTATCACAGTTTTTAAGCATAGGATTAGCGCATTGCCATCCATGCCAAAATAGAAAGGGGCAAAATATTTTGCCACTTCTACAGCAAAGTATTTAAGCATAGGATTACCATCCATGTCGAGCTGTAGAATGACAAAAGCCTTTTACCACTCCAAGTGTGGAATTTTAGTTTGCGATCTGAACATCATCTGCGCCAGCTTGTCACCTATGCACTACGCGCACGGCAGCCATTCTGGGTCACCTATGTATTACGTGCACGGCAGCCATCTTAGATATCATGGTCTCCCTGTCCACGACCGATCGCCAGCGCGCCCCTCTGACCCAGCAAGCATCCTTCGCGCGCCCTGGCTCCCCCCCCCTCCCTCCTCCTTATGAGCATGACCCATCTGCATGACCCTGTCCTTGGGAGTCACGCCAGCGCCTGACCAACACCTCCTCTCCTCCCATGAATGCCCCTCTGTTGATAAACCTCCCCTCTGCGCTGGATTGTTCATGCGGCATGAATACCACTCCATTGATGACCCCTCACCCCGTGTCCGACTGTCCACACAGGTCCGAGGCCATTGCCTAAGCCGAGAGATACCATTTACTGCCCTTATTGTATGAGGTCGCTCTCCTTCAAAGGACCCTCTATTGATCCAGGCCTCCCCACCCCCTGTGACATGATCAGGCGCACACATCCTAAGCCTCGACGAAACACTCAGCTGCGTGATGACCCTCCCTCTTATCAGCAGGTTGAGGACCTCCATTGTGAATGTATATGGGGGTGGGATTAACACGAGGATTACGGGGATGTCTTTTCCCATGCCTTACAAAGTTGTGATTGTATTAAAGGAAGGTCACATGCCATAAACCAGTGTATAAGAGGCCAGGCCTCTGAGTGGCTGTTAGAGCACCTCGAGACGATACCTTGTTGTCTGATCTGATGTGTTCTGCTCCGTCGGAATAAACTTCTGTTTCCTGCCTTCTGGTCTCCGGCGCCTGCCTCATTGCTTGGTAAACTTGAATGGTACAAGGGCGGTTAGCGCCGGGCAAATCTTGAGAAAGGTCCTAGCCCTACCTTTTTCTACAAATTGGCGCCCAACGTGGGGCCCATCAGCGACACGTGGATCCAGTGGGAGAGGTCCCGATGACAGAGTGAACGACTGCAACGATCGGGAAGAGCTCATGTCCGATAGACCCTCGTCTGACAGCCGATCATCCGACCTTCACTAGTTCTGAACAGACCTCTCTCGAGTGATCTACGGTCCTGACTGGGAACCATCAGGAGTGCCGCGAACATCACGAAGGAGAGAGGACGATCAGGCGCTGGATCCAGAGGACAGGAAACCGTCCATGCGGTCCGGGTAAGGTCGTGTAAACACGACGAATTGAGGAAAATTGTTTTTGTTTGGATAATACTAGTATTACGCTTTGTTGAAACCTCTGGAGATTCGCTGTCTGCAAACGGGGAAAAACAAACAGGCTCTCTCTTTGCAAACAGTGAAGGATAGGTAACGCAGACTTTTGTCCCCATTGTAATCCGCCGTGCCTATCTTCCTCCCCCACTGTTTCCCGAACTGTCGTTCGTGGATTATTGTCTGGAGATTCTTTGTCTGCAAACAGGGAAGAACAGGGTCTCTCTTTGCAGGTAGAGAAAGAGTGGGTAGCGATAACTTTTCGTGCCCACTTATTCTCCCCACTGAATTGTTTGATTGGCCGATTATTCGGTATTGGTTCGTTTGAGGTATTCACCGCCGCCAAACAACGGAGAATAGAAATATTCTGCCTAGTCTTTGCCCGCTGTGATAAGATAGGTAGTGCAGACTTTTGTCCCCGGTGTAAACCGTCATGCCTATCTTCTCCCCACTGGTTGGTAGCCTGTTTAGCCCGGACCGCTTATTAGAGATGAACCATCCAGCTCCACTGGAGGGCACCCCTAATAAGGACATGTTCACTAAGTATGGACTAGTCGCTATAGCTTACACTAGACTATGGCATAAATATACGAAAAAGAACCCTGAAAGTCAGTGGCCACTGATAGGTTCCTTTAGTGAAAATAAAATAAAAACATTAGAAATAGCGCTCCAGAAAAATAAGACCACACCCACCATGCTCGACAGTATCGGCATGTGGCGCAAAGAAACGGAACAACGAAAGAAAAGAGAAGAAGCAAAAGTAGGGAAAGAATTACGAAAGGCAGCCCACCTAGCCGCAAAGCAACTAGAAGAGGAAATAAAAGAAAGAAACGAAGCTACACAAAACCAAGAATCGGGGTCAACAGGCCAATGTCCTGTTAGGACCCCCTCTGCGCTCTACCCTGAACTACCCTCCAAACAACGGGCAAACGATGAGTTATTGCTAGGTCCCCCAATCATCTACATGCCCCCTCCATATGCTCCCAGCCAACAAAACCTGCAAGCCCCGAGTGTGAGTGAAAGTGACCCTAGTGCTAGTGCACCGGCCCTCACGGCCTCCGCACCAGCCGCATTAACAACTTCATTAGGCGACCCCGAGGCTAGCAAACAATCATCAGCCAGGTTAAATAGGTTAAGCAAAGATGAGCGGGATGGGATCGACAAAATAGCAAAGACATTGGTAGAACGAAGGGAGAGCGAAGAATACACAATGAGCGTGTATAATTCACATGCCGACAGCCACAGACGGCATTTCATTTTGCGATTCAGCTTCCACACCTTGAACGCGTATGAAGATAGGTATCAGAGTAAGGGTCCCGCTAGACTAACAGCACTGTATAGGAAGATTGATGTCGGAGATGGGACTGAACGTGAGGCGACGGAGCTCTTCATGCAAATGCTCGAGGTCTTCCGCCACCTCGCCGAACAGAAACCAGAAACAAAGGTTACGCCCCCTGAAACAGCCTCGGCAGAGGCAGCCAATACAATGATGCCTATCAGAGAAGCGGCTCCTTACTGGATCCCGCCACGGGGCCAGGGAACGAGCGATGATATTAATAATGAACATGCAAAGGGAAGGGTTGTGTACAATTGGGTTTACCAACCATGGGACCGACAAGACATCCTAACCTTCAAGCAAACCTTGCCCGACTTAAGAAAGAACCCGACGGCATTTTACACTGAATTAGGCACAGCTTTGGGTTCGACAATAATGACTTTAGCAGATATTGACTTGTTCTTTGGGTTATGCCTGCCAGCTGATGTGTGGAAGCAAATCCGGAAAGTCGACCACACGGATCTGTTTGGACATACCTGGGACCAACTCGGTAAACTCGATAGACAGCGAGAGCCAGGGAGTAAACCAGTGAAGGACATACTAGAACTCCCAGACAAACTGGTTCAGAAGTTAAAAACCCTGGTCCCGGAAAGAAAAGTAGACTGGTCGATAGTCACGGCCTGTCGACAGAAACCCCAGGAGGATGTGTCAGAATACTTCTCCCGATTCGAGACAGTGTTCTCCGACTACAGTGGCCAAGACATGACCACCGCAACCGGACAACACCTGTTTGTGCAAAATTATGTAAAGGGACTAACACAAGAAGTCTCCCAAAAACTGCAGACGAGTGAGAGTAGTTGGGGAGCCTCCAAACCCGCAGCCATCCTTCAGATGGCTCAGTATTACGAGCACCAAAGGAATGAGAATGATAGGGCGTCCGAGAAAAAGAAGAAAGATTTGAAGGAAAGGGTAATGATAGCCCAGATACAGGGTATAGCGCTAGGACGGGAACACCAAAGGGGGAACTACCAATCAACCACCCCCAGAGATCAACCTCCTAAAGATCACACCCCAACATCCCACACTGGACGGAGAGACATTAGCAATGACCAATGCGCCTTCTGCAAAGGGCTCGGCCATTGGAAATCCCAGTGTCCGGTTCTGCTAGAGATGAATAGAAGTAGGGATTCCAGGGATGTGGCGGGTGGTCCGAGGAATAGAATACAGGGACGAGGGAACCCCAACGACACCAATAATGACAGATCAGGAAGACTGAACACATTTGACCGTCCCCGACAGAACCAATATCAGCTATCCGAAGGTGAACATGCCCCCGACTTTGCATAGGACTGCCAGGGGCAAGGGAGGGATCCAGTCGAGCTCTGTGTTGACCAGCAAGGTCCTTATGTCACCGCTAAGGTCTTGGGTACAGAGTCTCCATTCTTGGTAGACACTGGGGCGACACGCAGTGTGTTATCAAAACGACTGATTCCAAGGGCACCCTTGTCTGGCTCACACATAACGTCGATAGGTTTCGATGGGACGCCCTCCACTAACCCCCTGTCCGTACCTATTACCTTCGACCTAGAAAACAACACTACTGACGCGACATTTCTCCTCTCCTCCAACTCCCCTGACGCCATTATGGGCATTGACTTACTGAAGCATTTTCGAGCTACCATTAGGTGTTCCCCAGATGGAATACGAGTCATCCTGTACGACAACCCAGACATGCCCAGATCCCGTCCCCCACGACACATGTGCTCTATAACTGATGCTGACCTATCCCTGCTTGACACCCTACCTTCGTACCTGTGGGCCAAAAATGACTCTGATGTGGGGCGGATGATGATTGACCCTATTCACATAACTATACGACAGGACGCTATGCTCCCGAAACTCCCGCAGTATCGGATATCGCCAGAGGGTGAGAAGGCACTGGTAGCGATCATTCAGTCTCTGGTAGACGCAGGAGTGGTTGAAGAGGTGGTTAGCAACGTCTGCAACAGCCCAATCCTACCTATTGTTAAGAAGCAAGGTGAAGGAGATGAGAAAGCGTACCGCTTCATCATCGACTTGCGAGAGATTAACAAAGTGGTTGTACCCCAATATCCTGTGGTCTCTGATATCACCACCATTCTGACCCTCATCCCGTCCACTGCCACCACCTTCACTGTTATCGACCTTAAGAACGCGTTTTTCTCTATCCCCATCCATCCAGACAGCCGTTATCTCTTCGGCTTCACTTTAAAATCCCGTTCGTACCGATTCTGTAGAGCTCCCCAGGGGTACACTGAAAGTCCCAGCATTTACAGCCAGGCCCTCAAAAGACAGCTGGATGCCTTCCAGCTACCAGAGGGAGTGGTGTTGATCCAATATGTCGATGATATCCTTTTGGCGGCTGACACCACCCCGCTTGCAACGACAGCCACCGTTCAACTCCTACACTTTCTTGCAGAAAACGGCATAAAGTCTCCAAAAAGAAGTTACAGTTCTGTCAGCCACAGGTGACTTACCTAGGCCATCTTCTGTCCAAAGAATGGAGAAAACTTACACCCGACCGAATCCAAACCATCCTAGATACCCCCATCCCGAAAACACAAAAGCAGGTCCGCTCCTTGGTTGGCCTGACATCTTTTTGCAGACAGTGGTTGCCTAACTACAGCCTCATTGTGAAACCATTACTTGCCCTACTGACCAAGGATGCCCCCTCCCCGTTTCCTTGGACCGCTGAGTGTCAAGCCTCCTTTAAGGAATTACGGGATGCACTCTGCTCAGCGCCCGTCCTCGGAACGCCGGATTACTCCAAACCCTTCTCCCTCTTCACCCACGAAAGGGAGGGATGCGCATTGTCTGTCCTAACTCAATCAATTGGTCCTAAGCAGCGCCCTTGTGCCTACTTCTCCGCCACTCTTGATCCTGTAGCCAGAGCTTTGCCTGCCTGCCTTCGAGCAGTAGCCGCCGCTGCTGTCTCTATCCGTCAGAGCGAGGGAATTGTACTTTCCAACTCCCTCACAGTGCTAGTACCCCATGCAGTCGACACCCTCTTGAATCAGACAAAGACCCAGCACCTGACTAGCGCACGACTGACAGGGTATGAACTGACGCTACTTGCACCCCACATCACCCTAAAAACATGCACGACTTTGAATCCTGCCACATTGTTACCCCTGCCTGAAAATGACCCTGACATTCCTCCCATCCACGACTGTGTGACCCTCACGGACGAGCAAACTAGGAGTAGGATTGACCTCCGAGACACTGCTTTCCCTGACCCCGATGGAGAGCTATGGGTAGACGGCTCTTGCATCAAACTCCCAGATGGCACCACTTCAGCTGCCTATGCAGTAACGACAGCCCGAACAGTAGTTGAGACAGCCTGCATCACACAACGATCTGCCCAAGCAGCAGAGCTGATAGCCCTCACTCGAGCATGCATCATAGCCGCAGGGACCACCACGAACGTATATACGGACAGCCAGTATGCCTTCGGAGTGGTCCACCATTTTGGGCTCCTGTGGAGGGAGAGGGGATTCCTGACGTCCCACGGCACCCCGATCCTCCACGGAGATTTAGTCTCCGCCCTGATTGAAGCAGTTCTCCTCCCCAAACGATTAGCGGTGATAAAATGTCAGGCACACAAAAGGGTGACAGACTTAGTTGGACAAGGGAATGCATTGGCCGACATTACTGCACGAACCACAGCCGAGAACAGGACGGTGACACGCATGTACGTGACCAGGTCACAAGCAGAAACATGGAGTGACACAAGGACAATGATCAGAGACATACAATCGGCCAGCACCCCTCACGAGCTGACTAAGTGGGCAGGGGTGGGTTTGAAGGATGAGGAAGGCTGTTGGCGAACGAAGGATGCAAGCAAATGGATGCTGCCCGACTCATATCTGATTCCCATACTGACCATGGCCCACTCCCCCGCACACATAGGATCTGCACCCATGATCGAACTCATTTCCAAAGTCTGGCATAACGACAAAATCCCTGACTCAGCCAGACGCCTAGTTCAGCAGTGCCTTATCTGCCTGCAACACAACCCCGGGAAAGGGACTGTAGTGCCCCGGGGAGGGTTCGGGACCCCCAATCACCCCTTTGAGGTCCTTCAGATGGATTACATCCAACTAGAGAGATGCCAAAACCTGAAGTATGTACTAGTCATCGTATGTGCCTTCAGCAAATGGGTAGAAGCCTATCCAACCCGTGACAACACTGCCATGACTACTGCCAAAGTACTACTGAAGGAATTCTTCCCTCGCTATGGCCTTTGCCGAATTTTATGGAGCGACAATGGCCCTCACTTCATAGCTGAGGTTATCCAGCTAATCCTGAAAGGGTTGGGGGTGAAGCAACGATTCCATGCGGTCTTCCACCCCCAATCCGCCGGTCTAGTGGAGCGCCATAATGCCACACTGAAGCTGAAATTGTCAAAAATCGTGGCCACCACTGGACTTAACTGGCCGGATGCCCTCCCACTGGCTTTGTTATCAATGCGCTCCACTCCCACCAAGCACCATTTGACCCCCTACGAGGTCGTGTTTGGGCGGCCTATGAATCTCTGGACTGCTCCCAAACCGACCTCCATTCATGACGTCCCAGACGTCCTACTATCTGATTATTTGTGCAAGTTGACTAAAACGTTGTCTGTCATTCATCAACAGGTGCAGCAGGCCATCCCCGATGCTTCCAGGGGCCCCGGTCACGACATCCAACCGGGAAATTTTGTATTGATACGAAATTTCCAGCGAACCAAGAGTCTGGAACCTCGGTGGACGGGCCCCTGGCAAGTGCTGATCACCACCCGAACGGCACTCCGAGTGGAGGGGAAGAAGCACTGGCTGCACGCGCATCATTGTCGGAAGGTCCCTGCAAACCTGGCCACGACAGAAAACGTCAGCACCCAAGAAGAGCTCCTGAACAAAGACCGACCGATATTGGACTGTTATCCAGATACTGGGGCACTCGAACTTGCAAAATTCTCTGATCCTACTGTGCCATCCAGAGAAGGGTATTTCCTGCGTCGAAAGGAGGGAGTCTCGGCTAAGTAGGCCACGGACTAAGTTAAAATCTCAGAACGGTGACCCACACACAATCAAGGGTTGCCGGGAGAGAGGCTAAACAAGGTCTGTGGTTCTGCCCACTACCGAGCCCCTTGAAGGTGATGGAAGCGCCAAATAAGAAGATGATGGAAGCGCCAGATAAGAAGATGATGGAAGCGCCAAATAAGAAGATGATGGAAGCAACGGGAAATACCCAGTATAGAAATCCAAAGACTGACAACCTGCACAAATCGAAGACAATTGCACTCTTCATTGTCTTCCTCTTCTGCCTCCTTCTCATGACCTCCTTCTGGATTCTGGAAGAGAGCACACCGGCTCATGAAACATTGCTACCTACTGCACAGCCAACACCTTTGAAAGAGCATCACCTAATCTCTCTGTCGCCTCAGCTCCGAGAAAGGCGCAGGGAATTCTGGAACAATTCCTTCGTGCAACTGTTGCACCAACATAACCTTGCTGCAAATGCTACGAACTGTTGGATCTGTGGGTTGCTCCCGCATGCCACTGGACACTCCATCCCCTTCATCCCTTCACCCTTCTCAGTTCACGGCTCTTGCCTCGCCTGGTTGATCCTCATGCAAGAGAGCCACAGGGACAACGCCACCTCCAGCCGGACAGTGTCACACTTCTACTCTGGGTTTTGGCTGAACAAAGCAGGAAAGACCCCAGCTGCCCTGTGTCCTGCGCTCGCAGGCGCCACCTTCATCAAAGACATTCCGGCCAAAGAACGAGTCGAAGTACAGGTGCTCCACAATCCAGCCAGAACCACCTTCACTCATCTGCAAAAGCAATCTACTGCCACTCTAACTGTGGCCCTGTCCGTTATCAATGTCACAGGTCTCGTGTGTCTCGAAGGCCATGGAACGCAGCTGGTGGGTCACAGCGCCTGCCGAATCACCAGAACATTGGACTCAGCTGACCCCCCTTCCTTTGTTGCTTCTACGAACATGTACTTTGTGTGTGGCACCAAGGCTTACACCTGGCTCCCGAAAGGCTGGAAGGGCACCTGTTATATTGCCTTCATTCTTCCACCCACATATGTAGCCCCTGCCAACCACCACCGGCAGAGGCGTGCAGACGACCTTGGGCAAGCCGACTCCACTGGAGCACAGTTCCTGGATGCAGCAAAGGGACTTGTTCCTCTGTGGGGCCCAATGGCAAACAGCCGTGCTATCCGACACCTGACCCAGGCAGTAGAAACAACGATCAACATCACGGCTGGCATCCTCGCCAACAACACTGCGGAGCTTCAGGCGGTCCGCCTCGTGACCCTCCAAAATCGTCTTGTCTTAGACGTGGTCCTGGCCGACCGAGGAGGAGCATGCCGCATCATCGGATCCAGCTGCTGCACCTACGTGCCTGACAACTCGCCTTCAGTCTACAAAGCCATTGAACACCTCCACAGACTGTCCTCAGAGGTTCACCAAGAACAGGAAGGATGGTCGCTTGGGAGCTGGTTTTGGGACACTTTGAAAAATTGGGGTTGGAAGTTGTTTTCCTTCGTGCTGATACCTATTGTAATATTATGTGGGTGTTGTTTAGGTATCCAATGTCTGCCACCATTGTTCGGCCTTCTTTCTAGCTACATGTGCCCAAAGACTTTGGACTTCCGAAAAGAGCACATGAGCCCCCTCTATGAAGTAGAACTACGTGGCCTTATGGGGATAAATCCGAACTGACAAGTTGGCGAGACATGTTAAAAGGGAGGACTGTGGAATTTTAGTTTGCGATCTGAACATCATCTGCGCCAGCTTGTCACCTATGCACTACGCGCACGGCAGCCATTCTGGGTCACCTATGTATTACGTGCACGGCAGCCATCTTAGATATCATGGTCTCCCTGTCCACGACCGATCGCCAGCGCGCCCCTCTGACCCAGCAAGCATCCTTCGCGCGCCCTGGCTCCCCCCCCCTCCCTCCTCCTTATGAGCATGACCCATCTGCATGACCCTGTCCTTGGGAGTCACGCCAGCGCCTGACCAACACCTCCTCTCCTCCCATGAATGCCCCTCTGTTGATAAACCTCCCCTCTGCGCTGGATTGTTCATGCGGCATGAATACCACTCCATTGATGACCCCTCACCCCGTGTCCGACTGTCCACACAGGTCCGAGGCCATTGCCTAAGCCGAGAGATACCATTTACTGCCCTTATTGTATGAGGTCGCTCTCCTTCAAAGGACCCTCTATTGATCCAGGCCTCCCCACCCCCTGTGACATGATCAGGCGCACACATCCTAAGCCTCGACGAAACACTCAGCTGCGTGATGACCCTCCCTCTTATCAGCAGGTTGAGGACCTCCATTGTGAATGTATATGGGGGTGGGATTAACACGAGGATTACGGGGATGTCTTTTCCCATGCCTTACAAAGTTGTGATTGTATTAAAGGAAGGTCACATGCCATAAACCAGTGTATAAGAGGCCAGGCCTCTGAGTGGCTGTTAGAGCACCTCGAGACGATACCTTGTTGTCTGATCTGATGTGTTCTGCTCCGTCGGAATAAACTTCTGTTTCCTGCCTTCTGGTCTCCGGCGCCTGCCTCATTGCTTGGTAAACTTGAATGGTACAAGGGCGGTTAGCGCCGGGCAAATCTTGAGAAAGGTCCTAGCCCTACCTTTTTCTACACAAGCATAGTTTCACTGCTTTGGATTGGTAAAACACCATCCAAGCCAAACTTGCATAAGTAAAAGCAACCCCTGACACGTGTTTCCCTATCATTATAGCTCCTCAGAGAGGTTTAGTTTTATCCAGGCACAAGGGAGCACCCAGAATAAGTCAAAACAATACCCTTTTCAGGCATAGAGTGCCGCATAAATTATACAAAATAGAAGCAGAGAACTCTGTATGCTCCCAAGTGTAATATATATATTAATCTGTTGGTCTCCTTTAAAAGATTGGCATCCAGTGAAAGAATTATTGGCTTTGTCAGTGCATATTTTTTCCCTCCAGGTCTCTACAATCCGCATTATGATTTTAGTATTAGTCCACTCCATCAAGCAGATAGTTTCCTTAGCCTATAGTACTTCTGGGAGTGTTTACTAAGTTTTATCCCTCCAGACTATTTTTTAATAGAAGAGAATCCCTCCTCCAAAGGCCCCTGCAACTTCTGCAGTGTAGGAAGGTCCCCTTCTCTTTACGGGCCTTCATTCAACCCAAAGCCACATAGATTGGAGACTTGGGCTCCTTATCACACTCTCTGGGGAGGCCTCATTTGCCTTATGCCAGCGATCCCACTAACTTACTTTAGAGTTTAGGAGAATACTTGAATGAGGGTGGTCATTCATGAATTTCAGAGTTATAAAAGAGCATGTGAGGCCTTATATACTCATAAAAGAATTGCTTTTATGACTAAAAGTCGAATAAAGCTTTGAAATTGCATAAAAGAATTGGAATAAAAAATAATAGTGGAACAGAAATACTAGGTTTTGCACAGTCAGGAAACATGACTTTTTTTCTTTAAAGCGGAAGTTCGTAGATTTTAGCAAACATAGTAAACCCATAACTGCCTGCAACAACAAAACCAGGGGACATGAAGCAAAGGATGGTTGCTCGTTGTTTACAGGCCCCCTAAACATGAATATTTAACCTATGCACAATCTCAGGCATCAGCATCAGTGTCAGTATACAAAGTAATGCTGCTGTATATGCCAAGCATGCGGACAGATGTCATGTGATTTGCAAACATTGCCGCACGTGGTTGTGTAGGAAGATCTCTGTGGTGGGTAAGTTTATGTGCATTGCATTTTTATTCACTTCATTTACCAGAAGCTACATTCAGAAGAGAATAAGATAACTTTAGAGTGTTAAGCCAACTTTTAATAAAGAATAATATAAAGCTGAGTGTGCAAACAAGTTATGACCTTTATTCTCATATTTTCTTTCGAGCAATATATACATAACTCTAAAAATATAAACAACACAGGGTAGTTTCTGCTTGCCAAGAGCTGGCATGGCATGCTATGCTCAATAGCCAGATTAGAAATCTTTAAAAGCTCTGGTGACTAATAGCTGCCCTTTCCAACAGATATGAGATTCTTATCTCCCACAGATACCCTCTCTGTGCCTGTTTTTTGTTGTTGAAGGATTCCATATGGATTATTCCAAGTTAAATAAATGTCAAATACAATTATTTGTGCATTGGAACTCTTCCCACAAGGGATGTGTTTAATCTGTAAAATCAATTTATGCTCTTGTCGCGATGAGTCCTTGGCAAGGATCCCCATTTCCCCCTGCGTGTTGGGTCAGCAGGTGAATGTCCACTCTACTTCAGTCCAGGAAGAGTTTATATAAATATTGTTTTTTGATGGAGCGGCCTGGCCGGTATGTGAGGGGTGAAAAATAAATGTAGGCCTTGAAACTCCCTTGAACTCACAAATGATTCCCTTTGAGCAGTTTCGTGATCTGTGTATTAAGCATTTTCATTTACATTTTATTTATGTGTGGACTGTGTGTTCAGTTGAGCACTGAACAAATTTAGGCGCTGTTATATGACTAATAAAACTGTATTGAATACTACATTTTTGCATTTATTGGCTTTTGGATTGATAGCATGGGCTGTTGTTTTATACTCATTGTTAGAAATAGGGGGTCTCAAGTTGGCAGAGATAGGTACTTTTGTCCAAATAAGGAGGCTTCCTTCTAGTCTGGGTAAGGGGGATATACACTTCAGATAACTCCTGCTCACCCCCTAGGTAGCTTGGCACAAGCAGACAGACTTATCCCAAAAGCAATGTGTAAAGTATTAGTACTCAAAGCACACAGTTAAAAAAAATAAAGTATCTTTATCTAAACTAAACTCAACAAGACCAAAACAACAAAAATCGAACATACATGTAATAAGAATATGACTCAAACAACTTGGCTCATAGAAAACTATGGATACCTGATTTCTTTCAAAGTACCTCTAGTTGCGACAAAATTTACAAGGCCAAACAGCCGCAGAGATGGGACGCGCTGAAAAACAAAGAGATGCGTCAGTTCCTGAGAACATGGAGAGGTGATGCGACAGTTCTGCTGCATGCAGGAAAAGTGATGTGTTGAATCCAGTCTGTAGGGGGGAGTGATTTGTCGATTCCGAGATGGTTCTGCTTCGCGGGTGATGCGTGGGGAAAACTTGACACACCGGTACAATGTGTGGGAATCCAGGATATGTCAGCTAACGATGAGGCAGCGTCGAGTGGCGCTGCGTTAGTTTCTTCAGTCGTGACCCCTAAATGCATTGGTTCTTGCAGCGGCGACAGGTGCTGCGTCGGTTTCGGCAGAGGCACAGCGATGCGTGGAGATTCTTCTCACACAGCGGTGCTGTGTCGTAGAAACAGCTGCAAGAAGAGAGATGTGTCAATTTTGTTGTTGTTGCATTGCTTTTCCAGCTCCCAACAGCAGGAACAACCTCCAGAGGCCCAACACAGTCACAGGCACCTTTTGGCAGCTCAGAACTTCCAGCAAGGACGTTTAGGGGAGGTGGGGGTGAAGTCTTTGTGTCCCTGAGACTTCAGGCCAGAACACACAGGCCCTTGGAGATCGTCCTCAAGCAGGGGACACAGCACAAAGCAAAGTCCTTATCCTCTCCTTGGCAGAATCAGCTACCAACCCCAGACAGCACACAGCAAAGGGGCAGTACTTTTCATTCAGTTTCTCCAGCTCTTCTCCTTGGCAAAGGTTCCTCTTGAATTCCAGAAATGATCAAAAGTTCTGGGGTTTATGTCTAGCACTTCTACCCCAAAATGTCTTTGTTCTCTTTGTGCAAGGGTCTCTGAGCCCAGTCCAAACCTGTTCTGTCTTCACTGGTGCAGTATGGCCGCAGGGGGTGGAGACAGCATTGTGCAAGGGAGACAGGCATTATTCAGGTACAAGGAAAATCTCCGCCCACTACTCTGAATGCAGCCCATGTCTATTCAGCCCAGCCCTGACTCATTCAGGAAAGGCAGGACACACATCACCCCCTCCCCCAGTGGCTGTCTGAAAGAATGCTCCTCCATAGCCCCTGTAACACCAAAACCAGTCAATACACAAACAGGCAGAGGCACACAGAATCGCTAAAGAAGAAAATGCCTACTTTCAATGAATGGGATTTTCAAAAACACAATTTAAAATCTATCTTTACCAACCTATGTGTTATTAAATTCTGAGTTCAGAGAGCCTAAACTGTATTCCTCTATTGTGTCCCAATGGGAAGTTATACTTGTAAGATGTTACAAAGCATTTGCCATTATATCCTATGGGTCAAGATAGCCTTTCAATAGGCAAAAACGGAATTGGCAATATTTCACTATCAGGACATGTCACACACACCAGTACTTGTACTACCTTTCAGATACACTGCATCCTGACCAGGGGGTACCGTGAGCCTACCATAGGGGTGCCTTACATGTAGGAAAAGGGAAGGTTAGGGCCTGGCAAGTGGGTGCACTTGCCAAGTTGACATGGCAATTAACAATTGAGCACAGACAGTGGCAGGCCTGAGTTACCTTTTCAGAGTTACTCATGTGGGTGGCACAACCAGCACTGCAGGCCCACTAGTAGCATTTGATTTACAGGCCCTGGCACACTCAGTACACTTTACTAGGGACGTAAAATAAATTCACATATGCCAATCATGGATAACCAATCATGTTCACAATTTAGACCGAGAGCATATGCACTTTAGCACTAATCAGCAGTGGTAAAGTGCCCAGAGTCCTAAAACCCAAAACACCAGGTCAGGAAAAAATAGGAAAATAGGAGGAAGAAGCAAAACTTTTGGGGATAACCTTTCAAAAAGGTCAAGTCCAACACTCATGGATTAAGTTCCCTGAGTGGCACTTTTCATCATCTTTAACACATACCCAAGGAACCATTGTGTTCTTATAGGTTAACAGAAAACAGGCCTGGCAGGGCCTGCAGCAGTTCATTGGGTGAATGTTTGCACTGCACGCGTCAATGTTTGCAGTGCTGCAGCAGCCAGTGTCCATAGATTTTAGACTTCATGTTAAGAAAATATTTACTTTTAAAATGCAATACTGTATTACACAGCATTAGTATTGGTGCCACCGGATATAAAACCTGTTTAAGATCAGTAATGAAGGGATACATTTTGACATGCAAACCCTAGATTGGTTGTATTTATAGGGAATATGATGATTGCATGGGTAGCTTGAAGATTTAAAGATTTACTTGAAACAACCGATCTCATAAAATTTTAAAGTAGTGTAAATGAATTGACTGGTGGAATTTTAAATGGAATTTTAATACTGTGTTGATTTCATAATTACTGTATTGGAGAATATTAAAGAAGTATAAGAAGATCCATTAAATGTGATTTTAAAGGAATACAAATTAATGTTTTCCCAGAACTTTTTAGAGTGTATTATTAGCAGAGTGGTTTAAGGGATGTTTCTGATTTCCATTGATTTTAATATAAATTATGCAATATATACAATAGGGAAAATTGTGTAATTTGATTTACTATTATTAACTCCACATGTTGTAGCCAGAGTGGAATAGGCTCTAAAGGAAGCACGAAAAGGCCCACTTGCTCCCTCCTTTCATTGTAATAGATAGCTATATTGAGGTAAAAAGGCCAACTCAAATCCTTGAACCATGTGTCACTTCACCTGCAGAACCTGTGGTAGCGATGTCCCTGAAAACGACATACTCTGCCAACAACACAGCACCTGATGCACTGATTTGTGCAATGCCCTGTGCAGGTTTCCTGTGGCAGTCCTCTCTGCCCCTTTCTGGATGACTTACCTTGTCAGAGCCCGAAACGGCACAAAGCCAAAGTACATGCCAGCTTAAGAAGGTAGCACTTCCAAGGCAGTTATCTGTAATTACAGTCACGAACTGGCGCACTGCCTCTCCTCCAGTTCAGTCCCATTCTCGCTTTTTTGCTCGCCTTATCTATGAAAAATTCCAGTGATGTTTGCATGCCTTCTGTCCCAGAGATCTGCAGATCAAAGTCCCCATGATAGTGCTTGGCTCATGGCCCTTGGCATTGGCCCATCCAGTCCTTAATGTGTGTGGTGCCCAATGCTGGACTTTGAATCCTGAGGTCATTGCTACTGAATGTCGGCATGCCAGATGCTAAGGCTGCTAGTCTGGATTCTACAACATGTCCCTCTGTCCCTTTATCGCACTTTTTTCTCTTATTCCTTCTTTCCCCTTTGTGAGGCTTTCCCTCTCTCTCTAAATGTCTGATGAGTAAAAATTTGTGTCAACCCCCAAAGAAATAAGTGTTGTGTGTCCCATTGCCAACCATCGGCTCACATTGGTCAGTAGGCCCATCTGGGCTATATTTTCACTGGCCCTGCTGCAAAATCCTACATGAGGCTCAAAGTGTATTTGCTTACTTTTGTCAGGCACACTGAGAAATTTAATCTCCTGACCAGATTAGAAGAAAACTGATACACCAAATATTCAATTACTTATTTTAACTTGTGTAATACATTTTATTGCTTTTTCTGTAAGTAATCGTGAAATGAACTCTTGTATTTGTGTTATGGGTTGAGGGCACCTTATATTCATTACTGTTTCCTCACTTTAGAGGCAGGAAAACACACATTTCATAATCATCAAGAATTGTAATTGTCGGGTTTGCCAGAGAGCCGCTCAGTAAGATGGCCGCTGCTTAACACAGCTCTGCCAGATGAGATGACAATCCTCCATTTGCCCTCCATAGCCCTCAAATACTCACCAGCTGTACTCGGAGGGCACTCTTGACCAGCTGGTAGAAGGCTGGGCTGTCTTGGGAGCATGCCTGTAGCTTGTGGATGGAGGCTCATCTCCTGAGACGATGTGGCCTACCTATGCCAGAGGATCCTTGAGGCATCCTGCTGCTGAGCCCCGTGCCCACCCACTCACCACCTGAAATGTGACACCTGTCGCAACCAGACCATGTCCCGTGGCCCCTCTTTCCTTGGGTGTGTCATCAGCAGGTTTGGCTCTGTGTGTTGCCTGTTTGGGGTGCTGTGCCCCAGTGGGGGCTGCTGGCGTCTCAGGGTCCTCTGGGGTGGTCGGCCTGTTATTTCCCGCTGTCGCCTGAAACGTGATCATGGTCATGCCGCTGGGGGGTGTGGTGGCCCCCTTTGACGCTAACTAGGATGGCCCCCCATTCAGAACATTGCATAAGTGAAGAAAGATATGTCCCTGACACCAGCTGGCTGAAGGGCGAGCTGGAGCGATGTCTGGGCTGACTCGCTGAGCGCTATGGTTGAATTCAGATCTTCTCATGTCTACTGGACATAGGTGTGTGGCAGGACCCAGCTTGCTCCAGTTGTAGACAATAGATCTTCTCCCCCCATCCAATTTCGCAATGGGCAAACAGGACGGTAGGCTGTCGAAACTATCTTTTCAGACCCACCAAGCTGTGACTGCAGTGGATACACCTCTGGAGACTCTGGGGCTATTGGCCGCCGAGGAGGCCTCCTCCCAGCTCGACCAAGGCATAAAGGGTATTTTCATGACGCTCAAGCAAACCCTCCGTTCCATAGACTCCAAAATCGATACGCGAACTATGTGTTTGGACAAGCACGGCAGATGCATTGACCAGGTCGAGACAAGCATTCTGAAGATAGAGGATACTCATATAGCCGCCAACGAGCACCTTTGAGGATGGAAACTACACTGGAGATAATAAAAAACAAAAATGAGGACTTGCAGGCCCCATCCTAATGGAATAGCCCCTGCACCCCGCATACTTAAGCTCCCAGAATCAACTGCTATGGACAGAATTGAAACCTATGTTGAGGAGTTGAGGAGCTGCTCCGCTCCTTGTTCGGCAATGCTCTGTCCTCACTGTTTGCACTCAAGCATGCCCACCACTCGCTGAGTCCTTAACCACCTCCAGAGACTCTGGCACGATCTATAGTGGCAAGCCTCCTCAGCTACAAAGAGAGAGACAGCATCTTGAGACTGGCTGGGGAACCCCAAAACAATAAAGGTAATTAACTTTTGTTCTACTCGAACTTCACAATATCTGTACAAATGGCCCGCCTGAATTTCTACCAGCTAAACACCTATGACACATGGCTGAGGCACATTATTCATTAATTTTCTCTGCCAAATTGCATGCCTCATTTGGTGGCAAAGCTCACCTTTTCACTCACCCTACGGTGGCTCCGATATTCTCCGGAAAGTTTGCAATCAGCCCCGATCCACTAAAAGCGGCTTTAGGCTATGCTCACAGTGACTTGACCTGCAAGCCATGAGGCTTGGCTGTGGATTGCTGAGGCTATGTATTGCTTCTTACTGTCTGTGACCATCTTGACCTGGCCCCCAGATACAATATTTCCACATTGACCATGAACCCCCCTATTTTATGTTTGCTCTCAGTCTTGGCCACCCAACTTGGACTTCCTGTGCTATACGCTAGACCTCCTGGTGCCCTGAGGCATGCATTCATACATACTTTCTTACCTTGTTCCTACCTGGAGCTATGGTTTGCCTGCCATCCCCTGCAGTTTCCAGCGCCCCTCGCACAAGCCTTACACCCAGTGCTCATACCCTGTAGGCTGCCATGACTACCCTAAGATGCTTGACCTGGAACTTACGTGGATTGAATGGTCAGCATGAGGCTAGGCTAGGGCCCACTTACCAACGGCGATACCACATTGATATTTATATTTTCAGGAACTTCCTCTCACTAGGCCCTCCCATCCCTGACAATGCGATGACCGGCTCACAGTGACAAATGCAGCATTATACTTTAACTATGCTCCTGGAGTCACCATTCTCGTCCAGAAGGGCACACAAACATGTCCATGTGCGACATGCAAGGTAGGTATATCATCCTGCATGGCAAACTCATGGGTAGGTCTCTCTTGTTGGTGGCAGTCTATGGGCCTATCACTGATAGCCGGGAATATTAACATGGTGCTTGACCCTCACCAGGACTGATTTAGCTACACGAGGTGGTGCAGGAGTAGTCGCTCAACTAAGTCTTACAATAGAAGACCAGGGGCTTATTGACCTGTGGTGGTGCACAAATCCCCGGACAGAGAGGGCACTTGCATTGGTGCCACACATAACACCTGGTCTAGAATTCACTAGCAGTGCCTACCTCAGGACCATTGAATCTCTCAAGGACACTTTCGGAGCTCTCCCCTATCCTCCTTGAACTCACAATCTCGACATGCGGAACCATTCCTTCACGTGGAGACTCCCAACCAATGCTTTCTACGACTGGATATTCCAAGACAACGTTTGATTGAGTATTGTAGAATATTTTTCCCTCAGCTCACAATCTGTGTCCTCTGCTTCAACACTCTGGGAGGCTTCCAAGGCCTACATACTGGGTGTGTGCATAGCTAAGCAAGCTGGGGTGCTGAAAGCGATTTGAACTCACCGTGCTAAGCTTGAATCTGATATTCTAGCCCTCGAGCTTGCCTTCTTTCTCTCTAGGGATGTGGACTTCCTCACCTCAATCAAGTGGAAGCTTGGCAAGTATGAGGAGGAGGATCTACGAGAGACACACTTTCTTGGCAAAAAGGCTGTGGCCCGACGATACAGGGAGGGGGACAGGACGAGTGGATGCTGGCCAAACTGCTTCATCAGCCCTGGGCCAGTGACCATATCAGAGAGATACTTTACAAGGGTCAGGTTCCCCTCTCAGACGCGGAGGGCCTTAAGCACACAAGGCGAAACTTTTACACTGACCTCTACACCTCTAAGTTTGCTCGTGACCCAACCCAATTAGATGAGTTCTTGGACTCTATTCAGTTCCTCTGGCTTGAATATGTGTTTCAGCAGTATCTTGATGACTCGTTCTCAGCTGAAGACACATTACAGGCGAATCAGAGCATACCTAGGTATAAATCACCGGGACTGAATGGTCTGGACGCCACTTTTTTAAAAGGGTATGCCCAGATTCTTGCCCCTCACCTCTTGGTGGAATATAATAGTCTCTAAATTTGGAAGAATATTATGAGGCTCCCCCGCATTGCGTGAGGCAGTGATCATCACAATTCTAAAACACGGGAAACCTCCCAATCATTGGGACTCCTAGTGCCCTCTCTTAATGATTAATGTGGATAATAACATTTTCGCTAAATTACTTGCGACTCACCTGATGCTACTGCTGCCTGACACCATCTGTTCGGACCAATTGAGCTTATGGTCTGGGCGGAACACTTCTCAGAACCTCCGTACACTATTTGCACTCATGCACTCCATAAACCCTCGCTGCAAGGTGGCAGTCCACTTGCTTGATGTAACCAAGGTGTTCGACTCCTTGGAGTGACCCTTTCTATTGCACTGCTGGGACGCCTAGACCTCAGGACCTGCCTCACCTTCATTGGTAGGGTCAAACTACTCTACACACTTCTGTACACAAGGCTGCCCATTAATAGCAAGCTCATGACCCCTTTCCCTATCTCCTGTAATTCCTCTATCTATTCTTTAATGTTCCCCTGCCACTAACTGCATACTTCTTCAAACAACTCCACACGCAGTTAGTAACTCTGACTTGGGCTGGCAAGCAACCAAGGGTCTCCTTGGAAATGATAACTCTTCCCTTTGAACAAGGTAGACTGTGTGCCACAGACATGGAACTATAATATTTCTGCGCACAAGTGCAATATGTGCACGTTTGGATACATCCACCCCCTTTTCAACCACATCTGGCCATTAAGGACTCCATCGTGGCCCCCAACCAGCTATCCACCACATGATATCTGCTTGCCTAGCACACCCGGGTTGAAATAGACACTGTCACATGTGCGATCTAGGCATGTGATAGAACTACCAGCATCAGATGATGAGAGGGTGTCCCACCAGTTGACTTGTCTACATCTCCTCATGCTGGGTGACTTATGTCTGGAGGTGCACGTTTTCATGGCACAACACAACTGCACTGCCACAGCACACTCTACTTGACATTTCACGTACTTTCAATTTAGAGCCATGCTTTGAGCCCTGCATGACACATTGCCTGCTGTGCCTCTGATATTTCACACCCTGGACATGATCCTAACCATCCCATTACCGTGGAAATTGATCACATGAGTGTATGGGGTCATATAAGATAAGACACCTATATACATCCCCAGGGCGTACTTCAATTGGGCAGGGGTGCTGACCCCCCTCTCATTGCTACAATGGCGATGTTGCTGTGAGCTGACTAAGGCACTCTCCCCCAACTTTTGACTGCTCTTAATCTAGATTCAATTCCTTCATCAAATGTATCACACTACCGCCCGGTTACACCCCATGGGGTTCTCGAATGATGCCCTCTGCTGCTGGTCTCAATTTAACCTGGGAGTATCCTGGGGTGGAATGTTTCTGGTTGGCTGTCATTTATGCCATTGACTTAATCACTGGCCACCGGCCCGTAGATCTTCATTAGTTGGAGTATTAATATTCCTGGACAGACATAACGTTGCAATACACTGGTGACGCCACCGTGCACCACAAGTGAATAAATGGTTGTGTGACCTAACTTACTGCCAAGAGCAACTACCAGTAGAACGGCAATTACTGACTCAGAGTTCCCACCCGGTAGACCTCTGGCCCCCTTTCATCACATACCTTGTATCCCGTGTGAGCCCAGTGGGAGTCCATAGTACCCCCAATCCCATGATACATGAGAGGTCTGCCCACAAAAGCGTTGACACCCCAACAGGCTTCAATTGTTGATCGGTGATGGGTCTGTTGTGCTGTCAGTCATGTTTTTCAACTTTCTGCATTTACATTGTGGTTTTGCTCTGCCTCTTCTTTTGTGGTCGCTTACCTTAACTGTGTGAGGTTTTTTGTGTTTGTCGTTGTCTTGATAAAGCACAATAATTAAATAAATGCAAACAATTGCAAGAGTCTGCAGGTGGCACAAGTCTATCAAGACTAATTCATTGCACAATAAATCAATGCCCAGTGATTCCAGAATGCTACACAATTATAGGAGAGAAAATTAAGGGGCATTGCCTAGAGTTTTCTAGACTCAAAGGCAATGCAGGTGCATATCTAGCTAAACTGGGTGAAGGGATCTGTAGAATAAAAGAAACAGGAAACCTATGGTTACCTAGAGCAAGTCAATAACCTCAGTGCTGTTAACTCTGCTGCGTAAGGTGATGCAAGGGCACCGCAAGCTTTTAAGTGATATTTACTATAACACGCAGAGACACTGACTTTTTCAAAAATGGCTGTGTTGCATTACAAATTGAACAAATCTAGCCCCCCTCATCCAATGGCTCATTAAGGCACTGTAATAAAAAGCATAAGTATAAAAGGATAATAATGTAATAACAGCATGCCTGCATGTTATTGGAAAGTCAGATGACAAAATGAGAAGGATGAAGAAGTGCAAAGAGCTGTTGCAGTAGCGGACTTCTAAAGACCACCAGGGAAGCAAGTTGCAATAACAGGGTAACTGAAAAAGGCACGTCCACCTACCACGAAACCTCCCCGCTCTTCAACTTAGTGAAAGGCTGAAATGGTCAAGCCAATGAGGTGGATCATAATAGCATGTACCAGACACGAGAAGATTCCAGGTCATGTTTCAGCTCTATTTGAATCCAATGGTAATGGATGTCTTTTCAATTAAAGCATTTTTCGACCATCTATGTATGCCATTGACTAGACAATGCTTCCTGTAGAGATACCACCAAAGCTGGTTGCTAATGCAGATTGTCCATCAAATTTAATGAATATGGTCAAGAGCATGAGGGTGGTGTGATCACATGAGTGTGAAAGGTAAATGCGTTGACTGGAGTAGTGACAAACCTTCCAACCTAGCTAAAGAGTTGGTGGTTTATTTTGCATCTAAGGTGGCTTGGTTTGAGTACCAGTTATTACAAATCAACATAAGAGTGACAAAAAAAAAAAAATGAAGAACTACCCCCTAATAAATTGGGTCGGGGAGTAGTCCATACTACTTTTAACTTTTCAATCACTACTTTCAATATAGAACCCAATGAAGACAAATGGCAACCAACTGTCTTGTTGGTGCCTGAGGGTCCTTCTTGTGGCACTCTGCATGCAACCCTATCTGTCCGAATGCTCTCTGTTTGTTATCTTTCCTTCGGGTTTGTGGTAGCCATTGACTATCCCTTCATTTTTTTTTTTTAGTCACTCTTCTGTTGATTTGTAATTGCTGCTCATAAGGGGTACAAGAGTGGCCTTACAGGCCCTTTCTCTCCTGTTGATTGTATATTGATTACCAGTTAGTCACATGCATGTCTGTTTGGTATATGTGATATTTGAAGTGGGAGTCAGCTGTTATTGACAGTCACCACCTGAGGAAAGACGTACTTTGCTGCAGCAAGGGCAGGGCATGGAATGCTTCCCCTCTATTACCTCACCCGTCCTCCCGCCTTTCACCATGACATGTAGTGACCTCCCAGCTCCCAATTACCATGTTCAAAGCAGGTGGCTATTGGAAGGGGAAAGGCCTATCATTCAGCACAGATTCAGACTCTTCCGATGGCTTTTTACCCACTAAACCTGAGTGAACATGTGATTCTCACTCCATATAAAATAGCTCATAATAGGGACATGCTTCCAGAAAGTGCTGCTCTATAGTGCCACCTAGAGTTGATAAAAAATTACAACAAAGACACAGAAAATTACCATTTCTACAGTGCATAGGGGACACTATAGCAAGCAAAGTTCTCTTTTTCTGGGGCATTGAACATGCTCCTCGTAGCAGCCTGTAAATGCCCGCAGCAGCTGTCTGAGAGAAGCCAGTTGTCCTCCATGAAAGATCTGGTCCCGCCACAGCACCTGCTGCGAGGGCTGGCATGACTCGATATGAGATTAAACATTAATATTGGAAAATGCACTACTTTATTGACGATCGACCACCCCAGACTTTCCAGATCCCGTAAAAAGCTTCTACACCATAGATTTATGCAGAGACTGATCACACCCAGAAGGGCTCAGTATTTTGTGAGGTACCACCTGAGGCCTTTACCGAAACCGCCAGGTGTTTGCTTGTACCTCCGAATGAGGAGAATTCCGCAATATCACGTTTTCCCCTGCTCTGATCTGCAAAACTCAGAATTTGCAATGTGTTCGGTGCTCAAGTTCTGATAGTGTTTACTTGGTGACTTTTGTGCTGGGGAACCTTGGGATACTTGTACATCAATTGTAATCCCAATTTGGGTGCAAAATCTCAAATGGGGCTGAAGCAGGGTTACATACGAGCCGTTGTAATGAGAGCTTGAATGTAAATTGCACACCAAGATACCCGCACCTAAACTTCTGCCATAGAATCCATCCACTAGGAAAGCTACACAATCTGGTATTTTTCTTTAAGTTTTGCAATTCCTTTTGCTGCATAAATAACAAATATCCACTTAGATTCAACACGTGCATCTAGCAGTAGCTAGAATTGCCTGATATACTTAGGGTGAAAAGCAAAGGTCAGTGTAACAGTCAAGCTTCAAGAGGCTCCGGCATCTTACAACTTTTTCTAGACTTGAGCCATGATATGTATAGTACCATTATAATTGTTATGCAAACCATAAAACAGTCACATCACTACTCACTGCTGCTGGCCCGAAAAAGAGCTGAAAATGCAAATCTAACAACGAGAGCGGCGAAAGTATCTTGCCAAGCAGAATTATTCATTTGTCAACCAAACATGTATCATGTTCATTGCAGCGGGCCTTTTTTGAAGCACGGCTGGTAAAGTATTCTAATAACCTGGTGATTAAGGTTGTGTAAGAGGTGTTTGCAGTACCTAGACAGTGTGTTCTTGTGGTTGGAGTGTTTGCCTTTTTGCAGTATTTTCCATGTACTTGTGTTTGGCGCCCTTTTGTAACATGCACACACCACTTTGCCCTTGTGACACACGGTTTGCTACCTCTAACATGTTTTTACCTTTGATACTACACAAGTGCCACCTTTGCCTACGTAACGCTTGCTCTTGTGCCTGAGTGTCTAGCACTTATTGCAGTATTATACCTCAAATTATACTCTGTTTTCTCTCGTAACTGCACACTTGTCACTTTTTCCTCTTGTGCACTTTTTACTACCTCATGTATTTTTGGTTGCTCACAATTTTTACTACCTCATGTATTTTGTTTGCTCACAATTGTCACTATTACCTTATGTAACGTAACGTCTGCTTTTGTAATCTCTTCTTGTGTAATGTTTTTCATCATGTTTCATCTCTGTTCCTATTGTGAAGCGCTCTGACGCCTTCGGATAAAGTCCGCGCTATATAAAAATGCATAAATAAATAAATAAATAAATAAATAAATAAATAAAAAACCGAAACAGCAGGAGAGAATGTGGCGTTTTTAAGTCTTCAGTAGCGAAATGGTTAACATAATTCCTTTCCCTCCCTCCCCTCATACCCCCCACCGGGGCTGCCTCCTTCCTCCCTTCGGGCACATGGATCACCATTATTTTCATTCTGATAAAATGATAACCATGTTTTTCTTTCCATGCTTCAAGGTTGACATTTATCGGCGCTACACAAAACAGGCGCATTCCTTCAGATTCCACGCAAAGTAGAAAGGAGTGGGTGGGATGGATGAATATATTGCCCTGGCCAATGTTTATTTAAACAAGAAAAATATAAAGATTAGATTCAATAAAAATGACAGTGTCAAGCTAGCAATATAAATCTTGGCAATCTACACAGGATGCATTCAGCAATGTAAGATTATATCAGATGGAAGTAACTCTGAAACTCTCTAGAGCTAGCCGCAGCCCTGAAATAAAATAAAATGACCTCAGTGCACATCTGGTAATTCATTCCAAAGAGTAAAAGAAAAAGCGGAAAAGGGGGACTCGGATGCGCCTCACTCTGAAGTCTGCTTTTCAGCCTGACTGGCCTCTGTCGCTCGGCTCAGGGCGCTACACACACAGGACTTGTTCAATTAACAGAAAACGCTCAGAAACAAGATGTATCTGTACACTGGACACATTCTTTATGTAAACGTTGGAATCGTCAAATTGTTTGACTATTTATTATGACGAACGAGTCAACAAACGCCAGGTTTACGGGAGCCTGTTGGCCAATGAGCGCGTGCCTCCATCCTCGAGGCACCAGAACTAGGGACTGCAATGTCCCGCCTCCGGTCCTCTCGCCTTCGGGCACCCACTCACTGGAATCCTCCCTGTTAAACCTCAAGGTCGGCCCAGCCCTGCAGGATTCAGAACAAAAGCCACAAGCCCCTCTCTCCATACGCGACGACACCCAGGTTAAATATTACCGCTGAGAGGCCTTCTAAAGTAAAAATGTCAATTTTCTATCTATACCTCAAGCTAAAAGTCTGACCCCTCTACGCTAAAGTATTGCAGATACTGTTGTTGTACAGTATTACAATGTCTGTTAGTCCTCTCTTTTGAGTGTGTGTCAGACAACAGTCTGTTTACCTTTCTCCATATATAACCTCAGTGTTTTTACAGCCCACTCAGTCTGTTTACCGTTCTGTGTACCTTGATGTAAACGTGGGCGAACGTGCAGCATTTATGAACAAAATATTACTTGTCGCTCGAAAGAAAGAAATAATTACCCAGAACACATGGACTATAATGCCCGCGTCACCAACCTGTACACTTTATTACTTCGGTTTTATGGTGCAAACTTCAAAATACCCACAGGTCTACTACATGAAAATCAACAAACGTTTACTCTCCCTCACATTTCTTGACAACCGGCCATATCACCGTAAGGGATCAATCACATTTACCAAGGGCCTCAACAAACCTAGTCGTAATCAAGTTAAAATATTGAATGAACACTTATTCCCAGGAGCTTTCAACCTACAACTCGTAGGACAAGTCAAAGCAATAAGTCAACTTACTCACTTTAATCTGACATGAAAACAACCTTCATCAGCATTGTCAGAAGCCAACTCATAGCAAAGGCCCCATATTCAGAACACATGCAGCCAATTCTATGCTCCTCAATATAGAAGGACCCGTAATTACTGACTTGTCAGGCCAGCACAAAATCAATTTCTAATTAAACATCCGTTGACAGACCTAAGAAGCAGCCAAAAGCACCCTACACTTGATCTATGAGCATCAAAAACATCTCCCATGGCGCCTTTAATTATAAACTCCCTTTCACCATGTATTGAGATGAAACTTATCCTATTTTTGGCACCTCTACATCGGCCCCTCCCCGCCTCCTGCACAGAAGAATATATAAAAAGGTGACAGGTGTTTGCTCTTGAGAGTCACAGTTAAAAGTAAAACGTACAAGGAGAAAAAAACTAGGGGTGGGAGTACCTTGCGTAATTTGCAGTAGCATAATTACGTGAAATTACAACAACATTATGCAGAATTTTGCAAGTAGCGCAACAGCATTTAGCAATATTTTCGAACGAGCAAATGCACCCTCACTTCCAAAATGACCCCGAGGATGTGTTTTGCGCCTAAAAAAATAGCGCTATGTGCAACAGAACACAAAGCACAGCAGCCGCTCCCTACTTTCTTTGCTCCTGTGCTCGTGCAGTAAAATGTGTGTGCCAAATCACTCATAAATATTTCTGAAAGGGCGGGGAGGAACAAACCATCACCTGGCTGCATGGGTAACAAGGACCGAATGATTCTGAGGTAGAGGGCTGGGTGCCAAAACAAATGCAGAGCTTCAGGAATCCTAATCTGATCAAACTGAACGATTGCCCCCCCAACCCTTTAAGTAAGTTTCCCATATTGTATTACAGACAGTGTATTACAATCATTGACTACACAACCCAGCCCTACGGTTGGTTTTCCCCCACCAGGCAGCCTTTTATTGGCATGGTGACCTACTTTTGTGGCGCCGTTGCTTCACCGCCATTTGTTGCCTTTCTGCTTTCTCAGAAACATTTACCCTTTATTTATTTAGTATCGTGGCACTCCCTTCATATTACAAAATGATCCTCAGGCATACAGCCGTTTATGACTAAGCATTTGCTTCAACTTGATAGTCCCCAATCGAGAGAAGGCACAGGTATTTTCTTGATATGACCCTACATGGCGACATGATTTTATCTGATCTTAACGCATTTCGGTGACTATTTTTTTTCTGGTTTATTCTGTGCAGCTTCTCATATCTTTTCGTGCTCGGTTATCCATCGCTATGTCCTGCTGATGACCCGATAAATCAATAAGGGTCGAAATGCCGTAGGCGATTACTCTGCTTAAAAGTTATTATTGGGAGACTTTTAAATATTCAGTCACTTCTCAAATAGTCATCATCTCTCAATATTTTAAGCGATTGCTTCTTCTTTTTTTGCCAGTGTCTTTATACGGGATCTTTTGAGCACTGTGTATTCACTCATCACACCGAGCACTCAGTTGTAAATATTCTAATTGTTTCCTATGCTGCATAAACGCCAGTACTAAGATAAAGAACGTCTAGAACAATCAATTTGGCCGCCTCCTTTAGTTATACATTGATGTTATATACTGATACATAAGTGGGTCTTGTATTAAGTGTATTTGTTTTTTCAGAACGACATTTATACGGTGCTTGTTTGATACCATATACACCCCAGTCCAAAGGGGGTCTACGGGTTGCCCCTGTGGTATATACACACTGAACTTTCAAAACAGCTCGACCGACCTCTGAATCCCCGAACCCCAACACTCTCAAGTATTTATACAACTAACAATATCTTAAGGTCAGAGTAAACATTGAAGTGATCTTATTATGACCCAGGAATTAGCAATCATTATTTCACCTGAATTCAGACTGAAATCAGACTGACTTTGAATTTTGGATTCTCCATTAAAGGTCTCAAAGAACACTTACTGATGAAACACATGTACATTAAATGATTCTCTTCACTATAACTGAGCAATTTCGCGTGGTTTTCACACTTTGCCGTTGACGGGAAGAGAGACTTGGCGTCTGATGTAGGACGAGGTTAGAAACGAAACATCATTTCGCAAGTGTCACATATCAAAGTGTACACTATCTTTTCCGAGTTGAATCAAGATACCTAGAAGACCTTGAAAGTTCAAAATATTGCTACCAATTTACGGACTCAATACTGCTACACTCGCGCAATTTGAGCATCTGCCCTGAGGAAGCCCAACCTGGGCGAAACGCGTTGGCTGTTTTGTTCTGATCATCTTGTATCAAGAATACGCTCAAGGATACAATAAAAATGATCTGTGCATATCATTGAAGGACTATCACTTGTTTTATGAAAAAATCTGTACAAATATCCCTTTTGTTGCCTCTCTATTCTTCTATTGTTTGTATGTTCATGGTTCGTTGGCAGTGGACCTAAGAGGTGGGCAACATATGCAAAAGCAATTTGTCGTGATTTTAGTGTATAGCGTGGTTTGTGCAACTAGTTATTCCTTACTGCCATCTTGCTGTTTTTTGTACTATTACTGAGTAGCAATCTTCACTGTTGCAAGTGATATAGGACTCCTTCAATGACCGTGATTCTCCCCACTGTTAAACTCTACACTCTACCAAACTCTTCTCTCCCTCATAACACTGAGACAGAAGGGTTGCTCCGCTCTTCCTATCATCATCATGCACCCATTCCCTCTTTCCTTAAATTGCTCAATAGGTGTCCCTTTTCTAGGGTCAACCATCATCTAAACTATGTATCACTACTCTGATAATTAATAGAAGGACATTGAACCACCTGACTATTTGATGCACCTGGCACTACACATCATATTGGCTTCTAATATAACGATAGTTTGCTGTACTATGGGCTTTCCTTCACCTCATGCTTCTTCAGTGCTTTTAAAGCAATTTCCTCCCGCAACCCTTGTAGTGACCTCTGTGAGAAGTGCTCACCTTCCAAGGACACACACCTCATTGCAACTTTCTAAAATACTGTCATTCAACATTTACCAAAGTTGAGAAGACTCCATCTAGCCTACTTTTAGGGCAGGGGAGAACCCTGAAAAGCTATCCCAGCAATCCCTCCTCTTGTTTCATATGGACAAGGCAACCAAAAGGGTGAAGGAGAATGAGGATGAGGAAGGTAAAACCTAAGTTTAAAAGATTTGCATTAAATACTGTCGCTATTGCCATCTCATATCTAATTCATCTCAGACTATATATTAATAATTATACCACAGAGCAACATGCCTTCGTTATGACCTACAGCCCTGAGAAGATAAACTCACCACTAAGTCAAATGTACAGAACACCACGCATAAATAAGGACAATTTGGATGATTCATCCAGGGGTTAGAGTTGAAACTGGAATAGAAAAGTGACGACCATTTTCTATTTTGTGAGAGAGACACCTAGGGCCTGATTTAGAGTGTGGTGGACAGAGTAGATCCCACGAGGGTGGTGAAGAACATTATCTTCACATTCTGCCTGCTAAATTTCAAAATGACCTCTGGCCCGGTCGACATCATTGCACACCGAAGAGAACCACCATGAAGGCAGTTCCTTTCAATGTACTGAAGGTTCATATGGTTGCTGCCACTAGTTTTGACGGCTATCCATGACATTTTTGACATTATTTTTTTTTGTCAGAAACAAAACCCTAAAGCATGTGTTTATTTCTGAAAAACAATAAACCATAATAACTCCCACACCCTAACATTTTTTGTTTTTCAGAAACAAATGACAAAGTAGTAGTTTGATTAATAAAACAAAAAACAATAGTGACCCACACAACCATAGAGTTACTTCCCGGTGTAGGGATTATTGGTTTTTCCTCCCCTCACCACCAGGTTTTTCCAAACTGAGGTGGCATGGTGTGCAAAATAACAATGGACTAAAATGTGACTCGAGTAATTACCAGTACCTGAGATCAATTCAAGCCTTCCGTCCATCACTTTTTGGTATTCTTCATTGTGACAACCTAAGTGGGACTGGTATCTCCAGATGTGTGTCCTGTGCAAATTGTGCCATTGGACCCAAGATATCCGTTACTGATGAACCCTAGTAAGGGCAAAGTCAATCTTGCGTTGCTTGTATGCCGGTTCTGGGAAGACCTGGCTTGGCAGTTCAGGTTGGACTATTCACAGTGGAACAAGGTCGAGACTGACTTGCATATGGCTGGGTGCAAACTGAGGTGGCATGATGTGCAAAATAACGGTGTACTGAAATACGCCTCCAAGTAATTACCAGTGGCTGACATTAATTCAAGCGTTTTATCTATCACTTTTTTCTATACTTTAGTGTGACAGAAAAAAAGGAATTACACCGTCAACCCAAAATAGGGCTGATGGTGTAATGGCCTTCCTCCGTCATAATCTCCTCCTCCTTTGAGCCATCGAAGGAAGCATTCTGTCGATGGAGCCAATGGGGGCACCATCAATGGAATACTTAAGGTCTGCAATCTCTAAATGTGGTCGGAAGACTTAGGGTTTGGTGGGCAGTATATTCTGTTGTGTTTGCAATGGAGTACCCTGTTGTGAAACTCTGAGTCAGGCCCTGAGAGTTGTACTTGCATTTGGAGATGATAGGCTGGAGGAGAAGTTCGGGAAAGAATGTTGTGAATTTCTAGACATGTTGAGACATGACTCTGTAAGTCTAACCTATGACTAACTTGTCTTGTTATGAACTAATTCCAAAGTAATAATCAGTGGCGGCTCCTTGAGGGAGTGCTGCGGGGTGGTGAGGCAGGGCAGGGGAGGTGCAGGGTGGGGGCAGTAAACTCCAGCACATGGCCAAACTGAGTTAAGTACATAAATAAATAAATAAAACAGATTACGTTGCAAGCGCTGCAACCCAATCAGCAGTGCAGCACGTGCAATGTACTTTGTTTTATTTATTTATTTATGCATTTAACTCGGTTCAGCCGTATGCCGGAGTTTACTACCCCCGACCCTGCCCTTTCCCTGCCCCACCACCCCGCAGCACTCCCTCAAGGAACCACCGCTGGTAATAATATTCTTTAACGGTTCATGTTGCTTTTGAAATGCTTGCACAAATGACATGTACTTTTATAGTGTTAACGTTTACCAGTATTTTAATTCAGCAGTTCTCTTCACTTAGCAATTATGTGCAAATAGTTGCACATTCTTTCTTGAATTAAACTATTTTCTCATCCTGTGATCAGCTATGAAAGTGGATAATTACTTTCTGTAGTACAACAGTTTATAAACTTTCAGATTTTGAGCTGTTGGAGAGAGATCATTCCATTCTTAGTGACATGGTAATGGACTGAAGTGCCCATGCTATGAACCTGGACTATCACCTCAACAGTAATTTGCTAATCTCTGGTCGACAGCGGTGTTGGGGTATGTTGTAAGTAGAAAGTCCACAGAAGACCAGGTTGTGGTTCCAAGAAGTAACTTTATTCAGTTTGAAGTTCCAGAAGCTTTAGATAGTAGCCAAGATGATAAATAGGCCAATATGTACACCCCACCAGGAGCAGCCTCCTAGCTGCTCAGCCTGCTGACACCAACTGACTCACACCAGGCACCCAACATTCCATGACCTCATCAATATTCCACACATACTCAGGCTGAACAGCAAGTGGAAATAGGGAGCAAAGACAGAACAGGAAAAAACCCCTTATTACATATCCTCTTTCTTTACACTAAAAACAAAACAAAGCAAGAAGGTATGCAAAGAAGTAAATATATCACTTGAGCAAATAAGTATA
This sequence comes from Lissotriton vulgaris, assembly GCF_964263255.1. Classification (NCBI taxonomy): domain Eukaryota; kingdom Metazoa; phylum Chordata; class Amphibia; order Caudata; family Salamandridae; genus Lissotriton; species Lissotriton vulgaris. The sequence continues at coordinate 483,522,604 of NC_141689.1, forward strand.
GAAAGAGATAGATAGAAAGGTAAACCAAAGAACAATGGAACAATATCATAAAATAGGCAGGTAAGAGAAAAGAACAATGGTAAAAATATACACATGCACCCAATGGCAAAAAATGACATGAAGAAAGCAGGGGCGAAAAAAGAACAAAACATAACCATAAAATGAAGAGAACCACACCCATCCCCTATTCTCGCAAGGAGAGGGCATAAAAATAAAGCGTATGCCACAGAAAGAGCATACAACGCAAATCCTGCAAATCACAAGAAACAACAAGCACACAGGATCTCCATGCAAACAAGTGAGAGAGCGCAAACTGAACGAATTGTAGCAGTACATCACACTTACACGTAGTAAGCACAATCATGAAGAGAAATGCCATGAGTGCTAACATTATATTCACCTATATTCTGACATGTGTAGTTAATCTAGAGATTTATGTAGAAGTGGAACTAATGCAGAAATGTGTGAACATGTATAACCTTATTAGAAGTGATTAATCCTGAATCCATGTCGTGTAGCTGCTAAAAGGAAAGAATGACATGCTGTAAGCACAGAACGGAGTAGGCCTCAGGGCCAGAGCTGAAAGGGTTTGGGAAAGGTATTCATTTGCACGACGTGGATTGCACTAAATGATATTTAGTAGTTATGTTTGCAATAGGTTTATATTTTATAGATGTGTTATATAGTCCTAAAGTAGAGTATTAACACGAGATATTGATTAATGAAAGAAGTTGAAGAATATAATCATTATGAGCAATGTTATAGGCCTGAATTGTTTAACCATGCTTGATTTACACGTATTGGTAGGAGCCAAGGACGCCGAGACTTAATGTTGCAACTTCTGTTAGAAGTTTATGAGAAATGGGGTCCTAGCTGCAAATGTCTGTCTGCGGGTGTGAGGAGGGATCCAATTAAAGGTTGGATGAATAGGGTTTTGTTCAGGAGAAGGAAACAGACATGGAGGAGGGTTTAGGAATGTTGGGGGGTATCGGCGGGCCGGAGAAGAGTCTGAGAAGCAAGGTCAACTCTAACGCACGAGGCCCCAATGAGGATCATCATGGAAAAAGCCAGAAGCAACACCACGTGAGGGGCGTCTCACAGGGGGCGTCTCAAATGTTGTTGTATTTTGGTATTAGGGACAGCACCCCTGGGTGGAGACAGAGCAGAAGCCTGAGGACCCTTTAGAGAGCGGATGGGTAGGCAGAGAGGGGTCATGACCGGCGATCATAGGTTTTCATCTAGAGACTAAGAGTGGGTGATCTCCCCAGGGAGTCATTCACCGCTGACACCTTTTGGTAGGTTGGGATTCTGTTAAGTAGGGATACCATCCAGAGCAGGGTAGGGACAGCCTAACCTGACCCTTTTACTCCGCCTGTAAATGATTGAGAGATCACAATGCGTGTCTATGCTTGCAGCTCTATTAATATTGGAGCTAGTCTTGGTAGTTTTCTTTGCTCGTCTGAGGGTTTTCAGAGAGCACATGTATGTAATCGTACCCATGTATCTGGTGAATATTATGCTGAGGTGCTTGTACTTACAACTTACCCTAACTTTATAATAAATTCTTGAAAGCTAGAAGTTGTTTGTGGTTCTTCCGAGCGGAGTCCATTATTGATTGAACTAACCTGGTAAGAGATGCACCTTCTTTCCTCAAAGACAGGCAACAAAGGTTCAGTCGACCAGAACGGGGTTTAGATCAAAGGTGATAAGATAGCGATCAAAAATCCCGCCCCCGCAGTTGGTAGCTATAGAGGATGGTTGCTTTCTTGAGGAAGGTGACCTAGGCCAGGTTAGATTACCCCAAGGCCTCTAGAGATCGATGATCGGAAGAGCCGCCCGCCGAAGAAGGTCCGGATGACGTGAGACAGAAAAGCAGCAGTATCGGTCGAGAGTGAGTATAAAGGGTCATGCGTGTTAGATTGCGGTGTTTTTGTGCTGTATCTATGTTGTAATGTCTGGCGGAGTTGAATGCCTCTAGAGTGACTGTGGAACAGGTTGTGAGCGCGCGCAACCGGTGAAAATCTTAAGTTCAAGGAGAGCTTAAGTGGTTCGGGTGTATCGGACATCCAGAGTAATTGTCAGCCAGAGTGAAGGGGGTCATGAGGTACCATTGATCGCCCGCAGGACCGTGATAGGGGGAACGTAAGAGTGAGTGTGTGAGTAACGGACGCTGGTCGGAAGTTACTGTGTGTAAGCAACCTATCAGAGAGACGGAGGACGTTTCGTCAATTGGTATGACAATTACAGATAGACTGTGGACGTACAGTCAAGAGAAGTGACGGCTTGGTCGGAAGTAGTCATTTTTCGGCGTATGAATGGGACGCATGCATGACCGGGAGACGAGCTGAGAAAGGAGGGGTGCTGCTGCAAAGCGGAGACGAGTGACGTCAGGAAGTGCCGCGCTGGGATTGGCCGGCCGGAGCAAGACCGCGCTGTGATAGGCCAGCTAGCAAAGCCGCGCTAGGATTGGTGGATTGTCATCAGGAAGTAAACAGAATAGTGAGGCTGGAAATTGTGCGTATAATCATGAAGTGCTTTAAATGGTTAAGAGCGGCGTTTAAAAGAGAGAGGCGGAGATTTTATGAAGGGGAAGAAGCCCCGCCGGAGGGTACGCCGGCTTATTATATGGCGGCAAATGTTGGGCTCCATACAATAATGTGGATATCAGAGTGGAGTAAGATTACAGAGGGAAATGAGGAACTGACGTTTCCAAAGTATGGGACGTTCAGATTAGAGGTGCTACACAGATTGAAAGCAGTCATGACCTCAACGAGACCTATGCCTAGACCGACCCAGTTCGAAGCTCTCAATGCATGGATTAGGGCAGCGCACGAGAGGAACCTGAATAGACGACAGGAAAGGGTGAAACGATCGGTAAGAGCAGTGCAGGATGCCAAATGGGATGCGGATGCTAAAAGATGGAGAGTGCATAACATTGAAGTAAATAAACTGTACCCAGTGTTAGAAATGCCAGGAAACAAAAGTCCATTAGAAGAAGACGAAGAGAGCGAGACAGAGGACAGCCTGATAAATAGGTTACTGACAGATAGGCCACCCCCGTATAACAAAGAGCCAGGAAGTGTGGAGACCAGTGGAGAAGGGGGGGCCAGCATAGGGGAACATGGACCGCTTCCCATTCCCGATTGGGATCCCACTGCAAAGAAAGAACTGTCCCAATCTAGCCAGGTGCAGCAGGTGGTCGGGAGGTTTGTGGTACAAAGAGTGCCGGAAACGGAGTGTGCCACATCTTACGCACTACCAGATGCCCTGCAAGTACCTGTTACTATAGGTCCTATAGTATCGATTTATGACCCAGAAAGAGCTAGAGGGGAGGAACAGGTACGGAGGGACAGGGAGAGAGCAGAGATGGCAAGGAGGAACAATACGATCAACTCCCCAAGTCAGTTGCCAAGACCGAGAGATTGGAGCACCCCAGTAAATACAGCAGTAGATCCGATAGGGGATCCGGGGGGCCCTAGATGGCCGGAGGATCTGAGGGGATCAGGACGAAAATCCTTCCAGGAGCTAAGTGAGTACATGAAGAAGTGGGACGAGGCAGTGGAGGCTCACAAGAACATCATTGCCGCGGAAGCCGGAAGGGAAAGCCAGGATAGTAGGACCCGGACTCACTGTGGGGCTGGCGAAAGCAGTCCAGAGTGGGACGGGAAGGAACAGGACAAAAGAGGGGACACTTGCCCTATCAGGAGGAGAGGGAAGTCAGACCTGGAAAACAGGGGCCCCGAGTGTGGGGGGGTGTCTCGCCCAATACACAGTGAAGGAGACCGGAGAACGCAGGAGTACAGGGACAGCTTTAAGTGTACCCACTATGTGCCTGGCAATGGCGAACAAAACGAGAGTTGCGAGAGGCCTCGCTATAGCCCCTGTGATTACGGACAAGAACGCAGTCCAGGGGATATGGGGAACCGGGAAGGATCATACCGGATACTGAGTGACACTAGACAGAGAGAGAATGGCGACCGGAGGGAGAATAGCAGGGAAACCTGCCGTGGAGAGAGTGAAGAAAGAGAGAGTGGACAAAATAGGATTGGGGGTAACAGGCCCGTGTTCCATCACCTTCCAAGATCGGATGGCTGAGCATGGGACCTAGAGAGATGGGAGGAAGGAAGGACTCTCCTTAACTCTCCTGAGCCCAAGCGTAGGGCTCGGAGTTGGGATGGTAGAGAGGCCAGTGAACCCCCTTCGAAAGACATACTACGAGCAGAGATAAAAGCCAAGAGACTCGATGTCGCCAGCTTAAAGTCAGATCTGGATGACATGGTAGATGGTACCTTGCCTCTAGAAAGAATGGAGATGTATGAGCAGGATGAAATACTGTTCCTGGCAAAGGACATCACCCGGAAGGCGAGAACAATCCATGAGAAATTAGTTGAACTAGCAGGCAAATATATGGTGGACCTGTCGCGGACTAAAGCGTTACAGGGTAACCACAGGCTACATTACTCAGATCGAGACTTAGATGAGAGAACAATAGGATTGAAAACGCACATAAGGGAACTGATCACGGGAATAAGGACGTGGAGGGCACTAGATAAGTGGGAGGAAAGGTGGTCCAAGAAGGGGACCGTCAGGAGAAGCATGCTTGGTATGACACCAGGAGGATTACAAAGAGTAGAGGCATACCCTTTGCGTGAGGTTGCAAATGGGAACTATGTGCATGTGCCATGGAGTAGGGGGGACTTACTAGCCTTTACTAACTCTTTCCCAAAATTGAGGGAGAACCCCGTCGAGTGGTATAAGCAAGTGGAGAGGTTCGTGAAAATCTCCAAGGTACTGTGGATAGATTTGAATACACTATTTGATATAGTGGTACCAGGAGACCTGTGGACCGCATGTAAGGTTAGCGCCGAGTGGCCCACAGCAGAACCAGAAAGGGATGCAAAGACTAATGGGCCGTCCGAGGCAGTAATGGTAAAATACGAGAGAGTGATGACTTGGCTGAAGGACAAGGTGCCAATGCAGGACATAGATTGGGTCAAAATAGATCGAACTAGACAAGAACCCGAGAGATTGCTGAAAGCGTTTAAACAATATAGCGGGTTGGATGTGATGGACCCGAAAGACATTGGGCAGTTTGTGTCTAAGTTTGTCCTGGGTCTAAGACCGGATATTAGCTTAATGATTCAGCAACACTTAATTTGTTGGCAAAATAAACCTTTAGATGAAATCCTGAGATATGCCAGGTACTGCTGTGATGAGATAGACTCCAAGGCAAAGAAGTTAAAAGAAAAACTGATGGTGGTGCAGATGCAGGCAGCTGGTAAGGGTGGACAGCAGCAACAGCAGCAGGGAACAGGAACTGGGGGTAAGAAACAGTATGGCCAGAGCAAGGGCAATGAGGAGAACTCCACCTTTAGACCAAGGGTGGATATAGCCGCATTGAAGAAAACGACTCGATGCCACCAGTGTAACGAGGTGGGGCATTGGAAACGCGAGTGTCCCTACAACGTTGAAATTGGAGAACAGGAGGTAGAGGAGGAAGAGGTTCAGAGTACTCCGGCGAGAGGGGTTATACCCTACCAAGGGAAGGTGCTCAAAGGGTGGACCCCACCCCCACGAGCCCAGTTCCCCCAGCCACCCAGAGTAGGGACCATGGGTAAGACATATAGACAGATGCCTCTGTTTGTAGGAGGGGAAGAATGCTATTACATTGATCCACTAACAGGACAGAGAGTGGAAAGAGAAGATTGTACCCTTGGGGCAGCCTTAGATGTGGACCAAAGGGGACCCTATGTTGAGGCCGAAGTGGCAGGGTGCCCCACAACCTTCCTAGTGGACACAGGAGCTACTCGATCCACGATAAGATCAGCCGCAGTTCCAGGCCTGCCCATGTCTGGCGAGACTATACAAGTGGTGGGGGTCGCAAACAGGAGAATGACTAGCCAATTGACAGAACCAGTGCAGGTGAAAATAGGGAAATACAGCGATGAGCATCAGTTTGTGGTTTGCGATTCTAGTCCTGCATGTCTGTTAGGAAGAGACCTTTTGTGCAAATTAAATTGTACAATATACTGCACACCACAAGGAGTGGAGGTGTTGACCAATGATGACGATGCGGACTTCAAAGTCGCAAATTCAAGAATATGTGTGGAGTTGTATCCCACTTTGACCGTGGATGAGCTCCCATGGGATCTGAGAGAGACTGTGGCACCGGAAGTGTGGGATTTCACTGGAGAAGAGATTGGGCTGGTCAAGGGAGTAGACCCAGTGAAAATTGTAGTGAAACCGCATGCTGAGTTTCCAAGAACACCCCAATATAAATTGACTCCAGAAACGATTGCAGGCATAAAGCCAGTGATCGAGTCCATGATTAAGCAGGGAATACTGAAGGAAATCGTGGGTAGTCCATGTAACTCCCCGATCATGGGTTTGCAGAAACCAAATGGGAAGTTTAGGATAGTGCAGGACCTCCGAAAGATTAATAACATAGTTGTCTCATGTTGTCCAGTGGTACCGAATCCATCCGTGATATTGTTTCAGATACCGTTCCAAGCTGAATGGTTCACTGTGATTGATCTTTGCCAGGCTTTCTTTTCGATCCCATTGGATGAGGATAGCCATTTCCTTTTCGCTTTTAAGCTGGAAAATCGCGTATTAACATGGTGTCGTATCCCCCAGGGGTATACAGAAAGCCCATCGATCTTTAACCAGCTATTGAAGAAGAATCTTGAAAGTCTGGTACTGCCCCAGAAGTCAGTTCTGGTCCAGTACATAGACGACCTCCTTGTGGCGTCAGAGACAGAAGAAGCTTGCAGGGAGGATTCCATTGCTTTGCTAAATCACCTAGCTGTAAATGGGCACAAGGTGTCTCCGGGAAAATTGCAGTACTGTCTGACAGAAGTGCAGTACTTGGGGCACAGAATAGAGAAGGGTAAACGAAAAGTGTCACCAGACAGAATAGAGGCGATCATGAAAATGAATGCGCCAAAAACGCAGAGAGAAGTCAGGATGTTTCTAGGGATGGTGGGTTATTGCCGACAGTGGATCGCAAACTTTTCACTGAAAGCAAAACCCTTACAAAAACTGACGCACAAGGAGGTGAGTGATCCGGTACCATGGGACAAAGACTGTTTGATGGCGTTCCTGCAGCTGAGAGAGGACCTGTGTCGTGCTTCTGCTCTGGGAATGCCTGATTACGATAAACCATTCTTGCTTTACTGTTGTGAGAGAGAAGGTTGTGCGTTATCGGTGTTGGTCCAAATTCATGGGAATGCCCGTAGACCAGTTGCCTATTTCTCGGCTACTTTAGATCCAGTAGCCGCAGCGTTGCCCGGATGTCTCAAATCCGTTGCTGCAACAGGTGTCAGTATCGAGCGTTGTGAGAATATCGTGATGGGGCACCCGTTAGAGTGTACGTGCCCCACTCTGTTGAACTGTTGATGACCAGGACCAAAACACAGCATCTGACCAATAGCAGGCTCACGCGCTATGAGCAAGTCATCCTTGCTGCAGAGAACGTGACCCTCAAGAGATGCTCTGTTTTGAACCCTGCTACCTTGATGCCACTCCCAAGTGATATCGATGACGATGAATGTACAGACCATGATTGCCTCGATGTGACTGAACTATGCACCAAACCGAGACCCGACATCGTGGATGAGCCACTGACTGACCCCGATGAAATTTTCTTTGTTGATGGCTCATGTGTAAGAGACGAAGTTGGGCAGTTGAGAGCAGCTTACGCTGTTTGTACAATTTCTGGAATTGTGGAAGCTGGATGCCTGGAAGGAGTACACTCCGCTCAGGTAGCCGAGATTATTGCATTAACGCGTGCCTGCCTGGCAAGCAACTAAATTCGAGTCACCATATACACCGACAGCCAATACGGTTACGGGGTAGTTCATGATTACGGGCAGTTATGGTCTCAGAGAGGTTACATGACGTCTTCAGGCTCTCCTATTCGAAATGGAGAGTTTGTGCGTCTACTGTTAGAAGCTTTGCAATGTCCAGCAGGGATCGCAGTTGTAAAATGTACCGCTCATACTCGAAATATGGACTTCGTGTCACAAGGCAATAGATATGCCGACGAAGTTGCGAGGTACTGCGCGGAGCAAGGGTACTCTTTCACAGAGGTGGAAGTGGGTGGAATCAATGTAAGAACTGAATTAGCCATGATATTGGAAACTGTCGACACTTGGGATGAGCTGAAGTGCATGCAAGATAACGCACCCGATTTTGAAAAGCAAACATGGGAAAAGGCAGGATGTGTGATGGGTGAGGCTCATTTCTGGGTCTCGGCAGATGGAAGGGCAGTGTTACCCAATGAGCTGGTGAGCCCAATGGCTAGACAGATCCATGGTCCAGTACACTTAGGGAGAGACGCTATGATGAGGGTATTCAGACAAACGTGGTACAACCCTAAGTTCAGAGTAGCAGCTGAAGCGATGTGCCAACGTTGTGTGACCTGTCAGCAGCTGAATGTAGGAAAAAGAACACCAGTTGCACTGAGCCACATAGGGAGGTCTGGAGATCCATTCAATCGGATGCAGTTAGATTTTATTGAAATGCCAAGGTGCAACCGCCTCCGTTATGTCTTGGTGGTGGTTTGCGTATTTTCCAGATGGGTCGAGGCATACCCTACACGCAGGTGTGACACCCTCACAGTAGCTAAGTTACTGCTTAGGGAACTCATCCCTAGATTCGGGGTGCCGGCCTCTTTGGAATCAGATAGGGGAACGCATTTCAACAGTGAGCTTGTGAAGATGATTTGTGCGGCCCTGAACATAGATCAGAAATTGCATTGTAGTTACCGACCAGAAGCATCAGGGATCGTGGAGCAGAGAAATAGCACCATTAAGGCCCGAATTGCAAAGATGTGTTCATCAACGTCCCTGAGTTGGCCTGATGCTCTGCCATTGGTCCTTATGAGCCTCCGTAGTACCCCAGACAGAAGAACGGGATTGTCGCCCCACGAGGTGTTAATGGGGAGAGCAATGAGGCTGCCATCTGTACCAACTGCTGCATTGTTAAACATCACAGATGATATGATCCTGGACTATTGTAAGGGGCTGTCTGACGCCATTCATTCTGTGTCCCTTCAGGTGCAGGCTGCCGAAGTTCCGTCGTGCCAGGATCCGTGCCATGACTTGTGCCCTGGTGATTGGGTGCTTGTGCGAAAGCACGTGAGAAGAAGCTGCCTGGATGTTCGCTGGCGAGGACCCTACCAGATCATCCTGATCACGAACACCGCAGTGAAGGTGGGAGGCCTGCCCAATTGGATCCACGCGTCGCATACGCAGAGGGTTCCAGCACCTCTGGAAGAAACAGCTCCTCTCTCGGATAGAAGTCCAGCTGTGGACCGAGAAGCCATAGAGGGGGCTAGCCAAGCTGTAGAGGTGCCAGAAGAAGCAGGGAACGAGTCTGATCAGCCTGAGGACGGTCAGTACAACAGCGAAACAGACGACGCTACTGAAGGAGAAAGTAGCTGGGAGTACGAATCAGACACCGACCAGTCTGAAAGAGAGCGTGAACAGACCAGGAGGAGAAGGAGCAGAAGGGTACGTGGAGAAGCAAATTGGCCACAAAGAAGGAGTTCTAGCCTGAGGTCAACTCCAGAGAGAACCCTTGCTCCGATATCAGAAGACTCAGACCCGGAAGAAGGTGCTCAGGGCTCTGAAGCACCGGATCTAAGAAGATCAAGAAGAGTACGTGTGCCTAGCAGAAGATACGCCACTCCTGAGTGGACATATCTGGCGACAAATGTCTTTGGAACGGGAGACAGGGAGGATACGAGCGGTGGTGGTGTCCAGCTCTGAGCCCATCATCACAGTGGAAGTGCAGCTGTTAGTACCCGGAGTCGAAGCAGAAGGGCCACTAACTTTCACACTCCCCAGCCCTCCCCGCCTCAGCAAGTTAAAGCACATGTTTTTCACAGAATTGCAATTCCCTGACTTTGGAACAAAGATAACAAATCATGAAGAGCACACTCTTCGCCTGGAAATACTGAACTATGCCGTCCAAGCCGCAGGCCCAAGCCTGATTGTGGATGCTTAAAGACTTTTGTAAATAATTAAGAAGGAGAAGATTACCTAGCGCCTAGGAAGCAGAAATTCTTAGGGACCTTCCCATAAGTTGACGGAGAAGGGCTAGGGTTGTCTGTGTTGAAGCTTTAAAAGACTTTTTGCAAAGGAGTTGCCAGCTTCCAGTTGTGGGGTTCTAAAGACTGAAGGAACAAAAGAGACTGTAAAGGGACGAGAAGAAAAAGAGCTTTGTGTTGAAGTAAGGAAGAGAATCCTACAGTCTGACGAAATGGAGGCAGGCACCTCGAATTGTAGGGCCAAATGTATAATAGGCACACTAATAGTAGGAGTGATATTTCTGATAGCTTTAGTCGTCACAGTTTCATATGTAGTGGGACATGAGAGGGAGGCAAGGGTATCAGATGAGAAGTCTGTAGTGACACCAAAACCCACTGTTGCTGATGAGAAAGGAGAAAACATACAGGAAAAGGCGTTATTAGCAGCAGAAGCCCGCAGATTACATATGGATGAGTCCCAAGGTGACTTTAGGTCAAACGCTTATGCTAAACTTTTGTATGAATACGTGGATGCCATGGAGGTTAAGGACTGCTATGTTTGCATGCAGTTGCCGGCGTCTGTAGATGAAGGCATTAGATACCATCACCTCCCGCTGACATATGGCATTACATGTAGCTTATTGCTTAGTATATTTTATGGGAGAGATAGTTTTGAATACTATTTCTCCAATTATGATTCAGTGTTACCAGAAGTCCCAAATTACAAACAAATGAATAAATGGGACTACTGGAAGAGTGAAGACAGATTGGCCAAGTTCTTCATTCCTTGGATTACCTTAGATACTTCACATGCCCGCAGAAATAACTTGACATGCAAGGTGTCAGAGGTCGAGAAGAAGTTTATAGGGCAGGTGGATGATCGATACAGAAGGCAGAAGATTTTGAAAAAATCAGGACAATGGAAAACAGATTGGACCGAGGAAGAGAAGGCACACAAGAGAAAGGGTAGTAGTGGTCCAATAGCTTTGGATAAAGCGCAGAGAGGAAAGTTATGTCTTCACAGAGCCAAAACGTATTATGAAAATGTATACGTAGGAGAAGTCAGTTGTGAACATGCTTTCAATTTAGAATATTATACAAAAGATTTCTTGAAAGGAATGCAAGTGATTCCAAATGTATATTTTGTGTGTGGAAGAAATGCTTACGTGAGACTGCCTGACAACTGGTATGGCTCATGTTATTTGGCAATTATCTTCCCCAAAATATATCATGCCCAAGACTTAGAGATCATCGAGGGCAAGGCTTCAATAAGGGGGAGATGAGACCTGGGAGATGCAGAAATGGTTGGAGATGTATTTGGTGCCGTATTTCCTCTTTTAGGACTGATCCTCAATGATGTCAAAATTAGACGACTGGCAACAGTCGTAGACAGGTTGTCTGCTAGCACTGCAAGGTCCTTAATGCTGGTGGAAGGAGAGATGCAATCGATAAGGGCCATGGTGCTCCAAAACCGTCTTGCATTAGACGTCCTGCTAGCAAAGGAGGGCGGAGTCTGTAAGGCTTTGAAGGTCCAGGAATGTTGTACTTACATTCCAGACGATTCAAAGCCCCTGGAGAAAGTTATCATGAACATAACTAATATCCACAAGGAGATCGAAGACCTGAGTAGAGAAAATGTTTGGGAAAAAGTGGGCCATGGAATGGGTGACGTTGGAGGTTGGTTCGCCAACTTGGGAAAGAGCTTCGTATGGTATGTGCTGAAACCTATCATCATAATATTGATCTGTGTGATCATGTTGTGGGGATTTGTGAGGGCATACAAATGGTATAGATCAAAGAGATTGGAGAGAGCCCAGAGAGAACAGCTATAGAGATTAGCTGCAATACAAGACAATCAGTATAGGAGCCTGAGGGCTCTAGAAACACAGAAGCGAGGAACACTAGCAATTAGTTCAGTTTAAATATTGGTGATGACCCCTAGAGGTCATCAAAGGGGGGAACTGAGAGAGCGCAAACTGAACGAATTGTAGCAGTACATCACACTTACACGTAGTACGCACAATCATGAAGAGAAATGCCATGAGTGCTAACATTATATTCACCTATATTCTGACATGTGTAGTTAATCTAGAGATTTATGTAGAAGTGGAACTAATGCAGAAATGTGTGAACATGTATAACCTTATTAGACGTGATTAATCCTGAATCCATGTTGTGTAGCTGCTAAAAGGAAAGAATGACATGCTGTAAGCACAGAACGGAGTAGGCCTCAGGGCCAGAGCTGAAAGGGTTTGGGAAAGGTATTCATTTGCACGACGTGGATTGCACTAAATGATATTTAGTAGTTATGTTTGCAATAGGTTTATATTTTATAGATGTGTTATATAGTCCTAAAGTAGAGTATTAACACGAGATATTGATTAATGAAAGAAGTTGAAGAATATAATCATTATGAGCAATGTTATAGGCCTGAATTGTTTAACCATGCTTGATTTACACGTATTGGTTGGAGCCAAGGACGCCAAGACTTAATGTTGCAACTTCTGTTAGAAGTTTATGAGAAATGGGGTCCTAGCTGCAAATGTCTGTCTGCGGGTGTGAGGAGGGATCCAATTAAAGGTTGGATGAATAGGGTTTTGTTCAGGAGAAGGAAACAGACATGGAGGAGGGTTTAGGAATGTTGGGGGGTATCGGCGGGCCGGAGAAGAGTCTGAGAAGCAAGGTCAACTCTAACGCACGAGGCCCCAATGAGGATCATCATGGAAAAAGCCAGAAGCAACACCACGTGAGGGGCGTCTCACAGGGGGCGTCTCAAATGTTGTTGTATTTTGGTATTAGGGACAGCACCCCTGGGTGGAGACAGAGCAGAAGCCTGAGGACCCTTTAGAGAGCGGATGGGTAGGCAGAGAGGAGTCATGACCGGCGATCATAGGTTTTCATCTAGAGACTAAGAGTGGGTGATCTCCCCAGGGAGTCATTCACCGCTGACACCTTTTGGTAGGTTGGGATTCTGTTAAGTAGGGATACCATCCAGAGCAGGGTAGGGACAGCCTAACCTGACCCTTTTACTCCGCCTGTAAATGATTGAGAGATCACAATTGGTGTCTATGCTTGCAGCTCTATTAATATTGGAGCTAGTCTTGGTAGTTTTCTTTGCTCGTCTGAGGGTTTTCAGAGAGCACATGTATGTAATCGTACCCATGTATCTGGTGAATATTATGCTGAGGTGCTTGTACTTACAACTTACCCTAACTTTATAATAAATTCTTGAAAGCTAGAAGTTGTTTGTGGTTCTTCCGAGCGGAGTCCATTATTGATTGAACTAACCTGGTAAGAGATGCACCTTCTTTCCTCAAAGACAGGCAACAAAGGTTCAGTCGACCAGAACGGGGTTTAGATCAAAGGTGATAAGATAGCGATCAAAAATCCCGCCCCCGCACAAGTAATGGAAGTAAGAAAAACCCGCACTAGATCAGCACGCCTGACGTCAAGGCACCCCTATGTTCTGTGAAAAGGAGCAAACAGCGAACCTGCGCTGCAAACAGAGAGGGACCAGAACATAGAACGTAGAAATGAAAAATGTACATGCGTGTAAAGTAGAAAGTAGGCAACCCTCAAGAACAACGTAAAAGCAAAATTGTACGCCTACACACACCCCGGAATCAATTGGTAAGAAGTAAAATGTAAAAACTGCGCAGTAAGTCTGTGAAGACCGCAATGAGTAAAGTAAACTCAATACCCAAGAAAAAGGTAGAAACTAGGCCTAAAACTGTAACGTGTAAAACATTCTACACCAAAAAAGAAAGTACATATGAATTCATGCAAGTAAACCCAATGTAAACAGTAGCTAATGAATAATAGGTAGGTAAGTAGGCAACTAGAAACAAGAACAATACAACAGAAATGTACGCCTACACCCAATCCAAAAGGTAATGAAGTGACATATTAAAACTGCGCAATTAGTCTAAGAAGACGTAAAGAGTACAACAGACTGAACAAACTGTCAGAATACCCAGGGGTTAGCCTGTAACTGAAGAGGGTGAAACCCCCACTCACAGTAAACATATATTCATGAAGAATAATGACTGTAAACTGTAAGTTAAAGAGTAATAGTAAAGGTACTGTTATCTCAATATACACTAATAAGTTATAACTGTAAATTGCATGCTCAATTAACAGTGTCATATGGAAACAATTACCCAGGAATTGAATAGAAAGAAAAGTACAAGTCATCGAATATAACGCAAACAACGACAAAGCACAATGGGCTATAAACTGTAAAGATAAAAAAAAAGTAAATAAATAACGTAGTCACCGTAGTAATTTTAGTGAAGGCAAGGAGTCAATACTGCGTGCAGTCCTAGGTCCAAGTGATGTATGAAACGAAGAAAGAACATGTAATCCTTAATTGCTGAAAGACGAGGACATAGAGAGAAAAAAAAATAAGAGTCCCCTTAAGTTCAATTAACCTTGGGCAGCTCGTCTGGACACACTAAAACTTGAAATTCTTCCGCTCTCAACATCTTCTCTTCTTGACGCGACGTTAGTGTTAGACATCGAAGAACACAAAACTTTATTGAAAACGAAGCGCATTCAGAGTAACCGTGGTTGACAATAAGCGCGAATAGTGGGAGACTGAATATAATATAGTAGGTGCCAATCGCAAGATGGCGGTACGTTTCATGACACCACGCTGGGTGGCTCACGGCGTGCTGAAGCATGCAGGTGTCAATTGACAGCTGAACGGGTCAAGGAGAGACAGATGTCATTGAGAGACGAGGAAAGGAGAACGAAGGCACCCTGCCTCCATGCGACACTAGAAGACAGGTGAGGTGCGTGAGCATGTAATTTGAATTTGAAGAATGTGCTGCCGTTTGTCAAGGTGGCGATCCGCCTTAATGGAATAAAACGGCAAAGTAAAAAAAATACGTGGCCACTCACAGAAAAAACAAGCAGTTGGTACCCTGGAGGATAGGCGTATATGCTCACCCGAAGTGCCTATCCTCCTGCAGCTAATCACTAGGGCCATTGAATGTAGTAACCATTTAAGCACAGTCACAAACATGCTGCTCTTTGATAAACACTAATTCTGCTATAGCTGAATGCGAAGTAAAGCTTGTTATCAGGGTCCAAACAACACAGAGAAAGACAGCAGGGTGATCAAGCCAGCTGCGTCTCTGTGGGAATTGTAGTTGAAGAAGCTGTTAATAGTATGCCAGGCTCCCAGGCTGGATAGGTGATCTAATCACACCAGGTGTTCAGCGGTTAGAGATGAAAAGCCACAGCAGGGAAGTAAAATCAGTGAAGAACTCGCCAAGCTTGAGTGGAGGTTAGCACTCCCGGGTTAGGCTGACCAGTGTTGTTTGGTCACTGGTGGGGCTGGGGCTGCCAGGTGGTAACGTGAAGATGGTTCAAGCTTGGATTTCTTGAAGTAGTTGCAGTGTTTGTAGGTTTCTTAGTTGCTGTAAAAAGGTTACTTGTAATTTAAGTCCATTGAATTTGAATTCATGCAGGGTTTGAAGACCAGATCGTCGCCAAATGTTGTAAGTAGACAGTCCACAGAAGTCCAGGTTGTGGTTCCAAGAAGTAACTTTATGCAAGTTGAATTTACAGAAATTTTAGATAATAGCCAAGACGATAAGTAGGCCAATATGTACACTCCAAGAGGAGCAGCCTACTAGCTGCTCAGCCTGCTGACACCAACTGACTCACATCAGGCACCCAACATTCCATGACCTCATCAACACTCCACACATACTCAGGCTGAACAGCAAAGGGAAAGAGGGAGCAAAGACAGAACAGGAAAAATCACCTTACTAGAGGGTACATTTCTGCTGATCAGCAGAAAATATAATACATTCTTCTGTTGACGCTAATTTAAATGTTAGAGTTTTCTTCCTGTTTACCTTTTTAATAATTAATAATGCTAATGTTTCGTTAAAATGGCCATAATTGCTTCTCACACTTTATAATCTACAAGATGTGTACCTAAATCACTGTGGTGTGTGGTTCCGTGGTTTGAGGGTCTGTGGTTCGGAGGTTCCGAACCCATTCAATGAAGGTCGTCGGATATAGACGATTTTGGTATCAGCGAACTGCAAATGACGAGTGCGGTATGTACGAGTGTTTTCGTCATAACCGATCAATGAGAACACTACGTATTCATGGATTTCATTTGAACCCTCTGGTTCCATTTTTTTGTGCGGCAGCCATTTTGTGTGGTTGCCCTCACATAGGCCGATGACTATGGCCGAATGAGTCCTTGGGACACGTACACCTTAGCTGACTTCTGTGTGACCTGGCCGAACTGACTCCCTTGCCCGAGGCTGACCTCGTTGAGCCAGTTCCTTGTTAAGTAGCTGGTCAGATAGAGATCAAAGAGCAGGACATTGCTGAGTTTATGGTACATGCACACACCCTTCTATCTTGCTTCTCATCTGTTCCTGTTCCTTCCTTTATGGCTTAATTATTGATTTGGATTGAGGTCTTTATGATGGGTTTGTCCGGCCCGTTCGAACAGGAATGTTGAATTTTGCTTGGTCATTTCTGGTGGGCTGGACAATGGAAAGTGGGATTGTCGTTATGCGATATGTTTGAAATGTCGTTTCTCCATTGGCCAGTTTGTATGTGTTGGACTTGGCCTTTTCCCCCCAAAATCTTTCGCTTTTGACCCCCTTGTTTAGGATGTCTCCCCCATGGGATTAAACCTGTGTAGGCCATGAGTGGTGTGAGACACCTTGTTGAAAATGTAATGTCATGTAATAGTGTGAGCACTTGTAAATTTCCCCATTTTAGAACTGCACCTGACTGAAATGTATTGTATTTAAAATGGATGCCATGGCCATGGGTTTTGCCACTGGACTGCCATAGGTCAGCGGTCTAGATAATATTACCCAGCTACCCCTAGCTTTTGGAGGGAAAGCCTGGCACCCAGGGTGCTCACCCCCTCCCCTTGAGCCAGTTTAGGCTAGCTTTGCCAACATTCTAGAAGGTTCTGGCACCGCCTGGGAGGAGGGTATAAGTAAGGGGGAAGTGCCACCAGAGAGTCAGTCAGCGCCGGGACAAGACAGAGAGGGGACCTGCTGCGAGGTGCTACCGCCACATGGGCCTGTGAGCTGGGCCCTGCACCCCTAAAACCCCCCTACTCTGCTGTCCCCTGGGCCCCTGAATTATGAGGGCCCACCCAGGTCCCTGTCACTATTAAAGGACCGTGAATTATGCCAGCACAGCGCGAAAGGAGCACCCAGGAGGGGAGGAAGGGGCCCCTGAGGATCTGTACTGGGACTGTCCACCCCCCTTGGGAAGTTGTGGCCCCTGTGGAAGCGCTGGACTGGGAGGATTGTGCCCCCGAGGAACTGTGTCTCCTAATCTGCCCCTGGACTGCCTACCAAGCGCTGTGGGGAGAGAAGCGCTGGGGCTGGTGTGGCCCCCGGAGTGCTGTTGGCCCTGGAAGTTGTGTGGGCCGAGGGAGGAGCGGTGCGCTGTGAATAGCGCCATTTTCTGAGGAGACTGTGGCAGCCTGTGAATAGCACCATTTGTGGAGGCGCGCTTTTGCCGATATAAGTAATTAAATAGAAGGTAGCCTACCCCTTATTGTTGCTGTCGTCACCGCCGCGGCCCGGCGCCGCCAAGGAGACCCCCGCCGTGTTCGGCATCGTTGCGGCGGCCCCCGGTACCAGGAGAGGGCCGCCGAAGTGAAGAAGGGGCCGTGCTAGGCCCTGAGGCCGCGGCACTCGCATCACGTGACGGGGTCGCCCGGCCGCGTCATCGGCCCGCCCCCGCCAATGCCGCGCAGGGATTGGCTGCCGGCCTGGGCGGCCGGGAAGGCAGGAAGAAGCCGAGTCGAAGCCCCGGGTCCCCGTGAGGTAGGAGCGGGACCCGGGTGAAGCGCCGTTGCGGGGATCCCGTGCCAAGGAGGGAGCCCCGAGCGAAGTGACCGGAGCGGGAGGCCACCCCGCCGGTCTGTGCCCCCACGCGAGGGGCCGGTGAGGTAGGCGGGGCCGGGGCACACTGTCGGTGCCAGCCCCGCCTCCCGACCTGAGGCGGCCGGAGAAGAGAGCCCCGCGGACCCAAGTTGGCCGCATTGAGCCCCCCAAGCCCCCGTGAGGAGGAGAGGCCCGGGTGATGCCAAGAGAAGGGGGGGCCTCGAGGCACATTGCCGGTGCCTGCCCCCTCCCCTGAAAAAGGAGCCCTGCGTCCTGATGAGGAGAGTCCCGGGTCCCTGAGAAAGGAGAGGAGCCCGGCGGAGGGCCGAAGCCAGCTGGAGGCGTTTCGCGGGGCCCCCATAGTGGAGAGGGAGCCCCGGTTGTGCAACAGAGGCCTGAGAGAGGCCTTGCGGGCCCCTCGAAGCTGAAGAGAGCCCCTGTTTGGGGCCTGAAGCCTCGCGGAGGCTACCTTTAAGTCCCGGGCCCCCGTGAGGACGGAGGAGCCCGGCTGTCGTCGTGAGAGAGGGGGGCATCGAGGCACATTGTCGGTGCCTGCCCTTCCTCAGTGAAGCCCTGTGCCTGCTGAGGACCCTAAGCGAGAAAGAGTCCAGGAGCAGCCGGTGAGTGGGGCCTGTCTTAAGTTGGTGGAGGGGGGGCATTGTGGTACATTGCCAGTGCCTGCCCCCTGGGACTGTGTTACCCTGTCAGGCGCCCCGTCTGGCGGAGGGCACCTGCGACTTGGGCTCCAGATTTATTGAACTGCCCTGACTTTACTGCAACTAACTGCCATACTAGACAATTCGGGAGCAAGCCGGTTGCCCTTATTGCATAGTTTGGGGTAGAGAGTCTTACCCCCCCCTTATTGCAATTATAGGTCCCTATTGTATGAGATGCCCTGAGGTCCCCAGTTATTAAGGGAGGAAGGAAATGTCTAAGGGAGCCTAGAAGTAATGAGGGTTGGCTGTTGTGTACACCCTGATGTTTGATACCCCTAGTTTGATGGTAGAGGGAGCCTAGCTGTTTCCTTACAGGTGTTCCTGGTCTATGAGGAGGGCCCCTACCTGATCTTAATGATGGGTGATGTATGTTCTGCCTAATGTTGGTCAATAGGTTGGCCTGACATGTTATTCCAGGCCCTTGGTTATGCCCCAGGTTAATGGGCCAGCCGTGCTGATTTATTACAGGTGCTCCTATTTATGATGTACTGTGAAGCCCTGATGTTTTTTCCTTACAGGGGTTGGGTTGGCGTTATTGTGCATGATGTATATCTATGCTAATGTGGTATTTTGCAATTACAGCCTTCCCCTAAGGATGAGAGTCTGAGTTGGCCCCTCCAGATTGGCCCCAGATCTAATGTCATTTTGATCCCATCCTTTTTCCTTTCAGCATAGACTTATAGACTCAACCCTTACTTCCCATGTAAATAATCCCCCCTTTATACACTTGGCTCTGGCCCCAATGGGCGTCCTGTTGTGACACTACTGTTTTGCATGTTTTTGCCTTGCAGGTTGGAAACACTACTAAACTACTTATATTTTTCCAACTCAAACTGGTGTCCTGCCTCTCTTTTGGTGTGCCTGGGGTGTTGTCTGTGGGTACTGCGTGAGTGCTTCACATGTCCTCCGAAGTTTGGCCTGCCCGCTTGGTTCCATGCTACCCCCTTGGAGATTTGGGTAACCCCCATTTCTTACAGTATGTAATTGATGCTAGCCTGGAACGTGATTTTTGGCATAAAAGACGATGCTCCGCTCTATGAATTTGTGCAGTCTCTAGCGAACCACCCGTGTTGTGCTTCGTAGACCTCTGTTCCTGGTTGCAGCCAATAAATTTGGTCTTTGACGTCATCAAGAAGTGTCCCGTGTCTCTGTTTGCAGAGGCAGGGGAACTCGAAGACATCGGGCGTTATCCCTGGCGCTGCTGGGTTCTAAAACCCGGTTCTTCAGTTGGCGCCCATTGTGGGGCGACTTCAGCGGTACCGGTCCAAGCCTGAAGATCGTGAGGAGCTTTGTGTGGAAATTCTGGAGGAAGGCCTGCCACTTCATTGACCCCTGTATGTCGTCGTGGTCCGAAAGTCTTTGCTGCGAGGTTCCCCGCTTTCCGACGGCTACGAAGGACTGCTGCCCTGACTGTCGCACTGTCTTGGAGCCATTAGACGATTTGTAGAGCGAGACAATAGACGGGTCTTCTGGTGACGCCATCGACATTTCAGTTAAGTATGAGTGGAGCGTCTCCCGGTCCTTAGTTTTGTTTGGGTATCCTTCGGGATCGCTTTGATTTGGTACCTGCAGGCCCCAAAGCCGAGGGACTCGTGTATTCACGAGACTATCGTTTTGAGATTTCCCTTGAAGTTTGAAGCTAGACTAGTGAGCGAAGATGCCTGGTCTTAGCAGACTTGGAAAGATATTTGGTTTTGGTTGTAATAGGGATTCCCGATTGGAGGATTCGTGTCCGGTTCCTCCGATTGGAACTCCGACCTATGAGCTCTACGTAAAACATGGAGTGGGCCCCATCGCGTATAATGAAATATGGGTTAAATATACCAGGAAAGACTGTGTCCTACAGTGGCCCCGTTATGGTAGCTTTGAAACAGAGATTTTAGACAATCTCGAAGTTAAACTGTTCAAGAAGGCAACGTTTGACTCTTTCCGCTTATGGCGAAAGGAAGCCAAACAGAAAGAAATTAAGTTAGCGAAGAAAAATAAACGAGAACGAGGTATGTCAATGGTGCAAGCTGCTATACAGTTTAGGGATAATGAAGAAGAACAAGAAAGCGAACAGATGCTTAGGCAGTGTAAATTAGCGGTAGACAAATGCTATCCAGCTTTGCCACCTCAACAACAAGAAGAGAAGAAAGATCTTGTAAAAGATCTTTTAATGTCGCATCTATTGTGTTCGCCACCCCCTTATGTTGAGAGTTCTACGGCACCGCCACAAGTTGTGGTTGCACAACCCCCGGTTGCTTTGCCACCTGTGATTCCTCAACAGCCAGCTCCTCTTCCACTGGCTCCTATTCCTTTGGTGCAGCCTTCTCAAGGGCCGCCGCCTTTGCTACTTCCTTCGTCTGCTACTCCTACGCCTGTCTTGTCTGTTCCTTCTGTTACTGTTCCGATTTCAGTTTCCTTTCATTCTGTTCCTTCTCCTGTTCTTTTGTCAACTTCTCCTTCTGCTCGACAGAGAATGACCGATGCTGTTGCTGGTCTCTTTTCTCCTCTGCTGGGTTCTTTGGGTATATCTCCTGTTGTAGAGCGTAAGCAATTGCGTAGTCAATTGCCTGATGCTAATGAAAGGACTGTGTTAGATCACTTAGCACGTAAAAGGGTTACGTATAAGCATGGGCGAATTTTGCGAATCTCGCGTTCGCGAATTTTGCGGATTTGCGAACTCGCAATCCGCAAAATCCGCGAATTCCCGCGAATTTGCGGATTTTTTTTCTTTTGTGTTCGCGCGTGTTTCTGCCAGTTCGCGAGGGTTTTTACAATTTCGCAATTTGCGAACTTACCTGTCGGGTCGCAAGTTTTGCGAACTTGTTGTTTCTACGTGTCCAGCCTGTTTGGGACACTCTTCTTCATCACTGCCACTCTCTGTCACCACTGCCACTCTCTGACTACTCATGCCACCCTCTGGCCCACCCATGCCACCCTCTGTTTCATCACCACACCCTCTGGTTGTCCAGTGTACATTATTTTCGGCAAAGCAAAGCACACCTTCCCTGCCTCAAGTGACCTGAATTAATTTGGGGCTGATTAATGTGTCACAGAATATTTTTTTAGCTGGCACCTGCTTCCTTAGTGCTTCCTGATTAGTGATCTTTTGCACTTGCTAAGTGCTTTCATTGTTGCAAAATTAGTTACAACACCTGCCCTGCCCCAACTGACAATAATGAATTAGGGGCTGATTAATGGATTTTAACTTCCAGCCTGGCTCCTGCTTGTCTCCCTTAGCTGTAATTCAGGACCTTTGTGGCATATGTGTAACTATTCTGAGGTTCAGAGCAGGGTCACATAATAGTTGCAACTGGCAACTGAACTCTGGAGAGGCCCCTCAGGAAGCACTACAGGAAATGGCTACTAATGATGAGCCTGAACTTTTGAACCTGGTAAGTAGTTTCAGTTTTGCTAAGATCGTATTTCTGCAATTTAGCACTTACTCGCGGGGTGCGAAGTTGTACTGGCAAGCCGCGAACTCACGCGAACAGTGCGAGCAAGCCATAAAATCTGCTGCTCGCGGATTTGCGGATTTCACGGGAAATTCGCAAATCTCGCAGATTGCGAATTTACCGGAAATCCGCAAAATCCGCGAGCGAAACGGATTTTCCGCCCATGCTTAGTTACGTATCCTTCGCACTATGACCTTGAGGGTGTTATGGATGTTTTCCATCAATGGGAAGCACCGAAACAAAGATATGTTTTTGATATGATGTGTTCTTTCCTTCGTGAACAATGGGAAGATAGTGAGGTAGGACAGACTCCGCCTGAGTTGTACCGCATACGTTCTGAATTTGCGAAAGGGACTGTTGTGGGTCTCGAGGTTGAGAAAGCAGTTGCAACGTTGTTGTCGTTTAGGAGTGAGTCTCCTTCTCAGCGACTGTTTGAGCCTGATCCGTCGGTTAGGAGGAAGGCGTGTCAATATCCGATGCGTGAGGTTCCTCCAGTTTGGAGACCTGGTGATGCACAAGCTGTTCCGCCTATTCAGCCACACTTCCAGCGAGTTTGGGTACATGTTCCATGGATGCGTGCTGAAGTTTTAGCTCTTAAGCAGACTTTGCCTGATCCGCGCAAAAATCCAGGAGAGTACTATAAGGAGCTATCTCAAACTGCAGATTCATATATTATGAATCTGGCTGATATAGATATGTTTTTTGGGAATGTTGTTCTACAGCCTATTTGGGGAAAGATTCGTCATTCGGATCATGCGCAGGAATTAGGTGATACATGGAATAATCTTAGAGCTGCAGATGATAGACAAGTAGGTGGTGCTAAGTCTGAAGATATAATTGCTGAACTCCCTGGTAGGATTATTGATTATATGAAGACTTTGATGCCTGCTTTGCATGTTAATTGGGACAAGTTGTCTGTGTGCAAGCAGAAGAAAGACGAAACTGTGTCCGACTTTTTCACGAGGTTCGAAGAGACCTTTGTAGACCACAGTGGTCAGGATATGAGTACCGAAGGTAGTCAACGGTTGTTCGTTGACAAATTTGTTCATAATTTGCTTCCAGAATTGTGCAACAGGTTGAAGGATTCCGAGAGTGCTTGGGCTGTTTCCACGTCAGCACAGATTTTGGCTACTGCCCAGTACTATGAGAATAGGAACAAGGATGAGATAGAGAAAGCGGATAAGAAGACTAAGGAATTGAAGACTAAAGTTCTTCTACAGCAAGCGTATCCGCCTCGTAATAATCAGCGCGATTATCAACAACCCCAGTAATATCAGAGAAACTCGCAAAGGTTTGAGTCTTCTCAACAGCGTTTTCCTGTAGGTCCTAATCAGTGTGCGTATTGCAAGGAAGAGGGTCATTTCAAGAGTAGTTGTCCGGTTCTGTTACAACGTACGAATGGTGCTTCTGGTGTGAGAGGTCGTGGTCAGAATGCGTGTCCTTTGCCTCCACAGAATTCTATGAATAGCTTTGATCAGCAGAATGGTGCATCTGGTAGGACGGCACAGTACTATGCGGACGATTACTATGTCGAAGGTGAGAATGTGGATGGTAATGATTGCTACGACAGCCATAGACAAAGAGAGGGAGTTGTTTCAGTTCCAGTAGATCAGAGTGGACCCTATGTTGAAGTGATTGCATCAGGTGTGTCAGAGCCTTTTCTGTTGGATACTGGTGCTGCAAAGAGTTCTATTATGCACTCTAAACTCCCTGGCGCACCTTTGTCTGGCTTAAAGAATGTTTCAATAGGTTTTTCTGGCGCCCCGGTTACGAATCCGATTTCTAGCCCGTTGTCTATTTCTGTTAGACCTTGTGAATTTGAAGCACCCCTCATTCTGACGACTGGTTGTGGTGAGAATTTGATGGGATTGGACTTGTTAAAGAGATTGTATGCGACGCTATATTGTTCTCCTTCAGGAGTACATCTTACATTGGGTAAGAGAGTGATCTCTCCGATGTACTTATCCAAAGATCGACTTCCCCCTGAATTGCCTTCTCTCCCTGATTCTCTTTGGGCTACTGGTCCGAACGATGTGGGTCTCCTAGAGATTCCGCTATATGTTGTGACGTTAAAAGCGAATGCTAGTTTGCCACGCATTCCGCAATATTGCATCTCTAGTAATGGTGAAAGAGCACTTTTGGCGATTATTTATGATCTGATTGAGAAAGGTGAGATTGAGGAAACGAGAGGTAATGTGTGCAATAGTCCGGTTTTGCCGGTTCTGAAGAGAACTGATTCTTCACAACCTCCTGTATATAGTTTCGTGATCGATCTCTGCGAGGTGAATAAGATTGTTGTTCCGCAATTTCCTGTTGTGCCTGATATCACCGCTTTACTGACTTTGATTCCGGCTACAGCCACGTGGTTTTCGGTGATTGACTTGAAGAATGCTTTCTTCAGCATCCCGATTGCCGTGGAAAGTAGAGATATCTTGGGCTTCTCTTTAGGAGGACGAAGTTTCCGATTTAAGCGCGCTCCTCAAGGCTATTGTGAGAGTCCATCGATCTATAGCCAAGCTTTGAAAACGCAACTTGATTTGCTGGTTTTACCTGATTGTGCTGCTCTTATTCAGTACGTTGACGATTTGTTAGTTGCTGCTGACAATGAAGAGATTTGTAGAGAGGCTACTTTGTCGTTGTTATGTCATTTGTCTGATTTCCATCATAAGGTTTCTCTTTCAAAGTTGCAATATTATCGACAAGAAGTTACCTACTTAAGTCACCTCTTATCGAAGGAGGGAAGGAAACTGACCCCAGAAAGAATTCAAGCGATTGCGTAAATGAGTGTGCCTACGACACAGAGAGAAGTACGTGCTTTCTTAGGTATCACGTCGTACTGTAGACAGTGGATCCCTCATTTTTCGTTGCTTGCGAAGCCTTTGATAGCTCTTACTGTTAAGGATACTCCAAATCCTATTCCTTGGACTGACGAATGTCAGAAGAGCTTTTCAGAATTACGTGATGTGTTGTGTTCGGCTCCTGTGTTGGGTACTCCCGACTACAGCAAGCCTTTCACATTGTATGTCCATGAGAGACAGGGATGTGCTTTGTCAGTTTTGACTCAACAGTTTGGTGATAAGCAGCGTCCATGTGCTTATTTTTCGTTGACTTTGGATCCGGTAGCTAGAGCATTGCAGAGTTGTCTGAGAGCTACAGCGGCAGCTGCTGTTTCTATTCGACAGTCTGCTGGTTTGGTAATGGACAATACACTGATTGTGATGGTTCCACATGCAGTGGATTCCTTGTTGAATCGTACTAAGACACAGCATTTAACTAGTGCTCGGTTGTCAGGTTACGAATTGACCTTGTTAGCGAGTCATGTGCATATAAAGAGATGCAACACGTTGAATCCAGCTACGTTGTTGTCGATTTCAACTGAGATAGACGATACCGAACAGCATGATTGTTTCCTTAGAACTGAGGAAGAAACGAAAGGGAGGATAGACCTTAGGAACACTCCTCTTCCAGAGTGTGATGGTACCTTAAGGGTTGATGGTTCGTGCTTCAAGCTTCCGAATGGTGATACGACTGCGGCATATGCTGTTACGACTTTGCATACGATTGTTGAAGCTGCACGTATCCCACATAATTCAGCGCAAGCAGCAGAGTTGATTACATTAAGGAGAGCGTGTGTGTTGGTGAAAGGAAACCGAGTGACTGTGTATACTGACAGCCAGTATGCATTTGATGTGGCTCATAGTTTTGGACGTTTGTGGAGAGAACGTGGGTTCCTGACTTCGCATGGGACCAAGATCCAGCATGGTCAGTTGGTGAATAAACTTCTTGAATCTCATACTTTGCCGTTGCAAGTAGGGATTGTGAAATGCAGTGCGCATAAGAAAGTTACGGATGATGTTGGTCGTGGTAATGCGTTTGCAGATGAAGTTGCGAAAGAAACTGCGAGAGATGTGATGAGTCGAATGTATGTTGCAGGTCCGGCGAGATGGGTTCCGGATGGAAGTATGTGTGAAGATACGATTGAGAGTGTGAAATCCATCCAAGCTGAAGCTACAGAGAAAGAGTTGAATGAATGGAGAGAGAGCAAGTGTAAATTGGATTCGAATGGTTGTTGGATTGATTTGTCAGAGCATCAGAGATGGTTGTTACCCGATGCGTATGTACTTCCAGTGGTTACAATGGCTCATGGATTGGCTCATATTAGCGTGAAAGGGATTTGCAAGTTGTTGGCTCCGGTTTGGCAGAATGCTGGGATTCCTAAGTGTGCAGAGAATCTGGTTAAGAATTGTATGGTGTGTTTGATGCACAATCCCGGTAAGGGAATTCCAACTCCAGCTGGTCATTTTGCTCCTCCAACGTATCCGTTTGAGGTTTTGCAGCTAGATTTCATCCACATGGAGGGGTGCAACAACCTAAAGTATGTGTTAGTGGTTGTTTGCTCTTTTTCTAGATGGGTGGAAGCCTACCCTTTGAAGGACAACACTGCCTTGTCCACAGCGAAAGCCCTTATTAAGGAATTCTTCCCTAGGTATGGTTTGCCAAGAATCATCTGGAGTGACAATGGGAGTGAATTTGTGGGTCAAGTGATGAAGAGAGTATGTGATGGGTTAGGTATCCGGCAGAAGTTCCACGCTGCAAATCAGCCCCAATCAGCTGGTCTAGTCGAGTGCTATAACGGCACTCTCAAATTGAAGTTAGCCAAAATTCAAGCGAGCTCTGGTTTACAATGGCCAGATGCCTTGCCTCTAGCCCTTCTGTCCACTAGAATGACTATGCATTCACAAATGGGTTTGAGTCCGTATGAAGTCGTGTTTGGTCGCCCGGCAAACATTTGGGGAGTGCCGAGGCCGACAAAATTTAGCGAGATAGAACATCCTGTGTTGCTTGACTACCTGTATGAATTGACGGCTAAATTGCGTGTTTTGCATCAACAGGTTCACGATTCATTGCCACAAGCTTCTGAAGATCCAGGACATGCCATTGAACCAGGCGCGTGGGTCCTTGTCAAGAATTTTCAGCGGCGCAAGAACGAGCAGCCCCGTTGGACCGGACCTTACCTGGTGTTGTTATCTACCCGTTCTGCAGTACGAGTGCACGGTAAAAAGAACTGGATCCACGGTGTACATTGCAAGAGAGCTCCTTTGCCTCTGCTGTAGGACCGGTGGGTCCAGAAAGGACTTCCTGATCCTGAGACTGAGACCGTGCCTCATTTTCTGCCTTTCAGCGATGCCCGTTTGATTGGGACGAACACTGCGAAAGAAAGTGACGATCTTCTTCAAGAAGCTGTGCCTCCGTTGAACTGTTTGAACACTGTTGAACCTGAGCTCCTATTCCTAGAACAGACATTGCCTGGCAAAGAGCGTTATAATTTGCGACCGAGAGTCGCGGGACAAATAAAAACATAAAGTTTTCTTTTTACTGATTTTTGAAGGTTAACTCTCCTCCGAGGAACTACTTTGATTTTTGTTTTTCGAACCGACATCCGGGTTCAGCTGTAGGGTCGCGGTTGCCGAAGTCTTTGGAGTGCAAGCCGAAGACGTTAGGTCGACGGTTCTGGTTGGTCTAAGGGAGTTTCCCTGGACTGACAGAAGCATTCCTTAGCATAGAACACCCTACCAACGCGAGCAGCAAAATAGAGAGGATGGAGTTTTTCGAGATGGAGAGACCTGTTGAAAGAATAAGCTTTAAAAGCAAAAGTTGTAAATTGATGAGCCGGAAAAGATTTTTAATATTGTGTTTGTTTATGTTGCTTAGCTTAATGATGTTTATTGTAAGTAAGCAATCTCGTAGGCAGATAGGGTTCTTCAAGTCTTCTTTAATGACACGCAAGTAGAAGGCAATACAGCGACATGATAGCACAACCTCCGTCTTCCCCTTCAGTAACCGACTCCCTCCCACAGCATTCTCCCTGGCATACATTCCACGCATTCCACACGAGCACATACACACACGCGCACACATACACGCGCCATACACACGAGACACACACACGCACAACACATAACACGATACCACACACCCTCCACCTCAAAAAGCTTAAGTACCCGCAAACGGAATCCTCCTAAACTGAAATCAGAAAACCGGACAGGCAACTTCCTTACTCTTTCACTACGGCGAAGACATTCATCATCAACACCAAAATTAGAAGAAGATGGTCCAACATCACCAACATCCCCAACACCATTTCCAGACTCACAGTCGGTACTACAGCTACCTGCATTGCTAGATGACGCCAACTCTTTTACTAGGCCACAATCATCACCTAACAAATAACCGCTACAAGACCCGCCATCATAATGTGCACCTACCACACCACTCCTCTCATTACAAAGACTCAATTGGCGAAAATTCCATCTTTTACCATCTTCTAATTCAACAGCACTACCAAAAACCTTTATTACCCTTAGGGGTTTAGACCATACACTTTCACCTTTCAATACCTTCCTAGGGTTCTTCACCCTAACCATCTGACCAATCCTAACTAAAGGCCAAGCACGTCTATTACTATGATACTGCTGATTACGATCTTGATACTTCTTAACCTCAGATCTGACTTCTTTATCAATATTCTTAGTGTTGCATTGCATTTTATCGTTTCTTTTCCTCAACCACCAAGGTACCAACCCAGAGAATGGTTTCCTACCTCTCAAGATCTCAAAGGGTGTTTTCCCTGTAGCTGAATGGGGAGTGACACGATAAGCAGTCAGCCTCTCTTGCAAAGCTTTCCTCCAAGGCAAACCTGCAGTCAATGCCAATTCAATCGCTTCCTTAACCACTCTGTTGAAGCGTTCAACTTGGCCGTTTCCTTCTGGGTGATATAATGATGATTTAATGTGTTTGATACCCATCACCAGTAAAAATTCTTCCATCTTCTGTGATACAAATTGGGGACCATTATCTGAAACTAATA
Source organism: Lissotriton vulgaris (assembly GCF_964263255.1). Classification (NCBI taxonomy): domain Eukaryota; kingdom Metazoa; phylum Chordata; class Amphibia; order Caudata; family Salamandridae; genus Lissotriton; species Lissotriton vulgaris. Next base: position 483,551,547 of record NC_141689.1, read on the forward strand.
TTTCAGGAACACCCTCTCTTGAGAATACGTCCTCTAAAAATTCAATAACCACATCTGTTGACATCCCACTTACCATTCTTACCTCGGGCCATTTTGAATAATAATCAACTAGTACAATGGCATAACAGTCCATAGATGACACAGCTAAGAATGGCCCCATAAAGTCGATAGCTACTTTCTGCCACGGGTATTCAGGTAACTCCACCATAGTTAATGGTACATTTAAAGGTTTAACCACTTTATCACTAGTACCACAAATCTTGCAATCCCTTACCAATCGGTCCACCATGGAATCTACACCTGGCCACCAAAACCACTCTTTGACCCTCCTTTTAGAACTGGACATACCACCATGCCCTAAGTGGCTTTTCTCAGCAATATCTTTCCTTAAACCAATGGGAGGAACAATCCTGTCGCCTCTTAGAATAATATCATTGACAATACACAATTCATCTCTAATCTTAGAAAACGCAACACATTCACCACGTAAGTTGGATTCTCTTGGCCAACCCTCAACTATAAAACGTTTAACCTCCTTCAAAACTACATCCTTCTCCATCTCATTCATCCAAGATGTTTCAGAAATACCACTAATGGCATCCTGAGTACCTACAAGAAATACGTCCTTAGCAGTAAATGCTATTTCACAATCAGTATTGGTTTTAACCTCCTCAGAATCCACATTGGGTAATCTGGATAAACCATCCGCCACTACATTATCTTTACCTGGAATGTATTCTATGTCGAAACTAAACATCTGCAGCTTTGAAGCTAAACGAGCTAACCTTGGAGTTAAAAATTTTCCGCCCTCAGGTCTTAAAATGTTCACCAATGGTTTGTGATCAGTGCAAATTTTAAACTTCCTCCCCCACACATACATTCGAAATCTTTCAGCTGCCCATGAAGCAGCCAACAATTCTTTCTCTATTACGGAATAATTCCGCTCCGCTTGGGTCAAAGTGCGTGAAGCATACGCTACCACCCATTTTTCAGACTTAACCCGTTGGGAAAACACAGCACCAATTCCATAACCAGACGCATCCACAGATAACACACATTCAGCCGTTGGCAAAAAAGGTTTCAGACAAGGAGTAGTAACTCCTTCTTCACTTTCTCAAAACATGTCTTTTGTTGCTCACCCCATGTAAATACTACACCTCTTTTTAATAGTGATCTCAAGGGTTCAACTTTTGAAGCATAGTTCTCAATAAAACGTGAATAAAATTCTGTGAGTCCAAGGAATGACATCAATTGTTCTCTACTAGTAGGCTCCGGGACAACTAAAATAGCGTCTACATGACTGATTTTAGGTCGAATGCCATCCTTAGATATAACATGTCCTAAGTATTCGACTTCAGATTTCCCAAATACACATTTCTCATTTTTAATAGTCAGCCCACTTCTTCTCAATGCATCTAGAACCTCGAATAAACTCTTATCATGACATTCTTTGTCCTTCCCATATATCAAAATGTCGTCTTGAAACACCTTAGCATTTTCAATACCTTGTAAAACCCTGCACATTTCCCTTTGGAACACAGCAGATGCACTGGCAAGACCAAATGGCATACGTTTATACCTAAACATTCCTTCTGTAGTAATGAAGGCAGTGCAGTGTTTAGAATCGTCCTCTAACACAATTTGATGGTATGCACTGGTTAAGTCTATCTTGGAAAACCAAGATGAGCCGCCAACGGAAGATGTGAGTTCCTGCAGATTAGGAAGAGGAAATGTGTCCACCCAGATGGCTCCATTTAAACACCTTAGATCCACACACAGTCGTAAATCGCCATTAGATTTAAGCGAAATCACCACTGGCGAAACCCAATCTGAGCTTTCAACAGGTTCGACAATACCATCACTACACAGTTTCTTAAGTATTTCACCTAACTTTTCTCTATAGCTGATGGGAACATTCCTAAGTTTTTGTCGAATAGGACATGCACCTTCTCTTAATATTATTTTGTGCTTGAACTCACCATTTTACCAATCCCATTCGAAAATACATCAGGAAACTTTTCTTGTAGGTTTGAGTAAGCATTATTCTCAACGCATTCGTCCTGAATAGAGTACACAGGACATTCCCGTCTGGGGTCGATTTTCATGCCCAAATCAAAAATGTGTGGCCACCCCAAAATAGTCGCACCTTTGTCAGCCACATAAATTTTACCCTGGCACGAATTACACCCAAAGGTTATTTTAGCAATTATGAACCCTTCTAAAGGTATTTTATGCCCAGTATAACTACCAGGACGTACATCAGGACCTAATAATGGTCTGGTAGGCCAAAGGGATTTAAACAAGTCCATGCCCATAATGGTATACCATGCACAAGAATCTACCATGACCTTTACTTCCAAACCATCAATATTGACAAGGCATGATGGTAGTTTTTTTACCTTATTTGTCCCTTTAACAGATTCGTCCTGTATACTACATACATCACCTACAACGTGGAAAGCATCATCTTGATTATTTGCGTGGACACAATTAATGTCATCTTGCTCATCATCTTGTAAATAATTAACTTTAGCTTTAAAATTCCGACAAACTCTAGTAAAATGTCCCTTTTTTCTCGAATAAAGGTTTAAAAAAAAAAAATGTCCCTTTTTTTTACAATTAGTACATATTTTGTCGAGAGCAGGACACCACTTATAGTTTGCTAGATGAGTAGAAGACCCACATCTAAAACACGCAAACTTTTTTAGCTCATTAGCTTTCTCATAAGTTTTTTCATTTCCCTTTTTATTAGAATAAGATGAATAACTAGTCATCTTACTGTCAGTCTTGGGTTTATAATTATCAACCTTATTAACTGCATTAATTGATGTAGAATCAATATCATTTTTTTCATTTCTAACCTCACGAATGCATTGGTCTGAAATTTCTACGCCTCTGGCAACTTCAATAGCATTTTTCAATGAAGTACTCCCAGATGACCATAATTTCTCCTGAATTATTTTAGATTTGGTCTTCATAAGGATCTGGTCCCGTAAAACCTGATCGTACGTGATGGTTTCAAATTCACACGTGACTGCTAAACCCCTCAAAGCTGAAACAAACTGATCAATTGACTCATCACTTTTTTGAGCTCTTGAATAAAACTTAAACCTTTCCATCACTACGTTAATTTTCCTTCCAAACCTTTCCTGCATCTGTTTGACGGCACATTGATAAGCACCCATATCACCAGCATTTTCAATTTTCGGTAAGTTTTTGAACTCCCTTAAACCTACAGCACCTAATCTATGTTTAAGCAATGATACCTTCCTATCTTGAGAAGATTCCTCTTCAGCTAACACTTCAACATAAGCCTCAAACATATCAATCCATAAATCCCATGCAATAGGAGGTTCACCAGACTCCGCCAAAAAAAATGGAGGTGGATGAATTGAAGACATTACAATTACTATGTAAGTTAATACAATTTAACACTTGGAAAAATGAAAATAAATAATAAAAAAAATTTCTCTGTAAATACTTGCGCAAAAAGTTCACCAAAGTCCAAGCTAATATGTAATTTTTCTTGTACAAAAAGTTCACCAAAGTTTTAATAGCGTTGAAATTGTAGTGTTAAAATTGTACATAAAATTGTACTGGTAATTTAAAAATTAAAAATGATGTTGAAATAAGTCATATAAATGTTACCAACAACGTAGAATCAACTGGTATGGCTAGCGTAGAATTTGCTCATAAACGTAGTAATTTATATTCATTTGAAATATGCATCGGCATCTGAACGCGTTAATCTGAACGCGTTACGCGGTGAAGCGTTACTCTGTTGATATGTAAATCGGTTGCCGCGTTGCTACGATACCAGAATACATCCAAAATGGCCGCACGCATGCGTGATACATGATGACAATATCACGCGGTGATGACGATTGGCTACGCGATGACAACAATCAGCTACGGGAAGTCAGGAGGTTCACAATGACGATCCGCACGCGCAGACTATTCATTCACGAGTCCAGTTCAAAAGATGCAACATGCGTTGCCGAAGGTCGTTGCAAGAAGGTAAATTTTCCACAGCATACCAGTTTACTGCACACAGTTATACAGTTTGTTACTCACAGTTGTTGGACATTTCTTCTTATTAAATTGAAATTTGGTTGCAAGCAAAAGTTGAATAATCCAAACGGAAACAAATTTTTTTTTTTTTTTTTAAAAGATCAATGTCGCTGCTGCCGTATCCCGCTCGTCGCCATGTATTGTAAGTAAGCAATCTCGTAGGCAGATAGGGTTCTTCAAGTCTTCTTTAATGACACGCAAGTAGAAGGCAATACAGCGACATGATAGCACAACCTCCGTCTTCCCCTTCAGTAACTGACTCCCTCCCACAGCATTCTCCCTGGCATACATTCCACGCATTCCACACGAGCACATACACACACGCGCACACATACACATACACGCGCCATACACACGAGACACACACGCGCACAACACATAACACGATACCACAATGTTCTTAATTGGATATGTGACATTCTCTTTTCAAGTGACGTTCATGCCCACTACGCAACCTATACCTCCTCCTACTATTTCTTCTCATTCTTTTCACCCTCTGCCAGAACATGAAATCATTTAGAAGACTGGAATTTGCTAATAATTCCTTTGTTCAGCTTCTGCAGCAACACCAGCTAGTAATGAACACGACAAATTGTTGGGTTTGTGGCCTTATGCCCCATACGACCGATAAAGGTATTCCTTACCTGGTTTTGCCTTTCAGCTACAATGGTTCTATTTGGGCATATAGAACGATGTTCATCTATGCTCATGGAGTCTATCCCCAACGTGCCGTGAAAGATAGTCCGAAGACTAGTGCTCTGGTCAAGGGTATAGTCGACATGATTAGAGGAATTAGTTCCTATGAGACTATCCCGAGAGATGAGACACAAGCATACATTGGTTAGAACGTTACTGGATATGGAGTTAGTCTGCGTGTTAACCAGAGAGCGAAAAGTTCTCCACCGATTTGGATAGTGCCCCATCAGGGTCATTATTGTCTGCAAGGTAATGGCAAGAATCCGAGAGCTCAATTAGGGAAGAGTGTCTGCACTGAGACATATGTATTTGCGTCTCAGACTTCCCCATCGTTCTTAGCAGCTAAGGGTACCTATTTCATCTGTTACGATAAAGCGTATACATGGTTGCCCCCTGACTTCTCGGGCACATGTTTTGTTTCTTTTCTGTTGCCTCCCACTTTTACAGCTGCGGCAGATTACCATAAGACGAGAGTTGCTAGAGGTGTCTTCAGTAAGGAAGATACCGCAGGGCAAGAGTTGGGAGATTTCTTTAAGGGTTTTCTGCCGTTCTGGGGACCTATGGCTAACAGCAGGAACATTCGCCAGTTGACGAGAGTGGTTGAGTCCACCATAGTCGAAACTGCAGGTGCCCTTAGTAACTTGACTGCTGAGCTCCAGTCGGATCGACTTATGACACTTCAGAACAGAGTTGCGCTTGATGTCATACTTGCAGATAGAGGTGGATTGTGTAAACTGATTCAATCGAGCTGCTGCGTTTTCATTCCAGACAACGCTCCGACAGTCTTCCAGGCCATTTCCAAGCTACATAAGATCTGCGAGTCTGTACATATAGACGAGGGAGATTGGTCGTTGATGGGATGGTTTTGGGGATTGATATCCACGTGGGGATGGAAGATTCTGATGGTCATTGGGATGATCTTAGCTATCCTTTTCCTGTTCTGTCTCCGTGTACAGTGTGCTCCTGCTATATGTGGCCTCTGTGCTACTTCGTGTGCGAGGAGACCTGTCCAGAGAGAGTTGCTAAGTACTAGGATGATGCTACTGCAACATCTTGATGATCTGATGAATATAGACCTGGATTCAGACTGACATGGGTTTGGGTTTGTTGCCTATGTAAGGGCAAAAGGAGGTCTGTGGTTCCGTGGTTTGAGGATCTGTGGTTCAGAGGTTCCGAACCCGTTCAATGAAGGTCGTCGGATATAGATGATTTTGGTATCAGCGAACCGTAAATGACGAGTGCGGTATGTACGAGTGTTTTCGTCATAACCGATCAATGAGAACACTACGTATTCATGGATTTCATTTGAACCCTCGGGTTCCATTTTGTGTGCGGCAGTCATTTTGTGTGGTTGCCCTCACATAGGCCGATGACTATGGCCGAACGAGTCCTTGGGACACGTACACCTTAGCTGACTTCTGTGTGACCTGGCTGAACTGACTCCCTTACCCGAGGCTGACCTCGTTGAGCCAGTTCCTTGTTAAGCAGCTGGTCAGATAGAGATCAAAGAGCAGGACATTGCTGAGTTTATGGTACATGCACACACCCTTCTATCTTGCTTCTCATCTGTTCCTGTTCCTTCCTTTATGGCTTAATTATTGATTTGGATTGAGGTCTTTATGATGGGTTTGTCCGGCCCGTTCGAACAGGAATGTTGAATTTTGCTTGGTCATTTCTGGTGGGCTGGACAACGGAAAGTGGGATTGTCGTTATGCGATATGTTTGAAATGTCGTTTCTCCATTGGTCAGTTTGTATGTAATTGATGCTAGCCAGGAATGTGATTTTTGGCATAAAAGACGATGCTCCGCTCTATGAATTTGTGCAGTCTCTAGCGAACCACCTGTGTTGTGCTTCGTAGACCTCTGTTTCTGGTTGCAGCCAATACATTTGGTCTTTGACGTCATCAAGAAGTGTCCTGTGTCTCTGTTTGCCGAGGCAGGGGAACTCGAAGACATCGGGCGTTATCCCTGGCGCCGATGGGTTCTAAAACCCGGTTCTTAGGTTGTTCTTTCACTTCTTAGAACTAGAGCTGGAAGGAAGGACCTTGTATATAAAGGACCCTGCAGAGTTTCTGCATTAATGGGGCATTTTTAATATAGTCCTGGTATTTAGTATCAATGAGGGAGATCTGTCTTTTTTCCTACCTTTGTGGCTGTATCTGATATCCAAACGTCCCTGAAAGCCCCCCCTCCCCCCCAAAAAATATAATGAGAAGTCAATTTGCCTTTTGGCTCCCAAGAAGGGGAGCAAGCAGAGTGATTGGCACTTAGATGACTGAGTGGTGGAAGGTTTTATTCAGCAGGGTATCAAACAGTATGAAACGGGTGAGTAGGCTGAGAAGCAAATAATGGTAGACAACATCATTTAAACTTTAGCGTTGAATTATGTGAGCGTTTAAACAGAAGACTATTACATTTTCCACCTGAATTAATGCTTTGAGCAAAAAAGGCATAAAGGTTCAAGTAATGTTTATGCCTGTTTTGTGCTCATATTGTGCTCTTAGCATAATTGTTCATCGCAAAATGAAGTGTTAACCCCATGCAAGCAAAAGCAATTACTGCTCATCTAGTAATTACCGTTGGTTGGTGTGATGTGCAAACTCATTTGTGCCCCTTCAGCACTATTCACCAGCTTCTAACATGCAGTCCCTGAGTAACTAAAACTCCCCATAGGTTTAAGAGCTAGAAACAGGCTTGATGGTAATTGCAAACTCACAGTGCTCTCCCACCAGCCCTCTGCCTGACCCATCTTTGATAATTTGTTAACTATTTTTATGAAATGAAACAGAAGTAAATTTCCCTGTACACATAGATCCCTTCCATAAAATGGACTTTGAACGTATAATTAAGACTGTACCTATATATCTACTACATCCACCCTTAAAAACATCTAGCAACACTAACCAGAACTATTGTGGGCTCCAACCTATAAAGTGACCATGTTCTTTGTAATGCAAACACAACAGGTGATGGACCGAATGTGGATCAATGTCACACACTCAACCCAGTCCAAAGATCTGGGCCCAAATCCATCGTTTTTTTGCACTCCACACCACCCTGGGTTAGACAATGGCGATATGCAAATCAGCTCTGACCCTGTGCCCCATGGGAACAGTCCAGTCCGAACTACAAAAGCCATGTCCTTCCCAGAACGGAATCAAGAATCCGAGGACCGGACCGGTTTCGAGGTAACACCTCTCATCAGCCCGGCTAGCTTGACTCCAGTGGTGTGGAGTGCCTGGGACCCACGTCTGGGCATCCCCAGTGCACTTAGGGCGGAATATGCAAACACAACAGGTGATGGACCGAATGTGGATCAATGTCACACACTCAACCCAGTCCAAAGATCTGGGCCCAAATCCATCGTTTTTTTGCACTCCACACCACCCTGGGTTAGACAATGGCGATATGCAAATCAGCTCTGACCCTGTGCCCCATGGGAACAGTCCAGTCCGAACTACAAAAGCCATGTCCTTCCCAGAACGGAATCAAGCATCTGAGGACCGGACCGGTTTCGAGGTAACACCTCTCATCAGCCCGGCTAGCTTGACTCCAGTGGTGTGGAGTGCCTGGGACCCACGTCTGGGCATCCCCAGCGCACTTAGGGCGGAATATGCAAACACAACAGGTGATGGACCGAATGTGGATCAATGTCACACACTCAACCCAGTCCAAAGATCTGGGCCCAAATCCATCGTTTTTTTGCACTCCACACCACCCTGGGTTAGACAATGGCGATATGCAAATCAGCTCTGACCCTGTGCCCCATGGGAACAGTCCAGTCCGAACTACAAAAGCCATGTCCTTCCCAGAACGGAATCAAGCATCCGAGGACCGGACCGGTTTCGAGGTAACACCTCTCATCAGCCCGGCTAGCTTGACTCCAGTGGTGTGGAGTGCCTGGGACCCACGTCTGGGCATCCCCAGCGCACTTAGGGCGGAATATGCAAACACAACAGGTGATGGACCGAATGTGGATCAATGTCACACACTCAACCCAGTCCAAAGATCTGGGCCCAAATCCATCGTTTTTTTGCACTCCACACCACCCTGGGTTAGACAATGGCGATATGCAAATCAGCTCTGACCCTGTTGCCCCATGGGAACAGTCCAGTCCGAACTACAAAAGCCATGTCCTTCCCAGAACGGAATCAAGCATCCGAGGACCGGACCGGTTTCGAGGTAACACCTCTCATCAGCCCGGCTAGCTTGACTCCAGTGGTGTGGAGTGCCTGGGACCCACGTCTGGGCATCCCCAGCGCACTTAGGGCGGAATATGCAAACACAACAGGTGATGGACCGAATGTGGATCAATGTCACACACTCAACCCAGTCCAAAGATCTGGGCCCAAATCCATCGTTTTTATGCACTCCACACCACCCTGGGTTAGACAATGGCGATATGCAAATCAGCTCTGACCCTGTGCCCCATGGGAACAGTCCAGTCCGAACTACAAAAGCCATGTCCTTCCCAGAACGGAATCAAGCATCCGAGGATCGGACCGGTTTCAAGGTAACACCTCTCATCAGCCCGGCTAGCTTGACTCCAGTGGTGTGGAGTGCCTGGGACCCACGTCTGGGCATCCCCAGCGCACTTAGGGCGGAATATGCAAACACAACAGGTGATGGACCGAATGTGGATCAATGTCACACACTCAACCCAGTCCAAAGATCTGGGCCCAAATCCATCGTTTTTTTGCACTCCACACCACCCTGGGTTAGACAATGGCGATATGCAAATCAGCTCTGACCCTGTGCCCCATGGGAACAGTCCAGTCCGAACTACAAAAGCCATGTCCTTCCCAGAACGGAATCAAGCATCCGAGGACCGGACCGGTTTCGAGGTAACACCTCTCATCAGCCCGGCTAGCTTGACTCCAGTGGTGTGGAGTGCCTGGGACCCACGTCTGGGCATCCCCAGCGCACTTAGGGCGGAATATGCAAACACAACAGGTGATGGACCGAATGTGGATCAATGTCACACACTCAACCCAGTCCAAAGATCTGGGCCCAAATCCATCGTTTTTTTGCACTCCACACCACCCTGGGTTAGACAATGGCGATATGCAAATCAGCTCTGACCCTGTGCCCCATGGGAACAGTCCAGTCCGAACTACAAAAGCCATGTCCTTCCCAGAACGGAATCAAGCATCCGAGGACCGGACCGGTTTCGAGGTAACACCTCTCATCAGCCCGGCTAGCTTGACTCCAGTGGTGTGGAGTGCCTGGGACCCACGTCTGGGCATCCCCAGCGCACTTAGGGCAGAATATGCAAACACAACAGGTGATGGACCGAATGTGGATCAATGTCACACACTCAACCCAGTCCAAAGATCTGGGCCCAAATCCATCGTTTTTTTGCACTCCACACCACCCTGGGTTAGACAATGGCGATATGCAAATCAGCTCTGACCCTGTGCCCCATGGGAACAGTCCAGTCCGAACTACAAAAGCCATGTCCTTCCCAGAACGGAATCAAGCATCCGAGGACCGGACCGGTTTCGAGGTAACACCTCTCATCAGCCCGGCTAGCTTGACTCCAGTGGTGTGGAGTGCCTGGGACCCACGTCTGGGCATCCCCAGCGCACTTAGGGCGGAATATGCAAACACAACAAGTGATGGACCGAATGTGGATCAATGTCACACACTCAACCCCGTCCAAAGATCTGGGCCCAAATCCATCGTTTTTTTGCACTCCACACCACCCTGGGTTAGACAATGGCGATATGCAAATCAGCTCTGACCCTGTGCCCCATGGGAACAGTCCAGTCCGAACTACAAAAGCCATGTCCTTCCCAGAACGGAATCAAGCATCCGAGGACCGGACCGGTTTCGAGGTAACACCTCTCATCAGCCCGGCTAGCTTGACTCCAGTGGTGTGGAGTGCCTGGGACCCACGTCTGGGCATCCCCAGCGCACTTAGGGCGGAATATGCAAACACAACAGGTGATGGACCGAATGTGGATCAATGTCACACACTCAACCCAGTCCAAAGATCTGGGCCCAAATCCATCGTTTTTTTGCACTCCACACCACCCTGGGAAGGACATGGCTTTTGTAGTTCGGACTGGACTGTTCCCATGGGGCAACAGGGTCAGAGCTGATTTGCATATCGCCATTGTCTAACCCAGGGTGGTGTGGAGTGCAAAAAAACGATGGATTTGGGCCCAGATCTTTTGACTGGGGGAATGTGTGACATTGATCCACATTCGGTCCATCACTTGTTGTTTTTGCAATTGCCGCCCTAAGTGCGCTGGGGATGCCCAGACGTGGGTCCCAGGCACTCCACACCACTTGGAGTCAAGCTAGCCGGGCTGATGAGAGGTGTTACCTCGAAACCGGTCCGGTCCTCGGATGCTTGATTCCGTTCTGGGAAGGACATGGCTTTTGTAGTTCGGACTGGACTGTTCCCATGGGGCAACAGGGTCAGAGCTGATTTGCATATCGCCATTGTCTAACCCAGGGTGGTGTGGAGTGCAAAAAAACGATGGATTTGGGCCCAGATCTTTTGACTGGGGGAATGTGTGACATTGATCCACATTCGGTCCATCACTTGTTGTTTTTGCAATTGCCGCCCTAAGTGCGCTGGGGATGCCCAGACGTGGGTCCCAGGCACTCCACACCACTTGGAGTCAAGCTAGCCGGGCTGATGAGAGGTGTTACCTCGAAACCGGTCCGGTCCTCGGATGCTTGATTCCGTTCTGGGAAGGACATGGCTTTTGTAGTTCGGACTGGACTGTTCCCATGGGGCAACAGGGTCAGAGCTGATTTGCATATCGCCATTGTCTAACCCAGGGTGGTGTGGAGTGCAAAAAAACGATGGATTTGGGCCCAGATCTTTTGACTGGGGGAATGTGTGACATTGAACCACATTCGGTCCATCACTTGTTGTTTTTGCAATTGCCGCCCTAAGTGCGCTGGGGATGCCCAGACGTGGGTCCCAGGCACTCCACACCACTTGGAGTCAAGCTAGCCGAGCTGATGAGAGGTGTTACCTCGAAACCGGTCCGGTCCTCGGATGCTTGATTCCGTTCTGGGAAGGACATGGCTTTTGTAGTTCGGACTGGACTGTTCCCATGGGGCAACAGGGTCAGAGCTGATTTGCATATCGCCATTGTCTAACCCAGGGTGGTGTGGAGTGCAAAAAAACGATGGATTTGGGCCCAGATCTTTTGACTGGGGGAATGTGTGACATTGATCCACATTCGGTCCATCACTTGTTGTTTTTGCAATTGCCGCCCTAAGTGCGCTGGGGATGCCCAGACGTGGGTCCCAGGCACTCCACACCACTTGGAGTCAAGCTAGCCGGGCTGATGAGAGGTGTTACCTCGAAACCGGTCCGGTCCTCGGATGCTTGATTCCGTTCTGGGAAGGACATGGCTTTTGTAGTTCGGACTGGACTGTTCCCATGGGGCAACAGGGTCAGAGCTGATTTGCATATCGCCATTGTCTAACCCAGGGTGGTGTGGAGTGCAAAAAAACGATGGATTTGGGCCCAGATCTTTTGACTGGGGGAATGTGTGACATTGATCCACATTCGGTCCATCACTTAATGTTTTTGCAATTGCCGCCCTAAGTGCGCTGGGGATGCCCAGACGTGGGTCCCAGGCACTCCACACCACTTGGAGTCAAGCTAGCCGGGCTGATGAGAGGTGTTACCTCGAAACCGGTCCGGTCCTCGGATGCTTGATTCCGTTCTGGGAAGGACATGTCTTTTGTAGTTCGGACTGGACTGTTCCCATGGGGCAACAGGGTCAGAGCTGATTTGCATATCGCCATTGTCTAACCCAGGGTGGTGTGGAGTGCAAAAAAACGATGGATTTGGGCCCAGATCTTTTGACTGGGGGAATGTGTGACATTGATCCACATTCGGTCCATCACTTGTTGTTTTTGCAATTGCCGCCCTAAGTGCGCTGGGGATGCCCAGACGTGGGTCCCAGGCACTCCACACCACTTGGAGTCAAGCTAGCCGGGCTGATGAGAGGTGTTACCTCGAAACCGGTCCGGTCCTCGGATGCTTGATTCCGTTCTGGGAAGGACATGGCTTTTGTAGTTCGGACTGGACTGTTCCCATGGGGCAACAGGGTCAGAGCTGATTTGCATATCGCCATTGTCTAACCCAGGGTGGTGTGGAGTGCAAAAAAACGATGGATTTGGGCCCAGATCTTTTGACTGGGGGAATGTGTGACATTGATCCACATTCGGTCCATCACTTGTTGTTTTTGCATGTTCTTTGTAATGGCCTTCTTCACAAGTAGTGGCCGGAACCCAAAAATTACATAAACTCTTAAGTAATTCTTCATACGAACTGCTCCCCTTTTAAAGCAGTCATTCTTTTTTTATTGCTACAAAACAATACAGTGCTTTGATCTAAGTGTATTCATATGGAAAAATACTGGGGCTGCATAACGAAGCACTAGAGTCTTCACAAAAAATGACTTGTACAACTTTGTTTGGACACATGCAGCCATGTTTCTATCTTTGATACACCTAACTATTTGCACAAACCTTCTTTCGTGATTAGCGCACTTCCGCATATTAAATTTTTCACGAGTAGTGTTCATTTTATGAAGTTATCCCTAAGAATGTGACAAAATCATATGTCAAATTCTCAGGCAGGTTTCTGATAAACGTGGCTTAAATTTGGTGGGCAAATGAACTGTTTCTGCACCAATAAATGGTGGATAGCATGTGCTATTACTGTAGTCCCCCCAAACCCCATTTGGAGGTGGGAAAAGAAGAATTGGGTGCAATCTGATCTCTCAGTAAATATTGATGCACACATAATCTGTATTTATTGAATGTGAATTTGTGTGTGGGAGGCGAAGAAATGTATGGGTCCCTTGTGATCAGGGGTTTAATTCATGAAAAAAACAGCACTAGCAGTCAAAAACCCAGAACCAGGAGCCAGGAAGCAGGGCAGGTGCTAGGTAGAACGAGCCAAGGATCATAGTAGCAAGACTTTGGAGCCAAGGCTCCAATGTCAGGCCATGGGACACAGAGAGTAGGCCAGGGTAGCAGAGTCCAAACCCGAGGTAGCACGACTCATGACCTAAGTAACAAACCATATTACACATGAAAAAGGTAGAAGGACCCAACACACAGGAAATAGATAGCAGGACAGAAGATCCAGTTAAGGGGACCCATGAAGCAGGACCTCAGGCCCAGTAACAGATACATGAAACAGGACACAGGGAGCAGGACACAGGTAGCAGGGCCTACGACCCAAGTAGCAGGACCCAGGATGCGGGTAGAAAAACCAAGGATAGAGGATTGCGGTAGAAAGGCCTGAGTAGCAGGACAGAGAATTCATGATCAAGTAGCAGCACACAGGTAATACAACATAGATAGAAGGCCACAGGTAGGAGAATCCATGGCTGAAGTAGCATAGCCCAGGTAGCAGGACCCAGCACTCAGACAGCATGACCCAATTAGCAGGACGCAGCTAACAGAATGCAAGATACCGAACTCATGTAGCGATAAAGAAACCTCTGGACCCAGGCAGCAGGAACAGGGATCAGGATCGGTGTAACAGGCCCAGGATCCTGAAGCCTGGATCCAGGACACTGGGAGTAGGACTCCAAGAATAGAACTGAGGAGTCAAGGACCAGGACAAGGATCAGGACCCAGGCAGAAGGACACAAGAGCCAGATAATAAAACCTAAGTCCCAGGTCTCAGGCAGCAGAACACATGACAAAGATAGCTGATGCCAGGTAACAGGACTGAGGACTAAGCGTGGGCAGTACACTCCACTCTGCTGGCGGAGCTTTGCCACTCCAGCACTCCGCATGGAGAGCGGAGTTCAGCCAACTCCCCCTACCGCCAGTGGAGTGGAATTTTATACGCTTGACAGTCCGAAAGTGCAGTTGAAGATAGCTATAGGGGAAAAGGCACACAACTCGCAAAGAGGCTGTATGGAAATAAAACACTCTATGCAGCAGCAGAGACTTAGGGGTTATCCACCCGACGGCCCACAACCACAACACACTTTTCCAGGACGCTTACCGTTTGCTGGGAATGTATGTGTTTTTGAAATTCCCTAATGCTGTCATTCAGGTTTGAGTGGCCATCCTCTTGAAACGTTTCTGTAAGCGTAAACAGACATTTTAGTAACACAGAAATCCCCGAGTGCATCACATGGGACAGCTGCTCCAAGCCCCCGGCTCTCTGGCTTAACAAGAAAGTGACCCTAGCATGCCGTACTTGACCTTAATTTTTTTTTATTGGGCACCAGGCGGAAGTGAGGAGATCACAGCCAGGGCACCGGAAATGAAGCAGGAAGCAGACAAGCAGCGTGCTTCATGCCCTCCTGTGCTGAGCAGGAGGGGAATGCCTAGAGCCCTCAGGTGCCACTGCCAACAAAGGGAGACAACTGTCCCGAGACTGAGATCACAATGGTCGCAGTCGCCATGCCTGGGATCAGCGCAGAGGGCTGCGAGGTGAGTGTAGGACAGGACGGAACACCGCACAATTCCACTGAGTTTTATTTTCAACTACACATAGTACAGCTCGGTTAACTCAGCCCACCCTTACTGAGAACATGCATAACAGTCACCAATTATCAGGTCCTATTCCCTGTATGGAAGAGCCCAAGGTGCAAGACCCAGGTGGTAGGATCCAGGACCCAGATAGCATGACATGTGGAACATGAGTACCCAGCACACAGGTATCAGGATCCAGGTAGCAGGACCTAGGACTCAGCTATCAGAACACAGGACACAGATAGCAGGACCCAGCACACAGATAGCAACACTCAGGATGCAAGATCCAAGGCCCAGGTAGCAGGAAACACAAGCCAGATAAAATGATTCAGGTGGAAGGACCCGGCATCTAGCTAGCGACACCCAAGAAACAGGTATTCAGACTGAGGGTCGATGTGGCATGATGCAGAATTTTGGACCAAGTCAGGCAGACACAGAACCCTGGACCCAGATAGCAGGGCAAAAACAAATCAGAAAAGTAGGACTCAGGTCAAAGACAACAAGACAAAGGTAACAAGACCCCAGGACCCAGAACTCAGACACAGGAAGCAGGAAAAGTTCTCAGGGCCCAAGGATCAGGATACACGACCAAAATCTAAGATACCCAAGACCCAGACAGCAGGGTTTAGTACAATGGATACTAGAAGGACTGAGAAGCAGGAACCAGTACCCAGAACTAAGATAGCAGTAACTTGGGAGCAAGGCTCAGGACTCAGGAGGCAGAACCCAGGACCCAGGTAGCAGGAGTGAGGCTCAAACAATACCCAAGAGCCACTCTAGTAAGAGGTGCACAAGAGTAAAGACTCAATGTACCAATGGCACAGTGCCTTTATCTTGCTAGATCCAACAGGCTCGCCATGAGAATGCTCCTGTCCTGATGTCCTATACAAAGTTATTAAAGCTCCAGAACTTGAGTCACCAAAGCATAAAAATTTGTAGATACCTCTTCAAAGGCCCTAGAGCAGGAGTCTCCAACTGGTTGATCGTGAACTACTGGTAGCTCACCCATTCCCTTTGAGTAGTTCACAGCTTCATTTTGGGGAAAAAAGCAATTAAATGTTTAATGCATCACGTTTTGCTTTCTGTTGTAAAGAACATGTCATTTTGTGCGTTGGCCTCTTTGATATTTATTTTAGCCGAGCAGTGCCTAATACCTGTCATGACGGGTACTGCGCCACCTGTCTTACACTGCATGGAACAGCGCTTAGGTACACTGAGCGTTGGTGCAGCAGCACGTTCCTCCTGGTTCTGGCATGTTGCTTTTCTAGGGCCTGGGCAAGACTAGCAAAGGCCTTCCCTCGCAGTAGCCGAGCATCAGAATCTTGGCCTGGGGCAAGGGCTGTGGCATTGGGGCTGTGTCTGATAGCAGCCCCCTGACACAACATGACTCCTGCTACAGTCCTGCCATCGGGCTCCAGAGAGCAGGATAGGCCTTCCCACGAGGATTCCAAGGTACAATATTGGAATTGATGTCTCTTTTCATGAACATTTTATTTAAAAATCTGGATCTCATTCATGAGTGTGGCCTTGCAGGCGGATGCATCCTGATTTTTGTATTTGATCTCTTGTAATCATCATGCCTTAATTACAAACTCTATTAGCTCTTCTTGACAATAGAAAAGTGTAATGATGTTCTTCTTATTACAGTTTGTGCATGTTAGACCTGACATCATTGGCGTGAGTTTCTCTTCCATTTTTGACGGATTGCCTCCTCTGTTTTGATATGTTTTTGCTGAATTTATGCTTTGGGCACTGTGCCACTGCTAATGGGTGCCACAGTGCAAGTGCTCCCCATGTTAAATTAATATACTGATTAGGATTCCATGATTGGGTTATTTGATTTATCTGTCAGCCCCTAGTACAGTGCACCATGTGTGCCCAGGGCTTGTAACTCAAATGCTGCTGGTGGGCTTGCAGCACTGGTTGTGCCACCCACAGAAGCAGCTTGTAAAGTGTGTCTAAGGCCTGCCATTGCAAGGCCTGTGTGCAGTCTAGCACTGCCATGTCGACTTGGCCAAGTGTACCCACTTGCCAGTCCCTAAACCTTACCTTTGCTTCATATCAGACACCCCTATTGTAGGCCCATGGGTAGGGTGCATTGTAAGTATAAGGTAAGACATGCTCTGATGTGTGTAGCATGTTCTAATAGTGAATTACAGCCCTTTTCGTTTTTCACTATTGAAGGCTACCTGCTCTCATAGGCTAGAAAGGGCAGTTAGATTATTAAATTCTTATAATCCTAACTGACTCAGGGAACATGGTAGAAATTCGAATTTAGTATGCCTGAACTCAGAATAATAAAGTACATATTTTAGTAAAGTTTATTTTAATATTCTGTGTTTGCAAATACCACTTTTAGAAAGCAGGTATTTGTGTGCCTAACCATTTGAGCCTGCCTCTGCTGAGTTGTGTATTCCTTGTATGGGTTTGTGTGTGACAGGGCTGGGGAATTCCAGGAGACAGGCCTGGGCAGCCCAGTGGTGAATAGAGAGATCTGCATCTAGATGGGAGGGAGGAGTTACGCCTGGGACCCGAATAGGGCTGGGCCTTCCCTCTACAATGCTGGCTCCCCCCCCCTGTGGCTTGTCTGATGTATCTGCCCTGCACTGTGAAAGGATAGGAGCAATCATGTCAATAGAGTGCTCCAGAGCTATATTTTCCCTCCCCTGTGCTGCCTCCACCTCCTGTGGGGCGGCTGATGTCTCTGCCCTGCACAGTGAAAGGAAGAAGAGAGTCATGTAAACAAAGTGCTCAGGAACTGATTTGGACTAGGCAGAGGCCTCTCTGCCTTCACAGTACAAAGGATTTTGGGGTATAAATATTGGGACCCTGATCCCAAGAAATTAGATCACTTCTGGAACAAGAAACCTATCTGACTAGGAGAAGAACCAAGGAAGCTGCAGGAGTTTGGACTGCCCCTCTGCCTGCCCGTGTGCTGTTTGCTGGGTTGGCCTGCAGTGGTTACTTCATTGCCAAGGGAAAGGAGAAGGAACTTTGTAAGGACTTTCATCTACAGAATATTCTCCAAGGGCTTCAACTGTGCTTGCCTCCTGCTGAAGTCTCAGGGACAAAAGACTTCACCTCCAGCTCCCTCCTGAATTTCCTTGCTGGGAATTCTGACTCTAGTCACTGGCGTGCTGCTGGGAGCTGGAAGCGCGACGCATCGAGAAGAAGCGTGTCGCAGCTGCAGCTGAAATCATTGCAATGCCGGAGAAGCGAGCCTTCATCGCATCTCCCTGGAAGCGTGTGTTCATCAAAGCTGTCTGCTGTCGCATCACCGGAGAAGCGTGACGCCATCGTGAGAGTCGCCATCGCATCACCGGAGAAGCCTGTCGCAGGACCTGTTGCGGCTCCAAAGTACAGAGTTGTCGCAAGGCTGCCAGGGCGTCATCACATTGTCATCGCATCGCCGCATCAAGGGTGCCATCTTCTCGCATCGCAACCGGATCGTCGCATCGCATCAAGGCGCCATCTTGCGCACCGCAACGGGCCCTCAGGCCGAGAATCTACGCATCACCTCCACACCTGTAAGGCTCAAGACGAGTCCCCTACTCTGCGCAAGCATTGAGGAAGGACGCAACCGTTCCCCCGGGTCACGGAACCCACGCATCTCTCCTTTTGCGAGCCTTTTGTTCACTTTGCATTACGCATCCAGGTACTTTGTTGAGAACTTTGTCGCATTTACCAACAACTTGAACTAAGAGACTTTAATCATCTTTTAAGTAATCTTAAGTGTAGTATTGTGGATTTTTGTTGTTTGTGGTCTTGTGTTTAAGCCTATATAAAGAATACTTATTTTTATAAAACCTGTGTTGTGTCCATCTGTAGTGTTATCACTGTATTACTGTGTTTATTCACAAATGCTTAACACACTGCCTCTGAGATAAGCCTGTCTGCTTGTGCCACGCTACCAAGGGGGTGAGCAGGGGTTATTAAGGAGTGTTATCCCCTTATCCTGACTTAGAAGTAAGGGTCCCTATTTGGACAAAGGTGATAACCATTGCCAACTAGAGACCCCCGATCTAACAGTGCACTTGCTAGGAAAAGATAATAAGCATTATTTTTTCCCCTATGAATCATACCAAATGTAAATAATGCTTATTTCCTGTCAAGTACACGAACGTATTAGACTAACACCGAACAACATTACACTTTCATATTGTAGGCTTTCAGCTACTATCCTATGAATCACACCAAAATAAGTCATACTATTATCTTTTCTTAGCAAATGCACTAGCTGTAATAAAACGGAGCAACATTATACTTTTCTATTTTAGGCTTTGAGGAAATATAAATTTTATGGTCAGAAATGTTCCCTAACGTGTACCCCACCGTCTCCATGTACAAGCTTAAAGTGCATGTAACTTCCCTCCTGTGCCAGCTATGAAGACGCAAATACATTTGCGTCCAACGTTAACATGTCCTCTTTCAGATCCACCCCGAACGGGTTGAATATTCCATTCCTAAGTATGCCATGCCAACGTCTTTTTGTGGTGTACTTTACACGTTTTTCAGCTCTGGCGAAGTAGGCCCTGAATTCTGCCATCGAGCCTTTTTCTGCCTTCTGACTCTGAATGCCTCAGCCTGGGCTGCCTCTATACCCGTGACCTCTGCCTTACTCCCTGTGCGGCTAACGGCGCTTAGCTCAGCCTGTTGCCTGCCAAGACTGTATTCAACCTTCGAATTATCTGCTCCGCTCCTCAAAAATACATTCCTGCCTACTAGTTCAAGTAAACATCCTTCCAGCTGCAGAGCAAAGGGCCCGGCCTCACTGTCTCCGTGCAAGTAATTCATAGCTCCTGTTACCATGGTAGGCCCATGCCCCCTCGCATCTCATGCAGACACGTAGACGCTTATACACGCACTCACAGTCAGTATAGAATAGCCTCTGCCCAAGAGACCTTTCCCTCTAGATAATATGGTTCCCAAACATCAGATATCAGATATGATATAGGTACGAGTTGATCTGACATGCCAGACTTCTGTCTCTTTCCGCTAGTGTAAATGTCAAGTCCCCTGCACCCTCCAGCTTCACGTCAATCACACGTCATGCAGCTGCGCGCGCATCCAGACCTCAGATTTCTGCTGACATTGCAAGATTCTGCTATGTACCCACCCACTTGTGACACTTTCATGTGATGTTTCTAGCACACACCTCTATGTTCACGCCTAGTTCACGCCTTCTGATTACGTATTGCTAACATGTGTGTGCTTTTATCTTGTTTCTCTCAGCTGTTACGCCTACTGTATTGGTATCCATTATATGCTTTAAGTATAAAAGTTATGTCTTGTCAATAAAGTATGCTCTATCCCTTCCTGAACCCCAGTGGTGTCAGGAACACGATATCCGGTTCAAGAACCATTCCTTTTTAAGGAATAAAACCCCTAAGAACTCTAACACCACGGACTCTGCGTCTTTCTTTCCGATTGAGTTATTCTATTTTAGTACTTACCTGCATAGAAATTAAGACAGTAATTAAATATTTACCACATTATTTTGGCGCCCGAACAGGGACCCCTCCCCCACCTTACGCGCCGGTTGGTGCGTTGCAACCTTTGCCCCCTGCCATAAGTCAAGACGGACAATTACGCGTACCCGCAGGATTTCCTGTATCTCCCTCAGGCCTACGGAGGTGACGGAGACTGCGATCAGCACCTAGACGAGGCGGTGAGGAGTGCGGAGGATCCCGACCAGAGCCTAGCCGAAAGAAGCAAGGTCCGAGGTGTCAAGAGGCCCACCAGTTCCGAAGTATTCACGTGTCGAGTCGAGTTGAGTCCGGTCCAGTCCAGTCGAGTTTTCCGAGGCCTTCTGTTCCGTGCTTCCCGGTGAGTACCATTGCTGGGGACGCATCTAGACGGGTGCATTATTATGTATCCGGTAAAGACGGGTTTGGGTACACAAACGCGGTCTGCACTGTTTTAGACAGTGTATCTGTACTGTTTAGCAGTATATCAGGCATTCAAGTTCTTGCACTGTTCTCGACAGTGTATCTGTGCTGTTTAGCAGTACATCTAGTATCAAGGGTAGTCATATGTGTTCAAAATGTTTTCATGTGATTAATGTCGTGGTATGAGTGACTGTTTGATGTACATTACTGTGTTTTTGTAGAACTAGCTGTGTTCAGAGTAAGTAATAAGTATCGAGTATCCAGTACTAAGTAACAAGATGCCGTTTTTCAATAAATTAAGACAGTTAGGAACTAGGAAAGGGATACTAGAGGAAGAAATTCCTATCCCCCCTAGGGACACTCCTGGAAATTTTATGTACCATAAGCATGGCTTAGATGCCATACTGTACCTAGATTTATGGGCCGATTATACCAAGCACCTAGACGAGAGACACAGATGGCCCGTTACAGGAACATGGGATGCCGAGTGCATCATGAAGGTAGAAGAAGCGCTATGGAAAAAGAAAGCCAGACAATCTCAGAAAGACGCCATAGAATTGTGGCGTAAAGAATCACATAAACGTGCCGAAAAAGCACTCCGAAAAGAAGACAGACATAGAGAAGAGTCGGATAGAGTCCGAGAAAACGAATTAGTTAATGAAGGGATCCGAGTAAAAGCAGAACAAGTAGACCGCATGCGAAACAATCTTGTAAATGGCATGTACTTAGTGGCCGAGGGTTTGCCTGAAGCCACTTCAGAAATACCAAAAGATCTGCCGCCACCATTGGTTCCTACTAAAGTAAGTCACAGGACCACCAAAGACATATTCCTTGCTTCCTATCTAGACGATGTAGCACCCGCTTACACCAATCCACGTGCCCACGTACCGCCTACTGACGGTGACGGAGGTGGCAACCCGCCTCAAGACAATGTCCCGCCATTACCGCAACAAAGCTCACCCGTTCGACAGCCTGCTCCACCTGCTCCTCCACCTCCACCACTTCCCACATCTAAGATTGATATACTAAATCCGTTTGCGCCTGATCCTAATAAGAGACAAGTTCAGGTACACATACAGACTCCACAGAGAAATAATGCTCAAGCCTCTGCCTCAGGAGGTGCGACAGGAGGTCTCCAGACCCCGCCACGAACACACAGATTAAACATTAGGGACTTAATGAAGCAACGTACACCCCAATCACCAAGTTTTGACATGCTTAAAGAACCCCTTCCAATTTGCAGATACGATCCAGTACCCGGCAAAGACGATAGAATGTTGTTAGCATCACTACGCTTACGACAAGCTACAGATTACCTAGTGTTATTCCCAGGGATGGCTGATCACCTAGATAGAATATATCATTTTGTCCAGACTGGGGAAGATCCTGAAAGTATTAAAGAGGCCCTGGCTCACCAAAAAGTTGATACTCAAGGTTGTATATTACGTTTCTTCATAAATTGCTTAATAAGAGACCGAGACAGGCCTGGAGCAGACAAGGAAGAGATGGAAGCACTAAACAGATGGGGTCAAAATATAGCCGAAGGAAACCATGATAAACTAAATTGTATAGCAAGCATGTACAAGAAAATCAGAAAAGCAGTAATAGAAATACACGAAAAAGAAAATGACAGGAATAACTCCTCCGAGGAGAACGAACCTGAAGAACCAGAAACGACTAAAGAAATGATAGCGTATGTAGGTAAGGAAAATTACCTTAGGAAAGGCATTCGTCCAGAAAGCAAGAGAGTTTTTCTCTCTGGCATATCAAAACCAAGTTCTCCCGAATATCTGTTTCAAGTTACCGATAAAATTCTTCAAGAACAAATGGGGTACCATGTACTCAATTCTATGGATGAACAAGAACTAGCCCGGTCAGCAGTACTATGGGCTGACAACCCTAGCACATACAATGATGATACAGTAGCACAGACATTTCTGAACCTTTCCCCAGACGAGCAGAAATTAGCTGGTGTATACATGATTCAGCATCTCATCACGTTATACAGACAACAACATTCTGATCCAGGTCCCTTACCTGATACATTAGAAGCACTACTTATGAATAGATGGAGAGGCCTAAGTACCAAGTTAATTCAAATAATTCTAGAACAACGCCGCAGATATAACACTTTCTTAGGCCCACAATATGTTTCAGCTCCGCCCCCAGAAAGAAAAATGTTTCATTTTGACAGGCAGAATCCTTTACGAGAAGTACACCCAGTTATGAATGCCAATAACGCCTTGGAACGTGTGTTTGTGTACACACCTTTAACAAAGTTAGAATTGTTAGAAATGAAGAAACTAGTACCCTGTCATGATAAAGACCCTGCAGGTTTTCACCGAGAACTTAAAGACATGTTACTCATGGGAGATTACACGTATACGGATATTATGAAATTGTTAAAAGTACTGCTGCCCACCAGCATCTACGAGAAACTCAAGGAAAAAGAATGGGAGGTGGGAGATAAAAAGATTATTTGGACTGAAATAGAAGACGAGGAAAAAGGTCGTACTCCAGGGCTAGGCCTTGGGGACAAAGCTAAAGCATTACCAGGTTTAATAGTACAGGTCTTGCCAAGATTATTGACAACTAAAAAGGAAGACTGGGACGCAATCTCAGCCTGTAAACAGAAACACGATGAAGATACTAGTGATTTCTATTCAAGATTCGAGAAATGTTTCATTATTAATAGTGGCCTGAAACCAGGTAGCGAGTCATACCCACATCTTTTTGTAACAAAATTAGTCGAGAATTCCCTGACACAAGTTAAGAATCGAGTATATAAGGTTGAAAGTACATGGCAAGCAAATACGCCATCCCAGATGTTACAAATGTTACAATACCACCAGAACAGAATTAGAGAAGAACAGGATCACGAACAGAGACGTATGAAAGACACGAAAATGAAAATGTTAGTGGCCCAGTCGGTTCCAGCCGACGGTCAGAGGAAGGGTACGACCCAGACAGGTAATGCAGCAGCTCCCGTTAAAGGGACATGCAACTATTGCAAACAGCCAGGTCACTACGTACATGAATGTCCAGTCCTGAAGCACAATATAGCAACAGGTAAAACTAAAGAAAGACCGCATCAGCCTAGACAAGACCCGGTCCAGCAACAGACTTCCCAGAATACACAGCCTATGCATGCTCCACCACATACAGTACAGACCGCAGCGGTATCACAGCCACAGCCACAGCCCATTGCCGCTACGCAGCAAGTTTCACGGCAGATGAACCAGTATGCCCAATCTGATTATCCCGATTATCAGCGATACACATGAAACAGCCTAGAGAGGGAGGTTGGCTTGCCTCTTATTGAGATTCCTGTAGATCAAGAGGGTCCTTATGTACACAGTCAAGTATTGGGAAAAGACAGAAAGTTTTTAATCGACACAGGGGCAAGCCGCACAACAATCAGCCATGATGAAGTCCCAGGGGCACCCCTCTCAGGCTCACAGAATGTTTCCCTTGGTTTTTCAGGACAGCCTATTGTAAATGAAGTATCGAAACCAGTCCCCCTAGCAGTAGGTCCATTATCACACGTTACAGACTTGTTACTCACTAAATCATGTCCAGAAAACTTGTTAGGTAACAAGACATTGAAGGCTCTGGGAGCTGTGATATGTTGTTCTCCGGAGGGAGTTAGACTCTTCCTACGTGACTTTAAGGGTCACTATGTATTACGAGAGTTTGATGTCAGATTGAAAAATGTACCGAAACACCTGTGGGCACAAGGCCCAACCGATGTAGGTTGCATGCACATCACACCATACCGTGTTACACTCAAACCAGGAGTTGTTTTACCACGAATCAGACAATACAAGTTACCACCCGATGCTGTAGTGGCTTTACTGGAAATCATTGAAGAGCTCATTGCCCAAGGAGTGGTCGTAGAAACCGACTCCAATATCTGTAATTCCCCTATCATTCCGATTCTTAAACGTACCGACCCCAATGCACCGCCAGTATATCGGCTGGTGATTGATTTACGAGAACTGAATAAATGCATTGTTCCACAGTATCCTGTGGTTCCCGACATCTCATCCTTATTGACTGCTATTGATTCAGAAGCGACGTTCTTTACTGTAATTGACCTCAAGAACGCCTTCTTCAGTGTACCCATTGACCCAGAGAGCCAATATCTCTTCGGATTCAGTTTAAATGGACGAAGTTTCAAATTTTCACGCGCACCTCAAGGATTCACAGAAAGCCCCAGCATCTATAGCCAAGCACTGAAAAGACAACTTGACTGTATCCAAATGCCAGTTAACACTGCCTTACTACAGTACGTCGATGATCTGCTGATCACCGCACGAAGTGAACCCGAATGTGAACAAGCATCACTGACAGTTTTACATTTTCTGGCCGACAAGGGACACAAGGTGTCTCCTTCGAAGCTACAATTCTGTGTTCAGCAAGTTGTGTACCTGGGTCACTTGCTGTCCAAAGTGGGGAGACAGCTCACTCCTGATCGCATCCAGTTAATTGTAAACATGCCACAACCCCAGACACAAAAGGAAGTGCGGGCCTTTATAGGCCTCACCTCGTACTGCAGACAATGGATTCCTCAGTATGCATTTCTAGCTAAGCCACTCATTCAGTTGACAACACAGGAGGCAGCGACTTCGACTGCCCTCCCTTGGACTCAGGAACATACACAGGCCTTTGAGGAATTAAAGAAAGCTTTATGTCAAGCACCAGTTTTAGCGACACCATGTTACAGCAAACCTTTTACACTTTTTGTTACAGAACGTGATGGTACAGCGTTGTCTGTCCTCACTCAAGATCAAGCAGGTTCACATAAGCCTTGTGCTTATTTTTCAAGTACATTGGATTCAGTAGCCCAGGCACTCCCTGCGTGCTTAAAATCAGTTGCAGCGACAGCCCTAGCAATCAGACAGAGCGACTCAATTGTATTAGGACATCCATTGACAGTACAAGTTCCACATTCTGTAGAGGTCCTTCTAAACCGAACACAGACTCAACACCTGACTATAGCACGACTGACAGGTTATGAATTGACGCTATTCCAGCCACACATAGAAATCAGACGCTGTAACATTCTAAATCCTGCAACATTGTTACCTTCGATTATGACAGATTCAGCCCCGCATGATTGTATAGAAATCATTAATGCAGTAACAAAGCCCCGACGAGACTTAACAGATGTTCCACTGACAAATCCAGACCTGACACTTTACGTGGATGGTTCATGTATGAGAACAAGCACAGGAGAATTAGTGGCCGCGTATGCAGTGACCACTGAAACTGAAGTTAAAGAAACACATCGTATTGATACACTGTCCGCTCAAGCAGCAGAGCTTATCGCTCTGACCCGAGCCTGTATACTAGCCAAGAACAGAAATGTTAACATATACACAGATTCACGTTATGCTTTCGGAGTCGTACACGACTTCGGAGTGTTATGGCAAGAACGAGGTTTCTTGACCTCTCACGGTGCCAAAATTCAACACGGTCCCCTTATTCAAGCACTGTTAGAAGCAATACATCTGCCTTCAGGCATTTCCATCATGAAGTGTAAAGCACATACTAAAGTTACAGACTCTATTTCCCAGGGTAACGACCTGGCAGACCAAACAGCAAAACATACAGCATTGACTCACACCCAGACAACGGATGTAACAAAGATCATAGTGCCGACACATTGTATGACAGTTAGGGATCCCACACTAGATGTAATGGATATTCAGACACATGCTACTCCAGATGAAATCAAGAAATGGACTGAACTAGGAGGGATCCAGACAGATCAGGGATGGATGACGAAGGGAAAATCTACATGGTTTCTCCCCGACTCTATGGTTCAAGTCATAATAAATACAGCACATAGTCCAGCACACCTAGGGGAAAAAGCTATGTTAGACAGTTTACAGAATCTCTGGTACAACAAACATTTACGAGCAGCCGCAAAACAGAAAGTGCGTACTTGCATGATCTGTTGTCAGTTCAATCCAGGTAAAAGCGTCACTGTAGAGCAAGGTGGGTTTCATCCTCCCGATCACCCTTTTGAAGTCCTCCAGATGGATTATATCCAGATGGACCGTTGTCGAGGATTCAAGTACGTCCTCGTAGTTGTTTGTGCACTTTCCCATTGGACCGAAGCATATCCAGTCCCAGATTACACTGCCCCGACCACTGCCAAGCAGCTGGCTCGAGAATTCTTCCCACGGTACGGCTTGCCTCGTATCGTGTACTCAGATAACGGACAGCCATTCTCATCCGAGCTCATGAAGCAGGTTTCACTTCTGCTAGGATATCAGTGGAAATTCCATTGCATCCGACATCCCGAGGCAGCTGGCCTTGTAGAAAGGCATAACCAGACACTAAAGACACGTCTCGCCAAAATATGTAAAGAGAAAGGGGTCGACTGGATAGTCGCGCTGCCAGTTGCACTGTTCTATATGAGAATGGTCCCCCATTCGAGATCAGGACTATCCCCGTATGAGGTGGTCTTTGGCCGACCACCAAATATGTGGGGGACGCCCATGCCTAAGAAAATAACCGATGTTGACTGTAATATGCTGACAGATTACCTTGCCTCCTTGATGTCTGCACTCCAATCATGTCGTTCACAGGTTGCCGCAGCCTTTCCCGACAACACTGATGTGAAGCCACACGATGTCCGTCCTGGTGATACAGTCTTGATACGAAATTTCGACAGGAGGAGTCTGCTGGAGCCCCGTTGGCAGGAGCCGAAGCTCGTCCTTCTGACCACGAGGACTGCAATTTAAGCATGAGCGAATTTTGCGGATCTCGCGTTCGCGAATTTTGCGGATTTGCGGATTCGCAATCCGCAAAATCCGCGAATTCCCGCGAATTTGCGGATTTTTTTTTTTTTGTGTTCGCCCGTGTTTCTGCCAGTTCGCGAGGGTTTTGTACACTTTCGCAAATTGCGAACTTACCTGTCGGGTCGCAAGTTTCGCGAACTTGTTGTTTCTACGTGTCCAGCCTGTTTGGGACACTCTTCTTCATCACTGCCACTCTCTGTCACCACTGCCACTCTCTGACTACTCATGCCACCCTCTGGCCCACCCATGCCACCCTCTGTTTCATCACCACACCCTCTGGTTGTCCAGTGTACATTATTTTCGGCAAAGCAAAGCACACCTTCCCTGCCTCAAGTGACCTGAATTAATTTGGGGCTGATTCATGTGTCACAGAATATTTTTTTAGCTGGCACCTGCTTCCTTAGTGCGCCCTGATTAGTGATCTTTTGCACTTGCTAAGTGCTTTCATTGTTGCAAAATTAGTTACAACACCTGCCCTGCCCCAACTGACAATAATGAATTAGGGGCTGATTAATGGATTTTAACTTCCAGCCTGGCTCCTGCTTGTCTCCCTTAGCTGTAATTCAGGACCTTTGTGGCATATGTGTAACTATTCTGAGGTTCAGAGCAGGGTCACATACTAGTTTCAACTGGCAACTGAACTCTGGAGGGGCCCCTCAGGAAGCACTCCAGGAAATGGCTACTAATGATGAGCCTGAACTTTTGAACCTGGTAAGTAGTTACTTTCAGTTTTGCTAAAATCGTATTTCTGCAATTTTGCACTTATTCGCGGGGCGCGAACTCACGCGAACAGTGCGAGCAGTGCGAGCAAAATCCGCTGCTCGCGGATTTGCGGATTTTGCGGGAAATTCGCAAATCTCGCGGATTGCGGATTTCCCGAAAATCCGCAAAATCCGCGAGCGGAACGGATTTTCCGCCCACGCCTACTGCAATTAAAGTTGAGGGCCGAAAGGGGTGGATCCATACGAGTCATATTAAAAAATGTAATGAACTGTTGCCAGAAACTGACTCTTCCACCCCCTCAAAGGACTGCCCCGATTCTAGTGACTTTAAAGTTCCCAAGAGAGAGAAAACTCCACAAGAGGGGTATAAATCCAAATTGCGGTCTAGCAAATCAGACAGTTTAATTGTTTAAGTCCTCCCCTAGGTGAATCGGTTAAATTAGTTTCTGACATGTATCCCCTAGACCGAGATAGAGAGAGAGAGAGACAACTCAAGAAACGTGCATATTGTAAATCACTTCGTAGTCACTGTATAGTGACATTATTGGTTATGTTTTTTCTAAGCCTTTTGATTATTGCTGCCAGTATATTGCTGCATATATATTACCCTATCTTCAAGCGTGAACAATCTGCTTACAATGTCACTGCCGAACATTCTTTTAGCGAATTACCCCCACATGAGTTATCTTACAGACTTGCGCTGCGCAACAACACATTCATTAGTATGTTACATCACTCCCATCAGACTAATAATGCTACAAACTGTTGGATATGTGGCCGACTCCCTCCCTATCAGAAATACAAGGGAGTTCTGCCTCTCTTTCCATACCCGTTCACTCACAATGGCTCATGTGGAGCATGGTTTAGATTAATTAATTCCTTAGATCCTGATATTGCTGTTTTCGAAGGAAATTGGGTTTGGGGAAACCTGAACTTAGTTCTGCTTAACGCCTGTTACCCTGACAAGAAGGGACTTCCCACTAGGACAGGAACTGATCTAGAAAATGAAGTATATGGATTAGGTGATTATACAATTAACCTCATGATTCTTACTGTTGAATCCGAAGCTGCACCAGTTCTCCCTGCTATGTCAGTATTACCAGTCACAGGTGACTTATGTGTCAGAAAGAAGGGTTCAGTACACTTAGGTCACAGTAAATGTACTACTGTGGTCGAATTCAGTGATCAAGGCAAGTCTTCATTTAGAGCTACTCGTCATTCCTACTTTGTTTGTGGCCATACCACATACATACGCTTACCTCCAGATTGGGATGGTACCTGTTACATTGCATTCCTTCTGCCACCCGTTTTCCTAGCCCCTCCTGATTATCACAGAAATACAAATCTAGTAAAGAATAGACTCCGAAGAGATCTCCCGATTGTCGACTATACTGAAACGGCATGGGAGCAATACACAGACTTCAATAAAGGTTTCTTCCCCTACTTAGGTACTGTCTTTAATAGTAAACTGATACGAAAATTAACTAGAACCCTCGAAGCAGTAGTGAATGAAACTACCTCCGCTCTAGGCAACTTAACAGAGGAGCAATCTGCCATGCGGGTTGTTGTTCTTCAAAATCGTCTTGTTATTGACGTCATCCTAGCAGATAGGGGCGGAGCCTGTAAGGTCATCGGGTCGAGTTGCTGTGTTTTCATTCCAGAAAATGCGCCAACAGTATATAAGGCTATCACACGTCTTCATAAAATTGCAAGTTTGATACATCAGAATCCAGGCACCTGGACTTGGTCCGGTTGGTTCTGGACAACGTTGACCGCTTGGGGATGGAAGATCCTATCCTTCCTAGGCATTGCCCTTCTCATAGTATTCAGTTGCTGCCTGTGCCTACAATGTGGGCCAGCGATTTGTGGTCTGTGCGCCACATCATGTATTCCGCATTCAAGTTTCCACTCAAAACGCGAAAAGAAGAAAGAAGAACAAATGATGTTACATGAACAGACTGATCGATTCATGAGGATCGATATATCATGAAGGGTCCGTAGGGAACAAGGAGGGAATGAGGAAATATAAATTTTATGGTCAAGAAATGTTCCCTAACGTGTACCCCACCGTCTCCATGTACAAGCTTAAAGTGCATGTAACTTCCCTCCTGTGCCAGCTATGAAGACGCAAATACATTTGCGTCCAACGTTAACATGTCCTCTTTCAGATCCACCCCGAACGGGTTGACTATTCCGTTCCTAAGTATGCCATGCCAACGTCTTTTTGTGGTGTACTTTACACGTTTTTCAGCTCTGGCGAAGTAGGCCCTGAATTCTGCCATCGAGCCTTTTTCTGCCTTCTGACTCTGAATGCCTCAGCCTGGGCTGCCTCTGTACCCGTGACCTCTGCCTTACTCCCTGTGCGGCTAACGGCGCTTAGCTCAGCCTGTTGCCTGCCAAGACTGTATTCAACCTTCGAATTATCTGCTCCGCTCCTCAAAAATACATTCCTGCCTACTAGTTCAAGTAAACATCCTTCCAGCTGCAGAGCAAAGGGCCCGGCCTCACTGTCTCCGTGCAAGTAATTCATAGCTCCTGTTACCATGGTAGGCCCATGCCCCCTCGCATCTCATGCAGACACGTAGACGCTTATACACGCACTCACAGTCAGTATAGAATAGCCTCTGCCCAAGAGACCTTTCCCTCTAGATAATATGGTTCCCAAACATCAGATATCAGATATGATATAGGTACGAGTTGATCTGACATGCCAGACTTCTGTCTCTTTCCGCTAGTGTAAATGTCAAGTCCCCTGCACCCTCCAGCTTCACGTCAATCACACGTCATGCAGCTGCGCGCGCATCCAGACCTCAGATTTCTGCTGACATTGCAAGATTCTGCTATGTACCCACCCACTTGTGACACTTTCATGTGACGTTTCTAGCACACACCTCTATGTTCACGCCTAGTTCACGCCTTCTGATTACGTATTGCTAACACGTGTGTGCTTTTATCTTGTTTCTCTCAGCTGTTACGCCTACTGTATTGGTATCCATTATATGCTTTAAGTATAAAAGTTATGTCTTGTCAATAAAGTATGCTCTATCCCTTCCTGAACCCCAGTGGTGTCAGGAACACGATATCCGGTTCAAGAACCATTCCTTTTTAAGGAATAAAACCCCTAAGAACTCTAACACCACGGACTCTGCGTCTTTCTTTCCGATTGAGTTATTCTATTTTAGTACTTACCTGCATAGAAATTAAGACGGTAATTAAATATTTACCACAGCTTTTAGATCAAATGTGGGAGCAATTCCTAACATCATATTACTGTAGTGGTGATGAAAAGTCACACATCGTTTGATTGATAGCCATTTGCAGTGCAATTTGGTGTTATTGTCAGACACAGAAGGCATTTATTTTATTATCCTTACAGGAAAACATTTTGAATAAGGTTACATAAGGACACAGAGTCACAATTAATATGATCAGAGCTACTTCCAACACTGCTGAGCCTGATATATGAAGAAAGGTTCAGTATTCAAGACAGTTGTAAAAACTTCTTTAAGGCGGGAAATATAATTATAGACTGTATATTGCAGAATATCACACCTGCTGGGTCCTTTATTCTCATTACATTCTGTAATGTGTCACTTAAAATGGTAAGCCCTAGTTGTAGGAGCAGACAGAAGATTCTAAACACGCCAGGAAACGATTAAAGTGTGGATATTATTACTCTGTGTGATGAAGAGGAATAATGTTTATTGGTAGGAACCTCACTTGCAAATAAGTTTAAGGCGCTGAATGCAATGTAGGAGCTAAAGGGGTAAGTAAGTAGAAGACACCAAAATGAAGCGCAATGACAGCCACAAAAACAGTGATATAGTCTATGAAGGTAGCATGAGAGCAAGATGTTTGTGTGGATGCTTTTAAATGGGAGAAAATTAAAATGAAAAGTTAACCGATAACTCTTCATTTTACTTTTCACCCATTTAAAAGTGCAGCATTTGCAACCAGCAGGCATCTTGCTTCCAGTGGCTGATGGGCACTGTGTCATTTTTAAGAGAAAAATAAAGCCATTGTTTTAAAAGGGAGAAAGTGCAAATAAAGAAAAATGTTTAAAAAAAATATGGTCTTAATGTTTTATAAAGCCTTTTCTTCAATTTCATTTAATCAATTATATCTTATGAAGTATTTTATTTCAATGTATTCCATTATAAGAATGTACTTTATTTTTCTGTTCTAAATATGCCACCCTGCCTACCAGAAGATGTCTTCTGTTTGAAACTGCGACCCTTTTAAATTGAAGAAAATTAAAATCAAGAGTGTGATGGAATCCAGCAAAGTAAACTGTTCATTTGAGTCTTCTCCCATTTAAAAGTGTTCCATCTACAAACATCTTGCTCCCAGTGGCCGGTAGGCTCTGTGCCATATTCATAACAGAAAAGTTCAGTAATTTGTTTAAATGATAGAAATTTGAAGTGAAGAAATATGTTTCATATTATGAAACGTGTTTCTTCACTTCAAATTTCTACCATTTAAAAAAATGGTTGTATGTTTCTGTTATACATGTAATGGTGTTACATATGGTGAGAACCCGAGGCATGTCCTGTGCCACAAGTGCATATGGCTGTAAGTATTTGGTTCAAACATAGGGGGTCATTACAATCACCAGCAGCCTGCAGGTGGCGGATTCACCTCCATCGCAAAGCACTTTTCCACCCGCCCGCCAGATTTCGATGGCGGGCGGTGTGCATGGCGGACAGAAAGTCTGTCCGCCAGGGGTCCGACTCGGGAAATCATTACGATTGCCTGGTGAACCGCCCCTGCATCTACAAAATGGTGGCGGTGACTAGCAGGCACCGTCTACTAGATTATGATGCTGCATCCCCGCCAGCCTGTCTATTACGGTTCAAACTCCGTTGACAGGCTGGTGGGGATGCATTTTGGGGTGCTGTTGTGGGCCCCCCTCATGCAGAGGCATGTGGGATTTGCACTTGTGGTGCCTCCCTACAGTAGGTGACAGGCACTGCGTGGTGCCTGCCATGCAGTGCAGAGAAATGCACAACATGCGTTTTTAACATTGCGGCAGGTACTGCAGCGATCAGCACCCGCCGGAATGTTAAACATGCACAATGCGATCGCCACAGTGGCATGGGGGGCCGGGTGGGGGGAGTCAATGAGAGACGATGAGGTAA
Source organism: Lissotriton vulgaris (assembly GCF_964263255.1). Classification (NCBI taxonomy): domain Eukaryota; kingdom Metazoa; phylum Chordata; class Amphibia; order Caudata; family Salamandridae; genus Lissotriton; species Lissotriton vulgaris. Next base: position 483,585,356 of record NC_141689.1, read on the forward strand.
ACTTAAATTTTAAAAATAAAAAATAAAAACCCTTACCTTGCGCTCACCGCATCGCCAAGTTGGTGATGCGGTGAGGGCAAGGTAAGTGGTTTTTGTTTTGTTAAATTTAAGTTTACCTCGTCGTTGTCTGTCGACTTCCCCCCACCCTGCCCCACAGCTCTTACCTGCATGGGCTGCGCCTACTTAAAACCTTGTAAAGAAAACCCCTTGAGCAGGGCCAAAAATCCGGGAAGCATGATCCTTCCTCTCTGCTCTCACTGCAATTATGTCTGACATGTAAACTCTCTCCATACAGGATGTTTTAATTACATTTTGTGAGTGGAAACTGGATGCAGGAAGCACCATGTTGCTTGTACAGTTTTGTTTCCAGTTTGTTGTTTTTAACATATACTGTAAGGTCAAGGAAATGTACTTCAGTTTTTCAGACACACTTTGATATGTTCTTGAATGTGCTGCCTATTACTGATATGATTGGGCGCACCAGCCCATATTGAATTTCAAGAAAGAAATATGAGTCTGTTTTTAGTGTTTAGGATGATGTTATTGGTGATAGCACTACAAATAGAGAAACAAAAAGGTGCCTCATTTACCGCGATCAAGGCTATGATATAGCTGAAACACATTAAGGTAGCTATATATATTCACTGAAAAAAACAAAGGTTACAGGGACGTTATAGTTAGGCTCAGATTTTGCTTATACAAAACCAATGAAATCAGTGATGTCACTGACCATATCATGAGTGATGTAATGTGTGAGGTCATAAGCAATTTTTAAAAAATTCTATTTCCTAATTATAATGTCCCTGTAACCTTTGTAAGGGTGGGCGTAAAATCCGTTTCGCGGGCGAATTTGTGGATTTTCCACGATTTCGCGATCCGGAAATCTCGCGAAATCGCGGTAAAATCCGCGAATCAGCGGGGACGAATTTTCAGCCAAGCACGGGTTAGAGCAGCAGGTGCAAAAGTTGAAGCTAATTTCTTTGTAACCTTTTACAAAAGGGTTACAAACAAATTAACTTCAACTTGGACACCTGCTGCTAATTGCTTCCTGGCGCCTCGTTGCCTAATTGCAACTATTCTCTGACCCTGCTCTGACCGTTGAAGCAGGGTCGGAGAATAGTTACAAGTAGGCAACGAGGCACCTGTCCAAGGAATGAAACCTCATCAGGAAGCACTTACAGATATAAAAAACAGGAAGAAGGAAGAGGATGACAAATACACCCATTTTGAGTTGTCAGGAGGGGTTAAACTAAAAGAGACCCTTACAGCACAATTTTCATATGCATTTTGCTAAAAATAAAAAGCTGTATGTTCTGTAGGGGCAACTCAGGAATCTGGCCCTTCAGAGATCCTGCCTCTATTTCTTTCTCTCGTTCTCTCTCTCCCTCTCTCTTTCCCTCTCTTTCTCTCTCTTTCTATCTATCTATCTATCTATCTATCTATCTATCTATCTATCTATCTATCTATCTATCTATCTATCTATCTATCTATCTATCTCTCTCTCCCTCTCCCATAAACGACTGCATGGGTAACTTCGCTATGCAAGCGGCTCGCGAAGACGCAAAAATCCCTGCGAACACGCAAAAACCCCACGAACACGAAAAAACCCTGCGAACACGCAAAAAAAATAAAAATCCGCAAATTCACACAAATTCGCGAATTTTGCGGATCACGAATTTGCAAATCCGCAAATTCGCGGATCGCGAATTCGCAAAATTCGCCCATGCTTAAACCTTTGTATTTTAAGCGAATTTCTAAGGTTTTACAAATTCTATTTTCTAACTATAATGTTCCTGCAACCTTTGTTTTTGAAATACATTTCTATGGTTTTTTAACTAGTAGTTGCATTTGCAGAGTGGTGGAGAAAGGGAGCAGGTCTCCGACCAGCTCTCAGGAATCCCACTAGAAGGGATGTACTGGAGGTAACAGAAGGGTGTCTTTGCCCCAGGACCATCTGGAGCTATGGGGACTTCATCGACCAACCAGCAGCATGCCAGGAGGTGTGTTTGCAGAGTGGTAGAGAAAGGGGGCGTGGCCTCCAAAAACCTCTCAGCAATCGTGCTGTGTGAGACTTACTGGAGGTAATAGGAGGGGTAGTTGACCCCAAGGACCCTCAGCAGCCAAGGGGACTTTATCCCCCAACCAGCAGTGCCCTTGAGGCATGTTTGCAGAGTGGTGGAGAAATGGGGTGTGGCAGCCGAAGACCTCTAAGCAATCCCACAGTGTGGGACTTACTGGAGATAACAAGAGGGCTTGTTGGCCCACAAGGACCCTCTGGAGCCAATAAGACTTTATTCCTCAACCAGCAGTGCACCAGGAGGCACGTTTGCAGAGTGGTGAAGAAAGGGGGCGTGGTCTCCGAAGTCCTCTCAGCAATCCCACAAATTAGGACTTATTGGAGGTAACAGGAGGGTGTGTTAGCCCCAAATGACACTCTGTAGCCAAGCGGACTTCATCCCCAAACCAGTTGTGTGACAGGAGGCACATTTGCAGCGTGTTGGTGAAGGGGGTGGGCCTCCAACAACTTAGCAGTGTTTTTTCCCTAGTTTTTCATTTTTTACCTGAGCTGTTTTTGATCCCTTCACCGGGTCAGACCTTTTTTCAATGGGGGAGGGAGGCTGCACAGCCCCTACTCCCCAGGCCGATTTCTGCCCCAGGAACAATATCCCCCAGGGCCCTACCTCTTTAAAAAAAAAAAAAATAGAAGTGGGTGCATGGCCCATCCAGGGCACCCACTGATCATATCATGAGTGATATAATATTTGAGGTCATGTACAGTATATTGCAGCATCGTAAGCTATAGTTAACTGAGGTAACTATAACTGCTGAATATCTCTGTTTTTTTCCAAATGAAATCTGAGCCTAACTGTAATGTCCTGGAACGTTCGTTTTTTTCTGTGAATTTCTGAGGTTTTTTTACTTCTAATTACTAATTATAGCATCCCTGTGACCTTTAGTGTTATCAGTGGAAAAATAAATTATATATATGGCAGTCACCAATAGGTAGTTCGGACCTAGTTTCCGTAGAAAAAGCGCTTTTTGACTTGCAGATATCTTTTGCAACTGTAACCTGTAATCTTTGAGAGTGAGTGTGTGAGTGAGTGTGTGAGTGTCTGAGTGGGTCTAGCAGTGGGTATCAGACTGACTGAGTGGGTTTGCAAGTGCCTCCATGAGTGTGTGTCAGTCTGTGAGCAAGTGCATGTGAGTCTGAGTGAGTATGTAAATGGATGCGTAAGTCTGTGAGTGGGCCTGTGAGTGGATGTGTGAGTCTCTGAGTGGGTCTGTGAGTGAGTCCATGAGTCTGTGAGTGAGTGGATGAGTCTCTGAGTGGGTCTGTCAGTAAGCGCATGAATCTCTGAGTGAGTGCGTGAGTCTCTGAATAGGTCTGTGAGTGGATGCATGAGTCTCTGATTGAGTGAATGAGTGTCTGCATGGGTCTGTGATTGGATATGTGAGCATCTGAGTGGGTCTGTGAATAGGTGCATGAGTCTCTAAGTGGTTCTGTGAGTGGGTGTATGAGTGTCTCAGTGGGTCTGTGAGTGGGTGTGTGTGTCTCTGAGTAGGCCTGTGAGTGGTTGTGTGGGTTTCTGAATGCCCTCTGTTTTGCCCTCTTCTGCTCTATTTTGCCTTTTTCTGCTCATTTTCTGCCCACCGTTTTGCCATCACTGGTCCTTTTTCTGCCCTCTGTTTTCCCTCTTCTGTTCTGTTTTGCCCTTTCTATGAGTTTTTCTGCCCTCTGTATTGCCTTTTACTTTTCTGTTTGTTTTTCTGCCCTCTGTTTTGCCTTTTTTTCTGCCCCCTGTTTTGCCTTTCCTGCTCATTTTTCTACCCTCTGTTTTGCTTTTTCTACTTGTTTTTCTGCCCTTCAAAATTGCTTTTTCTTGCTCATTTTTCAGCCTTCTGTTTTGTCCTCTTCTGCTCTGTTTTGCCATTTCTGCTTGTTTTTCTGCCCTCCATTTTTCCCTGTTCAGTAATGGAGAGGGGGGCCACACAGCCCCCCTCTGTTGGCCGATTTCGGTCCAGGGAACCCATCCACCACGGTCAGGCCAAACCTTATTGGTGGAGGGGAGCTGCATGGCATCTCTCCGCAGGCTGATTTTCGCCTTGAGAACGCTATCCCCGGGGCCCAGACAAAATTCAATGGAGGGAGGTGGGCCACATGATAGGGACCGGGGAGGGACCTTTAAGGCTACTGAAGTCTCAGCCGACTACCTGCTTCCTGCAGGAGCTGGCTTTGCTCCCACACGCAAGGAGCTGCTAAATATGCAGCTCCCTGCATGCAGGAGCAATCTTTCATCTATTTCCCCAGCCCGCATGATAGATGAAAACTCTGCTCCCAACAAGTGGGAGCAGTTTGACAGTTCCGCTTGCTAAGGGCAGAGTTATTGTTTGATCTTGCTTGACCGCATGCACCTTCCCCTTACAAAATAAATGGTCCTCAGAGATGGGGTCCCCAGGACGTACAAGGCTCTGGAAGGGGGTGCGTAAAAACAAATGGCCATTGGGGAAGAGGTCCCCGGGGTCAGGCCGTATTGCCAAGCCCTCACTGTGCACTGCCTTTGGCTGTGTGCAGCATGTGGTTAGCTGTATGGAGGGGAGTTGGCTGCAGGACAGTAATGATTTCTGATATTCTCCTGCACTCTTTTGTACTTACTGTCAGGCCTCGAATGCCATAGTAATCTATATAACAATACGTGGGAAAACAAAAGTTGAATGATGTCATCAATGATGTCATTTGAGATGTCATGAGTGAAGGAATAGAACATTTCATAAGTGATGTCATGTGTGAGGCCATACATAAGTCATGGCGGTGGTGCAAGTTATAGTTACTGCTGCTAACTATATCTGGGGGATTTCTATGTTTCTGTGTTTATTTTTAGTTTGAAACGTTAATGTTGTCATTGACAAATTCACCTAACAATAATGTTACTTTAGCCTTTGTTTTTTTCAGTTAATATATATATATACATATAAATATGTATATTTGTTTCTATACCTATTCTAACTTAACTCACATCTATGTACCTTGAACATGTGTGTAGATATAGCTTTACTACTTTTATCTGACATCTACGTAACTTGAAGATATATATGTATATCTTCAAGGTACGTTTATGTGGAGTTAAGTATAGAAAATCTGTAAATATACTTACCTGTGGAATTTAAGCCTTCGATTTTCTGATCATAATATTTGATATTGCTTCCTCTGTAATTTGGAACCATGTCACCATTCGTACCCTCCAGGCAGAAAGAGCTTAGGCCGCTGCTAAACAGAGCTTTAAAGATCTTTGGATACCCGCCTCCAGAGCAGTAAGCTGGCACAGCTTTTGGTTTTATAATAAGTGGATTGTGGCCGATGAAGAATGCAGTAGCACAATTGTCTTCTTTATTTTAACAAAGCATTCTTTCTTGTGCTTCCGCACCCCCAGTACTGCATATTTCACAGAATTGCAGTTATGCTCACAAGAGAGGTATTCTTTGGTAGCTATTTTTGGAGATAAATAGAAAAATTATGATGATGAAGCATTTTTCATTTCTACTGGAATTCCATTTTTTTTCCTGCTTCTTTTCGTGATTTGCTTTTCCCATGAAATGAACCTCTGATAAATAAAAGAGAATGATCTGCCTTATTTTCTGGCTCACCGCTACGTTCATGCTATTATTACTATCTCATGTTCTATCTCCCTCTGTCCTTCCGGGTCTTTCTGCCTCTTTCTTGCTCTCTGACTCTTTTTCGGAGTTTTAGTGCTATCCATTTCATTTCAATGCCAGACACTATAGGGAGCTTTAAGTCTCTCTCTTTGACTTGTGCTCTCTGTCACTATATGCCTCCCTCTCTACATAGCTTCTTTTCTCTCTCATCCCCTAAGTCATTCATCTATCTATCTATCTATCAATCTATCTATCTATCTATCTATCTATCTATCTATCTATCTATCTATCTATCTATCTATCTATCTATCTATCTATCTATCTATCTATCTATCTATCTATCTATCTATCTATCTATCCATCTATCTATGAAAAACAGTGACATTCACAAGTGAAGGTTAGCTCCGTAATCCTTAAATTGCACACCCTTGATGCAACCTGTATATCACCATCCAAATGCAATGCTTAAACATTCCCAACCTTACCTTTGCCTTAACTATAGTTTTTCAGTGAATCTATATCTATTTATGCTGCGCCATGGCAGTAACAATAAATGCATATGTACAGCGAAATTATTATGATACAAACACTGTTTGGTACCTCACAGGTTGAAAGTTGCGATCTCTTCCCACAGGCAAACGCTCTCTTAATGCTCATGAGACCTCTTCAATGTGATTCTAGCTCATTGCACAACCTTAACTCTTAGCATCCTGGTTATCCCCGTTTTAAAAAAATAAGGAAACCGGCATAGAAAAATGCAATGACATAAACCATATATGCAGGTGTGAAGAGTTTATTATGCAATGTATGACCATTTTTGAAGGAGGGGATATGTGAGCATTATAAACTTGAAGGTTTGATTCTTGTGGATTCTTGTGGACACTTGTGGATTCTGACCCCTCCCCACAACCAGAAATAGTAATAAACAATATATTATACTGTGTGCATCTCTCTCTCCATATACATATATATATTTATATATGTAGATAGATAGATAGATAGATAGATAGATAGATAGATAGATAGATAGATAGATAGATAGATAGATAGATAGATAGATAGATAGATAGATAGATAGATAGATAGATAGTCTATGTACAACACTCTCTAATTTCAGGCTACGTCTGTTGTAATAACAGTTTCTGTGGTTGTCGAGCTAGCTCTGTGGTATATACGTCACACTTGAAAAGAGTGCAACACATCTTAAGGAACCTCTATGATTAGCCATCTACATGCAATACATTACATTGAATTCATGCATTCTTTTTTGCAGGGCATGTTATACCAGTGTACACGTTGCCATTTGTCCTATAGTCTCTACACAGTGTACCCAGGTACTGAATGTAGGTTGCGACGCACTGTCAAGCTTGCTTTTCCCATAGTGCTTAGTTACTTCAAGTGTAGCAGAATTTACTCTTTTTTAAAGGAATGTAAAATAACATGTGTAAATGATATGAGAATAGAGCTCTCAAGTTTTACAAGTCCTGGTGAGAGTAGCACGTTAAATCCTGGTCTCGTATTAGCTCTCTGGGATTTATAGTTTGAGTTCATGATGTGACTGCAAATCCCAGAAAGCAAAACTAAAACCTGGATTAGATGAGCTCCTAACTCATGAATAAGAGACATTTGAGAGCAATGAGGAGGACTTGTGTCACTCATTCTTCTTCATTAGGACAAGCCTGTGAGTTTTATTTCATAGACTCATCATGTTCTTTAGTTTTTCATCAGTAAAGCGGATGTACATAGAGGGATACTGCCATGTATTTATTGGCAGCTCGTGTTGTCCTTTTCTGAGGATTATTAGTAAGCTAACACCTGTCTCCTAAAATTAAGACAGTGCATACATTAGTTTTGAGTTTAGTTACTTATATTTTCTTTTACTCACTTTTTATAGAGCTTTTATTCAGATATTTGTGTCAAGCGTTTTAACACAGGTGAACCATCCAATCAGCTTTAACAGCGCTACAACAATTCGACGTGTGAACAACCCGACCCTTTTCCTTAAGTAAAAAATAAACAACGTTACCAAAGGGGTGCTTTGCTAATTGGCAAACATATGGAAGGAAGCGGAGAGATTAAACCTGTAAGTGATGCATTTTCAAATGTCAGTGAGTGGGTTGCGGAGAGCCAGATCTACTGCAATGGATGTCACTCCTACTTGGAGCAGAAAGTGTCTTTTGTCCTTCCCACATCTATTTTGTCTGAAAGCTTTCTGTGCCCAATTGCATTAATGAATGTTGAACAGCAGATAATGCATACAGATCAATATGAAGACATCCATGTAGAATTAGGTCATTCTAATGGATATCAAACCGACCTATTGAAGAAGCACTCTTCTAAATGAAAGATGACACACTAAGAACCGCTCGGTCATTTTTTCATTTCCTCTCTTACGGTCAGTGATGACAGCATCTCATATCTCAAGCAAGAACTGATCATTGAGAAAACTGTTCTCTACTTCAGCTTTGAAAAATCTTACTAATATTTCAGCTAAGAGCATTATTCAAGCTTTACCCGTTGGAAGATTGCGCCTGTTACTTTATCAAATGACCATAGCGCCAGAGTGCAATTTCTGGGCACTATCGCCCATATAAACTATTGTCCTTGATAATATTTCCCAGAGCTTGAAGAATAGTAATACTGTCAAAGACTGAAATGATGGATAGCTCAGTTGGTTAATGTGGTCTTTGCTAAAACCTCTAAGTAACTTGAACCGCATATATTTAAAATACATCATCTTGACCTTTATCCCTTGGGGTCTTTAAAATGAGTATCGCTATTGTCGTTCTGTTATGAGAATTCTTAAAGGCTTAGGTGTTCATTTTGTATGTTACCATCCAAAGTCTGATTCAAAAACATTTTAGTAAAAAAAAACTGAAATCTGCAAAAAAAAAGGCTGTATTCTTACGAAATTAATATGGTTCTACCTTTCTATGGATTTACAAAAATCCCGAATGGTAGCCATATCTTAGATGCCCTTGAGTTTTTCTCATTCACTGTACCAAGCTATTGGGATATTCTGTAGGGAGACAGTCTGCATTAGTAAATATAGTACATTGCAGATTGATACAGCAAGTATTGTTTTCTTATTTATCTATCAGAAAAATAGTTCTTCTGCGTAAGAAAGCCTTATCCTATTGCCCCACAATTTCTATGAGGATGTTCCCTACATCAACCAATAATGGAAAAGCTTTTACTCCAACATGTTCTGTATGTTTCCACAGTAGGGCTGGTCATTAAAAAAATATTGTGACTACTCAAAAATTACTTCTTGAATGTTTCATGCATTAGGTATGACCACCCCTCAGGTACTCCACCTTTCTTATCCATAACTCTGAAACAACAACTGAGGGAATACAACCATAGTAACTCTGTGAATCAGTATCTGAGGATTGTTGCTAGCGGATGGCTCTTGTACACACCTAAGTAAGGAATAATTCACTGAAAAGAGTTTTGAATTGGAACCTTAACGATCAACAACTTGATGGCAAGGGAATATTTTGTGAAAATCTCAAATGCAAGACTACAGTAGATATACATCTTCTAATAAAAAAATGCGGACCAAAGAGCCCTCAAGAATTTTATAAACAAGCCCAAATGATTCCAAATCTTTGACCATGACACCTCCACATTCACACCAATCATAAGTCCTTTCCTGTTGATAATACAGGAGTTGCTTTTGGACAAAATAGATATATATATGAGTCCTAGGCTTAGGTATACAATTTTAATACATTTGCTCAATTTGGGTATCTGTCATACTTATCATTTCCCAAACATTTTTATTCACACTGAAGATATTTTCCATATGTAGAAACCTCTTCTTCTACAACTCTTTAACATACTTAACATAATGTTGCATACTCTCTCTCCTTTGATGCACATTTACTCCACTCTCTTTTCTTTTCGCTGTATCTTTCTATATACATTTAGGAATCCATTGCCTCTGCATATCCATGGAGTTCTAAGTTTGTGGTTGTTTCTGTCATTCACAGAGGCCATACAAATGTTCCCATTCCTTTCCTGAACTAATGACCGTAGAAAATTGACACACTTCCACTGTCTGGGAAAGCTGTCCTTATCCTCCATCTTGTGCCATGCCAAACGATATCATCCAGGTTGGATCTCACTAGTTTAAGCACTCAAAAGCACACATATATAAAGCCACACTACCACACAGGTGTCACACACTCACTGTACTCACACATGCACATGGCCTGCAAACGGCATGTCCGCACAAGTTTCCGGGTTTTGTATAACACCCCCTCTTATATGAGAGGAGTCAGTAGACCATGCTCTCACTGATATGGATAATAAAGGTTGGCCACATTATCAATCACAAAACAGGATGTGCTACCCCAACTATCATATGTTTTACAGTTTTCAACTTTCCCTATAAAGGGTATGGTTGGTGTATGCCTTCAGGTCACAGTACTAGTCTTGGACCTTGCATTGTCAAAAACAGGCCTAAGCTTCGGCTTGCGTGCTAGATTAGTGTTACACCAGGGACAAAATAAAAGTAAGGATATAAGTATCACATGTAGTTTCCTATTTGGGGTATAGGTAAATTCCCATTCCCTGTGTGGGTGGCATTCCTGTTCAAACACTTCCTGTGTTCTTTTCCAGCAGAAGAGGTCAATTAGAGTGTCACTCTTCCAAAGGTAAGCTCGTTTTTTCTTCATCCAAAGGGTGAGCATTCACACCATAGAGTTTCTCCCCAACTAGCAGACTATTATTACTGTGGGTTTTGCAGAGAGTGACTGTATACCATATCGAAATCCCCCTACTTCCACCCATCAGTATAAATCAACGCTCCCTCTCCATTTCTTTGCAGCATTCTGTTGGACGAGGATGTCCCTGAGACCCTCTAAGAGGTGCTTTGTAAGTTCCTCCTTCCTTGAGAGAACAAGCATTTGCAATGCAATAGGTCTTGCATTACTGAAAGTTTGAGCTATTGGCTTTGCAGTATTATTTGCAGCTCCAATAGGTCAAACTTTCAGTAATGCTAGACCTATTGCATTGCAAATGCTTGTTTATCACTGCAATCATGTGGTATCACACGATTCAAAATAAATACATATGTAAAGTTAAGGACAAGCTACAGTAGGTACTGCACTATAAAGCATTATTTAATATTTATTGAGTTGCTCTTCAATCAGTAATATTAATACTTGGTAGAGAAATTCAATACCATTCTTGCGGAAAACTGCAAAAGAGAGTTAAATGATATGTTAAATGATATGTTAAATGATATGTGTCAAAACATACAAGTTGTGTATTTTGGCTATATATATATATATATATATATATACAGGGAAAAATAAAACCACTTTGAATCATACATATGGTGTCGAGAGATCTGTACCTGAGGAACGTGTGGGGAGCCACTCTAGCAAGACTTTGCTTTTATTTATATATACATATACATCAGCAGCCAGGGTCGGCGAAAGGGATTTCTCTACGCCCGCCGTGTTGTGAAATGTCTGCTGGATGACGAGAACAATCTGTTTTTAAATCCGGATGGTAGCAAGATTTATCCTTGGATTGAGCGGCTGCCAGGAAATAAAAGCCACATACAGAACTTTTTCTTTCAAAGGCACTTTTATAAAGTGGCTGCGAGATATTCCAAAGGAAAATTATTTTGCCAAGATCGGCATAGGAGGACATAAACAGAGTAACGTGGCAGCAAAGGTGTATTGTGGGAACTGTGGTTTGATGGACACAGCAACAAACCAGCAATGAGAACACAGTGTCTGTAGACAGGTATGATGAAATTACCTAATTTCAACTGAACTGTTCCAAATGTGACTGCTGAGTACTTACGGACACTGCGCCCTTTACAACCATTTAGAATTACCTTGCTGCCACTTTAAATTAAGAACTATTGGGAATTAGTCTGTCCTCCATGTCTAAAGTTACGTTTTTTTATAAAAAGCTAAACGAACCCATCCCATGTGAAAGCTGCATATGATTAAGCCGTTAGGCGAAACGCGTCATGCAATTCTGTCACCATTAAAGATTTGAACCCAGCACGATGGAGTGGTCGTTTGTGAGTTATCGAGGGTAACTTGCGCTCTTTGAGATATATATATATATATATATATATATATATATATATATATATATCCACAGAAACGCCGTCTCAACAGTTCATAAGACAACAAGTCGAGGCCCAATTTGCATTTAAAGTGAATTTATTCAAGCGATCACACCCAACGCGTTTCGCAGCCTTAGCCGCTTGCTCACGAGTGAAAAGTTGTGTTTGAACAATAAAGATATATACAGAAAGGAAACTTTGTCATGTGACTTGAACATAAACAGTGAAACTAGACTCTCTACATTATAACATTTCTTCATGTCAAATGATACAATTATTATCTTTCATTGTGTCACAGTTGATATTATAAACATATACATTCCAGTATTCAGTTCTCAAGTTGACTTTGCCATTTAAGCGATTGAACGTGATATCGGCACAATCAGCACTACTTGTCCCACAATGCATTTCTTCGGTCAAGTAAAACATTTACAAATCATTTAGATGTGGAAACGCTGATTTTTCGAGTGCGCTCGTCGGAATTATTTTCATTCAGCGAGTATGCCTCATTTATCTTTAGTGTTTACGTGAGATCAAAACAGTGAAGACACCATCGCTTAGTAACTATTAATCCATAGTTAATTGTCTAATTCATTTTAGGTAGGTGATTTAGGACAGTCTAGCCCTAGTGGGCTTTCCTAGCATTAATATACAAATATTTGGCAAAATTCTTGACATACCTTTCGTGAAACTTACAGAGACTGTGTTTGAGACTTTAAGATGTTTTGCCGCTATGTTTGATATTTGTCGTTTTTGCATTTCTGGGTAAAGGAGGAATGTAGTGTTGCCCAAGCCGGGCCCGACCATTGCTAAGGGGGTCACAGGAGATGTTTGTATAGCCTCCCCCTGTGCCTGTGCATAGTGGACGTGCCCTACGTCCACGCGGAAGGCACGCCAGTAACTAAATAAAAAGCCCAGAGCACTGGGCGTGACCAGGCATTAAGCTGGCCACTATAGAGAACACGTGTGGTCTGCATTGATTTTTAGGCCCTAGGCCTGAACACGACAATCTCTAACCTTGGGAATTCTTCCCCACCCACTCAAATCTTCGAGCACTATTCCTTTGCACGTACCCCTTGGAGCAACCATTGTTTCTTACGAAACGTCCAAAAAGTTTGGAATGAAAATAAACTCATGTTGTTTGCTTACAAAGTTAAGTCTCTGCACATCCAATTCATTCCGTTTTTTCTAAAGTGTCACACATATATATATGTTCGTATCATTGCAAAATATCTTATGTTTTGAACATAGTTGTCCAAAAGGAGCGCAAATTTATTTTAGCTCTAAACTGAGAAAAGATTGAAAATAGCTTTATTTTTGTAAACTGATTGGTTTGAGGACCATTGTTTTTCTGTATATAGGCCAGGCTGCACTCGCATTTAGCAAAGCAAAATTCATCTTCACATCCCTATTGGATGCAAAGGTGCATTTTGTACTAAGAAATTAATGCTGAATGCTGGTAGTAACTTGAGGGAAAATTCTACCCCCAAACCATATTTAGCAAGCATGTCCTGTTGCATTTAGCAGTATTTCTAAGTGCAAAATATATCCTTGCCTCTATTTTGGACACAATGGAGCATTTTGGCACTAAGAAATAGCTCTAATTGTGTGAATACTCTTATCATGTAATTCTACATAACCTTGCAGCATTTTTAGGTAATTCTCTGTGATTATGCTGCACAGGATTAAACAAGTTACGACCAACCCTATGTTTAATAGGGTTGTCACAAACTTTGTAATATTTCTATAAAATACATAAAATACATAACTTTTTCCAAGGAATCAAAAATTAAGATCTGCAACAAATAAAATCCTCCACAGCATGCTCATTATTAAATGTCAGATTTCGACTATATAATATTGCACTTGATAAAAACATCTTTGAAAGTTTGGATATATTCGTAAAAATACCTAAAAAAGTAATAAGTGGAATAGCGGCATACATTCTAAAAGACGATATGCCCATTTTGTTTTATACAAACATACTTTTACTTTTATGACACTCACCATCAGACAAGCATGTTTTCAATGAGTTCATGCTTGAGGACACTGTTTTCAACCTTATAACTGTCATGTAGCTGATGCAGCTCGCTAACACCACTTGAAATTCACACTGGTAATCATCATCAGGAATGAAGAGTATGTTTTTCAGCAGGGCAGTGAAGCATACAACATAACACAACAATCTTGGAGATTTTCCCAGGGGAGTTAAGGAGGGCCCTGCCAATCATTTCCATGCACTGGAACAGGGTCCTTTGTGAGCCTTGAAGTCTACCCCTCAGGCAGTGGTGACTGGTGACTTATAAAAGTGGAGGAACTTAAGTCACCAGTAAAACTGAACTTTAAATAACTCCACATTATTTCATCGCTTTGTGATGATGGATTTTGCAGTTGCACAATCGCAAACATTTCAACTCCAGTCAGCCATACAATTCACTGCATAAGGGCCTGTGCTTGTTTCGTTTCTTGTAAATAGCACATTCTTATTTTGTTTGTTTTATATAGTGCAAACTGAAGCTGAAGGTATAGGAACAATTTGCATGTGCACAAGTGGCATTACACAAGAGTACATACATTTTCTAGGTAAGAGTGATTAGGTGATTTGCCTATAATTACAGGTTATTAAGCAAATGCGGGGACTGCAGCAGCAAGGAGTGCGATCCCAAAGATAGCACTGTTAAGTGTTTCCTCGATGCGCTCCGTGTTAGGGGAAAGAACATGTTCTGCCGACATGAACTGGATAACTGACTGGGCAAGGAGGAAATGGATCCGTCCGTTGTGCAATACATTGGGATGCAGGAAGCACCAAGACGCTTTGAGGGTACTCACAGTTAGCACTATACCGAATGGAATATTTGGCATATCTAGATACCTGTTTGTAGTAGGGCTCATAAGAGGTAAAATGGGGCTAAAGGTGTGAGGCTGTAATGAATAATGCCCTCCTCAGCCTGAAATATGTACCGTGAACTATATAAATTTTATCTGTAATTCTTTTTTAATTGTACTATACACAGTTTTAACTGATAATATATATATACTTATATAGGGGCATGGAACGCTCTTCAGAATAACAGTGTAAGGGCATGAGGTAAATCTAAAACTGGCAGATCTATGGTACATCGTGCGCTTTGTGTTGACGTCTCCCTAATATGTTGGTGTGGGGTGGCTCTATCCACTGTGTTGATGGGGCTGTTTGTATTGCTGAGATATTATCTGCAGTCCCCGCCCTCAGGTCCCTGTGTCCCCTGGTAATAATACTTATGTTATTTCTATTATCAGCCGGGGTACTGGGTATGGCACTCTAGTGTCCCCATCTTGTATTCCTATGGGCTGTTCGTTAGCCCCATTTACCCCCCCCCCCCTCGCCCGCTGCTACAGCAGGTGCAACTTGTGGTTTAGGAACTTCCACTACACACTGGCTAGCGTCATTGGTGGGTGCACTAGTCTGGGCCAGGAGTAACAAGTTTTTTCTCTATAGAACTTAGTTTGCCTAATAAAGGCCCCAAAATAACAGTTATGAATGTTTCCGCTCTTTCCAGTACTCAAGATCAGCCCCCAACTCTACGCTGACACATTCACCACTGTGATACGTTTGACTGGCATCTAGGCCTGCTGTATCAAAGGGCCTAGTTACTTGAGTCACTGGCTTAGTTTTTTGTTTCTTATTGCTTGTTGGTTTGAGAGATGCCCCACCCCTAGTACGCTTTGCTGGCAGCGCATCGCTGTTTAAGGGCGTGGTGGTACTGACACTGCAAACTTTAGCGACCCTCTTTGAGCGGGTTATAGCCTCCCCCACTTATGCATGGTGCAGTTGCATTACTTATTATCGACGGGGTCGAGGTTATGGCCCCAGCCCCCTCCCCTGCTGGAGTGTCCAAGTCCATGTCCCCTGCAGCGTTTTGTTTAAGGCTGATACAAACAGTTTGTGCCTCTGTGAGTTCTTGTGACGGGCATACTAACAAAGGTGGAGAGGCGATAAGAATAGCTCTTTCCCTGTTTACACTACTACCAGGCGTGGCCAAACACAAATAATCCTTTCCATTAGGGGATTTGGTCACTGCTATACTACCCATGATTGAACGTTTTTGGGCCACAAGGGTGTCCAGGGAAAGTCTTTTTTCGGTGAGTTGAATCTAGTGGGTCAGCAATGATTCAGCTGTCGTCAGAAAGGCATCCAAGGTCCCCATAACCCCACCTCCTACCAGAGAGCCCATTACCTTGCGCTTACTCATTATGCGCTCAAACTTATGCACAAGGGTATCACCAAACAGTACCTTATAGGTCCTCCCTGGGTCCAACTATGTAATTGCCATGTTGCCGAGATGTCAGGGGGGTGGCCCAGCCCTGCAGCGACCTCTCGCAGACGGGCGCAGATGGGCCCGCCCTTGGCCCGGGCTTCGCCCCTGTGAGTCTTTATCGGCGCCTTCTGGCGCGCTGGTGATGGTGGCAGGTGCGCGATGGTGCACAGGACCCTGGAAACGGTAGTCTCACACCGCAATTCTCCAACTCCGGTCCTAGCCCCCAAACAGTAACTCCACTAATGTATCAGGCAGGATAAGCAGTGAAAGGGCGTGCCGCGCTGCGGGAGCCCCTGTGAGTCTTTATCGGTGCTTCCTGGCGCGCTGGTGATGGTGGCAGGTGCGCGACAGCACAAAGGACCCTGGGAGCGGTAGTCTCACACCGCGATTCTCCGGTCCTAGCCCCCAAACAGTAACTCCATGAAGGTATCAGGTAGGATAAGCAGTGAACGGGTGTCGCGCGCTGCGGGACCCCCTGTGAGTCTCTATTGGTGCCTCCTGGCGTACTGTTGACGGTGGCAGGTGCGCGACGGCACAAAGCACCCTGGGAGCGGTAGTCTCACACCACGATTCTCGGACTCCGGTCCGAGCCCCAAACAGTAACTCCACGAAGGTATCAGGCAGGATAAGCAGCAAATAGTCCTCTCTTTCTGAATTTATAAATGTGTGTGCCAGTCTCTTCAATGTTCAAACCCCCTGGCTGCCTTGAATCAAGTTCTTTGATATATCGGGACTCCAACCTCCTTAACTTTTTCTCCCTATTTCCACCTCTAGGATCGTTGTCTACCGCCTCTATCACATAGTAAGTCAGTCCTTTGGAATCTTTATTATGAAATCTTCCAAAATGGCGAGCGACAGGATATGTCCGTCCCCATTCCTAATATCCCTTAAATGTTGTAGGACTCTCTTATGGACTTCTAAGATAGTGATGCCTACGTACCGCAAGCCGCATGGCATTGTAGAACGTAGATAGCAAAACTTGTCTTACATGTGTATTTGCCTTTGATCTTCCTTGTGTTCCTAGTTAGTTCTGGTTTGTATTTCTCCATGTTGACTCCATGTGTACCGGCCTTACATTTTGTAAATTTCACAAACCCTTGGCGCCTAGTCAGCCAAGTGCTTTTTTGTTGAGGTTTCTTCAAGCTATTTCTAACTAATGCATATTTAAATTACCTTACTCTCCTGAATGTTATTTGTGGTCTACGGGGAACTACTTTACCAAGGATCATTTTTAACTATGTGCCAGTGTTTGTTTAGAATGCCATGTAATTTATCTTGCTATCTGCTGAATGTTGTTATGAATCTACATTGAATCATTGTTTCCTTTACTGGTCTTGTTTCTTTATCAAATAATATTTCCTCTCCCTTCTTTTTGGAAACGCTAATAATTGCTGTAGCTATCCATTCATTTGGGTACCCCCGGCTTCTGAATCTTCTTTTAAGGATATTTAGCTCTTTATTAGTCTCCGCCTCATCGCTACATGCTCCATAAGGGTTGCTTCGTTTAAGATTCACTGGGTGAAAGCTTTTTGCGTGTAATAGGGTGTTTCCCGAGGTTGGCTTTCTGAACAACTTAGTTTCTACTTTTCAATCATTGCTATACATAGTTAAGTCAAGGAAGTTAACATTAGTTCTACTAATTTCACTGGTAAAACTCAAATTTAGGTCGTTTTTGTAGTTTATCGATGAAGCTTTTTACCCCATCTTCAGTGCTCTTCCACACTAAAAATAAATCATCGATAAAATGACTCCAGTGCTTAATGTGTTCTTCCCATTCGTCCTGGTACTGTGTTCGGACCACCTGCTCCTCCCACTAGCCCGTATGCAAATTCACATAGCTCTATATATATGTATATATCGGGACACCGAAGAAGGCGGCCAGCCGAAACGCTTTTTTTTGCCCGAGAGATAACATCTAAAGGGAATTTGCCATTTGTATTTTACATGAGTAACTTTTGCATAATTTGCATATTTAAATGGTGTTCGTTACATATGTTTATTGTGAAACTTTGGCGTCATTTGCACAATTGAAATGGAGGGATCAAATCCTCAAAATAACTTGTCAATGTATCTCTGACAAAATAACAGGTCAGACGTCTTCAACTTTTAAATACAACTATTTGCAAGATTTGCACAGTATTAAACAGTTATGCTTTTATTTGTAAATAATACATTGCATAAATTTGCACATTGGCTGACCAATTAGGGTCATGCTTACAAATGAAATTATTGTGAAATTTTGCACAGTACCTTAAAGTTGAGACCGAATATAAATGAAGTTAACCAATTGTGGAAACGGAGCACAGAAAAACAAACAAATGTGTAGTCTATTTTTAGTTCCTATTAACGCACTAGTGCATTTTAAATTGTTGCAGAATCATGAGTATGTCATGTGACCAAGGCCTCAAGGGGCTGAAATGCGTAATGATGGCAGGAGTACAAAAATAAACAACTTTGCACGCAGAAAGTGGTGTCTGTTTCTTACTGGTGGCAGGTAATCGAGAAGTTAAGGTGTGGCATATATATAAATATATATATATATACATATTTATACAAGAACCAATGCTGACCTCAATAGAAATCAGCGAGACACATGCTCCGGGCTCACATGAAGGATTTATTTGGCAAACATGCAGTCGCCTCCTGAAGTCTGTGAAACGCTTTGGCAGACGCGTTTCTGGCCACATTGGCCGTCATCAGTGCCAGTCCCACAAGAAAAACAAACTTTCAAGGACTCCAGAGACCACTCCATTATCAGCAGTCCCTTGTCTCCTCCTCCTCCAGGTGAGTGTAATAACAGCGTTGCACCTCCCAGGAGCACTGTCTGATGGAACATGCAGTCCACGAGGTCCTGTATACCAATGTATGGGACAACAGACTCACATTCGTGCCCCCAATTGCTTGGCGCTTCCTGCACTCCACCACAGGGGTCCTGGGCATATTGTTCCGGCCATTACCTTCAAGTGAGCCCTTGTCAGGCAGCGCAATGCCGCCTCCTCTCTCCCCTTCGCACAGACACACACCAGCTGGTTAGTACCTCTGCTAGGGGGGGGCGCCACGTTGTGCTCCTCACACTCCACCACAGTTTTGCTGATCACACGGAGCTCCAGAACGAGAGGGCGTGCCCCTTGCCGGTATCAGCAGAGACCCGGCTACACATACAAGAACCAATGCTGACCTCAATAGAAATCAGCAAGACACATGCTACGGGCTCACATGAAGGATTTATTTGGCAAACATGCAGTCGCTTCCTGAAGTCTGTGAAACGCTATGGCAGACGCGTTTCTAGCCACATTGGCCGTCATTAGTGCCAGTCCCACAAGAAAAACAAACTTTCAAGAGCTCCAGAGACCACTCCATTATCAGCAGTCCCTTGGCTCCTCCTCCTCCAGGTGAGTGTACTAACAGCGTTGCACCTCCCAGGAGCACTGCCTGATGGAACATGCAGTCCACGAGGTCCCGTATACCAATGTATGGGACAACAGACTCACATTCGTGCCCCCAATTGCTTGGCGCTTCCTGCACTCCACGACAGGGGTCCTGGGCATATTGTTCCGGCCATTACCTTTAAGTGAGCCCTTGTCAGGCAGCGCAATGCCGCCTACTCTCTCTCCTTCGCACAGACACACACCAGCTGGTTAGTACCTCTGCTAGGGGGGGCGCCGCGTTGTGCTCCTCACACTCCACCACAGTTTAGCTGATCACACGGAGCTCCAGAACGAGAGGGCGTGCCCCTTGCCGGTATCAGCAGGGACCTGGCTACATATATATATTACCAAAAGGAACTCGGATTTGAGGCCGCACACCACTTGCAGGTTGTTTACAAAACATGTCTAAGGCCATCCCTCTCCAGTGTGGGGTGCCGCAGGGCTCCTCCCTCAGCCCCACACTGTTTAATGTCTACATGGCCCCGTTAGAGAAGGTGGTAGCCCCATTCGGGATTAAATCCATTAGCTACGCAGACGACACCCAGCTTGTCGTCTCGCTGTCACAACAAGGGGGCCGCTCAGCCGACCTCCCGGATTGTCTCACAGCCATTTCCTCCTGGATGTCTAGCTCGAAACTCAAGCTAAATGGAACTAAGACTGAGATCATGTTCTTAGGCAATCAATTCACCTCTCTGCCCCCTGAGATGTGGCCCGCCTGTATGGGAGATCTTCCTCCCCCCAAGCAACAAATCAAAAGCCTAGGGATCTGGTTCGAACCCCAACTAACCTTCAAGACCCATGCGCAGAAGGTGGTAGGAGGGTGCTTCGGCCTGTTACGGGCAGCCCGGAAGGTCCTCCCCCTCCTTCCGTTTCAATCCAGAAAGCTGCTAATTCAGGGTCTGATCCTGTCCAGACTGGATTATGGCAACTCCCTTTTCCTCGCTGCCCCCCGTGCCACTATTAATACTCTTCAGCGAGCCCAGAACGCCGCAGCTAGGCTGCTGATGGGGGCGCCGAGACGGGCCTCAGCCAAACCACTGCTGAAAGCCCTGCACTGGCTCCCCATCCAAGAGCGGATCACTTTTAAGTCACTCTGCATCGCCCATAAAACTCTGCAGGGCAAAGGCCCTCCGGCCTTGAGAGGACTGATCCGCCCCTACAAGTCGACCAGGGCCCTTCGCTCAGATAGAGAAAATCTGGCCATCATCCCAAGAGTGAGGAAGGCACGCACAGGAGGCCGCCGGTTCTCACTGAATGTGTCAAACAAATGGAATGCCCTTCCTAGAGAACTCCGAATGGAATCGGGTCACTTGAAATTTAGAAGAGCACTCAAAACCTTTCTCTTCCCTACCATCCCTTAATTCTGCCTTTGCTTGAGTTCATTGGGTTCAGATTAGGATTAGCGCTGGGACGCTTCAGGGCAGCCATGCGCTCTATAAGTCCAAAATCAAATCAAATCAAATCAATCAAATCATTTATATATATATATATATATATATATATATATATATATATATATATATATATATGTATTACCTACTGGCGATAGCCAGTAGGTATATATAGTTAGGACCTAGCTTCCATAGGATATCCGCAACCTTCTATTGGGAATAACTTTGGCGCTGGTTGAGGAATTTGCGTGTAATTTTCCAAAATTTAGGCCAGCTCCGCTCCGCACCTTCCCTGGAAGTTTTGGGGGGATTCGTCATGCGGGGGCTGAGAAAAAAGGGGGGTTCCAAAACATGTTTTTCCCAGGTTTTATCAGGGGGGCCTAGGAGGACCCCGAAGGTCAAAAAACTAATCTTTTTTTTTTTTTTAAATTTCGCGGAGTACGCGCTCGGTGCGATGCCATGTACGCGTACCCTGAGCGTACCACGGGGAAAACCAAAAATAACAATATATTTTTTGAGGCCTGTGGGGTCCTTGTTGGACCTCCTAAGCAGGCCTAGGCGGTCAGGGCGCTTCTACCCTGCCCCCTTTGCGTGTTTTGCACCTTTGTTTCACTGCTTTCTTGTGCCTTGGTTCTACCGAGGCACAAGATGGCAGCCAACACTTCCTGGTTTGGAGTGTTGACAGACAGTGGCAGCCAATCAGCATGACTTTTGCAGGAACGCAGCACGCTCATTGGCTGTCAACACTTCTAACCAGGAAGTGTTGGCATTCATCTTGTGCTAGGTAGACCGAGGCACAAAAGAAGCAGAAAAACAAACGTGTAGAATGCAAAAAAAAAGGGGGGCAGGGTAGAAACAACCTGACCCCCTAGTGCTGCTCAGGTGGTCCCACAAGGATATTAACATATTTAAACATTATCCGCTAATAGAATTAGCATTTAAAAAACCTTGCAAATTCACTGAAAAACTATAGGTTTCAGGCCTTATATAGTAAGGAATTCGCTTTTGAAAAACCTATGAAATTCACTCATAAAGTTTTAGGGGTGTTATAGTTAGCTGGACATTTCACTCATACAAAACCATTGAAATTGCTCCGATATAGTTAGTTGTACTAACTATATTTCGCGCACCCGCAATGCACTGCTGATGATGTCACATATTAGATCATTCATGACTTGGTCAGTGACATCACTGATGACATCTCAAATGACATCACTGATGACATCATCCAGTGAATGTGGTTTGCTTCGTTATTTAAATATGCATTATATATATAGCAATTTGCATTGACGAATGAGTGGATATATATAATTAAATATTTGGATGGAGGATTTAGTAGCTACCCGAGAGGAAAAGGATTGGAGCCGGCAAATTTAGAGCACTCACCGGGCACGAATAAGTGGCTTTCCACTGTGGGACAAATAGAACAATACTGCCACACGAGTAAAGAATGTACAAGAACCACAGATTGGCTTTCCCACTAAATTCTCCCCCCAATTATTGGTGAAAAGATAAAGGATGGGAGAAGCCAACTACAAAAATTCACCCATTCATACCTCGCCTGTCCCTCCTGCTCCAGTGCTTGTTTCTCAACAGAACTTTGCTGGGGCCAGATAAATGTGAGCCTAAAAGTAATCATGATTGTAGTTCTTAAAACAAGGCTCCGCCTCCCACCTGACCTAATTACCATCACTTGTGCCTAAAAGTCGACAGAGACCCTCGCCTGGCACATGCGTAGTCACCTTCACACGGCTAAAAAAATACAATACAAACAGTCTTGACAATAACTTAAATAGAACAGCCTGGTCTTGTGCTGCTGAGCTGCTTCTGTATTTCTGCCTCTCGTCTTTCTTTCCACCCATGAACAGTGAGGTCACGCTCCTAATGCCCTTATACAGCAGCTACGGCAGCCTTCAGGCCTCCTTGTTCGCACGAGTCTCTCTGAAGAAGGCTTCCCCTGACATGTTTGGGTTTCTCAGTGGAGTTGCAAGCTATGCATGGCTAATATAGGCTGAATCCCCTAAAAAATATAATCACAGAAACAAACATAAGTGAAATTATGTCTGGAAGGCCACAAATTTCAAAACAATTATCACTACAACATACATTTTATTACATTCATTCCACAATGTCCTTGGTGCAAGATCTGTCATCTGTTGTGGTATGGAACTGTTATATAGCACTAGCAAGTCATAGGTGGAGCCTGGAAATCTTGCACACACAGTGGGGATGTAGAGTCCTGCCATGTAAAATAGATAAAAGGACACTGGAATTGAGGATAAAAGATGAGTCTTTATTATAAAAACCCCATCCAAGGAGGACCACAGCCAACTGCCGCCTCACGGAATTGACAGGCTAAAATACTCCATGTTCCATGTTCTAACATGGAACGTAACAATATCACACTTCTTCCTCTTTACAATTATAGAAAGATTAAAATAAAAAAATGTACAAAATTATGAGTAACAGAAATTATGTATATTGAACTATAACTCATAAAAATGCAATTCTAATACATCCCTCACCCAAATACTAGAACAATCAAAAACAAGGAAGATAAATGTAAATAATAATTGTCATATGTAACTAGTTTCCTATGAAATCTTTCAGATACACTGGACTTTTGCAATTTCTTATACTCTTACAAATGTAATTCTGACCTTGTTTTTGGTTCAATAACTCACTATTACCAAAACCTTTTCTTTCACTAATCAGTTTAGGTTTTACATGAATAACTCTATTACAATTCCAGATTCGACCATCATTTGTCTTCACAGCATTCTTGAAAATCTTAACCACAGTCTTTTCATTGGTGAATTTAGACCATTTGAGACATCCAACAGGTGCTTTAATTCTGACTCTGTCTCCTTCTTTGAAAGACACATCCACAGCCCATTTTCGAGCATCAACATATAATTTTCCTTTTTTCTCTCCATTGACCAATGTCATTATCCTTCATGCCTTTATCCAGAGACAACCAACCTGGGCATATGATAGTATTTGCAGATCTACCTTTGAACAGTTCAAAAGAGGTTTTCCCAGTTGATGAATGAGGAGTGAACCTGTAGGCTGAAATTATTCTTTGCAACACCTCTCTCCAATTCAAACTGTTAACTCGTGCTAATTGAATACTTTCTTTTAGAGTTGTATTCAATCTCTCAACTGCCCCATTGGTTTCTGGGTGATACGAGCGATGTTTTCTTATTAACAATGCCACAATTGCTCAAATAATCCTCCGTTACACTTGAACAAAATTGTGGACCATTGTCTGACAATATTGAACATGGAAAACTTTCTCTTTTAAATATGTTATCAAGAAATCTAATCACAGCTTGAGTAGTAATGTCATGTACACAACTTACTTCAATCCAACGTGAGTACAAATCGATTAGAACAATCAAATATGGAGTCTGATGCTCACCATGTAGTGGACCAACAATATCTATGGCTATTTCATCCGAAGGACATTTGGGTAATTTCCTATATACCATGGGAATTTGTCTTGGTTTAAGTATTTTGTCGCTAATGGAACAAGGAACACACTCACCAAACCTTACGCTCCACCATCAAGTCAAAACCAGGCCACCAAAAATCTTGCCTGATGCGCTCTTTAGTTTTACAAATACCCATGTCACCCTCGTGAACCATGTCAATGATGTTATCTCTTACACTTGCTGGGGGAATCAATCTATAGCCTCTGGCTAGCATATCATTAAAGATGGCTAACTCATCATACACCAATGACCAAGGTTTTTCTAATTTATCACTCTTGCCTTGTGTTATCATGTCCATAACATTTTGCAATTCCTTATCCTTTCTTACATCATCTCTCCAAACATCTTCTTTGATAACCCCAGATGTGATCACACAAACTTTCATGTTAAATACGTAATCATCATTTTCCAAAATATCACTTTCAACCGTATCCATAAGGAGTGATAGACAATCTGCAGACACATTACTTGCTCCAGGAATATATTCCATACAAAATTAAAACTCTCGTAGCGAAATCACCCATCTCCTGATTCTAGAAGAGATTGAGTCCAAACCCTTTTTCTCAAAAATCTCCTTCAGACCTTACCACAAATTTTGTTCCCCAAATACATTTTTTATATTTGTTCAATGCCCAAAAAATGGCTAACGCCTCCTTCTTGATGACTGAATAATTAATTTCAGGCCCTCTCAAACACCTTGACGCACAGGCAATCAAACACTCCTTGTTGTCCCTTACTTGAAATAGCAATGCACCTAAACCTTTTTTACTGGCATCAGTAATCACATAAGTCATATCTCCTGGGGTGAAAGCTTGAAGATTTAGTGCATTTTTTAGATCCATTTTCACATTCTCAAATTCTTTCTTACACGTCATGTCCCATACAAATTCAGTTTTCTTACAAAGTAAACTTCTTAAATGACATGTCTTATTTGCAAAATTCTTTACAAATTTCTCATAAAACTCAGCCATTCCTAAAAAAGATGCCAACTCTTCTTTTAAACATGGTTCTTTTAGACCAATAATAGTGTCCACTAACTCCTTTTTTAGTCTAACTCCCTTTGCTGAAATGTGATTACCTAAATAGTTCACTTACGTCACCCCAAACCTACACTTGTCAAAGCGAAGAGTCAATCCAGCTTCCGTTAACCTTTTTAACACCTTTTCAACCCTTATATCATGTTCCTCAATGGTCTTACCGTAAATCAACAAGTCATCCTGATAACACCTGGCCCCTTTGATTCCTTTGACAACATCATTCATTATTCTCTGAAAAACAGAGGCGGCCGAAACTAGACTGAAAGGCATCCTTAAAAATTTGAGTGCACCCATTGGTGTAATAAACACAGTTAATTCCTGTGAATTTATTTCTAGAGACACCTGATGATATGCCGACGCTAGATCCAGCGTACTAAAATAGTAATTTTCATCCAATGTCGAAACCATCTCGTCTATATTGGGTAGGGGAAATGTATCTACTACTACCTCTTTATTTAATGCTCTACGGTCCATACAGAGCCTAATTTCATTATTCCCTTTCTTAGCTACCACAATGGGAGCCATCCATTCAGTAACCTCTACAGGTTCAATCACACCCGCATCCAACAGTCTGTCAGTCTCTTTCTGTACTGGTTCCTGTACACTGAGTGGAATTCTTCTTACTTTGGCTGCAATAGGCTTAGCACCTAACTTCAACTTAATGCAGTGATTGTACCTCTTCAAATGTCCTAGTTTGTTTTTTAATAGACCTCCACATTTTTTTTACATATTTGTCACTGTCATTCTCAACAGATTGCACTTTAAAAGGAGGATTACTATTAGGATCAAGAATAATCCCAAGACTTGCCTGATCTGACCAACTCAATAAGTTATCTCCTTTTTCCACTACATATATCTTCGCCTCTGTAAGTCTTTCTTTGCACTCCAGACAAGACACAAAATAACCTATCATCTTAATTGGAGTTCCTCCATAGCCTGTTGGTCTAACATCAGTCTTCAATAACTTAACTTTACCTTTAAAATTCTGATGATGTCTTTGGAGATGAAAGTTAAATGTGAACAAGAATCAAACTTCATTTTAATATCTATATCCTCTATCTTAACCCATTCTGATGAATGTTCCAAGCCACACACCTAATTAATTTGAAAGCTGACCTCCTTCACATCAGTTTTCACACTTCCTTTGTTGCGGAAACGACAACTTTTTGCGAAATGACCTTTATGTTTTACAATAATTACAAATTACGCTTAGAGCAGGACACAAAGTATTATTAGCTTTGTGCCCATTTCTCCCACATTGAAAACAAACTCCTTGGAAATGAAACCCTTTCTTTTTGCGTCAACTCCAGAATTGTTCGTTTTCTCATCCTCATTACTCTTCTTATTATCATTATCATTTTTTTTTATATACTGGCACACAACCTCTTCAAGTTTTTCTTGGACAGCCGTAGGCTTGTTAACTTTACTCAGCTCGTTAACACACTTTAACATGTGTTCAACCCTTTTTGCAATGATCATTACTTTGGCAGTAGTGGCTCATCTTTTAACCAAAGTTCCTCTCTAATTTTATTGCTTCCACACTTTAACACAAACTGATCACAAATTATTTCTTCAATTAGTTCTCCAAATTTGCAACTTGAAGCTAACTTCCTCAGAGCTGTTACAAATTCTTCCACACTCTCATCTTTTCCTTGTTCTCTCATTCCAAAATAGTAACGCTCCATTATGGTGCTCACTTTAGGTAAATAGTGTAAATCCAATTGCTTTACACACACTTCATACTCATTTAAACCTCTTTGACACACTTGACTTAAGAGAGGTAAGTTTTCCAAAACTTCTTGACACTCACCTCCTAAACAGTGTAACAAAAGTGCTTGTTTTCTCTCTGCACTTAAATTCGCACCACACACCCTCGCATAATTCTCAAATATTTGTTTCCATTTCTGCCATTTCACTGGTGGTTCACCTGGACTAGTCGAAAAAAACGGTGGTGAAGTTACATTTTGCATTTTTTTATCTTAAATCACAATTTTCTTAAATGTTCTTTAACCTGAATTACTCCTGAATAAACATGTATCAAAATTTCCCAGTATTTTACAATCCAATAAATTATAATTTTAATTAAATGTTTGTAAAACACTTTGTCTCATATATAAATCTCTAAAACAGTTCTTCTTTCTAGAGTACTTTAGGGTGGGTTTGTCGCCGTTTATATTAGCTAAACTGATATTGTTGTTCAAATTATAACTTTCTCCCCAACCTAAAATGACCGCCACCGTCGACTTCGTGTCTTTACTTTTTTTTTAGCTGATTGACCTTCTTTTTTTTCTCTCTTCCCAACCTAAAATGGCTGCCACCGACGTTAGTCTAACATTCTGTCCGCTTTCTTTGGGAGATTGAGCTTGTTATCCTCTCACAAGCTTACGTCACGGAAACTTGAAAATGAAGGCTGACTCACCAATAGTTGATCCCGCGCGTGCGCGATTCGCAGATTTTCAATGCTCGTGCCACTAGCTTCAGGCTTAAATGAGCCTTACTCCCATTGATGACAAGACCTGCTCGGAATCGCACTCTGGTAATTTTTACCACGATTTCCTTCTGCCGGTTGCTTCGTCCTTTCCGATGCCTCCTTAACTCCTTCCATGCTCATGACGAGCTCAGCTCATCATGAGGCACAGCGGAGCTGCACTCATGACGAGCTCAGCTCGTCATGAACAATGGTAAATGTGGGATCCCAGCACCGGGGGGGAAAACCCTTAGCAGCCATGGAGTTAAAATTTCAAGTGCAGACTTGATTATGCCTCCTGCTCCATCCTTCTCCAAGTTAGGGTCTCTTCTTCTTTCTGTGCACGCTATCGTCGCCAGTGTAAAATAGATAAAAGGACACTGGAAATGAGGATAAAAGATGAGTCTTTATTATTAAGACTCTATCCAAGGAGGACCACGGCCAACTGCCGCCTCATGGAATTGACAGGCTAAAACACTCCATGTTCCATGTTCCCGCGCCTGGACCGCGCCCAGCGCCATACCCCCTGGCCCTCACTTTGCCCAGCCCTCCCGCATTACCTACGATGCCACCACCCTCCTAGCCCTCAACCCCGGCCGCGCCACCAACTGCGTCCAAGCCGCTCCCGGACACACCCATGGACCTTTCTCATGCTACTCCTGCAAATTCATCGGTACCGTCACCAACTCCGCTACGCTCACACCTCAGATTCCCGACCCTACCCGCCTACAATGCATCCTTCTCAACACCCGATCGGTCCACAGGCACGCCATTGACCTATGGAATCTACTAGACACCATCTCTCCAGACGTCACCTTCCTAACAGAAACATGGATGAACGCTTCCTCCGCCCCAGACATCACCATTGCCATCCCTGAAGACTATAAGATCACACGCAAGGACCGTACCAGCCACACAGGAGGAGGAATCGCTATCGTCCATAAAAAATCAATCCACATCTCTACCAGCTCAGACGTCAATCTCGCCAACTCTGAACACCTTCACTTCCAGATCCACATCGACCCCAAGACCACACTCAGAGGCACCCTCCTATACAGACCACCAGGACCCCGCGCACAATTCAGTGAAGACATCACGGACTTCATCACTCCGCACGCGCTCCCCTCCAAAGATTACATCCTTCTGGGAGACCTCAACTTTCACCTTGAAAAGAACAACGACCGCAACTCCACCACCCTGCTGGACAACCTCGCCAACCTCGGACTTAAACAACTGGTCACTTCCCCCACCCACATCGCAGGTCATACTCTCGACCCTATCTTCACTTCCAGCAATCACTTCTCCTTCAGCCACACTACGGCTCTCCTTTGGACTGACCACAGCTGCGTTCACTTTACCTACAACAAGCCTAAACCCATCAACCACCCCCAACCAACTCTGCAAAGAAACTGGAACAAAATCACCATCGACCAGATCTCCTCATCGCTCCTCCTAAACACCCCAGCCCACTCTTCCAACCCAGACCAAGCCGCCACCAACTTCACCCTATGGTTATCCAACAGCGCCGACATCCTAGCACCACTGAAAAAACGTCAAAGCAAACCTGGCAGCAAGAAGGCCTCATGGTTCAATGATGATCTTAAGAAGTCCAAGAAACTCTGCCGCTCCCTTGAAAAGGCCTGGAAAAAAAACCCTACCACTAGCACCAAGGACGCCTTCAAAAACGCCACCCGCATACATCACCAACTAATCCGAAAGGCCAAGAAAACAGCATTCAAGGATCGACTAGATAACAACGCCCACAACAGCAAGGAACTTTTCAACATCGTCAAGGAATTCACCAATCCCTCTGCCAACTCCAACGACATCACCCCCTCTCAAGCCCTCTGCCACTCCCTAGCTTCATTCTTCCACAACAAAATTGCAGACATCCACAACAGCTTCGACAACCAACCCGGAGACCAACCCACCCAACCATATGCTGAACATTCACCCCCCTTGAACACCCTTAACGACTGGAACCCAATCTCCACTGAGGACACCATCCGCCTGATGAACTCCATCCACTCAGGATCCCCCACAGACCCATGTCCTCACCACATCTTTAACAAAGCAGACTCCGTCATAGCACCGCACCTCCGAGACGTCATCAACTGCTCCTTCAACTCCCCACCTTCCCGGAAAGCTGGAAACACGCCGAACTCAGCGCCCTTCTGAAAAAACCCACAGCGGACCCCACCGAACTCAAAAATTACCACCCCATCTCGCTCCTCCCATTCCCGGCCAAAGTCATCGAGAAAGCTGTCAACAACCAGCTCGCCGCTTTCCTCGAAGCCAACAAATCCCTCGACTCCTCACAATCTGGCTTCCGAGCAAAACACAGCACTGAGACCGCCCTCATCGCAGCAACAGACGACATTCGAACTCTACTGGACAATGGAGACACAGTCGCCCTCATCCTCCTCGACCTCTCTGCAGCCTTCGACACAGTCTGCCACAGCACCCTTTTACAACGCCTCAGAAACATCGGAATACAAGGAAAAGCACTTGAATGGATCACCTCGTTCCTCACCGGAAGAACCCAGAGAGTCCGCCTTCCACCATTCAAGTCCGAGGCCACTGAAGTCATCTGTGGCGTACCCCAAGGATCCTCACTCAGTCCCACCCTCTTCAACGTATACATGAGCCCCCTCGCGGCCATCGCCCGCCAACACAACCTCAACATCATCTCCTACGCGGATGACACTCAACTGATCCTTTCACTCACCAATGACCCTAGCACCGCCAAAACTAACCTACACGAAGGAATGAAAGAAGTTGCCGAATGGATGAAACACAGCCGTCTGAAACTGAACTCAGATAAAACAGAAGTCCTCATCTTAGGTACATCCCCCTCTGCATGGGACGACTCTTGGTGGCCGGAAGCCCTTGGAAAAGCACCCATCCCGACAGACCACGCACGGAACCTGAGCGTTATCCTGGATTCTTCACTTTCAATGAACAGACAAGTCAGCGCCGTCTCCTCATCCTGCTTCAATATTCTTCGCATGCTCCAAAAAACATTTTGCTGGATCCCCACCGAAACCAGGAAAACAGTCACCCACGCTCTGGTCACGAGCCGACTGGACTACGGAAACACCCTCTACGCAGGTAACTCCAGAAAAAACTCCAACGAATCCAAAACGCCTCAGCCAGGATCATATTAGACATCCCGCGTAACAAACACATCTCTGGTCACCTGAAAAACCTCCACTGGCTACCCGTCAATAAGAGGATCACTTTCCGTCTCCTAACCCACGCACACAAAGCACTCTACGAAATCGGTCCAGAATGCCTCAACTCACGACTGTCCTTCTACACCCCCTCCCGCCAACTACGTTCTTCCACCCAAGCCCTCGCCACTGTACCTCGCATCAACAAGACCACCATGGGAGGTAGATCCTTCTCATACCTGGCAGCTAAAACATGGAACTCACTTCCCACTTACCTTCGCCTTACCCAGAACCACCTAGCATTCAGAAAGCAACTTAAAACGTGGATATTTGACAAGTAATCCTCCTCCCCTCCCTAAGCGCCTTGAGACCCTCTGGGTATGTAGTGCGCTATATAAATTTTATGACTTGACTTGACTTGACTAACATGGAACATAACAACATCACACACACTGCTTGCACATTGATAGAGTGAAATGGCAGGTCCCGATAATCTCCTGCCATCTTAATTAAAACTCAAATAGATTGGTGGGCAGGATTTTTATCTCATATGTTTGTCGCCATTCTGGACTCAGGCTATATTCACAAATACTGGAGAGGGGCCAAAATTAGACCCTTACATAAAAAGGGGGAAGGGAAGAGGGAAAGGAAGGATCCAAGGAACTATAGATTAATCAATTTATTGTACATTGGAGAAAAGGTTTTCTCAAAAATAATCCTTGGTAGGTTAAAGGAGTGGGTGGAGCGGCCGTCGATAGTCCCAATAGAGCAGGGAGGCTTTAAGGAAGGACATTCTACTATTGATCACTGCTTCGCTCTGTGGGCTGTGGCGCGGAAGTCCATGGAGCTGCAGGGCAAGTTCTATTGCTGCTTTGTGGACTTTTGCGCAGCTTTTGATTTGATGGATAGGGAGTGTTTGTGGGAGACTATGAGAAATTATGAGGTTCCTGCTGATCTTTTATTGGTAATCCAGGAACTGCACAGCCAATACTGGGCACAGGTAATCAAAGATACTTCTGGCAGCCTAACACCTGAGATAGCGATAAATAATGGACTGAGGCAAGGTTGTGTTTTGGCCCTGCTTCTCTTTGCCATATTCTTAGCTGACCTGCCCCTTCTCTTGGGCTCTGCCAGAAGTGCAAGCCCAAAACTAAATGGAAGGCATTTGTCCTGTTTGCTGTATGCCGACGACTTGGTAATATTGGACCAAACCGAGGTGGGTCTTCAAAGGAAGCTGAATATATTCAGCGAATACTGCACGGCAAAACGACTTACAGTAAACATTGACAAAACTAAAAATTTGTGCTTTGGGAAGAAGAATATGAAGTTTAGTTGGTATTTGGGCCAAACTAAACTAGATATTGTAAGTGAATACAAATACCTCGGAATATGGTTCACAAGTTGCCTGAAGTGGGGCATGCATTTGGAGGTATAGAAATTAAAAGCACATCTAGCGATATGTGGACTGAAAAGATTCAACCACAGTTATGGTGATATGTCCTATGAACCTCTATTGACAGTCTATAAAGCTATGATCCCCCCACAACTCCAATATGGGTGGGAAGTTCTTTGTATTGATAGTAAAAGCTCCTGGGATAAAGATGAGGGGAAATGTTTAAAATCTTTACTGTCACTCCCCAGCTCGGCAATGATCCAGGCAATCAGACTGGAATTATGCCTAACCACATGGAATGTTGAGGTGCAATTAAGTCTCCTCAGATTCTGAAATCAGTTCGGTCTTGGGGAGGTCTCAAAGGTGTCTCAATGGCGCATGAAATAAAATCCAAGCCAGTGAGTTAAAGTGGGCCAAAGCAACAAGAAGTAAACTTCAGGCCATTTGTGACCACCTGAATGTGAAAATAGACCAGAAGACACTACAAATTAATGTAATAAAGAGTTTTCTTAAAATACAGGGTAAAGACATTTCTAGAGCAATAGACCAAGAGTACATGAGTAAGAAAGATTCTGTAAAATGTATGAGTACTAGCTGGGAGAAAGGCATAAGCTTTTCTTACCTTGACATATTATCAAACCGCTGGTTAAAAATGGAAGTACTTAAGCTAAGAATTGGTATTAAACCGGTCATTATAAATAGTGCAATAAAAGCTGTTTTAATGCAACCAGATGGCAAATGCTTGTGTAAGATAGGGATGAAATGTAATATTTTGCACATTTTATTGGACTGTCATATATTTTTTAATTTGCGTAAATTGTTCCTTCGCTTGATATTCTTAAAATATGATGTAAGGGCGCGTTTACAAGCACGGGAGCTTCTTGTTGATATGGAAAATTTAGATATTGCCATAGCCATTGGGAAATATATGCAGGGAGTTTATAAGTTACCTGTCTCATTAGAGGCTTAAGATTAGCTAAGTGCTTTGTAATTTTAAAATGAAATTATCTGTTTTAAATTGCTATAAATGAAGTTTTGAGGATAATATGACTTTTGTTGTTTAAGAATATGATTTCGCGATGTGTAGACTTTTAAATGATAATGTATGAGCTGTGGTTTATAGATCAAATGGTCTAAATAAACTTTATTTTTTTTAAATAGACCAAGTTCCTTATATTGACATGCCGCGTAACACACTTAAAATTTCATTTTCCGTAATGGATAGTAAAGGTGGACCAAGTATCTTTCGATCCAAATGGCAGCGTAGTGCACTGTTATATAGTTTCAAATGTCATCACCAGTTGTGAAAGGTCACCGAAGAAACGCATGTTACTTTGTATTGCACTTTGCTGATTTTAGGATATCATGATCTACTGTGACCTTTCACGACTGGTGATGAAATTTTAAACTGTATAACAGTGCACTACGCTGCCATTTGAATTGAAGGATACTTGGTCCACCTTCACTATCTATTACGGAAGATTAAATTTTACGTGTGTTACGCAGCATGTCAATATAATGAACTTGGTGCCAGATGTAGGTAAATACCATTTACCGATTCTAAAATACCAAATTTTACCGATTCGGTATTTTAGAATGGGTAAATGGTATGTAGGTATTCATTCGGTAATTTTTACCGAATCGGTAAATACCGAATCGGTAAGAGGGGGAAGACCTACAAGGGTGGCAGGGTGTTACATTGACACCCTGTTGCACCCCTGAATAGTGCATGGGTGCACATGTGGCACACATACATGCCCTATTGGCACATATGTCTTCAAATGGCACTGTTAAAAAAGCAAAAAATTGCTTTTTTAGCGGTTTTAGTTATTTACCACCAACTTGTAGTTGGTGGTAAATAACGAATCCTTACAAGTGAAAAGCACTCACTTGAGTGCTTCCTACATTAAGGATTCGGTAATTTACAGAATCGGTATTTAAGAATTCGGTAATTTACCGATTCCTTAAATTACCGAATCCTTAAATTAGGCCCCTGCATCTCGAATGCCTAATACCGGTCAGTAACGGCCGAAATTCGGTAATTTCGGCCGTTACCGACTGGTATTAGGCTTCCTACATCTGGCCCTTGGTCTATTGAAATTAGTGTTGTTACGGGATATCAGGAGTATAAGTTTTAAGGATATTTTTGCTAGGATTGAATATTAAAGATATGTTGACTCTGGAATAAACAAGTAGAAATAACGGAAACTTGTATTCTCATATGTGCTTCTACTTTATGCGTTTTTTGCTCAGGCTAACAATTGTTAAATGTATTAGATGTGGACTTGTTCTTCATTTTACAACGTAGGGCAGTCGTTGTATGTTGACCTTGAGCACTTACGCTTCCTGTGACTTTAATTGTGGATACTTGTACACTTTCCTGCACATGTTCTCCCCTACTGCCTTATCTTGTTATAATTTCCAAACACTTTCAGCAGCGCATGCATGTTGTCTGCTTTCTTTCTGCAACAAGCAACAATGTGCAGGTGGGGACAGGATGGGGCTTTCTTATTTAAGACTCCTGCTGGGCCCATAACAAAGGTCAAATTTAAGGAGTCACCAGGCCCACTCTTATTCGAGTCTCTTGGCTGGGAGCAGCCTGAAGCTTCACACCTGATGCAAATGAAGCAGAGGGGAAAAAAGGCTCACACCTTGTTAGCGCTTCACACATACTTAGGAAAGGCAGCTTTTCACTTTGTTCAGTCCCTGTTTAGGAAATATCCATGCACTGTAAGAATATCAGATGTGTTGGTCTTTCCCAGTATTTACAACAAAACAAATTGCATTTATATACAGCTTACTTCCCCTGAGGAGGTGTTGAAATAGTTTAAGTACCACTATTTTTTCTTGTATAGCCCTACTCATTCGAATGCAGGGTGTCAGAACCCTTTACATCAACATGTGCATATTACATGTACAATACATTTTATGTTTGTAAATGAATGTACAGAATCTGCTACATAAAACTGGGGAATTATACAGTGTAGAGGTCACATATCATCTTCCATAGCTCACTGTGCTATTATCCTCTCAATGCGTTCAAACGTACACATGAGAGACCTGCGAAACATATATGGGAGGGTTTTAGATCTGATGTCACTTCTGGTGATGCCACTTCCTGCGAAGTCATGGCTTGGGATTTCACTTTCTATGATGTCAATTCCTGTGATGCCATGTGTGATGTCATGTTGATGCCATATGTGATGTCATGTGCTGTGATGTTGTGCCCCGTGATGTCCTGCGCCTTGATGGTGCACCGTAATGTCGCACGCTGTGATATCACTTGCATACTGCCTAACTATTTTAGTACCCCAACTTCTTTCTTTAGGACTTGTGCCCGGCCTGCAAGTGCCTGGATACCCTCTTCGGTGATCAGCTGCGCTACGCAAATCAATTTAATAGATTGGTTAACTGTGAAAGGCACACAAAGAGCAGGCTTAGACAACTAGGTCTCTGCTATTTATATGAACGGAATGCCTTACCAACAGGTATGGCTAAATTAGGTATGCCTTTTGAAACTTCAAAGATGTGTTTTGGTTTGATTTGTTAGATGCAAACATGTGTATTTGCTGTCCCTTCTGGTCAAAGATTTAAAGGAAACTACAAGAATAGACATTGGCTACCAAAAATGAGTTTATTTTAGGCCAGTTATGTTCCTGATGCCATTTATGTTTGTCTCCCAATATTTTGTTTGTAGACGAAATAATCATATGTGTCTAAGTCTGCCCAACAGATAAAATAGGTCTCTATCCTGTTTGTGTAGTGAAAGCGAATATAGCCACAATTCGTCAAAACTACTAATGTCAACAAACAGCACCTAAAGCTAAATTAAGATAAGACAAGAAAGTCCCAAAACTGAAGCAAATGTTGGCGCTATAAGGCAGGTTGGCTGTGTGGAATCCAAAACAGTATGTTGTGACTGCAAACCGCAGCCTTTCGAGGTCCCGCGGGAAGGCCAGTGTTGTATCTGCATTAGATGCTTGCAAAACCGCAGACTGGTCTGGTTTCACTCGGTTCGTGTCTCTGCTCTATCTGAGTATGTCACCGAGCCTGTTGAATCGCATTCTAATCTGCAAACATGTGATCCTTAAATGCTACTTCAAAAGTGCACCCTGCAATCCTTACGTGCTGGCTAATCAGTCGGCAGTGGCGCCTTCTTTTTTACGAGATTGACCTACTTTTCTGTTTTAATTTAGATGTTTTTATCAGATTGCAAACAGCCTTCAGAGATCCGCGCAGGATGATCCACGAGGCGAGCAGATCTCAGACATCCCAGATTTCCTGCCAGCAGGGCATAGCAATAGAGCAGAAATTTGCATTTAAAATATTTTCTTCGGATTTAACCCCGAGGCAAGACATCGCTCATCGCAGCCAGTGAGATAAAAGTCCTGAGCTGAAATTACGATGAGTGCACTCTTGTTCAGTCAAGTGAGGATTGCAATTTCGTTCCCACAAACTAGCAGTTTTGCGGCACGAAAACTGCATAATGACGCATATTAAAATGAACCGGGGCGCCATTACCGAATCTATCATCAATCAGATTTTAATCATATGGCTTGCAGGACGGACTGGCAGAAAATCAAATGCGCCAGTAATTTATACATGATGTTAAGAATTCAGCAAATAAACACTGAGATGAGCTGATTGGGGTGAAATATATTGTAGGATCAGCATGACACTTGGCACGTGTTTGCAAACGCGGCCATGCTGACGAGAACATTTGCTTGGCTTCGGTTTCTGCGGGTCTGTTTGTCTGCCATGGCGAGGCTGCCCCGTCTTGTCAGAGACCCGAGGAGGAGGCTGCAGGAAAAGACACGAGCTACCCTACAAGACGCTGGGTTACAGCGGGCCAAGAATGCGGCACAGGTGACAAGCCTGTTCTTGCAACACGACCGTCCGGCTTTTCAGCACCTCTTGTTCCTCTGCCCGGGAAACGGCCTTGACTTTAGTGGCGAGGGAAAAAAAAGAGAAACATTTAACTCTCTCCGTTTTGGACAGCAGCCAACTTGGTCTAGGGTGTCTCAGAAAGAGAAGAGCCCAAAGAATTTTAAATACAGCCTTGGAGGGACAGCCTTCGCCTTTCACTGCAGTGCCAGCAGCTTTATCAGTATGCAAAACCTATGTGTAGGTGAGGTGAGATGTTAACGTGTGTGATTAAAAAAAGACGGACTTGTGTTCACACATTCCCAAACCTACTATTCTGTAATAGCCTATAAACAAGAGAGAGAGAAAATGGTACAAATCGCCTCTCTCTTCTCCTAGTCCGCGCGGGGTGTTCCTCAGATGCTTACATTTAGTATCTGTGTTTGTGGCCTTCCATAGCTATCCGTTTTAGAAGCCCGGATTGTTGCTACCAGCCTTTTGCATTAAGAAACCAAGAATGGGCAAAGTCAATAAATATGACATTCAGCCGGCTCCTCTTCATCATTGTACCGTGCGGGTAGGTGGACTGTTTGCTCCTGTTTAGCGAGAGGGTACTTACCTTTGAAGTGCCTAGCACGGGAGGAGACCGATGAGGCAACGCATCTGAACTTAGTAGGGTCCCACTAAGAAATGGCAGAACCTCTGGCCTGTCATTGAATACCATGTGGAGTAGGTAGTATTGGCCTACCACAGTGTGTAGATAGTTTTTAAATTTTAGGTCATGACGAATTGCACTGCATCTCTTTGAGCACCAAGCATGAAACGTGTCGACCACTAGGTAGAGCGTACTTCCCTGGATTTTTGTACCGGATAGTGACCTCTCCTATTTTGCTTTTAATAAGGTAGATATCTACACCATTAAAATTGCATAGTGGATTACCTAACCTTTTTTAAATCATCACCACTCCCTTGCATCTACACCTCACCTAGGGCCCTCACACCCACTGCACCAACTGGCAGGGACAAAAGAACTCCAATAAAGAGCCCCTTTTAGGGTGCCCGTCAGACATAGCACCGCCAGTTTGACGAGGAACAAAACCCAAATGATGAAGCATGACACCTAGCTTGCTGGGTGTGTGAGGGTTTTAGTCCCGAAAGGGAGAGTTCCCCTCCCTTTCCCCCTTCTTTCACTGGGGCCTCTTCCCAACCTTTTTAACTTAATTGTGGTGCAACACCTTGGGGAACTGCGTACCCTTCTTTGTCTACTGGTCTAACAGTACCCCCAAATATTTATATGTTCCCACCTGATCCAGAGGGTCACTTTTTATCGTCCAGGTACATTTTGGTTGTTTTTTATGTGAGTTTGAAAAACACATAACTTTCGTTTTCTGAACATTTCTAATTAGTTGAACTGAAGCTGTGTATAGTGCTAATTGATTTATCAAGCGCTGTAGACCTCTGGGCGTTTGTGATAGCAGCACTATGTCGACCGCATATTGTAAGCTTGTTGTTCGAACATTACCCAGTTTTGGGGGGTCCCCTTGTGCTAGGCGAAGGCTATTGTCTAGGTCGGCTGTGTAGATGTTGAATATGCAGGGAGCCAAAACACACCCCTGTTTTAAGCCATTTACAGTCGAGATTTTATTAGTTAGACTTTGACCATCCCCCATTTTGATTTGAACCCATGTTTTTGAGTATAGGTTAATGATAGCAATTTCGTGGGGGCTCAACAAGATTTCATTTTAGCCCATAGTATGGATCTAGGAACCTTATCAAAGGCTGCTTTGAGATCTACAAAGCAGGTATACAAAACTTTTGAATTAACTATTGCCTGTTTGGCCAGGAGCGTGACAGCTGACAAGTTTGTTAGGGTACCCATCCCTGCTTGAAATCCTGTTTGGGAATTAGGGGTCAGTTTTGTATAGTTGACCCAATCCTCTAGATCTTTCAGCAGATTTGTAGCATAAATTTTGGCCTCAACATCGATAAGTGCAATTAATCTGTAGTTGGAAGGATCGGAATGAGCCCCTGATTTATATATTGGTTGCAGGATGCTTCCTCGCCATGAATCTGGAATGGTGCCGGTCTCTAGTGTGTATGCAAACAGCGAGGTTAAGCGCACTGACCAAAATGCTGGATCTTTTTTTAGTAAAGCGTTGGGTAGACCATTTGGTCCCGGGGCTCCATCAGATCTTTGCTTCTTAATTGCATACAAAACCTGTTTTTGTGTAAGCTGTAGATGGTAATCTTGGGGGTCGGGCCTTGATGTTTCAAGCAAGCACAGATGCGAATTACCTTCTCGCTGGTTGATTTGAGGGTGGGGGAGGGATTTCGGTCTTGCTGTATAGATCATAGGCTCTAGTGTTTGATTGCTTCTTGATGTTAGCGCCTGGGTGGTCGATCCCTGAGTGATGGTTCTCCTGATCCCTTTGTTTAAAGTGGTCTTATAGATCATTGTCTCCTTTGATGTTTTGGATTTGACACCAGTCCCTGAGAGAGTGTTGAATGTGGCCTCTATATGCACTCTTCACGTATGTTCTGAATTGAAATGCCTATTCTTCCCATTTATTAGAAGATTAATGAGTGCCCAGAACTGTTTTGAATTTTGTTGCTTGCTTATATAAAGCATTTTCGCCCAGAATTGCTCCTGGTAAGATCGCTTTGCCGCTCTGATATCCTTTTTTAGGTCTCTTTTCATCTGTTCGATTGTTGTCAAAGTCTCTCGGGCATGTTGGGGGCCCTGAGTTCTCAAAAGTCTATGAAATTTATTTAGTTGTCGTTTTTTTGTCCGTAAGGTGAGTGTGTACCAAGCTGCCCCAGTTGGAGTGAACAATTTTTTGCTTTTAGATTTGTTTGAAAAGGTTGTGTTTAATCTTTTGACAAAAGTCTCCCAGGCTTCTGTCCCTAAGGATTTTGTCTCATAGGGAGTCAATAGCTTAAAACATGACTCCATAATTGCTTCTATGTTGTTTTTATTCCATATTAGTCATTTAGATGATATGGTTGGGTTGCTAGTGTGAGGGCTTTTGCTGGCTGTGTTCTTTCTTGCTTGATGTTCAATCTGAAAGATTGAGGATAATGATCACTATCTGCTCTTTCCTTTATTTTGACATTTGAAATAAGAGGAAATTGGTCGGGATCCACTAGTGTGAAGTCAAATGTTAATCTTGATTTAGCTGTTACTCTTGTGAAGGCTGCTGGGCTATCCTGTGGGTTTCTTCCATTTAAAGTGAACAGTGAAAGTTTGCCCATTAATGCGGCGCATTTCTTGCCCGATGATTTGCATCTAGAAGAATTGCCCTGTCCTGCATGCATGTATGATGGTAAGTTATCTTCTTGGGCCTGCATTAGATTCAAATTGAAGTGCCCGGGTAATATGATGTTGGCACGTGAGTAGGTGCGTTTTAAAACTCTGAGTGCTGCAGCCAATTGTTGGATATTTCTCCCCTTCGGCTTATAACCTGGATGGATGTAGATTTTCAAAATTAACAAAGTGCAAAGTGACGAGGCCTCTAGTTTTGTGCATTGCATCCAAGGGGGAATCCAAATCAATGTCCTCAACTTTCCAAAAAATATCCGTTGAGATGTAAGTCAATAGACCACCTTTTGGTCTACCATGATTTGCCTCCTTTATTGCTGGGTTAAGGTGTTCTTTATAACCTACTATAGGAGTATTTATGGTTTGCCATGTTTCTTGGAATAACAGTACATGATACTGTAAGCTGAAATTTATGAAGTCTATTTCATCTAGTTTGGAAGATAAACCATTCACATTCCAGGAACAAAACTTGCAGCCTTGATCTATTTTGGAATTAATATGTAAATATGTTCATGGTGCATCATATTTTATGTTTTTAGAGCTCCATTAAAGATGATCCTCAAAGGTAGATGTTTTAAGGGGTAAGAGTGTAATTGTGATATGTCTGATTGATTGGCCTGCCCCTTTTGCTTGATCTGAATTGTCAGGATCTCTGGCTCCTTTTAATATACCCCCTGTGCCTTGCAGTTGTTGTAATGGGCTTGGATAACGCAGTGATTCCACCTTTTTTAATTCTATGCCCCACGCCGCGAAGGCCTCCTTATGCCTCAGGATCTGGTCTGGGATGAGTTCATCCATCCAAGTTGCTATTGTTATTTCAGACCCCATTTGATTCGGATTGGGTTTGAATTCAAGTCATACTGCTACTGATGTGGACTGGCTTCCACTATACTGCCTCTGTGTGGTCATCTATTCTCAAATGCTACCCTTCTAAGATGTGCATAATGACCCATGACCGGGCAATCTGGTGAGAAGTGGTGTCTTGCTGCTGTTACCTGAACCTTGACAGAGTCTGAGAGGGGGACAGTGTGCCATACCCCAGCGATACCGCATCTCCGCCCTGAGTGAGTCTCCCGCCGCCGGAAAAACCACCTGGCCGCAGAGTGGAGGAACTACATTTCCCAGGGGGCATAGCGGTGCCCCACGTCATCGCCCGACACCGGAGGCGCTTTAAATTGCGCACTCTCCCCGCGTCGCGGGACGCCCGGACGAAGCCCGGACAAAGTGCGGACAGTCTAAGACAGTCCGAGACAGGCCGTGACTGGACTGGGCCAAGATCTCTGCCTGAAACATCATTGTGAGTTGCCTTTGTTAAATATTCGCTGCTGTAGTTAAAGTGGAGTGTTGGAGCTAAAATCGTTACACGATTTGTTGATACACGCTTTTATGGTCTTGCCACTTATTGTGAATATCGGGGAGAGGGCTATTCTCTGCGTTTAGGCGCTATGTCAAAAACAAAGACCCCCCCTAGTACCAAACACCATGGACAACTATCTGGTCCAGGTGGTTACTAAAATTAATAATGACAGAAGGTCCTCTTTGGGCCTGAGTTTATCCCCTACCTCTACCGTGGTGGAAGACATGCCTGTAGATACAATTGAGCCAGATATTAGCAATGACGCCTCGTTACATAAAACAACGAGCCAGGTTCAAGCTAGGGTGCTTGACTTTTCAAGCAAGAGCGGGCACAGCCCCTGCCTTTATCAATTCGGCAATCTCTCCCTATGTTCCCTCTAGGGACCTCCGCTCCTCTAGCCTAGCCTTACTAACTACGCCCCGGTTCAAAAAGAAGCGGGCAGGGGGGCAGAAGTTTGCCGTACTTGCACCCACCTTTTGGAATGACCTCCCCTTATCTTTAAGACTCTCTTCCTCCTATATGGAGTTTCGGAGGTCACTAAAAACGTTATTATTCCA
This sequence comes from Lissotriton vulgaris, assembly GCF_964263255.1. Lineage (NCBI taxonomy): Eukaryota > Metazoa > Chordata > Amphibia > Caudata > Salamandridae > Lissotriton > Lissotriton vulgaris. The sequence continues at coordinate 483,627,882 of NC_141689.1, forward strand.
GCAGGCCTTTGGCACCTAGCTCTCCTATTTATCTTCACCCAGGGACCTCACCAGCGCCATGAAACTGACTCAGTGTACGTGCGCTTTACAAGTATTTTTAAATTCAAATTCAAATACAGGACCAGCCCGACAACAACACACTAACACAGCTTATAGTGGCAATAGCTGAGACTGACACGGAGAATATACTCGAAGAAGAGCCAGTACTAATAGAGGATGAGCCCCCGGTACCTGTACCTGCACCAAGAGCAACCAGAGGGGGGACAAGGGGGACAAGGGTCATCCCATGCGTGGTGGGCTGCGCTCAAGTAAAAAAAGACCAAACACCCCACCCACTAAGAGCGATATAGTAGATGGTCGGGGGTCAAACGGGGGAAAATCACTCTTGGACGAAGATCATCTCAAGAGAATAGCAAACATGTTGAATATTAAGATAAAGGCCATCACAAAACCATTGCTGGCGAAAATTGACCAATTAACAGAGGAGGTGCATAGATTAGGGGGGCTATTAAAGAAGTCCTTAGAAGAGGTGGGAGACATTCCAAACCAAGTAGAATCCTGAGTAGAGCCTAAAATGGCCCCAACAGCTTTTTTGCCAGAGGGCAGACAGAATGTAACTTCCCTTCCACCTACGACAAATCACCAGGGAGAAGGGGGACAGAATTTAGGGGATTCCTCAAGACCAAGGGATAAGCACATTGCATCTTGCCCAGAGAAAGGCCCAGTAGAGCTTATTGTTGAGGCCTCCCCCCTGGTCTTGGTTTTGGCTAATGTTCCTCATTTGAAGCCCAGGCAAATAGAAACTACACCTTCCCTGATAAGTAAGGCACTGCATTGGCTAACTCGAAATATGGCGTTCTCACCTGGGGGCATGCAACAGTTGGCAGAGGAGATAGTTAAGGCAAGGAGAGTTGAATGGATAAGGGGCAGCCACAAAAAATTTAGGGGAGATTGAGTGGTGTTGCACCTTTCAGGCCCGGATGTTCTCCCGAACATTTTGTCTAACATATACCCCCCCAACGTAGAACAGCTGAGATTATTCCATTAACATTGGACTTCTATACTAGTCGAGGTAACATTTTGAATCCCACCATACTAAGAACAAAGTGGAATACTGCGGTCAACAAGGGGAATAGGAGTTGTTCGAACAGTAGCTGGGGCGTGACTCTTGAAAATAGGTTCTCGGCGCTATCAAACCTAAATGAATGCGACTGACTTCATGGGGCAGAAGTTGTTGAACTCCCAAATATAGCCAGGCTCGATAACAAAAGTTCAAGTAGCGACGAGAGAAGGATAGATAATGTAGCCTTGTCCGGCAGCAGGGTAGAACACTATGTAAATGAGCGAGGGATTGACCAGGACACCTTGGTAAAGAGGATTGCGAACATAGTGGTGGGGGATCCCGGGGGGATGCCCAAGCCCAACCCAAGCAAATTTAGTTGCAACAGGACACATAGTTTATTATTAAATACAGGGGTGGAGCCCTCTAGCTATGATTTAATGTCAACCCAGGATCTAGCCAATCCAGACTTAGATAATGGAAGTTTAACCCTCCTTTCATGGAACCTTGCTGGAATAGCAAATAAACAGGCCTCCCCAGAATGGTGTGAGTTTATCGAACACTATGATATAATCTTGTTCCAGGAATCTTGGGCACTGAACCCAGTTCACCAGCTTGGATTTCTAAATTTTTATGTCCCGGCAAAAAAAAAACCTCAAAGGGCGGCCATCAGGAGGATTGATAATCTGGGTACGACAATCACTGCATTGTAAAATCCAGGAAAGATTTCTTAAATCCAGTGATATATTGTCAATTATTATCACCTGGGCAAATGGCCAAGGGACGGCCCTTTTTAATATATATGCCAGGGGAGTTGCAGGGGGGAACACTTCTGAGGTGATAACAGCACTCGACAATGCTCGTGAGCATCTCCCACCGCATCTATCCATCATGGTGGGAGGTGACATGAACACCACCTTCAAACCTCTGGGACAGGAGGATTGTGCTTTGTCCTCAGAAGAGGATAGCAAATGGGTAGTGCCCCAACTGGAACTGCTGTTGGTCAGGAGATGGACGGATGTAGCAATCCAAGTTAAGAGCATGTGTTTAGCAAGGGGACTTAGAGCAGCAAACGGGCGTACCCCGTCGGACCAACAGGGGAGCTGCACATTTGATAATGGAAGGGCTAAAAGCTGCATAGATTACATTCTGGTGGATGTGAGGGATTGGCATAGGCTGCTAGACATGAGCATTAAACCTAGATTGGAAAGTGACCACAATCCACTATGTATGGATTTACAACTTAACAAGGGGTCGCAAGCTCCAAGCCTGGGGAGGGTCGCAGTGACCCTGGATATAGTTTCTACTAATAATCAGCGGCACATAAGGTGGGGCAGATTGGTTGAAAGGCCAGAGATATTAGAGGACCTAAAGAAAGTAGTAGTTACTGAGGTAGCCACGATAAAACAACATTGTACCGAACTTAATTTTATCACATTTATGGAAGTAGCTCACACTGAGTTCTTTTCCAAACTTCAAGGGTTCTTTTTAAAACCAGTAGGCCAAAGGAAGGCGGTAAAATCACCTCCCAGGCAGGGGTGGTATGACCAATCCTGCAGAAGTGCACGACTGAAACTTAATTTTGAACTTAGGAGTAGAAACATTGAAGGAGTGAGGAAGGCCAGGGACGTATATAGAAAAGCCCAAATTAAAGCGAAAAGGGAATGGGATGAAAATCATTGGCTTGACTTAAAGCTTGCATGTGCAGCCAAGAATCAAAAAGAATTCTGGGCAATAGTTAAATGGGACAGAGGGGGGGTAGCAGAGCGCCCCCAAAACAATGTCGCAAAGAATCTATGGGTAGACTTTTTTAAGCCACAGTACGCATGTAAACTAGACCTTTGCCATTATGCACCACCCCCCATGGTCTTCTTTAAAGGGGAATTGTTTACCCTAGGTGATATGAATATAGCACTAGATGGGGTGACCGGGGGGAGAGCGCCAGGTATGGACGGAATCCCGGCCAATGTATTTCTAAGCGACCGGGATTCATGGTGCCAATATTTTGTTTGGCTAGCCAATTCGGTCGCCCAGGGTGCTCCAATACCAAATTCTTGGAAGGGAGCGGAAATTATCCCAGTTTTTAAAAAAGGTGATAAGGCACTACCCAGCAATTACAGACCCATCAGTCTCATTGATTCTGCTCAAAAGCTGATGGGGCGTTTAGTGCAAAACAAATTACAAGCATGGATAACCGAGAAGGACATTTTGTCTCCTTTTCAGGCTGGTGTCCGCCCACTAACAAGCTCCATCTATCAGGTCTTTTATTTTTTAGCTTTATATTAGAGAAACGTGACCTTTAGTGATGGTCCGTTGTATGCTGTATTTGTTGACCTGAAGTCAGCATTTGATCTAGTCCCACGGCAAAAAATGTGGAGGTTCCTTGCGGAAGTTGGTATCAATCCCGAATTACTGACATTGTTAGTCCGTATGCATGAAAATAACTATGCCAGGATCAGGTGGGGGGCCGAGGGCAAAGTAACTGATCCATTCCCCGTAGAGCGTGGGGTTAGACAGGGATGCGTCCTGGCCCCCACCTTGTTTTCAATATACATTAATGGCATAGTGGACCATTTAAGGAAATCCCCTACTGATGCTCCAATACTAGACGGGGTTCGTGTGCCTGTACTTATGTTTGCTGATGATACGCTGTTGGTTTCGCGAACCCCTAGTGGCCTCCAGAAGGCAATTAATGCATTTGGGGATTTCTGCCAGATTCAGGGCTTAGAGTTAAACACTTCCAAGACTAAGTTTATGTGTATGAACTCAGCTAAAGCATTTAAGGGCATAATCACCTTCAATGGGATTGCTTTAGAACAGGTTGACGCTTTCACATACTTAGGCATCTCCCAGCAGGGCAACATGAAATGGAAGACCCATATAGACACTGCAGTCTTAAAGTTTCACCAACTAAAAGGTGTTGTAGCACTTAAACATAAAACTTCATTAACTAAACCTATATCTCCAGCTCTAGAGATTTATAACATGAAGGTGTTAAGTGCTTGTCTATATGGCTCAGAATTGTGGGGTTTTGCCAACCTGAGGGAATTGTCTTTAGCCGAGAACAAGTTCCTACGGCGCCTGGTTGGTGTCCCGCAGAGTACACCAATTGTTCCCCTATTTTTTGATCTGGGAAGGAAAAAGATTGAGGACCTGGCTCGGCTGCGCCCATTACTATTCTGGAGACGGATTATGTCAACGCCGGAGCTAGGCCACTACGCCTCTGCACTTATGGACATCATCAAGTTAGACCGATTTCACACAATTGTATGGCTCAAAGAAATCCGGAGCCTGTTTGCAAAACTTCATCTTGATCATCTCTGGGCCAACACTGATACAACTGCTTTTCCACCTAAGGAGATCCTGAAAAAAATGTATTGGGATATGATCTGGCAATCTGTCTTTTGCTCCAAACCAAACTCCAAGTTAACCTGCCGATTCTTGGAGATTAAATCTGCTCCATCCTGCGAAGCATACTGGGACCTCATTACAAGACCCATGGACAGAAAACTGTATTTCCAACTTAGAACTGGAACTCTGCCCCTTAATGCTTTTACACAAAAGTGGTTGCCGAACCAGGACAATAAATGCCACCATTGTAAAGTCACAGTTGAGGATGTTTCGCACTTTTTGTTTGTTTGCCCTCTCTACGACTGCCCAAGAAAAAGGTGGCTAAAACCAGCGTGCCAGAATTTAGGGACACGTAGGTGCCTTGTGGCGCTCAGAATATTGGAAACAGACTGTACTCCTCATTTAGCGATTGCAGTAGCAAAATTTTTAGTGCGGGCATGGATCATACGCACTCGTACTTTAGTTTGCGGAGATGCAGACAATGTAATGTGATTTTATGTGCCCCATATCAATTAAATATGATCTATGGATGTAAAGTTTTTTAGTATTAATGTTTTTCTTCTCAAACATGAAGCGACAGCACAATTAGTTTAATGTGAGTTTTAATATCTGATTGTATTTTAAGCTTAGTATTTATTGATGTAAAGATAGGGTGTTTAATGCTTTTATGACAAGCTGTCGAATAAAGCTTTTTGAATTTGAATTTGAAAATTCAATTCTTTCCAGATCTCTTGATTTAATGTGATTAAGGGCTGGAAGGGTCTCTAATAGCATTATTATTGCACTCCTATTTAATATATCATGGGATCATCTTGAGGTGTAGTGTAGGACCAGCTCTATCTGGTCGTTGTCTTTGGAATGAGGAACATTCAGTTCTGTCTTCTTTCCATTGATAATGGGCCTTTTTGCTACTTCAGGTATACGTTGACCAAGTAGTGCCCATTGGTGATTTACTCCAACGTGATTTTGTTCGATTTGTTCAATGGACTCGCTGCCCTTCCGGCTAGGAGAGCTTTTGTTCACTTGTTTGATTTCTTCTTTGATGACCCTACAACCCTCTGGAACTTCAGATTGCCTGGCTGAGTCATCCGGAGTGGTAATTTCTTTTAATTTTGTCCTGCTTTCCTGAGAAGGTTGACTTGTACTGGTTTTTTGAGTGTTGCTGTTTAGCGTATTGTTCGGTTCCCTCTTAACCGAAGGTTTGAATATGTCATATATTTTGGTTGCTTGTAAAATTTTGGTGCTTTCTGTTTTAGTATTTCTTAAGATGGCGGCTTTTTTCCCTATGGAACTGTTATGCTTCAGTTTGTTGTCCCTTACCATGTTGATTTCTGCTCCTTTTTCATGATCATTCTCTGTGAGTACCGCTGATATTTGTAGGCAAGTCTTATTTAATTTACTTTTCCTTGCTTTCCTCAAGCGTTTTCGTTCTCTCTTTGTAAGTGGTGGGCAGTTAACAAGTTATTCAATCCATGTCCAAAAAAGAAGAGGGTAAGTGGAGGATAGGTCCGAAGGAGCTACGGAGTAGTGACACTCTAACACAGAGAAGAGCACTCTAACACTGCGCTCTATGTGGGCACTATATACTGGCCTCCTTTAAATCCTTCAGTCCCTTCACTCTTTTGTACTGCGAGACTCTCAGCACAGTCCTTGTTTTATGGAAACAGACTGCAAACAGCCTGTTAGGGGCTAAGGGGGAGGACGGGACCAGGGAGCATTGTAGAACTTGGTTCAAAACCCTGATTGGCCCCTCACTCCTTCGCTCCTATCACCACCACAGTCACAGCTCTGTCTCACCTCAAGCTCTGGCACTGACTGCTTCTCAGCTATGTCCTGTTCTGCTTCAGCAGGCCAGATCTGCTCTGCTCCAGCCGCCTGTCCATCTCGCCTCTCCTCGCCCCTGGCAGCTCAAGAAAAAGGACTCAGACCGTGACCGTGTTAGTGTCCAGCCCAGCCTGGCAGAGCCTAGCAGACCCCTGAAGCCGGTGGCAACACCCAGCACAAAACGGCAGAAACTGGCAACGAGCGGGGAGTCGCGGTAATTATGACAACTCGCGGCAACTCACGGTAACCGCAATCGCAACTCGTGACCCCCCCACAGTGGCTCACAATGTGGTGGTTCCTGCGGCACACAACGCAGCACACAGCGCGGTGGTTCCCTGCAGCTCCCCATGGCTCGCGGCTCGTGGCTCCGTGGCTCCACCTCCTCAGGTGTGAGAGGTAGCAGGCTGACACATCCTTGCAGGCAGTGTCCAATCTCTGTCAGACCGCTACGTGCATGCTACGAAATTCATTTTAATATTTAAATTGTTTACTTACCTCCAATTATACATATTCTGGTTTTTAGCACCCCCATCCTGCCCCTCCCCCGCCCCGCCTTTCTGCCCCACCTGGACTCTCTCCACGGGCCGTGGCTGCAAAATACCTGACCCATTGTTCCCTCGCAACTTAAAATAAATAACTTTCAATAACAATAATATTACACAATCTTACAATATAGCATTTATAAATCCTAACCTCCCATGACCTAAAATCCTACCTTCCTTCCTGCAACTGTAACTAACGAACCTCTAATGTAAACTTCCTGCCTGTTTAACCTTTCCCTGCTTCTGTTTACAAACTTCCCAAACTTAACCAGAAACTACAAACTCCATCCAAACTTGGACAAATTTCAAACAACCCAGCAAGCACCTGTTCCAAGCGACAATTCTACGATATATAAAAAAAACCCTATGCACCTGTTCCAACAAAACCCCTGCCGAAAAACCTGCCCTAACAGCCTTCCACAAAAAACTCCTAAGCCCAGGGAGGGCGGGCAGGGACAAAAACCTGACACTACCACGCCCCCAGCCACCAGGTCACCAGAACCTAAAATGCTAGCTGGGCAAGCGCGCTATCCCCCTAAGTAGCTTGGGCTACTATTTAAAATTTGGGCTACATTTGGGCTAGTGCCAAAGTAGCCAAAGGCCACAAAATGGCCTCCCCCGTCTGGCCCCATCCCCTCCCAATCTGCCCAGGGGGCAGACCTCGCGATGCTCGACTGCCCCCCAACCCCTCCTTGGGAGGGAAAGGGGGGCAAGCCACACCGACAACCATTTGTGTGTGTAAAAGGCCGCTTTATTGAAACAGGTGCATATCACAATTTTATTTACACTGGCACTTTGCCTTACAAAATTAAAACCTCTCCTCTCATTACATCAAAATACCTGACCCCTTGCTCCCCCCCACCCCTACGATCCCCACATCATAAACCCCCAACCTGCAACATCAGTGTCGTCACTAGGGTGGTGCGGGGGTGCGGACCACACCGGGTGACACCATCACATGGGGTGACAATTCCAGTTTCCATCGGACTCACCAACAAGTCGTAAATCTGTGTTTCCAGTCCGATTGCACGGACCGCCGGGATTTCGGTGTATGGGAGGCCCGGGCTGCCCTCAAACTTGAAAAATATGTCAACAGCTCCCGAGCATCGCCCCCCACCCCCTCCATCCCCACAGACGCCCACCCCAGAGCTGTAAGTCTGCAGTTTTGGGGCAGGGTACGTATAGCGTGACAGCTGTTTGACCATTACATTTAAGCTGCGTTGCTAATTCTTCGGAAATAATGGAGATGTATGTGGACAGGAAATGGATGTCCGTGCCAGGCTGTGGGCACAGAGGGGAAATGAGGTTGATATGGGTGGCACAAACTAAAGGCCCGATTGGCACGCAGTGTGCTGGCAAAGCACTTGAAAGGTTATTACTAAACGTGGTGTTCACGTAGAAAATAGATTCCAGCCCCCAAAACCCATCTCGGTCCCACCCTCACTGCCCCTGCCATAGGACTGTCACACTTGTTTTTTTTATTTTTTATTTTTTTTTTTGTCTTTTTTTATTTTTTTTTGTGTCCTCATATATGCCACCAGTTAATATCTGCTCTAAAATAGGCGCTCTTCAAGCCACTGTCACAAACTATCCTTTCCAGCCCTCGTGTTTGTGGATAGCTGTAGAAGATTGCCCAGAGGAATGGTCGTTACCCGTCCAACTTCCTTTCGAATTGGTTCTTGCAGCAAGGAAGGACAGGACCACTTACCTCTGGCATAATCATTGGACTATTGTTACTTTTCCATCCAGGCATTCAGTGCAGACCACAACCTGACAGCTTTATCACCCCCACATAGAACATCAAATTTACTCACCGCCACGATGTATTTAAGACAGTCTGCAAATTTCGGGGGGGATGCAGATTTCCATGCTTTGCAGATCTCTCTTCTAGCAATGGTCATAACATAAAAAATAAACTGTGACAAGTTACTGTTAAACACATAATCTGGCAATAGGCCAAAAAACACCAGTCTAGGTGTACATTGAATTGAAACCGACAGAACCTCTTCCAGGAAGTTACACAATTGTTCCCAAAAATTTGCTATATTTGGACATTCAAAGAACATATGAATATCATTTGCGCTCATTAGATTACACCTAGGACAAAAGTATTGCACCCCAGAGATCCTAGAAAGTTTAGCCGGGGTCCAATACACTCTGTGTAATGTGTATAAATGATTTCTTCTTAACCCCTTCGAGGCTAATGACGAGCTGGGCTCGTCATGGCGCTTACCTGCCGTGCGCGGATGACAAGGCCAGCTCGTCATGGTGTATAGGATTTATGTTTTTTTAGCGCAGGACGGGAAAACGCCTAGCAGCCAAGTGGTTAAATTAGAAGGTTTAATTATCTTCTGGGATAAAGAAAAAGAGTCAACCCACAATTTCTCAACATCCTCAGCTATCTGAACTGAGGAGGGGTCCCATATTTTTGCAATCTCTACTTCTAGGTTGTCTTTATTGTTCAGTAATATATTATACCATTGTGCCGTTTCCCTTTTCATTTCTCTGGAATTACTATATAACTCTAAGAACAAATTCTCGTCATTTGTGGCCCAATTTTGACTTCCCCACCAGGCCGATAGTTGGTAGAACTTAAACCTCGTTAAAGTCCCTCCAGTTACACCCTCAAGAAATTCCCACTTTAGAACTTTCAATTCGTCACATAAGTCCCCCCATTTCAGGAGACCTGCTCTTCTTAAAGGGAGAGCCAGTTGATCCAATAAACACTCCGGAGTGCCTGGTGAGTCCCATAGTGGGGAATATTGATGGTAATATTGAATACACAGCAGTCTGCACACCTGCGACCAATAATATAAAGCCGCTTTTAAAACTTTCAGCCTGACTTTTTTGAAGAATTTTTTGTCACCAAATTTAAAGAGAAAATAGTCAGTACCAAAAGGGAGATCCTGTAGCATAGCCTGGAATAGTAAACTGTTTGAAGTAAAATCCAATCTATTAGCTAATATCCTAAAGTTTTTAAGCTGGAAAGCATAACAATAAAATAATAAGTCCGGTAGAGCTAAACCACCTAATTTTAAACCTCTCCTCAGCTTCTTCCAAGTTATCCTTGGAGATTTTGTCGCCCAAATAAAAGACCCTATTCTACCTTGTAAGTTAAGAATATCTTTTCTACTGAAAACTAAGGGAATAGAATTAAACAAAAACGTAACCTTAGGCAGAATGATCATTTTAACAAGATTCACTCTGCCGTAGATATTTAAAGGTAGAGTATTCCACCGAGAGAGAAGTTTTTTGATCTCCTTTATCACAATTTCCCAACTAACCTTCGGGGTGTCGTCTATATTCTGGGTTAAGTAAATACCTAGATATCTCATCTTGCATTTGGCTTCTGGAATAGGGAGTGGATTATTCCAGCACATTACCTCGGTTTTCTCCTTGTTAATAGTATAACCTGAGACCAAGCCAAAGTTCTCCGCAAGCAAAAATAACCTAGGAATTGCTTCGAGAGGGTTTGAAGTATACAACAAAAGATCATCTGCGTATAGCGCTGTCCTAATTGATAATTCCCCAATTTTAAACGAAGAAATGACAGAATCCTGTCTTAAAGAACAAACAAAAGGCTCTATGTAAACATCAAACAATAACGGAGACAAGGGACATCCTTGCCTCGTTCCTCTACCAACACTGAACCATTCTGACAGTCCTCCGTTAACCAGAATCTTAGCCCTGGGACTTCTATATAAAGACACCACACTTTTAATGTAAATTTCAGGAAAACCAAATTTCTTCATCGTTGACCATAGATATTTCCAGTTTACTTGGTCAAACGCTTTCGCAGCATCTATTGCAACTATGGCCAAAGGTTTACTGTTTTGGACTGCATAGTCAATAGCTCCAATTGCCTGAAATGTGAGTTCATTCAATTGTCTGCCCGGGATAAATCCGCGTTGGTCTGGATGTATAATGGATTTGATAACCTAAGCGAACCTATTTGCCAAAATACCTGAATAAACTTTTAAGTCGGAGTTCAGTAAAGATATAGGTCTATATGATTCTATCCTTTGTGGGTCTTTGTTTGGCTTCGCAATTAATGAGATGGTTGCGTCCAACCAAGAAGATGGGATTTGCTGACCTTGGATGAAGATTTCGTTAAAAAGTTTAAGCATTGGAACAATAAATTCATCCAAATTATCCTTGTAGATTTCTGTTGGGAGCCCATCCGGACCCGCAGCTTTCTTTCTTGACATTTTCTCGACTTGAGATCTTATTTCCCCCTCCGTGATTTCACTTCCTAGGAACGCTACTTCTTCATTCCTCAAACAAGTTAGGTTTCTCAGAATTTCTAGGTTTTCTATTTCTTCCGGTGCAGTATTCACTCTTTCACGATAAAGATCCTCATAAAAAGATCTGGCCTCCTCCTTAATGTCTTCATCCTCAGATAGAACAGCCCCAGTTCCACGTTGTATTAAAGTTTTGATGTTGTTTCTGGACCTGTCCGCTCTGGCTTTCCAGGCAAGTAATGATCCACATTTCTCCCCATATTCAAAATTACTCAACTTGCTTACCTCCCACTTGTCTCTTAGTATTTTTTCAGAACATAATCTGTGATTAGTTTGTAAGTCATTTAATTCTTTTTCCAGCCTCAATATTTCTGTTCGATCATTAGAGATGTCATGAAGAAGTTGCTGCTCTTTTATTTTAATTAGATTGAGATTGTTTGCTTCTTTTTCTTTAATTAACTTTCTATTTAGGGCCATTTGGGAGCCGTATATACCTCTTAATATAGGATTTAAAGGCGTCCCATATGATTCGGTTCGGGGCTGAATCATTATTAAATAAGAAGAACTCTCTTATGCTTTTCTTGGTGCTAGTATTGAAGTCAGCTTTCAATAAAATAGTCCTATCCAGAGTCCACCTGTACTCTGATGGGTTCTTTTTTTGAATGCTAATACACAACTTAACCACAGAGTGATCTGATAATCCGTTCGGGATATATACAATAGAATGAATATTTGGTAGCATCGCTCTATCTAACAAAAAATAATCTATCCTGGAGAACTGATGGTTTTTTTTTGCTGTAAAACGAATACTCTCTCTGCGAGCCATATTTGACTCTCCAGGCATCGCACAGCGCATACTCCTTAATGATGTTTTGTAACGTACATATCGATTTTTTTGGGCAGTTGTATCTAGCCTTTGAGGTGCGGTCAAGTTCTGCATCCAGTAGTAAGTTAAAGTCTCCCCCTAGCACTATAGGGATAGAAAATTGTAATAAATAACTTGCTAGTTTATGGAGAAAACATGGATTATCTTCATTTGGGCCATAATAAACCCCACATAAGAATTTAACAGTACCCACTGATACCACTACCACCAACCACCGCCCTGACTGATCTGTAGCCCAATCATGGACAACTATTCCTTTATTGGCACGAATAATGATTGCCACCCCCCTAGTAGTACCTATTTGGTTTGAGCAAAAAATATCCTGAACCCATTTATGTTTTCTAAAGACTTCACTGCATTTATTTGCTTCCAGATGAGTCTCCTGCAGAAGGATTAGTGATGCTCCAACATTTTCTAAGAAATGAGAAACATTAAATTGTTTCTTATAACTCCCTAAACCGTTCACATTCCAGGAGAGGATTATAGTTTGGCTAGCTTGCATACTCTAGTTTTAAATTTTGAATGTGGCTAGTAGCATAACTTAGTACCTTATAAAAATGATAATTAATTAGCGGAAAGAAAAAAAACTTTTTTATGGTGTCTGAGGACATTTTTTGTTTTTTTTTACCCCTTCCTCTGTAGCACCCACCCACCCACCCTGCGGGGAACCCTTCCCTCCGGATTGGCGAAAACGCCCTAGAAGGCCCCGTTCCCTGATTACCCCACTCTAAAGAAAGACAAACATATATACAGGTCTCATTCCCCTATCTTTATTGATCATTTCATGCAAAAAACTCTTAATTTTTCTTTTATATATATTTTATATATATATACATATATACATACATATTTTTTTTTTTCCCCCCTCTTCCCCATTGTATGTTCCCTAATGTTTATCTATATGTATCTATATATATATATATACACATACACATACACACAATTTTTTTTTTTTTTTTTATATTTATTTATTTATTTATTTTTTTATTATTATTATTTTTTTTATTTATTTATTTATTTATTTATTTATTTATTTATTTTTTAATCCCTTTTCCCTTATTATTTTTTTTTTTTTTCCCTTCACCTGTTCACTAACATACTCTACCCTATACTGAAATACAGAGTAAATAGATTTGAGACATGGAACATCTAGATCGCCTCTACTTATGCTATTCTTCCTGGGCCTTCATCCTCTCTAGAACAGCATCTACCTCTTCCGGAAATTGGCACGTGTACATCTTATTATTCCACATAATTTTAAGAAGTGCTGGAAACTTCATCTGTACATTTGCCCCCATGGAACGTAATTCTGGCATTCTAGACCCTAACTCCCACTGTCTTTGAGCGGTTTTACCACCTATATCAGATCTAATATGATATGGATTAGCTCGAAAGTGTAGGGAAGTGCGTGATAAACATCTGTTCAGAATCAGTTCTTTCACGCTATATGTTTGGAAGTTCACCAAAATCTTCCTAGGGGCCTTCCTGTCCGGGTGCAACCTATACGGGTCTCTGTGTACCCTCTGAATTTCCGCTTCTAGGTCTATATCCGGACGATCCTTGAGGATATCTTCACGCAATAATCTGCAAACAAAACCTTTTAAGTCCTCCACCTCTGTCCCTTCCGGAATTTTTAGGATCCTCAGGTTATTCCTGCGAGATTGAGTTTCCAGTCTCTCCAAATCCATAGCTAGCGATCTATTCTGGGCCTTCAAAGCTTTTATTTCTTTAGAATTGGTATTTGAGGTCTCTGAGAGTGTTGAAACCTTACCTTCCAGTGCGCTAGTTCTAGTATTAATACCGTCAATTTTTGCCACTAATAGGTCAAATCTATCATGCAGACGCTGTTGATTTTTTTCAGAAGTCTCAAATCTACCTAGTAGATCACCTCTTAAGGACTGTAGTAGGAATCCAAGACTTTTATCTGAAGAGTCGCTACCTCCGCAAGCTCCTTCTTCCTCTGTATGAAGAGGTTGGAGTTCAACCTCCTGCGTAATGTATTCTGGCAGCTCACTCCCATGGTTTATTTCTTGATTAGCGGTCTTTGAGAAACTAACTGAAGGTTGGGCAATTGCTTCACTTGCCTTAGTAGCCGAGACTTCTTCAACTGTTATCGCTGGAGTGTTAGCTGATTCCAGAGCCCCAAATTTATTACTCAAGGGAAAGGAGGCTAAAAGGGGGGAAACTGCTACCTGGGTCGGACTTTTTAAACTTGGCTCCCCTCCACCATCTCTATCCATACCGGTGCTGTCTGTTTTAGAAGACAGTGTATGCTCCATTATCTTAAAGTAACTCTTAAGTGACGGAGTGCTTTTAAGCGAGTTAGATTTAGAATATTTTGAGCCTTTAGCCTTACCCCTCTTCGCTCCCCCTTTTCTACTCTGTCTACCTGGTGAAATTGGCTCCGGACCCTTACTAGTAGCTTCGGCCAAATCTGCAGTATTTAGTACCCCCTTTATCTTAAGCTCCTTTCGTGAGCGAAGCTGATATCTATTTTTAATGGCACTTTTCTGCTCGGCACTAACTACTCCCACCTTGGAACATTCTTCAGGTGCTCTAGCTGTAAGGAGCCCTTTCGTTGTGTCTTCCTTCCTAGAGGGGCTTATGTTTCCCAAGTTAATTAGCTGTGTAGCAGGAATCCCCCTATCTGCATCCATACAAACTGTGGAGTTCCAACAAGATGCAAACACTGGAAAATGAGGGTAGTTCTCGCGGCTTGCAATCCCTGTTAACCGATACCATAGAGCAGCTTTCTTATGAGGGCCGATGATATTACAGCTTACCCAGGGTTTTATACTGACTGCGATCTGCTCTGCCTGGGATCGTACATTGCAGCCACAGCGCCCGTTCACAAAACGCTGAGGACCCACTCCAAGTGCTAACGGTAGCGCCTCACCATAGACACGAAACAACTGACCGGTAGCCGACTCCCTGGCGTACCGCCGTTCGTGAGTCGCGCCGTGTTGCTCTCTCATCCGACCTACCAAGTGGTCCGCGTAGGTCCTAGTGCCTTCTCCTTACTTCCGTCTCCCTGTTCGGCGTTTGCCTCCGCTGTCACTCTCGTTCCGTGGACGCGGGGGAAAAAGGTGAGAGAAACTGAGTTGCCGTACGCCCGAAAAGGACGGTAACAAAATACGACTTCTCACTCACCTACTCAACCAACATGTTCCGTTTATAGTCCAGCTTAGAAAAACGAAGAGAAGAGAAGAGACCCATAGTAACTTTTAACTAGGGCATCAGGAACGGAGCCTCGCAGCAGCCGCTAGCCTGCCGCCGCCATGTTCCCCAGCTAGCTCCTCCTGACGACTGTCACACTTGTGGCTGCATGGAATTCAGTATATGTGTCTGCTTGGGGGTGGGGAGTTCAAAGAGTGTCCCTGTCAGTGGGAGGGGACCCCTCTGGGCACAATCAGGAGCTCTCCGGCCAGAGTACTCGGATAAGGGGGCCCCTGGAGCTTGCCCCACGTCCCTCGCACCGCGGGGGCTGTGAGCGCCTGTGTTACGCCCCTGGTCCCTGTAACTGCATTCTTGATTGACGTAGAGTGTCACCTGCCCCGGTTTTAATGGGGACACGCCCACCTGTTTCCAATGCTACCACCTCAATCGAAATTCCGGTTGGCTTCTTGAAAATAAGTTGTGATGGGCCCAATGCTATCGGGTGATGTTTGAACGTATAAAGGAACCGCTTTAAAAAGGCATTCGGTTGTTTCATTTGCACTGGTCGTGGGTGTCTGGTGATGTGACTATTAAGAGACCCCTTGATTTTTCGCTGGACGATTATAGTCCAGGGGGTAACCCGCCCTATGCTGTCAGTAGATTGAATAGAAACAGTTTGTAACTGGTGAAGTGCAGTGTGTGCCCACTGATCTGATCTGCTAAAGAGATGCTTGCATGATCTGACATGTGCCCGTCTCACTGTTGCACTTAAATACAGCAATGCGCTTTGCTATTAACTTTCTAAGACATTGATTTCCAAAGGTAACACATCAGAGTAGAGATGGCTGGCTGGCTGGTTGCCTGTGAATGAAGAATGCGTCGCAGTTTTACTTGTCGCTGATGGAGGTCTCCGAGGACACATTAACGATGCTTTCCTCTCTGTAGAGACTCTGTTTGTGGTTTTTCCCTCAGTCTTAGCTCCTGATCTGCACCGGGCACTCTCAATGGAGAGCCAGCAGCTGGAACCACTGAATGCAGCTGCCGGTCCCTGCCCCCGGGTGCCTTCGAGTTGGTACAGCTACTGACCTGGAAGAGGCGGCTCTGGACGAACAGACATGTCTGGACCCTCGCCCTCCCCCTAAATACAAGGCCTGGAGCCGCCTGCTCTGGCCTCGGATTGTGCGCACCACCAGGCCGCAGCCTGCCTGTGCCTCCCGGTCTAGAGCGGTTAGCTGGGAGGATGCTGCCAAACGACGCTGCTCTAAAAGTTTCCCTGGCATTTAAGGGACTCTGCTCTGTCACTTTTTGGATGGATGTTTGCCTTTTGGGGGATTTCGGCAGATGTCGACGATGCAATCCCTTGACAGTCTGACGCCACCTGTGATCGTGAGGCTACGGAGGTGAGGCTGCGGAGGTGAGGGCAGTCCTCATCCCAGCTGCAGCCAGACAGTTTACCTTCTACCGACACCAGAAGCAACCTGTGGATTTCAGCAAGTTCTTCAGCTTTTCTTTCGAAAAGGGAAACTGTACAGCCTTTCATTGCCAGTCAGAGAAAGTAATGTAAGATATTGCAAGAAAGTATGTTGTGTTTCACATACTTCACACAGACATCGGGTTGTGAAACGGAAAATGAATACCACACACCCGGAGGCAGTGGGACAGCGGGGCCATGATTCGGGTAAGCAAAGATGCAAATGTGGACAACATGAAACTGTGTGGCTTTTTAGGCAGGGCTACTACTGAAGTGAATGCTCCTAGAGTGACCCAATAAGGGGACTCAGAGGAGGTCTATCATGGATTCATGAGGTAACTCATGAGGGGGTGACACCATGAGTTACCCACACTGGGTGACACCAACCCTAGTGACGCCACTGTGCAACATACAATAAATAACTTTCAATAACAATAATATTACACAATCTTACAATATAGCATTTATAACTCCTAACCTCCCATGACCTAAATCCTACCTTCCTTCCTGCAACTGTAACTAACGAATCTCTAATGTAAACTTCCTGCTGGTTTAACCTCTCCCTGCTCCTATTCACAAACCCCCCAAACTTAACCAGAAACTCCAGCCAAACTTGGCCAACTTTCAAACAACCCTGCCACCCAGGTAAAGGCAGGAGAGTAGGCATAGATGCTGCCACCACCTTTTTCTGCCCACCCCCTAGACCTAACTCCCTGCCCCCTGAACCCCTGTCTAGAACCCTAGCCCCGTACGACCCCTCCAGAAAAGATGCCCCATCTAGCCTCTATGCACGTCCAACATCCTGGCCAGTACTTCCCTCAACTCCAACATATACAAGTCCATGCCGAGCCTTGACAAATGAACCCCGTCACTCCTGAAAAAAGCAGGCGTGTTGTATCTGATATTTTGTGCCTGATCCTGGCAAAACCTAAGTGGCAACAAAAACGCACCATCTCCATGTTTACCTTTTTCCTGGCCTTGTCCACCGCACCAGGGTTCACAGTGCCCCTCCAAACCCTGTGCGGCACAAACTCCATCCACACTACTGCGCACCCTGCCCATTGACTCTTAATCACCTCCAGATTGTGCTTCGTACACCTCATCAGTGCCAAACCCGTCTCCTCAACCATGTTGTTTTCACCCAGGTGAATAACCAGGACAATGGGACACCTACCAGCCACCAACATCCTATTCAATACTTCTAAAAGCTCTCTCCAGAGCATTCCCCCTATACCTTTCCAACAAACACTGAACAGTTCTTTATTAAAGCCAAGGTTACCCCCGAAATAGCTGGAGTGGGCCTGGACCTGAGCCCATGTCACAAAAGAATGGCCCACGATCCAAATGGACATTTCCCTGGCGAGGGGACCCATCACCGAACCTGAAACGACAAACATGAATGAACACAGGGAAAATACATAACCATGTTACAAATGGCTGGGAGCGCTGTGCACATAACATTGGTAATAGTCCGATGACCACCTACCCAATCTAATAATGTTCCCTCGCCCCAACCCGATTGTTCACCTCTGACGCAGCCCCGATCCTGAATGAATGAGTCCCAAAACATTTCCCACCCAAGCCCATGAGGGTCAAGGCCTTCCTCATTATACTCCGTTCCTTCTCGGACGCCGGCATCGAGGTACCGACGGACAGAGCGGGGCCTCCCTTTTTCCCGAGAAGGTTCCGGGTGAGGTGAGGCGTATTCCCACACAATGCTGGGAGATACATAAAGGTCTGGACTTCCTACAGTATTCATCTGGGCTCAGAGGAACTGGTAGGATTCATCCAATGTATATTAGCGTGCATCACTTACCCCTTAACTTTTTTGTTTGGCAGTCGCAGTTTCCCTAATGGTCCTGAAGAAAGCTAAGACCAATAGTCAGTATAGCTGAAACATGTCGACCCTCACCTACTCTGCCCACATATAGTTATTATTTCAAACTATTTGGCAGAATTTTAATCTTGACCCGAGCGCCATACTGATTAAAATTGATTTTGGCCCTTGGAGTCAATTTTATTCTCACATTTATCACTTTTATTTTCTGCACTGCACCCCATTAGCATCACCAGTGAAGCCCAGTGGTCTGTATCTACATCATGTTAATCCATCCATCTCTGCGCCATGATTAAGGTGCACTGTTTGTGAATTGGATTGGTGATATCTCCCATATGACGACATTCCACCACATGGGTGGGCTGATGGGAATTTTTCCAACAGGCCTGGGTTATCACTTCTAGTGCTACTAATGGTTTTGGAACACTAGTCCAGTTGCGGTACACTTGCAGGTTTCTGACCAGGCCTCTCTTTTGTTTGTTGATAGTCTTCCTCATTATAGCCAGGAGCTGCAACCCTTTCACCGCCCACCCATCCGCGTGCCTGAACACCAAACCTACTGTGTCTGAGTCCAAAGCCCTCCATCTCATCCCCCACCCTAACGGGCAGGTCTAGCCAGAGTCGGCTGCCTGTAAAGAGACCCATCGCCCCCCACCCCTCTGATCCGTTTTTGATTTCCTGAGCCACAGACAGACCCTGTTCCCCCGGATGGAAACCTCGGTCCATAACAAATCCTCGGCCCATTTGGTACCCAATAGCTCAAAAATCCGGAAAGCCCCCACAAATATCCACAACGTCAATGTGGAAAATAGCTAAAGCTCCCAGTCGTCCCTGCATACCCATGGGAACGTCTGCAGCACTCTCTCTAAAAGATCCCACGGCAGGGGGTTCCTGACCCGAGTCGCCCACCACACTCCCGGTCCCACCCTTCCAACATGCGCAAACCGATTTCCCCCGCAAACGGTGCATAACCTCACAGGAGCTTACCCATGAAAGCGATCCATGCCAATTTACCCGCTATTGTGACTCGCGTGAGCCCTTTCTCGATTAAAGACAGGATAAACTGTATCACATCTTCCCGCTGACCCGCTGTTGAAAACCGCTGCTCTGTCCCTGAACCTACAAACTCCTCCAATGCTGTTGTGTATGCCACCTTTGTTGATTGCGCCAGTGATCCTAGGATCAACTGCAAGTATTCTGTGTTGCCTACGTACCACAAATGCGGCGGCATGCTGGTCGGGGTCTTGTCCACGTCCTTGGCTAGCCCATGGAATCTCCCCCACTGTGAACGAGACAAAGCATCGGCTAGGTCATTGTCCACCCCTGGCACATGCGCTGCGCAAAAGGCAATATCATGCCCCAAACAGCCCAGCACAAACTCTCTCAGCAACTTCAGAACTTGTGCATCCCTTGCAAATTGCTGATTCACAATTTCTACCACTGCCATGTAGTCTATCCTGAAAGTCATCTTCCTGTGGGCCAGCAAGTCTCCCCAAAGCGAGATCGCCACCACCAGCGGGAAAAACTCCAGGAAAGCTATGCTTCGACCCGCCGCCAATTCAGGGCGCACCATTTGCCCTGCCAATACAGTCCAAATCCCTAGCTCCCTTCTGCGTCTGAAAAGATCTGTACATCCCAAACCATGTTGCCGCCCGCATCATTGGAACGCCATTGAAGTTCTGTAAAAAGAACAGCCAAATCCTCAGGTCCTTCCTCACTCTTTCTGACAGCCTCACATGATGATGCGGCGGCTTCCGCCCCGCCAATGCCCTGCCCAGTCGCCTACAGACAGTCCGCCCTACTCTCACAACTCTGCATGCAAAGTTCAGGTGACCCTGTAGCCCCTGAATTTCCGTCACTGTGACTTTGTGTTGTGCCAACATAGATGCTAGCAGCCCCAACATTTGCTGCAGTTTATCAGCTGGTAAGCGTGCCTCCATCGCGTCACTAAGCCATGCTTAAAGGTCTGACTATGCTGAAAAGCCTCAAACTCCAGTGGGAGATTGTAAATAAGTAAGTACGTCTTTTGTTTAGTTAATTAAAACCTAAACAGTTTTGCCACATTAGTCAATTATGAATAAACGCAGAGATTGAAAATCGTTTAGCAAAATTATCCTAAAAACCATACAGTGTTACACCTGGTTTACACAGAGTATTTTTTGATTGAAAAATGTCAGCAAGTCCTATACATCAAAATCAAATCGACCCACACTAGTATAATAACATCAATTGTTGGGTGATTAATATCATGAGAGACCCATATTATAATAGCTAATTTCTCAGAATAATTTTTTGACTGAGATGTGTCAAGTAGTCACACCCAACATGATTCAGTTAATACACAGAAGTTTTAAAACATCAATTTTCAGATAATAAGCTAATTTGTTGCTTTTCCGACCAGGAATAATGTTTCTGTTTTAGCAGTGGGAGATTGCTTATTGCTATGTGTAGACAAATGGAACATCACATGTCAGGTTGGGGCTGTATATTGTGTCAGAGGATTGCCATTTGGAGCCTCAATAGCAGCCTCCAATATCAGACTGATGGTGAGGGAAAAGAGAAATGTCCTCCACATGGGTGTTGCTGCTGTTTTGCAAAACAATCATCGCTCCTCCCCAGGAGATTCACTATACTAAATTCTTTTTGTCCTGTTCAAGCCCTCAGGAGGGGGTCAGTCCACCTTTAAATCTCAAGGGAGTGAGACAATATCTTATAAAACAAACTTTCAAGACTGTGTCCTTACAGGGCATTGATTTCCCTGATAAAGCCCGGAGATGTTCTCTCAACCCAGGATCTTTGGGATACCTATTCCCATACACCGATTCATGCATCATCCCAGAATCATCTTAGTTTTGCCCTGGGGGGAAGAACGCTACCAGTTCAAAACCCTACCCTTTGGCCTATTATCAGCACCCAGTGTATTCAGAAAGGTACCTGCTCCATTGGTGGCCTAATTGGATATTTAGGCTATTCATCTATTCCTTAATCTGTGAACAATCTCAGATGACTCCTTCTCATAGCTGGACTTTTAGGAGAGCCTTATTTTGAATGGACTTGGGAAAGCACTTTCTGCCCAGGAGAAGGATGTTGATACAGCAATAACACTTAAAAGAGTTTCTTGCGACGAGTGAATGTTCAGCATGGAAGTTTCTGAAAGTAGAGGGGTTCATGTCAGCCACAATGGTGATTGTCCTATAGGCCTGATTTTATCTCAAGCTCACAATGCAACATCTTTTGTCTCATTGGATCTACCAAGTCAGGATCTTGAGTTTCTGATCCCAATGTCATCTCAACTCTGGCAGGAAATGTCATAGAGGCTATTGAATCTCTGCATTCTGAAACATGTATTATTAGATCTACCCCACCCAAAACTTGTAACCACAGATGCCAGTGTAGGATCGTGGGGAGCCACTTTGCAGAACAATTCTGTTCAGGGCACTTGGTCTGAGAAAGAACCAGACCATCATCCAATTAGAGGTAGCAAGTATCAGTTGTCAGAGCTCTAAAAAAGTTTACTCAACGAAAAGTGGGAGAGGATCCATTTATATAATACGAGGGATCCTAGTGTGTGCTTAGTTATACATACTGAATTGGTTCCATTATCCCTTACAATATTTGTGTTATGACTAAACTGCACAGTTAATGTTAGCAAACTCTCTCACTCCCTTGTTTGTGGTGGGTGTACATAAAATTCCAGGGGGAAACCAGATTTTGGAATCTAGCTTAGGTAACTCACTCATTGATGTTCTGGGCAGAGCAGAAAATGTTTTTCCCAACAGTCTACTCAGTGGGCATAGAGAACTCACATGTAGATCTTCTGAGAAGGATTTTTGTTCCTTGTCAGTAGATTTGCATCTTCACTCAAGAGAATTTCAGTTCCCACCATTTTAACTAGGTCTGCAATGACTGTACCTGTTTACATTGAGGGAGGACATCCTGCTACCCCAGTCCTGCTCCAAAACCTTTTGCGCATCGGCCTGGGCTAAAGATGATCTAAAATTTCAGTGGCCCCCGGGTCTTCTGTATGCTTTCCCCATAATTCCCCTGTTCTCAGAAGTGCACTGCTGAGGAAGATTTGCAGGGAGAGCTTACAGTAAATGAAGTGGCATGTTTCAGGTTGTGTAGACCCTCTTGTGCTGTGTTTCAAGAGTTAGTTCAGAGTTTTCCTTTGAGAATTCCAGGTTTTCCATCCACTCTGTTGTTGACTGCTCTAGCCCAGGTTTTTCTAATTCATCTAAAGTTGATGTGTGGTGGTTGAAAACTTAGTGCTCCAAAACTCTGGTCGCTTGTGGTGATGGGAAATTGCAGACCCTCTACCAGAGCATCTTACACCCACCACTGGTTACAGTTTTCTCAGTGGTTCTCTATTAAAAGCAATTTTGTAGTGTTCAGTAGTTCCTGCTTAATTGTAGGTCTTTGAGGGATGGATTAGCAGTTTCATCTCTTAAAGTCTAGTGAGAGATTATGAGTTCTTGCAGAGAAATAGATAATTTCCTTGCTATGACTGCAAATTTGGTAACTTACCTTTTCAAATTTTCGAGTTAGAAAGACCAGTTTGTCGGTCACCTTTACTGATGTGGTATTTAAGGTTAATCTTAAAAGGAACCTCAGGATAAGGCTTCTTGATTTGTTCTAGGGGTGGGCGTAACTAGAGTAATTCTCTCTGGTGTAATCACTCATAAATATCACAAAATTACTCATAATTATGCATAATTACATGAGAAGCATAATCCAGTATTTAGTGCTATTTTCCTAGCGTAAAATAATAAAAATAATAAAATACACCCTTGCCAAAATCGTCCAAAATGGGATAGGAAAATAGCACTAAATGCTACTGGACACAAACAGCAGTAAATAAACAAGGAGAATCCTACTCCCAGTGTGACAGGAAAAAGGAAAAAAGGGGGGAACACTCAGTGTTGTGTAAAATACCCCTCACACACCAACAGGCCCCTTGGTGTCATGCTTCATCATCGGGGTCTTCGCACCCCGCTAAGGGGATGCGGCACGCTTCGACCTGCGACTACGCGGGAGCGTTGACAAATCAGACTATGTGTGGTGTGTGTTGAGTGCGAGTGAAGGGGATTAGATGTGAGTGGGAGGTGTGGTGAAAAATTAAAAAGTACCTGGCTAGTGGGAAAATTGAAAAAAACTTTATTTCGTACCCCTAGCTGGTGCTGTTAAAAGGTGTGCAAAGGAACGAGGTTTTTTGTCTTAATTAGGGACAGAACCTCTGGTGTGCGTCGACATGTTTCGGTACAGGTGTACCTTCTTCAGGACGGGGCACAACTCCCAACCCTACTCACGTTTTTCTAAGGAAAATGGGTTTTGTTTTAATTTTTCTAAAAAGTGATAACACTCATTACAGACGGCTACAATGTGCCTACAGCGGTTCTCTGGATCATGTAATTACATGTCTTATGGTCTTTGTTGACTATTGCCTCATGAGCAAGTCCTGAGCATCAAGGTAGGTAGGTGGATCCACAATGAAATCCGCCTATATTGGCCTCCTTCTACCACCCTGTGCTGCTCCGCCGTGAATGGAATCCTACGTTGTACTCTACCTCCCTTCTTTGTTAAGTACACAAACAGCAGTAGCCAGCTGCTTCTCACAATCTCTTAGTTAGTTGTTCCTGTGCTCTTGTGGGAGGAGTTTTTACTCCAAATTACTGTTAATTATGGAAGCTCATGCAAATGAATCATTTTTTTAAGTTGGCATCACAAGAGTAATGCTTAAATGTTGAAATTACTCTGATTACTCCGGTGTACTTAAAATATCATTCAGACATAATTTTTTCTCACCATCATGGTATGTTTTTTCGAGCAATCGTCTTGAGCAGGTGCCCGAGGGAAATTGGAGTGCCCGTTATTGATCAACCAGATGTTCAAATTCTGCAGTATGGAGTAATTGGTCCTTGGCTTCCTCCAAAGTTTCAGAAATATTTTACTTGCAAACAACTATTGCTATACACTGCTTTTTTCAGTCCCCTTCGTCAGCAGAAAGTGATGAGCTTTATAATTTATATACTAGGAGTGCCTTATTGTTTTATTTAAAAAAACAAAAACAGCTTATTTTTGTACTTCTTGTGCCCTTTTAGTCAGCTTTGGATCGAGAACAAGCATTTGCAATGCAATAGGTCTCGCATTAGGAACGTTTGAGCTATTGGTATTGCAAATTACACATTTTTTATTTATGTGTTGGTTTTGAAAATAGCGAAATGAATAGCTTTGTCATTTGCAATGCCAATAGTTAAAACTTACGCAAATGTGACACCTATAGCATTTGTAATGCAATATGTGTTGTATTTACGTGACTTAGATGTATTGATATTACAAATAACAATGGCTTTTAATTTTTTTAAAATAATTAATACTTAAATAAAAGTTTTTGTAATTTATAATGGCAATAATTCAAACTTTTGTAAATAACTTTTGTGAAGATTATGTTCAGTGTATTTTATTGTGACGAAAATCCAAGAACAGAAGTGAAATATTAACATCTTTTTGTGACATTTGTAATAAAGCTTGAAACATTGAGAGAACATATTTGAACCAGTTGTTGTTGAATGGTTGTACAGATTGATGATGTGGTGGTGCTGAGTGATGTGGTGGCGACGAGTGATGCTGTGGCGTTCAGTGATGCTGTGGTAGTGCAAGGTGATGTTCTGATGCCCCTGAGTAATGCTGTGATCGTGCAAAGTGATGCTGTGGTGATGCAATAGATAGAGTGAGTGCGATAGATAGATAGAGTGAGTGTGATAGATAGATAGAGTGAGGGCGATAGATAGATAGATAGATAGATAGATAGATAGATAGATAGATAGATAGATAGATAGATAGATAGATAGATAGATAGATAGATAGATAGATAGATAGATAGATAGATAGATAGATAGATAGATAGATAGATAGATAGATAGATAGATAGATAGAGTGAGGGCGGTAGATAGATAGACAGATATATACAGTGAGGGCGATAGATAGAGTGAGGGCGATAGATAGATAGACAGATAGACAGATAGACAGATAGACAGATAGATAGATAGATGGATAGATGGATAGATGGATAGATGGATAGATGGATAGATGGATAAATGGATAGATGGATAGATAGATGGATAGATAGATGGATAGATAGATGGATAGATAGATGGATAGATAGATGGATAGATAGATGGATAGATAGATGGATGGATGGATGGATGGATGGATGGATGGATAGATGGATGGATGGATGGATGGATGGATGGATGGATAGATAGATGGATAGATAGATGGATAGATAGATGGATAGATAGATAGATGGGTGGATAGATAGATAGATAGATAGATAGATAGATAGATAGATAGATAGATAGATAGATAGATAGATAGATAGATAGATAGATAGATAGATAGATAGATAGATAGATTTATAGATAGATAGATAGATAGATAGATAGATAGATAGATAGATAGATAGATAGATAGATAGATAGATAGATAGATAGATAGATAGATAGATAGATAGATAGATAGATAGATAGATAGATAGATAGATATAGATAGTTAGAGTGAGGGCGATAGATAGATAGAGTGAGGGCAGTAGATAGATAGACAGATATATAGAGTGAGGGCGATAGATAGAGTGAGGGCGATAGATAGATAGATAGATAGATAGATAGATAGATAGATAGATAGATAGATAGATAGATAGATAGATAGATAGATAGATAGATAGATAGATAGATAGATAGATAGATAGATAGATAGATAGATAGATAGATAGATAGATAGATGGATGGATGGATGGATGGATGGATGGATGGATGGATAGATAGATGGATAGATAGATGGATAGATAGATGGATAGATAGATAGATGGGTGGATAGATAGATAGATAGATAGATAGATAGATAGATAGATAGATAGATAGATAGATAGATAGATAGATAGATAGATAGATAGATAGATAGATAGATAGATAGATAGATAGATAGATAGATAGATAGATAGATAGATAGATAGATAGATAGATAGATAGATAGATAGATAGATATAGATAGTTAGAGTGAGGGCGATAGATAGATAGAGTGAGGGCAGTAGATAGATAGATAGATAGATAGATAGATAGATAGATAGATAGATAGATAGATAGATAGATAGATAGATAGATAGATAGATGGATGGATGGATGGATGGATGGATGGATGGATGGATGGATGGATGGATGGATGGATGGATGGATGGATGGATGGATGGATAGATAGATAGATAGATAGATAGATAGATAGATAGATAGATAGATAGATAGATAGATAGATAGATAGATAGATAGATAGATAGATAGGTAGATGGTTGTGTGTGAGGTTGTGGTTGTGTGTGTGGTTGTGTGTGCATAGTTGTGTGTGTGGTTGTGTGTTATGCTTTGTTTTGCTATGCTATGTTTTGTTCTGCTGTGTTTTGTTATGCTATGCTATGCTATGTTTTGTTGTGTTTGGTATGCTATGCTATGTTTTGGTATGCTATGATATGTTTTGTTTTGCTATACTATGTTTTGTTGTGTTTTGTTAAGCTATGGTATGTTTTGTTATGTTATGCTATGTTTTGTTATGCTATGCTATGTTTTGTTGTGCTATTCTATGCTTTGTTTTTGTATGCTATGCTAAGTTTTGTTATGCTATGTTATGCTTTGTTATGCTATGCTATGTTTTGTTGTGTTTTGCTATGCTTTGCTATGCTATGCTATGCTATGTTTTGTTATTCTATGCTATGTTTTGCTGTGTTTTATGATGCTATGCTATGTTTTGCTATGCTATGATATGTTTTGTTTTGTTTTGCTGTTATGTTTTGTTGTGTTTTGTTATGCTATGTTTTGTTTTTTTTTGTTTGTTTTTTAACATTTTATTTTTCAGAACCAGATAAAACAGGTACATACAAAAGAAAAAGTATTCAAAATACAATATTATTATACAATAAACAATGGCTTTCATGTTTGATTTGTTTTCATTCTCATATTGAGAGAGAAAGTGAAATAAAAACAATAAAAAAAACAAAAAAAATAATAATAATAATAAAAAAAGGCATATAAAACAAGATATTAGGGTAAGTCATTATCATACAATCATACTGTGCTAAGCCTCCTTTTCCAATTAGTAATGGGTTGCCAGATCGCCATACCACGCATAGCGGATCTTGGCCCTCTAGTGGCATAGATAGCACTTTCCTGATTGAAGACCCCGAGAAGGCGTGCTAACCACATTTGAAAACTTGGTGGATCTGAGTCTTTCCACCGTGCTGCTAGTAATACCCCTGAGGACTGCCGAGCTTATAAAAAGCATGTCCTCTTCTTCCCTGCTCAGGTTTAGTGTATTATCAGTACCTAGCAGATATAGAGTAGGGGAGTCGAGTATTTTATGGCCAAACACTTCCTCCCAGAATTCACAGATCATTTTTTTAATAAGTGTTAGTTGGTCGCATTCGCAGAACATGTGAATAAGCGTTGCAGGGCCTTTAAGACATCTGGGGCAGTGATCGTTCTCTCTTTTACCCCAGGCATATAATTTGGCCGGAGTATAGTATAGATTATAGATAGTCTTATAGGTCTGGGCTATTAAACTGGCTGACATAAGTAGTCGTGATGATAGGCAGAGACTCATATCAATATCTACATTCGGATTATCAAGTCTGTCTGCCCACGCAATTTCTGTATGTTCTAGATCATCTTGTATCCTATCCAGTAGCTGACCATAGATTGTACCTATTCTTGCTGTTCTTTTAGCGATAGTATCGATAATTTCAATTTTTTCCGAGTTAATATTAGGGTTCTTATGTTTGAGCATAGTATGAATCTGCAAATATTTAAAATAGTGCCCATTTGGAAGATTACATTTTTGTTGTAAATCAATAAAAGTATAAGCCTCATTCGCACCAAAAAGGTCACCAACTGAGGTAATTGTTTTGTTTTGTTATGCTATGCTATGTTTTGTTTTGCTATCCTATGCTTTGTTGTGTTATGCTATGCTATGTTTTGCTATCCTATGCTTTGTTTTGTTATGCTATGCTATGCTGTGTTTTGTTATGCTATGCTGTTTTGTTATGCTATGCTATGTTTTGCTATCCTATGCTATGTTTTGTTATGTTATGCTATGCTATGCTGTGTGTTGTTATGCTATGCTGTGTTTTGTTATGCTATGCTATGTTTCGTTATGCTATGCTATGTTTTGTTTTGATATCCTATGCTTTGTTTTGTTATGCTATGCTATGTTTTGCTATCATATGCTTTGTTTTGTTATGCTATGCCATGCTGTGTTTTGTTATGCTATGCTGTGCTTTGTTATGCTATGCTGTGTTTTGTTATGCTATGCTTTGTTTTATTATGATATGCTATGTGTTGCTGTGTTATGCTATGCTATGCTATGCTTTGTTATGCTATGTTTTATTATGCTATGCTATGTTTTGTTGTGTTTCATTATGCTATGCTTTGTTTTGCTATGCTATGTTTTATTATGCTATGTTTTGTTATGCTATGCTATGCTTTCTTATGCTATGTTTTGTTATGCTACGCTATGCTATGTTTTGTTGTGTTTGGTATGCCATGCTATGTTTTGATATGTTATATGTTTTGTGTTGTTATGCTATGCTTTGCAATGCTATGTTTTGTTATGCTATGTTGTGTTGTGTTTTGTTATGCTATGCTATATTTTGTTGTGTTTGGTTATGCTATGCTATGTTTTATTATGCTATGATATGTTTTGTTGTCTTTTGATATGCTATGTTTTGTTATGCTATGCTGTTGTGCTGTGTTTTATTATGCTATGCTTTGTTTTGCTATGCTATGTTTTGTTATGCTATGTTTTGTTATGCTATGCTATGCTTTGTTAAGCTACGTTTTGTTATGATATGCTATGTTTTGTTATGCTTTGCTATGTTTTGTTGTGTTTTGCTATGCTATGTTTTTTTATGCTATGCTGTTTTGTTGTGTTTTATTATGCTATGCTTTGTTTTGCTACGCTATGTTTTGTTATGCTATGCTTTGTTATGCTATGTTTAGTTATGCTATTCTGTTTTGGTGTGTTTTTTATACTATGCTTTGCTACGCTATGTTTTGTTATGCTATGCTATGTTTTGTTGTGTTTTGTTATGTTATGATAAGCTATGTTTTGTTGTGTTTTGTTATGATATGCTATGTATTATGTTATGCAATGTTTTGTTTTGTTATGCTGTGCTTTGTTATGCTAAGCTATGCTGTGTTTTGTTTTGCGATGCTATGTTTTTTATGCTATGTTTTGTTGTGTTTTGTTATGCTGTGCTATGTGTTGCTGTGTTATGCTATGCTATGCTATGCTTTGTTATGCTATGTTTTATTATGCTATGCTATGTTTTGTTGTGTTTCATTATGCTATGCTTTGTTTTGCTATGCTATGTTTTATTATGCTATGTTTTGTTGTGCTATGCTATGCTTTCTTATGCTATGTTTTGTTATGCTTGCTATGCTATGTTTTGCTGTGTTTGGTATGCCATGCTATGTTTTGATATGTTATATGTTTTGTTTTGTTATGCTATCCTTTGCTATGCTATGTTTTGTTATGCTATGTTGTGTTGTGTTTTGTTATGCTATGCTATATTTTGTTGTGTTTGGTTATGCTATGCTATGTTTTATTATGCTATGATATGTTTTGTTGTCTTTTGATATGCTATGTTTTGTTATGCTTGGCTGTTGTGCTGTGTTTTATTATGCTATGCTTTGTTTTGCTATGCTATGTTTTGTTATGCTATGTTTTGTTATGCTATGCTATGCTTTGTTAAGCTACGTTTTGTTATGATATGCTATGTTTTGTTATGCTTTGCTATGTTTTGTTGTGTTTTGCTATGCTATGTTTTGTTATGCTATGCTGTTTTGTTGTGTTTTATTATGCTATGCTCTGTTTTGCTACGCTATGTTTTGTTATGTTATGCTTTGTTATGCTATGTTTAGTTATGCTATGCTGTTTTGGTGTGTTTTTTTATACTATGCTTTGCTACGCTATGTTTTGTTATGCTATGCTATGTTTTGTTGTGTTTTGTTATGTTATGTTAAGCTATGTTGTGTTGTGTTTTGTTATGATATGCTATGTATTATGTTATGCAATGTTTTGTTTTGTTATGCTGTGCTTTGTTATGCTAAGCTATGCTGTGTTTTGTTTTGCTATGCTATGTTTTGTTATGCTATGTTTTGTTGTGTTTTGTTATGCTTTGCTATGTTTTGTTATGCTATGCTTTGTTTTGCTATGCTATGTTATGTTTTGTTGTGCTATGCTACTCTCTGTTGTGTTGCGATATGCTATTCTTTGTTATCCTATGCTATGTTTTGTTGTTTTTTGTTATGATATGTCATGCTATGCTTTGTTTTGTTGTGTTATGCTATGCTATGTTTTGTTTTGTTATGCTATGTTTTGTTGTGTTTTGTTATGCTATGTTTTGTTTTGTTATGCTGTACTATGTTATGTATTGTTATGCTATGCTATGTTTTATGTTACGCTATGTTTAGGTATGCTATGCTGTTTTGGTGTGTTTTTTTAAACTATGCTTTGCTACGCTATGTTTTGTTATGCTATGCTATGTTTTGTTGTGTTTTGTTATGTTATGATAAGCTATGTTTTGCTGTGTTTTGTTATGATATGCTATGTATTATGTTATGCAATGTTTTGTTTTGTTATGCTGTGCTTTGTTATGCTAAGCTATGCTGTGTTTTGTTTTGCTATGCTATGTTTTGTTATGCTATGTTTTGTTGTGTTTTGTTATGCTTTGCAATGTTTTGTTATGCCATGCTTTGTTTTGCTATGCTATGTTATGTTTTGTTGTGCTATGCTACTCTCTGTTGTGTTGCGATATGCTATTCTTTGTTATCCTATGCTATGTTTTGTTGTGTTTTGTTATGATATGTCATGCTATGCTTTGTTTTGTTGTGTTATGCTATGCTATGTTTTGTTTTGTTATGCTATGTTTTGTTGTGTTTTGTTATGCTATGTTTTGTTTTGTTATGCTGTACTATGTTATGCATTGTTATGCTATGCTATGTTTTATGTTAGGCTATGTTTTGTTATGGTGTGCTTTGTTATGCTATGCTATGTTTAGTGTTTTGCTATGTTTTGTTATGCTATGTTTTGTTGTGTTTTGTTATGCTGTGCTGTTTTGTTGTGTTATGCTATGCTTTGCTTTATTTTGTTATGCTATGCTATGCTTTGTTATGCTATGCTATGTTTGTTGTGTTTTGTTATTATATGCCTTGCTATGCTTTGTTTTGTTATGCTAGGTTTTGTTTTGTTATGCCTTGTTTTGTTGTGTTTTGTTATGCTATGCTATGTTTTGTTATGCTATGCTTTGTTTTGCTATGCTATGTTATGCTGTGTTATGTTTTGCTGTGCTATGTTTTGTTGAATTTTGTTATGCTATGCTACGCTCTGTTTTGTTGCACTATGCTATGTTATGCTTTGCTATGTTTTGTTATGCTATGTTTTGTTGTGTTTTGTTATGCTATGCTATGTTTTGTTATGCTATGCTTTGTTTTGCTATGCTATGCTATGTTTTGCTAGGCTATGTTATGTGGAATTTTAGTCTGAACATCGTCTGCGCCAGCCTGTCACCCACGTACAACATGCACGACAGCCATTTTAGGTATCATGGTCTCCCTGTCCTCGATCAATCGCCAGCGTGCTCCCCTGACCCTGCGAGCATCCTCCGCGCACCCTGGCTCCCCCCTCCTCCCTCACATGGGCAAGTCATAAACCTTCTTCTTCTGCAAGTCACGCTCGCGCCTGACCAAACACCTCCTTTCCTTTCATGAATACCCCTCTGTTGGTAAACTCTCCCTATGCGCCTGATTGTCCACGCGACATGAATACCTCTCCTTTGATGACCCCTTCCACCGAGTCCGATTGTCCACACAGGTCCGAGGCCATCGCCTAAGCCGGGAGATACAGTTTACTGCCCCCTATTGCATGGAGTCATTCCTCTTCAAAGGACCCACTATTGATCATGGCCTCCCCACCCCCTGGGATACGATCAGGCGCACACATCCTAAGAATCGGCGGAACACTCAGCTGCGTGATAGCCCCCTCCTCTTATCAGCAGGTTGAGGACCTCTATTGTGGATGTATGTGGGGGTGGGATTGACACGAGGATTACGGGGATGTCTTTTTCCTTACTTCACAATGTCTTGATTGTAATAAAGAGTGGTCACATGCCATAAACCAGGGTATAAGAGGCCAGGCCTCAGAGAGGCTGCTAGAGCACCTCGAGACGATACCTTGTTGTCTGATCTGATGTGTTCTGCTCCGTCGGAATAATAAAAAAAACCCTGTTTCCTGCCTTCCAGTCTCCAGCGCCTGTCTCTTTATTTGGTAACCAGAGTGGTATAGAGGCGGTTAACGCCGGGCAATCTTGAAACAGGCCGTCAGCCCTACCATTTTTCTACAGTTATGCCATGCTATGTTTTGTTGTGCTATGTTTTGTTGTGTTTTTTGTTCTATGCTCTGTTTTGTTGTGTTTTGCAATGCTATGCTTTGTTATTCTATGCTATGTTTTTTTGCTATGTTTTGTTGTGTTTTGTTATGCTATGCTATGTTATGCTATGTTTTGTTATGCTATGTTTTGTTATGCTATGCTATGTTTTGTTGTGTTGTGTTATGCTATGCTATGTTTTGTTATGCTATGCTATGTTTTGTTGTGTTTTGTTATGCTATGCTACGTTTTTTATGCTCTGCTTTGTTTTGTTATGCTATGCTATGTTTTGTGATGCTAGGCTATGTTTTGTTGTGCTCTGTTATGCTATGTTTGTTTGTTATGCTGTGTTTTGTTATGCTTTGCTATGTTTTGTTATGCTATGTTTTGTTGTGTTTTGTTATTTTATGCTATGTTTTGCTATCCTGGTGTGTGTTTGTGTGTGTGTGTGGTTGTGTGTGTGGGGTTGTGTTTGTATGGGGGTTGTGTGTGTGTGTGTGGTTGTGTGTGTGTGGGGGGTATGTGTGTGTGGTTGTGTGTGGGGGGGTTTGTGTGTGGTTGGGTGTGTGTTTTTGTGTGTGTGGGGGGTTGTGTGTGTGGAGTGTGTGTGGGGGGTTGTGTTTGTGTGGGGTTGTGTTGTGTGTGGGGTGTGGTTGTGTGTGTGTAGGGGGTTGTGTGGTGAGTGGGGGTTTGTGTGGTGTGGGGTTGTGTGTGGGGCTGTTTGTGTGGGGTTGTGTGTGGGGTTGTGTGGCTGTGTGTGGGGTTGTGTGTGTGCGGGGTTGTGTGTGTGGGGGTTGTGTGTGTGGGGGTTGTGGGGTTGTGTGTGTGGGGTTGTGGGGTTTTGTGTGTGGGTTGTGTGGTTGTTTGTGTGTGGGGTTGTGTGTGTGGGGTTGTGTGTGTCTGGGTGGTTGTGTGTGGGGGTTGTGTGTGTGGGGTTGCGTGTGGTTCTGTGTGTGGGGGGTTGTGTGTGTGAGGGGTGTGTGTGTGTATGGGGTTGTGTGTGTGGGGTTGTGGTTGTGCATGTTTGAGGGGTTGTGGATGTGTGTGGGGGGTTGTATGGTGTGGGGTTGTGTGTGGGGGGTTGTGGTTGTGTGTGTGTGGGGGGTTGTGTGTGTGTGGGGTTGTGTGTGTGTGGTTGTGTGTGGGGGGGTTTGTGTGTGGGGTTGTGTGTGTGTGGAGGGTTGTGTGTGTGGGGGGTGTGTGTGTGTGGGGGGGTGTGTTTGGGGTTGTGTAGTTGTGGGTTTGTGTGTGTGTGGGGGTGTGTGTGTGGGGTTGTGTGTGTGTGGGGGATGTGTGTGTGTGGGGTTGTGTATGGGGGGTTGTATGTGTGGGGGTTTGTATGTGTGTGTGGGGTTGTGGTTGTGTGTGTGGGTGGTTGTGCGGTGTGGGGTTGTGTGCGTGGGGTTTTGGTTGTGTGTGTGTGGGGGTTGTGTGTGGGGGCTGTGTGTGTGTGTGTGGGGATGTTTGTGTGACATTAATACTAAAAGCATCTCAAAATAAAGGAACACAAACATCGAGTTTGTGGAAAGAGAAAGCACATTGTAAGTCAAACGGAGCAGCAAAGCATTAACACAACAACGTTATTTGATGTTTTTATGTTCTTTGAACGAGAACATCAAAGGAGCGCTGCTAAAGTTTTCGCGGGCGAAAGTGACACATGTTCTTTGATGTTTGATGTTCTTTGAAGGAGAACATCAAAGGGGCGCTGCTAAAGTGATTGCCAGTGAAAGTGATTTTGGGCGCTTAATGAGGCTGACATATGGTGCGCGTGCCCTGCGCACATGCTCTGTGCCCGATCCGCCTGCAGACTGGGAGCATTTTTGAAAGTCCCTTACAATACTCTCGCTGAACAACACATGTGCGTTGGTTCAGCGAGACCTAAAAACGGGTGTTAAGCCATCTTTCTCAAATATCAGTAAGTGTGTTAAGGCTGGTGCCCCCACAACTGATAAAGATTCAGGCCAAGAAGTACCCTTAGGGATTTTGAAAAGCTTGTCAAACGCAAAGGCTACATCTTAGACGGAAGCCAGGGCGGTTTATTTGTCAGGGATCTGTAGAGCTGCCATGTGGGTATCTCTTCATACATTTATTTAACGGTATTGCTTAGACATTTCGACCAACGGTCCTGGACGTTTTTCCAAAACAATCTTATCTTCTCTTATTACTCTCAATCCATATCTTCCACATCCCAGTCCTACAATCTTCATTTTCCCAGTCGTTGTGCTGCCAGCTGCAGCCAGCATACTCCTGGTATTAACAGGACTGAAAATTACAGATAGTAATGCATGCATGAATCAAGCAATTAATGCGAGCAAAATAAAATTACACATAGGCCCAGTTCCAGATGAAAAAAAATCGAGCTTCAGGGGAAACACCTGCAAAGAAAACTCTTCCTTGAATCAGCATCTGAAACACCTGAAGACAGTGAACTAGCAGGAACCCTTCCCCTCCTGGAAATACCTGGGGCTTTGTACTGCAATATTTATTTTAAATTTCCATATAGAATTAATTAAAATCCATTTGTTTTATGTCCATCTAAATGAAAGAGTGCTCAAGCAATAATGTGATTCCTAAGAGTATGTCCCCTCTCCTCCAGCACCCTGTTTAAATGTATTAGTTTGTAGAGCACTACATGGCAAATTAAATAATCATAACGCACTAGCAATCAAACAGAAAATAAATTTAAAAAGCTTTAAAAATAGACAACCTGTTAAACACAGGACTACAAAACAAACAAGTGCAACAAACATTACATGATGTGATAAGGATGGCAAGCCCACACCAACAAAACTGCATA
This sequence comes from Lissotriton vulgaris, assembly GCF_964263255.1. NCBI lineage: Eukaryota > Metazoa > Chordata > Amphibia > Caudata > Salamandridae > Lissotriton > Lissotriton vulgaris. Next base: position 483,663,508 of record NC_141689.1, read on the forward strand.
GTGATAATAGCACATTAAAAGAGCAATGATGGTAAATATAATACAATGCAAATAGAATAACAGAATAAATAGAAGCAATACAAATAGGCTGGGAACATTTGGAAGGAGAGTAAAATGCAAAAAGTATTTAAAGGGAAATATAATGTATTAAAACTCTAAGGGCACGATTTTGAATTTGGCAGAAATGGAACTCAATCACGAGCTCTAAACTCTTTATGCGCTCACCTGAGTTAGAGAAGGAAGGACTTTACATTTTTCTTTGACTAAAACAACATTAGCTTCCTCAATGGAAAACTTCCTCAGATGGGTCGAAAGAGTAGAGGCTACAGGAAGAAGGGCATTGCACTGCACACCCTATTTAGGGTTGATGGTGTGATATCTTTTTTTCTGTCTGTCACCACGAGGAAAAAACTACCAGAAAATGACTACCACAAAAACTACCAGAAAAAGACTGAAAATGTTCCCCAAAGCCTGGGAGAAAGCTCCTAGGGCACTAATATCACAATATTTTAGTTTTTCAGTAATAAACTCCTACTTTGGGAATATGTTTCAGAAAAAGAAAAAAAAAACTTTCGTGAACTGTAGTCAGCACCATTAGTAGTCATTCACATTTTCTACATTGAAAGCGACCACCGTGTCAGCATTTCCTTTCATTGACTAGAGATGACCGCTAGGCTGGTGACCATCTCTAAATGTGACAGACAGTAGCCTGTCAATATGTTGGAGGTAATGTCCTCTGCCTCCCAGACGGATCCACAACCGTCAGTAAAACAGTAAATCAGGCCCCACGTCTTGTAGATTTTTGAGAGTTCCAGAGAACTGCTAGATATTGAAAGGACAAGCATTTGCACAGATGCCCTATAGTGTCTTAGAATTCACTCATGACCATGACTATTTATTCAGAACTCATAGTTTGTAAAGTCTTGGGTAACCACTGAGATTTTCTACCTGGCATATGATGTCTCTGCAGCGCTTCTAGAAGTCTTTCAGACTTGAGTATAACGTGCCTTTTCAAGGCTTTCTCATCTTTCAGGGGTTTCAGTCTGACATACCAGAGACTTAAAAAAAATATATATATATTAGAGAAGCAACAAACTTTATCAAGTACATACATAATTGCACCTATATCATTTAAATTCATTTCATCATATTAAAGCATATTCCCATTCACTGCTTTGCTAACAATGAGTTCATTTGCCCGAATACAATACTTCAAATAAAGGAGAGACGTAAAAAGAAAGAACCAAACAAGCCAAGATGGCGGCCGTGTGATTGTCCGAATGTAAGGTCCTCTCCCTCCCTGAGCCTGCTTGCTGACCAGCACAGCTCCAGTGAGACTTTTTGAGTGCCCGGGCATGGTAGAGGGAGCAACTGTGAGCCCGGCATCTGGGGTCAACTATTACGGCTGCAGGGAGCAGGCAGCCTCCTCTCTTTGTCTGTCAGTCGCGGCCATCTAGCCAACACTGGCAAGCTCGGGAGGTGGTAGATGTGAGTTTGCGGATATTCAGAAAAGAACCAGGCAGCTGCAGCCTTTTTGGGATAATTGCCCATAAAGGTGCAGGGGCTCTGAAAAGCCACACTGGTGGAATATTGGGCACTGATACCAGCAACAGTAAGGAGCAGGGAAGCTTGTCGGGGAACTCCTGCAGTGAGGACAAAGGGAGATTGAAGCAGAATCTGTCCGCATATGGAGGATCAATGCTGATGAGGGAGACTGTGGGCAAGGTAGGCAGCAAGCCAGGGACAGTGAGCAGAGTATCCAGCCCTGCGGTGATAGACTCACTGATATTTTGAAGGTTATGCGGAGGGAAAAAGGGCATCTGTCATGAGAGACTGTGCTTGCAGTCAAACTAGGGGGGCATGATGAGATACAATGCCCTAATAGTAATCAACTGGAAGATTCTGTACCCCCAGAGAATGGCTGCTCAATAGGGCACTCCACATTAGCGTGTTCCTTAACTGGGGGATCTGTGATAGCAGACGCAGGAAAGAAGCATGCTGAAGACCTCATACAGTCTGCAGCCATACTTCTGGTCTTACTGCCCCCCCCCCCACCCACAGGTGACCTGGCGGACCAGGGTAGTGGCAGTGTCAATGCCCTTACAACATATATGGTGTCAGTTGGGGACAATTTAAGGAGGAAAAATATGGATGCATTAGTGGGAGGTAGCAAAACTTTTACCAATATGGCGATTTCCACTATGGACACTGGAAAATGTACTTGCCCTGCCTTAGACTGCAAATAATTTATCAGTGTCTCTGCCATCCCCATCCCAGGAGGAGGCCACTCAATCACACTCCAGAGGTTTAAAAGGTGGGGGAAAAACTGAGGCCCAGGACGGCTTGAAGGCACTCAGTATACCCCTTCTAGCCACTGAGCAGGAGGAAGAGGCCCCTCAGGACGGGGAGTACCGGCAGCATGACACACCGGACAACTTAAAATCGGCAGAGGGAACTATAGGAAGGATGGTGAAAGTATATACAATGAAGGTACTGACATAGGGGCCGTTGAGACTGCAGAGTGCTTGTTTTCCTTATCAGAGAGTCGGGGGACTCAAGCAATTAATCAGATACATAAGATGAATGTTCTCAGAACCAGCCGTGGCCTGTGCAGGTAAGAGCGGTGGGGCTGGGTAGGGTGGGGGGGGGGGGGGGGGGGGATTTCGTCAGACGATGACGAGGGAAAATTAATTATTTCATTTTCCCATCACCATCGTCCATCGAAATCCCCCCCAACTGCCCCCCCCCCGGCCCCACCGCTCTTACCTGCATGGGCCGCGGCTGCTCCGAACTGCACACCTAGCGATGTGGCTCAGGAAGGGGTGGGCACATGGTCTACTGTTCATAAGCACCCTGGTTCGGGCAATGGGAGTAGACGGTCAGCTACCAGGGGTTTGAAATGGGACTATGTTATTACTCAACATGTCTTTGAAGGGGGCTGGTATCGAGGATAGTATTGAGCCACCGCAGTCTAGAGCGAGTGAATCACCTACCCTTGAAGCCATCTATTATGGCATTATGTCACACAAGGAAGAGACATGTACAGTTAACAGAAAAGCATGTCCTGCAACTAGAAAGTACCGGGGAGCTGTAAAGAGAATCTAAAAAACCTGTTTGAAGATTGCAGAATGGATATCAGTAGTCTAGAGTTAGGCAGCAGCTTTGGAAACTGTGCTCAAAACAATAAAAGATCAATCAACAGCACATGAGGCACAACTAGTGGACACACAATAGAATTCAGAGGATTTTGAAAATCAGAAACGCCACAATTTAAGAACCTTACCGGTATAACAGGGCATACAAATTAGCAACCCCAGAACATTTGTGATTATACTATTCCGGAGTGAGTTCCCTGAGTTGGAATGGTGGAACAGGGACCAGAAAATCCAGAGAGCCCATAGATTCCCCTTTATGATGAAATGTATCGATTAGGGAAATGCCTCAGCCACTTCAAAACCTAGAGCAATTTTAGTTTTAGGTTGTAAAGTCCCCCCACACGCAGTGTTCTCCCATCTTTGTTGCTGCTGCTCACAGGATAAGTACAGCTTTTATAATACTAATACTTACTGTGTGTTATTTTACCTTGAGATATCTCACCCTCTCCTAAAGAAAATAAGAATACTATCCCCTCTTACCCTGGTACTAACACATTCAACCAGATTATTGTGTAACTTCCCAATGTCTTCCATTGTCTTTTCCTAACCCTGGGAAGGAGGATGGTTGTTTTTGTATCTAACTACTCCTCTCTTACAGCATTGTATCGAAGGCCATGCCAGACACAACGTTTTGGCGCTCTCCCTCAGCTCCTTAAGGTTGAATAATGCACCTTTGCCGTGGACAGGTTTTTTCTTTCAAAGTCTGACCTGTGCCATTTGTTGCTGCAGGCCGACTTTCTTTGAAAAGCCTGAGCCCATGCCCTACTGCCATAGTAGCTGGAGCTTCTTGGAAAAAAAAACCCTGCGAGCCGACTCTACACTAAGACCGACTCGCGAAGGGCACCTCCTGCTGAGGCTGTTGAGCTGTGCGTGGTGACTTACCCATTGGAAGCAGTCTGGTGAAGTCATCTTGCGGGCGCTGCCTCTGAAGGGAGTCCGTCTGCATTACAGAGGCACCAGAAGTCCTCCTCTCCCCTCAGCGGTTACCGGCCGATGTAAATAAGGCAACTGTGCGATGCACAACCATTGTAGAGTTTAATTAAAAAAAAGAGAGAAAAACAGACTGGGGCACAACAATAGGGAATGGACCTCACAATTAGAGGTAAGACCTTTAAGATATGATCAAGCATGCTCTGTACATGCCAGGGGCCGTTTTATGAGATCAGGACACCCTAGTAAATACACTACAGTGGCCATTTTAACTGCTTGGGCACACTGTTTGAATTCTGGCAACTGTAGTCCAATGAACTGCCAGAGCAGCTGTTTCCTTACACAGAGCCCGGTAATCTTAAATAATATTTACCTTCTGCCATATCCCTTGAACCTTCAAAGAATACTATGGAGGATAGACTGGAAGGATTTATAAATAAGGTGCTGCATAAGGTAATGGGGGTCACTGAATGAGACAATTAATACAAATTTGGAGGTTCTGTTCAAGAAGGGTTGGGAAGTTGCAGCCCCATGACACCCTGAAGGAGAAGATGGGGCAGTTAAGGTCCAGAGGAAAAGCACTGAGGGTAAAACCTGCCTAAGGGTGTTTAAAAACAACAAAGAAAACAAAAGCCCCAAAACAAATGATTTCACGCTTTGGCTATGACAAGGATGGTGCCTCATGCACTGCGGATGGGCAAGAAAAAGGGCCAAAAGTTCATATTCCTATTGAAAGCAATGAAAATTGGAGGAAGAAATTATCCTATCCTACTCCTCCGACTTTGATACGGTTATTGAGGAAATAGAGGTGAGAGATATAGGTACAACTGGCAAGGCAGCAAAGGCCTACGAGTTAAAAATGTGCATTGTGGAACAATTTGGATAAAGTATGCTTGACCCGCTCAACATCGAACACCCCTTGTCTCCAGAGTGGACTCCATTGCAGCATATTGCGGAGTACCACTGCTTTTGACTTAGGAAGGAAATCCAAAAAGTGGTCAGGTCCCGTCTTAGATCTGAGTGCCCACGCCCTCCCCTCCCAGACAAAGTTGTGTCAACCCCAGAGCTAGACGCAAAAGGTGGTGGCGTTTATCACCAAGGGAGGAAAGGACTCTGGGAAAGGTATCAACAAAGACCTCAAGTTCTGCATAGACCGTGTACTTGATGGGCAGAAAATCTGGATTGTATTAAAGACACAGAGGCTAAGATTATCCCTGCACATTGGCACCCTCCCGAATGGAGAAAAGTTATTCATTTTGTATTGTTTTTTTCTTTTCCAGATTAAAAAGATTTTGCTGATGAAAGTTTTTGTTTGGAAGTTATGGATGTTAGAAACTATCTTGTTCGCAACGCCAAAGAAGGGAGAACACTGCGTTCAATGTTATTGAAGTTCTATATTCTTCAATTGATGGGTGTGAGGTAGCTTCTGTGGTGCTTATGTTTATGCTTTGTGATCACACTGCCCGCGGTAGCTGTTGATACCCGTGTTCTCTGCTATTTGTCCTCAATTTTAAACACTGTGCACCCAAACTTTTTAAAAAGAAATTGTATGAGTGAACAAATACCACTTTTGCTGGGACTTGGTTGATTAGCTTACCGACTGCCCATCGGTCCACCACGGGTCCTAATCCCGATTGAGTGGAGGGAGGCGACTTCCAGTAACTGCAGGTTGGCGGTCTAGTTCTACCCCACCCCACCTGATAAAAACACATGCAGAGCGGAGCGCACAGTGGACTCGCGAAGCTGGCGCGCCGGCGGAGCACCAAAGGCAAGCCGGTCTGTGCCCGTCCGTGCCAGACTGGGCCCGGGGCCCAGAACCCCTGGATCTTTTCCCTCCACCCCCCTCCTATACCCTAGGGACGAACTTTTTCAAATCAGGAAAGCTCTAACTCCACCTTGTAAACATTCCATCTCTATGAAGAAAATGCAACAGAAGTGTTCTTACTGCCCATATGAACTGCCTTTAATGGCAAGAGTCCACTCGATGGCTGGGAACCAGCTCAACATGGCCCTGCTTAATTGCAGATCCATGTCAAAACACGCCATAGAAATCTCCATTTTACTGCAAGACACAGCACTTGATGTGCTATTCCTCACGGGAACTTGGTTGATACCAAACTCAGATCCAGATTTTGTCCAAGCGCTTCCCCCTGGCTACTTGATCCGGCGTGTAGACAGAGCAGGCAGCAAGGAGGGATGGATTCCTATTATCTATAAAGACCATTTAGTCTGCTGCCTTCTGGGCAGTCCTCTCTCAGATTGTGAAAACGCCCAATTCTCCATCGAGCCCAACACCCTAATCACGTTTGTCGGCATTCTTCTGTATCGCCCCCCAGGAGCACTGGGACAATTCTGCAGCTCGTTACTTGAATCTGTTGTAAATCTAGCCAGCACATCATCCAATTTTAAGCTTTTGGGAGACGTTAACCTCCATTTCGAAGGCCCCTCAGGACACAGCAGTCAATTGCCTTGCCCATGACCTTGCATCCTACCAGATGCTTCTAAAGATCCATCAAGCCACTCATACTAAAGGGCACCTCCTTGACCAGATCTTTTCAAGTATAGTAGAACTAAAAGAGAAGGAGCCTATTCCCCTCCCTTGGTCAGACAACTTCCTAGTCCTTTTTTCATGGTATCCATCTCCCCCATGCCAGTATGTGTTAACATCCCGCACTCAAGCCTGCCAATGGCCTAAATTGAGCATAGAGAAATGGATTCAGGAATTGTAATCTATCATACCTTTACATCATCCTGACCCCTTAATAGCTAGGGGTGAGTTCCACTCATGGATCGAGAACTCACTAGACATAGTACTACCTAGGAGACTTCAAAAAGCTGGCTCCAACAAATCACCCAGGTTTACTCCGGAACTCCGCAAACTAAAACAGCGGTGCAAAAGATAAGAAAGAATATGGAGGAAAGATTTGCAATTGAGAAAAAATCTGATTATAGGGCATCAATCATCTCCTATAAAGCATCACTCAAAGCAACCCAGGCGGCCTACTACGAAGAAAAAATGTCATCCTCCTCCAACTCACCTAATGAAATTTTCCGGATCATAATGGCCCCTGATTCTTCAGACCTCCGTTGGGAGGAGCTAGCGTATTTCTTCTCCACCAAAATTCAACATATACTGAATCTCCTTCCATCAGTTAATAATTAGAATCTACTCGAACAGCTAGGAGTAGAATTTCAGAATAAGGCCCCCTTCATTGAGTCCTTTGCTCCACTCACTGAGGAACTTCTTCCATCTATCCTTAATACGATCAAGAGTGGCTCCCCGCTGGATCTCGCCCCTTTTAATATTCTGAAATCTGCAATACCTACCATCATCTCTCCCATTGTTAACCTAGTCAACGCCTCTTTAGCATCAGGTGTAGTTCCCTAGGACTGGAAGATAGCTATGGTGAACGCATTACTAAAAAAAAACACTACTTGCGGTGGTGGAAGAGTCTAGAATGATTCTTGACACCAGAGGGTCCGTAGCCATCATCCTCCTGGACATAAGTGCAGCCTTCGATACGGTGAATCACCACACCCTGGTACACCGGCTCAAAAAACTGGGAGTAATGGGCAGTGCTCTATCCTGGCTGGAATAATTCCTTGAAGGAAGATACTTCCAGGTGTTTGAAGGCAATACCCATTCACGACCACTGCCACTCCAGTGTGGGGTTCCTCAGGGTTCATCCCTGAGCCCCACACTTTTTAACGTATATATGTCCCCATTGGCTGAGATAGTTGCACCCTTCGGAATCCAACTGATTTGCTATGCGGACGATTCTCAGCTTATTGTGGTACTGAACCAGGCAGAGCAGACTCCCATGAACCTAAGCTCCTGTCTTAAAGAAGTCACTAGTTGGATGAGTGTATCCCATCTCAAACTCAATGGTGACAAGACAGTGCTCATGTTGTTGGGCAACCAAGCAATTTTCAACCCACATACTCTGTGGCTGTCCTGTATGGGGCCCGCACCAATTCCAAAAAAGAAAATAAAGAGCTTGGGCTTTTGGCTTGACCACAAGCTCACTTTTAGAGCCCAAGCCAGAAAAAACTACTGCCATCCGGCCTGCTCCGGTCAACATGCAAAATATTGCCCCTTCTACCTAGTAGTTCTAAAAAGATCCTAATTCATGCGCTTATTCTATCGAGTCTGGATTACGGAAATGCCCTTTATTTAGGTGCACCCACCTCAGTCATCCACAAATTACAGGTGGTGTAGAACTCAGCAGCAAGACTCCTCACAGTCACAAACAACCGCTGCTCAGCTAAGCCGGCCCTAAAAACACTCCACTGGCTCCCGATATGCGAGCGAATACACTTCAAAGCTCTTTGCATCGCACATAAAAACTTCCAGGGCAAAGGTCCTCCCATTAACAATAATCTTATCAAACCCCACAAAGCTACCAGGAGTCTCCGGTCTAATGAACTGCATCTGGCCGATGTCCCCAGAATCAGGAAGGCCCGCACAGTCGGACATCTTTTCTCCTTTAACGATTCTAGGCTCTGGAACTCCTTGCTTCTTCCCATCCGTCAGGAAGTCAACCATCTATCATTTTGCAGATACCTGAAGACATGGCTTTTCCCATAATTCCATCTGCTCCTCACCGCGTGTCCGCAGCACTGGGATGCCCCCGGGTAGCCATGCGCTATATAAAAACATATTCATTCATTCTGTTATTCATTCATTCAATTGTTGCTACTGTGAGCTGGCAATAAAGAAGATTTGCATAATCTTAGCCTCAGTGTCATTAATAAAATCCAGATTTTCTGCTCACCAGGTTGTAACAAATCGAAATTTTCTTTGGCAATTTCCTCTTAAGACAGGGGATAGTTGGAAAAGAATATCCCAACTCCAAGTGCTGTGTAGATGGCCATCCTTTCCTTACAATTACTGACTTCTGTCATGTGATTAAGACAAATTATAAAACCATTTCAGGAAAGGCAGGCAGAAGTCTTTTTTTAATGAACCGTGCAAGGTTCAAGAAAACACATGGCAACAGTCCACAAGTATTTACTTCTGAAGTCAAGGCAAAAGAATTGGACTGGACTGTGTTTTAGCTTGGGTATTTATTAATCGGGTGACACGGTGCCCGATTGCACAGCCTTAAACTGTGAGGGGAAATGTTGGAACAGAAGAGCAGGCAATGGGAAATGTTATTTTTTTCTTGAATGGCATGGCTAAGGAAGCTGTGCATAGGCACTGCCAATGTATGTGGGTTAAACAACTGGCTACTGGCTAAAAGGGTTAAGGTGGCAGAGGGGCTCAGAGCCTTGGGGGTAGATATAGTTTGTCTACAAAAGACATTCATAGAGGGGGCGAGAAGCAAGATACTCAAAAGCTTGCAATATGTACTTCTGGCACACACTGTCACGACCACGCTTCCTCAAGATCAGGTGATGCTTAAAAGGGGTCCACCTCCAGATTGCCCTATACTCTGACTGTAATAATTACACAGAGCATAAAGGAAATCAGGCGAGGAAAAAGGTAAGGAAGGGACCGGAACAGGAAGGGAGGCTGAAACGAGAAAAGAAGAACACACATAAAGGTAAATACAAGAATTAACTGACTACGCTCATTCAATTCTCGCTAGAACACCACCTACCACTTTTATCTAACTGTGGATTGCTCTCCTCCTCTTTCGTGGCAGGTATCAGATAAACGTCTCTATACCCTAGCAACCAATTCTGAAATACATAAACCAAAGAAATGATCAACCATAAAGATCTCACAACATGTCCCAACATTCACCTCTCGACAGAACCATTCATACCTTCCAGCCTTCCCTTTTTTGACGGAGAAAATCCCTGTGAATAACCAAAGTTCAAAAATGGAACAAAAAATTGTTCTGATATTAATCCAATGCTGACCAACAGTCTTGCCCAACTAATCCAATCCGAAATGAGGAAAAAATAAGTCTTTATCCTCTGACAGTCAATTCATTTCCCTCATTATAGTTCCAATTACTACAAAAGCCAAGTTCTGTGTTGTGAGATATCTTAATCCTGATTTAGGCAACTTAGGTCTTTAACACATCTCATCCATTAGCGCTTGTACTCACGAAGTGATGTATTTCCGTCAAAACAGACCACAAGGTTAACAAACCCCTGGGACTCCGTTTTCCTCCAGTAAGCAAAAAGTCTCAGCCGAGAACCTTCGGCTCTTTTTTCTTTTGTCCGAAGAAAAGAAACAATTCCAAAATGTGCATTCGGCAGCCACCTGAACGCAAGTCTCTTTCACAAGGAAATCCAAACACTCTCTCTCGTGTCAACAGAAAAACACGGGCGAGATTTTTCCGACGCTCGGCAGCCGCCTGACGCCAGGAAACAAATCAAAATGTCACAGCTCCTTTATGTTACAGCCAGGACACAACGCTTCCTCGGGAAACTCGGGGGTTCAGCAGCCGCTGAATGAAAACATCAGAAAACTCGAACAAGGATCGGAATCAGTTTCACGTTCGGGTATCAAAATCACGTACAACGTGCAACCCGGAAATGGCCACCTAAGTAACTGTCCAAACTCCTCCCAATCACTATGCAGTATGGAGTATGTGGTCCACTACGTGTTTTGGCAATGTTTCCTGCTTCAGAACGTGTAAATCATGTAGGCGCTTTACGTGCAGCCAGGCAGTTCATGACAGTACGTCCCTCTTCCTAGCGCCTCCTAGCACCAGGCTTCTCCGGATGTCTGGCGTAAAACCTGCGTACTGCAAGAGGGGCATGGACCCCCGAGCTCGGCTCCCACAAATTATCCTCCGCAGTATACCCTTTCCACGACACCAGAAACCACAGGCGCCCCTGCCGAAACCGGGAATCCAGAATTCGACGGACCTTATACTCCAGGTTCCCATCATGGAGACCGGAGGCACCGCCTTCCTGCGTGCCGATCGAGCCGGTTTCAACAGGCTACAATGGAACACCGGATGGATCCGCAATGTTGCAGGGAGCTTGAGTTTATACGCAACCGGATTCACCCTGTGCAGCACCACATATGGCCCGATGAAACGAGGATGGAAAATACTTTGAATACGGAATCAAATGTTCCTGGTGGAAAGCCACACTCGATCTCCCACCTGATACACAGGACCTTCCCTCCTATGCTTGTCTTCCCATGTCTTATACGACACCTTGGCCTTCTCCAGATGTTTCTGAACCTTCCTGTGTATTTTCAGGAGAGCCTTCACTTGGCCAGCCACCGTGGGATAGTTCATCACATCACTCGGAATCGATACAGGCAAGACGTTCGCATGAAATCCAGAGTTGGCACGAAAAGGAGACTCACCAGTGGAACAATGCCAAGCATTGATATATGACAGTTCCGCCAGCCACAACAGGGAAACCCATGAGTCAGCCGCTTCGTCTGCGTAGCAACGCAGGTACTTCTTCAAGGTTTGGTTCAACCTCTCAGTCTGACCATCAGATTGTGGAGGAAAACTTGTTGAAAGGGCAGCAGATATATTCAATGCCTTACACCAGGTACGCCAAAACCTGGCAACGAACTGTGGACCCCTGTCCGATATGATAACCTGAGGGAGACCATGAAGACGTACCACCTAAGTTAACAGCAGCTGAGCGGTTTGGGAAGCTGTCGGGAGATTTTTACAGGGGATGAAGTGACCCATCTTTGTAAAGCTATCCACTACCACCAAGATGGCATTATTACCCGCATCCGGAGGCAACCCCAACACGAAGCCCAAGCTGATGGCCTGCCATGGCTGGGAGGGAGTAGGAAGTGGCATGAGCAGACCCGAAGCCTTTGATTGAACATTCTTCGCTCGTGCACACATCTCACATTGGTTCACCCATGAATGCACGTCTTTGACCATGCCTTCCCACCAGAAGTGACGTCCCAACGCATGAACAGTCTTTTGATGTCCCTGATGTCCTGCCACCAAGGCATTGTGGCACCAATTAAAGGCCATTAGCTGAAGCACATGTACAGGAAGAAACAGACGATTCTGTACCATTGGCATACCATGCTTGAGAGAACGATGCTTGTCGGCAGCAGCCCACTTCTTCCATTGTTGCAGTGTCCGATGCTTGGCCACTACTTCCATAAACTGCTCAACCTGTATGGAACATAACACTACCTCTGGAGAAAGAATGGGTTGTGGATCAGATTTTGGATGTCCATCTGGGTCCGACTGCCTAGAGAGGGAGTCTGCCTTCCGATTGTCTACTCCCGGACGGAAAGTGATAGTGAACTCATACTCCGCAAAGAAGAGCATCCAACGCATCTGGCGTTGAGACAAATGACGAGCAGTCTTGAGGAACTGGAGGTTGCGGTGGTCAGAATATACTGTCACTGGATGGATCCCCCCCACAAATAATGCCTCCATTCTTGAAACGCCTTCTTTACCGCCAGAAGCTGCTTTTCAGCAATGGTGTAATTAGCTTCAGCAGAATTGAGCTTTTTTGACAAAAAGGCGACAGGATGCATTTGACCAGTTTGTTTGTCTCTCTGGGACAGTACCGCTCCTATTGCCACCTCAGACGCATCAGCTTCCACTATGAAGGGCACATCCATCTGAGGATGCGTCAAAATTGGAGCTGAGCTAAATGCCAGTTTAAGTTGATGAAATGCTTCTGAAGCCTCCTGAGTCCATGTAAAGGGAACACCTTTATGCAACAAGCGAGTGATTGGAGAAGCAAGTTGCGATAAATGAGGAATGAACCTCCTGTAATAATTCGAAAACCCCAGGAAGCACTGGACGTCTTTCACACTCCCAGGCACTGGCCACTCCAGGACTGCCAACACCTTTCTCTCCGCCATTCTGAAACCTCTCGGGTTGAGAATCACTCCCAAGAACTCCACCTCACTCACGTCAAACTCGCACTTGCTCAATTTGCAATACAAGCTGTTTTCCTGTAACTTCTGCAGGATTAGGAGTACATGACTAACATGTTGTGCTGGGGACTCAGAATATATCAACAAGTCGTCAATATAAATGACAACAAAACGGTCCAGATACTCCTTCATAATATCATTCAAAAAGAATTGGAATGCCGCCGGGGCATTGCAAAGCCCAAACGGCATAACCAAATACTCATAGAGTCCAAAACAGGTCTTAAACGCCGTCTTCCACTCATCGCCCGCCCTGATACGGACCAGGTGGTAGGCGCCTCTCAGGTCCAGTCGGGTGTAAATAACTGCCCGCCGAACCTGATCCAACAGAACAGGGATGAGTGGAAGCGGGTAACGATTATGGATGGTAACTTTGTTAAGCTGCCTATAATCAATGCAAGCCCGCAATTCTCCATTCGCTTTCGAAATGAAAAAAAGCGGCGATGCAGCAGGAGAACGCGAGGGACGTATGAACCTTATTGAACAGAAATGCTCTAGGTATGACTTCAAATGTGCCGTTTCCGAAACCGACAAGGCATACACCCTACAAGAAGGCACCACTGCCCCCTCCACCAAATCAATCTGGCAGTCATATTCCCTATGCGGGGGAAGGCCTTCTGCCATGACCTCACTGAACACATCCAGATGTCCAGCGTATGCCGAAGGCAATTCAACCATTTTTTCCGCTGCAGTGGCAGTGGTAAAAACCTGGGCCAGAGAGAAAACGTGCGAAACAGAAGACTGCAGACAATGACCCATACACCACTCAGGCTCGAATGCAACAGATTTGTTCTTCCAGTCCATAGAAGGGTTGTGTTGACACAACCACTGCATGCCCAAAATCAATTCATATTGAGGAGCAGCAATAATGTTCAACACAATCCTTTCCCTATGATCAGTGGTCCCCCCAGGCAATACGAGATCCAGTTCCTCAGTATGAGCTACAATAGGTCCAGATTTCAGCGGCGTGCCATCCACTGCCAATACTGCCTCAGGTACCAGAGTGGGCACTCTCACCAACCCTAGTCTGTCCACTAAACCCTGATCTATAAAATTCCCTGTGCCACCGGAATCGATCATTGTCGACACAGGGAAAGAACTCTGTGTGGTGCACAACCACATGGACAACACTATGTGTGTTTCCGTCTTTTTACAGGTAGACACCTCCAAGGAAGGGATTTTCCACTCATGAGAGGACGGAAGAACTGTCAGTTTATCTGTACTGTCTTGCTGACATACAGGGACGTCAGTGGCCTTCATTACTGCTACTCTTTTACCAGGAACAAAAGGAGTACTCTTCTTAGGCCTCATGGTGCAGTCCCTAACATAATGCCCATTTTTGCCGCAATACATACAAAGGCCCTGAGCCCTTCTGCTCTCTCTTTCGGCCTTTGTTAAGGGAGGTCTAACGGCCCCTATCTTTATAGGCTCAGGACCCACATCTTTCTGTCCTGCGTGTCCTGCCGTATCCAAACCTCCTCCCGCTCTATCACCCTTCGTACGCTCCCCTCCTTTTTCTGACATGCGATGATCTAATCTCAGAGCGAGATTTATCAAGGCTGTACAAGTGGTGGGCTGTGGATCTATCTGCACCAAAACATCCTTGATATCATCGTTTAATCCCTGATAATACAAGGCCATGCTCTTTTCTTTGGGCCACGATGTTTCAGCCACCAACCGGTTATTTGCCGTCATATCAGAAACAAGTTTTTTCTTGCCCTGTCGCAACCCCAACAGCTCCCTATCTGCACTCAGCGTGGTAGCGCCTGTCAAAAACTCTTTAGAATTCTTTGCGAAAGTCATCCCAGTCTGTCAGTAAAGGATCGTCGTTACGCACCAAGGGCACCGCCCAACTAGCCGCATCCAAAGTCAGGTAGGATATTGCAAAGGCCACTCTGGATATATTAGTAGGAAAAGAGGCTGGCCGGCATTAGAAGTGCAACGCTATCTGTGTTAAGAATGTCTGAATCTTACTAGGATCACCAGCATAACGCTCTAGACTGGCTAGCGGTACAGGAGGGGACACAGTGACCTGTATAGGGGAACCACTGGCTGTTGCATCAAAAGGATTTCTCCCTTGCCTATCCATGCGTTCTTTCAGCGCTGCCGTTTCCGCCCTCGACGCTTCTAGCTCTTGTTGCACTAAGCCTAAGGCGTGAAGTACATCATCCATGGTAGCCATCTCTTAATCACCCCTGACCGGGAGGAAGTAATACTTGGGTACGTGATTCTGTCACGACCACGCTTCCTCAGGATCAGGTGATGCTTAAAAGGGGTCCACCTCCAGATTGCCCTATACTCTGACTGTAATAATTACACAGACCATAAAGGAAATCAGACGAGGGAAAAGGTAAGGAAGGGACTGGAACGGGAAGGGAGGCTGAAACGAGAAAAGAAGAACACACATAAAGGTAAATACAAGAATTAACTGGCTACGCTCATTCAATTCTCGCTAGAACACCACCTACCACTTTTATCTAACTATGGATTGCTCTCCTCCTCTTTCGTGGCAGGTATCAGATAAACGTCTCTATACCCTAGCAACCAATTCTGAAATACATAAACCAAAGAAATGATAAACCATAAAGATCTCACAACATGTCCCAACATTCACCTCTGGATAGAACCATTCATACCTTCCAACCTTCCCCAAAGTTCAAAAATGGAACAAAAAATAGTTCTGATATTAATCCAATGCTGACCAACAGTCTTGCCCAACTAATCCAATTCGAAATGAGGAACAAATAAGTCTTTATCCTCTGACAGTCAATTCATTTCCCTCATTATAGTTCCAATTACTACAAAAGCCAAGTTCTGTGTTGTGAGATATCTTAATCCTGATTTAGGCAACTTAAGTCTTAAACACATCTCATCCATTAGCGCTTGTACTCATGAAGTGATGTATTTCCGTCAAAACAGACCACAAGGTTAACAAACCCCTGGGACTCCGTTTTCGTCCAGTAAACAAAAAGTCTCAGCCGAAAACCTTCCGCTCTTATTTCTTTTGTCCGAAGGAAAGAAACAATTCCAAAATGTGCATTCGGCAGCCGCCTGAACGCAAGTCTCTTTCACAAGGAAATCCAAACGCTCTCTCTCGTGTCAACAGAAAAACACGGGCAAGATTTTTCCTACGCTCGGCAGCCGCCTGACGCCAGGAAACAAATCAAAATGTCACAGCTCCTTTATGTTACAGCCAGGACACAACGCTTCCTCTGGAAACTCGGGGGTTCAGCAGCCGCTGAATGAAAACATCAGAAAACTCGAACAAGGATCGGAACCAGTTTCACGTTCGGGTATCAAAATCACGTACAACGTGCAACCTGGAAATGGCCACCTAAGTAACTGTCCAAACTCCTCCCAATCGCTATGCAGTATGGAGTATGTGGTCCTCTACGTGTTTTGGCAATGTTTCCTGCTTCAGAACGTGTAAATCATGTAGGCGCTTTACGTGCAGCCAGGCAGTTCATGACACACACCACTCAGGGACCACGACGAGAGGAGTGGCAATCTTGTCACATAAAAATGTCAGTGAAGTGAACTGTAAACTGTTGGACAAACTGGGTATATGGGCATTTGTGGGTTGTCAGATGGCTGGGATAGGCTACACAATTTGCTCTATCTATTACTCTAATCTAGATGACTGAACAATTCTGAAATGCTTCTATGTTGAGCTCACCTCATGGTCTACGCCGCTCATATTATATGGAGGTTTGAATATCCATTTAGATTGCACCCAGGGTTCAACAACACTTGGGAGCTATGAGGGCAAGAAACCTAGGGTATTTAGGGCAAGGTAGCAGCTTATGAGGAACCCTGGTTTGTTGGGTGTGTGGGATAAGCTGAAGACACCAAAGGCAGGCTACACATATTTCTCACATCCTCTTAAAATGCAGACCTAAAGTCTTGCAACTGAGAGAGGAGATGCAGGAGTGATAAACTTTACTCCCTTGGAGAAGAGAATTCAAAACTTAAGCATTAAGGTTTTTTTATCTATTAAGGGCATTCAGGGTGTACTGAAGCAAAAGAAAATGTGGATCTATGTGAGTGTCTGACATATTGGTACTATGCCCGTACTTGTGCCAACACTCTAAATAAATATTACCTATGCATCATGGAACATTAATATCATTTGACACATACCTTATGATGGATTAGTAATGCATGGTTCCCTAGTGCTAGATGTGTAGTTGCTTCTAGCAGGTATATCAAAAATATGATACCCACATGAGAGAAAAATGTTATATCACAGTGTGATGTTGGGGAGGCACCATATGCATATGCAATGCTCTGTTTAGGTATAGGGGATGGGAGCATATGCCAACAGTGTACTGCTCTGGAAGATATCATCTATGACAAATAGAGGAGGAAGGGACTGTAGGTGAGAATCCATTGAAGTGTGGGACATTGTATCTCAAGGTAGCAACAAAATAAACTTTGCTCCGACGTAGCAGATAATGTCATAGTCATTGCATGTCCTAAGTTTCTAGTGACTTGTCATTAAATCATCACTACCACTCAGCTCTGTATCACCTGCCACACTACGTGCAGCTCCCGGCAACTACCACCAAACCACTGCCTTCCTTCCTGCATGGAAGCACTGCACCAACATACATCAGATTAACAGTAGTTGAAAACTCTTGTCATGGGATTGACCCCCACATCAGTGTCCTAAAATACATCTACTACTACCGGGACTCAAAAATGCTGTCATTGTCACCATCACGTTGCCTTCTGTCATTCTAAAACCTGCAGCTGATGTCATTGTGGAGTATGGCCAGGAGACTATGTGCCAAGTGAATGGGGGCCCCTCATTCAGAGGACTAAGAGGGAGGTTAAACGGGCCAACACAGCAATCTTCAACTTTGCCGCCAAAATGGGTAAGTGCCATATGGCGGCAATGTTGAAGTTATACCAGGCGAAAAGTGTTGTTATTGCGAGCTAGGGGAGTGGACTATGTGGGTATGCTACAACTGATGCTATACAGGTGGTGGAGAACAACTTTCTAAAACGCCTCCTTGGAGTGCCAAGGGCGGGTACTTCTAATTTGGTGGTCCATGAAGAAGTGTGGATGCCTTATATTAGTGACAACCTGGCTATGCACCGCTTGTTGCTCTGGCTCAATTGTTGGCTGAATGATGAGTAAGCTCTTAACCATTAGATTCTAAGGGATATTTTAAGTCTGGATTTCATGCTACATATCCCGTGGTTAAAATATATGAAGAGCTGTTTTGAAGAGCTAGGGCAGCCTGATTTATTTTTAAAACCTGATCTCATTACCTTGTAGGATGTGGGCTATGTCAAGAAGACTTTCATGACAATTAAAAAGCTTGAGAGAGATCATATTGCACTGGGAAAACACAGTGTTCGCAAATATGTGATGCTCAAAAACACTCCCTCCATGGAACTGTATCTTCTGTGGCCTCTATCAACTCATAAGCGGTTTTTATTGATCAGGTTTCGTTGGATTATTTTTATTTGCTTTTACGGGTTCTAAAAGGGAGCTGCAGGGGACAGGTGCCTCCACATCCTGCCATCCACAGGATTTGCTGCACTTTGTGTTTTTTTGTACCTTTTACACTGTTCCTCGTAGATATTTTTTAATTCCTCTTTTAAAGAAGCTGAACTTTATTCAGGTCGTACCTACAATTGCTGAAACCAGACTGTATTCCATTTGTAGTAGGTTTTTTAAAGTCTGCTTTGCGATCTAGAATATGTATGGAGAATTGATAGTCACTTTATGCTTTATCACTTTTTACCTTCTGTGTCTGTATCTTGTACTATGTTTGAGTGGCCCTGTTTATCCTCCACAGTCATGTGCCAGATGCATATATTTTAACCCTATGGTATTGTAATCGGATTTATTATTACTTTTAAAGATATGAACTGTATTTTATAAATTGTTTTATGGTGTTGTGTAACTTTTATGGTTTTATTCATAAAGCCGAATAAGTATTTAGAAATGAAAATGAAATGAATGGGTAGCCAATGAGGTCTCAGGCCCACATATCAGGATTAGCCTGTGCAGTTTGGGTAAATACTGTTCATGCAGTATCTTTTTAAATAAGTGCAAATTGGAATGCTTGTGTGAGGTGACAATTAGAAATGAGCTAGCTAGGGGTATAGATGGCGTGCTTATAAGTTTATTTCCTTGCTTTTGTTGGGGTGCAGGTCGTGGTAGAATGGTGCTTTCTTGAAACACGTTTGGGGCTGCGGTGGGAGGTTGATTGAGTCTGCCCAGGGCATAGATTCTGTAGTTATTAGATTTGTTTCTTGGGTTGTTGGAGGTGATTTTTAAAAGAAAAGCTATTGGGGCTTTTCACAAAGGTAACTTACACTTCTGAGTAATTTTCACATATAATTTACTCTTACACTTTTACTGTACTACTTTATCTCAAAAGTGAAGACCTACATGTCTTCACCTCCTGAAAAACAGGGTGGAGCCAAACATTTAAGTGTAATTTACTACTGCAAAAAAAGAAACAGTAGTAAGTCCAGCCCTGAACACATGGCCAATCTCTTGTACTGAAACACCATCTCATGGAAAATAATGGAGATAGTGACTTAAAATAAAACCCCACAGAAAATAATGTAAATTTAATTAAATACTATAAAATAGTTAAACACGTAAATACATATAATTTAATATTGAATCAAATATATTTATAAAATATCTTACCCCAGCTCTGACCTTGGAATAATTTACTACTGTTTGGACCTCCCTTTCTGGTTGCGGGAACTTTAGAAGTGCAGTTTGTGACTAGCAATCAGCATACTCTTTTGCAGGCGGATACATATCCCTTTCTATAGCCCTCTCTACCCTCACTAAATCACTT
Organism: Lissotriton vulgaris; assembly: GCF_964263255.1. NCBI lineage: Eukaryota > Metazoa > Chordata > Amphibia > Caudata > Salamandridae > Lissotriton > Lissotriton vulgaris. The sequence goes on from NC_141689.1 coordinate 483,683,268, forward strand.
CCTGCTGTCCCTAAACCCTTCCCCTTTAGTAGTAAGTATGACTCATTCTCTAGCCACTCCCTGCCCTTCCCCTATTTACTACTAAGGGCCCAATTCCGATCTGGGTCGGAAAGCTCTCCGACCGAGCCGGACCCGGAGTGTTTTCCGACCGAGCCAGACTCCTGCAGCCCGACTTGGTTCCGTAGGACTCCCATAGAAGTCAATGGGAGCTGGTCGTACGTCGCATACATGGGCCCCCATTGACTGAATGGGTACGGCTCGCTCAAAGGTGCCCCTTACAGTGGATACCTGTCGGTACCATCCGCACCGTACATGTCTTTTTTGGGGAGACCCTTGAGTCTCCCCCTGTGTCAGAGTCATAAGGCTGCGGGTGACAGGGGGTCTGACGCGGACCTCCAAAGGCAACATCCCAGACGTTTTGCGAGCCGGAAACTGTCTGGATATATGTTGTCCTCACCTAGGAGCGATATTTTGTAGTGTAGTGTTTTTTAATGTAATTGTAGCTGTTGTATGCACCAATTTGTGAACATTTGAATTGGAAATGTTATTTCCAGGCACATTCTTGTCATTTGACATGATAAACCACCATTCTTCAGCAAATTAAACATTTCCATGGTATTTCCACTCATCAGGCAGCTTCCTCAGCAACTTGAAATTAGACTTTTAAATCGAATTCAGTATTACTTGTAAATGGGCTGAGAGGTATCACCACACAAAATCATGCAGTAGTGCTGTTCCACGCAGTTTGTAATAAGCATCTTACGGCCCGATGTAGGTGGCCCAAATACCGTTCGGAAAGGGTGAAATTCGGTAAATTTCAACGTTACCGACCCGTATTTAGGCATTCGTGATGTAGGGAAGGATTTGGTATTAAGGAATCAGTAAATATCGATTCCTTAATTCCGATTCCTAATTAGCCTTCCATTTAAGGTATCGGTAATACCGATTCCTTAAATGCAATGTAGGAAGCACTTTTAAGAGTGCTTTTGGGCCTTAGGAATTCGTTAATTACCACCAACTTCAAGTTGGTGGTAATTACCGAATTCCTTTAAAAAAGCAAAATTTTGCTTTTTTTAAAGTGCCATGTGGCACACATCCATGCCCTTAGGGCATGCATGTGTGCCACATTTGCACACATGCACATTTCAGGGGTGCAACAGGGTGTCCTTTGGACACCCTGGAACCCTTGAAATACCTCCCGGAATTACTGACTTGGTAATACCGAATCGGTAATACCGAATGTCTTCACATTCATTCCTATGGGCCTCCAAGCCCATAGGAATGAATGGGTAGGTAGGTATTTTTTACCGAATATTTACCTACATCACAAATACCAAATTCTTAATACCGAATCAATAAAATTCGGTATTAGGAATTCGGTATTTGGCAATTACCTACATATGGCCCATAGTCTCTCTGTCTTGTGCCTCATACTTCTCATAATACATATCCTTGTACCACAACCTCCTCATGCAGAATGTCCATATGTTTTAAAATGATTTATTCTCCTTGCAGTACATATTATATATTCATTCCAGGGCATGACATATACATTTTAGCACATGTAAAATAAATTTCACTTGTCACATTCATTTCAAAGCATGTTATTATCATTTCGGTGCATGCCATATTCATTTAAACATTAGTCATATTTATTTCATCGTGTGCCTTATTCTTTTCATTTCATGCCACATTTCACAGAGTTTCATATTATCTTCAAAGAATACCTTATTAATTCAAATGTGCATCATATTCATCTTGACATGGGCCATTTTCATTTCAACTAGTGACATATTCAATTAAACATGTGTCATATTCATTTCAACCCTTGTCATATTAATTTCAATGCATGTTAAATTCACTTCAAATCAAAATGTGTCATATTCTTTTTGATGCATTCCATATTTGTTTCAGAAAATATATTTATTTCGGTATAAGTCATATTAATGTTTTTGGCATTCCAAATTCTTTCCAACAGAGGTTGTATTACTTTAAGTGCATGCCATATTTATTTCGCCATGCCATAACAGCATAAGCCATATTTATTTTAATGCCTGTTATATTCCTGCACAGAGGAGTCATACTCATTTCAACATATATATCATAATCAATTTGAAGTATGTCATATTTATTTCACCATCAATACCATTCATTTCATACATGTCATTTTCATTTAAGCATAGATCATACTGCTATATTATTAATGGTCATATTTATTTTAAAGTATTTGATACAATTGCAATGTTTCAAATATTCATTTTGAACACATGGCATAGTAATTTCAATGTGTACTATTTTCCTCTTACTGCATTCCATTCTGATTTCAGTGCATGCCAAAGTTTAGCATAAGTCTCAATCATTTGAACCTTTGTCATACTCATTACAGCAATTTTCATATTTGTTTGAACATGTACTTTTTTTCAATGTGGCTATTGTACATTTCAACATAGCTCATATTAAAGTTCACACATATTACAGGCGTTTTCAAGTGGTATACTCATTTCAATGTGAGTCATACTCATTTCAATGTTGCCTATATCCATTTAAACACCAGCCATTCACTACAATATGTTAGTGTTTATTTCAAGGTGTAACATGTTCTTCTCAACTGCATTATATTCACAAAATCCAAAAATATTTTTTAATATGTGTGCATTCATTTCACTGAATGTTATATTCATTCAAGCACATCATATTTATTTCAAAATGTGTCATATTTTACTTACCAAAAGTCAATCACTTAAGCGAATATTGTATTATTTTTACTGCAAGTCAATTCAATTCAATTCAAAGAAACTTTATTCAATACATTTAAAAATACAGATCAGAAAAGTACAAAGCACTAAAAACAAATAATCGAAAGTTTGCTTCACAATTTCTAATTTAATTCTTAGCGCAAAACGTTAAAAAGACGATTAAGTCTAATAGTTCATTTCATAAAAATGAATTACAAATATCTGTATTACGATTGGATTAAAAAAACAAGATAACCAATTCATCAATATTCACAAGGCATATACAAAACAGCGTTCCTTTCCTTAGGCATGCCAATAAGAAAGTAGCTACAGAAAAGCATACAAATGGATCTGAGAGTTTCTTTAAATGGTGGGCGACATTGGTTAAAATTCCTTTTCTTTAAAATTGGACATAAAAATCTGGTACGTTCATTTTTATAAAACCCACAGAAAAAAAGTATATGAAGGTCCGACTGCTCTGAACCACGGTCACAGGGGCAAGGTACCAAGTCCGCATGAGAGGGATTAGGTTCAACCGGAATCTAAGCAAAATAAATCTGTACTGCAAGTTTCTTATATGGTCTATATATGAGAAAGCCCCAGGTGATATTCCAGGAGAGGTATAATACAACATCCCAGTGACCTTAGAATAATTTACACTTTGGAGCTCATATATCAATTTTTCTGAGAGTATAAACCTCAATTTTCCCTTTGTTATTGTACAAGTTCGGGTTAACAAAAGGTTTTCAAGTCCTGATGTAATGATCTCACATAACAGAGCCAGGGAATTCTACAAGTATGATCAAGGTTTAAACAATTTTTAATTATGACTTGAGTCAGGTTCACTGTGTCCATGCACCAGATCGAGTGCCACAGGAGTACCGGGCGATCTTAATGTTATCGGTCAGGTACAGGATTTCTAATTCATGATGGTAGTTATAATTTGAACATGAAATATTGATGGCATACAGCTTCTTATAACATCTGTCCTTCAAGATTTAGAGTTGGATTGTCTAAGTCGTTCCCCATACCCCAGCTCCACAAGTTGCTGCTGTTACTATCTTCGTTTGGTATATTTCCCTTATTGTCAATAGCGGTTTAGAACCTAATCTCTTTCCAAAGGTTTGGATTGCTGCCACACCCCGCTCCATTACTATCGCCCTGTTATTCACCATAGGTACCCATGACTGTTTTTTGTCGACATGAACCCCTAAATATGGGAACAAATCAACAATCTCCAGTTTCCTTGGGACTATTGTAAGGTTCAAGGATCTTTTGAGGATGGAGTCCCTGTAACAATGACTGCAAAGTCATATTTATTTCTAGATATACCACTTGAAACATTAGTACATTTCGAAAGTCGTACATTTAAACCAGTATTTGCACTGGTGACACAGGAAAGTGAGACAGTGCTGCAGGAAGCCGAAAGACGGCAGAGCAGCGGAGTCACAGAGTCGTGGGAGGGTTGGGAGTGCCGAAGGTTTCGGAGGACTGCTTTTCCAAAGGAGGAGCTCACAGAGGGGCCCATAAGACTCGAGGGAATTTTGGAGGTGCTGCGGAGGGAAGTGGAGCAGTGGAGGAATAGAGCTGTGAGAGGCTGTGTCTGTTGCTCCTGCCACCACTCTCCCCACTCCCCTCCTCTCCTGCCTCTGCTCTCATCCGTCATGTCCCTCTGCTGTTTGAGGCAGCTGGTAGCACTCCACCAACACTCCCCCTGAGGGAGTAACACTCCGAGGAGGAAAAGAAGAGAAGAGGAGTGATGCACAGACTCCAGAAAGCTCCCATGTGTTAGTGTGGAAGTAAGGCCAGGCCTGCAGCCGACGTTAGGCAGTGCAGCTGGTCCCGAGGAAAAAGCCTCCTGCCTAAACCAGTGACTATCCGCCGCAGGCTTAACATTCAGCGTACCTCAATTTAAATCACCTAGGAAAAGCACGAAACAAACAGGTCGGGTCTAATATTACAAATTTCAACATCTGAAAGTTGACCTCCCCTCAGCTAAACAGAAAACACAGGTATTAGAAGGCCAGTCACCACAGAGTTTGGGCCTGAGACACCGTTATAGAAGTGGTCCAGCTAGGTCTGGGTGCAGCTTCGAAGAGCATCTCCGGGGGGGCCTGCTCACGCCTACAGCCTTTAGCCAGCTATGCCAGCAAATCCCTTGGTTCAGAGGGCTAGCCTCCCAGTTTAAAATTCTACTTTACCAACCTGGCAAGTTAAAAGGCTTAAAACAACAGTACAGCATCGGCAACAACCCTCGCTGAAGCACCATCCTTCCTTTAAGGCTTCGTAACCAAGCGTGGGAAGGTAAATAAGTGCAAAAGCGCTGCTAATCCCAGGAATAAAATCTGTGCTGGAAGTCAATAAGTGCTCCTGACTTCGTATTAAGGACTCGGATATTTTTTACTGAAATATTTCGTAACAAACAAAGAGGTCGGGGACAATGAGAGGAACCCCCCCCATCTTCCGCAGCTCAAAAAGAAGCACCAAAGCTCTTCAATCCACCCTCAGACTCTCATCCTGGCAGATAATCCACACACAGCAATTTTACATATACCACTAAATTAAAAAAAACATTGAAAACACCAATATAGTGCAATGGCCTAAACTCCAGGAAAAATGATCCATCAAAATATACCTTCATTAAATATGAAATCGCTATACTTTACCCATCATCTGAAGAGATCAGGGGGATACTCCAGACTCTTCAATCTCTGATGATCCTACAACTAAAACAAACACAAAGAGATGATGGACGGAGCACTGAAACTTATCAGACACTCACCCGAGTCACAGATATGGGTTGAATCCATCATCATATTTTAGCTCACTTCGCCACCTCAGTTCAGACCCAGCTATATGCAAATCAGTCTTGACCCTGTGCCTCATGGGAACAGTCCAGCCTGAACTGCTAAGCCAGATCTTCCCTGAAAAGGGAAACAAGTGTCCTGGGACCGGTTTCTGGGTAACACCCTTCATCAGCCAGGCTAGCTTGAAACCAGTGGCAAAGTGAGCAAGGGACCCACATCTGGGCATACCCTGCCAACTTAGGGAGAACAGATCTGGGTTGAACCCATCATCCTACATCTAGGCACTCCAGAAAAACCTCCAAATCAACCTATTCACACTTCACCTCAACCAACGCTACAAAATCAGTTGGCTCACACTACAAATAGCTTAAATGCAACATGTTCAAAACCTTCTTTTCATCCTCTTCAGGCATCTTCAAGTAAACCTACAGAGTTCCAGCCACCCAGATTCATATTTTTCAACCCGCTCAGGCATTACAGACCCCTTTAAATTCAGGTACCAACTCAACGCAACCAAAAACAAAGAGGTCTCCAGAAGATGCATTTAAATGACCAAATCTGAGTCTGTTACATCTGAGGGCGTCCATCCACCTGATTCTTTACGCACACAATCGCAAAGGGCCTGTCCTCAACAATTTGCAGTATCCATCCCTAATTCAACACAGTCTGTTTTAAAGCCATCAACTTTACCTGAGAACGTTTCTATATCTGCTTCTCTAGCCTCTCTTTCCCATGAAATATCATTTATTAGCAGCTTACGTGTTGAATCGCCAACTCAAAATGGCAGTTTAGACTTACCTTTTGATGTAAGAACTTGGCAAAAACTGTTAAGTACCTTAGAAGCCACAGTCAGAGCACTGGACTTTCAATCAAATAAATCTGATATTCAAATCTCCCTGTTAGAGGCACTAGCTCAACATACATCATCTATTGTCTCACGTTTTGAGCATCTGAACATGATCATTAGCAGCTTGATATCCAACCCTCAAAAGCGGAGTAATCCGACACCACCAAACTCTACCACACAAAAACACTGTGTCTGTGCAATCTTGCTAGATAAACTGGTTTACTTGCCAGTGATAGTAAGCGACCTACTCCAGGAAGTCAAACTGATTGACAACTACAAACATGCCTTGCGCCATCGAGGCAAACACCAACACCCACGCTGCATCTTAGATCAAGAAGGCCCGTGAACAACACGAAAGGCATAGAAGTAGAAATTCACCATGTACCCCAAAGCCCAATCCTCCAAACAATTGATGAGACATTGAATCTTCACACGAGACATTGAACTAGAAATTCATCCTGGAAAAATATTCACTCTGAAAAAATACACTCCACACTCAGATTCTCCTACGAGTCCACACAACCGATGCCTGGGAATCATTCTTGCACCAACTTCTCTTAACTCTTATTTATAGTCAGAGGCCCAGACTGGGCTCCTGGTACTGCAAGATCTATTGCAACAAAGCCATGGTTCACGAAAGATCTTGAAACCTAGAAGAGTATTTTATAAAAGAAGATCAGGCATATAAAAACTGGATCAAATATTGTCCCTCCTGTTTAATTTAACACCATTAACACCTTGCGTGGAACATATCAACTAACCATTTGGCACGCAAAAAAAGAGTCATGAAGCAGCAATACAACTAGAGTTATTTCTGGCTTGTTGAACAAAAAACTCTAAAGCTTTATGGATCATTATAAATTGACTAAACAATGAAAAGGCTTCTTCTTGAAAAAACGGAAACACTGTTACTGCAAACTGCTGGTCTCAATATATTGACATGCTGTACCAATCAAATTCTAATTACCTAAATTGTCAAGTTCCACACTCTACAATGGCCCAAATTTCCAGAACCAAATAAGACATTAATGATCAAACACACCTTCTAGCAAGAACCATCACGGCTTAAAGGATTGCTGTTTTAATTTTAAAAAGTAGAGCAGACTGCACCCTGGTCCAAATGGGATACTGGCCTCGATTTATAAACACAATATCAAATTTTGGTCACAATAAATAGAAAGGCTTTTTAGAACCTGCCTTACCCCAAATACCGCCCCGCCTTCATGGCAAGGTTCAGTCTTGCAACCCATTTATGAAAAAGGCTCAGTGGTGAACCGAGAAACTTACCGCCTCAGCACCCTTTTAGTTGTTGAGGCTAAATACTTTGCTCCCTCACTACTGGAGGACCTAAAAGGATGGGCAAGCTCAATTCATTTGCTCTGACTAAATCAAACAGGTTTTAGGCCCTTGCTGGGCACGGCTGACAATCTAGTGGCAATCACAATGCTAGTCTCAAAACAGATACAGAAAATCAACTCCTTTACAGCTGTTTCGTAGAGTTCAGCAAAGCTATGATCACGTTGGACGTGAACTTCTCTGGCAAAAATTAAAACACTGGGGTATCCCAGAGTCTTTACTACAAGGCATTCAATTGCTCTATTCTGAAACATGGGCTGGAGTCAAATTAGATAATAACTCAACAGGCTCTAACAAGATCAGGATAGAACAAGGAGTCAAACAAGGATGCGTTTTGGCACCAGCCCTTTTTAGCCTATTTTTGAGCTAATTAGTCCCTGCTCTTGGCGTGATCGTCAGTAATCCACCAAAGCTGGGGCATCAACACATTACTTCCCTACTTTACCTGGATGACGTTGTTCTTCTGAGCCAAACAGCGAGGGGGCTGCAAAGGCTGCTCAATGCTTTATCTGCACACAGCACTACCAACGGCTTGACAGTGAATCTCCAGAAGACCAATGTTGTGATATTTGGACGGAAAAGGAAAAAACCTGGAACATGCTATCTTAACAACCACAGACTGTCCAGAGTTCCCCGCTACAAGTACCTTGGATGTTGGCTCGAGAACAAAGGAGGGCATTTAACTAATGAGAACACACTTAAACCAAAGGTCGCAGCGCTCTATTTGGCTTTTCAAACCATCCATAATCATACGAAGGCTTCCCCTCTAGAGCCATTGGTGAAGATAGTAAAAACCAAACTAATCCCCACATTGGCTTATGGCTCGGAAGCCTTCCCTGGCAAGCTGGCCTCCTTTATGAACAAATCCCAGAGCCAAGTCTTTAGGACAGAGTTTAAACTTCCAAATTATCCTGCAGCTGCTCAGATTTCAGGTTACATGATCAAGTCCTGGCACAAAAGGCCTTTATTCTTAATATTTACATGCTGCGTGTGCTGCTAAAGAAGGAATTTAAAAAAATCGAATCTGGCAAGAGATATCTGAAACAATGTTTCCAGTCTATCAAAACCCTTGGCCCATTGCCTTGCACGAAGCACTAAAACTGAAAACAGCTAATGCACTTTGGATCCAAAATCTTTCACACCATAATTTGAAGGTATTACTGGCTGAGCAGGAGGTGTAAAATACATTTCATTACAAATGCAGGATACTACACTTCGTTTCTGCAAGACCGCCAGTCCCAGATGGCTAGAAAGCATGCCTGTCTCATACAGAGAATATATAACAAAAACAAGATGCAAAAATATCTCACTGACACTTGCATTTTAAAATCAAGTATTGCCACATCAGGATGGGAATGTACTCATCCCTGGACCAATTACTGTCTTGGTCACAGCGCCAGCATCAAATGAGTGTCGGCTATGTGGTCAATTACGAGAAAATTTGACTCATCTACTGTGCATCTGCCCAGGGACCCGTACAATTCAGACAACCGTAGATTTTTTGCTAAACGACCCTCATCCTCAAGCCATCTGCGGCCTGGTTACATTTCTGAGTAAAGCCGACAAAATGCTAAGAGCCGTCGCTCCACCGGTCTTTTCTGGAACTTAAAATTCCATTTATTAGATCTCTCTGCATTATAACGTATAAATGCACAAAGCACTGCCTTACAAGTAGCAACGACGAGCGCCCACTTAAAGTGCAATTCATCATCTGAAGGCTCTAAATCTGTCCTCAGGGCTCCACGCTAGAAACATAGGAAAGACCATGGTACAATTGTCCTCAGCTGTCAACGCACCGGTACTTTAACTTTCTCAATAATGGAAGAAATGGCTGATTGAGCTCCAAATACACAACATTACCACCAGCTCAATTTATTACAGTGTGTAAAAGTGTTTGGGGTAACATATTGGTCGAAGTCTGTCCGAACTATTTTTAAGAACGATGAATTTGTTATTATAGTGGTTTTATAATTATGCCTCGGCATCGTTTATTATTTTGTTTATCTATTAATTACTCTTTGCAAGATGCATTAGAAACGTGTATTTTATCATTCAGCCGAATATTTTATAATTACCTGGTAACTAAACCTAAGTTGGTCGTCCCCTTTCCAAGTTTTAAATGTTTTATACATTTTTGTAACGGTTCTCATTACAAACATGCAATGACTTTTATTAGCTGAGCATGAGTAAAATAAACTGCTTCAGTGCGTACTATATTCCTTTCAAGGAGGGCCATATTCAGTTCAGTGTGGTTGACAAATATTTTAGTGTATGTTTTATTCGATTTGTAATATGTCTTATTCATATCATTCTCTAAGTAATGTATTCATTCTGCTGGGTATTGTATTTATTGTGCTAAAATGAGTATTGATTCTGCAGTGAATCCTAATTTTTTTAATATGTCATAATAATTCTGGTGTGTGTTATATTGATTTTACTGTGTGCTATGTATTTCAGGAGGTGTACAATTGTAGAGCTGTAATTTGACATGAACGGCTTCCTAAACATATCTCCTATACGGAGTTGTCGCTTGGAAAATTTTACAAAAAAGCTGAATTCGGTGTTCAGTATGTATCAGCACTTTCTTCCTGATAAATTCAAACATGTTTCACCTCTTGTAATTTACCTGGGTTAAAGTGTAGAGGGTGCAGTAATAACAGCACATCATTCATCTATGACCTGCACAATTGTTTAGAACTTGTTGAAAATTACCATATATTGTATTCTTGGTCGAATTTTAGGAAGTGCATGGCTGAAAGCCGACAACCTGATATGATCTTGTAAGCTTGAAATTCATTACATTGCTAATGCCACACAAGGGTCTATTTGCTTTATTTGCTATTTTTAAGAGCTGAGCAAATGATGGGACTGCATTAGGAGACTTTGTAAGAGCTCTTATGCAGTTCCTATGGCATTAGCAGGTCAGTGAGTGCTCACATTTTAGACCATTGTGCTATCTCAGTAGTTGTTTGTGCATTAATATAGATGCTGGGCAGTTGCATACTGTCATATCTCCTGTAGCCGAGTTCCTCATGTTTCCAGTTGTTTAATGGAAAAGTAATCTTTAAAGATCTACTGGTTTGGCTTTTTTTAAAATTAGTGCGAGGTGCATTTCTTTCCTACATTAGCAAACATGTTATTTGACATTTATTTTTGATAATGGATCTGCGTACGTGCTGCATTATTGCATGTATGTATCAATGCATGTAATGTTAAAGTATAACCTGACAATGCAAGGGAAAATGAATGAACATATTGTTAATATTACTTTGGTATATACGAACTCTATGATTTTTTCAGAGGAAAGATTTTATATTATCAATCACTTGAAAAAAATACACTTTCTTTTGTGGTCTAGTGCTTGCAAGGACTTGCTTGCCATTCAGGAATGATTGTATTGCACAGTAAAAAATAACACTAAGTTGAACTGAACTGCATAATTAGCAAGAATTTGGCAGCAATGTATCCAGGTGTTGCTTTTCATGTTAATTTAATGGCTTCTTTTCTTCGACCGCTGCGGATAACTCTTTGGCATGCTATGAAATATAAACACACTATTTGAAAAGTTCACCCAACAATACTTTTCAAATTGTATGTTTAGCTTGTTTCAGTTTTGCCCACTTTTCTTCACTGACATTATTCCGATTTGAAATCGGTGACTTGCATCAGGCTCTTAAGGATCATCACAGTCCAGTTCATACCTTCTTTCTTTTCACCGCGGCTAGATACAGTGACTAGCACCTAATTTACAGGGCACCAAGGACTTCCAATTCTGAGTTATAGTATTATGTAACTGACCTAGAGTACTTGCATGGTGATATACCATTAACACAAAGGGAACCACAATAATTAATAACAGAAGTTCCCAATAGTGAATCTGATTCATAAATATGTTTGGGAAACTAGATTTCACTTAGCTGCATACATCTTTGAAAGGCACGTCATTGAAATTAGGAATGCAAAGTTGTGAATTTCAGATTTATGTGTGCATGCAATGGGACTTTTGAATGAATCTCAAGAAAGACAAATATCCACTCAAAGCGTACAATAATACTTAGAGTAGGTTTACAACTTAAAGTAATTTACCATTGGTTGGGCCTCCTTATTTGGCAGCAGGAGCTTTAGGTGTGCAGTTTGCGAATAGCAATGAGCTTACTCTTTTGTGGGTGAGTGCATGTGCCTTCCTATATCCCCACTACACTCCCTAAATCCCTAAATCCCTCCTTACTCTCCCTTAACCCATCCGATTTAGTAGTAAGTATGACCCTTTTTCCAGTCACTACCCCGGTACTTCCTCTATATACTTCTTGGTAGTAAATGTACGTGTGAAGATCTCCCCATAGAAAAGATGGGAGAGAAGGAGGTGAGGATTTGCACTCATAGGTTTGTGAATAGCATTTTGTAGTAACTTTAGAAGTACTATTATGGTACTACTTAAGTTCTACAAAATGCAGTTTGTGAATAGGTGCCAATATATTCACACATTTCATAAAACAATGTATCACATCTAGCCTATATTACATACCGGGTTTGTGACCTCACCTAGGAGCTGTATTCCATGGAATAGTATTTTTCATGTCAATGTAGCTGTTTATGCAGCAATTGTGAACATTTGGCTTCGAAATTATATTTCTGGGCACATTTTTGTACTTTGTTATGATAAACCTCATCCCCCCGGGTTGTAATTGTTTATTAATGAGAGGGGGTGCACAGAAGCCCCCCTCCCTGAGCCACAACGGGCCCCAAGGACCACAGTCTCCATGGTTGTGTTTTTAGGTCTCGCATGAGCCAGCGCATGCGCTGTCTGGCGAGACATTTAGAAAGCGGGGTTTTGAAAGTGCTACCCCAAGTTTTTCATGGCCTAGCGCTTGCGTTCAAGCATGCGTGTATGCACGCGCACCCGTCTGCTTTCATGGTCCGAGGCGCCATCTGGACCGCGATCAGTTTCACTTTCGCATTCCACTTTCGTGCACACGAGCGCGCACTCCTGTTCCACTTTTGCGCACGCACTCCCGTTTGCGGCCGCACGTCTTCTTTTGTAAGTACAGGAGTTGTCGCAAACAGTTAAAGCTTTCTCTTTTCAGATCAGAATTAGAAAGCCAAATTTGAGGAGGTGGGGGGATGGAAGGTTTGGGTTCGCGTCTTTTCCTTTGCGTCGATATTCAGCTTTACATTAGAGATGCAACATTCAAACTCTAATATCTTTACTTTGCCTCAGTTAGCATAGTTTTAGGGGATGACTTGCAGTGTTTTATTGAATTGAACTGAAATTGCCAAGTTAGAAAATGAAGGATGGATCTTAAGAAAAGAAAAAGCTGACGAAAAAAAAACAGCTCAAGAATGTTAGTTTGGGATAGTTTCTGAATTTATAAATGCAGGTTCCAGAAATGTTTCTGCCACTTTTTTTCAATACTATTTTCTTAGCAAAGTTAATTTCCTTGCATTGCCTAACACTCATTTGCGGGTTCACTTCATGTAAGGTGGTGCAGAAGACCACAACATATTTTTGCGTTGGATTTGGATGAAGCTTGCGATGTAGCTCCCACATGCTGACAGAGGACTGTGGAGCGTGTACTGCAGTTTTCTCACCCAGATCTCTATGTAACTGCACAGCTTCTCAACGCCAAAGAAGCCAAAACGTAGTGGTAGTCTGCAGGAACTGTGCCCGATAGATGTTTGGAGTGGAGGTGCTGTCTTCCAAAGAAAACATGTGCATGGGCCACATCCTGTCTGTTTATTAGGAAATGAAAATTCAGAACTTAGAAGACAGATTTTGTTCATTGTAGGTAGGGTAGTCTGCTGTGAATCTGACTGTACGCACAACATTTTAGCCATGTTCATCTTAGATCCTCAGATCTGTGTTACCACTTGCTAACAATTTTTGCCGTATTTGATCCTCCTGTTCTTTAACCAAAGACATTAATGATTCTTGCTGGGATCCTAACCAGGCCATTGCTTTTCTCTACTGGCATTATGGTACATGGCAAATGCCTTTTTAGGGTTTCACTGTGAAAACATCTGCTCTTGACCACCAGGTACCAACAAGCCAGCCCCAGGGACGAGCAAAGCACAAGCACCAATCAGTTGAAAGAAAGCATTTACCAAACTGCTCTTTTCTTATGATGTCACACCAAGACCTGAAACATTACTGGACATTAAATCCTGTCTTGCATCTTGAGCTTAACAAAAGTTATATACATCCGATGTGCAGAACTCTCACAAAAGAACCCTTCCCTTACTTTATCTCATATTGATGTGTCTGGATATAGTGCAGCGTTTACCACTGGCAACAGCCCTTTGGCACTATTTACAGCTTAAAGCCTGGAGATGAGTTGTACCAAAATGGACCTTGAGCTCCATACCTAGCTGCGTTTTATGACACTAATTTAATTGTGCTAAATAATCCTGAGATGGTTTGTCTCTGTGCCTTGTGGGTTCCTATGCGGTCAAGCATTTTTAATTTGTTCACTATGTGCTTTCTTAACTTTGTGCCATTGTACAGAAAACAAGCATTTTCAGACTCCCTTCCAAATGAGGCCTTTTCTCCTCTCCGCTAATTCCAAAACAAGCATTGGCATAGCCAATTGGTCTTGCCTTTGCGACCTTATAAGTATTTAGTAATGCAGCACAATATCCTTGGTGCAACAACATTCAACCTACGCTACCTCAACCTTGTTGAATACCGACACTCCTAGCAAGCACTCCCCCCATTCGAGACTACCACTCCTACTTCAGATGTTAGGACATAATAAGACACCCCATTACCACATGCTGCCCTCCGACTACACTTTGGATCCAAGTACACTTCCTATACCCTATTTATTATTATTAAGCTTTATTCGATTTTTTAGATATAAAATCATAAAAGCACATTACAAAATATAAACACCATTACATTTCATTTCGTATCACAGTAATTTCATTATGGCATAAGATCTTTAAAAGAGGTCAAGTACTAAAATAAATAATATATCAGGTCAGGTCAGAGTCTGGGTGTTGATACCCCTCACCCCGGAGCTGTTTCAGCCCAACCAACAGTTGCTCTCTTCCTTAATCTTGTATAGGGGTGGAGTAATTCTCTGGGATAGAAGTCAGATAGTCCCCAGGTGTATATAGGTCCATCACCTAACTGTGGTTTCCAAGTCTGTAGGTAAGGGACAACATTGCTATTTTTAAACTTTATCAGCGCCAGATCGCCAGGTCTCTCTTTTCGAAGCGGACCCAACCATCCCACCCTTCTAACACATTGTATTCTGCCATCGATGTCGGGGGGCAGGGGTCTATTCTTTGTTAACCAGTACAGTGCCTTGTTACTTAACTCCTGTTGACTTTCAGATTTTCCATTGGTAAGCTCAGGCACACCCGAAAGGACACACACAAATGGGGCTGCCTCCGGTGGTAGATAAATATGATTTGATTTCCGTGGCATGTTCCTTGTATTCGGAAGTGACCCTTTAGATGGTATAGTTACTTTGATCGGCTTCGTCTCGAAGGAGCTACTATGTGCTGTTATTAAATTGGCCTGCAGTTTCTGGGTCAGTGGGGTTAGCATATCTGGGGCTGCCTGTCGGGATTGATTAATCTTACTTTGGGGAGTTGTTAGAGGCACTACGGAGTCGCATAGGGGCTGTAAATGACTTGGGCCTGCCATACTTTTTAGGATTAGCGAGTTTGTCTTGATCATTTCCTCTATTGCCACGATCCTATCCCCAAAATTGTCCATTCTTTCTATCAGGGGTTGTATCACAGAGTTAATCATAGATTGTAGCTGCGCCAACAAGGTTGGTGAAGGTGGGGATACGGACAGTTTTTGCAGCTTTGCTTGGCTACCTGTATGATTAACCACGTGTTGTTTTCTTATCCCAGAAAGGTCCAAGAGGGGGATATTGGGGTTCATATGACCTATGGCAGGTGGACAGGGGGAAGTACCCAGGAGATTTCTGTGTGTTGGGGATAATGGGGATAATGTCCTGAACTGGGGACTTGTGAAGACTGTAGAGCAGTAGGAAGCCTATAATCTGCGACCCATTTTGCTTCTGCCTTATCTGGCTAAGGTGGCAGAGAAGGTTGTTAACCAACAGCTTATGACTCATGTTGAGAAATCGAGCCTTCTACACCCGTCCCAATCGGGCTTTCGGGTGCTACACTCTACGGAGTCTGCCCTACTCCTGGCCACGGAGACCATTAGACAGGGGGCAGATGTGGGGCACGCTATGGCCCTGATTTTGCTGTACCTGAGCGCTGCCTTTTACACTGTTGCCCATTACACCTTGCTGCAGTGTCTGAATAAGGGCGGTGTCTCAGGCCTGACCCTAAAATGGTTGCAATCCTTTCTGGCAGAACGCAGCTTCCAGGTTAGACAGGGTGTGCACTACTCTAAGGACATCAAATTGGAACAGGGTGTGCCACAGGGTTCGGCCCTGAGTCCTACCCTGTTTAACTTATACGTAACTCCTTTGGCGGAAATAGCAGAAGGTTTTGGAATCAGGGTCGTCTCATATGCCCATGATACCCAGCTGGTGATCTCCCTATCACGGGCACCGGAGGTGGCAGCCTCTAATTTCAGGGCATGCATGCAGGAGCTTGCCTCCTGGTTGTCCAAGAACTGCCTGCAACTTAATGGTAATAAGACTGAGGTGCTTGTGGTTGGGGGTTCTCCGTCAGGCTGGACATTGGTGTGGTGGCCTCCGAGTCTGGGCCCCACTCCTACACCATGCACCCAGGTGAAAAAGCTTGCCCTATGGTTGGACTCCAATCTCTCATATGAAGTCCATACCAGACGTATAGTGGGGACCTGTGTCGGAGTCCTAAAAAGTTTGCGAAAAACGATGGATCTCCTTCCTACAGAGGCTAGAAAGACGTTGGTGCATGCCCTCATTACATCCCGCCTAGATTATGGCAACATACTATATCTTGGCGCTACAGCTAAAAGCTTGGGAAGATTGCAGGTGGTGCAGAATGCCGCCGCATGAATGGTGCTCATGCAGCCAAGGAGGGCGGCCTCCAAAAGAGCATTAGACACTCTGCACTGGCTTCCAGTAAGGAAGAGAGTGTTGTTTAAGGCGATGTGCATATGCCATCGCATCACCCAGGACACGGGTCCTTCTTATTTGAAGGATCTTGGTACCAGCTATGTGCCCGTAAGGTCCCTGAGATCAAGTGGGACCGGTATGCTTCTAGTGCCGAAGGTGAAGAAGGCCAGAATGGGAGGAGGATCGTTTAGGCTCCTGGCCGCTCAGAGCTGGAACAAGCTCCCTCTGAGCCTCCAGATGGAAACTTCTGAATTAAAGTTTAGGAAGGCTCTTAAAACCCATCTGTTCTCATGTCAATTAGGTGGGGTGCTCTGGACATGGTTGAGGCTCTCCCTCTCTCTCTCACTGCAGCGCGGGGACACGCCGATGTGGCGTAACCATGCACTTTATAAACTCTGTATTATTATTACCCACATCCCAGCCATCCACCCCCACAGCCCACCCACCCACATCCACAACACTTCCTACACCCACATCCCAGACATCCACCCCTACAGCTCACCCATCCTCAACTGCAACACACCCACCCACACCTGTAGCATTCCTCTCAACCCCAGTCACACCTGCCCCAGACCACAAACCTGACCAGACTACACTGCAGGCATCTACACCCATAACACAACCCCATACCCTACTCATATCCACCATATAAACCCCAGACTTGATGAGATCATAATCTCAATAAATCAAATCAAAGAAGAACTCCAAGCACTCAATGATCGGCTATCAAGACAACCGTGAGTAACTAGAACTACAAGACAGTCCAAATCAAGTTGGCCTCCGAACCAACCAGCAGTCAACTCGAAAACTCAAACTCAATCCTCCCAGCTGGATTTCAGTCCCCTCCTGTAATAAATCATCCCTACCAATCAGAAGGACCAATCCGCTCCCGGAGAGCGATTTACTCTCTCTGTTGCACTCGTAAAATCCCACCCCCATGAAGCTTCCCACTCCCGCCTCATTGACAATCCCTACTATCCCCCCAACCATCATAGGACCACTAAACTCAACACTAGAGGTGTCATCGACAACAACCTTAGAAGAGTCCCCCTCACTCAGGAACCTACTTCATCCCTCATCATACCCCGACTTAAATGCATACTCCTTAACTGTAGATCAGCCTCTAGACACGCATCTGACATAGCTGACCTCATTCTCACACAAGAACCGGAACTGATAATGTTAACTGAGACCTGGTTATAGGAATCCTCCACACCAATCATTGCCATATTAGTACCACCTAACTACATCTTCAAATTGGACAGAACTGATAAGACTGGGGGAGGTATCTCCTGTATACATCGTAGCAATATCTCAGTAAACAGAGCCATATTCCCAGTTTTCCCTTCTTGCGAATACATATGCCTCGACATCACCAGCAACGGAAAACCAGTATGCTCTTTACACACCATCTATCATCCTCCAGGTGAAAACCTCACCTTCACCGAACACTTCATGGATATGATATCAACGAACACTGTGCGCAAAAATACCCAAATATTCCTTGGAGACTTCAATCTCCATTGGGACGATCACAATGATACAGTCGTCAACAAGCTCAAAAACTTCCTAGATGACCTAGACCTAATCCAAATCTGTGACACCCCCACACAAGATAAATGTTCAACCCTGGATTTAAGAATCTCTAAAAGAGATTCCATTCTGCTAGAGTCGATCCAACCTGGTGACTGGTCAGACCTTCACATTATTACCTTCTTCATCAAGGAAATTGTGAAACTGAACTCGGTTCAATCTACAAGACCAAATGAATGGAAAAGAGACATGAAAAAAATCAACCCTAACACTTTGCCATCCTCCAGTTACAACCTACTTCGGCCCCCTGCAGGGTCTTCCGAAGTACATGATCTCACCAATCATTATCTCTCTGCCATAACCTCGGTAATAAATGAGGTTGCACCTCTCCAACTGAAGAGATCCTCTATAAAAGATTCTAAGCCTTTGTACAATGGAATACTCAATGAGGACAGACATTCGCTCCGAACTTCTGAACGCGCCTGGAGATCAGGTCCATCCAACTATCACCTTAATATTCTAAGGACAAAGAAAAATACATATTACCGAAAGATGAAGTGCACCAAAGCTGACTTTTCCAGCCTCGAACTAGACCAAGCAAGAAATCGTCCCCAAAAACTTTTTGAACTAATCAAAACCCAATCTAAGGAGGCACCTCAACGTCCACAAGACATATCGGGCCCCCAACCAAACTGTGAAGAATGTTACCACCTTCTTCACTCTGAAGACTGACACCATCAAGAAGGACCTCTTAAATGATCTTACCTTACATTTGAGACAGCATTCAAAGACCTCCCCAGCATTTCCAATTGCGCCATGCTAAATCCCATCAAAGCCTAACCTAAAAAACTATGCCGCCTGGTCATCTTTTACCACCTATTCTGAAGAAACCTTAGGCAAAATACTCAGTGCCCTGAACCCTGCCAATCACTTCACTGATCCTCTCCCCGCAAATGCTGTCAAAGACCTAACTCCACTGCTTCTGCCTCTCTGGTCCAAGATCATAAACAGCTCACTTCAACAAGATTGCATCCCAGACACACTCAAAGATGGTCAGATATCACCCATTCTAAAGAAGCCACAGCCGACCCTTCGGACCTAAACAACTATCAGCCTATTTCCAATATTCCTACCTTGGCTAAACTTCTGGAAAAATGTGTTCCCCTACAACTAACGAGGCATATTGATCACTTTGACCTCCTTAACAAACACCAATCAGGCTTCTGTGCATGTCATAGCACTGAATCAGCCATGACACATATAATTGACGACGCGCTGCAAATCCTTGATCAAAATGGATCTTGCTTAGTCATTCTGCTAGATCTCTCCTCAGACTTTGATACAGTCAAACATGAGAACTTGATAGACCTCCTGGAACATAGAATG
Source organism: Lissotriton vulgaris (assembly GCF_964263255.1). NCBI lineage: Eukaryota > Metazoa > Chordata > Amphibia > Caudata > Salamandridae > Lissotriton > Lissotriton vulgaris. The sequence continues at coordinate 483,702,964 of NC_141689.1, forward strand.
GGTTTATCAGGGGCAGTGCTAAACTGGTTTACCTAATTTCTTCAAAAACGGACACAACAATTCAAAGTCAATAACTCCTTGTCCAAGCCCGTCCCAGTAACCTTGGGAGTCCCGCAAGGATCCTCACTATCCCCGATATTGTTTAATCTTTTCTTGTAAGCACTCACTGAAATTCTATACGCATCTAACGTGCAATATCACATGTATGCCAACAACACACAACTATACCTTAAGATCCACACCTTGGACATCAAATAGCTTAATACAACGCTTAGAAATACCCAAACTTGGCTGGCAGAAAATCATCTCAAACTGAATGCCCTAAAAACCGTATTCCTTCTAATAGCTCCACCCTCCAAAGTCCCCAAAATGCAAGAATGGATTAAACATCTTACGGCATTCAAAGTTTAACCTACCATCGTGGACTCAGCGAAATCACTAGGAATAACTCTTGACAGTATCCTCAATATACAAAAACACATCAGAAATGCTACAAAGGGAGCAAACTTCCAGATAAACAACTGAGGATACTGAAACCCTTCCTACCACTCAATGACTTCAAGCAGGTAGTACAAGCTCTAGTTATACCGAGAGTGGAATACGGATGTGTCTCTCTTTGTGGCCTACCCAAAGCATCAACGGCACCGTTAAGAGATTCAATCAATGCAGCAGCGAGACTTATCACTGGTTCTAAAGGAAGTTCCCACATCTCCCCGGACCTACAATACTTGAACTGGCTACCTTTGGAAGCCAAAATTCATCTGAAAATAGCATGTATGACGCACAAAGCCATGCATCACAATGCACCTAGCTATCTGGCACAGAAACTGATGATCTCTGATGGGATCAGATCCTCAAAAAGTGTGGAAAAACTACTACTGAAACCACAAAAATTCAATAAGACGAAAACATATAACCGAACCTTCTCTGGGATGGCACCCAGAATATGGAATAGAATGCCTTAAACCAGACTTAACCCCTCCACCACTTCTTTCAAAAATGAAGGAAAATCGTTTCTCGTGGCCAAATTCACCTGAGTATGGTCTATTGAAATCTCGAGACCAACCGCACATGCGCTTCCAACCTGACTTTGATAAAGGACCATCTAAGCAACCTGGAAAGTATATCTTCATTATGTCTCACTCAATGAGATAGATTGTTCGTTGCACCTTACTATTTTGCTTTTTACAAAAGGCTTTGTATATGTGCTTTGATTTGCATTGATTTGTTGTATAAGTAACTTTGCTGACTGTATAGCGCTCTGATATCCGCCAGGATCTTGTTTGCGCTCTATAAAACTTTCAAATAAATAAATAAACATTAACTGTTGTATGGTTAAACACTAATAAGGTCTCAAAGGCAAGACCTATTGGCCCTGCCAATGCTTATTTATTTAAAGGTAGGGAGGCACATTGCTCCCTCCTCGAACCACAGCGAGCTCCAAGGACCCCACTCCAGGGAGCCTTTTTTTAAATTAAGGGTAAGGGAGCTGTGAGTGGAGCTGCCATATTTATTCCCACTCAGAGGGAGTCTCTGTTTTTCTTTGCTCGCGCCTGGTGTGAGCAGTTTGACATTCCTTGCCAACAGAAGCGTGGACATGGAAACACATGTCTGCTCTCAACTGGTGGGATGATTTTCAAAACTCCCACTGAGTGGGAGCAGACATGCCAACTCTTCCTGCACTCCTGCGGGTATGGAAATTACTGTGTCTCGGGGGCGGTCTCTGTGGGACACAGTTAGTAAGCTGACCCCTGCTGACGGGGTCGCCAGGGCCTTTATAGTCTTGGGGAGAGGGGGCCACATGCCCCTCTTCCCTTTTGTTTTCAAATTGTTCTTGGAGGATGGGGTCCCTAGGGTCCATAAGCGGTTCAGGGAAGGGTACCAAATGCCCCGCTGTTTTTAACATTCGACTACAGGGGATGGTGTCACTGGTTCCTATTAATGACTTGGGTAGAAGGGACAGCATGATCCACTCACCTTAATTTAGTATTTGGCCCCAGGAGATGTGGTCCCTGGAGCCTAATAGTAGCTCTGGGAAGGGCCACACTCACACCCCAGTCCCAAGTATTTAATATGAATGACCCCAGGTCTCTGGCCCACTCCAGGGGTCTACTTTATTAAATAGAAAATTCAAGTCAGTGTTTTAATATTTTTTAAATGTCACATCCTACCGAAGTCCCATGGGTCTCCCAAGTGATTGCAACATTTAAAAATGTTTTTTACTTTGGCCTCAATGGCAGCCATATAAAGCACTCACGTATTTGCCGAATGGTAGAGAAACGGGGCCGGCCACGAAGCCCTCTCAGAAATCCTGCATTGTGGGTCTTACTAAAGGTAACAGATGGGGTAGTTGGCCTACAAGGACTTCCTTGGGGCAATAACTCTTCCTCTTACCTCCAGTAAGTCCCACACAGCATGAATGCTTAGAGGTCTTCAGAGGCCATGCCCCCTTTCTCCACCCCTCTGCAAAGATGCCTCCTGAGGCACTGATGGGTGGGGGATAAAGTCCCTGTGGTTCCAGAGGGTCCTTGGAGGCCAACAAGCCCTCCTGTTCACTCAAGTAAAGTCCACACAGCTGGATTGCTGAAAGGTCTTTGGAGGCCATGCCTCCTTTCTCCACCACTCTGCAACCATGCCTCCTGGTATACTGCTGGCTGGCTGTGGGATGAAGTCCCCTTTGCTCTGGAGGGTCCTTAGGGGCCGACTACCCCTCCTGTTTTCTCCAATAAGTCCAGTAAGTCGCACACTGTGGGATTGCTGAGTGGTCTTCGCAGCCATGCCCCTTTTTTAAACCACTATGCAAACGCGCCTCCTGGTGCACTACTGGTTGGGGATTGAAGCCCACTTTACTGCTGAGGGTCCTTGGGGGTCAACTACCGCTCCTGTTACCTCCAGGAAGTCTCACACAGCTGGATTTCTATGAGGTTGTTGGAGTCCACACCCCCTTTCTCCATCATTCTGCAAAAATGCCTCCACTACTGGTTGAGGGAAGAAGTCCACCTTACTCCTGAGGCCCTCAGGAGGCAAGAGGACTTCATCCCCCAACTAGCAGTGCACCAGCTGATACATCTTGATAGTGGGGGAGAAAGGGGGCATGGCCTCCAAAGACCTCACAGCAATCCTGCTGTTTGGGACTTACTGTAGGTAACAGGAGGGTGTTTTGGCCCCCAAGGAAACTTTGGAACCAAGGAGACCTCATCCCCCAACCGGCGGTGTGCCAGGAGTAGTGTTTGCAGAGTGGTGGTGAAGGGAGCGGGGCCTCCGAAGACTTGCCAGAGTTGTTTTTTTTAAGGGAGGGGGACTGTGTGACACTACGCACTGGGCCATTTTCTGCCCCGGGGACCCCATCCCCTGTGGTAAGGCCTTTTTTCAATGGGAAAGTTGGGCCTAGGCGCCCCCCTCCTGGGCTAATTTTGACCCCGGGGACCCCATCCCTGGGGCATGGCCTTTTCTTTTTCTTTTTTTTATTTGAATGGGGGCCGAGCCGCCCTCCTTCCGGGCCATTTATGGCTCTGCGGACCCAATCTCTTAGGGCACGGCCGTACTGTGGGTGCCCTGGTGCCAACAAGGGCACCCACTTTGTAAAGGCTGGGGACCGGAGGGGGAGCCTGAAGGCCCCACAGTCCCTGCCGGTTCTCTACTTCCTGCAGTAGCCGGCATTATTTTTACACTAAGGGAGCTGCTGACATGCAGCTCCCTTTTTGTAAAAGCAATTCCTCGAGTAAGCAAGAGCATTTCCTGCTCTTGCTGACTCAAAGTAGAGCACTGTTTACTATGGCTTTGCGGGAGAAGTCATAGCAAACTGCAATGTGCTGGGGGTGGGCACCCCGTGACATTGCAGGAGCCCGCCCTGTGGGGTGGCGGTCCACAGGGCCATCTAAGGCTCCAGGAGGGCGGCCGAGTGTCCCCCTACAGTCTTCTAATTTTCCCCAGAGAGGTGGTGGTCCCCAGGAATGTGGATGGCTGCATGCCCCCCCACATTCAGTTAAACTTATGCCCTGAGGAGGTGGCAGTCCAAGGAGCTGTAGGGAATCTCTGCGCCCCTGCATTTTTTTAAATTACAGCCTCTGGGAAGGGGTGATCAGAAGTGCTGTGGGGGAGTTTAAGGGGCCCCCTGCATTCATTTACATTAAAGCCCCAGGGACGTGGTGGTACCTGAGGCTAGGGGTGGTCTGAGAAGACTGCCCATTTAAAAACATATAAACCCCAGGGGGGTGGTGGTCCCCGGGGTAGCGTGGGAGACCATGCGGTCCTCCCAATTTAATAATTAAAGAAGCCCCAGGGAGATGTTGGTCCCCGGAGAAAAAACAGCCCCATAAGGGGGGGGGGGGACCATGCGTCCCCTCCTTGTTTGCAAAATACAGCCGGGGGCAGATAATGAACAAAGCGCAGGAGCTTGAGATTCGTTTTTTTTCATTTTCGGCCAGATCCGTGGATTTTGCCAATATTTTTTTGTTATTCTTTTATTTTGCCCTGCAGGGTTCCAGTAGGACCCCCCAAGAGGCTTAGGGGCCAGGGTGTTCCTACCCTGCCTGCTTTTCTTTGTAGCCTGCCCCGTTCTCTACATTTTTCGTGGAACTCAGTTTAACCGAGCCCCAAGATGGCTGCCAACACTTCCCGGTTGAAGTGCCCAAAGCCAATAGAATTTCAGTAGGGTTTCAGGTGGGTTACGGTCTCCCAGATATCTATATTTTTTTTACCTAAATATATTTGAAACTTCTAAACGGATTTACACCAAACTACAAAAAGCTAATTTTCTGGACCAACATCTAGGTGTCTGCCAAATTTGGTGTAATTTCGTTCAGCGGTTCTGGCTGTAGATGTGTTCACAAAATGAAAAATACCCATAGAAATAATATGGGGAAAAATAGAGTTTTGGGACCACACTTTTTTCTCGGACTTTACACTCCCAAAATAATTTCAGCAGCTATAGTTAGTGTTATCTCAAGTAACTATACATTGTGCCATAAGGTAACTATAACTCGCACCCAAGCCATATACAGTTTTCTCATCAACAATTTTACAGAAAATGTTGCAGTGATATTCTCAATAATTCTTGTAATCAAAGGAGAGAGTGAGGAACTAGAGTAGCTATTTTGTTTCCCCAAGGGATTATGCAAAAACAAAAGAAACTAGCTAGTGGAACAATATACTTGTAGTATGTGTCTGCATGGGAAAACCGATTGGTTTTTTATGAAGGCCCTCACCCACCAACCTAGTTGGTAGCATGCTTCATCATTGGGCCCCACTCAAGGCTCTGAGTGTGCCTAAGGTGTGCTACGACGCCTGATTACTGCGGAGCTGGTTATGTAACGTGAGTGTTCGGTGCTGGTGTGTTGAATTAGATTTTAAAATACTGTCCTAAAGGTCCAGAAAGGTTACTTTATTAATGGGCCCTAGGCAGGGTTAAAAAAAAGGCTTTAGGACATGTAGGGGGGGACTTATGGTCTCCCACGTCCAGTGTGGTCTACTAGTTTCAGCCATACCTTTTGGGGGTGATACTGGGGACTTACATGTTGTCAGTATACCCTGTATGTGTAGCACACACTAAGGTGCTAGAAATGTGAGAGGTGTTTCCTGTCAGTTTGTACGTGTGGAAAACAAAAGTGGACAAGGCAGGACAAACATATGGACACATATTGTTTAAAAACGCGTTAGTTTAGGCACATCGTATGTGAGGCAGAGCCTGGTGCTTATTATGTGAGCGGATAAACAAGCAGTGATTATGCGGTGGTGTCACTTCGTGGAATTTTGCCGATATAGGTATTTATACGTTAGAGGTGCTAGTACCTATGGGCGGAAAGAGAAAAATGCTGTGGTAGTTGATGAGAAAAACAGTAACAATGTGAGGGCCTACTTCCTAACTAAGAAGGACAAACTCCAAGGGTCTCTGCCAGTGGATTGAGACTCTTATGCACTCTAGGGTTAAAAGGAGAAAAACACATGTGAGCAGTTGGGGAGACTGATCATCGCTGCAAGCGGTAAGGTATGCACACTCAGGTGTAGCCAGAGGCAACAACCTGGTTGCGGTAACGCGAGCGAGGCCCGATCTCCACACTTACTTGCAGTAGTCTTCAGCTCCACTGAAACACCTATGGTCCGGTCCGGAGCTCCATTGGGTTTGGGTGCCTTGAGCTGGTACAATATAAATACATGCTTGGAGCTGCAGCTGTTGCTCGTTTAGGCAGGCGGTGCTCCTAAATGAGTAGCATCATCGAGTAGCGTCTTTGGGAGAAAAGTAAACACAGAAGACATACTCGTGTTCCCTGCATGCTCTATCTATAACGCTAGTCTAGACGGGCGGGGCATTTTTTGTGAGTAGCTTTATTACATATGCCTCAGTAAAAAGGACTGAGGGACACAAAAAAACATAGTCATGTTCCCTGGAATATCTACAGTGGGAGGAGGCTGGGAATATTTAGTCTAAAAGTATTTGTGGATGCACAGGGGGGATACTGGCGGCTGGCTGGTATTATAGCGAGTGAGACGGCTGGCACTGTGTGAATGGAGAAATGGATGGTTCTAAGAGATGAGCCTGTTAATTAAGTGCATTTAGGGAACCTACACTGCTTTGTCAGTGTGTTGTTACGCAGACAAATCAGGGGTGTGTTCTCACAAGTCAAGGTGGGATTGATAAGACTGCTGCCCAAAGTGTTGGCGGGGCGGGGCGGTTAATTCATGGCTAAAGGTGTTCGATATTGTGAAGTGGTGTGTCACAAGGGCGTGTAGCACTAGTCGTGCTTACTGCCATGTATAGGGCAAGTGGTTGCTACTATGATAGAGCGACATGGTGAACCCATCAAGAAGTGATACATTGTTTGTCAGGCCGACCGGGGGTGGTCACCTGCTGAGGCTATTCCCTGGTATATTATCATTTAGTCCCCGGGTAGGGGTTGACAGCCTGTAAATCCAGCATTGTTCTTTGGTGAGGAGTGTCTTTTCATTGTCAGTGAGGTGGACTAGTATTTGTTCGATGACAGTCTACCGCATGTCCTTGGGTGTGTGCCCCACTTATAGATAATGGTCCATTAGCCTGCTGTTGGTCTTCTTACATCGGATCAAACTCCTGTGTTCTGTGATCCTTGTCCGTACTTTTCTAGTGGTCATGCCCACATATCTGAGTTTGCAGGGGCACTCTATAAGGTATATCAAGTTCGTGGAGTTGCAGTTGGTGTGTTTTAGTTGGTGCCATGTTTTCCCGGGTTCCAGATAAAGGGTTTTACTGTGTTCTGTCAAGTGACAGACAATGCAGTCACCGCAGGGGTAATTCCCAGTTACTTTGGCTAGGCCCCATGCTGCGTGTAGCGTGGTTCTCGCTGGGGGCGTGATGACCCTGGGGCGTGTGGACACTAGTTGGTCTTTCAGGCTGCTGGATTTTTTGTAGGCGAATAGGGGTTGCGCCCAATTTCTGTTGCCAGTGTTCAGGATCCTCCAATTTTTGCGGATTATTCTGGCCACATGGTTTGAAATGTCGTTGTATGTTGTGACACATGTTAGAGGCGTTGTGCTTTGTGGTCGTACTGGTTCCTCAAGCAGAGCGTCTCGATTCTGGTTCCTGTTGCGTTTCTTGGTGTTGTCAGTTATTCTTTTGGGGTATCCTTGTTCCTCGTTCAGAGCTACTGTTAATGCTTCACACAATAGCACATCTTTGCCTAGAAATTATCCAGCAAAATATTTCCATCACTTAAGTGCCCAACATACTTATTTTGCTACCATCCCGGGGGGAGGGGGTAGGGGAAGGGGGAGGGAGGAATCATGTGATTCCCAACCAAGACTGCAGGCTAGAATTAATAATAGCTACCCATGAGGGTGTAGCATTTGGCCATGTTGTTGTGGCAGCCACAGATTCTTCATTACAGAAGTGCTATTGGTGGCATAGCCTCTACAAACAGACAAAGCAATATGTCCTTAGATGTGACATCTGTGAACACATTAAAAACTACACCACTGCACACCCACTGCAGACAACCTTCTTAATTTCAATCAAACGTCTTCTTTTATTTTTTTTTACTTTATTTAATGCTTTTCAGAAAAAGTAGACAACACAAAATATTCTGAGTCGTGGTAAATATTCACAAACATATGAATCTGAATCAATACGAAATACCATTTATAACAAAAAAAGTGTAAAAATAAAGAAAAACAAATATCAGATGGAGAGATTCTTCAAAGCTTAGACCATTTCTCTAGAGGGGCCCATATCTTAGAGGCCAATACACGCCCTTCTTCTCCCCCTTAACAAATATACTGAAGGCTCCAAATTATACCAAGCTAAAATCCTAGCTCTCCAATTAAAAAAGTAGGAGCTTCCGAACTTAACCACTGCGAAGTTATGCAAAGACTTATCATTGCCATAGCTATAAACTAAAATGCCTTAGTATATCTTGGTCTTTCGGCGGTTCCAGAGTATTCGCACCCCAATATGACCAAATCTGGAGAAATCTCCACCGGAATATCAAGCACCTTATTTATAAAAACCTGAACATCACCCAGGTAGTCCTCCAAATTTGGGAACAAATAAAACATATGGATTGCTTCTGCCGCTTGGAGTCTGCACCTAGAACAAGAGTCTCCCTTTCTCCCCCCCCATTTGGCAATTTTAGCAGGAGTGAAATATAAATCAAACATAGCCATATAGCGTTGTGTTCGTAAGCTACCAGATACTAGGACATAGCTAGCTAATTCCAACGCAGGTCGCAGATCCACTCCTACCCTACCCAATTTCCCCTCCCACTTAGTGTTCTGAGCATCCAAATCATCTGGAAGGCCTGATAAGAGATGTTGATAAATAATACCTATTTTGGCCCTCCTTTGAACCAGTTCAATTAAAGTAATTTTGTCATAAATAGTGGGGGTATTACAGTGATGTTTATCTAAAAAGCTCCAGATTCGAAGGTATTTGAAAAAATCGCTGTTTTACATATGAAACTTTTCCCTTAAAAAAGAGAAAGGGGCCAGCTGCCCATCAAAACCTAAGTCCCCAATGTAATTCAGACCCAAACTCTGTCATTTAAAAAAATGGCATTATCCTGAAATATAGATGGCAACACCCCTACAGCATTAAAAAGCATGTAAAAATTGATCTTAGAAATAGTGAGCTTACGACGGAGTTTCTGCCAAACTGCAAACATACCCAGATAATTTTAAACCTCGTTTTTTTAAAGTCACTAGGTTCCAACACACGCATTAAGATGCCCTTAGCCACCTCACCCAGGGCTATCTCATATATAGGCGGCTTGGTGCACAAGGGAACATCTGCCTGATCACCCAACAATGGTGACCCAAAGTGTTGCAACCAGTAATAAAATAAAAGGTTAGGGACCGCCCAACCCCCTCAATCCCTGGGAAGGCACGTCCACTTGGCAACTCTTCGTGACCGACGATATCCCCAGAGGAACTGAAGACAGATCCTCTAAGCCCAAACAAGTGTTGATTGTGAGATCTCCAAAGGAATAGTCCTGAAGAGGTAGAGAAACTTTGGAAGAACTACTATTTTCAAAACATTGCAGCGGCCATACAGTGACAAATGCAGATGATCTAACCTCTCCAACTTAGTGTTGACGGAGTCAACGACAGGGAGAAAATTTACATCCGAAATTTTAGTAACTGTAGGGGAGATTTTAACCCCGAGATATGTTGCTTCCATAACAGCAGACACATCAAAAAGGGGCATAGCATCCAACTGGATGATCTGAGTTTTTGCAATATTTAATTCATATCCTGAAACTGACCCAAATTGCGCCGCAAGTGTCTCTAAGGCGGGGAAAGCGTATCCTACATCATCAGTTAAAACCACAATATCATCGGCGTAAGCCAGTGTCTTATACTCAACCCCCCTAACCCTAATCGGACAGATGGCTGTACTCTCTTCAATTTTACTGAGAAAGGGTTCGATGTACAGGGCAAAGAGCAGGGTCGAGCAGGGGCATCCTTGTCTGGTACCCCTGCTGTTTTTAAAGCACCCTGACTCTTGCCCAGAAATCCGAATTGTAGCAACTGGAGAGATATATAATGACTGAATGGCCCGTATAACCTCGGGGCTGACGCCCTTTCAGTGCAACACAGCCCACAGGAACGCCCAGGAGAGACTCTCGAACGACTTCTCGGCGTCCAACAGGATTACACCAAGGGGAGATCCCGTGGTCTGGGCCCAATCCAGAAGCGCAATGGCTAGACCGTCATGATCAGCTGTATCCCTGCCAGGGATAAACCAATGCTGGCACAGCGAAACCAGGGGGGTAATGACCTGTGCAAGTCTAGAGGATAAAATTCTGGAATATATTTTACAGTCGGTATTTGAGTGAAATTGGGCGATAAGAAGAGGGATTTAGCCCAGGCTTATCTTTTGTTTTTTAAACAATACCACCGTTGTTTGACGCCAGGAGTCCAGTTTCACACCACCCTGCGCGGCCCTAAAAACTGACAACATATCCTGCCTGATCAGTGAGGAAAACGCTGTATAGAATTCTAAGAGAATAGTAACCAGGCCAGCGGCCTTCCCATTAGCCAAAGATTTAATTGCAGACTCAGTCTCTTCCAAAGTAATTGGGGCAGAGAGTACCTCATTCTGCTCCCATGTAAGCACCGAGGTTTCAAGGGTCTTCAGAAAATCATCCACCAAAGTCTCACTTTGGGGGGGGGGGGCTAGGTGGCGCACGAGCGGAATGGCCGCAGATCACTGAGGCTCCCGCTGTCCGGCTAATAATCCTTAATTAATCCTGGCTACAGGACCCTGCTGTCCACTGCACCAGCGGTAGTTGAATACCGTACAACCTTCTGCAGGCATCGTGAGGCAGACGGGCGATCGAGGTGCGATTTAAAAACTGCTAGCTGTCAGCGATGGGGAGAGCGGCTGTTACCGGCAGAAGTGACGGAACTTGTAAGCAGCAACTACACCCACGCAGGGACCAAGGCTCACTCGTGTTACACGGGCCCCGAACCTGGAGAGGTCTGGTGACTTTGGAACACGGAGCTGCGGCTTGGCAGTGTTGAATATGATGATGCGCCCTCTACGTTGACGACCCAGGAGCCTCGCCTGCTGTCATTATCACTCAAGTAAGGACGGGTGATTCTGGAAGTGTCGGGGGCCGAGGTGACAAAATGGCGGACTTCATTGGGGCTGCGGAACTGTAATCGCCTGTTGAGGTGCTGCCGTTATGCCATAGCGCCTGAGTGGACGACACACTGATACGGTGTATTGATGTGCTGACTGGCGCCCAGCTGTGTGCACATTTAACACCTTCTTTTCCGGCGAAACTCCCTTCACGCCTCATACTTCCCTGATGACCTTGCACGTTTAGCCCCCGGCCGCTGACGGATGATAACGGTGCTACGCATATCACTGGCGGATATTGTATAGCGATCGCTGCTACTTGCTGGCTGAAGACTGATAGGAACGTTATTGATGTAGCTTACCTACCAGGGTGGCTTCCTGAATCGCCAGGATTACGAAGCATACTTCAAGATGGCGGATGGTGCTGCACTGTTCTGAACTGATGCAATACGTTGCTATAATGGAGGGCTGGTGAGGACTGAGTGGGGATGCCAGTACTATAGTGATAAACTTGCTCAAAGTCAATAATAATCTTACTGTATTACACTGAGGATTGCATAATTGTGCCACTATACCCCGACTGCTATAAACTTTTCTCTTTGTCATTTGACTGCTTGCCTGCTGCCCTGAATATACTCCTGGTGCCCCTAGAGGTCCTTCTCACCAGGCACTGGGGCGCCTACCCGCCGCAATCCTATGTGGGCTTAACCTGGCTTTGGCGCACCATCGGATCCTTTGTGGACATTTACCTACAGTCCTCTATCCTCTCCTAGCTGATTGCTCCTTTGCTCCTGCAGCGCACGGTACGCATATCAGGACCTTATACTGTGGAAGATTATACGCGCGGGACGCCATGGGAAGACCTGACCCCAGACAGCTGCGCATCACATTCAAAAATAAAAAAAGTGCCAAAAAGGTGCCTGAGATGGAGGACGGAAGACCAACTGAGACAACAGATGCGTTGTCACCTGCCCCAGACTCCGACCTATGCACCATCCTTATTGAAATGCGACAGGGATTTGCGACTATTGCGGATAAGGTGGATACGCTAAAGACCCGCATGGATAACATCGCGCATAAATTGGATATGCACGAGGGGCGACTCAAGGAGGCTGAACAGTGCATATCTGATTCAGAAGATGTTAACGATCAGCTCAAGAAAGCAGTCACTCAGATGAACGTTGATGCGCATCATAGATGCTAAGAACGAGGACATTGAAGCGTGCAGCCGCAGAAATAACGTTCATATTTTAGGTATTCCCGAAAGCACCAACACGGGGCCGATGGAGATCTATGTCGAGAAACTGTTGATGGCCGTTGCCGGTGAAGGGACCCTATCGGCCCAATTCATAGTTGAGCGTGCACACCGTTCACTCGGCCCGAGACCGAAGCCTGGAATGACTCCAAAACCCATCATAGCACAACTACATATTTGTTTATTTATTTGAGAATTTTGTAAAGCGTGCAGCGGCCCCAAGGGGGCGTCCCGGCGCTGAGAACTCTGAAAGTGGAGGTCACGGGGTCCGATATCCAGATTTAAGAGGAAAAAAGATCAGTTTTCAAGGATTTACGGAAAGCAGATTCTGTCTGGCAGGTGCGTAAAGCTAGAGGAAGCCTATTCCAGCGCTGAGAAGTGCAGACCTCGAAGGTTTTTCCACCTGCACGAGAACGTTTAAAACGGGGAGTTTCCAGGAAGTGAAGGGTGTTGGAGCGTAAAGTTCTGGGGTTGGCATAAGGTCGCAGAATGTTTTTTAGGTGTGCCGACCCACTGCCTTTTGATGCTCGGAAGGCCAGTGTCATGGCCTTAAACACACATCTTTTAGCTATGGGCAACCAGTGCAATTTGCGGAGGTGTGGGGAGATGTGGTGCCTAGCAGGGATATTCTTCACCAGCCGGGCGGCGGCATTCTGGACTGTCTGAAGTTTATGGCAGAGGCCTGCTGTGATGCCAAGGTAGAGGGCATTGGCATAGTCAAGATGGGATAATATCAATGCCTGGATCACAGTCTTACGGCAGTCTGCCGGCAGGTAGTTGATGAGTCGTTTAATGATCCTGATTTTTGCGAAGCAGGAGGCTGCTACTGATTGGACCTGATTTTTGAAGCTAAGTTGGTTGTCCCAACGAACTCCAAGGTTTCTTACCGAGTCTTTGGGGGTGGGGGGTTGGCTGAGGTCTTCCGGCCACCACATATTAGAATCTAGAGGAGATGGTGAGTAAAAAAATAGGATCTCTGTTTTCCCAGCATTGAGTCGGAGGGAGTTGGCTTCCATCCACTTCGAGATATCTCTGAGACAGGATTTCAGTGGGGCAAAAGCAGAAGCGGAAGGGGAGTCGAAGGTGAAGAGAAGCTGAATGTCATCAGCGTAGGAGGTGGATTTGATCCCCGTCTGGGCGATCAATTTGGCAAGCGGGGTGAAATAGACATTAAAAAGGAGCGGACTCAAGGAAGAGCCCTGTGGAACTCCCCATTTAAGTGGTCTGGAAGGGGAAGTGTACGGAGGATTGAAGACCTGCTGTGTACGGTCTGAGAGGTAGGGAGAGAGCCATTTCAGAACAGCGCCACCCAGCCCTAAGTTCTCCAGCCTTTTCAGTAGGATGTTGAGAGAGACGGTGTCGAATGCTGCTGAAAGATCCAACAGCACTAACACCGCCCTCGACCCTCGGTCAAGCGTCCATCTTACAGAGTCAGCCATTTCAATAAGGGCCGACTCAGTGCTGTGGCCTGATCTTAAACCGTGCTGGGAGTCATGGAGTAGCACATTGGTTTCGATGTAATTGGACAGCTGAGAATGTACCAGTTTTTCCAGGATCTTGGCTGGGGCAGGCAGGAGAGATATAGGCCTGTATTTGCTGGGGTCATCTGGATCCAGGTTGGGTTTTTTAAGGATGGGGACTAGGGAGGCATGTTTCCATTTGGACGGGAAACAGCCTGTTCTGAGGGAGTCGTTCCAGATGAGGTGGAGGTGGGGGTTAAGGACGGATGCAAGATTTTTGAATTGCTTAACTTAACTTAACTATCGAGACCGGAATGCTGTACTTCGGGTGGCCCGGGAGGAGCAACAGCTCAGCTATGAGGGCGTATCCTTTACCATTTTCCCTGATTTCACTGCCAGGGTTCAGGAGGAGCGTTGAAAATTCGCCGTGTTCAAACAAAAGCTGCGTCAGGCCCAGGTGGACTATGCCTTACTATACCCGGCGAAACTGCGCATTACCTATCAGAGAACACAAACATTTCACACCACGCCTCAATCCGTCGACAAGTTCCAGAAAACATTGAAGAAACGTTCTAATAACCGTAATGAGTCAGATGCACACAATGAAGAGTCACTATCTGGTGTGGAGTGAGAGAGTTTGAAAAGACTTACTGGGGACTGCTTCTACCAGTGTGCCTCCAGGTTTCTGCTGTCACGATACAGACCGATTGAGCCCTTGTAGATGCCAGACTGCAATGTATAATTCTGTTGTTTCGTTAGATGCTGTTACGCACTGGGATGGTGCTCATATGCAAGGGTTTTTTTATGACTAAAGGGTTCAAGGCCTCTTTCCTTGTGATATGTCGGACGCCCCTGCTGACATTGGGGCTACATAAGACCCGAGATGTCCCTAAATACCAGCAGGATTAACGTGTGCCAACTAGGTGTTTACCTCAATGAGTGTACCCCTTTGGCGTTCTGAACTTTCATTTTGTTGGGGGGTGGGGCAGGGTTGGGTTGCTGCTGGCATGATTGGGATGCAGCAGTGGGAGGGGGGAGGTGTATGTCTGTTGGGGTTTTCTCCTTCACAGGGGGGGCGGGGCAGCTGCAAGTTCTAGGTGGGGATCTGCTTCATCAAAGGAGAGTATGGGCTGAGAACGCATGCATGACGCTTTGCTATTATACATTGGTCTTTGAGGTATGGCAGGGACAGCGACGTACTCACGATTGACATGTATGTCCTGGAATATCAGAGGACTGAATGACGCTCAGAAGGGTCGGAATGTCATTGCATATTTGGAGCTCCATTAGGTTCATATTGCCATGTTGCAAGAAACGCGCCTGACACCACATGCTCACATGACTTTTGCCAGTAAATGGGTTAACACTAGACTTTTCTCCTCTTACTCCAATTATGCCAGGGGGGTTGCCATTTTGATTAAGCGTACTGTACCATTGCAGGTGATGGGGGAGATCCTTGATACTGATGGTCGATATATTATTGTATGGGGCCGCCTTGGGAGAGATACTGTGACTTTGGTAAATTGCTATGCCCCCAATGTTGACACACCCACTTTCTTCACAATGTTATGGGGTAGGGTTTTGGATATAAGTTCCCAGCATATTCTTTGGGGAGGAGACTTCAATGTGGCACTGGTTCCGGCACAGGACCGGGCGGATGGGGTTGCTGTATACAAGACTAGATCTAGGGAAGCCTTGCTGGGGATCATGGAGGAAGGGGACCTAGTGGATAGCTGGCGCCACCTTTACCTTTTCCGACAGGAGGGCACTCACTTTACATCTTTGACAGGCACCTGGGCTCGACTAGATTACTTTTTGATGACCAAGGGTATCGTTACAGGTCTGGTGAGGGTGGCACATTTGCCCAGAACATACTCTGATCACAGCCCGGTCCTGATACAAACACGCATGCCTGGGTGGGACAGTCCCAGACCACGATGGCGACTGCAACCTACGGCCTTGTTAGACGAAGTATTCTGTACGGAATTAGGTGAGGAAATATCTGAGTTCTTCCCCCGCAACAAGGATACAGTGGACTCGGTTGAGGTTATATGGGAGGCCTTCAAGGTTACGGTCAGGGGATACTGTATATAAAAGAGTTTTGGTGTCCTAGGCGATATACAGAGGATGATACGCAATCTAGACCGCGAGCTGAAGGACTTGGAGACCCGCATGGCGAGGGGCGAGTGTACACAAGTGCACACAGAGTTTAGAGACAAGCTGACGAAATATGAGGAGGAAGCTGCGTGAGAAGCCAAATTCAAGGGTAAACACTGGAAGGCGGGACGATACTGTGAGTGCGACAGGCCTGGAAAGGCCCTGGCTGTTTTGACTCGTAATTCACATCTTAATAATACGATTCTCGAAGTTACTACTGGGGAGGGTCAGGTCATCAGGGACACTGAGGGTATTTTAAACATATTCACATCGCATTACACTGACTTATATACCACTACCAATTCAGGTGATATGCAGTATGATGACTTCCTTGGTGATGTTGCTCTTTGTTGGCATAGCAACGTACATAGAACTTTCCTAGGTGCCCCCTTAGAATTGGACGAAATAAGAGACACCATAATGTCCCTAAAAAACGGTAAAGCCCCGGGCCTGGATGGACTCCCTGCAGAGTTCTACAAGACATATATTTGAAATAATGGTCCCTGTACTTCGTGAGGTCTTTGAAGAATCCTTGGGTGAAGGGATTCTACCATGCTCTATGCGGGAGGTCATGATAACGTCTCTTTTAAAACCTGGGAAAGACCCTTGCTCATGTGACCCTTACCGCCCGCTCTCGCTGATAAATAGTGATGTAAAGATACTCGCCAAGGTACTTGCCACTAGATTATCCTTATTGATGACTATAATCATATTGCCAGATCAATCTGTATTTGTCCCTGGACGCTCCACTTCCCATAATCTCCGAACCCTGTTCTCCTTGATTAGGACGGTGGTTCTTGATCTCGCTGTGGAGGCGATATTTCTAGACGCCTTTAAGGCGTTCTATTCCGTCGAATGGAAATACTTATTTACTGTACAGATCCGTATGGGATTCCCGAAGCTGTTTATCTCTTGGGTTTGACTGCTCTATGCACAACCTTCTGCGAAAGTACTCATTAATGGTTGTCTGTCCCCCTCGATTGCTATCACACGGGGTACTCAACAAGGGTGCCCACTTTCCCCCCTCTTGTTTGCCATAGCTGTGGAGCCGCTCGCCTGTCGTCTGCATCAACTGCACCCAGATGGGGCATTTCGATGCTTCCAACGTCAGATCACTGTGTTCTTCTATGCAGATGACATGACACTTTATGTCAAAGATCCGATCCATAATTTAAACCCCTTGTTGCGGGAGTTCTTGGTATTTGGCAGACTGTCCGGGCTACAGATCAATTGGACGAAATCGCAATTCTTTCCCCTCACTGATGCGGTTGCTGAATTCCCTTTAGATTTCCCTTTGGAGTGGTGCCGCTCAGATCTGCGATATTTGGGAATTCAGGTTTCTAGAGATAGAGACGAGACCCTTCGGCTAAACTATGGTGTCGCTATCACTAAATTGAGTACCTCGGTTGACTGATGGCTTTCCCTTCCCTTATCTATGGCGGGTAGAGCATCGCTTATCAAGATGGTGGTTCTGCCCCGCTTCTTATATTTGTTTTTGAATATCCCCTATTACCCGGGTGCTTTCTTCTTCAAAACATTGAGAACTGAGCTGTGTCGCTTATTCTGGGGGGGGGTAAACAGCCGAGGCTTCGGTGGTCAATCTTGGTGCAGCCATATGAAAAAGAGGGTTTTGACCTCCCTGATTTTGAAATTTACTATGTCAGTGCCCAAGCGCACTACGCTTATCACCGGATGATACCCATGCCCTTTATACCTCAACTGGCGGCCGAGGATTGGGTGGCGCATCCTCTTCCTTTGAGCTGTCTTATACACTGCCCTGTGGCGCTCATAGAGACGCCATTCACAACTGTCACGTGTACGATCGAAGCGTGGAGGTGTATGGCCAAGTTGCTGAGTTATACCTTGCTGTATTCGGCGCGTATGCCCCTTACATACCATCCTGGATTGGCTCTTCTGCAGGAAAAGGGGTTTCACTTGTTGTGCCAACGCCTGCAGGTGCACACATGGGGCGATTTGTTTACTACTGGGCAATTTAATACCAAAGACCTGTTTTTTAAAACTCATCCACCCACCCCGCTAGACGTTTTTTATTATATAAGTTTGCGCCAAGGGATGAAGGAGATATTGCCGGAATTCCCCAAGGAGCCTGACGTTTTGACTCTGTTACACTTTTTGCTAGGGTCCCAGGATGGCTTGCACCTGGTATTGGGCTTGTATGGCTCTATTAGAATGGCACGACAGGGTTATGAGGGCAATGCTCGCTCACACTGGAGCAATGACTTAACACTTGAGATCACTGATGACCAATGGTATTACTGCTGCAACGTTACGGCTAGCATCTCTCCCAGCTGCAGACTCAAGATGATTCATTATAAGTTCTTACAGCGATTATACTATACCCCTGTAAAAAAATATAGGTTTCATTTATCTGATGACGATAGATGTGAACACTGTCACGCGGAGCGTGCTGGTTTCCTACATTTGTCGTGGGAATGCCCTGTTATTCGGGATTACTGGCGACGGGTACATGAGACGCTGGAAGCCATGGTTGGGGAATCTGTGGACTCTAATCCCCTGTCGATGTTGATTGGATACACATTACCTGCTCCTAAGACTTATAGGAAATTCCTTGATATCGCTCTCCTGCTGGCCAAACGTAGGGTGGCTTGCCGCTGGGGCCGTGGCAGGGCCCCGAAATTTAAGGATTGGCTTATAGACGTGATTTACTGTCAGGAACAGTCTGCGATTTTCGCTGAGACGCAATTAAGATCTAGTAGGCCTAGGGACATATGGGGACCATTGACCATCTATTTACTCTCACATGGGGGCGGGAATGGAGAATCAGTGGTTGAGGAGGCGCGCAGCTCTGGTGGCGGGGATGGGACAACCTAGCTATCCTAATTCATCACATTTACCAATATTTCCTATGCTTCTGTTGCCATATCTCAACATTGTGTGTATTTTTGAATACTTCTGTACCACTGATGTAACTGTGTCCATGGTTATGTTTGATCCTTACGTCGAATCCGGGATATGCTATCTGTTTAATCCTTCGATATTTATCTCTGTGACAGTTGTGTTTATTGGCTGGTGCAATTTCTTGCTCGTCCTGTATACTGCGATAACTGCCTATACTCATGATGTCATGTTGCCTTGTTACGAGCCATTCATATTCAATGATGAAGCAGCTGTTATAATGCCCCAATATAAATGTTCTATTGCACTGAAAATGTTCAAAAATAAAGTTTAAAAAAAAAAAGTCTCACTTTGAGAGTTACCGGAATCCTTGTAGTACAACATAGTATAAAAGCTCTTGAAAATGTCCATTACCCCCTCATGTGTATCCTGGATGCACCCATGCTGATCCAAGACTCGGACTATTTGATTTGCAATACTTTTCTGTTGTAACCTTTTGGTGAGAATTTTTGCCTGAATTTTAGCCAAATTCATACATCAGCGTGCAAAATTGTACGTATTTTGCAGCTAAATCCAGACCCAAAAATTCTAGAAGTTTGGATTTTAATATGGCGACCGGCCGCTGACTCTAATCAATCTCCCGACCAAGCTGAATATCGGTTGTTAATTCCAGCCCTGCCGCCCGTAGCTCCTTAAAACAGGTTTTAATCTGCGCCTGAGTAATCTTCCGGCGATAAGCTGCAAAACTTTTAGTCTCACCACGCAGTGCAGCCTTGAACGTGTCCCAAACAATGCAGTCAGGGACAGTTCACCTATTAATATTCATGAATTCATCAATCCAGTGTTCCATATGATCCCGATAAGATTGATCCAGAAGAAGCTTTCTTTCAGGGAGGAGAGGGTGCCTTTGAACAGTGGTGCTGATAATGTAGGAGGTGTTCTTTCCCATCTGAGATGGCCTAGGAACCAAGGTCATCAACCAAGAGCTGGAGAGCACAGTTGCTTCATGGAATGTTATTGACAAGGAGGTGCCTGAATGGAGGAGGCAGTCTCGTGATGTGTTTGTGGTTGCGATTTCGATTTTGTTCATTGGGTTTAGGGTCAGAGCCCGGGGACTTCTGCTATACCAGGAGAGAGGGGAGCATCTTAGAACGAGCTCTGTAGCTTTCTGTAGCTTTCTGCTACTCTACCCATTCAACGTGAGTATGCTTCTTAAAAAAAGACTTCATGTGCAGAAACCGGTCCTTGGAAGCTTGTTTCCGGTCCAGGGAAGGCATGGCTTGGCAGTTCGGGCTGGACTGTTCCCATGACGGACAGGGTCAGACTGATTTGCATATGACCATGTCTGAACTGGGGTGGCAGAGTGGGCTAAAGAACGGTGATGGATTAAACCCAGATCTGTTGACTGAGTGTGAGTGTTTGATTGGTTCAGATGCTCCGTCCATCAACACCCCCTTTTGTACCGCTTTGTTCGCCATAAGTTGGCAGGGTATGCTCAGACGTGAGTCCCTTGCTCACTTTGCCACTGGATTCAAGCAAGCCTGGCTGAAGACGGCTGGAATGCCAGAAACCGGTCCTAGGAAGCTTGTTTCCGATCCAGGGAGGCATGGCTTGGCAGTTCGGGCTGGACTGTTCCCATGAGGCACAGGTTCAGACTGATTTGCAAATGGCCATGTCTGAACTGCGGTGGCAGAGTGGGCTAAAGGACAGTGATAGATTAAACCCAAATCTGTTGACTGGGTGTGAGTGTTTGATTGGTTTAGATGCTCCGTCCATCACCACCCCGTATTGTACTGCTTTGTTTGCCATAAGTTGGCAGGGTAGGCTCAGACGTGAGTCCCATGCTCACTTTGCCACTGGATTCAAGCAAGCCTGGCTGAAGACGACTGGAATGCCAGAAACCGGTCCTAGGAAGCTTGTTTCCGGTCCAGGGAAGGCAAGGCTTGGCAGTTCGGGCTGGACTGTTCCCATGAGGCACAGGGTCAGACTGATTTGCATACGGCCATATCTGAACTGGGGTGGCAGAGTGGGCTAAAGAACGGTGATGGATTAAACCCAGATCTGTTGACTGGGTGTGAGTGTTTGATTGGTTCAGATGCTCCGTCCATCCCCACCCCCCTTTTGGACACCTTTTTGGGGACTTGCCTGGGGAAACGTTAAGTTGGGATGTCACGCTAGCGGTAGAGTAGGGACAGACTAAGGCTTTTTTCCACAAACTGCCAATGAAGGGACCTCTTGATGTAGGCACAATAATTACCTGTGTGCAGATTTTTTAATTGGTCATTCTGTGCATGTTGCATTGTCAAAATTCCACTCGTAGGTTTGGTTCTGTATTATTGCCTATGTACCTTTATACTCTCGTCTTGAGGTGTTTGTATGTACAACTTTTCCTGGCTTTATAATAAATATACAAAAATTTGAATCAGGAGTTTGTGTTCCTTAGCGTCATGGGTAATGGTAATGTATAATTGGCAAATGATTCTCTCGCCCCTCCATGCTTACAAGCAGGCAACAAAGACCCATCGGCCAAGGGTTCCAGAGTAAGTCTTGAACATGGAACCCGGCTCCCTCAACCCAAATATTGGCTAAGATCCTAATGGAAGGCTTACAAGACAAAAAGGTTTCATTTAAAAAACAAAATTAATTTCCATTGAAAATCCTCGTTATCAATGTTATGATCTTTCAAGAATACTTGGCAGCTGACACAGCACAACACAGATCATTTTTAGCAGTGAAGTAACAACTCAGAGACCTGAACATGAAATGCACACTGCTCTTCCTTGGTAAATTGAGGTGGATGCTGGACAATAAAACATACTTTTTCATTGATCCTCAGCAGGCCTGAGACTAGGAAACAACATCTGAACCTGGAAAGGGACGTATACACCCAACTAATCAGTGACGAGTAAAAAGATCCTGAAACGGTAGGACACCACCCAGGAATCCTCCACCACAACAAGCACGAGACAGAGCACATGAAATGACAGCGCCGTCAGGACTGTGAGACAAGAGCCCATCAGATGTTGGACGCTTCTAGAGAATATTTAAATGTAGAAATAGACTCAGCAATAACTGCAGAAAACAAACTGCCACTCCCGACAATGATTTAAAGGACAGAGGACTACCTACTAGGAGGAATGAGGGCCTAAACCTCCGACACAACAGGCGCCAATGGTCCTTCTGTGACGGCTGTTTCCAAGGGCTGGAGACACTCCCTGAGGCTTGGTTGTGACCGGTGGAGACAGTGCGCAGAATAACTTATAAACACACCTCCTCATGAAACACATTGCATCTGACTATTGGGTACCGATGTGTACTTGAAGACTTTTGATAGTTTTACATGAATCGAGTGCCGTTGTCATCCGGAGCTCGGTTGGGGTTGTTAGAGGGATTTATTTTTATAAAGTTGAAAGGAGTTCTGAAGACAGGGAAAGCTGGGCTGATAGAACAACTGCTAAGCACTGCTGACTGGTCAAGGAAAGACAGGCTGAATGGGAATGCTCACTTCCAATAATATATAAATAAATGTCTTGGCATAGTACATGTTCCTTGCATGGAATGGTGCAAGGCTGAACAAAGCTTTCAAAATGTATTAAACACTATTGTACATTTAGAGAACAAGGCGTGCATGTAGCCTTCTGTAGGAGATAGACTTTACAAAGAAGGAATGGATAGTGATACTGAAGCGCTGTTGAGGCCAATTACATTATATGATACTTTCCACATACACCAGGGGCATCTTGGTGTCGGTACAGCCAGGGGTTACATTCTAGCACCCTTATTTATGAGGCCTTGCGTCAGTTTTGCGCCGCCGTTGCGTCACTTTGTGTGACGCACCAGCATCGTACAAAATGCGCCTTGTTGCGCCATATTTAAAAAGTGACGCATCTAGGTAGATGCGTCACTTTTGAAACCCCTGCGCCACATTATACCTGCGTCAGGTATAATGTATGCAGAGGGGGCGTTCCCCCGCAAAAGCCTCGTAATAGTGACGCAGTGAAATCTATGAGATTTCACTGCGTCACTTTTAGGATGCTGTTGCGTCAAAATCTTGCGCCTGCCTCACAGCAGGCGTAAGACTGACGCAAGCCGTTTCACATGGGGCTTTCCCCATGTGAAAGGCGCATTGCTGGAGTTGCGTCACTTTTGTGACACACTCCAGCAATGCGTCACTTTTGCGCTTACAGATACGTCAGAAATACTGACGTATCTGTAAGTCCTTGCGACATGATGCGTCATACATTAAATATGACGCATCATTGGTGTCGCAAGGAGTGCGCACTGAGAAGTGACGCATCGCTGCTTTCACGCAGCGATGCGTCACTTTTCATAAATGAGGCCCATGGTTACTAAACCTCTCACAGGCACACAGGGGTGCAATATGATTTCTGAGTGGTAGGTTAGACAAAAGAGAACTGGTACTAGACAATATATACGCACAACACGAACACACTTTTGACCATGCAAACATTCTCTGGGGAAATGTCAAAAGAATTAGCAGAAGTAGCACCTTACCCCCATGTGGTTGGGGGAGCCCTTAACAGTGTATTAGACCTGGAGCTAGACTGATCCTACTCCTGCCTAATTTTACAGTACTGAGGATATTCTGGCTCCTAAAAGAATGACTGAAACACTAGGGGATGATAGACTCATGGAGAGCTCTAAATCTGACAATATAGATTATTTATACTACTCCACGATGCATGATTTGCAAGTCTGATGTGATAAGATGACATGCACCACTCAGCCTCACTTAACCCTTTGGCAGAACAATATTGGACCATAACCCTCACCTGCTTACTCTACAATGGGATAAACTCAGGATGATGGTTCACATTTTGAGGATCCAGGTTACAACCTAAAAAGGGCTCAACATTTAAGAACTCCCTAAGTGAAATGGGAGACAGTATTTCATAGGTAGTTTGGGGGATAGATGAAATGCTTTGGCTGATGGGAAGCATTTAAGGCAAATATATATGGGAATGTTATACAGATGTACCTAGAGAGAGACAGGCTTTAAGTAGGGGAGAACAGTCGACCTCGAAGCTGGGGAACCGGGTTGGAGTTTCGGCAAGGGATGCTCAACACCCTGTGATTCTGGGCAAATCTCCCCATGCCTAACAACCTTAATGTGCCTGTCTGTAATGCAACCGGTGGTCGTACAAAGCACTCTGATACCTTTGGATAAAGTTTGTGCTATATAAAACTCAGAGAAAAAAAATGTAGAGAAACAGATACGCAGGAACATACACTGCAACGTCTTGAAAGGGGAAGGCCCGAAGACCCACTTTAAACAGGAAGTGTTGACGAACAGGAAAGGTTGGCTCAGCTCATTCAGAGGCATGGCTGTTTTGATTATCGGTAATATAAGCAGGGGTGTAGCTTGGTCATTAAAATGGGAGGGGTGTAAGTTTCATATTTCCTGACAATCACGCTGGCATATAATGTTACAATCCATTATCCGACAAGCAGGGTGCATGAGAGGAGAGGAATGCAGACTGATAGAAGTAATAAGATAGAAAAACACAATAATTGGTCAAATAATAAAAAGATTTTTGGGCTTCCAAAACAGAGATGACAGAGTGTGTGTGTGTTTTTTGGCAGTGTGGGCATGCAAATATCCCAGGTGAAATCCAACAGACACCTCACCATACCCGACTGAAAGCACCTGTGCCCAACTATTCATCAGAAAATATATTTATTAGGGGAGTGTAACACCCCAAACACCCCCTGAATATAAAGTTAGGTCACACAGTGAATGAGATAAGGAGAGACTGCAGGACAGGCTCTTAAAGTGGCACCGGTATCAAAACAACAGGTGTATACTTAGTACAATCACAGGAAGAGATTAACCAGGCATTTGCTCAGCACTAATCTGCCCTTTATAAATCATGTGACACAGTGAGTATCAATCTATAGACGATTACATTGAGAGGGCAAAACCAGTAGTCCTGACCCAACAAGTGGTAGAAGAGCTGGAAGCGGACAGAACAGTGCTAGACATAAATGCATCAGTCACAGGGCTAGCAAAAGTCAAAACCCCTGACTCTGATGACCACCCTATTGAATTTTATTTTCATGCATAGTACAGCAATGTAACACTAGCACCTGCATCCTGTGACTCGAGTCGTAGTTCTGATACCTCTGTTGAAACCAGGGCAGGACGCAACAGAAATGCCATGGTCATTTCAATGCTCAACACTGACTAAATGTCCTGATCAAGATTTTGGCCAATAGATTACTCCGCTATGCCCCGCATCTGGTTCACTCTGACCAGTGCGGATTTATACCTGAATGTAATTCATGAATTAATATCAGATGATTGATACAGATCATGGAGGGATTTCTGACCTGCATGCAGGGCATTGACTGTGGACAATAGATACTGAACTGGAATGATTTATTTTCAATCTTGAGTAACATGTGATTAGGCTGCACATTCCATGCTGCATGCAGAGCCAAGAGCAAGGGACAAGACAGATCATGTTCCTATCTATTGCAGTTGTCCCCTGTCTATTGCAGTTGTCCCCTGTTGCCTCTCATTTTCACTTTAGTAGTGGAAGTGTTCACAAATATTCTTTAACTTTGAGGAAGGAATACCGAAGTGACTGTTGAAGACCAAAAACTTGTCAGGTCATTCTACTTGGATGACATACCATTATGTGTAATTGAAGTGCAACCTGGAACAGACCAAAATATCAAGGCACTAGAGGACATTGGTAAGGTATCAAGCCTCAGGGTGAATTGGACTAAATGTGGCATATCCCAAATTTATCAAGATATAAAAAGAACAGTACTCCAGACAGGATCGGAAGATTTTTGTGGGAAGCCATCACATTTCATTATCTAGGGGTATAGAGCTATCACTCAGAGACAGACGGGATTGATAGCAACGCTAAATCTGCATTGGTTGCCTCAAAAGGCAGTGTGACTCACTGGAGAATGCTGCTGTCATCTGTGACTGGGAAGAATGCTTTATTAAAAATGGTCAAATTACTTTCGGCACTACCAAAGTGAATCCCATGCTGTGTTTGAATAAGCACTTGGGATGATGCAGGGTGGCACGCACTGAGCAAACTCAGATGACTGCCGATGGTGGTAAGACTGGGTGTACCGGATTATGAGCTGTACTACCGTGCTGCACAGATACAGTGGACAGGTTGATGAATGGGGATGATAGGTGTGACAGAAGCTAGTCAGCATACCTTAACACCAATAATGAGGTAAAAGATCAGGGGGCAGAATGGGGTCATGCCACATCAGGTAAACGTTCTCTGGAATTGCTGAGTAAGACGTCTTTAATTGACATACGTGCTGACATCATACACACCTGAAATTCCGCTTACAGGAATACTGGGACTGTTCTTCAAGGGGGAGAGAAAGAATGCCTACAAGTGTAGGAATATAAACAGGAGGTCTTGGTGGGGCCCTCAGAAATTTCAGAGAGTTGGTACAGGATCAGAAAAGTGATCTCTGACACATTAGTTAAGGTGGTGAAACAATTAGGGGGAGCAGGAGAAGTAAAACTTCCAATTGCATAAAATGTTGCAACTGATTTACACATTGGGGAAGGAGTGGAGAAAAGTATCATTATTGTACTGAGCGCACCTAGATTAGGAAAATGTACACTGCATGCCCTAAATAACAAGTGATCAGCATATATTGATAACGCCATGAAGATGAAGACTGTGGTAGGATCCTAAGTGTCACCACGATGGTATCAAAACACTTGCTTCAAACAATTCAGCTCAATTTTATGTTGAGGATATTCATCATACCTAGCAAAAATGTATAAGATAAACAAGAGAGCTGCAGCAGTGTGTTCTAGATAAGCTGAAACCAAAATAAAAGGAGGAGATCCAGACATAAAACAAAAATATGAGTAGACAGAATGGACAAACACCAGAGTCCTTCTTACTAAGACTATTTCCACACCTCAAAAACATAAATGTCATATATATAGGCCTCTCCATGGTACTAGCAAGGAGACAAGTAGCAATAAAGCTTGAAAACAGAGACAGGGTCAAACCTAAAGAGATGAAAATTAGAAACCAGGAAGTGGGCTGCGTGAGAGAGTACCAACTTTACATGGAAGTTTAATTAAAAAATAAAATATCACCTAGTGAAAAACATTATTTTTTTACTCTGCCTTAACAATTAGTAAAAGTGACATATATGATTAAAATTAATTTATTTAAATTTTAGTAAAAATATTGTTATTTTAATTTTAAAATTCAAAATTGGGTGTTAACCGATTTTATATTTAAATAATATGTTCTATTTCATATATGTTTTTTCAGATTAAACTATATTTATTTATATTTGTAACTTTTTTAAATAATTTAATTTAGCATTATTTTCTACAGGTATTTTTTTAATTCCCTACCTCCATTTTTTTCTGTGAAAGGATGTAGCAGTAGTTGGCAATGTGTGGTGCTGGACCTACTGCTGCTATTTTTTAGCAGTAACTTTCACTGGGATTTTGTGAATAAGCAAAACATAAACTTACTCAAAAGTGCAAATTACCCTAAAGTGTCAGTTACCTTTGTGCATGGGAGTCGATTCACAACAATTGCCAGGGGTAAGAGAAGTGACATCACTTCCCCTTTAACACTAATGACATCACAGGAGGTGATGTCATAGGACATTTGACTTGCTGTGACCATCCCCTCAACTGTCTATCAACTGTCTGTATTTTTTATTACCTCTCACTCACCTGTTTTCCTAACCTGTTTATTTATTTATTTATGTATACAAGATTTGTAATGCGCATGGCTGCCCCAGCGACGAGGCGTCCCAGCGCAACCAGAATCGGCAGCGAGAACAGGGGGGCCTACAAACACGGAAGATTACAGAGTGGGGAACAACCATGTTTTTAATGATTTCCGAAATGGCAAAAGATTGGGGGTCGATCGAATGCTAACTGGTAGAGAATTCCAAAGCTTGGATGCCATGAAACAGAAAGAGCGACCCTCGGTCCTTGCCCTCCTCACTCGAGGGACACAGACCAAACCATGGCGTGCGGAGCACAAGGTGCGCTTGGGCAAATAGGACTTCAGCAGGCCAGATAGCCCAGTAGGGGCTTGCTGTCTCAGGATTTTGTGCGCAATGCACAGCACCTTGAACTGAATACGGGCTTCCGCACCCATCCAGTCCCCTCCACTATGTCTACTGTGCCTTCCTCATTGATCTCTTTATAATATACCACGTCTGACTTCCCACCTGTTTTAACTTTTTTTTGCATTTTTCATCTTTCACATTTCTGCCACCTCTCTTACTCTTTTACCTGACTCTTTCTCGCCTGTCTCAGCCTAAATATCACCTCCTTCTCTCTCACCTTTCCTTCTCTAAGCCTCTCCTTCAGGTGTCTTTTCTAATCTTCCTATGTGTCTCTTCCTAAGCTGTATCCCAGCTCTGTCTCCCATTCTCCTCTGTCACTTTTGCAACAAACTCTCAATTGTCTCCATCTTTCAGCTGTCACTTTCTCACTTGTCCACCTTTCTACTCCTCTTAGTTGAGTTGTCTTTGTAACCTGTCCCTTTATCCCACTTCTTTATTGTACCCGTCTTCCCTTACCTCAGAGCTGTCTCCCTCGTCATTGTCTTTATTACCTCTCTCAACTCTCTTCCCCCCTTCTGCCTCTCATTCTCTGTGAACTCTCTTTATAAGAAGACTCTCATCTGCATCCCGATCTCTCTTAGCTGCCTCTTTATTACTTGTCTATCCTGTCCATCTCTGAGCTGTATCTTTCTTATAAGCCTCACCAACACACATCTGCCTCTCAGTTGTCTACCACCAGCTATCTCTTTGTTACTAGTCTCACACCTGTCTCACCCTCTCTGTCTTTACTAAATATCTCTTTCTTATATGTATCTATCATTCTCACTCATACTGTCATCCCCTGGTCTTCCCCCCACCCTGACTCTCATCCATCCATCCTTTTCACCTGCCTCACTATCTTTAACACTTGTCTGCAGCTCACCTCTCTTTGATGTCTCTTTAACCCCTCTCTCCCACACACAGAAACACACCCCTGCTTTTGTCTCTCAACCTGTATCTGTGTGATGCCCTCTTTCTGCTCTTTGTTTATGTTTTTCCTCCTTTCTTTGAACATCTTTCCCCTCTACCCCCTCTCTTTCCCTTACTATCTCCTGTTTTTCTCGCTTCTTTTTTATGCTCTGAGAATGCAGAAGACACAGCCCTTTTGTCTGCCATCCAATTGAAACAGTACTTAATTGTTTCACAAGTTTATTATTATCCTGTGGGGTCAGGTTATGCAAGCAATGTGCTAGGGGTCACAGAAGGCAAGCCAGGGGTCGCAGCTGCAACCCCTGACGATCCCTAAGTGACCTCCATGCCTTTATGAATCAGGGCCCCACCCCCAGTGTGTAATGTTTATCAAAAATAAATTTTAAAAACACACTTTGGACCATCTGTGATACTGCTATTAATGTAAGTGTGTGAACAACGTGCACAGGCTTTTCACAGTCAGTCAAACTGAAGAGAGCCAATAGATAAAGTTGTCTGGCCTGTTGCCCGTGCTGTATATTGTGATGGGTGAAAGCAAAATGTGAATGGCAGCTAAATAGACCAATGGATGAAGCTTGCTGATCAAAAGTCCCTTACGTAGGTATATCATGGACATTTTTTGGGGAAAAGCAATGATCTGGCTCTAAGGCCAGATCTAATAATTGGTGTGATGAGAAGTGTATTGGGGAGCATGCAGCAGTCTCCTAGGCTGCTGAGTTGTCCCCCAAAATTCACAGCTTTCATTCACAAAGCAGAAGTTGTGTGTCACAGATGGCTTTCACTCTGCAATTGGGTACCACTTTTCGGTTGTCGGTATGTAAGCAATTGTTTGCCATCACAATTTTTGTTGAATGATTTGTAATGATCTGTAGTGATTCTTAGTGAGTCACAAAATATACATTCCGAGCCACAATGTACCTGGCTTTTTATACATTGTGACTCAAAGCCCGTAATGTTGTGAATCGCAGGTTTTGTGACCACAAGACCCATTCTTATATTAGCATAAATCATTCTAGGTAGTGCGTTTGAAAAGGTATACTGAAACAAAACACCTCAGAGAATCCTGACCTTGCTACATACACTTTAGGTTATTTTATTAGTGTTGTGTTTCACCATATTAACCTCTGCGCTGTGTCACGGTCTGCAGGTGTTTAAACAGGGACTCGCCTACAGAACGATTGTGTTCTTTGGCGTCCCTCCCACCGGACACCAGTTCGAGTTTGTTAATACTATAAACTTGTGAAATGTTCTCCCGCATTTGAGGGAACTGTCTCCACACACATCACGGTAGGGGTATGGATCTAGTGGACCTACCTCATCCCAGGGGTAACATCATCCGAAGTACAGAGAAACCCAGAGTGGCACTGAATGCGACGGTCCTGAAGAAGACCGGAGTGACCCGATGGGCACATACAGAGCGGTCGAAACATGTTGACTCTGGCAGTGGTAGGAGGGAACTCTTGAGATTCCTATTTATCTTGTTGAGGCTTTTTCCCATCCTTTTTCTTCTTTTTAATCCTGATAGGGGTGTCAAGAAAAGCTTAATAAAGGTTGTGTTCTAGTTGCCACCCTTAATCAGTTTTAATCACTTTTCCTAACTGCACCTTTCGTCGCACTTTTCAGTGGTGGTCACTTGGTGCTTGCACGGCTCTCACCAAGATTTGTGTTATATGCCGTCCATGTCTCCTTGTCTTGACTATATGTTTTGTTGAGAGAAGTTTATTATTTTTTTCCCCCCCTCCCTTATGCTCCGCCCTGTGTGTGGCTACACCAGGGCGTATTGTAAGCAGGGACCGATGATGAAGCATGTCACAAACTTCGATATGTGAGTGAGGGCAGTTTTTTCAAATAGAGCGATTTGCCCTACTGGGGCTGTCTCTGTTTGTTTAATTTGATTTGTTTTTGTTATCCACTCTATACACCCCCCTTGTGTGTACACCACATTAACCTTCCCATGACTTGATTGTATCTTCTAATTATTGTTAGTGTAATATTTTGAAAACACATTCTAAAACAAGTTTTGTATTTTGAAGGAGATACTTGCAAATGACGTCTGAAATCTGGGTCATCTGCAACCTATCCCGTGATGTTTGGTACTATTCAGTTCATGGAATACATTTCATCACATTGGAACGGTACACAAAATACACCGTGATTTCTAAACCACAGCAGGATTTCAGGACTTTTTCTACGAGTGTTATCACATAACCGATTATGGGAAGTGTTTATTTTACAACCAAAGAAAAATATTATGGTGATATCTGTTTCAACCTTTTCTTTTGCCCGCCTACTGTATTGAAGTATGTAAACACCATCATTGTAATACTGCTCTGCATCAGACACTAATCACCCATGGAAGGAGGCGGTCTCCAGGGGCATCCTCAAGACCCAGTCACCAACTTTTATTCTTTTCATACTTTAATCAGCCAAAAATGCTAATCTATTGTGATTTACATGCATCGGTTCCTATTCCATCCTCGTCACCAGTGTAAGTAGCCAGGACTCACGCACTGATATGGCTAAATTTCATATGTTTGATTCTAAGCCCCATCCACTTAGATCCTCATCTCATCCAACTGCCGGAGCATCTGACCCAAACATTCCAAGTCCTACCAGAACATTAATACGACTTAAAGATTTTGCATACATAATAGGATACCACATCTCCACAACAACGATCTGTACCTTCAAAGGGGCAGAAAGCACTAGTTAGTAAAGGCAACTATCCCAAAGTGTAGGTGGGACACTGGTGCTTAATTTGTACCAGGGTTGCAGCTCGTGGTCACTGCCACTCATGTTTGGAGACCGGGACTTGTTTTTCATCCTCAGAAATCTATCCTGAGCAATACATAAACTGGCGGGAAAAGAAATAAGAGGCAAGATGTGAAATATAGGAAGACAATGACTAAGGAAGAAAACATGAAAACTAACAAGCGGGGTGAAATAAAGTGACAGGAAGAGTAGGGTGTTGAAAGAAAAATGCATGAGGCAGAATCATGACTGGACAAACTTGGTAATCTGTTACTTTGGCATTTTACATTAGGCTTCTAAGAAAACCTCCAGCCCCCAAGTTGCCAGAAATTGAAAAAATGAATTCCAGAAATGCATAAATTGGTCAAGGTGCGGCAACAGAAAGGTTGCGAAATAATAAAAAGCAAAGTCTGACAGTCAGTTTATGCTTATATTTTTTAAAAAGGACATGTAAACATACTAACTGCCTTAGAGGGTGGATCCACCCCTGTTGCCATGCTTTAATTGTGGTGGGTGGGAGCAAGATGTGAATGGCAGCCAATCATACCAAAATATAAAGCCTGCTGACCAAAAGCCCTTTTATGTAGGCATTTCATGGATTATTTTTTTGAAAAACAATAATCTGGCTCTACGGCTGGACCTAAGAATTGGTGTGATAACTGAACTGGGGAGCAGACAGCAGTCTCCTAAACTTATGAGTGCCCCCTGAATACCCACAGCTTTCATTCAAAAAGCAGTTTTCAGTTACAGATGGTTTTCACTTTGTAAATGGATACCACTTTTCAGGTTTCGGTATATAAACAATTGTTTGCAATCACGATTGCTGTTGAATTGTAACAATCTAGTCTCAAGGAGTTACAAAATGTGCATTCTGAGTCACAATGTACCTTTTTATATATTGTGACTCAAAGCTAAGCCCGAGCGGAGTTTGCGTTGCTGCCCTACGCGAACCTCCACAAACGGTAAAAAAAACTACGTAACACTACAGGGATTTCCGCGAGCATGCCGAGTTGCTTGTTCGGCATGCTCGCGTTTCTGGCGGTCGGCAGCACGGTTTGCATTTTTGGGGGAAAATATCACCCAAACTTCTCCATGCGGTCGCCAATGGGCACGGCTATCTTGTTTTTCTACTCTGCATGGTTCTAGGGCTTGTTTTTCATCCCTCTCCAATCTTTTCAATCCTTTGTTTTTTACACTGTTTTTCTTATCTTTTTTATTTCTTATCTCTTCCTCTCTCTCCATAAGTGTATATTTTGTGTTTTATTTCTACTTTTACTGCGTTTTTGTAATGTTTTTCTATTACCTGCTTTTCTTTTACTTTCCTACTTCTTCTCCAGACTTTATTTTTTGCATCTACATTTTCTTTTACGCCCCCCCCCCCCGCGCTCACTGATCCATGGCTAAGGCAAGAAGGGGAAGGCCAAGGCTAGTGCGACCAAGACCTGCCTTTCTTGCGGAAGACAATGCCCGGAAAGGGTGCAGCCCTGTTCTCAGAGGTGGAGGTGGCCGCCCCCTTTTTTTCTGTACAGCGCAACCTCCCCTTTGGCAGCAGGCGGCAGGGCTGGCTCTGCCTTTGCTGCCCAAGAACATTCACTGCGGGTGAGCGAGGGTGCGCTGAGCACTGTTTCGCTGCTCTGAGGTCCAACGCACCCACAACCAGCTGACTCACCGGTGGTCCGACACCTTGGACAGGGAGCAG
Organism: Lissotriton vulgaris; assembly: GCF_964263255.1. Classification (NCBI taxonomy): domain Eukaryota; kingdom Metazoa; phylum Chordata; class Amphibia; order Caudata; family Salamandridae; genus Lissotriton; species Lissotriton vulgaris. The sequence continues at coordinate 483,736,245 of NC_141689.1, forward strand.
AACCTGATGGACCTGCTAGGCGTTGAGGTACCGAGGCTTGGTGAGTAGCTAATTATCTTACTATTGTGTTCTTCTGTTCTGTGCTATTGCGAATATTATTTTTTTCCCAAATAGCAAGAATGGTGCTGCTTACATGCAGGTAAGTTTTGTTTAGAAATCTTATGTTATGCAATTGTTATTCTTCTAGACACTAGACAGGTGCTTGGTGCTACTAATCTTACTTGTTTGTAATTTTGCGCTTGCTTGGGCTGATTATGTAAGAGAGTTTAGAGAACTTAAGTTAGGTAATGCTAGAGAGACTCCTTTCCTGTTTCCTATCACTAAGATAGTGGTGCTAGGTAGGTAGTTTAGTTACTTAGGGGCATATTATCAAGAACAGGAGATAAAATTATCGCCACTTTATCTGCAGGAAACTGCTGCTAAAGCGGCAATAAAAGGCTTGATAGTATGTCCTTGTGAATTCCCATAGCAGCCCAGGTTCTGGGAATTCACAAGGACATATTATCAAGCCCATTATCGCCGCTTTAGCTGCAGTTTCCTGCCGATAAAGTGGCGATAATTTTATCGCCTGTTCTTGATAATATGGCCCTAAGTATTAGTTGGTAATTTTTTAGCGGTCCGTGGCGCGTCCTCCGTCACATGCTTCTGACTCCAGTCCTTAGTAGAACCTTTTGTAGTTTGTTAGTGAGTGAGTTATATAGCAACTCATCAGCACATCAGCAGCAACCAACCAACAATTTGGTGTATGTAATATGAATGCGTCCATCTATGCATTTTTGAGGAATAAAATAAATGGAAATGCAGACTTAGTGAACAATTGGCCTGTCAAAGGGGGTTGAATCATTGATGATTTCGAATGAGATTGACTTAGAAGAAGCAAATATATTTTTGGGCAATTCATTTCCAATGTCTCTGGAATAAGTGGGCTAGGCTAGGTGGTACTTACAGGTCCAGGATTCTGGAATCGGCCCAGATCTCTGTCCCGGGGTTAATGTATGACATTGTTCTGCATTCTATCCATTGATTGTTCTTTTAGAATAGAAAGCCGGCAGCTTTTGTGCACTGCTGAATGTGTCCCGGTGTCAGCAAATGATATTGGGACCAATTCAGCGTATTTTACTCTAAATAATAACGGATCCAGGATCCAGCTGGACCCACCACCATCATTTTTTTTTAACTACTCCTAAAAATACTGTTAGGCCGCTGCACTTATTTTCTTTTACTAACTGAGCACTATTGGAGCTTGAAAGGATTTGCTTCACATGGAAGAAGGACAAATGCATGTTGTTGCTGCTGCTCCCAGCAGAGCGATATAAAACATAAGACTGTCTCCTTTAGGTAAAAACAAATAGTACGACTGTGAAAACAAAAACCAAGCTCCTTCGAAAACAGAGACCAGGGCTCAAAGCCAAATGGTTTAAGAAAGGAGCGAGAGAAACAGGATGGTAAAACACTTGCACTTAATTGTCTAGCAGTTATTTCTGCCGGTGGATAGCTTCACGCTTGTGCGGTCAGCACTGTTTTGCAGCAGTGCAGATCAATGCTTGTATTTTGTCTATGTACACAAAACGTGTGCTGACAGCAAAGATCAATGTTTGTATTTCATCTTGTTTTCAAAATATGAAATATGTTGCCTCAAAACAGCCTGTCTGGCACAAGAGCAAATGGAGTCTAATTTCTACAACTTAAGCACATGGAAATATTTATGTATATTTCAAAGATCTAATCCTTTCCTCGAATGTTTTTCAAATACATTTATAATTGGTTTAGTTTCATAATATGGACTTCACGTTGCTTAATTAAAATACTAATTTGTCAATAGAGTAACTTGTCCTCAATTTTTTTTTACTTTACCCTAATCTTTCTATGTTTTTATTTTTTTATTTTAGTATTTAAATAAAAAATCTAATTCCACTTATTCAAGTCAGTACATTAATTTACCAATAAACACATTTAATAAACTTACCTTTAAATAGTCATTATTTCTTACCTTTTTTATGTAATATGTGTATATGTTATAATTATTTCGGTGGATAATGCATCTCAAACCTTCCACTTGTATTAAGTCTGTTCAATTAATTAGATTAAAATGAATGTGTTTTAATTTTGTATTAATAACCATCATTACAGAATTGAAATATGTTCATTACCTTATTCAGTGATATATACAGTGAGCCATGATGTAGTTCTCTCCATCTTGTGGAGGTAATGTGATAATCAGATGTTTTCTGGGGGCCATGCACCATCCATGAAAGCTCCCTTGGAGTGAAGAGGCTGATATGAATTTACAGAGGGTCAAGTGGTTTGGATTATCAATGAACAGTCCATTTATTATTTGTGCTACTCCCTATGTGCTGCCTCAGCCCCTATCCCACAAACGCCCTCTTCTCTTCCTACCTTCCTGCAGCTGTTTTCTCATTTAAATTAAGGGTCAATATTTACAAAGGATCTCTGACCTGAAACCCAAACGTCTTCCATTCTCACCAGACATTCCCAGGAGACTCATGGTCCTGGACTGAGAATCAGGCAGATCTGAGCAGCAAGAAAAATGTGCACATTTTCTGCAATGAAACAGAATTTTAATTTGGGAGTTTCGAATACCTGTCGACCAGTCTCACAAAGATCATACAGGTTTACAGAATAATTTCAAGAGCTCACTCCCCAACATATGTGTTAGATATTGAATCCAGCCTATACCAGGCAATGTCATGAAGTCTCAAAGGTTGAAAAGTAGTACAGTTGCTATCTAGTTGAGAAAGTATATGGTTCTTGTGATAGATCAACATTTATTTTTGGTAGGAAATTCGCAAAATCATTCAGCCTCTAATGGTTAGAGTCTCATTTAGATGGCCCTGGCGTTGGGTTTATACGTATAGGAAGGAGGACTAGCTGGCATGCCAGAAGCTTCCCACTAAAGTTAAATAACTATCTGTGAGGTCTTTCACCAGACTGGTTGCAACACAGACCCTCAAAGTAGAAACAAGTTTGCAAACTTTATCAATGACTTCTTTACCAAAACATTCTCCACCATCTTAAAGGCACACCAGCAAAATAGTAGTGAGGGCACAAAATAGGAGCAAGGAGTCAAATTGAACACGTATAATCTTCTTCCCAAAGGAAAAGGCTCATTTTACTGGTATCCTCCAGTTTGCTATTTGTGATATACTGTTTATGACCTGCAAATGTACATAATATTAGACTATGTTTCATTTGCATTGCCTTTGCAGTATTGTTGTTGCCTTCCTCTCTGCGCTGGTCCTGTTGTGGAGGTCATTTGCCTCCAGAACTTAAGTTCACCCTAACATAGCTGCCATTTTTATTCCTGGCACACAGCGTCAACTGCATCTGGAGCTCAGACTCATCTTGTGAAACTGCCATCTCTGAATTTGCCAACCTGAAGTGAGTCCCTCTCTGCCACTGCTTGCTGAGAGATACCGTTATTGCTGAAACGGCTGCTCTTGTAATTCGCACAGCACCCCTCCCTGTATCTCTTCTCTTCAGGGTTGTTCTGGTTGTTTTGGTGAATGTCTGACAAAATATCGATAACACAAATATCGATATACAAAAATATCGGAACAAAAATATCGAAGTCAACAATATAGGAATCCTATCCCTAACAAGGTAAGTACAAATATATCGAAAAAAATATATAGAATGACAAAAATATCGTTTTTTGTAAAATATCGTTTTTTTTATAAAATAAAAATCTAATATTAACAAAATAATACTTATAAATTTAATAAACATATTTAAAAATGTACTATAATATTTAAAATTAATACATAATGTAATACAAATTAATATTAATAAATATATAACACACAATATATGTTTTATTAATAATAACTCTAAATTAATTATTTTCATAACTTATAAACAAATAAAACTATAATAAATTACTAATACATTTATTTACATAAAATAATCACATAAATAACAATTAATAACAACATGATACTAATAAAAAAGCTAAATACATTTTAGATAGCGTATGAGTAAAAATTACTATCCCCACTCCAGAGAGTGCAACAGTAGGGAAAGTGTTGGATAGCGTAGCGGTAACAATTACTATTCCCACTCCAGAGAGTGCAACAGTAGGGAAAGTGTTGGATAGCGTAGGGTTAAAAATTACTATTCCAACTCCAGAGAGTGCAACAGTAGGGAAAGTGTTGGATAGCGTAGGGGTAACAATTACTATTCCAAAACAATAGAGGAAGCGTAGAGGTAATGATAGAATCACCCTCCTAACGAATTTATACAAACAAAGGGATTCTATCAATGTGTGATGGTGATATTTTTATTTTTATTTCAATATATACAGTGAAATACTAAGCTCTCTCTTATAAAATGGAAAGATGAGAGCATTTGTGTGCTTTTTAAAATACCCCTCACACACTAAAAAAACTCATTAGTGTCATGCTTCATCATAGGGGTCTTCCCGTCCCTCTACGGGGTGGGGCGTGCTGCGACCTACGGACTACGCGGGAGCACTAGTTGTTTGTGACAAAGGCTATGTGATGGTGCAGTGTAAGTGGTATCAGTGAAGTGTAGGGACCTAACTAGTGAGTGTGATAAAAAGGAAACATTAAAAATTCCCTGGCTAGTAGAAAAAATAAAATTTATTCACTTCTCTGGCTGGGAACATTGAGAAGGGGGTTTTGTGGTAGAGCAATTAGCTTACTACCTGGTCAACATGTTTCGTAGGCAGTCCCCTACTGCCTACTCATCAGGACCTTCTAATGGTCCCTACTGCAAAATGCTCGGTTTGTAAAGTGGTAAGCCTACTGTCCTACAAACTGGCAGCAAAAATTGGCTGCTAGTTTGGGCTACAGGGCATGAGCTGGCCCCATTGAAAACGTAATAGCTTCTCAATTGATAGTCAAAAATATTGACCTATTGTGGTCTCTGTAAAGAAAAGATGGAAAAAAGACAAAGCACAATGTATAAGCAAGTTATGGATACTCAGGCACATATCAGTTTTAATATCCAGAATCCCACTGTTGAGGAGTCCTGCGAGACTCTTCTGACGTTTCCTCTCGAGCTGCAAACTCCCAACTCCCTCAAGGATCAACCAACACAATCAGGACTTGGACACTGACTGAATTGACTTCTCCCCCAGGGAAAGGGGAAGTGACAGAGAGACGCACAACAAATTATACAAGATTAAATCTTCGGTTGTGTCTCTCTTGGGAAGTGCTCCGGGCCGAGGACCTTCAGTTAGGTAAATTCTGCGCTGTCTTCAAGCAATACTGTGATGCAATGTGAACAATATGAACAACAATTACCTTGTTGCCTACTTCTTAACTAACCATAACTATTTATTAAACATAGTGCTTACTGACCATAAATCCGTCTGACCCTTGTTCGCACTTTACTGAAGTTTTAACTCAGGTTCTAAATCTCGACACCTTTTGAGTAAACACAACATGTCAAAATAGCTTGGCACTTTAACTGAGTGAACAAACCAATATAATTAGTGTGGTTAGTTTAAACAGAACTCAAAAAACTCATGCAAGATCATACCTGAGTCTTTAAAATAATTCTTCTGTAAAGAGACTCTGCAGATGGGAGACAGGGAAAATACAGGGAAATACAACCTGTCTAAATTCACACTATCACCTAAGATTATATTTCCAATCTAAACTTGTAAATATGTTAACTTTTTCTTACAACACTCAGAAAATAAGTCAACATTACACAGCATTGTCCATATAGGTTCTGATTGCCTATTTAACACTATTGTATTTACAAAGGCTTATTTATTTCACCCAGTTCGTTTTTAAGCGCTTAACTCTTCTCTGAGATTGGCTCTCTTTTAAAGTAGTCATTAAAGTCCTTGCTAGAGGGTCTCTTCATGTAGCTAGCGCTAACTCTTTGAACGAAGTTCCAGTTCTCTAGCCAGAGTAAATTTGCCTTTGTCAAGGCTTGTTTAAGAATCAGCTCTCCTCGTTAAGCCTGTTAAAGCGTCTTGAGGAATTCAATGAAAATAACCTTTGCCACTTCCTATGTCAATTTCAATTGTTCGTGGCTCATTTAAAGAAAGAAGAAACCTCTTACTGTCCTTTTCCTCATTTATCAGCAACGTTGGACAGGAGGCTCGAACTGACAGCCGGAGGAGGAGAGCGGGGAAAACAAACCTCCCGTCTGCCACAGGGAAATGCCGGTAACCTGTCACGTCGTCTTCTGGCATAAATCTATGACGCTGACAGCCAGGGCTTCCGGAGTCACAGGAACAGATTGTCAAAGGAAAATGAATAGCGGGGCTTTGGCTAAACAAGCGGGTTAACTGGAAATCTAGAACTAGGGAAATCCTACACAGGGGCAGAAGCTCTCGCTAAGTACAACGAGAGACGAAGCGTTTGGCAGTTGGCTGAGGCTTGTATTTATAGCCTCAGCCACGAGACCAGCGCGAGGCTCTCTCTTCATCTCTCCTAGCGCGAGGACAGACACGAGCCTGTCTCACAAGAGCGCACAATCTAAGATGTGACACTAAATTGAGTTAAATAACAAACAAGCATTGCTAAATGCAATTGCTACAGATTAAACTTCTAAAGGTTTTTTAAAATGAAACTGTACATGAAATAATACACAAAATGAAATCAATAAACTACATTTATCCTTTTGATTCATTAAATAAACACTGCGTCAATTCTGAATCAGAACCTATTTAAGACGACCAGTAACACCCCTAACAGTTCCTCCCCCCAAAGGTCGTCTTACAGGTCTAGGTTTATCAGGATGCAGAGCATGAAAAGATCTAACAAGCCTAGGAGCATGAACATTTTTCTCAGGTTCCCAAGATCGCTCAGAAAGATCATAACCCTTCCAATCAACCAAATAAAACAAGGCACCCCGAATCCTTTTGGAATCTAAAATGGATTTAACCTCGTACTCAACATGGTCACCGACAATTACTGGCGGTGGTGGGTTATCAGCACGAGTAGAAGGTTCAAAAGGTTTCAACAGAGAAACATGAAAAACAGGGTGAATAGCATATTCCTCAGGTAAAACTAATTTCACAGATACAGGGTTCAAAACTTTCTTAACTTCAAAAGGCCCAATAAATCTAGGTTTCAATTTCCTGGGACCCTCCAACTGAATGTTCCTGGTGGATAACCATACCAACTGACCTTCCTTATACAAAGGAGCAGCTTTACGATGAGAATCAGCAGTCTTTTTCATAGATAACTTACTTTTGACCCATTGTTTTCTAGCCTTATCTTGGATATCCAACAGATGAGTTAATCTATCAGTAACTGCTGGCATAGACAATTGTTCATCAGGTAAGAGAATAGGAATAGATCTTGGGTGTTGACCAGTGAGAAAATAAAAAGGAGAACAACCCAAAGCTGAATGAGTGGTGTTATTATAGGAAAATTCAGCCCACGGTAACACCTCATCCCAAGGGTGAGAGGAGGTAGTTAACAAACATCTTAAACCCTGTTCAACATGCTGATTCAATCTCTCCGTCTGACCATCCGTCTGTGGATGAAAAGAAGAAGACAGAGCCAACTCGATTCCCAAGAGTTTGCTGAGTTGTGACCAGAATTTAGAAATGAACTGAGGGCCCCTGTCCGAAATAATCTTTGAGGGCAGACCATGAAGTTTCACAATATTCGATAAAAATACAGCACTGAATTCAGTTGCCGAGGGAATCTTGTGTAACGGGATAAAATGGCCCATTTTGGATAACAGATCCACCACCACAAGAACTGTAGTAAACCCATTAGACTTAGGGAGATCAGTAATAAAATCTAAACTGATTGTATGCCAAGGGTGCGGAGGAATAGTCATAGGACGAAGCAAACCCATTGGAACCTCATGTAAAGCCTTTTGACGAGAACAAACTGGACAGGTTTTCACAAATTGTTGAATAATAGAAATCATTTTTTCCCACCAAAAATGACGTTGACACAAATCCAGGGTTTTGTTAATACCTGGATGTGCAGCAATCGCCAAATCATGATTCCATTGCATGACCTTATCCTGTAAATCTCTTGTGGGAATAAACAATTTGTCATTGTGATAGAAAAACCCATCTCTAATGGAATTACCTTTTTTTAATAACCATTCATGAACATCAAAATTTTTTAATTCCATCTTAACAGAATCCAAAAAACTTTCTGTATGGATTTCAGCAGCAATTTTTTCTAAGGGCAAAATACTGGGGGGATCCTTAACAGAATTTAAATCTTTTTCACATACTAATCGTGAAAGTGTGTCAGATAACAACTGCTTTTTTCCAGGTCGATACATAATTAAAAAGTCAAATTCGCTAAAGAACTGTAACCACCTCATCTGTCTAGGAGTAAAAGCCTTAACAGTGGAATAAAATTGTAAATTTTTATGGTCAGAATAAACAGTAATTGTGTGTTTAGCTCCCAAGAGGTGATGTCTCCATTCTTGAAACACATCTTTAATGGCTAGCAATTCACGTTCCGCAATCGTATAATTTTGCTCAGCTAAAAGCAATTTCCTAGAGAAAAAAGCAATAGGATGGAAGTGACCAGTATTTGCATCCTTTTGAAGCAACACCCCACCAATAGCAGTCTGTGAAGCATCTGCTTCCACAAAGAAAGGCCTATCAGGATCAGGATGAACCAAAATGGGAGCAGAGGTAAAAGCCTTCTTCAACAAAGAAAATGCTTGATCAGCTTCTTCAGTCCAAGAGAAGACCTTCCCTTTTTTCAATAACTGAGTAATGGGAGTAACAATATCTGAAAACTTAGAAATGAATCGCCTATAAAAATTAGCAAATCCAAGAATTCTCTGCGTGTCTTTAATTGAAGTAGGAATTGGCCAGGTTAGAATTGCTTCGACTTTCTTTGGATCCATATGAATCCCCTCAGGTGATAAACAATAGCCGAGAAATTCCACTTGAGAAGCATTGAAAACACATTTTTCCAATTTAGCATATAGAGAATGATCTCTTAATTTCTGTAACACTAACTGAACATGTTGTACATGTTCTTCCATATTTTTAGAATAAATTAAAATGTCATCAATATAAACGATGCAACAGACATCCAACAGATCATGCAAGACCTCATTAATAAAATATTGAAAGGCCGCTGGAGCATTGCAAAGACCAAATGGCATAACCGTATACTCAAAAAGACCAAATTTCGTACGAAAAGCAGTCTTCCACTCATCACCTTCTTTGACTCTAATCAAATGATATGCTCCTCTAAGATCCAGTTTGGTGTAAACACTAGACCCCTTAATTTGATTAAGAAGCACTGGGATCAAAGGCAATGGATACCTATTCTTAATGGTTGCTTTATTAACCTTTCTGTAATCAATACAAGCCCTCAGATCCCCAGACTTCTTCGAAACGAAGAAAAGAGGAGACGAAACAGGAGAAGTAGAATGTCGAATGAAACCTAACTCCAAAAGCTCATCCAAATAGTTCCTTAAATAAACATTCTCAGGTTCGGTTAAGGCATAAATTCTACTACATGGTAGAATAGCACCAGGAACTAAATCAATTCTGCAATCAAAAATTCTGTGCGGTGGTAATTTGGTTGCTTCAACAGGATCAAAAACCTTAGAAAAATTTCTATACTCAACTGGAAGCCTATTATCTTCCGCAGTTAGAGCAGCACAAAAAAGGGGCATCACCGGATCTTTGGTTTCTTGATAACAGTGTAACTTACAAAAAGAAGACTCTAAAGTGACAGTCCTTTTAATCCAATCAATATTGGGATTATGTAATTCTAACCAAGGAATGCCTAGGATGACACCAAAACTTGGAGCATCAATAAGATCAAAAACCACTTTCTCCGTATGCCCATTATCTGCTACCAAAGTTAATGGTTCGGTGTTAAATTGAATCATACCAGAAGATAAAACCGAACCATCAACTGCTCTCACAGACTCAGGTTCCTCCTTAGTAACAAATTTCAGATTCAATTTATGGGCAAACCCAATATCGAAAAAATTCCCAGTAGCCCCAGAATCCAAAAGTACAGGAATGCTATGTCTTTGAAGAGTAGTTAAGATAAAGACCATCCGAATAGTAAAATGTTTGGGAATATGTGTAGTTACATTGGTGACAAATTTGGAGATCTTAGAAGGAGATTTGCTCGAGGAAACGATCTCTGCTTTCCTCGAGTATTTTAGTTTTCCGACGGCTTAATAGGAAGAGTTTCAACAACAAAAATTTTCTTTTTTGAAGGTTTCACAGAACAATCCTTGGCAAAATGCCCAGGTTTGCCACAGTATAAACATAAATTGCCCTTACGCCTCCGTTCTTTTTCTTCAGGAGTTAAAGGCCCTTTGAACCCACCCGGTAAAACAGATTCAACAGAAACATTCTTAACTTCAGACTCTTTTTTCTCAACTTTAACTAGAGGACTTCTAAAGTCACTCCTAGTTTTTTCATTTCTACGTTCACCCAATCTGTGATCAAGTCTAACCACTAGATCCTGAAATTCCTTAAACCCATCAGGTAAATTCACAATGTGCGCAAGGGAGTCTTTTAAATCATCTTTTAGACCTCTATAAAATAAAGAAATCCTCTTCTCCTCAGGCCAATGAGTTTCAGACAGAAGTCTATTAAAGGTAGTTATATAGGATACAAGGTCCTTGGTCCCTTGACGAAGACTCAATAACTCATTATCAGAAGATTGAATTAAGGTATGTTTGGCGAATAGACTGGACATGGCCAATTTAAAATTCTGCAAATTGTGAAGCAAAGGGTCATTATTATCTACTAAAGGCATGGCCCAATTAGCAGCCACCCCTCCCAGATAAGAAATTATAAAAGCCACCTTAGCAGAATCAGAAGAAAAAATTTGAGGTTTACACATGAAGTGCAATTGACATTGACTAAAAAATGTTGCAAATCTGCTATTATCTCCAGTAAACCTTTCAGGATTAGCCAAAGGGACAGGTGTAGGAGTAACTACAGTAACTTGAACTGGTTGTTTTTCTGACTGAACTTCTGAGGTATGAGGCTGAATAACATCAACTCCTAATCTAGCTGGCGCTAAAACCGGTTTCTTCTCCTTAGAAGAATCCCTCCAAGACGAGAATCCAACCCTAGTCTCATCTAACTCCTGACGAAGCGATTGGTTCTCTAAACGTAAATTTTCCATCTCCACTGTCAACTTCTGGACTAACTGTGTCAACTGTGAAGCATCCATGAGGGTGAGTTTGCAGACTTGAAAGGAAACGATTTTAAAATAGGAAAGTAAGGCTTCGTCTACTGTTGAGGAGTCCTGCGAGACTCTTCTGACGTTTCCTCTCGAGCTGCAAACTCCCAACTCCCTCAAGGATCAACCAACACAATCAGGACTTGGACACTGACTGAATTGACTTCTCCCCCAGGGAAAGGGGAAGTGACAGAGAGACGCACAACAAATTATACAAGATTAAATCTTCGGTTGTGTCTCTCTTGGGAAGTGCTCCGGGCCGAGGACCTTCAGTTAGGTAAATTCTGCGCTGTCTTCAAGCAATACTGTGATGCAATGTGAACAATATGAACAACAATTACCTTGTTGCCTACTTCTTAACTAACCATAACTATTTATTAAACATAGTGCTTACTGACCATAAATCCGTCTGACCCTTGTTCGCACTTTACTGAAGTTTTAACTCAGGTTCTAAATCTCGACACCTTTTGAGTAAACACAACATGTCAAAATAGCTTGGCACTTTAACTGAGTGAACAAACCAATATAATTAGTGTGGTTAGTTTAAACAGAACTCAAAAAACTCATGCAAGATCATACCTGAGTCTTTAAAATAATTCTTCTGTAAAGAGACTCTGCAGATGGGAGACAGGGAAAATACAGGGAAATACAACCTGTCTAAATTCACACTATCACCTAAGATTATATTTCCAATCTAAACTTGTAAATATGTTAACTTTTTCTTACAACACTCAGAAAATAAGTCAACATTACACAGCATTGTCCATATAGGTTCTGATTGCCTATTTAACACTATTGTATTTACAAAGGCTTATTTATTTCACCCAGTTCGTTTTTAAGCGCTTAACTCTTCTCTGAGATTGGCTCTCTTTTAAAGTAGTCATTAAAGTCCTTGCTAGAGGGTCTCTTCATGTAGCTAGCGCTAACTCTTTGAACGAAGTTCCAGTTCTCTAGCCAGAGTAAATTTGCCTTTGTCAAGGCTTGTTTAAGAATCAGCTCTCCTCGTTAAGCCTGTTAAAGCGTCTTGAGGAATTCAATGAAAATAACCTTTGCCACTTCCTATGTCAATTTCAATTGTTCGTGGCTCATTTAAAGAAAGAAGAAACCTCTTACTGTCCTTTTCCTCATTTATCAGCAACGTTGGACAGGAGGCTCGAACTGACAGCCGGAGGAGGAGAGCGGGGAAAACAAACCTCCCGTCTGCCACAGGGAAATGCCGGTAACCTGTCACGTCGTCTTCTGGCATAAATCTATGACGCTGACAGCCAGGGCTTCCGGAGTCACAGGAACAGATTGTCAAAGGAAAATGAATAGCGGGGCTTTGGCTAAACAAGCGGGTTAACTGGAAATCTAGAACTAGGGAAATCCTACACAGGGGCAGAAGCTCTCGCTAAGTACAACGAGAGACGAAGCGTTTGGCAGTTGGCTGAGGCTTGTATTTATAGCCTCAGCCACGAGACCAGCGCGAGGCTCTCTCTTCATCTCTCCTAGCGCGAGGACAGACACGAGCCTGTCTCACAAGAGCGCACAATCTAAGATGTGACACTAAATTGAGTTAAATAACAAACAAGCATTGCTAAATGCAATTGCTACAGATTAAACTTCTAAAGGTTTTTTAAAATGAAACTGTACATGAAATAATACACAAAATGAAATCAATAAACTACATTTATCCTTTTGATTCATTAAATAAACACTGCGTCAATTCTGAATCAGAACCTATTTAAGACGACCAGTAACACCCCTAACATAGTGGTCGTTGCAATCTCACGTTGTTGAAGCACGCACTACAGGCTTCATATGTGAGAGGGCGAGTTAAATGTAACTTCCCTGACTGTTCGGTAGTAAATATCAACCGTGCAGGTATCGTTTACCTCATTACTATGAGGGCTGACTCATCTCAAAATACACACACACGTAACTCAATACATACAACAGCACCCCTGAAATAGGGAAGATTCCTAGGAGACCAAAAAACTCTTGATGAAGATAATGTGGGTCTTAACTTTTTCATGCACAATGTCTCTAGGCCAAAGTAAGAATGTAATACATACTAGTTCGACAAAAGTTGCCTGCCCCATGAGCCGGCAGACGAAGGGTGTTCCTCTCGGTAGACTGTAAGAGAAAACCTCACCCTTACGTGAATCACGGATTCCTCCGTAAATAGATTATTGCCTCCTGGACCAAAATTGTTAGAGACTCATGGTCAGAGTCTATTACTTACATTTACCGCATGAGTACAATGACTCGTTCCTACCCTTGTGCCGCTCCATGGACTACTGGTGTCCCGCACTTGGCGGCTTAAAAACAACTTGGTTGCATTGTCATCCCGTCTGTTTCTCGCCGGTGAAACGCTAGTCTGCTAACCCAAGATGGCCGCCTTCTGCGGGACATCGGGTGGAGAGAAAGAATTTCCGGCAGTCTTTCCTCAGATACAGTTACCTGAAAAGTAAATTGATATCGCAATAACCAAGCAAATGTTTTTGTTTGTTCGTCACCTCGTTTTTTCTATTCTGGAAAAACGGGGGTTTTTAATAAGAATGTATGTCGATGCAAAATCTCTTTGGAATGTTATTGTTAAAATAATTGGCAGTCGTGAAGGAGAATTATAGCTCCTGCCAGAAGCGTGCATTACACTCATATATGCTCAAAAATAATATTTGATTGAATGAAAAGAAGAATGGCTGAAGCAAATGATGGGATGATGCAGGGCCATAGTTCGATCAAGGCACTGGTTGTTGCACAAGTGTTTGGCACATGGAGGATTTTGTTGGACCGGCATTTAGAAGTCACTTGGGATTTTTTCATCAGAGATAAGGAGGGCGGTTGCGGTCCTTTACAGTTGACCCCAAGGTATTTCATCGTTCAGGCCATTTTTATTGGATTTGATCCGAAAGACCCAACGTTGTTCTTTTTCCAGAAGGTGGTTCTCATTGTCAACCTGTTCTATGACAGTCCAAGAGATGTCCTCAGGTTTGTGACCCCTTTCTATGAAGTGGTTAGTCAGTTTTGTGCTGGTTTTTTTGCATTTTATGGCACTTTTATGTTCCCCTATTCTGATCTTTACCGCCCTGCTCGTCATGCCAACATATTCAAGCTTGCACGGGCATGTGATTAGGTACACAACATTAAGACTGATGCAGTTACTAAAGCCTCTCTGTTCCCATTTTGTCCCATTATTGAAAGTGAGTGTCTTTCTCTTTTTGGTTAGGCAACATACCTTGCACCCTCCACATGGATAATGTCCTTGTACAAAGTTGGGATTTCTTGGCGGATTAGTTTTATCTGCTTTGGGTCTGGTATGCACCAAGATGTCTTTTACACTTTGTGCTTTTTTGTGGGAAAAGATTGGTTTGGGTATCTCTAGACCGCCACTGTTCAGAATTTTCCAATTTTTGGTGATGATTTTGGTCACTTGATCTGAGCTTGTGTTATAAGTGGTAACACAGATGGGTCTCCGCTCCTCCTCCTTCGGTATCTTATCTTCAAGAAGGCTTTCTCTGCAGCTGTTTCTCGCCCTTTTATATGCTTGATCAATGATTCTAGTGGGGTACCTCCGGGTTTCCAATTTCTTTCGTAGGTCTTTGGACTGTTGCTTAAAATTACCAATTTCTGTACAGTTCCTACGAAGGCGTAGGAACTGGCCATAAGGTAGATTGTCCCATAAATGTTTTGGGTGGAAGCTCCGATACATGAGCAAACAGTTCTTGGAAGTACTCTTGAAATGGGTTGTCGTCATCAATCTGCCATTTTTGGGGAAGATGTTTAGATCCAGAAATACAAGGTTGCTGTTCGAGGTAACACTGGTGAATTTGAGGAACTCGTCTTGTAAGTTCAACCAGGTTAGGAACTGTTTGGAAGTCCTCTCATCTCCATCCCTGATGATAAGGATATCATCGATGTATCTTTTCCAAGTCCTGATGTTGGGTCTGAAGGGATTTCTGGGGTTTAGTATCTTTGTCACCTCCAGGTGGCGCACATAGAGACCAACTATGCTGGGAGCAAATGTGCTCCCCATGCTGGTCCCGTGCTTTTGGAGGTAGAGGGTGCCATTATATTCAAAGAAGTTCTCTTTCAATGCCAGAGAGCAGCATTCGGTAACCACATTCCGTGGGGTTTGATAATCCCAGTCATCTTCGAATAGTACATCTTCGATTATCGCAAGAGTTTCATTGTGCAGCAAACTGGTGTAAAGACTCTCCACGTCACAGCTGGTTAAAAGCTGGGTGTTGGGATCAAATGTCAGTTCTTCGAGTAGGTTCAGCACGTCTTTTGTATCTCTTAGATAGGTAGATGTCCTCTGGACCATTGGTCTGAGAAAAGCGTCTGCAAACCTAGATACGGGTTCTAGAACCGACCCAATCCCTGAGACGATTAGTCGCCCCGGGGGTTCTGCAGGTCTTTGTGGATCTTGGGAAGGGTGTACAGGT
This sequence comes from Lissotriton vulgaris, assembly GCF_964263255.1. Taxonomy (NCBI): domain Eukaryota; kingdom Metazoa; phylum Chordata; class Amphibia; order Caudata; family Salamandridae; genus Lissotriton; species Lissotriton vulgaris. The sequence goes on from NC_141689.1 coordinate 483,751,831, forward strand.
GTACAGGTAAGGGATTTTTGTTTTTTTCTGACACAGGAAGTCTCCTTTTTTTTTGGTGATCCAATTGTGGGTCAATGCCTCCTCCACCATTGTTTTGATCTTGTTTGTTATCTTTTCGGTGGGGTCAGCACAGAGGACCTCATAGTCTCGTACATTCCTTGTCATACTGTTCCTTACTTTGTATTACAATTGCGCCCCCCTTGTCCGCTGGTTTTATTACAACATTTTTGTTGTTACTCAATTCCCGCAATGCTTGTCGTTCTTCGTTGGAGATATTTTGGAAGACTCGTTTGTGTGGTGGGTCGAGTTTGTCAAGGTCCTTCATGACCGCTTTATCGAAGGTCAAAAGTTCGATGGGAAGAGTGTTGTCCATCGGAGTGAAGGTAGATTTTGGCTTTAGTCCAATGTCTCCTTGCTCAGTGTTGTCCTTCTTGTCTTTAAAGAAGACCTGAAGTTTTAATTGTCTCATAAATTCTTGAACCTCTTTGCAGAGGTGGAATTTATCCATATTGGCTGTGGGGATGTATCCTAAGCCTTTTTCCAGTACTCTTTTCTGAGGTTCAGTCAATTCAGTGTTGGTCAGATTGACCACTAAGCTCATTTCTGATTCCTCAATGCGCCCGTCATGCTTCTTGTTGACACCCTCAGGGTTTCTTCCTCTCCGGTGTTCCAATGTACAGTGGACCCCCTCCGGTTTCTCCCCTTGTTCCGTCCCTGGCGCGAACCTAAAAAAAGACGCCGATTTATCAAAGTAGCCAAAGTCTTGCTGATGGTATCCCCATTGTGGGAATGGTCCATGTGGATGTTGAAAGGGCGGTGGGCCATATTGTTGTTGAGGATACATCATAGGCTGAGGATAGTTGTTCCAGCTCCTTGTCCCACGATAGTTGGGTCGTCGGAAGTTCCTTCGCATGCCCTGATATCTAGGGCTTTTGTTTCTACTCGAATTGGAGCTGTTGGATCCAGTATAAGATGATTCATCATCTGTGGCGTTGTCGCGTGATTGTTTATAGTCATCTTTGATGTAGGGGTATATTCTTTCTTTGGTCCACCGGCTGGTGTCTTTTTTTAATTTCTCATATTTGTTTTCTTTGAGAGTAATTTCAAATTCATTTAATGTTTTATTGAGTTCATCCAAATACTTCTTCAGATTGGCTGGAGATTCATAGTTCTTCAGTCGTACTTCTATTGTTTGTATCTCCACCTTGAGATCAGTTGCCAGTCTGCTCGCGGTTTTGAATATAAGTATGATCCAGTCTCGTGTACATCGCCATGAGATTTGTGACCAATCTATCTTGAAGGTTTTGTCATCAAGAAATATAAATGGTTCATTCCGAACTATGAGGCCAGATGGAGCAGTATTAACCTTCAAATATTCTGACATTAGTAGCCCATGAATTGCGGTTTTGATCTGGGTTCTCCTTAGTTCTTCCAATTCATCCCAATCATTATGTCTTGTAGATGCACCGGCCGAACTTAGTCCTTCGAATGTCCCTAGGGTGGACATCAGGTTAGAAATTTCATCATCGGTAAAGGCAAGACCTAGATCGGCCATTTCTAAAAGAGAGATAAAGGCTCCTTTCTTCTTCCCTGGGTTGGATGCCGCGGAATGCAGAATCACGGAGTGGTTTTTGAGGAACAGATTCTGATGAACTTCCGCAGCTGCACGCTGCCAGTGATTCCAAAACAATAGAGGAAGCGTAGAGGTAATGATAGAATCACCCTCCTAACGAATTTATACAAACAAAGGGATTCTATCAATGTGTGATGGTGATGTTTTTATTTTAATTTTAATATATACAGTGAAATACTAAGCTCTCTCTTATAAAATGGAAAGATGAGAGCATTTGTGTGCTTTTTAAAATACCCATCACACACTAAAAAAATCCATTAGTGTCATGCTTCATCATAGGGGTCTTCCCGTCCCTCTACGGGGCGGGGCGTGCTGCGACCTACGGACTACGCGGGAGCACTAGTTGTTTGTGACAAAGGCTATGTGATGGTGCAATGTAAGTGGTATCAGTGAAGTGTAGGGGCCTAACTAGTGAGTGTGATAAAAAGGAAAAATTAAAAATTCCCTGGCTAGTAGAAAAAATACAATTTATTCACTTCTCTGGCTGGATTGAGTTACCTGTGTGTGTGTATTTTGAGATGAGTCAGCCCTCATAGTAATGAGGTAAACGATGCCTGCACGGTTGATATTTACTACCGAACAGTCAGGGAAGTTACATTTAACTCGCCCTCTCACATATGAAGCCTGTAGTGCGTGCTTCAACAACGTGAGATTGCCCACGACCAGTGGGATTCTGGATATTAAAACTGATATGTGCCTGAGTATCCATAACTTGCTTATACATTGTGCTTTGTCTTTTTTCCATCTTTTCTTTACAGAGACCGCAATAGGTCAATATTTTTGACTATCAATTGAGAAGCTATTATGTTTTCAATGGGGCCAGCTCATGGCCTGTAGCCCAAACTAGCAGCCAATTTTTGCTGCCAGTTTGTAGGACAGTAGGCTTATCACTTTACAAACCGAGCATTTTGCAGTAGGGACCATTAGAAGGTCCTGATGAGTAGGCAGTAGGGGACTGCCTACGAAACATGTTGACCAGGTAGTAAGCTAATTGCTCTACCACAAACCCCCCTTCTTAATGTTCCCAGCCAGAGAAGTGAATAAATTGTATTTTTTCTACTAGCCAGGGAATTTTTAATTTTTCCTTTTTATCACACTCACTAGTTAGGTCCCTACACTTCACTGATACCACTTACACTGCACCATCACATAGCCTTTGTCACAAACAACTAGTGCTCCCGCGTAGTCCGTAGGTCGCAGCATGCCCCGCCCCGTAGAGGGACGGGAAGACCCCTATGATGAAGCATGACACTAATGGATTTTTTTAGTGTGTGAGGGGTATTTTAAAAAGCACACAAATGCTCTCATCTTTCCATTTTATAGGAGAGAGCTTAGTATTTCACTGTATACATTAAAATAAAAATAAAAATATTAGTAACAATTACTATTCCAACTCCAGAGAGTGCAACAGTAGGGAAAGTGTTGGATAGCGTAGGGGTAACAATTACTATTCCAACTCCAGAGAGTGCAACAAGGGGAAAGTGTTGGATAGCGTAGCGGTAACAATTACTATTCCCACTCCAGAGAGTACAACAGTAGGGAAAGTGTTGGATAGCGTAGGGTTAAAAATTACTACTCCAACTCCAGAGAGTGCAACAGTAGGGAAAGTGTTGGATAGCGTAGGGGTAACAATTACTATTCCAACTCCAGAGAGTGCAACAGTAGGGAAAGTGTTGGATAGCGTAGGGGTAACAATTACTATTCCAACTCCAGAGAGTGCAACAGTAGGGAAAGTGTTGGATAGCGTAGGGGTAAAAATTACTATTCCCACTCCAGAGAGTGCAACAGTAGGGAAAGTGTTGGATAGCGTAGAGGTAACAATTACTATTCCAACTCCAGAGAGTGCAACAGTAGGGAAAGTGTTGGATAGCGTAGGGGTAACAATTACTATTCCAACTCCAGAGAGTGCAACACTAGGAAAAGTGTTGGATAGCGTAGGGGTAAAAATTACTATTCTCACTCCAGAGAGTGCAACAGTAGGGAAATTGTTGGATAGCGTAGGGGTAACAATTACTATTCCAACTCCAGAGAGTGCAACAGTAGGGAAAGTGTTGGATAGCGTAGGATTAAAAATTACTATTCCAACTCCAGAGAGTGCAACAGTAGGGAAAGTGTTGGATAGCGTAGGGGTAACAATTACTATTCCAACTCCAGAGAGTGCAACAGTAGGGAAATTGTTGGATAGCGTAGGATTAAAAATTACTATTCCCACTCCAGAGAGTGCAACAGTAGGGAAAGTGTTGGATAGCGTAGAGGTAACAATTACTATTCCCACTCCAGAGAGTGCAACAGTAGGGAAAGTGTTGGATAGCGTAGGGGTAACAATTACTATTCCAACTCCAGAGAGTGCAACAGTAGGGAAAGTGTTGGATAGCGTAGGGGTAACAATTACTATTCCAACTCCAGAGAGTGCAACAGTAGGGAAAGTGTTTGATAGCGTAGGGGTAACAATTACTATTCCAACTCCAGAGAGTGCAACAGTAGGGAAAGTGTTGGATAGCGTAGGGGTAAAAATTACTATTCCCACTCCAGAGAGTGCAACAGTAGGGAAAGTGTTGGATAGCGTAGGGGTAAAAATTAATATTCCCACTCCAGAGAGTGCAACAGTAGGGAAAGTGTTGGATAGCGTAGGGGTTAAAATAACATACTTAGAAAAAAAAATTATAATACAAATATGATCTCTTAAATAAATATAAAACATTTACAATACATATACATAATTATTAAAAACATAATTAGCAAAATATATGTAACCTAAAATAATCATGAAAAAATTCCATTTTATAATATTTAATTACCAATTAATAAACAAACAACAATTATAAAATTAACTTAACAATGATTTTTAATTCATTATTACTTAATTACATTCAAATTAGTTCCCACCATATTCCCCTATAAACACACAACCCGCAACAGAACACATTTATCAATTAATGAATTATTTAAAATTAATTACCAATTAATTAAAATTATTTACCAATTAATAAAAATTAATGTATGCTTCCTACTAATTAATAATTAATTCTACCAAATGAAATTACTTTCCACCCTATTCCCCTATAAACCCATAACCCGCTACAGAACATATTTATCAATTAATCAATTAATTAAAAATAATTACCACAATAATTAAATATAATTACCAATTATTTTTAATTAATGTATGATTCCTACTTATTAATAATTATTTCAACATTATTAAATTACTTCCCACCCTATTCCCTTATAAACCCATAACCCGCTACAGAACATATTTATCAATTAATCAATTAATTAAAATTAATTAAAAATTATTCTCAATTAATTAATTAATAATTCCTACTAATTAATAATTAATTTCACATAATTAAATTACTTCCCACCCTATTCCCCTATAAACCCACAACCCGCTACAGTACTAAAAGACAATATTTAATTAAATTACATTAAAAATAAATAATAAAACATAATAAATACAATATAATATACACAAAATGTATTTAAAAATCGATATTAGTAACATCGAAATTATTTACTTCGATATTACTGACATCAATATATTAAAACTTCGATATTACTAATATGGATATTAAGAGTGTCGATATTTACTTACCTTCTATATTATGTCCCTTCGATATTTAAACTTCGATATAATTGTATATCGAAATGTAAAACTCGATATTTTGTCTGTGTACCTGTTTTGGTGTCTCAGGGGTGGCACTGGCACCATTGTCCTTGAGGTCTGTACTCTCTTTGAACTGATCCTGGTCCTTTCACATCTGATGGCCCAACCCTGTATGCCTTACTTACTACACTGACTGGAGGAAATGTTAGGGGAAACCAGTATTGGCAGAGTGACAAGTGACTGAAGCCATCTTTTACATGCTATGGAAAGCTGTGGACAAATGGCATTGTTAAAAGGTCAATATAGGCTGGCCTCATGTATGGGGGTGGGGGATTTTGAACAGTGCATCTAACTAAGTTGGAGTCTGGCTGGGTACAACAATGAGTATGAATGGGATCGATGGTAGTGACTTGAGTCTTCTTTATGGTTGCCTTCTTTAGGTACTCCTAGATTCTGCTTCATAGCAGATGCTGTGGCATCATCTGCCTCTAAGAGCTACCCGACTCATACCAGAAGGGGTGAGTAAGACATGACTAAACCCTCCTTGTCCCCAAGGCCCTCACAGCTGATGAGGTGTAGCTTAGTGGGATCAGTCTGACTTCAAGTTAGAGGCTCGATACGTTGATTGGCCATGATCCTGGTGAGGTTTAACCTGGTCCACTTTGCTTAAAGAGGGGATGTGAGGTAAGGAAGATGTGACCAAACTCTGACCCCTGGCACCATCCCATGTGGTGAGGTGGCTCCGAGCAGGACCAGTCGTACTTCAAGTTGAAGGCCACTTGGCACGCCAATAAGCAACAGACCTAGTGAGACGCCGTTGAATCTAAAGTCAAGACCTGAGGGGGGCTCTTTAGAAAGCTGCATTCCAACACAGTAGTGCCTGCACCCCCACCTCTGTGGTGCAGCTGGAATGCCATGAAGGGAGCAAGACATTTCTCTACAAATCCCTCAATGACTAGAGACTCATCAGCATTGCACAGGCAAGGCCCCTGTTCTATATGGAGGCAGAAATCATTCGCTGACCTTCCCCCCATGGTTCACTCCTCCCTGTTACCAATAGGCCCAACACTGAAATGACCCCCTTTGACTCTCCATCACTTCAAAGATCTCCTCCTGCTTCTCCTCCTTACTATCCTGACATCTACCCAGCCAACACTACAGCTTCACTTGTACCTCCTCATGGTTTAGCTCACTGCTCCCTGTAACTGTTCTGCCTGACTCACCCTCTTAAAATCACCCAAACAGCTCTCCCACAACTATCCCTGCTACATTCTACCCCAGAATACCCCACTTATCTAATCTCAATGCCATCTGACATATCACAGTCCTATTCCCTATCTGAGTCATCCTGATCAACCTAAAACAAGGGGACCCACATAACTCTGTCCTCTACCAACTCTTACTTAATCTATATCTTGAACCTCTTAGTGAGATTTAAAAACAAAAGGAATTCTTTATCATCAATATGCAGATGATACCACGATCTACCTTAAGTTATCTTCCCTTGAAGATATCTGTCTTTTCACCTTTGATAAGGTTTAAAACTGGATGGCCAATCGCTATTAAAAGCTCAATCCATCTAAAACTGAATTTCTACTAATCTCTGCACAAAAATTCCTGTCCAACAGTGGCTCGAATCCTTCCCTCCCCTGAAATGAAACCTAGCCAATGTGGTGAATTCTAAATCAAACAATGTTATCCTTGACAACCACTTAAACTTCTAGACTCAAATCTCAGCCATGACTAAAAGTGCACACCAACAACTAAGACTGCTCTGGGGCGTCAGGCAGTTTATTTAAGAGCAAGATGTGTAACTTGTGGTCCAGGCACTATTTCTTTGAAGAGTAGATTATGGAAACTCACTCATCTCTACTCTCCCATGAGGGCACCTAGTTCCTCTTATAGCAGCACTCCATGCAGCTGTCCACTTTGTGACAGGCCACAGGAATTTAGTCAAATTGCTTACCTTTCAATGGCTCCCCAAAAATCCGAAAGCCCAATTTAAGACTGTACGCGATACTCATAAAGCCCTCCACAACTCCACTCCCTCCCAGCTGATTGGAAAACTGAAAGTATTTGAAGTTCAACAAGGATGAAGAAATTCTGAGTCCATATTTCTCAAACATTCAACTTTCAGGCAAGAACACTGTATAAGACAGTCATTCTTCAGTAGTGCAACGTTGATTTGGAACACCATCCAACCAGTCCTTCGCACAGTCTCTTATCTGTGCACATTGAGCAGGAAACTCAAAATCATCCTGTTCGAGAAACACTTTGGTTAAAGTGGGGATCGTTGCACGCATCTTCTAGTCTGACTTGACCTATCATTCCTGTCATGAAATATTTGCTCTGTCTGCTCTCTGGCTTACTAGCTGCTAATTTAATATTACTGTTAGCTAATTACCTCGTATCCTGTAATGTCCCTTCGCTCCTTTGGTTCCTGGTACTATTATAATGTATTATGATGTCTGTTAACCAGTGCATACTTCTTGTTATTTTGTAAAGACCATTGCTATATGAATCCAGCAAAAGTAGATAAAATGAAATAAATACTAGTTCAGAAGGAGGAAGGTGGCTGTGGGCGCTCTTTAAAACTTAACAAAAATATTTCATAAAGAACACAAACTCTCAACACTAGCGCACTTTCTTTAAAAAAAAAAAAGTTTTATATAGCGCTTTGATACCCCGGGGGGGGTAGAGAGAAGTTTTTTTCAACAGTATTGCTTTAACTTAACTTTTGAAAAAAGGCGTCAACTGATTCAGTCTGATTTCAGGGGGCAGGGAATTATAAATTCTCGATGCCTAATAATGCTCGATTGTAGGTTTTCTTTTTATGGAATTGTTGTGGCTTGATCGATAAGGTGCTGGAGCCCCTAGAGGATCTGGAGCCACCAGAGAGGTCAAGTAAATGTAAATGTATGTGTCTTGTAAAGCGCACTGCTGCCCTGAGGCGTTGTGGCGCTGTAGACCGCTGGGGAACCCGTCCTGGCTATCCCTGTGAGATGGTCCCTACTGGGTATCTCCAAGGTGAAACCAAGCATCCCCGGCGAATGTGGGGGGCCGTTGTAGAGATGAGGCAAGCTAATGCCCAGAGTTGCCGAGTGTGATCCCTGGTTAGAGTAGGCACCGAGGCGAGAATTATCGAGTCCGCTGACCCTGGTCCACGACCCTGCCGTGTTGGGAATTGAACCCTGGTCCCGGGCCGTTCTCTGCTTCCGGGTCTGCCGCCTCTAACCAGTGAGCCACACCACTTCACAAGTTTTTGTGCAAGGTATATTGGAGTGTCCAAAGGTCAAGCTTTCTAGGTCATGCAATTTTTGGCTGTATCCTTGCTTCATACAGAAGCCAATTTAGCGACTTTAGCTCAGGAGTGATGTGATTGTCACATTTTGAACCTGTGATGAGCCTTAGAGCAGAGTTGAGAGAAGCCCTAAGTGGTGCCATCTTCACGCTGGGAAGGGGCAATAGGATTGCGCTTTTATAATCCAGCTTAGAAATCACGAGGGCTTGCACCTCAGCTTTGAAGTCTTTGTGGGGTAGTAACAGTTTTATTTTCCTCAGGGTGCTCAATTGGAAGTTTGCTCCTTTGGTGAGAGCACTAATGTGGGTTAATAATAAGAGATTAGACAACATCTAAAAAGTACTTGCGTATCAGCTACAAAAGACACTTCAGTAAATCTATGGACAACGACTAACTTTAACAATGCTCAGCAAATGTAAACATTGATTTCTGGTCCCAGGGCGAAGATAAAAGCAGGTGTACTTAAACAGGTGCAGCTTTCATTTTTTAACATTAAGGACGGCATGCAGCGCTGCAAAAAAAAATAGAATACACAGAAGGGAGAGGGTGTCCTGACAGCCAGCACAAATAAATGGCAGTGGTCACCATGTTAAATCAGCAGCGTGTGTGGTACATTGAAGAAAATAAATTACGTTAAAGACCGAGGTCACAGTACTTTAAAAAAAAGCATTCGCAACCTACAAAAAAAGGTGCAGCTGGTTAAATACAAAATAGCAGCTGCTTAAGAGCATGTCCTGCTTGAAAAAGCAGGCAGGATAAATTCCTTTAAGAAAACGGTGCTCACAGACTGTAAATGAAACAAATCCAGTAACAACGCATGTAAGATGGCCAGTCCTCATGAGAGGTAACAAAAGGAGAAAATGCAATACTAAGGAGGGACTCCTAAGCCTATTACCGAATCAAAAGCAATGATTTACAATAGACAGCCAGTGACAGCAGCCAATTAAAAAGCTTCAAGTCCATACCTTAATACAGCATGTCTCAAAGAGACAGCGCAAGTGCTACCTAGGCGAGACCTAAAAAACAGATCATCAGTAAGCCACTTTATAATAGGCAATTACCGTCATTTATACCTGCTGGGAGCATGTGTTACAGGGGAAGGGACTGCAAATATTCTTAAAACCCCCCCGCCCCCATTTCAATGATTTCACTATGGATAACTTTACATGTTAGTAAGGCCTAGCTAACTAGAATAGTACGTATGGTAATCATGTATTTGAGTGCCTTTTTAAAAGGTTTAACAGAACTTAACTGTTATGTTTAAATAAGTCTAAACATATTTCGCATTGCCAATTTAATAGAATTATAAAACATTTCGGGAACCCCCAATGATTTTTTTTTTTGTACTGGAAGGGGGGAGCATAAAAAGTTTGAAGACCACTGGTATAGGGTTTGCCCTGCTTGCACACTAATGCACAATGGAGGTCTTGCTGCTTGCTCAGTTTTCTGCTCCTCCCTGTTGCAATCTTTAGTCTGGAGTTTGACAGTGCAGCTGTCTAGCAAACTTACCTACTGTTAACTATACACACAGGGTGGGTCTGGGTCTGCCCTGTTCATCTATCTGCTTTCTTCAACCAGCGTTCTTCTGCCATTAGCTTGCAACTTTGTCAACCAAATCCTGGCTCAGCCCAGTGGAGTTTTCATCTCTTACTTAATTTTATTGGATTATTGGGTGTATCATTCTACCACTCAAGTGAGTGCATCGAACTGAATGAGGGACTACTTTACAATTATACTCCTCACTGCCTGCTCTCCTTGCCCCTCCCATGTGCCTCGCTCCTAGGTGCTAACGCTACACGTTAGCACATTAAAACCAGATTTAATGGCTTTGCCAATGCTTGTATATATTAGAAGTCTCAAGGGGCTAGTAAACAACATGACAAATAAGTGGGATAGCAGTGTACACCTGTGCTCATACTCTTCCAAACCTAATCTATGTACTGGGACCAGTGACCAGAATCTGCCATTCCAGGCTCTGTATATCCATGGCAAGTCCGCAGGTGATGTTCTCTGTGCCTCTATTTCATGTTCACTATCGACATCTACTTATATAGGCGAAGGGCTCTTCATAGGTGTTTCAGATATCAAGTCTCATAGATGACAAAGGGGGGCATGAAACGGATCAGCTAGTGGGAGAGGTGACAGGGTGGGGAAAACAGAAGGGTGAGCAGTATAATTGATTAAATTACTTGAATAAATGATTAAAGCCCCTATATAAATTAAGAACTGTTCAGGTGCCGAGAAGCATGCCTAAAGTGTCCAGGTTTGGCCGACTTCCTATTTCCCCTTTCTCCACGCACTTCAGACTGCCCAGCAGCAAAAAGAGGAAAGATCTACAATACTCCCCTGCCATCTATGTGCAAAGCCCAAGCAGTACACTTAAGAGTAGCAGTTTCCATTTCCAAGGGTTAGCCCAAGCATGGTGTCATGGACTTGGAACATTTCACTCCTAAATTATCTCATAAATTAAACACCAGCAGCACTCCCCTTAGAAATGCATGCGAGTGACCTGTCCTCCAGGCATACCTGTGTGGACTGCTGCATGATCCAAGCAGATTCTATTCAGGCAAAGCCAGGTTTCCTCAGAAACCCAATGTTTCAGCTCTCAGCAATGTCCACTTAATGCATACTGAATTAGTTCACCTGGTTGTACAAATGTGAACACATTTGTAATTCCTTTTGTATGACTTATAGGATGTTTACTTGGTTAGGTTTGTGAATCACACAGCATAAATGCATCCTCTATATAGGGAGCCATGTAAAAACTGAAATGAATACTGTAGGAAATGACCATCTTTTGAATGATGACCCCCTCATTTTTGCCCTATTTGTTGGCTTTAGAACTCCATGCACTTTACCCCTGCTAACCATGAGAAAAGTGCCTACTTTAAACATGGTTATATTGGCTTATTCCTGATTACCATATTTAACGTACCTGTAAGTCCCTAGTATATGGTATAGAAAGCGTAATCAGAGCCTGGAAGTTCCATGCCACTTGTGAACTGCAACATCTATTGTGCCAACCACTACAGTGACAATACAAACATGACTTACCCTGTGTATCCGGAATGCTGCAATGTAAAACATGCAGTGCAAGCTGTCAAAATAACTTTGACAGATGAAAGCCTTCCTTGTCAATATTATTAAGTCACCCCATTTAGACTCTGTAGCCTACAAGGCAGGATGGATGGTATTTAACTGGATGACGGCCAACTCCCTCAAAATCAATCCGGATAAAACTAAAGGACTGGCCATCACCTCAGACTCTAACCCTTGGAAGGAACTCTTTTGGCCACAAGAACTTGGCACATACCCGGAGCCGGCCGTGGCTGTAAAAAGCCTGGGCATCAAAATTGATGCCAAGCTCTCTATGACCCAGTAGGTATCGACAGTAGTGGGGATATGTACAGGCATGCTGAGACAGCTGCGTAAGCTTGCCCCTCTACTCACCTTCAGTACACTCAGAATGGCAGTGTCTACTCTGATACTATCACGCCTCAACTATAGGAACTCCCTGTATATAGGCTTCCCAGGAAACCTTCTGGCCAGATTACAGGTTATCATGAATGACACTGCTAGACTAATCTTTAGAGTGCCCAGGTGAGCCCATCCGTCACCTCTCCTAAAACAGTTGCATTGGCTCCCGGTTGGACAGAGAACAAAGTTCAAAGGCCTCTACATCGCACATAAGGCCAGCTATGGCCAAGCCCCTAGCTACATAAAAGATTGCCTAGCCAAATATACTCCCAGCAGGGTGTCACGGTCCTCTGATGCCAGCCTTCTGGCTTGCCCCTGATACAACCTGTCCTCAAAAGGAGGAAGAGTATTCCCCTCATCCATCCCCCATATATGGAACAACCTGTCAGAGAATGAATGCAAAGAACACGCCCATCTCCCGTTCAGGAAGAAATTGAAAACAGTACTTTTTGCAGAGGCATGGGACGTAATCTAAACCCCCACACTCCCCCACATGCGAGGGCTGGGATCTCTCTGACAGCGCTTAGAGACCTGATGGTGATAATGCGCTTAACAAATGACAATTAACAATTAATTAACAATTTGAAAGTAGGAAATGGTGAAATTTCAAGTTAATATGTCTTTACAGTCACTGGCACCCAAAGGCGGTTTTCACTATAGGAAGACTCTGGCAGCCCCAACAAGAAACTATCAATATTAATCCTACTATTTCCGACAAGGGGCCAGCTAAAAAAAAGGATGAAAATACATTTTAATTCTTATTAAAGAGCCCCACTCAATGGTGAAGTCAGATTTTTAATAAATGCTAAGAAAAAGTACATTTTAGAAAGTTAAAGTTTTCCTGCTGAATCTCTTGAGAGATAATTTACAATAGCTCCCCAGTAGTGGCCCAGTCAGTTATTATGCCTGATGAGGTATGAAAATTGCTCCCAGAGGACAGTCATTGGCTTGGGTGTGGGAAAGTGTTTCTCTCTTCCACTAGCAGGAAGACCAGTGGGATAGACCCATGAACTTAATTTACTTCAACGGGGTCTTATTCTTTGAATACTCTGAAATGAACAAGGAAGTGGGTATTAGAACAGTATAAATGATGGCTGCATTCATCTGTTCGCACATGTTCTTTCTTTCTTTCAAAAGCATTTATTCAGGTTGTCATAACAATCCATGTAAGCACGAACGAAAAACAAAACAGCAAGTTACATAATTATTAATCACAACAACATATTATGGCTGACAAAAAATTATAAAAAATTGTACACAGGGTAGCCAATACATTTCACTTACGAATGATACATATATACAAGCCGAATCCCCCCCAGAAATTGCTTAGGTTACGTGTGCAATAAATGCGTCTATAAAGTGCAAAAGTGCTACATATAATTCGGGGGTATAAGGCCTAGATGAGTTTTGATAGAAATATTAAAAACAGTCAACTATATACAAATATAAATATTAAGACTCTGTTAAAAGGAAAGATATTCCAGCAGGATTAATACATAGTTCATATATTTAACTATGTACTGATTTCCAATTCAAACAATAATAGATTTCCTAGCATCAATACATTTCATTATATACATAGCAACATCAAAGCAGGTATCTGAATTTTCCAAGCGCGTAATTAGTTTCATTGCAATATCTACGGATCGAGCGTTAAATTTTAAAAGAATTGGTTTGAGATAAAAAGCCTTAAAAAGTAATAATATTTACAGAACAATAAAAAAAGACGGCAGCTTTGTCTTGAAATTCCATCACAGGGGCATACAGAATTTGAACCAGTTCTCATGACAGGAAATGCCACCAAATGATGTACGGTGCCCAATCTAAGACGCTTTAAAACAAATCGGTGTGAGTTAAATGTGACCTCAGATAGATACGACTAGAAGCCTTTATTTAAGTCAAGCTCTTGATAAAAAAAACGTCCTAAATTGCCTTACTCTGTTCTCTTTTTTGTAAGATAAAAATTTCTCCTTTAGTTCCTTCTTAGGGATAGAGGCGGCAAAATCTGGATGTAACAGAATATCATTGTTAAATAAAATACGATACCAATAGTGGATATATTTCAACCATGGTATAAGGAGAAAGTAATCTAGTTTTAAACAATCTCGTATTATTTGTTGTGTAAACAACGTTTTTGATTTTGCCCAGATAGATCGCCATAATATTAAAGGACGCACACATTTCAACATGGCGCAATATTCTGTTTCCACAAAACTGGTATGTCATTATGAGAAGAATTTGAAGATACTGAAATTATACCGAAGAATTTGTATTCCAACATCCAAATCACTGCAGTATTTCCTGACCTTATTGTTAGTGAACAAGCAAAGAACACTGTGAAATACATTGTCATTTGAAACAGTTCTGTTAATAAAATATATTTGTAGTGAGATAAAAATGCTTTGTTGTATCAGCTAATAGCCAAAAGGGGGCATTCATGTTGAACCAAAGTTCAGGAATTCCTAGCAGTAATACCCCTTAGAGCTGTGAGCTAGAACCTATAGTGGGAACTGAGATGTAAAGAGAAGGACTCTAATTTCACTGACTATACTAAAGTTGAGACTTTCCTAGGATGAGCAAGAGACTGATATGACGTTTACACAGAGTTTTAAAGAGCTGCTATTACCACTGAAAAACTCTTTCTACACAGCAGCTGTACTGATCCCCTCCCCCTGTTGCCCACATGCATCACATGCCAGGTGAAAGCCTCAAGGGAAGATCACAGCTACTGGGTTGCTGTTTGATGGTCAAGCAATGCTCCAAACTCTCTGGGGCCGTTTCGTGCCGGCCCGGTACACGCTGTTGTTTTACAGCTTGCCGTGATTTCTTTGCAACAAACTTGGCCTTATTCTCTCTGAGGCTTACACTGTGGCAGCTACCAACACCATTGCTGCTGCTTCTGTCCACTGCCACTGCCCCTGGCTCGCTCGGGGAGAAGGGCAGGTACGGGTGTACAGCAGGGTGGTAGGGCAGCGAGTTACAGGTGTTGCGTTGGGTTGTGCCATGGTGGAGGCTGCGGGCCCTTGTGGTACCCTTATGCCCTTTGTGGCAGTTGCATCAGTTGCGGTATTATGGGGGAATTGGCTGTTGACAACCAGTTGCAGTATTATGGGGGTATTGATTGTTGAAAACCTTGGCACAACCAAGTAAGCTGTCACCAAACCATTACGAGGGGGTCATCAGCACTGTGGTTTAACCCCTAAAGCCTACAGCCGCAGTCATCATCTGTCATGCTTCACATGTTTGGTGTGGGTGGAGGTGGCGGCTTCAGCAAGACCAGGGGCAGGAGGTAAGTGGACAATTGTTGCTGCTGCTAAGTTGCTGCATTGTCCAAGAATATTGCTGGTCTTGGCGTCATTGTTAATGACTTTACTCTTGCCTATACCTTGTTCCTTGCACATACTACCATCCCCAACTTCTTGGCTCTAAGAAAGGCCATCCTTTCCTGCTGGTAGAGTAACATTGTCGTACAAACATGGAAAAGCAGAAAGCAAACCTCATGGTCCCTTTCACAACAATGGACAGTTTTCTTCAATGAGCAGTAAGCGTGATAAATAAAGACATTGAGCTGGCTGAGAGGCGGTTATTCCTGCCCCCTACCCACCACTCCCCTTGTGCCCATGCTAAACTAGTCAATGAATTAGTGATCATTACTAGTGTTGACAACGAGAACCAGGACCACTGAGGTTAGACTCAGACTGTAACCACTGACCCAGGCCCCACCCTGGCTTTGGGGGATAAGGAAGAAGACTTGCAGCTACTTGGATGGCCTGATGGCAAATTAGTTAAGAGAAAAACCCAAGTAGGGAAGATGAGAGAGGAGAGGGAATTGCAAATTCTGAAATACTTTGTCCTAGTTCACCCCAAGGAGCGCTAACTTTGAGATGGGTGGGGGTTTGCATGCCTTCTCGGTTGAATAAATGTCTAAAGTATACTCTCATTACTCGCAACTGCCCTGGATCCATTATTAGCGAGATTGGCCAAAATTGAAGAGCCTGTTACTTCATGAGGCAATTGTTGGAGGAAGAGAGGAATACTGTGATACAATCCGCTTCAAGGGGGAGTGTCATGGGAAAGGCATATTAGGGAAGCAGACTTCGACCAAGCCTACACCGAGGAGGTCCTGCTCACTCGGGGTGGCTTCACCCAGTATTCCAGAGAAATTAACTCATCCTGCCATGGATGTGCAATGCATGAACAGTAGAAGGGAGAGAGGCCCACCAAACAATCCTAAAGGTTCGAGGGCCCAAGCATACCCTTAAACCGAACAGGCAATCATTCCATAAGGCCCACGTCATTACCGACCTTGAATCTCCCTCCACAAGCTACCCCGTATGTGGTGGTCCTAAAGTGTGTACCCCATTGAGCCATGACGCAAGAGAAGATTGTGCCCAACTCCTTAATAAAGTTGCACACTGGGTTAATGGCAGAATTGAGGGTCAGGTGCTTTTGCATGAGCAGATCAACCTCGTACAGAGGGTTGGATGGGTGGGCCCTCCCCCAAAACCTGACCAAAAGGATTGTATTGCATCAATTTTAAGGATAGATTAGTCACTAAGGATATATTGTCAAGGGTTCCTTTCTCAGGACAACCACCAATGCCCATTGAGGTCCTACCTTTGAGTTTCTTTTATAGGCCTAAGAGAATAGTGTCTATTGCTCCTCCTACTTTTCTCCAGCAGGTACCAACACATAATAGATTGTCCACCCTCTTGCACATGGACTTTCAAGATTGACTGTGCAACCAAGCTCTTTCCCCCCACCAATATTTGCAAAAAACGATAGGCATACCATCGAAACTCCCAATAAGGAGCCCAGGGGGACAATAGTTTCTACCTGGAAAATAGAGAGTATTACCACTAAAATGAAGTCAGAGGATTGGACAACATGCGCCGAATCTGCACACATAATGTGCTTACAAGAAACATGTTCACCAAACTTTATCAATCAGGATTGGTTTGTAGCTTTTAATTCTCCCACCACCCTTTCGAATTGTGGTAGGCATAAGAGGGGTTTGATGACTTTTGTTTCGACAAGATTACCCCCTATAAATTAAGAAGAGTTTTAAACATCTCCCAATTATCAATTTGTCACTTTTTATATTAGGCACTGACCTGGTCATTACAGTTATACATTTCTATAATAATGTTTTTGATTCATCAAATGTGGAGGTGGTCAGTTCACTTGAAATAGATGTAGAGCTTTTGATTGTTCAGAAATCTTTTGTAATTTGATCAGTGGATTTCAATATTTTGGAATGCCAAAGTATGTCCAAACGATTATGTGGGTACAATGATCTTAGAGGGATACCCTAGCACATTTCTTACTAAAGCCATATGGCCTAGCGCTTAGTAATTTGATGTTACAATTTAATCTGAAACTAGTCAAACATTGCTGTACCAACAATTATCCCCTTTTACCTATGTTTACAGGAAGAGACAATAGTAGTTATATTGACCATATCCTTATTACAGAGTCTAGCAGTGTAACCATCTTACATCTACGGGTGGGGTCCAACTGTATTAGTGTTCATAACCAGTGATTTTAAATTCAAATGTTAGCCTCCCAAAGATCCCTGACTCAGGGAAAATTGCTAATATCACCCCTCTAGGTCAGAATGGCGTTAATATTGAATGGGAAGGTGATAACCCAATTAACTTCCTAAAGAATCTGTTGGTTAAGATCCTGGACCAAATGTTGCTTAGGTTAGCATAGGAAACCAACCAGAGGGAGACACAGGATGCCCATGTCATATCAAGCTCCATTAATCAATCGCTGATGATGACAAAATCTTGTGGGAAGGAAAGGATGAGTTGGTTTGATGGGGAATACACAAAAGCCAGGTATGATATGATTAAAATCTTAAATCAATACCGTAGGAACACTGAGGCAGACCAAGGTGGCTGTAGCCAATTACAACAACACCATAAAAAAAGGAAGAAATCCCTGCAAGAGAAGGCTTAGGCAAACCTTTTACAGGCTGTTGAAACCAAAGATTCAGTTCTATTTTGGAGGATGGTAAATGCCCCATTGTTCGCTAAAGGAATAGGCCCCTTTTTAGGTCTCGGCTAGAAGCGAGCGAAGCTCGCTCTCGCCAGAGATCTATAGTTAGCGACTCAGCTTCCAAGGAGGACAGTCCTGGCCGCGCGCAAGGTGATTTGCGCCGGCCACGCGCGCGCGAACGCGCTGTCCTCCTCGGAAGCTGAGACGCTAGCTATACCTCCCGCTGCTTGCGCATGCGCCGTGCCCCATTGAAGGTTTCGGGTTTACGCATGCGCCGTGCCCCTTACTGCAGGACCGGCCGCGGCAGACCCGGGGCTGCGGCCGGTCGACGGAGCGCACGAGGACGATGTAAGTGTTTGTTTTCTTTTTGTATTTTGCATTTATTATTTCCCTAACCACAGGCTGTGGTCGGCAAGATTCCACTTGTGCCCTCTGACCTGGGAACAGCAAGAGTAAACGAGCCGTGCCTTTTTGTCCTCCCTAGTCAGGCTGCTCGAGTCCAGCAGAGTGTTTAGTAAAAAGAGAAAACGAGTGTCAGATGATGTTCACCTGCACTCTCGTGCAGCCCAAGACAAACCGAACACCTATGTGCTCAGTGTACTGTTCACTCTCATGGCACATGTAATTCATAGCGCGAGCTCAGAGTGAAAAAGTATCAGTTAAGGAATGCCCTTTCAATGGGTGTGCAGGGCACCACTTCCGGTCTCTGAAGCCGAGGTGGGTGATCTATGGTCTGTTATTTCATTTTTTTGCTCCTTTTTTTAGCCGTCTTTCACATGGCCATAGTGGAGATCCTTGCACTAAACTCAAAGCTGCTATGCTTTGTCACTGCTGCATATTCGTTTGTGTTACTTGCTGTTTTTTGGATACATGCACATGGACAGCAACGGAGCTTCAGCACGGGAGCTACTAAAAAATTGCGTTTGAAATATAAATTAAAGTGCTGTCCTAAATATATATTTTTTTCTGTTGGCAAGGATATCGTTTGCCTTCAATATGTTTATGTTGTATAAAACATTGGTTGTTTAATAAGCGTTACTGACTTTATTTTC
The DNA here is from genome assembly GCF_964263255.1 of Lissotriton vulgaris. Classification (NCBI taxonomy): domain Eukaryota; kingdom Metazoa; phylum Chordata; class Amphibia; order Caudata; family Salamandridae; genus Lissotriton; species Lissotriton vulgaris. The sequence continues at coordinate 483,770,904 of NC_141689.1, forward strand.
CATAACACGAAAGAAGTTGTTTTCTACTAACTCTTCTTTTTTTCTGCATTTTTATATCTGTTCTGATTATGAATAAGCATGCAGTTGTACAGCATTTTACATTGCTACTTTATGGATCTCTTCCCTAGTGCAGGCCACTCGAGTGCAGCAGTTAGTGAAAAGAGAAAACGGGTATCAGCTGATGTTCACCCACTGGCACATGGTTTTCATAGTGCAACAGCTCAACTGCAAAAGTATCACCTGAGCTCAGTGCCTGAATGCCCTTTCAGGGAGAGAGAGAGAGTGTGTGTGCGTGAGTGTGTGCGCGTGTGTGTGTGTGTGTGCGTGAGTGTGTGTGTGCGTGTGCGTGCGTGTGTGTGTTTGTAGGACACCAGTTCCAGTCTATGAAGCCGAGGTAGGTGATCATATGGTTTGGGGTTTCATTATGCTGCTCCTTTTTTATCCGGGTTTCCTACAGTATAACGTGTTGATTCGTGCGCCAAACTTAAAGCTGCTATACTGTTTCAGTAACAAAGACGTGGACTTAGTAAATTGCACTCTTAATAAATTGCATCAAATAATGGATTCTTACTGATCGTTTTATATGAATTGGTTTTATTAATTGTATGACCTTTCAGTTAAACACTAAAGAAATAAAGAGTGGTTGGTTGGTTTGGTATCACCTGTAGCACCCTTCGGTTCCATGCTGGCCCTCAGGACCCTATTATCAGCTCCCATTCTTAGTTTGAGTGAAAGCCATTTCCACCAATACAGAGGAAATGACTATACCAAGGGCAGGATGGTGTTGCTCTCCACAAATAATAGGCAGATACAAACTCTAAGGGCCTGATCAGGAGTGAAAGCACTTTTCATCACACCGTATACATAACAATACCCGCGTCAGCTATATATAATGCCTATTATGAGTTTTCTCGAACTAACATGGCTGTTTTGGTGAATAACGCACCAAGATCTGCATAGTACGATAATAATCCTACAGATTTCCCCTGCTAAACATCAGCAGGTTCCCTATAGTATAAAATGTTGATTCTTACACCAAACTTAAAGCTGCTATACTTTGTCAGTGCACCATGTGGGTTTGTTTTACTTGGTTTTTTAGGTCGAGGGACCGTAGCTCTCACTGCGAAGCAGTGAGGGGCGGAGTCCCGAAGAATTTATGTTTTGGAGTATATAAATCATACAACGTTTTTAAAGGAATGAGTCTTAATCTTGGAGACGTTTAAGATGTTCTTAGCGAGCTGATTGGTAAGCCTTATATTAGTGACAGAGACATTAGAATGCAAGTTGTGTGACTGACTAGCAGACAAGACATCACTTTTATTAGCCATATTCTTCTGGCTCATCACTACTGAACAAAAAGTATGATTATAGCCACATCTTGATACTTTGATAAATCTCTGTAAAGACAAATTATTATCCATACTAATTTAATTTGAAGAAAGACGTGACAAAAATTCTCTTAATTGTAGATAACAACAAGCATTTACAATGCAATGGTCTCAGCATTATAAAAGGAAGAGCTATTGGCATTGTTCATGACATTTAAAAAACAAAAAAAAACATAAATAAATGGTATTATCATTTACAATGGCAATAGGTGAGCGTTAGAGAGTAGTAGATAGTATTCACGGACACAGAGCCACACACACACATACACACACAGACAGAGCCACAAACACACACACAGACAGAGCCATGCACACACACACACACACAGAGACACACACACACACAGAGCCACACACACAGAGCCATGCACACACAGCCACGCACACACACACACAGACAGAGCCACGCACGCACACAGAGCCACACACACAGAGCCACTAACACACACAGACAGAGCCGTCTGTGTGCGTGTGGCTCTGTCTGTCTGGGTGTAGGTGTGTGTGTGTGTGTGTGTGTGTGTGTGTGTGTGTGTCTCTGTGTCCGGGAATACTCTCTACTACTGTCTAATGCTCATCTATTGCCATTGTAAATGACAATACCATTTATTTAGGTGTAAAAAAAAAAATGAAAAAAAATGTCATGAGCAATGCCAACAGCTCTACCTTTAATAATGCCGAGACCATTGCATTGTAAATGCTTGTTGGAATCTGTGATTACTTCTGCCCAATGGGTGGACAATTTTGCCTCGGTTTTCTCCTAGTCCATTCCAGACAAGGGAGACCTTTGTATTTGGACAGCCGATCAACCTATCGGAAGAACATTCACCTGAGACAAGGCGGTGAGGTCTATTAAGAATAGCCCGAGGAGGAAGGCTGCGGGCCCTGATGGAGTCTCAATGGATGCATATAAAGCTGAACCCAACTTATGGCCCCTTTTTTTAACTAAGGTCATCAGCGCAGCAGGAGCCGGCATTGTACCTCCTACTCGGTCAACCTCCCTTATCATACCCATCTTTAAGAATGGCTCTAGAAATTATCTAAAATGATACTGGCCTATCTCACTACTTGACTCTACCACCAAATTATTGAGGAGAGTCTTGCTAGAGAAATTGGAACTATGGGCAGAAGAGAAGGAAATTCTCTCTAGCGCCCAGTATGGGTTTAGAAAAGGGTTGGGGACAGTTAAGAAATTGTTCAACTTGAACCTATTAATGGGGAAATATACTCAAGCCACAGACGAGTCATTATATATCTGTTTCATCATTTTAAGCAGTGCTTTTGACTTAGTTGATCACAGGAAACTCTGGGTATGTCAAGATAAAAAGAGGGCCCCTAATGAGATTTTCTTCATTTAGCCCACTTGTATAATCATCTAAAAGCAAATGTTTGATTTGGCATACAGGGTGAATTGACTGCACCTTATGATATAAGGAGAGGGGTCCGACAGGGGTGTGTACTGTGGTCCTTCCTCTTCACTTGATACAGAAATGATGTATGTATGTATGTATGTATTTATTTCTTATATAGCGCAACCTTTTACCCTACGGGTATCTTGGCGCTCAGATTATTGCACAAGGCCCCCCTTGCAGTAGCATGGTAAGAGAGAAAGGGAAGGAGCTGGAACTTAACTGCCTCTAGGGAACTGCCAGGTTTTTAAGCTTTTCCTGAACGAGGTCAACGTGTCGGACTGTCTAATTCGAAGTGGTAGCTCATTCCAGAGTCGGGCTGCTGACACAATGAAAGCCCGGCCTCCCATCTTAGATCGCTTAAATCTGGATGTCACCGCTAGGTTTAACGAGGAGGAGCGAAGCATCCTCTTCGGCTAGTACCAATTAAACCTGTTAGATAGCGGTCTTGGGCCTGAGTTGTGGAGTCCATTGAACACTGTGCACAAGGATTTAAAGCGAATTCTTTCACAGATTGGCAACCAGTGTAGCTCTTTCAAGGCCAAAGAAGTGGAAGAGCAGCGCTCCGAGCTCAATGCTAGTTTGGCTGCGGTAGACTGGACTCTTTGCAGGCTCTGAATGATGTACTGCAGGGCACCCAAGTACAGAGCATTACAATAGTCCAGTCTACTAAGTATCAGACCTCTGACCACCAGAGGGCGGGTCTCCTTTGGGAGAAAAGGTAGCACCTGTCGTAGCATTCGTAGGAGAACCATACAGACACTAATTGTCTTGTTGGATTGGGCCTCCATCTGAAGGTTATCCTCTACCATAACCCCTAAATTCCGTACCACCCTAACTGGAGTCAGGGGTACTTCCTCTGGTATGTCTAAACTCCAGTGGTAGGTAGCGAGGTAGGGTGTTACCCGGGCAAAACATTACCTCCGTTTTACTTCCATTAAATTGAAGGTAGTTTTCCCTAAGCCAAACGGAGGTATGGCGCATGCAGTCCTGAAGGGTACTCAACGGCACCGCTTGTTCCCCCTCCAGGGAGAACACCAGTTGGGTGTCGTCGGCATAATTAGCCAGCTCAATCCCAAAAGATCTAATCAGAGGGAATAGAGGACGTAAATAAATATTGAAAAGGATAGGGCTGATTGACGAGCCCTGAGGCACGCCGTGGGGGACTGGTAATTTGTTTGACGTAAATGGTGTTAGAAATACTGTCTGTTGTCTGCCCACCGCTGCCCAAATGCTTCAGGCAGTGGGTGCAGATACACCCTGGATTAGGAGACGGAAGATCCCAATACTCCTGTATGACGATGATGCGGCTGTCTTAGCACGTGCCCCACAATGTCTGCAGCTTTTTATAGATTCACAGCTTTTATGGAAAGGAGGAGTATCCAAATCAATATTGCCAATTCGTACACAATAAATTGTGGTTGTGAGAGAGGGAAACAACATGCATTATTTATTTAAGGGAGTGAACTACAAAATATCTTCTGTTATTTGGGGATCCACTTCTCATGAAAACTGTACTGGAAGCGCTATTGAGTAATCTGTGTTTCTAATATGATCAGAAACAATCAAAGGTGGATGAGGTTTGCCTCTAAGTTAGGAAATAAACCACTTGCCCATATGCTCACCCTTTATAATGCTTAAACAATTTCAACACCAGTGTATGGCGGAGGGATCTGAGCTATCTGGAACAAGAGTGTTCTACAAAAAATGGAAAATGCCTCTCTACAGAGACTCTTATCATTATCTTGCAATTCTCCGGCATCCATTGTTCACTGGGAATTGGGTGTTGATTTCCTCTCTGATACACTGGAAAGTAAATCCCTACTATTATGGTGATCTGTTTAGTCCAAACAAGAAACTTTGTTCACAAAATCAATTCTTAGGGATTATATGGGCCTATATATGATGAATATAATCCCATGGCAAAAAAATGTAAGGCAGGCCCTGCTGGGATAGGGCCAGAGAGAGAGAGGGACTTATGGTCTCATCCAGAGGAAATTCCAGAAGAGATATAAAAGAGCATGTGTTTGAGGTATGCCATGGGAAGAGGGAACAAGCAGACCTCCAAAAGGTAATAGTGAGTCGATATATAGCATGGAATGATCAGCCTGGATGTAAAGTGTACCTCACAATAACCATTAAATCACAGCATAGATACCTTTTAACTCATTTTCACCTACATATTTTCCATTATCTGAATGTATTGCCAAAAAATGAAAGTTGGGGTACAATCATCCGAAGATGCCCCTGTTATAACTGGTCGAAGCGGACTACCCCTGGGCACTTAGCACTTTTTTCTCAGTTCTACCTGATCCCCAGGAAATCCCTTCTTAAACCCCTCTTCCTACTAGAAAGAATTATTCATCATCAGGCGGCCTTTAAACTTTTGTATGAACTATGGGACATGACAGTGCCATGGGTTGCACCATTTCTTTCCAGAGTATTTTGTATTAGAGTTCAATTAGGTGATTCAAGGAATAGAATTACTTGAATGGGTTAAGGCACAAAATGTTATCCCATGCCCTGTTTTTCTGTCACTACCCTTAGGGCCTTATTATGGGTACAGTGATCCTAGGACCGTCGTACTCGCTGTGGAAGTCTGTCCACCACTGCGGGCACGCCCAGTTTTACAAGAGTGGCGGGCAGACCATCACAGGACCGCTGCGTCCGCCGGGATACAGGATCCTGTGGTGGTAATGCAGAGGTAAGGGGCAAGAATATGCTGGTGGTGTCGCTGTAGCACTGCCGTGCAGATTCCAAGTAGCTTTTCCACCACCTATTTCATGGCAGTGACCCGGCCATGAAAAGGGTGGCGGAGATGCAACTATGGGGGCCCTTAGAGAGGGCCCCCTGTTGCGTCAAGGCTTAGGGGTGCAAGTGGGGGTGAGGTTGCAAATGCTGTGCCCCTCTGGAATTGCAGCCCAGTTCTGGCATAGTGTGGCATGCAGAACATGGTGCATGTCACACCAAGCAGGAACATGCTGCAGGTGCTGTGACAGTGGCGGTCTGTTGTTAAGGCTCTCCTATGAGGAACCAGACGCCGCCATGATACCACCTCGATTCAGAAAAGGGGGTGGTGATGAACAGAGTGTCTGAATTAAGCAGACCACTCTTACCCAGTCCAAAGATCAGGGCTTGATCCATCACCGTTATTTAGCTCACTGCACCATCCCAGCTCAGAACCTGGCTATATGCAAATCAGTCTGTCCCTGGCCCAGTGCATCATGGGAACAGGGCAGACTAAACTGCCAAGCCAATTCTTCACCAGAAAGGAGACAAGCTTCCGGGGACCGGTTTCTGGCATTTTAGCCTTCGTCGGCCCGGCTTGCTTGAATCCTGATGGTGCAGTGAGCAAGGGACTCATGTCTGAGTATACCCTGCAACACCTATAGTGGCCAAAAACGATTCAGAAAAGGGGGTGGTGATGAACAGAGTGTCTGAATTAAGCAGACCACTCTTACCCAGTCCAAAGATCAGGGCTTGATCCATCACCGTTATTTAGCTCACTGCACCATCCCAGCTCAGAACCTGGCTATATGCAAATCAGTCTGTCCCTGGCCCAGTGCATCATGGGAACATGGCAGACTAAACTGCCAAGCCAATTCTTCACCAGAAAGGAGACAAGCTTCCGGGGACCGGTTTCTGGCATCTCAGCCGTCGTCGGCCCGGCTTGCTTGAATCCTGATGGTGCAGTGAGCAAGGGACTCATGTCTGAGTATACCCTGCCACACCTATAGTGGCCAAAAACGATTCAGAAAAGGGGGTGGTGATGAACAGAGTGTCTGAATTAAGCAGACCACTCTTACCCAGTCCAAAGATCAGGGCTTGATCCATCACCGTTATTTAGCTCACTGCACCATCCCAGCTCAGAACCTGGCTATATGCAAATCAGTCTGTCCCTGGCCCAGTGCATCATGGGAACAGGGCAGACTAAACTGCCAAGCCAATTCTTCACCAGAAAGGAGACAAGCTTCCGGGGACCGGTTTCTGGCATTTCAGCCGTCGTCGGCCCGGCTTGCTTGAATCCTGATGGTGCAATGAGCAAGGGACTCATGTCTGAGTATACCCTGCCACACCTATAGTGGCCAAAAACGATTCAGAAAAGGGGGTGGTGATGAACAGAGTGTCTGAATTAAGCAGACCACTCTTACCCAGTCCAAAGATCAGGGCTTGATCCATCACCGTTATTTAGCTCACTGCACCATCCCAGCTCAGAACCTGGCTATATGCAAATCAGTCTGTCCCTGGCCCAGTGCATCATGGGAACAGGGCAGACTAAACTGCCAAGCCAATTCTTCACCAGAAAGGAGACAAGCTTCCGGGGACCGGTTTCTGGCATTTCAGCCGTCGTCGGCCCGGCTTGCTTGAATCCTGATGGTGCAGTGAGCAAGGGACTCATGTCTGAGTATACCCTGCCACACCTATAGTGGCCAAAAACGATTCAGAAAAGGGGGTGGTGATGAACAGAGTGTCTGAATTAAGCAGACCACTCTTACCCAGTCCAAAGATCAGGGCTTGATCCATCACCGTTATTTAGCTCACTGCACCATCCCAGCTCAGAACCTGGCTATATGCAAATCAGTCTGTCCCTGGCCCAGTGCATCATGGGAACAGGGCAGACTAAACTGCCAAGCCAATTCTTCACCAGAAAGGAGACAAGCTTCCGGGGACCGGTTTCTGGCATTTCAGCCGTCGTCGGCCCGGCTTGCTTGAATCCTGATGGTGCAGTGAGCAAGGGACTCATGTCTGAGTATACCCTGCCACACCTATAGTGGCCAAAAACGATTCAGAAAAGGGGGTGGTGATGAACAGAGTGTCTGAATTAAGCAGACCACTCTTACCCAGTCCAAAGATCAGGGCTTGATCCATCACCGTTATTTAGCTCACTGCACCATCCCAGCTCAGAACCTGGCTATATGCAAATCAGTCTGTCCCTGGCCCAGTGCATCATGGGAACAGGGCAGACTAAACTGCCAAGCCAATTCTTCACCAGAAAGGAGACAAGCTTCCGGGGACCGGTTTCTGGCATTTCAGCCGTCGTCGGCCCGGCTTGCTTGAATCCTGATGGTGCAGTGAGCAAGGGACTCATGTCTGAGTATACCCTGCCACACCTATAGTGGCCAAAAACGATTCAGAAAAGGGGGTGGTGATGAACAGAGTGTCTGAATTAAGCAGACCACTCTTACCCAGTCCAAAGATCAGGGCTTGATCCATCAGCGTTATTTAGCTCACTGCACCATCCCAGCTCAGAACCTGGCTATATGCAAATCAGTCTGTCCCTGGCCTAGTGCATCATGGGAACAGGGCAGACTAAACTGCCAAGCCAATTCTTCACCAGAAAGGAGACAAGCTTCCGGGGACCGATTTCTGGCATTTCAGCCGTCGTCGGCCCGGCTTGCTTGAATCCTGATGGTGCAGTGAGCAAGGGACTCATGTCTGAGAAAACCCTGCCACACCTATAGTGGCCAAAAACGATTCAGAAAAGGGGGTGGTGATGAACAGAGTGTCTGAATTAAGCAGACCACTCTTACCCAGTCCAAAGATCAGGGCTTGATCCATCACCGTTATTTAGCTCACTGCACCATCCCAGCTCAGAACCTGGCTATATGCAAATCAGTCTGTCCCTGGCCCAGTGCATCATGGGAACAGGGCAGACTAAACTGCCAAGCCAATTCTTCACCAGAAAGGAGACAAGCTTCCGGGGACCGGTTTCTGGCATTTCAGCCGTCGTCGGCCCGGCTTGCTTGAATTCTGATGGTGCAGTGAGCAAGGGACTCCTGTCTGAGTATACCCTGCCACACCTATAGTGGCCAAAAACGATTCAGAAAAGGGGGTGGTGATGAACAGAGTGTCTGAATTAAGCAGACCACTCTTACCCAGTCCAAAGATCAGGGCTTGATCCATCAGCGTTATTTAGCTCACTGCACCATCCCAGCTCAGAACCTGGCTATATGCAAATCAGTCTGTCCCTGGCCTAGTGCATCATGGGAACAGGGCAGACTAAACTGCCAAGCCAATTCTTCACCAGAAAGGAGACAAGCTTCCGGGGACCGATTTCTGGCATTTCAGCCGTCGTCGGCCCGGCTTGCTTGAATCCTGATGGTGCAGTGAGCAAGGGACTCATGTCTGAGAAAACCCTGCCACACCTATAGTGGCCAAAAACGATTCAGAAAAGGGGGTGGTGATGAACAGAGTGTCTGAATTAAGCAGACCACTCTTACCCAGTCCAAAGATCAGGGCTTGATCCATCACCGTTATTTAGCTCACTGCACCATCCCAGCTCAGAACCTGGCTATATGCAAATCAGTCTGTCCCTGGCCCAGTGCATCATGGGAACAGGGCAGACTAAACTGCCAAGCCAATTCTTCACCAGAAAGGAGACAAGCTTCCGGGGACCGGTTTCTGGCATTTCAGCCGTCGTCGGCCCGGCTTGCTTGAATTCTGATGGTGCAGTGAGCAAGGGACTCATGTCTGAGTATACCCTGCCACACCTATAGTGGCCAAAAACGATTCAGAAAAGGGGGTGGTGATGAACAGAGTGTCTGAATTAAGCAGACCACTCTTACCCAGTCCAAAGATCAGGGCTTGATCCATCACCGTTATTTAGCTCACTGCACCATCCAGATGGACCACCAAACTCATAATAAGTCCGTTAGTGTTTTAATGGTTACTTCCAGAGATTGTTAGATTAACCTAATTTTAACTGAAACGGCGCCTGTATAGATTTGGTGCCATTTTGCGTGATGTTTATGTTCCATTGTATTTTTTAAATATATTTATGTTTTATGTTAACTGTATCGGCACTGTGTGAATTTCGATTTTATGAGGTGCATGTTCTTAAATACACTGTAATATATTTTATTGCAGTAACTTGTTGTTTTTATGGTTCACATAATTTGTGCCCAATGAAGCTTTCTTGACTTGACCCTTGTTTCTCTGGCTATACTGATGCCGAGACCGTCTTGGATCAGCAAGAGACTGAAATGACATTTGCACTGAGCTTTAAAGAACTGCTATTAATGATTACTGTTAAAACTTTGTGAGAGTCACAAACTTTGCTGAGTTAAAATAATTGATGAAAGTGCAGAAAGTAGTTTTTTTGCAGAAATAAAAGCTAATGTTTTTTTGCTGGAAAATGATCCTATAGGAAATGTTTGCCCACTGACTACTTGAGAAAATTGTGCAACATTTGCAACTTCATGACGTGCAAAAAGCCTCTGAAAAATTCCTTTGCTATCAATTCCATTGATAGGTAACTTCACCTATGTCTGGATTCCATCTGAAACCCAAGCTACTGCAGATATTGTGCTCAGGGCAGCTGCCAATGCAAAGCGGTAAAATATCCGCGGTCCAAAGGTTCTATTCCATAACCATCTTAAAAACTGGCTGGTGTTCGCCTAGGGTGTAACAGCACTAAATTGAATTACATACTTAAAATGATCATTATTTAATAAGTAGAAATATGTGGGGACCATGATACATCTTTATCTAAGCCACAAACGTATTAAAAACAAATACCACTTCTTCTGAAACCGTGCTCTGTTCCAAAAGGCCACTGTGCCCGACAGGAGAATTTGGTGTGGGGCTCTGTGAAGGTCACACAATGCACTCACAGCCTTCTTGTTGGTATGGAAAATCCTGGCATGTGGCTGGGAGGGCCAAGTACACCTAGGGGCTTATTTACAGGAGACCTGTGCCACTGGAGTGTAAATTCTTTTGATGCTCCGGTGGCGCAGGCCTCTCAACCATATCTATGAGGCAACACAAAGTCACCCTATGTCAAGGAGGCATTCCATGAGCATTGCGGTGGGTGTTCCCATGCAACACACATGGATGTTGACGCTGCCCCAGATTTACAAAATCAGGAAATCTGAGGCAGCGCTTAAAACTTATACCTCCCAGAGCAAATGTAACGAGGAGAAATGTTTGTATTTCTCCTCAACTTTTCCTCTTTCCATGTCTGCAGCACACATAGAACGAGGAAAACTCCTCTCTGGATTGTTTTTGTGCAGGAATGTGCCCCATCCTGCACAAAAACTGGCCAGCCTGCCTCGTTGGCAGTAGGGACCATATTGTGCGCCGGCGTTGGCTGAAAGGACAGGAATTAACAGCATCTCATGATTACGGTGCATTCCTTCCCTTTCAAATTGGCTAGGGGCAGCACTGCAAAAAGACTTGCAGCGTTACCCGACATCAGTGTTTTGTAAATGAGGCTCCTACTGCCTTCTATATACTGTCTAATAGAGTGGTTCATTAAGAATGTAATTCCTTAAAAATATTGTTAATGGAAAGATAGAACTAATTTGACAAAACCCAGTTAACTATAAAAAAAAAACATATGCATTGTCCTAAAATAACAGTTAGAATGACATCAGGGAAATTACCTTAAACCTAAGAAAACGGTGGAATGCATCAGTTATTTTTCACCAAACTCTCCACTGGACATTACACTATAGATTACCTCATAGTTGACATAAAAAAATAAATGACACTACTGACATCTTTGACTAATGGATCAGGGATATCAGTGAAGCTGTAAATGATTTATCTTTTATACATCTGTTGAAGTCCAATTTTGAAAGATCAGAGCCAATTGCTGTGCCCAGTGGTGCATAGAGTCTGTGGTACTCAATTCTAAGACTAGCTAAAGACACGTCCCAGTGTCTACAGTCTGTCAGATATATAGCCAAGAGTCAACTACAGTATTTTTTCTGAAATAAAAGTTAGTGGGGTCTGCGCCTAACCACAGGGTAGGCCCTTCATCCAGGGTTCCATGATTCGGAGAAGTCCAGGCCCTTCACTCAAGTCTGCTTTTTCTTTATTTTCTTTATAAAGTGTTATATAGCGCGAACATGACCCTTGCAGCTATCAGAGCGCTTTACAATGATCAAGGGGCCAACTATGAAAAAAACAACAAGTTGAACTAGCCAATGGCCATATCCTGCAGCTTCTCAATGTAGGGCACAGAATGCAGGGCCTGGGTGAAGACTGATTCCTTTACCTGGAGAATGCTTGATAAGGGCAGCAACAGTAGTAAAATAGTGTTCCAAAATGAAAAGGTAAGCAGCTGTTACTTCTGGCCCTATTCGGCGGTGGTAAATTTCCTACTGTAATCCAGACCTGCAGCGTAAAGCATTTTCATTTATACTTTTTTTGAAAACTTCATCAACTACACAATTAGGGAAGCCAACACACATTTTACAAACCTTCTAAAATGTATACAGTGCCGGCGATGAGGTTGGTGCAGCCGCACATGGTGCTGAGTTTAGAAATAACTTATGGGAGTCTAAGTACCTGCTACAGTGTGTCCTAAAGTTATCAGGCAACAATAAAAATGTAAGGATACCTCTGGTGATTAATGTTCCTCCTGGAGAGAGATCTATCTAGTGGCAGTTTTGACACATCTGTAGCTCAGAAGATGAATATGCACTCTGCAATGATGTGTACCATCCAGATCACAGAGTTATATTTCGTGTGGATAGCTCAGTGGGTTACTGCTTTTGACACAGAGATCCTTTTCTTACTTGCAGTTCATAAGTTACAATGCTATTATGACACAGTGACCTATGAACTATCATTCATAGAGCTGCATGCAAACAGCATGGTATAGGTTAGAACAGTGGCTCCAAACTGTGGCCCAGAGACCCCTGGGGTCCGCAAAGACCTCTAGGACATATGTGACTACTTAAAAAATTAAATAATATTAACAGATTAATAAATTGTATATGAATAAAAAAGCAATTTGCAATTGAAAATTTTAAAAAGTATTGTAAATATGAAGGAAGTTTAAATTGGAAGCTAAAAATTAAATTAGTATCCTCAGATTGATTCATGGGAGCCATGCAGGTGCATCAAACAGAATATAGACTGGGTGATGAGTGGCCTCAATTGCATTTAGAAAAGCTCCAACTATCTAATAAAATTAAAATTGAGATTTCTTTGTATTTATATGTGTTTGCATATTAAATAAAATGTATCATCATTTGTGTATTTGTTTGATGAATACTTTTTTCTCTATTTTTTGTGTATTGTTTTGCACTTCAAATCTTCGACAATGCTTAGGCCGGTGTCCCCGGCGTCCAGTAATGACTCAGTGTGGGCCCCTGGTTCCAAAAATAATTCAGTGGGTGGTCCCTGTGTTCCAATAATGGTTAAGTGGGGGTCCCCAGAAGTCAAAAGGTTAAGAACCATTGGGTTAAAACATTATGTTTTTACCCTTGTCTGTCATTATTCAAATGTTGCTAAAAAGGGTTTTTATGGGTAGAAATATTGGTTTATTAATAAGGCTAATCCCAGCTATATGGTGCAGTTTAAATCCTGAGTTTGTGCTTTCCCAGATCAAACATTCTCTAAATATAATGCCTAATAGCAGGGATGACATCTGATTCCTACACCTTGTAATACTCATTGTCTTATCTAACATTTTCTGTAAACTGATTTACTCAGGATTTATTCATTGTCTCTGCATAATAATATGTGTATGATGGTAAAGTGTGTTGATACCTTACACTGGAATGAGTAGCACCATAAACAAATCAAATGCATGTGAGAGAGTGGCTTTAGAGAGATGAAGGGCACTGCTGGAAGGTAGTAGTGAGTGAATCCATGAAGAGGGCGGTAATTGGTGTGGGCCAATAAAGATTTTCACACCGGGTTGCACCAGGGTTGAAGCCGGCCCTGCATGATCCTTTAAAACACATTATTAAGTATTGCGTTAGCAAATACCTTTTGATTTTACAAACATAATACATATATATAATCACTTTTAGGGGCTTACAGCCATCACTCTTCATTCATTAGTCTTTTTTTGTGTCATTCACATTTTTCCTCCACCTACTTCTACCATATGCTTACTTCACTGTAGGTGGCAGCAAGCTGCTCTTTCAGAAGACGCACATCAGCACACAAAGTAGTTCCCTTAGTGTTACAGACTACAATGACAATATGTGCTTTTTGAGACCACAAAACTATTTTAAATACTAAATAATAATACTAGCTCATTTATTGACCACACGGCTACTTCCAACAGAGGTGTTCTGGCACGGGGCGGACTCAACAGTAGGAGAAGGAGAAATGACTACGGCAGGCTGAAAAGCCAGGATTTCAGCGCCTTCCTAAAAACCAACTCAGACTCCATCTTGTGAAGATATAGTGGCATAGAATTCCAGGATGAACAATTCTCACCGAAAAAGCATGATGCCTAACCTAGCCTTTGAGAAGCAAGGAATCCTGATCAGATTTTGATGATTAGATATAAGAGCCCTGTCAAGGTCGAGTCTCTGTTTCCAATAGCCAGGGACCAGATTTCTGGAGTCTCTGCAGGCAATAGAAAGTGCCTTGAACTCGATTCTCCGTTTGACAGGCAACCAGTGGAGACTCTGCAGATGGGAGAAATGTGGTTCCGGAATAAGAAATTTTTAATAAGTCTGGCCACCGCATTCTGGATAATTTGCAGTCTGTGGATCAAATATGCCGGTAGACCTATGTAGAGATTGTGAGAGTAGTCGAGCTGGTACGTAATCAGCACGTGGACCACAGACTTCCTGCAATCCATAGGCAAGAGATGATGAAATCTCCTCAAGGCTCTCAGCTTCCAAAAACATGCCGAGGAGACTTGACCAATCTGTGCCTTGCAAGAGAGCAAGGTATCAAATTTGAACCCTAAATTCCTGGCAGAAGCCACTGTAATCGGCGGAGGGTTTCGTTCTGACGGCCCCTTAATTCAGAAGGCAGAGGGGCTGATTGATTAAAAAACAATACTTCAGTTTTGTCGGCATTTAATTTCAAGCAGCTATTTGTCATCCAAGTTGAGATGTTGGTCAGGCAGTGCTTAAATTTTACAAAAGCCACCTCTGATTGTTCTCTAAATGAGAACACCAATTGGTTATCATCAGCGTAGGATACCACTTTTACTCCCCATTGCTCAACTAAAGTCACAAGGGGGCAAGATAAACATTAAATAGCATAGGGCTAAGAGCCGAACCCTGGGCCATCCCATACACAAAGGGTTTCACTGAGAAAACGTAGGGACGAAGAAAGACCTGATGGGACCTACCCTCCAGAAACAAATGGAACCGGGCGAGTGTGGTTCCCCAAACTCCCAACTGCTTAAGTCTCTTCATCAGAATCCGATGAGACACTGTATCGAAAGCTGCAGATAATTCTAACAGCATGAGCATTGTGGAGCAGCCCTGGTCTAATGCTTCCCGTACAGTATCCGCAACTTCCAACAGAGCTGTCCCCGTGCTATAATCCGATTTAAAGCCAGATTGGGAGTCATAGAGGAAATTGTTGGACTCCAGGAAATTTGAGCGTTGCTTCGGGACTTCTTTCTCTGGAATTTTGGCAGGGGCTGTTAAGAGGGAGATAGGCCTAAAATTCTTGAGTTCAGCATCAGGTTTCTTCAGAATGGGCAGTACATGAGTCGATTTCAAGCGGCGTGGTAAATACCTGTTGTCAGGGAGGAGTTCCAGGTTAGATTTAGCTGGGAGTTGAGCCAAGGGGCAAGCGCTTTAAAAAACTTAGCCGGGTATTTTTCCTTTATGCAAATCTTTTTCATATGTTGGTGGGGGCTCAGCAGCTTCCCACAAGTAGCATTTTGGAAAAACCGTGGCAAAAAAGCATTTGCAAATTCAAATGGTTGGCAGACAATGCTGGACTTGTCAATTCAAATTTGACTTAAGTGTCTAAGCATTTTGTTGACTAGGATATTGCTATTTCCTTGTACCTTCTTGGTGGAGGTACAAGGCTTCACTAGTTTTTATCCGCTATATCGCCTTTACGTTGCCATGTGTGTGCAGTGGACACTGCCTTTGGATTGTTTTATGTTTTACTGTTCCTCCCCATTATTGTAATGTGGTTTGGGTTCCTAGTAGAACAACCATCAAGAAAGCTTGTAGTGCATAAAAGGAGTTGCTGAACTCCAGGCTTGTTTGTACTTTTTCCAGCCTGTTTTTTTGATGTACACCTTGCAGCACACTAGTTGTTAAAGAGTATTCATATCCCATTCCATGGCGGGAGGTTAAAAGTGTTGCTACTGTTGGTACAGCAAGCACACCCATTGTATTCAAAAGACAACCCAGTCTGTGCTTGTCCATGGCAGGAATGCATTCATAGCCCGGTGTTCTGGTCCTTGACCCCAGACCAGTCATCATGACTTACCTCTGCTTCACATATTCTTCTAATTCTCTATCAAGCTGGTAAAAGCCCTCAGTGCTGTATTTTGTCATCTTCAAACTTCTTTGTTGCATTTTACTGTCACATCTTTCAGGCCTAGTTTTCCCGACTGGGCACCCTAGAGTACAACATTGCTGTACCACCTCCCTGTGCATACACCTTTGAATGGCCTGGTCTCTTCTTGTTCCTTTATCTACATTGCCTGCTGCTACCTCATTTGCTCCACTCTCCACCTACCCTCTGTAGTCCCAATCCAGTATTTTCTTCTTAACACATGCTCCTTACTTAAGCACTGGCTGGAATTTTTTGAACTCACACTCACTATATATTATATTCCTGCATGAGACATGGCTTAATTCAAACCTTGATATTTCCCTTGCTATAAGCACTGCCTACCAAATGCTTAGACAAGACAGGCTGATCAGACCCACTCGGGGATAAGCCATCCAGAGTCATCAAGCTGGCTGGAATATATGGTCTTTAAAATTAGCTACACTTTAAATATCTGTCTCTGCAGGGACTCTCATATATTGCCCCCAGGCCATAGGGACAGTTTCAACTCTGTTTATGGACCAAGTAGCTTCTTTTAAGCGCTACGGCCCAAATTGTTCCATCGCTGGTAACATCAATTCCCATCTAGAAAATCTGGAAAACAGAGACACTTCTGGTCTCCTGGATGACATGCTATCTTTAGGATTTACTCAGTTCATTACCTGCCCTACTCACTCTACAGGGCATTGCCTTGCTTCCGCTTCTTTATTGTTGACAATATCTCTATTTATCCTCCTTTCTCTGTCTACTTGTCAGATCATTTTGTTTTTTGATTTTAATTGGCCTTACTCTAGAGCGCAAAATAACAAAATACATAAAGGAATCTCACTGAAAGGGAGAGACTCCTTTGCCTCCCTAGGCTCGGTCAAAATGAAACAAGAGATTGCGTCGCCCATGAAGAAAGTTGAAGCGCGACAAATGAAGTGGCAAGGACCTTTGATTTTAATATAGGCTGCTGCCTCGGTTTACTACTGAAGGTAGATCAAAAGCGCAGTGCAGCCGATGTTAAAATAAAAAGGCCTTGTATGGATTGAGCCGCTTTTAGTGACTATTATGCGAATGGAAATAAAAAGCATGGTGTAGTGGTCAGTAAAAGAGACCCCAAAGACCTGGCTTGGATTTTAACATTGCTGCCCTCCTGCTTTATTATTGAAGGCCTTGTACAGTACGGTAGAAGTTCACAGCATGCAAGGCCCTTTGATTTTGACCTCCGCTACCACCGCGATTTACTTTTGAACACAGATGTAAAGCACGGTGGCAGCCGACGTTGAAAACAAAGGACCTTGCATGCACTGGGCCGTTTTTACTGACTACTACGCGCATGCAAATCGAAAGCGCGGTGTAGTCACTGAAAGCAGCTCACCGCAGACAAGGAACTTGAATTTTAGCGTGGTCTGCCACCGCACTTAACTGTGGAAGGCAATGTAAAAGGCGGTAGTGGCCCAGTGAAGGAAAGGACCTTGGATTTTAAACGTTGACTGCCACCGCGTTTTCTTATAGAAGGTAGATTTAAAGCACGTAGCAGCCAACGCTATAATTAAAGGGCTTTGCCTGCACTGAGACTCTTATACCGAATATGCGGGTACTAGAACAATGGCTTGCCTACCTGTGCAGCTACTCGGTGAGGATCAGCGGCAGATATCAAGCCCTGTGCCGGCATGGAAGAGGCGCCTGACGTGCAGAGTGCAGGAAGAACGTCATGTTCTTCGGCTCGGCCCGCCCCGTCCCATCTAAGTTCAATTCAGCCATTCTGAGCAGCCGGTTTGGGTGAGGGCGGGCACAACACAACAACGTGATAATAAATTAATGCTCAGAATGAAGTCTTATTAGATACTGGTGCGAGCTACTCCCAGGGGGTCGGCGAGCTACCGGTAGCTCGCGATCGACCGGTTGGAGACTCCTGAGACCCATTGACAGTGAAGGCACCTTGCCGACCTGAACTATCAAGGCAACTCAATTTCTATGTCCAATTTTGCCTCCACATTAAACATGACTCACCTACCCCCCAAAACTGATATCTCAGAGGAAGCTACCAACTGCAGATCACCAACATTCTGGATATTATAGCCCGAGTTAGATCTCGAGACAGAACACGTAAATCACAGCAGATTAATTCAGAGCACTTAATTGTCACTGTAAAGCCTCAAAAATAGATATAGACTTTCTTATAGTGCTCTGGACAAGCAACATATAAGTCTGCACTCAGAAGCTACTATAAACATATTAAGCTCACTCATTGGGTGTATTTTGCCATGTGCATTAGTAAGAGTGAAGTTCTTCAAGACACATTTTTCATTCAAATGGCTGACATCCACCAGCACAATGATGCAGTCATCACAGGAGATCTGCTCCCTAGTGCCACTCACTTTGTAAATAAAATAAGTAGTTCAAACCAACTTAATCACATAACCCTCTCTTGAGTCAATTTTTGTTACTTATTGTAGAATCTCGCTCATGCTTCTGCGCATTCCTTATAGACGAGCGGAGCTCTTTTAGCCCCGCAAACAAGAAAATACTTTCCCCCTACTCCCTTAGCCGTTTCCGGCCAAGGTAGTAAACCGGACGGGACCGGCGTCATATGAACGCCGGTCCTGTCCACTTACGCTGCTGAACGCGTCTCCATAGCAGCGCGGCCCTTCTCAAACGTAACAGGAGACGCAACCTCACACCACAGCGTTTCTTTCGGGAAGCTCGATTTAAACACATGCACTTACCATTATTTATATTGGCCTCACCCCCAGGAGGCCCCGCTTGACTCCACGACTTCCCTTCCTCAATTTTAAAATAAAAAAAAAAGGGGGCATAGACACATCAAAAGGACAACCATGGACAGTGAATACAAGGAACCAGCTGGGGGCATAAACACTATAAAAAGACTATTTTTTTGGGTAAACCTTTAGAGAAAGGCCTTTCCTTATTAGAGGAAAGTTCCTTAGTCCTGCCCTTGTCTCCAGAGTTACTCATTCCAAGGGCCTCTCGGACCTAGCCAAGAACTTTTTGGCCTACTGCCTCAACAAGGGCATCTCGGTCGTTGCCGAACATATTCTGGGGTTGAACATGGGGTAGCAGGCTGGTTCTCCAGGAACTTTGTAGATTCGAGCAACTGGAGACTAGACAGGGAAAATTTTTCTTGTGATCCAAACTCACTGGGGTCCCTTCGGAATAGACCTTTTTGCGGACCGTCTCAATACTCAGCTGCCCAAGTTTTTCAACTGGAGGCCGGACCCTCTGGCCTTGGGAATAGACACTTTTTTTCAGAACTGGCTTGGTCTGAGAACTTATGCATTCCCACCTTTTGCCATGTTTCCATGCCTCCTCGTTCAAGTCCGGAGGAACAGAGAATCCCTAGTAGTAATAACTCCCCTTTGGAGATCTCAGGCGTGGTTCCCCATTCTGCTGGAAATGAGTGTGGATTTTCCAATCCTTATTCCCGCTTTCGAAGAATTACTGACAGGACCTAACGGAGAGTGCCACCCACTTGTTCTTCAGGGCATCCTGTGTCTGATGGCCTGGAAGATTTCAGGAGACAGTGGCAGATCCCAGGACTTTCGGAAGGCGCTTTCAGGCTCATGTCAGAATCATGGGCCCCTGGTACCAGAAAAGCCTATAGATTGGCTTGGCGTAAATGGGTTTGCTGGTGCCTTCGACGGGGTTACGATCCCGTTTCAGCTGATATAGTTCAAGTTCTTAACTTTTTGAAGAAATTTTCGCTGCGGGACTGGCTTTTCGGACAGTTAACGTATATAGATCAGCAATTGCTGCAGGTCACTGTTTTCTAGATGGTATCTTGGTAGGCCAAAATCTTCTGACCAAAAAACGTATGAGGAGTATGCGCATTTTGAATCCTCCTCTACCAAAATACTCTGCTCTCTGGGACGTGAGGGATGTCCTCAGATTAGTTACTTCTTGGGGCGAGAACTCTTCCCTCTCTTTAAAGAAATTGTCTTATAATTAACTGTTTTACTATGCCTTGTCTCCTTCAGATGTTAAGGCCCTAGATGTCTCTAGTAGGGCTTTTCAACCTGAGGGAGTTTGCTTTTTCATTAAAAAACAAACTAAAACTATGTCAACCTCTGTTTTCTATCCCTTTTTCCCTCAGAATGAGATCTTGTGTGTGGTGCGGTGCCTGTTGGAATATGAGAGAAGGACTTTAGGTCTGAGGGGTTCTGTAGATCAACTAATCATCTCCCACAGGTATCCTCATAAAGCGGTTTCCTCTCCCACTTTGGCTAGGTGGGTTAAAGACGTCATGAAAGAAGCTAGAATTGATGTTTAAATTTTTGGCGCTCACTCTCTCAGAGGAGCTTCTGCTTCTAAAGCTTTTATTCTGGGTGGTGGTCTCCAGAATATCCTTAGGGCTGTAGATTGGTCGAATGAAGGTATTTTCAAAAGATGTTACTTTAAGCCTGTATCAAATGTAATTGATAATGTTCTGAACACACTTTGAACTTGCATAATATTGGCCTCCGTGTCATGCCATAAAATGTAGATTTTTCACAGCCTGCTGGGCAGAAAATCTGGATTTTATTAAAGACACGGAGGCTAAGATTATCCCTCCTCTTTGAATCCCGCCCAGAGATTTTGTTTTTTTCTCATCTTTTTTATTTCTTTTTTGCAGATTAATGGCTATTAAAGGTCCTTACGATGACTTCATGTTCTTCAAATTGTTGTGATTTGTTCAAGACTTTCCAGAGTTGTTTTCTTTAATTATCTTGTTCGCTCCACAAAGAAGGGAGATCAGTGTGTGCTCATGGACTATATACCTTATTGGATGGTTCATTTAAGTTCTAGATCTTTGCATTGTTGCTGCTGTGAGCTAAGCAATAAAGGAGATTGCATAATCTTAAACTCTGTGTCTTTAATAAAATCCAGATTTTCTGCCCAGCAGGCTGTGAAAAATCTAAATTTCTGGTAACAAGGATACTACCTATTCACTAAAAGCCAACAGAGGACCATTCAGAACTTTCTAACCATCACCCAATTTCTTTGCTACCATTTCATGCTAAATTACTTGCGACGTTAATTGATTCTAAACTTCCTACATTCTTCAAAACACACAACTTACAAGATCCTTCCCAAATGAGTTTTAGTACTGCTCACAATACAGAGAGTGAGCTTCTGGCCACAGCTGACTATGTTTGTCACATTCTGGATCAGGGCACCTCTGCCGCCCAATTTTCTTGGCGCTATCTCTGATGCTATTCTCTCAACTGTGTCAAAGTGAATTTAGAATTAACAAATAATTTGGGTTTAGTTAACCCCTTGCATGCGGCCGCGATTCTGCGCCCGTGCGGCAAAATCGCGAGTGCGCGGGTATATGAAGGCCCCCAGCCGTCATCAGCACATGAGCACCGTAGTGCATGACAGATGGGGGCCATCATCAGCATGCAAGGGCTTAATATGAATAGGTCGTAAACAATATAATTGGACTGCATTAACATAACAAAGCTTTCAAGTTGAAATGACTGTGCCTCAAAATCACTTCCATTTGTTGTACTTCACAAAAAAACATGGTTTCTTGTTTTTCTGTATGTGCATTAAGAGTTTATTTGTATCTATTTAATAAGTTTTGTATAGTGCAAACATGACCCTCGCGGGTATCAGAGCACTTTGCAATTTCAAGGTGACATAAATAAAAATAAAAACATCATCAAGGAGGGACATGGTATGGAAGAAAACCATAGAGAGAACACCTCGGGCCCAGATGGACAGCAACATCATCAAGGAAGGCCATGTTATGGGAGAATCACCTGGATAGACACCTCAAGTCCCAGATGGACAAACTTGTCCTGGAATATAGTTAATTCGTTCTCCAGTAGAAATGTGTTCATCAGTATTGTTTTTTACTTCTTTACTTTCTTTTACTTTTTTAGTTGAGGGATTCATTCTGATTTCAGGATTTCAACATTCCAGATTATCGGGGCCAATCCTGAGAAGACTCGGTTATATGTTTTCTTTTTATGAAATTTTGGTGGTTTCAGTTGTAGGGAAATAATGCCTCTAGATGCTCTGGCACCACCAGTTAGCTCTAGTTTATGTGCACGGTATCTCAGAGTATTAAAGTGGAGGTTATGTAGGCAATTTTCAAATGAATCCTTGCCTCATATGTAAGCCAGTTTATAGATTTCAGGTCAGGAGATTTGAGATTTATTTTTTTTAGACCCTGTAATGAGCTTAGCAGCAGAGTTAAGCAGGGATTTTAGTGGGGCAGCTTAGCTCTGGGTAGGCAGGAAAGGGTTGCACTTCCATAGTACAACCTGGTAATCACTAGGGCATGAACACCTGACTTGAGGTCATTCGGGGTAGGAAGGGTCTTATTTTTCCTAAGATGTTTAGGTGAAAGTTCGCTCCTTTGGAGGTAGAGCTGATATGCTCCTGCATGTTCAGATTCTTGTCCAAAGTTATACCCAGAGATCGCATTGACTCCATGATGTGTGGCACACAATTCAGTGCTGTTAGTTATGGAGAATATAACACCTCATCATTGATTGGGAAAAAATAATATCATGCCTTAATTACTTCAACCCCTAGAAAAGAGACTGTTTTTGCCTTTCTGGAACCAGATTAAGGAAACTACTTTTGGGCAGTTTTTGTACCTTTCTGTTTTTTACCTTTTATTCCCTGCTGCATTAATTATAAACCCAATATAATGCCTGATTTGCTTATCAATACACAGCTTTTATTATGCACAGTATATATTCTATGATAATGTTTTATATGCATTTACGCTTACATCTAGTATTTATTCATTATAAATACATATGCTCTTACGGAGGATATCAGGATCTCTACTCAAATCCGGTGGAGTCGAGCAACATGGCTGTTGCCCGGTGGAGCTGCATCGCCAGCTAAAGGAAAGACTCGCCCGACACACCACCACGTTATCACCTACCCAGCCGGACAGCAGACAAGTCTCATCGTTCCTCCACTGCTTGTCTCCCTCCCCCCTGTACTCCGATGAATCGCTGATGGTTCGGCTTATGAAGGAGCCAGTCTTGACGGTGATTACCCCTCGCGGAGCTCCCTGGATGGCTGGTGAAGAGCGGGGACGAGGCTCACCCCTCCTGATCATCCCCCTGCCTTTGTGAGCGCAACCGCAGTTTCTTCCCTTACTTCCCGCCCTCCAGCTTCGCCTCTGATCGGACATCTGGGACCTGTGAGTCCTCTCCAGGTATCGGGGTGCTGTGGTAGTGAACATACTTGACGATGCGGTACAACGCTCCTGGGAGGTGCACCTTCCCCCCCTCCGGACTTCGCTGCTGCCTCCCTTCTCGCCAAGACTGCTCCCTAACTTCCAAGCTGACTTCCCGGGACCTTCGTCTACAGATCGTCTACACCGATGCCACCATGGTCCAGAGCTTGTGCACACATCTTACAGCCTTCCGGTCGCCTTTGGTTTTGTGGCTGCATCCCCCCTCTGACTCTACTCTATGTAATCCTGCTCTCTGGGTTTTTATTTCTTCTGGATTCTTGATTTTTGTGACATTTGTGCATCCCGCCATTTTTGGAGATGGTCTCTGTCAATTCCCACGATCCGGACCCACCATCTTGTCTGACCTTTGTCTGTTCCTTGTTCCCTCCTGACTCCTCTTGATGACCCTCAAAATTTTTCTCTTTTTTGCTGGACTGCCTTTACTCCATCCATCTCCCCTCAGGTTCCCTTCTCTCTTCTCACCTATTCTCAGACTCCAATTCTTGTCCCCATTTTCCTTCTCAACCTCTGATGATTTGCCATTTACTTTGTAATTTCTGTGCAACAAATGTTTAAATTATTGTACCTTGTAACTCGCTATGTTGTTCCTTTTGTAAAGTGCTCTGATACCTCCAGGTCTAGCCAGCGCTATATAAAACTCAAATAAATAAAATAAAATAAATATAAAGTTTACTTATGTCCCGTATGCATTTTCGCTTTTATTGATTGGCATGTATACATTATTTATATAATGTCATCTTTACAATTCATAGGCCTCAAATTAAGTAACCTCCAGCCCCAACATGGAGATAACAGTATGAATTTTGGGATTTCCCAGATCTGCAGGGGTGGAACATCTAACCTATGAGTGCAAGGACTCAGTCCAATGCACTACGCTGAGGAAGAAATACCATTTTTACACAACAGCTCTGTCACAAACCAACTAAGCAATTGTGCATGGACAATGTTGTCAGGTTACTTAACAGTCCTATTCACGTTTCATGGATAGAGTTGTAATCCAAACATCTTTCATTCTTGAACACAATCCAGCATAGTACTAGAAGCACCAAGGATTTGGCGAAAACCTTTATTTTTAAAGTCTTATTCTACTACTTAAAATGTGCATAGTAACCACAAAGGTTGAAAATATGAAAGCAAGTATGCTTGTCATAAGCAGCCAAAATAAAATGAAAATTTCTGATATGTTTAGAAAGTTCCTAGCATCCTTGCACCTTTTAGCCATTTCTAAGCGCTACACCTTGATTTTAGTCATAGCATTTAATAGTAAACTTACCTCTCGAGTTTCATAGGATGATCGCATATCATACCTGTTGACAGCTAATACATCTGTTCCTTATCAGAGTTCTGCCGTGGAAGGAAATGTGCTCAAAGCGAGAGAACACCCCCGGCTAGGCTTCTAGACCACATAGTTGAATATATTCCTTCAGCATTTTGAAAAACTTCATTAACTTAAGTAGATTTAGGGTCGTGTTTTTGCTGTATCTTTAAAATGTATTCTTTGTGTTCCTGATTTTACTGGAGGAAGGAGCAGAATATGAATGCATCTTTACTAGGCCACTTCCTGTGGCTAATGGAAGCTGTGTTTATATTTTTAATGTGCCGTTGTTTTCTCTTGTGTGGTAGTATACAGGGTTATTCATTACTACCAGAGCAAAGGTAATTTTCCATGTCTTGTGTTTTCTGTTTGCCATTGGATATTGTGATGTAACATTTGCTTCACACCAAGTTGACAATGTGATTTCTCTGTTTGGAAAACTGTACAACATGATGTTTTTTGGATGTTTGCCAGATTTTACATTGCTTTCACACCGAGCAGTCTCTATGTTAGACTGTTATTTTATTTGGTACTGTTAAAGTCTACATTTTTCATAATATTTCTTTGGTTAACAATGAAGAAAATGTGCCTCACTTTACAAATTGCATTTAATTTTGTCGCATCTGTGAAAAAGAAAACGGAAAACAGAAAATGATTCTTTAAAATGTGCTACATAAATAATGTAGCTTTAACCATAGGAGGAGATGCTTTCTTGAACATGTAAATAATAAAAACATGCAGCTTAAATAAGCAATTGACTCTCATACCTAATGTGCTACTACGACTAGGTATGAAGAATATTGTGCCTACTTCTGCTTGACATTAAAATAAAATGCCTTTCAGGAACTGCTGACCTAATCCTGGAGCTGTACAATCGTTCATCACTTTGAAATGTGCTGTTCTATGAGAAATGTATTTCTTTTGCTTCCTCACACCCTATGATATATTTCTTTTGCTTTCTCACACCATGATTTCCTTATTTCACTAAACAATGTATTCTGCTATATTTTATAGTGAATAGAGCATTTGTAATGTTGATCTTATTGAAGATATTGGTTCACATGTTCTCATCAAGACTTGATTGAAATTATTCATTGGTGTAAACTAGCCCTATGTCTACACAATGGGATACTAACAGCAGCTAGCAGAATAAGCCTACAGTTCTCATTAGAATCTGCCCTCATTTATCTAATGCAAGACATATTAGACACTTTTTGATGAATGCTAATAGGCGTGAATGTTTCCCATGGGAAATGGGAGGAGAGACGACAGACCATCAGAAGACCTGTGGACGAACCATGATGTTGCAAGTATTTTATTTTTTTATATATACGTGTTCCTAGTTAGAGAAGATTAATGCTTTGGAGGCTTTGATTCTATTCTTCCCTTCACATACCACATTACCCTTGATGCTTTGTGCATTATTTTTATCCTTATTTTTGCTCAGATTGCTGTGTGCTAATGTTAACAGTGATGTTCTAGTATTCTGATTTTTGAACAGTTGCTACTGCAACTTGTTAGGGAACTCAGCTGAGTTTACTGAATTCCTCTTTAAGGGGAGTACATTCTTTAGCTAACTAAATGCTCAAGAATCTTGCTCTTTTCCAAGGAACCTCTTTATGGGTTTCTATATAGGTTAGGATCTTAGACTAGGATAGGGGCTATTTCCTTTATGAAACATGCTGTTGATTTTTTTCTGACTCTAATGAAACCTTTTTTGATATTTATGTAAAATGACTAATCTGAATAAAATCGACAAAACACTACTTCTTCTGTCCTTTTTTTAGGTCTCGGACTATCCGAGATTTTTTGTTTGCAGTATGGGGGCTTGAACCCACCCCTCTTCTCCATTGGCTGGCTTCCTAAACGGAGAGCAACAATTGGAGCAGGGGGGCGTCACTCAGTTCAAGCCCCGTCTTTTTGTGATTCAGGGGCGTGTTTTTTGCAGTTTTTAAGCCGTGACGTCATCCGTCACTCAACTGCTTAATACACGCCCCCGAATCGCAAAAATGGCGGCACTTTTGTTCTGCCATTTCCCCCCAAGCGCCGCCACAAGAAGTCACCAAATCTTCCGCCCCAGAGCAGGACCCGTGTAGCTTTCTGTTTACATACATGCATTAATTTTGTCAATTAATTTATGTTCACCTTTTCTTCCATTACGATTCTGCTTGTTACTTTCCTGATAATGAATTTGACCAGCGGGGTACAAAGAACGCATCCCCCGGCATTGGTCATTACCTCAAAATAGGGATTTGCTTGTTTGAACATAGTTTTACAGGGCAAGTCACGATTATAAATCTACAGCAGTGATTGTTCCAGCGGAGCCGAGTGGGGGTGCGAACCTTGCTGCACACTTGTTCTGATTGCTCAGCTTGTTTCTTTGAACTGTGAACACTTCCTGTAACGAACTTCCGGCGCCAGCGATCAACACCAGAGAGGCCCTACCCGGGAGAGCGGGCCTCCTAGGCGCTGCAGGTGAGCGAGTGTGAACGGCGGGGCACAGGTGTCGATAACACGACCCGAATCCGATTCTCTGTGCCCTGTGGGAGGACCCGTATGTGCAGGAGGCTCGGGAGCACAGGAGCCCAGGGAATCTCACCGCCGGCAGCGATGTGACTCTGTCCTGGGGGGCAGCTGCAGCTGCAGGGAGTACCGTGGCCCGGCCTGCTCCTCTGGGTGTTGGCGGTGCTGCTGTGCGGGGCACACGGTCGCGCCTGCCCGGCTTCATGCCGCTGCTTCGGGGACCTGGTGGACTGTAGTCGGAGGAGGTTAGCCCACGTACACGACGGACTGCCTGGGTGGACCATGCAGCTGTGAGTATCTTGTGGGCTGCAGGGCGGCTGTCATTGCGAAGCTGCACTGTCTTTCAGTATTTCTAGAATGACCCGGGACTGCTGCACCTGGTGGTGGGGGTAGCTGAGAGTACAACAGCAACAGTAAGCACCTGATGGGGTAGCTGGCAGCTGTGAGAATGTCGGGCCATTGGCGTGAAGTGTGTGGCTTATGGGGCGAGGGTGGCTGTCGTAAAGGTCCGGGGATGTTAGTTTTGAGTATCGAAGGTATGTGGACTGGACAGGTACCTCTTATCAATGGCAGTTGCATGAAAGAGGCAGCTTACGGCCTTGTGAGTATCCGAGGTGAGACTTAGGCTGTTGGAAGTATGCGACAACCAGATGCAAGTGTCTTCTCGAGAGGGTACGTCTGGGGGTAGTTGAGGGAGCTGGAAAAGTCCAGGGGTTTGGACGCGCCTTAGGGAAGGCCTTGTTGGAGTCTTGAGAATGCCTGTGGGTTTATGTGTGGAACATGGGCTGAAAAGTGAGGGGGTACGACCCACCTGTATCTTACATATGGGTGGCATAACCAGAGTGTCAGACGCGTGTTGCATACTTCAACTGCCCTCTCGGGTCAGTTGACACACATCTCCGTGTGTTAACGCCATAACCCCCTTGTCATTTGTGTGTGTAGAAATGACATGGTACTGCGGCTCATACCATTCTCCAAGTAGCCATTCATGGGGTGGTGGAGGGGCGCATTAGAGTTTGGAGCTGAAAGTGGCTGAGCGTACAGTTTTTCTATTTTAGTTTGTTTCTGACCTTATTTGACACTATTGTGATATTATCTTATTCGGTGGCTTGGTTGGAAGGAACTCTGCAGGTTGCTATTATGGAGTATGTGTGTGGGGCTCTGTGTGTGGGGGCTGTGTGTGTGTGGGGCTGTGTGTGTGTGTGGGGCTGTGTGTGGGGCTGTGTGTGTGTGTGTGTGTGGGTGTGTGTGTGTGTGTGTGTGTGTGTGCGTGTGTGTGTGTGTGTGTGTGTGTGTGTGTGTGTGTGTGTGTGTGTGTGTGTGCGTGTGTGTGTGTGTGTGTGGCTCTGTGTGTGTGTGGCTCTGTGTGTGGGTGGCTCTGTGTGTGTGTGGCTCTGTGTGTGTGAGTGGCTCTTTGTGTGTGTGTGGCTCTTTGTCCGCTAATACCCTCTACTACTCTCTAATGCTCACCTATTGCCATTGTAAATGACAATACCATTTATTTATGTTTTTAAAAAAACAAAAAATAAAAAAATGCCATTTGCAATGCCAATAGCGTTAACTTTAATAAAGCCCAGCCCATTGCATTGTAAATGCTTGTCTTTTCTTGTCCTCACCTTTTTTCGGTTCCCCCTTTTTCTTTTCCTACTCTTTTTCTTTCTTTCTCTTTCTTATTATATGATGATTCTTATGTTATTTATAGCAAAGTATATTGGTGCTGTCGCAGAACGAATTGTAATTTTCCAAAGGGGCGGGTGGTTTCGCTTTGACTAGACCTTGTTAGCCGTGACCAACTGTTTGAATCCCGGGCTGAGCTGTTGTGTTCTCCTTTTACTGGATAATGACACTCTAGCTGGGCCTTTGCCTTTTGGCCCTCTACATAGAGTCTCCCTGGGGTTTGGCGAAAATTCTCTCTCTGATGTTGTCTCCTAGGTTTTGGAAATTGGCTATGCCCTTATTGCATACGTGTTTTGAATCTTTGTATACTGGACCTTCCCCCTTTGCAGGGTCTTAGGACTGAATGTTTATTCTGTAACCACTTTTTGTTGCCCCCCGACTCTTGCCCCTCATTTTCTGCGACATGTGTAATCTTCTATTTGTTGATACTCATAAAAATATTACAAAAATATAAAAAGATTTTAAAACTATTCTAAATCTCTCATCATTGACTGAACATTAAGTTTCTGAAAGTTGATGATTATAATTAAAACGAAATTTGTTACAGTTTCATTCTACAATGGCAGCCAAGATCCATTGGCCTGAAGATGAAGGACGGCCACAAATAGGAGGCTTTTGTTTTAGGTGCTTGGGTCTGCACTGGTTATCAAATTGCACTCCCAAATTTGGGGCGCTAACAGTACTTAGAACAATTTTTAATCTTTTCCCTCCACTTAGATAAGGCTCCATGTTGGTCTGCTTTTTAATGCAATACTTAGAAATGTTTTGAACTTTCCCTTGCTCCTTTTAGAGGATCACTCCCTGGCGGCCTTCTTTTTGACACAATACTTAGAGTTGTCTGATGCTTTGTTTTACCTTGTCCTAAACTGCATCTGGTTGCAGCTACTTTACCTAAAATAGAGACTAAGCCTTGATCCAGCAGAAGTTTTCACAATCGCTGCACTGGTCCCGTACGATTATTTTTCAAAAATTTTACTTAATACAGATTGACACTGTACCCATAGAGGCATTGGTCATCTGATTAATCTTTTAACGTCATAGTTAGGGCGGAGACTTCAGAATGTCCAAATCATTAGCCACCCAATGGGGACCATTAATTGGTGGCCAACCCACAGGATCAATATGAGGTTTAAACACATTATCCTCAGGACCATGCTGTAGAAATAAAGTATTGTAATTGGAAGACCAAACCTCCTGAAGCTGTTTAGTCTAACCAGAATAATACAAACTAAGCTCTGCAGTCGCAACACAAAAGAAAAGCAGCAGGACGTGGGGCTCTGGAAATAATCTATGGCTATCTCTGTTATGCATTTAGAATGAAATCTTATAGCACGGTTTAAAGAAAGAACATCAGGACACATTAACAAACTCAGGCAATTTATACATTTAGGTTATTTTATTAAAGATCAAAACTCAATGCATGAAAGTAACATTTCAAGTAGCTCAGTTAAAATGCCAGTAGCACATATTATAAAACCACACATGTTATTAAAGCATTCCAAAGAGGATGTCAATGAAGGCAGGAGGATGGTTCCAAGAAAGACTCATCCAGTAAAAAAGACAAGAGGTCATGTTAAAGTTAACTATGAAAATGTCAATGGAATAGGCAAAGGGGAAATCTGAGCAATATCTGGAAAGTTCAGATCTGGTGTTTCACCTGACAGTCCAAAAGAATTCAACAAGCTAGTTCATTGGAAAAGAGAATAAGGAGCATGCATATGTGATCAGGTTGTCGGCAAAAGAAATAGTACAACTCGATTAGCAACTGCAATAGAAGAAGCCCAAAAATAAAGAAAAGCTCTGAGCGTAAGCTTCAGAAGTCAAAAGCTGCTCTCTCATCCTCTCCTCCTCTGGGTGGAACCTCTTTACAGTATAGATGTGGTTATGACATCAGTAGTCAGGCCACAGTAGTCTTTTCATTGTGCGGTCATCTTCCATTCGTCCGATACATTTTGCTACTCCAGAATAGTTTCCTAAGCTCGTCGTGAGAAACAACACTCTTTGCCATTCTCACAAGTTAGTTGCAAAAGGAAAATTATCTTGTTGCTCCTTCATGTGTACATACCAAGAATTGGGCCCTCCCAATTCACATGCAAGGAAGAATAGGGTTTCATTGATAGTTGAATTGTTACAACAGGAAGGAGCAGTTAAAGTAACATTTGAAGGGAAAATGTTGAAGTTCATTTCACTAAGCCATGAAATATCACAGTTTACGCAAAAGACTTTCAATGCATCAAAAATCAGCATTTCCTTTAGTAAATCAACTTATTATTAAAATCCTAAACATGATTTAGTAAATCAAACATTTCATTTTAAGAAATAATGGTAATATTGTCAGTAGTTATTATGAAGAAATGAGCATGCCTAAATATGGCCTACTCATAGAATTTGCCGAAAGTAGCAACATGTAAACTATTTCTAAAAATCATTAAAACAAAATTGTTTTCATTTCTAGCTAATGGAGTATGATTTCATGGTGCGGATAATTCAATTTTTTCTCTGTTTCTGTGATGTTTTTGCCAACATGGGTACCGTGCACATTCATGTTTTCAGTGCAAAGTCATGTATTTATGTAGTGTGAATATTAATCAATATCTATGCTTTAACAGCCCTTTTCTTTTTTTTAAATTTTTATTGTTTTATTGCAAGGAAATACTGCAAAGCATAGTAAGCGAAATAACACAATATATTCAAAAGACAAAATATGTAACAGTTTTTAACAGAATACATAATGGAAGAAGAATAGAGCAGAAAATAAAGGAAATTAAATCCACTCTGCAATTGGTGCCCAGATTTTTTCCCCCATGATTCTTTTTTTAACCCCCTTCAGCTTGTATATAGCAGATTCCATGTTGTACATGAATAATAATTTTTCCCGCCACATGAAAAACGTGGGGGGATCCTGGCTAATCCATTCTTTAGTAATACAGGATCTGACTGCGGCCATGCAAAGAAAAAGAAAGTAAGAGATTGATCTGGGCCTAGTAACAGTGTGGTCTATACCAAGTAATACTAATTCGGGAGTTATCTTAATGTCACATTTCAAAATAATAGATAAGAAAGTTTCAATTTGTTTGTACAACAATGACAATTTAGAGCAAGAAAAAAACATGTGTAATTCATCGGCTGCATATACTCCACACCGACTGCAAGTCGTGCCTGCCGTCGTACTCCATTTAACAACTTTACTTGGAGTATAATAAAGATTATGGATGCACATGAAATGTTGGAATTTCATCATCCCGGTTATAAGACACTCTGCAGCCATTTTAATCGACAATAAAATATCAACATCCGGTATACCTAGACTGTTAGCCCATTTCAACTGACATTGGCCCAAATCATCCCCATATTCCTGCATTAAACTTAAATAAATAGCTCCTATACGGGGTTTTTTTTGTAAAAGCTCTAGCAATGGAGTTTAACTGGAGGAATTAAAGGATGATTCTGTAGAAAGCTGCGAAGTTGTAAATATTTGAAGAAATCATTTCTTCCCATAGAAAAATTAGTCGTTAGATCCTGAAATGAAACCATTTGACCATTATAAAATAAATCACCCAGATACCTTATTCCTTTCTGCTGCCATCTATACATGGTTAAATCATAAAAAATTTCTGGAAATAAATCCTTTGATGTAAGGGGAGTGTAGAAATTTAGTTTCATTAATTTTATATGTTTTCGAATTTTTTGCCAGACTCCAAAAGCTGATTTCAGCGTTTTATATTTAGTTTTTTTGTGATAGCTGGGTTCTACCATTCTCAAAAAGCTGCCCTTAATTTTCTCACCCAAGATCATTTGATAAATTGATGGGGTCTGACAATCTAGAAGTTCGACTCTATCTCCCATAATTAGGGGGCCAATGTATTGTAAAACGGCAGAGAAATAATAAAAAAGAAAGTAAGGGACATTCCATCCGCCACATTCGTTGCTAAGAATCATTTTCTTAGCAGCTTTCCTATGGCGTTTATAGCCCCAAAGAAATCAAAATATAGTTCTCTCTAAATTTCTAAAAGAAAGCAATTGAAAATCCAAAGGTATTGTGCGAAATAAATATAAAACCTTTGGTAGAACCAACATTTTTAAAATGTTAAGTCTACCAAAGAGAGATAGGCGTAGATGATCAAGGCGCTGTAATGAGGTATTGATTTGGGTTACTATAGGGTTTAGGTTGCGTTCTGGTATCTTTTCTATAGGTAAAGAAATTTTAATTCCTAAATATATGACTTCTGAGGTGATAGAGATGTTTGCAGGTGGGTTTTCTCCTGAGCAGAGGATTTGAGTTTTTTCCAAATTGAGTTTATAACCAGAAAAAAACCCAAACTGTTTAGCAATCTCATCAATAATAGGTAAGGCTGTTTGAGCGTCCGTAGTAGTGATCACAATATCATCGGCGTAGGCAAGGACTCGGTAATTAATATTAGCTAAATGTATGGGTTTAATATTAGCTTCTAAAAAAAAACGGTTAATTAAAGGGTCAATGTAAAAAGCAAAAAGTAGGGGAGAACAGGGGCATCCCTGGCGGGTACCCCTAGTAATTAATAAAGGTGGCGATAATTGCCCATTGATACGAATGTATGCTCTGGGGGAAATATACAAAGTTTTTAAGGCTTTTATGATACCCTGTCCTAGTCCCTTCCTAAGCAATATTTCCCAAAGGTAGCCCCAAGCAACCCGGTCGAAAGCTTTCTCAGCGTCTAAAAATACGAGCCCTGACTCTGGCAGGAACGGTCGCTCCCTCAACAGCTGGTATCGTAGCGCCTTGCTTCTTTGTTTATTTACTGCTGGAATCGTAGCGCCTTGCTTCTTTGTATATTTGCTGCTTTGAAATATCAGCGTAGCGCTTTACATGCCTGCAGTGTAATTTGGTGCCTGATTGGAACTTGCTGCTTGCTCCTGCACATGCACTTCTGTAGCGCTTATCTGCTGGTGCGCAGTGAGTGGTGAGAGGAGCTTTTGCCCCATTGTGACGGTGCTTCTGCCCACATTTAGCCTGATTACACAGAAACTCACCCTGGTTTCACTTTAGCTTTGCTGCCGCCATTTGGTGATTGTGCCTCGTCCCAGCCCGTAGCTCCACCCCGCTCCCGCCTCCCAGCTGACCCGCCCTCGCTCCGCCCCCCCACTATCCATTTATGTCAGTACAAGCTATGCGCAGCGTTCACGCGCAGCGATCGCGCCCTATGCGCGCCGAAGGTGCGCCAAAGGTAAGCCCGTCTATGCCCGTTCGCACCTGGACCGCACCCAGCGCCAGACCCCCTGGCCCCCGTACCAGCCACCCAACCCGCATCACATACGCCGCCTCCACCCTCCTAGCCCTTAACCCCGGTCGACTCCCCAACTGCGCCCAAGCCGCCCCTGGACACACCCATGGACCCTTCACATGCAACTCCTGCAAGTTTGACGGCACCAAGACCAACTCCTCATCCACTAACACCAAACAGAGACCTGACCCCAACCACCTAAAATGCATCCTGCTCAACACCCGCTCGGTCCACAGACACGCCATCGACCTTTGGAATCTACTAGACACTATTTCTCCGGACGTCGCCTTCCTAACAGAAACATGGATGAACGCCTCATCAGCTCCAGACATCACCATAGCCATCCCGGAAGGCTACAAGATCATCCGAAAAGACCGCAACAAGCAAACAGGAGGAGGCATCGCTATCGTCCAGAAGAATTCCATCCTCATCTCAACCAGCTCAGACGCCATCCTCGCTAGCGCCGAACACCTTCACTTCCAGATCCACACCGACCCCAAGACCACACTCAGAGGCACCCTCCTCGACAGGCCACCAGGACCCCGCGCACAATTCAGTGAAGACATCACAGACTTTATCACCCCACACGCCCTACCCTCCGAGGACTACATTCTATTGGGAGACCTCAATTTTCACCTGGAAAAAAGCAACGACAGCAACACCTCCACCCTTCTGGACAATCTCGCCAACCTCGGACTCAAACAACTTGTTAATACCCCTACTCACCATGCTGGTCACACACTCGACCCTATCTTCACCTCCAGCAAACATATCTCCTTCAGTCACACCACAGCTCTCCATTGGACGGACCACGGCTGCGTTCACTTTATCTACAATAAGACCGCAACACACATCCATCCCCAACCTACTCTGCGAAGAAACTGGAACAAAATCACCATCGACCAGATCTCCTCATCGCTCCTTCAAAACCCCCCTGCCCACTCTTCGAACCCCAACCAAGCAGCCATTAACCTCACCCAATGGCTAACCAACAGCGCCGACAACCTAGCACCCCTGAAAAAACGTCAAATCAAACTAGGCAACAAAAAGGCCCCCTGGTTCAACGATGATCTCAAAAAATCCAAGAAACTCTGCCGCTCCCTTGAGAAGGCCTGGAAAAAAGACCCAAACACCTGCACTAGGGACGCCTTCAAAAACGCCACCCGCATACACCACCAACTGATCCGGACTGCCAAGAAAGCCGCATTCAAAGACCGACTAGACAACAACGCCCACAACAGCAAGGAATTATTCAACATCGTCAAAGAGTTTACCAACCCCACTGCCAACTCCAACGACATCACTCCCTCTCAAACCCTTTGCGACTCCCTAGCTTCGTTCTTCCACGACAAAATCGCAGACATCCTCAACAGCTTCGACAATCAACCCGGAGACCTACCCACCCAACCTTCTGCCGTACCTTCACCCCCCCTTGAACATCCTTAACGAATGGAACCCAATCTCCACTGAGGACACCATTCGCCTGATGAACTCCATCCATTCAGGATCCCCCACTGACCCATGCCCTCACCACATCTTCAACAAAGCACATTCCATCATAGCACCACACCTCCGAGATGTCATCAACTGCTCCCTCAACTTCGCCACCTTCCCGGATAGTTGGAAACACGCCGAACTCAGCGCCCTTCTGAAAATACCCACAGCTGACCCCTCCGAACTCAAAAACTACCGCCCCATCTCGCTCCTTCCATTCCCGGCCAAAGTTATCGAGAAAGCTGTCAACAACCAACTCGCCGCCTTCCTCGAAACCAACAAATCCCTCTACCCCTCACAGTCCGGCTTCCGAACCAAACACAGCACTGAGACCGCACTCATCGCAGCAACTGACGACATTCGAACTCTACTGGACAATGGAGATACAGTCGCCCTCATCCTCCTCGACCTCTCCGCAGCCTTCGACACAGTCTGTCATAGCACCCTGCTACAACGCCTCAGAAACATTGGAATCCAAGGAAAAGCACTGGAATGGATCACCTCGTTCTTTGCCGGAAGAACCCAGAGAGTCCGCCTCCCACCATTCAAATCAGAGGCCTCTGAAGTCATTTGCGGCGTGCCACAAGGGTCCTCACTCAGTCCCACCCTCTTCAACGTATACATGAGCCCCCTCGCGGCCATCGCATGCCAACACAACCTCAACATCATCTCTTACGCTGATGACACTCAACTTATCCTCTCACTCACCAAAGACCCTAACACCGCCAAAACCAACCTACATGAAGGAATGAAAGAAGTAGCCGAGTGGATGAAGCACAGCCGTCTAAAATTGAATTCAGACAAAACAGAAGTACTTATCTTAGGTACCTCCCCCTCCACCTGGGACGACTCTTGGTGGCCAGAGGCCCTTGGAAAAGCACCCATCCCGACGGACCACGCACGGAACCTCGGCGTCATCCTGGACTCCTCACTCTCGATGACCAAACAAGTCAACGCCGTCTCATCATCTTGCTTCAACATTCTTCGCATGCTCAAAAAAACATTTCGCTGGATCCCCACCGAAACTAGAAAAACGGTCACCCACGCACTGGTTACAAGTCGCCTGGACTACGGAAACACCCTATACGCCGGTACCACCGCAAAACTTCAGAAAAACTCCAACGCATCCAGAACGCATCAGCCAGACTCATACTAGACATCCCGCGTAACGACCACATTTCTGGTCACTTGAAAAACCTCCACTGGCTCCCCGTCAATAAGAGGATAACATTCCGTCTCCTAACCCACGCACACAATGCACTCTACGAACTTGGACCCGAATGCCTCAACACACGACTTTCCTTCTACACCCCCTCCCACCAGCTACGTTCTTCCAACCAAGCCCTTGCTGCTGTACCTCGTATCAACAAAACCACCATGGGAGGAAGATCCTTCTCCTACCTGGCGGCTAAAACCTGGAACTCACTTCCCATTCACCTTCGCCTCACTCAGAACCACCTAGCATTCAGAAAGCAACTTAAAACCTGGATATTCGACAAGTAATCCCCCACCCTTACCCAAGCGCCTTGAGACCCTCTGGGTATGTAGCGCGCTATATAAATTTATTGAATTGAATTGAATTGAATATTAGACCGAGTTGCTTGGGACCAATCCAAGAAAGAAATCACACGTCGAATGTGATCGGCAGTGTCTCTAGCTGGGATAAAACCATGTTGGTACTTAGAAACTAAAGGGGAGATAATGTTGGATAGTCTTACCGCTAAAATTTTAGAAAAGATTTTACTGTCTGTATTTATAAGTGAAATAGGGCGAAAGGATGAGGGTAATAATGGAGGCTTGCCTTTTTTAAGAAACACCGTAATAATAGAGTCATGCCATGATTGAGGGGCGTTACCTTGCTGTGCATTCAGACATAGATCCAGTAGTTCTAATTTTAAAGCATTCCTAAAGAATTTATAAAATTCTAAAGGAATAGCATCGGGTCCTGCAGCTTTTCCTGAAGCTAGCGACATTAGGGAGAGTTCAATCTCCTCCCAGGTGAATGATAAGTCTAGTTTCTCCTTCTCTTCATTAGATAGGGTAGAATTCAGAACTGAGTCAACAAACTGATTAATCTGATCTGAGCAATCAGGGCGATCATCATCAGCATACAGCTTAGAATAAAAATCACTAAATACTTTAAGAATATCTTCCATTTTACTAACAGTCGTCCCTATGTGATTTTTTATATTATTAATACTAGCAAAGGCTGCTTTTTGTCTCGCCCTCTTTGCCAATAATTTACCAGAGTTTTCTCCAACTTCATATAGCTCTGTCCTGAAGGCAGAGACTTGTTGCGCAAACTTTGTAGCAAATCGATGATAAATCTTGACTTTCAAAGTTGTTAATTTCTTTATAACAGTTTCAGTAGGTAATCCTTGATTGCATGCTTGCATAAGTTGGACCTCTAGAGATCTAAGATTTTTAATTTCAGAGTTTTCTTGGAGCCTAGCTTCCTTTTGTTTGCTTACTGAGTAACTCAGTGTTTCACCCCGAACCCCACATTTGAAGGCATCCCAGACTATTTCAGGAGATGCAGTACCTTTATTATTACAAAAAAATTCCGGGATCCAAGTATTCATGTGGTCAATATAAGATGGGTCATACAATAATTTGCGGTCAAAAGACCATGAACGGGTGGTATTAGAAGT
Source organism: Lissotriton vulgaris (assembly GCF_964263255.1). Taxonomy (NCBI): domain Eukaryota; kingdom Metazoa; phylum Chordata; class Amphibia; order Caudata; family Salamandridae; genus Lissotriton; species Lissotriton vulgaris. The sequence continues at coordinate 483,809,059 of NC_141689.1, forward strand.
ATTCAATTCAAATTTAAGCATTAAAGGGTTATGATCTGAGATAATTTTCGGAAGAACCTCATATTCCACTTGTGCTAGGTCATTGTATAGTCCCTTAAATACAAAGAAATAATCTAATCTAAAGAATCTTTCGTGCGGTGCAGAAAAAAAAGTATACCCAAACATCCCTGCTCTTTTCTCATGCCCTACATCGGTTAATCTATACTCTTGGATAATCCCTTTAAGTGCCGCAAATACCTTCTTCTTCCTACCCTTATATGGAGTACTACTATAAATGTCAAATGTTTCTTCCAAATGTAGATTAAAGTCTCCACAGAATATAATATTGGTGGGCCATTGTGCCAGTTCTACACTTAGAAGGTCAAGAGCAGCAGAGTCATCCAGTATAGATGCACACATTGAGCATAAAGTAATAATCAGTCCTCCATTTTTAAGTTCGGCAATCATCCAACGTCCAGATAAATCTTCTTTAACTCTTTTTACTTCCCCCATTCCATGTCTCTTAAGAATTGCGACCCCTCTTGTTGTAGAATTCTGACGAGAGCACCCTACCACTTCCAAACCAAGATCTCTTAAGCTCCCTCTGCTAGACCAGGCAATATGAGTCTCCTGGATGCATACTACATCCACCCGCATAGTTTTTAACATCTGAGCCATTATACCAATTTTTCTTTTATCATTCAAACCACATACATTGATAGAGTATATCGACAATTTAGCCATTATAAAGTATTTTTAAGTAAACTTGCCTAGACAAAAATACATGAGCAACAATTACCAAAATTCGGTATCTGCCGTAAGTGGATCTTAAACAGAAAACATATACATCTTCCAGCTGTATGACCTTGCACCCCAAAAAAAAAAAAATTCTTCCCACCCACAACCCCCACTCTTCCCTCCCACCCCTCCCTTCCCCCAACACCCCCCCACCAGAAGCGTAAGGGCTCTTGCCCTCATTGATGGTATGTGAGTATAAGCTGTGAGTTCCGCCCGGGTCTGACCAGCCTGACAAATAAAGAATAGAGTGCATCTAGAGGTAGAAAGGCAAACGAAAAATAGCATAAGACACTGCTAGGGGGTCAGCCCATTCAAACTAAATACAGTATTATCCATGACCTCCATCCTATAAGGATTATTACATAATTTCTAGGTATTGTTGTGCTTTTATCTCCGAAACAAAAAATAAGGTTCTTCCCTTATGCACAACTTTAAGCTTAGCTGGATTCAATAAGAAGGTTTGACCCCCCTTGGCTTGCATAGGTGCCATAAGCTGTTTAAGTCTCCAGCGTTGTTGAACGGTTGCGGCACAAAAATCTGGTCTAACGAAGAATTCATGCCCCAAGCCTTTTCTGGGTTTAGATGGCCTTGCCGAATCATATAAGATCTTTCGGAGAAGATAGTTCTGCACATCAATGAGAATAGCTCTTAGATGTTTATTCCTCCCCTCCTGATCCGGTTTTTGATTAAATGGGAACCGATGGGCTCTTATAATTTCTTTATCCCAGTCCCATCCAGTAAGTTCCTGAAAGGCATCTGAAAACATCTCTACTGCAAACCGGCGAACATCCTTCCCTTCTGATTTTTCCCCAACTCCCAAAATACGTAAATTGTTACGCCGTGCACGATTCTCTAAATCAGTTAATTTCCAGTCCACATCTTGCCTAGTACTATCCAAGTCTTTAATTGAATTCTTTTGTAGCGTTAACTCGTCCTCTACCGCAGATATACGTGTTTCAGTCTCTTGCACTCTCAAATTAGTGTCCGTGCTGGACTTGGCCAATCGTCGAACGACATTCTGGAGTTTACGTACAGCTCCCTGAGTCCGAAGACCCTCAGCCTTGGTTTCCTCTCTGTGAGTCATAATCATACGATACATTGAAGCCTGTAGCTTACATACGGATTTTAGTGTAACCTCCTCAGTTTCCTCTAGTAACTCTAGATCAGTTTCATTATTTGCACCGGCCCCATCCCATTGAGGTTGACTCATGGCACTTATATTCTCATTAGATTTCTCCTCTATGACCTTGCGGACAGTATTTGATACTCCTTCATTTGTTAAGAAATCAGAGCAGAGCATATCTTCCTCTGAGATTTGATTACAATCATCCGCCCAGTCTTTTTCAAGAGAATGCCCCTCATTTAACAGTTCCTCTTCAAGATCTCCTTCCGATGCAACTGATAAATCAGACATTGAGAAAAATTGACCCCCTGATTCTATAGACTCTGTATCTTGTTGTTCTTGTTGTTCAATCAGCCTGGGTGAGACTCTAACTCCCTCTACAGTGGGGCAAAGTTCAGATAATACGTGATCATCATTCACTCCCCCTCTTACTCCAACTTCGCCATCTGGGGCTAAAGCAGCAGAGGGTTTAGCTGGTTGGCTTATGTCAGTTTTTTTGGAGTTAGGGCGTGCTGGAGCCTTAGAGGGGGTCGGTTCATTTGTAATACTTTTGTTCTGATTAATTATAGCCTTTTTCTTGAATAAATCAGGTATAATGGGCTCTTTAGTAACACCATTAGTATGTAAATTGCGGTTTTCTGGCTCTGCTACTGTAGCTGTAGTTGATTTCTCAGCCAACCCCGGGGTGGTATTTGCAGAATTTGCAGAGTTAGCCAAGTTGGTGGTGTTTTTTTTGTTACTCTGCCTTTAGGAGCCATGTTTAAACTCTCAAATAATATGACTCAAGTAGTATATCAGAGAATGGAAAAATAAGAGTTTGTTCATTCAGTTAAAGTACTTAAATCCTGTCAATTATTGCCAGCTGCTAAGAAAATGTTCAAGCACCACGATGTAGCAAACTCAGCAAAATGTATCCACTCACCGGCTGAATCTTCTGTAAATCCAAGCGTGGCAGAAAGAAAAAGAAAGCTTAGGAAACTGCTGCAATGTTGATTAACAGCTGCAAGGACTTAAGAGTTCAGTCGCCTGCTCAACACCAGCAAAAACGCCTTTAATCGCGTCCTCAAGCTCCACACAGCGTCCGAAACACCACCAGTACCTTCCTAGGTAAAGACGCTTTGAATCGCGTCCAAGTCAGGATTCAATCAATGTGCCACAGATCAAGTCGCAACAATGTAGCAGTCGGAGTAGCAGAAACACAAGAGGAGCTTTTTCCGAGTATGAAACACGTCGTTAACACCTCGTTAACACAGACGCCCAAAGCCGCGTCTTTGCACGCCTCGTAGCAGCCGGTTCACAAATGCGGTGAGGCGCGGTGAGGCTGGAACGCTGTAAGCGCAAAAGCACAGAAGCACCTGGGTCCCGCCGTCCGGCGGGAGAAGGTCCCGACACGGTTCAGCGGTTCGACGGCTCTAACAAGAACAAGCCGGTCTTTCTCTTCGGAGCCTCGGTAAGTCCCATACAGCCTCGGACTGTAGCAAGCACCACGGGTTACGCCAGGTTGGATCAGTCACCGGGCAGAACGCGAGCAGCTCCTCACACGGCTGCAGTAGCGGCCGCCATCTTGCTTCCATTAACAGCCCTTTTCTAATTCCAATTGTTTTCGCATTTGGAGAATACATTGATTTTTTTTATATGAACTGACTTCTGTAATGATTTTGAATGTTATATCAACATTCATGGCTTGATTTGGAACTTTGTATGGTGTAGGTTTGATTTTGACTTGGTTTATCTCTTTTCTATTTCATCATCCTTTGGGACTCAGACAAGGCCCTAGATCTAGAGAACCAGACTTAAGAAAATTAATTTAATGTCAGCCGTTTTTAGGAGAATTTTTTGTGCAAACAATTGTTTGCATGAGATTGGTATATCTCTATGGCGCTCAGTTGGTTCTGCTCCTTTCTTTCTGGTAGTTCCCAAGCAGTCTATCCCTCTCCTTATCTATCTTAATCTGATCTGATGGACTGTGGAGTTCTCTAGACTTTGTCCTTGAGTCTGACACTCTTTAATATCTACATGTATTCATTAGTTAAAATTGTAAGAGAATCTAAACAGTATATCTTTAACTGATGACACACAAAATATTATGTCCATCTCAATCAATATTGCTGGGAATTCAGCCCAATGTCTGTTCCTTCATGGGATCAAACACCAATTGGATCCAGGATAACTGCCTAAAACTTTATAGCAGCAAAACCAGGGTGATCATGTTCAAGAAGTTGGTGTACATTTAGTCATCCTCTTGGTGGCCATCTGAGTTAGGTGGGGAACCTACACCAACTACATACGAAGGAAATCTTGACATCATCATAGATCAGCATCTCTCTAAACCTCCACAGATGAACCAGCTCTCTCTGTCTTGCTTTGCTGCTTTGAAAATACTACTCAAGGTTTTACCTTAGTTTCCAATCGGAAACCTAATAAAAGTGATTTGGGTACTTGTCACCTCTCACTTATATTATGGGAACACCCTCTACTCAAGTTCCCACTGGGACTCCACTATTGGACCTAGGGGCACATGTGGTGCCCCTCCAAAAATCCATTCACCATGTCCTAGGCACCACGTGGTGCCTGGCAAATGTTGTATGGATGTTCCAAAATATGGCTTTTATAATTGTGCTGCAACCCTTTACCAGGCCGCAGCACAAGCTGCAATTGAAAAATGCATATTTCCAACTGCCATGCTGGTGGTCGCATGGGAATACGGGGATGGAACCGCCGACTACTAGTTGGGTGGTTCCACTCCCACTGCACAGTAATGAGCCCCTAAATGAGTAAACTTTTGGGCAATTTACACACACACAGTTCAACCTTTCCACAACAGTTCCTCAGATATTGAACAAGCACATTCACACACACAATCCAGCAATCTATTCAACATTTGACTCCATGCGATGAAGTGTGAGTTCAAAATTCCCTTTAAACTCCTTCTTTTGAGAGTGGAACCACATAACAACCGATGAACACTGCAACAAAAGTATAAATAGGTTAACTTACTAGATACCATTGTTATATAAGGCCACATGTACATAGGTTTCATTTTACGATTACCTAATATTGAGCTGTGAGGTAATCGCAAGCACATATGTACTAATGTGTCTTTGACACATTTAGCTATTCCTAATGGGGTCACAATTGACCTACCTCAGCGATGTATACAGGAAGATGCTGTGTTGCTCTCTCTAAATGCCTTCATGGCGTTTGACTCCATAGAATGGCTCTACCTCTTTCAGGTGCTGGTACGCCTGGGATTCGGCCGGATATTTCTGGGTTGGGTTAAAATGCTATATACGGAACTGGTGGCCAAGTCAAGGTTAATAATCGTATATCCCGGACGTTTACACTGGGCAGGGGCACCAGACAGGGCTGCCCGCAATCTACCCTTATCTTTTCTCGGATCCTAGAACCGTTGGAAACATGGGTGAGAGGAGACATGCTCCTTAGAGGACTGAAATGGGAAGAGGGACATGAGGACAGAATATCGTTGTATGCAGACGACATACTAGTGTATTTGGCGTCCCGTAACAATAGAAACAGAGAGAGAGTCACCCTTACTCAACCACAAGGGAACAGGGTAAAAAGTCCAATAAAAAAAGGGGGGTTCCCTTGGTTGTTTAACCTCAACTTGACAAAATTGCACCTTCCTTACTCAGGTCTATTGCTCTGGACCTGTGGAAATTCCTCTGACACTCAAATCATTCATTCGACTGTTAGAGATTCTTATTAAAAGTGAAACCACAAAAAGCAATTACAGTCGACCGAAGATAATTACGCAGCCAAAAGAAAAGTCTCATTATTTTATTTTTATATTCATAAAAACAAAGAGCGACAAATGATTAAGGATTTTTTGGTCAATTCGTCAAACAATTGTACAAAGATCATCAGTTTAAATGCAGTGCATACATCAGGTAAACATACTATATTCAACAAATATACATATTGTGTTCGGGCGTGTGAAAAAAGAGAGCATATTATAATAAAACTTCACAAATAAAAATGCATAAAAATGTGTTGGCGCGTTTCGGTCGATCCTGCTGTGCGCACCACCTTCCTCAGGACAATTAAAAACAATCTGTTGAAAAGAATTAAAACATAAAGCATAGTCATTAATTACTCTTGGCTTATATGTTACACAAAATTTCTTCTGCAGTCTGAATGCTCTAAATTGTTTAGGTCTAAAGGAGTGACACCCCTTGGCATAATATACCGAAATAGATCTTTCTTGGAGGCCTACATCTCCATACCTGTGCATCATTTTTGTGGATCCCACTTTTACCCATGCTACCTTTCTCACATTCATCCCTTTTTTTTCCGGTTGCAAACTCTGCATATCAGGCCGTTTGCAACATGAAAAAAGCTACGTACATGTGGGCTACAGTCTCTTTCTTATTTTCTGTGTTTTGCTGTCTTCATAACTATTTTTTTATGTATCGTATCCACTGGAAATCATTAGCGTGAATAACTGGATGGAAATCCGGTTATTCACTGTTTTGATGTAACAACAGTGAAAAATAAAAATAGTTGTTTCCCACTATTGAGATGCCATGGGGGGGGCTTGCTTTTACTGTCTTTTCTTTCCTCACGTGGTGCTTTTTAGACCCAAGAAAGGCGGGGGATGGGAGCTGGTGGCCACTCTCCTTCCAATGACTCTCCCAGATCTTCACAGAACTAACTGGGGGAGACAGGAGAACATAGGTGGCGTGCTGCACCAACCGCCAGTCCCAACAGTCATACTCTCACAGGGCTAACATGCAGCACAGGCCAGCAGCTGTTAAAGAGCCACTGGCAGCATGGCTCTGGGCAGGGGGTCATAACACAGAAGGTGGTGCCTGGGAGGTAGGAGGTCAGATTTAGCGCCTGCATTTGTATCAAAAAATGCGGCCTCTTTGAAGCAGATGTTACAAATGAGTGCGACGTTGCAGAGATTACGTAGGCATTGGAATTTGGACTGGAAGGATCTGCTTCCAGTACAAATCCTAAACTAAACAGTGAACAAGTGCTTCATTTGTAAATGAATGAGTGCTGGTGCACAAAGCTCTGCTCAGAAGCCTGTGGAGGGTGAAATTAAACATTAGCGTGCCTAATACCAAGGCTGGTAGTCTTAATCCACCTCTTACCTTTTTAATTTACTTCCAGACACATCCTGCCACTTTAACTTACTCTTGCAGGTTCATGCTTTCTCCCTTGGTGATGGTTTATCTGTCTTTCTCTTCTTCTGTCTATCCGCTTTGTGTGGTTTTTACTCATGCTCTCGGTAAATATCTGATGTGGAAAAAAGGGTGTGGAAGGCCCCACTATCAGCCACCAGCTCGATTTAAGCACTACTCTTCTCCTTGGTGATAAGCTGTGGGTATCACAAAGCAACCTTTTTAATAGGGGGGTACAAAATGTATGCAATTTGCTTTCACCTAATTATGCAAAATTTCAGAAAAATCTTGTGAAGTTACACGTAATTACATGAAATGTGAATTGATCAGTTAACACTGTAATTTAAGGCAAAATGCATCTTTTAGTCAATGTTCGATGTGAGAACGCATTTCTCGTCAAATAAATAGCGTAAAAAACTAAAAGCAATGTACATATTCTGTTGTTCCTGTGCGTTCGCTGTAAAGTTTTCACTGCAATTGGCATATTTTTTCTGCGAATGTCCTGAATTTATTTAAATTGGCATAGTGGTGTAATTTCAGGATTTTCGCAAAAAACAAATGCCATACGAAATTTTCCAAATCATGTGAATTACACCAGTGTAATTGAAATTTCCCTCATGCCTACCTTTTAGTGTTGCAGTAGCATTTGCTGGCCCTTAGTGGCAAAATCTGTGATAAGTATATGATTTTGGGAATTTCCGGAGTGCACATAACCTTTACTCTATAGTCATTATCAAGCCAGTATAATATATATGTGTTTATGTATTCTTGTAGCTGTACAGAAATATATACATGTTTAAGCAAATTTACATTTATATCAATGTGTATATGTTTGTATCAGTCTGTTTCGTAATAATGCATGAGTTCAATGAACACCGTGCTGATCTGTTGTTTCATAAAATGAGGGTAAAAAAATTATTCTGCTATTATTTTGTTATTATGCCTCCCTGCTTTGGGATGATCAGGTTCCTATTTCAAAATAGATGCAATCTGGCAAGCTCCACCAAGTTGAACCCTGTGGGAGCACAAACTAAATGCCATTGTTTCTTGGAAACAGCATTCTCTAAATGTTGCAGGACTGTACCAATTTGCATTTGGCAGTGGTGATATAAAACATACAGCAATGGCATTGTTTCTAAAAACAAAGGAATTTTTGTTCTATGTCTATATGGGGCTAGTTCACCAATGGGCTAAATGCTAATTATCCAATGCATTTGTTCAAACTAAACCCTAGAAAACCTGGCAGCAAGTCCATGGCAGGTTGCCACGCTCCCAACTCAAAAAGAAAATTAAAAAATATAAATATAATTAGTATTACTTGCCGAGACCTCGTAGGGAGCAATTGAACTAGTCTTTTTGTCTAAAGAACAGCATTCATTTTGATGGAGCGAGGGTGAAACAAAAAATTTTTGGGATACCCCTCGTGATGTTGGCTTCCCGTCACTGTAATATGTATTAATCTTGTGGTTTTAAAATTAACCAATGTAGAATAGAAAGCACACACACAAATACACGTGGGATACTAAAATGCTTGTGTTGCAAACTTAATCCATTAATTATGTGAAGTCGTTTTACTAATATAGTGCGGAAATGCTATAATCTACAGAAAAACTATGCATGTTAGCTTCCAAAAAGTATAATTGTGGCAGAAATGATGGAGAATGGTAAGAAAACAATGCATATGTGTAGCTTTAATGCTAGGTAATAACTAACAGCGTTATCTTGAAATGGGGGGAGGTGAACAGAAGGGCTATACTTCGAAACCTAACGTTTAATTGTGTTGTTTCTATAATAGTTCCTGTTACGGCCCAAGCGGCCTAAATATAAATAGAGGGTTAGAGAGACTCCGAAAAAGTGGGTTTCTACGCATGCACGACTATGCTCGAGAGATGTGCAAGCAGTCTGTGCCAGTGCAGCATGGGTCAAGGTCAGCGTGGCCTGAAGAGCAGAATGGTGCCAAGATTGAGATGTTCGAATCATGAGCCTGAGAAAATTTGGTGAAATGACAAGTTAAAGGACATGAGTGAAAAAAATGTAATAACAAACAATCTGAACTTTCTTATGATCATAATGATGACTTTGGCAGAAATATGGACAATGAGGAGATGAGGTGATCACCCCTTGAATGGACCAATGAGAGTGAGCGTGGACCCTAAAAGTTTCAAATTTTAGATAGATAGTTAGGGAAAAAGGGTATGAAAGAGGTCTTTTGGAGGAAAGAAGGTGCATGCTTTTGAATTTTTTTTTCGCACCACGACATGCTGTCTGACTGACTGATTTTCCAGTGTGCAAAGACTTTGAAATTTTCATGACTTTAACTTTTGAAGGGAAAGGAGTCCGGATGGGAGGTGAACATCAAGAAAGAATAAAGAGGCCGTTTTTGAGAACCATTCTACGCTAACTCGGATATCCATTGCCGATATCCTTGGTAATATGTCTTTGATTTATTTTCTGAACTATTCTGCTAATAAATGTAAACTGTTTAAATCTAAACTTCTTTTTCTTTAGGTGAATTTAAAATGTTTAAGGGGTTTTAAATTAAGGTTAAATAAAATACGGTCATGCTAGGAGATTAAATCTTTAAATAAAAATTAAATAAATGGAGAATTAAGCTGGTCTTGTTGTCCATTAGTTAACTTTTACTAGCTGTTCCATGGACCAAATAGTGGGGTGTTTTAATGTTTCCTAAAAGAAAAACCATGGTAAGATCTATTACATTACAGATGTATATAGTATAAAAATTTAGATTGAAATAGATGAAGTAAGACACTCCGCTAAATCCAGCGTCTCTTCGTCTGGCTTTCACTGATCTTGGGAGCAGGGTGATTTTTGTGAAGGAATGACTCGTGGTGTTATGGGCCCCACTGACGAGTAAAGTGTGATAGCTCCTAGGATATATAGTGATGGTTTGGAGGTTTGGGTTGGAGCAGCACTGGATCAACTTCCATGGTACATTTTCTTTCCATAAGTGCACTCACAGAGCCGAAGAGGGAGATCCAGCAACATTATTCTACCAAAAGGACCATCTTCTCAGCGCTAAATTCCAACTATGGCGGCCTGCCGCAGTACTGCATCCATACATGTGATTATCTACATGTGTCTGCAGAGAAAACAAATAAGTAAAAGCAATCGTCTTTATCCGCTTTAGGGATATGAGTAAATGCCTCCTGAAGCTATTGTGAATCAAGCTGTGACATTTACTAGAGTTCACTACACATAAGAGCCAGCCCCAGGATTTTTGGGGAACCAGGAAAAAAGGAAGAAGAGAAGAACGTATGAGGTCCCTCTAAACAGCATCTGACCTCACACCTTAAAAAAAGACAGGAGATGAGATTACTTGGCTGGTGATAAATTTGGACATACCTGAAGTGACTTAATAAGGCAATGTTGGTTAATCCATGCAGAAATGTGTCTGCTAGCTTCTGTTTACGGGTTTGGTGCCCAGAAAGGACGAACTCCGTTTTTTTTATTATTCTGAAGTTGATAAATTGATTAGTATTGATTTGGGTAATGGTAAAATCCTGCATGTATAACGCCTGTTTAACATTAGGACATCAAAACGAAACAGTCTGTTGTCAGACTACAAGTTTCGGAATTGGAAGTACAATCAATATACATGAACACACTTCTTACTTCCCTATTTACTGGCACAAGCGGCCGCCCCACCGGGGGTCTATTCACCAAGGCAGCACGTTTGGTAGTCTACCTCTGTTACATACACCACAGACTACTGGCACCAGCTGTCGCCTCACCGAGGGTCTATTCACCTCGGCAGCACGCTTGATGGATTAGCGCTGTTACACATACCCCCAGGCCACGCCGCAGGAACTACACCACTAGAGCATTTAACATAAACAGCATGATCACGCGCTCACCATACAGGCCCTTGCATGCTTAGTTACGCTGCAAGAACATTTGTTGAGACCAGCATAACCTGGTGCCCACCGCATCCCGCCATTACATGCTTAACTCCACGGCACCATACAGAGTATTCCAATAGAGTTACATGTTACTAACCCGTGGGGCGACGAGTTGCTATTTCTATATTTCCTGGTACCTTGGGGCACGCACAGAGCTTATTTCTGCAGCACCAACAGCATTATTTAGAAGTATACTTAGGACTCATCACGCAATGTTTCAGGACGAAGTAAAGGGTAGAATCGAACACACCAGCCCACCATTGTCTAGGTCATTTAATAACTTTGTGACACTCGGTTTGCATTGCTCAGGTTAATGGGCTATCTCAGAACGGAGTACTTATGCTTGTGGTGCCACTCCCAGTGGTACCAGACACCGCGCCATCACTACCACAACCGTCACTATGTATAACTTTCATGACAAGTTGTTCATCTTTAATAACCTACTGACTGTTATAGGAGAAATGCCTGATGTGTTGACCACCGGGTACTGTTGAAGCCTGGATACTTGACACGAGTAGGTGAGTCCAGCTTGCTTTTCTGCTGCAACTTTGAGTTTCCACAGAGGCGTATAACCACCATAGCTCACTGTGGGAGTACACCACTTTGTTTTTACTTATTTTATTGTCCTCAAGCGCAATTGTGCTCACCACTAAATTTATAGACCAGAGTTTGGTGTCACCACATAGGCTATGTCTATCACTGTCTGTTCATGTACATGCCTGAAATGTATGTCTTCTTTTTTCTCCAACTACAGGCAGATCCAGATCATTACAGGTATATTGACACATCAGACACTTATCCTGCTATGGTTAAAAAGAATCACCAATAGTTGTATAGTGTAGATAGTTCCTGTTTTCCCGGTCCTGAAGAATCACAAGTAAATTAACACAAGCGCGAGAAATATGTTGACCTTTATCTCTCAAAAACGGACACACCAATAGGAGACATTATACTCCCATGAGTGCTGTGTTCACTGTTTTTAATTAGGGTAGGAGACCCCCAGAATAAAATATTCTATGCCAGGTACTCCCAGCCCTATTTTAACTCACTAACACATCTACACTCTTCTTGCCCATACCCGCACTTCACCATACGGCGGTTGGATAAAAGATCTCCGACAAGGTGCTCCTTTTTAGGTGAGCCCGTGGAGTATTGCACTGCTGACCCAACGACGAGCAGCCCATATGATGAAGCATGACACCTCAAAGGGTGTGTGAGGGCATTAAAATCCAACAAATGGATTTCCAACTGTAGATCACATTGGGACTCAGTTGTTTTCAGCCTCAGGTTGACTCTATAACTCCCCCTTCTTGAGGAACAGCATAACATCACTTCATTGAAACTTTGTCTGGGGCTCCTGATATGCTGGACTTCCCACTCCTCTGCAAGTGCAAAAAGCCCCACCATCCCTCTATTTTGAATACAACCTAGTCAAGCCTTCTCATTTTGAGTCCTCACCAGCACTCTTACAACCTGGTTTCCCAGAGGTTTCAGAGGTTTTTATAATGGCACCACAACCCAACGCCAAGTCTCCCTGGATTCACTGTGATACTTTCTAGGCCTACTCCAAAATACTGACATGATTATAGGGCCCATTGCACCTTGATCTCAAAAGAATGCAGACTGTAGGCCTGTAATTAAGAAGAACATCTAGCCAACACAACCTCCACAGTGAAAGTAACAAAGCAAGGTGGGTATACCAACTCCTTACAGTGACACTGTAGCAGCGAAGAAAGGTTAGACAAGGCAGTTCTTCTCTGTGGATAAATCTTCTTTATTAAGATACAAAGTATCAAGTCCCACAGCTAGTGTGCTCCTAACAGTCGGAGCTCAAGAGTAGAATGAATCACAGAAGAGGATTCAAGAATAGAGCAAAGGTAGAAGTAGAAGAAAGAGAGGAAGGGCAAAGAGAGAGCAAAGAATAGAAATGGTAGAGAGATAAAAACATTACACATCTTCCCCTTTATGGAGATATTATGACATGACAAAATCTTTAAAGTGTGTAGGTAATTTACAAATTCTTCTTGGAGGTAAAACAGAGTCATTGTATGAGGAAACGGAAGCAACAGGAGGAGTAACAACAGAAACATTGTAATGAGAAGAGGATAGGGGTATGCTGGATACAATACATCTATTAAGATTGATGTGAGGAGTTTCAAATAAAATAGAATCATCTGAATCAGGAGTTACAGCAGTTCTCATGTGAATGATAGCCTGATCATTGGAGATGGGAAAAGTCTACCCTTGTTCCACAATTTCCCATCTTGCAATAAACAAGCACTTAGTCCAACTTCAGTAATCTTGTCAGGAGAAGAATAGGAAGATTCTCATTTTTTAACACAAAAAGGTTTCCCGACAAGTACCCAAGAACCAACAACAAAGTCTTTGCTCTGAACATGTTTGAGATGATCAAAATAATATTTTTGCTTGTTCTGTGCTAAAGAGACATATTGACGTTACATGACACTACTACTAGTGTCTGGATTTTTGGAAAGCAAAAAATGTCATTCCAACCAAGATGGTAGGAGTTTTGTGCGACACTTCCTGCCCCTCAACAACTCAAAAGGAGTGAAACCAGTAGTAGAGTGAGGTGAGTTATTATAAGCATTGACCTCGTCTTTAAGAAAGAGACTAAAATCTAATCCAGAAGAAAGAGCCGTTTGAATGCCTTCTTTAAGAAAGCGATTAGCCCTTTCTACTAGACCATTTGCAGAGGGACTATATAAAGCTACTTGAAGATGCAAAGGCCCACATGCATCAAGCATTTTTGGAGTCGCAAACGGTGCGATTCCTTAAAATCGGCCGTTTGCGATTCCAAAAGTGCTGTTTGGGATGCATCATGCTATTTTAGATATCGCAACTTTTTTGCGATTTCTAAAATTGCGATAGCATATAAGAAATCGCAATTTTGCGATTTCTTAAATACTATGCATCATTTCCAAAAAATGTGCGATTTTTCAAATTGGAAGTGCAAATTACCACGAAGTTCAACCTCGTGGTAATTTGCGAAATTGTTTAAAAATGCACAAAAATGCATTTTTTAAACTGTTAAGTTACAGACACACATGTCCTTAGGACATGTGTGTATGTAACTTCTACTGAAAAGTACATTTCATGGGTGCAGGGGGGGTCATTTAGACCCCCTCTCCACCCTTGAAATGGATTGATGAATTGCGATTTCAAATTGCGAATTCGCAATTCCCATTCATTCCTATGGGCATTTTGGCCCATAGGAATGAATGGGAATTGCGAATTCGCAATTTGAAAATCGCATTTTTTATGCGATTCGGTAAAAATAGCGATTTTTACCGAATTGCATAAAAAATGAAAAAATAATCATGCATAGGCTTTTGCGATTTCTAAATTGCGAATCGCTATTTTTCGCAATTTAGAAATCGCAAAAGCCGATATTGATGCATGTGGGCCTTAATATCCATAGTTTTCAAAAAATCTTGCATGGCATTAGAAACAAAATGTGTCCCATTGTCAGTGACTATTTCTTTTGGAGGACCCTCAAGAGAAAACACATTCTGAAGAAAAAGTAAAACTGAATGAGTGGAGGCTGACTCAACAAAAGAAAAATGTATCCATTTTGAGAAGTAGTCAATAAGTACTAGTAAAAATTTTGAAGAATTAGGTAAAAGATTGAAAGGTCCAGCGAAATCCAACGCAACTTTCGTCCAAGGATTATCTGGTAAAGGAACTGGACGAAGTGGTTTATGCGTGGTCCTCTAATGTTTATCTGAAACAATGCACTGAAGACATAGATCAACAAAAGAAGACACTTGAGAATTCAAAGAGGGCCACCAATAGTTTTCTCTGAGTTTTTTACACCTGGCAGTAACTCCTAGATGTCCATCATGTGCAATAGAAATGAGTTTGTTCCTCAGAGAAGATGGAGGAACAAAACAACTATTTCTAGTGCATTTCATTTTCCAAAGACAATTCTGAAGAAATTTGAGCATATGGCTTTAAGTCATGAGACATGTTACGAATGGGAGGCCAACCTTTACCAATATATTCAGAAGTGTTCTTCAAAATATGGTCAGTTGAGGTAGCTTCAAGCAAGTCCTTCGCAGATTTAACACCATTGGAGCACTTAGGGGATAGCTACATCTTCTTTCCTCACTCCACTTCCATTGCTATAGCGGACCCAGTTGCAAGGAGATTTACAGGTAGATTCATCAAGCATTTTTGCGAGCGCAAACGGTGCGAATCGCAAAAATCGGCCGTTTGCGCCCGCAAAAATGGCATTTGAGATGCATCAATGGTTCATGCACTCGCAATTTAAGAAATCGCAAATAATTGTGATTTATCAAATTGCGATTGCATTTAAGGAATCGCAATTTGCGATTCCTTAAATGCAATGCATGAACCATTCCTAGATTGCGAATTCGCAATCTGGGGCCACTATTTACCGCAAAGTCAAACTACGTGGCAAATAGCAAAAACTTAGAAAAATGCACTCTAGTGCATTTTACTAAGTTGTATGTTATACACACACATGTCCTTAGGACATGTGTGTGCGCAACACCAGTATACATTTCAGGGGTGCAACCGGGTGTCCTTTGGACACCCTGGCACCCTTGAAATTGCTTCCTTATTTGCGATTCGCTAATTGCTAATCGCAAATAAGGAATTACCCCCCATTCATTCCTATGGGCCATTAGGCCCATAGGAATGAATGGGAAAGCCATTCCTTATTTGCGATTAGCAATTAGCGAATCGCAAAAAAGGTAGCAGTAGAAATCGCTAAAAATATTGCGATTTCTACATGCATCCCGTTTTGCGAGTCTTTAATAGCGATTCCTTAAAATTCGCTATTAAGGACTCGCAAAACATGACTTTGATCTGGTGGTTACTTCCTACCATCTGAAGACACCGGGTCTCCTGGAGAGATCGCCATTTACACGGAAGTCACGAAGAGGAAGCCAGGAGGGTGGCTTGCCTAGCTTTGCTGGCAGCAATGACTCACCCAGAGCAATGACTCACTCACCAACTAGTAACCAGAAAATCACAGTCACAGACGTTTGTATTTCACTTCGCAGAAGAAAAAAAAAGGTCAGACTACTGACTATTCCAAAGCCGCTCACATGTTGGGTGCAGATACACACAACGACCGGGTCGTGGCAGGGTGTTTTCCAAGTGAGCTCCTGAAAGATATTTTAAACTAAATGAATGACAGGTTTATTTCCAGGGAGATGAACATGAATATTTGTATGTCAACACGTGAAGTGTTATTATTCAGTTTGTAGCCGTTTATAGTTGTAATTCTCAGAAACCGGTTCACGGACTATTAGACATCAAGCACGTGGTCAGAGGCGATGCATTAGACACACTCTGTACCTGTCAACTGAAAACATAGAACATAACGCATCTGCAGCAAAGACCCTGAGGACCAGGAAACGAGGCTTGAATTATTACTTAATAGAAAATGTGTGCTATTCGCACATGTGAAGAAAATCAGTACCTAAGCTATATTCATATTTTTGTTAGGAAAGGTTAACAGATTAAAAACATTTTAATAGAGAAAATGTCGACATTCAAAGCATATTTTTAAAAAACATTTTTGAAGTTTAGAAAAAGTTTTTTGAGTGGCATCCAATAGTGGGGTTCTACAAAAACTATTATTCTTTCACGTTTTTTAAAAAAGTATAATCGGATCCATTCCATGGTATCCAAACACGGTGCGATGATTTCTAGGTTTCCCCTACAACAAAATTTGTAGCTGCCTGTAGGTGAAAGCAGTGGCGTAACGAAACCTGAGGGGCCCCCCTGCAAACTACATGGAGGGGGCCCCCCTCCCATCCTCCGTACCAGTCTAGAGCTCTCAGGCCAGCAACCCGTCATACTGCAGGGGATGCGGGGCTATTGTTACGCCACTGTCACCAATCCAGCCGTTATAAGTAACACTGGATGGTGGAGTTAAAGGTTGGGTTTAGTCTGCCAGCAGGCTATCATAGGTGGTGGTCCATGCTTTACAGGGTCCCTGCCATCAGTACGCCAGGGTAGTTTGCCCAATTTTAGGTGGGTTTCCTGATGCGACTCCTGTCATGATATACAACGTCGGGCCCACTCATCGTTCAGTTTTGACAAAAGTGCACCCACTGCTCCTTCTCGTTTCCGTTTTAAAACATTAGACAAAGCGACAATGCAGTATTTCAAAAGCAGATGTAACTACAAAGAGCACATTTTGATAATACATTTTTATTAGTAGACCATAGCAATCTTAAGAGGCATTGCATAACTTCATACACACTTTGACCCAAATTCCATCACTGTCTCTCTCTCTCAGTCAGTCAGTCAGTCAGTCAGTCTATCTCTCTCTGTCATTCAGTCTCTCTCTGTCAGTCTCTCTCTGTCAGTCTCTGTCTTTCTGTCAGTCAGTCTCTCCCTTTCTGTCAGTCAGTCTCTCAGACAGTTTCTCTCTGCCAGTCTCTCTGTCAGTCAGTCTCTCTCTCTCTGTCAGCCAGTCTCTCTCTCGCAGTCTGTCTCTCTCTCTCTGTCAGTCAGTCTCCCTCTCTCTGTCAGTCAGTCTCCCTCTCTCTGTCAGTCTCTCTCTCAGTCAATAAGTCTCTCTCTGTCAGTCCCTCTCTCTGTCAGTCTCTCTCTCAGTCTCTCTCTGTCAGTCTCTCTGTCAGTCTCTCTCTCTCTGTTTCTCTCTCTCAGTCTCTCTCTCTGTCAGTCTTCCAGACAGTCTCTCTCTCACCTCTGCCAGTCTCTCTGTCAGTCATTCTCTCTCTCTCACAGTCATCCAGTCTCTCTCAGTGAGTCTCTCTCTCTCTCTCTCTCTCTCTCTGTCAGTGGCTCTCTCTGTCAGTCAGTCTCTCTTTCTCTCAGTCAGTCTCTCTCTCTCTCTGTCGGTCAGTCTCTCTCTCTCTCTGTCGGTCAGTCTCTCTCTCTCTCAGTCAGTGGCTCTCTCTGTCGGTCAGTCTCTCTTTCTCTCAGTCAGTCTCTCTCTCTCTCTGTCGGTCAGTCTCTCTCTCTCTCTGTCGGTCAGTCTCTCTCTCTCTCTCTGTCGGTCAGTCTCTCTTTCTCTGTCAGTCTCCCAGTCTCTCTGTCAGTCAGTCTCTCTTTCAGTCAGTCTCTCTCTCTCTGTCAGTCTTTCTCTCAGTCAGTCAGTCTCTCAGTCTCTCTCTCTCTCTCCTAGTCTCTCGCTCTGAGTCAGTCTTTCTCAGTCAGTCATTCCCTCTCTCTGTCAGTCTTCCAGACAGTCTCTCTCTCCCTCTGTCAGTCTCTCTCAGTCAGTCATTCTCCCTCTCTCGCAGTCAGCCAGTCTCTCTCCGTGAGTCTCTCTCTCTGTCAGTGACTCTCTCTGTCAGTCTCTCTCTCTGTCAGTCAGTCTCTCTCCCTGTCAGTCTCTCTCCCTGTCAGTCAGTCTCTCTCTGTCAGTCTCTCTCTCTGTCAGTCAGTCTCTCACTGTCGGTCAGTCTCTCTTTCTCTGTTAGTCTCTCTGTCAGTCAATCTCTCAGTCTCTCAGTCTCTCTCTCTCTCTCTCTCTCTCTCTCTCTCTCTGACAGTCAGTCTCCGTCAGTCAGCCAGTCTCTCACAGTCAGTCAGTCTCTCTCTCTCTCTCACAGTCAGTCTCTCTATCTCAGTCAGTCAGCCTCTGCCTCTCTCTGTCAGCCTCTCTCTCTCTCTCTGTCAGTCAGTCTCTCTCTCTCTCTCACAGTCAGTCTCTCTATCTCAGTCAGTCAGCCTCTGCCTCTCTCTGTCAGCCTCTCTCTCTCTCTCTGTCAGTCAGTCTATCCCTCTGTCAGTATCTCTCTACCTCAGTCAGTCTCTGTCAGTAAGTCAGTCTCTCTCTCTCTCTCTCTCACAGTCAGACAGTCTTTTTCTCTCTCTCTCTCTGTCAGGCTCTCAGCCAGTCAGTCTCTTAGTCAGTCAGTATTCAGTCTCTGAGTCAGTCAGTAAGTCTCTCTACTCTTTCTCCACTCTCTATCTCTCTACTCTGTCCTCTCTATCTCCACTGTCTCACTCTCTCTCCACTGTCTCTCTCTCCCCTCTATCCACTCTCTATCCACTCTCTCTCCACTCTCTCTCCACTCTCTCTCCACTCTCTCTCTCTCTTTCCACTTTCTCTTCCCAACTTCTCCACTCTCTCCACTCTCCCTTTCCAATCTCTCCCCAACCTCTCCACTCTCTCTCCACTGTCTCTCCCTCTTTCAACTCTCTCGCTCTCCAACCTCTTCACTCTCCCTCCACTCTCTCTCCACTCTCTCTCTCAACTCTCTCTCTCCACTCACTCTCTCACTCTCCACTCTCTCGCTCTCCACTCTCTTTCCAATCTCTCTACTGTCTCCCTCCATTCTCTCCCTCCACTCTCTCTCCACTCTGCCGCCACTCTCTCGCCACTCTCTCTCTCCACTCTCTCCCCACGCTCTCGCTCTCCACTCTGTCTCCACTCTCTCTCTTTACTCTCTCACTCTCCACTCTCTCGCTCTCTCGCTCTCCACTCTCTCTCTCCACTCTCTCTCTACTCTCTCGCCACTGTCTCTCTCCACTCTCTCTCCTCTCTCTTTCTCATCTCTCTCTCTACTCTCGCTCTCTCCACTCTCTCTTTCTCCACTCTCGCTCTCTCCACTCTCTCTATCTCCACTCTATCTCCACTCTCTCTATCTCCACTCTCTCTATCTCCACTCTCGCTCTCTCCACTCTCGCTCTCTCCACTCTCGCTCTCTCCACTCTCGCTCTCCACTCTCTCGCCACTCTCTCTCTCCACTCACTCTCTCTCCACTCACTCTCTTTCCACTCACTCTCTCTTCACTCACTCTCTCTCTCTCCAATCTCTCTACTCTTTTCACTCTCTCTCTCTCCACTCTCTCTCTCCACTGTCTCCCTCCACTCTGTCTCCACTCTCTCTCCACTCTCTCTCCACTCACTCTCTCTCTCCACTCTCTCTCTCCACTCTTTCCACACTCTCTCTCTCCACTCTCTCTCTCCAATTTCTTCACTCTCTCCACTCTCTCTTTCCACTCTTTGACCACTCTCTGTCTCCACTCTCTCTCTCTCTCCATTCACTTTCTCCACTCTCTCTCTCCAAGCTGTCCACTCTCTATCCACTCTCTCTCTCTCTCTCCACTGTCTGTTGGGACAGCAAACAAGGTGTATTGCTCTACCGTGGGACATTACTTTTAATAAGTCCAAATATGACGATCGAGACCCAAGACGTCTTCAACATATATAGCGATTTTTGCCATAAGACTCACTCAACCCTCTTTGCAGCGCAGCACCCTTTCCTTTTTATCGGTCCTTGTTGAGAGTTACTTGTGTCAACAAATATATAAGAAGGTGGGAACAAGCGCCCGACCCCAGGCATCCAGAACAGTCAGCCACCTTCACACTATAATGTCCCTGCCTCTCATCTGCAACCAGAGCCACACAAACACAACTTGACACACTGACCTCAATTTCTAAACACGCCTGACTGAGGGCAGACACAAAGTAGTGTGCCTTCTAACAAGTGTGCTCTTACCTGAGGGCACCATGTTGCTGCCTCGTCCCTTCTCCCTTCTCACATGAGCATTGCCCTGGAGAATGCTGTCCCATACTCTTTCCAGCTCGTGGCTCTGACTCTGACTGAAGAGGAACAATGTAAG
Organism: Lissotriton vulgaris; assembly: GCF_964263255.1. Classification (NCBI taxonomy): domain Eukaryota; kingdom Metazoa; phylum Chordata; class Amphibia; order Caudata; family Salamandridae; genus Lissotriton; species Lissotriton vulgaris. The sequence continues at coordinate 483,829,625 of NC_141689.1, forward strand.
TTGAAACATTGTTTCTCTTCAGTCCTGGGTCAGAGCGGAGGGGCTCAGAGCAGGCTGCAGACAGCCTGCACCTGCTTCAGAGCCCCTCACTCACAGATCTGATCTCCACCGAGGAGCTGAGGGGCCCCCTTCACCTACTCAAGGCTGAGGGGCCCCTTTCACCTACTCAGGGCTGAGGGCCCCCCCGCACTGCGGGGGCTGCGGGGGTGTTTGTTACGCCCATGGGTGAAAGCCTCTTGTGGGCCAAATCAAAAACTTACAGTGGGCTAAGAGCTTGCCCATTGGTTCCCATTGGTTAGCGTCATTGTTATTCCCATTTGCTTGTTCCTTAGTCGATGGCTTGCATTTGTTTTTCTAGACGTGTTGGCAGCTGCCATTGGCAGCTGGGCTACTCCTCAATCTCGAAAGGCCCTGTTGCTCCCTTGCAATGGAGCACTTGTGCTGATTTCAATCCCACTGCCACTCCCAGTTGCTTCCCCCCAATCTCCTGCTTTCCTGCTCACTCATTCCTCTGTTGCAAAAGGCTTTGGCAAAGCCAATAGGTTAATCAGGTGAGACCTATTAGATTTACCAATCATTGTTGTGTTGAGAGGCCACTTATAGTCAAACAGACATAGCTCATTTACAAAAGTCTTTTGTATTCGAAGTATACTACACTATGGAGTGTATCTGCCGCTGTGAAGCAAAAAATATTACTTGCGGGGGGCATGGCCCGATGCTAATGGAGTCAGATGCATGAGTCCGTAGCTCTGTCGCCAGGCCCCGCAGACATTTCCCTTCTCCTGCTCCGAGCTGGTAGGCACTTCGGGAAGTTAGATTTAAGGGACCTGTATACCTCAGGGCAGGGCCGCAGGCATTTGGAGACCGCATGGATGACACAGACCCTCAGTGATACACCTGGGGCCAGGTGCCACAGCCATAGAAAGATCACAATTACTGTGGAAATGCCCAGGAGGACTGGTGACGTGCTGGGCCTATGATAGAGATTTGGTGCTGGACCCTTTAGTCTTATGGTGGGCAGCTTGCTGCAGAGGCATGGACCCGACCGGCACTGTGGCGCAAACAGTGATTAAGGGCCTCTTGTGCCTGCAGGAGATGTTGCTGCTCCCTGCCAGGGGCATCTTTCCTCCTGCTTAGGCCTGGCTGCAGTGGGAGGGTCAGCTGGTCCCCCGGGGTTGTGACTGGGGTTGGTGGGATCTTCAGGGGTGGTGGCATGGCCTCAAATAAGGCTGCCCCTGTGAAGTGGACACCTCCCAGACAAGCCTTAGTGAGTTGGCCAGGAGGCTGCCATGGAAATAGAGGAACTGAGGCTGGGTCCTGCGATGCACAGAGAGGGGCAACAACCAGAGCCCTCTCAAGGCGTGGCAATGGTGTGTCCTGAATCCCTGAAGATAGGAGCCACTCTGGACTCTTTCTGCCCTGGCGATGAGCCTTGCAGCCTGGGAGCTGCAGACACCCAGCAAGGACTAGAGATCCACACAGCAGCAATATTAGCGGCAGTAAGGGACACCAAAGACATACTCGAAGCAAAGATCGACGCAGTGGGGATCGACCGGGGCTTCTGCGTACTGATCATCATAAACTGGAGGATAGGTTGTGTGAAACTGAATCTTCATTAGCCCGGATAGATCCCCAGGTGGGTGACCGTGATTCACAGATCAGGGCCATGTAGAAGACTATTAATATGCTGATGGAAAGAGTGGGGAAAGCCGAGGGACATTCCTGGTGCAATAACGAGTGGTTTGTGGGGGCCCTCGATTGTGCGGAGAGTTGCAGTATGTAACTGTTTTTGGAGGACTGGCTGCTATCGACTGTATTAGGAGGTAAGGTGTTGGAAAATGGCCCTCTCAGAAGGGTCACCCCAAACTTTTTGCCTTCCTCCTCCTATTTTTCTGACATTCTTTTTGTTGGCTTTAGGACTCTGGGCACTTTACCGCTGCAGACCAGTGCTAAAGTGCATGTGCTCTCTTCTCAAATCATGGTGTAATTGGTTACACCTGTTAGCATATTTGATTTACTTGTAAGCCCCTTGTAAAGTGGTATACCATCTACCTAGGGCCTGCAAATTAAATGCTACTAGGAGCCTTTCAAACCTATCTCAGGCCTGCCACTGCAATGGCTGTGTGTGCAGTTTACTGCCGCTTAAACTTAGCAATTAAAATTACTCGCCAGATTTAAGCTCCCCTTTTAGTACATATAAGTCATCCTTAAGGTAGGCAGTAGGTTGGCCTAAGGGCATGATACTGTGTAAGTAAAAGGTAGGACATATACTTTTATGTTTTGTTTGTCCTGGTAGTGACAAACAGCCTATTTTATTTTTCACTACTTAAAAACTCCTGCTCCTCTCATAGGTTAGCACCAGGAATTCCCTTATACCCTTTTAAGTGTTAATTCCTGATAAGAAGGGAGTCACTTTTCCATGTATGATATGTTTAGAATGGCAATGATAAATCTACATTACTGGGGAAGTAGGATTTCACATTACTCTTTTAGAAATGCCACTTTTAGAAAGTGCACATTTTATCTATGCTTACTCTGTGTGCTTTCCAGCCTGTCTCTGATACACGTCTGGGATGGATGACAGCTACACTTTGTGCATTCCCTCTAGACAATAAGTACTCTCAACGATTTGCCCACAGGCCACAAAGTATGTTCAGTGGTGTGACCGAGGGTCGCACTAATGCCAGCAGGGTGGTGGTAGGGTGTCCGGGTGGGTCACAGGTTGTGCAAGGAGGTCTCCAAAAATGTTAAATAAATGAGTAAGCATAATGGGCATGTTATTAAATGCTTGCCTGTTCATTTAACATTTTTTCAGAATAATAGTCTTCACCGGGGGGGGGGGGGCACATGTAAAGGTCAAAAGGGCTGCAAGTGCCCCCCCGGGCCGCACTTTGAGTATCACTGCTCTAGACAGTCACAACACAGGAAGGAGTGGCCCATTTACATTCTGAGCACTCCTCTGCTTTCTGATGGGTCTTCGTGGGGAGGGAGGAATGGGAGAGGCTGACACACTTTAATAGGTAGTGTCCTGACCACCCACAAAGTTACTCCCCACAGCCTGGCAGACAGAACTATATTGAAAGGAATTCTTATGCATTTCAGAGAGTTCCTTTGAAGTCACCTCCTAAAGCAAAAGCACTTTTATGTATAAGTACTGGGACTCTAACCCAATGAAATCAGACACTTCTGGATCTTGAAATGAACCTCTGTCAGAAGAACTGCTGAGCTGCTTAGAGGACTCGACTGGACTGCTTTTCTGGAAGGACTGCTTTTCTGTTTATTGCCATGTTGTCTGCTGCACCCTGAGTCTGCTAGAAGGAGTGCTGAACTATGCCTTCCCTCCAGGTTATCTCCAAGGGCTTGCTGGCTTGCCCCTCAGAAGCTTCAGGGACACAAAAGACTTCCTATAATTCTGCTGGTGGTGCTGGACTCTGTCTTCTGTGAGCCCCGCCCTTGCCTGAGGTGCTCCCTCCAGGCTTTGAGCCTCAGAAGTGGGTGGTGCAGCTGTTTTCATCACCTAAAGCTCCTGGGCCCCTGAAATCAAGCGTGTAGGCTCTTCATGACTATGAATGGACCTGTTTACACTGGAACTGCGCCACTCGCTCGAAGGATCAGTGCGAGTCACTGTAACATCATCTTTTCGCACAGCAAGCATCGCCGCCCGCAACCATGAGGCCCTGTCTGTCATGTGCGACGCCAGACTGGAACTTCACGCCACAAGATCATCTCTAGCAATGCTCTACTTGCTCCTGGCAACCGTCTTCCCCTTGAACGGGGCTCTTGGCTCATCTTGAGAAGGTAGAACTTCAGATGGACGTTTTTGGAACTGCATCTGACCTGTGCTGCACTGCAGTCAGCCTGAAATTTGGGTTCACCCCGGTCTAGTGAGTCCTAAAGTAACCTTTTAGCCCTATTGACGTCTAGGTACTGTTTTTGGTATATTCTTTAAAAATTCATCCTTCCGGTTCTACTTACTGGATTTTTGTCATTTGGGTCTTGTTTTATTCATAAAAATATAATGTATATTTGTAAATCTGTGTGGAGTCTTTTTGTGGTGTATTCATTGTGTTACTCTGTGTGTGTGTGTGTGTGTGTGTGTGTGTGTGTGTGTGTGTGTGTGTGTGTTGCACAACTACTTTAAACATTGCCTTTGTAGCTATGCCTGACTACTCTGTGCCAATCTACCTGAGGGTGAGTACAGATTATCTTATTGTGTATCTATCTTACCCTGACTAGAGTGGTGGTTCCTTACTGGCCTGCATACCTCAACCACCCGGAATACCATGTCTAACATAAGGCCTAAAAAATGTTCACAGTGGAGAGGGCTAGGGTACCTGGCAGGCTGCTAGCCCCGGGGGCACTGCCAGCCTGCTAAACTTTCGGGATCACGGCCACATCCAGCACGCAACCATGGTCCCTAGGAATTAGAAGGCAGAAAGGTGAACATCTACCCTGACTGTACCACAGCGGTCCAGCGCCAAATGGAAAACCTGATAGCAATCAAGCACCAACTGCAGAAACTGAACATTGAATATGCGTTTTTTTCCCTCAGGGCTAAAAGTAATACATGAAGGAGGGACTCACTTCTTTGGGTCAGCAGCGAAGGCGAAGAACTGATTTTAGATGCGGGTATACCCTCTCCCGCATGTCTTTGAGAAGGGTCAACCTATGGACTGGCAGACCTGGAAGACACATGGGTGGCAGCGTGAGGCCCAAATTAAGAACCAGGCCATGTTGTTAAGGGCCATGGAGGTGGCAGACATACAAATTCATCAATCCCTGGCTGATGAGAACAGATGGACAGCACTAGAGGCATACTCGGAGAATACATCAGGTGACTCTGCTACACCGCAAGATGACTTGGAGGAGCTGGCATTACCAGTGGTCACTCCAATGACAGCAGACATTTTTGGCTAAGCGGCCGAAACATCAACCAGGGACCCCCCATTGATACATGTTGTGAGGGATGGCTATGTTATGGCTGGCCCTATAAGCAGTGGATGATGAGATCTCTGTGGGGCCTCGCCCTCCCCACCTTTTTTGGTTGTTGTTGCAGAATTTGAGTGAGATCATATTTACTGATTAAGATGATTTACCTAGTTGGTTTGGTAGGACAACAGACGCATTGTGCATTAGGTGACGGGCAGTTCTAGATCCGTGGCATGAGGCAGTTTGGAGGGGAGGGAGGTGGGTGGGAGGCATACCAGGGGACACTGAAGTAAAGAACATACTATAATGACACACCCACCATGGCAGCACACATAGTACATGGTGCGCCCCAGGGATGACCCTTAAGATACTCTCCAGGGACATTAATGGCATGGACAATAAGCTGAAGAGGGGAGTGATGTGAAAGTATTTGAACAGACAGGACACTATTATCCTGCTACAGGAAACCCATCTTTGGAGCAACAACTGCAGGGACCTCCATCAAGGGCAGTATAAACTATTGGTGCATGAAGAATTCTCCGGGAATCCCAGGGATGGGCATCTTAGCGGGCAGGTCTCTCACACTGCAGGTCACCCGGGTATGGGTGGATCACTGAGGCTTTATTGCTTATTGGGGGAGACCTGAACCTAATGGCTGAAGACGACTTAGACAGGGGCACAGTGTTGGGAGAAAAGGCCCTGAGCAGACTCCTACTAGGCCTCCTTCCTTGACTCCATGTGGATAGCGGACTTTTGGAGGGAAAAAACCCTGAGACAAGACACTATTCCTATGCTTCTAATAATATTTACTCGAAGTCCAGGCTAGACTATTTGTTGGTGCCACATCACCAGCTGGGTAGATTTGGGGACACAGCCCCTTTGCCATGCGGTATTTCTGGCCACTCGCCAATGGACACATACTTACTGACAATGGTACTGGAGACACTGTGCAAATAGAAAGTGACCCCTGGGAGCTGACTGACTGGAATTTCACTGGCGTCCTGCAAATCGTGGACTCTCTTGTGGCACCCGATCAATTGGTATTTTTGCTATAAAAGCCAACAAGGCACAATATACAGAGGTTTGCTGGATACTTAGCAAGGAGCGAACAGATTAGGGAGCCAGCAATCCTGCTCTCGCTTGATGCCAAAAAGGCATTTGACTCCTTGGAATGGCACCTCCATGATGGGCATACTGGGTAAGATGGGGTCGGACTGACTTTTTTTTATTGTGGGTGAAATTACTTTACACTAACCTGGTAGCAAGAGTCAAGGTGAACGGGGTGTTCTTGCATGCACTCAGGCTAGGTAGAGGCACCTGACAGGGATGCCCATTATCCCCCTTACTTTTTGTACTGGCAATTGAACCATTTGCTGCATGGGTATGTAAAAATGCATTCTTGAGGGGTTTAAGGAGAGATCAAGGGAGGGACGATGTTGTGTCACTTTATGCAGATGACATCCTACTTCACTTTGCAGACCAAAACTGTTCTATCCCCAGAGCATTGGCGATCTTGGATATATTTGGTTCCTGTTCTGGACTGTGCATCAACTGGTACAAATGGCAATGTTCCTGATGTCCAACCAGGCTTGCATCTGGGCACGGGACTATCTAGTCAGACGGGAACCAAGGGGTTTCAAGAATTTGGAGATGTTTGTAATGAAAGACCCTGTTGCTTTCTTGAAGGAAAACTTGACCAGACTACTTGAGGCATACATAGTGGATGCAGTATATTGGAGAAGTTTTCCACTCTCCGTGATGGGCAGAGGAGCCCTCAACAAAATGATTCTACCTCCTGAAATTTTTATATGTGTTGCAAAACGCTTCCTTCGGCTCTCGAAGGCTTTCTGTTACTCTCTAGATGAGGTGACAAGCGGGTTGCTCTGACAGGGAGGGGTGCAGAGGATAGCTATGACCACTCTGACCCAGAATCACCATCCCTGACTTAAGGCTCTACTCTTGGTCAACACAACTAAAAGTGATATATGACTGGGCCTGATGGCCAGGACCGCAGTTGGTTTACAACTTTTTTTTAAATAAATGTATAGCTTTTATGGACTGTCTAGATCTGTTTGTTAATTTTACCTAATCTTTTGTTATGATGTCGGGCCCCCGTCCCACCAAATCAAAAACTTTTAGGGCTTGTATTCACACCTTGTCTAAAGTTTTGGCTTTCTCTGACCTCAGGGTTTTATTTGACTCCAATATAAATTGGAAACACCTGATTGGTTTTAAAGGCGAATGCAGCAGTATATTGCTTTGCTTCTAAAGTAGAGGGTAGACCATGCCAGGCTCTACCAAAGATTTATCTGGCAAAGTGTATCTCCAAGGCTACAAACGGCTGCCATATCAGGGGATATAAGAGGTTTGGACACCTTCAGACTGTTGAAAATATTTTTATTAAGGTGCCCGTTAAGTGTCTTCCAAAGTACTCCGTCAATATGTGTGCATGAAGAATAGAGAGTAATGTACCTTAGCGATATTATTGCCCCTAGGACTCTGCTGTGCTGGATTTAGGTTTGGACGACTGCTGAATCTTATTTTAAGAGGTTGATTCTTAAGGATTGTTTATTACTTGATCATTCATCTAAGATTCCATGGTTTGCATATATTAAGGAAGCATTTAAAAGTCTCAGGAGGAAGGAATTATTTCTCAGTCCCAAGACCATGGATAGCCACAGAGCTGAAATGGGTCAGGGATCATTTCTTGGACCGAAAATTATTTAGAAAGCAGACTGAAATGTTGAAACCCTTTGTACGAAGTTGTATGCTGTTAAAAACGATCCAGTCCATGGAACCCTACTTCATAATTGTAAAAAACTAGAGGGATAGATTCCTGCTCACAAGATTTAGAGTTAACATGTTACATTGGTTACTTGCCTCCCCTTGTGGTTGGTGTACATCTGAGTCCTTGGGTCAGTGCGGCTGCAACAATGTTTCTCCGCTAGATACCTTACACTTCACCATGTTATGTAGTTGTATTAAAACACCTAGGAGAATATTCATTATTCCATTGTTGAAATCTCTGAACTTTTTATCTGATGTACATGTAATTTTTAAAGTAGCATTTTTTTTTAAAAAGCTACTATTAGACTGAGGTATACTAGGATTGATTAATGTGGTGTCGCGTTCTAGTGTTCGAACGACGTCACCGGTGCATTCCGGGAACGCGGCGTCGGTCATTTTAGAGTTGCCGAACGCCAGAGCAGAGAAAGGTTGAACTCCTGGTGCTCTGGGAATAAAGTACTTAAATTTAAATATAATTGCAGCTCTGTGCAGTCATTAATAGCGCTGCGACATCCTACAAATTGGCGATGAGGCTCGGCAGGGTGCCGCCGCGGATTTACCTACGGCAGTGCACATTGTGACCCACAGTGCTCCTGCAGCAAACCCCCGAGCGTGGCAGAGGAGGCAACCAGAAAAAAGAGGGGCATTGAAGCTACTATTAGACTGAGGTATACTAGGATTGATTAATGTGGTGTCGCGTTCTAGTGTTCGAGCGACGTCACCGGGGCATTCCGGGAACGCGGCGTCGGTCATTTTAGAGTTGCCGAACGCCAGAGCAGAGAAAGGTTGAACTCCTGGTGCTCTGGGAATAAAGTACTTAAATTTAAATATAATTGCAGCTCTGTGCAGTCATTAATAGCGCTGCGACATCCTACAAATTGGCGATGAGGCTCGGCAGGGTGCCGCCGCGGATTTACCTACGGCAGTGCACATCGTGACCCACAGTGCTCCTGCAGCAAACCCCCGAGCATGGCAGAGGAGGCAACCAGAAAAAAGAGGGGCATTGTGTGGCCGTAATCGGCATGCCCAAGAGCAGTGGCACCACCAGACCACGGAAGGGCACCGTGTGGCAAGTAGTCTGCGTACGCGGGTAATGTGTTTCACCATGTAAACATTAGTACCGCTAGAACAGCGAATAAGCATACGCGAGCGCTGTTTCTGCTTCTGCTTCGCGCATGCGCACCGCGATCTACTACGGTGCTCTCGCGTATGCGCTAGTCCCTTGAGACTAACTTCCAGCCTTGCATACAACGCGCCAGAATACAATCGCAGGCGCATTACGGGTTTTTACTGACACATGCGCGTTAGAGGTCGATCCACTGCCTCCTTTTACAAGAGTCTGTTGGCGCATGCTCGCTAACCACTACACATCTCCCAATAAAGCGCCGCATTCGCGCTTAACGGCCAGCTGTCATTAATTAACCAATTATAGCAGGTATATAATGAGCAGGCAGGCACAGTTCAAACTACCTCCACTCCCGCTCGGACGCTGGCCCCAGAGGTACCGACGGACAGGTATGGCTCCCTGGACATTTAAGATCTAACAATAAGGGATATATGCTTAGAGCTCTCTTTCTCTCCATTGTTTGTAGACTGGATACTTGGTTGGTCTTTATGGATTAATTAACCTACTGGCTATACCATCACCATGCTCTTGATAAACACACTGTTTCAGCTAGGTATAGGAAATGCCTTTCCTGGTTACCTTTCTAGAATTGAACCTTTACAGTCACATGACAATCACTGCCATTTCCATGCTTGGTCATTTCCATGCCCTCTTTAAGGGTTGAGTCTCCTTCTCAATCAACTGGTATTTGTTAGTACATATGTATGGATTAGTTGAGTATGTATCCTTTGTACCTCAATATAGCGTTCTTGAGGTCTTCTTATACTTTTCCATTTCTAACAGAGCGGGGCCTCCTCCTTCCCGAGTGGGTGCCGGGTGAGGTGAGGTGTTCTCCCACAGAATGTTGGGTGAGTGATAACTGACAAATCAATGTTTCAAAAAAATCCTGAAAATCAACGGGACTCAAATCAGGAGAACTATATAGCTTCTGATGGGCGAAGAACAGTCTTCTGTCGCCTTGTCTATTTTTGTTGTGTTGTGTTCTAATCACCAATATACCACATGCGTCTCTTACACTCTGTTGTTTTCTTCCTTAGGAGAATCACGACTAGTTGGATAAACACCAGAGAACATTTGGGCTCAGAGTTCTGGTAGGATTAATCCAAAATGTTAATATACTTAATTTTCACATAATGCAGATGCGTAACATCAATTGGTCCTGAAGAAAGCTTGGACGACTTGTCCATACAAGCTGAAACATGTCGACCTCCATGCACTACGCCATGATATAGTCATTCTTTAAGACTATAAGGCGCTGTTTTTACTTTTGACCCTGAGACAATACTCAATAAACATATTTTTTGTCACAGGAGCCAATTTTACTCACACTTTATTTTCTTTTTCACGAGCACTGCACTCCATCAGTCCTACCTTTGAAATACTGTGGTTTGGAATAGTATTCTTCAAAACCCATCTCTGCATCATCACTAGGTGCGTTGGGAGAGATTCGGGTTTATGATTTGCATCCCATATGACGATACTCCGCCAACAATGGTGGGCTGATGGGAATTTTTCCAACCCAGCATTATCATCGTGATGACTTGTTGGTCTAGCGGTCTTTTGGCGCAACACAACACTTAGGCAATCAATTGGACCAGGTAACTCCTGTTTGTTTTTCAAGTAGTCTGCGTGCCCAAGCACAGGGGCCTCCCCTGTCTCTTTGGGTCACACCTGCACCAGGTGGAAAGTAGGGCAGTGCCCAGGCCCATAGCTACAAGAAGGACGGCGCACGTCATCCTTGCCAGGGTGGAATAGTACAGAGCCCGCACAGTCCAGCTAGTAGCAGTTGCCCCACTGGCAGGAGGACTATTACCCCACAGGACAGTTCAGTGCCACGGGTAAGAGGGGAAGGATACTGCTGCGCCCACGCAACTATGAGTGCCCAGGAATAAACGGCAGTTCACCTTTGCAAGTGAGAGACACCGCACAGAAGAAGGGGGATTGACCCCAGCCGACGAAGGTCACAACACCCAAAGTTGGTGCACAGAACGCTGGTGCACCAATGCTCAGCCCACGAAGGGGATAACATCCCTTCACCCACGCAGGCGTCAGAGTCTGGAGAGAGGCAAGCCCCTGGGAGCCCGCCAGGAGCAGCAGCCCAACCAACCCCACAGGTACGCAACGCCTCCAGAATGTGCGCACAGGCATCCTCCCTTACCAATCTGGTTCCTTTCCTACCCAAAAGGGCGACCCCATAATGCCATGGGAAGATTGGAAGCGCTATTTCCTAAATTACTTATCAGCGCTAGAAGATGAAGGGGAAGGGACCTTCTCCAGTTCAAGAAGGAAGAGAATCCTCCTTCACAACCTAGGGCCAGAAGGAATCAGAATATACGACAACCTCGTAAAGAAAAGCAGACCCCCAGAAAACACGGATGAATTCCAACATGCATTGGAGGACCTGGACTCCCACTATCGCCAAGTGGTATGCACTGCAATAGACAGGTGCAACTTCTACCAAAGGAAACAAAACAGTGGAGAATCAAGAGATGAATACGTAGCAGCACTACAGAAACTAGCTGTGACGTGCAAGTTTGGCGCACCACACGATGAACTCATCAGAGACCATATCATAATGCATACTGTAAACACGGTGATCCAAGAAAAGTTATGGGTCAACGGAGACGCTCCCCTCAAAGGAGTAGTAGCGCTCGTGAAGAAAGCTGAACTATCAAAAAGGTGTGCTGAAGCAGCTAAAAGAGACAGCATCAGGACTCCGGTGTGCAGAATTTCGGACAGGAACAAACAAGAAGTGACACAGCAACAAACGCCGCAGGGAGCAAGGTACCAAAAGAAATACCCGTCCAAGTTCTCAAAACCCCAAAGACCGCAAGGAGACAGCAGAAATACCTGCTACAGGTGTGGCAGCCAGACACACGCAGGCAACGATAAAGAATGCCCAGCCTTCAAAGCCAAGAGCTCGTACTGTTGTATAATGGGACACTATGAAAAGGTATGCCGACGCCAGCCCAGGAAAGCAGAAGTGAAATACATCACACAGGAATCGGACCGGGACGAAGAGGTCGCTGAAGAGGAAGGTGAAGATGAAGTCTTGTGCATAGATGATCAGGTACTAGGAATAGACTGTACAAGATCTAGGAAGCCTGCATTACAGATGTCGATTGGAAACGTGCAGGTCACCATAGTAGCTGCTTCCGGCTCCCCGTACACAATAATCCAATGCAGCGTATGGGAGAAAGACTTTGAACCCAAAGTAGGCGCCCACCTGGATCCCACAGACATACATCTAGTCACGTTCACAGGTGAACCTATACCCATGGTAGGTTATCGCCTACTGTTGTTCGAGTTAAAGGGGCGAACAGCAGAAGGAAAATTGTATGTCGCAGAGAAAGGATCTTCAGTACTAGGGTGGATGGACCAGGGAGCCCTTGGAATCCAACTAAACCCAGGAGGCACGACCCACGTGCTCATGACAGACACAGTCCAGGATTATGAGACGAATGCATGGAAGGAGGATTTCCAGAAGTCTTCAAAGGCTCGATAGGCCAACTGACAAAATTCACCCACAAGATCTGCCTCAAGGCTGGAGCAAGGTCAGTAAGCCACAAGGTTCGCAATATCCCTTTCAGGAGCAGAGAGGCGGTACTAGAAGAACTACATCGTCTAGAAAGAAATGGAGTTATCGAAGCCATTGAAAGTGCGGAGTGGCTAGCACCATTGGTTGTCGCACAGAAACCAAATGGCAGGGTGCGCCTCTGCGTGGACTTGAGGGAACTCAATAAGAATAAAGTAGTGGACAAACTCCTGCTACCCCGGATAAACAAAATGTTGGCAAGGACAAAGGGGGTCAAATGGTTTTCAACAGTGGATCTTACTTTTGCATACCATCAAATTGCACTGCACCCCTCTTGCAACCATCTGTGGAGTGGAGAAGCGTGGCTCAGTGGTTAGAGGCGGCAGACCCGGAAGCTGAGATCGGCCGTGGACCAGGGTTCGATTCCCCGCCTCGGCGGGTCTCGGGCTCAAAAATTCCATGGAGTCGGCAATTCTCGCTCTGGTGCCTACTCGACTCACGGGGTCACACTCTGCGACTCTGGGCAATAGCTTGCTTAATCTCCACTATGGCCCCTCGCGGCGGGATGCCTGGCTTTCACCTTGTGGATACCCGGCCGGGATATCTCACAGGGGAATACCAGGACGGGTTCCCTAAGCAAGCGCCTTGGGACCCCTGGGTTAAAGTGCGCTATATAAATCGAAACACATTTACATTTACATCTCACATCATTCATCACACCTTTTGGGTGTTACAAGTTCCTGAGAATGCCCTTTGGCTTAGCGTCAGCGGCCGCAGTATTTAAGAAATTCATGCACCGGTTGTTCCAGAAGATAGAAGGAGTGCAATACTTTCAGGATGACATCCTCATCATGGGGAAATCCAAACCTGATCACGACGCAAAACTAAAGGCAGTCCTGACCATGTTAGCACAAAATGGACTCAGGGCTGAGTGGAAGAAATGTAGATTTGGAGTGAGATCAGTGACATACTTGGGCCATGAGATTAGTGAAAGGGGCATAGAACCCAAATGAGCTAATGTAGCAGCCATCAAAGAAGCACCCCCGCCAAAGCAGAAAAAAGACGTCCGCTCATTCCTAGGGATGGCAGAATTTTACAGTAAATTCGTACCTCATTTTGCGTCCAAGACACACCACCTGCGTCAACTCCTGAAGGAGAAGAATGCCTTCAAATGGTCGGAAGATGAGCAAACGGAATTTGACCTCTTAAAGTTAGCCATCTGCGCTGCAGTTTCCCTCAATGGATTTGATCAAGCAGCACTATCGATTCTGACCACCGATGCCAGCGACAAGGGGCTAGGCGCGATGCTAACACAGAAATCCCAAGAGGGCGAAGTCACCACAATCAGTTTTGCATCACAGTCACTAGCACCCAACGAGGAGAAATTCAGTGTGATCGAAAAAGAAATGTACACGCTTGACGCCCTGTGTGAGGAAACGGATGCCGGCGAACAGGAGAGGATAGTCCTGCTTCCAATTGGGATGGAAGTATTGCAGCCCGCTTGGAAAAAACAGGCCAGCTAAGCACGCAGTTGCAGCGGCAAATATTCATGATAAGCACCGCCTGGGGAACCAGTCAAATATATTCTCAAAGAAAACCGAGTGCCGAAGATCGGCCGGCGTCCCTCCCTTCCTCCCTTCCATACTGCCAACACATGAAGAACTTCCACATTTGTTTTGGCAACTTTCCATCTAAGTGGCCGGTGAAGTTAATAACAGTGACAGCCACTTCCAGTCCGTGTCCTGAGGAGAACCCGTAAACAATACAGTGGTTGGAAACGCGTTGACTCTGAGCCCGAGCAAAAAAGAAGGGGCGCATCTAGGGCACCAAGAAATATACCACGCTCACTTCCCCTAGAAGTTGGACCCCAATAAGTAGAACAGTCTCTGGCTCAGTTAGACAAGCAGGCTCTCGCAATAAATTCAATGTCTGCTTGTCTGTATATATGTAATATGAAGGACTGGTGCCTTAGAATGAAGTAATTTGAGGCATTGTATAGTTGTCTATTTGGTTTGTACAGCAATTCATTACATTGATTTTGTGTATTATGTATAATTTTTTGAATGTCTCCATTTTTTGAATGTCTTTATGTGTTAATAACTGTGTCACAATTGTTCTTGTTATTTTTCTATGACATATGAAATGACCCCCCCAAAATTTTTTTTATAAAGTATAAATGACTAAATCAATTAGTCGTTCAGCCTAGAATGTTTTCTGCTAGGCATGGTAACGTGCGAAATAAAACCTGTCTGGCCATTGTTTCTGTTTACGAAAAAGAAATGTTGGCAGCAGTATGGGCCATGGAGCGGTTCAGACAGTTCATGTGGGGCTCAAAATTCTTTCTCCGCACGGATCACAAACCGCTGGTGGGAGTCCTGACCTCCTGCGGCCATGCGCATGCGACACCCCGCATAGCGAAGATGACCCTGAGACTACTTGATTACGTGCATGAAGTGGAATACCTTCCCGGCACCAGAAACAAGGTTGCAGATTTCCTATGCCGAGGAGCCGCCATGGAACCAGCGGTGGACCAAACACCTACGGAGTGGGAAGAGTACATGGTCACGATCACAGAAGACCATGAGGCAGTAATGAGCACGCAAGAATGGGAAAGGGCCTATGCCCTATGTGATGACACACTTAGAGCAGTAATGAAATACGTGACACAAGGGTGGCCTGACAAGAAGCACCTGGACAGCTGCTTGAGGAAGTTTTGGGAAGTCACAGAAGAATTATCCATAGGAGACAGCCCAGTTTTCCTACTGAGAGGAGATAAAGTGGTTCCCCCGCAACCTTTAATAGATCACCTTCTTACCATTTTACACGAAGGACACCTGGGAATAGTAAAAACCAAAGCAAGGGCGAAGCAGGCGTATTGGTGACCTGCCAAGGACAGTCAAGTGAAAAGGTATGTCGGGGTGTGTGAACAGTGCAACAACGCGGATAAAGCACAGGTCCTGCTACGACCACCACTAGGGATATTCGCGCGTCCATGGGAAGAGCTGTCAGTAGAAATCCTGGGCCCCATTTTGGATACCAATGGGACACCCAAATATGCGATTGTTCTAGTGGACAGATACTCCAAGTGGCCGGAAGTGAAGGTGTGTGAAGTAGCCGATACAGAAGCGATGCTGTCCTTCCTCACCTCCATATTCTTAAGAGAAGGAATCCCCAAAATCGTGACCTGTGACAATGGACAACAATTCATATCGGCAAGATGGAAGGCCTTCATGGAACGCAATGGGATAGAAGTTAAGCACACCCCAGTGTACCACCCAGCAGGAAATGGCCTAGCAGAGAGGTTCAATTGAGTCATCATGGGATCGGTACAGGCCGCAATAAGTGCAGGAAAGGACTGGGAGAAGGAACTCAAACAAATGATCTGGGCCTATTGCATCACTCCGGCGAACACCGGGTACAGCCCGTTCAAGATCTTATGAGGGTGTGACCCCTTCACGAGAGACAATCTAGCATGGAAACAGCTCACTATCCAAAGCAAGTGGTCTCCGGCTATGGTGCGTCGCAATCTTGACAAAGGGCAGGACTTATACACTGACTATTACAACAAACGGCACAATGTCAAGGAAGTCACCCTTAGGATGCTCCGCAAGTTTCTTCCTCTGCTCCCGGAGGATCATAGGAAGATCACGGTTCAGGCTATAATTGGCTCGAGAATGGACTATTCGAATGTCCTTTATCTCGGCTTGCCGGAGTATCTTCTGCAACGGCTGCAGGTGGTCCAGAATTCGGCAGCACGGGCCATTTTTGGACTATCCGGCCGAGCTAGAACCTCGGGCCTCCTGCAGTCACTTCATTGGCTGCCCATCCGGAAGCGGATAGTTTTTAAGGCCTTGACCTTGGCCCATAAGGCACACAAGGCTAGCTTTTTATCGCCCTGCCCGTTCCCTGAGATCTGAGTCTGTTTCTTGCCGTGGTCCCTCGTATAAAAAGGGCATGTACAGGGGGTCGGTCCTTCAGATTGCTGGCACCGCAGCTTTGGAATACTTTACCAGTGACATTGCGCAGCAACTCCAAATTGTTGGCTTTTAGGAAGGCAATTACAACAAGTATCAGAGGGTCTTCAGTAAAGAGAAGAGTTCAAAGGTATTGGATACCCACCCAACAGTCCACAGTCCCTTAGCTAACTAGAGAACAGCATGGTGTACACAAAACATCTCAAGTGGATGAGGAAAATACCCATCAGTCACCACTCGGATCTGCCCTTCATCATTTGGGATTTGTCCGGACCACCCGTCTGAGAATGTTTGTATTACAGTTAAAAGGAGACCTGGTGGTTAAAAAGTCTCCTTTGCTGTGGCAATTACAGTGTGGTCTACCACTCAATTTGGATGAGTGGAGAGAGATCATGGGACTGGGGTGTGCAGTGCAAATAACTGTGAGTGAAGAACAAAGAAACCAAAAAGTGTGCTAAGATTGCCCGCTGTCGGATTCCTGTTTCAAGGGGCGATAACACTAACCGACGCCTCTTCAGATTCAGTTACTTAACGCTAACAAGCCGGATTACTATCTATCTGCTTGAAATGTGCTTTCTTTCGGTCAGTAAGAGGAGGAAAGTGTATCGAAGTTGTTTGCACACTATGTAAACATGTCTTTTACATGTTTTTTAGAGCGGTGCTTCACTCTTCCCCTGAGCCACTGCCAGGTGGGGTGAGGCTGTCCTACCTTACAGATTAAGGTAAGATTTTTACAATGTTTGGATCGTAATATTTATTTCCAAATATAATGCAACTGACCCGCTGTCAAAAATAGAGCGCGTGTCAACATCAGTTAGGTGTGACATAATTGTTGATCCATATATGATGGACTAACATAAGAGTTCGAAGGGTGGACACTCACTTCCTTTTCTTTACTCCACAGTGAACAACACTAACTGTAATGGCATTTGGATCCTACAGGGGACTTTTTGCACTTGTTTTCCCCACATTTCTTGTTGTCACTTTTTTATTTCTTCACTTTCGTGCAGTAGCACCAGCTTTATTTATTTGGTCCTGATGAAAGCAAGGACGCAATAGTCCAACATTGCTGAAACATGTCGACCTGACTTCACCTTAGACGGTGTACCTAACTTGACTGCCTCAGGAAATACCTTTTAATCTTGGTATAGTGAGCATCCACTGAATAAAGTTTGTTCTGTGCTCTCTAAACCAATCTTAGCACACTTTTTGGTTTCTTTGTTCTTCACTCACAGTTATTTGCACTGCACACCCCAGTCCCATGATCTCTCTCCACTCATCCAAATTGAGTGGTAGACCACACTGTAATTGGCACAGCAAAGGAGACTTTTTAACCACCAGGTCTCTCTCCTTTTGACTGTAATACAAACATTCTCAGACGGGTGGTCCGGACAAATCCCAAATGATGAAGGGCGGATCCGAGTGGTGACTGATGGGTATTTTCCTCATCCACTTGAGATGTTTTGTGTACACCATGCTGTTCTCTAGTTAGCTAAGGGACTGTGGACTGTTGGGTGGGTATCCAATACCTTTGAACTCTTCTCTTTACTGAAGACCCTCTGATACTTGTTGTAATTGTCTGACTCGGGGATTGTATTCAGAGCTAGGTCTATAAATTTCCCCGAGGTCCTCCCGCACCGTAGTGTTATTTGTTGCTTTAGAGCAGTCTCCTGACTGCGGACCTCTTTCTTTCTCTGCGAATCAGTTATATCGCATGAGTGGCTCACCACGAACTAGTGGTTGAACCTTTTTGACTCTTTTTTCATAGTGTGTACATTTGACATACGCTTCCTTCAACTATGGCTGAAAATCATGGCCTTTCTTTTACTGATGAAGATCTATTGGCATCACTTGCCTAAAACCCTGATTTGACAGAATCCACCGCCGCTATCATTTCCATTAATGAGGACGAGTGGGGCAAACTGTTAGGGCTGAAAAAATCACAGACCAGGACAGCACTACATGGCACCATTATGGCCCAGTATCTGCGCAATGATTGTGCCCCAACAGGACTTATAGTGACAAATTCCCCTAGGTTGTTTCTCAATGATAAGGAGTTTTTGAAAAATTGGGTACTCATAGCCTGGAGATGTACTAGGGACTGGCTTATTTTAATTATCCAAACCTCCAAACGCATAGCCGATGCCATATTAATAGAGATCCAGGTCTTAGAATCTAAAATTAAAACTACTCTATCTTCAAAAGCCTTCCAAAAGAATTTAGACGACACTAACAAAAATAATAGGGAGTATAAGGAGTACACACTAACAGTGAAAATGGAGAAATTCAAGAAAGATCTTGATAAGTTTAAATTTGACAAAGTGTCTCCTTATTCTAGTGACACCTATACCCCCCCAGACTTTAACACTACTGGTCGCAAAACAGGTTCAACATACGGCACATCAAGCTCCGACGATAACACCTCAGGCAGCGATACTAGCAGTGAGAACTTTAACACACGAGGCCGAGGACGAGGCAAGAAGAATATGAGGTATAATTGGAGGGGACATCAACCACAACATTGGTGGTCGCCTAATCCTTGGCAATTTGGAGGAATGCCTCCCTTTTTTCCACCACAACAGTCTGGTCCTTTTCAACAACCGATGGGACCCAACATGCCCAATTTTCCAGGAAACTTTCCGACAAACTTTCAAAGCAACTTTAACGGGCAGCCTTTTTTAGGGTTTGGCCGGGGCAGATCCCGCGGAAGAAGAAGAGGACAAACTCAACCTCAAGTTCACTACAGTCCCCCTTCCACTTCAACGGGGACGAGGAACTTGAGGAGCAATTCGTCCAAGAACAAGGAAGCCGGACAGAGCAGTGCAGCTCCGGAATAGTAATGAACTTGAGTAAACACATCTTGACTCCTACTGAGGAAGAGGCCCTTAACAAGGGGCTCGGCTTTGTACCGACGCATCGAAATGACGAGTTTGAGACCCGCTTGGAGCTAGCGAGGTTCCTAAGGAAAATCAGACTACATTTCTACTTTGCAGAGAAAGAAGTTCCCCTTCAGGATGAGGACAACACCAATACAGGGTTGAAGTGTAAGTCTACGTTTACACCACCAACTCATTTGATGCCTCCACAGGTCTTGGCCTATGAACAGGCCATTGAGAAAGAGATGGACAGCCTATTCTCTGAGAACAACAAGGTCTTCTACAACCTGCCGAAAGCACAGCATCTAGCGCTTAAATCCTTGACTGAAAATAAGGAACTCACTATCAAACCGGCTGACAAAGGCGGATCAATTGTCTTACTTGATACTGACACCTATCGCAATGAGTGCTCAAGACAACTTGGCATGAGGAATGCTTATCTCCCCCTGGATCACGATCCCACTGATGAATTAAAACGCACCATCAAAGTGATGGTGGAAGAGGCATCCTCAGAAGGATGGGTTACGCAAGCCGAAGCCTCCTACCTATGCACGGAACAGCCGAAAATGCCATATTTTTCTACCTTGCCCAAGGTCCACAAAGTACAACGACCACCCCCAGGACGTCCAATAATATCTGGCATAGGGTCGGCCCTGGAACCTTTGTCCACATTCGTAGACCACTTTCTACGACCAATGGTGCAAGTAATGCCCACGTATCTTAAAGATACGACGGATCTACTAAGACTATTCCCGGACATTGAGTTTAATATGAACACCGACCTTTTGGTCTCTTTTGATGTTGAGGCACTTTACACCTCCATCCCTCAGGACGAGACTTTGGATGTCATTCACCAACTGCTAGACTCCAGGGATTTAAACAGCATCACACCAGTCCAGTTTGTAATGGCCTGCGCCACATTGGCAAGGAAACAAAACTTCTTCCAATTTGAAGAGCAGATTTATTTACAAATATCTGGAACTAGCATGGGGAGCGTTTATGCTCCCAGTCTAGCGAATCTATACGTTCACTCATTTGAACAAGAGCATATCTTTAATGACCAGAATCCCTATGTCTATAACCTGAGGACCTGGAAAAGGTATATCGATGACATTTTTGTTACATGGAGGGGCACAAAAGAGAAATGTCTTAAATTCCTGGGATGGCTTAACACCAGAAATACCTATCTGAAGTTCACCATAGAGATAGGTCAACACGAACTCGCCTTTCTTGACCTATTGATCATTGCTAAACCGGAGGGTCTGCATACAGAGCTCTACAGAAAACCTACCTCTAGAAACTCACTTCTATTATTTAACAGCCACCATCCGAAATCACTGAAGGAGAACCTTCCCTTTGGACAGTTTTTACGGGTCCAAAGAAATTGTTCCACAACTACAGCTTATAAAAAACACTCCAGTGTTTTGAGCACTCAATTGGTTGCCCGGAAGTACCCCCCTAGACTAGTTAAACAGTCTATGAAAAGAGCTATGAACAACAACCGGCTAGCTCTGTTGGAACCAAGACCACCTAAGGCCCCATTGGAACAAATGACTTTTGTTCATACTTTTGGCATCCTATCCAATAGAATTCAGAGTATGGTCAGAAAACATTGGCCAATTTTGAACTCGGGACGTCTGACTCTTTCACGTCCCTTGTTCTCCTTCAAAAGGGGCCCTAACCTGAAAGATAGACTGGTACACACCAGACCACTTGAAGAGCAACCAAGAGCTGTCGGGTCACTATGGAATCTTCCTCCGGTCACTGGGCATCATCCCTGCGGCAATTGTCAGGTTTGTGCGCAGACAACCAAATCTGTTGAGATTGACATTGGTACATCGAGACCCTGGAAGCAAGTGAGGTTTACCAACTGCAACAGTGATCGCTTGATCTACCTGATCACTTGCCCCTGTGGATACAAATATGTGGGCATGACCACACGGAAAGTCCGCATAAGGATATCGGAACATAAAAGTACCATTCGATGTGCAAGACAGGCCACAAAATTAACCAACCATTTTTTAGAAGCCAAGCATCTCTCTACGGAGTTCCAATGGACCGTATTAGAACAACCCTTTATTCCTTCACACACAGCGGACGTTGCGAGGTACCTATTGGTTAAAGAACAAAAATGGGTACTGAAGCTTAATACACATCGTGAGGGACTAAATGATGACATTCCGTGGTCCACTTTGTAAGTGTCCTCACTCTAAAGACGATTCAATTCTGTGATGTTTCTAACCAATGAATCTGTCTTTTTCAACTTGATAAGCTTTTGTCAAACTGTTTAAAATCTATGAATCTGTCAATGTAACCTGTTATCTTGGTTTATGATAAACATAACCTTCCGGCTGAGCAACATGCCCATTATGCCTAGGTGTTAACTTTACCCCTACAGAGCGCCAGGTCTCAGTTCATATCGAGTCCATGAGTTGACTCATATATCCCTATGTAGTGTACTCAGGACAGTGCAGGATACGAATATAGATGCCATTTAAAACATCAAACGTGGTTTTCTTACATACCTAGTTACATCGTTGTGCTCTACATAACCTTGTGACAATAAACCAGTACTCGTAACCTAGACAACACCAATAGAAAACACATCCTTTGGAGACCGGCAGCGTCACCTAACATCTCTATCGTCAGGTGACTTGTCTGCCTATCACAACCAAGGTTAGATAATGATGCTCCAATAGGAAAGGCTAATAGTAAATTAGCGCGTGAGGATCCAATGGCATCGCTTAACCGCGAATACCACGTGACCCCGCTGCCTATCGGAGAATGCCTGATAAACAGTTCTGCTCCTGCCGTTCGGTACCTCCCCAGTCGACTAGGACGCCGGCTACGGAGCACCGACGGACAGGTAGGAGGGGCTTCATGATTCGGGGGCACAGAATTTTGACCTTCGGTTTCACCATGCCCGCTGTCGGATTCCTGTTTCAAGGGGCGATAACACTAACCGTCGCCTCTTCAGATTCAGTTACTTAACGCTAACAAACCGGATTACTATCTATCTGCTTGAAATTTGCTTTCTTTAGGTCAATAAGAGGAGGAAAGTGTATGGAAGTTGTTTGCACACTATGTAAACATGTCTTTTACATGTTTTTTAGAGCGGTGCTTCACTCTTCCCCTGAGCCACTGCCAGGTGGGGTGAGGCTGTCCTACCTTACAGATTAAGGTAAGATTTTTACAATGTTTGGATCGTAATATTTATTTCCAAATATAATGCAACTGACCCGCTGTCAAAAATAGAGCGCGTGTCAACATCAGTTAGGTGTGACATAATTGTTGATCCATATATGATGGACTAACATAAGAGTTCGAAGGGTGTTGGTAGCCTTATCTGATACTCACTTCCTTTTCTTTACTCCACAGTGAACAACACTAACTGTAATGGCATTTGGATCCTACAGGTGACTTTTTGCACTTGTTTTCCCCACATTTCTTGTTGTCACTTTTTTATTTCTTCACTTCCGTGCTGTAGCACCAGCTTTATTTATTTGGTCCTGATGAAAGCAAGGACGCAATAGTCCAACATTGCTGAAACATGTCGACCTGACTTCACCTTAGACGGTCTACCTAACTTGACTGCCTCAGGAAATACCTTTTAATCTTGGTATAGTGAGCATCCACTGAATAAAGTTTGTTCTGTGCTCTCTAAACCAATCTTAGCACACTTTTTGGTTTCTTTGTTCTTCACTCACAGTTATTTGCACTGCACACCCTAGTCCCATGATCTCTCTCCACTCATCCAAATTGAGTGGTAGACCACACTGTAATTGGCACAGCAAAGGAGACTTTTTAACCACCAGGTCTCCTTTTGACTGTAATACAAACATTCTCAGACGGGTGGTCCGGACAAATCCCAAATGATGAAGGGCGGATCCGAGTGGTGACTGATGGGTATTTTCCTCATCCACTTGAGATGTTTTGTGTACACCATGCTGTTCTCTAGTTAGCTAAGGGACTGTGGACTGTTGGGTGGGTATCCAATACCTTTGAACTCTTCTCTTTACTTAAGACCCTCTGATACTTGTTGTAATTGTCTGACTCGTTGGGGATTGTATTCAGAGCTAGGTCTATAAATTTCCCCGAGGTCCTCCCCCACCGTAGTGTTATTTGTGGCTTTTAGGAAGGGCCTGAAAACTTGGCTTTTTACTCTTTAGATATGAGTCTTGATTTTTGTTCATGGTCTCTTATTCTCTGCTTTTTTTCTTTGTTATGTTTGGGTACAGGTCTGCAATAAAGGGCCGGGACACTCTCTGAGTAGCCGTGCGCTATACAAGACAAATATAACATAACATAACATAACATAACAAAAGGGCGAGTGGGTAAGAGTGAAACAGGCTGTTCTAAAGAAGAAGGGAGACAGTAAGTTTAGTCCACCGATTCAGTAGTGGGATCATACGCCAGGTCAGCCCTACTAAGTGATGGCAAAATATGGTCACAGGACAGGATGGCAAGATGCAACCGGATCATGGAGTAGGAAAACCGGGCAGGAATGGTCCCATCTACACTGGAATGAAACAGCCCACCAGAAACGACACAGGTTCCTGAAGGAGCGACGCAAAGTCCAACCGTGCCTAGGCAAGGAGATGAAGACAGGGACACCCAGGAGGGGAGGTATGGTGTGAATGAATCCAGTCAGTCTATAACGCAGAGCCAAGGTACCTGTGGAGGTGAAAGGTCACGGTGGATCGAAGCGACTCTGGATAGAGGTCCCCCAGTGAGCAGCCAGCAAGCGGACATTACACACACACCTTCACGCACACGCTTGGGTAGACTGGTCAAGCTGCCGAAGAGATTCTAAGACTTTGATATGAAGGCCAAGTAAGACTATTGTATCCTAACCTTGTATTTCCCCCCCTTCCCCACCTGTGTTCTTCCCTCCCTTTGCAAAGGGGGGAGATATGTGGTGTCGTGCTCTAGTGTTCAAGCGACGTCACTGGGGCATGCAGGGAACATGGCGTCGGCCATTTTAGAGTTGCTGAACGCCAGAGCAGAGAAAGGTTGTACTCCCGGCGCTCGGGTAATAAAGTACAATTAATCTTGTTATATATGACTAGCATCCCGTCCCGACGTTGTCCGGGTATGAATTGCTGCCGGCCAGTAGAATATTGTTTTGTAGGATTTCGTTTTGATAGCATTTCTTATCTGTAACAGGTCTGTGAAACGCTCCGATTCACAGTGCACTGCTGATGCACTTAAGAGTAAACGTTCAGTAGTGTGTGAACTCGAGTTTCCCTACTTTATTTTTTCTTGCAATATTGTATAGCGTGGACTCGACAACATGGCATGAGCACAATTTACATTACAGAAGAACACATTCATTTGTGGTAGGCACGGGGAGACAAAGCGATTTGCCTGGAATCACAGGATGTTGAGCTGATGCCGAGATTCGAACGTAGCTCCCCAGCTCTAAAGTTCACAATTCTAGAACTTGTGGCAGGAGGTGTGTCTAAAAGTGTATGTCAGTGCTGGCCATCAATGAGAGAGACCTGTGCATTTTTCAAATGGGTGGTGAAAAAATATGAGTATGTTGCTGGAGATGTGGGCCACCGTGCCACCAATGTACTTACCGGGGGAGGGTAAACACCCATTATTCCGCAACTTTCTTTTCGAATACCATCACTCCGCATACTTTCATTACGAAAGTACCATGACTTCGCAATGCCATTATAACGCATGGCATTACATTTTGTATGCTTTTACCACACATACATTTACAACGAAAATCGTTGTAAATGCATGAATGGTAAAAGCATGTGTTTTTAAATATTTGGATAAGGTGGTACTGAGGTATATGTTTTGGGGTGTTTGGGTATTTTAAGGGTTCAGATATAGTTTTGGGTTATGGGGTACAGGGGTAGTTTTAGGGTTTAGGGATAGGTATGGATTTTGGGGTGCAGGGGTATTTTTAGGGTTCAGGGCTAGGTTTAGGTTTTGGGATATAGCGGTATTGTTAGGATTCATGGATAGGTTTGGGTTTTGGGGTACAGGGGTATTTTAAGGGTTCAGGGCTAGGTTTGGGTTTTGGGGTACATGGATATTTTTACGATTCAGGGCTAGGTTTGGGTTTTGGGGTACAGGCGTATTTTAGGGTTTAGGGGTAGGTTTGTGTTTTGGGGTACAGGGTTATTTTCAGGGTTCAGGGCTAGGTTTGGGTTTTGAGGTACAGGGGTATTTTTAGGGTTCAGGGGTAGGTTTGGGTTTTGGGGTACAGGGGTATGTTAAGGGTTCAGGGCTAGGTTTGGGTTTTGAGGTACAGGGGTATTTAGAGGGTTCAGGGCTAGGTTTGGGTTTTGGAGTACAGGGGTATTTTCAGGGTTTAGGGATAGGTTTGGGTTTTGGGGGACAGGGTATATTTATAGGGTTAAGATGGGTTAGTGTTTAAGGGTGTTGGGTATTTTAAGGAGTATGGGTGGGTTATGATTATGGGGTGCAGGGGTATTTGAAGGGAGCAGGGTGGGATTAGCACACAATATGAGACATGGCATGAAGGGCGGAACGTACCACACGCCCCCAGCGTTTGTCACGCCCCCAGCACACGCCCACAGCACAACGCAGACACGCCCACAAGGGATTACTTTGCTGGCATGGTTCTTTCAACCTTTTAAATGTATATGCTGGGCGTCTCTGCATAGCCTATGTCCTTCTGCTGCAACTGCCCTTTCCAACGCTGTATTGGGTGTTGTGATTGGTGCTGTGGTTTCTGAGATTACCCGCCTCAAAGGTTTGGGCTCTCTATTTATTATATTAGTATTGATTTTAGAATATTCTCACAAGTTCGATCTGCTCTTCTATTTCCACACTTTTTACTTGATGAACATGTAATTTTCTTTATTGTAGAATCTATTTTTAAAAAGCTATTATGATAATTGGGTATATTAGGTTTGATTATAGGTGTAATGAATATGTGAATGTCAATGTTTTTACTTTTAGGTTTCTAATTGTAACCCAACAAAGTTCTTATGATGTCTGGGCCATCTCGCTATAAAGGGAGCCACACCCTGCCGGTGGGCAGGTGAGTGATGGCTCCAGAATGTTATATCAGACAATTATATGCGCAGAGGGGGCTTAGGCCACCATTGGTGTGCCCTCACTTGAGGGAGGCAGCCCTGCTGGCAGGGTTCCAGGTATTACAGCTAAAACTACTCAATAGAGCATACATGATGAGTACGAAGCTGTACTGTATGGAAAGTTCTGACAATGATCTCTGCCAAAGAGGCTGCCAACAACAGGGTACTACTCTGATCTACATGCTATGGGGGTGTCCCAAGGTCCAGGCTTATTGGGGGAGTGGGCCACCGGTTATCAGAGGTCCTGGATTTTACAATATACCTTACACCACAGCTGGTGGCCTTGGCATTTAGGGGGAACAAACATTGGACTGTTACACATGTTTATTCTGTAATGTCATTCTAACGGTTGCCCGGAGAGACGTGAACAAATTTGGGGAGTGATTGGAACCCACCCTGATGGCCTCTGAAGTAAATTGGACTGGTGCATGAGGGCCAAAAATTGGTACATCAGGCACAGGGTTTCCGGTAGAAGTTTGAAAAGGTAGGGGCCCCAGGAGTGACTGTATGGGTGAGTGAGTGGATTTCTGACTAGGTCTGTAGGTGTGTGAGGTTGTGTCAGTAGTTGCATGGGTGTGTGAGTGGTTATCTCATTAGTTGTATGCGTGCCTGAGTGGTTTTGTTGATTTGTGAGAGTGTGTATGAGTGGCTGTATGGGTGTGTGAGTAGCTGTATGGGTGTATAAGAAGGTACATGAGTAGCTGTATGGGTGAGTAAGTGGGTGTGTGAGTGAATATGTTGGTGAGTGAGTGGGTGTGTCAGTGGCTGTATGGTTGAATAAGTGACTGTATGGGTGAGTGAGTGGGTATCTGAATGGCTCTTTGAGTGAGTGACTAGGTGTGTAAGTGACTGTGTGGTAGAGCGAGTAGCTGTTTGAGTTAGTGTTTGGTTAAGTGAGTTGGTGTGTGAGTGGTTGCATTGCAGAGTGATTATCTGTGTGAATGACTGTATAGGTGAGTGAACAAATATGGGAGTGCTTGTATGGATGTTTGAATGGGTATGGAAGGGTTGTGTGGGTGTGCGAGTGAGTGAGAGTACTTGCATGGGTGAGTGAGTGGGTATGTTGAGAGGATATACAGGTGGAAAAGTCTGTGTGTGAGTAGATGCATGGGTGAGTGTATGGGTGTATGAGTGGCCGTGTGGTGAGTGACTGGTTATATGAGTGGCTCTGTGGAAGAGTGAGTGGGTATGTGACTACTTGTATGGGTCTGTGAATGTGTATGTGAGTGGTTGTGTGAGTGGGCATATGAGAAGCTGCATGAGGGTATGATTGGGTATCTGAGTGGTTCTCTGGATGATGTCATCACTGATGTCATCAGTGATGTCAATTGAGATATCATCATTGATGTCATCAGTGATGTCACTGACCATGTCATGAGTGATGTAATAGGTGAGGTCATAAGCAGTGCATTGTGGTGACACATGTTATAGTTAACTCAGGGAACTATAACTGCTGAATTTGTATGGTTTTTTATGAGTGAAATGTGAGCCTAACTATAATGTCTCTGAAACATTTATTTTTTTCAGTGACTTCCTACATTTGTTTCAATACTGCACCTTAATAATAAAATCAGAACCAATTTTTAGTCATCACATTATTTATACCACCCAATCAAATAGGTCCTTTTGTTAAAGCAACTCGGCTCCTTCATTTTTTTAAAAATGTTTTACTTAATGATTCTTTTTTTATTAACCGATGGTAGATCACAGCTTCAAACAGTCACTTAAATGAATATTACAGTTATGAGGACATGACAGAAACATTTTACAAAGCACCTTTACATTGAGATAAAATAAGTTATTCTAGTTACAGTGATGTTGGATCGTCTTGGGAAGGAAGGACAGGAGGCTCACAGATATACCAACAAGCACTCAATTTGTCCCAGATAGCGGTCCATTATCTAGGGCAGACTCGTGCCACGTAGACAGTTTTTTCCTTGATCATGCACCAGTCCATATCTGCCTTCCAGGCTTTAATCTTCTACGGTGTTGCTTCCCCCCATAGTTGTGCAATGTTGCTTTTTGCTACCATTTGGCCCAAGGTTGCCTATAGCTTATCTTTACTGGTGAGGTCTGTGGGCTCCCACACATTCAAAAGGCACCTCTTTGCTTCTGGCCGAATCACTATTTCCAGCACTTCACTCATACAGTCAGGCACCCCCTTCCAATATTTCTGGATGTACCCATACTCCCATATAATGTGCATAAAAGAGCCTGCTGGACCACACCATCTCTTGCATTGGTCGTCTGTCGCCCTGCCCATACATGCCAACCTGGGTCCAGAGACATATGTAAAATTTTTAGTTGGACAAGCCGTGATCTGGATGAGATCGCCACTTCCCGTGGGGAGGCTACTGCCTCCTGCCACACTCGTCATCATCCAGTACCAACCCGTCCCTCTCCTGCAGTGCTACAAGGGGATCTGCAGTATGTTTGATAAGCTTTTTGTAGGTAAGGGAGATTACTTTATCTGGCAGGTAACAATCAAGCAATCTGACCTCTAGGGGGGAGAGGATTCTGGGGCAGAAGTTCCCTCTGGTAGATTCAATTGGAGGGAGTGTCGGACTTGCAAGTATCTAAAATATTCAGTGTCTGACAGTTGGTGTGTGCGCCGGAGTGAAGCAAACTCTACCACTGTGCCTGATCCCCACAAGTCGACAATCTGTGATAGCCCATAAGGTGCCATTTGTTGAACCCCTTTGACCTCCCCAGTGTGCCCAGTTGTTTGGCCCTTCATTGTTCATTCTACCAACTGTCACATTCAGCTGCAGCCTTTTCCTGTGTGCTACTGCTCCCTCCTGCAAAATGGTTGGAGTGCAGATTGTGGGTCACAGCTATATCTGCTGGGCCAGAAAGTGTGCTGGAAAGAGTGGTATTGACAGACTTGGGTTTGCATAAAGGGGACATTAAATGGATTGGCTGAGAAGGTTAAAATGGCTTTGGTTGAGAGTATTGCAGATTCGCAATATTCAGGCCTCCTACTTGTGCACCGTGGTTGCAATGACCTAGGCACTCCTACTGGGGCTGGTTTGGAAATCGTAATCAAGGGGACTTATGGTCAATTAAAGACACTTTTCCCTCACACTGTTTTGGTATACTCTAACATATCCAAAAGACAGAAATGGAAGTGGTCAAATCAATTCTGTCCGCAGATTGACAAAGCCAGGAAACATGATAATAAAGCTGTTTCTGATTTCCTGTGAGACCATAACATAGGCTCATCTAAAACATCAATCTGCGTTTCAACATGCATGGAATTTATAGAAGTGATGGAGTTCACTTTACAGATGAAGGCAACAGGGTGTTTCTCAGCAACTGAAACTCTGCCTCCAGTCATATGTGTAGGTGTCACATACTCACAATAAAGACAAAGGGGCCGATTCACAGAACTAATCTGAGACAAATCCTAAACTTACTACTTTTAGTATTCACAGAAAGCATTTAGTAGTAGTAAAGTTAAGATTTTGTGTTAAGTTAGGTTTTTGTTTTAAGTTAGGATTTTGTCTTAAGGCCAAAACTTAAGACAAACTTAAGTTTAACTTAAGTTTAACTTAAGACAAAATCCTAACTTAAGACAAAATCCTAATTTAAGACAAAATCCTAACCCACAGAGACACCACACACCAGCTCTCAGACCCATAGAGACACTCACACATCCAAACACAGACCCATACTGAAACACACACACTCACAGGCCCACTTCCAGACCCACACAGACACTCACACATCCAAATATTGACCTGGAGAGACTCTCCAACCTACTCACGGACAGTCTCATACCCATTTACAGGCCCACTCAGATACTCACACACCTACTGGCAGACCCACTCTGACACTCACACACTCACTCGAAAACTCACAGAGACATGCACATGCACTCAAAGACCCACAGAGACATTCTCACACTCACTCACAGACCCACACAGATACTCTCATACCCACTCACAGATCTAGAGAGACACCCACTCACCTACCCACAGAGACACAACGCACCAAGTCATACACACACAGAGACAGTCACAAACCCACTCACTTACCCACAGAGACAAACACACTCACAGACCCAGTCACAAACCCAGAGACACACACCCACCCACACAGAGACTAAGCAGTCAGGCTGTCCCAGTTCTCTGCCACTCAGGCCGAATTGACCTGCGGAGTCCCACAGGGTTCTTCCCTATCCCCTCTTCTTTTTAATTTGTACCTTTCCCCGCTAATCCGCTCCCTTCGTCAGTTCAATGTCACCGCGTTTAATTACGCGGATGACATACAATTAGTTTTCACCATTGACTCCACTGATGAATCCATTTCCACTTTTCAAAACACTCTTTGCTTTATCAGTAACTGGATGAGCTCAAACCACCTGAAGCCCAACCCCGACAAGACCGAGCTGATTCTTGTCGGGGGACCCTCCAATCCCTGGCATCCTTCCTTTTGGCCTGCTAGCCTTGGCAGCCCTCCCTGTCCCGTCAACTGTGCCAAAAGCTTGGCAGTCGTCATTAGTAGTGACCTTTCTATGACGCCCCAGATAAGCGCGGTAGTATCCTCAAGCCACTTCCAACTCAGGAAAATACGCAAAATCTCTCGCCTACTTACACCTGAGGCCCTTACCTTGACCCTGCTTGCGCTAGTCATGTCTAGGCTTGACTATGCCAATGCACTATATGTAGGCATTCCTGCTTATCAACTTAGGAGGCTACAGTTGATCCAAAATCAGGCCGCTCACCTGATTTTTCACCAACCCAGAGATCAACATGTCCGCCCCCTTTTAAAAAGTCTTCATTGGCTTCCGATATCTGCCCGCTGCAAATTTAAGCTTGGTTGCATTATTTCCAAATCCCTTGCCGGTCACGGTCCCCTTTTCATCTCTTCCCTTCTTCACCCGTATGTCCCTCCCAGCTCTCTTCCGTCATCCCAGATGGCCCTGTTATCAGTTCCTAGATTCAAGAGGAAGAAACACGGTGGCCTCAGGTTCTCATTCCTCGCCCCGACTTTATGGAATTCCCTACCCTTTCCCCTAAGGTTGCCCTCTCCTTATCCCAAGTTTAGATCCTCCCTCAAAACTTTTCTCTTCACTGAGTCCTACAATTAGCTGCTGTTTCTTGTCTCTTCATCTGCTCTCTCTGTTATAGCGCCAAGGAACCTAATGGTGTTAGTTGCGCTCAAAAAGTTCATTTAACATAACATAACATAATAGATACACTCAGATACCGAAACACAGACCAGGAGAGACACTCTCACAATCACACACAAACCCACTCAGAAACTCACACACCCACTCAGAGAACCATAGAGACACCCGCAGACCCACTTACAGGCCCACACAGACACTCACACTCCCAAACACAGACCCAGTGAGAGATACACTCACAGACCCACAAAGACTCCCACACCAACTTGCAGAGAGATGCACACATTCACTCACAGACCCACAGAGACACTCACACACATAGTCACTGACCCATACAGCTACTAACACGCACCCACTCCTAGACCCATACAGACACTCACACACCTATTCAGACCCATCCTGCCACTCACACACCCATTCACACACCCATACAAACACTCACACACCTACTCACCAACCCATATAGCCACTCACACCCCACAAAACTACTCACACACCCATTCACATACCATGAGAAAAACTTACACAGCCATTTACATACCCACTGAGACACTTACACACCCATTCAAAGACTCATCCAGCCACCCACACCACATAGTCACTCACCCATACAGCTATTTACATACCCACTCACAGACCCGTGGAGCCACTCACATAATTACTCACTGACCCATACGTTGAATCACACACCCACTCACTGACCTATACAGCCACTCACACACCCACTCTCAAAGGTTACAATACAATTTAAAAAATCTTTGAAATTCACACAAAAAATAAAGGTTACAGGGATGTTATAGTTAGAAAAATAACATTTAAAAACCCTTAAATAATATTTTTAGAGACAATGACAAAGTTGAAGTGGAAGTGGAAGGGTCCCCTGCGGACTCCTTCCAAATTGTAACTGCATTACCACCCTCTTGAAGAGGGTGGTAATTTGTGAGTGTTTTGTAACCGCAATTGCGGTCACAAAACATTCATGCCCCTTCCTAATTGTGACTCGCAATTCCTAAATAGCGAGTCACAAATAAATTGCGACTCGCTATTTAGGAATTGGCCAACAGTGATTTTGCATGTCAAACGGGTTCACAAACCGGTTTGCACATGGAAAATCACGTTGATATCTGGCCCTTTATGTTAAAAGCTAGGCTGCAATCGTCAACATTATCGGCGCCATCTTGCCCCCTTTTTGAGCCCATTCGTGCGCGTAAGCGGCAGCCATTTTGAGCACCATGGCCTCCCTGCCCCTCGCTGATAGCTAGCGCGTCTCTCTTTCTCTCTCTTAACCTCGCAGGCATCCCCCGCACACTGACAAACCCCCGCTCTCGCATGCCTTGGGTCATAAACCCCCCTTCGGCGCAGCTCTGCCTCCGAATCCCATCCTGCTCCCAGCGCGACTCCTCCCTTCATTCCTTTCATGGTCCCAGGTCCTTTGATACAAACCCCCTTTCCTCCTCTGTACCCGTTTGTCTTCCTCGTTCCCAGGCCACCACCTGGCCCTGCGGATACTGTTATTACCCCCCTCTCCTGTACAGTAGGAAGTTTCCCTCATCAAAGGATCCAAGAGTTGATCAAAGCCCCCACCCCATGAGATCCGATCAACCTCACACATTCCGTGAATCGGCGGAATGTCCAGCTGCGCGATAATCATCACCTGTTGTGACCGGGGTGGGGACTTCAACTGTAAATGTGTGTGGGAACGGGCCTGAAGCGGGGATTCCGAGGGCGTCTTTCCTTACATCAAAGTAAATGACAGAGATGTGTTTAACGTAATAAAACAATAAACTTGTGTATAAGAGGCCAGGCCTCAGAGATGCGGTTAGAGCACCTCGAGAAGATACCCTGTTGTCTGATTTGATGTGTTCTGCTCCGTCGGAATAAAACTTCTGTTTCCTGCCTTCCAGTCTCCAGCGCCTGCCTCTTTGTTTGATAAACTTGAGTGGGTATAGAGGCGGCTAACGCCGGGCAACTTCCAAAAAAGGTCTTCTGCCGGTACCTTTTTCAACAATTGGCGTCCCAAACGTGGGGCCCATCAGCGACCAGTGGATCCAGTGGGAGAGGTCCTGACGACAGAGTGAACGACTGCAACGATCGGGAGTGCACCTGTCCGATAGACCCTCGTCTGACAGCCGATCATCCGAACTTCACTGGTTCCGAACAGACCTCTCTCGAGTGATCTACGGTCCTGACTGGGAACCATCAGGAGTGCCGTGAGGAATACGAAGAATAGAGGACGACCGGGCGCTGGATTCGGAAGACAAGAAACTGTCCATGCGGTCCGGGTAAGGTCGTGTAAGCACGAGGAACTGCGAAATGATTGTTTGATTGTTTGGAAAATACTAGTATTACTCTTTGATTGATTTATTTGGAGATTCTCTGTCTGCAAACGGAGAAACGACAGGCTCTCTCTTTGCAAACAGTGAAGGATAGGTAACGCAGCCGTCGTGCCTATTTTTCTCCCCCACTGATTAATTGATTGAACCCGAACTACTGTTCGCGGATTGCTTTCTGGAGATGTCTACAAACAGGAAAGAAC
The DNA here is from genome assembly GCF_964263255.1 of Lissotriton vulgaris. Taxonomy (NCBI): domain Eukaryota; kingdom Metazoa; phylum Chordata; class Amphibia; order Caudata; family Salamandridae; genus Lissotriton; species Lissotriton vulgaris. The sequence continues at coordinate 483,863,601 of NC_141689.1, forward strand.
AGGTTCCTTCTTTGCAGGTAGTGAAACAGTAGGGAACGCAGACCTTTTTGCGTGCCTATTTATTCTCCCCACTGATTGTTTGATTGACCGAGCATTGACTGTTTTGATATTAATTCTTGAGGTATTCACCGCCTGCAAACAACGTAGAATAGAAATATTCTGTCTAGTCTTTGCACGCAGTGATAAGATAGGTAGTGCTTACTTTTTGTCCCCATTGATCCGTCATGCCTGTCTTCTCCCCACTGATTGGTAGCCTATTTAGCCCGGACCGCTTATTAGAGATGAACCATCCGGCTCCACTGGAGGGCACCCCTAATAAGGACATGTTCATGAAACATGGATTAATCGCTATAGCCTATAGCAAGCTGTGGCATAAATATACAAAAAAGGATCGAGAAAGTCAGTGGCCACTGATAGGATCCTTCGATGATGATAAAGTAAACGCGCTAGAAACAGCCCTTGGTAAAAACAAGACAACACCCACTATGCTTGATAGTTTCGGCATGTGGCGCAAAGAAACTGAACAACGTAAAAGGAAAACTGAGAGTAGGTTGGGAAAAGAGCTGCGAAAAGCAGCCCACCTAGCTGCTCAGAAACTAGAAGAAGAGATAAAAGAAAGAGAGGAAGTCAAACAGAAACTAGAAATAGAAACATCAAACCAGTGTCCGGTTAGAACGCCCCCTATGCTCTATCCTGAATTACCCTCGAAACAACGAACCAACGATGATCTGCTGTTAGGTCCTCCGATCATCTACATGCCCCCTCCATATGCCCCTTCCCAACTCTTAGCACAGCACCCACCACCCCCAGGTACAAACGAGAGTAGTGCCACAGCTTCGGCCCCCATGGCCTCTGTGCCGGCCGAACTCCTTGTATTAGATACTACACAAACAACAACGTTAGGCGACCCTGAGACCCGAAGGGCCGGTTCCGCTAGAACAAGCAGATTAAGCAAAGATGAGCGAGCAGGGATTGACAAGATAGCAAGGACACTGGTAGAAAGAAAGGAAGATGAAGAGTATATCACAGATATGTTTAACTCGTATACAGGAAGTCACAGACGACATTTTACCGTTCGACTGTGTTACCATGTCTTAAACGCATACGAGGACCGATATCGAGACAAAGGTCCCGGGAGCCTAACGACTCTGTACCGGAAGGTCGATATCGGGGATGAGGGCGAGTGTGATGTGACGGACCTCCTTATGCGTACGTTTGAGGTTTTCCGCCACCTCACTGAACAAGAATCGGAAACTAAAACCACGACATCCGTAGTGACCGAACCACAAACGGGGCAATCTAACGCCATGATGCCGATACGAGAAGCTGCCCCTTACTGGGTTCCTCCACGAGGTGAAGGGACTAACGATGATGCAAACCACAAGGATGCAAAGGGAAGGGTAGTGTACAACTGGGTCTACCAGCCGTGGGACCGGCAAGAGATTCTGACATTCCGGAAATCTCTGCCTGATCTACGTAAAAACCCCACTGCCTTCTATACGGAGTTAGCTACAGCCCTAGGTTCAACGATTATGACCCTGGCTGACATCGACTTGTTTTTCGGGTTATGTCTACCAGCTGATGTGTGGAAGCAAATCGGGAAAGTCGACCACCTTGAGCTGTTTGGACATACCTGGTCACAACTCGATGGCATTGACAAACAACGAGAGCCTGGACAAAAACCTTTGAAACCCATTTTAGACCTCCCAGATAAAATCGTACAGAAATTAAAAACCCTGATTCCAGAAAAGAAAGTGGACTGGTCGATAGTAACGGCCTGTCGCCAGAAACCCCAGGAGGATGTATCGGACTACTTCTCCCGGTTCGAGACGGTGTTCTCCGATTACAGCGGTCAGGACCTGACCACTGCAACCGGACACCATCTGTTTGTCCAGAATTATGTTAAGGGTTTGTCACCAGAGGTATCCCAGAAACTGCAGGCCAGCAAGAGTAGTTGGGCAGCCTCCAAACCTACGGCTATCCTCCAAATGGCCCAATATTACGAACATCAGAAAAACGAAATAGATAGAGCCACAGAGAAAAAGAAGAAAGATTTGAAAGAGAGGGTGATGATCGCACAACTGCAAGGGGTGACTATAGGACGTGACCAATACAGGGGAAGCTATCAGACGAACGTCCCTAAGACTACACCTCCCAAGGACCGTACTTTGACTCCCCACATTGGACGTACAGACATTAGAGAGGACCAGTGCGCTTTCTGTAAAGGAACTGGCCATTGGAAATCCGAATGCCCGATCCTTTCTGAAAAAATCAGAAACAAAGACCCCAAGGACATAGCAAATGGACCGAGAAATAAGGGACAGCAGCGAGGGCCCTCAAATGACACGACTAATGACAGATCAGGCAGACCAAATACATTTGATCGACCCAGACAGAACCAATGCCAGCAATCTGACTATGATGACGCCCACGACTTTGCATAGGACTGCCAAGGGCAAGGGAGGGATCCAGTCGAGCTCTATGTTGACCAGCAAGGCCCTTACGTCACTGCTAAGGTCTTGGGTACAAAGTCTCCATTTCTGGTAGACACTGGCGCAACACGTAGTGCGTTATCTAAACGACTGATTCCAAGGGCACCCTTGTCTGGCTCACTCATAACATCGACAGGTTTCGATGGAACGCCCTCCACTAACCCTTTGTCCGCCCCGATCCTCTTCGACTTAGAAAACCACACCACTGACACCACGTTTTTGCTTTCCTCCAATAGCCCTGACGCCATTATGGGACTTGACTTATTGAAACACTTCCGAGCGACAATTAGATGTTCTCAAGACGGAGTTCGAGTTTTCCTTTACGACCACCCTGTCCTGCTTAGCCATTGCCCTCCCCGACGCATGTTTTCCATCACTGACGCTGACATATCCCTGCTTGACACTCTGCCTCCGCATCTGTGGGCCAAGACGGATTCGGACGTAGGGCGCATGATGATTGACCCAGTGCACATTACTGTCCGACCAGACGCAACACTCCCAAAACTTCCACAATATCGGATATCGCCCGAGGGCGAGAAGGCATTGGTAAAGATTATTCAGTCACTGATAGACGCAGGAGTGGTAGAGGAAGTGGTTAGCAACGTTTGCAACAGCCCTATCTTGCCCATCATCAAGAAACAGGGAGAGGGAGATGAGAAAGCATACCGCTTTATTATTGACCTTCAAGAGATCAACAAAGTGGTGGTACCCCAGTACCCCGTGGTCTCAGACATCACCACCATCCTGACTTTGATTCCTTCTACTGCCACCACCTTCTCTGTCATTGACCTCAAACACGCATTCTTTTCCATCCCCATCCACCCAGACAGCCGATATCTCTTCGGCTTTACCCTAAAAGCCCGCTCATATAGGTTCTGCCGAGCACCCCAGGGCTACACAGAAAGCCCTAGCATCTACAGCCAGGCCCTCAAGAGACAACTGGATCAAGTCCAGTTACCCGATGGAGTGGTGTTAGTGCAATATGTCGATGACATCCTTTTAGCAGCCGACACCACTCCATTAGCAGTTACAGCCACCATTCAACTCCTGCACTTCCTTGCGGAAAACGGCCACAAGGTCTCCAAGAAAAAGTTGCAATTCTGCCAACCTCAGGTCACTTACTTAGGCCACCTTTTGTCCAAAGACGGAAGGAAACTCACTCCCGACCGGATCCAAGCCATTCTCGACACACCTGTCCCTAAGACTCAGAAACAGGTTCGCTCCTTACTAGGCCTCACCTCCTTCTGCCGACAGTGGTTACCAAACTTTAGCCTCATTGTGAAACCGCTGCTTTCTCTGCTAGCCAAGGACGTCCCCCTCCCACTCCCTTGGACCCCTGAATGCCAAACCTCCTTCACGGAACTGCGAGACGCCCTTTGTTCGGCCCCTGTCCTAGGTACCCCCGATTACACAAAGCCCTTTTCCCTTTACACTCACGAAAGGGAGGGGTGCGCTTTATCTGTCCTGACCCAGTCCATTGGCCCAAAGCAACGACCGTGCGCTTACTTCTCTGCCACTCTTGACCCTGTAGCCAGAGCCCTGCCTGCCTGCCTTCGAGCTGTAGCTGCCGCTGCAATCTCTATCCGACAGAGTGAGGGGATCGTGCTCTCGAATCCCCTCACGGTACTGGTACCCCATGCGGTTGACACCCTCCTGAACCAAACCAAGACGCAACACCTGACGAGTGCACGACTAACTGGATACGAATTGACTTTGCTTGCACCCCATATCACCCTGAAAAGATGCACCACACTGAACCCAGCAACTCTGTTACCCTTACCAGAGAACGATCCCAACGTGCACCCTGTGCATGACTGCGTGACTCTTACGGACGAACAGACTAGAAGTAGGGTAGACCTCAGAGACACGGCTTTTCCTGACCCTGACGGAGAGCTGTGGGTGGACGGTTCTTGCATCAAACTCCCCGATGGCACCACTTCAGCTGCCTATGCGGTCACCACGGCTCGAACTGTAGTCGAGACAGCCCGCATCACGCAACGATCTGCCCAGGCAGCGGAACTGATTGCCCTGACACGAGCCTGCATTCTAGCAGCAGGAACCACGGCGAACATTTACACTGACAGCCAGTACGCCTTCGGGGTGGTTCACCATTTTGGGCTCCTTTGGAGAGAAAGGGGATTCTTGACCTCACACGGAACCCCCATCTTGCATGGAGATCTAGTCTCCGCCTTGATCGAAGCTGTCCTTCTCCCCAAGAGGCTTGCGGTCCTTAAATGCCAGGCACACAAGAAGGTGACGGACATTATTGGACAGGGGAATGCACTAGCCGACATCACTGCCCGAACGACAGCCGAAAATAGGACGACAACACGTATGTACGTGACCAGATCACAAGCAGAAAAATGGACTGACACTAGGGACACTATTAGAGACATTCAAATGGCTAGCACACAACACGAACTGACTGAATGGACACGGGTGGGATTAAAAGATGACGAAGGCTGCTGGCGGACAAAAGACACAAACAAATGGTTGCTACCTGACTCGTACCTGATTCCCATACTGACTATGGCACACTCCCCTGCCCACATAGGATCAGCCCCCATGATCGAACTAGTCTCCAGAGTTTGGCACAATGATAAAATCTCAGACTCCGCCAAACGTCTGGTCCAACAATGCTTGATATGCCTGCAACACAACCCCGGGAAAGGAACTGTAGTACCCCGGGGAGGGCTTGGGGTCCCAAATCACCCGTTTGAAGTCCTGCAGATGGACTACATCCAGCTAGACAGATGCCAAGGCCTGAAATATGTACTTGTAGTAGTATGCGCCTTTAGCAAGTGGGTGGAAGCATACCCAACCCGTGACAACACTGCTATGGCCACTGCAAAAGTACTATTAAAGGAATTTTTCCCTCGCTACGGCCTTTGTCGTATTTTATGGAGCGACAATGGCCCCCACTTCATAGCCGAAGTCATCCAGCTCATCATAAAGGGACTGGGCATCAAGCAGAAGTTCAACGCAGTCTTCCACCCCCAGTCTGCGGGTCTCGTTGAGCGACACAATGCCACCCTAAAACTCAAATTGGCCAAAATAGTGGCTACCACGGGTCTGAAATGGCCAGACGCCCTCCCACTGGCATTGCTATCGATGCGTTCCACCCCCACCAAACATCACTTGACACCTTACGAAGTTGTTTTTGGTCGACCCATGAGTGTCTGGTCTGCACCGAAACCAACTTCCATTCATGACGTCCCGGACGTCCTAATGTCTGATTATCTGTATAAATTGACTGAAACTCTGTCTGTCATTCATCAGCAGGTGCAGCAGGCCATCCCCGATGCTTCCAGGGGTCCGGGTCACGCCATCCAACCTGGAGATTTCGTGCTGATCCAGAATTTTCAGCGAACAAAAAGTCTGGAACCCAGGTGGACGGGCCCCTGGCAAGTGCTGCTCACCACCCGGACGGCTCTACGTGTGGAGGGGAAACGGCACTGGCTGCACGCGCACCACTGCAAGAAGGTCTCCTCGACCTTGACCACAACAGAAAACATCGACAACCAAGAAGAGCTCCTGGACAAGGACCGACCGTCTTTAGCCTGCTATCCGGATTCCGAAGCCCTCGAACTTGCAAAATTCTCTGATCCTACTGTGCCATCCAGAGAAGGGTATTTCCTGCGACGAAAGGAGGGAGCTTCGGCTAAGTAGACCACGGACTAAGTTAAATCTCAGAACGGTGACCTAAACACCACCAAGGGTCACCCGGAGAGACGCTAAACGAAGTCTGTGGTTCTGCCCACCACCGAGCACCTTGAAGATGATGGAAGCGCCAAATAAGAAGATGATGGAAGCGCCAAATAAGAAGGTGATGGAAGCAACAGGAAATACCCACTACAAAAACCCGAGAGCAGACAGGCTCCACAGCTCAAAGACAATTGCACTTTTCATCACGATCCTTTTCTGCTTTCTCCTCATGACCACGCTCTGGATTGTGGAAGAAAATGCACCTGCTCATGAAACATTCCTGACCACTGCACAGCCTACCACCATGAAGGAACATTACCTGATTTCACTCTCTCCTCAACTCAGAGAGAAACGAAAGGAATTTTGGAATAACTCCTTTGTACAGTTGCTGCACCAGCACAATCTTGCCACCAACGCCACCAACTGTTGGATCTGTGGGTTGCTACCTCACGCCACTGGACACTCGATACCATTCATCCCTTCACCCTTCTCAGTTCACGGCTCTTGCCTTGCTTGGCTGATCCTCCTGCAAGAAAGCTATAAGGACAATGCCACCTCCAGCAAAACTGTAACGCATTTCTTCCACGAGGTCTGGCGAAACAAAACAAAGACACACTTCTGCCCGCAGACCTCCAACGACTCAATCCACATGGACATCCCTGCTAAAGAACAAATTGAAATGCAGGTATTCAACAATCCAACCAGACCCACCTTCTCCTACCTGCGGAAACGAACGGCTGCCACTCTGACTGTGGCCCTGTCAGTCATCAACGTCACAGGCCACATGTGCATAAAAGGGCTTGGGACACAGCTGGTAGGCCGCAGTGCTTGCCGTTTTACCAGAACTTTGGATTCCACTGATCCACCTTCCTTTGTGTCGTCCCCAAATATGTATTTCGTCTGCGGCACAAAAGCCTACACCTGGCTCCCCAAAGGCTGGGGGGGCACTTGTTTCATCTCCTTTATCCTTCCTCCGACTTATGTGGCTCCAGCGAATCATCATAGACAAAAGCGAGCCAAGGACATTGAACAAGCCGACTCAACAGGAGCGCAGTTCCTCGATGCTATGAAGGGACTTGTCCCACTCTGGGGCCCGATGGCAAACAGCCGTGCCATCCGACATCTGACCCAGGCTGTTGAGACAACAATGAACATCACAGCTGGTATCCTTGCTAACAACACCGCCGAACTTCAAGCAGTCCGCTTGGTGGCCCTTCAGAACCGCCTTGTCCTAGATGTGGTTCTTGCGGACCGTGGTGGAGCCTGCCGCATTATTGGGTCCAGCTGCTATACATTCATACCGGACAATTCACCCTCAGTGTATAAGGCCATCGAACATCTTCACAGACTCTCTTCAGAAGTCCACCAGGAACAGGAAGAATGGTCGCTTGGTGGTTGGTTCTGGAACACCGTTAAGAACTGGGGCTGGAGACTGTTCACCATTATCCTGATTCCTGTAGTTGTAATATGCGGTCTATGCTTAGGAATTCAATGTCTGCCACCTCTGTGTTCACTATGTGCAAATTGTATTTGCCCTAAGACTGTGGACTTTGTAAACGAACGCATGGGAGCATCATATGATGCTGAGGTTAGGAATTTGATGAAGATTGACATTGAGTAGGCAAGTTGGCTAGATATGTTGAAAAGGGAGGACTGTTAAAAGCTAGGCTGCAATCGTCAACATTATCGGCGCCATCTTGCCCCCTTTTTGAGCCCATTCGTGCGAGTAAGCGGCAGCCAATTTGAGCACCATGGCCTCCCTGCCCCTCGCTGATAGCTAGCGCGTCTCTCTTTCTCTCTCTTAACCTCGCAGGCATCCCCCGCACGCTGACAAACCCCCGCTCTCGCATGCCTTGGGTCATAAACCCCCCTTCGGCGCAGCTCTGCCTCGGAATCCCATCCTGCTCCCAGTGCGACTCCTCCCTTCATTCCTTTCATGGTCCCAGGTCCTTTGATACAAACCCCCTTTCCTCCTCTGTACCCGTTTGTCTTCCTCGTTCCCAGGCCACCACCTGGCCCTGCGGATACTGTTATTACCCCCCTCTCCAGTACAGTAGGAAGTTTCCCTCATCAAAGGATCCAAGAGTTGATCAAAGCCCCCACCCCATGAGATCCGATCAACCTCACACATTCCGTGAATCGGCGGAATGTCCAGCTGCGCGATAATCATCACCTGTTGTGACCGGGGTGGGGACTTCAACTGTAAATGTGTGTGGGAACGGGCCTGAAGCGGGGATTCCGAGGGCGTCTTTCCTTACATCAAAGTAAATGACAGAGATGTGTTTAACGTAATAAAACAATAAACTTGTGTATAAGAGGCCAGGCCTCAGAGATGCGGTTAGAGCACCTCGAGAAGATACCCTGTTGTCTGATTTGATGTGTTCTGCTCCGTCGGAATAAAACTTCTGTTTCCTGCCTTCCAGTCTCCAGCGCCTGCCTCTTTGTTTGATAAACTTGAGTGGGTATAGAGGCGGCTAACGCCGGGCAACTTCCAAAAAAGGTCTTCTGCCGGTACCTTTTTCAACATTTATCCCTCGCTGTGCTGTTTTGCATAACTGAATCCAGCTTATTGCATATTAGATTACTAAGGAGAATAGATTTCCACTTTACCCAATGAGTGCATTGTGGCTGCACAAGTGGTCAGTGAAAGTGCAAGATTCCACAAAAAACTCATTAACAATAAGAACATTGTCTTAATGTCTAATTTACAACTCCAGTGAAAAAATACATTGAAAATCTGACTCTTACATAGCCAGAAGGAACTGAAATGCGGCAGACACTGGTACTGGTTAAGAACAACAAGAGCTGAGCTGTATCTGTCCTGTTGGCGTTTTTGGCACAGCTCCTCCTACCATAGACTCAGGTCAAGCGTTTCTTTCTTATCTCTTCTTTTACTGACACTTATCAGTCCATTTGCCATCTGTCTCTAGTTGAAACTTGGGAGAGAGACAACTGTCGCTGCTTGAATTCCTCAAAAGGAAATGTTTTCTCCCTGCTTTCCCATGGCCTTCATACTGATTATCAACCTTTCCTCTGATGCTTCTATCCTATCTTGCCATATTCCAACAACCTTCTCGACTAATGCACTCGACTTGTCTTCATCACTTTTTTGTACCATATTCAACTTTGGAATATAGAAGAAATACTCCTTCCTGCCATTATCTGTCACTGAACATATCTTCCATATCTTTGTCTTCTGGACTTCTGATGAGTCTTTTCCTTACTGTTTCTCCTCAGGCTAAGCTCTATCACCTTTTCAGCTCATATGCCTCTCCACAGCTCCTACTCCTTGGAAGTACCTTCTATGATCATGTCTCTCTGTCTTTACAGACTAATTGGCATCTGTCCAGCCTGCAAGGGGTATGGTCTCCACCCGCCCCTAGGTTGCAACAAACATTACTAGATTTCACCTCCTGGGATTTATGGCAGTCCCGGATAGGGAAATAGATCACTTACCCCTATGCAGAGGAAGAAAACTCTCTGCTTGTCAAAGATTTTGCTTTTTAGTTCTTCACAAACATACTCGAAATTCGTGAGTTTGTTTTTGAAAAACGAAAAACGTTTCTGAACATGTCCAAAACAACATGGAGCTTGCTAAGCAAAGTGCCCTGCTGTCACTGCAACCACTGTGACTGCCGTTCCACCAAGGGCTTGTGATATTCCCCATCAGCAGAAGGTGGCCTCATAATAGGGTGCCCCTCAAGTTTTACAATGTTCTGAAAGTTGTTTATTATTTTCAAAAACAATCTCCGAGAGCAGGGGTTTGCTTTGGAAAAACATAAACAACACGCATTGGCGATGCCAATAGTTACTGCCTTTTGGCTTTGCAAAAAAATGCAATTATGAACTTGTATGCATGTGTCCTGAAGCTAGAGGGGACCGAGCATGATGACACATGCGTGCATGTGTCACCATGTGGCGACCATTGTTTTTAATTATTTATTCTAAGATATCAAAGCCCTTGGAGCTAAAAAAAATAATAATGATAAAAGGTTCATGAAAGTGTATGTTCAGAAAGGAAATTGTAGCCGGCGACCCTCTTAAATTTTTCTTTTTAAATGTGACTGACTATGGAGCAGCCAGAGAGGAATGGAGGACTGGAAGTTGGCAAGAACACGTAAATGCCATTGATGTACACAGTGTCTGGTGACTCAGTGGACTAATGTGTCCATTGCAGGGGCCTGTGTTCGACCTCATGGTCTCAGGTTCAAATCCCGGCGGGTCCACTCAGCCTTTCATCCATCTGCGGTCGATATAATGAGTACCATTGAGTTGGGAAACAATGAACATCTGTTATTCAGTGCCAAGACACCTCTGGGTGAACGTGCGCTTTGCAAATACACATGATCTGTTATCTTAGTGTTGAGTTGGGAATCAATCTCATTAAACAGGGGGTAACCCAAGTAACCCTCCGGCATCTGGGTAAATTACAAAATCCAATAAAGAAAATAATGCCTCAGGATAGATAATCACAAGCTAAATAAAAGAGATCAATACATTATCCCTTCATATACTAATTAATCACATGAAAAATGTATATCTTATTTCCATCAAAAACCAAAGGCAACTCTAATCAATTACAAAAACAAACTTTTTTGTTTGTTTAGCCATTTTTTCAAAGTGAATGTAGATGAACTTTTCTTCTTTTTTTTAACATATATATACAAACATATACATTACAAAGACAAATATATATACACCCAGTATTTACATTTCAACAGACAAACATACATTTTGTTTCCTTATATCTCGTAGCCCTATTTTTATTAAAAAAAAGGATGCTTCTAAAAGTATTTTACAAAAGGCATTCCTTGGGACAGAAGATCACCCAAAACAAAGGAGCCAAAGAGGTTTATTGCTTCAACCTCTATTTTTTATAATACTCCTAATTTAATTTCCAACTTATTTCATTTTTCGAGGGTGTCTTCAAAGTGGATGTCGACGCGTTTCAGCCCTATTATTCTCAGGCCTCATCAGGACTAGTGAAAAAACAACACTGGGTGTGGGCTTCCCACAGTAAGGCCAAGCCTCATTAGAACTACAAAACAACACAAGAACCAGTACTGAGACCTCTATTTAACTTCTGTTTCCTACGCGCAAAGAATTAAACTAAGTGCAGGATGGTGACACAGTTCACAGATTCAATCACTTTTATTTTTAAGAAAGTTTTTTTGAAAGAATTCATTGGTTAAAGTTCACCAAAGATTCAACACAATTTAGAAAATAAACAATACAGGGTACAATATTCATAAAAATGACATTTTCATAAAACAGACAATGATGAAAAAACATTTAGTGGAAGAACCTACAGTCATACAAAGTTGATCAACACTTGCATTCATAACTCACTCTCTCATACACATCATACATACTCAAGACAATATATACAGTTTGGAATGTCACAAAATAATTTTTAGAAGGAAGGGGGACATCATAGAGAAAAACAATGACCTATTTTTAGGAAATCCTAAAAACGCTATTTAAATTTAAGAATCTTATGGTGTTGTAAAATGGTCTACGCGTTTCGAACCCCTAATGAATTCGAGGGGTTCTCATCAGGACCTCATAGCTGGAAAAGAGAGAAATGAGATCAAAATCAGAAATGTGAAGGGTTGTGTGAGGGAATATCTAGCTACCACAATTGATTCTCGCCTCCTACCTTGAATGAGAGCGCAAACTGTGAATGAAAAACCGGACGTTGGCCAACTGAAAGACAAATCAGTGGAAACACCAAGTCAGCCTACCACCATGTATTCAAACCACTCAACGAATGCTCCCCGAGCTTACAAAATGCTACTTACATGCTTGCCAAGAAGGGTGCACACAAGTTATCTGTGGAAGAACAAGAGTGGGCTTGTGAGCGCTATTAAAAGATTTATAGAACAGAGCAGCTGTGTATGAGTGCGGCGTGCGGCGCGAGGCTTACTTGTGGAGTATGTTTTAATCGAATTCCAATGCGTGGCTGTTGTTGGTTGCAACACTGCCAGAATTTCCGCGAATCAATCACGAGCCTGGTGACAAATGGGAGCATTAGTCGAGTGTGGGCTTCGGTGTGGCAAGAAGTAATTTAGACTGAAAAAACGTTAGACACTTGGGGCAGGCTGAGCATACCTTCGGTCAAGACGGCGTCTGATCCTCTGTATTGTTCACAGCGTGACACGGATCGTGTGTTAATGTGCCGACCGTGTTTGGTTGTTTAAAATCTTCTTCCGGGATTCTCGGGCTTCTGGGAACTGTAGTTCCACTAACATGCGCGATTGCGCCAGTGCTTCTTTCCCGTGTGTATTTGGACGATAAACGACACTGGCCCCCTTATCTGTGCAGGTGAAATATGTCTTCGCACTTGTGGCTTAAGAAATCCGTTCCTCTTGAAAAAATTGCACAAGTTACAACGATTTCCTGGCCCTTGATTGTGGTCGAATTACCAACAGTTTGTTCGTCTTTTAAAAAGCAAAATATTTGGGCATTCTGGTCGATATGTTTGTGGTGTGAACACGACGACCCTTAGATAAATGGAGTCTCATTGCTGCCTTGCGTAAAATTGGTCCCTGTTCCCGCAACCTGTCATATGGTGTTCGCAGGGGCAGAATGGAGGTTGGCAAGCTCCATTTCTGCTGGGAACCATTTATGGCATATGGTTGCCCACTGGGTTCAGTTAAGTTTGTACAATTCAGATATATCATTTAGTCCTTGGACCACTGTGTTAAATTTCAAAATCAGCATCGCTTCCCTTTGCAGCAGTTTTTTATCTAGATCTCCGACTCTTTGGTCTTTATCAACCTTTATGATCACTGTCCATTTCAGATCAGCTTCTTTGTGGTTCATTGATAACCAATTGTTGACCAATGACATAAAAACCTACATACTGCGTTTAATGTCAAGCCATTATTCGCCTTCTGGAAAAATCGAACTATTGGAAATCACCTAGTCAGAGCAGCCATGCCACAAAAAGAGGCTGTATCAGTCAGAAGTTACATCGGACTTCCTCCAGTAGTGGGACATAAAAAGTGTGGAACATGTGTTTGTTGCTCATCAACAGAAGAAGGATCAGTTTTCCAACACAAAAACATCCTCTGGAAACACAATTCCTTTACAAATTGTAAGTCACGCAATGTGATATACGGGATTAAATGTCCATGTGACTTGTTATATATCGGAAAAACTAACCAGGAAGTGAGGACGCGCATAACGCAGCACAAGTCACGTATAAGAATGAAAGTTTTGACAGCGCCATTGGTCAACCATTGGTAATCAATGGACCACAAAGAAGCTGATCTGAAATGGACAGTGATCCTAAAGGTCGATAAAGACCAAAGAGGCGGAGATCTAGATAAAAAACTGAGGCAAAGGGAAGCGATGCTGATTTTTAAATTTAACACAGTGGTCCAAGAACTTAATGAAATGTCTGAATTGTACAAACTTAACTGAATCCAGTGGGCAACCATATGCCATAAATGGTTCCCAGCAGAAATGGAGCTTGCCAACCTCCATTCTGCCACTGCGAACACCATATGACAGGTTGCGGGAACAGCGACCAATTTTAAGCAAGGCAGCAATGAGACTCCATTTATCTAAGGATCGTCATGTTCACACCACAAACATATCGACCAGAATGCCCAAATATTTTGCATTTTAAAAGACGAAAAAACTGTTGGTAATTCGACCACAATCAAGGGCCAGGAAATCGTTGCAACTTGTGCAATTTTTTCAAGAGGAACAGATTTCTTAAGCCACAAGTGCGAAGACATATTTCACCTGCACAGATAAGGGGGCCAGTGTCATTTATGGTCCAAATACACAAGGGAAAGAAGCACTGGCGCAATCGCGCATGTTAGTGGAACTACAGTTCCCAGAAGCCCGAGAATCCCGGAAGAAGATTTTAAACCACCAAACACGGTCGGCACGTCAACACACGATCCGTGTCACGCTGTGAACAATACAGAGGATCAGACTCCGTCTTGACCGAAGGTATGCTCAGCCTGCCCCAAGTGTCTAACGTTTTTTCAGTCTAAATTCCTTCTTGCCACACTGAAGCCCACACTCGACTAATGCTCCCATTTGTCACCAGGCTCGTGATTGATTCGTGGAAATTCTGGCAGTGTTGCAACCAACAACCGCCCGCATTGGAATTCGATTAAAACATACTCCACAAGTAAGCCTCGCGCCGCACGCCACACTCATACACAGCTGCTCTGTTCTATAAATCTTTTAATAGCGCTCACAAGCCCACTCTTGTTCTTCCACAGATAACTTGTGTACACCCTTCTTGGCAAGCATGTAAGTAGCATTTTGTAAGCTCGGGGAGCATTCGTTGAGTGGTTTGAATACGTGGTGGTAGGCTGACTTGGTGTTTCCACTGATTTGTCTTTCAGTTGGCCAACGTCCGGTTTTTCATTCACAGTTTGCACTCTCATTCAAGGTATGAGGTGAGAATCAGTTGTGGTAGCTAGATATTCCCTCACACAACCCTCCACATTTCTGATTTTGATCTCATTTCTCTCTTTTCCAGCTATGAAGTCCTGATGAGAACCCCTTGAATTCATTAGGGGTTCGAAACGCGTAGACCATTTTACAACACCATAAGATTGTTAAATTTAAATAGCGTTTTTGTGTTTTCCTAAAAATAGGTAATTTTTTTTCAAGGTTTTTCTCTATGGTGTCCCCCTTCCTTCTAAAAATTATTTTGTGACATTCCAAACTGTATATATTGTCTTGAGTATGTATGATGTGTATGAGAGAGTGAGTTATGAATGTAAGTGTTGATCAACTTTGTATGACTGTAGTTTCTTCCACTAAATGTTTTTTCATCATTGTCTGTTTTATGAAAATGTCATTTTTATGAATACTGTACCCTGTATTGTTTGTTTTCTAAATTGTGATGAATCTTTGGTGAACTTTAACTAACGAATTCTTTCAAAAAAACTTTCTTAAAAATAAAAGTGATTGAATCTGTGAACTGTGTCACCATCCTGCACTTAGTTTAATTTTTTGCACGTAGGAAACAGAAGTCAAATAGAGGTCTCAGTACTGGCTCTTGTGTTGTTTTGTAGTGCTCATCAGGACTAGGGCAACTGAATGCACGTGTTTTCAAAGATTCACCTAAAGGATCAAACAAATCTTATTTATCTATATACACAAAGAACAGCTGATTATTACATGTAAGTACTGTTACATAGGAACAAAAATCAAACCACATTAAAGTTGATTCATTGAAATATCAAATCCTTGGGGTGGCGGACCAGCTTATAAGTAAAAAAACACCCAAGTGACCTTAAATAACCTTATTCTCCACAATGTAGTGCATAACAAAGAAAGTGCCATGTGCTTAATAGAGCCTCAAAACAACACCCCTCTCTTTAATGAGAGCCCAATCCAAACAACAACCACTGAATAAAAAAGTAATATATAACACAGTTCAACTATTTCTCATCCTCTACAACCGTCAAGGGTATCCTTATTTTTATACTTCAGGGAGCTAAAAAAGGGAGAAAGAAAAATCAAGAAAAGCATACTAATGTTAGTTTAGTAATCTAGATGCCGTAATCATGGAAAACTAAGGGGGTCATTAGGATAGGGGGGAATTTCCCCCGCCAGGCTGGCGGTAGCCACCGCCGGCCTGGCGGGGGCAATCCGCCCGCCATGCTCAGCTATATGCCCCCCGCCATATTAGTATGGCGGGGGTGACCGCGGCGGACGGAAAGACCGGGGCAGAAAAGGTCTAACATGGTGGCAGTGTGTATTTGACACAGCCAGCCATATTAGGATGGCCCAGGATAGATGCCTTTCCGTGGCAGCGATGCTGCCACGGAAAGGCATGCGGTCTTCACTTCAAGGGCCCCCTGCGGGCCCCCGGAGTGAAGGAGTGGTGGGGGGTGCACAAGGGGGTACCTGTGGTACCCCCCTGCATTTGCATTAACAAAGCGGCAGGCACCGCGCGGTGCCTGCCGCTTTGTTAATGCAAATGTATTTGTGCATGTTTAGCATTGTGGCGGGCGGTGCTGAGAGCCCCGCCTGCCACAATGCTAAACATGCAGGATGCACCCGCCACAGTGGCGGGCGCATCCTATTGCCCCCCACGGGACCCCGCCCTTATGGCGGGCAGTCCCAAAGACCGATAGGATGGCAAGCGGACTAAGTCCGCCCGCCATCCTAATGAACCCCTAAGTGTCGGGTACTTAACTAGTGAACTTACTTATCGTATATACCTCATGCTGACTTGCCCAGGTTGTGATATGCATACAGCCCACTGCCACCTTTCTTCAGAAGAAAATTTCAGTATTGGAGGGGGACATCTATTTCGGAATCCTCCCTATAAAAAAGCAGGCTGTAACTATTTTGAACGCTAAAGGAAATAGCTCTCTCTCCAGATTTTGTATACGTTAGCGATTCCTACCTGACTGCCGCGCTTATTCAGTCGCGTTACCGGCTGTCGCTATGTCGCATCTAGAACGTGCATAACATCACGTGGTGCGGAAGTAAATAAATACGGAAGTACGCGCCATCGCCTCAAACTACGTACTGACTTTTAGCATCAATTACACTTGAAAGGGGACTTACAATGGCACACACAATCATGAATATCGTCCATTCAGGCTTAAGTGGACGGCGAATTCCCTGATAGTGACTACCGCTATAAAAATCAAACTAACAATCAATAGCGGTAACACTACTCAAAACGAAATATTAAAGACAAAGAATAATGAAAAAACTAAGAATAATAAATAAATAACAGGCTCTAGCTACAGATTCAAAGTCTCTTTTTTTCTTTTTCACCACAAATTTTGAAATAATTATATACAGAATATATACAAAACCACACCTTATTGCTTAGTGTTATGCCGCCACTCCTTACAATCTTCAGGTATCTGTTGAGAGTTATACAATAGGTATCACCATTATGCAGACTAGAAATGATATGATACATATCTATATTCATTTCCAAGGAAATTATTGTAAAAGTGCCCAAATTTTATCTCTGTCGTTGAGGCCAGTTGTAGCAGTGTGATACTTTTCTGTTAATCTGGCTTCCAATCTATTCAATTTAGTTTGCAGTTCTTCTCTGCTTACATTTCCCAGTACACATAAGACTGACCATTCAAAATCATTTTCCGAATGATTTAGGTTTTGGAAATGGTGCACCAACGGGGCCCCTTGTACTTTACATTTTACCCTGGATTTATGTTGCAAAATCACATTTTTTATGGGTTGCGTCATCTGGCCTTTATAAATCTTATTGCGTAGGCATTTCATATAATACACTGTATTCTTAGAGCTGCAATTAGAAAACACTCTTTGGTAATGTGTCTGGCCATTAATGTTTAGCTGTTTATAGTCTTCCGTAAGCCTGCATGCAATACAATTTTGACATCGGTAATGTCCTACCACAGGTGGTAAATTCAGTAATCCCCTTAGATCTCTTTGGGGGGGTTCAGTTTTTCTAGGTGCTCTCACCAGTTGTTGTCGAATATTTTTTCCTTTTTTAAAGGCAAAGAGCGGTTTAGGGATTTCTAGGTGTTCAATTAATTTCCAATGTTTTGGGATCAATTTCTTAGCTCTAGTTGCTTTAGGATCATATGTCAGTACACATGTCAAAGGAGTATTTTTCTCTTGTTGTTTAGGGACCAGAAATACCTCTCTTGGTGTATACCATGCTCTTTTAAGAGCAACTTTCACCAATCTTTTTGGGTAGCCACGGGCCACTAGTTTGTCCTTAAGTTTTCTGCGTTGGTGAAATAGTCTTCCTTATTGGTACAATTCCTCCTCATGCGGAGGAATTGTCAATATGGCAAATTTTCATTTAATGTACGGGGATATCTGCTAGTAAAATGTAAGAGAGTGTTCCGAACTGTAGGCTTAGTGTACAAACTAACCTCTAATTGACCACTCTTGTGTTGGATATATACATCCAGAAAAGTTATCCTTTTTTGATCACAAGACAAAGTAAAATTAAACTCTTCAGTTCTAGAATGTAACCAATTATGAAAATCAATTAGATGCGATTCTTCTCCATCCCAGATCATAAATATGTTGTCTATATAGTGACACAAAAACCCCACCAGGGTTTTAAAGGGGTTGGTGTTGCTATATATCCGTTTCTTCTCAAATTCAGACATGACCAGATTTGCTATCTCTGGTGAAAAACTAAGTCCCAAAGCTACTCCTGATATTTGTAAATACAGGGTTGCCTTGAAATTAAAAAAGTTATTCTTCAAGCAGAGGGTCGCTAATGATGTTATAAACTCTGTGGGGACCTGATGAGGCCATTCTCGTTGATCCAAAGTGTACCTCGTCACTGCCTAAGCTTCATCTTGAGGTATGTTTGTATATAATGATTCGATATCGAAGGATACCAACAATTGCTACTCTATATTGTATGGTACACCTTTCACCTTTGATATCAAATCCATTGTGTCTCTAACATGTGACCAAGTATCTTTTACTAAAGGAATTAAAAAGGTGTCAATGTACTTAGCAAGAGGCTCTAAAATGGAACCACATGCTGACACTATGGGCCTACCTGGTGGGCTAGTCATTGATTTATGCACCTTTGGTAAGACGTATATATTGGGTATTTTATTTTGCTCACTGTTAAGGAAATCAAACTTGTTTTTACATAGCCAGCCTTCTTCTAATCCTTCTTTAGTGATTTCTAAGATCTCTCTTTTTAATCCGGGTGTTGCAATGGTCTATAGTGTATTGGATTGGACAATTGGCCCATCACTTCCTGGTCATATTTATCCTTGTCCCAAAGAACAATTCCTCCCCCTTTGTCTGCTGGCTTTATTATTACTGCCAGATTCTCCGATAGATCTTTAAGGGCTCTCATCTCTTGTTTGTTGCAGTTAGCAATATAAAAGATCTTCTTTGTTTGTAATGCATCTAGCTCTCGTAAAACTTGTTCTTCAAATAACAGGATTTCTGCTGATAGTAGTATGCTCTCAGGGATAAACTTAGATGTATTCCATAGTCCACTCACATTATTCTGTTCTTTAAAATCTCTCTCCAGAAAAAAAAGCTTTTAATCTTACCTTTCTCAAAAAGTGCAAAATTTTTGTTTTTGTATCTACTGGATTTTGTAAAACAGTAAGTACAAAAGAGAGCCCTTTTGATAGCAATGATAATTCCATTTCAGTTGGGGTATAGCTAAATAAGTTGTAGATGGGTATAGTTTCTGCTTTATCTAAAACATCAATGGTATTTGTATTTAACGTCTGTATATTTTCTTCCGAGTATGGAAGGGCTCTGAATCTTGGTTCTGGTATTGTTCTGAGGTTTAATATAGGCCCTGTTGTTGCAATTGGCCCACTTGCGGGTTGCAGCTTCTCCATGTTGTTCCTCCTCCTCTGGCTCGATACCTGCTTCTGGCAGAGTTTTTTTTAATTTTTTTTTTAAAAAGGGGAGGGAAGAGAGAGCAACCTGGAAAGCCTTAAGTAGGAAGTAGCATACATGTAGAGAGAGTGCAAGAAAACAATTGCACTCTCAAAGGTCCTTTTAGAATTAAGCAGGTCAGGGGAACAGCAGTGAATTTTTTTCTGTTTTGCAGTTTGGTATAGCGCGAACTCGACCTGAAGGTAGTGGAGTACCACACATGAGCAGCAGGTACATTACACACATTCAGATTCATTTTCTTTTTAAGGTACGGGAAGATTACGTGATGTGTCCAAATTAGATAATGTGTTGAGCCGACACCAAGACTAATAGCACCGATAGCGTTTTAAAGAGAGCAAGCTTTGAAAATCTGTGTTTGTTTATAAGCTAAGCCCTGTTGTCCTGAGGAGTCTTATCAGTAGAAACTAAAAGTGTGTCAACACAACAGCGCTTGATGCAATTGAGACTTCGTGCAGCCTACATACAGTGTGTGTGGGTGAGAATTATGTAATCTTCTTAGTGCACTGCTTCTGCTCCTTTGTGTTGATGACCCCGATCCAGAAGTCCAGAGTAGAGATGGCAGTGGGGAGAAAAAGTCCCTGCATGCCGATCCAACCATTAAGAAGAACAAATGAAACATTTGGTGCCTTTCCAACGAAACCTTCGGTGCCTTTTGCAGTTTTGTATAGCATGAATTCGACCTTAAAGTATTGGAGCACTATACATGAGTACCAGTTACATTACACATGGCGAAATTCACTTTCTTTTTAAGGCACGGGAAGATTACGTGATGTGTCCAGAATCACAGGATGTTATGCTGATGCTGAGAATACTAGCACAGATAGCATTTTAAAAAGATCAAGGATTGAAAAGCTCCAACTCACACAGCGCGCCCCTCTCAAATACATTCGACTCACCCACCCACTTTAAAGTTTAG
This sequence comes from Lissotriton vulgaris, assembly GCF_964263255.1. Classification (NCBI taxonomy): domain Eukaryota; kingdom Metazoa; phylum Chordata; class Amphibia; order Caudata; family Salamandridae; genus Lissotriton; species Lissotriton vulgaris. The sequence goes on from NC_141689.1 coordinate 483,884,103, forward strand.
AATGTTGTCACTAAGATGTGCCGGGCATGCCTGGAGTAACGCAACCTTGTGGGCGATGCGGAGTCAGGGAAAGGCTCATTCCAATTAAAGTGTGGGTGTGAACGAGTTCCTTAGCAAGGGGCAATGACAGTGTGAGCACAGCACGTGCCCCGCTGTGTCCCGCCGCAGCAATTGCCGCGGCACATCGCTGCTCGTCGCTGCTTGTTCCCTCTGCAATACTCCATGGGAGTTGACTTTTGAGAAAAGGTGGGACTTGCACTAACCATTAGCCATTTGTAGGAGAGAATTTTTGAATGATACAAACAAAAGCCATTCCAAATTGATGGGAGGAGTCAAAACCCACAAAGTTCATACAACAGATCACCCTGCAGCACAAGTGCTGATTAATCTGCGCATACCTCACATGGCAGTCATGTACAGGAAAATCTAGTGACAATTGCTCTGTCCTAAATAGGCGAAGCAACAATCACTTTGAACTTGCTGCCCCGTGGCTGATGGGCCATATTTCCAGTGGCGCTGCCATGTGAGACTTGCCAGTGAAAACCTTGTGTTTTTCCTACCTCTAAATGAAGTGGGAGAAAAGCAAAATTCACTCTAATGAAGCATTCTGTAGCTCCTTGTCCAACTCTGTTTCACACTTCAGTTTATATCCTCATATCTACCTTCCTGCTCCCCACACTTTACATTTTTGACTAATTGCCCTTGTACTATTTCAGTTTCTTCTGATGTATTTTGTTATGTAGGCCCCAAGTTACAGAGCTCTGCTGTCACATCTGAATGGCAGTTTCTGTCTCATGAGGCTTTTCCGCAGAGGCAACTGTGGACGAGGCCCACCATCTCAACACGGAGAGAAGAGGATACGATTGGCAAATTGGTTTGCTGATCGCCTACTTCTGAGTCTGACAGTAGCAGTAGAAGCACCTATACATGGTGCATGCACGGATGGGATGCCTTCAGTTTTTCTCCATTCACACAGAAGCAACGTGTCTGTGTCAGGCAGTAGCATAACGAAATTCACACACTGCTAAGCTCAGCAGTTTTCCAGGGTTCAGAATGAGAAAGCTTTTCTCTCTAAGCTCCAATAGCAGCTGAGCCCAGTCACCAAGTCCCAATCTGCTCTTCTCTTTGTAATTCCTTCAGAAGGTCAGCCAATGAGAGGAGGAGGTAGTATTTGGGTGGAACACTGAAAAGCATGAAGTTGCCATTTCTCCCTGTCCATATCCCAGCCCTAACTGCTGCCTCCTCTTCCCTGAGTGTGTTCCCCAGAAAGTCCAGCTTGACTCTTGCAGCTCTTAATATGTTACCTGCTCTATGGTTTGCTGTTTAGCAGGTCCTCTGAGGGCTCAGAAGGCAGAGGCAGTCAACAGAAAATCTCCATCTTCTAATTGCTGTGGGAACCCTAGCACCACATTGCTTAGTGGCCTAGATCCAGAGCTACCTCGCCATCCTATCAGGATACCACTGTAATCAGATGAAGCAGAAAGGAGGCAATTACTGAGCTGGGAATGATCAGTAGAGAATATCACTGCTATAACTCAGTTTGAGGTAAGTTAAGAAAAGATGATTGAGGTTTGAAAGATACTTTTGCTTCTGCACATGTGATTGTTTGTGTGAGTGATCGTGAAGATGTGTAAGTCTGAGAATGAGTGAGTGTGCGTGTGTTTGTGTGCACATGTGTGTGATTGTGTCTTTCAAAAAGAGATAAAGAGAGAAACAGAATCTGTTTCTACCTGCCTTGGAAGAGGAGCACCTGGCAGGTGGAGTTGTCTTAATTGTAGCTCTGGCATGTTGTCATCCTAGCATACTTTAGCTATTTGGGCATCAATTGTTGATATATTTTCATCATCTTTGACCAAATTCTTTCAGTCTCTTTCATAAAAGTGGCCAATTCTGAAATATTTCTGGAATAATTTCAAGCTATTTGGTCATCAGGAACACACAGAGGACTTTGAGGACACAATTCTGGCTACCGACATAATTGTGGTTGTTGGCATATTGTGGGTATGCTTGGCCTATCAATAGCAGTACCTGGCAAACTGTGTCCATAATCAATATATTGAGGTAATTCTAGGCATAATTGTTCCAATTACTGTCATAGTGCGGTAATGATGTCTGTGGCATAATGGTGCTTTCCTGGACATAGCGCAGGCACACCTAACATATTTTTTGTTTTCCCTGTCACAATGATAACCCTGGTCTAATGGTGCCCATCCTTGGAGTATTCTGGGAACTCATGACATTAGTGATTCTATCTGTGGTGTCTTGGTGTCTCTGCACATCTGGCATTAAAGTGTCTGTAAGAAATTGGGTTATTGATTGAGGGGGGAGAGAGCCCTACTCAAGCAAAAACCACAATCCTTGTCAGGGTGAACCACACAAGTCACTAACTTAACCTGTGCTTAGTCCTCTGGTAGCTTGGCACAAAGAAGTCAGGCTTAACTTAGAGGCAAAGTGTGAAGTATGTATGCAGAACACAAAAAGTAATAAAGTTAAAACACAAAACAAGAAAAATCCCAAACCAAATATAAAAAAATAGAGTGAACCGGAGATAGTGAATTTTAAAGATTTAAGTGAAAATAACTCCATAAAGCAGAAAGCGCTTACTGTATGTTTCAGGTTGTGCTGGACCGGGACAAAGTCACAAGTTCAGGTTGACTTCGAAGGAGAGTAGGCTGGTCAAAAGGCTGAGGTTGCCCGCTGAGCATTGTACATTATGTTCTCCGTGCGAGGTCTGTGTGGCGTTGCTTTGCCAGGCTTCATGTCTTTCACTGTTGATTCCGTTAAAGCTGTGTGATCAGGCTTTGTGAGGCTTTGTGTCATTCTGCATTGTTTCCGATGAAGCTTCAGCTGTGTGGCAAGGTTTTGTGTCGCTCGGCGTTGGCTCTGATGAAGTTTGCAGCAGTGAGGTTTGCATCGCTCGGCATTGGTTACGGTGAATCTATCAGCTGTCTGGTGACTCTTTGAGGGTCTTTACTTGGCTTCATGCCAGATTTTTTTTTTTTTTTAATTTTTTAAAACCTTTATTATAAAAGAGCACACAGCTATTCAGCCTAACATCCGGGAGGCAAGGCAGCATAGACTCAGGAGGAGAAAAGTGCTAGGTGATACACATCAGCACATTGCAGGTTGTTTTTTATTTTTTGAAGAAAGATAACTAAACCAAGAAAAGAAACGCCAAAAGGCGCATGAGATTGGCAATGGAGCAACAGAGACGTAAAGGAGTCGGCTGAGGACAGAGGAGGAAAGGCAAAGAACCGATAAAAAGAATGAATGGTAGGATAAGGAGGGGGGGAGGAAAAAGCAGGAAAAGTACAAGCAGTATAAAACAGTTGTTGTCACAGGTTACGGTGATAAGTGTTCGTCCAGAGGGACAGGTTCCGGCGGCAGGCACACATCGCCCCTGTACGCATTCCATGCCCCCACACTTTATTCCATGTCTGAGGCCTCCCCCTAGCAACATAGACCGTCTTTTCTCGGAACATGCACCAATCCATGTTGGCTTTCCATTGTACCACCAGGGGAGCTGTAGCAGCACCCCACTTTTGAGCAATATCCCGCTTGGCAACCATATTGCCCAATGTCACCCAACGAGTCTGCGCCGTGTTGTGATCAGACGGTTCCCAAACATTAAGAAGGCACCTCCGCGCCTCTGCTTCCAACACCACACCAGTCACCTCTCCCATAATCCGGTGCACTCTCGCCCAGTAAGGGGCAATGACGGGGCATTCCCACAGGATATGTAAAAAGGTTGCGAGGGCCCCACAACCTCGACGACAAAGGCCATCGGGCGAGAATCCCATGTGTACGAGCCGGGGGCCGGTAACATACACCCGGTGAAGGATTTTGAATTGTACCAATCGGAGACGTGAGGAGATAGCGACCTCCTTAGGGGAGGACACTGCACTCTGCCAGTCCTCATCGTCAAGTTCCAGGCCGTCCGCCGTCCATTGGTCTCGCAAGCACAGGAGGAGATCAGTTCGAACATTAATCAATTTCTTATAGGACAGGGAAATAGCACTGTCGGGCATATGGCCATCCAGAATCCTGTCCTCTAAGGGGGATCTCTCGGGGATCTCTCCCTCCGTCGGCTTGGCAGAGAGCAACGCGTGTCTCAGTTGGGCGTAGCGGAAAAACTCCGAAGCGCCCAAATGGTATTCGGCCTGCAACTGAGGAAAGGTTTTGACTTCGCCCTTAGTAACCATATCGTCCACCCTGGAGATGCCTATGAGATCCCATTTGTCGAAGCCCTCGGTGTGCCACAGCCTGCCCAAGATATCAGAGTCATACAGTGGGGTAAACCTAGTCAGTCTGCTCTGCCAACCCTGCGCTTTAGTGATCGTCCGCCAAATGTGAACCGCTGCCTTGGTCGGGCCTGATAGGCGCCGATCGAAGGATCTGGAATACAGGGCACGATAGTAGTTGCCACCGCGGAAGAGCCACCTGTCCATTGCGTAGCCTGGGCTATCTATAGGGCCATAGAAGCCGTGGTTGATAGCAGTGAGCTGAGAGGACCAATAGTACCGACGTACATCCGGTAGGGCGATGCCCCCGTCGTACCATGGCAATGTGAGCTTCTGGATGGCGACACGGGGTCGACCGTCCCAGAGCAAGGCCCGCTGCAAGCACTCAATCTCCCGAAAATAGCGGGCCGGAACCGGGTCCTGAGTGTTCTGTAAGGCGTACAGAAACCTGGGCAAGGACATCATTTTGAACAATGCTGCCCGGCCCAGGAGAGAGAGCGGGAGCCTGCGCCAGCTATCCACGTCTCTCCGCAGCCGCTGGAGAGGGGGGAGCAGATTGTTATCGTATCGTGCCTTAGAACTACCGGAAATATATATTCCCAGGTACTTAAAGCCCTGTCCGGCCATCTGGATATTGCAGCCTCTGGGGAGGCGCGGTGTGTCCCCCTTTAGAATGTAAAGAGAAGACTTGGCCCAGTTGATGACCAGGCCAGAGTGGCGTCCAAACAGTCTGAGCACGTCGCACGCCACAATGAGCGACTTGCAGGGGGAAGTAAGGTAGAGCAGAATGTCGTCTGCGTACAGGGAAACTCTATCTTCAAAGCCCGGGGCCCAGGTTATACCATGTAAGTCCGGGTGTGTACGTAGCATGGCCGCAAGCGGCTCAAGAGCCAGGGCAAACAGGAGAGGTGACAGGGGGCAACCCTGCCTGGTACCTCGGTGAAGGGTAAAGGACGCAGACACGCGGCCATTAACTGTGACATTAGCCAGCGGGCAAGCGTAAAGGAGTTGTACCCAACTCAGAAAGACCGGTCCAAATCCAAGCTTCGCCAGCACCGCCCAAAGATAACTCCACTCAAGTGAGTCAAAAGCCATCGTGGCGTCAAGGGAAGCAAGTACCGCCGGTTCCTCGAGGGTGTGAGCTCTGGCCATAACACCATGGAGCCGACGCAGATTAAGGGCAGTGTTACGGCGGGGAATAAAACCCGACTGGTCCGGGTGCACCAAATCACCGATGACTCCAACCAATCGATTGGCGAGCAGTTTGGCTAGGATCTTAGGCTCCACATTGAGGAGAGAGATGGGGCGATAGGACCGGCACACGTCTCTTGGTTTTCCCTCTTTGTGAATAACCACGATGGTGGCCAGCCTCTGATCTAAGGGGAGGAGGCCCTCGTCCAGTGCCTTCAAAAACATAGTCCGCAGGTGCGGGGATACCACGTCCGGTCGAATTTTGTATAACTCAACCGGGATACCATTGGGGCCAGTCGCCTTACCCGACCTCAGCGCACGGATCGCCAAGGCGACCTCGTCAGCGGATATGTCTCGGTCTAAGTCGGCACGGTCCTCTTCAGAAAGACAGGGAAGGTCAATCGTTGAGAGGAACGCAGCCGAGTCAGCCTCGGAGCGGTCTGAGTTGGAAGTGTAGACACCCCGGAAATAATCAGCAAAAGACTCGGCAATAGCACTTGGGTCCGTGACGGCGACTCCGTCGTCGCTCAAGATCTCAGGCACCACGCGGCTAGCCATCTCGCGCCTGTCCAACCAAGCCAGCAGTTTCCCAGCTTTATCCCCAACGTCGTAGATACGACCTTGCTGTTCCTTGGCTAGGGTAAGGGCAGCATTCGTAGCGAGATCATGGTATTCCGCCTGTTTAAGGGAAAGGTCATGCAAAAGAGAGGGGTCGGGCTCGGGCCCCAGTCGGGACTCAAGGCGCAAAACCTCGTCTTCAATACACGTGAGGTCGGCATCTCTGATTCGCCTGGCCGTCGCAATAAGAGCAAGAGCCTCACCCCTTAACACAGTCTTGGATGCCTCCCACAAGGTAATAGCCGAGCCAACCGAGCCCACATTCTCCGAGAAGTAGAGGTCGATGGCCTTAGCAAGGAGCGCACGAGTCTTGAAATTACGGAAATACCATGGGTTAACCGCCACCGGCCGGTCAGACAGGACGATGTTAAAATCAAGCGAGACCCACAACGGGGAGTGGTCGGAAATACCCCGCGCCAAAAAACGGGCCTCAGACACGGCAGACGCATGTGCTGCTAGGGTAAAAACGTAGTCTATACGGGAGAGACTTCCATGGGCACTCGAAAGAAAGGAGAAATGGCGGAGCGCGGGATGCAGTAGTCGCCAACTGTCCACCAGACCCATGGAGTCAAGGAAGGAAGGCAACCACAGTTGGGAATTGCGGAGATCTCTCGGCGGTTGGCGGTCCAGGGTACCAGAGCAGACCGAATTGAAGTCACCCCCCATTATCAATAAACCATCAGGCAGGGACAAAATGGCGCCACCAAGGTCCTGGAAGGTACTAGATTGTAGGCCTGGGGGAACATAAACCGAAAGTAGCGCTAAGGAACGCCCTTCCCATCTCCCCGCCACTGCAGCGTAGCGCCCCCTCTCATCAATCACAGTGACGTCTATCTCAAGAGGAAGGGACGCACGCACCAGGATACCCGCCCCCCGGGAGCCCGAAGAGAACCCAGAGTGGGCCACCATCTTGTAGCCTTTGCGGTTAAGAGCCTTGCAAGAGTTTCCTATCAAGTGCGTCTCTTGTAAAAGCACAATATCGGGCATATGTCTCTTAATCAGTTGAATCACCACCCCTCTCTTAACACGGTCACCCAACCCATTAACATTCCAACTGATCACTTTTAATTTCCTACCCCCCATCGTCCCGCAACCCTTCCCACCCAACCCCAGCCAACCCAATCATCAAGTGGAAAACAGCAGTAAACACGACCCATTGCCTAGAGGAAAGAAGAGAGAAAGAACGAACAAACAAATAAACTTGTATAATTGCACCCCCCACCCTGCACCCCTGCATCAGACTAAAAAGCCCCCCCAACCAGCAGTGTGCCTGTCGCCCCATAAACTACTCTACAAAAAGTCCCAGAGGAGTAAGGAATCTCCGCGAACACCTCCCGCCACCCTCCATGTAACGACAGGAAAGGCAACAGAGTCACTTAAGAAATAATACCAACAGTCTCAGGAAGCGGGGCCACCAAACGCCGATGTTACACAGTAGAGCCAAGTCTCATAGACCCGAGTCACCGGCCGCACCTCCACCTTGTTCATCTTGAGCGTCCCGACGTGGCGACAAAGTGACCAACCATTCACTCACATTTTCGGCAAAGTCAAAGAACAGGGCACGGCCCTCATGCTCTATCCGGAGTTTGGCAGGAAACATCATAGAGTACTTATATCCCATATCTCGCAGTCTCCGCTTTACTCCCGCATAGCTCTGGCGCTGCCGCTGAACAGTCCTGGTAAAGTCCGGGTAGAAGTGTATTTCAGCGTTCTGATACTTAAGCGGCCCATGCCGTCTGGATGCCTGCAGGATCGCATCTGGGTCCCGAAAGTTGAGAAGCCGTGCCACAATGGGCCTAGGCGCCACGCCCGACTTCGGCGGGCCGCCCGGCACCCGATGGGCACGCTCCACAGAGAAAAAGTTACTAAGACCAGACGGTGCCAAATGGGTTTTTATCAGTTCCTCCACAAAGAGGTCCGTCGCCGCTTCCTCCGATCCCTCCGGGACACCGACAATGCGGACGTTCTGTCGCCTGGCACGTCCTTCAAAGTCCTCCAGCCTCCTCGAGAATTGGTCCGCAGTCATCCGCAGGTTCCGGACCTCGGTTTGCAGGTCCGAGACGTCGGCCGTCAGGCTGGAGGTCTTAATGTCCAGTGTCTTCACTCGATCATTAGTCTTGCCCAGGTCGGCTCTAATGAGAGTCAGATCAACAGCCATAGTGTCCACCTTGTGGGTCAAGATCTCATGTTGCTGCTGCATGTCAGCCCGAAAACTGGTGATGGCTCCCATGATGTCGCTCAGAGTGGGCTCGGAGCCGTCAGGCGAGCTCGCAGGTGGAAAGCTCTTGGCAGAGGATCCCGTGACAGGCGGCGTCTTCGGCTGGACATATCGCTCAATTCTACTCTGTTGCGACTGTGTTTTTCCGCGGACGCCTTTGTTCGATGTCTTGTCGGGGTCCCCTCTGCCCGCCATGTTGGTTCCGATGAGGACAAAGGGCTGCACCAGCCAAGCCCGAGCCCAGCGAGCCAAGTAGAAAATCCGGGCTAGACAGTTAGATCAGGCCGATGGAGGGACGCACTGTAGGCACTAGCACTCCGCCAGCAGGGACAACAGGCAGTCACTCCGCAGTCCAATCGTGCGGAGTGGCGGAGACCGGAGAGACAATGGCACTGCCCTGGCACGGAGTTCAACTCGACGTAGCTCAGCGTAGGAACCACCGATTCGAAGGCGGAAGGCCGCTCCCGCCTCAGTAGACCATCAGCAATAAGAATCCACCCGCGTGGAACAGGATTTCAGACAGGATATATGAGGAGGATCGGAAGGTCCTCGGAGCTCTGAGCTTACGCGGCCATCTTGGTTGCCCGCGAAGCTCCTCCCCCGGCTTCATGCCAGATTTGATGGCACCTTCAGTTAAGCATTGAGTGCTCTCTGATGCCAGCCAAGGATACAGGACCTGTGATAACACCTCTTGGGTATCAGGGACTTGCTCCAGCAGAGGCCAGCAGAGTTCAGGTAGGTCCAGTTGCATCTCCAGTGCATCAGGCCAGCTGGGCAGTTGCAGAAAGGCCTCTGTAGCTTATTGTGTCTCTGAAGCTCAAACCAAGAGGTTAGCCAACTGACCAGTGGAGTCACTCAGGTGAGCCTGGGATGAAGTGAGCAGGCCCAGTCTTCCTTCTCATAGAGCAAGGCAGCCCTCAAGCATCAGGGCAGCCCTCTGGGGAACAAGGCATGCCCCAAGCAGTAGGACAGTCCTCTGGTAGTAGTTGGGAAGCTGTGCTTTTCTGCTTGAACCCAGTACTACTAGAGTAGCTACAAGAGCTACTTTGCTTGCACCCTGATCAGAACCACAGGGGCAAAAAAGACTTCAACCCTCTTGAACTGCACCTGGCCCCATCAAGTAGTGCTCCAACTGTCCTGGATCTTTGGAAGTGAGGCTAAAGGTACCTAGATAGATCAAATCTAAAGCTTGGAACTTGAAACATTTTGGCCAAAAAGTGCTCTGAGAACCATGAAGAGACCGAGACAGACCTGTATGACGATCCACCCAGGGTTCATCTGGGTAATTCTGACTTTGCTGTAGCTCCCGCTATGTCCTTCTTCACAGCAGCTAATCTTGTTCAGAGGGCCCCCACAGAAGGGGTATTGGGCCTTGTGGAGTCCACATCAGCTCCAGCCTGCAACTTCATCCTGCTAGAGATTTTTGATTTTCAAAAAAGATACATAGTGTGGGATATTCATAACAAAATGGTGGGGCGCAGTGTTATGCCAAATGTGGTAATGCTGCGCTCCAACATTTTTAAAACAGAGGGATGCACTGTATCTATAAACATATGGTGCACCCCTGTGTTTACCCTAGAGCTGGCACTAATAAAGCTGCCTAGAGCGAGCACAGGCATTGCTTTGCCATGTGGCAAGGGTGCCTGCGCAGCAGGGGAAATTGTTTATGTGCAGAAAAGGACACCTTCCTTCACATAAACAATATTAAAAGCCGATTTGCTCTTTCGATGTGTGCTTCAGAATGCAGCACACATGGAAAGAGCAAAAACGAGGATAAATTAATAATTTCTCCTCGTATCAGCAGTCTAAGACCAGGTATTCCCTGGTCTTCGTTTTCGTGCTGCCCCAGCCTTGTAAATCTGGGGAAGCGTCAAAAAGCAATGGGTGTTGCAGCAGAATGCACACTGCAACACCCATTGCACTCCCCTTTCAAGCTAAGTGGAGCGTGAAACAGGGTCTTAGTTGCAAGGTGGCATTATGCCACATTAAGTGGTGTAACGCCGCTTTGTAAATAAGTCAAAGGGGATATCGCTACCAGAATATCACTAAAAGTGGCGTTCTGGTTGGTGATATCCACTTGTAAATTTGCCCCTAAGTCTGAACATAGATTTTTCTCACTGTGCCTTTGTCCAGTTTCTCCCCAACGATGATGCCCACTCCTCAGACACCACCAGCTGCCTTGCCCACTGAACTTTACCTTCTCAGACATTTTCCTATAAAAACTATTTTAAGTCCAAAGGTAAGCAGAGAATGGGCGCAACCCACTTCATATATCCAAACTGGGCTCCATTGAGGTCTGCCAGAACTTTCCACTTTACCCCATCTTACATGACTAGATGTCCGCGGTTGGGACTTTGATGTTTTAGGCCCAATTTTTCACTTATTCCAGTTCTACTGATTGGATTTTTGTTGTTTTGGTGTCCAATTTTTTTTTCTCCATTTTCCTTAATTAGCGTTGGATTTTTCTTGTATCATGTTTTCACTTTATTAGTATTTGAGTGCTGCAGAAATACTTTACACATTGCCTCAAAGTTAAACCTGACTGCTTTTGTGGCAAGCTTTTAGAGCATTACACACAGGTAAATTTAGTGGCTTCTTGTGGTTCAACCTGACAAGGATTGCGGCTGTTGCTAGAGAATGGTTCACACCGCCCTCAACTAACAACCCAATTTATCACACCCACTATGTCTCAGGCTCTTATTCCAACATCAGATGTCTTGCCACCTCCCAAACTCCATCCTACTCTTCTGGTGGATTTATTGGTGAGCAGCAGAGCAATAATGCAGGTGCAGATTCTAGCCTAGGCGTAATGGTGCCTCTTGTCATCTCCTCTCTTCAGAAGAGGCCCAGGGGCGAAGCTTTGCCTCTTATGCCTCTGAAACATGGATGTCAATTTGAGTTGGTGTTTTACTCAGACCCATACCCCATCAGAGAGGGGTTGGGCCTAGGTGTTTGATACACTAGCTCAGGTTAGTGGACCCTTTAAGACCAGTGGTGGAATTTAAGAGCCATCTGGCCTAACCTCTAGTGACAATCAGATATTGGCAGGCACCATGAAGATGGTCTCCATATGACTTCTCTTTTTTATATTTCATCTTTGCACATCTAAACATGTATTTATCAAATACGTCCCATCCTGTCCTTCAGTTATTTTAAGGTCAATATGCAACTACCACTCACGTATTGAACAGTTTAATGAACAACTTTGACGGCTTGCTGTTTTCCATTTACCCTGTCCTGCATCTCAACCTTTCATCACAAACATGTTGGCCTGCCAGCCAAACAAATGCCTTTAGGACCTGTAGATCCATTATCCATGAGGGGATGCATCAAGAAAACTCTATGTGAACTATATTGTCTACATTTATCAGATACACCGATTTATATCGGCCAGGTTTGAATTTGTTAGTAGTAAATGCTACTGGCAGTATTTTCATTTGTCAGCAGTAAAATACACAATTAATTGCATTAGAACATATAATATGTTTTTCATTGTTGCCAGTGTATTTTCAGTAATAACATTTCCACAAAACACTGACACTAATCTGTTCAGGATTCAGCCATTAAACCAGCAAATTCTATCACAGCCAACACAACACATTTTACATGATAAATTCAGAGAGCTCACAGTGGCCTGAAAAGAGAAAGTGCGACCCCAAAAAATCACAACTATATGCATGAATAAATTAGCGATTTCACAAATGTGCCACACCGCTTTTAAGATATTTAGAGAGATAGGTGGCATTTATTATGTTTCCCGCACAACAGAACAGCAACCAAAGTTGCTGGGCTGTGCTGTGTTGCTTCAAAAAGAGCTCGAAAAACAATGCCATATTTACTGAGACCTGCTGCTGTTTTACTCTCCCTCAGCGCTAGTGCAATTGTGTCCGCCATGGGCCAACGTATGCACCATTGTACCACAGTGCAAGGGTGTGTATTTCTGTGAATCATAGGTTTTGAACTGGACGGGTGGCCTTCCAGTACCAACACTGTGGTTTAATACTTTCCCATTATATGTGTGCTGTACAAAGCAATGCACTAACATGCAAAATGTGAAAAGTATGGGTAAATTAAAGCATTTCTCCTCCGTTCAGCCTGCTTTGAGGCATAAGGTTTTGCTCTAATACATGGCTAAAGTTGTTAGTATATAGGGATGTGCTTGAAAACACTCCGGTGGCTGCATGGGAGTTCCCTGCCCTGTACCACATCCACCTCCTTGACACAATGCAGCGCACAGTAGAGTTTGGGCAACTTTCGAAAGCAAACCCTAATTTGCGTTGGAAATGAAATACCAACCCAACACCTTGCGCCGGATTTGCATTACAAAAGAAACAGAAGCCCAGCGCAAAGTTTCAATAAATCTGAGCCATATTACATAAGCGATGCATGCATTTTTAGACAATATAACATTTATATAATTGCAAACAAAACATGTTTTTTCACGCTGAAACAACCGCTTACGTATACGATAAACGTCGGGTTAAACAGAATTTCTAGTGCAATTGGCTTTCCTGCCGCAACACCCAGATTACTTCATCTCGACTGATGTCATAACTGGGCCGCGTTCTATTGACCAAAGTAAAACATCACTCAATGCGTCTGTCTATAAACTGCACCAATCTCCGAGCCTTGATATCACAGCTCAAAAATCTCTGTAGGGATGAGTAATGGGACGGAGATGAATCAAAGCTAACTGCGTTAGCTCCCGCCAGGCTGTCTCCAGTGAAAGCATCCCTTCAGCAGAGAAGCACGCCACAATTTATAGCCCTTGATATCTATTGTGCGAAGTGCTAGCGCTGGGAGGAAGGCGGTACTCTCGCGCCTTGGAAGCCGGCACCGGGAGGAGGGGGCTGTGTTTGTAACAGCGGCTGAAAGCGACACAGAACAACAGGATGGCAGCTTCTCAGCCACATGCCAATCACTCTTAAATCTGTCCTGCTCAATCATGCTCTGTTTGTGCCTTCTCAGAGCTGCTACACGGTAGTATTCGGTGACCCCTCTCTGTCAACTCAGTTTCGGGTTGCCTTCATTATATGTGAGAAAGCTGTGCTTGCTTGCGTCGGTTCCATTCCATTGTCATCCCTGTGTGCTTGAAAATGGCCTCAGAGAGGACCTTGAATTGCACGAGTGAAAAAATGCCGAACAATGCCATGATCTTGGAATTCAGCAGCACAGATGCGTAATGCTCTTACGACAAGCCAGGGAAATGAAATGAAATGAAAAAAGAACTTAATTAAGCGCACTGCGGCCAAGCGGCTTCCTGGCGCTGAGGGTTTGACCAGGGAGCTGACAATAGGGCTGCAGCAAGGCTTCCAGGAGCTTCCAATTCCGGGTGCGCGAATGATGTGGAAGCTGGTGTCTGCAATAGTGCACACCACTAAATGAGGCTGATTCTGAGGAGAGTGGGAATGTTAATAATAAATCAGGTGGGTTGGTTGGGGCAGAGGTGGGAGCAGTTCCGTCCAGTCCAAAAGCCAGGTCTTCAGAGCCTTCCTGAAGGAGCTCAGGGAATGGGCGCGTCTGATGTCGGTGGGGAGCTTGTTCCATGTCTTGGCCACGATGTAGGAGAAGGATCTTCCCCCTGCTCTGGCTCTGTGGATGCGCGGGGTTTCAGCGAGGAAGTGGTTGGAGAAGCGGAGGTTTCTTTTGGGTACGTGGAGGGTGACTCTATTGTTAAGGTATTGGTTCCGGTGTTGTGTAGGCATGTGTTGGTGTGGGTGAGTATCTTGAAGGTGATCCTTTTCTCGACGGGGAGTCAGTGGAGCTTGCATAGGTGTTGACTGATGTGCTCATGTCAAGGGATACCGAAGACGAGTCTGGCGTTGTGGTTCTGTATCGTCTGGAGCTTGCGGAGTAGAGGCTTGTTGATACCGGCGTACAAGGCATTTCTGTAGTCCAACATGCTGGTGATGAGTGCGTGAGTGACTGTCTTCTGTATCTCGGGGGGATCCATTTGAAGGTGTTGTGGAGGATGCGGAGAGTGTTGTAGCAGCTGGAGGTGACAGTGTTGACCTGTCGGTTCATGGAGAGGGAGGAGTCGAGTACGATGCCGAGGTTTTTGGAGTGGTCGGTAGGGGTCGGGGGGCTGCTGAGGGTGGGGGACCACCAGGCGTTGATCCTTGCTGATGGGGCGTTTCTAGGACGAGGACTTCTGTCTTCTCCGAGCTGAATTTAGGCAGCTGTTGCTCATCCAGGCTGTGACATCCTACATTCCTTCCTGGGAGTTAAGTCTGGTTGTGGTGAGGTCCTTGGTGAGGGAGAGGATGAGTTGGGTGCTGTTTGCATAGGAGACTATGCTGAGGCCGTGCTGTCGTACGATGACGGTGAGGGGAGCCATGTAGATGTTGAAAAGGGTGGGACTTAGTGATGATCCCAGTGGGACTCCGCAGTAGATTTCAGTGGGTTAGGAGAGGAAGGGTGGTAGTCTTATCCTTTGGCTTCTGCTGGTGAGGAACAAACGGATCCAGTTGAGGGCGGTGCCGTGTATTCCGGCGTCGTGTAGTCTGGCTGCGAGTGTGCGATGGGAGACGGTGTCGAAAGCTGCTGATAGGTCGAGTAAGATCAGGGCTGCGTTGTGGTCTTGGTTGAGGAGGGAGTGGATGTTGTCGGTGGTGGCGAGTAGGGCGGTTTCAGTGCTGTGATTGCTGCGGAATCCGGATTGCGAGGGGTTGAGGATGCCGTTATCTTCGATGAACTTCGTCAGTTCTGCATTGCCGGTCTTCTCAATGACTTTTGCCGCGATGGGGAGGAGCGAGATGGGCCGGTAGTTTTTGAGGTCCGTCAGGTCTGCTGAGGGCTTCTTGAGCAGGGGCCTGACTTCTGTTTGTTTCCAGTCATCAGGGAAGATGCCTGTCTCGGGGGTGGTGTTGATGGTGCGTTGGAGTGCGAGTGCGATGGCGGTGGAGGCTCTGTGGTATATTTGTGGTGGGCAGGGATCCGTGGCGGACCCAGGAGTGGATGCTTCTCATGGTCTCGGCTCTCTCTTTGGTCGTGATCGGTGTCCAGGATGAGATGGTGGGCCCGCTGGTGTTGCCGGAGGGAGGGCTGGTTGCGGGGTCAGGCGTATGGTTGTTGAAGTAGTCATAAAGGTTCTTTATCTTCAGGTGGAATTAGGATCCGAGTTTGTCGCAGAGGCCTTGGGAGGGGGTGATGTCAGTGGTTTTGCTGTGGGGCTTGGTGAATTCCTGGATGAGGCTGAAGAGTTCCTTGGAGTTGCTGGAGTTTGCGAGGATTCTGCTGTGGATGAAGGTCCTTTTGGTGGTTCTGATGCGTTGATGGTATTCTGTTATGGCGTCCTTGTAGGTGGTGTGGTTTTCAGGTGTTTTGTTGTTTCTCCAGTTCTTCTCCAGGCGTCTGCAGGTGCATGTGGCTTTTTGGAGGTCGGGAGAGAACCAGTCAGCTTTTCTGGGGCACTGCTTGTCAGGTTTGCATAGCAGGGCTAGCTTGTATGTGCAGTTGGCGATCCAAGTGTGGAATTCCGTGGCTGCATGGTTGACGTTGGTTGCCGCGGTGGGGAATTACCATTAAGGGTGGAGTTAAGTTGTTCCTCAGTGACTTTGCTCCAGTTCCTTCTTGGTGGGCGTGGGGACGGTCTGGGTGGGTTGGGTTTGTTGACGAGGAAGTGTACGCAGTGGTGCTCGGTCCAAGGGGGTTGCATGGTGTGACTGAAGTGGACACTGCTTCCTCCAGTTGAGAGTGTGCCCTGCTTTGTGGGTCGGTGTGGTGAAGAGTTGTTTTAGTCCGATGTTGGCGAGGTTGTCGTGGAGGGTGGCGGAATTGGGGTCGCTGGGGTTGTCGAGGTGGAATTACAGGTCTCCGATGAGTATGTAGTCCGGTGCGGCAATGGCGTGGGTGCGATGAGTTCAGTGATGGTGTCGGCAAAAGGGGTCTGGGGGCTGGGGGGTCTGTAGGCGAGGGTTACGCAGAGTGTGGAGTTGGGGCTTGTCTGGACCTGGAAGTGTAGGTGTTTGGGGGTGGGGAAGTTTTCGCTGAAGGTGGTGAGGTGGAGGGAGTTTTTGTGAGCGGTGACGATGCCTTTTCCCGGGTGGGTGGGGCGGTCCTTCCTCTGAATCTTGTACCCTTCCAGGCTGGCAGTGGCGATTTCAGGGGCCGAGGAGGCATTGGTCCAGGTTTCGATGAAGAAGGCGACTTCGGGTGAGACTGAGTCCAGGAGGTTCCAGATTTCCATGGAGTATCTGTGCATGGAGCGCAGGTTGAGGAGGATGCATCTTAGAGTGTTGGCGGTGTCAGTGTTGGTTGCTGGGACGGTGGTGGTGATGGAAAGGCAGCAGCAGCCGCGGCCCGTGGAGGGAGTTGCTGTGGGACAGGCAGGCGGGGCGGGGGAGGGGCAGGGTGGGGGTGATAAACACCGGAATATGGATGATTACAGGTAAGTAAACAATTAGATTCATAAAATGAATTTTGTTCCGTGCGCTGCATCGCAAAATGCAATGCAGGGCGTGCTACGAAATTCGTTTTATTAATTAAAAAACTACCAGGAGGACAAGTGGAATATTACAACAGTCTTAGTAGTACAGGATTTTGCACCTTTAGTATTTACCCAGGTAGAATTGCTAACAGGTGCAAAAGTATGCACAAGGACATGCAATTCAGTGTATATTAGGACAATTGACAATTTTTCATTTCTCTATGGGTAAAATATTAGTTCTTCTAAAGAGAAACCCATTTCCTTGCACTTCCACATTTGCCAACGCAGAAATGCGCATATTCCTTCCCTTGACTGGAATACATTAACAAGAGCTTTCATTGAGAGTATCTACAAGCAAGGGGTATGTGAAAGTAATTTCTTTTGAACATATAGCATATGTGAAACACCCTCAAGACAGTATCATCCACGATGAAAGCCCAGTCCCGAAATGCCCTGGGATTCCTGAAAAATGCATATAGATGAACAATGGCAGTGTGATGGACCAACACTACTAATTTGAGGATTCAAACAGAATAAATGATAATGTGTAACCGATACAATTGCTCACGTTGTGATTACTAATCAATCAATCAATTGGGGAGAGGAGTTGGCCTAAAGGCTAGGGCGGTCGGCCTCAAATCTGGGGAACTGGGTGCGAGTCTCAGCAAGGACGCTCAACATCCAGTGATTCTGGGCAAATCACTTAATCTCCCGTCCCTAACAAAAATGAACTCATATAAAGAACTGGTGCTATGTAAAGCGCTCTGATACCCGATACCTTCGGGTCAAGTTTGCGCTATATAAAACTCTGTAAAGAAATTTCCATTTGTAAAGCGCGCAGCTACCTCGGCAGAGGTGTTCCGGGGCTAAGAACGGACTAAAGAGAAAGATCAGCCAATACTACTACCCCTGCTTAAAAAGCCAAGTTTGTAAGGCCTAACATAAGAGGAAACTAAGAGAATATAAACACGATTTAAATTTCTCAATTTGGAGTGCAAAGTGGAGACGTTATTCCCTTCAGGAAAACGCAACAGCTGTAAACACCCACAAATACCATAAATGTGCCCCAAAGCTAAATGTGAGGAGGTAGAAATACCACTCTATTGGCATAATTTCCATGTTTCCAAAACTTATTTGCAAGTGCTCAGTTCCTACAAATCTGATTCTCTGTCTGGATTGGAATTTTCTCGTAGATGCATTTTCAATTTACAAATGGCTTTGTACCTCGGGTTATTCTTTTGCACATAGATTAAAAATAATGCCTCAGGGTGGACCCTGATCCTGTGAGACCACAGAAGAGTAGAGTAACGGTAGAGAAAGCTAAAAAGAATGGATGACACGGTAAGGTAACAGTGGGTTCTGCGCCTGCTTCACTTCACATTTCCATCAATTCCTTCCTATTATGGGTCCACAGTAGACACTGATGAGATACAGATATTGCAAATTGAACCGCATAAGGTAAATTAACAAACACATTCAGCCCGCTTAGGGCCATATTTGAAGTGTGGTTGAAGCTCAATCTCCCATATTTAGAATACCTTTGGCAATAATGCAAGACTCGAGAAGCGAAATATTGCAGCACTTTTCACTTCTTGAGTCTTGCAAGAAGCAGCATCTTATTGGGATGTGATGCTGCTGGGAGGGAGGTCACAGCATGTGCCGGGCCTGTAGCTGGATTTCCCAAATAGTGGCTAAAGGTTGACAATAATGCACTTGCAATGCAGCGAAAAGGAAATCCGCCACGTTTTAGGGCTTCCCGTCCCGTCTTCTAAACTCTAAATGACGCCCCTATTGTTTATATATTCATTATGTGAGCCACTGGGCATAACCTTGCAGCTGCCTCAGATTCCTCTGTTAAACAGAAACCGCGGATCAAGTGCAGTTAAAACCCAGTCAATCACCTCGATGCCCATGTCACTCCTAGGTCTTGTTAGGCAGGATTTATTTTCCAGAAATGTGCTCCAGCAAACACGAAATGACATGATGAGAAATGGAAGTTGTGCAATGCCTTCTCTATGCCTTCATATATTTTATGCCATTTGTCAGTGTCATTAACGCAACGAGAACAGATGTTTCGAATTCTGAATTGAGTACTTGTCTTTTTAGTAAGTTTATGACAATTTTTCAGCTTTAAAAAGAGGCTGCCACGAGCATACAAAATTGCAAATAAAAGGACCGCTTGTTTTATTCAACTCAGACAGGACTTTAACTCTGGTAACTGGAATTGGAAGTGGAGTATACAGTCCCGGTCCCTTCTTCACCTTTCTGAACAAACTCCACTAGACTGATTCTAACAGCTGTAAAAAAAAACATTAATATTCCCACCCAGCATTACAGAGACATACGACACAGTCACTTTCCTTCGCCTCAGCCCTTTGGTGTCATCTTGGTGACTCTGCCGTGCCCACGGGGAGACATTCCGTGATTGCCTGTAGAACATGTCCGGAAGGATTTACCCTCTGCTGGTGATTTATGGACCTTCTTCTCAACACTCGCTGACAGCACTGATGGCCATTATGACAAAATGTGTCAAGGTCTCCGAGCTGGAGATGGATCTGTAAATGTGAAAAGGAATGCCTCAAGGGTGCTCACAGGAACCTTTTCGGATATTTATGGGCAACAGCGACACGAAGGCAGGGGCACCCCACTTAGCAATATACATAATGGAGAACCCCATCTGCTAATGTACAGGAAACTAAGCCAAAAAGACGAAAACCAACCTGAGATTTTAAATATTGAACTACATTGCCTGCCTCCGATAAAATATTTCCTTGCCCTAGTTCAATTTTATGTTTTACACTTGCCTTACATTTTTTTGAGAAAGTGCTAATTGTTAGAAATACATTTAATTTGATTTGATATCGAGGTACAACTAGCCATCTTTTGGCACCCATTACAAGATAATGTATTGTTGTAATAAATTAGTGTATTTTAAAATGAGGACAATGGCTCACAGTGACAGAAGCACGAGGTAGAATGTGTTTGTATCTATGTGGTAGGTGCACTAATAACTGATGATTCATTTTCCATGCCCAAAGAAAAATATTGCACACATTTTTCTTTATTGGTTAATATTAGACGGTATGTTAAAAGGTAAATGTGGAAGTTTTTCCAAGTTTTTTTTTGTGTGTATTCAACCTTTATGTGTAAAAGGTACGAACACAAGTCATGAATTAGAAGGTATTAACATACCTCCTGATGCTTTTTCACCCCATTTGCATACAAACAATTACTACCTAAAAAGGCTGAAGTAATTTGATAGCGAGTGTAAAATTTCAACAAACAAGCTCATACCTGAAAGTGTCTATTGTTAGAAATTTTTCATTCTGCAGCACACATAGAAAGAGGAAAACACATCCAGATATTGTTTTTGTGCAGGAAGGTCCTCCTTCCTGAACAAAAACTATCCTGACCACAATGTAAGCTTCCCTGTGCCATGAACCAAGGGTACCTGAATGGTGTGCGGTAGCCACAAGTGTGCCAGCGCTAGGAGAGAGCAGAACTGCACTATTTCTTTGAAAATAAGGCACCGTTCTGCTCTCTCCCGTTCATGCAACACAGCGGTTAAACTTCACTTGCTGCAGTGCATTGCAAGGTATGTTAATAAATATGCCCCTGAATGTAGTGACTGGGTCAAAGTGAGATTTATGGATGGTATCAAGCATGAGTAATTTTGCTTAATGTATTGTAGGAGGTCAATAGGCAATGTTATGGCGATGGGCAATGGGCAATAATTGAATTTGTCAAATGAATAAGGACATTAACATACAGAGGCGCCCAGACAAGGTGAGAAAGAGGCAGCTTTTGACAAGAGTGATGTTGAGCTGTACATGAATGTTGTGGCTAACATTCAATTATAATATACTTTGAAGATATAAGCTGTAAGGAAGTGGGTATGAAGGAGTATGACTTTGGTGAGGACAATATGGTGAAGGCCACCTTCATATTTGTCAGAAATTGTGGGGGGTGATGCACATGTAAGATTCCATATCAATCGGTAGAGTAAGTAAATTTGCTTCTCTTTTAATTTCTTTTTATGAGTATTTTTATTTTTTGTTTGGTGATAGAAAATGAATGATCCTGAAAGTCAGCTAAAGTAAAAATATAGTTTTCATGAACAAATCAGTTGTGATATTGGCTGCAATTCATGGGTGTACAATTCAATCAGTCATTTCTTGAGCAGGCAAATGAAATGTTTCCAGTGCAGGCTCAGTATTAAATCTGTTCTAATGGACAGCTATAGCTTCCCGTTATTGATAGGGAAGTGCCTGTCAGAAGATGGGTGCGTATATGTCCACAAGCGGAGTAGGCCATAACTATGGTATTTATTACCCGTCTACAAACAAGGGAAATACTGTTGTATGCCAGCATCGTTGTAATAGAGAAGATCCTTGACAGACAAGAGCTACCCACATTTCCTTTTGAACCTGGGTAATCAATCTCGGTATGAAACACAATGGCTCACACAGAACTTATTTATACCAACAAATGCTGGCTTTAACTGTAAAATTGCTGAAATTAATGCAGTGATAGCAATTCAAAAAGTTATCTTTGTACAGTAGGTTCAAGTGTAAACAGCAGATTTATTTCCTTATCATTGAACATTTCCGAGATATAAAAATATAAGCGCAGATTGTGCAGACTGACCCCATGTAAAAAAAACACAACCAAATTCCACATCCTTGAGATAGTATTTGGGGACTATTGCAATTCATGGTTATTCTACTATTGATAGCATTATGTACAAGATGGGCTTATGGGAACCCATTGCTGCCAATATGGCGAGGTATTGCAGGATGGCCACAAACGAGATTTTCCCTGTACTGTGGACATACATGATACACAGCACCAGATGGGGTGATGTGAAGAAGTGGGGATGAGCACCCTTGTTCGGTACACGTGGTAGAAAGTAGTAACCGTAACAAGATAGGGGATGTCTACATAAGTGGGAGTTATGGAAACAGTGGCACTTCCTGCCTTATATTTCACAGAATTCATGCAGATATTTCCCTAGGCTTTACCTTAGCGGAGAACACACGCAGGCTGGTTGGAGGTATGTCACATCATGAAGTGAGTTCTATTAGTACATTATTGTTTAATATAAAGAAAATGATGCCACCACCTCTCTACATATACCCTTTGCCCAGCTAGGTGAAATGTCAGATCACTTCATGTAAGCTTTCTTGTCACTGAGTCGACCCACATGGTCTGCTGCCTTACATACATTGGATAGAATGCATGGAACTAAACTTTGCAATATGCATACTTTAGTGGATAATCGTGAGCACTCATATTTCACACTGAAATACTGATGTTCTTTAATGTGGCCATAAACATGGAGTTATTGCAGGGGAGTACCATTCACAGGGAAGGTGTTTCATCACTGCTTTCCTTGCTGGCAACACCCATGGTGGGTGTGATATCGGCCACCTCTTCCCGGTGGCGAAACAAAACTCGAGGGGGCCCCCATGTAAAGTGCATGGAGGCCACCCCAAGTTCCGGACACAGTCAGGAGCTCTCAGCTGCCACCCGTGCACAGTACCTGATGGGGCCCCTCAGGAGCTCGTGCCCACCCCCAACCCCCGCTGCGGGGGCTGTTGTCATGCCACTGCCTCCTCAGACTGTACGCCTATACCTGCAACTTCCATTATATCTGTGGCAAAATGTAGATGCGTCCATGTTGTTTAAGGACTTCCCTTGACATGTACCTAGAAGTTCAGACATGCACACGTTTATTATTGTTTTGTTTTTTAGTGGTGGAACTAATAAGCACTTGTTTTATAATACTATTCTTTGTGGCACTGTACACCACACTGGAACGGTCGCTCTCGTGCATTCACCACAGCTATCTTTTGCATATTAGTATTGTGCAGGCATATTTCATAAATATGATCCTTTTTGTCTGTATCATGGACAGCAGAAGAAGGTGTGTCATCTCAGGTCACAGCCTCGTTCATGGCTATCCTCCTGGTTGATTTTCTCAGGCATCTTATTACTTCTTGCCAAACCCTCTATTACGGCTGGAGTCTAGTTTTAATAATACTTCATGTCTGCTGGTGCCCTGGCTCTGTCGTACCTGGTTTCAGGTTGTGATTCGTTGGTGGTTGGTTTTGTGCAAGCTAAGCTTCTCACTGTAACTCCGATGTGCATTGTACCTTCTCTTTTGTGCTTTGTATGCAGTATGTTGAGTGCCCTCGATATGCTCTCTGATGTCCTTCTTTTAGAAACATGCAAAGCCTCTTTTCTGGAAGAAACGATCTGCATCTCTGGAGACAAGGCTGATAAGAATTTTCACTTCTGCTAAACATAGCTAGTTTTTTTCTTCATCATGCAGGGCCAGTGATGAGCATTTCATTCCAGGCACGTCAGTTGGTGCGTAATCCAGCTCTATAGAAGTGTAGGATTAATGTCTCTTTCCATTTCTTAAATGGTCCAGTTTGGGATATGTGGTTGCCTTTGGCTCGGATTCTCAGTGACGTCATCGGCGTGTCATGTGACCCTTTACAGTTTGTGAATGCTAAGGTTTCAATAACTGATGACCCTTTATTTTCGGATATGCCTTGCTGAGAATTTGGTTTCTTAAACATTCTATTCCCTCATCTATTCGTCAGTCACTGTTTCCTAGTCTTTGCAATTTGAAGTAGAAGACATTGCTAAGTGCCAGATTGCTCTATTGGTTTCAATATTTCAGGACAACAAAGATTCAATTTTAACGCCGTTATCCAACTGAGGGTATGTACGAGTAGTCTGCTAAGAGTATATTGTAATTGTACTGTTTTGTAATTGCATTTATATAGCGCTTACTACACTGACGAGGCGTTGAAGCGCTTTTTCGGCTAGTATTACACTACTCCGGAA
This sequence comes from Lissotriton vulgaris, assembly GCF_964263255.1. NCBI lineage: Eukaryota > Metazoa > Chordata > Amphibia > Caudata > Salamandridae > Lissotriton > Lissotriton vulgaris. The sequence goes on from NC_141689.1 coordinate 483,907,657, forward strand.
GGAAAGTGATTTACATCCTACTCTTGTGCACAGCGCAAGTATAACACGAACATGCATGCATGGTATGAACAGGACAACTTAGAAGGGGTAATTACCATTTATAACAAGCATTTGCAATGCAATGGTCTCGGCATCATTAAAGGTAGAGCTATTGGCATTGCTCATGACATTTCTTTTTTTTTCTTTAAATCATAAATAAATGGCATTGTCATTTACATTGCCAATACACAGCACTCTGCACTCAACAGCACACACCACTCTGCACCTGCACTCACTGCTCTGCACACTCACTCTGCACTCACTACTCTGCACTCACTACTCTGCACTCACTACTCTGCACTCACTACTCTGCACTCACTACTCACTACTCTGCACTCACTACTCACTACTCTGCACTCACTACTCACTACTCTGCACTCACTACTCTGCACTCACTACTCACTACTCACTACTCTGCACTTACTACTCACTACTCTGCACTCACTACTCACTACTCTGCACTCACTACTCACTACTCTGCACTCACTACTCTGCACTCACTACTCTGCACTCACTACTCTGCACTCACTACTCACTACTCTGCACTCACTACTCTGCACTCGCTACTCTGCACTCACTACTCACTACTCTGCACTCACTACTCTGCACTCTGCCCTCACTACTCTGCACTCTGCCCTCACTACTCTGCGCTCTGCCCTCACTACTCTGCACTCACTACTCACTACTCTGCACTCACTACTCACTTCTCTGCACTCACTACTCACTACTCTGCATTCACTACTCACTACTCTGCACTCACTACTCACTACTCTGCACTCACTACTCACTACTCTGCACTCACTACTCACTACTCTGCACTCACTACTCACTACTCTGCACTTACTACTCACTACTCTGCACTCACTACTCTGCACTCACTACTCTGCACTCACTACTCTGCACTCACTACTCTGCACTCTGCCCTCACTACTCAGCACTCTGCCCTCACTACTCTGCACTCTGCCCTCACTACTCTGCACTCACTACTCACTACTCTGCCCTCACTACTCTGCCCTCACTACTCACTACTCTGCACTCACTACTCTGCACTCACTACTCACTACTCTGTACTCACTACTCTGCACTCACTACTCACTACACTGCACTCACTACTCTGCACTCACTACTCTGCACTCACTACTCTGCACTCACTACTCTGCACTCACTACTCTGCACTCACTACTCACTACTAAGCACTCACTACTCACTACTCTGCACTCACTACTCTGCACTCACTACTCTGCACTCACTACTCTGCACTCTGCACTCACTACTCACTACTCTGCACTCACTACTCACTACTCTGCACTCACTACTCTGCACTCACTACTCACTACTCTGCACTCACTACTCTGCACTCACTACTCACTACTCTGCACTCTGCCCTCACTACTCTGCACTCACTACTCACTACTCTGCACTCACTACTCACTACTCTGCACTCACTACTCTGCACTCACTACTCACTACTCTGCACTCACTACTCTGCACTCACTACTCTGCACTCACTACTCTGCACTCACTACTCAGCACTCACTACTCACTACTCTGCACTCACTACTCTGCACTCACTACTCACTACTCACTACTCTGCACTCACTACTCTGCACTCACTATTCTGCATTCTGCACACTCACTCTGCACTCACTACTCTGCACTCACTACTCTGCACTCACTACTCTGCACACTCACTACTCTGCACTCACTACTCTGCACTCACTACTCTGCACTCACTACTCTGCACTCACTACTGGCCAATATGGCTACTTTCAAGAAAGCACAGACGTGGTAGCAGATTTCAGGTGTGCTCAAAAATTGTAAGTGGAGCAGATGCATATTTAAAATATTTCTCACAAAAATACTACCGCTGATGGCTGACCACCATTAATTTCACATCTATGGAAACTGAGGGGCAGATAACGTTTAAAAATATTTCATTTAACGTTTTCAGAAATTTTGTTTGTTTTGCATGTTTAGCTAATTCTCTGCTTTGAGTGACGTTTGCCAGACGTGAGAATGCTTAATTGATTGCATAACACTGACGCAAGCACCAATCTGCACTCACTACTCTGCACTCACTACTCTGCACTCACTACTCACTACTCTGCACTCACTACTCTGCACTCACTACTCACTACTCTGCACTCACTACTCTGCACTCACTACTCTGCACTCACTACTCACTACTCTGCACTCACTACTCTGCACTCACTACTCTGCACTCACTACTCTGCACTCACTACTCACTACTCTGCACTCACTACTCTGCACTCACTACTCTGCACTCACTACTCTGCACTCACTACTCACTACTCTGCACTCACTACTCACTACTCACTACTCTGCACTCACTACTCACTACTCTGCACTCACTACTCTGCACTCACTACTCACTACTCTGCACTCACTACTCACCACTCTGCACTCACTACTCTGCACTCACTACTCTGCACTCACTACTCTGCACTCACTACTCAGTACTCTGCACTCACTACTCACTACTCTGCACTCACTACTCACTACTCTGCACTCACTACTCTGCACTCACTACTCACTACTCTGCACTCACTACTCACTACTCTGCACTCACTACTCACTACTCTGCACTCACTACTCTGCACTCACTACTCTGCACTCACTACTCTGCACTCACTACTCTGCACTCACTACTCACTACTCTGCACTCACTTCTCTGCACTCACTACTCACTACTCACTACTCTGCACTCACTACTCTGCACTCACTATTCTGCATTCTGCACACTCACTCTGCACTCACTACTCTGCACTCACTACTCTGCACTCACTACTCTGCGCACTCACTACTCTGCACTCACTACTCTGCACTCACTACTCTGCACTCACTACTGGCCCGGATGGCTACTTTCAAGAAAGCACAGACGTGGTAGCAGATTTCAGGTGTGCTCAAAAATTGTAAGTGGAGCAGATGCATATTTAAAATATTTCTCACAAAAATACTACCGTTGATGGCTGACCACCATTCATTTCACATCTATGGAAACTGAGGGGCAGATAACGTTTAAAAATATTTCATTTAACGTTTTCAGCAATTTTGTTTGTTTTGCATGTTTAGCTAATTCTCTGCTTTGAGTGACGTTTGCCAGACGTGAGAGTGCTTAATTGATTGCATAACACCGACGCTAGCACCAATCTGAGGGGAGAAACAGAAGTCTGTACATGATGCCAATATTTGGAATTTCAGTTGGCTAAAGTGTACTCAGGCGAGGAGGGAAATAGACCCATGGCATCCTTGTCATAGGCTATGGGCTGGGGAGGGAGTGGACAGCACACAGCAACCCGCCTGACGATATTCCCTAAGGCACCCCAGCACCCCAAAACCTTTTCTTGAAAAGGAGAGTGGATAATAGATGGAGACATGTACTTAAAACCAAAGGGAGAAAAAGAGTTGTGTTGTGCGTATGTCAGGTTTCATTATGTTAGGGAGTGCCTACAGCAATATTCTTCATCTGCTGCTAAAAAAACTTGTAGAGCTCAACTAATTTAAAGACACATTGTGAATAACAGAGAAGATATTTTGTAAATAACAGCAGCATCCTAAATGCCCCCGGAAGCCTGCCGCGGCCGCCCCGGAAGTCAGGCACGGTCGCCTGTGACGGGGGCGGGGCCACGTCCAGACCGGAAGAGGAGGCAGGCGGAGTCGATGCGTCTCACGGCCCGGGGCTCCTGTGAGCGGTGTAGAGCCCCGGGGCCGCGCCAGCAGGAGGTTGGGCGCCGCGTGCTGAGAGCAGAGTCCCCGACATTGGCCAGGTAAGTTCCAAAAGGCTGGGGGGGCTTGGTGCACTTGTGTGTGTATGCTCGTGTGTGTGTGTATGTATGTGTGCAACGATGTCGGCGGGTGGGGGGGCCTCGGTGCACTTGTGTGTGTGTGCGCGCGTGTGTGTGTATGTGTGAGGGGGGGTGTCTCTGTATGTATGTATGTATGTGCGTGCGTGCATGGGCGCTTGTGTGTGTGTATGCGCATGCGTGTGTGGTGTTGCTGCTTCCCAGGAGACAGCAGCTGAGCGCGTTCGCGAGCGGGTGGCCAGCGGAAATCACCTCCTTGAAGAGGCGATGCGCGTGGCCGAGGCTGTCTCCTGGGAAGCACAGTCCGTGACAAAAGATCTCGGCGGAGACGCGCTTCCGCGCGGCTAGCCGAGACCTAAAAATGAATCAAAAGAAGTGTGCACGAAAGTAAAACGTCCCCCTTTCCTACACATTTGATTTGACAGTGGCTGGCTACACCTGTGGTTTGCAGAGAGATAGAAAAGGAACAACAAAGCCTCGCATGGCTGAGGCGTTTGTTTACATGCACTAGCAAATGCGCTGCAAGCCCTGTACAAACATGACCTCAGGCACACTTGTGCTGCATCATTAAAAAAGTCGCAACCTTCCCAAATAACATATCAAATAATTGACTTGCATTTCTGTGTGAGAGCAAAATTGTGCACCCGAAAATCTGGACACGCCAAAATGTACCTCAATCAGATTTCCCACATTTCACTGGATTGGAGACAGTGTTAAACCTCAATTTAATGAGGCAACGTGTCCGCGTTTTACGTCACATCTCAAAGCACAAAAAAGCATTAAAATATAATTGGTGCCACTCAATAACTGAGTCCTACATCAATAAAAAGGGTTTTCTTACAAAATTTAAGAATAAAGTGATACAGATTCGGTATCATAAAGACTCATATGCTGAGTTATTCAGAGGATGCAAAAATCGAAAATTATTTTAGGTCCCAAATAGGCAGCAACATCAAGAAAAAAATGCACAGCATCCCTAGCAACGTCTAGGTCATGAGGGAAATCTTCGGTCTCACTCCCAAAATCAAGGGATGTTTATACATTACATTTGCATATGAAATTGTAAAAACCACAGACTCACTGTGATGTGAGCAAATGTAGAATTAAATCAGCAGATCGGAGCATATGTAAAAACAAACGTCAAAATTGTGCACCCGATAATCTGGACACGCAAAAATGTACCTCAATCAGATTTCCCATATTTCACTGGATTGGAGACAGTGTTAAACCTCAATGTAATGAGGCAACGTGTCCGCGTTTTACGTCACATCTCAAAGCACAAAAAAGCATTAAAATACAATTGGTGCCACTCAATAACTGAGTCCTAGATCAATAAAATGGGTTTTCTTACAAAACTTAAGAATAAAGTGATACAGATTCAGTATCATAAAGACTCTTATATGCTGAGTTATTCAGAGGATGAAAAAATCAGAAATTATTTTAGGTTCCAAATAGGCAGCAACATCAAGAAAACAATTCACAGCATCCCTGGCAACGTCTAGGTCATGAGGGAAATCTTCTGTCTCACTCCCAAAATCAAGGGATGTTTATACATTACATTTGCATATGAAATTGTAAAAACCACAGACTCACTGTGATGTGAGCAAATGTAGAATTAAATCAGCAGATCGGAGCATATGTAAAAACAAACGTCAAAATTGTGCACCCGATAATCTGGACACGCAAAAATGTACCTCAATCAGATTTCCCACATTTCACTGGATTGGAGACAGTGTTAAACCTCAATGTAATGAGGCAACGTGTCCGCGTTTTACGTCACATCTCAAAGCACAAAAAAGCATTAAAATACAATTGGTGCCACTCAATAACTGAGTCCTAGATCAATAAAATGGGTTTTCTTACAAAACTTAAGAATAAAGTGATACAGATTCAGTATCATAAAGACTCTTATATGCTGAGTTATTCAGAGGATGAAAAAATCTGAAATTATTTTAGGTTCCAAATAGGCAGCAACATCAAGAAAACAATTCACAGCATCCCTGGCAACGTCTAGGTCATGAGGAAAATCTTCTGTCTCACTCCCAAAATCACGGGATGTTTATACATTACATTTGCATATGAAATTATAAAAACCACAGACTCACTGTGATGTGAGCAAATGTAGCATGTAATCAGCAGATCGGTGCATATGTAAAAACAAACATCATCATGCCTTATCACCTAAGCACTAACCCATTACATGAATAAATAGTCAGCATCCTGTATGCTAATGTGCTAGAATGTGACTAACATCAATAAACAAGAATACATTATATGAAGGAATGGAGCATAGCGAGCCAATAGAAGGACCTTGTAAATGTTTAAAATCATGGCGGAACAGGGAAAGTTTATCAAGAGCATAATAACAATCATAGTAGAAATAAACCATACCATCTTTGCTTGGCTGTATGCTGTAGAGTTTACAAGGAGAGAAAATTGGTAGAGGGCGGAAAAAGGATTAGAGACAGAGATGACTTTCTTCATGGACAAGATGGCGTTTGCACTAAAAATGTGGCCTATTGAACATATGTCAGAAAATGCTCTTCTACACAACTACGCGTGAACAAAAGAAGGGTTTGGCTTGTGTGCAGTAAGGCCAAGCGGTCAATACCAAAGAACAACAACAAATTGCCAATACTGCAATTTTATCTCACAATGATTAGACCACGAAGGACAAAATAAAACTGGTTCTTCGGACCACTTATTCGGTTTGAATTAATCCATTTATTTAAAAAAATTGAATCAAGTCTTATTATTTCCACGACCTTTTTAGATTCATCATCCTAACTCACAATAAAATAAGGGAAAGGGGAGACATACCTATCAGAGATTTGGAATTTTTCTAGTAAAAAAAGTTTGCGATTTCAAACATTCTTATATCTTATCTTGCGTTCTTACAAGCTCACTCCGACATACTCTTTCATACCAACACTTTCACACATCCAAAGAAGAAATTAAAGTAATAGAAATCTAAAAACCAAAAAAACACACTAACTAAAGGAATAGCTCAAATTGCTTAATAAATACATTTTACAAAGTGTCAATCAATTGTCCCATTTGGAATACGATGTAACAAAGCATTTACAAATGTATACAGTAGGCCATCTAATCATATAGTAGCATTGACATATGTTTTTAAAGAATATGTTAGATAGGCCTATCACAGAGAGATGGTCGACGTGTTTCGAGCTCCTTATAGCAGGAACTCTCTTCATGACCTCAGATAATTCTCAATTCTCAATTTTCATGCTGTCTCCGTTAGCTTGGGTACAGGCACACGTGCTTTTTGCTTGAAATGCGGGTGAAGGTGCCTCCCCGAAGGGGGCTTTATAATGGTGGAGATCACCAGCGCTCAGTCCGTTCTAAATCTTTATATTGTCCTATGTCCAAAGTCTTCTTTATGTGCGATTTAATGTGTTGCACAAATCTTTTTAAATCTACAAGACTCTCTATTCTACACAACTATGCACCAAAAGTAATAGCACTACACCATTGTGTACATGTGAAATTAAGTGTGAAAATGTATTCTGCGACCTGAAAATTGTCATAAAACTCTGTTAAAATCCCCACTTGATTATTTTATAACTGCTAAAAACACAATTAATAAAAAGTTAAATTAGATAGGAATTGTAAAACAGTCTACATCACATCTGTTTCTTTCTGTTTTACTACCCCATCAGCTTCCACTGGCTGCAAATACGTTCTTTAACATTTTCCATTTTGATGTCTTCTACTATCTTTCATGTTAATTATTTTATTTAATTCTTACACCCACAATTTGTGAACAGAAAATGTAAACAAAACAAACAGGGGAATTGCTCAAATCACTATAATTATTACAAGGATTAGAATTAGTCTCAATGTTTCCCCTCACAGTTTATCAACCCATTCACCAACTGAGGAACCTTCTACCTCACTCATGTCATGCTCTTCTAAAGTTTGAACTTTACAAGAAACGTTGGTGATATTTTGTATATATGCATTAAAAACCCTGCTGTTATTAGATCTGAGGGTGAAACACACCTTTACCGTCAGTACCTTGCAAACACCTCCTTCTTTTGCAAGAAAGATATCTAGCACTAAGCAATTTTGCATATTCATAGCCTGCATTGCATTTAGTTCAGAATTAATGTGAGTCAGAGCAGGAGCTGTGTTAGAAGCAAGTCGACGAATAAGCTTAAACAAACATCTAGTTTTGGCAATATTTATAGTCACACCAGCCATATGTGGAATATTAGCTCCTAAAATATATAAAACTATTTGTACAAATCCAAGTTTTATTCTCTTCAAACTAACTGCACCGTCCACTCCACTCACCACATAGACTGTAGGAAACACTAAAGCAAGGTAACAAGATCCAACCAAATTATGCGTTAAGTTGATATAAGCTGTCTTTCTATTTTTAGAAACCAATTTTATTGATTTTTCAAAATTAAATATATATAAAATATATACAAAAAAGTTTTGAAACTTTTGGTAAAGTTTAGGAACTCGATGTAACATATGATATATATTTATGTATCTTAGAACTTTTTAACCTATTAGATTTTAATGTACATGATTTCTTTTGTTTGTTGTTCTATTGTTATTTTTTGTTTTTTAATGCACTTGGCACTTTGTGATCATACCCCTGTTTTTTAAAATACATGGTGTACCCATGATGGAAACGCAACTGGCACTTTGTGATTTATATTTGTTCTTAACAATGCTTGCTTTTATGATATTACTTTGAATATCGAAATAAAGCTTTTTTGAATTTGAATTAAATTTGAATTTCAGTTCAGTTTAAACAGTTCTCCACATTGGAGATTAAAAAGCTGCATCCAGTTCATCTCAACAGTCATGCAAGTCATTAAAAAACCCATCACTTGCCCTATATTTTGTGAAACTTTTGCGAGCAACCTCTCTCTGCATTGATAGGTTCCTCTTGCTTGGAGCTGTAGTCCATGCCCACATGCCATTTTAGAGTCGAAAGACATGTGGAGGTGGAAGCTCAGGCTACATCTCATTTGACCACCAACGTGCCCATCCCCACCAAATCCAACCCCTCCCTAGGCCACCTATGTCCCCTAGTATCCCCAGTAAGGTGACTCGGGTGTAGGTTCATTCAAGTGCCCCAGCACTTGTAAAAGTGGCTGAAACATTTTCACACAATAAGTCACAATGAGTGAGCAAGTCCAAACCATATGGAAGAAGTCTCCTGAACTATCTGGACATTGAAAGCATACGGGGGAATGGCATGCTTGAGCCCACTAAAGTCTCTGTAGTGGGAGGTATGTAGGATGTAGGAATGAAAGTTGTACCATTCAGAGAACGTAGGATATAACCAATGCCTGTTAAACTAGCTTGGCATTTCGCCAATCATCTTCATCCAATTGCCAACCCAGCCCACCCAATGCACCCGCAGAGGAGTGAAAAGATCTGGGGATTGAATAATAAGGGCTTTGCAAAATCAGGATATGCCCCTTTTCCCTAAGGGCCCCTGGAGGATCTTGGCTTCTAAGGGGTTTTATTTAGGGATAACAGAGAAGCTGCTGTAAAGTCGAATTAGGGTCTGTGGAGCTGCAGACATCTGCAGAATTGAGATTTGTGAAGTCAAAATTCTGTTTGTAGCTCTTTTAAGGATTTCATATTCGTACCCTGCCAAACATCATCCAGTCTTGAGATGCCCATAAAGTTCCATTTCTGACTCGACTCGATATACCAGGTCCTGCCACCCCCTTGGAGCCAGTCTTTTATCACCACCAGCTGCATTGCCCAATAATACAGGCACACATCTGCTGTTCTAAGCTGACCATCATAGACTGTACGTATCCGCCAAATACAATGTGGGACAGTCAAATGTGCCATTCAAACGCCCGTACCCTTGGCCTGTACTACCATGAACCAGCTTTGCTGGATAGGTAGCAATACATTCTGAAAGACATACAGAAATCTTGGCAGAATCCTCGTCTTTAAGAGTGCTATTATCCCCAAAGCATTAATTGGCAGGGTGCACCAACGATTGAGATCTCAACACATACCAGCCATGAGGGGCATGAAATTAAGGGTTCAATGAGGGCTGGGGGAAGGAGATCCAAATACCTAGTTATAAAAAGCTGGGTCTAGAAATCGGGATGACAGATGGCCAGTTCATTGCCTCGAAGTCATTTGTAAGTGGGACTAGAAGAAATTTCGCCCAGTTCACCTGGCGGCGAGAGGCCTGTCCATATAAGTCCATATTAAGGATTCTGGGTCCAGTGTTCGAGGAACAAGAGACAAAGAACAACACATCGTCAGTGTAAAGGGCAAAGCAATCCTCCATGCCCTTCTCCCAAATGGACCCCCATACAAGGCCATCACAACAGACCTAGGCCACCAGTGGTTCCATCACCGGTAAGAACAAGAGAAACAACAGTGAGTAGCTTTTCCTAGTGCCCCACTGGATCAGGAAAGATTTGTATAGGATGCCATTGACCAGTACCTGTGACTGAGGTTGAGCATATAATACACAAATATACATAAAAAACCATGGCCCCTTCATAAAAAAAGCCCAGTCAAGAGAGTTGAAAACCTTTTCAAAGTCAAGAAGTAGAAGCGCACAATGGTCTTGATGGGCCAATGTTGACATCACACGGATAAGCCTGTTCACCAGCACCTGGGGGAACTGGCCATTGCTAACAGCCTCCACATACATTTCCAATGAGGGCAAGAGGATATCATGAAATCGTTGCTAGTATTTGAGAGGGAAACCCATCTGAGCTTGGGGCGTTCCCCAGATTCTAGTTCTGCGAAAGGGATTGGTAGGTCTAGGTCCAGTCACTCATAGGCAGGTAATGTAGAAAGTGGTAGGTCTGCTATAAGTGGCAACTGGGTTTTTCTCTGGTGTCTACCCACTTATCATATAGATTTAATAGAAATCCTCAAAGGTGGCTTCAATGGATGTAGAATCCATAATGCTGTCAATGACCCAATCAATAGCTAAACAGTACAACAATTTACCCAACTTGTCTTCCCACTCATAACTTCCTAGAGAAGGCAACTGAGCATTGTCTCGCCTCTTCCAGACACAATTGTTTCAGTGTCTCCCTACAAAGCATTATTTGGCGTTGCGTTTGCTCATCCATCGTTGTCCCAGCCTCTCTTTCAAGAGCAACTAGCTGTGTTTTAAAAGAGAGCACCTGTCCCTGTCTCTCTGCCTTTTGGTTCTTCAAGTACATTCTGGCTGTTCCCTGCATTCATGTCTTTGCTGCCACCCACAGGGAACCAGGGAAATCCACTGACCCTTTATTAAGGTCTAGGTAAGCCTGGAGCACCTGCAGCAAAAAGCATTGGCATGCTTTGTCAACCAAACACCAGGTGTTCAATCATCATATGGGCTGAGGCATATGCCCTTAAACTCCCATATATAACAGGAGTGAGAAATGATCCTAGGTCCCTCTCAAGAGAATGTGGGCCACTCTTGTCAATCATTCCACCTTGATCGACCGTGTCGAGGCCATCGGTATTAAACACAAAGCCAAGGATCTCATTACATCCTTTCTGGCAGACCATAAACAGGCAGTTAAATTAGGATAATATACCTCCCCCACCTTTATTCTTCCTTGTGGAGTTCCACAGGGTTCCTCGCTAAGTCCGACCCTTTTTAACATATATGTTTCGGACTTAGCGAGGGTAATAAAAGCCTATAACATCAATTTAACAACATATGCTGATGATACCCAGTTGGTATTATCTGTACATAAAGACGGTCCCACAATAGCAGCAAATTTCAAAGATGGCATGAGGGCCATCAGCAGTTGGATGTCTTCCAACTGTTTGAAATTAAACTCATATAAGAAAAAAATGTCCCTAGTGCACCTTTACAGGACAACAGTTAAACATTTAAATGATTAGCAGACCTCATATAGAACCACTCTATACGTTCACTAACTAATCACTATAACAACAGAGGTGTAGTGCATCATTTATTTTTATAAAAAACACATTAGACGCCATACTGCACGATCAAGAGAGGCAAACACGTGTTCCACTGAACAATAATTATATGTTGTCAGGACTAGGTGTATTTTTGGTCTCAAACACGTGCAATACTCATTGACAAACTTTTGTGTCCTGTATATGTCTCTCCCTTTTCTGTTTTCATCCTCCTTTCGTTCCTATCTTCGAACCTTATAAATGCAAAATTGAATGGTTTCTTTTTGTTTTATTTTTAAGTGTATGCACTATAGATTGTATTTTTAACTGATTGTATTTTGTATAATTTTATGACTGAGCACTCAAATGAGATGGCTTTTTTAACAAACGAACTGTACATGTACTAATGTGTTTTTTATAAAAAATAAAGGATGCACTACACCTCTGTTGTTATAGTGCTTAGTTAGTGAACGTATAGAGTGGTTCTATATGAGGTCTGCTAATCATTTAAATGTTTAACTGTTGTCCTGTAAAGGTGCACTAGGGAAAAAAATTTCTTATACTGTTCAAGTACCCCATCCCCTTGGTGTCAGAGGGGTCTCTCTCAAATCTTGAAACATGAAATTAAACTCAACAAAGACTGAAGTAATGTTGTTTGGCAAGATCCAGCCACTGTGGTCCCCCCTATGGTGGCCGAAGGAAATGGGCACCCCACCTGAACCAGTCAGTAAAGTTAGAAACTTAGGAGTCATTTTTGATGATAAACTCATTTTTCACCATCATGTGAACTCGGTAGTTTCCTCATCATTTAATACCTTACGGAAAATCAAGAAACTACTCCCATACCTTCCAAAAAGAGCAGGAAAAACACTAATCTCAACACTGGTGTTTTCACGAACTGACTATTGTAATGCCCTCCTCCTGAACGCACAAGAAAAGGTCATTTCTAAACTTCAGATGATACAGAATGCCTCAGCCAGAGTTTTACTGGGCATTTCAAAATTCAGTTCTGTCTCTAAACATCTGAAACAACTGCATTGGCTTCCGATCAGAAGTCGCACAAAATTCAAGTCCCTTTGTATTGTCTATAAGGCAATTAACAACGTTGGACCTAAATTCCTCAGGAACTCATTTAAATCCCTCACCACCCCCAGAACGCTTCGCTCTAATACTGCCCACTTACTCAACATACCCAGAACGAGGAGAGTTAATTGGGGAGACAGATGCTTTACCATCGCTGCTGCAAAACTATGGAACTCTCTTCCCCTTACCATAAAAACTAGTCCCACCCTGATTATCTTTAGAAAGCAACTAAAGACATGTTTGTTTTCTCAGTAACCTGATCATTTAGAAAGTATAACGACAGGTTTTCAGTGATCTCACATTAGTGATATCAAACATAGCTCACAGCGCCGAGACACCCCTGGGTAATTGCAGCGCTTTAAAAATTGCATAAATAAATAAATAAATTGCCCCCAGGGGACCTGTGGCAGGTAGGAAAACGTAGTTGATAGGGTATCACAATCAATGGATGGCTGAGGTATGATTGTAATCCATGAGTGAAGGGTTTCAGCTACGCCATGTATCACAAAGCCTCCGACTCAACACCCAGCTAGAGAGGGATGTGGACCCCTCCCTAGTTGCCCAACCATGGATGGTGGAGTCCAGAGAAGATGCCATCAATTACCTAAGCCTTAACAACCTCAAGAGTGGATTTAACTAGGTGTAGTGGGATGTACACGCTAAGCATGCATATGACCAGTCCTCTAGACAGCCCTCAACTCCCAAATATCATCCCTGCCCGTCAGTGGTGACTCGCAGAAGCTCCACTGGGAAGGCTCTGTGGAATAAGATCGCTACTCTCATGGATCCTCTAGTATAACCCGTATGAAATACCCATATGTAGCCATATCCAGCAAGGAAAAGGCACTTATTGCCAAGTAAATGGGTTTCCTGAACTACCAGGACATCAGGGGCATGTCTGTGTGCAAATATAAGGACTGCCCCCCTCTTGTTACAGTTAAGTCACATTCCAAGTCATGACTTTGAAAGTAACCATGCTTCAGCAGTAACTAATCAGAAGGAATCAGAAATTGGTGGGGGCACAGGGAATCCATCCAGTGATTCAACGGGATTCTGTATGCCGTCAGGGTCTAACATGTAGGATGTGTGGTGCGTAAAGGCGTGCACTATGTAGAATGAAACATAACTGTATGAACCAGGGCCAACCAGGGCCAATCCAAATAGCCCTTACCCCCAACTGTCTCATCCCACCCTTCCTATCCAGAAGCATCTGATGCCCTCAATGACTGTGATAACCCAATAAAAATGAAAACTAGGCAAAGTCACATTCAAGAGGTTCCACCCTTTCCTTAAACATAGGGTGGATTTTGCTGGATACAGTGTTGCTAGCAAGGTAACAGTTAATAGTTCAATGAGGTCTCCAGAGCCATGGAGTGATATGCCCATTAGTCCACCGGGGCATTTCCAGCATTCCCTGCAACCCCTCCGACCCCAGCTCCCAGGGTCGTGTCGGAGCCACTATGGTTCCATTCAGGATTAGTGGAGGTTTATTCTTCCCCATGTCGGTGACTTTCACCTCCAAGGAGCCTGAGGCCCCTCCTCACAGGCTCTTATCTCTCCTGTGTAGTTCCGTAGTTTGAGGGTCTGAGGTTCGGTGGTTCCGAACCCGTTCGACAAAGGTCGTCGGAAATAGACGATTTTGGTGTCAGCAGACCGCAAATCACTAGTGCGGTGTGTACGAGTGTTTTTGCCTTAATCGATCAATGAGAACACTATGTATTTAGGGATTTCGTTTGAACCCTCGAGTTCCATTTTGTGGACGGCAGCCATTTTGTGTGATTGCCCTCACATAGGCCGATGACTGCGACCGAGCGAGTCCTTGGGACACGTACACCTTAGTTGACTTCTGAGTGACCTGGCCCAACTGACTCCCTTGCCCGAGGCTGACCTCGCTGAGCCAGTTCCTTGTTAAGCAGCTGGTCAGATAAAGATTAAAGAGCAGGACATTGCCGAATTTTCAGTACACTGCACCCACCTTTCTATCTCACTTCTCATCTGTTTCTGCTCCTTCCTTTACGACATAATAACCGATTTGGGTTAAGGTTTTATGATGGGTTTGTCCGGCCTGATCCGACAGGATATTGGAATGTGCTTGGTCATTTCTGGTGGGCTGGACAACGGAAAATGGGATTGTGGTCATGCGCTACTTTTGAAATGTCACACTGTCATTGGTTAGTTTGTGTGTAATCGATGCTACTTTGGAATGTGATTTTTGGCATAAAAGACCATGCTCCACTCATTGAAATTGTGCAGTCTCTAGCAAACCACCCGTGTTGTGCTTCGTAGATCTCTGTTCCTGGTTGCAGCCAATAAACTTTGGTCTTTGACGTCATCGAGAAGTGTCCCGTGTCTCTGTTTGCCGAGGCAGGGGAATCCGAAGACTTCGAGCGTTTTCCCTGGTGCTGCTGGGTTCTAAAACCCGGTTCTTCAGTTGGTGCCCAATGTGGGGCGACTTCAGCAGTACCGGTCCAAGCCCGAAGATCGTGGAGAGCTTCGTGTGGAAATTCTGGAGGAAGGCCTGCCACTTCATCGACCCCTGTATGTCGTCGTGGTCCGAAAGTCTTTGCTGCGAGGTTCCCCGCTTTCCGACGGCTACGAAGGACTGCTGCCCTGACTGTCGCCCTGCCTTGGAGCCATAGACGATTTGTAGAGCGAGACGATAGACGGGTCTTCTGGTGACACCATCGACATTTCAGTTAAGTATGAGTGGAGCGTCTCCCAGTCCTTAGTTTGTTTTGGTATCCCTTCGAGGATCGCTTTGATTTGGTACCTGCAGGCCCCAAAGTCAAGGGACTCGTGTATTCACGAGACTATCATTTTTGAGATTTCCCTTGAAGTTTGAAGCTAGGCTAGTGAGCGAAGATGCCTGGTCTTAGCAGACTTGGAAAGATGTTTGGTTGTGGTTGTTTTAGGGATTCCCGGTTGGAGGATTCGTGTCCGGTTCCTCCGATTGGAACTCCGACCTATGAGCTCTATGTAAAACATGGTGTGGGCCCCATCGGTTATAATGACATCTGGGTAAAATAGACGAGAAAAGACGGTGTCCTACAGTGGCCCCGTTATGGTAGCTTTGAAACAGAGATTTTAGACAATCTCGAAGTTAAACGGTTCAAAAAGAAAGCCCGGCCGAAAAATGTTTGACTCTTTCCGCATATGGCGCAAAGAAGCCAAACAGAAAGAAATAAATTAGCAAAGAAGAATAAACGAGAACGAGGTTTGTCAATGGTGCAAGCTGCTATAGCGTTTAGGGATAATGAGGAAGAGCAAGAGAGCAAACAGATGCTTAGGGTTAGGAAGTTAGCGGTAGATAAGTGCTACCCAGCTTTGCCACCTAAAGAGCAGGAAGAGAAGAAAGATCTTGCGAAAGATCCTTTAATGTCGCATCTATTGAGTTTGCCACCCCCTTCTGCACAGAATGCCACGGCACCACCGCCACCAGTTGTAGTTGCGCAACCTCCGGTTGCTTTGCCACCTGCGATTCCTCCACAGCCAGCTCCTCTTCCGTTGGCTACTATTCCTTTGGCGCAGCCTCCTCAGGGGCCGCCAACTTTTCCTCCTCCTTCGTCTGCTACTCCTACGCCTATCTATAATACTCCTTCTGTTCCGACTTTGGATTCTTCTAACATTGTTCCGTCTTCTCTTGTTCTGTCACCTTCTCCTTCTGCTAGACAGAGAATGACTGCTGCAGTCTCTAGTTTCTTTTCTCCTTTGTTGGGATCATTGGGTACGTCTCCTGTTGTCGAACGTAGACAATCACGTATTCAGTTGCTTGATGCTAATGAACGTACAGTTTTGGATCACATGGCGCTTAAATGGGTTACGTATTCTACACAGTATAATCTTGAGGGTATTATGGATGTTTTCCATCAATGGGAAGCACCAAAGCAACGGTACGTCTTTGAGATGATGTGCGTGTTCCTTCATGAACAGCGGTTTGAAGAAGTAGGTCAAGCTCCTTCTGAGTTGTACCGAATACTTTCCGAATTTGCGAAAGGGACCATTGTGGGTCCTCTTGAGATTCAGAAAGCAGTTGCAACGTTATTGTCATTTCGTAGTGACACTCCTTCTGAGCGACTGTTTGTACCTGATTCGTCAGTTAGGAGAGCAGCGCGTCAATATCCAATGCGGGAGGTTCCTCCAGTTTGGAGACCTTCTGATGGAAATGTTGCTGCACACTTTCAGCGTATTTGGGTACATGTTCCTTGGAAGCATGCTGAAGTCTTAGCGCTTAAACAGACTTTGCCTGATCCGCGCAAAAATCCGGCGAGATATTATAAAGAGCTGACTCAGACTGTGGGTTTGTGTGTCATGAATTTGGCAGATATAGATATGTTGTTCGGGAATGTTGTTCCACAGCCTATTTGGGGTAAGATTCGTCACACAGATCATGCACATGAATTAGGTGACACATGGGCTCACCTTAGAGATGCCGATAATAGACAAGTAGGTGGCGTTAAGCCTGAGGATTTGATTACTGAACTTCCTGATAGGATTATTACATATATGAAGACTTTAATGCCTGAAGTGCGTGTCAATTGGGACAAGTTGTCTGCGTGCAAGCAGAAGAAAGATGAAACGGTGTCTGACTTTTTCACGCAGTTTGAAGAGACTTTTGTAGACCATAGTGGTCAGGACATGGCTACTGAGGGTGGCCAGATGTTGTTCGTCGACAAATTCGTACATAATTTGCTTCCCGAGTTGTGTAATAAGTTGAAAGATTCTGAGAGTGCTTAGGCTGTTTCCACTTTATTAAAAGGAACAGAGGTCCTAAGGAGTTGCAATATAGAAGTAGATGGAAATATAGACCACAATAAGTGCTATATTTTAGCTCCCAAACCCAGCCGGGCGAGGAGTATTTTATTTTTGGAAATAACAAAAGATTAATTGACCTGGAGGGGGTCAAATAAGGGCATTTAGATAGGGCACAATCCTGTACCTATCCCGAGAACATAGAAAAACCATAGAATAAGAGAAAGGGTAAGTAAAAAGAAGAAAGGTTTAACAGGCAAGTAGAAATTTCTTTGGAGCCAAAAAGTGGCTTGCGAATTAAATGATCAATTCCGCAAGGCTCAACAAACAGTGTATAAAAATTAATATGTGCAATAAGTTACATGTCACACTGTTTTTAGAGAGTCAACGTTTCGAGACCTACGGCTCCTAATGAACCGGGATCATCATCAGGACTGTTTTAAATCACTGCCTATTTACAATACGAACGCCTGTAAAAGTGAAAAGACGGGGAAAAAAATGGAGAAACAACATAAGGCATCTGCCTGAGATCATAGAGTTAGAAAACATTCAGCAAGGTCCATGTATAAAATAAGGGCCACTCTTAAATACATCTCATAGTGAATTATTTATCTGAGATAACGGTGAGTCGTGATGTCATATAAGTGACAGGTTACTTTGTCGTGGTTCCTTATGCATGCGTGCATTTTCATGTAGCACAGTAAAAAAACGGCGCGGTGACTTAGTGATTAAGTGGTCATTCTTTTCTAGTCTGTTCGCTAGTGCATAAAAAGGTGGGCGGAGAGACGTCTCTGATTTAAGTTAGGCGAAGACAGAGTTTATCTAACCTGGGGTGCTCGTGACGGTGGTAGAACAGTGAAATTCAGAATGAATTGCCTAATTATGATCCTGCATGCCAAGCGAAGTTTGGGAGGATTGCGGTCGACGTGGGTGAGGTGGGGTGGTGGTGAACGTTGGTGAGAGGAGCACTGACCTGCCAAGTCCATGGGAGGCTTGGTTCGACGTGGGACTGCAGTCGGGCAGTTGCCAAGCCGTTCGAAAACTGAGAACGAGTGATCATAAGATAGGGAATAGCTCTGATCATGCAATTAATGTTATTGCTAGAGCAGGGGATAATTACCTTCACGAGTCCTGGATCAGGGTCGTGAGGTCACGATTCTTCCTTTGTGGGGGGGTTGAGTTTACTCCTTTACTTTTGAAGTCCGGGAGCGAGGTGCTATATGGTAAGAAATTGTTTGTATCATTAGGGACGGGCACTTCACGATCTAGGTTGGTGTGAATGGCGGGTGAGGATGGGAGCTTACCTTGCTTCATAATGGAAGCTGCGGTGGGTGGGTGGGAGGCAGGGACACGGGGGTCTTTTCCCTTGTTAGTTGGCGGAGTGGGTTGGCTCCTTGGATTTTGGGTCCGCAAGCTTGATGCTAAATGGTGAAAATGACATTTAGAGAAGCCCCTTCATAGTTGAGGCTTGTGAGTTGGGGCGGACTTGGAAAAACACTTACCTATCTTCACAATGGAAGAGGCGGTGGATGGGAGGAAGAAACATGATGGTCTTCTCCCTCTGCTGTGACAGCGCGAATCCACTGTGCAAGTGTGCCTCGTTGGTTGATCGTTAAGGCTGGTGAAGTGCCAAAACTAAGGGAGGACTAGGCACAGCTTCCTTGTGTTTGGTGGCCATGATGGAGTGGTGGAATTGACTAAGCAGAGGCTGTGCAATCAGGTTGTGTTGCAGCGGCCATAGTAGATTGGGCAGCGATATTTTTGGGCCAAAAGCGATTTTAACATCGGCCAGTGGTTATCGTGAGTTCTGTGGTGGTTTAAAGTGCAGTTATGTGCTCATAACCGTGAGGAGTGAGGGCCTTTAGTGCTCTACAGTCATATACATAAGAATATAAAACAATTAAAACAACAATGATTTTCGGCCTGGTAATGGTAAGACATTCAAAGTCAATAGGTTCTATATCATTTTCTATTTTCTTCACACCTCAAGGCTTGTGTGGTTTTCAGAGAGAATATGTACAAGTCTTTTTATGTTACTTGTCATGAGTCACTTTATCAATGAATAAGCATAGCTGCTAGCAGGGCGTCCATAGACATCTAGATTAGCGAAGTCCAATCCTCTGTCCGGTTCAGTCCGTTTCGAATACAGTCCAGCAGTATTTTGCACTTCAATTCCTCTTTGTTAAGGAGGCTGGACATGCTCCCCCCTCTTTGGGGAAGTTTCAATGCCTTTAGTACAGTCCACCGAATGTCGTCTTCATCATGATTTGCCTCCATGAAGTGTTCGACCAGTGGGCCATTCGGTGTCCGGCACCTGATGCGGCTCCTATGCTGGCAAACACGGGTCTTAATTTTTTGTGAGGTTTGGCCAACATAGTTTTTGTCTTGTAGGTAACAAGGACCCCCTGATGTGGATACGACTCCTGGGTCAGGGACAACAATTTTTATGTAATGGCATATACCCAGGCAGACTTTAAACACAAAAGCTGGCTAAATGATAAAATGAAAACATAAATATATACCAGATAAAAAGTAATGCAATGGACTGAAATGATATCAAAATAGATAATTTTTAATAAAAAGATCAATAAATACACTTATCACATAAAATACATAAAAAAGGATCATGTGGCTCTTTTTTAAATATATATTAGAAGCACATCATGATATATGAAAAAGGATCTTTGTTTTCCTTTTTATGAAGAATAGGGCTGTGTGTCAACGCGTTTCGACAAAGTCTTTTGTCTTCATCAGGACTAGTAGATATTCAGCCACTTTTTCTAGATGGAATAAAAACGTGTTTAAGTGACATTAAAATCACAGTACATTGCTTTTCTTGCAGAAACGAGATGTTATCAAATTGATGAAAATTTTCACTTAGCCAGACTTATATTGTAGTATACGAAACATAACAGATGCACAGTTGGAAAACAAACACAATATATGTGGCAAACACATTCTATATACATATACAATACATGTTACATAGGTTTAACAAACAACAATACATATACATCCTTGCAATCACAGATCTAGATTTTAAATGCTAGGTGGAAATTGGCGTAACATTTGGAAGGTTTCATATTAAAATTAAGGATCTATAACTGAAAGGTTTGACCATTTCGTAGAAAAAGTTTTTATACGTCATGCTACTTATATGGTTTAACCAACAGTCATTCAAATTTTATAGGCTATTTATACATTAAATTTGGGGGCGGGTTAGATTTAGTTGAGCATTGGGTTAATTTATCATTGGGTTAATTTATGCGCAATCATTCTAACTATTTAAATAAAATATCTAGTGCAAAGAAACTAAAGAATCTCCCAAAATATGGTTCAGTAGATTAGTGTGCTTTACTACGTCATTAAGCTGATAGACAAGAGCATTGTATTTTATAACGAATGAGCACAGGGAAAGTCTTACATTATCACTTAATTTATCTTTTAGTCTGTATTGTCCTTACCTAAAAAATTGTGACCAGAAAGGTTCAGTGTAGATGAAGGGAGTAAGGCACCTTCCCTTTATTAACCGGATTCGGTATGTGATAACTGTTTAGAAAAAGAACAATGCGCTATGTCAACTCCATTGTTGTCTTATTAGGTTTCACAGACTCCTCCATAGCCTAACTCTAGATTCTATTAGGTAACCTGCTTACCTGTTAAAACAGTGTTCACTGCTGCCTTCTTACTTCTACCTCCACCCACTATTCGTCATTTCTTTAAAACATAGTTTTTGTTGCACGGACATTGGATAAGATAAATTACATTGCTTGTGTTACAATTTGTGAGGGTGTTACATTTAAAAGTGACATTATTGAACACAAACGTTTTACCTTCAATTTTAAAATTACATACTGTGCATCCACCACATTTGACATGTCCAACTATGGGGGACAGACCCCATGCTGTCTCAAGTGTAGAAGAGTGGTTAGGACTGGGGAGCGCTGCGCGGACCAGATGGTCCTTTAGATTCTTACTTTTTTTGAATGCGAAACGGGATCGCTCGATTTCTAGAATGCCTGCATTAATCACCGGCCAATGTTTTAGAATCATTTTTCTCAAATTGTTGGAGATGGGATAGAAAGTTGTAACGCATGCTATTCTGTCCATGTTTTTTTTTGGGTTTGGGACAAGCAGTGTTTCACGTGGGCGATACCAGGCCCTTTTCAGGGCGTTTTTTACAATTTTCTTTGGGTATCCCCTGTCTTTGAGTTTGTTGGCCAAGATGGTACTTTCTCTAAAATAGTCCTCCCTATGGGAACAGTTTCTCCTGATCCGTAGGAATTGGGAGAATGGTAAAGAATCCCTCAAAGCCCTGGGGTGATTACTCGTGTATTCTAACAAAGTGTTCCTCTCAGTGGGTTTTCTAAATAGCCTTGTGAGTAGTTCGCCTTCCTAATGAAAGATTGTCAAATCCAAGAAATTTATGGAAGTGTTATCAGATGTGGAGGTGAATTTGAGGCCCAAACAGTTGTTATTCATCCAGTGTAAAAAGTGGTGCAGTACATTGGTGTCTAATCTCCATATCATGAAGATGTCAATCATTGGGCTCAAAACGTTGACGCTCTAAAAACAGTGTGACATGTAACTTATTGCACATATTAATTTGTATACACTGTTTGTTGAGACTTGCGGAATTGATCATTTAATTCGCTAGCCACTTTTTGGCTCCAAAGAAATTTCTACTTGCCTGTTAAACCTTTCTTCTTTTTACTTACCCTTTCTCTTATTCTATGGTTTTTCTATGTTCTCGGGATAGGTACAGGATTGTGCCTTATCTAAATGCCCTTATTAGACCCCCTCCAGGTCAATTAATCTTTTGCAATTTCCAAAAATAAAATACTCCTCGCCCAGCTGGGTTTGGGAGCTAAAATATAGCACTTATTGTGGTCTATATTTCTATCTAATTCTATATTGCAACTCCTTAGGACCTCTGTTCCTTTTAATAAACATATGACCCATGGTCCAAAGGCCCCTTTTGGGTTTCCTTGTTCTCTAAAAACGATTTGGGCTGTTTCCACGTCAGCGCAGATTTTAGCTACGGCCCAGTACTATGAAAATAGGCACAAAGATGACGTAGAGAAAGCGGATAAGAAGACTAAGGAATTGAAGACTAAAGTTCTTCTACAACAAGCTTATCCACCCCGTACTAATAATCAACGCGATTATCAGCAGAATCAGCAATATTCGAGAAACTCGCCAAGAAACGAGTCTTCTCAACAACGTTTTCCGTATGGGCCTAATCAGTGTGCTTATTGCAAAGAAGAGGGCCATTTCAAGAATAGTTGCCCGGTTTTGTTACAGCGCACGAATGGTGCTTTTGGTGTGAGAGGTCGAGGTGCTCAACAAGCGCCTAGAGGTAGAGGTCGTGGTCAGAATGTGCGTTCTTTGCCTCCACAGAATTCTATGAATAGTTTTGATCAGCAAAATGGTGCGTCTGGTAGGACAGCTCAGTACTATATGGACGATTACTACGTCGAAGGTGAGGAAGTGGATGGTAATGATTGCTAGGACAGCCATAGACAAAGAGAGGGAGTTGTTTCAGTTCCAGTAGATCAGAGTGGACCCTATGTTGAAGTGATTGCATCAGGTGTGTCAGAGCCTTTTCTGTTGGATACTGGTGCTGCAAAGAGTTCTATTATGCACTCTAAACTCCCTGGGGCACCTTTATCTGGCTTTGAGAATGTTTCTGTAGGTTTTTCTGGCGCCCCGGTTACGAATCTGATTTCTACTCCGATGCCTCTTTCTGTTGGACCTCGTAGATTTGAAGCACCCCTCCTTTTGACTACAGGTTGTGGTGAGAACTTGTTGGGATTGGATTTGTTGAAGAGATTGTATGCAACGCAGTATTGTTCTCCGTCAGGAGTACATCTTACGTTAGGTGAGAGAGTGATCTCTCCGATGTATATATCTAAAGATGGACTCCCACCTGAATTGTCTTCCCTCCCCGATTCGCTTTGGGCTACTGGTCCGAACAATGTAGGCCTCTTGGAGATTCCGCCATATGTTGTGACACTGAAAGCGAATGTTAAGTTACTACGTATTCCACAGTACCGTATCTCGAGTGATGGTGAGCGAGCACTTTTGGCGATCATTTACAATCTGATCGAAAAGGGTGTGATTGAGGAAACAAGAGGTAATGTGTGCAATAGTCCGGTTTTGCCTGTTCTGAAGAGGACAGATTCTTCACAGCCTCCTGTATATAGGTTTGTGATCGATCTTCGCGAGGTGAACAAGATAGTTGTTCCGCAATTTCCTGTCGTACCTGATATCACTGCTTTGTTGACTTGGATCCCGGCTACAGCCACATGGTTATCGGTGATTGACTTGAAGAATGCTTTCTTCAGCATCCCGATTGCCGTGGAGAGTAGAGATATCTTTGGATTCTCTTTAGGAGGACGAACTTTCCGCTTTAAGCGTGCTCCTCAAGGCTATTGCGAAAGTCCATCGATCTATAGCCAAGCTTTGAAGACCCAACTTGATTTGTTGGTTTTACCAGATGGTGCTGCCCTTAATCAATATGTTGACGACTTGCTAGTTGCTGCTGACAATGAAGAGATTTGTAGAGAAGATACCTTGTTGCTGTTGTACCACTTGTCTGATTTTCATCACAAAGTTTCTCTCTCGAAGTTGCAATACTGTCGACAAGAAGTAACCTACTTAGGTCACCTCTTATCGAAGGAGGGAAGGAAACTGACCCCAGAAAGAATTCAAGCTATTGCAAAAATGAGCGTGCCTACGACACAGAGAGAAGTACGTGCGTTTTTGGGTATTACATCGTACTGTAGACAGTGGATCCCTAATTTCTCCTTGTTAGCGAAGCCTTTGATAGCTCTTACTGTTAAGGATACTCCAAATCCTATTCCTTGGACTGACGAATGTCAGAAGAGCTTTTCAGAATTACACAATGCGTTGTGTTCGGCTCCTTTGTTGGGTACCCCCGACTACAGTAAGCCTTTCACATTGTATGTCCATGAGAGAGAGGGATGTGCATTATCAGTGTTGACTCAACAGTTCGGAGATAAGCAACGTCCATGTGCTTATTTTTCGTCGACCTTAGATCCGGTAGCTAGAGCGTTGCCGAGTTGTTTGTGAGCTACAGCAGCAGCGGCTGTTTCGATTCGACAGTCTGCTGGTTTGGTTATGGACAATATAGTGATTGTGATGGTTCCACATGCAGTGGACACCTTGTTGAATCGTACCAAGACACAGCATTTAACTAGTGCTCGGTTGTCGGGTTACGAACTGACCTTGTTAGTGAGTCACGTGCACATAAAGAGATGCAACACGTTGAATCCAGCCACGTTGTTGCCAGTTTCAGCTGAGACAGATAATGTCGAAGAACAACATGATTGTTTCCTTAGAACTGAGGAAGAAACGAAAGGGAGGATAGACCTTAGGGATACTCCCCTTCCAGAGTGTGATGGTACTTTGTGGGTTGATGGTTCGTGCTTCAAGCTGCCGAATGGTGATACGACTGCGGCATATGCTGTTACGACTTTGCATACGATTGTAGAAGCTGCACGTATCCCACATAATTCAGCGCAAGCAGCAGTGTTGATTGCATTAATGAGAGCATGTGTGTTGGCAAAAGGAAAACGAGTGAATGTGTACACTGACAGTCAGTATGCGTTTGGTGTGGCTCATAGTTTTGGACGTTTGTGGCGTGAACGTGGGTTCCTGACTTCGCTTGGGACGGAGATCCAGCATAGACAGTTGGTGAATGAACTTCTTGAATCACTTACTTTGCCATTGCAAGTAGCGATTGTGAAATGCAGTGCCCATAAGAAATTTACGGATGATGTTGGTCGCGGAAATGCGTTTGCGGATGAAGTTGCGAAAGAAACTGCGAGAAATGTGATGAGTCGAATGTATGTTGCAGGTCCGGCGAGATGGGTTCCAGAGAAAAGTATGTGTGAAGATACTATTGAGAGTGTGAAATCTATCCAAGCTGAAGCTACAGAGAAAGAGTTGAATGAATGGAGAGAAAGCAAGGGTAGATTGGACTCGAATGGTTGTTGGACTGATTTGTCTGAGCTTCAAAGATGGTTGTTGCCCGACGCGTATGTGATTCCAGTTGTTACAATGGCTCATGGGATGGCACATATTAGTGTGAAAGGGATTTGCAAGTTGTTGGCCCCGGTTTGGCAGAATGCAGGAATTCCCAAATGTGCAGAGAATCTGGTTAAGAATTGTATGTTGTGTTTGATGTACAATCCTGGTAAGGGAACTCCAACCCCGGCTGGTCATTTTGCTCCTCCTACGTATCCGTTCGAGGCTTTGCAGCTAGATTTCATCAAAATGGAGAGGTGCAACAATCTGAAATATATGTGTTGGTGGTTGTTTGCTCCTTTTCTAGATGGGTGGAAGCTTACCCTTTGAAGGACAATACTGCCTTGTCCACAGCGAAAGCCCTAATCAAAGAGTTTTTCCCTAGGTTGGGATTGCCGAGAATTATCTGGAGTGACAATGGGAGTGAATTTGTGGGTCAAGTGATGAAGAGAGTATGTTAGGGATTAGGAATTAAGCAGAAGTTCCACGCTGCAAATCACCCCCAATCAGCTGGTTTAGTCGAGTGCTATAATGGCACTTTGAAATTAAAATTGGCCAAAATCCAAGCGAGCTCTGGTTTGCAATGGCCAGATGCTTTGCCTTTAGCCTTTCTGTCCACAAGAATGGCTGTACATTCATGAATGGGTTTGAGTCCGTATGAGTTTTGGTCCGTGTTTGGTCGCCCGGCGAATATTTGGGGCGTGCCAAGACCGACAAAGTTCAGTGAGCTTGAATACCCTGTGTTACTTGATTACTTGTACGAACTGAAGACTAAACTGCGTGTCTTACACCAACAGGTTCACGATAGTCTACCACAGGCTTCTGAAGATCCAGGCCATGCCATTGAACCCGGCGCCTGGGTATTCGTGAAGAATTTTCAGCGGAGCAAGAACGAGCAGCCCCGCTGGACAGGACCACACCTGGTTTTACTATCTACTAAGTATGGGCGGAAAATCCGTTACGCTCGCGGATTTTGCGGATTTTCGGTAAATTCGCAATCCGCGAGATTTGCGAATTTCCCGCAAAATCCGCAAATTCGCACGCAGCGGATTTTTTTTTTCTTGGTGATACAATTTTGCGGCGCGCGGCGTTTATCATCGTTTGCCAAGTTATTTTTCTTGATATTTAGCGAGTGCTGCGCCATTTTGGATCTTGCTGCGGGATCCCACGGGAATTTGGCAAGCGCGATTACGTAATCGCGGCTTGCCAACTTTTACAGCGAGTGTTTGTCAACGCGAGTACGCCGTGATCACGTATCGCGGTACTTCGCAATTGCGAGCTTTGAGATGCGGCGAGCAGGAACAATCTCGCACACGCGAAAATATAAAATTTGCAATTCTGCACAAGAAATCTACCAGCAAGCAGCATAAACCTTCTTGAAATGATGATTTTTATCTGAATAACTCCTTAGGTTGACATTTGCCTGCACTTTTTTTGTGAGGAGCCCATTTTGGGGAGGGGGTGGTGGGAGGAAGGAAGTGCCCCACAGTCTTCAACTTCCTGTTCCTGTCCAGCAGGCTCCTCCCAATGCTTTGTCCATCTCCTGGTCACTTTTCATTTGGATCTGGAGCCGGAAGGATTACTTTTTGTGGATGCTGCTGGATATTTGGATTTGAGGCCTTTTTGACTTTCTTTGGATCACTTTTGGATTAGAAATTTCACAAGTAAGTTTGTTTGGGGCATTACAGTTGCTGCAAGTACAATTTTTTGAATTTTCGATTTTTGGGCTGTTTTGGGGCATTTTGCCCAGGGGTACTCAGTGGTGGGTGCACTGAGTCTTTCTGTGGGGTGTTTTGAATTTAAACATCATGGAGGGGCTGGGTGGCTTGGGATTGTGCTGATTTTTCTGTGATTTTCGTTTTTTTGGCCTGTTGTGGCCTTTTCACCCGGGGTAGTGAGTGGTGCATGTGCCTAGTCTTTCTGTGGGTTGTCTTGAATTTAAACATCATGGAGGGGCTGGATCATGGCATGGGATTGTGGTAATTTCGTTTTTTGGGCCTGTTGTGGATGGACAGGCCATGTGGTTGGGGGCCATTTTGAGTGCTGCTACAGACCCTGGCCATGTGCTGTGATGGAGGGGGCCATTTTGAATGTAGGGAGTGTTCTCAGGCCTGCACCCATTTTGCCTAACTTTCATCCATTATGCCCAGGGCCCAGGGGTAGTGAGTGGTGCATGTGCCTAGTCTTTCTGTGGGTTGTCTTGAATTTAAACACCATGGCATGGGATTGTGGTGATTTTTCTGTGATTTTCGTTTTTTGGTCCTGTTGTGGATGGACAGGCCATGTGGGTGGGGGCCATTTTGAGTGCTGCTACAGGCCCTGGCCATGTGCTGTGATGGAGGGGGCCATTTTGAATGTAGGGAGTGTTCTCAGGCCTGCACCCATTTTGCCTAGCTTTCATCCATTATGCCCAGGGCCCAGGGGTAGTGAGTGGTGCATGTGCCTAATCTTTCTGTGGGTTATCTTGAATTTAAACATCATGGCATGGGATTGTGGTGATTTTTCTGTGATTTTTGTTTTTTGGGCCTGTTGTGGATGGACAGGCCATGTGGTTGGGGGGCATTTTGAGTGCTGCTACAGGCCCTGGCCATGTCCTGTGATGGAGGGGGCCATTTTGAATGTAGGGAGTGTTCTCAGGCCTGCACCCATTTTGCCTAGCTTTCATCCATTATGCCCAGGGCCCAGGGGTAGTGAGTGGTGCATGTGCCTAGTCTTTCTGTGGGTTGTCTTGAATGTAAACATCATGGCATGGGATTGTGGTGATTTTTCTGTGATTTTCGTTTTTTGGGCCTGTTGTGGATGGACAGGACATGTGGTTGGGGGCCATTTTGAGTGCTGCTACAGGCCCTGGCCATGTGCTGTGATGGAGGGGGCCATTTTGAATGCAGGGAGTGTTCTCAGGCCTGCACCCATTTTGCCTAGCTTTCATCCATTATGCCCAGGGCCCAGGGGTAGTGAGTGGTGCATGTGCCTAGTCTTTCTGTGGGTTGTCTTGAATGTAAACATCATGGCATGGGATTGTGGTGATTTTTCTGTGATTTTCGTTTTTTGGGCCTGTTGTGGATGGACAGGCCATGTGGTTGGGGGCCATTTTGAGTGCTGCTACAGGCCCTGGCCATGTGCTGTGATGGAGGGGGCAATTTTGAATGTAGGGAGTGTTCTCAGGCCTGCACCCATTTTGCCTAGCTTTCTTCCATTATGCCCAGGGCCCAGGGGTAGTGAGTGGTGCATGCGCCTAGTCTTTCTGTGGGTTGACTTGAATTTTAACATCATGGCATGGGATTGTGGTGATTTTTCTGTTATTTTCGTTTTTTGGGCCTGTTGTGGATGGACAGGCCATGTGGTTGGGGGCCATTTTGAGTGCTGCTACAGGCCCTGGCCATGTGCTGTGATGGAGGGGGCCATTTTGAATGCAGGCAGTGTTCTCAGGCCTGCACCCATTTTGCCTAGCTTTCATCCATTATGCCAGGGCCCAGGGGTAGTGAGTGGTGCATGTGCCTAGTCTTTCTGTGGGTTGTCTTGAATTTAAACATCATGGCATGGGATTGTGCTGATTTTTCTGTGATTTTCGTTTTTTGGGCCTGTTGTTGTGGCCTTTTCACCAGGGGTAGTGACTAGTGAGTGTTGCATGTGCCTAGTCTTTCTGTGGGGTGTCTTGAATTTAAGCATCATGGAGGGCATGGGATTGTGCTGATTTTTCTGTTTTTTTTCGATTTTTTGGGGGTGTATAACTGAACTGATGTTCCTCTGTCTTCCATTGCTTTTAGGTGCACAAGACTCAAGAGAACCACCAGTGCCAGGAAGAAGTCCTGCAGCGGTGTGTGTGTGCAGCATAACGTCACGCGACGTCACGTCTGGCCTCAGACAACTCTACAATTCGTGCAACTGCGGCCTGCTGTCTGACCTGCTCTGAAGAAGATGGCCCCAAAAAAAGGTCGGAAAACGCGAGAAGGAAAACCTTAAATAAACTAAGAACCATTTCTGTGTTTTTAAGAGAAGCTTTGCCAAAAAAGCTAGAGCGAGCTTCTTAAAGAGATGATCTAAGACCAGAAATAGTAGTAGTAATAAGCTTTATTCGATTTTTAAATTAAAAATCATAAAAGCATCGACAATACAGAAATACTAACAAAAAAAAACCCATAAACAATTCATTTCATAGACACAGTAAAAAAGTACAAAATTCAGTTACCATTAAAAAACTTAACAGTTTGACCTATGTAATGTGAGAGGAGCACGGGTAAAAATCATGTAGATCCCATGTGCGAATTGTGCCTTGTCTTTCATTGGGGGTACAAGCTCGTAAAAAGGGGGCAACATTGGTGTTTTTAAATTTAATTAGTACCAGGTCCCCAGCAATGCATTTGGGCAGCGTCCCTAACCATCCCACCCTTCTGACACTCAAGATACCCCCGTCTAGCCCCGGCGGCAACGGTCTATTCTTTGTTAGCCAATAGATGGCCTTGTTTAGCAAATCCTGCTGAAGTTCGCGTGTTCCCTGGGTGAGGGCAGGGACCCCAGAGAGGACAGACACATACGGTGCGGCCTCAGGGGGCAGGTTGATATATGGCATTCTTGCCAAGGCGGATCTAGCCACTGTATGGGTTTTTGGTGCAGGTTTGACAAAAACTTTGGGGCCTATTTGAGAAGATGTGCATGATGGTTGTATTTGGGTGGCCCCATTGCCAAAATCATGCGTTTCGGGGGCGGTGGTAGGGTTAGGACAGGCGCATGTGACCATAATAGTAGCTGGAAGCGGGAGCTTTCTTATTGCTGACTCGATATTGGTCAGCCTATCCCCTAAATCATTCATTTTTATGACCAAGGGAGAGATGGTATCAACCAGCAGTTGCTCAATTCTGTCCAATAGGGTCATGTTGAGTGACAAAAGAGGGTCCTCTAGTTTGTCCGCGGCCGGGTCCTCGATAAATGCTATTGGATTAGCAAGTGATGCTAAATTGTTCCCAAAGTTAGTTTCGATGTCATGCTTCCATCTATTGTAGGAACCCAGGGGCGCGACATTTTCTTGGTTATGAGCTTTATCAGCGGGGCCATTTGCTTTAGGACAAAAAGAATCCACAGCTGGGGAGGTTATAAGATCAGGGGCGTACTTGGTACCGCACAGGGCGTTGAGTTCCTCCCATATGGACATCGTGAATGTAATAACTGAATAACAAATAATATTAGAGCACGATACCTCCGTCTCTGATGGAACCAAGTGGGATGGCCCGTCCCGGCCTCCACAGGCCTCGGAGGGCCACAGAGGGCCCGCCCTTTGCCCGGGCTTCGTCCCGCGTGCGTCCCGCGGGATGGAAACAAGGAGTGTATTTATTAGGCAGGTAGGCGGGGCCGGCAGGGGAAGAGTACCAGCTGTTGATGGTCCAAGGGAATGCTGGTACTCGCAGTCCCCGGCCGCCGCACCCGCCGATTCCCCGGACACAAAGAGCAAACAGGGGCAAAACAGCAGCAAACAGCAAACAGTCCCCAGATGGACGGACGGCTCCTCCGGGCTCCCAAAGGGTCAGAGTCCCGACCCACCTCGAGCCGCAAGACCAGAAATAAAAATCTGACCAAAATACCGGGTGAAGAAAAGGAAGACCGTCCTCTGCTTATGACTCGCCTGTGAAGCACCACAGGCACTTTGATTTTAGACATTAACGGAGCAGCGGAAGAATATTGACCCACTCCACCTGCGAGGAATTCTCATTAGAGAAAGAAATCGGAATAACTCCGACACGGTCACATATCGCCAATTCTTGTAAAAAAGCGACTGACCAATCAACAGCTTAATTTGAGTGATTTTAACTTACACACTGTCCTGAAGAAGGTGACGACATAATATCACCGAAACGCCGCGTCGACAATTTTTGTTTGTGTGATAAATTTGTTGCATTGAAAGAACCTTTTTAACTGTATTTTGATTTTGTGAGATAAATTGTTATATCAAATGTTTTTAATATATTTTTAAATGAATAAATGTATGTATTTGTTCCATAAGATGGTACGAACAGATAACAATATATAAAAATAGAAAATTCTCTTTTTACAACTCACACTATAGTGTTTACATCCTTATTATCTTATGCTATGTTCAGATAGGCAAAATGATGTTTACTAAGGTATATTGAAATTGATTGTGAATTTGTCGATCCCTCCACAACTTTAATACGTGTGTTGGCTCACCCTAAGCTCCTTTCTGCAACCTCCCAGAGACGCGAGTCTCTTCTCCTAGACTACATGAAAAGGGAACCTGTATTTTTGTCTGTTTAGAACCCCCTCCCTATTCAACAAGGGTATCTCCTTCCCAAATTTGAAGGCCCAAAAAAAGGTCTCCATAGCTCCTCTAGCAAGAAAGTTGCTAGTAAGGAGCAGAAGAAGCAAGTTACCAAGGAGGCTGGTGTGCCGGCCGCCGCGTTTTTTGGGAGCAAAAAAAAAAGTACGCCTGCAGCAGCAGCAGGATCTGCTGGGGACCAAGCTGGGAGCAGCACCCCCGCTCCATTGGGTTCAGTGCCTCCACCACCACGCCAACTTAAGTCAAAGCCCTTGAGTGCTTCAGAGGCAGTCAGTGTACTTCTCCAATCACCATCGACCAGTGATGTTGGCTCATCGCAAGAAAGTAGCAGCAATGTCCCTGAATCAACACAGGTTGTTGTAACTCATCTGACAAGTGTTGAACAACCACAGCCGCAACAACGACACCATGTGCAAGTACAAGCCCAAGTACATGTGGAAGGAGAGGCAGCGCAAGGAGATGCGCAAGCAGAGGTGCATGGAGGGTCACAAGTGCCCACAATAGTTGTTCCTCCCGAAGTAGGGGCACATCAGGAAATCGACAATCAAGCCGAGGTATCATTGGAAGCCACTCCTCCTGATGATCATTCATTGTCTTCCACATCCCTAGCAAGGAAAAGATCAAGGTTGGTGTCTACATCTTCTTCAAGCCCACCTCCTTCTGATGAAACGGATCCCAATTGGGAACCAACACCACTGCCGTCTGAGAGTGAGGCACACCATTATCTGACAAAGGTACCTAAGCGTAAAATGAAGGTCGTCGAAAAACTCATAGCTATGGAGTGTGATGATGCTCAACAAGAAGTGAGGGATACTGCTGCTGATGAAGCCTCTCACGATGACGACGAGCCAGTCATCATAAAGGTCACTGCAGCCCCAGCGGGCATGCAGCAAAGAGACATTTTGACCCTATCCCGAGAAGCTGCTGAGCGTGATGATGATGTCGACGAGGAGGCAATGGAAATGGAAACACAACAATCATTAGATTTGGAGTTAACTAGTACACCAACACCTACCGCTTCCATATTTCTTTCTCGCAAGAAGGGACCTCCATCCACCTCGACCTCAATTAGTGGTGGTGAAAGTGCAAAACATACTGAAGTTCGGCAATCCACATCCTCCACTTCATCTGGCATTAGCAGCAGGACCACCACCACCAGTATCGCCGCGTCCTCCGGCCCCCAAAGACATTTCAAGTCTGCAGTTTGGGACTTCTTTAGTGTTTGCCCAAAAAAGGAAAACGTAGCCATTTGTAGCATTTGTAAGCTTCGAGTTAGTCGTGGTAAGTTTGGTACCAACTATGGTACCGGAAGCCAGAGAGGTCATCTTGAGAGACAGCACGCTGTCCAATGGTTTGCGCACCTACAGGCGATCAAGGAAGCCCGAATTGCATGAAATGAAAGCGTTGATGTTTCATCTGATGATGACAAGGAGGAAGAAGACGTGTCAAACACTTCACTTACACCCAGTACCCCTGTCAGCAGCACACCACATGTGAGCCACACTAAGAGTGTGGGAGAGAGTGAGACACCAATGCGAAAAAGTTCATCAGCGAGCGTAACTGGGTCGAAGATATCATCATCATCATCCCGTAAATCCTTGGTCCAGGGCAACATTAAAAAGATGTTGTTTACAGAAGCGCAATATGAACGCAACCACCTACTGACGCGTCTGTATAACACTAAGCTGGCTAAAATGCTAGCTCTGGACCTTCTCCTTTTTCTTTTGAAGAAGGGGTTGGTTTTCTAGAATTAGTGGCAGCGCTCTGCCCTAAATGGAAGGTTCCTAGCCAGTTCTATTTTGCCCGAGTTGCGGTTCCAGCACTACATGAAGATGTTCTGAAGGTGATTGGGGCAGCTTTGCAGAAGAGTGCTGTTCACACTATACATCTGACAACAGACATGTGGACCAGTGGCGCAGGCGCTGATTACATGTGCATCACTGCACACTGGGTCTCTTTTTCAGGGGCTAAAGCAAAGCTAAACGCAGGTGTTGACTCGGACATTGTTTTTAAAGCTGCTCGGAAACATGCAACACTAGCCATGTTTGATTTGGAGAAACGTCACACAGCAGAAAACATTTTGGATGTCTTCAACACAAAGGTCCTTGACTGGCTGTCCCCCAAAAAACGCCAGGTTGGTTATGTTTCCACGGACAATGGCTCCAATATAGTTAAGGCCATGCAGCTGGGTGACTATTTCAGAGTGCCGTGTTTGGCACACTGTATAAACCTGGTTGCCGAAAAATGTGCAACCATTTCAGCCATTCTTTTAATGCCCGGAAGCATCTGAGGAGCCTGCTATATGAACGTCAAATGCCAGTGAAAGCACTCATCCAGGAGGTGGTAACACGTTGGAACTCAACCTTCTATATGCTTGAGCGTCTGAATGAGCAGTATACGGTACTCGATCACTATTTCTTAACACAGGGTACAGCTCAGAAGGAGGACCTGAGGATGGGTGCGGCGCAATGGAATGGAACAGAGGACTGTAATTTGGGAAAAGCTATCCCATTGTTGTACATGCTGGAGCACCAACTGAAGGAGGTGTGTTCTGTGTTTGAAAAAGATGAAAAAAAACAAGACCCTTTTGTTCTGGCTGAGAAATTATTAGAGCACCTACAAGGTGATGAACGTCTTAAAATGATCCACTCAAACCAGCATTACATTTGTGCTACTATTCTGGATCCACGCTACAAAAAGGCGCTGGCAGGCCAAGCATTCTTTCCTTTTGCTGATGAAGATGTTACAAAGTACAAACAGTGGATAGCCTCCTCAGCCAAGCGGTTTGAAAGAGAACGGCAGCAAATTGAAGGAAAAGGCAGTACATCAGCATCAGCAGGCCATCCCCAGTCACAACAATCCTCTTCTGCACCTGTGGCTGCGGCACAAGTGACCTCTCAGCCGTAAAAGAGACCGGCAACCGGATCATCTGCACCACCAGACACATCAGTAACATTGGAGGCTGAAGAGGATTGGCTAGCTCGGCTTGGGTTTGGTTCTCAAAAGGTCACAGCAACAGCTAAGCAAAGTGGAGGAACCTTGGAGGAGAACCTTGATTCGATGGTCAAGGACTATCTGAATGACTCAACAGAGGTCTATGTTAATGCTGACCCATTGGCGTATTGGCATGGGAAAAAAGAATTGTGGCCACAGCTCACGAACCTGGCTTTAAACTACTTGTCTTGCCCACTCGCAAGCGTGTCTTCTGAACGTGTTTTCAGTGCTGCTGGTGGCATTGTAACTTCCAAACGGAGCCGCCTCTCGCCCAAAAATGTGGAGAGGTTAACAATGATCAAGATGAATCAGCACCTCATACCACCAGATTTCAGAGTACGAGAAAGCGCGCCGGATGAAGACGAGGTGGACAGCAACATAGATGAGGGAATTTCTACTCTGTCAGGTGACACTGACCTCACCCTGCCTGAATTCGCAGAGTATGATGAAGAAGCCTTATTCTTATTCACGGACCGTGATACCGAGCCCTGAAAATGAGACAACGAATCAATAACTTTCTTTTTCGTCCTTATTCACTTTTATTCCTGTGTCTATCTTTCTTTGTTGTGCACAGTTAATATAATTCAAACTTTAATCAGATAATCACAAAAACAAGCCCATCAGCAGAACTGTCTTCACTTGTTTGCTAATTGATTTGAAGGTGCCGCAGGTTCACAAGTTCAGAAGAACATGCTCCTCTATCCTCCTCCTCCAGA
The DNA here is from genome assembly GCF_964263255.1 of Lissotriton vulgaris. Classification (NCBI taxonomy): domain Eukaryota; kingdom Metazoa; phylum Chordata; class Amphibia; order Caudata; family Salamandridae; genus Lissotriton; species Lissotriton vulgaris. The sequence goes on from NC_141689.1 coordinate 483,943,299, forward strand.
CTCCTATTTCCATCAAAGCAGAGGGCTGGTTTACGCCCAATGAAGAAAGACTGAGCACTTGTGGGGGTGTTGTTCTACCTCTTTGCAGGTGAGTTGACGGCTCTGGGGCCATTGCTGGGAAGCTCTAATACCGGATAAAAGTGGTTTGGACCAAATCCCAGGCGGAAATTTTTTTGTGTTTTTGATGACTTGCTTGCCTTTGAGGTGCTCTTAGGGGGGGTTCTGTCTGTTTGCTTTTCAGGAAATCTGTGGTGGCAAACCGGACTTATGGCCTAGCTACGCAGCACGTTTGGACCGAAGGCCGAGAAATATTGTAAGTAGGAGATGTTGCTTTTGGCCTGTTTGGGGGGTGTTATGCTTTTTGGCAGGTGGGTTGGCGGGTCTTGGGCAATTCCTGGGAAGGTCTAATACCGGGTAGAAGTGGTTGGGACAAAATCCACGCCGATTTTTTGTTGTTGCTATTTCTGACATTTTGTTCAATGTAGCGTTTTCGGGGGCCTGTTTGGGGGGCTTCCTGGTGTTTGTAGGTGGGTTTCGGGGTCTGGGAGCACTGCTGGCTATGGATACTTTACTTTGCAAGAGGTTTGAAGCAAATCCATGGTGGCAGAGGGGAGTTAGGGCCTAGCTGCAGAGCGCGCGTGGACTGATTTGGGAAATTTGGAAAAAAATGACTAGGTCCCCATTTTTGTACTTTTGCTCTTTGGCTGTTTGGGGGTCTTCTACTCATTTTCTCCTGGGTTGACGGCTCTGGGGCCATTGCTGGGAAGCTCTAATACCGGATAAAAGTGGTTTGGACCAAATCCCAGGCGGAATTTGTTTTGTGTTTTTGATGACTTGCTTGCCTTTGAGGTGCTCTTAGGGGGGGTTCCGTCTGTTTGTGGGTGAGTTTCGGGGTCTGTGAGCACTGCTGGGACACTCTAATCTTGATTGCATTTGCTTTTCAGGAAATCCGTGGTGGCAAACCGGACTTATGGCCTAGCTACGCAGCGCGTTTGGACCGAAGGCCGAGAAATATTGTAAGTAGGAGATGTTGCTTTTGGCCTGTTTGGGGGTGTTATGCTTTTTGGCGGGTGGGTTGGTGGGTCTTGGGCCATTCCTGGGAAGGTCTAATACCGGGTAGAAGTGGTTGGGACAAAATCCACGCCGATTTTTTTTGTTGCTATTTCTGACATTTTGCTCAATGTAGCGTTTTCGGGGGCCTGTTTGGGGGGCTTCCTGGTGTTTGTGGGTGGGTTTCGGGGTCTGGGAGCACTGCTGGCTATGGATACTTTACTTTGCAAGAGGTTTGAAGCAAATCCATGTTGGCAGAGGGGAGTTAGGGCCTAGCTGCAGAGCGCGCGCGGAGTGATTTGGGAAATTTAGAAAAAAATGACTAAGTCCCCATTTTTGTACTTTTGCTCTTTGGCTGTTTGGGGGTCTTCTACTCGTTTTCTCCTGGGTTGACGGCTCTGGGGCCATTGCTGGGAAGCTCTAATACCGGATAAAAGTGGTTTGGACCAAATCCCAGGCGAAATTTTTTTTTTGTTTTTGATGACTTGCTTGCCTTTGAGGTGCTCTTACGGGGGGTTCCGTCTGTTTGTGGGTGAGTTTCGGGGTCTGTAAGCACTGCTGGGACACTCTAATCTTGATTGCATTTGCTTTTCAGGAAATCCGTGTTGGCAAACCGGACTTATGGCCTAGCTACGCAGCGCGTTTGGACCGAAGGCCGAGAAATATTGTAAGTAGGAGATGTTGCTTTTGGCCTGTTTGGGGGTGTTATGCTTTTTGGCGGGTGGGTTGGCGGGTCTTGGGCCATTCCTGGGAAGGTCTAATACCGGGTAGAAGTGGTTGGGACAAAATCCACGCCGAAAAGCCTTTTGGCACTTTTTGTAACTTAGGGTTCGTTAGGGTTAGCCCTAGCAGCAGGATTGCATGTGTTTCGGGGTGTTCTAGATTTTTGCAACTGAGTTCGGGGGTCTTAGAGCACTCGTGAGAATGTGTAATTTTGGTTGCAAGTCATTTGAAGAAAATCCATGGTGGGAAAGGGGGGATTTGGCATAGTTAAAGAAAGCCTTTGACACTATTCTTAACTTAGGGTTCGTTAGGGTTAGCAGTATTTCTATTGCATGTGTTTGGGTGGGGGGGTTTTCGAGTCTTGGAGCGATGCTGGCTATGGATACTTTTGCTTGGTTGCTTGCAAGTGGTTTGAATGCAATCCACGGTGGGTAAGGGGGTATTTGGGCCTACTTTTACTTTCAAAGTACGTTTTGTCACCAGTTTTCTGCTAGGCCTCGTTTTTTGCGATTTGATTGGGGGTCTTCTACATTTTTGCGACTGGCTTTAGTAAGGGTCTGGGTGGGAGCACTGCTGGGAAGATCTAATTTTGTTCTAAAACACAGTTTACAGTACACCTAGCTTGAGGGGAAAGATCCGCTACATTAATTTGCCCATACTTTATCATCCTTCAAAAGGTGACTCAGACAGAGTACGCACTGTCAAAAATATTGTACTGTCTACTAGGAAAATCAAAGTGTGACTTTTTGCACTCCACAGCCTACATACCTTATATTTATTTATCAGTGGTGTTGTAATATTATATCACTTCCTGTTTTTTTCGTTGAATAATTACAGGCCGGGTTTCAGTCTGTGCAATGGGGAAAAAAGGATGGAGTCAGGCTTCACATTAGCGAGCCGCAATTCAGCATCCGCCAGGCAGGCAATGGACAGGGTGTCTTCTGGTCACCAACATTGATGGACGAAGCGTCAGATGGAATGGAGGAGTGCCGCTAATAAGAGGAATTTTTTTCAGCATGCAACTTACTTACCAAATTCAACAGGACAACTACAACAACATACAGATACAGTATCCATTGTGTTTTTCGATGACTGTGACTGCATTTCTTGGATCTCTCTCTGCTTCTAAATTGATCCCTTAACACATCACTTAGTCCACTCCACTATCACATCTGCACCACACATAGTCATTTGTAAGTGCTCCTACGTAATTCGCAAGTCGCAGCACGCCCCAGCCCGTTGAGGACTGGGATGGCCCCAATGATGAAGCATGTCACCAAGGGGCAACCCTGGTGAGTGAGGGGACACCTAGAAAAAGAGCAATTTCTCCTTTTCTATCTACTACACCTTCCAGACCAACCCCATTGAGTGTTGTGAATGGATTTATAGTGACCAGCAAGGCTCTCAGGTATCTGGCAACAGAGACCTTATCTTGAATATAGTTATCAATAATTCCACACACGCCCTGTACTGTCGCATTCTTTCTTCCACAGTTGTCGAAAGTACTACTTACTTTTCACTGACATGCATGCAGTAGTGCATGCACTTTCAAAGATTGATGGATAGGTTTGTACCCAAAGATTTGTTTATGTTCAATTGTTTGTCCATGCTGTGCTTTTTTTACAGGGTGTCTTCTGGTGGTGACCAACATCGATGGACGAAGCGTCAGCTGCAATGGAGGAGTGCCGCTAATAAGAGGAATTTTTTTCTGCATGCAACTTACTTACCAAATTCAACAGGACAACTACAACAACATACAGATACAGTATCCATTGTGTTTTTCTAGGACTGTGACTGCCTTTCTTGGATCTCTCTCTGCTTCTAAATTGATCCCTTAACACATCACTTAGTCCACTCCACTATCACATCTGCACCACACATAGTCATTTGTAAGTGCTCCTACGTAATTCGCAAGTCTCAGCACGCCCCAGCCCGTAGAGGACTGGGATGGCCCCAATGATGAAGCATGTCACCAAGGGGCAACCCTGGTGAGTGAGGGGACACCTAGAAAAAGAGAAAAAGAGCAGTTTCTCCTTTTCTATCTACTATACCTTCCAGGCAAACCCCATTGAGTGTTGTGAATGGATTTATAGTGACCAGCAAGGCTCTCAGGTATCTGGCAACAGAGACCTTATCTTGAATATAGTTATCAATATTTCCACACACGCCCTGTACTGTCGCATTCTTTCTTCCACAGTTGTCAAAAGTACTACTTACTTTTCACTGACATGCATGCAGTAGTGCATGCCCTTTCAAAGATTGATGGATAGGTTTGTACCCAAAGATTTGTTTATGTTCACAATTGTTTGTCCATGCTGTGCTATTTTTTCTTGTCTCCCAAAACCTTTCCCAAAAACCCCCGTACCCATCCATTTTTCAAACCCTAACCCTCTTCCCCCGGGCTGTGTGGTTTTGATTGATGTGTGACTAAATTACAGCAATAAATCCACACACTTGCTGGGGAGGATAAGGTGATAGCAACAGGCTGGTGAAGAAATCCAAGGATATATTCTTACTCTGCTTGACAAAGACCCATGGCTAATGTCAAAGAACTTCAACCGAATTAGTAGTTATACTTTACCATTTGTTAGGCTCAATGTGGCACTGTTCTAGTATACTGTCACCTGCTATATTCTCTATTGTACCGTTGTATTGCTCAGGAGGACAAACCAGATTTCATTTTCTTTTTTTTCATAGGCATGCAACTGCCACTGTGTCACACCACTAGTACCACCGCTATGAGGAAATTTTATCCGCCCAGGATCCTCAACCTTATTCGCTGTTTCCCGTGGAGCCAGCCCTGGGTCTAGCCCTACTTTCAAACACAAATTACAGGTAAGATAAGCGTTTGGTGGGAGGGAGTATAATGGAGTATTAGGAGAGACGAGAGACTGACGGTAGTACTACTAAAGTCCTAGGACTCTTGAATTCACTTCACTTACTCTGTGAGAGGCACTTAGTGTTGAAAACATTTGGGCATTTACACTTAAAGGAAGAAAATGGAACTAAACTTTCAGGAAAACAAAGTTACTGTTAAACCCCCACCCACCAGGCAAGCAGTAAAAAACAGGTATGCTCAGATAAAGTTTGAAAAAGTATATTTATATCCCTAACAAAATAATCTCCCGCAAGACCCTCCCTAACCCCAACGGTTGTCCTTTAAAAGTCCCAAACCCAACTCCCGATTCCCACCCCCCAAAAGTCTCTAAAAAAGGGGCAAGGGACACTATGGGTGGATGCTGTTTACTTTTTGGGCCAGGGCATCATACTCCTGGCGGAGCAAGGCGTGCTCTACGCGGAGCCCCTCCAACACGTTTGTAAAGTGGTGGAGCTCCTGCTGAAGGCGGGACACCCTCAGGGTACTGCGGCGCAGGCGTGCCTTGCAGTTACAAAGGCTGTGAGAGGCAGCTGTTGTCCTTGCTGCTCGGCGGTGGCGTTTGGCTTTGGCAGCCCGGCTCAGTCTGGCTGGAGCACTGTGCTGGGTGGCAGCCCGTGGGGGCAAGGAGGCCGATGCAGACGACGTTGTTGTTGTGGTCGACTGCACACTTTCGTCGTCCTCCAGGGCCACCAGCCGCCGATATTCTGCAACAGTGGCAGCGATCCTCCGTTGCCGGGCCGCTCTAGCCAGCTCCTTCCTCCTTGTTTGTTTGGAAGGAGCATCCATATGAAGAAATAAAGACATAGTCTGTAACCAATGCTCTTTAAGATTAACTCAATCATTCAGCAGAAATTTGTGTTGCAGTACAACTAGCAACTTGCAAGCGCATTACATAACTATTGAGGCCAGTATCTATCTAACCTCCTACTTCTTCATCCTTGCTCTAACATTAGTGGGAGTTTAAGGAACAAATTCTACGAGCACTATGGACTTCCATTGGAGTCGACTATGAAAGTACACCAGTCTTATTCTTCTTCTTGTCTCTTGTTTAGGAAAATTGGTTCGTTATCTTCTGCAAGCCGGCATAATGCCAGCGCAGTGAACTTGCACCCGAGAAAAAGAGCAAACGCCATGATGAGTGACCTAGACTTGCGTTACTGTACCGGTCCAGTACATGCAGGTGGTGAAGCTCTTACTTTTCTATTACGGGTGGCACTGAGAATACTCTGTTACAAGGGCTACTGCTTAATTAATTTAACTTTCACCCTACAGTGCAAATGAGTACTAGAAATGGAAAAATGAAGAAGATAAATAATCTGATTATCTATCACTTCACATGGGATGTTTTTGCTTACATATGGGATGACTTTAGGTGCTTTGCTTTTTATTGAGTGACCAGTGATACATCCACACATGAATGACTGAGTACTACTAAACTTATTAAGAGAGGTAGGGAGTGGCCACCGTAATAACCGGATCGATGCTGTGCTTGCAATACAAACTACTGCTACTATTGATGGTAGTATTTGGACAAAATTACAACTTCTTTTCCTTGCCTTTCCTACACTGGAACGGACGTGCGGGTGCTGTGTTACATGCTCTTCAAAGTTACACTTAGTTCATCCACTGACCGTCTACTCTCTCTAGATCATGGGTACTCACAAACTTTCTCTCAGGGGCTAAATTTACAGTGTAGTTTGTGGCCGAGGGCCGCACTGGTGGGGGCGGAGTCAGAGGGGGCGGGGCTAAAGCAAAACGAAAACTTGTGACCATGAGGTTGCACACAGGTCCCTGCAGCAGATGCTTTCATCCACTGAGCCACCAGACCCAGCATTTACATACATCTCTCTCCCTCCTGCTCTCCCTCCTGCCCTCCCTCTCCATCTCTCTCTCCCTCCTGCCCTCCCTCTCCCCCCCCCTCTGTCATCTCACTGTGTGTGTGTCTGTCTGTGTCAGCCTTCAGCCGGGCTGAGACAGCTTCCTCAACGCGCACACACAGACAGCCACACCAAAGTACTTTACCGGTCTTTAAAAGACCATTAGCATATTATTGAGGCTTTGTTTGTTGTAGCGCCCCTGCATCTCCACCCTGACAATCACTGCTTGCCCGGCCCCACAGGGCAGAGGCTTTGTTCTATTTCACCTCTTTGTGGCCCTGCATCTCCACTCTGCTCTGTGGGGGCCGGGGGAGCAGTGATTGTCAGAGTGGAGATGCAGGGGCGCTAACAGGTGAAATACAACAAAGCCTCTGCTCTGTGGGGGCCGGGGGAGCAGTGATTGTCTGCAAGGTCTGCGCACCGCCAAGGAAGGCTTGCCGGGCCACCACCGGCCGCGGGCCGTACTATGAGTACCCCTGCTCTAGATACACATATGCTATCTAAGAGTCAGATAGTAGCATGATCCAGGTATATTATGGACACATACAGTTTCTGTGTCACCCACCCAGGCTGTTGTCCTTCCACCAATCATTGCTTCATCATTCACCCAGCCATGCATCTCATATTCTTTCCTTCCCAGCCACGTCTTCAATCTCAATAAGTAAGGAATATATAAGAGCTTACCTCTGCCCGCCACCACCACCGTCTGAACTCTCACAGCCGGCACTGGAACCGCCGCCTCCTCCCCTGAGGAATTGCCCTCCGCCTCCGTGTCGAGCACCACCACCTCCGCGTTGGCCCCGCCACCAGATGTTCCACCTACAAAGTACATTTAAGAATGTTAGAATAAACCACTCACTAGTATTTGGTCTAGGAATGAAGACATGTGAAAACAATGTAATTTGTGACTGTGTACTTTTTCCAGGGAAGGGTGTTGTCTTGCTGCACTTTTTGGCACAACTGATGAAGGCTGGCTTTTTAACACACACCATTTTTCTCCACACAGACAGAAGATGGACTTCTAACAACAAGATCAAGTTGAAACAAGGTGAGAGCTCGGCTCGACCACAAGAAATGTCTTCAATTAATCGTCAGCACTAACCACTTTTCCATTCTCAGTTAAACGTTTAGTTTTTTTATTATGACTTCATTTTAATAAATGTGTTTACTTTTAATAAAGCTTTTAAACTTAAATAGACTCTGTGTTTTTTGGTCCAGACTAGAGTGACTGAGCGAAAGGTTTTGCAATTTTTGCAAGCATGAGTCCGTGCCTCTGACACTTCTTGACTCTGACTCCGTACTCTTGAGCTACGTTGGATAATCATCATTGGGGATCAATCATCGATGAATTCGGGAGGTAAATGACTGTGCCACACTATGTAGTCAGTCAGTAAGGACATTGGGGGTTCAAAGTCTGTTATCACAGAGGTATGTGGAAACTCTAACAGCGCCTATTATAATTGATAAGCAATGCACTATTTATTGTCCATAGTTGTTTCTGCAGAAGAATTGTCCCCTCAACAGTAGTGGTATGGATTGTCCTCCTATCCAAACCAAAAGGTAGTATCTTATTCTTTCTTGGTGGTCATTCACATTTTATAGTTGGAAATTTTCAAAGCAGATAGAACACTTCAAAAGACATTATGGACAATCCCAGAGGACTGCACTGCACTACGTTGATAGAGCTATTGCTGACTAGAATGGGAGTTTCGCCAACCGTGCAATCTTAGTTAGCTACACAGACAGACTAATAATAATAATCTAGTAATACCACAGGGAGTCATAGTAGAGACAGGATAAGAATTTAGATACAGTCTACAAGAAGATCAAAGACGATTTTGAAAAAATCAAATGAGGAACGCTAGGAAAAATAGGTACTAGTCTAAAATGAAAACTTACTGGGGCCAGCAAAGGAGCCCTCGCCTGTCCGATCCTGGCCCTGTTCAACAGCATCCGCCGCCTGCTGCTCCTGTGTCCCCTTGCCCCTGGGGGGAGCTGACGTACAACATGAAAGAAAGAACAGAAAACATGGATGATTGTTGCTTGTCAATGTCAACCAAATCAAACATTTCAAAACAACAATAACAAAATATTTCCCCGAAATTATATTGATTAGGGTTAGTTTTCATTGATTTGCGGACCTGCGACTTCGAAAGTCACGTAACTCACTAAACAAAGTACTGAAAGGTTCACCTAGGACTGGCAGGCAGCAGTCCGCAGGCAAGACGCAAAGGGACAGACAAACTCCATTGTGATTTCAGTCAGATCAGTGACAACACTAACAGTTGCCTGCTACATAACCAGTCATTTAAATAGTCAAACTATCAATCCACCGTCACTATTTTTCTTATTGTCAGGGGTACAAAGGAAGGGGCAGATTTAAGCCACTTGCGGCTCTTTTGCTCCGTTCTTGCGTGACTTTTGTGACGCAGCAGCTAAACAAAAGAGGCGCCATGGTGCGGCGTATAATATTATAACAACGTGACGCATTTGGGAGATGCATCCCGTTATAAAGCCCTGCGCCATCAGGGGGCGTTCCGGCGCAAGGGAGGGCATTCCTGCGCTGGAACACATCCTAAAAGTGGCTGAGGGAAATCTACGAAATTTCAATCAGTCACCTTTAGGACAATGATGCGTCACACAAACCCTGCACCTGCTTGATGCAGACGTACGGCTTGACCCAGCATTGGGGAGATAGGGTACCCCAGAGCATTGCTGGAGCTGCGCCATCGTTGCGGCGCAACTCCAGCAGTAAAGCTTCGGTGATGTTTTGGGCCCATGGTGCGCCGCATTGCAAATACGGCGCACCATGTTTGGTGGTGGTAGCAGGCCGCACAATTACAGGCGCATCCCTGCTACTTTGCAGGGATGCGACGGTAATTGCAATTCTGCCCCTTAGGGGCATACTTACTTACGCGTTCTGGCGCATCTCCAGAGATGTGCCAGATCAAATGCGTCACGCAAAACTACCCTTGCGACACGGCAGATGCGCCTCATTTACAATGCAGCGCGCCCTGGCGCAAGGGTAGGCACTTGCGTGACGCATCTCATCACGTAAGAGCGGCGCATCGCTGGATTCACGTTGCCAACGCAATGCAACTCCAGTAATGCTCAGGGCCACCCAATACTTAACATGCTGTGTCAGTGCTTACGCCTGCTTCAAGCAGGCATAAGGAATTGAATTGACGTAGCAGCGTCGCAGAAGTGCCTGCGTTAAATCTTGTAGATTTCACGCAGGCACTTTTGCGAGGCGCACAGCCGCAGGACCGCCCACCCTGCATACTAGGAACGCACCCATTGTGGCGCAGGCCCATGGCTTTATAACGTGATGCATCTCCCTAGATGCGTCACGCTGTAAATGACTCGCAGGGATGCGCCACGTTTACGCCGCTGTTGCATCACGCAAGGCAACGTAAACGTGGCGCAAGGGGCTTGTAAATGTAATCTGCCCCCTAGTGTCTAGCATTACGCAGTTCTGTAAAGTACACTCATACATAATTGTTTCTCAGGCCAATGAGACCACAAAATAGAAAACAAATAAGCATAGTAGCAACGCCACTGAGAAGGAGAGCAGTGCACCTGAAATGCAAAGAAGATTTTGAAATATAATTTAACTACAATGTAATCGTCAGCAGCATTATTGGCTTGCTCCATGTAAAAAACAAATATTTGCAATACAACAACACAGAGCAGGAGAAAACATAGTAGTGAGTGATGAAATAGCTACTACTACTCACCAAGCCCGGGGATCTCCAAGCCGAGCTGGTCCAGCAGGTCGCGCTCCCTGTCCAGGACGTCCGTCCAGCGGTGGGTGACCTGGCAGTAGGTGCGCTGGACCCCGGAGAGTTTGGACATGGCCCAGCACACCTTCTGCCACCGCTTCCGGCGCTCCCGGATGTTGTAGCCGGCCGTGATCCTGCCGCCTCCCGCGATGGTCCTGGGCAGGCGGCGCTGGACGAAGTAGACCAGCGCGCCCACTTCCTCCGCGCTGAAGATCTCCCGTCGGGTCACCTGCTCCCCCCTCAATCGCCCGCATGCTGTCCTGGCAGGGGTCCAGGACTCCTCCTCCCCGCCGCCGCTGCGTCCCTCAAGTGCCTGGGCAGCTTCACGGCGCCTAGCTTCACCATGGTCTGGGCAGGTAAGGTAGGAAGTAGAAAATTAAGAAGGAATAGGATAGGGAAGAAGAAAAGAAAAGAGTTTAAAAAGTAGTTTAAAAGTAAACAAAAATATCAGAAAAGACAAAAATATACAGCTAGGAAAAGAGAGGGATAGATAAGAAGCAAAATCGTTCGAAAAAAAACTGAAAACAAGCAAAGCATGGCAAAGATAGCAAGAGGATAAACACCATGCCCAGACACAGGAAATGAATGAAAAACAAGATGGCCGCCCGTTCACGAGCGCGAAAGTAAGTTCGCACGCAATTTTCCTCGCGATCTCGTGCGAACTTGTACTCGCAATGCGCTTACCTCGCGAGATTATACATAGCGGGCGGAAACGGAAATACGTCACGCAAACAAAATGGCCACGCCCATACTCGACCTTGGGGTAAATTCGCGTTTTGCGTTTCAAGCGGCTCGCGAATACTGCAAAAAAACTCGCGAAATAACACGCTGCAAAAAAAATATAAAGCTCATTCGCACGAATTGGCGGCTTCCGCGGTCGGTTTCGCACGACGCCGAGCCTCGCAAATAGCGCAAAATTACCGAAAAACGATTTTTGCAAAAGCAAAACAAATGAGCAGGTGCAAAAGGTCAATCTCATGATTTGTAACGATTCCCTGTTGTGCTTCCTGAGGGGGCCCTCCAGAATTCGGTTGCCTGCTTGCAACAATTGTGTGACCCTGCTATGACCTTAACTGTATGCCACAAAGGTCCTGACTCCTGATTTACAGCTAAGGGAGCAGACAAGCAGGTGCCAGGCTGCAACTTCAAATTCAGTGACACATTAATTAGCCCCTAATTCATTATTGTCAGTTGGGGCAGGGCAGGTGTTGTTAATAAACTAACCCCAAATTAATTCATGTCAGATGAAGCAGGGCAGGTGTGCTTGCTTTTCCCCCCCATCTTCTACAGTGATGATGTAACAGAGGGTGGCAGTGATGTAACAGAGGGTGGCATGGGTCAAAGAGAGGGTGGCAGTGGTGAAACAGAGGGTGCTGGGAGGCTGTGATGATGAACCAGACGTAGAAAAAACATAGTCGCGAACGTTGCGAGCCGATAAGTAAGTTCGCAATTTCGAACTACTACCAAATCCTCGCGAACTGGCAGAAACACTTGCGAACACAAAAAAAAAATCCGCAAATTTGTGGGAATTCGTGGATTTTGCGGATTGCGAGTTCACAAATTCGCTAAATTCGCGAACGCCAGATTCGCAAAATTCGCCCATACTTACTATCTACACATTCTGCAGTTCGAGTGCAAGGCAAGAAAAACTGGATCCACGGCGTACACTGCAAACGGGCTCCGTTGCCCTTACCGTACGACCGGTGGGTCCAGAAGGGACTTCCAGACTCTGAAACTGAAACTGTGCCACATTTTTTGCCATTCAGCAATGCCCGTTTGATTGGAACGAACACTGAGAAAGAAAGTGACGATCTTCTGCAAGAAGCTGTGCCTCCTTTGAATCGATTGGACACTACCGAGCCTGAACTCTTGTTTAGAGAACAGACATTGCCTGGAAAAGATCGTTATAATTTGCGACCGAGAGTCATGGACAAATAAAAAATAAATGAAGTTTTTATGATTTTTCTGTTTGCAGGTTAACTCTCCCCCTCCTATTTTTGTTTTTCGAACCGCCATCCGGGTTCAGCTGTAGGGTCGCGGTAGACAAGTCTTTGGAGTGCAAGCCTGAGGCAATAGGTCGACGGTTCTGGTTGGCCTAAGGGAGTTGCCCTGGGTTGACAGAGGCATTCCTTAGCATAGAACACCCTACCACCGCGAGCAGCATATTTAGTGAGGATGGAGTTCTTCGAGTTAGAGAGGCCTGTAGAGACAATAAGCTTTAACCACTTGGCTGCTAAGGCTTAGAAGGCTTTATAATGAGATTTCCATTGAAATGAATGGGCAGTGCATGACGAGTTACCCTTGTCATTAGCATTGAAGAGGCTAAGAGCAAGATACACAAACTGATGACACGAAAAAGATTTTTAATATTGTGTTTATTTATGCTACTGAGTTTAATGATATTTTTAATTGGTTATGTGACATTCTCTTTTAAAGTGACGTTCATTCCCACTGTGCAACCTAAACCTCCACCCACTATTTCTTCTCATTCTTTTCACCCTCTGCCCGAAAATGAAGTAGTTAGGAGATTGGAATTTGCCAATAATTCCTTTATTCAACTTTTGCACCAACACCAGTTAGTTATGAAACCAACAAATTGTTGGATTTGTGGCCTAATGCCCCATATGACTGGTAAAGGTATTCCGTACTTGGTTTTGCGTTTCAGCCTTAATGGGTATATTTGGCCATATAGAACTATGTTCATCTATGCCCATAGTGTCTATCCCCTACGTTCACCGAAAGACAATCCGAAGAATAGTGCTTTAGCTAGAGGCATAGTCGAGATGGTTAAAGGGACTAATGCAGTTGAGACTATTCCTAAAGATGAGAAACAACCATATAGTGGTTGGGATGTTACTGGATATGGAGTTAGTCTGAGTGTTAACCAACGAGCGAAAAGTTCTCCACCGATTTGGATAGTGCCCCATCAGGGTCGCTGTTGTCTGCAGGGTAATGGCAAGAATCCGAAAGCTCAGCTAGGGAAGAGTGTCTGCACTGAGACTTATGTATTCACGTCTCAGACTTCTCCAGCGTTTCTAGCCGCTAAGGGTACTTATTTTGTTTGTTACGATAAAGCGTATACATGGTTGCCCCCTGACTTTTCAGGCACATGTTTTGTTTCTTTCCTGTTGCCCCCCACTTTTACAGCTGTGGCAGATTACCATAAGACGAGAGTTGCTAGAGGTGTCTTCAATCAGGAAGATACCGCAGGGCAAGAGTTGGGAGATTTCTTTAAGGGTTTTCTGCTGTCTGGGGACCGATGGCTAACAGCAGGAACATTCGCCAGTTGACGAGAGTGGTTGAGTCCACCATAGTCGAAACTGCCGGTGCCCTTAGTAACTTGACTGCTGAGCTCCAATCGGATAGACTTATGACACTTCAGAATAGAGTTGCTCTTGACGTCATACTTGCAGACCGAGGTGGAGTGTGTAAACTGATTCAATCGAGCTGCTGCGTTTTCATTCCAGACAACGCTCCGTCAGTCTTCCAGGCCATTTCCAAATTACATAAAATCTCCGATTCTGTACATATAGACAAAGGAGATTGGTCGTTGATGGGATGGTTTTGGGGATTGATATCCATGTGGGGATGGAAAATTCTGATGGTCATTGGGATGGTCTTAGCTATCCTTTTCCTGTTCTGTCTCTGTGTACAGTGTTCTCCTGCTATTTTTGGCCTCTGTGCTACTTCGTGTGCGAGGAGACCTGTCCAGAGAGAGGTACTAAGTACTAGGATGATGCTACAGCAACATATCGATGATCTGATGAAGATAGACCTAGATTCAGATTGACATGGGTTTGGGTTTATTGCCTATGTAAGGGCAAAAGGAGGGTCTGTAGTTCCGTAGTTTGAGGGTCTGAGGTTCGGTGGTTCCGAACCCGTTCGAAAAAGGTCATCGGAAATAGACGATTTTGGTGTCAGCGGACCGCAAATCACGAGTGCGGTGTGTACGAGTGTTTTTGCCTTAATCGATCAATGAGAACACTACGTATTTATTAGGGATTTTGTTTGAACCCTCGGGTTCCATTTTGTGGACGGCAGCCATTTTGTGTGGTTGCCCTCACATAGGCCGATGACTGCGGCAAAGTGAGTCCTTGGGACACGTACACCTTAGCTGACTTCTGAGTGACCTGGCCGAACTGACTCCCTTGCCCGAGGCTGACCTCGCTGAGCCAGTTCCTTGTTAAGCAGCTGGTCAGATAAAGATCAAAGAGCAGGACATTGCCGAATTTACAGTACACTGCACCCACCTTTCTATCTCACTTCTCATCTGTTTCTGCTCCTTCCTTTACGACATAATCACCGATTTGGGTTAAGGTTTTATGATGGGTTTGTCCGGCCTGATCCGACAGGATATTGGAATGTGCTTGGTCATTTCTGGTGGGCTGGACAACGGGAAATGGGATTGTCGTCATGCGCTACTTTTGAAATGTCACACTGTCATTGGTTAGTTTGTGTGTAATCGATGCTACTTTGGAATGTGATTTTTGGCATAAAAGACCATGCTCCGCTCATTGAAATTGTGCAGTCTCTAGCAAACCACCTGTGTTGTGCTTCGTAGATCTCTGTTCCTGGTTGCAGCCAATAAACTTTGGTCTTTGACGTCATCGAGAAGTGTCCCGTGTCTCTGTTTTCCGAGGCAGGGGAATCCGAAGACTTTGAGAGTTTTCCCTGGCGGTGCTGGGTTCTAAAACCCGGTTCTTCACCTGGGGATGCGTCATCTGCAGAACCCCCAAGATCCACTTCGGGCCAGCCTCTGCTCCTCAGAATCTCCCGTCTGTCAGGCTGCATGAGAGTTTAGGGTCAGCGGACGTCATTCAATCTCCCCCTCCCAGGTTGCCTCTGGGGTGCAGAAGGAAAACTTTCTGGACTCATTGCGTGGGAACAAGAGAATGTACTGGAAATGCATGGTTCTCAATTTCTGCTTCACTGCTTCAGTAGGTTTTCTTTGTTATTGGGCTTGGCTCGAGTAGTCTGAGAAGACCATGATTTTGGAGGATTGGAACGATAAAGTCTCCACTGAGCAGGCAGACCAGAGCTTCATTTACACATCCCAGAAGTTCAAGATCTTCACAATCAGTGGTCATGGGGCTGAGGGAGTGGCAGCTTAGTCGCCAGAGACCTGTTGCCCTCTCAATATTAAAGAAGAATGAGAGTGTGTTTGGCTGAATCCATTGTTCCAGAAAGTACTCTGGGTATGAGCCCTCCGAACCTTTGGGAAATTTAATGAGGCAAAGGTTTCTGCTCCATGCTTGGTTCTCTGCATCTTAAGCCTAAACCTCAAGGGAGTACGACATCATGGTCAGACATACCACTTTATCTTTAAGGTTGTGGACTACATCCTCCAGTTCTGTGATGCTGCCTTTAATTCCTGCCACTCTGTCTGCCACATTGTGCAAGTTTTGGCAAAAGAGGGCCACATCCACTCCCACCTTGTTTATGTTGGTCTCCTGGTTCAGCGTGCGAGCCCTGTATGGCGTGGAGTATCACCCTGTTTTCTACAGAGGCTGAGTGCTGACCAGGGGTAGCTTCAGGACCAGCATTTCTGGGGGTGTTCCAAGCAGGCATTGTTACTTTGTTTATTTTAGATTGAGCCTGGGAGGTCTCTCCCCATGGCTGGCAACTGGGACCCGGGTTGTTGCCAGGATCGCACGTTGGTGCTGAAGTGGACTCAGAGGATCCCAGGACCTGATGAGTGGCAAAGTCCCAGGATGCCTCCTCACCCTACCTAGGGGATGTGTGTGAATGACCTCTACAGATCCAGGCAGCTTTCGGGTGTGGACTTCGACCCTCTTACCACTGAGAGGGTGGCACAAGCAGTGAAAGGCCTGGAGTTGCTGAGCTGCCTGTGTGAGGACTCTCGGTACTCGAGATGCATCACAGGCTGGGACCATCCAGGTGGTCAATGGATCTATTGCCCCCTAAGGTCCCACCCGCAGGTAGGCCACTGGTCCTCAGGATGATCTGGGTCTGCAGGAACAATTTCAAAAAGTCACTGAGGTAACATGAGTACGGCGAAGCAGGCCAGGAAATCCAGGGAGGGGAGGCACCCACCTCTTAGCCTTGCAGCCTGTGAAGTACCACACCATTGTAGCGTGGTAAGGATGTTCAATACTGAAGCTGTGCTGGGACAGCCATATTGAAAGTAGCCACTTCGGGCTGGCGGCAGAAGACTACCTTGCTGCAGTCAGCCCACAGAGCACGGGAACCACTCACCGGTCACGATGGAGCCCTGGACAACCACCCAATCAACAGGATTCAGTATGCCAGGAGCCTAAAAGGAGACATCTGCCATCTTGGCCGACCTAGTCATCACCCCATCCACCAATGAAGCGGCCTGCCCACACACACAATAAATTCCTCCCAGAATCGGGCTCTATACCAGCCAGAAAATCATCATATACAACATAACTTTTCTCTCTTCCATATTCAACTTTTTTAATTCTTGCAGGTTCACAACACACCATATAAAACTCACCATTTCTTTCATGTTCCATTCTTAATCTTGGATGCAAATTTTACAATCTGAATTATTCCTTATTCCCAGTCTGCTCTCTTATTTTTCCTCTTCTCTCCAGTCTCTCACAGTTTTAACTCTTCTCTCATTGTATTCTTTAAGAAAGTCACTCTCTTCATTACTCAAATCACATAAATGCTCCTGGCTGAAACTTTGATCAAAGAGAACTCCATCCTAGACGCCTACCAGTCAGGATTCTGCAGCAACCACAGCACCGAGACCACCCTGCTCGCTGCCACTGGCGACATCCGCATGCTACTCGACCAGGGACACACCGTGGCCCTCATCCTTCTAGACCTCTCCGCAGCCTTCGACACCGTATCTCACCGCACGCTCGCAGGCAGACTTCATGACGCGGGGATACAGCGAACCGCCCTCGACTGGATCTAATCCTTTCTCTCCTGCAGAACCCAGAGGATCAGACTCCCTCTCTTCCTCTACTAACCCACTAAGATCGACTGCGGCATACCCCAAGGATCCTCGCTCAGCCCCACGCTCTTTAACATCTACATGGCCCTCCTTGTCGCCATCGTCAGACAACATGGGCTCAGCATTGTGTGATACGCCGACTACACCCAGCTCATCCTCTCACTCACTAACAATCCCGATGACACCAGACTCTGCTTCCAGGAAAGAATGAAGAACGTGGCAGCCTGGATGAAAGACAGCTGTCCGAAGCTCAACTTAGAGATGACCGAGGTTCTCATCCTCGGACCCTACACCTCCACCTCCACCTGGGACGATACCTGGAGGCCCTCTGCCCTTGGGAATCCCCCCACTTTGACTGAGCATGCACGAAACCTCAGCTTCCCCCTCAACTCCTCCCTCTCCATGAACCGCCAGATCAACGCCGTCGCCTCCACCAGTTTCAATTGCCTGCGCATCCTCTGCAAGACCTTCAAATGGATCCCCCCAGACTGCAGAAAGACTGTCACCCATGCGCTCATAACCAACAGACTGGACTATGGCAATGTCCTACTAGCCTGAATCAACAGAACTCTACTTCACAAACTGCAAACCATCCAGAACGCCGCAGCCAGACTCGTCCTAGGAACACCACACCATGAGCACATGACCCAACACCTACGAGACCTCCACTGGCTTCCCGTCGAGAAGAGGATCCCCTTCAAACTCCTCACCAACTCCTACAAATCCCTTAACAACATCTGACCCAAATACCTCAACAAGAGAGTATCTTTCCACGCACCAAAAAGGAACCTCCACTCTGCCGACCTCGCCCTGGCAGAGGTCCACTGCATCCGCAGAAACAGTACAGGTGGGAGATCCTTCTCCTACATAGCAGCCAAGAACTGGAACAAGCGCCCCATTACCATCAGGCACGACCCGACCCTGCACACGTTCAGGAAATACCTCAAGACCTGGCTCTTCGACTGATCCAGAGCTGTCCACCCACCTCCCCCCAGCGCCTTGAGACCCTCACGGGTGAGTAGCGCACTTTACCAACCCCTGATGTATTGATTGGTTGGTATTTTAAATTTCCTGCTTAATTTGTGGAATTGTGTTAGGAAATTTACCTTATTTAAGACCCTTATGAACACCTTCCTCTTCAAAGGTAGGTAGATCTTCAAGTAAAACATTGAAATCTAATAAGTAAGGAGACAAAAACAATTTTTTGTTAAAAATACTAATCAACACATTACAAGACAAAGTAAAAGAAATCAGTAGTTGTAAGTAGGTCATACCTTCACCTGCAGAAGAGGGGAGACAAGTGCATAGACAGCAGTTTTTAACATTCATAATTGCGTTCTATTTGTTCTGCATAAATATTATCATGAAATCAGCTAGCTAAACCTTTCCTGTGTGTCAATGTATTATGTTGTTCTTCATTATGAACTGTAGCTAATTCAATCGTGGTGGAGTCATATCCCACTGGAGAAAGGAGGCACATCAACAAGCCAACTAAGATCATTACTATGATTATTAAGCTTATCAAACCAATAATTTTGCAGCATCTGCTATAATCCACTTTCTATTGAGACTAAAAAGCAAAAGGTTATTGTGAAACTCTAAAAAGGTCAACAAAATCATGTTTTCAAACAAGAACAATCTTTTAATAATTTTTCCCTATTTCATTGAAAAAAAAATCAAAATGAAACTTTAAAAGAAGGTTCTTATTTTCAGATTGCAGTTAACGTTAATTCATGGTCTCAAAAGATTTTCTTTCTTCTTCTTTTATAGATTTCTCAAAACAAATCTTCACAGTTCTATGTTCCTCTTCTTAAATACTCTTAGATATTTTTCCAGTGGTTCTTCTTACCCAGGATAACTTTAAGTTCACTTTCAAAGGTGTA
Organism: Lissotriton vulgaris; assembly: GCF_964263255.1. Lineage (NCBI taxonomy): Eukaryota > Metazoa > Chordata > Amphibia > Caudata > Salamandridae > Lissotriton > Lissotriton vulgaris. The sequence continues at coordinate 483,962,438 of NC_141689.1, forward strand.
TTTGGAACAATGTATTGGACTGTAAACCTCTGGTTCTGTTTCCTCTTCTTTAGATAGTTCTCTTTCTTGCTAGGCTCTTAGCAACTGTTTATTTACTTTCCCTATTGTCTGAATCAACTTCAATTACTTCAAAAAAGCTAGTAATTTTTTACAAGTACTTTTGAATGACTTGTTTACTTCAACCCTTTCTCCTTTGTTAGTGACTAATGCTGAATCTTCTCCACTCTCTAATGAACTTCAACTTTGATCATCAGAATGATTAACTATGAACTGCATTCTTCCTCAGGAGTTTCCTGTGACTCACATTTTCAACTGGTATTTCTCACTGTTGGGACCTGAGTCTACTTCTTCTTGATGCCACTTATGCCTTTCACTTTGACATTGTAATAGCACTTCATTCTGATTCTCATTTTGAAACTGGACACTGTTACTGACACCTTCACCAAGATTTGCTCTTTCATTGACCATAACATTTATAACTTCATTGTCTTCACCAGTTTCGCTTTCAAATGTTTCACTCCTCTCTGGCTTCACACATCAAACTCGATCTTGACTCTGGAAATCAGTGGTTGTTTTCACCACTTCTCAATTTACCACCTTCACTCTTTTTATGTGTGGATCCACTGTGGTGGAATTCCACCACACATCACAGCAGTGTTTGTCACCATTATTACTTGGTATGGGCCATGCCTTCAGTCTTCCAAACAGTTGTTTCTTGTGTGTCTTCTGACAACCACCCAACCACCCGGCCTCAACACAGGGCACTTGTCTCCTTTTTGGTTCTGTTGCCAAGTTCACAGATGAGAGACAGATTTCACCATATCAGCTGGACCTTTGCAGTGCTCTAGAATGATGGCATCAGTAATAGAAACTAGAGGAGCTCATCATATGACCATTGGGGTCATTGTCGACATTGCTAAGTTAACATGACCTCGGCTGGCATGATGCTGCTTTTGTGCACGTTACTACATTACTTTATTTTGCAAGACTCTGTTTGTGCCTTTCAAATGAGAACCGTCTTCTTTCTGCATTCTGCGCTTGTTCCTGAAGTTTAGTCTGAACACGGAGTGCAAGGTCGATAAACAATACCCCTTGTTCTTCTATTCTGGTCAGTCCTTAGCACTTAGACAAAGCATGCTACACAGCTGTGGCGGCTAGAAACTCGTGCTTTGATATTATGGGGATGCATGTTGGTTTAACACACACTTGGAGAGGGATCTTTCCAGGGAGAAGAGCTATGCCGTTCCTATGATTTAAAACTTCTATCTAGGCACTAAGGTATGGGGTCTGCTGACAAAGCCCAGAGATCTTCCTTTATATGATAAAACTTCTTCTGACCAAGGGGAGGCAGATTAGGCCTTATAGTCCTTTATCCACTGTCTGCATACGATGACATACCCCTTTATAGTTTTAGCTTTATGAGTTTTACTGCTGGTAGTGGCTCATATACTGCATTATAGAGCACTATAGTTAAAATAAACATTTTGAACTATAACAGTGACCCTGTCAATTCTTATTGTGGACAAGTACGAGTGACTGAGCGAAAGGGTACGTCTTGCTACAGCGATTCATGAGAGAGTTGGGAATGTTGTGTTCTGGGTTGTCTAATCATTTGTAGCTTTGTGATTATGTAGGAGAACGAATGAGACACTATAGCTAGCCGGTTCTGGGATTTTGTATACTGAGGCGGCTTAGCCCCTACACATTGAGGTCCTGTTTTCCTGCGCATAGTTCTGTGTATGTGCAGAATCCCCACAACAAGCTGAAGGAGTAGATGTCAATCTTGTTGCTCGCCCCATCAATATTTCATGGGGCAAAAGACCAGTCTTTTTGTCTGGGGTATTCTGATGCTGAGCAAAACAGGAGGAAGAATATCTGGCCATTTCAAACCAATGGAAGCACATATTTTAGCCAATTTGTTCTTTATGGTTCCATTCTTTCTTTCAACTACTCCAGAAGCTTGAGGAAGATTACTACAATGGAACCTGTGGTCGATTTGGAGAGCTTTACAAATTAATTGCAAAATCTCATTTTCAAAATGTGAGCCACAATATGTATCAATAGAAGATGGTGTCCGATCTCTAGGTGGGATACACCTTGTTCTATTTCGAAAAGAAGCAGACTAGCACAGAAATTAATCTAATGCCACTGTACACTGGCATTTCTTGGAAATGGGTTCTCTAATATGCCAAAGTGACTCCTTAAAAAGATTTTCTTATGGCCTTGAATATTCTTTTGACACATCAGACAATGGCAGCACAAATTGTCTGCAACATTTCTAAAAAATGTATTTTCCCAACACTTTTTAATTGTTCTCACCATAGAATCTCCCCCTGAGTGTTACTGGTTGTGCAAATAGAAGGCCATAGGATATAATATTGTATCAGATAATACATATTTATATTCAGGAGTAACATACAAACCCTGATAATAACTTTTGTAACCTAATCTTTCCCATTTTCTTTTGTCATCTTCTGTAGCTCCCTCCTGGAGGAAATCTCAAATCTTCTGTTTTTACCTCAGAGTTGTCTCTTGCATCATTTTCTTATGTTCTGTAAATCACTATCTCATTGTAAATTGCACAAAATCTGTCCATTTGATCAGCATATTTATTTCCAAGGGTGACCATGGCTTTTGCTAGCCTTACACGCAGCACACTTGACTACAGCAAGCTCTTTTGGCTGTATTTCTTTCAGCAAATTAAGTATATATATAGAGACTATTCCTGATAGGAGCACCAGAAGATGTAAACACATCTCTTTTTAGCTGTAAAAATGAAGAAGCACCCGCAAACCATACTTGTTGTCTGTATAAATTGTCACATTTAAATTTTTTTGACAGACAACAAGCTCTTTGAATGCAACCAACTCTGTCCCTTGTGCTAAAGTTACGTTCAGCAGATATGATGATTCAAGGATTTCAGAAATGAAACATTTTGCATAGGCAGCCTTCAGTGCTCCATATTGGTCTCTTAATTAATAATCCACTTTAAGAGATAACTATTTAACGTCTGGTCTTGGTTTGGTGCATAATTCGGTAATATTCATGCAGTCATGCTCAGATTCATCATCATCATCATGACTGTTTTCCTTGTCTCTACAATTGTTTGTGAAACAGGAAGCAATGTTGCAGGATTCAGAGAACTGCATCTTCTGATTGAGATGTTTTCAACTGCTAATAAGACTTGTTCATTTCTGGTCTGCTGCCTGTTCATCATATGCTGGGTTTGTATCTCATTACAATTCTTTCACGTTGTTGACTTGCAATACAAACATCTGTGACCTATTTCAAACAACCTGGAAGACTTACAGCTGCATCAAACACAGCTGATAGATAAGCCACATGTCTCAGAAATAATCCATGTTTTTGAGTCAAACTAGCAAGGGCACACTCGCCCCTCTCACGACAGAGAAGATAATATTCTAAATTATATTTAAGCATTGCATTATACAAACTTTCTCTTAATACGTGAAAGGCCTCTAAGCATTCTTTGTCAAACAGAGCAAGATCTTGTATGTCAATATGGGCCAACCTTACAAAATCTTTTGCAACCAAGAAAAAGTTTGGAATTTCACTGACAACAATAACCAACAATTCCCAAGAACATCCTCACTTCCCTCTGGGTGGTAGGATGATTAATTTCCAGAATTTCAGAAGCACATTCTTTTGAGGCTTTCCTTGTTGTGGAGTGGGGAGGTCTCTGGGGGACAGAGGAAGGTACTTCTGGCCACCCCGGGAACCACCCTCTCCAGGACCGTTACCGAGCGCTTCAGTCGCACCCTCGCCGTGAGGGGTTAAGCAGTTATGGTCATGTATATCGAACCTCTGCCACACTACAAATTGACACCACACGGGTTGGTCAGATGCGGAGTAGATTCTTTATAAAGCAATTCTCATCAGGGCAATAATTCAATGCACAATCAGGTTAGGGACCAGCGTTACTCTGAGGTCGGTGTGCACATGGTCCGGCTCGTACCTCACGAGCACTGCGGATCTCCTCGGGGGTTGCAGTACGGTGCGCACAGGGTCCGGCTCGTACTTCACGAGCGCTGCGGACCTCCTGGTGATTTTGAAATACGGTGCGCACAGGGTCTGGCTCGTGCTTCACAAACACTGCGGATCTCCTCGGGATTGCAGTACGGTGCGCACAGGGTCCGGCTCGTACTTCACGAGCGCTGCGGACCTCCTGGTGATTTTTAAGTCCGGTGCGCACATGGTCCAGCTCGTACTTCACGAGCGCTGCGGATCTCCTTGGGGTTGCCGTACGGTGCGCATAGGGTCCAGCTCGTACCTCGTGAGCGCTACGGACCACCTTGAGGATTTCCAGCATGGGGCGCACAGGGTCCGGCTCGAGCCGCGACTAGGTCCCCAGGGCTCTGTCAAAGGTAGATAAAAGTGTCCTTGAGGGCCAGGGGAGTCACGACCAGGTCAGCAGGGCTCCAGGGGTTCCAGCAAGGAAGTGAACGGTCTTTACTCAGCAGGCTGGGCTGCGACCAGGTCAGCAGGGCTCCAGGAGTTAGGGACGGATCGTAAAATGCTTTCCTTCAAACGGATCAGCCGCGACCAGGTCAGCAGGCTCTCTTCTTCCAGGATTCAACTGCCCCCACCTCAAAAGCGGCTTCAGTTATACTCATCTTTCCTTTGAAGTTCAAGCCCTCCCAATCAGCTTCCTGGGGCCCTGGGCTGATTGTCGGCTGTCTTCTCCTTTGAAGTCGCGCTGGAGGGTTTTCCAGACGTCTGGCGGGGAGCGGGGCAATACCTGGTAGGAGGTGTGATCGAAACTCCTCCGCCCCATTCCACAGGAGAGAGGCTCGCTTCCAACAGCGTGTTGGGGGTCTAGGTTTCTTGGGGATCGCAGTCTTGTGTGGGGGCTATCGAGTTTGGCCTCTGGGGGAAAGAGGGTGCTACACGGGGGCTGCTACTATTCCTCCGGGGTCAGGAGGGATCGGGGTAGACAGGGGAGAGGTTTATACTGGCGGTGGCCTCACATGGGACCAACGGCCGGGGCCCTGGATGTAGGGAGACCCACGTCAAGGGGGCCAGGTCTAACACCTTTTCACTGCGATGACCAAGATAAATCACTTCCTTTCTACAGTAATGCATTTTTGTAAGGGGAACTTTGTGACCACTGTCAGCTAAATGATTCAATAGGGCAATTATGTCAAGTTTACAGTCTTCTTTTGCCTTGGACGCAACCAGTAGGTTATCAATGTATTTCACCAAGAATGAATTACAGATCAACCTCTAATTTTCTAGCGTTTTTTCAGGATTTGGGTAAAAATTTAATGATTTTCACTTTGCCTTGTGTTATCATACATGAAAAGAGAACTTTATTTTGAAATTAAAAAGCAAATAACAACCAGCTATCCTCTTGGAAAGAAATGGAGAAGAAAGCTTAGCACAAGCAAATGACTATATACCTTTCTGCATCTGGTGGAATCGGGAACAGGATTTCTGCTGGATTCGCTACTACCAGACAATATGGAATCATTTTTATTTTATTTTATTTTATTTATTTTTCTAACATCCCACACTATTAGGTTACTTAAATCCCATTACAGGAGAGTTGCAAGTAATACCAAGCACTTATCAAAGAATTCCCTGCACAATCATTAGTTCAGTTACAGATTTCTTGCCATGTTCTGCGTCTTTTGAACGTTTGCATTGTTTAGTTCCGGGGAAAACAGCATTGGGTTTAACATTGATCCGTACAGGCTCTGCATTCATATTAATCCTAATATTTTATTAAATATTTACCAGAGAAATCATCCCACACCTTTTCTTTGAAAGCATATCTTAGATCAAGAGGAAAACCTTCTTTAGTCAAGACTGGGAACAGTTGAACTCTTGAATCGTGATTTAATTTTGACCACAGAATCTTCAGCTTGGGTTTCAATTGCAACACCATCAGGGATGCAATGCATTACACAGTTCATCTTACACAGCAATTCTCAGTCTAACATGTTTAAAGGATTCGAATCACACAGAATGAACTGATGATTAATTTCCATTGGCCCTATTTGGGACATCTGCTGTGACCTGATTAACAATCTGTTTAAAACTGATTCCTACAACTTGGACTTCTCTTCCCAAGCGGGGTAGGCTTGGAACTTCCACAGAATGAACTGTAGAACAGGTAGCTCCTGTATCAATTAAGATAGAAACTCTGATCTACCTCCAGGACTGCTCCAAGTAAGCAATCCTCATCCTCCCTCAGACCCCGTCAATGGGAATCATTTTCTGGGGAAAACTGTGGAAAATCATTCTTCATTATCAATGGATTCTTTTTTTTAAAAAAAACTTCTTTATTGCATTTTCAAAAACATTCCCCCCCCAATCCAAGCATAAAAAAAGCAAGAAAAAGTAAATAACCAAGTGCAGGTTGAGCGAGTAAACAGAAATATTACAAAATGTACATATATCATGCCTAATACATATATCATATAACCTATATCAAAATAATAGCCTCAGGACATATCAAATGTACATTACATGCATTTCCTCAAAGGAGTCCAAATCTGAAGACTATTTTTCCTAGCTCAGGCCCCTTTATGTGCATAAACAGCCCTCTCAATCCGATACACAGAGATTAGCCGGGCCAGCCAGTGACTAAACGGAGGAGGTGCTGGGTCAAGCCAAGCAGTTGCCAGGCACAATCTCAACACTGCCATAGCTAAAAATAAAAACTGTGCTATTGGGAAAGCCGTAGGAAGAGACGCTTGCTCTTGCTCCAGAACTCCTAGTAAAACTAGTTGGGGGGTAATTTTTATCCGTAAGTTAAATTGAGTATCGAAAAACTGAGATATCGCTCTTCTCAGATTCACCAAGCCCGGACAATCTGCCAGCATGTGTACCAAATCTGCCCCCATTTCTTAATACAGGGGGCAGTGTGTGCAGGAAACTCCCCCCCATTCACAGATTTTAACTCTTGTAATATATAGATTACATTTTGTAATGTTGGATTTGGAGGTTGTCGTATATAGGTGTTTTCCGGGCTAATTCTAAGGAAGCGTGAGATTGTCCTCTTCTGTTGCATGTAGTGACTTCGCCCATCGAGCAGTGTGTTTATCTATATCATCCCCCAGCCTACTGTTTAATATTTTAATTAATATTAATTTTAATATTTTCTCTCCGATTTTAGTTTTGTGCCCAGCTAATGTATCTACAAGTTGACATTTGTTAAATCCCTCATCCCTCCCCTTTTTTCCCTATAAAATCCCTAATCTGTAGGAATATAAAAAATGCATTATTCCCTAGGGGGAAATTACTCCTTAAGTTTTCGAAAGTAGTAAAACTATTGTCGAAAAAGAAATCCTCAAAGATAAACGGACCTAGGTTTATCCTTGTGAAATATATCAGGTTAGAGAGGATTATGAAAAAGAGGGGGATAAAAACTAAAGCGGCCAATCTCAAATTTTTTCCTAATGTTAGCCCATATTCTGAATGCATACATAAGAGTCTTAAGCCTGAACTTTTTGAAATAGCCAAACTCTGCTTGCCGGAACAATAAGCCACAAACTGAATCTCCAGTGGCTAGTTCTAGACAATGGGGAATCGTACATTGACTGATCTCTTCAAGAGGCGGGTCGAACAGCAGTTGTGTTAATTTGTTGTAGAGCCGAGGCCAAATAATAAGATTGAAAGTTTGGGATAGCCCACCCTCCCCGTTCCCTGGGAAGGAAGAGAAACTTCAGAGCTCTCTGGGGCCTGGCGTATGCCCAGAAAAACCACCCAATCATACTACCCAAGGTCTTAAACCAAGAGTTATCTACTTCAAGAGGTATAGCCCTAAAGAAATACAGAACTCTTGGGAGGAACATCATTTTGATCAAATTGCACCTTCCTATCAGGGAAAGTCTGGAATTATGCCATTGTGAGAGCTCAGCTTTGGTTTTATTAATTAACGGGCCCAAATTTCCCTTGACCACATCATCAGGATCAGCACCAATACTAACGCCCAGGCATGTTGCGTTGGAGACCACCCGTGTATCTTCAAACTTAACCCACTCATTTATAAGTATTTGGGTTGTGACTCTATTAAGTCTGTATCCCGTGATGTACCCAAAGCACTCGGCCTCTTTTTAAATCTCCCAGTGTGGAAAATTAGATTTCGATGTGAACATTGCCGGCGCCATCTTGTCCAAACCTGGGCCCGTGCGAGCGCATAAGCAGCAGCCATTTTAAGACACCATGACCGCCTCATACATCGTCGATCGCCTGCACATCTCCCTGACCTCGCTAACAGCCCCCATGCACACATGCCTGGACCATAAACACACCTACAGCACGACCCTGCCCCGGAGCCACTTCCCGTCCCAGACCCACATACTCTTTCATCCCTTTCACATGAACAGTCCCTTTTGATAACCCCTTCCCCTGTACCCGATTGTTCGACCCGATCCCAGGCCATCACCTAGCCCTGCGGATGCAGTTTATTGCCCCTATACTGTAAAATCTCGCCTTTCATCAAAGGAGTGAAGGACTGGGTTCTTTAAGACCCAGCGGTGCCAGGGCATAACACCTGAAACCTTCGTGGGTAACCTGCTCCGGCGTACGAATGACAGAGACACGGGACACTTCCTTCGGCGTCAAAGATTCAAGGTTTATTTGCTGCAGGGAACACAGATATCACGACAAGTACAACTCGTGCAACTTGGGGAGACTGCTTCAAATTGGTTCTGTGGATCGCTCCTTTTATACAGTTTTTACCCATAGGACAACATGGTACACAAAGGTTTACAACCCGGTTCCCACCATTATCCCCCAGAGGGGTCGCTTTGGTCACTTTGATACACATAAGGTCCGGAACATAAGTGCGGAAACATTTGGCGGTTCCCAACTGTAAAAACCCATCTTCCCAACATTAGTGCATTCCAATCGGCAGTAAAACAGATCGAAATAGGAACAAAGACAGGTGCAGAGGAAGACGGAGACAGTGGGGAGATCGGAAAGGGTGTAAAAGGGGAGGTATCGGGAAACACGAGATACAGGCATCAAAGGGACGTGCCTAATGAGATGCACGGCTGAGACAATAAACCGGCACGGCGAGATGAGCCTCGAGCGGGGCCATCTGCCTTACAGTATCATCCCCCTCGTCATAAAGACACTTACAAAGGACATGTGTCTTCCGCAAATATCTTGGGAGTCCCAGGGTCGCGAAGCGGACAGCGTCCGTTCGCTGGCTACTTGAGGGCAAGAGACAAAATGGATGCCGTATCTAAGATGGAACCCGTGGGTACAGATGAAAAACCCACATAACAAACGAACGGTTTGAGTTAGCACGGCGAAACTGCGCACACTTACTAAACTCGTCATTTGCGGTTCATAGATACCAGACTCGACCATATTCGTGCGAGTCGAAAACACCACTTACAATTGTCACGGAACCTCAGACGCTCCTTTTGCCCTCATGTAGGCAAGCACTAGTCGGAATCAAATTCGATATTCATCAGACCATCGAGATGTTGTTGTAGCATAGCTCTGTCCAACCGAGTCCCCTTGGTAACAGGTGGCTGTCTCATACACGTTGTAGCACAGAGGCCACATAAGGCAGGACCGCACTGCACACAAAGGCAACACGTGAACAGGAACACCACAACGACTCCGATGATCATCAGAATCTTCCAACCCCAAGTCGACATCAGGCCCCAAAACCATCCAAGTAGCGTCCAATCCCCTACATCCACGTGTATGGATTCGGAGATCTTATGCAACTTCGAGATGGCTTGATAGACAGTCGGAGCGTTATCAGGAATGAAAATGCAGCAGCTCGAATGGATCACCTTACATACCCCACCTCGATCTGCTAAGATGACATCTAAAACCATACGGTTTTGTAACGTCATAAGTCTATCCGCCTGAAGTTCAGTGGTGATATTACCAAGGGCACTGGCAGTAATATTAGCAGTCGATTCTACCACTCGAGTCAACTGTCTCAGGTTCCTACTATTAACCATAGGTCCCCAAAACGGGAGGAAACCCTTGAAAAAGTCTCCTGCCTCTTGACCGGCAGTATCCTCTTCGCTAATTACGCCTCGCACAACTCTAGTCTTATGATAATCGGCATCTACAGTGAACGTCGGAGGCAACAGATTTGCAATGAAGCATGAGCCCATGAAGTCAGCGGGCAACCATGCGTATGCACGATCATGACAGATAAAGTATGTACCCTTGGCAGCCAGAAACACAGGGGACGAGAACATCGGCAGAATGTAATTTTCAGTGCAAGCACTCGCTCCAAGTCGGGCTTGCGATCTTCGGCCACGACCCATGAGACAAAAATTACCAATGTGGGGTATGACCCATATCGGAGGCGAGCTTTTAAGCTGCTTTTCACTGGTGAACACACTATATTCGCCTCTACTTAGGACCCTATAGGCTTGTACCTCTTCTTCGGGAATAAGCGAGGGATCATAGATATCGCTATCTAGGTCCTCTATTGCTATCGACAAAGGTTTTTGATACGAGGTAGGACCAGAGTAGGGGGAACGTGGTTCTCGAATGGGGTGGAAACCCAGTGCGCTTCGAAACATTGTCTGAAATGCTCGAGCAGACCCTTGGGAACTATACGGTAACACCAGATATGGAATTCCCTTATCCGTAGTATGTGGCATCAACCCACACACCCAACAATTAGTAGTGTTAACCACTAACTGATGTTGATGAAGGAGCTGAATAAAGGAATTGTTGCGAAATTCTGCACGTCTAGCCTGTTCGTGTTCGGGTAAGATATGAAAGGAATGAGGAGAAGCAGTGGAGGTAGGTTTAGGGTCAGGAGTAGGAGTAGGTGTAGCAGAAGGTAAGAAGTAAGACATCGTGTAATACACCCCACCCGCCAATAATGCAGAAGCAGTCAAAAACAATACAAATATTTGGAATATAAAACATTTGGTACGACTGAGTTGCTGCAGCTTGAATCTATGAGCCTGAGCTCCTTCCAAATCCTTCAACTTCGAGAATGCCATTCCCTACGACCGTCCGCAACGTTTCTTGACGCACTTCGTTCTGTGTAGCAATAGTCAATCCCTAGGAGTTCCCAGGAACCGACGGCCTTTAACCTAGCGTCAAGACCTACTATCCAGAAGGAAGTACGCGCGCGGCCCTACGGCCTTTAATGCACAATATATATGTATGCAAAAACAATGTCTCTCAGCTGTGGAAGCAAAAAGTGTAAGGAACGAAGCTCAATGAATATGTACAAAATAATTACAATGGTACGAATGTTCAAAACTGATCACGGAAAACGGGATAATGCAGTTGTCAATACAGCAGAGCAGGATCTTTTATTAGTCTTTAGTGCTAGATCGCAAAAAGTATCGAGTTTTCCCAGGACGTGTCTGTTCGTCAAACAAAGGATCCGTTGAAGGGACAGCGTCCTGTTGATCAGCTGAATGTTTTGGTCTTGAGTCTTTTGCTGACAATTGTTCAACAGTGTCTCTCTGCTGCACTGAGGATTCTCCGACAGGTTGTGCGTCGCTAAAAGGTACAAACGCCGGCAATCCTTCGGTTTCAGTTGATGCAATGCCTTTCCTCACCCACGAGTCTGCTGGCAACGGGATGGGGACTTTCTTTGTGTGGGTGGCGTGCACCCAATTCTTCCGCCCCTCAAGACGAACTGCAGTTCTCGTGGCAAGGAGGACCTGGTAGGGTCAGGTGAACCTCGGGTCCAAGTTGTTCTTGCGCGAAAAGTTCTGCGTCACCACCCAATCTCCGGGCTGGAGCTGGTGGCCTGGACCCTCCGTCTGCGTCGGCAATGCTTCGTGAACCTGTTGGTGAATTAACCTCAGTTTAGCAGTCAAGTCATGAAGATAATCGATCAACATTGGGTACTCAAGATCACAGAAAATACCTGGCCTAGGAACCCCCCACACATTCGCAGGACGACCGAACACTATTTCATAGGGACTAAGCCCTACTCGGGAGTGTACAGTCGCCCTAGTTGACAGTAATGCTAAAGGTAAAGCATCAGGCCACGAAAGACCAGTCGTAGCCTGAATCTTCGCTAGCTTTAGTTTAAGGGTGCCGTTATACCCTTCAACCAAACCAGCTGACTGGGGATGATTGGCGCTGTGGAATTTCTGATTAATTCCAAGGCCCTTACACACACTCTTCATCACACTACCCACAAACTCACTTCCGTTATCTGACCACACGACTCTAGGCATGCCATACCGAGGAAAGTATTCCTTCAGTAGGATTTTCGCAGTAGACAAAGCAGTATTGTCTTTTAGAGGATAAGCCTCGATCCATCGGGAGAATGCGCAAACCACAACTAAAACGTATTTCTGGTTATTGCATCGCTCCATATGGATGAAGTCCAATTGAATCACCTCAAAGGGACATGAAGGGGGAGCAAAACTGCCAGGAGGAGTTGGGGTTCCCTTGCCAGGATTGTACATCATGCACACCATACAATTCTTAACCAAGCGTTCAGCACATTTCATAATACCATCATTCTTCCACACAGGAGACAGCAATTTGCAAATACCTTTCGCGCTAATATGTGCTAACCCATGCGCCATTGTCACAACGGCCAGCACATACGCATCCGGTAACATCCATCTTTTCTGATCAGACAAATCAATCCAACAAACATTCGCATCCAACTTTCCCGTACTTTCTTTCCACTTCGTCTTTTCAGTGTCAGTGGCCTCATTCTGAATTGCTTTCACACTCTCGATAGTGTCCTCACACATACTCGATTCTGTAGGCCACCTAACCGAACTCGTCACATACATTCGAGTGCTAAGGTTCCGGGCAGTCTCCTTAGCAGTCTCATCCGCAAACGCATTACCTCGACCAACATCATCCGTCACCTTACGATGCGCACTACATTTAACAATCGCTACTTGCTTAGGCAACGTCAGTGCATCCAAAAGATCATTCACAAGCTGGCCATGCTGAATCTTCGTACCATGCAACGTCAAGAACCCTCTCTCTCTCCACAATCGTCCAAAACTATGTGCGACGCCAAATGCATATTGGCTGTCGGTAAACACATTCACACGTTTCCCTTTCGCTAACACACACGCTCTAGTGAGAGCGATCAGCTCTGCAGCTTGGGCAGAATTCTGATTTAATCTTGCAGTCTCAACAACAGTATTCAACGTTACAACAGCATAAGCAGTAGTCACATCGCCATTCGGCAACTTAAAACATGACCCATCCACATACAGTGTACCATCCGGATCTTCCAATGGGGTGTTTTTAAGGTCCACTCGACCTTTTGTTTCTTCTTCAGTCCTCAAGTAACAATCATGTTCTGCTACTTCATCTGACTCTGTGCTAATTGGTAACAAAGTTGCCGGGTTCAGAACATTACAACGTTTTATTTGAATGTGGCTTGCCAACAGCGTCAACTCGTACCCAGACAACCTTGCACTCGTCAAGTGCTGAGTTTTCGTCCGATTCAAAAGAGTATCGACTGCATGCGGAACCATCACCGTAAGCATATTATCCATGACCAATCCTGCTGATTGTCGGATGGAGACCGCGGCTGCCGCTGTTGCTCGTAAACAACTCGGCAATGCTCTAGCTACCGGGTCCAAGGTCGAGGAAAAATATGCACATGGACGTTGCTTACCACCAAAAGGTTGCGTTAAGACACTCAAAGCACAACCTTCTCTCTCGTGAACATATAATGTAAACGGCTTGCTGTAGTCGGGAGTACCCAACACAGGAGCCGAACATAATGAATCGCGCAGTTCAGAAAAACTTTTCTGACATTCTTCCGTCCATGGTAAAGGAGTCGAAACATCCTTGCACGTAAGAGCCACTAATGGTTTTGCTAGCAATGAAAAATTTGGAATCCATTGCCTGCAGTACGACGTGATACCTAGAAAGGCACGCACATCTCTTTGGGTTGTTGGCACAGCCATGGGCGCAATCGCTGCAATTCTCTCTGGGGTCAACCTCCTTCCCTCCTTTGACAATAAGTGACCTAGATAGGTTACTTCTTGACAACAATATTGGAGTTTAGAAGGGGACACCTTATGATTCAACTCACAGAGATGTTGCAGCAACGATACCGTAGCAAGTTTGCAAATGTCCTGAGTATCAGCAGCCACCAATAAGTCGTCGACGTATTGGATTAAGGCTGCACCAGCCGGCAACCTAAACGCATCCAGTTGACCCTTCAAGGCTTGACTGTAAATTGATGGACTTTCACAGTAGCCCTGAGGAGCGCGTTTGAACCGGAAGCTGCGTCCACCGAGAGAGAAACCGAAAAGGTCTCTGCTCTCCTCGGCAATCGGGATGCTGAAAAACGCATTTTTCAAGTCAATCACCGAAAACCACGATGCAGAAGCTGGAATCAGAGTCAGTAGCGCCGTGATGTCAGGCACAACAGGGAATTGAGGAACCACAATTTTATTCACCTCCCGTAAATCGATAACAAAGCGATAAACAGGCGGTTTTGAAGGATCTGTACGTTTAAGAATGGGCAGTACAGGACTGTTGCACACGTTTCCCCGAGTCTCTTCAATGACGTCTTTCTCGATCAGATCATAAATGATCGCTAACAGTGCTCGTTCACCATCAAGGGAAATACGATATTGGGGAATACGTGGCAATCGTATATTAGATTTCAACTGAACAACATAAGGGGAGATGTCAAGCAGGCCTACGTCATTGGGACCTGTTGCCCACAAAGACGCAGGAAGAGAACTCAATTCCGGTGGGAGCTTGTCGAGAGACAAGTACATGGGAGAGACAACCCTCTCTCCTAACGTAAGCTTTACACCCGCAGGAGAACAATACAAAGTTGCCTACAAACGTTTAAGCAAATCCAGGCCCAAAAGATTTTCACCACAACCTGTGGTTAGAATCAACGGAGCTTCTAGCTCACGTGGCCCAATTTTAAGGGGCAAAGGGCACGAAACTGGATTGCTAACGGGGGCGCCAGAGAATCCAACGGAAACATTTGTTAAGCCAGACAAAGGTGCGCCAGGGAGTTTCGAATGCTTAATGGAACTTTTCGCTGCACCAGTGTCCAACAGAAAAGGCTCAACGACGCCCGATGTAGCAACTGCGACGTAAGGCCCTCTCTGATCAACCGGAACTGATACCACTCCCTCTCCTTGTCTTTGGCTGTCCTAGTAATTACTGTCGTCAGTTCCCTGATCGACGTAATAATCGTCTACATTGTACTGTGCAGATCGTCCTTGCGACGATCCACGTTGATCAAAACAATTATCGGAATTCGATGAGTTATCTGAGCGATCGTTCTGAGCACCACGACCTCTACCACGTGGTGCCTGCTGCGAACCACCACGACCTCCTCTAGATGAGTTACCACTATTACGTTCATTTAGAACAGGACAATTGAATTTAATGTGACCCTCTTGTCTACAATAAGCACATTGATTGTATCCTAACGAGGATCTTTGGGAAGAGGAGTCATTACGAGTTTGAGATCGGTTCGATTGCGGCTGCGATCTATTTTGTTGCGAATTATTCTGATTCGAACGTGGAGGATACGCTTGCTGAAGCAGCACTTTAGTTTTTAGCTCTTTCGTCTTTTTATCAGCACGGTCATTCTCTTCTTTCTCTCTGTTCTCATAATATTGTGCCGTAGCCAATATCTGAGCTGAGGTAGAAACAGCCCATGCACTTTCTGAATTCTTCAATTTATTGCTCAAATCGGGCAATAAGTTCGAAACAAATTTATCCACGAACAACCTTTGACCACCCTCAGTGCTCATATCCTGACCACTATGGTCAATGAATGCCTCCTCGAACCTCGTAAAGAAGTCGGAAACACTCTCGTCCTTCTTTTGCTTACAAGCTGACAATTTGTCCCAGTTCACCCTCATAGCTGGCATAAGAGTTTTCATTAATGTTATAATTCTTTGAGGAAGGTCAACAATCAGCTGGTCGGGTTTAGCAGCAGCCGTTTGTCCGGCATCTGCCGCTACAATGGCAGCCCAGGCACCACCCAATTCATTCGGATGGTTTTCATGGCGAATCTTAGCCCATACCGGTTGCGGTACGACATTGCCGAACAACATATCGATATCGGCAAGATTCATTACCGTAGCATCTACGAGCTGCGATAATTCTTTGTAATACCCTGTAGGATTTTTGCGTGGGTCAGGCAAAGATTGCTTCACCTGTAATACTTCCGAGCGTTTCCATGGGAGATGTATCCATATTCTCTGGAAATGCCCCACTGTCGTCGGAGGAGCGGCATTAGGATTAGGTGGTATCCAAACCGGTGGAACTTCTCGCATAGGAAACTGACCAGACTCGTCTGGCTGTCTTTCAATATCCTCAACAAACAAGGCTTGAGGTATAGGAGTGGGACGAAAAGATAGCAACCGTTCAACGGCTCGTCGAACGTTGGTATCCACTATCAGTCCAGCCGAAAACTGAAGCTGTAAATCAGACAACGCGGTCAGCACCTCGTCAGGTGCGTCGGCCGATATCTGATCACGAAGGACCTTGCACATTTCCTCGAACACAAATCTCTGGGTTGGTATATTGAACTGACAAAACGTGTCGAGTACAATACGGGGTGGATTTCTAAGGGGGTGCGTCATCCAACCCATCGCCATATTATATAGCGAAGCACGTTCCCTATTACCTGGAAGCTGACTACGTCTCTGAGGACCATCTGAACCAGCGGACCCAAGAACAGGTCCGAGCGAATGAAAGAAGCTAGCCACAAGAGGAGAATTACGACTACGAGTAGAGGGAGAAGTATAGGACACAGGACTAACAAGTGAAGGAGTAGAAACAGAAACAACAGCAGGGGTTAACAAAGCAGGAGCAGTAGCGGGAGCAGGAGTATGTGGAAGCGGAGGAGCAGTAGGAATAGCAACAGACGAAGGAGCAGGAACAGTAGGAAGAACGGGTGCAGGTTGAGGAACAGGCGGAGGAAGAATAGGTGCAGGAACAGGTACAGGGGGAATCACAGGGGCTGTGGTACCCTGTACGTACGGAGGTGGCGATTTCATAAGATAGGACATTAAAGGATCCTCAACTGACTCATCCTTCTTTTCCGACTCCGTAGGCAAAGCAGGATAGCACTTATCTATAGTCATACGCTGTAATCTGTCAAACACTTCCTTTTCCCTAACCTCCTTATCATGCTGGAACTGCTCTGCTTTCTTTACAATGGTACCAGCACTATCTCTCTGATTTCGCTTAGTCTGTCTGATTTCTTTCTGTCGGGCTTCTTTACGCCACAACCGAAAGGCATCAAACATGGCCGGCCTTGACTTTTTCGCGAACAATTTAACCTCTAGATTATCTAAGATCGGGGCCTCGAAGCTACCATGTGGTGGCCAGCGAAGGTCACCATCTTTCTTCGTATATTTGATCCAGTATTCATTAAAAGTAATCGGGCCTAGCCCATGTTTGCTGTACAGTTCATAAGTGGGAGTTCCAACCGGAGGTATCGGACACGAGTCCTCCAGTCGGGAATCCGTACCACAAGGTCTGAAACAACTAAACAAAGTACTGCGACCAGGCATCTTGCACACTAGCCGAGTTTCACAAACTTCAAGGGTTACGGGATTTACCAAGTCCCAGCAAAGAACAAAACCCTCGGTTTTTGGCGGCTGCAGTCGTCAAACAACACAACAAAGTACCAAGAACTACAAATGCAATGGAACCATGCAACCACTAAGTAACCACAACCAAGAACTCTGGGAGCGACCCACAAATACTTAACTCAAAGATCGATGGCGTCTCCAGGAAGGCCCGTCAATCGTCTCGCTCTACCAAGGTCTACGCCAGTCGCCAAAACAGGTCTACAGTCAGGGCAGCAGTCCGTCGCAGCCGTCAGGAGGCGGGAATCTTCGCGGGAAAAGTCTTCGGGCCACTTGTTTCGATAACAGGATCGATGAAGCGGAGTGCACCTTCCCTCGGAGATTTCACACGAAGTTCCTCACGATCGTCGGGCTTGGACCGGTACCACTGATGCAGCCCCACGTTGGGCGCCAACTGAAGGACTGGGTTCTTTAAGACCCAGCGGTGCCAGGGCATAACACCTGAAACCTTCGTGGGTAACCTGCTCCGGCGTACGAATGACAGAGACACAGGACACTTCCTTCGGCGTCAAAGATTCAAGGTTTATTTGCTGCAGGGAACACAGATATCACGACAAGTACAACTCGTGCAACTTGGGGAGACTGCTTCAAATTGGTTCTGTGGATCGCTCCTTTTATACAGTTTTTACCCATAGGACAACATGGTACACAAAGGTTTACAACCCGGTTCCCACCATTATCCCCCAGAGGGGTCGCTTTGGTCACTTTGATACACATAAGGTCCGGAACATAAGTGCGGAAACATTTGGCGGTTCCCAACTGTAAAAACCCATCTTCCCAACATTAGTGCATTCCAATCGGCAGTAAAACAGATCGAAATAGGAACAAAGACAGGTGCAGAGGAAGACGGAGACAGTGGGGAGATCGGAAAGGGTGTAAAAGGGGAGGTATCGGGAAACACGAGATACAGGCATCAAAGGGACGTGCCTAATGAGATGCACGGCTGAGACAATAAACCGGCACGGCGAGATGAGCCTCGAGCGGGGCCATCTGCCTTACAGTATCATCCCCCTCGTCATAAAGACACTTACAAAGGACATGTGTCTTCCGCAAATATCTTGGGAGTCCCAGGGTCGCGAAGCGGACAGCGTCCGTTCGCTGGCTACTTGAGGGCAAGAGACAAAATGGATGCCGTATCTAAGATGGAACCCGTGGGTACAGATGAAAAACCCACATAACAAACGAACGGTTTGAGTTAGCACGGCGAAACTGCGCACACTTACTAAACTCGTCATTTGCGGTTCATAGATACCAGACTCGACCATATTCGTGCGAGTCGAAAACACCACTTACAATTGTCACGGAACCTCAGGAGCCGGGATTAATCAATGTCACCACCCCATGAGATCCGACCGATTGCGCACATTTCGGCTCCCAACGGAATGTCCAGCTGCGCGATAGTCATCACCTGCTGAGATTGGGGTGGGGACCTCTACTGTGAATACGTGTGGGAACGGGCCTGAAGCAGGGATTCCGGGGATTTCTTACTGTACTTCAAAGTAATGTTAAGAATGTGTCTTCATGCAATAAAGCAATAAACTACAGTATAAGAGGACAGGCCGCAGAGATGCAGTTAGAGCACCTCGAGACGATACCCTGTTTGTCCGATCTGACGTGCTTTGCTCTGGAGAAATAAAAACCCGTTTCCTGCTTTCCAGTTTCCAGCGCCCGCCTCTTTATTTGATAATTATTGAATGGTTCAGAGGCGACTACCGCCAAGCAGTACTTGAAGGTCTTCTACAGAAAACTGCTTTTCCACAATTGGCGTCCCAAACGTGAGGCCCATCAGCGACACGAGGGTCCAGTGAGAGAGGTCCTAACGACAGAGTGAACGACTGCAACGATCGGGAAGAGCTCCTGCCCGATAGACCCTCGTCTGGTAGCCGATCATCCGACCTTCACCGGTTCTGGACGGACCTCTCTCGAGTGATCTAAGGTCCTGACTGGGAGCCCTCAGGAGTGCTGCGGCAATAACGGAGAATAGAGGACGATCGGGCACTGGAAGTGGAAGACGAGAAACTGTCCATACGGTCCGGGTAAGGTCGTGCAGCACGACTCTTTTTGTTTGATTGATTGATTGTACGATAATACTAGTATTACTTATTGATTGGTTCGTTTAGCCTTCATTGCTACTCAATATATTTATTGGTTCTTTTTGAGATATTCTCTGTTTGCAAACAACGAAGAATAGAAGTATTCTGTCTAGTCTTTGCAAGTAGTGAAGGATAGGTAGTGGGGACCTTTGTTCACCATTGTTTGAGATCTTCACTTGTCGGATATACGTCATGCCTATCTTCTCCCCACTGATTGGTAGTTGGTTTAGCCCGGACCGTTTATTAGAGGTAGATCATCCAGCTCCACTGGAAGGCACCCATAATAAGGACATGTTTACGAAATATGGACTAGTCGCCGTAGCTTATAGTAAGTTATGGCATAAAAACACTAAAAAAGATCGAGAAAGTCAGTAGCCACTGACAGGATCTTTTGACCTCGATAAAATAGAAGCGCTAGAAATAGCCCTTCGTAAAAATAAAACCAGGCCAACCATGCTTGATAGTCTCGGCATGTGGCGCAAAGAAGCAACGCAACGCAAAAAGAGAGACGAAGCAAGGTTCGATGAAGAGCTAAGAAAAGCAGCTCATCTAGCCGGTAAACAGCTAGAAGAGGAAATCAAAGAAAGAAAAAGAGTTAAAAGAGAACAAGAATCAGAAACCTTGGGCCAATGCCCTGTTAGAACACCCTCAGTGAGCTCCCATAAAAACAAAAAACAGATGATGATTTACTTTTAGATCCCCCAATCATCTATATGCCCCCTCCTTATGCCCCCACCCATCCTTTAGTACAGCACCTACAACCCCAGAGCCTAAATGAAGGTAGTACCAGGGCCTCGGTATCCACGGCCTCCGCGCCAACCGAGCCTCTCGTACTAAATATTGTATCAAAAGATGCCTCAGATAAACCCGAAACGAAAGAAAAACAACCAGCAAGAATTCCCCGTTTGAACAAAAATGAACGAGCGGACATTGATAAACGACACTTTATTGTACTCTTTTGCTACCATACCCTCACAGCATATGAAGAAAGGTATAGATATAAGGGACCCCAACGCCTTGCAGCTCTGTACAGGAAAATAGATATTGGGGATGAGAGTGAGTGTGATGTGACGGAACTTTTCTCGCATACGCTAGAAGTCTTCCGCCACCTCACAGAACAACAACCAATAACCAAAAACGCAACCCCTGTAACGATCGAACCCCCGGTAGAAAAGTTAGACACTATGATGCCCATAAAAGAAGCCGCTCCCTACTGGGTCCCCCCACGAGGTCAGGGAACTCATGATGATATCAATCACCAGGACGCTAAAGGTAGGGTAGTGTACAATTGGGTATACCAGCCCTGGGATCGGCAAGATATCCTGACCTTCCGTAAATCCTTGCCGGATTTGCGATAGAACCCCACTGCCTTCTACACAGAATTAGGTACTTCCTTAGGATCGACAATCATGACCCTAGCTGACATAGACTTGTTCTTTGGGCTATGAGTGCCAGCTGACGTGTGGAAGCAAATCCGGAAAGTCGACCTGTTCGGACATACCTGGGGACAACTCGATGTCATAGACAATTAACGAGATCCTGGACAAAAACCCCTGAAAGCTATATTGGAACTCCCAGATAAAATCGTGCAGAAAATAAAGACTCTAATCCCCGAGAAAAAGGTAGACTGGTCAATAGTAACAGCTTGCCGCCAGAAACCCCAAGAAGATGTCTCCGAATATTTCTCACGGTTCGAAACGGTGTTCTCCGATTACAGCGGTCAGGACATGACTACTGCAACCGGACATCACTTATTCGTGCAAAATTACGTTAAGGGTCTGTTGCAGGAAGTTTCGCAGAAACTACAAGCTAACGAGAGTAGTTGGGCAGCCTCAAAACCAAAACTATGAACATCAAAAGAATGAAAATGATAGAGCCTCAGAGAAAAAGAAGAAAGACTTAAAGGAGCGAGTCATGATAGCTCAGTAAATTTAGGGAAGGAACCCTACAAAGGAAACTACCAGCAAAATGTCCCTAGAAATCCACCTCCTAGAAATAATGCACCCGCACCCTACACTGGACGTAGAGATTTAGGCGAGAACCAATGCGCATTACGGATATTGGAAGTCGCAATGCCCGGTCCTGCTAGAAATAAACAGAAACAAAGAGACTAGAGACTTAACAAACGGACCAAGAAATAGAGGACGCGGGCGAGGGTACACAAACGACACTAGCGACGAAAAACCCAGTAGAGTGAACACCTTTGACCGTCCCCGACAGAACCAATACCAACAATCCGACTATGACAACGCTTACGACTTTGATAGGACTGCCAAGGGCAAGGGAGGGATCCAGTCGAGCTCTATGTTGACCAGCAAGGCCCTTATGTCACCGCTAAGGTCCTAGGCAGAAAGTCTCCATTCCTGGTAGAAACAGGAACAACACGTAGTGCATTATCCAAGCGACTGATTCCAAGGGCACCCTTGTCTGGCTCACACGTAACATCAATAGGTTTTGATGGTATGCCCTACACTAATCCCTTGTCCAAACCAATCCCTTTTGATCTGGAAAATAATATCACCGACACGACATTCCTTCTCTCCTCCAATACCCCCGATGCCATTATGGATCTTGACTTGCTGAAACTTTTCGAGTAACTATTAGATGCTCACCTGACGGAGTCCGAGTCATTTTGTACGACAATCCCAACCTGCTCAGACCTTGCCCCTCACGACACATGTACTCCATAACTGATGCCGACATGTCCCTGCTTGACACTTTACCTTCTTACTTATGGGCAAAGGCAGACTCAGACGTAGGACGGATGATGATAGACCCAGTGCATGTGACTGTACGACAGGACGCAACGCTACCGAAAATACCGCAGTACAAAATATCACCCGAAGGCGAGAAAGCATTGGTTGAAATTATCCAGTCCTTAGTGAACGCAGGAGTGGTAGAGGAAGTAGTCAGCAACATTTGCAACAGCCCTATCTTACCGATTATCAAAAGGCAAGGAGAGGGAGATAAGAAAGCTTACTGCTTCATCATCGACCTACGAGAAATTAACAAAATAGTTGTGCCACAGTACCTCGTAGTCTCTGACATCACCACCATTCTAACCCGGATCCCGTCCACTGCCACCACATTCACCGTGATTGACCTAAAAAACGCCTTCTTCTACATACCCATCCACCCAGACAGCTGCTACCTCTTCGGATTTACCCTAAAATCCCGCTCATATAGATTTTGTAGAGCACCCCAGAGGTACACTGAAAGTCCGAGCATTTATAGCCAGGCACTCAAGAGACAGTTAGATGCAGTTCAGTTACTGGACGGAGCGGTGTTGATACAGTATGTAGATGACATCCTTCTAGCAGCCGACACCACTCCGCTCGCAGTCACAGCCACCATCCGACTCCTACATTTCCTTGCAGAGAATGGTCACAAGGTTTCCCAAAAGAAATTACAGTATTGCAAACCCCAAGTAACATACTTAGGCCACCTCTTGTATAAAGAAGGAAGGAGACTCACGCCCGACAGAATCCAGACCATTTTGGAAACCCCCATCCCTAAGAACCAGAAGCAAGTCCGCTCTCTGGTAGGCCTCACCTCATTCTGCCGACAGTGGTTGCCGAACTTCAGTCTCATCGTTAAACCCTTACTTATCCCTTCTGGTCAAAGATGCTCCCTTCCCACTCCCTTGGACCCCCGAATGCCAAACCTCCTTCAAAGAGTTACGAGATGCCCTCTGTTCAGCACCCGTTCTAGGAACCCCAGACTACTCCAAACCCTTCTCCCTCTACAACCACGAAAGGGAGGGATGTGCATTATCTGTCCTAACACAATCTATTAGCCCCAAACAACGCCCTTGTGCTTACTTCTCTGCCACTCTTGACCCCGTAGCCAGAGCTTTACCAGCTTGCCTATGAGCTGTAGCAGCTGCCGCTGTCTCAATACGACAGAGTGAGGGAGTTGTACTTTCGAACCCCCTTACAGTGTTAGTACCCCATGCTGTTGACACCCTCCTGAACCAGACTAAGACTCAACACCTGACTAGCGCACGACTGACTGGATACGAACTGAC
This sequence comes from Lissotriton vulgaris, assembly GCF_964263255.1. Lineage (NCBI taxonomy): Eukaryota > Metazoa > Chordata > Amphibia > Caudata > Salamandridae > Lissotriton > Lissotriton vulgaris. The sequence goes on from NC_141689.1 coordinate 483,986,110, forward strand.
ACTATTGGCACCACACATTCACTTGAAGCGATGTACCACTTTGAACCCTGCTACCTTGTTACCACTACCTGAGAACGACCCCAATGTCACTCCCCTGCATGACTGTGTGACCCTCACTGACGAACAGACTAAGAGTAAGGTAGACCTCCGAGACACTGCCTTCCCAGAACCTGACGGAGAGCTATGGGTAGATGGCTCATGTATCAAACTCCCTGACAGCACCACCTCAGCTGCATATGCTGTTACCACCACCCGAACTGTTGTTGAAACAGCCCGCATTACCCAATGATCCGCACAGGCGGCAGAACTAATTGCCCTCATACTAGCGTGTATTTTAGCAGCAGGGACGACAGCGAACATATATACGGACAGCTAGTATGCCTTCGGGGTGGTTCACCATTTTGGGCTTCTATGGAGGGAACGGGAATTCCTGACCTCACACGGCACATCGGTCATACAAGCAGATCTAGTCTCCGCCCTGACTGAAGCAGTCCTCCTCCCCAAACAACTGGCCGTAATCAAATGCCAGGCACACAAGAAGGTGACGGACATTGTAGGACAGAGAAATGCACTGGCCAACATCACTGCCCGAACCACAGGCGAAAACAGAACGACAAAACAAATGTACGTGACCAGGTCACAAGCAGAGAAATGGACAGATGCTAGGGAAACTATAAAAGACATCCAATCGACAAGTACACCACATGAACTGACTGAATGGGCACGGGTGGGACTAAAAGACGATGAAGGCTGCTGGAGGACGAAAGACACGGACAAATGGTTGCTGCCCCTTGTTCTGACCGACTTTTTCGGCCCTCCTTTGAGGGAGGATGATTGGAAGTGACTCCAGTCTATTATCATTCTAGTGCAAGGGTTAGAACCATAGACAGGGCCTATTCATAGGGCACAGTAATGCACTTTCGTACTCTTTTCCTTAGATCAGGGCTTATAAACTTATGTTAGGGTATAGATTCATTAGTATTAGTGATAATCCGTCCTTTTGCAAGAGTGTTAGTATACCTTCTATGGAGTTATGCTTATTTCGGGCCTTGTAGGCCTCAAACGGGAGAGACTCCATCTTGCTTTCTGCCCCGGCAGCTTGAGATGCTTCTAGGTCAAGTGTAATGTTTTAGTTTCGAAGTGTTGTTCGCTTGGAGAGAACCGGCTCAGGCTGGCCCTTATCGAAAGACTGTATTTTTCTCCACTCCGAAGACACAACATCAGGCCGGCCGGCTGGGAACGTGTCCTTGGTACGGGGAGGTACAAGAATTTGGTGGGCGGAAGGTTACTGGCCGTAACTTTCCATGAAGAGACAAGCTTCCATATTACCGAAAGCATGAGGCAGTGAGTTAGTCAGTCTGTAGGCGGCAGCTAGCCGTTAGCATCAATGCCATTAATTATTTCCAGGCAGACAGTCGCCATTTTGAAGTCCGAGAAAGACCAAGAAGCTGATACTCTCTTAGAAAGATTGAAGTTATTTTAGTTGGAGCAGCTGGCGAGCTTTGACCTATAAGATCAGAGCATTCCGAATGAAGCAGTTAGTCAGGAGAACGAATACCAGAGTGGCTGAAACTGATTTATAAGATCGAAGCCGAGAAGTGAAGACTGTCCGTGATTGAGAGGAGAGAGGAGTAGCGCAGAACAGCCAGAGAGAAAGCAGCTAATGAATGGAAGGTTCCAGTGACTTGGAGGGAAGCAGAGAAGACAGAGCATAGCGGTGCAGACGTGTACCCGTGACTGCCGGAGTGTGACTTTAAGACGAGCCAAGGCACAGACGAGAAGGGAACCTAGATGACTGCTGAATCCAGACTTCACATTACTCAGGTGACGTCGACCTTTTTCCCATAGTGTGCACATTCTAACCTTTCACTTTCCTTTGCAGGATATATGTCATAGTGTAGTATTGTGTTTTTATGATCATTGTAATAAAGTACCCCAGTTCTTAGTGAACCAGCATGTGCCTCGTATTCTTGTTCAATCATTGTAACCTGTTCTTCTAGTCAGACATTGTTTTCATGAACGGATGTAATTCCCGGTCAGGTAAGAAGTGACTGAGCAATGAGGGAGAGAGGGACCCCTTGATGTGAAGAATAGATTGTACATCATCTTATTTGGTAAACTGTTATCCATAATATTGTAGTATCATATCCCGAGTAGCCACTGAAAGATTCCTTCCAAAGGTATTCATAGGAAAGTGATCGTCGTTGGTAAGCGGCGTTAATGAGAACACCAGGCGGGACACTGGTGCTGATACCCACAGGATTGCGGCTTGGGATGTAAGTAATGAGAACACCAGGGAGGATACTGGTGCCTAGATCCGCCGGATTGTGGATCGGAGTGTGAGTGAGAGAACACCAGGGAGGATACTGGTGTGTAGACACGCAGGATTGCGGCTTGTCGAGCGAGCACTGACTGTGGTCAGTGTGTAATGGTAACTAATCGGAACTGCCCTAGGGTAGACTAGTCTGGGCCTAAGTTGCTGTGAGACTAACTGGTATGAGTGGGATATTGTAGAAAACCTATGCATGTATATTGCTAATTCCCCATCCTTAGGTACAAGGCATATACATACCTATTGTAAATACGTCCTGAGGAGGGAGGTGATTACGTTCCGGCTGGGTTGGAGGTGCTCTGAGGAGCTGATCCTATCTGGTCCGAGAATCCGGCCGTTACACCCCTATGACCGAACTAATCACCAGAGTATGGCACAATGACAAAATATCAGACTCAGCGAAGCGCCTAGTTCAGCAGGGCATGATATGCCTCCAACACAACCCAGGGAAAGGGACTGTAGTACCTCGGGGAGGGTTTGGGGTCCCTGACCATCCCTTCGAAATTATCCAAATGGATTACATTCAGCTAGAGAGATGCCATGGTCTAAAATACGTGCTAGTGATTGTGTGTGCGTTTAGCAAATGGGTGGAAGCTTACCCCACTCGAGACAACACCGCCATCACTAGTGCCAAGGTGTTGTTGAAGTAGTTTTTCCCACGCTACGGCCTTTGTAGGATTTTGTGGAGCGACAATGGCCCCCACTTCGTAGCCGAAGTTATCCAACTCATACTGAAAGGGTTGGGTGTAAAAACAGAAATTTCACGCAGTCTTCCACCCCCAATCTGCAGGCCTGGTAGAATGACACAACGCCACACTAAAACTAAAGCTAGCGAACATAGTTGCCACCACAGGACTGAAATTGCCCGATGCCCTCCCACTGGCATTGTTATCAATGCGCTCCACTCCAACCAAACACCACCTAACTCCGTACGAAGTTGTCTTCGGCCGGCCTATGACTATTTGGGCCGTGCCAAAGCCGACATCCATCCATGATGTTCCGGACATCCTAATGTCTGATTATCTGCACAATTTAATGAAAACACTAACTGTTATCCACCAACAGGTGCAGCAAGCCATACCAGACGCATCCAGAAGCCCCGGACACGACATCCGACCTGGGGACTACGTGTTGATCCAAAATTTTCAAAGAACGAAAAGCTTGGAACCCTGTGGACGGTCCCCTGGCAAGTCATGATCACTACCCGAACTGCACTTCGAGTAGAAGGAAAATGAAATTGACTGCATGCACACCATTGTCGAAGGATATCCTCAACCCTGACAGAGACCGAAAACGTGGACACCCAAGAAGAGCTCCTGACAAAAGACCGACCAGCCTTGAGTTGTTACCCAGAAACAGAGACACTTGAATTGGCAGAATTACCAGATCCCACTGTGCCAACCAGAAAAGGGCACAACTTGAGACGAAAGGAGAGTGCTTCGGCCAAGCAGGCCACTAACTAAGTAAAAAATCTCAGAGCGGTAGCTAACACTACAAAGGCTACCAGGGGAGACGCCAGACAAAGTATGTGGTCCTGCCCGTCACCGAGCCTCTTGAAGGTGATGGAAGATCCCGGATGACCGAAGACCCACCGTAAAGACCCCAAGACTGCTAAGCTGCCTAGCAGAAAAACAATTGCACTCTTCATTGCCTCCCTCATCTGCCTCTTGCTCATATTCACAGTTTGGATCATGGAAGAAAGTGCTCCCGCTCACAAGACAATGATACCGACTGTGCAGCCCACCACCAAGAAAGAACATTATCTCATTTTGCTTTCACCCAAACTCCAAGAACGGCGCAAAGAATTTTGGAACAATTCATTTGTACAATTGCTGCATCAACACAACCTTGCTGCCAATGCCACGAACTGTTGGATCTGTGGGCTGCTTCCTCATGCAACAGGACACTCTATCCCCTTCATCCCTTCACCTTTCTCTGTACATGGATCCTGCCTTGCCTGGCTGATACTCCTACAAGGGAGCTACAAAGACAATGCAACATCCGACGAAACAGTTGCACAGTTCCACAATGAGTTTTTGTAATTTCTCCATCATAGCACCACACCTCCGAGATGTCATCAACTGCTCCCTCAACTCCGCCACCTTCCCGGAAAGCTGGAAACACGCAGAACTCAGCGCCCTTCTGAAAAAACCCACAGCTGACCCCACCGAACTCAAAAACTACCGCCCCATCTCGCTTCTTCCATTCCCGGCCAAAGTCATTGAGAAAGCTGTCAACAACCAGCTTGCCGCCTTCCTCGAAGCCAACAAATCCCTCGACTCCTCACAGTCCGGCTTCCGAGCCAAGCACAGCACTGAAACCGCCCTCATCGCAGCAACAGACGACATTCGAACTCTACTGGACAATGGAGACACAGTCGCCCTCATCCTCCTCGACCTCTCCGCTGCCTTCGACACAGTCTGTCATAGCACCCTTCTACAGCGCCTCAGAGACGTAGGAATCCAAGGAAAAGCACTGGAATGGATCACCTCGTTCCTCACCGGAAGAACACAGAGAGTCCGCCTCCCACCATTCAAGTCAGAGGCCTCTGCAGTCATCTGCGGCGTGCCACAAGGATCGTCACTCAGCCCCACCCTCTTCAACGTATACATGAGCCCCCTTGCCGCCATCGCTCGCCAACACAATCTCAACATCATCTCCTACGCGGATGACACTCAACTGATCCTATCACTCACCAAAGACCCTACCACCGCCAAAACCAACTTACACGAAGGAATGAAAGAAGTAGCCGAGTGGATGAACACAGCCGTCTGAAACTGAACTCAGACAAAACAGAAGTCCTCATCTTAGGCACCTCCCCCTCCGCCTGGGACGACTCTTGGTGGCCAGAGGCCCTTGGAAAAGCACCCATCCCGACGGACCACGCACGGAACCTGGGCGTCATCCTGGACTCCTCACTCTCGATGACCAGACAAGTCAACGCCGTTTCATCATCTTGCTTCAACATTCTTCGCATGCTCAAAAAAACATTTCGCTGGATCCCCACAGAAACTAGAAAAACGGTCACCCACGCACTGGTCACGAGCCGCCTGGACTACGGAAACACACTATACGCCGGTACCACCGCAAAACTCCAGAAAAAACTACAACGCATCCAGAATGCTTCAGCCAGGCTCATACTAGACATCCCACGTAAAGAACACATCTCTGGTCACCTGAAAAATCTCCACTGGCTCCCCGTAAATAAGAGGATTACTTTCCGCCTCCTAACCCACGCACACAAAGCACTTTACGAACTTGGACCCGAATGCCTCAACACACGATTGTCCTTCTACACCCCCTCCCGTCAGCTGCGATCCTCCAACCTAGCCCTTGCCACTGTACCTCGCATCAACAAAACCACCATGGGAGGTAGATCCTTCTCCTACTTGGCAGCTAAAACCTGGAACTCACTTCCCACTCACCTTCGCCTTACTCAGAACCACCTAGCATTCAGAAAACAACTTAAAACTTGGATATTTGAGAAGTAATTTCCCCACCCTTCCTCTAGCGCCTTGAGACCCTATGGGTATGTAGCGCGCTATATAAATCTCTTGACTTGACTTGACTTGACTTCACATTTTTTATTTTGCTGATATCTACCTTGCACTCATCAGCTAATTCTGCAAGCTTGTCATGTGCCTCATTTGCACTTCTAGAAGCCTCCTTGATCAAATATCCTATTTCATTAATAGTGTAGGGCAATAGTCTGTTTAAGTCAACTGTCTCTTGTAAAATGTCTCCAAATTTAATTTCTGGCTATCAGTCGGAAGTACAATAGAATCTTTAGGATTTCCAACAAGGCACTGTTAGACCTGTCAGCCTTAGGGTGGTCTTTCCCCAAACATTTTGTCTCTACCCTCCTATTTTTCTGAATTTGTTCTTACTGACATTAAGACTCTCTGCACTTTACCACTGCTAATGAGTGCTAAAGTGCATGTGCTCACTCCCTAAAACGTAATCAAATTGGCTTATGTCTGATTGACACATTTAATTTACTTACAAGTTCCTAGTAACATGGTTTACTATAAAACCAGAGCCTTTAAATTAAATGCTACTAATGGCCCTGCTTTTATCAAAACAAGCTCCTGAACGATGACTTATTGAGGCTGTTTATTAATTAAGCAGACTTAGACCATTTATTCATTCAATGGGTATGAAGTATTTTATTTACTGCTATTTGTGTTTTTTTTAAAAATATAAGTGAACATTGTTAAGGCACGTTCTTAAAAAAGACAGACTACCTATGATATTTAACATATAAATACAGTGCTCAACATAGAGTTAAACAAACATTGCAAGCAAAAAATGAAACAGACAAATTAACCAATCAATTTTAAACATAACAGCCTTATTTGCAAGTTGTTTCAATAAAATGTTGTATGGGTCCTTCCTGACCGTTCTTGGGTCAAACCCTCTTTTCTAGCAACTAGTGGCCCTGCAGCACGTATTGTGCGACCAACTGAAGTTGCCCCTTAAAACATGTCCTAGGCCTGCCATTGCAGACTGAATGCAGTTGTAATTTGCAAATTTGACTTGGTGAAATAACCCCCTTGCCCAGCTGTAACTCCCCTTTTATTGCATATGCCATCCCATGTGTAAGACCTAAACAGCCCATAGGACAGGGTGCATTGTATTTAAAACTGGGGATATGCACTTTTAGTTTTACATATTCTCGTGTTGAAAAACTCACTAATCTGTTTTTCACAACTGTGAGACCTACTTCTCCCATAGAATAACATTGGGTTGCCTTCTTACATTTAATAAGTGCTAATGTCTGATTGGGAACAGGTCAAACTATGATGTTTGGTCTCTAAGAAGTTGTAATTTAAAATACCTTTTACTGGTAAAGTCAGATTTTAAGTTACAATTTTGAAAATGACACTTTTAGAAAGTTACAAGGTGTGGGATGTGCACAACCTATGTTAAATGTTGTGGTTGACCGTGCCTCCTGGGTATCACTCTCCTCCTAGAGTGTATAGAATAATCAACTGATTCCATAATCCTCTCACCCTGGGCATCAGGGAGTTGCTGATACTACAGCAAAATAAAGTTCAAACTCGACTGTTGGTTGTTTGCAAAACTGGTTCTATCAATTTTTATTCATCTTCATTCATTCTTTGTCAAAATACATCCATGTTGTATTCACATGTATATTCTTTCAAATTGAGGTTTTCATTATTCCCATTTTTTCATTTCCAATGCATTTCGGTGCCATTTGCACCTTCGTCAGGGAAATCTGCAAAGTTATAAAACAAAAAACTTGCTTCAACCTGTCCTATTAATATCAACAAACAGTAATGATAACTCGACTTGGCGAGTAGCCATCAGGATTAGCCGACATTGACTAGACTTAGTACCGCGGTTATACATTCGCGTAAAGTTAACCCCACATTACACACAGCACAGCGCAGGCGCTAGATTTCAACAGAAATACCAGCACCTGTGACAGAACGTTGAGCGGAGCACATTCGCGTAAGCGAGTTGAGAAAGTCGATCACGATTAGTAGGTAAGAACAAGGGCGGTAAAGCGTAAAGTGTTTGCTTGTTGAATATGTTTACTTTTGCAAGCATAATGACGGCGGCTGACCATCATAGTACACTTTTGATAGCAAAAATGATAGCGTAATACACCGAACGCACTAGCAGAATGTTCTAGATACTAATAATAGTGTGACAACGATTCAGAGTTGAAAGCTTTATTGTTAACGTGCACAGAAGAATCTCACAGTTGAAACCAGTAGTTTAAATCTATTGTCGTAGCGCTAATACTAAGTTGAGTTATCATTACTGTTTGTTGATATTAATAGGACAGGTTGAAGCAAGTTTTTTGTTTTATAACTTTGCAGATTTCCCTAACGAAGGTGCAAATGGTGACTCACTCTGGTGGGTTCAGGTAAAGAAATGGCTCAAGCAGTAGGGTAGCCCTCTGAGTGTTGAAAGCAAGCTCCAGGCAGCAAAGCAGGTCTTCCAAGTGCAGCAAAGCAGTATCGTGGAGCACATAGCAGCAGTCAGTCCTCTGAGAGTCCTTCCACAGATCCAGAAAGTGAACTGAAGATTGGTTCTTAGAACCTATTTTTTTTATACCTGGTGCTTTCTTTGCAGTCAGAGAATTTTCTAGAAGTTTCTCTTTGAAGTGCTTGGAATTTCCTGGCTCCTGTGCCCTGGCTCCAAGCTGGCTGCAGGGAAAATGCAGTGGTGTCAAACTCTTTGTTTGAAGGCATAGCACAGCCTATTCAGTTGCAAGGACTGTGCCCAGGTCCCTCCCCCAACCTGCAAGTCGATGACCCATTCAGGCACACCTAATCCCTCTATTGTCTGACTGTCTGGGAGGAATTCACATAATCTAGCTGCCAACTACACCCAGTCATGTGACCTTTGATAGGCAGCAGGCACCAAAGGGCAGGAAAATGCGTATGTTCTCAAACTGGCATTTTCAAAATTGTATTTAAAATCCGACTAAATACCAAACTAGGAATGCTTATTTGTCCCCAATCAAAAGTTAGCACTTATTAAATGTAATAAGGCAACTCAATGTTACTCTATGAGACAGATAAGCCTCAAAGTAGTGGAAAATGAATTTAGAAGATTTTCAATACCAGGACATGTAAAATATAAAAGTAGTACCCCAGTTCAGCTTGAAAAGAAATCATGTTTGCTCAGTCCTTAGTGCTAGTAGATTTTCCAGTGTGGATTATTTTAGAGGACTTTGCAGAGAACCTGACTTGCAGTGCTGTTCCTGAATGATTTGGATTGGAAGTATTAACAGGGTGGAATGATTCTGATGGCTGTGAGTGTTACTGCTGTGCTTACAATGTGTAGTCACGTTTTTTTGTTTTTTTGCTGAGAAATGTATTGTGCCAGAGTGAGTCCAAAAGCTATTTTGCCTGCCTCTTGTTCAAAGCTACAGGGACATAACATGCTCCCTCCATCAAGAACCCACACATGGGCCCTGCCTGTGGTGCCCCTCCAGTCCTAGACTTTAGTGGAGGTTCTAAAGGTGCCCAGACAGCCAAAATCCAAAATGTAGGACTTAGAAAATGTTTGGGTAAAAACTGCTCTGAGACCTATGGAAAGACCGTGACCCACCTGCTCATCAATTTGCCTGAGATCCATCGCCAGTCAGCCAGACTTCTCGGAAGCTCTCGCTATGTTCTTTTCTGTAGCAAGAGATAAATAATCCTGTTCATGGGTCCTTCGCCAAAGGGGTGGGCGGTCTTCTGAAACTTTTGTTGGCTACAGCCTCCTACTTCGTCCTACTGGAGATTTTCAATTTCCATAAAAGTGACTTAGTCCGGGTGCAGAAATTTTCACTGAGACTGCATCCAGCAGCTCCCCGACGATTATGCTCCCTCCTCGGACACTGCCTGCGGCTTCGCCCACTGAACTTTACCTTCTCAGATCATTATCTTCAAAATTTCTTTTAAGTCCGAAGTTAATTACTGACTGGACCCAATCCACTTCTTGAATTTGGCTGCGCTCCATCGCGGTCAGCCATATTTTTCTAATTTTTACTCACTTTTGCGTGACTAGATATCCGTAGTTAGCGCTTTGATCATTAAACATTAATAACTCAGGTTATACTGACTAGATCGTTGTCATTTTGGTGTCAAATAATTTTTTACATTTTACTCTCTTTTTCTAAATTGGTGTGGAATTTTTATTCTGTTGTGTTTTGACTTTATTACTGTTTGTGTGCTGCATACATACTTTACTCCAAGTTAAGCCTGACTGTTTTTTGTGCCAAGCTACCCAGGGTTATGCACAGGTTAATTTAGTGACTTTTTGTGTTTACCCTGCCAGGGATTGTGGCCGTTGCTTGACCAGGACTAACATCCTAGTCAGCCAACAACCCAATTTCTCCGAGAGGTTTTAAGCAGGTGCTCAATAAAGTTGAGACTCACATCCCACAGGTTTCATGTTCTTTCCTGCTGAAGTTTCCAGTCTCGCAACACAAGACAGAATATCTGAAAATAAGCCTTTTCTTTCACATTCTATTACAACTGTACAAACCTCCTCCAATTTTTTTGCTATCTGTTCTATGGTGTACACCAACATCAGGTCAATTGAGATCTTCAGATCATGGGCAAAAAGGTCAGGCAGTTGCCCGCTGCAACGTCAATGTTCTCCCCAAATATTTAATATCCATGTGCAAAATAGATAATCACATCAGTGTTACCCCTGCTCACATACAGTACAGTTTTTATGATGAGTCAACCCTTTTCAATGTGGACTGCGCATTGTTTCACCCCAAAGAGTGGCTTATTCCACAGTTAAGCAAACTGTGTAGGCTGCAAGTGCAGCAGTGAGCAATGGTGCCATCATTCCTTTGCTTCGGTGTAAACCTGCCACCAATTTCTCAGAAAGTAGTTTTCACTTCCATCAGTGCCTCTTGCTGCACATCCAGGGCACATAAATAGTTGTGGTCTGCTGTGTCACTGTTGTAATATGCTGCTCAGCCTGGATGACTGCATGTAAGAATGTTGGAGTGTGGAATATTGGAGTGCTTGAGTCAGATGGTGATGGGATGAGCAGCATAGAGACTGCTCCTGGTGGGGCTCCTTTCCATGTAACCTAATACTTGAATAAACCTACATGAAAACATACTACGGCTAGACTACTTTACGTATTATTACATTTGGCGACGATTTGGAAAAGAACCAGCGTGTTCCAACTGAAGCTTACATCCCCAAGAAATTCAAAGGTAATGAACCTTTTACAATTTCAAGCTACGCACTTAAAGCATATTGGCACCCCTGAGAGCCCCAACAGTGACCTCTGCATCGGTCGCCCCATATTCTCCTTGCCAGTCCCTGCTTTCTCCTACTTCTTTGGGACAGTGTTTCCCTCCTGTCAACTTGCGACAGAGCCTCAAGTCTCCCACAACTTGAGAGTGCTGCCAGTCCCTCCCTGCAGATACTGCTACATTCCTGACCTGCTGTCTGCTAGTTCCAGGGACATCAGTCTAAATCAAGTGTCCAAGTTACTACCTGCAGGTTCTGCTGCCTGCCATTTCCTGCTGTTTGATTACTAAAGGTGCCAGTTCCTCCTGCCTGCCATTTCCTGCTGTCTAACTACTAAAGGTGTCCGTTCCTACTGCCTACTTGCTCAGCTTACTTAGATTTTGAGTTTGGTCCTCCTTATACTTATACTACAAGTGAACGTGATGCAACTTCCTCTGTTACTGTGTTGGAGCATACCGTCTGTTTCACTTTTATACCATGGGATGTGTTTGCCACCACATGCAAAATCGTGACTTTCATGAAGCCCCAATGTTTAACCCTCTGCAGGTTTTGCATTGCCAAAACAGAGTGTCTCCACCGTTTTCTGAGGAGTTTAGAGCAGTGCTTTAAATGGGGAAAAAAAAGTGCAGGTACTCATCAGATCGAGCTGGGGGCGTGGCAAGGAGGCGGGGCTAAAGTCGGGACTAAGCGTGGGTCTAATGAAAACCATTTGAAGGGTCACAACACTTTTTTTCTTTTGTGTGAAGTACTCCATTAGAGAGTGTGTTTTCAAGCCACCTTCCTTGTGTATGTCTTTCCTCTGCACTCAGTGTTGTTCTGTGTTGACTGACAGCTTCTCCCAGCCACTCACTTTTGCTGTGCTCACCCATCTGCTTTTTCACATCTCCTCACCTGTGCACTCCATGTTGCTTCCCCCAACCCGTGTTTCTTTTGCTCCCACACAGTTAAAAAACACTGGCAAACTCAACAGGTCACAAAAGTGAGGCCTACTGACTTTGCCAATGCTTGTATTCATTGTTGCTTTTGCTGAGGGCATTAGGTCCCACTGCCTGAGACATATGTAAAATCAACAGGCTCAACGGGACAGGTCCAGGGCTTGGCCAAGAGTCGCATCTCCAACAGCCTTGATGCATGCATCACACAGAGAAAAAAAAACGTCTGGCAGCCCAACACCACACTTGCTAGACAGCAAAACCCGGGGGAGGATTTACATGTTTACAACTCTACCTGGTGTTTGTTTAGGAGGTAAAAGTACACAAATAGAGGATGAAATGCTGCCCTCTCCAGAGGGTACAGTGTGCTTCTCTTTACAAGCCTGTGCTCCACAGCGGATGTACTGTAATGTGGTGGAGGGGAGAGCCCCTCAAGAGCAGCTAGATGCTCTGCCCTAAGGTGTGGTAGGATTTCCACCAGATGCCGGGGCTTCCTTTGAGTCTTGTGAGATACCACTGGGCAAGTCCTATAGGGTGCATTCCATAGGTACGCTGCGCATTTTCCCCCAAAAATCTGCGGTCTAGCCTTTAAGGTGCTGAGGCATATAGATACCGGCATGCACAAATGAGTGCAGACTATTTTTTCCTCCCCTCCTTGCACCCCACCTTTTTCTCTCGTCCATTGGCTATGCACAGTTTCATTTCATTCTTTAAGCAAAAGTCAGAGTAGAGCTGCGGGGGCTCTCTAAGAAGTTGTGAAACACATCAAAACCTCATTAAGAAGCAAAAAGTTCTTTCAAAGACCTGTGAAGTACTCGGGGCGGCTGTGTGTCTGCCCGGTAACCTGTCTCAGTCGGGCTGCCACACATGGCAGGGGCGGGGGGGACTTTGGAGGGGGTCTGGGGGTATGGGTTGTACTGAAGTCTTGCACGCCTGGGTCACACGTTGCTCTGCCTTGGCGCCATGGTGTTACTGCCCCCCTTGTGAAATCACCAATATGTGAGCATGCGCTGCAGTGTAGAAATGCGATGCATACTCACGACTATGTGTGACTGAGTACTGGTACTCTATTTGGTAGCGGAGAAGTGCCGGTACTCTTGGGGGGGGGGGAATAAGTGCCGGTACTCAGTACCGGTGAGTACCGGCCCATTTAAAGCACTGGTTTAGAGACGTTGGCAATGTGCCGTGTGTTTACCTAACGGAAGTCAGCATTAAGAGAGAATAATATCTCGAGCGCTCCCAAGCTCTCTTCAAGTTATATTATTATTCCTCGCTTTTACTCCAATGCCACAGTGAATTTAAATGTCCATTATACTTAATTCAATTTTGAGACATCATCTTTCACTTCGTTAAAAAACTGCCATACCTTCATTCAAAAACTGGCACGAGCTCAGTGCATGCATTTCAACCTTCTTGGAAGCTGCTCCGTGGGCCCTCTGTGATGTTTTTTTCTTGCTGGCTCCTGCATTTGCGTGTTTTTGTGCACAGGTGCGCTGTAAGCCACCCTGCATCGACATGTTAAACGTGGCACCATTTTGTACTCGTCTTCCTAAGATCATCAGTACTCGTTATTAAAATATGCCTTAGCGCAAACACACATTCCTCGTTGCGCTGTTAAACATTTCAAATTTGTTGAAGTCTCGAAATTTAGTGTTCCCAGACTTTTCAATCTCAACAACTGTTCATAGTAATTTTACAGTACATCTACTGCAAGGTCCTCACGTTAAATTTTATTTAAAGAAACTCCTCATGCCCAAAGTACTTTTGTCTTACTGTCTAATTTATTTGCTGATATTAAGTACATTTTGCCATTTTGATTTATTTCTGCTGTTTGCAATATGGTTACATTTATGTCCATGCTGGCACACGTTTTTTTTCTGCAAGTTTAGCGTAAAATGTCACTGACCACTATTCCTTATTAATATATACAAATGTTTACTTACCTCAAGTTATACATTACTATTTTGCTGAAAGTTTTACTTACCTCAAGTTTTTACGATATTGTACTGCTGAATAACTGAACCTTCTTTGTTTTTTGAAGCTTATTTTAGATTGCATGATTTCTCCTTGCTTGCTTTTTACCTTACATGAGATGTTTTCATATACCATAATACTTAATGTATACATTTGCTGTTTTACTTCTACGTTTTCTCCCACAGGTCACAATTGCGGTTATGTGTTCTTTCATTTACATGGTGATGTTACCGCTGAATTATACTATATAGCATTTTTGCTTTCCACATTTACGTGGTTATGATTTTAAAGTTGCTTCCCACACCTCCAGTTTCGAAGTTTTTACTGTACCTTGTGCAGTGTGGAGTGCCCCACACCTAGTTTTACAGTTCCTGCATATTACATTATTTACTGTATGGTACTTTACGCCATACCTTGTGTTATACTTTGTGATATTTTCCATCACACCTGGTTCTTTTGTTAGTACATATTTCATTGTACTGTGTGGTATATTCCACCACACCTATTTCTGCAGTTTTCATATATTGCAATGTACCGTGTGATATTTTCCGCCATACCTTGCTATGTATTGCATTGTCCCGTGTGGTATTTTTCACCACACCTAGTTGTGCTGTTCCCACATTATGCATTTTACCATGTGATATTTACCGCCACATCCAATGTTGTTTTTCCTACACTTTGCATTCTTTGTGTGGTGCTTAATCACACCTTCTACTCCAACCTGTTCTAGGGAAGTTCTATGGTGTAGCTCACTCCTCCATTTACACCTTTTTCCTACCTTTGTGAGCTCAACAACTGTCTTCCATCCGTTTACTGTTTTCTATATTTCATTGCTTTGTTTTCTCCTTCACCTTGTTCCTGGTACTCTGGTACTTTCTTCATGTTTGCCCAGCCAGCTTTCATGATGCTTGTACCTGGGTTGGTTCGTTGCTCGTGGTGTGGGAGTGTGTGGGTTGTGTTTTTGGGAGAAAGGGGAGGGTGCATGAGTGAGTCTTTTGTTCTTCCTGTCTTTCTTTTTACTCTTTACCCGCGTATTCCTTTTCCATCTGTATTTCCTACTTTCCCATCTTCAGTTTTTGTCATGTTTCAATTTTATTGTTTCATGCCATGTTTCAAGATGCTTTTGCCTCATTTACGGGTGTCGTGTGCTGATGACGAGCTGAGCTCGTCATGTAAAGCGGGATAATGAAAAATGCAGCATACCGCAAAAATCGCCGCAGCAGCGATGCGGTTAAGCTCCACTTTTTAAACGTTTGTGTTCTCCCTCTGGCTCATTCTATTCATTCTTTTGGTTTCAACTTCATGTGCCAGGCAGATGACACTCAGACTGTGGTCAGGCTTGATGACCATTCATCAAAAGTTGATGCCAATTTCCACAAGTGTTTACTTCCTTGAGTCTCATCGGTGAAACTCAGCACTGAGCAAACAGTGAATTTCATGGTGAGTCATAAAAACAATCTTTCACACTGGTCTTCTGATTTCTGGCCTCTACTGCTTGGCTCAGCTCCCACCTCCAAGTCTTCAGTTCGTAATCTAATTACCGACTTTGATAATGATTTCTCCTTGTCTGCTAAGATTAATAAAGTCACTTTCAGCAGTTTTCTATGGATGCAACTTCTGCAGAACATTATGCTTTTTCTATATCTCGCTGTAGTAACCACGCTACGCTGGTATGATGTAAACCAAGTAGGTTTATTCAGAAGTAAGTTAACAGGTGGTAAAAGTCTTGTAGATGGTAATTCACAGGTAACTCACAGCCCCACCAGGAGCAGCCTGCTAGCTGCTCAGCCTCTCTCACCAACTGTCACGCCTCATCCAGACACCCAGGCATGCTAGTGAAAGTCCACTCACCAACATTCCATACAGAGGACACACACACAGGCTGAGCCGCTAGAGTGAAGAACATAGGGAAAGAAACACCATGTGAGGATACTACACTCGCCTTTTAACAGAAGGTGTTTGAGGCTACTATTCTTATCTGCCTCAGTTATTTTTGCAGACAAGCTCAGATTCTCTGGTGCCTTTCTTCACTCCAGCAGTAGGGCACCATCAGACTGGAGACTAAGAAGCGTAAAAAAGAAAAAAAAATGACCATAAAAACATAGACTCGTATATGGAAACAGATATACAGAAACATTTAAATAGACACATACTTTGGTAGTATTTTCCCAGGGGGAGACTTAAAAATAAATGTATTCACACGTAGGCCTGTCTTATGGACAATATAGCTATACCTACACAGTGAACTATAGCTGTTAGGTCTTCATCCACTGTGAGGAACACTTGCTAACTATATTTCACCACTTCTTATACATTAGGCATCAATCTAATTCAATTCAGAGAGCCCGGCTTGGGTTTGAGTGTGTTTGTTGCTAATGATACCTTGATCAGGCTTAGTTTCAAATAAGGACTGGATTTCCAAATCTGAAAAAGGCTAGGGCGGGTTAAATCAGTGAATCTTTTGAGATGTAAAGCTTTTCAAGTGGTAACAAAAATTTCCTCGAATATATTAAAAAAGCGGGAAATCCAGGGTCAAATTCACTAACAGTATTGACTTCACAGGATGGATAAATTGGTAAATGAAATTCTGCCAGAAAATAGGCATATTTCTGGGGCAACCCAACTCTAACTCAAGCTCTATGTTAATTGCTTAGGCTTGGACCTATCACAGTGAATGCTAATTCATAGATAGCTTATTTCCAAAGGCCATTCTTTTTCCTGCCACAGACAATACATCTATGTTCCTTAGTGTTTTTGTATCAGATTCTTTAGGAAAACAGTATTACTTATGTAATGTTACTGAACTGTGGTGAGAGGGCAAGGCCTGCTCTTCTGCCTGGAAGAATGCCTTGTCAGATACCAGACCAATCTGTCCACCTGCTCTGCTCAGGATCTCTCTGCTTTAAAAAGGCGCACTAATCCACACCTATGCATACAAGGTTGAGGACTGTACCGACTCTATGTACTCACATTGGGTCACTGACCCACACTGGGTCAATCACTGTCCCACATAGAAGTAAGTAGGTCATTTTCAGGCCAAAGGTAACTCATTTGCTGTCAACCGCTAACCGTGTGTTGCAAAGAACCTCCATTATTAACTTTAGGAAAATTGTTCAGTTACCTTATTAACAAAGATCCAATACCTTTTGCGAGAGTAAAATCAACCGTGATATACATTAAGTGGTTATTATGGTAGAGCAGGAAACATGAGCACACCAGACTATTGTAACTAGTATGGATAGTGGTGTGCGCAGCACTGGTAGCAATGGCGCCGAAAGGTCACTCGGATTGCTTCGCCGTGCCATGTGCGTTATACATGACGCCGAGCTGCGTCAGGCGTACGGTGCACTCCGCGGGAATACTCAACGGGTTGCCATGACGACCAAAGCGGGCATTCTAATCTCGTCGCGAGGCCACCATGCCCCGTGATAGCACAGCCAGCCTCCTCCTATTCTTTCCCTCTCACTGCACTTCATGGTCTGACTCCTGGAACCGCGCCAGCGTCTCGGTTTAAACTCTAGCTCTTGGAAAAGGGAAGGTACACGCCGCAATGCAAAGATGCCTCAGTAAATGTGTCCTTGCTGTCTCTTTTATTAATTCCATTTTATAATAAGAAGTTATAGTTCGGGGAAATCATTTCGTTTTATTAGACGTTTAGCAGAGTTTACTTTAATCAGTGAGTATAACCAGTGCACTTCCACCGAAGCCCTTGAACTTTCTCTTACAATTCAAATATTAAGCATAAACATGTTTTCAAATACGCTACAGAAATGGCGAACAGAGAAAACGCATTATTGGTCCATAACTTTTGGAACTCTACTGAGTAATGTAAAATGATCAGAAGTATGTATGTATGGATGTATGTATGAAACATGGAAATTTTACTGAACAGAAGAACACGCAGTTTATTTGTGCTTATTCGCTGTATAGTTGGTTTTATAAAGCGCAGAAAAGTAACACGTGAATTTCGGAGCGCTATACATGTCACAAGTGATCCTGCTTGAGTTATATTTAACAGCTATGTACGCGGATTATACAGAGAGTACGAGTATGTGTTGTGGTCTCTGGGTGACATACTGTGACATACAGTAAATGTCTTATGTTTATTGCTATTTAGTTGGGAATAAAAAATGTAAAAACAAGAGTCGGAAAGAGACGACTTGGATCGTTTAAAATACACCTCCCAGCTGTGGCGCCTCAGTTTGCAGAATGCCAGATTTCTATTGTAGGTCCCCCTGGGATTGTATGAGTCAAGTGATCTACTCTCAGATCGCACTCTCTAACTTGTTTCTGCTGGACAGCTGGTACAGGATGTGTTATTACATATAATCTGTGCAGGGCATGGGGCTCCCAAACAAAACTCCATTAGCCTAGGTATTCGCTGCCAAGCCTTGTAAAGTAGAGGGTTTCCACATGGCACCTTCCCAGAAATATGCATTATTGTTCTCATGGAAGTAATGTATAATTAGTGCTCATCGTGGGACCCCCACCACTAGTGGATTTATTGAAAGGCATATTTATGAAAAAGTCACCTAGCTGACCCGCATTAAAAGGACAGTGCAGGAATGTGGTGTATTTATCACAATACAGTGAATTCCTGCCCAGAGCTGGCCCACAAGGGGCTGCCTAGCGCCAACGCAGGCGCCCTTGATTCATGTTGCAAGGGTGCCTGTTCTGCAGACAGGATTGTTTTTTTGTGCAGGAAGGGCCTCCTTCCTTCATGAAAACAATCCCCTAAGGCAGTTTCCTCTATCATTCATTTGATAACTTTATTTCGGTCGAGAGACCATAAAAGTGCAATAAAATATGTACAAGCACAGTAATAAAACCACAAATACAATTGAGTTAAAAAGATATTAAACAGTGAGTTATCAAAGAATAAGCAGATAAGTGGATGTGGGGCATTATTTCGTACGAGAAAAAAGAGTTCTTCTCTGCCACATGCCAAATAAAAAACGGGAAACAGCAAAAACAATGGGAGGGGCAGTGTCATAGGTTAAAACTCTTGTAGCATGGGCACATTGTGTAAACCCCAAATTTTTGCACAGTGGAAGGATCCAGCATTTCCGAATTCCGCTGTATGCGGGGCAGAAAAAGAATATATGTACAATGTCTTCCCTCCAATAGTTGCAAGCAGGGCAATTGGCCTCTGACAGGAGTGACCATCTGGATGTAAGTGCCCCTATTGGTAAGGAGCCATGCCTCAGTTGGGTGTACAGTTTTCTTGCGAATGGGGGCTGCACCAAGTCCAGAAACACCTCCGTCCTGGGGCTAACTTTCGTCAGAAGAAACTCTGTGGTCAGCCTTCCCAAGGAGGTCGAGCAGTGTAGAGTTTTGAGGTTGTAGGACTTTACAGCCGCCACTATTTGGGACCTTTGCGTCCTCACACAGCAATCTTCCGGTGCATCCCAAAGTTGTGACATACCAAGTTGATGGAAAAAAGCCTTGACATGGGCCAGCCAAGGTATGTTCTTGTGTTGTAGCTGGCCCCAGATTGCAGTGAACTCTGCCCTAAAGGACCAAAGTCTTCTCCAATAGAGCAGCGGTCGTGCAGCTGCCAGCTCATCGATGGATTCCAAGCCTAAGTCTAGGCGTAGTGGTATTAGGGGAGTACTTTGTGGGAGAGCTACCAAATGGCGCATAAAGGCATGTTCAACCTTCGATAGCTCATCTACTTTCATATGTCCCCAAAGTTCTGCGGCGTACAAAGCTGCTGGCCTGACCTGCGTTTTGTAGATCTCAAGGGCAGGAGTGACAGGTTTAAAGGTCGAAGCGCTATGAAATCTGCCTATACCTCCCGTAATCTGGGACAGTCTCAGAGATGATTTAGAAACTTGGTGGTCCCATGTGAAATGTTCAGTCAATGTGACCCCCAAGTATACAAAAGTCTTGACACGCTCCAGGGAAATTCCATTAAGCATAGGATTTGGGCGGTATGTCTCGGGGGATTAAAGATCATGAACTTTGTCTTCTCCAGGTTGACCTCCAACCCCCATGAGGCACAAAAGGACACAAACCCGTCCAGGACCCGCTGGATGCCCGTTGATGTCTGCGATAACAGCAAGGTGTCATCCGCGAACATCAAAGCGGGCACCCTACCAGTGGCCAGATGGGGAGCATCATTGTCCTTGATGCCAGAAAGTACATCAATCAGACCATTAACGTACAGGCTAAAGAGGGTGGGGGCCAATACACAGCCCTGGCGTACTCCCCGGGTAACGGGGAAACGGGCTGATAGTTCCCCGTTCCTTCCACATCTCACCTGTGCATAATTCCCCGTATGGAGTCTGGTGAGGGCTTTCAGCAAATAGGGAGGGAGACCAAGCTCCTCCAAGACCGTCCAGAGCCTCTCCCTGGGAACCAGATCAAATGTGGCCCGCAGGTCCACAAAAACAAGATATAGGCTGCCACCCTCTATTCTTGCAGTTTTCCAGTATAGGACCTGGAGTCGAAAGATCTGGTCCATGGTCGAGACCCCTGATCTAAATCCGGCTTGAAGGGTGGTTAAGATTTTATTCTCCTCCATCCAACCCAATAATCTATCGAGTAGGATTCGCCCCATCAGCTTCTGGGTGGTGTCAATTAAGCTGATTGGTCTGTAGTTAGATGGGGCAAGCGGACAACCCTTTTTAAAGATTGGAACGATCTCAGCTCCAAGCCAGGTCTCGGGCAATGCCGAGCCTTGCAGGACCACATTGAACAAGACCATCAGATATGGGGCCCAGATTTTAGGTTGGGAGCGAAAAAGGTCTCCAGGGAGCCTATCAAGGCCAGGAGCTTTGTTTGGGGACAGCCTCTCAATTGCCGACTCCACTTCTTTAAGGGAAATGGAATCGGGATTAAATGTAGTAATCTTCTCTAGGGCACCCGCTTGTCCCATCCTGTCACCGGGGCCCGAGACCCCCGGCAGTCTATACTCATGCAGGGAGTCTTGGGCCAGTGGGGCCCCAGGGGCTATCTGGGTATCCTTGTTCCCTGGATCCCCAAGACCCAAGTCCCCCGGCAGTCGATGCTCGTGCCGGGAGTATGGGGTCGAAGGAATCCCGAAGGCAAGGAATCCCAAATATCTGTGTGTCTATCTATGTGTGCTGCATTCTACAGCACACATAGAAAGAGGAAGTAGCGAAGAGAAATAAAGATATTTCTCCTTGTTACGCCTCCCAATGGAAGCCATAGCATTTTGGCACATTCCCAGGTCTACCAGTAATGATAAAACTGGGAATGCTTCAAAATCCATGGGAGTTGCATGGGAACACCCACGCAACACCCATGGAATGCCTCTGTGGGGCAGAGTAACGCGATGCAGTGATTTGCACTGCATTGCGTTACTCCTGATTTTGCAAGCTACTCAGGGCTACGCAATGTGTCCTTGCTTGGCTTAAAAAATTGCGTTTTGGGGTTGTCACGCATGCCAACAAACACAACACGGTAGAGGGGGACCTAGGGGAGATTTAAAGACCAAGCTCTGGGTACTATCCCCAACAGAACCAAAATACAACAAAGGTACCAGAGGGTCTCAGGTAAGTGTGCCCATATACAGGAAACCAGACCAAAACTCACCCTTAGAACCAGGTAGTGACACAGAGAGCTCTCCGTGGATGAGGACATATACCCATCAGTCACCATTCGGATCCGCCCTTCATCATTTGGGATTTTATCCGTACCACCCGTCAGAGATAATCAGTACTCTCCTAGGAGGTCAACCCGGTGGTAGGGGGTAGCCTCACCAGAGTAAGGGGACGACAGTGTGGTGTACCACTCGATGTAGGTGAGTGGTAAACAAGATGGGACTAGGGTGTGCAATGCAAAAGAAAATGTGAAAGAACAAAAAACCAAAAAGAGTGGATTTAAAATTGGTTAAGGCTAAGCACCCAACAATGATTTATTCCAATTGTGCTTACCGTACCAATGTTAAAAACAATACGCCCGCTGACTGACCAGTTACGTGGACAGCCTCAGGACAATGTGGTCGACTAGTTTCAGCAATTCAGCGACTTATTTTGTCATTGCTTTCTTCAGGACCAATACAAATAAAAGCTACTACACCATGTGAAACAAAGGCAACACCCTGAGAACACTCCAAAGTGCAAACAGTCACCTGAACGTTCTGGGTGTCCTTACAGTCTGTGCAGAACACTGTAGGAAGGGGGTGAGAGACAGGTTTACAAGTAAAAATGGGCTACATAGTCCAACCATCAAGTATGCTTTGGACTGGAACATAACAGTATGTTAATGAAAAGCACTACCTGAGTGCATACTAGATACAAAGACATTTGGGTAAAAAGTTTGTAGATGCCAAATGTTAATAAACTCTTACCTAAACATGTAAGGTAAGATGGCCTCACCCCACCTGGCTGTGGCTCAGGGGAAGAATGAAGCACCGCTCTAGAAGACATGTAGAAAACACATCGATACATAAATTGCACGAGATAAAAACAAAAACAAGGTAGCCCCTGTGCCTTGAATAAGCAGACAAGGCATGGTCAACTAGACCAGTTAAAGTAATTAAATGGTAGCACTGTTGTAACCCCACCAGCTGACAATCGAAAGTCCTCCTTACCTCACCGTCGGTACTCCTGGCCGGCGTCCTGGCCATCTGGGGAGGTACCGACCAATGGCGAGGTGTTGTTAATATACCCGATCGTGATAGGGAGAGAGGTCACGTGGGGTATCGTGCTCGCGTATAGCTAACACCGTTAGGCAGCGTGATGCGGTGTAGCGGAGTGTGCCTAGTAAACAAGAAGGCTGGAGGGAGCTAAAAATCACAACCGCGCTGCTATTGGGAGCGCGGTGGTGTGACGCGTGAGCCTCGCGTCTCACTCGCGTATTCCAATTGGCTAACGCCTTATCTCAGCCGTGCTCCTATAGGCTGCCACACTGAATATGCGCCTATCAGGAGTCATGTACGGCGCTCGTATCGGGACTGCCCAACGTTGCCATGAGAACGAGGGTAAACAAACGGGGGTAAATACGAGTGACCTAGACAAGGATTTAACACGTGCTAAACATGCACGATAAAGGTCAACATTGATGGTGAAATGGCATTGAATTACTCACAGATGTTAAAAGGCTGCATCATATCAGGTCGGGAATTATAGGCATTGGGGACAGATGAGTTAGAACAGTAGGAGCTGGTGGTCTCATAGCGCTCTTCCTTACAGATGGACAGGGGTATTACTCTCCTAACGCCTCATTGTAGCTCAGGCAATGTAATATCGATCAAAGAAATGGCAAGAGGGTATGTGTGTTACAGGGAGGACCACGGGATGTCATCATTAAGTCCCTCTTTGTGTGTCTTCAATTTAAGGACCCATCTCTGTTCTTTTTTCAGGAGGTAAGGAAGACGCTATGTCCTGTGGCCCTCGACGGAGCAAGTGAACTTTTGCCTTTCTAAGTTCACATACACCTTTTCTATAGCGATTAGGCTACATTAATGCTAGTAGTGTAATATGCCATCCCTGCTCTATTACTATTGATTTTTGATGAGACAGGCAGTAGTTTAGTCTCTATGTAATTTTGGCATAGAGCGCTATGAGACCACCAGCTCCTACTGTTCTAACTCATCTGTCCTCTTGAGGCTGAGCCGGGAGGTTGAATTTTTAATATTGTGTGCTGTACCCTATTTCTCTTCCCTTGTGTCCGTTCCCCCTCGCACTGTTTTTAAAACTTAAAATCGGACCCTCGACTTCAGCAACGTTAGCGACGCTCCCCTCACTTAGCTAAGACTTTGTTCTTTAGTTTATTTGCACTCCTGCCTGTCCTGGGAAGCGGTCGACTGTTAGACCGGCTCCAGGTAGGACTATAGAGTGGCAAGGAAGTCAGGCAGCGGCCATCTTGGTGAGGGCTGACGCTGCACGTCGCGCTTCGAGCGCTTAAAATCATACGTTCATGGCTCCGCGCAGCGGACGCGCATTGCGGGCGCGCCGATCGCGCGCCGGAGTCAAGCCAGAGTCCTGCCCGTCTGCGCCCGTCCGCGACCAGACGGGACGCGGGACAGGACTCTCTGAGCACAATGTCGACACGCAGACACCTGAGAGAGTGCTCTCCCACAAGCCTCGCAGCTACACTCGCGAGATGTTACTTGAAATTGGCAACACCCCCACGACACCATGCCTTCACTCCATAGAACCTAGCGCCCTGTCATTTCGGTGCAACACATGCAATTTCCGCCTTGCTGATGTCTCTAGCTCTAACAGTACTGCTACTTGCCTCAATCTGATGCTACTCAACTGCAGATCCATGGTTAAACACAAACGGGAACTTCGCGACCTTTTAATACACAATGACTTCGATGTATTGTTTTTAACAGAAACCTGGCTTGAAGAATCTTCATCACCTGAAATACTTGAGGCTGTTCCAGTTAGCTACAGCTTACTGAGAATTGATAGGCCTATACAGCGCGGTGGTGGTCTTGCAATGATCTTTAAAAAGGAACTGGAGTGTACTCTAACTCATAAAGGCATCACTAACAGCGAATGTGGCCTCTTCACCATTAAAACAACCCCCCACATGACTATAACTGGGCTTCTCATTTACCGGCCCCCTGGCACTTCCACGCCTTTCTGTAATCAATTAATCGAAACGGCGACGCAATTAGCTATCAAACATAATAACTTCATGATACTTGGCGACCTTAATCTTCATTTTGAAGATTTACATGCCAAGGAAGCTCAACTTCTGAAGACAGCCTTGCATGCGTTGGGGATCACTCTGCTCTCCACTTTATCAACACACAATCAGGGCCACCTTCTCGACCCCATTTTCGCGACCTGGAAAGGCATTAACATACAACCTCCGGTCCCTATCATATGGTCAGATCACCATATGATTATGTTCAATATACCCAAGACCAGATCTAAGAATAATGCCCATAAACCCTTATACGCCAAACGTCGCAATTGGAAAAACTACACTCCGGATCGCCTCTCTGACGCATTAAAAATTGACCCTCCCCCCCAAGGTCAATCCCTTCAAGACACCTGGAATTCTTACGAACTCTGGTTGAGTAAGGCACTTGACAAAATCGCCCCTTGGACTTGTAAGCCCCCAGCTAGGCGAACTAAATCCGAACCGTGGTTTTCAGAAAAACTTAAGGCAGCTAAAACCCGATGCAAAGTGATTGAAAGAAAATGGAGAAAGAACTACTCCATGGAACTGAAGGAGAAATACAAATGTGAATTAAAGGTCTATCAGAGACTCATAAAAGAGGAAAAAAGTCTCTTCTACCAAAGTAGAATTGAACAGGCTACAAACCCCTCCAAAGAATTGTTTCGGATTTATAAAGAACTTACAGACGCATCGAGCCTGGACACGCAAGACACGTACTCCGATGAGTTATGCGAAGAAATTGCGGATTTCTTTGTCAACAAGGTAGATAAGATTCACGCCTCATTCCTCGCTCCCTCCACACCCGGTACGATATCTCCCTTTCTCCATAAGACCACTCTCACCCACTTCCTCACTCCTGACAAAGCAAAACTGTCCAGCATAATTAATAGTATTCACTCTGGCTCCCCTAATGATGTATGTCCATTAGACAAATGTAAAGACATCATGGACAACACTCTCCTGGATCAATTAAGCCATCTCATCTCTCTCTCCTTCAAAGAATGTTACGTCCCGGAGGCTTGGAAAAACGCCCAAGTCATCCCTCTGAAAAAAAAACCTAACATTCCAATCACTCAATTTCAAAACTTACGGCCAATTTCCCTACTGCCCCAATGCGCCAAAATAATAGAAAAAATTGTGAACATTCAACTCATGGTGTATTTAGAGGCAGAAAACATCCTCCATCCCACCCAATCTGGCTTTAGACCTAAATACTCCACAGAAACTGCTGTCTTGTACTCCACGGAATTTATCCGCAAGATGGTGGACGAGGGTGAAACCGCAGCGTTGGTCATGCTAGACTTAAGCGCCGCTTTCGATACGGTGCTACATGCCACGCTGTTGTCCCGGCTTTCTGACAATGGAGTAAAAGATGATGCGCTGGAGTGGATTAAATCCTTCCTCACCAACAGAACCTTCCAGCTCCATTGCCCGCCTTTCAAATCATCCTCTCGGATCGTGAGCTATGGGGTTCCACAGGGCTCTAGTCTGAGCCCTACTTTGTTCAACATCTACATGGAACCCCTAGCTCAAATCATAGAGAATTTCGGTGTGGGCATAGTTAGCTATGCCGATGATACGCAGCTCATGTTCAAGCTTACCCCGGATACTGATAAGAATGCTTCTAATTTCTCGGAGTGCATGACTGCTGTCGCCGGATGGATGGACAGTAACTGCCTCCGGCTGAATGGTGACAAAACTGAGGTGTTAGTAATAGGAAATAAAACCTCCCTTTGGTCCCAAGCATGGTGGCCTACATCGCTTGGTGAATGCCCTCAACCGGTCGAGAAAGTCAAGAACCTCGGGATCATGATCGACTCTGACCTTTCAGGTAAATCCCAAGTTCATAAGATCATTGGCAAATGCATCGGAACACTAAGAATTCTTAGGAAAATCATCGACCTAATACCGATTACAGCCAGGAAAACCATCGTACATGCGCTTGTCACACCTCACCTGGACTACGGGAATGCCCTTCTGCTAGGCATTAACCAAAAACTCCTACACCAGCTGCAATGTGTACAGAATGCAGCCGCCCGATTGGTACTAGGCCTTTCGAAAAGAACCTCGGCCAAGACAGCACTGTCCAAACTGCACTGGCTCCCCGTAAGGGAAAGAATAAAATTCAAGAGTCTCTGCCATGTCCACAGGATAGCCCACAACAAAGGCCCCTCATATCTAAGAAGCCTCATGACCATTCATCGTCCTATTCGCCATTTGAGGTCTTCAGGAATGTCCCTCTTCAAACTGCCCCGCGTTCAAAAAGCAAAAATCGGTGGCCGATCCTTTTGTTATCTAGGAGTGAAACTCTGGAACGCTCTTCCGATTCATTTAAGAATGGAACCCTCTGAAACTCTTTTCAGAGCAAATTTAAAAACTCACCTTTTTCCTCAATAACTCCGGCCCCTTGTTCCCTCCGTCATAACCTTCGGATGAGAGTTTTCAGCATTTAGCGCGGGGATACACAGATGTGCAGCCATGCGCTTAATAAATGTTTTATTATTATTATTATTATTAATGCCTATAATTCCCGACCTGATATGATGCAGCCCTTTAACATCTGTGAGTAATTCAATGCCATTTCACCATCAATGTTGACCTTTATCGTGCATGTTTAGCACGTGTTAAATCCTTGTCTAGGTCACTCGTATTTACCCCCGTTTGTTTACCCTCGTTCTCATGGCAACGTTGGGCAGTCCCGATACGAGCGCCGTACATGACTCCTGATAGGCGCATATTCAGTGTGGCAGCCTATAGGAGCACGGCTGAGATAAGGCGTTAGCCAATTGGAATACGCGAGTGAGACGCGAGGCTCACGCGTCACACCACCGCGCTCCCAATAGCAGCGCGGTTGTGATTTTTAGCTCCCTCCAGCCTTCTTGTTTACTAGGCACACTCCGCTACACCGCATCAAGCTGCCTAACGGTGTTAGCTATACGCGAGCACGATACCCCACGTGACCTCTCTCCCTATCACGATCGGGTATATTAGCAACACCTCGCCATTGGTCGGTACCTCCCCAGATGGCCAGGACGCCGGCCAGGAGTACCGACGGTGAGGTAAGGAGGACTTTCGATTGTCAGCTAGTGGGGTTACAACAGTGCTACCATTTAATTACTTTAACTGGTCTAGTTGACCATGCCTTGTCTGCTTATTCAAGGCACAGGGGCTACCTTGTTTTTGTTTTTATCTCGTGCAATTTATGTATCGATGTGTTTTCTACATGTCTTCTAGAGCGGTGCTTCATTCTTCCCCTGAGCCACAGCCAGGTGGGGTGAGGCCTTCTTACCTTACATGTTTAGGTAAGAGTTTATTAACATTTGGCATCTACAAACTTTTTACCCAAATGTCTTTGTATCTAGTATGCACTCAGGTAGTGCTTTTCATTAACATACTGTTATGTTCCAGTCCAAAGCATACTTGATGGTTGGACTATGTAGCCCATTTTTACTTGTAAACCTGTCTCTCACCCCCTTCCTACAGTGTTCTGCACAGACTGTAAGGACACCCAGAACGTTCAGGTGACTGTTTGCACTTTGGAGTGTTCTCAGGGTGTTGCCTTTGTTTCACATGGTGTAGTAGCTTTTATTTGTATTGGTCCTGAAGAAAGCAATGACAAAATAAGTCGCTGAATTGCTGAAACTAGTCGACCACATTGTCCTGAGGCTGTCCACGTAACTGGTCAGTCAGCGGGCGTATTGTTTTTAACATTGGTACGGTAAGCACAATTGGAATAAATCATTGTTGGGTGCTTAGCCTTAACCAATTTTAAATCCACTCTTTTTGGTTTTTTGTTCTTTCACATTTTCATTTGCACTGCACACCCCAGTCCCATCTTGTTTACCACTCACCTACATCGAGTGGTACACCACACTGTCGTCCCTTTACTCTGGTGAGGCTACCCCCTACCACCGGGTTGACCTCCTAGGAGAGTACTGATTATCTCTGACGGGTGGTATGGATAAAATCCCCAATGATGAAGGGCGGATCCGAATGGTGACTGATGGGTATATGTCCTCATCCACGGAGAGCTCTCTGTGTCCCTGCCTGGTTCTAAGGGTGAGTTTTGGTCTGGTTTCCTGTATATGGGCACACTTACCTGAGACCCTCTGGTACCTTTGTTGTATTTTGGTTGTCACGCATGCACCATGTTGCGTGATGCAAAAGCAACTCAACCCCCTTGATAAATAGGGCCCTTAATGTTTTGCGTGGTTTGTGCATATAGTCAGTATACGTGCTTCTGATGTAGCAAAGAACGTTCAATAAATTAAAATTGTAAACTGTGAAAGGAATTGTGCATCATGTAACCAAGTCTTCATGCGAAAGCTTTATTGCCTAAGGGTATTTGGTGAAACAGCCAGAGCTTGGTCCAAGAAGTGGTAAAGAGTTTGGAAATAAAATACTGTTTAACATCAGTAAACACACTTACTGAGCTCAATGTTTATTGAGAGGTTTATCTTAGAAGAATGCTTTAATTTATATACAGGGAAGGAGAGCATTTAAAAAGAGGGTTGTACTAAGGTCTGCTGCTCTTATATGTTTCTAACACTACTATAACATTCATAGGTTTTGTTACTACATTTTCAAGTAGCTTGGGCCATTGGGTAAACGAATAAAAAAGGTTTGGGTGCTTGGAGAAGCACTTGTAATTCTTCAGATTTATAAAAATGTTCATTTACTTCAGTAATTCGAAGTGGCAGAGATACCTGACCGTGGAACAAAATATATGTAGTTTGAGCTAAAAAAAAAAAAAAGACGTGGATGCAAATGACAAAATTGCAAAATGATTTGATTTCAGATCGCCTAAGTTTAGTTAAAAGGTTGAACAAAAAATAAAACTTGCATTCTAA
This sequence comes from Lissotriton vulgaris, assembly GCF_964263255.1. NCBI lineage: Eukaryota > Metazoa > Chordata > Amphibia > Caudata > Salamandridae > Lissotriton > Lissotriton vulgaris. Next base: position 484,015,550 of record NC_141689.1, read on the forward strand.
ATATCATATAAATAATGGCCTTCAGGCTATCTACCCGTTCACTATATATTATATGATATATCATCTATCAGTTATAAGCAAGAGTCCTCAGTGATGAAGTTCTGCCGAGAACCGGATTCTTTTCTAATTGAGTTCCTTCTACGATCTTCCTTTTCCCATCTTTCTAATCATAATTCTGTATATATATCACATACATTTCTAGTAAGTTGCAAGAAGACAGCATATTTTTGAGCAAAAGCAGCAGTAACATAATGTAATGTCCATCCTTCCAACGGGCGCTCCAGGGGTTTGCACTGACTGTGAGGCACATATACACGACAAGCAGTCAGTGTTTCTCCTGGCCCCCTCTTTACCGCGGCACCCATGCCTCTAATATGAGGCAGGAAAAAGGTGAGTTTTTCCTCCTTTCTATGAGATCGTGGCCCGCGCAAAAGAGGCAATGGCTCCTGGAAACATGGGGGCACACATTTCGTACTAGATAGCTGTTTCTGCAGCCCTTCTGTAATACCAAAGTGTCCATCGACGGCCGGCACAGGTAAACGCGGTGGGGGTGGGGTAAGTCGACAGATAACAGAATATGTATAATGAAATAAATAAATAACCTGTCGTTTGTTTAAACACACACACCTGCACACTGCCCTGCGCCGACCCACCGCGCTTACCTGTGCCAGCCCCTGCTGAAAGTGTCCCTAATGCAAACAAAAAAAAAAGCTGCACATGCCTGTTGTGTCCCCATGGCACTTTCCTCAATATGGCCACTTTGCTCAAATGCAGAACCAGCAAAGCAGAAAAGGCTTCTCACTATGCGAGGCAAATAACACTGAGGCGATTGTATATAGGCCAGTGGTGAGATGCATTATCAGGACCACTGACTCTACAACGTCAACACCCAGTGCCCTCTCCCCTCCACGCCCCAGAACAAGACTGTGTGGCTTGTGAGAATACTTATTACTGTTTCATGAGCATCCTGCAGGTGCGGACATACCATCTTGTGTTTTCTACAAAGTCAGGCCATGAAAATATACATTTGTAATGCAAGCTATGTATTTAATTTATGTTTAATATTTACATAGTGCAGACCTCATTCTAAGGCAATACAGAACTTTATATATAAAATATTTGCAGCCAATACATTGATGTTAGCGCTTTACTCTAAATTTAACAGAATATATCATATTAGAAGAGGATAAAAACAGAAGCAAAGTTGAAGATGAAGTGGCTGGTAGTACTTAGCAGGCGAAGTGTAGTGTGAAGAAGCGTGGCTTCAGTGTTTTCTGAAGTGTCAGTTGCTAGGTGGTGTTAGTTAAGTCGCATGTGGTCAGGAATGGACTTCCATAGCCTCGGGGGAAGGGACGAGAATGCTTGTTTTGAAGTTTTGCGTTTCTTTGTGTTAGGGATTTTAAGGATCAGTCGTCTCTGTTTCACCCCTTAGCTGCCCATGTGCATGTTATACATATATAATTGATATCCTTCATTTAATTCTCGCCTTTGCATCCTAGAACGTTAGAAGCGGTTTCTTTAAAAGTGAGCAGACTGCTCCTGCAGTGCAAACTGCCTCATGCATGACTGTATCCGTGTATGCTGGTCCAGTGGCTCTCAGACTGAATGCACTGACTCTACGCTTGATGCATGTTGAAGGCCCATAAATCAAAGAAACTGTTACAGCAAACACTGCTGCCATTGCTGGCATACTGGCCCTCGGAGCTTTCTATAAGTAAGCCTGATTAAATGGAATATTTCTACAAATAATATTACTTTATAACCGTATTCTTGTAGCTGCATGTCCTTTTGAATCTGTTCTTGTTTTGTTTTCCACTGGAGAGCATATAATGGTAACTGCAGGTGGAAGTATTCAACCTAAAAGGTTTACCGGATAAACAATACTTTTTAGGGTTATACTAATAGGGATGTATGTGGTTACAACGCATACTTTTAAATCGCATACCTTTACAACGCATTTTTTACACCGCAACATCCATTACAACGCATTCCATTACAACTCATGCCATTACAACGAATTCTTTGAAACTACCTTTACAACGCATTCCAGTACACTGCATACTACATTTACAACGCATACCATTACAACGCATACCATTACATTGCATTTATGGTAAGTATTGGATAGTGTAGGGGTAAAAATTACTATTCTAACTCCAGGGGGTGCAACAGTAGGGTAAGTGTTGGATAGTGTAGGGGTAAAAATTACTATTCTAACTCCAGGGGGTGCAACAGTAGGGTAAGTGTTGGATAGTGTAGGTATGCGTTGTAATGGGATGTGTTGTAATGACTGCGCTGTAATGACATGCGTTGTAGTGGTATGCGTTGTAGTGACATGCATTGTAATGGTTACGTTGTAATGGCATGCGTTGTAATGGATGTTGCGTTGTAAAAGTTTCGTTGTAAAGGTAGTGCGTTGTAAAAGTTGAGTTATAAGTGTTGTTTCCCTACTAATAGTAATACTACTCCCATTTCTACCGCAACCTCTGTTGATAAAAACAATACTATCAGTAATGATAACCCTAAGATATAGGTGAATAAATACTGCACACTCTTTAATGTAGTGTGTAGCACTGTAGAGGTGCACTTAGCTCAGCTCTGTAATTAACACTGACCCTTTGTGTCAATGAAGAATTACAATTATACCTAAAGTACTCCGAGATAAAATATTCGTTTGAAATCTCCCAGTGATTCTAAGCATTGAGTAAAGTCATTTAAAGGCCATTAGTGAATATGAAACGTAATCTCACTGGGTGGGAAAGATGGCTGCCACGTGCTCTGTCAGGTCACCTCCAGCAGGCCTGCGTTGTGTGCATCAGTGAACTGCAGTCCTGCTCTGGCTGTTGATCATCTTTGGTGACCTGTTCTTGAAATCTACTGACATTTTTTGAAATTTGCATCTGAGGAGAAAGCTCCTATAAACCCATATCCATTAAGTTATGTTATAAAGCTACACATTTGTTGTAAAAAACATATTTTCACTCAACATCTCGGCTACAAGCTCTAATGCCGGCTACAAGTCGTGGGGACAACAATCTTCTGGAGCTCCCCCTAACTGAATTGACTCATGATTGGACTGGAATTTAATATCCTTTTTGGGATATGCTTCTAATAGGACCTAAAATTTGATATAAAACATACAAAAGGTGATGAGAGAAATGCTTGTAAATAATCTAACTACTGGCAAGCTCTCAAGGTAGCATTCTTTTTTGCCATCTCTGCCCCTCTAGACAGATGCCCGCCTAATGCAAATCAGTACTGACTCTGCTCCTCATGGGAACACTCAATCACATGCTGCCAGGTGAGACCCCTTGAGAGGGGGACACAAGGAACTCCAGAGTGGTTTTGGACTTCTTAGGCCTCGTCAGTGAGGGATAGCTTGAATTATGTAGCCAGTGGCATAGCTAGACCGTAGACCTGTGGTTCCCAAACTTTTGACTCCTGAGGACTACCATTGACTCACCACTGGAAGCTGGGGACCCCTAGCAATTTGTATGATTTAAATTTCAAACATTAAAAGAGTAATTAAAAAAAAAAAAACAACGTGCACACAAAACAAACACTCAACTTACTAAGGATTTTGATATTTTATATTAAAGAGTTTGCAAAAAAACAGAAAAATGTAATGGGAAGGTTGGTGCTGCATCTCCATTATTAACTTTTAAATGGTTAGTTTTATTTCGCAGTACAAGGCTCCTGATCCTGCAAGGGCCAGAGTGGACACCCAAAGCACCCCTTGCAAATGTTTTCAGACCAGGCCCCATACAGTGCACACCAAGTGCAGTGAGTGAGGCTGACCACTACAAAGGGGGCTTTGGGAGGCTCTCCCCTCAAAAGAATTTTGGATACAATGGTGCATTCTGCAACACATTTATCATTATATATTGAATTGTATTAGCTTTTAAAGAATGTTAAATGATGACCTTACTATGCACCAGGATGCGACAATCTTTGTTGGGGTTCTTCAATGATTCGCTTACTATCACCCTTCAACGGTGCCTCTCACTTCTCCATATCATATCTGTCACATGCATTTCATTTGTTTTAAAACACCTCTCATAACATTGTAGGATGTCAGAGCACTTTGACAACGAATCATACGTGTAAATCAGTGTAGAGAAAATGTTACATAAGGCAAAGGGGACTACAAGGTGTAGGATTCACTTGTTATCCATACTGGTAGGCATTTTTAAAGAGTGCTTGTTCTGGAAAAGCACAAACTCAGGATTCAGAACATAACACAGTGGTTAGCATTGACTTTAACAATAAAAATCTATTTCCATCCAAACAAACCCCTTTAGCAGCATCAGGATAATGAAAGAATGGGAAAAAAAATTATGTTACTAACTTGTACCAAGCAGTGTGTAAGCAGCTCTTTGATTACACTTTTATTATTGCTCAAAAACTGCTAATTCTACAAGGAACTTTGCAGTGCTTTTAAAACTGCTGCCTGAGGACCCCCTGGAAATTTGTCACGGACCCCTGGGGGTCCGTGGACCCCAGTTTGGGAAACACTGCCTTAGACCATAGCAGCCACATTGAAGAGTGGCGTGGGTGCTGGCGATTTCTTGGAATGTCGTTGCTACCCTGCAACAGCCGCACTGAGGAGCGCAGGTGGGATACTGGTGATTGCCGCCCAAGATGGCAGGTAAGAGCTGGGAGGAGGCCTCCGCATCCAGAACTTGTGTCGCCCGGGGTGACCCTCGCCTCCAACCCCCCCCTGCTGCACCACTGTCTGTAGCACAATAAGCAAACGAAAGAACATCAGGGCCTACTTCGTGTGCTTAGGGGCTGACATCAAACAGACAAAAGGTGGGGCTTACAAATACTGTGGCAATTAGTTGGGCTAGTGTTCCAACCCATTGTTTTCTTGTCCACTGTGCCACTCACCTTTTGTGAGTTTGATGTAATGCCAATTTGTGTGTTTGATGTAATGCCCCTTTGTGTGCTCGATGTAAGTGCAAAAGGATGTGACCAGACCTGTCCTCACTGTGCTACTGGAACCAAGCTGCACCTGATGGAAATGGTCCAAATGGTCCTAAACCAGTCTTGGGTTAATTGCGTTCCTATTCAGAGAAGACCTGACTTTGCATTTTGGCTGGAATGTTCCTAGTGGAGCAGGAGCAAGGCTGATTTGCCTATGCCTACTTCTAATTTGCAGTGGCATGATGGGCAAAAAAACAATGGATAGGAATGCTACCCCGAGCAAACTGCCAATGGATTGTCACTGGAGCAGGTCCAAGGCTTAGCTTCATATGCCTGGGTCTAATCTGAAGCATTCCTTCCATCACATTTTGTGTGTAGATTTTTATACATTCAGCCTTATTGTTTGTCTCTCTACTGTGAGCATACCACCTCTCTATTTTATTTATTTATGTGTTTTTCGCATGAACTGGGCCCATGGGACATCTGTACTGTATGGTTCAAATAGGTCAATGATTTACACAATGGTAAACAGAGGAGAACACAATTAAACCTAATTACAGGATACCAATGGAGAGAATATTATACTTTCCTACAGAAAATATATACAGAAAATTAATAAAGTAGAGAAGGAGGTGTTGAAATCATGAAAGAAGAGAAGCAACGCCCTAGTTAACACAGCATGATGATAAGGAATTAAGGGGACAAAGAGGGAGGGGGCTCTTGAGCAAGAGGCTTTTTGCGTGGTTGTTCATTGGTGCAAAGGAAGTAAATATCACAAGATCAGGGACATGACGTTCCAGGTGCAAGGGGCATAATCTTACAAAGAACATGCAAGGGTAGAGTCGGTTCTTAAGAATCAGGGATAGAGCGATTTGGACAACTGTAGACCTGATACATTGGGTACCACCTGAATCAATGTAGCAGCAATCAAATGGATTGAAAATATATGATAAGCAAACCTCTGTAAACTTGTTTCTTCCACATGTATTATGCTTTATACTGTGCGATTTATGGTTTCAGACGAGGAGTAAGACAGAACACTGTGTGTGCTGTCTCATAACATACAGTTATACTGCTAAACAATATAAAAATAGTTCCTTATATTTTCATTTTTAGTATAAAACAATTTTATGTGCTGTAAAACCACTGTTTAATAAGGAACATTATCCGAGACATAGTGACTACAAGATGGGAAGTGCAGGTGAGCCGGCTATTTATTTAATTAGACAGGGCCATATTTAGGGTTTGGCAGACAGTCACCAAACCTGTGATTTCTTCTTCTATTTAGAGTGATGAAACCGCTGGGTCTGCCAACGGTGTCGCCTCTAGCTACGCAAGTGGTAACATTTGACCAATCGGTCCTTCTGGGTCATCCTGCCTTATTTAGATGTGGTGTGTGGTGGCTATGGGCAAGAAAAATGAGTAATGGCGTCCACGCACAGTGACATCTCCCTGCTCATTCGTCAATTCATTTTTGTCTTTTTGTCTTTTCCAGAAACAAATTCCTGCTTTGGGAGTTTGTTTCTTGAACAGAAAAAAGTTTGCAGAGAAGATACTTTAAACAAGGTACCCACTTGGCAAACTTTACTACTTTGAAGGGAGCCATCATGGTGGCGGCTCCCTTTGGAGCAATGAGTAAAAAGATGGGAAGTCTGCTGTTGGGGAGGAGGGGAAGGGGCGGAGGTCATGACCTCCGCTCCTATGGCAGGATGTCTTCCACAGGTTAAATAAGGCCTTAGTGTTGACAGAAAGAGATATTAACCATCTGATGCCCTATTTCAGATAAAGCAAAACCAAAGGGGATGATGGACGGAGTGTTGAACATTGCAAGGACTCACCCCCAGTCAACTGATCTGGGTTTAATCCATCATCCTTCTTTAGCTCACTCCGCCACCCCAGTTCAGACATGGCCATATGCAAATCAGTCTGACCCTGTGCCTCAAGGGAACAGTCCAGCCCGAGAAATACTGAACAGCTGTTTTAAAGCTGTTCAGTGTTTCTCTGGGTTTCTCAGGGGGCAACCCACCCGCACATTTAAGAGGGAGTAGAAATCCCCTTGCAGGTGGATGCAGTGAGTGACTGCACCCGCCTGCAAGGGGATGTCTGGGGGAGTCCATGGGACTTTCATTCCCGGAGGGCTGTCTTTAGGAGGCGGTCTGAAAGTGCACCATGTTTTTGTGGCATACTTTTCCACTGCGCCCACGTTAGTATAATGGAGCAGGCGCAGAGGCAAAGAGATTTACTCCTTTGCATGGGGCCACACACCCATTTAAATGAGGGAATGGCCTCTAATGATAGCACTTGCGCTACATGTTCGCCAGCGCGATCTGTATTTCAGAAGGGGCTGCAGCCGCTGCACAAGCATTTGCGGCCCGTTCTATAATATCAAAGTGCCCCGAGGGTGCTCAAAGTGGTGGCAAATGCCTGTTGCGAACTCTGGGCACTTCTTCAATATTGCCCCAAGTTGGATATCTGGTAGCAAGTTGTTTTGTGAGTAATGGCTGATCAGCTGACAGGCTAATATTCTGGGGTTGCTTTACAGCAGTGATACTCAAAGTACGGCGGGGCGGGGGCGCTTGTGGTCCTCTTTACATTTACATGCGGCCCCCTCGGTGAACAGCAGCATGAGCTGATGTTCAAGTGCTAATCACTAATATTTAGGAAAACATGTTAAATAAATGGGCAAGCATTTTTTAACCTGCAAAAAAAATGCTTTCCTGTTTATTTAACATGTTTTTAGACCTCCTTACACAATCCCTAACCCACCCAGACCACCTACCCACACCCGGTTGGCATCAGTGCGGCCCTCGGTCGCACTTCAGACAGTACTTTGTGCCCCTTGGCCAATGAATGTGAGTACCCATGCTTTAAAGCCTCTCCTATGGAAGCGGCAATTTCTCCTGTGTTATAGTAGAAGAAAGTTTGATTTGGAAGCTGACTGATATTTTATTCCGAGTTTTGACCGCGTTGTGTGGAGATTACAAGAAAGGCAAGCATTTTGAGGCGATAAAAAATGTTTTAAACATCGCCCCGCACAAGTGCTAATTAATTCCGTGAAAGCCATTGTAATGTTTCAGAGCCATAAGAAGTGGTTCTAATGCGATTAGGAACAGTGGTACGTTCCTGTTTTTCAGTGGAAAAAATCCTGCCCTCATTCCATCGACTTTGATATTAGCCGTCCATGCACCCTGGACCAGGATCGCAGCCAAAAAGTAATCAACTATATTTCCTTTAACTGATGCGACCCATGAGAAGCCCCCTGAAACTTCGTTTTTTCTGAATCCAACCAAATTATGACAGCATAAGTGACCATTTTATTAGCCTGATATTTAACAAGAGATATCAGCCTTATATTTTTGTTAGATAACCTGCCCTTCATATAACCTGTTTGAGCTCAAGAAATAACAATTGAAGCTTGAGGAAAACATTTGTTAGCCACTATTGTGGCATAAATGACATTTTCGGTCCCAGCAATATGGAATACCAATATTGACTATTCCGAGTTCGCTGTGTGCTGATTGAATATGTTCAAAACTGCACTGATGCCACTGAACATCTATTGATCCAAGGCTCTGGTAAAAGACACATGCATCAAGTGACAATCTTGACCATTTACATACCTCAATCTTTCATTCTCAAACAATATGCCTACAATATTCAACCAAGGAATCTAACATTGTAGAACAGAGTTTATTTTTTATTTTCTTTAAGGAATGGGCAAATATTAAAGTAAATCCACAGAATGTGCTTGTGAAACACACAATCAGGGAAGCTGTGGTCGTTGGTGTAGGTATGGGCGGAAAATCCGTTTCGCTCGCGGATTTTGCGGATTTTCGGGAAATTCGCAATCCGCGAGATTCGCGAATCTCCCGCAAAATCCGCAAATCCGCGAGCAGCGGATTTTGCTCGCACTGCTCGCACTGTTCGCGTGAGTTCGCGGCTTCCCAGTACAACTTCGCGCCCCGCGAATAAGTGCTAAATTGCAGAAATACGATCTTAGCAAAACTGAAACTACTTACCAGGTTCGAAAGTTCAGGCTCATCATTAGTAGCCATTTCCTGTAGTGCTTCCTGAGGGGCCCCTCCAGAGTTCAGTTGCCAGTTGCAACTATTATGTGACCCTGCTCTGAACCTCAGAATAGTTACACATATGCCACAAAGGTCCTGAATTACAGCTAAGGGAGACAAGCAGGAGCCAGGCTGGAAGTTCAAATCCATTAATCAGCCCCTAATTCATTATTGTCAGTTGGGGCAGGGCAGGTGTTGTAACTAATTTTGCAACAATGAAAGCACTTAGCAAGTGCAAAAGATCACTAATCAGGGCGCACTAAGGAAGCAGGTGCCAGCTAAAAAAATACTCTGTGACACATTAATCAGCCCCAAATTAATTCAGGTCACTTGAGGCAGGGAAGGTGTGCTTTGCTTTGCCGAAAATAATGTACACTGGACAACCAGAGGGTGTGGTGATGAAACAGAGGGTGGCATGGGTGGGCCAGAGGGTGGCATGAGTAGTCAGAGAGTGACAGTGGTGACAGAGAGTGGCAGTGATGAAGAAGAGTGTCCCAAACAGGCTGGACACGTAGAAACAACAAGTTCGCAAAACTTGCGACCCGACAGGTAAGTTCGCAAATTGCGAAATTGTCAAAACCCTCGCGAACTGGCAGAAACACGGGCGAACACACAAAAAAAAAATCCGCAAATTCGCGGGAATTCGCGGATTTTGCGGATTGCGAGTTCGCAAATCCGCAAAATTCGCAAAATTCGCGAACGCGAGATTCGCAAAATTCGCCCATGCTTACGTTGGTGGTATGTTTCTTTTTTTATTAGCATAATTAACCATCAATAGCACCAGCTACTTCAAAACAGTCATGCCATATCACACTCACTTTATAGCACATAGACCACCAGATTGGTAATAACAAAACCTTTGTCCTTCTCATTTGCTTGACATACTTGCAGCTTACGACCCTACTGGCCACCAAGTCATACTGCAGATCATCTTATGTTGTGCAGATTTGTAGAGCACACTATCACCCGGGACGATATCCTGGCACTGAGCAGCTGTGAGTATAGCCACATGTAGGGCCTACTGGGACCACTCGAAATACCAAGTCATCAGCTTCTTACGGAATTCAAGTAGTGAGGAGGAGGCTCTTAAGTGTAGTCATTCCATGCCTTTGGAGTGATGTTGGAGAAGGCTAGACCACCATATCTAATTTTCTGTATGCGTGGGATTTAAGCAAGTAGGAGTCCGGGTGAGTGGAGGTGTCTCGAAGGTTTGTGAAAGCAGTTGCAGTTGTTGAGGTATGCAGTTTCTTCTGGTGTGACAACGGGCCTTGTGGTTAGAGAATACAAGGTGTTTGAAGAGGTCTGTTGGGTCCAGTTGCAGGCTGAAGTTTGCTGTAAATAGCAGTGCTTTTGTTGCTGAAGAATTGAGAGAGATTGTTGCAGAGGTCCTGCAAGGGGGGGATCGAGTTGGAGGGGACCGATGGCGAGGTGAAATCTTTCACAATGGTGAAGATTTCTTAATTTCTGGTGGTGCTGGCATCTATGCCGCCCACCAGAGAAGCGGGTTTGGTAGTCCAGATCATTGTTGGTAGCGTGGTAGGGTAGATTTGAACGTGCTCCTGTCTACATTGTCTTGGCTCGTTCTCCATTTCACCTGCAAAGTTGTTTGCAATGGTGTTTTATCAGTCTGAGCTCCTCCATGTAAAAAACTGTCATGGGGTCTGGATCTTGTTGAACCGCTGTGTTTGAGGGGACCCGGGGGTCAGTCCAGGAAGTGATCCAACTGTTCAAAATTCTTGATGGCTTTGTGGGGGCTGTTGGTGTGTTTGTGTCAGTGGGTGTTGAGAGCGGTATTCCATTTCTTGTCAGTGATGCTTTTTCAGTTCCAGCAGATTGGTCTGGCAGTGGTGCATGTGTGTTGGACCCGGACAAGGATGCTGAACTTGACAAGGGCGTATGCTGTCCAAGAGACCAGTGTGGGCTTGTCAGCTCAGATGTTGTCAAAGCTGGTGAAAATAGGGACAAGGAGGTGTCTGGTGACGTGGTTAGGTCCCTGGATTCATTTGGTGAGGCCCAGGCTTCCAAGGTCTTCAATAAGTACTCTTGAGTTGGGGGTCGGTGTGGTGTTCCAGGTGGAAGTTTAGGCCTCCAAGTAGGATGTAATTGCTAGCATTGAAGGCGGGTGGTGCAAGAAAGTTGTTGATGGTGTTGGTGGAGCTGATGCGCAGTCCAGGGGGTCTGTAGATGAGAGGGCTGCTTAGGGTGAAGTTGGCTGTGAAATGGAGTTTGAACTACAGGTGTCCCATGTTATAGGATGACATGTCCATGGATGTGGTACAGCAGATGATGTTCTTGTGGATGATGGTGATTCTGCCTCTGGGATTGTGAAGTCTGTCTTGCCTGGCAATCTTTTAGCCGGGGGGGAGGGGGTAGGGTGGCTGTGGTGATATGATGTGCTGATGCAGGGTTCATCCAGGTTTCCATGAGGAAAAGTAGCTCAGGGGCATTGTCGTGTGCAGCAGGTCTCAAATCTCTGTGGTGTCCTTTGTGAGTAAGCCGATGTTGTGAACCATGCATGCGAATGTGGAATGTTTTGTGGTGTTTGCACGACTGTGTAAGTATGAGAGAGTAGGATGTTAAGTGCTATCAGTGTAGCAAGTGTTGGGTGTGGGTAACTGCATAAAAACTTACAGGCAGCGCAAGAGAATGCTCCTTTGATGTTGTGTGGTGCAGTGAGGCAGTAGTGTGTGTGGCGGCAGATGGAGTTGAGGGTGCAGAAGTGTGCAGCAGGGTTGTAGTGGGAGGAGGGAGGTCAAGGGTTCCTGGTGCTGAGCACTGTCCAATTAAGGAAGGCCAGATGGGCTTGCCTTAGGCGTGCCTTTGGAGCACCAGTGGCATGCCCACTGCACACATCCACACTGTGGCAGCCAGTAAGTGGGTCCTGGGAGGGGAGCAGAGAGGAGTGTTGTTACATCATCTGCAGATGGATGATGGGAAATCCAGTGATATCCCTTCCTGTGCAGATGGATGATGGAAATCCAGTGGTATCACTTCCTGAGCAGATGGATGATGGAAATGAGTCCTCTTGTTTAAAGACAGTTTTGGCAGGAACCAGTGATGTCACTTCCTGTGCAGCTGAATGATAGCAAATCCAGTGATGTCACTTCCTGTGCAGATGGATGATGGGAAGGGTATTGCACCGTTACATCGCAACTTTTACAACGGACTTCTATTACAACGCAACTTTTACAACGCTGGATCCATTACTTCGCATGCCTTTACAACGCATGACATTACATAGCAGATGCTATTACAACGCATGCCATTACAACGTAAGCATAGGTAAGTATATATATTTTTTTATTTTATTTAATATTATTTAATTAATTTAATAATTATTAATTATAAATAAATATATTTATTTATGTTTTTTTATTTTATAAATTAAATATATTAATTTAAGTAATTTTAAAAATAAGTATGAGTATAGGAGTATATGTTTTGGGGTACTGAGGTATATGTTTTGGGGTGTTTGGGTATTTTTAGGTTTCAGGGCTGGGTTTGGGTTTTGGGGTACAGGGGTATTTTTAGGTTTCAGGGCTGGGTTTGGGTTTTGGGGTACAGGGGTATTTTTAGGTTTTAGGGCTGGGTTTGGGTTTTGGGGTATAGGGGTATTTTTAGGTTTCAGGGCTGGGTTTGGGTTTTGGGGTACAGGGGTATTTTTAAGTTTCAGGGCAGGGTTTGAGTTTTGGGGTACAGGGGTATTTTTAGGTTTTAGGGCTGGGTTTGGGTTTTGGGGTATAGGGGTATTTTTAGGTTTCAGGGCTGGGTTTGGGTTTTGGGGTACAGGGGTATTTTTAGGTTTCAGGGCTGGGTTTGGGTTTTGGGGTACAGGGGTATTTTTAGGTTTCAGGGCTGGGTTTGGGTTTTGGGGTACAGGGGTATTTTTAGGTTTCAGGGCTGGGTTTAGGTTTTGAGGTACAGGGGTATTTTTAGGTTTCAGGGCTGGGTTTGGGTTTTGGGGTACAGGGGTATTTTTAGGTTTCAGGGTTGGGTTTGGGTTTTGGGGTACGGGGCTATTTTAGGTTTTAGGGCTGGGTTTGGGTTTTGGGGTACCGGGGTATTTTTAGGGTTCCGTTTAAAAAAAAAAAGAACTTTAAACAAATTAAATTATTAAATTAATTAAATTAAATTAATTAAATTATTTTATTTACAATTTATAATTTAATTAAATTACATTAATTAAATTATATTAATTAAATTAAATTAATTACAATTTTAAAATTAATTAAATTAAATTAATTACAATTTTTACATTAATTAAATTAAATTATTAGAATTAAATTTGTTACATTAAATTAATTACTATTTTAAAATTAATTAAATTAAATTAATAAAATTAAATTAAATTAATTAAATTAACTTAATTACATTAAAAAAAAAAGATATACTTACGTTGTAATGGCATGCATTGTAATAGTATCTGCTATGTAATGACATGCGTTGTAAAGGCATGCATTGTAATGGATCCTGTGTTGTAAAAATTGCGATGTAACGGTCTGCGTTATAAAATAACGCGTTGTAACGTCATACATCCGATGGGAAGTCTTTCACCTACATTACAGTTTCTTCAAATGCACTGTATCCTGTCACTTCAAGTCAAGTGTGGCATATCCCAGAAATCAATACTCATTCCCATGATATCCATCCATTTTGGGTAGGCTTTGGGAGTACTGCTAAAAACAAATACGCTGAATCCACCAAGCTACATCTTATAGCGTTGGAGGCCAAAGACAGCAGCATCTCTGTTCCTACACTGTCACCATTCACATCTTTATATTAGCATCCATCCGAAACTTAAACTAACCCGATGTAGTAGTCTCTGCAGTGGTCTGTGTGTTTTAAATCGGGCGAGAGGACCATAGTATTAATGGGGAGGGAGCTCTGTTATGACGGAGTTCCCATTCCACCAAGATATAAATTGGGTCCTTGGTTTCTTGACCATGTCTACCCTGACAATCAAGTATGTGTATGAGGGGGGAGGGGAGGGGGAGCTCACTTTCTGGTACAACTTGGCGTTATTGGTACCAGTTGCCAGAGACCCTGAGCTTTCTCTCTTTAACAGAGCATAGTTTCCGCTGTAACTACAAGCTTCGGTGAACATGGCGTGACAAACTGTCTTGCACAGTTATGGCAACCCATCACTTTTATAGTTCTCTGTTGCTTTGTATCTAGGTTTCGCTATTTAAATTCCATACACGCATAAATACACAGGAAGAAACAATTGTGCGGCATTTATTTGGCGGTATTGTGAATGTATGGCTATCTCCTATGAGACTACAATATATAAAAGATTATAAGAAAGGCTGGCTATTAAATGCATTTTCTGAAGAACTGAATTCATTTTCCTCCACAGGAATTGTTTTGAATACCTTTTGGCAACATATATCTGTGTAAGTGCATTATATATCCCCCCTACACGATTACAGCAGGAGTAAAACAAAGTTGTGTGTTTTGGCCTTGTATCAGTACTGTACTGTATGTTCTTTGCTTAAGCAATAAAACCAGACAATGTTCTCTACTCCCTGGTAAAACATTAATATTGGTTTTACAACTTTTAAGCAGCTGCTCCTATCTCCCAGAGGAGAGGCACTGCATACACAAGTAGCGACTGTAAGAATACTTAAAGCAGGCAGATCTGCCATTCCTCCACAGGTCTGGAGAATGTATGCACCTTCCAAAGACAAAATCTCCCTTCCTGTCCAAACCAAATGGGCAAATAAAACCGGAGCGGCGAGGGCAACCTGGGCAGTGTGAAAGCAATGCAGGCATGATTTATGGAACTGTCATTATCACATGTTACCTTTGGCCTTTCATCAAGGAGAGGTACATTGAAAGTAGCAATTATATGCTGTCGCTGTTCAATGAAGAACAGCGACTGAGGCATAAAAATCGTAAAACATGACCTCCGCCCGCCCGTAAGCCTCCTCATCCACCAACCAGCCGACTTGGGTGAAAGGGGGCAGCACATATCACAGAGACGTATTTTGGTGTGGAAAAGGCTGCCTTATTGAAGACAAATGCGCATCACAACAAAACTAAACCTCACTATACACAGAAAAATCTTAACATCACTAAAACCCCCACCCCTAAAGTACCCGCCCCCATTAAATCTATATCCTGGAAGATCCTACCTCCTACCCTGCAATTGATATATTGCTTAACCTAACATCTATCAAGACCTTACTATCTACATCCCACAACATAACATTATTTTCTTATGTTATCCATACTTAACTCTTAGTTGACACCCTACGATGGGAACCTATGGGAGCAGCAATAACTATGCTCTATAGTCATATCAACTTAACGGATCACAGCTTTGCCCCTGTTTCAAGCGACAACCCAACCAAAACAAACCCCGGCGCTCCTGACAAACTAGCCGACATGACAGAAAAGAGGAAGGGGAATCCAAACGATGTTAACAAGGGTAAGGGTGGGCAGGAAATTCCTAAATTCAAACTGCCACCTGTGAAACCTCTCAATGAAAAAGTGGTGCAGAACCACAAAATGGCTCTCACAGGAGAGAGTTGGGAAAGGGGCTCTATATATTGAAATAGATGCTACTGTAGCACACCTCTGTTGGTTTTTGCCTACCGTGGAGGAGAGAGGACCAACCATCACACCGTGGCACCAGTAGAGGAGTAGGAAGTGCTGCAGACCTCTCAGGCAGATTTACAGAGTATGATTAGGGAGGCAGTAGACAAAGCACTTGCTGAACCTATAGCAGAATGGCGGAGGGAGAATCAGGAGGAAGATGGTGGTGGGCACCAGAAGGGCAAGTAAGTGCAGCCCTCACAAAGGTGGGACGTTCTAACCCATATCTGCGAGTCCCTGGGTTTTGGACAGCTGCAACCCAGTGAAGGATTTTATTTCCAGTATTATGCGACCCAGTGGAGGATTTGCCTACCCATGAGGTCATTAAGCAGTTGTTAATCAAAGAGTGGAAGGAATAAGATAAGCACTCCATCCTTCGCTTCTTCAAGAAAGGTATCCTCTACAAAACTTTGAAATGGACTTCCCAAATGTCCCTTAAAGTCAGTACAATTCTAGGATCTATGGCTTCCACTTCATCACTTGTCTCTGAAGACTTCACCTTGCTGATATTGGTGATAGGAAGGTGGAATCTACTCTCGAAAGAGGTTTTGTGGCGGCTAATTTCTCTGTTAGAGCAAACTTATGGAACTGCACATTATGGAACCCAGGTCCTCCTAAAAGGTTTCCGACAATTGGTTGACATGGCTGATCTTCCAGAAGAGATGCCAGTTCAAGATCCTCACTCACGCCTACAAAGCCCTACATGACCTAGGGCCAGCCTACATCAACCATCAACAGATTTTCCATTGCCCCACAAGACACCTATGCTCTGCCGAGCTAGCCATGCGATTACCCCTGTATATGCGGCAGCCAGAGTGGAGGCCACTCCTTCTCCTACATCGCTGCCAAGACCGGGAATGACCTGCCCTTCCATCTCTGAACAGCACCCTCCCTGCAGGAGTTCAGAAAGACCCTCAAGACATGGCTTTCTGACTTTTTTGTTGCACTCTCAACGCCCAGATAACCCTAGAGGGGATAGTGCTGCACTATACAAATGCTTTGAATTGATTTTATTTGATTTACTCTACAGGTTAAAGAAGATCCAACAATACTGGTGGTGAAATGGAAATTCTTGCAAAGCTTCTTTCTGACTAGTCTTTTGACGTTTACGGACAGCTACCTATTAAACCTCTTCTTCAGTTGCAGCATGGCGGGATGCCACCTGCTACGGATTGAATATTGAATGACATGGTCCAAACAGCAGCTGAGGAAAAAAAGATCCTTAAGCCCTTCAAACTTTTTGAGATCAAAAAACATTTTGGGCAAAAGTTCAATTATTGCAGAAAGCCCAAGACAAACTGCCCTTTCACGGAAGAGCCTTTTTCAGGAGAGTATGTTTGCAACAAACACCCGACCCGGAGGTACTCAAGATCAAGGACAGTCAAGTACATGACTATCAAAGGGTAGGACTGAGATTGAGAGACTTTTTCCAGCAGTGAGAACAAATTGTCTCTGATGTTTAGGTTCTTTCCATTGCACAAGAAGATTTTTGAGTCCCTTCTGCCTTGCTCTTCCACCAGACCATTTTCTGTACACATACTTACCGAAGGACAAGTTGTAGTACCAGGCTAGATTCCAGGGGGGTCAAGCATTGAATTCCTCTACTGTACCTTTCAAAAAAGAAGTGAAATCTCTTCTCTTGTCTAAATGCACTTGAACTATGTATATAACCTGTAATACTATGGTTTGTTTGTATTGAACATAACTATATCTCCCAATGCTTGTTCTGTTTCCCATATCTGCCTGTAAAGCGCTCTGATACCCGCAAGGGTCTTGTTCGCGCTATATAAAACCTTCAAAATAAAAAGATAAATAAAAATAAATTGCTGGACAAAGGAGCAGGGATTCCTGTTCGAAACCACAAAAGAGGAAAAAGGTTTTATTCTGCACTGTGTCTGGTTCCAAAACCAGGAGATAAGTTCTGTTCAGACTAGGCTCTCAAGGCCTTTAACAAATGTGTCCCAGTGGAGACTTTTCAGATAGTTTCATTGCGGACATTAATTCCCTTGCCGCAGGTAGATGACTTCCTGTCCATGTTCGATTTACAAGATGCCTACTTCCATTTATCCATTCATAAGGACAGTCATGTATTCCTTTGTTTAACACGTGGGGGAGCAACATCTGCAGTTTCAAGCCCTACCTTTCAGTCTTACAACCTCTTCCATTCTGTTCACAAAGGTACTAGCTTCAGTGGTGGCATATCTTCAATTGGAGGGTTTTGCAATTTGTCTGTACCTTGATGAATTGTTATTGTCTTTTTCTTCTTTCCTTACAGCTCAGGAGACATTAAAGAAGGTGACAAAAATTCTACAAATGTTGGGGTTCAGTATAGATTTCGAGAAGTCCTAGCTTCATCCAGAAAAGTGCAAGACTTTTATCAGGGCTTGATTCGATACCAGACTGGGGTGGGCATTTCTTTCTCAGTCTTGGATATTGGTGCTTCAAGACAATTTGTCATTCCTGCTTAGTCATTATGTGGTGTCTGCCAGGAGTTGACTGAAAGTGCAGAGACTAATGTCGGCAACTACAGCGGTAGTCCCCTGGTCCTGACTACATCTAAAGTCTCTTGTAAATCACCTGCAGTAACATTGGTCACCAAGTTCTCACAATTTTGACCACCTCATGCCGGTTGCTTCTGCCATGTGTCTCAAGTTGGTTTGGTAACTGGAAGTCTACAATCTATCGATAGGGATTCCTTTCTGTCTCCCTCTCCTGAAATTGCTAACCACAGTTGTCAACCAGTGGGGTTGGTGTGCAACATTGGAGAGCAGGAGAAGAATGGCCATTGGTCGAGGCAGGACTGCATGTGCTCCTCCAACTAGAAGGAATGAATTAACAGTGGTGTGGATGACGTTGCTACCTTTCACTGCCAGTTAGAAGGTGCTTGTGAAGTAGTGAGAACCAACAATCTGGTAACCAGATCCTATATGACTCACCAAGAAGAATCGAAGTGCAAAGTACAGATGCAGATAGCAACCCAGATCTTTGTGTGGGTGGAGGAGCCCCTTCTATCTTTACAGGCAGTGTACATCCAAGGTAGATTGACTTTTTATGCCAACAGCTTGAACTGCTTCAACAAAAGAGGGGGGGACCAAGGAGCTTTTTAAGGTTCAGTGTCCATGCTCCTTAATTATAAATGTATACCAAAAAAGGGAACACTGTTCCTAATGCAAGGTGCAAAAGTCACCCATGCAAAAGGGTGCAAAAAAAGTCACCCGTTTAAAAACAGGGGAAGAAAAGAGAAAGAACAGGGATCCTAGGTAGCAGTCCCCACTAGTGATAGGAAAACCATCTTGTTGTCCTCTGTTGCCCTCACACACCCCGAAAGGTGTCATGCTTCATCATTGGGCAGTTGCTCCTCGTAGGGCCGGCGCTGCAATTCCCTACGGGTCCCCCGAAGGGTCTCTTTATCGGAGATCTTTTTATAGGACTGCCCGTTGATGCATGTGGGTGTGTGGGGTGTGGGGAATGGGTTTTCCATGTTCAATTGAGGGTAATAGATTGACGTGCAAGTGTGATATAAAAATAGGGTCACCATGCAGCAAGGTAAATTGGTGTACCCAGAGTAGACTCAACTACTAATTAAAATCTAGCCTCACTGGCATACTATGCCCGGGCATAGAACAACATAGGTCAACATGTTTCGCGCCTGTATTGCCATAAGGATCGTTGGCGCTTCTTCAGGACCAAAGCTATAGTGTGTAAAGTGCACGTGAAAGAAAACTAAAAAATACACTCACATAAATCAGGGCGGCGCAGTAACCTGTATGCCCAGCTTCTGGCTACAACTGCATGGTGGAACCGCTCCTGATCAGTACCTCGTCATGTCGAGGAAACCAACGCGGGCACAAGCATTGTACACCACCAATATGCCGGGGTATTCCCCGCGTGCTGATGCCTCCGCACCTACCCCTCCAATGCGTCTGCAGAGAGAGTTGTACTACAACTAGTCATTTGCTTAAGTGCTATAGGGACACCCCTATACTTCATATCCATGGTTACTATGGTTACATGAGATTAGGAGAAAGACATTTCCAGAAAAATAATAATAGAGAGTAGGGCAGACACACACTTTGCGTAGAGTAGGCTACAATTGGAGAGAGGAGGTATGGAGAGGATGGAAGGTAGGGAGAGGGTCACTCAGAAGAAAAAATGAGAGGAAACAGTCAAATGTGAAGGCCCGATTCACAAAGGTACTTATGACTCTTAAAGTTATGAGTGCAGAGTCTCTGCACTAGGGGCAGTCTCTGCTCTCATGGCAGAATCTCCACACTAGGGGCAGAATCTCCATATGGTGCACTCTCTAAAGTACGGCGTACTGATATTCTGTCGCAAGAGTAGATACTGCACCCGAGTGCGGAGACTCCACAATCGTAACTTTACGAGTCGTAAGACCCTTTGTGAATCTGTCCCTCAGTGTCAATTCTTTGGGCAGTGTATTAAGACTATAGTTGGAGGAGGTTTTTTTTAGATAGTAGTCCATATAAGGATTTAAAACTTTTGAAAGAATCATTATTACTTGCATGTGAGAAATTGCTACATTAAGTTCTTTTGACATGTCATGGTAACAGGTTATGGAGAGTTTAAGCACCACTGAACAATAAGGCATTAAGGAGCTTATTCCCAACTAACTGGCCCACAAAAACCCACAAAAAATATTAAAAGTCAGATGCTCTTTTTCATGAGTCACCCCTTGGTTATAGGTGTCCAGTTAACAATGAGTACATGAAGAGGCAGCTGGACTGTAGCACTTTTTAACCACAGCTACAACATTCCCTTCTCACAACAGAGTTAGAGCAATCTACGTTTGGGCCACCACCGCTCTGTAATGGAGAATAACTGCATGGGATTGGCCTGTACAGATTATGTATAGCCCTTTGTGTTCCAAAGGTTCCTGGCCATGTGCCCCCCATATCCACCATATGTGCACTGCTACTGCCCCGTAGAGCAGAAAGTGATGAGCTGGTATGCAGCTGCAGCCGGCACAAATAAGCATGGAGGGGCGGCGGGGTGGGTGGGGTGCAGCAGGGGGGGAAGCCGACATATGATGATATAAGTATCATTTATTTATTAAATTCTACCTATTCCGTCATCTGCCGACTTCCCCCCATTGCCACCCCGCCCTCCCCCAACGCACTTACCTGTGCCCGCCCCCAGCTGCGGGTATGTCATATTCCTCAGCAATATCCTCGAAATCCACTATTTTCCCATCCGTTTTAACAATTTCTTAGCAGTTTTATGACCTGTCCCTCCCACTAAAGTAATCCTGACCAACTTCCCCTGTGCTGGAAATATCAGAGGACCGCTATTGAAAGATTTTTTGCGTATGGGTTTTTTGTCTGTGTTCGTATGAGTGCCCTTAAGCAAGCAAATCTTAGTGTAATCAGAAAGAGGTCAGAGCAATTGGTGCCGGTGTATATATTTGGGATAAACAGCAGGTGCAACAGGGTGGCACAATTCGAGACAAACAGGACCTCCATTGGCATCCCCCCACCTACAATGTCTCCAGTACGCCACCCAGTTTAATTGTACCGCAAGGTAGTAGATCTCTAAAACAGGGGCCGCCAGTCCTCCACAATCACTGAAAAGTCTGCATTTGGTCAGCGCTAATCACCAACATTCTGACCCCAAGAAAAGGTAGAGTAGCAGGGTGTCCAACTTGCAAAAAATAGACTTTGGGAACCTTATGGAGAGTGCAGTGAAATAATATTAAAGGTAGAGAGAGTATTACCCTACCCACCCCGGAGAGTGCAAAAGTCAGACAGAAGTTGATGGAGGATCAGGGGGAGGATAGGACTGGTACAGATTACTCTCCAGTGTGTCAACCACTGTGTGATAGATATGGACCTCTGTATAGCGGAACTAAAATGGCTCCCAGCCGAGATCTGCTCCCATTTCTGGTGAAAAGGCCAGTGTCCTATGGGGAAGGATTGGGAATGCATTTGATTTACCCAGTTTACGCAGAGGCCTGAAAAAAAGCCATAGTTTGCCAGGGAGTTACAAGCTCCTACAACATCTGAACGTACCTCCCGAATGTAGAATAGGAGGTCAACCACATAGAGTGACACATACAGGAGATGGCCGTCAACCAGTATCCTTTGATAACACAGACCCTAATCCAGAATCACCCACGGACTTGGCCATACTGTCACAGTCTCTTTTTGGGGCACCCCATCAAGGTCACCCATCAAAGCCTGGTCTTTGCCCACCCGAACCTGTTGCTGAGTGAGTCCGGTGGTTTGTAATCCACTGGGGCGTATATGTCACAGTGATGGCAACATGTCTTCCCGGGAATCTTGACGCTCCTGGCATCATAGGTATCAACCCAGCCCCATGCCGCTGTAGGGGTGTAAAAAAACAGCAATCTGCCATTCTATTGGACTCTGAGTCTGGTCAGGAAGAGCAGGTCGTAGAGGACTGAGATTTTACAAAACCGTTTCTTGACCATGAGGCTCTAAGTCTTTGGACGGCAGCCGTGAAGTCTGGGGAAAAAGAGGCTTTCACATTGTCTACTTGGTAACGGCCCATGGTGTGCACGTGCTGTAATATATAGTCATGGTCTCTGAAATGGATGAACCGGGCCACCCCTTGGGGTGAGGTGCGGGGGTGCGCCTGGCGTGCCCGGTGCCTGAGGCCTAACTGGCACCCTGTGGGCAAGCGCCAGTGCATAAAGTGTTTAAAGCCCCTCCGGGGCTACCACTTCCTGCAGCCAATCCTCCAGGAAAGAGGGTCCTCCTCAAAACGATCTGGGCGGTCAGGCATATTACTGCAGTGAACCTTTCCTTTTAGGTCCTTGATCCTGGCCTCCAAAATGCGACTCAGGTCAGCCATGCCTTGTAGTGCAACTTTGTGTTCCTTTGTGGTAGGGGGCAGATCTACTATGCAATGACTCGGTCTGCCCTTTTTCAGTGATCAGCCAAGAGGAAGCTGAGATCTGTCGTCACAGACTCTACTTGAGTTTCCATTGCTTCCCTGGTGGAGGTGATTGCACTCAGGATGGCATCAGTTTATCCCCCTGGTTGAATCAGAGGGGATGCACCCGGGTCACTCACTTAGGTGGGCGCGGACGGTCCTCCCTGCTTCTATGGGTCCGCCCCATGATGGTAGAAGTGTACTGGTCCGATTCCTGCTTGGGGAACGAGAACGGCCAGAACTGAGAACAGAGGTGTGTAGGTGTCACTAGTGCCCCAATCTCCTTCATTGGGTTAGTTATGAGTGTCTGATCACCCTGGAGAACTAACAGCGGTGGACAAACTGGGCCGATTTCCGACAGATGGCTGCTATCAGTGGCCTCCCCCGATATGTCACTATACCAATGCCCGCGTTCCAGGAGCGCAGCAAGTAGAAGATTCAGTGCATCCCGGATGTGCTAGGTCAGCGTGTCTGTTTCTACTTTCTAGAGCAAGGGTTGGATCCTGGGTTCCCCTCAGGACCCACAGCTGTGGAGCTGCACCAGTGGGCCCCACTGGATTACCTGCACACACCCCTCAATAGTCCCGAAAAAGCTGCAAGGTGGTGATTACCAGTTATAGGAGATCAAAAGAGTGCTGTGCACTGCCACCTGTGTTGGCCCACAAATGCCTGGCTGATGGAGCAGCCTTGATGGTGGGATATCCAATCATCCCCAGCTGCGTTCAAATATCCCCCTGTAGTAGCCCAGTGGAGGGCCGTCGCCCAGCTGGCTCCAACCGGCCCACGTCTCCTCTGGTCTGGGCAAGGTTCCCTTGGGGGGTGGCCTTCCAGCTCACTGTTATTCAGCTCTCTTAAGTCCAGGGGGCTGCTGTCACCATGTGGGAGTCAACCCCAGAACCCAGTGCATGGGCGGGAAGGGAAGAAACCATGTGCATCACAGGACGCAACCATTTCGCGTTCTGCTTGCATGTACTGCAATGCACCTCCCAGGCTGTCTCTCAGTCGCCAAGCAGTGGGTGCACCCACCAAAGTCAGAGCATGGTGTAGGGGCTGCCAGCTCCATGCACTCCAGCAAGATTCCCACAAACCCAACGATCCAGATATACGAACAATTTAAACCCTAATTTCTCAATACTGATTGGATTTGCACCCAATCACAAAATGTATGCCATAATATACACATGCTAAATTGGGTGATTACGCGTTTGGTGGTCTTCCTGATTACCTCATTACCACAGGATGAGGTATTAATTGTTGTTTTCGCCTGATTACTTTATTTTGGCAGTAATCCCACCAGAACTGTGAGGTCACCCTCACATGTGAGCACTTCTATATGGTTCGCCTTGATCCTTGCCTATGTTTCATGCTTTATTTTGTTGTTGTTTCTCTAAAACAATAAATAACTTTATTTGCCTATATGGTCTCTTCTCATATTGAACTTATACAAATGTATTTACTATTTAGAAAGGCTTTCATTTAACTTCTTTTACCAATTTATACACTCAATAATACTCGGCGGGACCCTGTTGTTCTAAGACACTGTACTACAGCGTTCTACGGGCTGCTCCGGTGTTTTTCTACAAGCACAATAGCACCCTGTAGGGAGACACGCAGGATGAGAAATAAAACTGAATAGGAAAGCTAAGGTCCGAACAATGCATTACAAAGGCATCTTATATCAGACAAGACCTCATGTCAACTGTGTCCAAATTAGCACTACCGACAGGTGGCTTTGTCAATGCACAGTTACATAAACACTGACCCCTGTGTGCAAATCTGGTGGCCTTTCACCTGCGATAGCTGTGACCTAGCAGTGTAGGGAGGTATTTACATACAATTTGCATTTTGTAAGGGTATTGCTTCTGGAAAAAGCATCAGGAATTGCACAGCATTCCAACGAATAGAGGATTTTGTTTAATACTGTGCACCAAAGAGTAGCAGTTCTCTGCCTTTTCACCAAGAATGGGTAACATTACAACAGGCCAGTACTTCCATCTACCAAAAGTGGTCAAAGTGGACGGGATCGGCTGGGCCTGACGTGTCCATATTGGTTTGATTTACAAACAACCGTTCCGCTACTTTTTGTAAAAAGACAACGATCCCTAGAGGCTGAATGCCAATAGTTTAAAAGCTTCAGTTGAAGTGTAAATCAGTAACAGCCTGATTCATCTAGCTGATATGCGCTCGCAAAGGGCCAGATTCTGAGAATCTGGCCCTTTGCGAGTGCGATTTTTGCATTTGGGATTCGTCATCCCTAATGCAAAAATCGGTAATAGCGATTTCGCTATTTTGCGAGGAATTACATTTAAGGAATCTCTATTTGAGATTCCTTAAATGCAATTCATCATCCATTTAAAAATTGCGAATTCGCAATTTCGGCCCGCTATTTACCGCGAGGTCAAACCTCGTGGTAAATAGCGAAAACTCAGAAAAATGCTTTTAAAAGCATTTTTCTAAGTTGCATGTTGCACACACACATGTCCTTTGGACATGTGTGTGCGCAACACCTGTTTCAATTTGCATTTAGGGGGTGCTACAGGGTGTCCTTTGGACACCCCTGGCACTGTTTAAATCGCTATCTTATTTGCGATTAGCTAATTGCTAATCGCAAATAAGGAATACTCCCCATTCATTCCTATGGGCCATAAGGCCCATAGGAATGAATGGGGAGTTATTCCTTATTTGCGATTAGCAATTTGCTAATCGCAAATAAGGATTGTGTAGGAATCGCAAATCTTTTTGGGATTCCTACATGAATCCCGTTTTGCGAGTCTGTAATAGCGATTCCTTATGAATCGCTATATAGACTCGCATAACGGGTCTATGATGAATCAGGCTGTAAGTCTCCTGTGCAGTGAAACCGAAGCTGAGCAGACAGCTAAACAAGTCTTCCGGCAAGGGTGCCTGCTTGCCTGAAAGACATCAAATGTGTGAACGAGTTCATCGGCAAATGTAAAAGGTAATCTGCAAATGTGAAGTATGTTTGGGAGCCCGTAGTGACTTAAATTGATTGAATCACTCGAAGCTTTGTGATAACAAGGACTTATTATGTTTGAGTGGTAGTGCAAAGAGTTAACAACTGAGCTGTAAAGGCCATGCTTTTAATTGTAATTGTAATTGTATTTATATGGCGCTTACTACCTCCGACGAGCTGTTGAAAGGACATCTATGTAAACAAGCATTGGTAATGCACCAGTTTCTCCAGTGTAATGAACAAAGAGCTGTTTTCATCAATCATCCGGGAGAAGAAAAGAGCTCCCTGACAGATAACACAGGAGTGGAGAGGATGTCGCGCAGCAGCCAGAGCTGCTGACTCTAGAGCTGGGGATCCTGGTCCGAGTCTTAGCAGCGCTGTGCAACATCCTGTGATTTTATTCAAATCACTTAGGGCCATATGTAGGTAATTTGTGCTTTACGATTCTCAAATTGCGATTTTTAGAGAAGCGCAATTAGAGAATCGCAAAACGCAATGTGGGTAGGATTAGCAATTTTTTTTGCGAATCCCACTTATTCCTTATTTGCACATCACAAATTGAGAGGAATACCTTCTCATTCATTCCTATGGGCTAGAAGGCCCATAGGAATGAATGGGAAGACATTCTCAATTTGCGATTCTCAATTCGAGAATCGCAAATTGAGAATGCAATTTCAAGGGTGCAAGGGTGTCAATAGAACTCCCTTTTGCACCCCTGAAATAAACATGTGTGCACTTGTGGCGCACATACATGCACTAAGGGCATGTCTGTGCGCCACATGGCACTTTGAAAAATGCAAAAAAAATGCATTTTTCAAACAAATCGCAAATTACCACCAACCTCAAGTTGCAGGTAATTTGCGATTCCTTAAGCCAAAATTCGCACAACTTGGGTGCTTCCTACATTGCATTTAAGGAATCGCAATTTTCCGATTCCTTGACCGCATCGCTGCGGCGGCTTTTCCCGCTGTGCGCGGCAAATTCGAAATTACCGCGTTACGTGACGAGCTGGCCTTGTCATCTGCGCAGGACAGGTAAGCGCGATGACGAGCCCAGCTCGTCAATAGCCTCGAAGGGGTTAAATGCAAATGCAAAATTTGCGATTCCTTGTTTTGCATGTGGGTTTTTGTGTGCTACATAGCACACTGCCCAAATTGCGATCGCAAATGCTGAAATTCTGCAAATTGTAGCATTTGCGTTCGCAATTAGACTTCCTACATATGGCCCTTAATCTCCCCAGGTAATAAATTGTTATATAAATATGCTGCAAGAGTAAAAGGCAAAACTTTATGAAAATATAGTTCCACCAAAGCATATATTAACAGTGACAGAAACTAATAAGAGAAATAGATGAGAAACAAGCATTGTTAAATGCAGGAAACTATGCTACAGCCAATAGAAATGGAGGATGGGTAAGTGGCAGGCACAGGCACCAATGAGAAGCATGAAAAGAGAGGAGGCTGGATGTAAGTGCCTTTTAAGTTTATATTAAAAACAAATAGATTTTTCAGGATAATACTTAAACATTGCATTACGTGCAGCCTGGGTATTACTAAAATCTATATTTTGGAAGCACTGTTTTATCTTAAACCTTTTTGCGCATTTTGTGGTGGTCTATCTTCTACCTTGTGTAATGCAAGTTTAAAATATTGACTTGCATATGCACTGTGCTTTCTGCCACAGGCAGTGACCTCGTAGCACTAAAAATAAACAAGTCACTATTCTTCACTGCACCAACCAAGTTTTAATTATGTGGCTATCCGGTTACACACACACCCCTGCAGTGCATTAACTAATAGAGGTTTCACAAGGTACTACAGTGCATTTTCCACTGAGTAACATCTTTTTTAATTTATTTTTCATTTAAACTGTGCACTATTCTATATGTATCTACTTGAGGGTGAAACACCAACAAAACTTACAATATATTTTGGTTTTTTAGCCATATCTTCAACCCCGTCCGCACGCTCACTGACCCCACCCCATTGCATGCAGCATCACAGTTGCCATTTTTTTTAGTGCACGTCAACCATTGTCTATCAGACATACTTCAGGTGCCCCTCATCCCTCGACATACACTTACTGTCTTTCCTCATCAACCAGCAGCCATCACAATGGCTAGGAGACAGACAACTAATCTTAAAGTATTACTGAAACTGCCATCGTCTGTCAAACAGTGTTCAATCACCTTCACAACATGAAAAGCAAACTTCGGCAGTAACTAGCCAGTTACAAACACTACCTTGTAGTAAACCTATTCGAGGCAGACGAGCCAAGATGAAATTTTCACGCTGTGTTGAAATCTTACTTCCCTCTTTTAAATCCTCATGTTTTCACACTGATAGATCAGGCTACATTTTTGTGTTTAAACCCATTCAAACTGCACAACACCTTTTAAAACCTTTATCCGAAATCGTTTTTTGAGAGGATAAAAGTTATTTATTTTGCGCAAGTCACTACAGAGGCAAGTTTTGTGGCTCAGTGTCTAATAAGCTAGAACTTAGTGCAGAAGTGACCAGTTCGAATACTTGTTTAGTACAATTTGTTCACTTAGCAACTGAATTGGGTTTGTTACTTTTTAAAATTACCATTGATGTGCACAGTTCTTTCTTTAGTAGTAATTGTTGGTTACCAAACCATTACAGACAACACAAATCCATCAAAGTTCATTAAAAAGGAATTACATGTCAAAAACAATTGGCACTGTTTTAATTAATAATTTAAATAACAAAATGATAATGAATATTCCACACCGACGCGCCCTTGAATATAGAAAACAAATGAGTAATTAATTGCAGTTGCCTGAGTAAAACGTTAGAAGATAACAATAATTGTTCCAAGAAAGACTGGCCCAGAAAGCAGAATATAAAAAAATTGTTAACAGTCACTTGGAAAATTATTGAGAAATAGTAATAATCTTTCCTAGCCAGGGTGTGTCCAAAATGCAAACAAGCATTGGCCAAGCTAAGGGTCTGGCCTTGAAAGGTAGTGCAATAGTTGCTATTTTTTTTATTTCAAGGCTATGCTACAAAAAGAAAATGTAAAATAGATACCAACACCTAGACGTGGATGTCATATTCTTGCTTTAATATTAAAATTACAAACATTTACTAATGAAGCAGTTTTACTATCTATTATTCTTGAACTGAAAAGCTATTTAGTTGTGTCACTATTGTTTTCTTTGTGAAGGGAATAAGATTAACTCACCACCTAACCAAACACTCAAATTGCTGACATTACATTGCAATGCCACTATAAAACGTATAACACACATAAACAAGCATTGGAAATGCAATAGGTCTCGCAGCATTAGAGTTAGTGCTTTTAGAATTGTTTATGGTTTTTTTTGTAAATCTTTAGCATTTTTGTTTCCTGTAGCCAATGCTAAAGAATAAAAAAAAAAAGCCATAAACATTTCTAAAAGCTCTAACTCAAATGCTCCGAGACCTATTGCACTGTGTGAGGGTGAGGGGTTGAGGGTGAGTGAGGGTGAGGGTGAGTGAGGGTGAGGGTGAGTGTGAGTTAGGGTGAGGGGTTGAGGGTGGGTGAGGGTGAGGGGTTGAGGGTGAGTGAGGGTGAGTGAGGGTGAGGGGTTGAGGGTGAGTGAGAGTGAGGGTGAGTGAGGGTGGGTGAGGGTGAGTGAGGGTGAGGGGTTGAGGTTGAGGTGTTGAGGGTGAGTGAGGGTGAGGGCGAGTGAGGTGTTGAGGGTGAGTGAGGGTGAGGGTGAGGGGTTGAGGGTGAGGGTAGGTGAGGGGTTGAGGGTGAGTGAGGGTGAGGGTGAGTGAGGGTGATGCTGAGGGGTTGAGGGTGAGTGAGGGTGAGAGAGTGAGGGTGAGTGAGGGGTTGAGGGTGAAGGGTTGAGGGTAAGTGAGGGTGAGGGTGAGTGAGGGTGAGTGAGGGTGAGGGGTTGAGGGTGAGTGAGGGTGAGGGGTTGAGGGTGAGTGAGGGTGAGGCGTTGAGGGTGAGTGAGGGTGAGTGTGGGTGAGGGTGAGTGAGGGTGAGGGGTTGAGGGTGAGTGAGGGTGAGTGAGGGTGAGTGTGGGTGAGGGTGAGTGAGGGTGAGGGTGAGTGAGGGTGAGGGTGAGTGAGGGTGAGGGTGAGTGAGGGTGAGGGGTTGAGGGTGAGTGAGGGTGAGGGTGAGTGAGGGTGTGTGAGGATGAGGGGGTGATGATGTGAAGGCGCGCATCCGTAGACGGTCAGAAACCGAATGGGGAAGAACGAATTCCATAACATATTTTAAAACTCGAGGGAGCGATTCATGGTCAAAGACTCAGAAAATGAGTGAAAACGCAAAACAAAAAGAACGGTTATTAGTGGGGCGTGGTGTTGAGAGAAGAAGAGAAATGACAAGTCTTCGATCAGCCTTAGAAGTGCGGGACCAACGAGTGAGACTACAATAATACAAAGATCGGAAACGCGAATACAAACGGCGAATAAAAAGTGGACCGAAGAACAGTGAAATCTTAATATGGGAGAAAAACACACGAACCACGTACATAGCAAAGAAAGAAAAAATATGATTACAAATGCGGAAATAGGGTGAGATCAGGGAAGGAACTAAGGCCAAATGAGCTAAAGAAATGGGAGACATAGAGAGTGAGTGACTGAAGGGAGAATTGTAAAGGAAATGAGAAAACGAAATGAAGGAAAGACGGGCATCGAGAAAAGTTGTGAAGTAAACAGAACTAATGGAAATGCCGAGACTAGACTGACATGTCGACTGGAAGACAGACTTCTAGGTGCTAGAGGAGGGAAGAAGGCGCTAACGGGAAAAAGAATTAGTCAGGCAGGCTCCGGGGTGGTTCAGTCCCGGACAGTTCGTCTCGCCTCAGCTGTGGCGTCGGTCTGTCCTCGGGGCCCGGCCTGTCAAGGGAGCTCGTTCGGCCTACTTTCATATTTTTTGAGCCGGTGGCTTCGAATAATTTATAGTGCATTTCCAAACGAATGCTGTTGACAGCGTTCACTAAAATGTACCCCCTCGGCCCATTTCTTCCCCCTCTGATTTGATTCTGCTGGAATAGGGAGCGTTGTCGTAGGCTTGCTGTGTCTCTGGGGTAAAAATAAAGGTACACAAATAGATGTTGACAAATAAACAGTTGTCTGTTCCGCCCATCGTATTTTACTTTCGCTTTCTTCGTGGGGAAACTATTTCTAATTCGGGAACGTATTATGTTAAAAAAAGCACACATTTGAGCAGAGACGACCGTTAAATAAAAACAGATTTATCGATCATTGATGGGGAACATATGCAGCAGTCTCGGGGTTCCCAGTCACTGCTGTCAAGCGGAGCTACAGGTGGGACGTCTATACCGTGTACATATGCACGGATTCCATACAAATACGCACGCGAATACCATATAAATATACACGCACATGCCATTTAAATAATACGCATGTTCTCCCAAGGAGAGAGTGGGGGCGCTGATAATTATATTTCTTGTGTGAAAAGGTTACGCTGTACGTTTGTGGATCCGTCAAGAGGTGCTGTGTCCGCTTTTCGTTCAACCCTTCCTGTCAGCACAGTTGGTGTTGTTTCCCCTGAAACAATTAGTCCGCATCAACGGATCGCTTTTAATTGCTTTTTGTCGGTAAATTAGCGGCCATTGTTTCATCAGGAGCGTTTGAAGGGTGAACTGGTAAACGGTTCACATTAAGAAAAACAACACGACCCCGGGAGGGGGGGGATGGGGGGGGGTTACCAAAACACTCCAGTCACTTTCTGTTTACAGCGGAAACAGGGTGCTTACCCCAAAGTAAGTTGAGAGAAATGCGCTACAACTTAGGTGAATGAGTGACAACAGTAAAGCGCCTCAGTCGGTGGTAAAAGCGCCGACGGCCGCTGCCTGCACCCGGGCCCTCCAGGGCGGTGTCTGGAGACAACTGTCAACAAGAGGCAGGAGAGAAAGAAAACAAGACAGACGGACGGAAGAGAGGGGAGGGGGGAGGAGAAATGCGACACGGTGGGAAGGGGAGGGGGCGGAGCGGGTACAATAAACAAGACGGAGGGAAGAGAGGGGAGGGGGGAGGAGAAGTGCGACAGGAGAAATGCGACACGGCGGGAAGGGGAGGGGGCGGAGCGGGTAAACAAAGACGGACGTGCACGCGCTTTTAAGCTCAATGCGCATGCGCATTGAGCTTAAAAGTCACGGGCACTGCAAGGAATCGCCACGATTCCTTGCAGTGTGGATAAAGAGCGGATAAGTCCCAATACTCTCGCCTTGCTCGATGCGCATGCGCATCGACAGGCGAGACCTAAAAAAGAGAGGGAAAGCAAATCATTGTCTAACTGGACGTCCGAGGTTCAGGCAAAATAACTAGTATTTTGAGTTAATGTAAAACAATATATACTGTAAAAAAAAAAAGCACAATTTCTTTCCCGGCTTTGTCATGAAAGTTAAACAGGCTATGTAGTGTGCCAATGGGTTAAGTTGGAGAACCATTGCCCCATGCTATGTGCTGTGGTGGGGGGAAGCTAAATGTGAATGACAACTTAGCAGACCAATGAATGTAGCCAGCTGACCAAAATTACTTCTTTGTGTGTATACTATACTTAAAAAAAACCACAAAAAAGCAATTGTCTGGCAAGTAAGCTGGAGCTGTCTCAAAGACCAGACCTAAAACACCTAAGTCAGTAGTCAGAGTCCCTAAAAAGATAAGATGGAGCATTATTATCATAAACATTTGAAAATTATTTTTAATAAATCTAATTGCACACAGACCATATTGATGTACTTTTAAAGCATGGCCCTAAAAAGTCATAGTACTTTTTGGAGAAAGACATTACACAACTTTATAGCGTCATTATTCAAACAGATTTCTTAAATAGTTATTCAAGCATACAGTTACCTATTTCATAATTTTTAAATCATGCATATGCTGTCGACAGTCCAGAAGTGCATACTTTTATTGTGCCAAAGTGCTTATCCAGTAAAATATTTCATTATACATTTGTTCAAACTTATGTTGTGCCCCACTTCTTCAGTAGTACAAATTATTTAAGCAGCAGTTAAAGTTCCCTAATTTTTAATCAAAATATAAACACCCAGAGACCCTTTAGTGTTCCAAAATCCTGTTATGACTGATCTAGCCACAAACTTTGCAATAAACCACCACTTACTTCTTTTAAGGGG
Source organism: Lissotriton vulgaris (assembly GCF_964263255.1). Taxonomy (NCBI): domain Eukaryota; kingdom Metazoa; phylum Chordata; class Amphibia; order Caudata; family Salamandridae; genus Lissotriton; species Lissotriton vulgaris. The sequence continues at coordinate 484,048,155 of NC_141689.1, forward strand.
AGGTACCCTCAGATGTCTAGAACTCCCCACTAATGATTCCACTGTATCTGGGATCACCTCTCTTCCAAGACACTGGGTCATACAGCAAGCTAATGCTTGCCAAAAACTGTGTGGCCATAAAAACCTTGAAATCTGGTACATGTTTCTAGGTTTTTCTGGATTTCAGTTGTGAATGAAAGCTGGGATATAGCACACCATCCATGAAGAAAAGCTGCATTCTCCTCAAATGTACCCCTTAATGCTTTGTAATTAAATCTGCTAACTTCTTGCTAACAGCCCATATTGATTTACAACCCAGCTCATTTTCAGTCATCTAGAATCTTGTTTACCAGGTGTTAGCGTTCATTTGGGAATTTCTAATATAATTTGCCCATGGTCCAGGCCCCTGGACAAGGCCTTTCAAAGAAAGATTCTTCTCAAAATGTTTGTAAAGTCCTCAAGTTTTCAAAACTGTCCAAAAGGAGGTCAGGGAGTGTGTTGCTAATCTGTTGATATGAGAACTAAAACCATCTGGCATACCGAGGGATTTTAGCCTACATGCATCCTATGATATCAATCTACCCTCAATTATCCAAGTCACAATTTTACCAAAGTCAATCTGATCCAACCTATTTCTATGGGGCTTAAAATTATTTTCAGTGGAGATCATCATAGCAAACAGCTCCCCACACTCCAATTACATATTCCTAGGAGACTTCAATTTACACTGGAACAATCCTAATGACAGTCAGGTCAACATAATCAAAGACTTCCTAGCAGACCAAAACCTAGTGCAAGGCTGCACGCTTCCAACGCATGTAAAAATCTGCAAGCTAGACTGGATCATATCCAAAGATAAAGCTGTGAACTTGACCTCAATCATGCCTTGTGTCTGGTCAGATCATCACATAATAGCCTTCCAAATTCCCAGAGAACTAAAGAAAATAACCACTCAACCAATCAAACCCAAACAATGGGTGAGGACCGCAAAAAATGTGGACAATGAGAAGCTGTTGTTGTTATGCAGGAAATATATTCCCCCTCCCAGTAATATGACAAATGCCAACAAACTCACGGAGCACTACAATGCAAAGATGTCACAGATAGTTAACACTACAGAACAGTTAAAACTAAAACGAACATCGGATAATGATAGAAACCCCTGATTCAGCGACAAGCTAAATGAAGAAAGACGCAAACTGAGACTAGCAGAAAGGAAATGGAGACAGTAACTATTATCCCCACAGCTAAAACTGATAAGAAAAACCAAAAGCGCCTACAATAAAAATATTCGGAAGTAAAAAAAAAGATTTCTTCAGAATGGAATTGGAAAATGCGAAAAACAGACCTATAAAACTATTTGAATTGGTTAAACAGCAATCAAACAAAATATACAGATCTGCACTCGAAGTAACAAAAGTGCAAATTAGCTGTAAAGAAGTCACAAATTTCTTTACATCCAAGGCTGCGTCTCTGGAATGTGAGTTTAAGTCAGCAGCTTCTACATGGGAGGCCTCTCGACCAAATATTCCTTCAATGCCAAATGATTCAATACCCCAAAAATTAAGCTCATTGTTCCACTTTTGAGCTATATGACCAGAACGATGTCCTGAAAACCTTATTGACCATTAAGCCAAACAATCACTTCAACGACCCACACCCTGCTAAATTTGTGCCGCATATAGACCAGGGGATCATCCCTAGCTGGACATCGATAGTCAATGCTTCCCTGTCTCAAGGATCTTTCCCAGACTGTGTGAAAATGGGACAAGTCAAGCCCATCATAAAAAAAATGTCAGAGAATCCTGCTGAACCTAGCAACTTTGGGCCAGTATCCAACATTCCCCTATTAGCTAAAGTGATTGAAAAATGTGTTCAGCAACAACTAAGTCAGCACATATTTAAATTCCAACTACTAGACGATTGCCAATCAGGATTTAGACCTAACCATAGTACAGAAACAGCAATTCTGGACTTAATAGATGATGAGTTACTCGCTCTAAACCAAAATAAAGCATGTATGTTAATCTTGCTGGATTTGTCATCCGCGTTAGACACAGTTAACCACGAGATGTTGCTTGAACGTCTGTAGAACAGGATGGGTTTGTCTGGTAACATTCTTGAATGGTTTAAGTCCTATTTGAGTAATAGATCATAACGATTTCTCGTGAATAAGAACCTGTCAACTTCATCCCCATTCAGATAGGAGTTCCTCAAGGATCAACCCTCTCTCCATCACTATTCAACTTATATGTGGAACTACTAGTGGAAATACTCTACCGTGCCAACATCCTTTTACACATGTATGCCAATGATACACTAATCTACATTAAGATTTCCACCTTAGAGGCGATCAGAACAATGAACAAGGCTCTACGGGAGACGATGCAATGGCTAACAAGCAACCACCTTAAACTAAATTTAAAAAAGCTTAATTCCTCCAAATTTCCTCCACTAAAAGCCTGCCCACTATATAAGAATGGACCAATTTGGTCACTGCACTCAACTGCACCCCGATCATCATAGATTCAACCCAATCTCTAGGAATAACGCTAGACCAAAGCCTGAACATGCAGTCACACATTAACAAGCTGGCTAAAAAAGCAAGATTTCACCTGAGCTACATTCAGAAATTGAAACCTTTCATCAAAACGGCGGAACTCAAAATGGCAGTTCAAGCATTAGTAATCTTGAGGAGCGAATACGGATGCATAACACTTTCTGGGCTCCCCAAAATTGCAACAGCACCTCTAAAAGCCTGCCTCAATGCAGCAACAAGGCTCATAACAGGGTCAAAAAAATTCGACCACAACTCTCCTCACATGAAAGCACTGAACTGGCTAGCTTATGAAGTCAGAATTCAGCTCAAACTGGCATGCATAACACACAAAGCTCTACACTTCAAGTCACCAAGATACCTAGCGCAGAAATTGGTGATCTCTGGGGAAAACAGACAATCAAGGAGCGCCAGAGATCTAGTGTTGAAGCCACTGATTTTCCGGAAAAAAAATAAAACGTCAAGGGAGCGTTCTCAGGTACTGCACCGAGAATATGGAACTCTCTTCCTCCAGACATCCGAAAGCAACCCAACCACGCAAGATTCAAGAAAGAAACTAATATCATCTTAATGAGTAAATTCCTACCGTAAACATTACAGAGCGTCCACACATGGCTCTCCCAAATACTCTCGCCCTAGGTCACAAGCGCTTTTTACCAAGAGCTATTTTGTCTTTGGTCCTTACATGCTTACATGCTTCCTTTGAGGACATGATGTAGCTGGGCCAACTGTGAACTGGTCTAGAATATTTTAAATGTCATACAGAACACTGTACTGGAAAAGTTACCACGTCCTAAACTGTGAAGCGCTCTGATACCCCACAGGGTCAAGTTTGCGCTATACAAAACACTGAATAAAATAAAAAAAAAATTAAATTCTTTCAAATTTGACTTACCATGGATACTGACGACTTGAAATAATTGCCTAGGCAATCGTAGTTGGAGAGTGTGAATGATTGAAATAGTTCAATAGCAAACTAATTTAGCATTGTGAATTATTTGAACTTTCTAGACTATTAATTATTTATTTATTTATGATATTTGTAGAGCGCATACAATGGCCCAAGGGCGTCTCGGCGCTAAGTGTCTGAGTGTTTACCCTAGGAAATGATGGATGGTTTACTGATTAAAGAGCCAGGTCTTAAGTTGTTTCCGAAAGGACCACAAAGATGGACTGGCTTTAATCGTTGATGGCAGAGTGTTCCACAGCTTGGGGGCTGAAACCAGGAATCTTCTGTCGCCCCATGAGACCGTTTTTGTCCGGGGTATAACAAGATCTCCTGAACAAGATGACCGTAGTGTTCTAGGCGGACGATAAGGGGTCAAATTGTGGACAAGATGTGCTGGTCCTCGGTTGTGCAATGCTTTATACACAATGCACAAGGTCTTGAACTTTATCCTGTTTCTGATGGATAACCAGTGCAACTCTTTGATGGTCTTAGAGGCAGATTGATGTTTAGGGATGTTTCCCAAAAGCCTCGCAGCAGAGTTTTGTATTGACTGTAATTTATTCAAGACTCCTTCCTGTGCACTGAGAAACAGGGCATTGCAGTAGTCCAAGGTGGACAGCACAAGGGATGTGACGAGAGTTTTTCCGGCTTTATCTGGAAGGAATGGGAGGATTTTTTTGATTAGCTTCAGCTTATAAAAGGCTGACGAAGTAATCTGATTGGCATGTGGATGGAACGTGAGTCGGTCATCAAAGATGACTCCCAAATTCCTCACTTTGCTGACAGGCTCAGGGGGGGAGCCTAAAGAGGAAGGCCACCAGTTAGATGACCACTCAGGTGTTAATTGTCCAAAGATTACTACCTCTGTTTTATCTGAGTTTAACTTTAGACAATTAGAGGCCATCCAATTTCCTATTGCCGTCATGCCAGCCCTAAGATCACCTGCCACTTTATGGCCATTGTTCTTAATGGCTAGAACCAGCTGGGCATCGTCAGCATAGGACGTGAGGCTCATCCCATAAGCCCGAATTACACTGGCTAAGCCCGACACGTAGATGTTAAAAAGTGTCGGGCTTAGGGATGAGCCTTGAGGTACTCCACATGGCAGTGACATGGTGGACGATTGAAATGGTCCGGTTGTAACCACCTGAGTTCTGTCAGCTAGAAAGGAAGCCAGAAGTTTGCTGGCCATCCCTTGTATGCCCAAGCCCTCGACACGGTCAATCAAGGTGGTATGATCGACCGTGTCGAAGGCTGCAGACAGATCAAGCAGTATCAAAACTGCTGTACCCCCAGTGTCACGGATGAGTCTGATGTCATCAGCTGCTTTAATTAGAGCTGTCTCAGTCCCATGACACTGGCGAAACCCAAACTGTGTTTCGTCAAGTAGCTGGTGTTGTTCCAGAAACGCAGATAGTTGTTTATTCATAGCTTTTTCAGCTATTTTGGCCAGGACCGGTAGATTGGCTATAGGTCGATAGCTTTTGGGTTCGTCCTTGTCCAAATGTGGTTTCTTCAACAGAGGTTTTATAATGGTTCTTTTAAAACTATCAGGGTAAATACCTGTATTAAACATGGCATTGCATATGGAGGTTATGGCCGGGGTAATTTCCTCTAAGACTGGCACTAGAACTTTAAAAGGGCAGGGATCAAGTGCTGAACCTGATCTGATAGTAATCATTATGTCCCTTGCCTGTGCTTCAGAAATTTCGACAAATTGAGTGAGCATAGGACCTGCCTGTGTATTGAGTATGCCCTCACAAGATTTATTAATTTTGGTGGCAAATGCAGCATATATGTCATTAACTTTGCTGAAGAAAAACTTGGCCAATGTGTCACAAAGAAGTTGCGATGGAGGTGGGGTCAAGTTAGGAGAATGACCGGCTAGTTGTTTTGCAGTCTCATACAAGATTTTATGTGAGTTTTTAGCGGCTTCAATTTTATGACTAAAAAATATTTTCTTGGCTTCATCAATCATTTGTTTGTATTTAGCCACTGTTTCCTTATATTTTATTTTGGCATCTTCAGCATAATCTTTCCGCCAAAGCCTTTCATTTTGTCTGCATCGTTGTTTCTGGGATCACTGAAATAATATCGACTGACAAAATATCGACTTGCCAAAATATCGTGGACAAAATATCGACAGTCAAAATATCGAGTTTGTATCTACAAACAGGTAAGTACAAAAATATCGAGTACAAAATATCGTTAACAAAAATATAGATGTAAAAAATATCGACTTTATTAAAAACAGTGTTAAATTAAATTAATATTAAATTTTAATTACTAAAATATACTTAAAACGACTTAAATTAAATTATAATAATAAAATAATAAATGAAAATAATAAAAATAATTTTTTTAAATCTAATTTGTTGACCCTGAACCCTAAAAATACCCCATTACCCAAAAACCCAAAACTGACCCTGAACGCTAAAAATACCCCTTTACCCAAAAACCCAAAACTGACCCTGAACCCTAAAAATACCCCTTTACCCATGACCTGAAAACTGACCCTGAACCCTAAAAATACCCCTTTACCCATGACCTGAAAACTGACCCTGAACCCTAAAAATACCCCTTTACCCATGAACTGAAAACTGACCCTGAACCCTAAAAATACCCCTTTACCCATGACCTGAAAACTGACCCTGAACCCTAAAAATACCCCTTTACCCATGACCTGAAAACTGACCCTGAACCCTAAAAATACCCCTTTACCCATGACCTGAAAACTGACCCTGAACCCTAAAAATACCCCTTTACCCATGACCTGAAAACTGACCCTGAACCCTAAAAATACCCCTTTACCCATGAACTGAAAACTGACCCTGAACCCTAAAAATACCCCTTTACCCATGAACTGAAAACTGACCCTGAACCCTAAAAATACCCCTTTACCCATGAACTGAAAACTGACCCTGAACCCTAAAAATACCCCTTTACCCATGAACTGAAAACTGACCCTGAACCCTAAAAATGCTCCTTTACCCAAAATTTATCAATATTATTTAATTACCAATTAATTATTAATTAACAATAACAATAAAGTAAATATATTAGAACATTAGGTGTAATTATTTTAATAATTAATATTATTTTATCAAAATTAATTACTTAAAAATAACACAAAATTATATATATAAAAAATGTACTCTAATTAATGTAATTAACTAATTACAATTAATTAATTAACAATTATTTACTAATACAAAATATATTCAAAATATATTAATTAATTAACTAATTAATATTAATTAATTATCAATTAATTATTAATTAAAAATATTAACAAACATATATTAATTAATTAATTATTATTAAATTACTTCCCACCCTATTCCCCTATAAACCCACAACCCGCTACAGAATTACATTACGCAATTATTATCAAAACAAAATTCATGTAATAAAATATTTAATAACATTAATACACACTATTCACACATATTATTACATAAAAATACACTATAAAATATTATATATTATTAAAAAATCGATATTTTTGCTATCTATATTTTATACAGTCGATATTACTTCACTTACCTGAAAAACGATATTTTTGTAGTCGATATTATGTCCAGTCGATATTTTGTCCAGTCTATATTTAAAACTCGATATTATGTCCAGTCGATATTTTGGAGTCGATATTTTGTCTCTATACCTTGTTTCTGCTGTCTTAAGGCAGCTGAATACCAGGGGGCTGAGGGAGTGGATCTATTCTGGGATATTTGCTTGGTGGGAACCAGCAAGGATGCAGCTGCATCAACCCAGTCATAAAATTGGGAAGTGGCTGTGTTAGGGTCCTGTGAAAAGGAAGGCATGGAAGCTACTAGGGAGGTTTTAAAATTGAGGCTATCTATATCATTCCATGCCTTAAAAGTTTGATTCGTATTGGTGATTTTCGCAGGGACAGCAGACCGATGAGGGTTGAGTGATGCCATGATCACATAATGGTCTGACCAAGTGACCGGAAAGGTTTGGGTTACAGAAAGGTCGTTGGAGTTGGAAAATATGCCATCCAGGGTGTGGCCCCTATCATGTGTGGGAGATTTAACCATAAGAGATAGACCAAACATAGTCATATCCCCAAGGAACGTGGCAGTATCCTTGTCATCTGGGTCATCAAAATGGAAATTAAAATCTCCAAGGACAGTAAAAGAGCTGTCAAGAGCATATGATTCCAGAATGGATCTTAGCTCAGTAATAAATCCTGTTCTTGATCCCGGAGGACGATACAGAAGGATCCCTTTGAAGTTGTCAGAGGGAGTCAATTTGACAGAGAATTGCAAAGCTTCGCATGATGGCAAGGGAATAGCGCTGGCTGCAACCGTGAAAGAGTCACGTACAACAAACGCTATTCCTCCACCTCTCCCTCGTGGTCTATCCAATCTATGGATAGAAAATTCCTTTGGGACCGCAATAACAATATCTGGATCAGATGAGTTATCCATCCATGTTTCTGTCATAAACAGCATATCTAAGTTGTTTTCTTCCATTAGGTCAGATATATATATATATATACTACTATACTACTATATATATATACTAGTTGAACACTGTACCATTTGAGCATTATGGGGAGAAATAAATTGTCAAACAATGTTTTGTTGGGACATTATTAAATGTAAAGTATGTTGAATCATGTGATGCACCATACTAGGATTGTAAATCTGGGAGAGCCAAATCTTCATCTTATTGCAAAAAATTTAATTTCTGTCTCAATCCTAAGAAAAACAAAGAACATAGAATACATGCTAATATTGAAAAATAAAACAAAAAGAGGGGGAATATACAAGTTTTTACTATTGAAACTTTACCAGCTGTACAAAGTGTGGTACTTCCACCTCTCAAGATGAGCCTTTACCTTCTTTATTAACACATTACAATTCAAAAAGATCAATATTATTTTCTGATGTACTAGTACATAGGTATATTTTTGGCACTGCTAATAATTTGTATCCAAGCCCACAATGAGTGAACAGAGAGTTGATTACACAGACCACTCTCCCTGAATCAATCCTATTTAATGCTCCTAAAATTAGAGAATGATGAATTGATATTTCGTGTAAGTACTTTTCTGAGAGTTATCTCTTATACACCTAAAACCATGGAATGCCCTTGATTTATTTGTACTATAGTTGCCAAACTATTTTGCACTTTAATAATTGGTTTTATATGGAATCTTTGTACTTGTGTCTGTATGCACTTCTTTGTAGTATATAGTTCTTGAAATGAATTTTAATTCTTATATTTTAAATGTATTGCTTTTATGGATTTGCTGAAATCCGAATAAAGATTTTGAATTGAATCGATTAAGGTCTTTGCACTGTGGAAGTATAGTTTTAATACCAATCGTTACATGTATGTCTAATAAAATAAGGTCTTTTTTCACCAAGGGAGTGGGTGATTTCAGATGGGAAACCCCTAAGGCAACAGTAGCGAGGTCACCTGACCATTCTATGTTTAAGATATGTGAGTTGGTTGTACTGACTTCTTTTCAGAATTTTTTAGAGAACTCACAGAGTATAATAACATATACTTGAGGTCACCAAATTAACTTTTACAGGTCCAGCAGCAGTAAAAGTGTATACTCATTTCGTTTTTGCTCATTTTGTAGCCATGTTGACAGGAAATGAGGGGGTTAATCCAGTATATTTCCTGTTTGACTAAATAAACAGTTTGGTATATGCAGTAGTATGAAAGGTTGCGGCCACCCATTGATTTTGAAGGTTTTACTAGCTCCATTATATCAGATTCTAGCTTTCCAGGTTTAAAGTTATATTCTTTGGTTTTCTTGACATACGTTTCAGCTTGACCCTGGCTTTTAAGGAATCCCAAATGTATTGAAGTTTTGGGCTGATATTCATGTTATGATCAATGTAAATTAGGACACCTTGTTTTATTGTTTTTGAGAGCCGGAGGTCTTCAGTGAGAAGGCTGTTCATTCACCATATTTTTGATTGAGCAACAGAATGCATTCGTTCATATGAAATTGTTATACAGGAGTGATTTTAAATGAGAAGTGGTGCGATAGTGGGATTAGAGGTGTTGAGAATGTGGCATTCATCAACTAGAATGTAATACATTTTTGAGAATGAGGGGGTGAGGAAATAACGCAAAGTCCTTTCCAGAACGGTTAACCACTAGCCAGGTATCTTTCAGTCAATGTGTGTTGCAAAAGCTTGACATTTGTTTGTGATGTGTTAGGACTAAAAGTGCATTTGGAGTTTCTGTCAACAAATCCACCGCACAGTACATTCAAATCTCCACCTAGGATTAGACTTGAGTTGGGTTGGATAAGAGAAATATTTTTGTTGAGTTAAGTCCAGAACTCATTGTTATCCAATTCATATGTAACAATATGTAGGCCAGAATATTTTGAGATAAGTGTAATGAGACAATTTTTCTTCTTATTGACTGATGCACATGTCAAATCACTCACCCAGCCTTTACGTAACAAGATGGCTTCTTTCACACTGACTTTTGTGTCCTGCAGAAGAATTATGTAAACTTTCAGTTTATGGCAATACTCAAGAATCTTTTAACTTGATGATTTAGACCCTTTATTTTAAGGAATAGGATTTTTAGATTATTTAATTGAGTTTGGTAGCGCTTATATATTTAACATGCTTGCAGAAGGAGCTGCCTAAGATGGGATTTATCAATACAACAGTGAGAGGGAGTAAGCGAAAATAGATAGACAGCAGAGTAAGAGGTTGGGGTAAGAGAAAAGAAGAGAATATAAGAGGAAGAAAGAGGATGTATAGAACAAGAAATAGAGAGAAATAAAAATAATCCCACAAAAAGCCTGAATACGAGTCTGGCGGTCCACAGAACACCTGACTCTTGGGGGCACGGTGGTGGCGGGCTCCCGACCACCCGATTACAATTTGGATGGTCAGACTACCACAGCCCCGTGGCAACCTCCACAGCACTGCCATTCCTTGGAGGTGTTGTGGCGGTCAGGAGGCTGCAATTTGATTGGCGGGACCGCCACGGTCCCACCAAGCATGTTACAATTTTCTTCTCCCACGAGGGTGTCATGATAGTTCACCCCCCCCCCCCCATGCACACCATGGCAGAGAGGAAACCAAGGGGGCCCTGCAGAGTCCTCTGTGCCACCTCTGCATGGGAATGCACACAGTGGGGCACAACATGTGCCCGCATGTTCATGCGCCCCAGCTCCTGCAAGACATGGACATTTCAATCCATGCTGTGCCGGAGCTGTTTTTGGTGTTCCCATTGCGGTGCCAATTTTTAGAGGCATTGTCATGGGAACACCAAAAACCAGACTGCCAGACAGGAGGAATCTTCTAATCTGGTGGGCAGTCTGACCCCTGCTTTGGCGGTGCGGCGGTATGGCGGACCCACTATTTTAGGTATGGGTGACACAGTGGCAGACCATCATTAGTCAAGGTCCTCCATTTTTGGTGATGCAGGCCATTTGTAGCAGGATGGAGGATAAGGTCCAACAGCTCTTCACTTGCTCAAGGAAGTGGACGCCTGGACCTGATAGCAGAAAACATGCTCATCGATCCTGCCTGCCTGGCGAGGCACACTGCATGTGAAGTAGCAGAAATGGTATCCATGTGCTCAAGTCCCAGAGGGAGACAGCTTGGGCGTTCTAGATCACAGGTAGGCAGCTGGGGCACCAATACCGGGATCAGGATCACGCCTCAGGCCTCAGTCAGGCAGAAGTGGATATGACAACATCACAAAGTATGATGGACGAAGTCGTGAAACTTTTCAAACACTCACCCCAGTCACAGATCTGGCTTTAATCCATCATTATTTTGCTTGCCACGTCAGCCCAATTTGGACCCAGCCATATGCAAATCAGTCTTGACCCTGCTCCCCATAGGAACAGTCCAGCCTGAACTGCCAAGCCAGGACATTCCTGGACCGGAAACAAGCATCCTGGGACCGGTTTCGGATGGGACAGGTTTCAGAGTATCACCCTCATCATCCAGGCTCTTTGAATCCAGTGGCGCTGCAAACAAGGGATCCATGTCTGGGCATACCCTTAGCCACTTAGGGTGCACATAACAACATCACAAAATAAAATGATAGACAAAGTTTGGAAACTTTTCAAACATTCCCCCTAGTCAAAGAGCTGAGTTTAATTCATCGCTATTTTGCTTGCCACAAGGAGTGGGCCCAGTGCCTAGGCAACAGAAGTTCCATGCTAATGAGGACTTAGCCATAATATTCAACTCCCATTACATATAATGGCTAAGAACTGGTCTGAGCAGGCATTCGTTTTTGGAGATATTTGCGCTTAGCGCGAATATTTCCATCGCTACGCCTGCCTTGCTAATAGGTGATAGCGACGTTCGTGACTGCTTTAAGTCGCTAACTGGTTGGGTACGCCCACTTTGCATGTCATTAGCAATAAATATCGCTGACATGCAAAGCGGGCCCCAAACCGCTCGCTATGGCCTAAAAGCTGTAGCTAACATCAGTTAGCGACAGCTTGCTTATAGGGCGCTATAATTATCACCGCTTAGCGGCCGAAAACAGCCGCTAAAGCGGCGATAATCTAATATCTCCAGGCTTGGTAATATGCCCCTTAATTTATTAGTTGTCTGGCAGAACGGAGTAAGCCTAGGCCACAGCGAGTGCACTCTCATGAGAATAAAAGGAAAGGGGGTTCTCTAAGGTAGGAAGTCTAATGTTTAGGCACAGCAAGTACAGGAGGCACTTTGGAAGAGTCCCTTACATGCTCAGTTTACTCACCAAGAACAGACTCTAGGGCTGCATTTTTGACGGAACTGGGAGGTTCTGGTCAGGGACAAAGCTGCAGCTGTATTGAAGCAGCAGAGGATGGCATATTCAAGAGAGAGCACAGTGCAGCTCACCTACCCCAAGGAGAATTTAAGGCATGGCGTGGTGCGCTCAGCCAGACTGTATCGTGAGACACAACAGTGACTGACTCGAGAATGTCAAGGGTAGCCTCATCAGGAGTAGCTGCAGGAAGGCACAGAGTTTCTTCAGGGGCTATGACAGACAGATCAAGGCAGCCTGCATCAACAGAGCATATGGGAGGGTTTGGTATGGCCCCTCAGGAATGAACTGAGATGTTTTCTGTATCCGACAACTTTATACCTTATCAGGCAAAGCTGCCACTGAATATGGGTTGGATCGGGGAGGAGGAAGTGTTAGATTGGACCAAGCTAGATCATGACAAGGAGAGTCTTGAGGAAGAAGAAGTGGTGGACAGTGATCTGTTGATGTGGAGTAACAGAGATGGACAGAAATGGGGGGGTTTACAGGTAGCATTCAAGGTACCCGCCAGAGTGACGGACACCTGGCTAAAAGAAAGGAGAGCTTCACTGGCAAGAATGCAGGCTTTAAAGCAAGATAAGAAAAAAGGGATCTTGGTGAAGGCTCCAGTGATAATGTCCACAGGTGTAGATGCAGGGATGGAGAGAGATGACAAGGGTGCACAACTGAGGATGGGCAAGTATGTGAAGGATACTGAGTGGGTATAGAGGAACAGAAGTTGAACATGGGGGAGGGACACAAAGGGCCAGCCGGAGAGGAGAGAGGAGATGGGCATGTCAATAAAAAGTCATTTATAAGGCCAGGGAAGAGGGGGTCAGAAAGACATGGCAGATGAGATTGAAACCAAAGAAAGCAAAAAATTAAAAAATAAGAAGTTGCCATACATGGTGGTGACCAAACCTTTAGGTACACATCTCATGCTTTCCACTAAAGAAAAGATATGGAAGGTCAAATACATGTGGATGTTTAAGCTTCTACACAGGGAGCCCAGAGCTAAATAGCGGTATAAAGAAGAAGAAGAATTGTCTAAGAGTCCCATGACCATAGAAAATTGGACGGCGTCATTCTTAATTTACAGCAGGGTCTACTGCGAAAAATACCCTGAACTCAGTGATGGAGTGTGGTGTTCTGAAAAATTGTAGGGGTACATCATAATCAATGATAGTCCGCACCCGCATATATTCCTAAATTGTATTAACTTTGATCATTAGAAGTGTTCTTTAATAACACATGAAAGTAAAAATAGTAGGGAAAGTGTTGTGTTATGAAGGGACAATATCTTCTTCATGTTCTAATACTGTAATCCATAGTGTTGATGCCATTTGCCTAATTAAATTGCTGATATGTGATAATGTGAATGTTTAAACGTGCACCATAGTAAAGTTGCACATAGATTTGACAAAGTTGCATTTAACGTGTAAGACTGCATAAGGTGTTTGCAGCTAATGTGCATTGATGTGCTTTGTAATGCAATGATGTAGAAAGGCCTAAATGACGTGTTCACTTATGTGTATATTTGAAAGGCCTGTGGGTTTCATTCTTATGTTGTCTGATTTCTGTAGGCCTGAAATGTATTTTCCCTGAGGGCTCTTTTGTGAGGGTTTTAGAGAAATGTTACGTGCGCGTTGGATTTGTTCTGTTCTCACGTTTCTGTTGCAGGAGGAGAAAGTCATCTTTGTTAGTTAGAATAACGTCTTTTGTTTAGAGAGTTAGGCTCAGAAGGATGTGATACATTTCACTGGAGAGAGCTGATAATTGGGAGCCAGTGTTTTTTCTCCATGGTGGAGGCTTGGGAATTAAGGTCATCGAGCCAGGAGTTGGAAGCACCGATACCGCATGGCAAATCCCCTATGAAGATGTCCAGCGAGATGAGGTGATCAGTGGGCGTGGTTTATTTTTTTGTGTTTTGTATTAGGGATAGTGTCCTGGGGAGGAGTCAGGAGAAAAGGTGGGGAGATCAAGCGACACAGAAGCAGCAACTCAGAATGAGCATTGGCTACTTGACCCATACAACGTGAGTGTACTTCTTAGGAAGACTTCACATGCTAACACCTTTTTCTTTCCTGATCTTGCCTGGGGAATGCTAATTAGGGATGTCACAGTACTGTTAGTGTAAGGACAGACTAATGCTTTTTCTTTATCCACACCAGATGAAGATCGAACATGATGTGGGTGCAATCATTGCCTGCGTCTGATTCTGGAGATTGTTATTCTGTTTATGATCCATCGCATTAAGTTGGCTTGTAGGTTTGGATTTGTATTAGTTCCCATGTACTTCTACACCTCGTAATGAGGTGTTTTTGGCCTTGTAATAAGCCCACTAATTTGGAATCTGGAGTTTGTAGTTCTTCAGAGTCACAGCCCTTGTAAATTGTGATTGTGTTTAATGATTGGTTTCTCCCCTCTACACTTCTCAGCAGGCAATAACCGTCCATTGACCTGGAGCTCCATAGTAAATTTTGTAGAGGAACTCAACCCTTTTTCAGCCGTGTGATGCTCATCAAATATATTGATGTCATACGTAAAGCACAGATTACTTACCGGGGATACACATGGGAGTAATGTGAGTAATATGATGACAAGTTCAGAGCACACATGGCAGCAGACTTAGAGATGAATTGGGGGAAATAGCTTCAGACCATTGGCAACAAACAATGAGCCCCACAAAATTTGGAAAGATCACATTCATGGCTAGCGGTCTGCCCACAGTATACCGGCCTTTTAGGGGGTTCCCACATGGGGTGGGGGGACTATCAACAAAGGGAAAGGGAAGAAACCTTGGGGCATACTGGGACTTTAACAAAGGCCTCTGCATGAGAGAATACTGTAAGTTAAGTCACGAATGCTCAAAAAGTGCACGGAAGCATGCCCTCTTACACTGTATTAGGTCTGCATGGCTACAGCAAGCAGGGCATATCGGAGGGCATATGGGAAAGTGGCAGCAGAATCAGGGAGGCTTACAGGGTTATCTGCGGAACGAGGGACACAAGGACCTGGTAGGAAAGACTTGAACGACAGTTAAGCTGGGCATGTTGGATTTTTGGCTTCAGGCATTCCATAATAGAGAAGTGGTAGCAATTTTGTGGGACGATTTTCATAAGGAGTTCAGGCTAGGGTACAATGGTCCAAGGCTTTGGAGATGGGCTGAAAATCTCAGTACAGTTAAAGAACATCCACAGGTAGCCTGGGAAAAATTGCAGTAGGAAATTCTGGAAAGTAGGGTGGTGGGCCCCTTTGATGATAGGCCTATGGCCGACCCTATTGTGTCCACACAAGAAAGGGAGGGCATTTTCGTTCAATACAACATCTAGCATGGCCAGAAGAACAATCGGTTAATTATTTCATACCCGAGGAACAGGTTTTGGTGTCCTATTCTTCAGTAGGTGTGGCCATTGCACTTGCAGAACCGGTGGGAATTGGAGCAAAGATGGCAAAGAGTGACATAAAATCTGCATTTCATTTACTCCCAATATACCCAGACGATTTTCAACTATTGTGGATTCAGTTCGAGGATCGGTAGTATGTGGATAAAGCGCTGCCAGTAGGATGTTCAATTTCTTGCGCTTTATTTTAGTACTTCAGCTTAATCCTGCACTCACCAGACATGTGGAGCTTTTTTTCTGGATTCTTTTAACGGCATTCCATTGGGCACGACAAGGGAGTTCGGGTGAGATATGCAAATATATACTCTGATGCAGCAGGTGTAGTAGTTTTTTTTTTCTCCCGACAGGGGCACTGGTGCATGGCAGAGTGGTCAGAGGCATGGAAACCGTGTGGCCACAGCATCGCCATACGGGAATTTGTTCCCCAGGGGTTGTGGTGGGGTGCAAACTTAGCTCACAAGAAGGTCCTGTTTTGGATCAGTAATATGGCAGTGGTACAGATGGTGAACAGGCAGACAGCCAGGGAAACACCAGTGCTGAAGCTAGTACGGATTTTTGTGCTTGAATGCTTGATTCATGACATTGTGTTTAAGGCTAAACATGTGCCCGGGTGACAATGACATTGCGGATGCTCTGCCCCATTAACAGTGGGAGAGATTCCATGTGCTGGCCACGGAGGCGCATTGGGTCAAGACATCATGCAAACTAAGTTATGGAACGTAATAGACAAAGGCTGGTCTAGCTGGTGGTAAGGTATATTGTGAAGTCCATCAGGAAAGCATATACCCAAGCATGGGAGGAGTTCTTGAGCATCGGGGCAAAAAGGAGGTCTGAAGGATGGAGGAGAAGGAAGGTTGTGGTGCAGTTTATCTTGCTGATGACAGAGAAAGGGCTGGATAGCGTGACCATATCAGGCAAATTGGCAGATTTTGGATTCATGGACAAGTTGCTCTGGGTCTATGCCCCTAGAGCAGGAGAGTTTGGGAAGTGGATAGTGGAAGTTTGGGTCAGGGAACAGGGCTGTGCAGAGCCAAAGCATAAGCCAGTGAGTGGCAGATTTTCATGCAGGTTATGCAGGCATTGACAAAAGTATACATTGGAGAGGGGAAGTAACACTGTTTACTACATTGATGTTGTGGATGTTTTTTGGTGCCTTCCGGGTACCTAGCTGTTGGGGGGGGGAGTACTTGGGGCATGTTGTGGGTGGTGTAGAGTTAGAAGACACTAGGGTAAGGGTTTGCTTTTGACATTTTAAGATACACCAGAGATCACGAGGAAAGACAGTAGTTTTAGAGGATTACCATGTAGTGAGTTTTTGTCCGGAGGTTAAAAGTGGGGAGTGCATCAATAGAACAAGAAGTATTCAGGCACCAGAACGGGGGGGGGAGATCTGTCTTCCAGCTGCTCGCAGTATCAAGGAAAGCCTTTTCTCAACTGGGTATACCAGCACGGGAATATGGCACACATTCCTTCGGAGTAGGGGTGGTTACGTAAGCAGCCACCAGGGATTATTTCCGAAATCAGATCATGGTACTAGGAAGGTGGTTATCTGATTGTTTTCACAGATATGTTCATGTGAAAGGAGGAGACTGTTGATTACATTTTTCTTGTTTCCCTCCCCTTACTGCTGCTATTATCTTTTCAGGTTCAATTCCAGGCCCAGAGGCTATCAGTTTGTCGGTATTGCTCGTGGGGCACTCTTTCGCGGAGTGGGCAGCGAAAGTAGCGGGAAGCAATCTGTATGGTCATAATTTGGGTTTTGACGACGTTGTTCCTGGTATGACACAGAAAAGGGGGCATGTGATGGAGAGAGTTATTACCAAGTTTCGAAGTTCAAATAGGTTTTGTTCAGAAAAGGCTTGCCCTGATGTTTTGAAAGTGCATTTAGGAGAGAATGATTTAGCGGTTGAGAAGGGTTTCGTGCTACTCAGAGAGATGAAGTATCCCAGGAAGTCACTGTGCAGGGTCCAGTTGTTTTGTAGTGTGGACAGAATTTATCCCTAGGAGAAGCTAGAGAGGGGCCCGCAAGCTGGCAGTGATAGATAAGGCCAAGGGAAAGATCAATAAGGAGATGAGGGGGTTTTGCACAGAAGATAGAATAGGCCATGCAGCACATTCAGATTTGAGGGGATGCATCGCAAACCCCACAGTCAGAACAATGACCTGCCTTTACAACACAGTGACAACCCCAACATTACCACGTGTTCCTTTAACACGCAAGTCGTTACAATGACTTGCTTTAGGGGGTGCATTGTTGGACAGATTTTGGACTTTAAGTCCAACACCTTTCCTGCTGCTCGCAGCTCTGATGATGCCTCATCGACCAACAGTGGCTCCAGTAAAGGGAGCTACTACAGCAAGTCAAGAGGCCGAGGTAGATTCAACAAGTGGCAGCAACCATGACACCAAGGTCCACTTGGAAATCCGATGCAATTCTTACAGACATTCCCACAAATGCCTCCACAAATGATGTATGGCTGGAACACACCTTTTGCTCCCCCACAAGCTCCATATATGAATCCCAATCAGAGGTTCCATTTTTTAGGAAATTGCCAAACAGGGCGAGGAAAATGGCGAAGACAACCACAGGTACATTGTTATGTTATGTTATGTTATGTTATATTGGCATTCATAGCTCGCACAACTACTCATGAGTATCCTGCCGCGAAGCAATAATACACCTATGGCGAGAGAAAATGAATTAGTAGGCCTGCTAAAGAGGTGAGTTTTGAGAAGTTTTTTGAAACATCTTATATCCTGAATGTGGCGTAGGACAATGGGTAGGGCATTCCAAAGAATGGCTGCTTTTTCAGAAAACGATTGACCGCCCAACCTGGCGCGACGGAAGTGAGGAATTACCATCAAACGCTGGGCCTCCGACCTTAAAGATCGTCGGGGAATGTAAAAGGCCACTCTCTCCCTAATGTAAGAGGGGCCTGCGTCATGTAGGGCTCTGTGGTTAAGACCAGGGCCCTAAATTGTATCCTCTGTGCCACTGGCAGCCAGTGCAGTGAGGACATTTGCGATCTTATGCTAGTTCGTTTAGAGATGCCCAAGAGGAGTCTCGCCGCAGCATTCTGGATAAATTGTAACTTATTGACCAGGAATGCTGGTATGCCCAGATAGAGTGCGTTTGCATAGTCCAGGCGAGACAGGATGAGTGCTTGGGCAACCATCTCCTTGGCCTGTTGGGGAAGCAGGGGGAAAAAGTAGCCTAAGGACTTAAGGGTCCCAAAGCAGATGCCCGAGAGTCTTTTTATGTGCTCAGAAAACCTTAGATCTTCCCCAAACCAGATGCCTAGATTCCCCCTTTTGTACCGTAGATTCTTGGCTAGGCCACCTTCAGAGAGAGGGCGGGGAAAATCAGAGGGCCACAATGCTTCTGTAAACTGAGCGGGGAATTGCCCATTGAGAATGATTTCCGACTTTCCCTCGTTGCATTTAAGTTTGGCCAGGCCAAGCCAGGTGAATACGGCGGCCAGACATTTTTGCACCGCATCTACTTCTAAGTTTGAGTTTTCCCAGGTAAACAGCAGCTGGGTGTCGTCGGCATAGGCCATAATCTTGGGCCCAGTTCTTCGGCCAGGAAGATCAGGGGGGTCATATAGATGTTAAAGGGAAGCGGGCTCATCGTCGAGCCCTGAGGGACCCCTGTCTGAACTTCTCTGGCCGAGGACGAGTAGGGAGGCATCCAGACTTGCTTGGTGCGGCAGCTGGGATAGGATTCCGAGCCATGACCACACGGCCCCGGAGAGGCCAATAGATGATAGGCGCACCAGGAGAAGTTGGTGGGGTACCGTATCAAAGGCGGTAGAGAGGTCCAATAAAATCAAAGCCGCTCTGCCGCCCCTGTCCAGACATTCCTTGATTGACTCCGTCACCTCGACCGGGGCCGTCTCAGTGCTAAAAGAAGATCTGAAGCCACACTGCACTGGGTGGAGAGCCCCCGAGTCTTCAACAAAAGCGTTCAATTGGCGAAAGACAACCTTCTCGCAGACTTTAGCCAGTGCTGGTAGCAGTGAGATGGGCCGATAGTTAGCTGTTATGAATGGGTCTGCCAAGGGTTTCTTTAGTAGTGGAAGGAGCATAGCTTGCTTCCATTGTCTTGGCACCGTGGCTGATTGCAGCGACCTATTTACCAGGCTTGTGACTTCAGTGCCAATAGTGTCCGCCACTCCAGCCAGAACCCTGGCAGGGCAAGGATCAGAGGGTGAACCAGATTTTAAAGATTTGAGAATGGTCAGAATATCAAGTAGTTCTGCCCTGTCAAACTGGGATAGGTGCATGCTAGGGGGAGGGCAGGATGTGCAGTCAGGAGACGGGTGAGGAGGGGTGGTGAACAGTGCTAGACCCTCTTCAATAAGTTTAATCTTATTGATAAAGAAAGATGAAAACTCCTAACACCAGCCTACCGAGACGGAGATGATCTTTTGCTCCGCTCAGGGGGACATGAAGCTTTGAACAATGGCGAAGATCTCCTTGCCATTGTTATCGGCCTTCATAATTCTGGACGTATAGTACTCACTTTTTGCTTTTTTCACCGCATTGTAGTATATTCTCTGAGAAGCGCAGAGGTTAGCTTTGGCTAGCGGACAGTAGGCCACCCTCCAAAGTCATTCGAACTTCTTACAATTCCGCTTCAGATCTTTTAGCAAAGGCGAGTACCATGGTTGAGAGGGCATCTCCCGTTGGTGGATTCTAGACACGGGTTTGCAGATGGATTTGACCCCATTGCTGACCCAGATGTTAAATTGGTCAACTTGCCCTTCAAGATCGTGGGCAGGGGCTAGGGGACGACGCAGGAGCACACACCTGGAGCATGACGAAAGGTCAATGTGCTGGACCAAGCACCAGCAAGAATTAGTTACCAACTTCTCCCAACATGACCTTGACAAAACTGAAATGGACCTACTGAATAAAGGCTTGGGTTTTGTACCAACAGCCCACCTAGACAAGTTTCTTCTCCGCTGTGAGATGGCGGACTTTTTCAGAAAATTAAAGCTAAAAGCATTTTTTTCAAACCAACCAGTCTCAATTGACATACAAGATGAAGGAGATACTAGCTTTAAACCCAAGTCTAATTTCATGCCCCCACCCTCCACTATACCAGTACAGATTGTAGCTTTTGAGCAAGCAGTCTTCAAAGATATTGAATCACTATCAGAAACGAAGACATTCAAAAATACTACCAAAAAAGAGTGGGAAGGATTAACCACACTGAGAGACAACAAGAACGTGGTTATTAAACCGGCTGACAAGGGATGGGGTTTTGCTACAGGACGAGGTAGCCTACAAAATCGAATGCCTGCGTCTTCTAGAGGCCAGACGCAACTATTCACCTCTTCGTGAGGACCCCACCTCTAGACTCAAAGAAGTAATTCACGATCTGGTAACAGAGGCAGAAAGCAAAGGACACATGAGCAAAAAGGAAGATCAATTCTTGACCACCTCTAAAGAGAAAATACCATACTTCTACACCTTTCTGAAAGTGCATAAACACAAAATTCCTCCACCTAGCCGCCCTATAGTATCGAGCATAGGCTCCATCGTAGAGCCTCTTTAGAAGCTCTGCAACTTCTTTTTACAGCCCCTGGTGCAGGCCACCACTACCTACCTAAAAGATACAAAAGATCTTTTAGGGCAGATCAAAGATCTAACTTTCGACCCCAACACTAGATTTATAGTAAGCCATGATATAGAGAGTCTCTATACGAGTCTACCTCAGTACAACATTTTGGAGATTCTAAAACATCTCTAACAAACCCCCAAGTCATTTAGCCTGAATTGTGCTGAGCTAGCCCTAAAAGAAAACTTTTTTGAATTTGAAGGCCAACTTTATCTACAAACATATGGCACTTCGATGGGGAACACTTTCGCCCTAAGCGTAGCAGGACTGCATGTCTACAGCTTTGAACAAAAATTCCTGTTGAGTTCTAACACCCACCCACAGCAAACATACGCTTTTACAGATGGTATATAGACGATGTCTTTCTCATCTGGGAAGGATCTGAGGAGTCACTAGAAGCTTTTCTTGTCTGGATCAACATGTGCGACCCTAATTTGAGATTCACGCACACCATAAACAGGAGAAACATGACCTTTCTAGACTTGGACATAACACACAGCAATGGAAGACTTCAAACCAAGGCCCACTTTAAACCAACAGCAAGAAATTCGCTGCAGCATTTCACAAGTTTTCACCCTCGGTCTTTAGGGAAAATCTTCCTTATGGATAATACCTTCATTTACACAGAAATTGCCGTAATCTCAAAGATTTCAAAGACCAGGCACAAGTGCTGACCACAAAACTTAAAAATCATGAATACCCAGATAACATCACCAAATAGTAAAAAAAACTCTACGTAACCAAAATCGTGACCGACTGTTGGAACCGAAAACACCAACAGAAACTCCTGTCCCTTTACATGTGTGATAACCTACAATCCTGTATCTAATCAAGTGGCCAAAATTGTACAGAAACATTGGGCAATACTGAACACAGGCAACTTGGAGTGGGAGAAACCATTATTTTCATACAAAAAAGGAAAAAGCTTGAAGGACAGCCTGGTACACACAAGACCGCAGCAACAAAATCGACAAGAGAACACAATCCTTAACGCATGGGGTTTACCGAGAGTAACAGGACACCACTCCTGCGGCAATTGCAGTGTATGTCATCTAACGCAACCAACTAAGACACTGAGTTTAGAACTAGGAAAAACCTGGGAAATATGTAGACATACGAACTGCAATTCTACAAATGTCATATACCTCATAACCTGCCCATTTAGCCTGAGATACGAGGGAATGACAAGCCGTAGAGTAAAAACAAGAATCTGCGAACACAGAAGCAACATTTGTTGCAAGCGGAACACATCTTGCATGACCAATCATTTTTTAGAACAGGGTCACACCCCGAATGATATGCAATGGGTAGTGATTGGACAACTGGACTACAATACCAGCAACATCCAACAAGAAGTGCTGGATAAAGAGTAAAGATGGGTATATCGGATGTCCACTCATACCCAAGGGTTGAATGACAACATACCCTGGAACAGTCTCAACCACTGAAATAGTCTGGACAAACTACACCAGGAAATTATCATATAATGGTTTGCACTTGTGAACTGCCCTGAACCTGATGCCATCGTCACCCCTACTTATATAACAAATATATAACCCTTGCGAATTATGCGGGTGTAGTTTCATTGTTTTTTGTTTTTGGTGTACAATTCTTTAGTAATCATACCAAAACACCCTCCTTATCATGTAATTTTGCTTCAAAGAAGCGCTACCCAAGTAGCGCGATTCATCCAACTCACACCTGTGACTAACAGGGCAACTCCAGCTGAAGTTAGCACTCTAGACAATAGGCGCTCAGTCACATGTCATGTGCGTGATGACGCACACACATCACACGTTACGTACGTGATGACGCGCACACCGCCCGGAAGTCTCTCCACCATCAACCTGAGCTTTTCCTTAAAACCAACACAGGCTCCCAGCCTGTTCCTGAGGACACTGCAATAGATCATACCACGAGAGAGACCTCTTCACCAAGTAAGATTGAATCATGTCGGGGTGAAGTCGGCTTTCTGCATATTCAGCCACTGAACCCATGTCAATATCTGTCATATATAGAGCTTGTTGCACGAGGCAAGTCAGGATGTCTACATTGACCTACTCCTCTATTTTAATTCTCCCCCTCCTTTGTTTGTTTTAGTATGTGACTTAAAAAGGCTCCCCCCTCCCTGGACCAGATGCAAGAGGCAACAATACGATTAGTGTAATTATTAAACACTGATCACTTCTTCCTAAGTCACTGTAACATATACTATTTCAATTTTCACGGCCCAACATAGCCAGCTACACTGGACTTATAAAAACCACTGTTAAATATGACAATCACATTCAGTCCAACAGATCAGTCAGTGCCACTGTTCACAACGAACGATAATGCTTAATATAGGGCACCAAAAATCGCGCCTTTTTTACAGTTTTTGAAGGCATGATCACCATATCATACACAGGCATGTTATATTGAGCGCATGGCATGTGTATGAAAGGTACTGCACATATGTCTGACACCGCTTACCGCAAATAAACACTATAATCCACCACCAATGCGGTTAAGGCATAACCAACTATATGTTTTTAATCATTGTTTTGTATTGTGTTATGTTCTTTTCCTTTTCAGGTATTAGCCAATGTGAGGACCTAAAACACGGTCAGTCCTCCCAGCACATACAGTACTCCTTAGCGCGTTGATTTTTTACCACTCACTTTTTCACTTCACTCACTATATTTGAGAGGTCCTGAAGAAAGCCCCAATATTTTCAAGTGGGCTGAAACATGTTGACCACCAAAGGGTAATAACAGGCTACACATAGTATCCTCAACATATTATCCACTCTCTTGCTTTTACTGTTCCCCGGATCACCAGCAATAAATTAATTGGTAGAATCCCAGAGGTATTTTTATATTCACACTCACTTCATCACATTCACCCACACCTCAAACCCACTCCACTGTAAACAGGTATTGCAGCACAGCTGAGTAGCATTCGTCTACTCAGCTGAGACCCGATGATGAAGCATTATACCAACCAGGTTGGTGTGTGAGGGTTTTCTTAACAAACCTTTGAGGTGCTGGACACTTTTGTGTCAGACAGTCATTTAATGTGAACATACAAAATATACTCCAGCGTCTAGAAAATAAGAGAACTAAAGAAGGAAGTTCCCACCAAGAATCAAATATGTGAAATGCAATAAACATAAAAATGTATGTGTATGGATTCCCATCATTCACTAAGCCTTGTGATTAGCTTCATCATTTGGGTATCCCTTGATGTATGAAATGACAGACTAGCTCTATGAACATCAGAGCTTACGAATGTCAAGAGGTGTATTTACCAAGATGAGCAAGATAGAGTATATGGGACCCCAAAACATTTTTTTGTGAGTATTTTTTAAATGCAGTGAAAAAAGTGGAGTGTGAAAATATAAAATTGGTGCGTGAACAGACTAACTATTCTTATTCGTGTCAGTCACGATCAAGGATTAAAAACATGAACGCCAGGACTAGTTTTAGCTGTCCTAAGCACCACTGCTTAGGACAGCTATTTGTTAAAACTGGTCTTTGGGTTGTCCTCTTCGAGTCTTCTTAATCTTGAGGCTTTTCGACAATTCCCACCAACAAAATGCCCAACCACCTTTTACTATTTTTTATTGGATAGGACATACTACTACTACTGTTGTAGGGATTCTGCACATACAGAACTTTGCACAAGAAAATAGGACGTTGGTGATGGGAGGTTGCACCTTCCTCACACCTCACACCGCAGAACCCACCACAATTGCCTGACCGACTAGCTATAGTGTCTCATTAGCTCCCCGAACCCCCCAAGATAATCAATGATTAGACAACCCAGAACATAACACTTCCGACCTCTCAGTCCCGGAAGCAATGAACACCCCTTCGCTCACTCACTCGTATAAGTCTACACCAAATACCACAGAGTCTATGTAAGTTCAAAAGGTTTATTTTCAACTGACAAGCTCTGTATGTTGTTCTATAATGCAGTATACGAGCCAGCACCAACAGCAAAATGCATAAGATTAAAACAATAAACATTGTTACAACTACAAGTCCATAGAAGACAAAAGGGGAAATCATGATAACTGAACATTGATGGAAGAACCACCCTCCCCTTGGTAGGAATATAGTTCATATAAAATGATAAATGAAGATCTCTGAGCTAATTCCTGGGGCCCCTCACCTTAGAAGAACCTAGTACTGGTTACATAATAACCTCTGCAAAGCACTGGTTCGTAGAAGGGTACCTTCCGTCTGTTAAGAAAAAAATGGTGCACATTAGTATATTGCAAGCATTTCTTAGTCGTGCCAAAAAGTGTAGCATTTTTAAGGCTAAGCAATACGGACTAACACCAGAACTCCCTAATAAAGTGACTTGTTTTTCGACCTTGTACGCAGCGCTCAGACAGTAGCAGTATGAGCTCATGTGGGCTCAAAGGCGTCTTACAAAACAAGCTGCAAGGTAACGTGCGCAAAAATAAAAGACACAAAACTAAAATGGTTGCATGGCTCAGGCTAACTTAGCAAAGACTAGAATGACCCTAGGGACCATATAACACTACTAGTGTCTACTCTACTACCCGATTTGTACTAGTGATGTATGTTTTTTTTTTTTTTTTTTTATAATCCTCATTTGCCGTCTTGCCGCCCATATCTTTGTTACTTTCCCACCTCTGGGCTGTTATTGTCTCTTGGGCTGGTCTAGAGTAATGGGGCGTGAACAACACATATTTTTGAGTCTGGTCCCCTCTCGAATCTCCTTCTTGACCACCTGACCCAAGATGTGTATCCTCCACCATCTCTATTCCTCGTTATCGATTCCAAATACCAGCGAGACAGGCACGGGCTTAATCATTGGACTTTTAACATAAATATAACTTTAACCAAAATTTAGCAGGAAGGGTATCCAAAAACCTCTATTTCTTTTAGAGGTATCTAACATGTCTAACTTTGCTATATATCTCATGGCTAATATCCAGTCCAATAAAGTAGGACTGAGTGGTGAGACCCATAATTTACATATCTCCCGACGTGCTAATAACATAGCATAAAAGATAAGTCTTACATTATTACCCAAAACTCTATTTTGCAAATCATGTCTCCCAGAAATAATTAATTCGGGGCTTACCTCAATGGGTTGATTCAATGATTTGGAGAGGGAGTTACTCACGTCTATCCAGAATTGTTTGATATTCGGGCATGATACGAACATATGCAAGTCATCAACATTTGGGGCATTACATTTTGGACATTCAACTAATCCTCCTTCCTTAAATTTAGAAAGCCTGTAGGGGGACCAGTATGCCCTGTGGATAGTAAATAAAACATTTCGCCTTAGATTGGCAGGTTTAACAATTCTATATAGCATGCTCATAGTTACTTGCCATTGGTCTTCTGTAGCAATCCTTGGCAAGCTATTCTTCCACAGGGTCTCTGGTAGATCAAATATCCCATCCTCCATCTCCAGTATTCGCCAGTACCAGCAAGCAACTTCCTTCTTAAAAACCACTAGTTCCAGTTTTAGTTCAAATTCATTTTCCTGTCCAATCTCTGATCCTGCATGGTTTGCCCAACTTTGAATCTGTAAGTACTTGTATTTTGAAAAAACTGAGCCCCAGTTTTGTTGACATGAACTCCATGAAATTAGTTTTCCATCTTGAAATAAATCTCTCCATCTTTGTAGGGCTGGCTCCTTTATCAAGTTTAAAGCTAACGCATCTCTTGTCCAGGTCGGAGCTCCCGGCGATTCCCATATTGGAGCCATGTAACTGAGATAAGGGATCTTAGTGATTTTTCTTATTTTATACCAAATCTCGGCCAAATCTTTCAGAGTCTTGAGTTTCACTTTTTTTAAAAACTTGGGGTCTCCAAACTTATATAAATAACCAAACTCATGATAACCTGATATCTTCAGCATTATCTTAAAAAGTTCGCCAATCTGTGAATGAACAAGGGAACCCAATAACATCCTGCAATTTTTCAAACAAAAAGCCCATGCATATATTTGTAAATCAGGAGCCGCCAATCCTCCTTTATTTACACTTCTTCGTATTTTCCTCCATGAAATTCGAGAGGTTTTAGATGCCCAAATAAATGAAGTTATCATGCTTTGTATTTTCGCCAACCATTCCTTTTTAAAACACAATGGAATAGCTTCAAACAAAAAAGTGATTTTTGGAATAATCATCATCTTTACAAGGTTAGATCTCCCATATATTGACAGAGGTATATTCATCCAGCCCTTTAGCAAATCACCAACCTCTTTTTTTACTCTGTCAAGATTAGTTTTAGCCAAGTCCTCAATCTTCTGTGTGATCCTAACACCAAGGTATCTCATTTCTGCTGTTGTTTTTACTCCTCTTGTGTTAAGATTCCAGGTCATTATCTCGGTCTTTTCTTGGTTTAGCTGGTAACCAGAAATCCTACCAAAATCCTTTGTTATTTTTACTAGATTTTCCAAAGAACTAACTAAACTAGTAGAATAAACAATAATGTCGTCCGCATATAAACCTAGTTTCCTTGACCAGTCCATCACAGCAAAAGGGGGTATCTCTTCTGATTCCCTAATTTTACAGGCTAAGGGTTCTATATATATATTGAAAAGTAAAGGTGATAAGGGGCATCCTTGCCGGGTGCCCCGCATTACCCTAATGGGAGATGTAAGAGTGCCATTTATAAGTACACGTGAAGTCGGAGCACAATATAGTGAGAAAATGGAGTGCGTAAATTTATCTCCTAGATTAAGATATTGCAGAAGAGTTTTTAAATATACAAAATTAACACGATCAAAAGCCTTGGCAGCGTCTAATGCTATCACTGCCAAGGGATAATCATACTTAGAAGCTAAATCTATCATGCCTATCAAAGAGTAGGTAAGATCTTTTAAATACCTCTTCTTAATAAAACCTCTTTGATCTTCATGTATTAATTTATGCATGATTTGGGGAAAACATGGCGGCCGGCTAACCAGCGGGTCGCGGATGTCAGGATAGTGATGGTGTCAGTCTAATGTGTGAGGTCGATCGTCGATTGCCGGAGTTTGTTTTTCCACGAGCACTTACTTGGTGAGAGCTACGGCGAGCTACCGGAGGATACTAGAAGCCGTTTGCCGGCTGGACACGGGAGACCAGCAGAAACGGCAGCGGCGGATGGCGGAGGACACAGTGCAACAACCCGCCGAGACCGAGACTGTGGGGGCGGAGTCGCGTTACTTGCCGGCCGGGAGCTGGGAGCGAGCGGCGCAGGGTGTCTGCAGAGGCCGCCGAGTGCTTGCAAAAATCGGCACTCCAACAAGCGGAGGAAGGGGTCAAGGGCTGGAAGCTGCTACAAGTAATCCTGAATTGAAGAGTGTATTGCAGCGGACCATTGCAGAACAAGTAAGCAAGAAGGGGAAGGAGGGAGATAAGTCCACAGGATATCAGTTGAGGAGTAAGAAGCTAAATAAAGAAACTTTTGTGGGGCCAAGTAGAAGCGAAAATATACAAGTAGAAAAAATAAATAACGAGGAGACAGAGGAAAGTGCTTTTTCTAAATCTATTGCGTATAAATCTAAGGTTTCACCGTCAAAGAAAGAAAGGAAAAAAAGAAAAAAAAAAGAAAAGGCGGTGTTTAAGACCCCTATAGCTCCCTCACTCAACCTTTATTTTAAGCCAGTCCCAAAGGTGCTGGTGTTGAAACCTGATTCTGTCTCTCAGCGTCAAAATAGGGTTGGCAAGGCAGTAGAGTCTGAAGAAAAAAGGGAATATCTATCAGAATATATGGAAGAACGCGAACAGGACTGGTCAACTCTTTCTACACCTAACCCATTTCAGGTTTTAGATACAGAGATGGAGGGGGATAAGGGAGGTAGCTGTGAGGCTGAGGCACCTACGGAACAGATATCTCAATCTAACATACCAGCCACATTAAGTGAATTAGCTGAAAGTTCACCTATTGATGCCATGGAAGATAAGGTGGAAGAGGATATATTTACAAGGAGAGAAGAAACTCCTATGAATGAAAAGTCGGTGTTTTCTAAAACTGAGTCAACTTTAAGACAGCAAGAGAGATTTGCCTCAACAGATGGGACTGTCATGGAACTCTTAAAAAAATTAGAACAAGATATACATTTAGGTTTTGAAGCCTCTAGAAAAAATCAAGAGCGTATTAGTGCTACATGCGTGCTGTTAGAGGATAAGATAGATAAACTAACGACTCGTGCAGGAGAGATGGAATCTGCAATGAAAACTATGCAGGGAAGAGTCCAAGACAATCGAAAGGAGATAGAGACTCTATATTCTCAAGATAGGCATATGGACGAAAGGCTAGAAAGGCTGGAAAATATGCAAAGGCGTAATAACCTAAAAATTCTCAAACTCCCAGAAGGAAAAGAAGGGACAGACATAAAGACTTTTGTAGTGCAGTTACTGAAGAAAGAGCTAGCACTAGATGAAGATGAGGAAAGTTTGGCCCGTGACATACAACGAATACATCGAGATCCTTTTAGGTTGAATCCTGACCGGGCTAAGCCAAGGAAAATTTTGATCAATTTTGCGACCTATTCATTAAAAGAAAAAATTCTGTCACTTGCTTTGAAAAAAAAATCTATTTTAATAGATGGAATACCAGTTGATATTAGGTCAGACTTGTCACCAGCTACAGCAAATAGGCAATGGGAGATGGGAAAGCGGTTGGCACCATTAAGGGAGCTAGGAGCCACGGCTCAATTAAAATTTCCCGCCTTTCTTAAAGTTATGTGGCACAACAAAATGTATACCTTTCGAACGGTGGACGAGGTAGATGCTTTTTTGGATTTCATCCATAATGTAAAGAAATAAGACTATCGACCATAATAATTCGTAAAATTAAGAGGCACCACCACTGAGACATCCACAGGCCTAGGCCATGGGAGTAATGGTTGGGTTTTCCAGGGTGGGAAGTGAGTGTAGGGAGAGGGGTGGGATAGGGGAAAGGGAGAAAATTAAAAAAAATATTCCTCATGAGCAGTCTTGCTGTGACTTAAACAGGAAGAAGAAATGGGCAGCATATGGCAAGCATGATAACTACGATGACCAGGGCCAGAGATAAGGAGTTAAGGTTCCTTAGTTGGAATGTCAATGGGCTTCGAGTTAAATCTAGAAGACAGCTGATTCTGAAATATTTAGAGGATTCATCCGCACAGATCATCATCTTGCAAGAAACACATTTAGCACAAAAGGAAAGTAAAGAGATTTTTAGCACCCAAAAATGGATTGCAAACGCTATTTTTACATCCCAAGACTTGGTTACAAAGGGGGTAGCTATTTTGATAAGGAAAGGATCCGACATAGTAGTCGAAAACAGTGTAGTAGATAGTAGAGGAAGATGGGTGATTTGTAGTCTGCGGCTCTCGAGCGAAACGTTAACAGTAGTGGGTTACTATGGTCCGAATATAGACGATCCCGCAGTCTTAGAGAAAGTTGAATTGGAGTTATTGGATTTCCCTGGTAAAGTAATTATGGCAGGGGATTTTAATACGGTACTAGATGGGAAGATGGATAGGGCAGGTAATACTAGAGCAATAATGAATACTAAAATGACTGCCAAACTTAAGTCAATGATGGGGCAACTTGGACTTTGTGACATTTGGAGATGTAAATTTCCACAACAGTCAGGGTTTACTTTTTATAACAAAAAATATAAACACAACTCAAGGATAGATTTTTTTTTGGTTGATAGTAGATTGAAAGAGAGGGTTACTGATGTAGATCATTTAGGGGCGCATCTATCAGATCACTCGGGGGTGAGTTTAAATATGAGTTTGGAAGAAGAGAAAATCACTTCAGTTTGGAGATTAGATCGGACAATCTTAGCCGATACAGAAGTCCTAGAGATTCTCAAAGAAGAGATACAAGTTTTCCTAGAAGTAAATGTGAGCTCAGCCAGGGATGACACAGTATGGGAAGCGTGCAAGGCATTTATGAGAGGCAGAATGGGAGTCCAGGGCGCAAAGAGACGAAGACTGTATTATAGTCAGGTATCAAAGTTAGAAAAAGAGATTCGAGAGTGCGAAATGAACCGGATTCCCCAGGATGGTACTACTTTAGATGGTCCTTGGGAGAAAAAACTTTTAGACCTAAAGGTTCAGCTCACTGCGATACTTGCACAACGAGTTAAAGAAAGATGGGAAGCTAGTCGGTTGGCACATTTTTCATATGGAGAGGGATGTGGCAAGTTACTAGCCTGGAAAGCTAAGAAAGATGTCGTACGGAATCATATTAAAGAGATCAAGAAACCAGGCACAGACCGAACTATAACAGAAAATAAACTGATTGTAAAAGCATTTCAGGAATATTTCACGAACGTTTATGCGGAAGACCTGTGTCCAGATAGGGTGGAGATTGAGACCTGGCTATCTTTAATAAAACCATTATCAGATGAGGATATGATTGGGCTTAATAAGGAAATCACTCAAGAGGAGCTGATGAAAGTTATTAAAGATAGCAAGAGAGGAAAAGCCCCTGGACCGGATGGCCTACCCGCAGAAGTCTATAAAGCTCTTGATACTACGTTGGTCCCTACTCTTTGTCACTTATATAATAAAATATTTCGGGGGGAAGCGAAAATCCCAAGCTCTTGGAATGAGGCAAATATTATTCTAATACTCAAGCCAGGGAAATCCCCAAAAAATATGGATGCGTATAGGCCGATCTCGCTTTTAAATTGTGACTATAAATTTTTCACTAGTGATGTATGTTGTATATATATGTATTAACTTTTTTTCAATCTTGCTAGTGAAAAAGAATAAATAGGGGGAGGTGTATAAGACATCTAAAAAATGTGTAGTGTTTTTTCTAGGTGTACTACTGACCACCAGTGCCGGGGCCAGCGGCTCTGGCGATGCTGCTGCTGAGGGAGCAGGAGGAGATGCGTCAGTTGCAGGAGGAGCTGCAGGGGGTGAGCCAGCAGCAGTGGCGGGCGGTGGTAAGTTATATTCCTTACTTATTGACATTACACTCACTGCAAGGGTATTCTGTATACTGTACTGTTGAGACTTAGTAAGTATTTATTTATTTTATTTAAGAAGTTTTATATAGCGCTGGCCTGACCCGAGGTTATCGGAGCACTTTACAGCAGATACATTGCAGAGATTTACAACAAATGAAACAAAAGAACGACACACTAACATTGCAAGCAAGAAGTTGCTGTGAACGGTTGAAGAAGACACCTTTTACTTAGAATTAGCAATAGCATTACCGGCAGGAGTGTTGAGTAACCAATGGCCTCTTCTACCTAACTTCAACTCAGCTGTGAACATTTTATGGAGAAGACTAAAAGTCAGATCAGGTGACCTTGATGGATGAGTTGAAAGAAAAGGGAAAGAAGGGTGGAAGGAGGAAGGACTGGCGAGATGTAATATTTATGAGTGGCAGAGAAGAATACTTGGAATGCATGCAGAGGTGGCTGATATGAATCAGATGCATGGGTGGTTGAATCCCTGAAACTCCCACAAATGTTAGAGGGCAAGGAAGTGGGAAGATAGATACATACCACAAATGTTATGTACTGTGCATGCTAGTGCTACTGTGCCACTATGTGTAGAATTAATGTGTCTTACTGTTTTGCTAAGTGTTCTTCTTGATATAGCTACTCCTTCCAAAGGAAAACCAGACAGGAAGGAGTTGGCAGCCATGGCCCGGCGCCAGAAGCTGGGGGCCATACAAACTGAATACCGGTAGCTGGTGGTTCTGGCGGAGGAGGAAGAGGAAGAAGCAGCAGTTTCAGCCTCCTCCACTGTCGTGGGCCCCAGCCAGCCCCCTCCAGTGCCAGCCGCCGCACTTCTTTATCCAGCATTGCTGCCCCCCTGTGGATGCAATTGTCAGGCATTCAACTGCTGCATGGCCCAACTAGAGGAGTGTCTTAATTTTTTGGAGAAGCGAGCTACCCGATGAGGAGACCCTGTTGGATTGCCCCTTTGTTATTGCTTTTTTTGGTAGGTTGGAATTGGGCGTTGAGGATTATGGACATGGACAATTGGTTGGACTTTTTCGTTTCGGACATTGGTTGGGGTTAGAGAGAGGGGTGGGTCATATGTTGTTGTGGGATTTTTTACATAGCTTATTTTTGTTGGGGGATTAAATTATATGTATTCTTTACACACAATGTTGTTAATGTTTTGTGGGGGGTTACTGTTTTACGTCACACTGTTTCCTTGTTGCTGCAGGGCCACAACCAGTGTTTGATTTAAATAATCAGATGATTTTGTAAGACACGTTACCCTTCACTGAGTGACTTGTCCTACTAGTACTGTTAGTGTCTCCTCCTAGTCTATGCATTCTGCAACTGGACTCAAGGAGTGTGTGAATTAATGAATGAATTCATTTCCATTGTTAATTATACCTCCGCCAAACTTCTTCTCTTACCTGTGCTTGATGTTTAACTTAGGCACAGCAATGGCTGCTGGGTGATAAATCATTTGGTTTCCCAACATTCCATGGTTGTGGTGGTAGTAGTAGACACTGGCAGTAGCATTTGCAAAAAAAGAAAATGAGACAGTCAGTTGCCTGAGAGAGACTGTGGGAGGAGACGTAGAACGAAGTACAGAACAGTACACAAGAAGACTGACAAACTTTCTGGTGTTCCTGGTTCAAGATGTAGCACTTGTTTTAGCACTTTTCGAGCACCTTAAGAATTGTTATTACTTGCAACATCAGATAAGTATCATTGCTTAGTAGTGTGTTTTAACAATTTTGTTTGCTACTTAAATTTTTCAGTTCTTTGTTTCGAGTTAACTTGGCTAAATTGTTGCTAGATAATTATCCTGAGTTCTGTCCAGGATTAGGGTGTCGATGCACTAGCACTGTATCTTGATATATTTGCACTTTTAGTATCATCTTGCATAAATCATCTGCTGATAACACTGTTCTCTGTCCTCGACATAAGAAATATTTTAATTGCTTTTATTAACTACTGTCTGTATATTGGATATTAATTGCATAAATGTATATGATTTTAGTGATCTTGGGCTAAGCCAAAAGGGTTGTTTCAGGTATTAGGCCTGAATTAGGATTATAGTTTCTTTACGTCTGTATATTGTAGATGGCATGTGCACTTTATACGGCACTTTATAAAAATCCTGCCGCTGCTTTCATTTAATATTTATCTCCCATAGATAAGATTTATAGGGTGTAACTCTTCGTGCTTTTTAATACTGACTTTTTGAATTAATGTTTTATTGTAATGTTATGTGGAATTCCTTGGAATTCCAAATCATAATAAAATATATTGATTGAAATTGATATTATTCGTAATCAACATATGGCATTAAACTAACCTTAAGATTCAAAATTCCTTAAATCTGACGATATGTGACGTCATCGTCAGTTTGAGGCTTTTTCCTTACGATTTCTTTTACACCATCACCAGCAAAAGCTTTGAGATATTTTTGTAACCGAATCTTCAAGTGCATCAAAGAAATGATCAAATTTCTCTACAAAGCAGTCCATCTACGCCAATATTTTCCTTTTTGATCATATCGAACAGTGATTGTGGTTTCAGGAGAGCGGCAGTGCTGTAATAATTTCTGAGAGTGGTTGATATTGAGGGTGGAGGTCTCTCCTGCTCCGTTGGATCTTGAATTGATTCATGTGCTCCATCTCTAAGGCCTTGAGATGTGCTGGCCTCTAAATCATGCTTGATGACTTTGGAAATGACAGCCTCTGACTTTACCTCTATTGGAAGAGCAGCATTTCCGTATTCCAAAGATGTCTGTGATCGTTCTGAATGTCACCTACTGCTTTGTTTGTGTTCCGACCGTCTTCACAACCCTTCAGTCAGCTTGACAGGACCCACCAGCATCGTAAGCACAACCCCTGTCCTTTGCCTGGGTTGCAGCACCTAGCGCTGAGCTTGTACTGGCTCACTTTAAGCAGGTTCTGCTGAGTACATATCTGTTTTATTCGTTGACGTCTCTTTGCATGCACTCTGTCGGCACCACTTTCAAATTGTAATGTTATCTTGCAACTTGCTATTTTCAATTTTCAAAGCTCTTTGAAAACCAGGTTGTAACTGCCGTTAGCGTTAATGCTTCGGGTTACGTATGACTGTACATTGTGTAGCAACGTGGTACCTTTATGTATGATCTGACCAGCAGGTTCTCTGTCACTGATATTTAGATGTCTTGGCACTGCTGTCATTGTTTTCAACTTCTTTACAACGGCTGGAATTGCACTTTGACTACATATGTGCTAAGTGTCAATTCCGGACTTCGACTGCAACAAAAGTGCCACGCACGAGGAGTTTGCTTAGATCACGGCAAACTCTCTGGGAGAACAGTGTCGATCTTAGGGTTACTTATCCCCTAACTCATTGTTGTGATTACATTTGTCCTTCTTAGCACATCGTACTCCCGGAGCCCACATCACCAGCTGTCTCTGGAATGTTGACAGATGACAGCTGGTAGCAGGCTCGGCAGGCTGAGCGCTCCGCACCTTGGAGCGCATGTGTTGGTGCAAGATAATAAATTATATTAACATCGTGACTACGTTTGAAGTGCCTTCTTAACACTCATCACCAGTTGTAGCATCCTCACTAGCCTGGGTACCCGGCAATGACAACACGACACATGGAGCTTAGTTGTCATGTCTTTATTCACCAGTGTGTAACTGTAAACTCAACATTCTAAACCAGCATTCAAGTACTCCACTCTAACTCTTACATCGCAGTTCTAGGGATTGCCTCCGGTTACTAGCGTAACAAAACTCGACTGGCCCCCTGGAAACTACATGCAGCCCCCCTCAGACTCAGTCAGGAGCTCTCAGACCAGGGTACTGTGCTAATGGTCCCCCCTAGAGCTCGGCTCCCCCTCACCACAGGGGATGCGGACCTATGTTAGGTCCCATCATTTCTAACTTATAAGACACTACAGAACCTACTATGTAACAATCAAATGCCATACAAGCAAATGCTAGATAACACACAAACCGGCCATTCCCAACTTATTTCACTGGTATTTTACATATTCGTCATATTTAAACAGTTGTGGTATTATATGATGTATATGATTTGTAGTTTAATCTTGTAGGATTTCTCCACAGAGGTAAGAATATTCCGTCACATGCACAAGTGGGGGGGGGGGACATACAATCATTTGGCTGCTGGCCTTTCTGTTCATTTCCAGCTCATTTCTGAAAATAGCCGTGTAATACTAGACACAACAGGTAAATGACGTATTTTGCTTGAAGTTGTTTGTTTGCGGTGTTTGGGAATAACTCATAATATTTTTCTGACCTGTAAAAATAGATTTAAAAGACATATTTCTGTAAGTGTCACCCGCAAAGATGCTTAATTTGTAGTTGGCTGAAAAGTGAGGACACGTCTAGCTTTATTACCTTGGCAATAAAATGAAAGTGTTTGCTCACAGTTAATACACACGATGCTCTTACTAGGATTAACGTGCGTTTTCACCGGTTTGTAACCATGGTAATCACGTCAACTTCTGACAATGCAGAGAGAATGAAGGGTCTGTGCAGGAAGACATAGTGATCGCATAATGTACATGTCTGGGCAGCATACCAGCAATATTGGTAATATATTTGAGCCATTAAGATAAATAAAACCCGCTCTGGTACTGCACTCTCTTGCGCCGACCTCCCTAACGATGATCTAAGAGAAAGGACGAAAAGAAACTCTTATTTTATCGTAGATAAATACAATCATATTACTCAAGTAAAAATTGACCACGACTGACTTTTATCACTAGCAGCCTCATCCCACGTGCAGTGCTAGGAACGGACTAAAAACCTGCTACGGGAAATAACTTTTGCACAGGGTTTCTTCAACGGAGTCCATCCTTTCCACCAAGCAACTGGGGATAATGTAATATTCTGAGATTGTCTTGCTACTGTTTGCACGATATTACCCCTTAATCACACTTTTTTTAATGCACAGTTCACTTGACAAACACACATTAAGTGATGTCCTGTTTGTAGTGCACCCCATCTTACACTTAAAGCTGCACTCTGTATGAGACCTTAAATATCTGACTTTGCCTTATAAGAAAAAAGTTACATTTTTGCTCAACTCATATAATTAGGTTTAACTTCGATGGAGGCCGGCTCATTTTAAAATACAAATATCCATTGATTGACATTGCAATCCCTGAAAATAAATGATACTAGTAGAACTCGGGCAAAGAGGCATAGAGCTTAAACTATATTTTACTTTACAAGTATTGTTGAACAGTTGAAGAAAATAAAATTGCAGCCACATAGATATAATAAAACGAGGCATGATCGAATAGTTGTAGTTAAATGGGCAAGATGCAAATGCCACCTATCAAAGGAAATGTTTTTATTAAATAACACTAATCCTCATATGATGTCTAGCAGAAATAATCATTAAATTCGGATGTGTCATGTTTTTATTGATTATTGTTGCTTGAGCTATAATATAACATATAAAAAGGTAGTCCCTCTGTGTGGGAGCAGAGGAAGAACACAAAATTGTGGGAAGAGTACAGAAGATGGCAGCCCACGTCCATATCTGACAACTACAAGAAAGCTCTGCCCAACTCCCACTCTCCTCGAACAGAGCCCTACAGAAAGCCTGGCATGAACATGGAACCACAAGTTAGTAAAACATAGAACAACAGTCTACAAACCACATACAGCGTGAGGTAAGCATGAGGTAAGCACTATATGCTGTGCGAGGCTGCACTGTACTTGATACATCATCGTCCCCCTTACAAAAACCAATCCAGTAATGAAAACAACTTTCTCATGCATAGAAAAGTCCTTAAATCTCTTAAACCTGTTAACTTTGTGCACAGGTCTAGATATCCTACCATTAGACCTGTGACCATCAGCTGAGTCATTAATATCAGATGTTGTGATTGCTGAATCTGTATGTAAAGCATAAGTACCATCCAATGTACAGCCCATCTCAAAAGCAGCATAAGGTTCCACCAAAGAAGCAAAATTTTTAACAGAAGAGTGAATCCACCAAGAGCCGTCAAGCTGTTTTGAAAAATCCTGGCTTTCAGCAACACCAGTTCTAGAAATCAATAAAATGATAACCTGTTCAGACGACAATTTTACTAAACAGCGTTTGCTCTAACCTTTTCCATTAATCAAGACAGCTCCTTTAGAAAACTTGACAAATCGTGATGGGGACATAAACTGGGGTACTGACTTCTTGACTTTATAAGGTTTCTTCATTATTAATTATTCTCCTACATTCAAAATCACAGCTTTAACATTATGCTTCTTGTCAAAACACACATTAGATTTACACTGAAGAGACTGAACTGCATCCCTAACTTTGTTGCACAACTCAACTTGATTCATACTATTATAAAAACGGTTCTTCAACCAATCTGGAAATAGAGAACATCTTGGATTCCTTTTCCCCAGTAGCTTAAAAAGAGAAACTCTTGTAAAACTATAGGGTGTCATCAAGTAAGCCCAGACCTTTTGTCTCAAGAAATCCTCCACATCAACACCAGTTGTCATGGCAGTTTGAATTGCTTATTTCAGAAACCTGTTCATTCTTTCCACCAGACCATTAGAGGCAAGAGAACACAAAGCAGACCTAAGATGAGTGACAAATTGTAAATCAATGAGAGGTTTCTTCAACTTCAATGTAAAATGTGTCCCATTGTCAGTGACAAAAACTGATGGAGCACCCTCTGTCTGAAAAAACTTTCTTAAAGAATGTAATTACAGTGATCATATTGTGAGCAGCAGCAAACTCAAAATACGTCCACAAGGAAAAGTATCCCACCAAAACTAGGAAAACATTTTCTCTGAAATCAACATGTCAAAAGGTCCCACAAAATCCAGAGCAACCTTATCCCAGGGATTTTCAGGTAAAGGACCCACATACCAAGGTGATTCAAAAGTCTTCCAATTCTTATCAGAATGAAGGCAAACGTTTATAAGAATTAACCCATTTAACCATTGGGGCATTAATCGAAGGCCACCACTAGTACTGTGTTAGATTCTTAAAAGTACAACTGATGCCTAAATATACTATCTGTGCTAAACTAATCAGCATTGCACGAATAGCAGTTGGAAGAAAGCACAAATCATGATGCGTAAGGCTACCATTCACAATTGACAATTCTTTAGAGACCTAGGCAAAAGGTTTAACTCAACTCATTTTTAGAAACTGCTCCTTTGTTCTCCATCACGTCATCCGCTAAACCACAACACAGTCAACATCCTCCTCTTGACCAGCTGAACCATCAGATTCCAAAGGCATACTAGACAAACAATCAGCTCTACTGTTCCTACCTCCTGGATTATAATTGATGGTAAACGTGTAACTCCTAGAGACTTGCCAGCAATCTAACTAATCTCGCTCACACTTTGTCAGTGCCATTACTGTTCAATAAGTAAATCAAAGGCTTGTGATCTGTAAACTTCAAATTCTGTTCCCAACAAAAAGGCCCCAAATTTCTCCACAGTCCAGCAGCATGCCATAGCCTCATGCTCTATCGTACTATAGTTGGTCTCAGGCTATATTAAGCAACAAGAAGTAAAAGCCACAGTCTGTTCCTTGCTGTCCCCCCACTGTGAGAGAACTTCACAAACACTTTTTTCAGAATCAAACAGAGCCAGAGCAGGAGCAGACATGATCTTTGAAAGTGCCTTACCAGCTGCTTGATTCCAGACAAAATACACATCTTTTTTAAGTAAACCATGTAGAAGGTGAACAATAAAAGCATGCCCTTCTATAAACCTTAAATAGTACTCGCTAAGTCCCAAGAAGGACTGAAGGGTATCCTTATACTTGGGCAGAACCACATCCTGATTAGCATGCATCAGCAAAAAGGCAGGTTTGATACCCTCAATTGTGGTGTGATGATCCAGATAATCCAGCTTTTGTACCAAGAACTTACATTTAGCACTTCTCAAAGTGATTCCA
The DNA here is from genome assembly GCF_964263255.1 of Lissotriton vulgaris. Lineage (NCBI taxonomy): Eukaryota > Metazoa > Chordata > Amphibia > Caudata > Salamandridae > Lissotriton > Lissotriton vulgaris. Next base: position 484,088,293 of record NC_141689.1, read on the forward strand.
GTATTCTTAAAAATTTGTAGGAGAGTTAAAAAAATGTCAGGGTGTTTCTGAAAACTTTTCACAAAAACCAGAACTTCTTCCTGGAAGGCCTGTCTGCACACCAGACACAGCCTCGAGGATAATATCCAGGAATCTCTGAAACACACAAGAGCGGAAGCTAGGTTAAAAGGCGGATGAAGGAACTGTAACGCATCAAAAGGTCTGGAAAATCCTGAGCCTTATCTGCTACAGAAATTTGGTGAAAGGCTGACCGTAAATCAATGAGGGAAAAAAATCTTTCCTGTCCCGAATTAGCTAACAATTCATGCAACTTTGGGAGCGGATCGTAGTCCACCACTATATTCTCTTTTCAAATGTGCAGAGATCTCCACACAAGCACACTTCTCTAGATTTCTTTCGCACTACAACAATGGGGCTCACCCATTCTGCTGAATCAGTTGCCTTAATTACTCTTTCAGACACTAAGGGGTCTAATATGATGGCGGGCGAATCGCCCCTGCCGGGACGGAGGTAGCCACCACTGGCCCGGCAGGGGCTATCCGCCCGCCATCCATGCCTGATTGACCCCGCCATATTAGTAAGGCTGGGGTGTCCACGGTCCGCCGCCTTTCCGCCGGTCGACTCATCGATCGGGCGGAAAACATGTATAATATGGTAGCGGTGTCTGCAAGACACCCCATCCATATTATGATGAGGGTGGAGAGCAGCCTTTCCAGGGGGGCACCGCCCGTCGCAATGTAAAAAATGCGGGATGCGCCCGCCACAGTGGCAGGCACATCCTAATTTGAATGGCGGGACCGCTGCACCTATGCCAGGCGGTCCCTTTTGCCGTTGTGGTGCCGCCCGCCATCGTAATAGACCCCAGTCTTCTGTAACAATTTTTTTAGATCATCTCTAACATTTAACTGGACGAGTCTGAGTTCCTGAACCACTGCATTGGATTTCAGCTTAAATTTATGCTCATAATTTTTGATGGAATCAATGATGTTACTGAAAATCTTTGCACATTTCTGGATAACTTTTATGCCAATCTTCACTAAATCATAATTAGTTGCTAACAAAGATCCATCAGTTTCTTCAAGAGGAGTTTCAACTAGAGAAAGAAGAGGAGAGAATGTGGCCTAACGGCTACGGCGGTTGACCTCGTAGCTGCAGAACCGGGTTTTGGTCTCAGCAGGGATGCTCAACATTCTGTGATTCTGGGCAAATCACTTAATCGCCCCGTGCCTAACAATAATGAATGTGTCCATCTGTAACGTAACTGGTTCTATGTAAGCACTCTGATACCTTTGGGTCTACCTTTGGGTCTTCACAAAAAGAAGAAAGAAAGAGATACATCGGCTGGCATGTGCCTCAGTCCTAACTTGGCAAAAAACATGTCAGCTGCCACCACAGATTTTTCAGAGCCAAGATTTAACATCAAACTCAATTTAGCCATATCTCGCCACCCAACCAAACTCCTACCTTTCAATGCATACACCTTGGGGACTTTGGTCCTCCCAAGACATGTGACTGAGTCAAGAAAGTACCCCAACATATGAATGTCTTGCTCCCCAAAAACCGTGGGGTGCACATTAGGTTTTTGAAGACTAAAATGTGAATTTCCAATGTTGATAAAAGTATACACCATGTCTAGACATGAGAGGGGCTCCTGAATCAACCATCATGTTGAGGAAAATGTTTCCAATATTGTGCTCACATCGAGATCCCTTAACATTACTACTGACAAAGTTGACATCACAGTCACTTGAACCAGAATCAGTACGAACAGAAAGAAGTATTTTGGACAAATCATCTGTGCAATCATCCACTTCAACATCCACATTATTCATTTTAAAAGATGGCTTACCACACTTGCAAACAGCCTGAAAGTGACAACCTTTTTACACCTGTTACAACGTTTGCCCATAGCCTGACATATAACATAGTTCCCTGATTGGGGTTTAGAACCATATCTATAACAAACTTGACAACCTTTTGTATGCACTTTCCTAGCAGACTTGTCTTTCACAGATGACACATTGATAGGTTGTTCCTCAAAACCCAAATACACATTAACATGCAAACTATTCAAATACTCCAGAGCCATGAGTTGCTGGCTCTATGGTCTTTTTTACATCTATTACTTCAAGAACTGTAGGGTCTCTGCAACTCAGCAATTGTTACTGAATCTTCTTGGAGTAATGTGCTATGACAAACTGGTCTCTAATGTAAGTGTCTAGGGAATCACCAAACTTACACACTGAAGCCAAGGACCTGAGACCACAAATACATTCCTCAATGCTTTCATCAGTCAATTCTCTCTTCCAAAGAAGGTAAATCTATCATGAAGTACACTAGGTTATTCAGAAAATGTATTCTGCAGGTGTGACACTGCTTCAGTGTAGACATCCCAGGTATCACCAACACCTGCATGTGCTGTCAAGACAGGTAAGTTATCAAATACATATTATCCTTCTTTGCCCAGATGACTAAATAACAAAGCTGTCTTTCTCACAGGGTCTAACTTTGTGGCGTCAATAGCTACTGACTAATGTTCGAAAATACTCAACTATTGTTTCCAGGAATTTGGCGGTTTATTTTAATTCTGTAAAAACTGAGCAATTTGAACAGGATACGGATGAGGGGCCATAACACTGGGAAGAGAAGAATTGCTTCAGCAGTGCCACTAAAGGTGATGAAATGTGAATAAATAAAGGTATCACTAACAACAGTGCCTATAGTTTCCAGTAAATGCAAAGAAAAATGGCCAATCCAGTAGAAAAGTCACAGAAGTCAAGTAAATTCAGGTGAAAAAAGGCTATTCCGAACAGGGCTGACCTAGAATAAATGGAAAAGCCCAAACTGAAGATGGCCACCACCCAGGAATTGTAGAATGTGACAAAGGAAGCATGTCCCTGGCAGAAAACCCAACACAAAATGACTTCTCTATCATCGCATAATGTGTGGACCTCAACTAATAGACCTTGATGAGAGGCAGCAAACCCAGTGCAAAATGGAAGCTCCGTTACACTGATGTGACGCATGGGCTTCAACTAATAGGCACTGAGGTGAGATGCATCGGGATCAAATTAACAATTTGAGCCTTTGTTCATGCTTGTGTGGCATTAATCACTCTCCAGAACTGTATTGCCAGGCCCTAGAACAACAGAGCAACTTTTGGCATGCAGTTGGGATGAGTAAAAAAGGAACCAGGTGGAGCGAAACCCCAGGAACACAGCAGTAATGAAAACAACATTAACTGCACTGTGAACAACTCAGAGGCCGAGGAAGAAACAGGCGGCATCAGCATGTGGGCTCCCACAGTGAATTCTCCTTGTTGTCAAATGTGGAAGCTGAGGACAGACACAGAATCGTGTGAAGAATGAAGGTTTATTAATACAGAAGATGGGAGCACACGTCCATTACCGGTACCTCTGAGGAAGCTCTGCCGAACTCCCACTCTCGTTGAACAGAGCCCAACAGAAAACCGTACATGAACATGGAACTACAAGTAGGTAAAAGTAAAGATATGGAGTGATGCTCATATGTACGTGTATTTTTCCTGCATGCACCTAGGATGTTAACCCTTTCACCTCTTTAGTGTCCAACACCTTCTTCAAATAGACTTAAGAGCTTATTATAATGTCAGGTGGGCAGAAACTGACCGACAGACCGCCGGTCAGCAGCCCCGACCGCCTAATTGAGATGCGACCGCACATAGTCAAATTTCCCTATGGTAGTATGAGCTACGGCTCTAAACCATCCGTGCCACAAGCACCCACAGGAAAATGGGAGGTTGTGTTCATCCCTGCACCACGTGGAAGGCAGCTCATGCTGCCTGCCACACGTTACAGGGATCAACAAGTGGGCACCATAGGTGCCCTTTCGGCCCCCAACCGCAGCTGCAAGTAGAAGGGGGCCCTGCTAGGGGCCCTCAAACTCACTCTCCGACAGGCTTTCCATGTCGGAAAGCCCGGCATGGAAAGCCTGCCGAAAAACAAGAATCGTAATCCGGATGGCGTAAAAAGTCGAAATCCAGCCAGAATGGACAGACCGGTTTCAATTCTGATTGCCTAAACTGTAATTAGGCGGTTGGAAGTGAAACTGACGATCTCGGTCGGAAAGCCTCAATCTGAGATCGGAACTGGCCCCTTAGATTGGAGGGAATAGTAAATGTCACCCCTGTAGTGTCCAACACCTTCTTCTAATATGGGTAGATTGGAGTGGGGATAGTAAACTGCATTCCTTTAGTGTCCAACACCTCCTACAATTTGGTTTAGATCCCTCCTTTAGTGTGCAATACCTTCTCCCAATGTAGTTAGATTGGAGTGGGAATAGTAAATGCCACCCTTTTAACATCCAACAACTTCCCTAAATTGGTAAAGATTGGAGTGGAAATAGTAAATGTCATCCCTTTATTGTCCAACACCATTCCCGTTAATTAGTTTATAATGGATTGGTGGTAGCAAATGCATCTAGTATCCAACTTCTACCCCAAATTGGAATTGATTGCAGTGGAAGTAGTATTTTTCACCCCTTTAGTGTCACAGACTTTCCCTAAATTGATTTAGTTTGGAGTGGGAATAGTAGATAGCACTCATTTAGGGTCCAATACTGTCTCCAAATTGATTTAGATTGGACTTGGAATAGTAAATATCACCCCTTTCTTAAAAGTAGTTTAGGTTTAAGTGTGATTTTCAAATTTTCTAATTTTAGTCGGAAATCCATTGTTTAATTTTTTTTGTATGTAGTAGAAATTGTGTTATTTAATTAGTATTGTTGGTGTTTAGAAATATATTAAAAACTGTTGTATGTTTGTAACCAATGATAGTCTTTTTTTACATTTTTACAGAATGTAGACATGTAATACATTTTTCTAATTTCATTTATATTTTCAAAATTTTAATTTCAACTCACAAAGAAACATTTGTTATATAGTTAAATTAATAATACATTTGAATGAATTCTCATTATTGAAGGACATGTAATTATCTATAACAAGTAATGTAGGTTGTACATTTTCCACTTTTTTCCATTGTTTAATGTTTTTGTTACATTTCTTCAATTGTTTAATGTACAATTTTTCAACATCATTTTAATGCATTATTTTCAGTATTCATTAAATAATTTATTCGTTTTTTATTAACAAAGCAATTAATTTATACTTTACAATGTATTAACATTGTTTTGCAGCATTTTTTATGTTTTACATGTTAACTATTTTTTTCCATTTTGTGTATATTTATTCAACATTTTTTAGTTATTTCCTAATAGATTTTATGGAGCGATAGGCTTTTATTTAGTTTCATTTGGTGGCCATTTTTTTACTGCTACCTTCTATTTTATCATCTATTTGTGTGATTGTAGTTATGTTTCCCATATCCAGGTCTCTGTAAGGTGCTGCTGTTTGACTGATCCGGTAAGTTTTATTTAAAGATCTTTTAAGGATTTCAAGGGGGGACGTCTGGGGGAAGTCTAGAAGCTAGGTATAGTGTTGTGTGTGGGGTGTTTGAACATTAAGGGGCTGATTTCGATGTCTGACGGATTCGCTTCTGTCTAACACCAACTCGGTCCTTAGACCAACTGAACTCTGGTCACCTCATTAGGATGCGATCCAACACTGTTTGTTCGTATTCTTACATTTCCCTATGGGAGAGTGCATTATGGCCATAGACCAACTATAATACATGGTCCCATATGGAAATTGGAGGTGCTGTTCATCCCTTCACCCCATGACAGGAACCTCAAGGTGTCTAGCACGCGGTGCAGGGATCAACAGTGAGGCTCCAAAGGTGCCCCCTCGGACCCTAACCGTGCACCCAAGGGGGCCCTGCTCTGGGCCCCCAAAAAGCTTTCTGTCATGGTATCCATGTCAGACAGACCAGTATGGAAACCTTCTCTGAAAGCGTGCATTGTAATCCCGAGGGGGGAAAGGCCCAGCCCCTTGGGATTGCGAGCCCGCTCCAATGGGCCGAGGGGCTCCTCGAGCCTTATATAAGCCAGCTGGAGTGACCAGCTGGTTTACATTCCGACCACCAACATCATAATGGGGTGGTCAGAAAGTAAACCGAGTGGCCCATTACGATGCGGCCAGGGAGGACCGTCGGTCAGAGCCTTTATGGGCTGCATCGTAATTGGCCTCTAAGTTGTATTAATAGTGCTATTTTTCACTAGTTTGTAGTGTAGGGTTTTCGTACACTGTTTTATCAATGTATTGTCGTTATGTTGAATTGTCTAATGTTACTCATATTTTGATGATTAAGTGTGTTGTATAGGTAATTTTGGGAATGCAATGTGTTTTGCATGTGGGTTTTCTTATTTACTTTACAATTTCTGTCTATGAACATGTCATATGGGCATTGAGAGTGTCAGTTTCTTTTTGTAAAAGGAAATCACATTTGCTCATAACAAATCATGCTTTTTACTTTGATTTCCATATTTTCGGGTTAACTGGAGCATTTCTTTTTTCTAAACACTTATTCAGGTTTCATATGTATGTTAGATACTTTATATTGCATTGAGGGATCTCTATTAGCTTTGTTTTATTTTCTTTTTTTTGTATTTTTTCTCTTTTTTTTTTTTTTTTTTTTTATCCTCATTTGTGTGCATAGCTCCAATCTACCAAAAACCAAAGAGAAAACCACCACAGAGCAATAGGCCGACTAGTCGTGTATTGTGCCAACTCAGCTTGTAGCTGGTAAGGGAAATTGTAGGGCGCGAAGCGAGGCCAGTTCCACTCAGCACTTTACACGGTGACCAGTCTTAAACCAGCTTAGGATGGTATCTCAGTTGATAGTGCCCGATTTATTGAGACCCCTTTGGTACCAAGACTGTTAATCTTGATAGCCAGGATGGGCAGTGCACACGTTAATCATAGGACCTGGGGAAAAAAAAAAAAAACCCAGGTATGGTCACGACTATCCAAGCATTGCCCAAAATGCTCTACTATTTAGATTTCCTGTCCTGGCTAGGTCAAGTTTGGAGATTTGAAGAAGTGATGTTCGCCATTCATGCACTGTAGGTGGTTGTGCATCTTTCCAATGCCTGCAAATCTCCCTACGTGCAGCAAGTATGGAATAAAATGTCAATTTGGTTGCTGAATTGCAGATTTTATTTCTCAGACCAAAGATAACAAGAACCAGGTCTATATTGACATGTTCACCCAAAGATTGTGATAACTTATACTTAATGGCTTCCCAAAATTCTGTTAGATTTTGGGCATTCTAGAAACATGTGTGTATCCGTGGCTTCAATTAACCCACATCTCGGACATTTAACTGGACCTGTTGATGAAAATTTAGTTAACCTGTAAGGAGAATAATATGCCCTATGTATAGTAAAAAGGTGGTTCCTACGAAGCCACGAAGGTTTAACTAACTCCCATAACAATGAGCAAGAGGCGGTCCAGAGCTCTTCCATATCTAAGCCTGCCATTAATTCTGCCCACAGCGTAGTTGGTAACTGGAAACTGACATCCATTTCATCTATTATTTTATTATACCAACGTGAGATTTCTTTTTTTGCCACTGGGCTGTCTAATAAACAAGTGACCAAGTCGCTAAAGCCGCCTACAGTTTGCTTGTTACGTCTCAATGGCGGATCTTTATATGACTGAGCCCAGCTGGAAATCTGGATATATTTAAATCTTGACAACCCAGGACCTACTTTATTGCTAAGATAATCCCATGGGAGTAAAGACCCGTCCATAAACAGGTCGTCCCAACAATGGATATCGGCTTCTAATAGCGAATTGTTTAGGGCATCTATTGTCCATAAGGGAGGATCGGGTAAGTTCCATATTGGAGCCTTTGCAGAATAGTAGCCGATCTTTATCGCTTGCCTAATTTTATACCACGTGGATACAAACCTTTTTAGAACTTTCAATTTTATCTTTTTAAAGAATTTGGGATCACCGAACTTAAACAAGAAACTGCCGTGATCAACTCCTTCACATTCCAGTAATGTGGAGAAAAGCGGGCCCATGCCTGTAGATTAAGCATGGGCGAATTTTACGAATCTCGCGTTCGCGAATTTTGCGGATTTGCGAACTCGCAATCCGCAAAATCCGCGAATTCTCGCGAATTTGCGGATTTTTTTTTTGTGTTTGCGCGGGTTTCTGCCAGTTCGCGAGGGTTTTGTACACTTTCGCAAATTGCGAACTTACCTGTCGGGTCGCAAGTTTCGCGAACTTGTTGTTTCTATGTGTCCAGCCTGTTTGGGACACTCTTCTTCATCACTGCCACTCTCTGTCACCACTGCCACTCTCTGACTACTCATGCCACCCTCTGGCCCACCCATGCCACCCTCTGTTTCATCACAGCACCCTCTGGTTGTCCAGTCAGTGTACATTATTGTGGCAACGCAAGCACACCTTCCCTGCCTCAAGTGACCTGAATTAATTTGGGGCTGATTAATGTGTCACAGAATATTTTTTTAGCTGGCACCTGCTTCCTTAGTGCTTCCTGATTAGTGATCTTTTGCACTTGCTAAGTGCTTTCATTGTTGCAAAATTAGTTACAACACCTGCCCTGCCCCAACTGACAATAATGAATTAGGGGCTGATTAATGGATTTGAACTTCCAGCCTGGCTCCTGCTTGTCTCCCTTAGCTGTAATTCAGGACCTTTGTGGCATATGTGTAACTATTCTGAGGTTCAGAGCAGGGTCACATAATAGTTGCAACTGGCAACTGAACTCTGGAGGGGCCCCTCAGGAAGCACTACAGGAAATGGCTACTAATGATGAGCCTGAACTTTTGAACCTGGTAAGTAGTTTCAGTTTTGCTAAGATCGTATTTCTGCAATTTTGCACTTATTCGTGGGGCGCGAAGTTGTACTGGGAAGCCGCGAACTCACGCGAACAGTGCGAGCAGTGCGAGCAAAATCCTCTGCTCGTGGATTTGCGGATTTTGCGGGAGATTCGCGAATCTCGCGGATTGCGAATTTACCGAAAATCCGCAAAATCCGCGCGCGAAACGGATTTTCTGCCCATGCTTACTGTAGATATAGGGGTTTTAAACAACATACGCATATGCGATAATTGGAACGCCCATGCGTATATTTGAAGGTCTGGGCCAGCCAACCCCCCCTTCTCCCTACGACGCCTAATTTTTTTCCATGAGATTCTGGCACTTTTATTATTCCATATAAAGCTGGTAATCGCACTCTGTAGTTTAGAAATTAACTTAGGATCAAAATAAAGTGGTATTGTGTTAAATAAGAAAGAAACTTTCGGTAAAATGCTCATCTTCACCAAATTAAGTTTACCCAAAATGGAAAGTGGAAGGTGAGACCAGTCTCTCATAAGTTTCCGGCACTCTGCAGCCACTTTATTAAAGTTTAGAGAGGCAATAGTGTCAATGTCATTAACTATATTCACCCCCAGATAGCGAATTTGGCTTTTTAATGTCCCGTTGTTATTCGTTCTGTTACAATTCCAGGACATTGACTCTGTTTTGAGGGCATTAATTTCATACCCTGACACTTTCCCAAATGTAAGGGCCTGTTCAATTATCTCTGGGTATGCCTCTTCATAACTTGTGGAGAAAATCATAATATCATCTGCATAAAGTGCCACCTTCTTATCCCAGCCACCAAAAATAAAGGGTTTAATAAGTCTATTGTCCCTAAGAGTCTGAGCAAATGGTTCTATATATACGTCAAAAAGGAGGGGGGACAGGGGACAACCCTGTCTGGTTCCTCTCATGACCTTGAAGGGCTCTGTCAAGCCACCATTAATTAGCAATGAGGCAGATGGATTACGATACAGAAGCTCTATGGTCCTCCGAAATCTATCCCCAACGTTAAACCTCTTCAAAGCCTCTGATAGGTATAACCAATTCACCCTATCGAAGGCCTTGGTGGCGTCAAGGGTAAGAACAACCAGTGGGATTTCCTCCTTTATAGCAATATCTATTGAGCCAATCAATTCATATGTAAGTTCACTAAGCTGTCTCCCTTTAATAAACCCCTTTTGGTTCCAAGCTATAATATCCGGAGCCACCCGACCGAGCCGATTAGCTAATATAGATGTAAAAATTTTGTAATCGGCATTTAATATGGAGATGGGTCTGTATGAGCAACAGTCAGAGGCGGGTTTACCAGGTTTCAGGATGAGGGTTATAGAGGCATTATTCCATGACTCTGGTGGTAATTCGCCTTCTCTAAGAATTTGGTTGAACAGAATAGCCAGCACTGGTGCGACCTCCGAAACAAGTTTTTTATAGATCTCGCAAGGCATCCCATCAGTACCTACCGCCTTTCCACTCTTAGCTTTCTTAATGGCCTCCTCAACCTCTGTTATGGTTATTTCTTTATCTAATGAGCAGGACTGCTCGGTAGTTAAGGACGGAAGAGATATACCTTCAAGCCAATTAATTATGTCACTCTGTTTGGGCTTAAGATCGTCTTGGTATATAGACTCAAAGAAATTCCTAAAGACTGCTCTAATTTCCTCATCCCTGGAAACGGTGCCCTGCGCTGATGTGACTGAACAAATATTGTTACGGACCCTGTCAGATTTTGTTTTCCAGGCAAGTAACTTTCCTGCCCCCTCTCCATATTGGAAATGCGAAAGTTTGCTTGCCTCCCATCTCTGTATAACCCGCTTTTCCAGAACTGCTGACAATAAAAGCTTCAACCTATTCAATTCAGCTTGTTTGATGGTAATGGTTTGATTATCTGTAGGAGTGGTGTTATCTATATCCCTTTGTAGAGTCAAAATATTTCTTTCGATGGAGGTTACTTCGTCTGTATATTGTCTAGCACGGTAGACTACTTTATTTTTAATAAGACCTCTTAATGTACTCTTGAATGCGTCCCAAATTATTCCTATGGGGGCTGTATCCTTATTAGTACTAAAGAAGTATCTTGTCTCTGATTGTAAAAAAGTTATATCTTCTGTTGAAGAAAGAAGATATCTGTCAAAAGACCATATTCTAGTAAGAGGTGTCGACGTCAGTTTTAGATCTAGCACTACTGCAGAATGGTCGGAGAGATGTATTGGATTGTACTGTATTGCGGTGATATTATCAGCTAAAGCTCTACTTGTGAAAATGAAATCAATTCTGGATCTGTGTCTATATTTCCAGTTTCTGAACGAGAATTCTTGCTTTAGACCCTCTTTGAATCTCCAGATATCTATGTAATCGTATTGGTTCATTAAACCTAGTAGACAGTTTCTGGATTTAGAGATGGTTTTCTGCCTACTATTAGGGGATTTATCTAAAAGTGGATTCAAAGTTATATTGAAATCTCCTGCTATAATCACAGGGTCTGGGAAACTAAGTAGATGGCTAAAAAGAGTTTCCAATGCTGAGGGGTCATCTATGTTGGGGCCATAATATCCTACAAGAGTTAGCTTAATGTCACCTAGTTCTATTGCTGCAATAGCCCATCTCCCTCCGGTGTCTACTTTCTGCTGTGTTAGTTTAAATACCACAGATTTTTTGAATATGATCGAGACCCCCCGTGTGTTAGAACCTTGTGTTGTTGAAATAGCTGATTCTATCCATCTATTTCTACGAACCAAATCGAGCATCTCACTCTCGATTAAGTGCGTTTCCTGGAGGATAATGATCCCCGCATCACAGTCTCGGAGATACTGCATAATTTTGTTAGCCCGTGGTTTAGTGCGGAGACCGTTAACATTCCAGGATAATATTTTTAATTTACTCATTAAGGTGTGAAAAAAAAGTAGATTATTATGGCCGACTTTAAGAAAAAGAAACTGGAAAGTTCAAGAAGATTGTTGTTATGTGGCTTAAGATGAGAAGAAAACATAGTGTTAAGAAAATTATTTACACAAACCGATTGGAGCTCTTTTTTAGAAATATAGTTGTGCCCCCTTACCCCCCCCGTTCCCTCCCCGACACCCACCCTGGGAAAACCCCGTACTCACCAACCGGAAAACTTCCGGAAGTAAGTGCCCCTAGATCTTCCCCATCTTGTCACCTCGTGCCTTTAGTATCTACAATGTGACTCGCCATTACCTTCTATGTTTAACTTAAGTGCGAGTAATGTAAGTGTAGTTATGTATTTTTTTATTTTATTTCCTTCCTACCACCCCCATTTTTTTTTTTTAACTTATACCCTTTTTAATTCCCTGTTTCCCCCCATATGTTTCGTGTTTTTTTTTTTTTGTACGGTTACGCTTTATAAACATTATCCACTTCTTTTATTAGACTTTTCCTCTATGGGACCTCTAGAAAACTACCCAACAATTATGGGGGTGTTCTATAGACCTTATGTCTAAAAGTCAATAACAATCTTAACTCAACTGATTGTATTTGAGATTATTTCCTCGGTATTTGAGATTATTACCTCGGTACATAATATCACACTCTTTGTTTCTTATTGCCAAGGGACAATAAGAGATCATCTGCAGCTTGCACTGATCTGACGTTGTGCATCTTGTTATCTATCATGATTTTAAGGGATGCAGGGAAGCCCATCTGTACTGTCGCGCCAAACTTACGGAAAGCGTCCATCCTTTGCCCAAGCTCCCATAGTTTATCCAAGGTGAAACGGGACAGATCAGAGCGAATCTGAAAGTTATAGCCTTTGTATGTTTGTGACTTAAGCTTAAGTGCCTGGTTCAAAATTTGTTCTTTTAAAGATTAGGTATGGAAATTAACGAGAATTTTCCTGGGCTTGGTCCGCTGGATGTTACGTCTAAAAGGATCTCGGTGTATGCGCTGAATATCCGCTGCTAGCTCCTCTGTGGATTGAGAAAGATTTAGTGTTTCTTTTAATAAAGTAGTTATATAACTCTTGATATCCACACCTTCACTCCCTTCAGGAATATTCAAAATGCGTATATTACTCCGCCTTGCATTGTTTTCTAAAATCTCCATTCTTTCGGAGAGGGCTTGTTCTTCTTTCCTAAGCTTTACAATGTCTTCCGTAGTGCCTTCTGCTCTCATTGATATTTGGCCCACTGTCTCCTCTAGAGCTTGAGTTCTTAACGTCAGGTTGCCTAATCTCTCATCAAGAGATTCACAAAAACTTCTTATCTCTCTCTGGTTAGAGGCTGACTCAGCAAATCCTTGTTTAATCTCTGCAGATAAAGCCGCAAACATTGCTTGTACAGATGCTACAGATATTGTCTCAGCGCCGGAAACAACCACATCACTTAGTTCTTGAGGCGTGCCCAAGGAAGTTTCATCGAATATCCCAGCCTCAAAATTATCTTCAATATTGTTGATAGGGTTCACCACTGAATCATTTCTACCAACTACAGAGGAATTAGGTAATAACACTTCATCCACTGCCATTAAATTTCCATCATCTATTGTGCCTTGTTCCGCTGTGTTTTTAAATTCTGAGCTCTCTACCTCAAGCTCTGCCAAAGGGGTCTCCTCTACTTGTGTAGTATGAGACAGATCAATGCTAGCAGCTTGATTTTCAACTAAAGTAGTTAAGGTCTTGGGTGGCAGAGCTGACTCTTTGTTTTCCATGGTCTCGAAACCCAATTTGGAAATATTGCTGCTAGATTGAACTTGCTCTCTCCCAAGGCTCAAAATCTGAGGAATCACCTTAAAATATGAGCACAAAGAGGGGGTTACTCTGGGAATGGGAGCTGTAGAGGGTTTAGCTTTAGCATGTTTTCTTCCCCTTTTTGCTTTAACCTCCACTGAGAGGTATGAGGATGTTTCTTGGTCTAATTGTGGGCTTTTCCCTGTCTCAGAAGCCTTCTTATCAGCATCCTCTGCAACGTCTTGTAATGCGCTCTTTCCTCTCTTCCTGCGAGATACTGCGACCCCCACTAAGTCCTTTGTTTCACCCTTCCCTCTTAGCTTTCTAACAGACCCTGAAGCACTCATGTATGCCTGAGTATGGCAGAGGGAAGCGTAGTAAGCTCTGCTTTAAATCCGCTCATTCACACATACTTTACTTACTGCAACTGATTTGGAGACTCCGTCTTTAAAAGTGGCACTTGTGTCCCAAAAAGCAAATTCCTCGTGTGGTTTAATAGCTGGTGAAGCGTAAGGACCGATAACCAAATTGCAGGGAGCTCCGTTAGTGTTGACAACGCCGTAGAGACTTTGGATACGTCTCACTCTGTGCAATTCGGTGGCGGCTTGCCTCCACGGATGCAGCGCAGGTGGGGACTCGCAAAGCGCTGGGCGTTCACTTCCTCGTTCGCCGCTGCGGTTACTGAGACTGCCGCGCCCTGCCTTCTGACCGCTGCTCCGGACCACAACAACTCGGCACATCGAGCGAGGTAACAAGCAGCTTTTCACGTTAAAAAAAAACGTAAAGACCAAAGCCTACAAGTTGAAAAAAGGCAAGTCAAGTTCCTCTAGTTTACCGACCAGGCATCAGCAGGACGAGACGGAGCGGAGCACTGCCGCAGTCAGCCGACTGCCGCCATGTTTTCCCCCGCCAATTTTCACTTTTTGTGTATTTTTACTTTTTCTCACTTCTGATGGATTATTATTTTTTGCTACGTGGATACAGAGGAAGATATGCTGCTACAGAACAGTAAGTTTTATTTATTTAATTTTGTTTGGGTGGGAAATGCTATATTGTATTAATTGTGTACATGTTATATGATTAACATTTGGAATTGGGTGGTTTAGTGCTGTATTTATTTTATGTAATGGATGGAGTTGGTTTTTTACTCTTTTAGTTGTTGAGTTTTCCTTTTTCATTTAAAAAAAATATATTTTGTTTTATTATCTCAGTCTTAACATTGGAGTTTTATTTAACTTTTAGACTGATGTATGAAAATATGTTTATTATTATGTATGTAAAAAATTATTTGTTATTTCAGTTTGGATTTTGTGACAGTTTTTTGGACTTTGGTAAGTTACTATTTATTTTATAATTTGATTTTGGCTATTATTTCTCAATAATCTACTCCATTGTTGTTTATGAAGAATTTGACTTTAAATTGTAGCATGTCGTACATTATTTGAGTTTGTTTGCTAAGATTAGAGGCCATTTGGCTAACAGATTGCTCCATTCATAGTCGTCAGTAGTTTTGCTCTTTTTGTAATCCTTCCATACATGTATAGAGTGTAGCTTGGGTTCTGCCTATGGTGGATTGGAAAGCATTGTGTTTTGACTTCCTTTGCCAAGGTGCTGTCATAGACATTCCACCATGGTACATGGAATTTAGGCTGGAATCGGTGTTCAGAACGGTTTAGTCAGCCTACCCAAGTCTCTTCAAAATAATCCAGTAGGGGGCATAGTTTGTATTTGCTTTTTTGGTAGAAAGGGCTTTCTATTAGTAATTGTAGTGGTTAGCTATTTCTCTGACAGGAGCATAAGCTACATGTTTTTTCAACTGCAAATTGTGCAGAATATTCTACACTAAAGGCCTGAATACGAGTTTGACAGTCCCAAAAATGCCCTGGTGTCAGCGTCGCTGGCAATCCGACCACCCTATTACAATAAATGCAATTACATAGATAAAAGACAGCTGAGATCCCACTGTCTATGCCAGGCAAATCTGACCAGGGCAGCATAGGAAAAGGCCAATGACCCTGTCAGAGGCTCGGACCGCCAGTATTACCACTGGCCCAAGTCAGAGTTGCCTTACAGACATGCCCATGGTCTGAGCAGACAGAAGGGGAGGGATAAAATGCCAATACTCACCTCTACTCACCTCTATGCATCCTGTGCCACCATGGAACCGATCTTACACGTCTTGCCGCTGCTGTACATGTTTGATCGCATCCAAAACCAACACCGTCAAGGCCGAAACTGAGTAAGTTATACTACTAACTGTTTCCAAAGACTCCTCAGCAAAACGATGCCCCGGTGTTAGATGTGGGGGTCTCCAGTTGGCAGAGGTAGGTACCACTGTCCAAATAGGGACCCATGCTTCTAGTCAGGGTAAGGAGGATACACTCTTTAGACAACCCCTGCTCACCTCCTTGGTAGCTTAGGACGAGCAGTCAGGCTTATCAAAGGCAATGTGTAAAGTGTATGTACCAACACTCACAATAACACAGTGAAAACACCACAAATTGAGTCCACAACAGTTTAGAAAAATAGAAGTATTTAATCTAAACTAAACAAGACCAAAACAACAAAGATCCAACATACACAGTTCAAGAATATGGTTTCAAAAGAGTTCTTAAGATTGCGTTAAAATAATCCACAGTTGCGTCACGTTTTAGCCAAAAGTACCTTTAGATGCGACAAAATTCCAAGTGAAAGCTGCAGCGTTGAAAAACAAGCGATGTGTCACTCCTGAGACCCTGGGTGGCGATGCGACAACCCAACTGGATGCAGCGGGCGAGTTGCGACGAATCCGGACTGTATGGGGAGGGAGGCGATACCTTGTATGGATTCCGGTGCGCAGGTTTCGTAGGAATCGTCTCGCAAATAGTACGATGCGACGATCTTCTGGACGACGACGATCTCAGGTGCGGCAGCGATCTTCTCCTCTTGCGGCCCCTCGATGCGATGGCTCTGTGACAACTCTCGCAGCGACGTGATGCGGTCCGCAAGCAGGTGGTGCGACAATCTCACCCAGTGACCTCAGGCTCTGCGACGATACTCGCAGCAATGGTACTTTTCCTGCACCGGAGCGATGCGTTCCGCAAGCGAAGGATGCGTTGGTTCTTGCAGCGGCAACAGGCACTGGGATGATCTCGATCTTCGTGGCGGCTGGAATTTCCTCGCACTGACAGGGATGCGCTCCGCAAGCGAGCGATGCGTGAAACTTTACAGAAAGTCTTTTGTATCTTCTTTTCCTGCTTCCCAAACAGACGTACAAGTTCACAGAAGCTTTGGGTGAAGTCCTTTTTTTCCTGGTACTTCTTAACAGGGAGCCAGCTCAACTCAGGCCCTTGGAGATCTCTTCAAGCAAGGGGACACAGCACAAAGCAAAGTCCTTCCCCTCTCCTTGGCAGAAAAAGCAACTGCAGGTCAGCCCACAAACACACAGCAGGACAGTCCTTCTTCTTCAGTCTTCCAGCTTTCTCCTTGGCAGAGGTTCCTTCTTGATTCCAGGATGATCTAATTTTCTGTAGTCTGGGGTCCTATACTTATACCCCTAAAAGTATTTGTTCCCTTTGTGCAGGAGGGCTCTGAGCCCCGTCTGAACCAGTTCTCATTATTTCTTGAGCACTTTATTTTCCTGGCCTCTCTTTTCCTTTCAGAGAGAAGGGCAGGGTTGTCAGCCACCCAGCAGGAGGTGGAAGGCAGGCACAGCCCTTTTCAGGCCCAGGTGCTACCTCCTCCCACCACTATAGATGCGGATCGAGCCATTCAGCCCAGGGATGGCCCACTCAGCCCCTGGGAGCCACCCAGCCCCTGTTACTCACAAACCAGACAGTCAATTCACAAACAGGCCAAGGCACACAGAAAGGCCAGATAAGAGAACAGCCACTTTCTAAAAGTACTGTCTCAAACACAGGATTTAAAAGTCACCTTTCCTAAAAGATGTGTTATTAAATTCTGAGTTCAGGGATACCAGAACTTTAGGTTCTATCTTGCTCCTATGGGAAGGTATGCAGGTAAGCACTGTAGCCAGCATTCCTCATGATAGCCTATGGGCAAGATAGCCTTACAATAGTGGAAAACAAAAATGGTTGTTATTCAATACTAGAGCATGTCCCCTGCACGGGTACATGCTCTGCCTTTCACATACACTGCACCCTGTCCAAGGGGGTACCTCGGGCCTTCCATAGGGTTGACCAATGTGTACAGAAAGGGAAAGGTTAGGCCTGGTCTGTGGGGACACTAGCCAGGTTGACATGGCAGTTCACAGACTGCACACAGGCACTGCGGTGGCAGGCCTGAGACACCATTTTAGGGCTACTCATGTGGGTGGCACAATCAGTGCTGCAGGTCCACTAGTATCTATTTTGAACAACAAGGGGACCCCAATTGGTATCAGCGAGGGACCTCGGGGAGCTTAATCATATAAACACAACAGTGGTCCCTGGCAGGGAGATGAATGAATGAAAATAAATATAGACTCAGTCAGTTCTATATTAATGAAGACATACCCAGCCGGGCAGGGGTCTTCAAAGTATATATTTCAATCAAAACATACAAAACAAAATATCACCTTCAGCAAATCACGTGCGTGGGGCACAAGCCTGTACCCAACCACGACCATACACAGACAAAAACATACACAAAGGGCTTACAAGGCAAAAATCAACAGTCTCTGTAAAGTTCCAATTTTTGGACAGAGAATTACGTTTGGGTACCATTACATAGTTTTCTATTCAGAGTTCCA
Organism: Lissotriton vulgaris; assembly: GCF_964263255.1. NCBI lineage: Eukaryota > Metazoa > Chordata > Amphibia > Caudata > Salamandridae > Lissotriton > Lissotriton vulgaris. Next base: position 484,106,478 of record NC_141689.1, read on the forward strand.
CAAGTATATGGTACACAGTGGGTCGACGACGTTTCGGACCCCCTTGCTAAATAATGGGGTCCATCATCAGGACAAAGCAATGGTTGCCTTTTTGGTTATTAGCCTCTTTAGCCTAGGGGGAGGAAAGGAGGACAAAAGGTACATTAAGTTTACTCACACGCATAATGAGGGTGACATTGTGCCGTGGTGATAGGCCTGGTGAAAACAGCGAGTGACTTAATTCAGTTTTACAGGCATGTGACTGAGTGCAGTCGCACATGCTGTTGGTGACTGGGTAAGTGCTTAACTCTGAGTGGTTCACAGAGCCAAGAGTGACATCAAGGTCAAATAAGAGGCGACGCAGTGATACTTGAGAATTCCAGATGAGAAGGATATCACAGTGGTGGTTGGTGCTGAGGTACATTCAATTGCAGATGATTAAGTGAGGAAACGGCGCAGTGGATTGGATTCTGAGGGATTAGCAATGAGGTTAAAAAACCGGCGTTATAGGGAACTATCGTGGTTTGGGTGAGAAATCGGCGCAGTGATGTGAAACGCAGTCAATGCAATAACAATATTTACACAGTGTAGCATGGGAAAACGTAATCAGGTGAAAAAACGGTGCAGTGATGTGAATAGCGGTCATGAATACAGCAATAATTATTCCGAATGGGGGGTTGCTCACCAGGCCAGCGGTACGCAGACTCATATAAGAGCGCGCAGGCGGTTGACTAGATCAGGAACAGTTGAATAATTTAGTCCAGGAATTTACTAAGGGGGAAGTGGATTGTAAACGGTTAGAGCAAGGGACAGCATTGTAATTAGTGTGGGCGGTCATTGGAAAAGGTTGGCTTACCAATATTTCAATTAGAACTTATGAGGGTCCAGAGGCGGGAGAGGATTAGTATCTCGTGTCCGCTTGTACCTGTGTGTAAAATAACGTTTAAAAGCAGGAATCTAAGGAGAAATAATGCGAGGCATATTTTAGTAAAACCCGAGTGGGGCTTACCTTGAAAACCGGTTAATACCGGGAGCGCCGTGTCGCGCTGGGGTCCTGGAACCAGGGGGCCTGCCGGTAAAGGAAAGGATTATCAGAGGGGGGCATTTGGGCAGGGTGGAGCAGGGCGAGCGTGGGGATTGTATGGGGCTTACCGGATCAGTCGGCAAAACTTGAGTTCCTGGTTCGGCGAGTCATGTGAGCACAACAGTTTTATTGTGCTCAGCCATTGGTTGACAAGGGGCCATAGGCATAAAGGAAGGACAATGCTAGCGGCCACCAACAGCATGTGCGACCGCACTCAGTCACATGCCTGTAAAACTGAATTAAGTCACTCGCTGTTTTCACCAGGCCTATCACCACGGCACAATGTCACCCTCATTATGCGTGTGAGTAAACTTTATGTACCTTTTGTCCTCCTTTCCTCCGTCTAGGCTAAAGAGGCTAATAACCAAAAAGGCAACCATTGCTTTGTCCTGATGATGGACCCCATTATTTAGCAAGGGGGTCCGAAACGTCGTCGACCCACTGTGTACCATATACTTGTGGAACTCTGAATAGAAAACTATGTAATGGTACCCAAACGTAATTCTCTGTCCAAAAATTGGAACTTTACAGAGACTGTTGATTTTTGCCTTGTAAGCCCTTTGTGTATGTTTTTGTCTGTGTATGGTCGTGGTTGGGTACAGGCTTGTGCCCCACGCACGTGATTTGCTGAAGGTGATATTTTGTTTTGTATGTTTTGATTGAAATATATACTTTGAAGACCCCTGCCCGGCTGGGTATGTCTTCATTAATATAGAACTGACTGAGTCTATATTTATTTTCATTCATTCATCTCCCTGCCAGGGACCACTGTTGTGTTTATATGATTAAGCTCCCCGAGGTCCCTCGCTGATACCAATTGGGGTCCCCTTGTTGTTCAAAATAGATACTGTGCGCAATCGCTTGATTGCAAGGGTCTCTTTGTTCCCTTCCACTTCACCTAAGTGGGTCCTCCCCTCGCTACCCTCGCACCTCCCTGTGGTTCACTTCACTGCTCACCTCACCTTGTTATGTCTGACGCCGCCCCCCTTTATTCTTTAGAGTATATTAAAAAAATCTGTGAAGGCCCCTCCCTATTCACTGATCTAGAGGAACCAACAACGGTTGCAAGTACTAATCTCAGTGAGGATTTGGAAAAACAGAAAAAGAAATATGTCCGTTTGGAACTCATGACTATTATGCTGACAGACTACTTAAGGTCCAATACTATTCCGCTAGGTCTCCAGGTTAGAAACATACCAGGGGTGTTTACTGACAACCCGAAGTATATTCAAGGATTCAGCAATATAGGGACTACCTGCTCCCGGCATTGGCTAGTCCTAGGGATTGAAACCGCCTCTGAAGAACTTAAAAAACTAGATGGGATAATCAAAGATTTAGAGAAGCAAATATCCGAAAAAAACAACAATACTGAAGCTAAAAAACTCCTTGAAAAAATTGAGAAAACGGTACAGGAGTTCCATAGAATAGAACAAAATAAGAAAGCCAACAAAGTAAAGAAGGATATCAAATCATTTACTTCTGAGCGTGCATACCCCTACCTTCAGAAGGAGTTTTATACCAACCGTAATCTTAACCAAACCCAATTCACACCTAGGCCTTGGGGTCGCTATAATAGAAGAAACACGGTTGTTGGATTCACGGACTCTTCAGCCGACTCTTCAGATAATTCAGACGGAGGTGAAGGCCCGAGTGGCGGACCGCAAAGACATCAAAATCATTTTTTAGCCAGAGGCCAGCAAGAACCCCCCAAGAGAGGCCGTGTGAAACAACCAACACGATGGCAAAATCCCCCGGGAGAACGACAGACCCGGAACAGATTCTACCAATGGTGACAGAGGCTGTAAACACAGAACTGACTATCCCTCTGTTCAATCTGTCAAGCCATATATTATCCTCTCATAAAATCTCTATCCTCAGTAAGGGCTTATCTTTTGTTCCTACTACCTACCCACATTTTCTTGATTTACAATCGGAACTTTTGACATTTTTTCGGAAAATTAGGCTGCGTGCCTATTTTGAGCTCACCCCAACTGACCCAAAACCCGTCTCTACACCCTTTAGACCACCCTCCAAATTCTCCCCTACGGCGGGCATGATTCCCAAGGAAATCTTAACATTTGAGAAGGTGATTCTCAAAGAAACTACCGATCTGGCAAAATCTCACATTTTTATACCATATAATATCTCTGCAGATGAGAAATGAGCCATCTCTACCCTTAAGAATAATTCCAGTCTAATCATTAAACCAGCTGATAAGGGTGGTGGAATTGTACTGCAAGACCTTACTAACTATAAAAGTGAGTTACTCCGTCAAGTATCCAATACAGACCACTACTGTAGACTCTCCACGAACCCCACCAAGGAAATCCAAGCCCTAATCAGAGCCATTACTACTGAGGCTCTGGATAATGGATACCTGAGTAAACACGAATATAACTTCCTGAACACTCCAAATCCTAGAACACCAGTAATTTATACTTTTCCCAAAGTGCACAAGAGCCTGGACCAACCCCCAGGCCGCCCCATTGTATCGGGTTGTGGCTCGGTTCTGGAACCCTTGGGTCATTATGTGAATTTCTTTCTAAGGGACAGAATACGCTGCAAGACCCCCAACGCTCCGTTGGTTGAACATTTCATTTCCAAGGAGCACACGGAAAATGATATCCGCTGGACCATTATTAACCAAGTGACATTACCACCAAGAGGAGGGGATTTGAGTCTCCTTCTCAATAAAGAGGAACTGAAATGGATAATAAGGACAGATAGCTTGAATTCTGGTCTTAACCAGCAAGAGGACTGGACCACACTAATCTGACCATGAACTTTTAAAAAATCTGAACCTGAACTAAAAGCACTTTGGCCTTCGCAGATGCTCTTATGTATAATCAATGTACTCTAATTTTAATATTGTTTGTGTAAATTTCACAACTGTTATTTTCACAAATGTCACTGCGCCGTACTCCTTCCTTCTTTGGTGTTTCTACATCTCGGCAATTTGCACTTTCCCTCACCCAAATTGGCCGCTAGCATTGTCCTTCCTTTATGCCTATGGCCCCTTGTCAACCAATGGCTGAGCACAATAAAACTGTTGTGCTCACATGACTCGCCGAACCAGGAACTCAAGTTTTGCCGACTGATCCGGTAAGCCCCATACAATCCCCACGCTCGCCCTGCTCCACCCTGCCCAAATGCCCCCCTCTGATAATCCTTTCCTTTACCGGCAGGCCCCCTGGTTCCAGGACCCCAGCGCGACACGGCGCTCCCGGTATTACCCGGTTTTCAAGGTAAGCCCCACTCGGGTTTTACTAAAATATGCCTCGCATTATTTCTCCTTAGATTCCTGCTTTTAAACGTTATTTTACACACAGGTACAAGCGGACACGAGATACTAATCCTCTCCCGCCTCTGGACCCTCATAAGTTCTAATTGAAATATTGGTAAGCCAACCTTTTCCAATGACCGCCCACACTAATTACAATGCTGTCCCTTGCTCTAACCGTTTACAATCCACTTCCCCCCTTAGTAAATTCCTGGACTAAATTATTCAACTGTTCCTGATCTAGTCAACCGCCTGCGCGCTCTTATATGAGTCTGCGTACCGCTGGCCTGGTGAGCAACCCCCCATTCGGAATAATTATTGCTGTATTCATGACCGCTATTCACATCACTGCACCGTTTTTTCACCTGATTACGTTTTTCCATGCTACACTGTGTAAATATTGTTATTGCATTGACTGCGTTTCACATCACTGCGCCGATTTCTCACCCAAACCACGATAGTTCCCTATAACGCCGGTTTTTTAACCTCATTGCTAATCCCTCAGAATCCAATCCACTGCGCCGTTTCCTCACTTGATCATCTGCAATTGAATGTACCTCAGCACCAACCACCACTGTGATATCCTTCTCATCTGGAATTCTCAAGTATCACTGCGTCGCCTCTTATTTGACCTTGATGTCACTCTTGGCTCTGTGAACCACTCACAGTTAAGCACTTACCCAGTCACCAACAGCATGTGCGACCTCACTCAGTCACATGCCTGTAAAACTGAATTAAGTCACTCGCTGTTTTCACCAGGCCTATCACCACGGCACAATGTCACCCTCATTATGCGTGTGAGTAAACTTAATGTACCTTTTGTCCTCCTTTCCTCCCCCTAGGCTAAAGAGGCTAATAACCAAAAAGGCAACCATTGCTTTGTCCTGATGATGGACCCCATTATTTAGCAAGGGGGTCCGAAACGTCGTCGACCCACTGTGTACCATATACTTGTGGAACTCTGAATAGAAAACTATGTAATGGTACCCAAACGTAATTCTCTGTCCAAAAATTGGAACTTTACAGAGACTGTTGATTTTTGCCTTGTAAGCCCTTTGTGTATGTTTTTGTCTGTGTATGGTCGTGGTTGGGTACAGGCTTGTGCCCCATGCACGTGATTTGCTGAAGGTGATATTTTGTTTTGTATGTTTTGATTGAAATATATACTTTGAAGACCCCTGCCCGGCTGGGTATGTCTTCATTAATATAGAACTGACTGAGTCTATATTTATTTTCATTCATTCATCTCCCTGCCAGGGCAGGTCCACTAGTAGCATTTGTATCACCAGCCCTGGAACCTTCAGTGCACTTTACTAGGGACTTCTTTGTGATACAAATATGCCAATCATGGATAACCAATTACAATAACAATTTACTCAGGGTGCACTTGCACTTTGACACTGATCAGCAGTGGCGAAGTGCCCAAAGCATCTAAACCAGCAAAAACGAAATCCAGCACAGCGTCAAAAACTACAGGAGGTAGAGGCTTAAAGACATGGCAAACCACGCCAAAGATGCCAGGTCTAACACCCACCATGGACCAGGCAAGGTTGCTAGGGGCCCTTGGCCAAACATATTTTCTGGGACTCTGGTTGGGATTGTTTTACACATATATCCCAAATATATCTGTATGATGCCTTCCTTGTCCAAATACCTGATACTGCACAGGCACACTGTACACCAATGGGCATGTGTTTACAACTCATAATGAGTGACAGGGATGTGTGTATTAAATTGTGTCACACAACCAGCAGCTCCTCATCAATATCACACCTATTAATCTCTCTGACGCACTCACATTGCACACATCCCGATCCTTTTTTGATTTCAAAGATACATCTGTATGGATGTGTCATTAAAGTGAAACACACCTTCTCTGCTACAACTCTGTATTGGATTCTCACCCATAACCCAAATGAAATGGCGATGTTAGTAAATGGGATTACAAAGAAGCAGTGTGTTCTTTTTACTTGTTCACACTGATTTGCAGCTTTTCCGTTAGGGGTGTTTTATAATATGGAGCAGGTGCTTTCTTTTCTTTTTGATAAAAAAAAAACACAATTTTCAATTTTTTTCCCACCTTGTTGTTTCTTTATTTTCCACACAACAGGTTCTCAAGAATTGCTGGCCAAACAATGAATTGTCTGAGATGGTGAGCCCTGTTTGTACTGCAGACCTACATCCTCACCAAAAGAAAAGGTTTTTTTTCTTCAGATGGCACCCCTTTATTGGTTATACATTTGTGGTAGGATGAGGATAGCGTAAGAGGAGAGGAAAGTGTGAATAAGTATAGCGTATAGAGAGAAGGATATTATAGGAGTAAATCCGATAGTATTAGCAAACATAATGGACGTAACATATAAATCATAGGACCATAGGTCATAGTATCATGGTGGATCATATGTGACCAAGCTGCTATCCAATGCTTCCAATAGGTTCCTGGAGGAGCCCTTCCAGGGTGAGAGTCTTAAAGACAGGGAGTCGGCTTATCTTAGATGGATGATCCAGCTGAGCCATCCCCTGTATGATGTTTTAGAGTAGTCCTTCCAGTTTGTGAGTATTAACTTGACTTCAGCAGTTAGAAGTAGGTCCATTAGCTCTCTTTCTCCCTCTGTGGAGAGATCGGTTTGGATGAATGCCATGGTGAGCGAGGCAAAGTCTCTTATTATCTTACAATGGAGCGCCTTGTCTATGAAGTCAAATACTTTTCCCCAGAACCCCTTGAGTGTCGGGCACAGAAAGATGAGGAGTTCCAGGTCTCTCTTGGCTGCATTGCAGTTCCAACATCCAGGGCTGTCTCTGAGGCCTAGTTGGTGCAAACGGTCTGGGGTCCAGTATGTTTTGCGTAGAAGCCACAGTTTAGTCTGCGCCAGGACTGGGGTGATCTTATTACGGGAGGCGGAAGCCCATAGTGTGTTCCATTCCCGGTCGCTTAAGTGTGGCTGTGTGTGGCTTTCCCACTACTCTTTTGTTTTATTAATAATTTTTGAGTTTTGTGGGCTGAAGGTTTGGTATAAGAGTGAGGCTTGGTGACCCAGTTTGTTTATACTAGTTACGTATTTAAAGATTGATGGCAGGGTGTTTGAGTTTTTGGATTTTGTTATGGAAGTTTTAATCTTTAGGAATCTGTAGAGGTCGATGTCTTCCAGTTGGTGCGATGCTTTCAGGCTTGCGTATGACAACCATGGGGCGCCCGCTTCTAGCTGATAGGGGTGCGAGATGCCCTTTTCTATCCAAGTGTCCAAGCTGAGTTTTTTCCCTTGCTACCTATCTTTCTAACAGAAGAATTACACCAAAAATTTGATAAAATGTGCACAAAATTCCTATGGCAGGATAAAAAGGCTAGGGTAACCTTGAAGAAACTCAGAAGGCCCAAAAATTATGGAGGGGTGAACCTGGCTGACTTTAAAATCTTTCAACTGGCTTTTCTGGCCAAACAAGACACACAATGGGTCGACCAAATGCCTGGATACTCACCAGTATGGCTACAGTTAGAAAAGGCCATATTGAATAACCAGTTTCATTTTTAATGTTAATTTGTTGGCAGTTTGCATAGGATGAGTTTGTTAAGCTTATTTTTACTTGCTATTCCGGTAAGTTTTTGTTTTTTTCTAGAATGCATTCCTTATTTCTAGATGATTGCAATTAACATGCTGTGTGTTTAGTAGTTTTGTTTGTATGGGGTCATTTGCTTGGAGTGAAGTATTCTTGCAGGTACTCGCATAGCCTGCCAGCGCCACTTTTAAATTTACCAAGAAATTGTGCTGTTCTGCTCTCTCCTTGTGCTGGTGCACATTTGGTTGCCACACACCAATACAGACACCCTTGCACCAGTGCAAGTGTGTCTGCTTTGTGGGAAGCATGGGTTCTGTGGTGGAAGGGGTCCCTCACAGTACAAAACCTATGCCTTAAGGCATTTCCCACTTGGTATGAGTGGTGTAGAATGCATCACGTACACAAAGTGGGGAAAACGAGGAAACAAAAATTTCTCCTTGTTACGCCAGCATCGTGTAGGCACAGGATTTTGGCGCAAATCCCTCCCTACAATTCCTTATAGATAGGGATTTGCCTTAAAACCCATGGGTGGTTGCATTGAATGACCACGTGGCACGCATGAAATGCCCCCTTGACTCAAAGTAATACAAGGCAGAGCATTCCACAGATTTGTGTTACTTTGTGTAACAATCCAACTCAAATCACAATTTGCGTTGGATTGTAAATCCCACCACAACACGTTGTGTCCAGTTTGCTGTAAAAATATAGCACAAGCCCAACGCAATGTGTTTGTAAATCTGGACTTCCAATTGTAATTTCTCAAGCGTTTCATGTGGAACTGCCAATGAGAGACTTATTTCCAATGTAAACGTGGTGTGTTTCTATTATTGCCTACCACAGCTGATCCTGTGAAATTTAGCACAGTACTGTGCAAAAATAATGAAAATGATACCTTTTGCACAAAACCCTGTTAGTAAGTCAAACTATCCCATTCGAACAAGTTATCTCATTTTTAAATCATTCAGAAATTGAGTCCAAAATGACAACTGTGCAGTTATCATCTGGAATTTCATACATAAAAAAACAAATTAATATCAGAGCTAGCGCTAATAAAGCAAAAAGAAAAACATACCGGCAAGGTTTCATCAACAAATCAGGGTATGCAAAAGTAAAAATACATCCATGTCTGTGCCCGCATTATCAAGGGAATTCAATGTGGGTTTATTTCTCAATTGGGTGTTTTCAGTTTCTTAGGTAGAGTTCTAATTCTTTAGTTTTCTTCAGTCAATCAAAGAGTTAAAGCTATTCAAAAACAACAAACTGCAGAATATGTTTTACGTTTTTAGAGTCCTGTACCTATTAATAAATTGAATCAAAATATAAATATTAGCCGAAAACATCTTCCTTCCCAAAACTCACATAAATATAGAAAACGTTGGGGGGAAAACGATTTCCCCGTTGATTATTTCTGTCTTTTAAGCACATATAAAAATAAACAAACGTGTTTCCAAAAAGTATTAAATGATTTCATGTACCAAAAATGCCCTCAATTTTATAAAGCATAGCAAGTGAAATTTAGCAGACCTTTTCCAAATCAGGTGAGCAATGAGCTCTAAGGGTAAACCTGCCTAATCCAACCAAGAACCCTGCTGTTTGAGCGTATCCAAATTAGGTCATTTCCTGGAACAATTTTATTGGAGAATTACAGGCCCCATCGGTTGGAGGAGCATATCTCATCATCATTAGTACATAACTATATTTTTCCTTTGCCAAACCCAGCAGAAGCCCAACAAAGGCCTGATTTAGATCTCAGCGGGTTACTCCGTGACAACGGTGACCATATCTTGACAGCTGACATATAAATCCCATAGGATATAATGGGGTTTATATTTCAGTGGACGGGATATCCTTCACCGCAGTGACAGAGTAACCCAATTGGAGTTGGTACTTCTTTTTACGAATAGAATTTTGTCAAACAAAGGGGGTATCGGGAGCCTTTAGAATATCAACCAGACAGTGAGTATAAAACAAAAAAACACACACAAAAAAAACTCTATTACGAAAAAGACATAGAATAGATTCATCTTTCATAATCCAGAGAAAGGCTTCTTCTTTAGAGACTGGTTTATGGTGAATATGTATATAAAAAATCATTAGGATTAGTAGTGCTAAATCTTTTACCATTGACTAAAATGCTGCCAAAGGCATATTTTTGGTAAGGTTCTCGCTCACTATGAGCAGACGAAAGACACAGCACAAGTCCTCTCATATTGAGATGGACATAATTGAAGATTGGAAAGGCAAACTATTCTAGTCCAGAGAAGAAGATCACAAAATAGGTCATGAGAACAAGGATACTGTGTGAGCTGGGGAAGGGCTTGACTGACCAAAAAGCTTAAATCTACACACCATGATTTGCAAGCAATTACAAAACAGATCATGAGACCAAAGCTGCCCTCTCAGCTAGCATAGATCTCGATTGCCAAAAACTCATGTACACAAAAGGCTTATGCTTCTGATTTGCAAGCAACAGCATGTTAATTTAGAGGACCTCACCAATGATGGATTTAACTATGGATGCTTCCTCATAGGAAGTGGCCTTCAGTAAGTCAAAACTTTTTGAGAATTTGCCAATTCAAAGCACATTAAAGCAATGAGACTGAACATGTATTGGCGGCCAGGGCACCTGTTTGCTGCACAACCACGTGTGTTATATTTGTTTAAGTACAGTTAGTTGTTGCCCACCTTAAATGGCTAATGCAAAAAGAAGAAAGAACTATTGATGGACTGAATGCAGAACATTGTCACACATTCACCCCACTACAGAGATCTGGGCCTAAATCCATCGTTTTTTTGCTCACCATGCCATTCCAGTTTAAACTCAGCCATATGCAAATCAGTCTTGACCCTGTGCCTCATGGGAACAGTCCAGCCCGAACTGCCAAGCCAGGTCCTCCGTGGACTGTAAACAAGCATCCTATGACCTGTTTCAGAGTTTCACCCCTCTTCAGCCAGGATAGCTGGATTCCAGTGGCATGGAGAGCACTGGACTCATGTCTGAGCATACCCGTTGCACTTGGGGTGACAAATTCAAAAAGAACTATTGATAGACAGAATGCAGAACAATGTAATACATTCACTCCAGTACAGAGATCTGGGCCTAAATCCATCGTTTTTTTGCTCACCATGCCATTCCAGTTTGAACCCAGCCATATGCAAATCAGTCTGGACCCTGTGCCTCCTGGGAACAGTCCAGCCCCAACTGCATTGCCCGGTTCTCCCTGGACACAAGCATCCTAGGACCGGTTTCGGGGTTTCACCCCACTTCAGCCGCTCTAGCTTGATTCCAGTGGCATGGAGAGCACGGGACTCACGTCTGAGCATACCCGTCCCATTCGGGGTGACGAATGCAAAAAGAACTATTGATGGACAGAATGCAGAACAATGTCATACATTCACCCCAGTACAGAGATCTGGGCCTAAATCCATCGTTTTTGTGCTCACCATGCCATTCCAGTTTGAACCCAGCCATATGCGAATAAGTCTTGACCCTGTGCCTCATGGGAACAGTCCAGCCCGAACTGTCAAGCCAGGTCCTGTCTGGACTGGAAACAAGCATCCTAGGACCGGTTTCGGGGTTTCACCCCTCTTAGCCAGGATAACTTGATTCCAGTGGCACGGAGAGCACAGGACACACGTCTGACCATACTCATCCCACAACGGGGTGAGAAATGCAAAAAGAACTATTGATGGACAGAATTCAGAACAATGTCATACATTCTCCCCAGTACAGAGATCTGGCCTAAATTCATCATTTTTTTGCTCACCATTCCATTCCAGTTTGAACCCAGCCATTTGCAAATCAGTCTTGACCCTGTGCCTCATGGGATCAGTCCAGCCCGAACTGCCAAGCCAGGTCCTCCCTGGACTGGAAACAAGCATCCAAGGACCGGTTTTGGGGTTTCACCCCTCTTCAGCCAGGATAGCTTTATTCCAGTTGCATGGAGAGCACGGGACTCACGTCTGAGTATACCCGTCCCACTCGAGGTGACAAATGCAAAAAGAACTATTGATGGATAGAATGCAGAGCAATGTCATACATTCACCCCAGTACAGAGATCAGGGCCTAAATCCATAGTTTTTTTGCTCACCATGCCATTTCAGTTTGAACCCAGCCATATGCAAATCAGTCTTGACCCTGTGCCTCATGGGAACAGTCCAGCCCGAACTGCCAAGCCAGGTCCTGTCTGGACTGGAAACAAGCATCCTAGGACCGGTTTCGGGGTTTCACCCCTCTTAGCCAGGATAACTTGATTCCAGTGGCATGGAGAGCACGGGACTCACGCCTGAGAATACCTGTCCCACTCGGGGTGACAAATGCAAAAAGAACTATTGATGGATAGAATGCAGAGCAATGTCATACATTCACCCCAGTACAGAGATCAGGGCATAAATCCATAGTTTTTTTGCTCACCATGCCATTCCAGTTTGAACCCAGCCATATGCAAATCAGTCTTGATCCTGTGCCTCATGGGAACAGTCCAGCCCGAACTGCCAAGCCAGGTCCTGTCTGGACTGGAAACAAGCATCCTAGGACCGGTTTCGGGGTTTCACCCCTCTTAGCCGGGATAACTTGATTCCAGTGGCATGGAGAGCACGGGACTAACGTCTGAGCATACTCATCCCACTCGGGGTGAGAAATGCAAAAAGAACTATTGATGGACAGAATTCAGAACAATGTCATACATTCACCCCAGTACAGAGATCTGGCCTAAATTCATAATTTTTTTGCTCACCATTCCATTCCAGTTTGAACCCAGCCATTTGCAAATCAATCTTGACCCTGTGCCTCATGGGAACAGTCCAGCCCGAACTGCCAAGCCAGGTCCTCCCTGGACTGGAAACAAGCATCCTAGAACCAGTATCGGGGTTTCACCCCTCTTCAGCCGTTCTAGCTTCATTCCAGTGGCATGGAGAGCACGGGACTCACGTTTGAGCATACCTGTCCCACTCAGGGTGACAAATGCAAAAAGAACTATTGAAGGACAGAATGCAGAACAATGTCATATATTCACCCGAGTACAGAGATCTGGGCCTGAATCTATTGTTTTTTTGCTCACCATGCCATTCCATTTTGAACCCAGCCATATGCAAATCAATCTTGACCCTGTGCCTCATGGGAACAGTCCAGCCTGAACTTCCAAGCAAGGTCCTCCCTGGACAGGAAACAAGCATCCTAGGACCGGTATCGGGGTTTCACCCCTCTTCAGCCAGGATAGCTTGATTCCAGTGACATGGAGAGCACGGGACTCATGTCTGAGCATACCCGTCCCATTTGGGCTAGCCACCAATTTAAGCCATTAATAATTCGAATTTTAAACACAATAGAGAGGCAACTTCAAAAGAAAACATAGGCAAAAGCAATGTGCTAGATATTCAACAGAAATAGATGCATTGAGAGCCCTTTTCCTTGATTTTTGCAATTCTTCATTTAAAATCTGATTGTAGAAAACAGTTAAGCGCAGCAACCGCATTTCACCCAGCTATGGGCTTCTTCGGGGCTGCAAACATATACAGACATAATTTACATTACTTTCTCATACAAAGAATGTGATTTAAAGAATATAATGAACAATGTTGTATTGTGCAGACTTGGTGACACTTTGTACTCAGCAATGGCTGTTCTGTTATAATCAGTGAATTTTAATACTTTGCCTTATATTATGTGTATGGGTGTGGGGATAAAATGTAAATAACATTGTTTGAATGAGAAAGCATTGTAAGGCATCTAGCACATTGCTTTTTCCTAAGTTTTCTTTCGAAGTTGCCTCACTTTGTTTTATTTTTTTACATATTTTATTGGATTTTTTAATGAAGAGCACCGCACATTATTACAATTAAACATTGTTGACAGGGTGTGTATCAATCAGTTATCCAACAATCCAAACCCACCCTCCTCCCTGATAATATCAACTTATCAATTCTCTCTCCCTCCCTACCAGACTCTCCGTAACTGTAGCAACAGTTAATACTATCTACCAAGGCAGTGTACTCGTCACATATTTCAGTAACAAATCGAACATAGTTATCGTTTAGTGCAATGATTGTTTAACAGATATAAACTTTTTCAATAATACACCCCATTCCATGGAAATTAGGTGTTTCCTAAGTCCACTATTTTCTTCCCTCCTTATCTCAATACTTTCAGCCTTTCTCCAGGGCACTACTTCCTCATGCCATGATATCGCTGTCGGGGGTTGAGCAGACTACCAGCGCATTGTGATGCCTCTTTTTGCCAGTATTAATAATAAATTAGCAAATTTGGCTTGGATGCCCTGTGACTTTTTGTGTTTACTGACTCCCAGTATACAGTATTCTACATTATCCGTCCCCACCGCTGGTGCCACTTCATTGACAAGTTTATAAATTGTCTCCCAAAAGGGTATCAATTTCGGGCAGGTCCATATCATGTGTAGAAGCCTAGCCGGCTGCATATGGCATCTAGGGCATTCATCCGTTGTGTCAGGGAACATCTTGTTCAAACTGTAAGGACTCAAGTATGCCCTGTGCACTATCATGTATTGTATTACTTTAAATTTAGGGTTTCTCAAGATTTTCTTGGAACATTCCAATATTTTAACCCATTCCTTATCTGCAATATTACGCCCAATATCTTCAGACCATTTTGTTTTAAGTCCGTGTAGCGGGACCCCGGCTTGTGATCAGATGCTACTGTACAGCCATTTTACCAGGAAGCTTCCATTACCCATAAGATATAACATATGGATGAGTTCATTTGTTAGGGGTTCTGTACCATCAGGAGACCAGGTATTTCGCACATATCTGCTAATACTAGCATTTAGTAGGTATGGTGTGTTAGGAACCCCTTGTTCTCTCACAAACGTGTTGTGATCCATAGGCAGGCGATCTGAGTATAGCATTCCCACTGTAGTAACACCTTTGTCTGTCTAGGAAGCCAGATTTAAATTGGAGAGCATCCCTGTTAGTGTGGGAATCCCCAGTAGTGGGATATTAGGAGTGTATGGACTTTATCCTTTGGTGTATTGAATCGCTTTTTTTCCAGTAGGATATAGCTACCTTGAGCAATGGTTCCACCGTCGGAGTGGTTTTACCATTCGTTAGTAGTAGTGTATGTAATGTACACCTTGCCCATGCATATCGATTTCATGCAAGTGGCGACCACCTGTCCGGTAAGAAAGCCACTGGTGTTGGCTAGCATAGCAGTACGCACGGAAATCCGGGGCACCCAAACCACCCTGGTCAGTGCTCAATTGAATTTTGGCAAGACCTTCTTGTCGTCTGCCCTTTGCCCAGACCAATCCAGTCAGCATTGTGTTTTGCATCTGGAACATGCATGCTGGGATCATAATCGGCAAATTAGTAAAATAATAAAGCAATCTGGGAAGCATTATTATTTTTGAAATTGTGATTCTGCCCGTCACTGTGTTTTTAGCACTTTGACTGCTTGCCCCAGGTTACTCTCCAACATGTTCTGTGGTGTTCTGTAGATTTGTATACCTAAATATTTAAATGTGGTGGGTGCTACAGTAAATGACCAAGGCCCAAATCAAACACGGTCTGATCGTCCAGTATCTCTAAAAAAGTAGGCATAGGATTTAGTTTCATTGATGGGCAGGGCGAATAGTGTGTGAAAGAGTGTAAATACTGTTGGGAGTGGCTCATCGGACCTCGAAGATTGTTAAGATATAATATGATATCGTTCACATATGTGGACAGTGTATATTCTGTGTTCCTGAGCTTGATACCTTTATCCTGTGCTACTCTTCGCAACCTAGCAACCAATGGTTCAAGTGCTAATACAAATAGCAGGGGTGATAACGGGCAACCTTGCCGGGTACCCCTAGCCACCTCGTATGGCCTTGAAATATGGGAACTTGTGCGGGCCCGTGCTGTAGGGTCTGTATATAACAGTTCCACCCAACTAATATATTCCTGCGGTATGCCAAACAACGAGAGAGCATGGAACATATAGTTCCAATGTAGTGAATCAAACGCTTGACGCAGGTCAAGTGAGATACTGCCACCTTCTGCGTCTTCTGAGGGTATTAATGTGAGTTTCTGATGCAGCCACCTAATATTTAGTGAGGTACTTCTGCCCAGAACAAAACCACATTGATCCATATGCACTAATCTGGGCAAATAAATTAGTAGTCTGCTAGCTAGTATTTTACTAAAGATTTTATAGTCCGTATTTAATTGGGACAGGTGGCAGTATCCCCCCATCTCTGTTGAGCCCGACCAGATTTCAGCAGTGAGGTGACCAAAGCCTGTCTCGTGGTGGGGAGCTGGGAACCCGCACTCAATGTCGCCTGGTATAATTTTTCAAGATGGGGCGGGGGGGGGGGGTCAGTATTGCTGAAAAGGTCACTTAGAACTCTGCAGCTAGGCTGTCAAGTCCTAGGATCTTAATACGTGGGAGGTCTTTTACAGCCAACCTGATTTAAGTTTTTGTTATTGGTATAGCCAGTTCTTTCTTTTGTATATTAGCAAGTTGGGGAAACTCTAACCCCTCAAGGAAGCCAGTTAAGTCCTCTTCGTGTGTTTCTGCAGGTTTAGCATATAATGCTGCATAATAATTTCGGAAAGCCCTGTTGATGTCAGCTTGTGTATGTACCTTGTTTCCCTCTAGTGTGTGCACCTCGTGTATAGGGGTATGGGATGGAGTGTATCGTATTATCCGTTCAATTAATGTCCCGACCCTATCTGTCTCTACATGTTGCTTTTGGGTATAGGTACAGTAATCAATTGTTTGTTGTTGTTCTAATAGGTCGACATGTTTGATTCGTGCCTCCTGCAATCAAATTTGCCTCTCTATTGTATTTTAAATTCATATTAAATCAATTACACTTCTGTGCATTGTAAGTGGTACCACAGGGATGAAGGTTGATACTTTCATGCTGTCAATTTGTAGTCTGAATTTCTTACATTTCGCTTTGACAAAGTTGCTGTAGGTGTTGACCTTGAGAATTTAAATGCGGAATCTGAACTTGCTGGACACAATGCCTGATGGCCTTGACAAGGACCAGGAGCTTTTCTGGTTCTGATGGTGGTGTGTGCCGCCTTGTCCACCACCGTGAGTTTCCCATCAGATCCATGACAGATTTTCAAAAGGAAGACGTCTTCTTGTGACTAGCTTCAGCGCCACTTTTTCTGCAGCCTTCTATTGCAATACTTGCTGTCTCGAGCTCTTGTGTGTACCATAGGATGGAAGGCTCAATTGTCAAGGAGCAAGTTTTGAAAGGAGTGTGGGTGTCTGTCTGAGCCATGGGGATAAGGTTCAGAATATACACCAAGCATCTACATCAGAGACCTTATCAGATGAGGCTGCTGTAGAGTTTATTATCTCAGGGACAGCACTGACGGGACGATCTTAAATGAGTAAAAGGGTTATTTAGCTGATTTCAGATGTCATGAGGTTTGGAGTTGAAGCTACTAAAGGCAATTGTGATGTGGTTCATCAAGTCAATGTATTATGGGGCACAGCAGATTTGCTTTGCGTTCAGATAAACGGTTCAAGTGCAGGATGTTTTCTTTGGTTTATCTGAGCAGTGTGTTAAACTGTTCAGTATGGGCCACATCCAGAAGGTTGAGGGAGACCTCCTCCAGTGTGTTGTTTGCTGTGTCGCCATGGAGGGTAATACCAAAGAGGAAGATGTAGTTGTAGCAGTGTCAGGAGGCCTTACGATGGGTGCAGATGGTATCCCTGTGCCTTTTTTTGAGCTTGAATAACATGGAATAGTAAAGGTACAAGTACTATGTACAAGATCCTAAGGAAACAGAGAAGAATGGATAGGGAAAGTATAAACAGGAGCTGAACTCAGCTTAAAAAATATTCCCTCCGATGTTGATTGCAATACATTACATTTACTATCAAGAGCAGGCTTCTATCTTAACAATATCAAGTGGCATATACAATCCTGATCATATGTACTCACCATTGTTGGCGAGAGGGGGCTTGTCACCCACAGCATGAATCAGAGCACCTCAAAGGCGGACCAAGAGGAGGTGGAACAGGATGGAGCAATAGGACATCAGAAGAGTGTGGAACAGACTGAAGAAAGCAATGAAGTAAACACAGGGAGAATCAAACAGTATGCAATGAACAAGCATGCATCGAAGGGAAGCTGGGTGTGAACTGGTACCGCATCAAAGAAAAACAAAAAGACAGTCGTAAGAAAAAAAACATCAGTTTGAGCTGATTATATACTCTTACTGCCATACATAACCCTCATATTCCTTACAGGAAGTAGGCCAACACTCTTCCATGCAGTTCATCAGTACAGTTTCCAATGTGCAGCTGGATGCCATATTCTCTAGCTCTTACATGTTGTGTACTTCAGCCTAGTGTGTTTCTTTTAACAAGTGATGCCCTAAATTTTCGTACAGCAGCAAGGACGTCCAACAGGATGGTAATTCCAGTGACAAGTGGCCCATCATTGCCATAGTGATGAGGTTGGATAGTTTAGAGGTGAGGGTGGGGATGAGTCCAGCTGGTTTATACCTCAGGTAAAAGATAATCATTGTCCCGCCGGATTCAGGAAGTGGAAGGAGAAGAACTTGTCTATGCTGTTTTATGGCTGCTTCTGGCGAATGGTTGTCCAGGAAGAATTGAGGATGGCAGTGGTGACTTTGATAATTCCTACTGCTCTTCTGGGGAAATAGATTCACTGGATGGTGCTGTCAATGGAAATATGTATCAACTGGGAAATGGTGGCGTATGTCTCTGTCAGGAAGATTGCATTTGGGGGTTCTGTATTATGGTGCTGTTTGTTATTTCTATAGTGGGCTTCACATTGAAAGTAGCATTGCTGAGCATGGAATGCAATCTCTTTTCTGAGTTTTTGATGTGTGGGATGATGATTGAGATACTGATGAGCTTGTGTGTAACTAGGCAAGGACAGATGGACTGAAGGTTTGCAGTGAATATGGTTACATTGGAAGGTAGGAACAGTTTGTGGGAATGCAGGTGGAATTCAAATGTGTAGTTGAGATCATGCTGAGAAGTAAAGGTCTGAGGAGCTGGGTTCGTAACAGGCATGGCCTCTTGGAGAGGCCAAAAGGCCCAAGCAGGCTATGCCCTTTGTTGTTCTTAGTTGAGGACATCCAAAACGTCTAAAAGAAGGAGGGAGGAGGAGTGAAAAACTGGCAGATTATTTGCCAATTAAATGAAAGGATCAGGCAATTACCTAATTACTCCCACTGCTGCCACTAGCCATTCAAGGAGTTGCCTTCATTTTGTGTTTTTATATGGTGGAAAAGGTGGGCTGACAGATTATTGGCTGGAAGGCCGAAGGAGATAAATATATTCACATTTGTTTTGCTTATTTATTTATGTATTTATTCATGTATTAATCTATCTCATTTCTAAAGCGACTCTGTCACACAACATGTATCCTGGCGCTATTGTATCTACTAATTGAAAGAAACACTTTCCTGAAGTGTGAACATTTTCAGCCATGCAAATCAGCATAATACGTTGTTACGGAAGAGGAAATTTCAAGACCCTACCCGAATTGCAGTAAATCAGTCGAGAAACCCAAGGTGACTGGGAGTTGATTCCTGAGCTGGGCAGCTTCAAGGGAAAAGGCCTATCCTCCTTGTCTAGTTTTTCTGTATCTGGCCACACATGCCAAATTGGCAGAGGCGGGGCACAGACTCTCCAAGTGGGATAGCATTTTAATCTCTTTGCAGAGGGGCTAGACCAAAGCCATGCAAGGCTTTGAAAACAATGCAAAGAGACTTAAACTGTATTCTTTGTTTAAGTGGTAGCCAGTGTAGATCTTTCAGTGCCAATGAGACTGATGCCCTTCTTGGCCTGTTCAGTGTCAATCTGACTGCCGCTGGTTGGACCCTCGGAAGCTGACTAATCAAATAGTCCGGAGTTCTAAGCAGTAAGGCATTACAGTAATACAAACGACCTAGAATAACACTGTGGACTACCAGTGCTCTTGAAGAGATCTATTACCTCTGGGGTCTCCGTAGCCCAGAAAACCTGAGCATAGTGCCTATGTTTGTGCTTAGTATCTGATCATAAATATACAGCAGCTGCAACATGATTGATATACTTTATTTTTATGTCCCCCCCCTAAAGATAGGAGGAGCACTCCTCCACTACCATTCCTTTTGTTAACTTTCTCAGGCCCATCATATTGCCAGCAATGGTACTCAGTTCCCTCCATCGGCATTTCTGAACTCCAGCATTACATTAGCCCAATTGTTGAAAGAAGTGACTACAAGCCACATGTGTGCATCCCCTAACTTCCTGTTGATGCAGATTTTTCAGCTTGCCTGTACAGTCCTCTCTGCATCTTTCTAGTCTTGGTACATCATATTATATTTATACCTGACTAGAACTCAGCCCAACTCTTCATCTGTCCTTGCTCAACTCTGAACCTTTGATCTAAAGCCACTAGCATCTTTGGGTCCCATTATATACAACTGTAATCTCTTAGGAAGTCCTTCACTAAACTGGGAGACAGATCAGACACTGGTGATAAATACTGCACTGCATTGTACGAATGGTTGGTACCAAAATGTAAATATTTCTAATAAAGTGCATCAATTGTGCTGCTACTGTATATATATGATCAGTTGGTAAACACAAACAGCACAACAAAGGCCATTCGGTTCCCAAGCATGTTGGTATTCCAGATCCAATCCCATTGTATGACTTTGGCCTATTATTTGCCAAGAGAGAGGGTTGTAAGCGTGATTAAGAATGGTACAGTGGATTCCATTTGTTTTAGTTGGAGAAAGATTGTCACAGCCCCTCCTACATTGACCCATTATGTTGATCATGAAGCTTATGTTTACCAAACAGGTTGGCTGTAAATAACACATTGATTGCGATCAATATAGTGATAAAAGGTTGCATCTTTTGAGTTTAATTTGAGTGACAGTTTTGTAAATATTTCAGTTATGAACGCTGGTATAATTTACTCTCTGTTTCACCGCCGACTGTATATATTTTTCAGAGTTATCACTGCGTGTGGAAATTGCAGATCTATTGTGATCGCACAGAACATCTGTAGACTGACCCATCACACTAGCTCCCTGTTTAACTAAGATACACCACACACTCATCGAGGTTTTGAATACCCAGCTTTCCATCCCTGTCGAGGGCTGAAAATCCTTATGGTCAACGCCTCCAAATCACACACGATGGTAATGGGACGTGAGTGTAACAAAAAAAGACATAAAACATTTTTTTGTAGGGTAGTTCCCGTCACCAATGTAACCACATTTCCCTATTTGGGGGTAATGTTTGACCAGAAAGGAACTTGGGGCCCACAGATAAGAGCAAAAACGCTGGCAGTAATAAGATCGTCTTCAGCAGTACTGGGTTTTGCTGGTAAGTTAGGGTTTAGGCCCATGGAAGCTCTTTTGAAAATCTATACGAGCAAACCGGTGGCCATAGCGTCATACGGTTCCCCTTTGTGGGGGTATGTAAACCTTGACCCAATTCAGAGAGCAGAGAACAGATTTATCAGATCTCTGCTCTCAGTCCCACAATCAACCCCAACGTATTCTATCCACAAAGAGGTGGGCTTGCCCTATCTGTCCGATATCCTGAGCTTAGCCCCGCTGATTTGGTGGTTGAAAATGTGGACGAACGAAGATCTCCCTTTGAATCATAAAATCCTGCTTGATGTCCTATCCCTGGACAAACATAATAGCATCCCATGGTTGGCCTATATAGCGAAAACATTTACAGATTTAGGTCACCCAGAACTCTTTTTATCCCCGGAAAAAAATAGGGGTCAGGATATAGCTATCATTAAAAAGAAAAGCTATTTAGGGATAGGCAAGAAGCACGGCGGGAGGAACATGAATTGCTGAAACCAGCGGTAAGGGCCCATAGCCTTCTGGTTTGCTCATCCTCACTCGCCCCTTACCTGAGCTTTGTCACATTCCCCTATCACAGGTTTTTATTAACAAAGTTCAGATTTAATTTGCTACATTTCTATTTGGGTTCTTTTAAAAACTGGCAGAAGCCTGAGTTGGCCCCACCGTGTAGCTGCGATAATTTTTCGGTGCAGGACACCTTGCACTTTGTCATGTTTTGCAGCCTGTATCACTAGCAGAGAAAGAAATACTTGCTTCCTATCCTAAAAGAAGCAGGCTTTGTACAAGTGCGTCCAGCTTTGCTCTTTTTACAACTTCTACCTAACCCACGCATTACTTTTTGCATGGCAAATTTTTTGGTAGCCGCCGCAAGGGCGAAATCTGCTGGCCAAATTTTACCCTGAAAACAATGGTTTTTTTTTTAGTATGCATTCTTTACATGATATGTAAAACTTTCTTAAGCATGTACATAACCTTTTTAAATGCTTAGTTGGTTCCTCTTTTAGAATATGTAGATAGTAGTATTGTATGTATTGTATGTAATGTAATTGTTTTTTATGGATCCTTTCTTTGTATGACTTGCAATAAGTCGAATAAAGATATTCTGACTGACTGAGACACTGGTGATAAACACTGCACTGCATTGTACGAATGATTGGTACCAAAATGTAAATATTTCTAATAAAGTGCATCAATTGTGCTGCTACTGTATATATATGATCAGTTGGTAAACACAAACAGCACAACAAAGGCCATTCGGTTCCCAAGCATGTTGGTATTCCAGATCCAATCCCATTGTATGACTTTGGCCTATTATTTGCCAAGAGAGAGGGTTGTAAGCGTGATTAAGAATGGTACAGTGGATTCCATTTGTTTTAGTTGGAGAAAGATTGTCACAGCCCCTCCTACATTGACCCATTATGTTGATCATGAAGCTTATGTTTACCAAACAGGTTGGCTGTAAATAACACATTGATTGCGATCAATATAGTGATAAAAGGTTGCATCTTTTGAGTTTAATTTGAGTGACAGTTTTGTAAATATTTCAGTTATGAACGCTGGTATAATTTACTCTCTGTTTCACCGCCGACTGTATATATTTTTCAGAGTTATCACTGCGTGTGGAAATTGCAGATCTATTGTGATCGCACGGAACATCTGTAGACTGACCCATCACACTAGCTCCCTGTTTAACTAAGATACACCACACACTCATCGAGGTTTTGGATACCCAGCTTTCCATCCCTGTCGAGGGCTGAAAATCACTGAAGATTTGTGTGTGGGATGACATGCCGTAAAGTGGTGTGAACGATAGTGTCAATCAACGTTTGCCCTCAAAGGAGTTGGGCCTAATTCACAAAGGTAAACTTACACTTTGGTGTAAGTTTACAATTTTTTGGTATACACAAACTACAAGTTTATTTTTAGGTCTCGGTAATATCCGGTCTGCCAAAGGCAGACCGGAAGTCCGAGAATTAATGTCAGTAAGAGGGCTGCTTTATCCCTCCCTCTTTTTGGCTCTCCCTCCATTGGCTGGCTTCCTAAACGGAAGCCAGTCATTGGAGGAGAGAGCCGTCCCTCCGAATAGGCTCCGTCTTTTTCGGATTTGGGGGCGTCATTTTTGCTGTTCTTTAGCTCGTGACGTAGCCCGTCACTCAGGACAGCAAAACCACGCCCCCAAATCCGGGAAAAAAAAGCGGAAGTTTGAGACCCCATTTTGCTGCAAACCCGTCCCCTGTGAGGTCGCCTCTTCAGTCACCTTGCAGCCTCCCTCTCAGCCCCTGCAGACTCCCACCTCCCTACTCTCTTTCGCTCTCACCCGTCCTCCCAGTCCATAGCTCCCTGCTCCGGCAGGCTCCCTCTCGGCGCTTATCGTCCTGCACGCTCCTCTGCCCTGTAACCTCCCTGCACTCTCACTCCCAGCTCGCCTCCATCCAGTCTCCCTCCTCCCTCTACCCTCCCGTCCCCAGCAGTCTCTCTCAGATCTACCCATTGCTGTCCAACCTGCAGCTCTCCACTCGCTTATTATTGAAAGGAGAAGTGAAACGAATGTTTTCAGACTCACGCGACCTGCACGATCTGAACAGGAGTCTAGTCGGGCAATAACAGACAGACTGTAAATACAATACAGCTTTAGAGGACCTCGGCCAGCCAAGAAAGGCCAGCGCTGGCCCCGCACCCCGTGCACTGACCGTGCCCCTGACCAGAAAAAACACCGCCTAAAGATCAAACCCGGCGTTTCAATGAGGTACATACAATACGAAATCAGGACCGAGGTATGAAGATGGCACAGTGAGCTATCTGCCGACATCTAGTGTTCTGCATCCCCTCCCCCAGGGTCAGTGAGTGAAATGACAGGGCCTAGAAACGCCTGAAGTGCAGTGTTGGGCACTGTCCTCCTTGTGACTGCTGACTGCGTTAAAAGAGAGGCGCTTGGACTCCGTTCACTCTCATCCCCGGTGTTGCAGCAGCAGGCAGTATAGCGAGGCTCATGTGGGGGTTAACACTGCGTCATTCGTGGAAGTCATGTAACGGAGAAAAGGCGGTGAAATACACACAGACGGCTTTCTCGGCTCCCAGGTGTTCAGAGTCAACAAGTGCGGAGAAAGCGTTGTATTCCGTGGAAACAGCGGTGGAATGCGCCCGGGGGTGCAGCCCCCTCCCCGGGTACACCCTCAGGGTGGGGGTGTTTGAGCAGGTGGGCCTGCATCCTGGGCTGAGATCCGGTTAGACAGCACAGTGGGTTAGTGCGTCAATAAGGAGCTAGTTAATGTACCCACTGGCACGGTTGCTAAGCGGGGGCATTAAACGGGGGCAAGAGGCTAGTGGGTTAATGCACCTGCAGGACAGATGCGAGAGTCCTGTTGGGGACGACTCAGCCATTCCTCTAAATAAAGCAGCACACATAACGAGGGCGATAGGAAGAATTATTTACACACCCTCGAAACAAAAAGGCCGTAACAGTAGGCGCTATACGGAAACCACGATCTTCTATAGCATTTGACAACCAGGGGGCGCTTGGCTTCAAGGAGCTGAGAGTGTGCATATTCCAGGACACAAGCGCCCAGAGGAGCCGAGCACCGACGATAAATGCTCTGCGCATCCCAGCCCCCCTCCCTCTCCATCCGAGGGTTTTCCCACAAGGAAGATGAAACGCCGAGCGGGCGAGAACATGGGATTAAGAACGGGCTGTCGCACATCCGGCTAACTTTAAACACCCGTCCAGAGGACAGCTGCACGGGGGCCAGTCAGTCCCCGGCACTGGAACAGAGGGAGATGCCGCTGCCCCCGAGACAATGACATCTAGGAGGGAAAGGGTTACACAGAACCCAGAGCCACCATCTCTCCCCCCCCCCCCCCACACCCACCCCCCGAATTGAGAAAAGGAAGGATCCCGTCCCAAGAACCAGCAGACGCAAGCCCAAAACACTGACATGTAGAAGCAGAAATATACCACAATACGGAACCAGCTTTGGCTGAATCCAGAAGACCACAGAGCCCGCGCGTGTTAATTCAGAACACTAGAAGGAAAAAAATATATGAGAAAATAGGACCAGCAGATGCAGAATCCAGAAAAAGTAGGACAAGAAATACTAGAAAGAGTCCCCCTGTGTCTGAAGTCCTAGACGCCATTATCTTTGTAACCTGAGCATATATGCCAATATACCCAAGTCAGGCGGGACCTCCCGATGTTATAAACCAACAATGGGTTTAATTTGGCTGTCTGCTGCTTGTTTCTCGTCTGCGGTGAGGTGAGGAAAGGTCAATGCGCACGTAATGCGGGGACGCAGTCTGCAAAGAGGGCATTTTACTGTGCAAACTTCCAGTGTTGCTGTTTTGTGTAGCACGTGGGTGGGTCGTTTCTTCCCGCGTGTATATGTAAGTTATTCTTATGCGAGTTTAGAGTTGTGTGTGTTCGTCTTCATGGTGCATCTCTGTTGTGGCCCTGGAGTCCGCCAAGTTTAGTTTTTGCTCCTGTTGTACCTGTCTGTCAAGAGCCAGAAGATGTGATCTTGGGATGGGGCAACCCCATAACTCTTCACTGTGTATTTTGCATAGATGATTGGGATTTTTTATCACTCGATGGATAGTCAACCCTTTCTGGTGTAGGTCCGGTCACTGGAGGTGATTGTAGGTGCGGGTGGCTGCTGCATCCCCTGCATTTATCTGCATTTGACGACATGGTCAGAGGTTCGAATCCCGGGGCTGTTTTCAGCCTTTCATCCTGCCAAAGTGGAGCAAACTTGAAGTAGTGAGTTGGGTTACAATAAACATATGTTATTCTGCGCCTTGATATGTGGGTGCGATCTGTACAAATACACAATAGAGAAGTGCAGTTGCCGAGGTATGGGAGAGCGTGGAAGTGTGCGCAAAGCTGAACGTGTGGGACTTGCACTGTGCGGTGCTCACATTGGAACGTGCGGAGATGTTGGTCTTTGGTGTGGCCATCCTCAAAAGCTTTAAAAAGGGGAAACGAACCAAGGGGGAGACCTGAGTGAACTATTGTGATGAGAGATGCGCTGTCCTTCCTCGTGCGCTCCTGTGTCACGATTCAAAGGAAAGGGCGGCACCTGTGAGAGGGGGCAACACAAGTGGTGGCTAGTTTTACATCGGAGCATTATTTTTTTTTCTGTGTGGTGTGTGTTTTCTTTGTGTAATGTTGCAGCACACCTGTTCAGTGTGGGTGTGGCAAAAATCACGGATTATGTATTAAGGTTTTGCGGAGGCGCTGGAAACATTAAGTCAATTTTCTTACTTTTTTTTTTTTTACCCCACTGCTACAGAGCAGAAGTGCGCGGAGCGAGCGCCCATACAGCCCTTAGCAAACCTACGGCATGTTTTTAAGTGAAACCTTGGCCTCAGTCCTGCGAGCTTGACCCTTTGCGCCCAGCATCTGGGGTCTAACTAATTAACATGGCCCGTTAAGAAACACTCGCAGCATCATTCTTCTCTGCCGTTTCATGTTTCACCGCCTGCTCTAGTTCCTCGTTTTTAAATTTCCCTCACGTTTCTTTCTGGCGCCACACCCCTTGGTGTTTATGCAGGTGCTTGCATTATTCTGACAAGAAGTTTAGCAGTTGGTGGTTTTGTGTGTGTGTTAGTGTTTTAGTCTGCTGTTGGCTGGGCCACGGGGTGTCCAGTAAAAACATCATATGGGGGGGTCTCATGAAGGGGCGACATCCCTCTCCCTCACTACCTCACTCTCACTACCTCACTCTCTCTATTTCAATACCTCACTCTCTCTCTCTATCTCACTACCTCACTCTCTCTCTGCTAATGCAATAAGAATCACATATGCAAAAAAAAAATAATGCCAATAGAAATAACAATGCCATTTATTTAGGGATATAAAAAATAAATGAGCAATACCAATAGCTCTACCAATAATATTGCCGAGACCATTGCATTGTAAATGCTTGTTACTAATAGTAATTATATGACTGTGGAGATAGGACAAGTCTATCTCTTATATGTGGAGTCTCCGCCATGAGTGAGTAGTCTCCGCAGTCATAACCTTTCTATTAAACTCGTAGTTTGTGAATACCCAAAAAATAGTAAACTTACAAAAAAGCTTAGGTTTACCTTTGTGAATAAGTCGCTTTTGTGCCAGACGTCTCCAGAAGTGCACTGCTAAATGGCATTGCTGTGTGAAGCCCAAAATCACGGATACTGTGTGCACAGTGAAGTGTAAGGGGCACTGTGCAAACACTCGCAAGAGTCAAGGCAAACTCATACCAGCTAAAGTCAAGCAAAGTAGAGCTGCATAGCATTGCACGGCATACTAGGGCCAAATGAAAGCATTTGGAAGCACTGGCCAAGAGCTTGGGTAGGTGATATCGCTTGATCTTTTAGTTTCATTGTGCAATACTCGTAACACTTGTGAATAACTCCACCTATGATGCCATGCACCACTGAGTGGTCCTCTGCCTGATGAGAATGGCACTCAAGGTTATGCATCAAGTACAAAAAGCCACCCAATAGCACGCAATCATGGTGCTATTTACGTGGTAAATATGGCGTTCCTCTTTCACGACACTGCTCTTAGTCAGAGGTATGTTCTGTGAATTGTATTAAATCTACCACCAAGAATTCAGCATCCTGTCAGCAGGGAACACAAGAAAGGGGCACCTTTGATACTAATGTATAGCCCCAATAAGTTCAACATCTGGGGAAAAGCACTTCTTTTCTATTACCTCAATATGTGTTTTGTTCTACAAATGCAGATTAGTTACAACAAATCAAAGGTCAGCGTAGGCCTTTGTTCTTAAACACTCTTCTCAGCTCACCCAGGCGTTGTTCATTGGCCTGAATAAAGGTGGTTGCATTTCTTAAGGCGCCTCAGAAATGCTCTTGCCCTCTCACATCTAATGTGGTGTGCTGGTAAAGGGTTTTTATGAGCAGAATCTAGGTTAAAGCAGCAAAATGCACGCAACCCGTCAAATATGCGTAAGGGAAAGTTTGTGCAATGGGAAACTGTACATTGCCTCTACATAGTCTCTATCACAGGCATGTCTGCGGCACACCCCTTCAGATTGGATGATGGGTTGCAGTCCCACACAATAACTGCGAATTAAGATGAGTAGTTCGCTTAATGTTAACAATGAGTCGCTGAGCCAAGCACGTTCTCATGGTTATATTCCTTGGAACACTCATGAGTGTAAACAGTTCGCTCTGGGGTTTCTTTCATTTAAAGGTATTTCGTGTCATTAATACATAAAAATGAAGTAAACAGAACCCTTTTTTGCTGAGGATGGAAACTCGTATCCGTGCCTCAAGTTCTGTTGATAGTACACTGAATAAAATGGGTGCTTGTTTTTTATCATCCGAGTTGTAGTAGGAGTAACCAATGAACGACCGTAAGACCTACCAACAAGACGAAACCGAAATACAACTGCGCCATCTGCAAGCAGCTGACTTTCAAGAAAACAGAGAGCACTAAAAGCACTCACGGGCGCAATACCAGATGCTTGTCAACCTGATTTTCACGATACACAGAACTTGCACATGTGCGTGGTAATTATGTTTATTTCAAGTACTAATTCAAAGTCACATTTTCTTGTTTGTAGCATCAATGCATGACTTACAGGTTAGTGCAAGGAATGTTTCCATTGTTTATTGGTTTTTTTTTGTTCCAATATCTTTATTATTTTAATAAACAAAAGTTAATTCAATTATAATAAAATGCAATACAACTGAGCATTGTGAACCATAAATAGCTGATCATTTCATAAAAACAGATATAATATATGTAAATAAATATTATATGTGCAAGATCATCAAATCTGTATAAAAGTAGTTGCATTGCTTAGAAAAGTAAGACAACGTAATAAAAGCAAAAAAGAAAGAAAAAAAAGAAAAAGTAGAGAATAGGAAGCAGGAAGAAAGAGAAAAGAAAGGAAGAGAAGAGAGGACGAACGATAGATGGGGACAGCTGATTCATTGAGGGAGACAAGTTAAGAGGTAGACACAAAAGGATACTGAGCCACCAACCCTTGCGAAGCCAAGCTCATATATTTATCCAATGACCTCCAAACAGTGTTAGAAATGGAAGGCGTATAGTGCTTCTCCTCAACAGAAGTATGAGCCCCATGAAGATATGATACCCATGCACACCAAGTATGATATGATAATGAATTGAAGGATTTCCACTCTGTTAATATAACTTTAACAGCGATTGATATAAGGAGATCCAACAGTTGCATATCCGTGTCGTCAAGGGGTAAAGAAGTTGGCGCAGCCCATGGACCCAATAAGATTGTAGGTAGTGAGAGCTCAATTTCAATACCAAAGATTAGTGATAAGTGTTTCTGAACCAACTCCATAAAGGGATGTAGAAGTGAGGGTACACAGACATAATATTGAAATTTAAATATCGATATAGTATAGTAAAGCTTTATTTCGATATAGAAACATATCATAAAAGCACAACATGACAGCTTAAAAACAATTGTCGAAACAAAGCAATTTACAATTCATATTACCATTAAAACATTTCATATTTACACGAGAGAAACGTAAAATTTATAAAAATGAAAAGGGACACTCTACTGTATCATCAGTTGTTTAGCAGATCTTAAGCGCCAAGCCCAGCCTAGGAATTTAGCCAAACAAATAGCAAAAAAGGGTCTTGTATCTGAGAGCAGTATTCTTATAGCTTCCAGATGTGAGCGAGTTCCCAGGCTCCTACAAAGAGGCTTCAACCACCTCCGTCTAGGGGCCATATAAACTTGACACTCAAATAGAAAGTGTGCAACAGATTCAATTTTTAGCTCGCAGAATGGGCAATACGGTACAGTTTGCAATGGTGGTTTCCAGGTAGAGGTAAACTGTCATAAAGGTAAGACCCCAACCCTGAATTTAAAATATAATGCCCTATCATGTGAACTGTGAATCAAATCCAAATATGGTTCTCTGGAGGGGATATCTTTAACCATCAAGAAATTGGCAACAGATTTTGGGTGATTTGATTTACCAAGTCTCTCGTTATCCACCCAAGACCAGTAAGCCTTCTTCAGTTCTTGTTTGGGAGGTGCTGTTTTATTTTCCCACGCAGCTCCTAGACCGAGCTTGTACAATGCCCTCTTAACCTCTCTGAGCCAGGCGATCTTATGCCAGCCAGGTAAGGACAGTACATCTTTTAGGGCGTCTGCATAGCTGTGGAGCTCGGGGACGTTCCAGATTCTAGACCATAGTAGTAAGGGGCGTAATTTGGCTTGCTCGCAGATTGGGCGAGTACCTGCGTCA
Source organism: Lissotriton vulgaris (assembly GCF_964263255.1). Taxonomy (NCBI): domain Eukaryota; kingdom Metazoa; phylum Chordata; class Amphibia; order Caudata; family Salamandridae; genus Lissotriton; species Lissotriton vulgaris. The sequence continues at coordinate 484,136,948 of NC_141689.1, forward strand.
AGCAAGATGGGGATTGTGGGGGTGCTCTAGGGTAGCCTCATCAGATCTTTATGAAATTTATTTTCTAGGTGGGCCAAAGTATCCACTCTCTGGGTACCCCAAAGTTCTGCACCATACAGTGCTGCACTCACAACCCTACCCCGGTAAATATCAAGAAGTGCCCCAATAGGTTTTATGGAGGAAGCACGCTGCTCTTTAAGTAAAGCACCAACAACCCTCTTATGGGTTAGAAACACTTTTTGGTGATGGGCCTTCCAGCTCATACTATCACAAAGACGTATGCCTAGATAGTCAAATTCTTTGACCCGTTCTAATGTGACAGAGTCTAGAGTGGGGGGTTTAACAGATTTCTTAGGGGGGTTGAGGACAAGAAATTTGGTCTTGCCAATATTTATGGCCAGTCCCTTGGTGTCACAGAAGGCCTTAAAGCTGGAAAGTAGTGACTGTATGCCTGCAGGTGATTTCGAAATCAGGAGGGTGTCATCCGCAAACAGGAGCGTCGGGATTTTCCTTCCAGCCAGGGATGGTGCATCTGCAGGATGTTGAAGAAGGTGCTCCACCACTCCATTGACGTAAAGCGAAAAAAGAGTGGGGGCAAGCACACACCCCTGGCGGACGCCCCTGTCTACTGGAATACACGGGGTTTTTTCGCCCTGGGCACCCCATCTGATTTGGGCAAAGTTGTTTTCATGAAATTTTATCAGCAAGGCCAACAAGTAGGGAGGTAGACCTAACTCGTCGAGGACCTTCCACAATAACGCTCTTGGAACCAGGTCGAAGGCTGTTTTTAAGTCTATGAAGACTAAGTATAAACTGCCCCCTCCTAGCACCACTACCTTCCAATAGAGCATTAAAAGGCGGAATGTCTGCTCGACGGTGCCTGTCCCTGATCTAAAACCCGCTTGGAAATCAGACAATATCTGATTTTCTTCCACCCACTCCAGAATCCTGCCCAATACCACTTTCCCCGCTACCTTTTGCGTTGAATCCAGCAAACTGATGGGGCGGTAATTGGCTGGGTCTTCCCTGCTACCTTTCTTGAAAATGGGGACTACTTCAGCGCCCCTCCAAGAGTCAGGGAAAGACCCCCCCAACATAACCTCATTAAGAAGAGCAGCAATTAATCTGCTCCAAAATGGGGGATTATTTTTTATCAGGTCGCCCGGGATCCCATCAGGGCCTGCCGCTTTGTTAGAAACAGTACACCTGATTGCCTTCTCTACTTCCAAGGTGGTGAATGGGACTTCATTTGGTGGGAGATCTGTGGAGCTGAGCCTTGGGAGCGGGTCTGGTTTCGGAGGCCCTGTATGAGCCGAATACAATTTCGAAAAGTGGGCAAACCAGGCAACACCAGGGATATTACAAGTCAGTTGTTGATCAATGGGCTTGTCTCTCGATCTTAGCAAGTCCCAGAACCCCTTAGCATCTTTCCTTGTGCTCGCCTCCGTTAGGTCACGCCAAAAATTGAAATCATATGTCCGCTTAGCCTTAGTCACAGTTTTCCTATAAAGTTTCCTTGCAGACCTGATGGTAGCTTGGTCTTTTCCTTTTACTGCAGCAACAAGATTACCCTTAGCAAGTCGACATTTGGCTGTGAACCACTTTTCACTTGTTCTCAGGGTCCCCTTTGAAGCAGTTCTGGAGCTGGGTTTGGGAATGATGAACAGCCCACTTAGTGCCGTTACAGTCTCCGTAAATAACGATAAAAACATCTTGCTATCGCTATTAGTGCTGTCAAGCCTAGATTCAGCCTTTAATAAGATGGTTTCAGCATGTGACATCCTAACCTCATCCGCTGAGACTCTTGCCCATTTAAGACGTCTGCCACAGTTTGAGGGAAGAATCTCATGTGAAGCTTTCCATAACTGGTTGGTAGTTTCTTGAGACCCAGATTGCCAGGGGGCAGAAATGGTTAAAGCGAGAGGGTTGTGGTCGCTGTCATAGGTCTCTATAACCTCCATGTCTTGGTGATATGGCCAGAGGTTATAGTTGAGCATAACAAAGTCAATTCTGGATGAGTGGCCCGTCCTATTGTATGTATGGGCACCCATGGGATCTGATTTGGAACGCCCATTCGTTGCTCTCAAGTTATACTCCATGCAAAGAGCATTTATATCGATCGCCTTTTGTGTCCATTTAGGGATCGGTTCAAGGTTCAAAATAGGGATGCCCCTCCTGTTGTCCTCCTCGTTGGTATCCAGAATGTCTTCTTTGGCTAAAGGCTCAAAACAGCAGTTAAAATCGCCTGCCAGCAGGACGAGAGAGTTGGCGTCACAGGCAGACAGGTTGTTACTTAAGCCTAAAGAGTTTAGAGATCCTCCGTTCCTGTTGCCCCTTAAGTAAAGATTAAATAGTTCTAGTTTCCTTCCTCCTTTATAATGCAGTGTTAGCCATTGAAGGTCAGGTGTTTCGGTGGTCCTTTGTGAAATACTGAGGTCTAGTGCAATGTTGATCCAGATAAGAAGACCACCGGATGGACGTCCTTTAGAACCTTGGTGACATACAGCCGGTACATAGAAGGTCGAAAACCCCACTCTATGTCTAGGTTCCTGGCACCATGTTTCCTGTAGCAAGCAAATGTCATAGGGTGCCATGAAGGTATTCCATTCCGGGTTGTCAAAGTTACGTGCAAGGCCAGCCACATTCCAGCATAAGACCCTCAATGAAGAATCGCCTGGAAAGGCAGCACTATCAGGCAGGTCGATCTCCATTGGATTAGATTGTACAGGAAAAGGGGAGATCGAACAGGGGCTATCTGGCCTCGTTTCCACTCTTTTGCACTCTAAAAAAGCCATTTTGGTTGGTTCCATGGCCCGGGGCAGGAGGGTCAGAAGCCCAGCTTGGCTTGTTGGAGGGCCGTTGGTTGGATTTCCAACTATGTCTGTAACCTGTGGAGACGATACTTTTACTAGTTGTGGGCATGCTGGGAACATAGAAAGTCAATCGACCTCCTCCAGGCCTCCATATCTATTGTAGGTTGAAAGGCCATTCCAGTGTAAAAAAGTATTCTTTTGCCTCGTGGGATGGGTGTTCCATGGATGGTGCTGCACCAAGGACCAGTTATCCACTTGGGTATGCACTTGGCGTGGGGGATAGAAATAGGATAGCGGCCTTGGTATGACTAAGGAATCTTCGCTAGTTGGCCAGGAACAGATATGATGCGCCGTGTGTGGGTCTTCGAAAGTTACAACTACACAGTCCCCTTGCTTAGATTTCTTGGTTGGGCCCACCCAGGGTATTCTACGGACCATCATCACTCGACTTCTGTTGCCATTGGGAATCGGTCTGTTGACGTTAAGCCAGTGCATAGTTTTGTTTTTCAATGACCAGTGGTTTTCGTGTTGGTCAGTGCCGATCACAGGGACGCCTGTCAACACGACCACGTAGTCATTGGCCTCTGGAGGAAGGTCTATATAGCCTCCTCTAAAATTTTCTTTTGGACGAGAACCCTGAGTTTCGGCAGAATGGGGTCTGGGGGATGCTACCAGGTTTGGATTTACTTTTTCAGGCTTAGAGTTCCGTGTGGGAATCTGCGGTTTGGTGGCCTGAGGTTTAGCGGTTATGGAAACTTGATCCACAGCCACAGTCCTCGGCTTAGGAACAGGCCTTACAGCAACAGGTACTGGTGGGGGGTGCTGCTCAGCTTGCAAAACAGGTGCTGGCGAATGTGGGTCAGATAAGGACACGCCCTGGTTTTCGAGACTTCTCAGGCCAAGAGTGGCCAGAGCAATAATGCTCTTCTCCATCTCGAGTAGATTGTTTTCTATCCTAGACAATCTTAAATCGAGTGGTGAGAGAAGTTTTTTTAATGTTTCCCAGACTTGATCTATAAATTCCTTATCATTCCTTCCCTGGTCCTGTACCTGTGCCCCCCCCATTGTCTTCTGGGGTTGTGTTGGCTGGACCCTCTCCCATACTTTGGCAAACTGACTGTGTGCTCGGGGAACCCTCAGGTAAAACATTACATGCCTGAGCGTTGGTCATTGTGAGCTGGTGGGAGACTGCCACCTTTGCCTTTTTACGAGAATAAGCTGAGCGTGATTGGCGTTTTCTTTTGGGTTGTGCACCACTAACACGGGAAGTAGTTGGGAAAACTTGGGAAGGGGGATTAAGGGTGGGGGTCTGAACGTGAGAAGGTGCAGGGAAACTTAGCTCTTCTGTAATACGTGGTTGTTCTAAGGGCGGAGTGAGGTTGGAAGTAATCGGGGGCTGGTGTAAATCAACCTGAGTGGTAATACTATTTGGGCGGGTGGAGCGTGCTGGAGTGACAGCAGAGGCTATATGTCCTAGGGATGATTTTTTCGAAAGGGCAATTACCTCAGACAGCCTACGTGCAGCTACCAATTCTAGGGATACCCGGGTTTGAAGTTTGGATATTTCTTCATCAATGGCTATATTTGTGCGGGTGATGAAGTCGTCCATAGGACCGCAGATTTGTGAACCACCTTTGGAGGCTTTGCTACGTGTCATCCTAGTACTCATTGTGCTTACGATGTTATCTGGATCGTCACTCGACTTACTAATTAGGGATCTTCAGTTTAAACTAACCTGTCTCAGCACGGTGATACAATAACAAGCAGGTTAGGAGCAATAAGGGGGGTGGGCCAGGGCCGTCCTCTGCCGTCCTCGAACGGCCTCAAACGGCCCGCTCTTAGCCCGGTCTTCGCCCCGGGCCTTTGCCCCGCGCGCGTCCCGCGTGCGCGTTGCCCACGCAAGTTATAAAGGAAGGACAGGAGAAGGGGGCGGGAAGAGGACCAGCTGCGGCCGATCCACGCCGCTAGGAATGCTGGTCCTCGCAGTCCCGCCTCTACCCTTGTTGGCCAGCTGTCAGACTCCAAGGGACGCGTTGGTGCACAATGCACGTGTAGGGAAGCAGGAGAGTAAATCGCCAGGAGAAGTCCTAGCCTACGAGCGGCACCCGCGAAGCGGGGGCCACGAGGCGTGGCAGAAAGGTCAGGCAACAGCAACTCAGGAACAGCGCTTCCTTGTACAAAGGGTCCCAGGGCTCACTCGCTCCGCGGAGATTTTAAGAGGAGGAGGAGGGGGCGGGAAGAGGACCAGCTGCAGCCGATCCACGCCGCTAGGAACGCTGGTCCTCGCAGTCCCGCCTCTACCCTTGTTGGCCAGCTGTCAGACTCCAAGGGACGCGTTGGTGCACAATGCACGTGTAGGGAAGCAGGAGAGTAAATCGCCAGGAGAAGTCCTAGCCTACGAGCGGCTCCCGCGAAGCGGGGGCCGCGAGGCGTGGCAGAAAGGTCAGGCAACAGCAACTCAGGAACAGCGCTTCCTTGTACAAAGGGTCCCAGGGCTCACTCGCTCCACGGAGATTTTAAGAGGAGGAGGAGGGGGCGGGAAGAGGACCAGCTGCGGCCGATCCACGCCGCTAGGAACGCTGGTCCTCGCAGTCCCGCCTCTACCCTTGTTGGCCAGCTGTCAAACTCTAAGGGACGCGTTGGTGCACAATGCACGTGTAGGGAAGCAGGAGAGTAAATCGCCAGGAGAAGTCCTAGCCTACGAGCGGCTCCCGCGAAGCGGGGGCCGCGAGGCGTGGCAGAAAGGTCAGGCAACAGCAACTCAGGAACAGCGCTTCCTTGTACAATTATATCGAAGTTTAAATATCGATGTAACACAATATCGAAGGTAAGTAATATCGACACTATTAAATATCGATATCAGTAATATCGAAGTTAAATATATCGATGTGTAGTAATATCGATGTAAATAATTTTGATGTTACTAATATCGATTTTCTAATAATTTTTTTGTATATTATAATGTATATAATATGTTTTTAAGTATTTATTTATGTAATTTAATTAAATTTAGCATTTTAGTTCAGTAGCAGGTTGTGGGTTTATAGGGGAATGTGGTGGGAAGTAATTTAATTTTGTTAAAATAAGTATTAATTAGTAGGAATGAATAATTAATTTTAATTAATTGGTAATTAATTTTGAACTAATTGGTAATAATTTTTAATTAATAGATTAATTGATAAATATGTTATGGAGCGGGCTGTGGGTTTATAGGGGAATAAGGTGGGAAGTAATTTAAATATGTTAAATTAAGTATTAATTAGTAGGAGTTATTAAATAATTTTAATTAATTGGTCATTAATTTTAATTAATTGATTAATCGATAAATATTGATTAATTGATAAATATGTTCTGTAGTGGGTTGTGAGTTTATAGGGGAATAGGGTGGGAAGTAATTTAATTATGTTAAATTAAGTATTAATTTGTAGGAAATATTAAATAATTTTTATTAATTGGTAAATATTTATGTAATAGTTTAATTTTTGATTAATAAATGTTATTTTTTATTTATAAGTATGTTATTTTAACTCCTACGCTATCCAACACTTTCCCTACTGTTGCACTCTCTGGAGTGGGAATAGTCATTTTTACCCCTACGCTATCCAACATTTTCCCTACTGTTGCAATCTCTGGAGTGGGAATAGTAATTTTTACCCCTACGCTATCCACCACTTTCCCTACTATTGCACTCCCAGGAGTGGGAATAGTAATTTTTACCCCTACGCTATCCACCACTTTCCCTACTGTTGCACTCTCTGGAGTGGGAATAGTAATTTTTACCCTTACGCTATCCAACGCTTTCCCTACTGTTGCACTCTCTGGAGTGGGAATAGTAATTTTTACCCCTATGCTATCCAACACTTTCCCTACTGTTGCACTCTCTGGAGTGGGAATAGTAATTTTTACCCCTACGATATCCAACACTTTCCCTACTGTTGCACTCTCTGGAGTGGTAATAGTAATTTTTACCCCTACGCTATCCAACACTTTCCCTACTGTTGCACTCTCTGGAGTTGGAATAGTAATTTTTACCCCTACGCTATCCAACACTTTCCATACTGTTGCACTCTCTGGAGTGGGAATAGTAATTTTTACCCCTATGCTATCCACCACTTTCCCTACTGTTGCACTCTCTGGAGTGGGAATAGTAATTTTTACCCCTACGCTATCCAACACTTTCTCTACTGTTGCACTCTCTGGAGTGGGAATAGTATTTTTAACCCCTACGCTATCCAACACTTTCCCTACTGTTGCACTCTCTGGAGTTGGAATAGTAATTTTTACCCCTATGCTATCCAACACTTTCCCTACTGTTGCACTCTCTGGAGTGGGAATAGTAATTTTAACCCCTACGCTATCCAACACTTTCCCTACTGTTGCGCTCTCCGGAGTTGGAATAGTAATTTGTACTCATACGCTATCTATGTTAATAATTTTATTATTATTAATTTTATGTTGTTATTAATTGTTATTTATAAAATTAAATTATGTTTCTAAAATTATTTATATATATTTAATGTATGTATTTTTTTAGTACTTTTATGTTGTTATTAATTGTAATTTATATTACTATTGTATGTATATAAATTTATATTTATATTATTATATTTTTATATATTTATAAGTGATTAAAATAATTAATTTAGAGTTATTATTAATGAAAAATATACTATGTATTATACATTTATTAATAATTCTTTTTTTACATTAATTGTTAATATTTTATAATATATTATATTTGTAAGCATGTTTATTACATTCATAATTATTATTTTGTTAATATAATATTTTTATTTAATTAAAATATAACGATTTTTTCCAAAAAACGATATTCTTTACATTCGATATATTTTTTCCGATATTTTGGTACTTACCTTTTTAAAGATAGCATCCCAATATTTTGTCCCTCGATATTTGTGTTGCGATATATTTGTATATCGATATTCTGTCTATCGATAATTAGTCAGACATTCAGAAGTGAGCATTCAAAAAACGTGTTCATGAGCGACAGAGACCAAATTGCAATTCCAACAAAGATCATTATCTCTAAGCTTCAGTTTATGCAAACGAGCAGGGGTCCATGCAGAAGAGTCAATGTAAAAAATTTGGATTGAATAGGAGAAGGAGAAATGTTATTCCTTAGAGAAAACGTCCCAATCAACTGCCAAATCTCTTGTGAAATATGTTTAAAAATGTCTTGTTCAAAATGTTGAGACCATTTACCCTGTGTGATCGTAGTTTCAGAAGACAATGGAGCAGATAAAAACTTAAGCATTGTTTATTGTTGGATGCACAATCTGTCACTCACCCATAACGTCCACCCAACCGTAACGTTCATTTTATGTCGCAACCCATGAGCACGTGAAACGCATGTCCATTCTGCTCTTCATTGTTCTCTCTCTTCTCACATTCACGTACATTAGTGTGTATTGGTCCTTTTCTTATTGCAGCCTTTTCTGACTTTCGTTTCTGTTCTTTTTCTCAAGTGATTAGAACAGTCTTTGAGCAGCAGCTCATCCTTCTGGGTCTGAGCCACCCCCTCCTTGATTCCGCTTCAGCTGCAATAGGACAGCTGCTGTCTAAATGTTTAATTTATTTGATAGTTCAAAAAAAATTCGTCATCAAAACACACATAAAGCATTACAATTCTAATACAAGCAGACAATAAACGGTACAATTTTAAAATCTAACAGCATACAATAGAATTAGTTCATGAGTTAAAAACAAGGGTAAATAAATGTGCAAATGCATAATCCCATAAAATGATTACCACTATACATCAATTGCCCCAACAATAAAAAATCTGCAAGCAACAGCCACCGCCTCGGGCAATTCAAATCAGCTGAATATGTTCGAGTAAAGTTTCATATATCCTTTTGCCACTGATAACCAGGCTGCGTGCAGAAATTTTGAAACAGCCACAACCACAATCGAGGAAGTTCCACTTTTGCATACCCTATATGCTTCTCCTCTGGTGGGTAGGCTCAATAGCCTACACATTGGGACAAGCCATGGAGATCTAAGTTTTGCATAAAGTGGGCAAAAGAACAATAGATGCTCCTCGATTTTGCGCACATTTTTACAACAAAAAAACAATATTTGGAGCTCTGGTTCATGTTCCTTCAACCAGAAGTAAAAACTGCTACTTGGAGCAAAATTGAAGGTACAGAGACCAAGCCCAAACAGGGCGAATAAAAACCCCATCATTCCTCGGCCCTGCACGCTGATTTTAATAAGAGGAAGACACTTGTTAGAGTCCCCTGTGAGGATGCGGGTGAGTGGTCCCTGAGCCAAGATGCCTTATCCATCCTCTTTTTAACTAGGGCTGCATCCCCTCTCTTGATCAATTGTGGCTCACTGATGCTGCTATCATACTCCCAAACATTTACATTCTAAGATCTTTTGCGCAGGAAATACAAACCTACCAACATACATGATGCCACCAAATGTCGCACAATATCAGACCTTTTCACACATTGGGGCATATTATCTAGGAAGTGGCGGTGGGAGGCTTTAGCCTCCTTGGCTTAACGCCTCTCATCGCCACTTCCGAAGCGCCAGGCTGCATTTATGTGTGCTGCTTCATGCAGCACACATGTAAGTCACAAAATGGCATTTAACAAAAAGGTTTGTTTATATACAGGAAGGGACACCTTCCTGTACATAAACAAACCTTGGCATTTTGCTTTTTCCATGTGTGCTGCACAAGGCAGGCCCCTTTCACGCTAATTTTAGTGTGAAACGGGGCCCTAGTACCAAAGAATCGTTACACCACTTAACGTGGCTTTTAGCCACATTATGTGGTTTAACACTGCCTTGGTAATAGGGCGCTGGCCCTATCACCACCACAACGTCATAAAAAGTGAGGTTGTATTAGCGATAGGGGCCTGGTAATATGCTCCGTGGTCTGTTCGTGAAGCGCCAATATCACACGGTGAGCACGAGGCGAGGTGGGAACCCATGACCGAGTGGGCATCCATCTTGTCTTTGGAAGCTGTTCACAGCTGATGTCCATTACAGGTTCTGAACTCCAGCAGCAGCCTTGTTAAACTTTTGTTTTTTTTCTTGGTGAAGGGTAATGTTGTTGTAATGTTGGTTGGTGGAGGGGTAGAAGTGCCTTCCAGGTAATTCCCTGCCCTTCTCTCACACAGTGACAGATTTTCTTTAAGCTGGCATGTCTGGGTGTGTGAGCCAATTCCACTGTTGCCAATATGTGAATCATAAACACTAGAGGATGTTTTGAGGGAAACATTCAATCCCTAATGCATAATTATGGTTACATAATAACTAGCTTCTTGAAGATTGTACCCTTTAACAGCACATCATGTGCAAAGAGGGCTTTGCAACTGAATCAGCAGAAAAGTGTGCAAATATCACTGTGTCTTGCCCGTTTGCTGGCTCTTATTTCATCATGTCAAAGCGTCCTGAACTTGTGTGGAGAAAGCGACAAGGATCCAAGTTTTCATGGCGGAGCAGGGGAAGACATGAGACTTACTGCATAATCTCCATTAAGACCTGTAGAACTCTGAATGTAAAAGCACAAGGGAAAAACAAGACTTCGCTCTGTCATTACTTTTCTAGCCTGTATTCATTCTTGATAATATTGCTGCAACAGGAATAAGGGCCTCTGAAAATGAATGCTATTTTTTTAAGTAGGAACCACACCAAAGTTAAGGTGAATTGGGTTAAAGAGAGCCTAGAGATTTGGTCCCTGAACAAGGCTATCTTAGGACTTTTTCATTTTTATAGTGCTCAGGGTCCACAAGCAGAGAGGGGGATATTCTCAAGACAGTGTGATAATTATTGCAAAATAAGCTTAACGCATCTCTTCACATTGCAGTTTATCGCGGGAAAATAACACAGTGTTAACGTTGTATTCTCAACACGACGGCACCATGCGATAGTCTCACGATAACACACAAATGTCTGCGATAAAGTCACCGGGAAGGCGATAAAAAAGTAAACCCCAACGTGAAAAAAGTTGCGATGGGCTCAACCGCGGTAAAAAAATCAGGTATAATCTTCCCCAAGCCTGCAATTCATACACGTCAGATGGAAAAAATCACTATAAAAGTAGAAAAAAACATACAAACAAAAGCCAAACAACAGCGAAGCACAATGGAGGTAGCAGGAGCAAGGGACCTCGGCGTCAGGGAAGAGCAAGGACAAGAAGAGTTGGAAGATGAGGTTCAGTCCGCAGGAAAACAGGATCCTGATAATGGAGGTGGTAGAACACCATCAACTACTGTTCGTCCCCTCCACTGTGTCATTGGCAACAAAAAACAGATTATGGCACTCCATCGTGGAAAATGTGAATGCAGTTGGAGTGCTGAAGAGGACAAGGGAAGAGGTCAAGAGGCGCTGGAATTATCTGAAGCGCAAAACCAAGCAGAAACTCGCCAACAACCGGAAGGCAGCAATGAAGACTGGAGGTGGAAGTCCAGCTCCAAAGGAGAACCTGGACGAGATGGAGGAACTGGTGTCCACAGTCATCAGTGGGGAGACGGTAGCAGGGGTGGGGGACCGGACACTGCTCAACATGACTGGACACAATAGCACCAAGGTGAGTAACGACCATGGACTGGGGGGACGAAGGAGATGGGCACAATGGCACTCATGCACCATTAAGTAGAGCACATCTGCGGACAAACAATGCCCCAGACAATGCCCCAGACCCCCAACTCCAGCCAAGAGACCAATGTACCCAAGTATGCAACATCTCAGCACTGTATGAGAACAGAAGCCAAAGGCACACCGCATGAAAGGGAGAAGGGGCAGCAAAATCAGAGTTGCAGGGGCGACTCCCCTAAAATGCTGCACACACACACATAACAGGCAGAGCACATCAACATTGACAAGAATGTGGTACAAACCACAACACGTCCACAACAGAACAGAGGACACAACTGATGCCTCTTGTGTGTAGAAACTGGCCAATCACATTTGGCATTGCAGGGAAATGTGAGATGATGATGTACAAGTACAAACACACATCCGTGATGCTGTTGAAATGTCCACTGTCCCACATCAAATAGGTAGCTTCTTCCAAATAGTCACAATGTACACTGTCATGCAGTCTGAATGTAAACATGTACAATGTGTCAACATACATGTGAACACAATGTTAAACTGCATCTCTCCTTCACATTGCAGAGGGAAATCCAATGCCTCCTCTCTTCTCTGATGACGAAGAGGACCACCACATCTTCGACCCCGACGCCCTCCAACAGCTTGTGGACAGCCTCCACACCCCACCTCTAGGAGCAGATCAGCCCAGCTACTACGAGGAGACCCCACCCCCTGCACAGACCACACAGTAGGCAGCACCCACCACCACAGATGCCTCCCAGGACCCCCACGAAGACCACATGGCCTTTAAACGCTATGTGTTCGGGTGCCAGGAGCAGCTGGCTGAACAGGTGCGGGTGAGGTTAGACCCAAACTAGATGCCATACGTGGGTGTCTAAGTTCTATCAGAGACCACTCACAGTCCCTAACAGACACCCACAGTCCACCCCATGCTCTCCAACAAACCATGGCTGACATCGCTGGAGTCCTTACTCAGGGATGTATGTCGTTACAACGCATACTTTTACAACACATACCTTTACAACGCATTTCTTACACCGCAACATCCATTACAACGCATTCCATTACAACGCATGCCATTACAACGAATTCTTTGAAACTACCTTTACAAAGCATTCCACTACAACGCATACTACATTTACAATGCATACCATTACAACGCATACCATTACATTGCATGTATGGTAAGTATTGGATAGTGTAGGGGTAAAAATTAAAATTCTAACTCTAGGGGGTGCAACAGTAGGGTAAGTGTTGGATAGTGTAGGGGTAAAAATTACTATTCTAACTCCAGGGGGTGCAACAGTAGGGTAAGTATTGGATAGTGTAGGGGTAAACATTACTATTCTAACTCTAGGGGTCCAACAGTAGGGTAAGTGTTGGATAGTGTAGGTATGTGTTGTAATGGTATGCATTGTAATGACTGCGTTGTAATGACATGCGTTGTAGTGGTATGCGTTGTAGTGACATGCGTTGTAATGGTTGCGTTGTAATGGCATGCGTTGTAATGAATGTTGCATTGTAAATGTTTCGTTGTAAAGGTAGTGCATTGTAAAAGTTGCGTTGTAAGTGTTGTTTCCCTTACTCAGAGACAAGAACAACTGTCTAGTCAGAGTTGTTCCAGTGATGTCACCTTGGACACATGTGGAGGATCATGGAGGGCATGGAGCAGACACAGGTGGAAAGAGCGGCTGCCACAGCAGCACACTAGCGAGAGGTAGCTGGGTTCCTCAATGCCCTAAAGACCATCCTCATGGCATTGCTGTCACAAGGCCTGGTGCTGATGAGTGCTGCTGCTACCTCTACATCCACATCTCCGCCTCCTGAAGTGTCAGTGGCACACAGTCTGGCAGAGATTCCACCTCCGGCCCCTGAGGTATCACTGCCACACACTGCTGGAGACAGAACACCACTGCCCACATGTGAGGCACATGAAACAGCAGAGGACGAAGATGCAGATGAATCTGCCTTACTGGTAAAACAAAAACTGTAGCATTCATCTCCGCCATATGGATGGTTTCTGCTTGGTTCTGCCCTCTGCATCATCGCCGCCCACTGTCCCCGATACACTCTGCCACACTCAACTTGGACCTCGACATGAACTGCCATATTATGTTTGGTCACCAATGACACAGTGTTCAGAGTGCAGACTGTGCTCGTCCCCTTCTATTGAACTTGGCATTCCTTGAAGGACTCAGGCTGGCCCTCCACAGACCAACAATGTAAAGTGGGGCTTGCATGGCCCAGTACTGCTCCAGCTACAACACTCCGCTGAATGTGCATTAAACATTCATATTCACACAGATGTGTCATGTCTATGAACTTTCAAGTGTGGAAGTATGGATGAATGTGGGGTCAGTGATTCCACCTTACGTCCATGTTGCTTATGTTGTGGGACTTGGATCACAGGGTGACACATTGCCGATTGCGTTCCGGGTGGTGCCGGCACTACAACAGGGATGCATTAGTTACTGCCTTGTCCAGCCCAGGACGGAACCATGCCCAGGCTCCCAGAGTCATTGTTCACACCCTTATGCTGGACTGGCATACGCCAGGCCAGCCCACTCCGCTTATACTCACAGGGGGGGGGGGGGACAGCACTACGTGCCCGACTGTCTTCCTTGTGGTGATCTGCTGCTCACAGGTCTAGTTGTCAGCATGCCACAGCCACTCCCTAATGGCTGGTTTACACCCACACCACACCCATCCAGCACATGCGTCACAGGACATGTGACCCTGCCAATAAAATGAGCTGGGCGCACGTGCTGGATGCCATTTGCATTCTCTTTCTGGGTATATTTGTGCGGTTATTATTCATGCATGAGGGCCTAGAACCCTGGAACATCACATTCCCCAGTGCTGGAGGTGACATGATAGTATAAAAACAACAATGTCCCAATTGGTATTAGTTAAAGACAATTGGTAAAGATATGTAAAATACATTATCTGAAAGGAAAACAAGGAGTCTCTATGTAATTCTGACAGGTGCTAAAAGCATAATTTTATGTATAAAAGATTTTTTGAAAAAAGGAACAAAATTATAATTAACAGTTATAGCAGCACTGCAGTATATAAATCACAACAATTGAAGAAACAACCCAAATGGTACGAGGTGCTCTAGGTGTGACAGCGAAAACCAAGATAGCGACGCAGGTGACAATGTGCAACAGCGTGAGTGGCGCAAGGTGACTGGTGAATATATATACAGTGTATTCTTTAGCATACGGCGGTTCCAGATGGATTAAAAATTCATTTTACAGATGTTCAAATATTTCAACCGCTTCGTATTTCGCGCCAATATTTGCACTGAAAGGTCGACGGTGTTTCGATCCAGATAACTATAGGATCTTCATCAGGACTGGGTCGTGGGCAGTGCTGGTGGTCGATTTATTGGTAAACAGTCGCCGGATTGCGTGGACAGCAAGTGCTTGGATCCGAGCTGTACTTGAACTGCTTGGCCCGGGTGTGAGTGATAGGGTCCCGTGGCAATCACAGGGGCGGGATTGGCAGCAATGTAGCCCCACACACACGTATTAAAATTAGTAGCCGTCCACGTCAGGGATCGGCGCCCTGGTAACTAACTTGCTCCACGATCGGAAGTCACTTCTACATTTCTGACCCTGGTCTTCACTACTAATTTTAATACGTGTGTATAGGGAGGGTTGACGGAGGAACTGCTCTAATTTTCAGTAACTCATTATACCACAGCGATATACCCAATTGCTTGTTTTCCTCTTTTGATTGCCTGACCCTGACAATATACTTCCCATTTCAAATTAAATGCCACATATCAGCCGTCGGGTGATAATTCAGCTTTTATCGAGTAGTACAAGGATCTTGTGGTTAGTCAATCAATGAAACTGCTGATGTCGTCTTTGTAGGAGATTTCAACCAACATTGGTGGCAGCAAATGACACAGCAGTCAATCACTTTGCCCTGTTCTTTTCTGGAAATTATATGATCCAACACATCCTAAGAACATACTAGACGTAATAATCTTCAAAGAAGACCTGCTCTCCGTGGGCAAATTCATACCAGTGGTTTGGTCTGACCATTATCTTATTGCCTGCTCTCTGTGGCTTACGCACTCTGTGGCCCCTAGTGAACTGAAAAGGTTGATGGCCTGGCTTCTCAACGGCAAGAATATGGACAACAACATACTTAAGAACACAGCACTAAGGGGCATATTATCAAGGGGGTTTATCTCCGCTTTTTTGGCTTTAAAAGCCAAGAAAGCGGAGATAAAATTATCTCCCTATTACCAAGCTGTTGCTAACACCAGTTAGTGACAGCTAATAGGAGATAGCGACCATCTTGGGCCCCGCTTTGCATGTCAGTGATATTTATCACTAATGACATGCAAAGTGGGCGTGCCAAGATGTTAGCGACTGGAAACAGTCCCTAACATCGTTATCTCCTATTACCAACTTTTGGAGATATTCGCGCTAATCGCGAATATCTCCAAAAGCTAACACCTGCCCTGAGCAGTTCTTAGCCATGTTATCCAATGGGAGGTGGATAACATGGCTAAGAGCATTTGCTCGATAATGCATGAATATCGCTGACTTTTCAGCGATATTCATGCATTGCGGCCGTTTTTTATCGCATTTGCGATAAACCTTGCTAATAGCAAGGTTTATCTGCGATAAAAATCGTTAGAGACAAAAATTATCGCTAGTTGTTGGTAATATGCCCCTGAATTTGTTATCACCTAACAGATCATTCACAGACATCAATGACTCTACTGCCCAATAATTTTTTACTCTATCCTGGATCTGCTCATTGAGCTTTCTCCACCCCAGACCAACAAGAAAATACTGAAGCCATCAGAGTCTTGGGTCAATAAGACCTTGAGAAAGAATACTGGAGAAGAAATAGACACAATGGCCTTCCACCACCAACCTCACATGCCTCTGAAATGCAAGATCAATATACAAAAGGAGCATTCTCTGTACAAAATCTAATCATTTTAGATCCTTCACTAATTCAGCCACGAACTGGCAGAAAAACTTTTTGAACTGGTCAAAAGTGGTAGTAACCCTTCCATGTCCATCATATCATATGACCTAGTCATGAAAGCAAAATAATTTGCACAGTTCTGGGACTCTAAAGTCAAAGCAAGTAAACAATTACCGAATATGTGGCTAAATGACCATCCTAACTTGATCAGTACATGAAACTCCAAGTAACCTTGGCAACTCTTTGACTTAAATGGAGAAGAAGAATTACTGAAAAAAAGTCAGTAAGAGCAAGATCTCTGACCTCCTGGCCAGGGACCTGTTATTCCCCTGCAGCTCCGCTGTTGTGCCATTGAGGCTTACCCCGCCTCGCAGCCGCTCGCAGTTTATGCCTGTTACTTCATCTTATGCCCTTGTTGTGACCTTGTTGTTGTGAATAGTGTTCTCCGTGCCCGCTCGCCACCCTTTCCTGCCGCTGCCTCCCCCGTGGCCCCTCCCCCTGCCAGTTCCTGCCCCCACCATAAAACTGCGCTTCTCTCCTCCCTCTCTATTTAATGGTGGCAGCGCGCAGCGGGCGCACCTAAGGTGCGCCAAAGGCAAGCCTGTCTGCGCCCTTCCATGACCCAACCGCGACCAATGCCAGGAACCCTGGATCTCCAACCTTCCACCCCTACGATAATAATAATAATAATAAAGCCATTTCTAGAGCGCCTGGCTACATTAAGAACAGTGTCCCAGCGCTAGATTACTACTATATCTCAAGAGGCAGATGTTAGAGGGACCAAAGCCAAGGTCAGAGTGAAGAGAGTGAATTAGATGACTGGAAACAGGTGAGTTTTAAGTTTTGCACGGAATCTGGTTTCTGAAGGTTCCATTCGGAGGTCAAGCGGCAGTTCATTCCAGTGCTTAGGAGCCAGATACCTGAAAGAACGACCACCCATCCTGGCTCTGCGGGTACGGGGGTGGGGTTTAAACAGCATCGCTCCGGTCGACCTCAGATTCCGGGTGGGGCGGTGAATTGTGAGGAGCTTTTGCAGATAGCCTGGGCCTTTGCCCTGGGCGATGCGGTGCGTAAAGCATAAGGCTTTGAATTTAATGCGTTCCTTGACCGGAAGCCAGTGAAGCTTCGCTAGAGCATTCTTCCCAGATGCTCTACGGGGCAGGTTAAGTACCAGGCAGGCAGCAGCGTTTTGTACGCACTGAAATTGGTGCAGGCCTTTTTTAATTAAACCTAAAAGCAGGGCATTGCCATAGTCAAGGTGGGGTGTGACTAAGGCGTGGACAAGTGTCTTTCTGGCGTTGATGGGGAGAAGGTCATGGACTTTACGGAGGGTTTACAGTATGCTGAAACACCTACCCGTAACTTTACTAACCTGAGACTTGAAAGAGAGATCCGAGTCAAGCATAACTCCAAGATTTCTGACAGAGTCCACGGGAGATGGAAAATTTCCCAATTCCGCGGGCCACCACATGTGCGACCAGGCAGAGGGGGCTTTACCAACAACTAAAAGTTCTGTTTTTTCGCCATTCAGGCGCAAACAGTTGTTATTCATATACGTTGCCACTGATGACAGGCATTTGGAATAGTTAATGTCATCTTCCGTGTGGTCGAGCGTAAGCTTGATCATCAGTTGCGTATCGTCAGCATCGGTGACAATATCCACCCCGAAAGCTTCAACTATATGAGCCAGGGGTTCCATATAAAGGTTGAACAAGGTAGGGCTCAGGCTGGAGCCCTGTGGAACCCCATGGCTCAGCTTCCAGGGGGGGAGGATTTGAAAGGGGGACGGTGCATCTGGAAACTCCTATTAACCAGGAAAGATTTTATCCAGGAATGGGCAGATCCCTCCACTCCCATATCTGAGAGGCGAGACAGCAGCGTTGTGTGCAGCACGGTGTCAAAAGCTGCACTGAGGTCTAATAAAACCAAAGCTGCTGTCTGACCTTCATCCACCATCTGTCTGAGGCACTCAGTGGAATAGAGGACGGCTGACTCCGTCGAGTAGCCGGCTCTGAACCCCGATTGAGTGGGGTGGAGGAGGGATTCCTCCTTCAAATATTTCAAGAGTTGCCCATTTACCACTTTTTCCACTATTTTCGTACAGAAGGGAAGAAGGGAGATGGGATGAAGATTTTGAAGTTGGGAGATCTGGACATTGTATTTTTTTCAAAGAGATAACCTGGGCTGTTTTCCATGCATCAAGCACATGGCATTCTTGGAAAGAAAGAGTGACGATATGAGTAATCTGATCGATCATACTCTCCAAGACTCCCTTACAGCGATTGGGGGACTCACGTCACAGGGGGAACCAGACTGTATGCTGTTAGCAATATTCAGCAGTTCCTGTCTCTCAGGTACTTTAAAACATGTCAGATGAGGTTTAACGGTGGAGTTGTCTCTAACTTCCACATGTTTGCTCGAGGAATCAACGTCGTCTGTGAAGGTGGAATGGATTTTGTCGACCTTGCCAACAAAATGGTCAGCTATGGAGTCACATAGCTCGCTGGGGAAGGTGTCTTGCGCTTTGAGTCTGGTCGGGGCAGTTAACTCTTTATAAATGGCACAGAGTTCTCTAGTGGGTTTATCGGCAGATTCTATTCTACCCTTAAAGTGGGCGCCTTTCGCTGCTCTTACAAGTTACGATGCAGCTACCCTCCTTGCACTCAACCCCGGGAGGAACAACAACTGCCAGCTGTCCATGCCGAGCACCATCCACAGACAGTTCTCCTACCGCCACTTCCGCCAGACCTTCCACACCACCAGCACCCCCATGACCACCACCCCAGCACCGAATGCCAACACCTCGGAAACCCTGAGTGGCATCCTCTTCAATGTGTGCTCCCTTCCTACCTTCACAGACACGTCGTTGAGATCTGGGACCTCCTCGACACCCTCTCACCTGACATAACCTTCTTCACTGAATCCTGGGTCAACGCCTCTTCTGCCACTGGCATCGCCATGGCCATCCCCGATGGATACAAGATTCAGAGGAAAGACTGCCCCAACCACCCAGGAGGAGGGCTTGCCATTGCACACAAGAACTCCCTCCAACTTTCCACCTCCACCACGAATGACTCCCTCTCCACCACCGAACACCTTCACTTTCAGATACAGGACAGCCCTAGAACCACCGTTCACGGGACCCACGCCTACAGACCCCACGGGCCCGCGCCTCGTTCGCCACAACCATTGCCGTCCTCATCATACCCCACGCGATTGCCTCTATGGACTACATGCTCATCAGAGACCTGAACTTCAACCTCAACAACCCCAGAGACACCAACTCCAACACCCTCCTGGACAACCTCGCCAGCATTGGCCTGAAACAACTCATCACCATGCCCACCCACAAGGCAGGACACACCCTCGACTCCATCTTCACAGGAGGTAACAACATCTTTTACAGCCACACCACACAACCCCCCTGGATGGACCACTACTGTATACACTTCAACAACAACAAACTCACTGCCACCAAAACAACAGCACGGCCTCCATGAAGGAATTGGAGCAAAATCACAGAGGAACAGCTCAAACACACCCTCAACCGCAACACCCCCAGCACCTCGACCAACACCAACCTCGCAGCCAAAGAACTCCACAGATGGATCTCCAACTGCACAGACAAACTCACCCCCTCTACGCAACTCCGACAGACAACGCCCCAGGAAAGCCACCTGGTTCACCACCAATCTCCATGAATCCAGACGCACCTGCAGACATCTCCAGAAGAACTGGAGAAACACCAAAACACCAGAAGATCGCACCACCTACAAGAACACCATGACCAGATACCACCACGATGGTGCGTACACGTGCAGCGGGCACGCCTATGGCAGTTTCGTCTGCGCCCATCCGTGCCTGAACTGGGCCTAGAGCCAGAATGCCTGATCCATCTCTATACTCAAGTCCCAGAGGAATACCAGTAAGGAACTGCTACAGCTTGCATACACCAATACAAGTTGCTGTATTCTGAGTCTGAGTGAAAAGAATTCAGTCTGTCCCTGTGGTTTTTCATTTCCACAGCAACAGACGATCAGGGAGCTACAATCTACCTCATTTATTCAGAGTGTTAATTCAGAAAAACATTCAGGTATTGTCAAAGCATGTTGTGGCCTCACGAACGTCAGGTCCCTGGCTAACCACAAGTATGAAATAGCAGACATGATATCTAATCACAAATTAGACATGCTTTTCATCACTGAAACAAGGGCTGATGCATCCTCGGACCCAAACTTTGTAACAACAGCCCCTAGGGGCTTTCGGTCTTTTAGAATAGACAGACCTACCAAATAAGGGGGCGGAGTGGCAGTTATCTTCAGGGAGCAGTTTGAAGCTAGTTTCTCCCCACATTCTACTCCCTTCTATGAAGCCCTCCCCTTTTGTCACTGAAATAAATGCCAGAAAAACCTTTAGAGGCATTCTACTCTATCGCTTCCCTGGCGCTGGAGGTACCTTCATTCAGAATCTGGATGAACTCATGGAACCTATTTTCGCCAGCAAAGAGTTCACTATCTTAGGTGATTTCAATATCTATCTGGAGAATAGTGCGAGCAAGGAGACTGCATCCTTGCTAGAGATTTTAGGGGCTCTGGGCCTGTCTCAGTCGGTGCAACCACCCACCCATGAGGCAGGACATACACTAGATGGCATCTTTACTTCTGTACGAGGACAAATAGTAAAAGAGGCTCTTCCGCTGACATGGACAGACTATTCCCTAATCAGGTTTGAATTGTTATCTCCAAAAGCCCAGTTGGGAGGGATTACAAAAATGCACTCCCTCACCTATACGGCTTCCAATAAAGTGGATAAAACTACTCTCCAAACTCATCTGGACAGAACGCGCCCACTGTAAAAGGTTCCCCCTGATTTAGCAGTCACTAAATATCCAGACTGGCTAAACAAGGCCATTAAGGCCACTGTACCCACTGGAAAAACCTCAGGGAATCAGAACTCGCCTTCGGCCCCTTGGTTCACTGAGGTCTTGTGAAAAGAAAAACAAAAGTGCCAAAATCTGCTTTAACTCACTATAAAAATCTGCAGATGGCGGGAAAAAAGGATTTTTTTTACCAATCAGATTTAGAGAACTAAAAATACCTCAAAAGACTAGTTTGGGGGTAAGAGAGAAGCTGTCGTCTCTACCTGTGAATAAAGGAATCAAGAGCGATCAAACTTTCTGTGATATGATTGCAGTAGTCTCAGAAACAAAGTTAAGGATATCTACAACGTTTTTGAAGCCACCTCCTCTCACAGCCCCACTAAATCACCTTTAAACCCTGAACTGAAGGGAAACAGTTTCCAATGTTTCTTACAGATTTCCACTGAGGTAGTGGAAAAACGCATTAGAGAAATCAAATCTGGGTCCCCACTTGACGCCTGCCCACCCGCATTTCTGAAAGATATAGCGGAGGTGGTGAGCCCTGAGCTCCCTGAAATTTTCAACAATATGTTTATTTCGGGCATC
The DNA here is from genome assembly GCF_964263255.1 of Lissotriton vulgaris. Lineage (NCBI taxonomy): Eukaryota > Metazoa > Chordata > Amphibia > Caudata > Salamandridae > Lissotriton > Lissotriton vulgaris. The sequence continues at coordinate 484,158,773 of NC_141689.1, forward strand.
TTTCCTCTGTTATGGAAAGACTTCTCCATACTTACACTGTTAAAAAAAAACAATCTGGACACGTCTAACCCTAATAATTACGTCCATATAGCTCGGCTGCCTCTTCCAGCCAAAATAATAGAGAAAATCATGAATAAATAGTTAGTCCAATACATTTAAGAAAATTAATTACTCAACCAGTCCAAGTTTGGTTTTCGAAACAAGCATAGCACTTAAACAGCATTAATTAAAGCCACTGCAGTGATCAGGACGGTGACGGACAGAGGGGGCTCGGCCGCCCTGGTTCTCTTCGATCTGTCAGCCGCCTTTGAAACTGTGGATCACAATCTTGTGCAGCAGTGGCTGGAAATGCTGGGGTCAAGGGAGCCGCACTGGCCTTGCTTTCCATGTACGTACATGGAGAGTTCAACAGGGATCATCTCTGAGTTCTTCCCTGTTTAACGTGTATATATCTGAACTCGCCCCTTTGATCCGAGAGTTCGGTTTTAGTCTCACGTCTTACGCCGATGACACCCAGATAGTGGTGGCAGCGTACAAACATCAAGCCTCCCCACTCTACAGTTTCAGAACTTTATGAGGGAAATAAATAGATGGATGGGAAAACACTCTCTTAAGCTTAACTCTGAGAAGACCGAAGTAGTAGTCTTCGGTAACCTGCAACCCAGATGGGACAATCTCTAATGGCCGGCGGAAATGAGCGAACTGCCAAAACCAGCTCTGAAGGCCAAGAACCTGGGAGTTATGATTGATAATAAACTAACATTATCTTACCAGACAAAATGCCATCATCTTGGCCTCCCACTTTTTGATAAAGAAACTTAAGAAGATCTTACATTACATCCCCACGGACTCCAGAAAGACGGTTGTAACTACACCAATTCAGTAAAAATTGGATTACTGAAATGGGCTCTACCTGAGTATGCAGAAGCAATATAAAAAAAAAGCTTTAGACAGATCAAAATGCAGCTGCAAGTCTTCTGTTGAACATCCCAAAGCATGACTCAGTAGCCAAGGGAATTTGCAAACTCCACTGGCTTCCAGTGGTACAGCAAATTAAATTCAAATCATTATGTTTAGCATACACCGCACTGAGCCATACAGGACCACTATTTCTTAGGAACCTCTTTGCCTGGTACAAACTGTCCAGACAGCTACGTTCCTTAAATTGGGGTGGCCGAAGCTTCTCGTATGGCACCGCAAAACTCTGGAACATGCTGCCAATGGAACTCAGAAGTGCAAGCTCTCTCACCATTTTCGGAAAGGGGCTAAAAACCTGGATATTTTAGAACTAGACACATAGGCAGGGCTTACCGCAATCCTACTGCCAAGACACCTCCGGGTATTTGCGCACTCTATAAATCCAAGTAACATAACATAACATGATCATCGCATCAGAACCACCAAAAGGAACTTCATCCGAAACAAGATTAGTCCCAACTCCAGCAACTCCAAGGAAAACTTCAGCATCATCCAGGAGTTCACCAAGCCCCCCCCAACGAAACCACGGACATCACCCCCTCCCAGGATCTCTGCGATAAACTCAGATCCTTCTTCCATCTGGAAATCAATGGCCTCTATGACCACTTCAACAAACAGGCACCTGACACTGATACCACCTCCCTCTTAAGCAACACCAGTCGGCCTACCGTCTCCTCCTGGACCCCAGTCACTACCGAGGACACCACCTCGACCATGAAAGGCATCCATTCAGGAGCCCCCCCGACCGACCACACATCTACCACAGAGCCACCACCGCCATCGTGCCCGAACTACGATGCACCATCAACACCACCTTCAAGACAGGCACCTTTCCTGGCGACTGGAAATGCTCAAAAGTCAGTAACTTGCTCAAGAAACCATCAGCAGACCCCACAGATCTGAAGAACTACCGACCCATCTCTCTCCTCCCCTGCGTGGCAAAAGTCACAGAGAAGATTGTCAATGTCCGACTACCTACATTCATTGAAGAAAACTCCATCCTTGACCCCTCCCAATTTGTATTACAAAGCAATCACAGCACTGAGACCACCATACTCGCAGCTACAGACGACATCGGTTCCCTCCTAGACCAGGGACACACCACGGCCCTGATCCTACTCGACGTCTCTGCAGGATTCGACACAGTCTCCCACCACACACTCATCGCCAGACTCCGTGATGCCGGTATACAGGGAGCCGCCCTCGCATGGATCCGCTCCTGCCTCATTGGCAGAACACAAAGAATCAGACTGCCACCCTTCCTCTCTGAACCCACAAAAATCAACTGCGGAGTGCCCCAAGCATCGTCATTTAGCCCCACACACTTCAACGTCTACATGGCCCCGCTTGCTGCCATCGTCAGACAGCAAGGACTCAACATAGTAACCTATGCCAACGACACCCAGCTTATCCTCACCCTCACCAAAGACCCCGCCACCACCAGACTCAACTTCCAGGAAGGAATGAAGGACGTCTCATCCTGGATGAGCGGCAACTGCCTAAAGCTCAACTCAGAGAAGACAGAGGTCCTAGTCCTCGGACCATTCCTCTCGTTATGGGAAAACGCCTGGTGACACACCTCCCTCCGCAGCCCTCCAACCCCCACGGACTATGCCCGAAATCTTGGCATCATACTCAACTCCTCCCTCTCCATGGCCTGACAGGTCAATGTCGTCACCTCCAGCTGCTTCCACACTCTCCGCAACCTCCGAAAGACCTTCAAATGGATCCCCCACTCATACCCAGCATACTGGGCTACGGAAACCCCCTCCACGCCGGGATCAACAAGTCTCTGCTTCACAAACTCCAGACCATACAGAACGCCGCTGCCAGACCCGTCCCCGGCATCCCTTGACACAAACACATCACCCAACACCTGCGCAGCCTCCACTGGCACCCCATAGAGAAAAGAGTCACCTTCAAGATACTCACCCATGCCTACAAGTGCCTCCACAACACCGGACCCAGATACTTCAACAAGACGATCTCCTTCCATGCACTCAAGAGAAACCTCAGCTTACCTTACCTCATCCTCGCCGAATCCCCATGCATCAGCAAAGTCAGGACAGGAGGAAGAGTGTTTTCCTACATCGCGGCCAAGACCTGGAATGAGCTCCCAATCGACATCAGACGCGCCCTAACCCTGAACATTTTCAGTAAGACACTCAAGACCTGGCTCTTCAACTAATCAGAGATGCGAACCCCCACCACCCCCAGCACCTTGAAACCCTGATGGTGAGTAGCGTGTTTACAATTACCATGATTGATTGATTGATTGATTGATTGATTGATCATGAATACCAAATTCAAAACCACTTTGTAGACCCAATTACTAGGCACATTGACAAATAACTTTACACACATGTGCTCCCCTTCTGGACTAAGTTTGTAAAGCTTGCTCAGCCAGGGAGTGCTTCATGACTGCCTTAAGAATGGACAAGTAACTCCACTCCTCCAAAAATCTACAGGAGAGGCAAATGACCTCAACAACTTTTGTCCAGTCACCAACCTCTTTTCCGTTTATAATATAATAAAAGATAGGGTAGTGTAGCGAGCCGACTTATCCAACACATTCAAAACAACAGCCTCTTGGATGAATACCAATCAGGTTTCAAACATAGCTGCACCACTGAAAAAGCACTGCTCCAGATAGTTGATGATGCACTTTTCATCCTGGATTCAGGCAACTCCTACCTCCTGTTTTTCTTCAACCTATTGGCAGTCTTTGATATAGTAAATCACTGTATACTTCTTGATCCACTCAATGAATGGATGGGTATTGATGGCATGGCCCTCAAATGGTTTGAATCTTACTGCATCAGAAGGTTGTTGATTCTTAATGCCTAGGGCCCGAGCTCAAAAGGTCTCACAGATTTCTATTCTATCCCAACCTTATTCAACCTTTATATTGAACCCCATTTAGTTCTACTAAAAAATCTGGCATCTTTTGTCATCTATATTCTGATGGTACCCAATTGTACTTAAAGGTCTTATCTCCAAAAACTATCTCACACCTTGCCAGCACACTAAACACATTCAAGAGTGGGTAACATTTCATTATTTATGATCCCATCCAAAACTGTATTTTTCCTCATTGACATCACCAATACCAGTACAATCCTGGAAGGACACATTCAACACCCTTAACAACAAATGTACTATTGTCACAATGCCACCTCCCTGCGAGTCATGCTTGACAAAAAGCTCAATTAACAATCACAAATCAACACCAGAGTCAGAAATGTGTGTTTCTATCTGCGTCTTCTCTGGGTAATTTGTCGCTTCATTCCAGTGCAAGATCTGAAAACTCTTGTTTGATCACTATCTAGAATTGACTACTGCTAATCTCTAATGACTTGTCTTCTCCACTCTAGACTTCGTGGGTTTGGTCTCGGCATTGATTGATGCCTTGAGGCTTACCTTGATTTCGGTGGACATGGTTATGCACTTGACTCCTGTCATCATCCTGTTATTTATTTATTTAGCTATGTAATAAGCTACCATTCTATTTAAAGAATGCTTCCAAGCTACTGTCCTTTAGAAGGGACTTAAGACATGTCTCTTTACTCTATAACTCTGTCCAAGGACTGGAAATATGTCATCTAGTGTATACTGTGGGCCTATTCTGCAAGCGCCTTGAAGACCTTGGGTAGCAGTGTGCTATATAAATACTTAAATAAATAAATAAATAAAATGTAATATTTATGACTGTTGCAATTTAACATAGTTGAATGCTCTTGCCTTCTTTTCAATGTCCCAACATCTTCGTGTAGTGTAATTTATGTGCTTTAATTAATGCTGTATTGTTGTAAAGTGTTCTATCAACTTTGTGCTATATAAACATGCATAAATAAATAAAAATGAATGAATGTTGTAGACCAATCCTTCACTTAAACAGACTTCAAAAGGTGAAGACATTATGCACAACATAGAGGAGGAAGGTCAGTAGGGTAAAAGGAATCTTCTTGGTTCCACATCTTAACCACATCACAGGTTCAGATCTTGCAACAAGGACAGGACAACAATGATATGGTTTTAGTATGCAAATTGGAATACTCTGCAATAGCATCAACACATATGCTAGGATCACGTTTTAGCACACACCGTACCTCAGAAGTAGCACATGCACTCCACAGAATGACTCTCTTGTTTCTGACAGCAGCTAGCAAGGAGCATACACCTTCTCAAGGTGCACATGCATCAGCCTTTTCTGCTTTCAGAAATACCTTTACAGCTGGCCAAGCATAGATCCAAGGCATGGATGGCAAGCTGCTACAGAACTGCCATGTCCAAGGCACTGAAAGGGCCACAGCTGTTTTTTTCTGCCTGGGACCATCCTGCAGAATATTCAGTCATCAAAAAATGACCAATGTCCCCCATGTTCTTGAAGTAAAACTTGCAGTGTTTCATGGGCATTTTTGTTTATAATTTTCAGAAACAAATACCCACTTTGGTGTTTTATCTCTGAAAATCATAAACCAATGTCAACTCTCCATCATGCCACTAGGACTGTCAGGGCGGACAACATTCAACAATTTCAGGAACAGTTCTTCCACTGTGTCAGAAGAGGAGCTTTCCGTTCAAATCCACACTGACCAAGCAGGGAATGAAGTTGGGTATCCATAAAATTGACAGAGCTGAGTCACTTCAGTTTAGCAGCGGTAAAGACAACCATAAATGGTCCCCCTTGTCTCACCTCTCTCTTTTCAGGCAAGGAACTCCAGCTGTTGATTCCTAACCAATGAGCTTTACTTCCAGAACTGGCAAGGAAAAAAACCTGTTCACTGTGCTTTCATCCACTGCGTCGCTGAATCTCTAAGTCTCCATTAATTCACACTATTCATGATAGCAATACTTCAGGAGCTGTACAGGAATGCAACCACAATCTTAAAAAGTGAAGATTCCAATCAGTTGGTGATTTTCTGGGTCATTGTTAGGTCTCACTAAAAACTAATGTAGGTTTCTTAGAGATCTAGTGTTACCACCACTTTAACATATACTTTGGAAGTTCCACTTGTTAGTGATTAGGTAGCTTCCTACTACTGATTAAATGTCTTTAACCCTGTTCTTTTGTTGTTTCCACTTCTGTAGTAATTTGATCTTATTTTTTTTGAATGTGTGAGCTGTTTACTTCCATTGCTAATATTAACTAACTTTATTCCTTTTAAATGTTTCTAGAGGTTTGACTTGTAGCATTCCATGGGAGTGGATGGCCTTCATTGTTCCACTCATAATTTGACTTTTCTAGATCTTTCCCCTGCTGGCTTTATTCCCACTCTTTTCATAGGCTTCTCCTGCTGCTGGAACCCTTATCTTCCTGATCACTCTTGCTGTGCACCAATAGTTATCACTCTTATCACTCGCCTTGCAGTCTCCTCTCATTTTCTCCTACCTCTTTTACCATAACCTGTGTATTCTCTTTATTTCCCTTTACTCTTCACTGCCTTCACCTCCCTTTTTGCTTTACTGTCTGGTCATTCTATCTGTTTCCTTGCTCCCCATCCCCATGGGTGGCTGCTGACTTGCTCCGTTAAGGAAACAGGAAAAAGCATTTAGTTTAAAGCAACTGATTGGTGCTCCCTATCAATATTAGCGTGCCTTATTCAAAAACTCAGTCTCAGTAATTACTTTCTTCATCATAACTTAGCTGGTGGATATTTAATATGGCAGTACGTTGTACAATATGGTCGGGATAGCTAAAGCTTTAAAGAAAGAATCTTACAAAAAATAGGTAGGGAATACAGGAGAAAGATCGCCACACATTTGAGCAAGCGTTTTGAAAAGGGGAATATTGAATTTCCTAATACTTGTAACATTAGATGCAATTAGTATTCAAAGCATTAGTTGATTAGTTACCAAGTACTTTTTGATGGTGCTCATGAGTGTGAGAAGAGGGAAAGGTACTGGAGTGGTGAAAGTGAGTTGGCAAGTGGGAGACAGGGTAAAGGTGTTTGTGACATATAATACAATACACACTATTTACAAGTAGACCTTTACAGCCAAATAACGGTCAATCAGTTCATGAGTATACATTGCTCATATATATCCTGTAATTTATAACATTTAAGTCCTATGAGCATGTAAGAGAAAGTACGACGGTCTACGTTTCGACCCCAGTGACGAGGAGGGTGAGTGATGGCCTCACAGCGGGGTCTTCATCAGTACAAAAAGGGGGTACCTAGTGGAAGGACAAACAAGAATGGGTATCTAAAGCTAAATGGTATTGTCATGGTGATCTCATTCACTGAGTCAAACCTACTTGGCATGAGAAGAGACGGGAACCGTTCACTTCATTGTAGGGCTCGCACAGGGCTCCAGGAGTTCTACAAGGAAGGAGGGGGGGGGGGGAAAGAGACATGTACTGATTCTACATGTCTGAATAGATGTTCCCAGAAAGTCGGAACAACCTAGTGGTACAGTACTCACTTTAAGTGGGATCACAGGGGTCCAATTCTCCTGTTGTTCAAAGAAATAAATCTGGTGAGTCTAAAGAGAAAGGGATATGCGGCGGGTCAGGGTCAAAAGGACTAGATTTGGACAGAAACTTTAATGGTGGTATGCCCCAGGTGCTGGGCGGGGGAACATTAACGGCAGTGATGTGGATTACGAACAAGGCTGTTAATGTAGTAATAGTAATTCTTTATTCGGCTTTTGTCATATATAAAAACCATAAAAGCAATATCACAAATAAAAATCATTTCACAATTTAGATTACAATTTCATTGTCTACAATTCAACACTACTGGCTCCTCACCAATACTGTGTACATAAAAATTCAATTTATCATTACCACTGGTAATACAAATTGGTTTTACAGATTAAATCGATGTATAAAAATACATTTCAGGAATTTAACTATGTATTCCGAAATCCATTCCTGCTCTAAAAACTGTAAAGATGACATGGCTAGACGACAAGTTCTAATGCCCATAAGTTTAAGTACAGGTATCAACCAAATCTTTCTATGCCCGTTGTAGTATTTACAGAAAAAAAACGTGTGAATGGTTGCCTGAGTGGAGATCTCGTCACAAGGACAAGGTGGTAGTATTGGATCCCAATTGTTTCTTGTTGGAAAGGCAACCAGACGATGTAAAATATTTAACCTGAACCTCATCAATAAAAATCTCTCAAAGATAGTAAAATTATGAGTCAAATATTGCTGAATTGAGAAAGTGACTTGAACTGCCATAGAATGTAAGACAGAGGTTTTAGTAACTTCTTTGGACATTCGTAATTCCTCCAGGTGTATAAGACACATCTCTTTTAATTTCTTTCTGGGTATTTCCCAAATCAAGCATGGTACTAGATAATATTTACCTAAATCTATATCATGTAAATAAAATGTAATGTAGGACAGCCATTCAATTTTATGTGAAGGATCCAGAGGAATGTAGTCTACAATTATTTGCTGTGTGAACACATTCTTCTCTGACGACCAGGTTCGATGCCAGAGAAGGAGTGGCTGAATTCTCACTAGATCTGACAGATGGGGAGTCCCCAATTCCATGTGGCACGAAAAAGTGGAAACACTCTTTGGTACCACTAGAAGAAATATTAAAAAGGCATCCTCAGCCACTTGTAAAACACTACTGTCTACATACCCCCATACCCCGGCCCCGTAAAGGGCTATTGATTGGCATTTGGCTCTGTAAATCTTTAGCAATTCAGCTGGCAGCCTTTTCCCTAACCTTTGTGAGAAGTTTATAAGGGCTGCTATTGCTCTCCTAAGATGGAATTTTCTGGCCTCTAGTGCTGGTTTCCAGTTCAATCTCTCGTCGATGATGATTCCCAGATATGGGTATTGATCTGTACATGCAAGTTTCTCATTTTTAAGATAGATATCCTGTGTCACTTTTTTCCCTGGGCCTGCTATCATTACAAAAGTGTTTTTTATGTTTATGTGTAAATCCAGCTTTCCCATGAATTCGGAATATCTATCCAACACCTTCTGAAGTTCGCGAGGAGTGCGGGCCAGTATCAAGGCGTCATCCGCGTAGAGCAGAGCGGGAATCGGGAGATTTTTTATTTGTGGAAGATCCTGACCCCCTTCACCATGGCCTTCTCCAAGCCATTGGTATAGAGAGTGAACAGAAAGGGGGCCAGGACACAACCTTGCCGGACTCCATGCTCTACCCTAAACGGCACTGACAGCTCTCCCTTTACCCCAAACCTCACCCTAGCAGAGGCGTTGGAATATAGTTCTCGCAGAAAGTCCACCAAAGGTGGATCAACCCCCATTTCTATTAATACAGACCAGAGTTTGGCATGGGAAACGCAGTTGAAACCTGCAGAAAGATCGACGTATACCATATACAGTCTGCCCGCCTTCGCACGTGCGTATTTGCCCAGTAGCAGAGTCAAATTTAGGGCCTGTTCGGTTGTTCCAAAACCCTTGCGGAACCCAAATTGGAGGTCCGAGAGGACCCCACCATCTTTTACCCACTGCTGGAGACGCTAAAGAACAACTCTACCTGCCACTTTGCCTAGAGAGTCCAGCAGTGAGATCGGTCAATAGCAGGATGCCTCCTGGCGATCACCCTTCTTAAAGATGGAGACCATGATTGACTTTTTCCAGGAGTCCAATAGGCCCACCTCCGTCGCTGCCTTAAGAACCCTAGTCAGATTTGGGGCCCACAGATCCAAATTCGACTTGAATAGATCTATGGAAGCCCCATCTGGTCCAGGGGCCTTCCAGTTTTTGCTGGCTTTTAGGGCCTGGAGTACCTCGTTGATAGTAATGTCTAGTATAATTGGGTAGCTCGGTTCGGGGAGCACAATAGTGGTGCCTGGAACTCCTCCTGTGTCGGCCGAACCCTTCTCAAAGATCTTTGAGAAATGCGCTACCCACACTGATTCATCAATAGCCACATCTAAAGTCGATAGATTTTTATGATCAACCAAAAAAGGGGATTTAATCACTGTCCAAAACACTGCACTATTTTTATCAATGGAACTTTTATGCAGTTGGTCCCATAAAGCCTGTTTTAATTCAGACCTTCTCTCTTTTAGTGCGATGTTATACTCCCTCCTGAGGTTTGTTATTTCCTGTGCCACTCTGCCTGGTTTTTGTAGAGCTATCTTTAATTTAGAGTGTGCTTTTGTGCATTTATGATTAAACCACCTTGCTTTCTTTGAGTGACTGTTTTTTGACTTTACCAAAAGGGATTCATTTATTATTTTTTGCACCACATTGAAGTTACTTAAGACCTCCTCATTTGTGGCAGACAGATCTAAACATTTGGCAATTGAGGAACTGGCCGCTTGTAAAACTTTCCTTGTTATATCTGAGGGGTCAACTTTCTGCCATTTTATACTGAATCCATTTGTTCTGTCCAAATGCAAAGTGTTTTGTCTCAAAGCACTAGCTATAGTTTGAATGTTATGCTCACTAAATGAACGGAATTCTAAACTAAGGGCGCAATGATTACTTAATGTATTGATCAATACTGCAAAACTAGTAACATGGTGAGCCAAGGTATTTGATATCAGAATGAAATCTATTGTGGTCTGACTCCCCCTCCCAAGAAATGTTGGGTCCAAATACTGACCAACATCATTCTTTTTAGTAGCAATTATCAGATCCAGGTCTGCGAGGGTTTCATTTAAGTAATTTCCGGTGCTCGAATGGAGGAAGTGGACTATAGGTTCTTCGTTTTCGTCCACTATCCCACACAGATTTCCGTTACTACGCTGGCATGGGTGATGATTAAAATCCCCCCCCCCCCAAATAATGGTTACCCCATTTCCACCCGCAACACCCCTTGACAAGGAGGATAGTTTGAGGCGCAATTTGCGCAGAACCTTCAGCAGTTCTCCTTCTGATAGATTATTATAGAAGTTAACGAGGAGGACAGTGTCCTTGTTATTAAAGCAAAGACTAAGTAATTGGTAGTTTGCTTCCAATTCTATTTGTGATATTTTTACCCCCCTATTATATTTGCTATGAATATGCTTAGGCCGCCTTTGGCCCTGCCTGATGCTACAGTAATTGCGGGAGAAAAGTAGGTTTTATAACCCACCAGGTGGATTTCAGTGGTAGACCAAGTCTCCTGGAGGCATATTATATTATGTTTCTCAAGAAACTTCAAACCAAGACCATCTTCAACCGTGGGACGCAAACCAGCTACGTTCCAAGAAAGAAGCTTTACCAACGGGAAATCGGTGCCTGTGATAATATCCGATGATGTGGTAGACCGAGATGTCTGTAGATCATCGGTCATGCCAGGTTCCACCGTCTTTCTTAGAACAGTGGTGGATGAAGCAGGGCCGAAGTAGAATCTTTACCTCCGGTTACGGCGTTACCTATCTCGGTTACAATACGATTTGACTCCAGCAACGAAATATCGCCCCGTACTGGATTTGGTTGATTACCTAGTTTACCAGCCAACGGAAATTCTTGTTTAGGGGGCTGCTTGTCATTCAAGGTATCCCCCTCACCCTGATTAAGGAGTCAATCAACTCCTTCTAACCCATACAGCATAGAGAAACGATTGAAGGTGGGGAGACTAAAACCAGAGTGGGCTGTACGAAGCCCATATGGGGCACGGGATCTTGGGGAATGTGCCAGCAGTGATCGGGGATAAAAATAAACTAAATCGTGTGTGGAGATCTCATCCCTGCCTCCCACGACATACCAATCACCAATAAATCTAACTGCTCTTTGATCTCTAAAATTGACGATAATAATGTCACCCCTAATATCCTTTGGTCTATTACCCACCCAACCCAATCTCCTCACGTTAATGATTTCACCATTGATATTTAAAGGTAACAGCTTTTTTTTACTCAGCCAATAGATCACCTTATTTTTTAGCTGATTGTAGTCCTCAGTTTTATCTTCTACTAATTCCGGAACCCCGGTTAAAACCACAACGTAGGGTGCGGTCTCAGGCGGCAGATCTAACTTTTCCTGATTTTCCCTATAACGCTTAGTGAGTGGGGGCCCAGTAACAGTTTTTTGTTGGGTGCCTTGCAAATTTGCCTGATCTTTTTTTCTCTCCCCCCTGATAGAGACAGGGCCTTTTTCTGTATGATGAACAACCAAAATATTCTGGTCTAGTACGGGTGAAGGGTACTTGTTATGTGGCTCGGGGTCTGATATCTGCCCAGCTATTGTATTATGACTGAATTTTGTTTGTCTGGGGGTACCGAAATCGCCAATCAGTTTTGAATGCGTTACCATTTCCTTTTCAATACGCTCTAGTTGTTCACCCATTCTTTTTACTCTTTCCACCAATGGTAATATCAACTATTTACACAAATGCTCCAAATTCCCCATTAATTCTTTGATGGTAAGAGTAGGTGGGAGGTAATGGTCGGGGAAAGTCTTGATTGTAATTGGACATACATTCCCTACAGGGCTTTTAGATGCTTTTGATGTTTTTGAATTTCTACCACCCTTGCTGCCCCTCCCACGCTTCCTTTTTTTAGTGGCAGGACCAAGATCTCTATTTTTGCTACCCGGTTTATCTTTCACAGGGGACCTAACAGAAGTTACTGATAGTTCTTCTTCGGATGCAATATCCAATGATGTTTCTAAGGTTAAATCATTTCTATTTGCCTCGGGTGGTGGTAATTGGTTTGTTGTAGCTGTAAAGAATCCCCAGACCCAGGAGATTGATAGTTTACTGACTTATGCCTCGGGTGTGGCTGCGAATCTGATGGAACCCAGTACGAACGCTTTTTATTTGCAAGTTCTAGGGAAATGCGCTTTTCCGTCAGTATTATTTCCTTTTCTAATACGGAAGTCGCCCTGGTGATAAATCCGTCTAATGTCCCACTGACTGAGCCACCCACCAACGATGTCCTTCCTAAGCTGGTACGTAAACTCATGCTCCCTCAGTATCTTCTACTGATTGTACAGGGGCAAAGAGTGGATAAGGGGTTACAGATTATTATAAAAAAAGCACAGCTTAGTAACAGTGATAACTACACTTTGCAGATCGTATATATATAAAACTACAGATTCAAACAATACTCGAAAAATTGTAAACTTAATGTCTTCTTACTTTGGTAAACCGTAGGTAATGTTAGTAGGGTGGCCCAGCCCAGCCTTGGCCAGCCTCGGACGGCCACAGACGGCCCTGTGCCCAGGCTTCGCCCAGCACGGCACGCGTGCGTCCCACGATGCGCGTAAGTGGTGCTGCTTAAATGCACCTGGGCAGGGCGTTGCAAGAGGAGGTGTCAGTGCCCCAATGCCCCTGTGGGCTTTGTAGTCCTCTCCTCTATGAGTGCGGCAAAATTTGGATGGGCGAGCGTTTTCCACAAAGGGAAATAGCGAGAAGTAGCACTGTTCCTGGATGGGGGGTGCGTGGTTCACCGCCGAGTCGTGACCCCCTTTACTGCTGCCTTAGAGTTCACCAAAATGCCGGTATGGTTCCCCCAGGACGCCATAGTGGTGCTGCTTAAAAGCACCTGGGCAGGGCGTTGCAGGAGGAGGTGTCAGTGCCCCGATGCCCTGTGGGCTTTGTAGTCCTCTCCTCTCTGAGTGCGACAAAATTTGGATGGGTGAGCGTTTCGGAAACGTGAGAAGTAGCACTGTTCCTGGACGGGGGGTGCGTGGTTCACCGCCGAGTCGTAACCCCCTTTGCAGCTGCCTTAGAGTTCCCCAAAATGCCAGTATGTTTTCCCGCAGGACACCATAGTGGTGCTGCTTAAATGCACCGGGCAGGGCGTTGCAGGAGGAGGTGTCAGTGCCCCACTGCCTTAAGGGGTTTGTAGTCATCACCTCTCTGAGTGCGGCAAAATTTGGATGGGCGAGCGTTTCCCGCGAAGCGGGAAACGCGAGAAGTAGCACTGTTCGTGGATAGGGGGTGCGTGGTTCACCTCCGAGTCGTGACTCCCTTTGCTGCTGCCTTAGAGTTCTCCAAGATGCCGGTATGTTTTCCCTCGTTTAACGGCACAATTTTTCGATGGGCAACTTCACTGGTTAATAACTTTTTAACATTAACTGCACTGTTTTGAGATCCACATCACTGCCGTTATTTGCGCAACTTCACCGGTCAATACTGTTTTAACATTAAATGTCCTGTTCGTGATCCACATCACTGCCGTTAATGTTCCCCCGCCCAGCACCTGGGGCATACCACCATTAAAGTTTCTGTCCAAATCTAGTCTTTTTGAACCTGACCCGCCGCATATCCCTATCTCTTTAGACTCACCAGATTTATTTCTTTGGACAACAGGAGAATTGTTCCTGAACGGTCGCTCCCTCCCTCCCCCGGTGGTCTCACGCACTGTGGACGCTGCTGATTTCACTTGGTATCGTTACCTTGATGCAGAAATTGACTCGATTGCCTTCCAAGAGCCTCTATATTTGAATAGCGCTGTGCGAGGGACTTGGTAATTAACGCGCTTGTTTTTCAAAAGCCACTATACTTGTAATTGAATAGCGCTGTGCGAGGGACTTTGTTTTTGACTCGCTTGTCTTCCAAGTGCCACTGTAATTGACAAGCGCTGTGCTCGTTCAGCTCGTCTTCCAAGTGCCACTATAATTGTAATTGAATAGCGCTGTGCGAGGGACTTTGTGGCGCTTTAACAGAACAGTAGGAGCGCTGGTCCATTTGCTGCCCCTGCCTCACCTTCCCTTTGACCCTCCATTTCGTCTGTAGCAGCACCCTGACCCGCCCCTCCTCCCCGCTACCGCCTCCCAGCTGCTGCCCCTCCCACGCTCCGCCCCCTCCACTCTCCATTTATGTCGGATGTCCACACGCGCAGCGTCCACGCGCTACGGCCACGCCGAAGGTGCGCCAAAGGTAAGCCCGTCTACGCCCGTCCGCGCCTGGACCGCGCCCAGCGCCAGACCCCCTGCCCCTCGCACCGCGCCGCCCTCCCGCATCACCTACGATGCCGCCACCCTCCTAGCCCTTAACCCCGGTCGCGCCCCCAACTGCGTCCAAGCCGCTCCTGGACACACCCATGGACCTTTCTCTTGCTACTCCTGCAAATTCAGCGGCACCGACAACATCTCCACTACGACCACACCACAGATTCCCGACCCCAACCACCTACAATGCATCCTTCTCAACACCCGATCAGTCCACAGACACGCCATTGACCTATGGAATCTACTAGACACCATCTCTCCAGACGTTGCCTTCCTAACAGAAACATGGATGAACGCTTCCTCCGCCCCAGACATCACCATTGCCATCCCTGAAGATTATAAGATCACACGCAAGGACCGTACCGGCCACACAGGTGGAGGAATCGCCATCGTCCATAAAAAATCAATCCGCATCTCAACCAGCTCTGACGCCAACCTCGCCAACTCCGAACACCTTCACTTCCAGATCCACATCGACCCCAAGACCACACTCAGAGGCACCCTCCTCTACAGACCACCAGGACCCCGCGCAAAATTCAGTGAAGACATCACGGACTTCATCACTCCACACGCGCTCCCCTCGAAAGACTACATCCTTCTGGGAGACCTCAACTTTCACCTTGAAAAGATCAACGACCGCAACACCACCACCCTCTTGGACAACCTCGCCAACCTCGGACTTAAACAACTGGTCACTTCCCCCACCCACATCGCAGGTCACACACTCGACCCCATCTTCACCTCCAGCAAGCATGTCTCCTTCAGCCACACTACGGATCTCCTCTGGACTGACCACAGCTGCGTTCACTTCACCTACAACAAACCAAAACCCATCAACCACCCCCAACCATCTCTGAGAAGAAACTGGAACAAAATTACCATCGACCAGATCTCCTCATCGCTCCTTCTAAACACCCCAGCCCACTCTTCTAACCCAGACCAAGCCGCCGCCAACTTCACCCTATGGTTATCCAACACCGCCGACACCTTAGCACCACTGAAAAAACGTCAAAGCAAACCTGACAGCAAGAAGGCCTCATGGTTCAACGATGACCTTAAGAAATCCAAGAAACTCTGCCGCTCCCTTGAAAAGGCCTGGAAAAAAGACTCAACCTCTAGCACCAAGGACGCCTTCAAAAACGCCACCCGCACACACCACCAACTAATCCGAAAGGCCAAGAAAACAGCATTCAAGGATCGACTAGACAACAACGCCCACAACAGCAAGGAACTTTTCAACATCGTCAAGGAATTTACCAATCCCTCGGCCAACTCCAACAACATCACCCCCTCTCAAGTCCTCTGCGACTCCCTAGCCTCATTCTTCCACAACAAAATTGCAGACATCAACAACAGCTTCGACAACCAACCCGGAGACCAGCCCACCCAACCATATGCTGAACATTCTCCCCCCTTGAACACCCTTATCGACTGGAAACCAATCTCCACTGAGGACACCATCCGCCTGATGAACTCCATCCACTCAGGATCCCCCAGAGACCCATGTCCTCACCACATCTTCAACAAAGCAGACTTCGTCATAGCACCGCACCTCCGAGACGTCATCAACTGCTCCTTCAACTCCGCCACCTTCCCGGAAAGTTGGAAACACGCTGAACTCACCGCCCTTCTGAAAAAACCCACAGCAGACCCCACCGAACTCAAAAATTACCGCCCCATTTCGCGCCTTCCATTCCCAGCCAAAGTAATCGAGAAAGCTGTCAACAACCAGCTCGCCGCTTTCCTCGAAGCCAACAAATCCCTCGACCCCTCACAATCTGGCTTCTGAGCAAATCACAGCACTGAGACCGCCCTCATCGCAGCAACAGACGACATTCGAACTCTACTGGACAATGGAGACACAGTTGCGCTCATCCTCCTCGACCTCTCCGCAGCCTTTGACACAGTCTGTCATAGCACCCTTTTACAATGCCTCAGAAACATCGGAATCCAAGGAAATGCTCTTGAATGGATCACCTCGTTCCTCACCGGAAGAACCCAGAGAGTCCGCCTCCCACCATTCAAGTCCGAGGCCACTGAAGTCATCTGTGGCGTACCCCAAGGGTCCTCACTCAGTCCCACCCTCTTCAACGTATACATGAGCCCCCTCGCGGCCATCGCCCGCCAACACAACCTCAACATCATCTCCTACGCGGATGACACTCAACTGATCCTTTCTCTCACCAATGACCCCAGCACCGCCAAAACTAACCTACACGAAGGAATGAAAGAAGTTGCCGAATGGATGAAACACAGCCGTCTAAAACTGAACTCAGATAAAACAGAAGTCCTCATCTTAGGTACATCCCCCTCTGCATGGGACGACTCTTGGTGGCCGGAAGCCCTTGGAAAAGCACCCATCCCTACAGACCACGCACGGAACCTAGGCGTCATCCTGGACTCCTCACTCTCAATGAACAGACAAGTCAGCGCCGTATCCTCATCCTGCTTCAACATTCTTCGCATGCTCAAAAAAACATTTCGCTGGATCCCCACCGAAACCAGAAAAACAGTCACCCATGCTCTGGTCACGAGCCGACTGGACTACGGAAACACCCTCTACGCAGGTTCCACCGCTAAACTCCAGAAGAAACTCCAACGAATCCAAAACGCCTCAGCCAGGATCATATTAGACATCCCACGCAACGAACACATCTCTGGTCACCTGAAAGACCTCCACTGGCTACCCGTCAATAAGAGGATCACTTTCCGACTGTTGACCCACGCACACAAATCACTCTACGACATCGGACCAGAGTGCCTCAACTCACGACTGTCCTTCTACCCCCCCCCCCCGCCATCTACGTTCTTCCAACCAAGCCCTCGCCACTGTACCTCGCATCAACAAGACCACCATGGGAGGCAGATCCTTCTCATACCTGGCTGCTAAAACATGGAACTCACTCCCCAATCACCTTCGCCTTACCCAGAACCACCTAGCATTCAGAAAGCAACTTAAAACGTGGATATTTGACAAGTAATCCTCCTCCCCTCCCTAAGCGCCTTGAGACCCTCTGGGTATGTAGTGCGCTATATAAATTCTTTGACTTGACTTGACTTGACTTGAGAACAGTACCACTAGGTTGTTCCGACTTTCTGGGAACATCTATTCAGACATGTAGAATCAGTACATGTCTATTTCTTCCGCACCCTTCCTTGTAGAACTCCTGGAGTCCTGTGCGAGCCCTACGATGAAGTGAACGGTTCCCGTCTCTTCTCATGCCAAGTAGGTTTGACTCAGTGAATGAGATCACCATGACAATACCATTTAGCTTTAGATACCCATTCTTGTTTGTCCTTCCACTAGGTACCCCCTTTTCGTCCTGATGAAGACCCCGCTGAGAGGCCATCACTCACCCTCCTCGTCACTGGTGTCGAAACGTAGACCGTCAAACTTTCTCTTACATGCTCATAGGACTTAAATGTTATAAATTACAGGATATATGAGCAATGTATACTCATGAACTGATTGACCGTCATTTGGCTGTAAAGGTCTACTTGTAAATAGTGTGTATTGTATTATATGTCACAAACACCTTTACCCTGTCTCCCACTTGCCAACTCACTTTCACCACTCCAGTACCTTTTCCTCTTCTCACACTCATGAGCACCATCAAAAAGTACTTGGTAACCAATCAACTAATGCTTTGAATACTAATTGCATCCAATGTTACAAGTATTAGGAAATTTAATATTTCCCTTTTCAAAACGCTTGCTCAAATGTGTGGTGATCTTTCTCCTGTATTCCCTACCTATTTTCTGTAAGATTCTTTCTTTAAAGCTTTAGCTATCCCGACCACATTGTACACGTACTGCTTTATTGACCCAAGCCGGGTAGTTTTTATCTGGGCTACACCCCGTAAAATCTTAAACACGGATAGTTAATATGGCCATAGAAGACAACCAAAAATCATTAGACTTGCTAAAGTGAATATGCAGATTTATATTTCACCATATCTGTGATCTGCCTGCTCAAAATAAATTCACAGTAGATTTGTTGACAATGTTCCTTTCCACGTAAAACAGAAGGAAGCAGTCAAGGTCATCTCATTATTTCAAATTATGGGTGGATGGCAAACTCATTTCAACCAGCAGAGTTCACAGAGTTTTGCCAATTGCAGTTTGTTAACCCCTTCGAGGCTAATGACGAGCTGGGCTCGTCATGGCGCTTACCTGCCGTGCGCGGATGACAAGGCCAGCTCGTCATAAAACAATATAAAACAATAATCCCCAGCGCAGGACGGGAAAACGCCTAGCAGCCATGGGGTTAAAAACTCTGCAACAATCGCTTGGCGGAGTTAACTAGCACCCACCGCCCGACAACCCAAAGAACAAACCACAGGTAGGGCGATATCAAGAGCCGCCCATGTCGTTGTAAATTGAGGGGAAGATTCAGACCCTTTTCTAGAGGTGAACCCTCCCCTGTGCACACTGGATAATATTTTGTTAAGGACATTATATTCCCAAACTTCCCTTGATTGTTATGTGAACGTGAGAAAATGGCTGCTGTTATGTAGTGTCACTATTGGCTGCAAGAGGTTCTCACGTGGAGAGGTGGGTAATCCAAAAATAACCGGACCTCGGATTGGTCAGAGGGGGCCATGCCGGGAAGATGGTGTGCATGAGGGAAGCGGGTGGAGCAGCAGGACTACTGAATGAACGGAGTCTAGTATTGTCATGGTAGGGTCCAACACCGAGAAAGTGACACCGACCTCAGATGGGGCCCCCAGCATACATGGGCCAAGGTGCCAGCAGAGATCCGTTCACCAGGTGTAGGACCTAGGCCCTGAATGGGGTAGGGAACGTCATTTGGAAGCTGTGGCATTGGAAAATGTAAGGAAACAAGGGTCTAGTGACAGCCTGGCATTCAGCTGTAGCGAGATGGGTGGGAAATAGAGTTAAGGCAGAAACATATCACACTTGTCCCTTGCACACCAGCCTCGTGGAGTGTGGTTTAAACTCCCTGTGAGTGCTAATCAGATACAGACTGTTCTGTGAGGTTCATTATAGATAGATATTGGGTAAATGCCCTTTTTTGTTTTTTAAACTCTTTTTATTAGGTGTACGACTTGTAACAGGAGACGTCCCACGACGGTGCTCCACTCATCGATCCCGCTTTCACCAAATTTATCGGAAGACGCCCCTAGCCTCCATCTCGTGATTTGCACAATCCTTCAAAGCAATCCATTCAGCACCCTTCAAACCAGACAACCCCATCCTGAAGACGATCCCAAATGATGAGGATCGAAACGTCGTCGACAACACAGCGCAATACATGGCGCATCTTCTACAATGGCTCATTGTGAATTGCTAATTACCCAATACAGTCACTTTTGTAATTGATACTAGCATTGAGCCACTCACTGTATATTATTTACACAATTGTTCACCTTGCGCCGTTCACGCAGTCCACTTTTTCACTTACTTTGCCACTTATGTCACTTGCACATACGTTAGCACCAAGTACAATCAGGTTGTTGTTGATTTCTCTCATACAGTGCTGCTACAACTGTATAACCTTGCCTTTACGTGATTCTTGTAAAAGTACATGATGAATAACAACCAAAACTTAAGTCAATTCAAGTCTCCTTATTTCTGTACCTGTAATGCTTCCAACATACACGATTAATTGTCTCTAGAATAATACCTGTTGGGATATTGTTTGTTTGTTCTGCCTTTCTACCCCGATCCTGACGTGGTTTACGGGTCACACTCCTGTAATGTTTTATTAGATTAATTCAAGCATTCCATCCTTCTCTTTTTGTATACTTTAGTATGTCAACCTAAGTGGAACAGGTATGCAAAGATGTGGGTCCCCGCACACTGTATCACTGGAACAAACTGATACCAGGCTGATGAGCCCATATAAAGGGCGAAACCGGTCCTGGGTTGCTTGTGTTCCGGTTCAGGTAGGACCTGACTTGGCAGTTTGTGCTGGACTGATCCCACTGGAGCGGGGTCAAGACTGATTTGCATATGGCTGGGTCTAAACTGAGGTGGCATGGTGTGCAAAAAGTGATGGATTATAATGCAGCCCCAAGAGACTGCCAGTGGCTGAAATTAATTCAAGCATTCCATCCATCACTTTGTTCTTGTTGCAGCTGATGTACTAAGTGTGATAGGCAATATTAGAGGAAAAAGAAAGAAACTGCTTGCTAGAAGTGAAAGGGTAACAATTCTAAAATGTAGAAACCGACACCAAATAGTTTTTTGAACTGATACTAAACCAATGGCTTTTTAGCAGTTGTTTTTAAATAAAAGTTTGTGAAAAATCTCACCATTTTTCATAATGTTTTCAAACATTTCTAGGAGGCGTTTAGCTTGGTTGGCAAACGATGAGTGCCCGTCAGAACCTATGCATTTATAGTCAATTTATTTAAAAATTGTGCTATAAAATGCCCCATTTGTCTAATTTTTGCAACTTTTCTCAAGAGGCCACTCCCTCCCTTCGTGGCAGAAGTGTACCTAGCTTGCTTTGCTTTGTGCAATTTGTGGCGGACACTTACACTGTATGATTTTCACATTTTCACAACTTCCACTTCCTAAGTTTCTGTCTAGAATGTCATTTATGAAACAGCATCCTTTAGGAAGTCCCCATTCCTCAATGCTCATCCGTACTCCTCCTCCATATTTTTAATCCATCATCCCCACTTCTCATCCATCACCCTGCTTCCTTTCCTTAGTTCTCACCCATCATTCCTACTTCTCATCCCTACTTCACATCCCTAATCTCTTCTTCTCGTTCCTACTTCTCACCCATCATCCCTCCTTTTCATCCATCCTTCTCACCATCCTTCTTACTTTCCATCCCTACTTCTCATCAATCATCCCTACTTCTCATCCATTACCTCTGCTTCGCAACCTGATTTCTTATCCATCATTCCTACTTCTCTTTCCAACGTTTTATCTATCATCCCTACTTTTCAGCCATCATTCCTTCTTCACATCCTTACTTCTCATCTATCATTCACCTTTTATTCTCATCCATCATCTGGACTTCTCTTCCATCTCACATCATCCTTAGTTCTCATCTATTATGCTGACTTCTCATCCTTCTTACCAGTCGATTTTCCTTACTTCTCATGCATCATACCTACTTTTCATTAACCTTTCTTTCTTCTCATCATCATCTCTTCTTCTCATCACTACTTCTCATCCATTATCCCTGCTTCTCATCTCATGTCCTGCTTCTCATCTCTACTTCTCATCCATCATCCCTACTTCTAATCCCTACTTCTCATCAAAATTTCTCATTTATCACCATTAATTCTCATCCATATTTCTCATCCATCATGCCTAATTCTCATCCCAACTTCTCAGCCACCATCCCCACTTCTCATCCATTGCCCCTGCTTCCTTTCCTTAGTTCTCATCCATCATTCCTTCTTCTCATCCCTACTTCACAACCCTCATCTCTGCTTTTCATCCCTACTTCTCATCAATCATCCCTACTTCTCATCCTGACTTCTTATCCATCATTCCTACTTCTCTTACCACCTTTTTATCCACCATCCCTACTTTTCAGCCATCATTCCTTCTTCACATACCTTCTTCTCATCTATCATCTATCCCTACTTCTCATCCATCATACAGACTTCTCATCCATCTGACATAATCCATAGTACTTCTCATCTATCTTGTCTACTTTTCATCCCTCATACCCATCCATTTTCCTTACTTCTCATGCATCATCCCTACTTCTAATCCACCTTTCTTACTTCTAATCCGTCATACATCCTTCTCACCCTACATCTCAACCATCATCCCCGCTTTTCAATCCTACTTCTCATCCATCATCCTTCATCCCTACTTTTCATCCCTACTTCTCATACCTCATCTTTACTTTTCACCCCTACATTTGATCTGTCATTCCTACTAGCACTATTATGATCCCCAAAATAACCCTTTCTAAACTCTTCCCTACTCTACCCCTCCTTGCATCATCTCATACCTTTTTAACTATTCCAATCCCCCAAAACAAGCCATTCTAAACCCTTCTCTCTGACTTTCCCCCTCCACGCCCCTTTTACTCATCTCAAGCCTCCTCCTACTGCTATGACCTCCAAAACAAAAATAAATGTATAAATCTTTCGCTCTTTTAACCCTGCACTATCTGTTTTTAATCCAAATAACAGACTAACATGTCCACCTCTTAAATGAATTTCATATTTCACTATACTAACTCACCACTAATCCTTTATAGGTTCTGGAGTAGTGTGCTACTCGCTGAAAAAACGCTTCAATGCGACATCAGGGGTAGCAAGCGTTATATAAATGCAAACCTTTTACCTCTTCCGTCCCTCCACTATCCTTCTGAATCCAAATAACTGACTAACATATCCACCACTCAAATTACTTTTATATTTCACTATACTAATTCACCACTAATCCTTTATGGGTTCCGGAGTAGCATGCTACTCGCCAAAAAATCACTTTGACGCCTCGTCAAGGGTATCAAGCACTATATAAATACAATTACAATAAAATACAATATAATACTTCTCATCCATAATTCAAACTTCTAACCCATCATACCTACTTCTTAAGGATCACCAATACTTATCAGCCATCACCACTACTTCTCATTCCAACTTCTCATTCCTCACCCTTAGTTCTCATCCTGCCTTCTCATCCATATGTCCTACTTGTCATCCCTACTCCTCATCCATCAGCCCTATAGTGTCTTATGAGTTAGAAATGATGGAACATTTTTGACTCCTGAGAGAATACATACAACTGTAATGTGAGTGGAATGCATTGAAGGCTGGAGTAGAATGTTGGGTTTGCATTTAGACACAGATAAATAAAGACTTGTAAACCTAAGCTCCCTTTGTGGCACAATCATTGCCGGGTACACAGGCTGAGGAGGACGCTACAACTGGCGACGAGGATGGGAATAAGTAACCCGAAGATCGACAGTGCTCTTCCAGAGAGTTTTCCGTGCTCCAAGCAGACTGCTTGAGTATGCCACATATGCTGCAGTGGAATTACTGAATCAACACAACACATATGGAGTCAAAGCACAATTCCAATCGCTTTAAAGAAGTTGAAAACAAAGAAAGCAATGCAAGGAAATCTACATATCGGTGACCGAGAATCTGCTGGTCAGACCATATATCAAGGAATCACACTGCTACGCAAGATACAGTAATACTTAATCCAAAGCATTAATGCTAAAGGCAGTTACAACCAGGTTTTCAAAGAGCAGCTCTTAATAATCAAAAGTTGCAAGATAACGTTACAGTTTAAAAGTGGTGAAGACAAAGTGCACTCAAAGAGACGTCACAGAATAAAACAGTTAGTTACTCACCAGAGCCTGAGTAAAGTGAGCCAGTACCATCTCAGCGGCAGAAGCTAATACCCAGGTAAAGCACACAGGTTGTGTTTACGATGCTGGTGGATCCCAGCAAGCCGACCGAAGGGCCATGTAGGCAGTCGGAACAGGAACATAGCAGTGGGTGACAATCAGAACGGTCGCAGATATCTGTTGAATACTAAAATGCTGCTTTTACACTGGAGGCCAAAACAGAGGTGAATTTTCAAAAGCCATTCAAGGATGACCCATAGGATATCACATCTCAAGGCCTTAGAAAGGGCTCACATAAACGAATTCAATGTGAACAGCCGAGGTAGCCGGAGAGAGCTCCACCCTCAATATCAACCACTCTTAGAAAGGGTTACAACGCTGCCACATTCCTGAAACCCCCACCACTGATTGAAACTGCCAAAAATCAAAATGTTGGAGATAGATGGACTGCTTGGATAGAAACACTTGATGATTTCATTGATGCACTTGAAGAGACTGATGAAAAAAAGATGATCAAGTATCTCTAAAATCTTGCTTGGGATGGGGTAAAAGAAGTCATAAAAAACATGACACACTCCTTAGACATTGTAAGTTTAATGAATTTAATGATGAAGAGGCTATGGTTCATTTCCACATGAAAGTAAATGCCATGCTCTTAAACAGATATGTAAAGGCTGTGGAAGGAGAACCTTTTTGTGACAGTTTGCAAAGCAAAGGAAAAAGTAAGTGCACCACGGTGCAAAGACAAAATCTCAGCTAGAACATTCCAGAAGCAATGTTCGACGCACACCCACAAAGTGAAGTGGCGCAATCAGTTGAGGCAAATCAACTCTGCATGAAGTTCATCATCATCTAAATCATTGTCAAACAGTTCTTCTGTGTCAGTATCAAGTGAAAGTGATGAAAATTATTGTGCCATGTCTTTGCTTACCTCAGACAAGGGTAAACATGTTGGTTTGGCCGCTTGTGAAAATAAATGTCAGACAAAGAAAGCTCAACATGCCAAAGCACCAAAGTCATTCAAGCATTGTCCAAAGATTACACTGAAAGTAAATGGTTGTTTGATACTTTTCATTATCGAAAATGGTGCATTCATAAACATTATGCCTGAAAAATAAAAAAAATGATCTCGATTGCCCTCGAAAACCAAAGCATACACCTGGGCTGCATTGTCGCCCTTAAAAAGTCAAGGTTTATTTGTAGTGACAATGAAACAAAGAAAATGAAGATGCAAGCACCCATCCATGTGCTTGAAGGCACAGAGTCAAGTACCTGTTCACTCAGTTTCAGTACAGCTGCTGATATGAGACTGATTTTGTGAATTACATGAATGCCCACCACAAAATAGTATGTCAGTTCCCTTTTGTGATTTCATGGTTTGGGAAACTTAAGACTATTAAAGTAAAGTTGCCCATTAATGAGGATGTCCATCCTGTTGCTCAGAGACATAAAACAATTGTTTTTCATTTGAAAGAAGCTGTTAAAAAAAACTTAAAGCATTACTTAAACATGAAGTTATTGAGTGTTCAACTGGTCCAACAGCATGGGTTTCTCCCAGAGTAGTAGTGCCTAAAAAGGACAGTGAAGGAGCTGTACTATGTGTTAGCATGCATCAGGCAAATAAGGTAATTGAACGAGTACGACATCCAGGTCGATAGATTGCTGACATGATAATGCAATAAAATGGTGCAAAGGTCTTCTCTTGCCTTTATTTAAATTAAGGTTATCATCAGTTAGAACCTGAAGTAAATTGCAGGTACATTACAACCTTTTCCACACATGTTGGTCTGTTTCGATACAGAAGACTAAGTTATGGTGTGTCATCCACTGCTGAACTGTTTCAAGATGTCATTCGACGTATCATACAGCCTGTCATGAACGCGTTCAATTACAGTGATGACATATTGGTTTTCGAAGCTACTCAAAAAAAAACATGATAAAGCTCCTATATAAGTATGTCACTTGCTTGCTGAAGCTGGTTTGATCTTAGATGCAGATGAGAGTGAGTTGCGTAAGACTGAGCTAAAAGTTTTTCGTCTGCATCTTTTCTGATGGGGGTATGACACCAGATCCCGCTAAAGCACAAGCACTGTCAAGTCAAGTTTATTTGGTTTAGTTCTCTAACAAATTTTAAAAATACATTTGTTATTAAACACTAATAAAATATTCATTTCAATACAATTTTTTTAAAGTTTTTAAAAATTTGAACAAACTATAACACACAAATTCATCAGGCGGTGAGTTAAGAAGCGTAATCAAACCCTGAACAGAAGAACTATTGCATCTAGTTTGAATTAATTTTAAGTACCGATTTTTGGCCTCAACCAATGTCGCATTAGGGAATACAAACAGAACATGCTGCAAATCTTGCACTCCTCCATTGCGGAGATCACAAATACTAGTGGCATATTCCTTGTGGTTCCATCTAGACATAAATGATTTTAAG
Organism: Lissotriton vulgaris; assembly: GCF_964263255.1. Lineage (NCBI taxonomy): Eukaryota > Metazoa > Chordata > Amphibia > Caudata > Salamandridae > Lissotriton > Lissotriton vulgaris. Next base: position 484,185,329 of record NC_141689.1, read on the forward strand.
GGGAGAATAAAATAATGCATCGCTGAACTCCGTGCCTTAAAGTAAAATGAATGTACTGTTGCAAATGTTTATATTCTGTTGACTCTGCATAAGGTTCATAATGATGCAATTTAGAACAATGTTTGATGTCAAGGTCATAACTTATCCTCGGCGTTAGATATTTTAAGAAGAGTGTCAAGTGCTCAGGAGTCCAAGATTTCAGTAGTGCGGTTGTATAATTCGATAATTTAAAAGCTGTAATTGAGCACTGTCAAATGCTGATCCCCTACAAAATGTTTTTATGGTGCATTCATTTCTTGTCATGGCCAGTTAGTGTTCTAGATATCCACACAACTTTGCCACTGTAAATGTTCCAATGAGAGACTTGACGAAAAAGAATTTTTCATTTCATTGGCCATATAAATGTTAGAAAAGCTTTAAAAGAATGAAACAAGCCATTGAGAATGCAACGGAAATGACGTTCTTCAATCCTAAGCTTCATACAGATATTGTTGACGCTAACCCCGTCGGGTTAGGACTTATCCCTGTACAATACAGCAGACACGCAAATGCTCTAAGGAATATGCTAGTAGAAGTTTGTCTCAAACAGATTGTGCTTCCTCACAACCTGAAAAAGAATGGTTACCTGGGGTATGGGCTTGTGAACATTTTAGTGTCTTTCTGCACGGAAAGCCTTTTATGCTAGTAATGCAGCCTCTTGCTTTCCTGACTATATTTGACAATCCAAAGGCCTCCTTGCATTGACTGATGGGGACTATGGTTCCTAGAGTATTATTACACTACTCCAAGGAAAGCTCAGCACTTCTGCTGGAAATTTTCCAGAGTACCTATACAAGGTCACAGTACCCCCTCCAAGACAGCTAAGACCTATATTAGTGTCATTGTAAAACCAAACACATCAGCTGCCATTTCACTAACCCAGATTATCACTACCATAAGCCATGATAGTGACATGTTAAAGCTGAAGGATATAATTACACATCAGTCATGGAACCGACTGCTCAACAGTGATGGTGAATTTCAAAAATACAAAAATGTCAAGGATGAACGGTCTATATTTCAGAAAGGAGCTATCCTATGATGGTAGAGAATTCTGATTCCAGAGAGTCTGAGACCGAAAATAATTGAAGTGGCTCATAAAAATGTAGTGGATTCGTTGCCACAAAACGAACTATCCGAGAATGTGTTTGTTTTCCTTATCTTGATGACTGGGTTAACAAGCATTGGCATAGCCAATAGGTTTCGCCTTTGGGGCCTTATAAGTGTTTAACCATGCCAAAGTTAATTTTGTTGCAGTAAGGATATTGTGCTGAATAACTAAATACTTATAAGGTCCCAAAGGTGAGACCTACTGGCTATGCCAGTGCTTGTTTTTTTTACCGGCATGGCCAATATTTTAATGTCCAGCAGGTACAAAAATTAGGAAAATTACCTAAAGGTGGTATTTTGTTGCCCTTATTAGTACATACTTAAAATAGTCATTACTAAACCTACGGCTTGTGAAAGCCTGGATCTTTTCTAACAATCCCTATGCGATGGCATCTCTCTCTTCTTTAAAGATAAGATAGAGCTGATCTATGATAAAATCATCAAGACAACCTGTCTTACGGACTCCCCTCCTACAGCCCCCCTCAGCCCCGGGTCATGGACAGAGAGACACTCACAGTCTTTCCAGCTGCCAACTTAAGTGACAATGAGGCACTCATGGGTCATATCAAGACAGGGTCTCCACTTGATCTCATTCCGGCCAGTACTGTTTCCACCTTGGGCAACTCCCTTGGCCCTCTGATCCAAACTCTGGTGAATTGCTCTATAGCTGAGGGCCAGGTACCACGAGATTGGAAGAAGTCCATTGTAAACCCAATCCGGAAGAACTCGGCTCTCCCCTGGTTGGACCTATCCAACCTCCGCCCTATATCTCTCCTTCCCTACCTGAGTAAGATGACAGAAAAGCACAATAACACCCACCTGTCGAGTTTCATCGAGCGGTCTGGTGGCTTAGACTGCTCCCAGTCCGGATTTAGGCCCAACTAGAGCACGGAATCAGCACTCCTATCTGTGACAGATACCATCAGAATGTCACAGGATAATGGGAGCTATGTGATTCTAGTGCTGTTGGACCTTTCCGCGGCTTTCGACATGGTATTGCATGAAATCTTACTCAGTCGACTGCAGAAGATAGGGGTTGGAGTTCTGGCATGGTTCTGGTTGAAGAGTTTCTTATCGGGCCGCTCAATGTGTATATGGCCCCCTTAGCGGATCCCATGAGGTCATATGGATTTATTCCTGTGTCATACGTGGATGACACCCAGCTGCTTTTCCCTTTCAAAACCCTGACAGCTGCACTTAAACAATCATTCTCGGAAGGGATGACGGCTGTGTCCCAATGGATGGCTGCAACTATCCTGCAATGCAATGTAGGGAAGACTGAGGTCATGCTCTTTGGAGATGCACCTCTGCTGTGGTCACCGGACTGGTGGCCATCAGATCTGGGCCCCGTCCCTAGCCCCAAGCAGACCGTAAAGAACCTGGGGGTTCGACTAGATCAGGGATTATCACTGAAGGATCATGTCAACCAAACAGCGGGGTCCTGCCTGCATGTAATTGGACTCCTTAGACAAGTGTTTCCCTTGCTGCCGGATACATTGAGAAAGACTCTGGTCCAGGCCCTAGTGCTTAGTCGCCTGAACTATTGTAATGGGTTACTGATATCAGCTACTGATAACTCGCTACATAGGCTTCAGGTGGTCCAGAACACCGCTGCAAGGCTGGTTCTCAATGCCCCGCCGAAAACTCGCTCGCGCCCTCTTCTGGATAAATTGTACTGGCTACCGATCCGGGCACGGGTGCAATTTAAAACTTGCTGTATAATCCACAAGAGTATTTTTGGCTCATGTCCTTCGTACTTGGCGGAGAAATGTGTCCCATATAACCCAGTACGCACCCTCCGCTCCAGCAACCAATACCTACTTCAGGTTCCTTCAATTAGAAGGGCGAGACTGGGCGGAAGAGCTCTTTCATTTCTGGGTCCCACCCTTTGGAACAAACTGCCCCTTACCCTCAGACAGTGTACCAATCATTTAGTCTGTAGAAAAATGCTGAAGGCCTTTCTGTTTTGATTTCATTCCTTGTCTTTGATTTGGTGAGCACTATACTTTTACCTGTAGGGCGAACAAAGCGCAGAGATATTCCTTCGGGAGTCGAGTCCAGCGCTATATAAGCCTATAAATAAATAAATAAATATAAGAAAACTGCACTTTAAATGTATTCTATAGCTTCTTTATTGACCTCTGACAGTTAAAGTAAACAAAGACACAATAGATGCGGAGAAGAAAATCTGATTCTCCATTCGATGCAGAACCTTTTCAAGTGGTATCTACCAAGGGACACACTGTGACTGCCCAGTGCCTTATGTAGCCTATTACCAGAGTATCTTTTCACTTTATACCTTTAACTAATCGTTCAGTTCATCAGATCTAACTGCTGAAGGAGAGACTGGTTATGAACCATCCATGAGCTCTATTACCTCTAAACCGCTGAACGCTGATCCTGGACATTGGTGATAACAGTTCCCAGTTTCAGAGAACAAGTTCAGGTCGAACAATTTAAGAGCCAAAAAGATTGATTGAAAAGATTTAATTGTATATGTCTATTTTTCTATATATTTGTAAAAAATGTAACGTTTTTTGGAGAAGTAGTGTCTTGTGAGTTAGAAATGATGGGACCCTTTTGGCTTCTGAGATACTCCGTAGAACTGTGACGTAAGTGTTAGAGCAGAATGCACTGAAGGTTGGTTTAGAATGTTGAGTACAGACAAATAAAGATTTGAAAACCTAAGGTCAGTGTGTGGTGTAGTCATTCGTAGGTACCCAGGCTGGGAAGGGCACTACAATCCCTACTTCTCATCCATCGCTTCTACTCTCATCCCTTCTTCTTATCCATCTCAAGTCATCCATACTTCTCATCTATCATGCCTACTTCTCATTCTTCCTTCTCAACCATTTTTCTTATTTCTCTTTCATCATCCCTACTTCTCACCCATCTTTCTTACTTCTCATCCATCATCCGTACTTCCTAATCCATCATCTCAATTTATCATCCATCATCCCTACTTTTAGCCCTACTTCTCATGCCTCATACATTATCCATACTTCTCATTCTTCATCCCTCAGTCATGCCAACACACTTTTAATGTTGGGAAACACACCTACACACTGATTGGCTGGCAACAGCCTATCAGAGTAAAGAGAGAAGGCTGTATTGGTCTAGCCACAGTAAAAACACAAGAAACATAAACCGTAAACCTGGAAACATAACATACCTTTTACTGAAATGTAATTGTTTTATAAAATGCCATTAATGCAGTAATGTAATGATTTGAGTCCAGCTTCTTGTGGCTACACATCGATTGTTGTTGTGCATGTCTGAAGGCACATGGACCAGGCCACCGTCCAGGTTCATGTTTCCAACCCACTGTGGGCATAAACCCTGGTTGCTCCCAGCCTTTGACCATGTGCAACAGGGATTATGTGGTGGGCGAGGCCTGCGGCCGGGTCCAGCACCCAACCAGCTATGGCCACACATCCCCTACTGCACACTACAATCAACCATGCATGGGTGGGTTGGTCACAGGGCCTGCACCCAACCTGCATTGGGTGCCCTACACCAGCTGTGCACAGTCTTTGGCTGTGCATGGGTTGGACATTGTGTACAACTTGCAATGGGCACCTTGCAGCATGGGTTAGACAGTTCTGAAAGAGCTTACCTTCTTCCTCCTCTCCAGCATCGGTCACCATGACCTTTGTCATTTCTGATCTCTCAAAGTGGATCTGGATGGGCTCAACGTTGGTAGACAAGGTAGCTCTTTGGATATAGGGTGGGATACTAGATTTAAAATAGCCTAGGGTGTCCTGAGGGTTAATTTTATTTTCAAATGGTACCTGAAGGGGTTAGGAATAGGTGGGGTGTACTACGGACATTAGTATCCTCTGTATCCCTTGGTCAACATGTAGGAGCCATTACACCAATGCCTCACTGGGCTAGTTGACTGTCATCAGGACCTCACAAGGATTCAGTTGTTGTCCTATTTGTGTATATACAAAGGTGAAACTTCGATTCACCATACTCATACATGAGACACATATCAACCCATTTGGGCCCAATTTATTTTCTGGCAGAGTATTCTCCGTTGGCCTGGTGGAGGACTTTACCTCGGCCAGGCTCAGAATTCTCTGCTTGCCAGATTTATAAATGACCGCTTAGCTGGCGATCATTTATAAAGGCGTTTGCTGGAACTGCCATATGAGAAAACACAGCCCTGGAGCAAACAGTATTCTTTTCAAAAGAAGACCCTAAAACTGGATTTTCTCTTTGAAAAGAAAACAAGCATTTACAATGCAATGGTTTTGCCTTTGTTAAAGTTAGAGCTATTGGCATTGGTCTTGACATTATTTTTATTTATGTTTTTTTTAACATAAATAAATGGCATTGTCATTTACAATGCCACTAGCTTTATCTCTCGCAAATGACACACACAAACACACAGAGCCCCCCCACACACACACAGAGCCCCCCACACACACAGCCACACAGAGCCCCCCACACACACAGCCACACAAAGCCCCCCCACACACAGCCACACAAAGCTTCCTACACACACAGCCACACAAAGCTTCCCACACACACAGCCACACAAAGCTTCCCACACACACAGCCACACAGAGCCCTCCACACACACCCACACAGCACAAGCAGGCAACAGGGGCACACGGAGGCACAAGCAGGCAACAGGGGCACATGGAGGCACAAGCAGGCAACGGGGGCACACGGAGGCACAAGCAGGCAACGGGGCACACGGAGTCACAAGCAGGCAACAGGGGCACACAGAGGCACAAGCAGGCAACAGGGGCACACGGAGGCACAAGCAGGCAACAGGGGCACACGGAGGCACAAGCAGGCAACAGGGGCACGAAAACTGAGGCACAAGCAGGCAACAGGGGCACACGGAGGCACAAGCAGGCAACAGGGGCGCACAGAGGCACAAGCAGGCAACAGGGACACACAGAGGCACAAGCAGGCAACAGGGGCACACGGAGGCACAAGCAGGCAACAGGGGCACACGGAGGTACAAGCAGGCAACAGGGGCACACGGAGGCACACGCAGGCAACAGGGGCACAGATTACTGGTGGCTGACATTATTTCATGAAGCCGACCCATCACTTGTTTTGCTTTCCTTAAACAGAACAGGGTAGGAATCAAGTTCCTGCAGGAAACACATTAAAATGCACATGGAGTATTCCAAGCTAGCAGAGAAATGGGGTGGACAGTGATATTATTCTGTGTCTTCTACCGTCAACAGAGGGGTGGCTATCTATTTGTTCTAGAAGTGATAAACATGGACCAGGAAGATTACTTCTGATAGGTGTTTCATAAGCAAGAGCCCTATGAAACGGACAAGCAATGGTAACTGTGTAATGACGGGTAAAATGGATATCCTCAATGAACAGGGACAGAGCACATATTTTCGAATGTAGTTGGCTGACTTGATGGATAGCGTAGATATGATGGATGACTGGAGAGAACTGCATTGCACTGAAAGGGCTTATTCCTTTACCCTCTCCACCTACCCCCTACCCCTCCCCATGGCTCAATAAAAGAAAAGACACGAGAAAAAAAGCTAAACCTAGCATCTTCTTTCAGCCAGTGGGGCTCTCCTGCAACTCTGGCAGCCGAGGCAGCGGTAGGGGGGCGGGAACGGGAGCCGAGGCAGCGGTAGGGGGGCGGGAACGGGGCCGGAGAGACACAGAGAGCGAGGCAGCGGTAGGGGGGCGGGAACGGGAGCCGAGGCAGCGGTAGGGGGGCGGGAACGAAGCCGGGAGACACGGAGAGCGAGGCAGCGGTAGGGGGGCGGGAACGGGAGCCGAGGCAGCGGTAGGGGGGCGGGAACGGGCCCAGGGAGACACGGAGAGCGAGGCAGCGGTAGGGGGGCGGGAACTGGGAGCCGAGGCAGTGGCAGGGGGGCGGGAACGGGGCCGGGGAGACACGGAGAGCGAGGCAGCGGTAGGGGGGCGGGAACGGGGTCCGGAGACACGGAGAGCGGGAGAGGGGGTGGGAACGGGCAAAAAAAAAAAGCAAAAAAAAAAAAGCAAGCACTCACCTGGACTTCTTCCGGGTGCCTTCAATGCCGGACCAGATTCGGGGGCGTTCCCGAGAACAGGCTGACGTACCCAAAAGCCAAAAATTCTCGGGAACGCCCCCGAATCTGGTCCGAGATTGACGGACAGAGCCTTCTCCCAATGGCTAGCCTCCATTTATGGAGCTAGCCAATGGGAGGAGGGGGTATAGACCCGACCCCACACACAAATCATAAGGTTTTTGGCGCATGCGCACTACCTGCGCATCGCCAGTCAAAACCTAAAAAGGCCCCTCATCTGGTGCGCTACTGCACCTGCTGCACTAATGGAAACTGTGACCCAGAAATAGCCATCATATTTATCAAGGAAGCTCACAGGAACCATAAACATAAAAGGGACCAGAGATTAACAAATTCGTTTTTCAAACCACTCCATGCTGCGGTTCCACTCTATATTTATGGCATGCCGTATGAAATAAAGGCGTACATGTTCCCCTCGCTGGTCCAGGCAGATGGCACAGACAGCAGTCACTTCCAGCACGCGCTCGCTAAAGAACAGCAGAGCGGACCAGGGCTATTGCAGTGCCCCGGAGTGCCCTCCAGGGGGCGCCCATGGGAGGACTCAGCGCCGCCGCCGAGACATCAAAGCCGAGCACATCATAACAAACACTGGAAGAGCCCCGCGGAGGGAGGCCAGGACGCACACATGTGAGCAGCTGCGGGGCGAGCACTCTGATCGCACGTTTAGCAGATACACGAGGACACTGCTGTCGGCTTTGAAAAGTAAAGAGTGTTTAGTCAAACCAAAGCGAAAAGAAGTGCCGCCAGAAAGAACCGTAGTGACTTGGAGCTCACTGCTCCGGCTTGTAGTGTTGCTTAAGTTAGGAAGTTGAATTACTGCACCATGTGTCATCCACCCTGTAGTTTTAGTAGATTTGGGTTCCCCACTTTTAGCCAATGGTGTCTCTTCCATGTATGACGCCCCCCCCCCAACGCAGGGGGTCCCGTCTCCGCTGGGGGGGGGGGGGAGGAGGAGCGGGGACGGGACCCCCTGCGTGTCTGCAGCAAGTGCCTGCCTCACTCCCTGTGTGTTTTTAGCCTCTGACCTTTCAAAAGATATACAACAGCCCCGGGTACTCCACATCTGCTGCCGCCTGGTTTCAGCCAGTGACCTCCAACATGCAGACATGTACCCAGACATCACCCCACATGTGTCTGCTGCAGCCAGTACACCCCCCTCACCCCCCGTTTTTCCCTAGCATGCAGCCAGTGATTTACTCCCTTGGCTTGTTTGCATCCACTAACCTTCCAAACATGCCTGCAGCAAGTATTTCACCACATGCATGTCTGGAGCCAATGAACCTTACCCGGGATACTTGTAGCCAATCATGCTGGACTGTCAACCGACAGTCACTGCCACCACAACTCTGCCACCAGGGGCCCCCGTACCCGCATGGCTGACCGCCAGCATTAATTTCCAGTGACCCCTTGCATGTCTGCAGCAAGTGAAGTGACCAGTTTCCCTCCCTGCCCATCTGACTGTGACTGGCTCCATACATGTCTGAAGCCAGGAAAAGCAGTCGGTACATTAGCGGGGTCCTTCCTTTATACATGCGGCCTGCCGCTACCTGAATATAAGCATTACGCGTCCCCTGCATGTATGCAGCTTATCCTCAGCCCTGCATGCTTGCACCAAGCACCTGTTTGTGTACATCTTTGTATTTTGCTCTGCACTTTTTCAGCAAACGTTACATGTACATCCTCGGTCCTGCATGCTTGTAGCAAGAGTTTCCTGCATAGTTGCAGCTTATCCTCAACCATGCACTCTTGCTTCAAGAGCCGCCTGTTTGTGCACATCTTGTATTTTGCTCTGCATGCTTGCAGCTGAGCTAGCGTCCCGCAAGCAGTGCAGTAACCAACTAAGTAGACTATATGTATCACATTAAATACCACAAATGATCTTGCAAGCTGTTCAAAACTACCAGCACACTTAGATCATCATCCCACACTGCTTCACGCTGCATCCCATTGGGGTAGTAAGCGCAATGTAAATGCTGCAACTCATTACACAACGTTTTCTCTGCCCTGCATGCTTGCAGCAACCTGCACCTGTGCAGCCCGTCTTTTCACGTGCGCGCGGGTTGCACACGCACAGCTGATAGGACTGTGACTCTGCTCCCACGCTGCGCGAGACTCACCTGGGTGCTGTGGTTGGTGCCAGCGCCGCCGCCGGGGACGCCCCTGAGCACCGTGATGTGTAGAGTGAGCAACAGGAGTCCCAGAAGCAGCAGCAACTCTGCCGTCAGCCGCAGCATCTTGCGAACCCTGCTGGACTTTGGGGGGATGGACATGAAGCCATTTCTCTGATGACTCTGGGAAGTCAGGGGCCATCGGAGAAATGGCTGCATGTCCGCTTGCCCAATTTAGGGGATTAATCACGGCGACAACAGAGTAGTTGTGATTTACCCAAGGTCTGCCCGCAAGTAAATGCGTCTGGCCGACCACTATATTGGCGGGTAGTTAACTCCATCTCCATTTCGATGGAGTACCCTTTCTTACAATACATAAATGAGGCCCTATGTTACCATTCTTTAGTAGCTTCCTATTTATAACTCCATGAGCGAAAGGGGGCATGTGGACCTTGCAGTCAAATTTTCATCAAAGGTCTCTTCCCTGTCATGAAATTATTTGGCTCCTCCTTTTCCTGCATTCCTATAGAGGATGCTAACCTCCTAACAGATTAGGTGTTGTCAGAGGAATCTCCATCACCCAGTCCTCAGTCTGTTGCTGAAGGCCTTCTACTTTACTTTCTAGAACTCTGTCCGAGATGGTACTCCTGCAGCTTGCCAATCAGACAGCTCAGGCAGGTCCCCCAGGGAAGGGACCCATAGGTTCTGGGCCTCCCCTAATTGGAACTTCTAGGGCTAGACATGCCCCTTTCCCTGTCTCTTTCTGGCAGAAACATGGTCTACACTGTCAGGCTGACTCCTGTGACTGGCTACTCTGGTCCTTGGGGTCCGCAGCACTCATTAAGGCTGTCCCAACATCTCAGCCTTCCTGATAGTATGCTCGAGGTCACTTCATCGTAGCACACAGTCAACAGGTATGCCAAGGCTAGCAAGTACTTTCATAGGATCACACCCTACTCCAATGTAACCATTGTCACAGTGTGATATCTGGTGTGGCTGTCAGCATTCACCACATGGTGGTACACATTGGGAATCATCTACCAAGGAGATATCAGCTGACACCTAGCAGAAGTTATGTTGGCTCTTTTGTCTCTAAGAACCTCATAGTTTTCCCATTGATGGCTGGCTCTAAACTTCTGATCGATAGAAGGCATGCGAGCAGTGGGTTCGACCACAACTTAATCCATGAAAACTAGGGTAACCTCTATCTACCCCTCTCCCCAACTGGGTCAACGTCTTCACTCAGACCTACATTTGCAATACCTAAGGACTGCCCACCAATGTGGGACTTACAGGAACAAGTACAATTCACTCTGTTGTGAGTTATCTGAAGAAATTCATAGCACTGCTCTCTGTTAGGGGGCTTTATGGAATTCCTTGTTCTATACTTGCCCCTTTTATCTCCAAAGTCGTCTGGGGTTTCCTACCCTTGTAGAAAACCCTAAAACTGGATTTTCTTTTTGAAAAGAAAAAAATGAATGCCCCCCTTGCCGTGGGAGGCTTCTCCCATGGTGGCAAAGAACATTAATATTGTTTTACTGTTCCTTATCTCAAGGTAAAACCTGGTAGTAAGGAACAGTGTAAAATGACTACCTGTCCGTCCATCTAAATTGGGCGGATAGACATGAAGCCATTTCCCTGATGACTCTGGGAAGTCAGGGCCATCGGAGAAATGGCTACATGCCCGCTAGCCCAATTTAGGGGATTAATCACAGCGACACCAGAGTAGTTGGGCTGTGATTTACCCAAGGTCTGCCCGCAAGTAAATGCGTCTGGCCGACAACTATATTGGCCGGGAGTTAACTCCATCTCCTTTTCGATGGAGTACCCTTTCTGACAATACATAAATGAGGCCCTATGTTACCATTCTTAAGTAGCTTCCTATTTAGAACCCCATGAGTGTAAGGGGGCATGTGGACCTTGCAATAAAATTTTCATCATAGGTCTCTTCCCTGTCATGAAATTATTTGGCTCCTCCTTATCCTGCATTCCTATAGAGGATGCTAACTTCCTAACAGATTAGGTGTTGTCAGAGGAATCTCCATCACCCAGTCCTCAGTCTGTTGCTGAAGGCCTTCTACTTTACTTTCTAGAACTCGGTCCGAGATGGTACTCCTGCAGCTTGCCAATCAGACAGCTCAGGCAGGTCCCCCAGGGAAGGGACCCATAGGTTCAGGGTCTCCCCTCATTGGAACTTCTAGGGCTAGACATGCTCCTTTCCCTGACTCTTTCTGGCAGAAACCTGGTCTACACTTTCAGGCTGACTCCTGTGACTGGCTACTCTGGTCCTTGGGGTCCGCAGCACTCACTAAGGCTGACCCAACATCTCAGCCTTCCTGATAGTATGCTCGAAGTCACTTCATAGCACACAGTCAACAGGTATGCCAAGGCTAGCAAGTACTTTCATAGGATCACACCCTACTCCAGGGTAACCATTGTCACAGTGTGATATCTGATGTGGCTGTCAGCATTCACCACATGATGGTACACATTGGAAATCATCTACCAAGGAGATATCAGCTGACACCTAGCAGAAGTTATGTTGGCTCTTTTGTCTCTAAGAACCTCATACGTTTCCCATTGATGGCTGGCTCTAAACTTCTGAGCGATAGAAGGCATGCGAGCAGTGGGTTCGACCACAACTTAATCCATGAAAACTAGGGTAGCCTCTATCTACTCCTCTGCCCCAACTGGGTCAACGTCTTCACTCAGCCCTACATTTGCAATACCTAAGGACTGCCCACCAATGTGGGACTTCAAGGAACAAGTTCAATTCACTCTGTTGTGCATTATCTGAAGAAATTCATAGCACTGCTCTCTGTTAGGGGGCTTTATGGAATTCCTTGCTCTATACTTTCCCTTTTATCTCCAAAGTCGCCTGGGGTTTCCTACCCGTGTAGAAAACCCTAAAACTGAATTTTCTTTTTGAAAAGAAAAAAATGAATGCTTCACTTGCCGTGGGAGGCTTCTCCCATGGTGGCGAAGAACATTATTATTGTTTTACTGTTCCTAACTCAAGGTAAAACCTAGTAGTAAGGAACAGTATAAAATGACTACCTGTCCATCCATCTAAATTGAACGGATGGACATGAAGCCATTTCCCTGATGACTCTGGGAAGTCAGGGCCATCGGAGAAATGGCTACATGCCCGCTTGCCCAATTTAGGGGATTAATTACGGTGACACCAGAGTAGTTGGGCTGTGATTTACCCAAGGTCTGCCCACAAGTAAATGCGTCTGGCCGACCACTATATTGGCCGGGAGTTAACTCCATCTCCATTTCGATGGAGTACCCTTTCTGACAATACATAAATGAGGCCCTATGTTACCATTCTTTAGTAGCTTCCTATTTATAACTCCATGAGCGAAAGGGGGCATGTGGACCTTGCATTCAAATTTTCATCAAAGGTCTCTTCCCTGTCATGAAATTATTTGGCTCCTCCTTATCCGGCATTGCTATAGAGGATGCTAACTTCCTAACAGATTAGGTGTTGTCAGAGGAATCTCCATCACCCAGTCCTTAGTCTGTTGCCGAAGGCCTTTTACTTTACTTTCTAGAACTCTGACCGAGAGGGTACTCCAGCAGCTTACCAATCAGACAGCTCAGGCAGGTCCCCAGGGCAGGGACCCATAGGTTCTGGGTCTCCCCTCATTGGAATTTCTAGGGCTAGACATGCCCCTTTCCCTGCCTCTTTCTGGCAGAAACCTGGCCTACGCTTCAATACCTAAGAACTGCCCACCAATGTGGGGCTTCAAGGAACAAGTTCAATTCACTCTCTTGTGTGTTATCTGAAGAAATTCATAGCACTGCTCTCTGTTAGGGGGCTTTATGGGATTCCTCGCTCTAAACTTGCCCTTTTTATCTCCAAAGTCATCTGGGGTTTCCTACCCTTGTTGGTCTTTTGGGGCTTGTTGGCCCCTCCATGTACCCTCATGGATATTTGGTGATGAGCTAAACGTTAGCCTTTTCTCAAACTCCCTGGTATCAGTGCCCTTGAAATCAACCAGGTGCTGCCTCTAATTCTGTAAAATATGCTCCAACCAACAAAACATATAAAACCATCATAGTTAGTTACTTTGCTGCCAGTCTACCAACCCTACAGTGCTCTAATGAAAACATCCACAAAATCTTCCCAATACTGCTGAGGACATGTGTGGGCATCCCTAAACTTCAAGCAATAGTTTTCTATGGAGAGGCTATACTTGCAGATGAGCGGGGCTTTTATACATTGGTACTGAACTTGATTAACTCCTTCAGACTCACCAGTGTTCCTCTCAACAGCGGGCATATTCTTATTCAAGTTACGCCCACCCTTCCACCCTTGGAAGCTTCTCTTTTACTATACACATCCTCTAGGCAACTTCATTAGCAGCAAACAACTTATCTATGTCATTGACAACACATGGCTAGCCACAAGATCTTTGGGAACATCAATTTGGTAGTGACCCCTTTCGAGAACCTCAGTATCGCTGCTACAATACTTTCATATGTCAGCATGGTCTTTTGATCCTCTGGACCAATGTTTTCTTCTCCATTGCAAAGATTGCTCCTGCCTGTTGCTTCTTTGCAGCTAAATCTGCAGCAGCACTTTTCTCCTCAGCAGGAAGGGCATATTTTTTTCTCCTCTGTAGCTAATCCAGCCCTTTTCTGGTCATCAGCCAGTTCAGCTCTGTCCTTCGCCAGGGCAAGGGTGACCAATTTCAACTTCAAATCCTCTCTGTCCGCCAGCTCCAGCTTTGAACCTCCAGCTACAACAGGGACAGACTGTGAGAGGACACACTGCTCCCAGCCCAGGAAAACATAGTCTGAACTACCCCTAGAGAAAATCATCCTCATACACTGGTGCATCCTCAAATTCATCCTTATTCTCCTCTATGGGTATCTGTCCTCTTATTAGGCTCAGAGCACCTTCACATAATCTGACATTACAGGCTTATGGCTTGTATTCATCTCCCCGCTCCTTGCATGCAGACTTTATTTTTAATGATATAAAAACCAGGCAGCAAGGACATATCAACCTACATGTTGCCCATGCCTCCTCCCCCCCCAAGAAATCAACAGGCAAGAAAACCAAAACGAAAACATGACTTACTCAAAAAATTACAAAAGTAAATGTTTGCCGGTAAATATGGAATGGGATGTCTAAACTTTATCCTTTAAATCGGAATGCTATTTCATTGAGAAACTCTTATACCAGCTGCTGAAAACCACTTTTAAACTTGAGCTTATTAATTTGGGATGGAGTGACCAGTTTAATAAAAAATAAAAAAGTTCTGAGATACTGCCTGTTCAACCACTGGTGTCTATGGCACGAGAAGCAAGGAATCCGTGTGTGTACAAATTTCACTAGTACCAACAATTCTAAAGTAACTAATAGAGAACAATTTAATATCCACCCAATTTAAGAAATTAGAGAAACTTTAATCGAAATTTAATAAATAAAATCAGAGACATATTTTTTAACAATTTAAGGTGAAAAGTATGTACAAAAAGTAAAGCTCTATTGAAAACAATTGTTCTATGGTTAACGTGCCATTTCAAACTAACCACCATAAAGTGGAGGTCGGATACACAAAGTGCGTCTTCTCAGTCAAACGTATTAAATTTGGATTAAGTCTCTGAAACATTAGTCAAAATATTCCAGTGGGGCTAGGCCCAAGGCTGTGGTGGGTGAGGACTTTTTAAAGCCATTAGTTTTTGATGCAGGAATCACTGAAAAGAACAAAGTCAGACTTCATCGCCACCAAAGATGTTTAATCGGTCAAACAGTTGCTCACCTCACAAAGGTACATTGTTTTACCTTTGAACTTAAGTAACTTTTGTGGATGTCAAAATTAATCCTTCAGCAAAACAAGGCAAAAAGTCATAGGGAAGTAGGGCTGCATGAAGTCTGATACCTTTAATGTGCAGCCCCACTAAACCTGTTTTCAGCACAACAAAAAACTCTGAGCAGGTTTATCAGCATGAAACAGAAGACCTTGAGCCTTGAAGGAAGTTTTCTTCTTGTAGCAGGAATCAAAGTCAGGAATTTCCCCTCATTCAGCAGGTCTTCTTCTTCAGGTAGAATCTTCCCGGGGTCATGGAATGTTCTGAGAAGGTGGCGGTTGAGATGCCAAATTTATCCTGAGCATTGGTCAGTAACCTCACAGTCACCCCCCTCCTTTAGCAGCATTACTCATTAACTTACTGTAATATTGCCCTGGAGCCTGCTTTAGGATGGCCCAAACCTTCAACCACCAGGAAGGTCTGTCTTCCACTCCTTAGTAACTACTTTTTAGATGAACTCTTCTTCCATCTGACAAGGACCAAACTAGTTCTCTTTCCTACTGACTGTCAAGGTATGTCCTAGGCATGATTAGGAGACGCTCTTTCTGGCATCTCCAAGTCAAAAGGGCTAGTGCTAAGGTTCTCTTTTGTTCATTCCTGCCCCTCCCAGATAGCTAATCAAGATCCTTGATTAGTGTTCAGCAGTTACTGTCAAAATCCCCAGTTCAAGCCCCCAACTTGCAAGAAAAGAAGAATGCTGCAATGCCCATTTGTGTTGACTTTATGAATGGAAGACCTGGTGGGGGAAAGCGGGGCAATCAGTAGTGTGTTGTAATGGGGAGGGGCACACATCAGACTGTGAATTTGTCTTGCGAGAGTTTGTGTAAATCTTGACTTTAGCGGCATCCATCTTGGGTGTGGCAGGGCTACTTAAGCCATGCCTCCTTCCTGCCTTGCTGATTGTAAACTAAGAGTTTGGAAGAGCAGGAACTCCATCCGCAAAAGAAAACCCATCTGTTTTTGTTTCCTCGTGACTTGGCGCTCTCAACAGATAAAGCTCTTCACTGATGCCGGTAAGGTGAATCCTCTCTAACTAATATTTATCTTACCTTATAACGCAGCATGCTAGAGAGTGGTTCTCTTTGGTCAATTCTTTAAGACAAAAAGGTAGGCTTAGCTACACACATTTGAAGAATCTAGAGCAAGCAAAATAATGTTCTGAGACTTGATTCTATCAGCCAAAAACGCTAAAGAGACCCAGAGTAAATAGAAGGCAAGTACACCAGTTAACGGGAGCAAAAACAAAAAGGGTACAATAAAAACATGTGACATTGTTTTGGCTTTGTATGTGACAATCATGGGGAGTGCTTTAACTACTTTATAAGAATGGTGTTAGTTCTGTTGACCCTTGAAAAAGTTCCGGGTGAAGTTAACTCAGAGAGCACAGCAAGAAATGGTTAATCTCTGGCAACACAAGGGTTAGTGAGCGAGAATAGACAGAAAACAAATGGACTTCCAAGTAAACGAATATTTAACACCGGTGTCCTTTGTCCTAGACAGAGAGAAGCTCCATTGCAACACTGTCTGGCTTCCTGAGATACACTTTAGGAATAGGGTAGTGTCGGGTATGGTGGGAGGCCTTAACAGTATCTCCTAAGCTAAGATTAGCCTAAGGTAGCAAATTGATCAATAACCACCCTTTCCTATGCATGTACGAATGCAGGAGTTGAGGCTTGTGTAATGTAAGCTCCTGCAGGACTGACAAAACGAGAGTAGTAGTGCTTCAATATGATGGAAGAAGGAAAGACACCACCTTGTGAAGAACCAGTCTCCTATGTTAGTCTTTCTACACCCACTTCCCCTATAGCGTTGTGTTGGGACTTAGCATTATACTGTTGGAGTCTTCCAGCCTAGTCAGGCATGAGGGATAGTTCAGGACTGCGTACCGTGTCATTCACTCAGACCAGTAAAGCAGGTTAGTGCCTTGGACTTTGACAGTTTTCTCCTTGACTTGCATAGGCTCAGAGGCAGACCAATATCTGCTGAGCCAAGATCATTTACTTTGCCAACCAAGGAGCTGTATTCCAGCTTTGGATGTGTGAGGAGTGTCAGAATAGGTGCTTTACTACTTTTCAGAAGTTGTAATGCACACAGTGTTCTCAAGCCAGCAAAATCAGCAAGAATTTAATTTCATACTATCCATTGTGACCTGCCTAATTAATATTCAATACGCAGGTTGTTTTACAACCCTGTTTTAATGGTTATTTTGTTAACCAACTATGTAGTACATCGGTTGGTTCACAAAATAAGAGTAAATTCGCAAAAAAGTTGGTGTGCAATTTGCAAACAATTTTTGAGAACTTAGGATCAGATGTACTAATGGAGAATTTGTGTGACTCTCTAGTTGGTAATCACAAACGCTAATGTACTAAAGTGTATTTTACACTTTTTGCAATATCCAGTGGGTTGCAAATAGACCTAACGCATGTCCCATTGGGAATTGCAAAAATCACAGGAATGTTAGACTGCTGAGGTCAGCTGACCACCATGTTTGTGATTGTTGTTAAATAAAACAATCTTTTTTTTAAATGCAACATGTTTTCCTTAAAGGAGAACAGTATGCCTTTAAAAAAGAAGAAACGTTTTCTTTTAACTTTTAGGTCTCAGCTCTAGACAGCGCATGTGTTGTCTTGAAAGACATATGTTGCACCTACTTTGTGGGCTTTAGCCCATCCATAGGCTTCACATTTACTGGCTCCATCGTCGCTCTTCTATTCTTTATCTCCATTTATCTATGGCATGCATGCTTCATGCCTCTTCCTGTGTTTAGCCCTCATTGAGAGCAGGTGCCAATTATTAATGTCCATACACAGTGGCCATTTTAGGAAATGTTTTTGCGACTACTTTTTTCTTTAGTTAACAGTGCTTTTCAAGAGCACTCCCGTTAAAATTTACCCTGAGCATTTCTCTAAACAGGTCTGTAAATCTTGTTTCTTTGGTTAACAGCGCTTTTTACAGCACTTGTGTTTACATTTGCTCTGAGTGATTTACTAAACAGGCTAGTATATCAGTGTTGCTTGCCTGTCACCCAACAACCCCCCAATTTGCAGCTTGACCCGTACCCCCACCCCATCCCTCATCATTGCTAGCTTTGCACCAAAACATTCATGAATAAGGGTTCCCAACCTTAATTTACTAGAACACTTAATGGGCAATGGAAAAACTAGCCAATCGGAATACATTATTTAACAAATGGTTTAGTGAACGAGACATCCATATCTTGAGGGCCAACAACTAGCCACTCCGACTACATTATTTAACAAATGGTTTAGTGAACGTAACATCCATATCTTGAGGGCTGGCAACTATCCACTTGGAATACATTATTTAACAAGTGGTTTAGTGAACGTGACATCCATATATTGAGGGCTGACATGCTCCCCACTTGCACCTTCATTTACTTCTCAGAAGTGCGCCACATATGGAAAGCTGTGCATCTAAATCACTAACATTCAGGTTTGTGTGGACTGATTTCTATGCATTTTGAATTACGCAAAACAGTAAGCAAAGAAAATGCTAATGGAATTTGGATGGCAAGATGCACGTAGGATTAGCAAGCAGTCATTAAAATGCGACTCATGTGACATTTGCTATGCATGCTTTACAACAAACTCTTCCGGTGCTAAGGATGTTCCTGCAGAGGGTGCACTAGAAAAGTGAACCACTCCATGTATACTGTATAGTTAGATGAGGAATGCACATGGAAGGAAGACTCCAAGGCAGGGCTGTGAAAAGAACTAGAGTGCTGACTTTATACCAATATGACTGATGAAAACTATGCGGTGCACAGTGGTGACATAACAGCCAACACTAGCTACAGGACCCTTCTTTGACTGAGAACCCATATACTAATAAAACCAGCACCAACGTTGTGTACAATTGACTTAACATTGCCAACCCCTATAGCTCTCGGATTGTCAAGACCTAATGGAGCTGCCAATGCTTCTTAAAGAGTAGGCAGCGGTCCATGGGGCAACCGCTAGCTCTTAAAAAATATTTTTTCAACAATGTACAAAGGGAAAGGTGTCCTCTGGGGGCCTCTTCCCATTTGCGTCTGGGTTACCACCAACTTTGATTTGTGGTAAAGTGCGAATGTCAACCACATTTCAGTTGCAAAACATTTGTACATACATTTATATCTGTATTAGGAAGTGACGTCCTAAGCAAGCCCCTTCCAAACACCGAATTGCAAACACAAATTGTGATTCAGTAATGTGTTACAGAATCACAATTTGTGTTTTGTACATATGCAAAAGCATTTTTAGGTCTTGCGCCTGCTTTGCTGTGCGCAGCTCTGCTCGCGCAGCGAGAGACCGCATTGAGGGGGGTTTGAAAACGGACCTAGGAACTGCACACGCTCGTGCGTGTGCTTTTCCCTTTGGCCCAAACTATTGGCCAAAGGCTGGCGCATTGCTCCGCCCATGGCCTATTGGTGTCTATTACGCACACCTCTGGCATGTGGTTTCAATTATCATGCCCAGACACAGGCGCGATAATTGAAACCACATGTCTCGCTGTGGCGCAAGCGTGCGCGCCACTCGCAGGATTGTTCTTATTTGGTTCCATTTCACTGGGAAGCAACTAAATGAAAGAATGAAAGAGAGGTTGTGAACTGTTTCTTCAAGTCACACGGAACAGCTGTCGAGTGGCCCAGTGTCATGCCTCATACTTTAAAATAGCTCTGTACTTTTTTTAAGTCAACACCACTTTGTGTTCCTTTGTATAAAACGGATATAATTGGATTAAAATCCTGGAATCCCTAATGCAGCCGTCTTAAAAGTCATAACTCATTGGAGGTGTCTCACCTGCACGGGGACACTCAACTCAGGGGCCTAGCCAATTACCCGGGCCCTTGTGCAACCTATGGAAACCAGTGCCACTGCACCTGCTGCACCAAAGGAAGCTATGCGGGTTCCAGAGCGTCTTTTGCTTTGCATGCCTGCTACCGTGGATCGAGGGTGTCCGCTTTGCCAGTGAAATCCCTTCTGCATGCTATTTGACTACACAGACAGTGGGTGCTCGGCCGTTGCTTACTTCTGCAAATGACGGAGCGAAGCCCAGTGTTCTCGCGTCCGTTAATCCGCGCCCGGGTTTGTCTACACACACGAGTGCGCCTGCGCTTGTTTGGTAACAGGCTTTGAGCGCTCTTACAAATTCCGCAGGGTCGCCTGAGTTATTTTTAATTCGGGCAAACAGACTTTGCATCGGAGTGACGTCTTTGCCCGGTCTCCCCTTCATGCTGTGCACCAGAAATGCACTGTTTAATGGCGTCTGTTGAGGTGCCCCATTTCTTGAAACCATGCCGCTCACAGATGGCGTTGTTTTGCAAAATACCTTGACGTGGTCCTCTCTCAGTATAGATGCTATGTAGCCAGCCTTTTAGTCACAGCACTTTGTGTGGCTCGATATTTGAGTCCCTAATTAAAATGGTAAATGCAAAACTACGATTCCCAGAAAGCAATTTAATGGATTAGGTAAAGGTATCTATCGCTTGAAGTAAGGCCACTCAAATTATGGGCAGGAAGAACTAAATTATGCAGTAGGGGTGACTGAATTATGTGGCAAGAAAAAGAAAATTATGGATCATAACGCAGCACATTATTTGATACAATTACTTCATTATTTAGTCATTTTTATATTTGGTAATACTTTCTGGGCCAAAATATTTCACTTCATTTGTACCAGTTTAACAACTAAGTACATAAAAAAGCAGCCAAGAGATGACCAGTTAAACTTTGTTTAGGGCCTTCCACTGCACGCTGTCTCACATTGCCACTTCTTTTGCACATTTTGATCCATTTGAGATAAAAGCTATTTTTGGGGTAAAAATGCAGATTTTGCAACAGATAATAGATTATGTGGCGAATGTAGCAAATCCATGATTATGCAGGAAAAGCATCAGAATTGCATAATTCCAGTGGCTCTGGCTGTGCTTTAGATTCCTGCCTCTCGTGACATGACCCCTCAATGATAACCTCACAAATGTCTCAAATTTTTGGATGAAGTAGTGCAATACAGCCTTGGGTGGTGCTAGTAAGGCAGGTGTAGCAAACAGCCCTGCAAAGTTTTTCAAAGTCGACAGGTGACTCTGTGCTGGTCCAGGTATTTTCTTAGTATTCTGGGACTTGTAGTCTTGTTTCGCCATTGAAAAACAATAGCAACAAATCCCAGAATGCAAAGGAAAACCTTGTGTCGCTGTAGCTGGTCACATACTGACCTGTGATACGTAGCAGCTTTGACCATTTGGAACACAGGGATGCAGCTACCATTGGTGCAGTGGCACCAGGGTACAGAGCCCATTTGAACCCTGATAATTGTTGTTATTGCTACTCCAAAGGCAGGCAACAGTGCATTTTTCCTTTCTTTCACCAGGGTCTATGGCATCCTTGCTGTGCTACATGTGGAACACTATTCAACGCAAGGGTTGCACGGTGTAGGTAGCGTACATTCTATTCGCTGTATTCGTGATTTTTAGTTGAGCATTGCATTCTGTACTGTTATAAGTCTTTCTGTATCCAAAAGTTACCCCTTTATTTTCCCTTCTCTGCAAAAAGTCAGCAGGCCGAATATGTAATGTAATAAAAACATATATATATATAAAAAAATAGGGTTATCAGAAAATTCAGAAAGTGGACAGAGAGTGGTCTCCGTGGCAGCTAAGATGCAAAGCAGAGGAGTTGACTGTCGGGCGCTTTGGGTGATCACTGGAGGAGTAACAGCAGGTAGTGGTGGAGAGGGGCTGGAGCTCACTGCACAGAAGGGGATCTTGGTATGGTATTGCCCTACAACATGTGCAAAGTGTTTAACACAATTCGAGATGGGCCACTGCGGTTTCTACATTCAGTAACACTTTATTGCTGAGTAGCCAAACTGGGGAATCCCCTGAACCATCACCAGTGACTTAAATATTTCAAATGTATTTGACTAAAGCACGTGGAGAGCTTAGGAAATGGTGGGTGGATAGTAAGAGCTATAATTTGCAGGAAAGATGTGGGAAGCCGTTTCGTGATGTGCGTCTTACAGCTGTATAAACCATCAATGGTAACATTGCTGGCAGGTAGGTGCTTGGCTTGACACCTTCAAGTAGTCCTGTTTTTTTAAGTTAACAAGGTTGCATTCTGGGACTAGTAGTGTAAGTGGTGATGTCATACAAATGGGGGGCTTGAACATTCCAGCAGCCAAGAATATTTTATCTGAGAAGCCAGGAGAAGCTGGAAGTGTCAGATGATACATGAGGACCCGTGGCAGCTCTTCTTGTAGCGTTTCCTCTTAAAGATAGTTTATTCAAAACACTCGAAGATTGCCGCTGACCGCGTGACCCGCAGGGGAACATGGGCAGGGCAGCACTTTAGTCCGACCCGGCTTGCTCCAGCCAACACCTATGGGGCGCGCCTCCCCGCGTCTACCTCTCACCGGCCTGGGGGAGGGTCTACCTGTGGGAGGAATCACTGACTCACCTGCTGCCTCTGGCTGCAGTCTGTGGCATCACACCCACTCCAGACAGCTGCTCAGGTAGTGCTGTGATGAGTGAGCTGTAGTCAGTCGCCGCTCCGGAAAGGGCAGATTGAAACCATGGTGAGCGCGCATGGCCTGGCACCGCTGTCTAAGTTGAGAGCCAGGGTGCCAGTGTGTCTTTTAAAGTCATTCAGGCTTAGTGCCTTCTCTCACCGTGACTGGGCACAACCCCCTGGCACCCCTCCAAGATACACAGGGTCGAGGAGGTCAGGAGAACACGAGTTGCCCTTAATGTATTTAATTCCAATCAACGGGGGGGCGGCCAGGCTGCAGCAGCAATTTCTGGGGGGCCCCACCTGGCAGGATTTTGAAAACATCCTGCCACCTGGTGCACCGACTGGACCCTTTAGTGAGTCCCTAGCCAGGCTAGAATAGATGCTGCAGCCAGGGCACCGAACTTGAATAAGTAAAGATGCCCGTCTGCATCAGAGACGTGCCCGCCACAGACAGGTCAGTGTCAGACACTTCACCATTGAGAGGTGGCACTAGGTGCCGCAACAGGACAACAAACAGGCAAGGCGCCCTCCTGGATTTAGTATTTAACAGACAGGCCACCTCTGGTGCAGCGGCAGCAGGGTCCCAGATAATCATTACTTATGTAGTAGTCCTATTTCTATAGCAGTGGTGTATGGCGGTTTTTGGCTTACAAACTCTGGCCAGGCATGCTGGGACAGAAAGCAGCCCAGGCATGCTACAAAATATTAGAGAAGCAGGAGAGACAACCACATAATTTGCATTAGAGGGCTGGATTCCGTGACCCGCCAATATGGACAATTTTTGGGAACAAGTGCATTATCTAAATGAGCTGTTCTACTTTTACTGTTTATTTTATTTCTTTTAATTCCGGGTGCTCATGTTATTGTAAATGTTGCCCAGTTTTAATTAATTAGGCAAACTGTAATAATATTACAGCGTCATTGCACCTAAAGCAAGTACAATCAAAGACATATGTCTCCTTACTCCAAAATATTTAATGTTATTTAATAGCAAGTTACATGGTAGGTCCATGATATTACCATACTTCATAATTTCGCCAGGAAGTAATAGATGAGGATTTAAAGACATTCTTTGCAACACAGTCCTATAGGTGGATGGTAAAGAGATGGTTGAAAGGGGGAAGGCACATCAGCCATGGATTTTATACCAGCTTTACTACATTCTAAGTAGTTATAGTGAGAACATTACCTGGTGTGCTGCATTCTGTTATTTAAATATTCCCCGCCAGGCACCAAAGGTCCTATTCAGATGCAGTTCTTTGAGCTTGGTAGCGATATTTCTGGGAACGTGTGACACCCAATGGGATAAAGCAGCTTTTGGGTTGCACATGCCCACTCTTATGAACTTCAAATCCTTGCAATATAAATTACAGCGCTTAATCCAATGTACAGAAGTATTTCGGAAAAAAAAAACTCCCATCCACCAATTGAGGCTATAAATTCTAATTGAATAGAATTCGCTAACTGAATCTTTAATAGATCATAGGAAAGGTAATATTCCTCGCAACAAAACCACCAGGTGGCCTCTAATCTAAACACTATCCCACAACAGCATTTTCATGATGGGTAGGGCAAACAAAATGCAGTATCTAGCCTTAAATGACCTAATCCACTTAACTGTATTCGGGATAAACATATATAATCATCTTGACTCAATTATCCTCAAGTAGATGAAGCAAGGCTCAACCAAGCTGTTTTGGTCAGCGATGGACATACCTCTTGCCTATCCTTTGCCCAGGTGCACCCAATCATACTTCTACTCTGAGCATGATCTGACTTAGGTTTTGAACACTCAAGCCACTTCCCTAGGTGAAATAAGGAGATGGTGCTGAACACGAAACATGACTGCTGATTTGATTATGTTTCCTGGTGCTGCCTGAACATGAAGTACTGAGTTCAGAAGACACAACTTAAACCAGATGCTGGCTTCCCTCTCTTGATAGCCCTAGATTTGATGGAGAATGTGGGACTGTTGACAGGGTGTTGGTGGATGTTGCATTGCATTACAACATGCAGGGCATACTACAGTTCCATGCTTCTCACCATTCAGCACAGCACACCTACGGGCTGTACGAAACTGTAAAGAATATGGGAGGGGGGGGCTAGAAGCAAATGGTGCTTGAGGTGTCCTCCCATCAATGTGAATGCAGTGGAGAAGGCAGAGAGCCCCCCTCTCTCTACACACCATGATGGACCCTAGTGGGAGTGGTAATTAGATGGTATAGACTTGCATGGGTGTAGGCACTCCCCAATCCACTGAATTGGGACCTCTATTACACCTTCCATAAGGGGAATGCATCAAATATTATCAAAAGGTACTGCGCTTAGAACCCAGTTTACCAGCTATATTCTTAACATAGTGCGATTTCCTAATGTGCAAGTACAATATATGTAACATATTCATAGTGTCAATTGGCTTTTGATTGGCATCCGCATTAACCCACATTGGGTTACCTTGCCTCTAACAGAATTCTGCTAGCACCTTCTAGATTAAATAGAACTTTCGTCGAACATCAGGATTTTGCTTCAAACTTCTTAAAAATGCCTCTAGCAATTATATCATATTTCCATCATGAAGATGGAATGACATTTTGGCTTTTAAATATATCTCCTAGACGTGTGGCTCACTGGTTAGAGGAGGCAGACCTGGAAGCAGAGGTCAGCCCGGGACCAGGGTTCAATTACCGGCTTGGTGGGGTCTTGAGTCCTAAAATGTCCATGGACTCGACAATTCTCGCTCCGGTGCCTACTTGATTCACGGGTTCACACTCTGCGACTCTGGGCAATAGCTTGCTTAATCTCCACAACGGCCCCTCGCGGCGGGATGCCTGGCTTTCACCTTGCGGATATCCTGCTGGGGTTATCTCACAGGGGAATACCAGGACGGGTTCCCTAAGCAAGCGCTTAGAAACCGCTTGGTGATTTGTGCTATATAAATTCCTGTACATTTACATTTACATTTAAGGTGTCTCCACCTCTTCCAAGTAATGATCTTGCATGAATTTGCCATGACATTCACTGTCCTAATTACTACAGCTACTACGCTCACACAGCAAGAAAATAATGTTGACTACAGGACAACTTTCATAATTCCATCACTTTTGTTTTCTTAGACAAATATCACTGGCTTCCCATTAGCATCAACTAAACAAATGCAAATAGTCACTCGCCGATCTCCTGTAACCTATTACCGAATGACAACAGCTAACGTATTGCATATTAAATGTAAGCAAAAACAAGAAAAGGTGAACAAATATGATATTCTGAAATAACCTCCATCCGGTATACAGAGTGAGGAAAGTCAAGTAATTACACTTCAGGCAAACAAAGAAATAACCTTTGGAAAAGAGCCAGAACAGCGATTTCTGAGTGTTATTTTCCTACCTTGTGTAACCGTGAATAATTATAACCCCTGGAGTCAACAGTACCCCAATAATTTTGGAGGTAGGTGAAGGGAATAACAGGTTAAAAGCGACTCAAACACGCAAAAGGTGATAGGAGGAATGCTAGAATTTTTTCTAACCACTGGCAGTAGCTCGGGGTAGTATTGCAAGCCACAGGTTTTTTGTCCGCCATGCCGCTTTAGTTAGACCCGGTCAGCTTTTTAGAATAACCAAAGAGGTGTCTGGGAAATAACCCTGGCTTGCAGGGTTAAGCTATTGCATAGTAATTTTAGATAATATATCTGGAAAGAAGAAACGTTAGAGACATAGAGTAAGGAATGATTTTAATTTGGGGGGGACTCTCAAAAGGTAAGACACGTGCGTAGAAATTATCCCATTATCGTTTTTTCTCTCCTTTCATGTATTTTGATCCTGTCTAATCTGACAAACAAAATGTAAGATACTGAACACCTGGTTGTGAGCCTACATTTTAATACTCCACCAAAAAGGATATAATTAATTTTCCTATGCACTGTCACCGAGCTCGCCTTTCTGATTGCTTAGTGAACGTTGATGGTTGACTAGAATTGAGACCTGCTCTTGTAGCGCATGATCAGTGCAAGCAGTTGTTCATAAGGGGTCAGTACTATGAGATAGTCTTTTGTATCCATTATGTAATAAACCACTATGACACCTTTTTAGATTTGAGAAAGTATTGGGGAAGCCAGTGGGTTTGGTTATTCTGCTCATATTTGCAGAGTAGGCACATTAAAGGCCAACAAAGTAACACAAGTGGACTGTATTGAAGGCTCACTTGACTTTTATATGAATATATCGGGAAGAAGGAACATTAGACATAGAGTATGGAATGATTAAGTTAAGGGAGATTCCCAAACGGTAAGACACGTGCGCGTAATTATCCCATTAACGTTTTCCTTCTCCTTTCCTGTATTTTGATCCTGTCTAATCTGACAAACAAAAGGTAGGATCCTGAATACCTGGTTCTGAGCCTGGTTGGGCCACCCAAGAATGAAATAGGGCAACTTGAGGCTCAGGCTAGATCACCACCTTGCTTGACGGGTGGCCCCACCCAATATCCTCATCATCCACCTGGGGAGGATCGACTTAGTCACAATAGGGAGAGGGCGCTGATTCAGGCCATGCAGAGGGATTTGATAGCAGTAAGCAGCAAGTTGGGAGCCACTGAGCTGCTTTGGTCAGAAATTGTCCCCCGCAAGGCTTGGAGGGGAGCTAGATCACGGGTGGTGATAGAGCAGTCCCACAGGAGGGTCAACAGATCCATGCAAAAGTTTATGGAAAAGAGAGGCCTGGGGTTCATTAGGCATGCACTCATACAGGAAAGAACCGAAGGGTATTATGAGCAGGATGGGGTGCACTTGTCCGGGTTGGGTATGGATGTTTTACTTCTAGACGTACATGAGCCTCTGACAGTGGCAGGTTGTAAGTAGCGTAAGGGGTGGGGGGCTCTGTCATCGACAGGGGCCTCCTCCAGAG
Organism: Lissotriton vulgaris; assembly: GCF_964263255.1. Classification (NCBI taxonomy): domain Eukaryota; kingdom Metazoa; phylum Chordata; class Amphibia; order Caudata; family Salamandridae; genus Lissotriton; species Lissotriton vulgaris. The sequence continues at coordinate 484,212,886 of NC_141689.1, forward strand.
CTGTGGCGGAGTTACAGGGCGATCTGGAAGCAGACGGGTACAGTAAGGGTACCTCTGTGGCAGAAGGGTACAGTAAGGGTACCTCTGCCTGGCACAGTAAGGGTGCCTGAGCCAAGGACCAGGAGCCGAAGGAGGTTCCGGGAAACCGCGACGGCGCCCAGTTAGTCCTTCGGGCGGTCAGGGGGCCTAAACCAATCGGGGGTGTGCCACACCGCTCCGCCCTGACAGGGGGGAAGGGAGTATAACGAAGATGGTAATGTGCTGCACCGTCAGAGCATCGACTCGCCGTGCAAGATGGCTCCTTAGGCATGCGGGACAGCGAGGGGCTGCCTGCTTTGGATCGCCCGTAAGATGACCCACCTTTGACGTCATACCTGTGTTGTATGAAATAAACCTGCAGCAGTTCTTTCCCACAAATATGTCTCCAGAGTTTCTTTTGGGTGGGAATTGTGTTTATGTACAAGCGGGCGGGAGCGAATGGCGGTGTGGGCACTATTAATACCACAGTACTATAAGAACAGCACCAATTATTTTATGAAGATATAGTACGAAAGAGTTCAAATCTGAGGTGGCCCTGCTGGGATCAGTTGTTAGGTCAAAGAGAGATCTGTGCAGCACGGATAATAACCCACAAAGCTATCTCCTTGGAATTACGGAGCTACACACATAGCCTATAAATCTGTGCAGAGGGAGCTTAACCTTCTTAGCCACGTTTTCAGTGTTTGTGGGCCAGCAACGATATCCTTATTCTATGCGCTCATTCAGCATGGGTGGAACAGAAAAGATACTGAATGTGCCAGGGAAGAGTTTAACAGGTTGCCTACTTAGATATGGAAGACGTTTGCTGCTAATACATTTCTTATCATGACTAAAGCACAAATTCCGGTGAGTTCTGACGATGATCCTCTGAAACAAGATACAACTGGAGATTTAGTGTTAAGGATCTCTATAAAACAAACTGCTGTGCTGCTGTCAGCGGTACTTCCTCGTGCACAGGCTTTTTATAAAAACTTCATTTAAGGAACTTGAGTCTCCAACTCTAAAGCATAAGGAGCAAAGGAGATTTGAGTCCAATGTTAACCCAAACCTCCCTTACGGTTCTGGTAATGGTATACAGAGATCTCTATTGCCCCTCCTGTTTCACCCCCTTCCTTCCTCTCTCTCCTTGTCTCTCTCTCTTTCTCTTCCTCTCTCTCCCCCTCTCTTTTCCCTCCCTCACTTTCTCTCTCTCTCCGTCTCCCCTCTTCCTCTCTCTCATTACCTCTCCCCCTCTTCCGCTCCCACTCTCCCGCTCCCAACATCTCTTTGTCCCCTCCCTCTTTCTCTCTCCCTCTCTCTCCCATCTTCCTCTCCCTCTCTCTTGCCCTCTATCCCTCTTTGTTTCTCTCTCTCCCTCTCTCTCATGCTTCCTCTCTCTCTTTCTCCCCCTCCCTTTCATGCTTCCTCTCTCTCCCTCACCCTCTCCGCAACACAAGGCAACAGTCTCAAAAGCATTTGCAATTCAATAAGTCTCGCTTTACTGAAACTTTCAGCTATTGGCATTGCTAAATATTAAAGCAACGCCATTAGCTCAAACTTCCAGTAATGCAAGATCTATTGCATTGCAAATGCTTGTTGCTTTTGGAAACGGACGGTTTGACGGTTCCTGACAGTAAAAATGCTCTGTACATGTGGCCCTAACTCTTTGTACATCTGGCCAAATGTTCTACTACCTCGTGTATGGCTTAAGGAACATAACTCAATAACAGTGAGGAAGAACAGCCGCAGATCTAATACATAAGGGACAACCCAGTATGCATTGTATGCAAGATAACATGTAAAGCGCTCTGATAACTTTGGGTCTAGCTAGCGCTATGTAAGACTCAACGATAAATATAAAAGATGATACAACAAATACATTTATAAATGCTCCTTTTTCTTACTGAATTGAGACTTGACCTATCTCGGCACAGCGTTTGATGTGAATATGGACTTAAAGAAATCTATAATGCATAGCACATATAGATACATAATAGTTCCCTGTTCTGAGATGGAAAAGACAGGCATTTCAGCATTACCAGCTAAAAGCCCAAAGAGTGAGTACATTCTACGGCTGTATGGCCGTAGGCATAAAGATGGTGCAGTGTGCACACCTTTGGACTTGTCAGATCTGCGCTAATAGAAACGATGGATAAAAATACCCAATGCTGCTGGTTTGAACACGCCTCGAACCAATAAAGAACCCCTGTTTGACGCACACTGCTAAGCACTCGCTTCTATCTGGTAAATGTTAATAGAGTTTTTAGCAGAAATATATACAAAACTTAAATTGCAAATTAACAAACAACGGGGCATATTACCAACAACTAGCGATAATTATCGCTAGGTTGGCTTAGCGGCAATATTTCTATCGCCGAGCTGCGGCAATTTTTATCGCTTAGGAGCCTTGATATTATCAAGGTTTATCTCCTAAGCGATAAAAATCGGCCGAAATGCATGAATATCGCTGAAAAGTCCGCGATATTCATGCATTACCGAACAAATGCTCTTAGCCATGTTATCCACCTCCCATTGGATAACATGGCTAAGAACTGCTCAGGGCAGGTGTTAGCTTTTGGAGATATTCGTGCGTAGCGCGAATATCTCCAAAAGTTGGTAATAGGAGATAGCGATGTTAGCGACTGTTTCCAGTCGCTAACATCTTGGCACGCCCACTTTGCATGTCATTAGTGATAAATATCACTGACATGCAAAGTGGGGCCCAAGATGGTCGCTATTTCCTACGAGCTGTCGCTAATTGGTGTTAGCGACAGCTAGGTAATAGGGAGATAATTTTATCTCCGCTTTCTTGGCTTTTACAGCCAAAAAAGCGGAGATAAACCCCCTTGATAATATGCCCGACATTTTTTATTTACGCTTAGTTTTGTAATCTTTTCTGTCTCCGAAATTGTGTTCACGGCGTGAGTACACCTGGGAATATTTTTGATCAGTCAGTCCTCTAAATAACATTGCCAGAACCCCCGGGCCCACTACATATGCCTTTTACTCATAGGTTTATCTATTACCTTGCTTGTCGTTGACGAGCAGCGACACCCAAGGAGAAGCATCGCTCTAAGGTGGTAAAATGGCAGAAGCCTCTCGCATCCAGATGTACACCCCCACTAGCAGCTCACTGGGGAAGAAAGAGCCTCGCTAACGCCACTCGCAGCCCGCCTGCTCTAATCATCCTTTCCCAGACGCGTGGCCTCCGTCATCTTTCAGCAATTTAAGAAATGGTTGCTCAGCTGTTAATGTGTGACTTCCTGCCGTCTGGCCTGCTTCCCTTCCACCCACTGCTGCACAGTCATGGAAACCCACTGACGCAAAGAGGAGTAGGCATCGAAACGGAACTGTTTCCAAAATACGGGAGGGGGAAGAGGAGGGGAGGAGGGGAGGAAGGGAGGGAGGGAGGGAAGGGAGGGAGGAAGGAAGGAAGGAAGGAAGGAAGGAAGGAAGGAAGGAAGGAAGGAAGGAAGGAAGGAAGGAAGGAAGGAAGGAAGGAAGGAAGGAAGGAAGGAAGGAAGGAAGGAAGGAAGGAAGGAAGGAAGGAAGGAAGGAAGGAAGGAAGGAAGGAATGAATTCCAAAATTCTGGAGGAAGGAAGGAAGTTAGGAAGGAAAGGAGGAGGGAGGAAGTGAGGGAGGGAGGGAGGGAAGCAAGTAAGGAAGGACGATAGATGTGTGCCTGAATATCTGTGAGCTTGAACATGGAAGCCAGCCTTGAGATTGCTATTGGAATCCTAGAATTAAAAATGCATGTACTGTCCACAAAACTTGAAAGTGAAATTCCAATTCAACTTTGTTTGGAGTGTAATCTATCAAACACATTAAAATACAATCCAATCCATCAGAGCCCAAAGTTAGTTTGTCTTTTTTAAATAGGAGTTAATACCATTAAAACAGTCTATATCGAGTACAGCATTCCCAGTGTACAATATCATTTGTAAAAAGTGCATGCCAGATACAAGTTGCTGGGCTTGCATACAGGAGTCTAATGTGTCATAACAGACAATCAAGCAATATGTGAGGAATAGAACAGTGCCCCCGGAAATTATTTTCTGTATAGCAGTTACTGAGGACAAAGGCAACATTTTTCATAACAAGCATATTCGTCCGGGTAACTCCACACCCATTGTCATCCATTTCTTCAAAAAGATTAGCCAATCCTCCTCCCATACTATGCACATCACTTAAGTTGATTTCCGTACAGTGCTGAACTAATCTCCAATATTTCCTTTTAGTATTTGAAGAGATAGCTATATGATAACATATCATCTCAAAATATATTATAATAGAACACTATTTACTTTTTTTTAAATCAAAGATTCATATTGAGATCTCAATAATTGAAAGGTCTCCTCAATTTCCATGACATTTGTCAACTTAATTTTCTGCATTAACTTTCTCGACATTTTACAACTTGTCAATGAAAATTAAACCACCCAACATTTTTTTGTTTGCCTCAAAAATACCAGTGGCTACATGATCATACTTTCTCATTTTTACTGTGAAGCCATTAACAACATAATTTATTATAATTCCGTACAAACAAATTAAATCACTCTTTTTTCCACAAAATTATCTAACTCCATGTTATTATGAAGATGAAAAAGTATTTACAATTATGCATCGTCTACATGAGTTGTAAGCCGCCTGGGCAATTGTATATTCACGGGAATTCTTTTCAGGTCTCTCCTGAGACAGCGCATGCGCTGCCTCTTCGAGACATTTAGTAAGTGCCACCAGAGGCTTTTGCAGGCCTACAGCTTGCGTTCGTTCACAAGCTTGTGCACATGCATAGCTGCCATCTGTGTTTTTATTTCTGTAATCAGGCTCCTCTGTTTGCACTACCCCACTCCCTTTTCCCCCTCCCTCCGGGTCAGTTCCATTTATGTCTTCTAGCTGTGAATCATGCTCCTCTGCTTGCAATACCCCCTTCCTTCTCCCCCTCCCTTCTCCCCCTTCCCTTCTCTCCCACCCTTCTCCCCCTCCCTCTTCGTCCATTTCACTTGTGTCTTCTATCACTGTGAATGCTCCTGCTTTCACCAGGCACACACACCATCAGTGTTCAGTGCACGCTTTCCCAAGGCACACACACCACACACCACCAGCTGCCAGTGCACACTTCCACCAGGCACACACACCACCAGCCGTCAGTGCACGCTTCCACCAGGCACACACCAAAAGCCGTCAATGCACCCTTCAACTAGGCACACACACCACCAGCCATCAGCTCACACTTTTACCAGGCACACACAGTACCAGCCTTCACACACTACCAGCATCAGTGCATGCTTCCACCAGGCACACACCACCAGCCGTCAGTGCACTCTTTCACGCAGCACACACACCACCAGACGTCGGTGCACACTTTCACCGGGCACACGCACCACCAGTCGTCAGTGCGCACTTTCACAAGGCGCACACACCACCAGCGGTCAGTGCACGCTTCCACCAGGCACACACACCACCAGCCGTCAGTGCACGCTTCCACCAGGCACACACACCACCAGCCGTCAGTGCACGCTTCCACTAGGTACACACATCACCAGCCTTCAGTGCATGCTTTTACCGGGCACACACACCATCAGCCGTCAGTGCACGCTTTCACCGGGCACACACACCACCAGCTGTCAGTGCACGCTTCCACCAGGCACACACACCACCAGCCGTCAGTGCACACTTCCACCATGCTGAGTATGCAGGTGCAGTGCATGAACTCCTGTGTGAGTGAGTCATGCTGCCTGGGGCTCACTCACTCCACACTTGTAAATTGCGCCTGCACCAGGCTTTTTCTCATTTGTAAAGTTTGGTGCATGCGCACAGCTAGGCAGCCCGCACACCCCCGGGAATGACTGCTTCCTACAACCAGAATGTGTTGGACCCAGGACATTTTGGCTGGTTCACCTGATAGAGCGCGCAGGTCGTCCAACTCTTTATTTCACCAAATTACACGCATTGGGCCCATGGCGAGTTTATGGCTGTATTTTTGTGAATCGGACGAGTTTACACATCACTATCAGTAATTCTATGTGTTTTTCTTACCACTATTTCCAGAGTACCTGACTTACCACCTTGCCACAGGTACCTATGTTCCCGACGAATCAGGAGCTAGCAGTGGGTAGGAGATAAGACTAGCAAAAATACCTATTACATTTGCATAACACTTTATACCTTTTGTAATAACCACAGACACCTGAAGGGTTTTCAAGACTTTATATAGTAAAATTTCAAATCCATATGCCATGAGAATAAAATTGATACAGATTAGAATATCAATAACTAGAATTATAACTATGATATAACTGTGAATGAGAGCAAGCACCATTGAGTGCGAGTGAAAACTACAGGGTAAGGGTGACAGGGAACATGCTATTCAGTTTTCAGGCTTACACTAAGGCAGGAAAAATGGAAAAGAACATACTATTTAGTAGAGTGCTAGTTTTGCTACATATGACTTAAACAAATCTTATTCTGACTATATTTAAGCATAAGTTCTAAATGAGAGTAAAATTGATCACACTAAGTAAATAAACAGTTCAATAATATCCTACAGGTAAAGGGAAAAATGGAACATAGCTAATAAACAATTTGCATGTAAGTCTTTTGGAAAAGACAGGGAGAATAACATAGGCAAGGATGCTTTATTAAAGGAAGAGAAGAAGAGAGAATAGATAGACGGACACCCACAATTATATTTACCTAGGACGGGAATGAGGCCTAACCCAGGCCACGGGTAAGTTTGGGAAAAGGCGAGGACTAGCACCCTCAAGGACTTAGGATGCCAGTAGGCGAGCAGGTACAGCTCATGGACAGTCAGGACCGGATACCCCTCAGGATTTGGATCAGGACTGGGCTCATCAAAGGGCACGGCCAACACCTGCAGCTTCGGATGCAACGCCTGCGCTACTCCCTCACTACACGGAATCCGCCAGTAACCCCGATTGGGTTCTCGAATCTCCCAGCAAAGTGCTTCGCCAGCACTTAAGATTTTTCAACCCCTTGGAGTTTGTGGAAATTACGGACAGAGTGCTCCGCAGCTCTCTGTATCAATCACCTATAGAGTTCGTAAGGTCGGTTACAGGTCAGCTACTCGGACAAGTCGGACAATTTCTCTATCTAAAACTAGGCTAGTTATACTGTTTTCGGGTCCATGGACAACCCATAAATGTTGCAAATGACAGGATCCCCAACTTTGGATTGGACAAGAGAGGTGGTTAGGTCATTGTCACCACCTCGAATTTAGTGTTCCCACAATGAATATTTAATTTTCGTACCCACCCCTTACATTCCAGTTCCCATGGCATACGTGTAAAAGAGAACAATGGGGCACACAAACATTATCACATAATTTGATACATTTCAGGTACAAGTCGAAGTCTTCTCCTAGGACAGAGGGCAGGTTCCCAGGAGCATCTCAGTTTCGGCAGCCAGCTGGCTGAGTTCCACTGTTGCAAGACTTCGTTTCTCCTGTCACGTGAAGAGTCCCTTTCAGACTTCTAAGATGGAGAGGCTCCCCACTCCCAGGCCCACAGATACGCGGTACATGAAAAGTAAGCGAAAACAAATTAGAAACACAGAAAAAATGAATACACTGTATACCGGGATTCGCTTCACTGCACCCCTTACTTTATAATATCTATAGCATTAGAGGTTTAAGCAGAAATAGACAGCTGAGCAAAAGCGGCAGTAGCAAGCAGAGAGCGTGTTAAAAACAAAGCGGCCATTTTAGCAGAAATGCGCATGCGCGAAAAATCCCTCCAGAACTACGAGTGCATCACATCACATGGGTATGACCGACGCATGCGCAGACTAGATTTCTGCAAAGCAGTGATCCTGTAGTATGCAAGCTTCGTTAGGATTAATAGACACATGGGCAAGCATCTCTGGGACACCCGCGTGTTGTGTGAAAGTGCATTATTAATGACAAAACAGGTTGATTAATGACATTATTGATTATGCGAGGTTCTTGAATGTGAGCAAGTCGCTTTACGTGCGAATCCTTGCTCCATCAATCCCCTCTTTGATGATATTTACTATCATCACTATTAATGGAAACAGATGCCAACTTCTTTCAGATCTCACTCATTTCTATCTCCACAAACTTGTTGTCAAGCCTCTTCTCTGCATCCTTATTAGGATGGGAATTCTTGTCTTTCTTATAAATCTGGTTCCTCAACTCTTCTAATTCCAGTTCATCTATATTCCTTTTCACTCCTCTCTTATTCACTGTATACTTCTTTCTGCATTTTTGACATTTGCAGCAAATTATTATAATCAGCACAATCAAACTTATTCCAGCCATTGGCATCAGTTTTTTTCCCACAAGACTCCTACCTATGTTAGAAAACCAACTACCTATTGAAGAGAGACCATCAGTTAGTCTCTTCCAGGCACTGTCAACCTCCAGTGGTTTGAGTTCCTTTTCCAGATTAGTAATGTTTCTCACATATTTTTCTTAATTTCAACACTCTTATCAGGAATGTAAGTGCAACAATGTTGCGCTTTCAACATCCTGCAGATTCCGCCCTCTTTTGCCAATAAGGTATCAAGAGCAGTCGATTCTGTAAAACCATTGATCTGATCGCAACCATTTGAGTATTGACCAGCAGGAATCCAGCAGCAGTGTCAGTTGATAACCGATCCACTACTGTAGACAATTTGCAAATTCGGTGAGTATTCAGAACCACTCCCACTCCAGGTATCAGTGCACTAAATATATCACCTATAATTTCACCTACACTTTCTCGTCTACTACGTACTAAACCATTAGTATTTTCATTGCTTCCAGCGGCGTTGTTCACATGGTATATTTTCGGGCAGACAATGCCAAAATAGCAGCTTCCAAACCAGTGATCCGGCAATTTGACATAAGCCTTGTTTCCACATATATAATAAATTCCGGGAAACACAGGTTCTGACCCATTTTTGAAACCCCAACCTCCAATTACCTTGTAATTGTGTTCGCATTCACTGGAACCGATGAATACATTGTTATAATAGCTAGTCTTTTCTCTATGAAGACAGAGTTTCCCTTTCCGTTCGAAGTCCAGCAACAGTGCAGGATTAGCTTCACCATTTGAGGTGCTTTCCATGTTTTCAGCCCATTTAGGGGTTTTCTGTCTCTTATCATTTGCCTTTCTCTGGAAACTCTCCCTTCTCTTTTCTGCCATTTGTAAAAACATTTTCAGGTCAAATTTCTTCTGCGTGCTTCATTTAAATCTATGTCACCTATAGTCAGGAGATATTCTCCCATATAACGAGTCACGTCACTTCTAATATGTACAATGTTCAGGTTTCCCCGGAAAAGGAAGTTCAGAAAAAATTACGTCAGAGTTTGAATAGTAGTACTGTAAGGTGCTTCTGTAAAATAAGCTTACTAATATACTACAGGAAATTCCATAGGTTAGGGGTAGATGGTGATAGGTCACACCTTCAGCTACAGAAGTAGGTAGCTTCATGCATACATAACAGTCTTCTGTCTCCATGGCTTCTACATAGTGTACTAAAAGATTTGCAAACACATTTAAATGGGTTCTGTTTTTGATTCTGTGATAATGTAGTCCTCCCTCGTCTGATGCATCTAAGTCAGGTCTAGTTTGTTTCAGGCTAACTGTATTCTCATGTCTTTCTACACTTCGTGGTGTTTCTTCGGTTTGTACAACTTCTGTGTCTGGCGTCACTTGTTTAGTAGGGTACAGGTTAGTATCTTTACTTATCATAAAAGGTATTAAGACTGTTAGTCCTATCCATACTATCAGTACTATTGCTACACTAGATGAGCATATTTTACAGCATGTTTTACAGCAGTTTCCTCTAGGTCTTCCATTCACATTCGAATCAGACATTTTGGCTCAAAAGAAGCTTTCCAACCCCTCTTTGTAACTTAACACAAGAGGCTTGCGTAGTTTCACTTTCAGGTTGGGTCTTCTTCTTCGGAACCCTGATCAGCAATTGAGTCTTGGACACTTTTGTCACTTATTTCAAGATCTTCAATTTCTTCCAACACCAGATAAGTCCATTCAGGACTCCGATATTTTTTGTTTTGTCTTTTTATCCTGGTACTTCGTCTATTTGGCTGGGCTCCTGTTTTCTGTCTTTCACTGGCAGCCCTTTTTCGGTCTTCTAATTTCTCTTCTACTGTCTTTAATTTTAGTTTCAGTCTTTTTATGTATCTGGGTTCACTTTTCTTCTTGAGTCTTTTAGCTGTCACTGTAGTTTGGCTTTCCTCACGAGCCCTTTTATTTTCGTTCAGTTGTGGCACTGTTATTTCGACGGTATCTTTCTCCTTTCCTGTCTGACTAGTCCCAGGTCTTTCTTCAGTTTCTTCCGCCTGGTTCAGGTATATTTTGGATTTGTCTTTGACTTTTAACTGTTTCAGACTCTGTTTCCTGAACACGTTCGTCTATTTCTATCTGTTCCTGTTCATGCACTTCGAAACCCTTGATTTTCTTCCGCATGAACTTCAGCCCTAATTACTATCTGTCCCTTTTCAGTTTCTGGAGTCTTTGGAGGAGTGCCGATGACTTGGTCTGTCCCTACTTGATCTATTTCCTTATCAGGTCTGATGTGATTCTCGATAACCTGATTTTTTCTGTCTATTCCTGTCTCGTCCTCACTATCCCACTCTCTATCTAGGTAGGAATACTTTCTGGTTCTTATTGGATCAAGAATCAGATCGTCTGCTGGGAACCATTCGTCTTGACTGGTGCTCGGTAGTTCGACATCAGCTAGTTCCGGACCCTCATCTGGAGACCCCTCAGCCGCACCACCTTCAGCCTCAGTCGCTTCTTCTCCGGTCACCCGCTTAGTATGACTGGCATGGATCCACTTTGGCACGCCTGCACACTTTACTGCAGTTGTAATGACAAGGATCACCTGTCTTGGTTTTCCCCACTTCGGTCCAAGGCAACTCTTCCGGGTGTGTTTCTTTAACACAACCCAATCACCGGGTTTCAGATTATGAACTGGAGTTGTTGGCCAGGCAACGGCGTCCTCCCCAATCTGGTGAGAGATAGAACGCACTTGGTCACCCAGGTGCTTGCAGTATTCTAGTACCAAATCATCAGAAATACTTAGCAGTTTGTGTCCTGGTACCCATGCCTGTCGCATCACTCTTCCCATTAGTATCTCATGGGGACTCAGGCCTGTCTTTCGGTCTGGAATGCTTCTCAATCCCATCAGGACAAGGGGTAAAGCTTCTATCCAGTTCAGTCCTGTAGAGTTACACATTTTTGCCAATCTTGACTTTATAGTGCCATTCACCTGTTCGACTACTCCAGAAGCCTCTGGATGATATGCACAGTGCAGTTTTGGGGTAATTTTGAAGGATTTATAAAGATCTTCTAATATTTCGTTGGCAAAATGCCCACCTCTGTCTGATTCAATTGTCTCTGGAAAACCGTACCTAGGTATCAGTTCCCATAGTAATAATTTGGCTACAGTAATGGCATTATTTTTCTTTGCTGGGTAGGCTTCCACCCATCTTGAAAATAAGCAGACTATAACTAGAACGTACCTATATCCTTTGCACATGGGTAATTGAATAAAGTCAGCCTGCAGTCTGATAAAGGGACCATCTGCCTTTCCAATCGTACTTTGCTCCACTACTGTTCTTTTCCCCGGGTTAAACTCCTGACAAGTCAAACACCTCTGGCAAAGTGCCTCTGCAATGTTCCTGAACTTCGAATTGTACCACACTTCTTGAAAAACATGGACCATCGCATCTCTCCCTATGTGTGAGTCTCCGTGTATTAGTCGGGCCATTGGAGCAACCATACTGTCTGGTAATACAGGCGTACCCTTACCACAAACAATAACATCATCCCTATCCCTAGGTTGACATCCATCTTTCTCCCATCTCTCCTTTTCATCTGGATCTGCTGCTTGTTGCAACTCTTTCAGTTCCTTCCAAGTAGATACATTCTCAAACACCATAAGTTGGCAGCTGTTTCCGCCTCCCCTTAATTTGATTTTTAGTGACATTTTGTATCGGGCACAATATTGGGCAATTTGGTCAGCATATCGATTTCCGGCTGTCACATCGTCGTTGCCAGATTTGTGAGCAGCACACTTGACCACCGCCAATTCTTTGGGTAACTGAATTGCTTCCAGTAGGTTCTCTACCACTTTTCCATTTCTGATAGGGGTACCTGAGGAAGTCATGAATTCTCTTTGCAGCCACAACTGGCCCACGTCATGCACAACCCTGTAACCATATTGGCTATCAGTGTATATGGTTACTCTCTTGTTTTTCCCTTGTTTACAAGCTCTTGCCAATGCAATTAATTCAGCTACTTGGGCAGATTTTATTTCACTTAAGTAAGATGCTTCTAGGGTCGTTTCTAGAGTGACTACCGCATAGGCAGCACTCAGACCTCCATCCTCATGTCTTAAACAGGAGCCATCCACAAACATCACAAGGTCTTCTACAGGTAAGGCTGTTTCTTTTATATCAGGACGTGGTTTAGTGCTAAATTCAGTTAGGTCAATGCAGTTATGTTCCATTTCACCCCCAATTTCTTCACTTTGGGTGTTTGGTAACAAGGTTGCTGGATTTAGTATATTACATCGGGAAATTATCACATTTTCTGCACCTATAAGAATTCTCTCATACTTAGTCAGCCGACTGGGTGTGAGATACTGAGTCTTGGTTCTAGTCAGCAGAATCACAACTGAATGTGGAACATATATAGTTACAGGATGGCCCATAACAATGTTTTCACTTTGTTCTAGACTAGTGCATGTTGCAGCTACTGCTTTCAGGCATCCGGGCAATCCAGCAGCCACCGGGTCTAAAGTAGCCGAAAAATAGGCCAGCGGACGTCTGGTCAGACCATGTTCTTGTGTTAGGACTGAGAGTGCACAGTTGTCTCGTGTATCACAAAACATTTCAAAGTTTTTGGAATAGTCAGGCATTCCCAATGCAGGAGCTGAACACAGACAATTTCGTAATTTTATCCAGGCTGTCATACTTTCATCATCCCACTCAACTGGATCTTGTACTCCTTTCTTAGTCATTTTTATCAATGGTTTGGCTAAAACAGCAAATCCCACAATCCACTGTCTGCAGTACCCTACAACTCCTAGGAACATTCTGACTTCTTTCTGGGTTCTAGGTAACTCCATATCTCGAATTATTCTAATTCTTTCTGAAGTGACCTTCCGGATACCTTTTTCTATCTGGTGCCCTAGATATTTCACTGAGTTTTTACAGAACTGCAATTTGTCAGGTGATACTTCATGTCCTCCCTTGCCTAGATGATTCAATAAGGCAATGGTATCAGTAACACAGTCGTTCCGACTTTTAGATGCCACTAGAAGGTCGTCTATGTACTGGACCAAAACTGATTCTCTAGGCAGTATTAGAGATTCAAGGCATCTTTTTAAAATCTGATTGAAAATCAAAGGACTTTCTGTGTACCCCTAGGGGACACGATTCCAGACGTATACATGACTGTCGAATTCAAATGAGAAAATAAATTTGCTGTCTGGATGTAATGGGATGGAAAAGAATGCGTGACATAAGTCAATTACGGTAAACCATTCCGCATTCCATGGAATCTGGTACAAGATTACTGCAGGGTTCGGCACAATAGGACAGCAAGGTACAACAATCTGGTTTACCTTTCGCAGGTCCTGCACTACCCTGTACTTTCCACTAGGCTTTTTAATTCCAATTATGGGTGAATTACAAGGACTGCTCATTACTTCCTGTATTATGTTTGCCTCTAGCAACCTTTTTACTTCAATAGCAACTCCAGCTTTTACTTCTGCACTCATTTTATACTGTCTGGTTTTCGGGTAAACAGCATTTGTCTTAATGGCTATTTTAACTGGGTCCACATTTGCCATTAATCCCACATCTCTCCCAGTGAAATCCCACACATCTGGTATCACTTTTTGTTGGAGCTCTTCAGGTAAGTCCTGTATTGTCAGTGTCTTAATTTCTGTGTCAGGCCTCAGTAACATCAATTTGTACAGTCCATCTTCATCTGGGGTCTGAATTTCGACGCCCTTTGGTATGCAAAGATGGTACAGTTCATTTTGCACAACAAATCACGTCCCAGTAAATTCACAGGACTAGAGTCACAGACAACAAATCTGTGCATTTCTTTAAAGTTCACTATAGAAATCTCCATTGGTTCAGTTACTGGAGTACTGATTATCTGATTTGACACGCCCACTACTTGGATGGCTTCTCCCGAGAGGGGTAGGTTTGGAACGTCTACTGTTCTCACAGTAGAACGGGTAGCACCAGTGTCCAACAGAAAGGTGACGTCATTTCCTTCAACCTTTCCTTCAATGTATGGCCCTGTCTGGTCTACCGGTAAGGAAGCGCTAAGCACGCACTCCTCGTCCTCCCCCCTCAGGCCCCGTCAGTATGGTTCATCACAGAGGAATGTATCATTTAACAGGAATTGCAAAGTTGATGCATTTCTCTCATCCCCTCCGTCCCATACCTCGACCCCCTCATTCTGCTGAGCTTGGTTCTTATAGTTAGGTCTAGGAGCTCGAGGCAACTGATTCTGCTTTACCTGTTGCTGGTTCTTTCGTGGCCCCTCTTTCTGCCCCTGTGGATTTAAACCATTTATGGGGGCATTACCAGCCTGCAAATGTGGACACTCGTCTCTCCAGTGCCCTATCTGACCACACCCGTGACAGGGAAACCTTTTTTTTGGCTTCTTCATTACTCATTTTTACTCGAGGCTTCCCCCTCCCCCAGAAGTAGTGTTTTGAGCACTATTATTCATTTTACTTAACTGTTTCTCTTGTTGTTCAGCCAATTTTACTTGTGCCCACATCACCTTCTCCTTCAGGGCTTTTCTTTTGTTCTCCAAATCATCCTCACAGTACTTAGCGTACTTGAGGACCTCATCTATAGGTTTTCCCTGCCAACAGATTTTATTATCCCTGATCCACTGGGATATTTCAGGCCTCAACCCTAACACGAATCAGTAAATGAAATGGGTCATATCCTTCATTTCAATATTATCGATTCCACTGCAGGTTTTGAATACCTGTAGCAGTCGTTCATAGTAGGAGTGCACTGTTTCATCACGATTTTGGGTAGTTCTATCTATTCGGGTCCAATCAGTTTCCTTTGCTGGCACTTTCTCTTTTAAGTATTGTATGACTTTATCATATTTTCTCATTACCTCTGGCGAGGGAGCTCCAGTTCTGGAGTCTCTCTCATATTCTTCACTGCGCCAATCAACTGCAATTTTGCAGTCTGTCCACAAGTCTACAGGAACTACAATGTAAATAGAACCCATCCAGGTCCTTCAGGAGACATTTTTGAACCTTCACGAATCGCTCAACCTGCCAATACCATTCTACAGTTTTCTCTCTTAATTTTGGGAAGTCATTGGTAAAGGACACAATATCCTGTCGGGACCATGGGACATGTACATATTTCCCACCTGGTACTTCTCTCATGGGATACAGATTTTCTGCCTTGTCCACTTCCTTTAGAACATATTCAGAAGTCTTTGGTTTGGCCTTACTGTCTTCTTTTTTCTTTGCCCACCTGGCTTTCCACTTGTCTAGATCTCCCCATTTCTGCATTATGTTCAGCAATTCCTTTATCTGTATCTTCTTCCCTGACACATTCATATTTTCTAAATCTTTGTCTGAAAATTCTGTTCTGTAGGGTTTTTGTAATACCTTGGATCGACTAACATCTATTCCCATATTTGCGGCTGTGCCCATTAATTTTTCATGGAATACTCTAGTGTTCCGGGTAAGGCTTTTGCATAGGAACAACAATTCTTCTTCATCAAAGGTATTTAACCTGTCTAATCCTACATTTCCAGCCGTCAGTTCCTCCAGCTCTATTCTTAGCTTGTATATATCTAATGGTTTCGGCTGAGGAGTTTCTTTTTCCATTTCTCGGGACCATCGTTCTATTTCTTCCGGAGTCACTACTGTGGCACTCCGGGTACCTGAAGCTGTTTCTATCAGGACTTCCTTTGCCTTAGTCTGGTTTCCCGACCGTGGTACACTGGTTCCGGGTTCCCTTATGGGCAGATCCATCAGGGAGATCACAGACTCACATTCGCTTGCCTGATCATCAACTATGAGCGGCTCTTTTCTAAGTGGTGCTACAATTGGCGTAATAACTGGAGTTCTTGGACTAGCTTGTCTATCCCCATAAAGAGGAACAACTGGACCAATAGTGACTGGAATAGTCAAGGCTTCAGGACTGGGATTTATCTGAGCTATAGTCTGTATAAGTTCATTTCGCTGTTTAATTAATGCTTCCTTTTCTCGTTCATGTAAAACCCTTTCCATAGAGTTGTCATGCATTACTTGGGGTACTAATGGAGGGTATATACTTGGGGCAGTTGGGATTGCCAAACCTGGTCGTTCATCATCGAAGGGTCTGTAATTTGGGATCGCTGTGCCAGGCCTACAAAATCCATCATTACCACTGAGTTTACTACCAGTACCAGCTACATCTGTCTCACTGGCCCTTTTACTTCTAGGATGTCGGAAAAATGGATTTTTCGAACTCAGGGGCCCAGACTCTTCAGCATAGGGAGGTGGATTTTTCATTAATAAGTCCTCCAGGTATTCATCTTCTGAATCCCCCATAGCCATTAAATGTCGGGTTTTCTCTGTCCTTTTTCCTCCCTCTAGTTCCTTTGCTCCGAATACCGGGAATAGTCCCTCGACCATCATATTCTGTCTCCACTGTTTCATTTTTTTCTACTTTGTTTCCCGCTGCAATTTTGGATACCATTTGCTTACTCCCTTATCCATTCGGGGTCTGTCTCGCTCTAGAGCCTCAATCTCCCATTCCTCTAAAGCTTAATCTGGGTCGGGGGTGTAGTTCATTCATTCGGGTCCTCAAGTTAAACAGGATTCTACTATTAAAGGTACCATCGAGGGGAAATGCTGAGACTCCGTCATCTTCAGTATACTTTACCCAATTCTCCAACCATACACAAGTATGATACCCTTTGTCAAACATCATAAATGATGCGGGAGTATTAGGTGGTGGAATGATTACACCCTCTCTAGTTCTGATGGGCTTGTCTTTCTTGAAATTGTTCTTAATCTTTTCGGCAAATGACATTTTTCTCTTGCTTCCGTACATATTGTAAGGTCTACCTCTTAGCATCTGCTCCTTATGAAAACCTAGATTTTTTGGATCAGGTAAGAATTCGGGATACCACATACACCTCTCGAAACTGTCTTCAAGCTTGGATTGATTAATTTTTTGTTTACTATGGTGCTTCCAATGCTAGCACGTATTTTAATTCACAGCAACCAATCAACACAGAGGTTGCAAATACTCTCGACCACTGGGTGCGCGGCCCTTTCGCGAGACGCGGTCTCACGCTTTGGCACTCACCCCTCCCTTACAATTCCAGCTTCGCTACACACCCGCTGTCTCAATCAATACCAGCGCGGCACGGAGTGACGTCAGTGCAGCCTTGCAACTGACTCCCTCCTTCACAAGGTAACGGAAACTTTGAATTTTTCTTAAAGTGCAAGTGCTCAATTTAGTTAACAACGTATAACTTTCGCCACTGTGCTCGAGGGTTTTAAAAAGGAAAAAGGTTTTTTCTCTCACTGCAAGTAAACCGCTTCTGTCTACTTTTAATTCACTAGGGATAGACCTCTCCGCCTATCCTCTCACACGAGCATTAGAAAACCTGCTACTTCTTTGACTTATCCACTTCTTTTTTCCGGGATATATACTAAGTCAAAAGTTTCACCAGCGAACTCCTTTGCTATCACTCAAGCTCCGAAAAACCTACTACTCCTTCCGCATGTGACCCTTACTAGGTGATATCACAACGGGAGTTTCAACAGGGGACTCGTAGCTATCATTTATTCAATAATTAATTCAGAAAAAAGCCTAATTAGTTCTTCCAGTTCTGCCTAACCATGCACTAATCTTCCTCCCAGCCAGTGACCTCTCAGCCAAGTGGATTCTACTCACCACTTGCTATTCTATTTCCCCGGGGATTCTAGACAACATAAAACGATCACTCACAATTTTGTTAATCACATGCAATAATATAGCAGCATTTCATAAAATCCTATTTCAAAACATTTTATAACATTTTCAAAGAAATAATAGGAAAAAAACGTATTTTAGCAGCAATAAAATTTTAGCAGCATATTTTATTTTTCATAGTTTATTCACAAAATATCTTATCTACCTATCTTAACTAGTCCTAACCATCATCTTGCTACCAGAAAATTACGGATAGAGCGCGCAGGTCGTCCAACTCTTTATTTCGCCAAATTACACGCATTGGGCCCATGACGTGTTTATGACTGTATTTTTGTGAATCGGACGAGTTTACACATCACTATCAGAAATTCTATGTGTTTTTCTTACCACTATTTCCAGAGTACCTGACTTACCACCTTGCCACAGGTACCTATGTTCCTGACGAATCAGGAGCTAGCAGTGGGTAGGAGATAAGACTAACAAAAATACCTTATACATTTGCATAACACTTTATACCTTTTGTAATAACCACAGACACCTGAAGGGTTTTCAAGACTTTATATAGTAAAATTTAAAATCCATATGCCATGCGAATAAAATTGATACAGATTAGAATATCAATAACTAGAATTATAACTATGATATAACTGTGAATGAGAGCAAGCACCATTGAGTGCGAGTGAAAACTACAGGGTAAGGGTGACAGGGAACATGCTATTCAGTTTTCAGGCTTACACTAAGGCAGGAAAAATGGAAAAGAACATACTATTTAGTAGAGTGCTAGTTTTGCTACATATGACTTAAACAAACCTTATTCTGACTATATCTAAGCATATGTTCTAAACGAGAGTAAAATTGATCACACTAAGTAAATAAACAGTTCAATAATATCCTACAGGTGAAGGGAAAAATGGAACATAGCTAATAACCAGTTTGCATGTAAGTTTTTTGGAAAAGACAGGGAGAATACCATAGGCAAGGATGCTTTATTAAAGGAAGAGAAGAAGAGAGAATAGATAGACGGACACCCACAATTATATTTACCTAGGACGGGAATGAGGCCTAACCCAGGCCACGGGTAAGTTTGGGAAAAGGCGAGGACAAGCACCTTCAAGGACTTAGAATGCCAGTAGGCGAGCAGGTACAGCTCATGGACAGTCAGGACAGGATACCCCTCAGGATTTGGATCAGGACTGGGATCATCAAAGGGCACGACCAACACCTGCAGCTTCGGATGCAAATCCTGCGCTACTCCCTCACTGCACGGAATCCGCCAGTAACCCCGATTGGGTTCTCGAATCGCCCAGCAGAGTGCTTCGCCAGCACTTAAGATTTTTCCACCCCTTGGAGTTTTGTGGAAATTACGGACAGAATGCTCCGCAGCTCTCCGTATCAATCACCTATAGAGTTCGTAGGGTCGGTGACAGGTCAGCTACTCGGACAAGTCGGACAATTTCTCTATCTAAAACTAGGCTAGTTATACTGTTTTCGGGTCCATGGACCACCCATAAATGTTGCAAATGACAGGATCCCCAACTTTGGATTGGACAAGAGAGGTCGTTAGGTCATTGTCACCACCTCGAATTTAGTGTTCCCACAATGAATATTTAATTTTCGTACCCACCCCTTACATTCCAGTTCCCATGGCATACGTGTAAAAGAGAACAATGGGGCACACAAACATTATCACATAATTTGATACATTTCAGGTACAAGTCGAAGTCTTCTCCTAGGACAGAGGGCAGGTTCCCAGGAGCATCTCAGTTTCGGCAGCCAGCTGGCTGAGTTCCACTGTTGCAAGACTTTGTTTCTCCTGTCACGTGAAGAGTCCCTTTCAGACTTCTAACAGGGAGAGGCTCCCCACTCCCAGGCCCACAGATACGCGGTACATGAAAAGTAAGCGAAAACAAATTAGAAACACAGAAAAAATGAATACACTGTATACCGGGATTAGCTTCACTGCACCCCTTACTTTATAATATCTATAGCATTAGAGATTTAAGCAGAAATAGACAGCTGAGCAAAAGCGGCAGTAGCAAGCAGAGAGCGTGTTAAAAACAAAGCGGCCATTTTAGCAGTAATGCGCATGTGCGAAAAATCCCTCCAGAACTACGAGTGCGTCACATCACATGGGTATGACCGACGCATGCGCAGACTAGATTTCTGCAAAGCAGCGATCCTGTAGTATGAAAGCTTCGTTAGGATTAATAGACACGTAGGCAAGCATCTCTGGGACACCCGCGTGTTGTGTGAAAGTGCATTATTAATGACAAAACAGGTTGATTAATGACATTATTGATTATGCGAGGTTCTTGAATGTGAGCAAGTCGCTTTACGTGCGAATCCTTGCTCCATCACACCCCTGAACTTTTTGTTTTTGATGGTGACCTGGCATTCGTGATTTCTGGCTTGGGGCACTTTTTCCCTGTGTCCCAGGGTAAAGTGAGTGCATGTAGTGAGGTTGGCCTGCCCTCCCATAGTAATGCATGGAGAATGTATGTGGCCATGTTAGTTTCTGATGTGTGGGGAGTGCAGACTCGAGTTTGGTATGTGGGGACTCGTGAGATTGAATGAGGCGCATGATGTGTGCGGCGTGAATGTGTCTAGTGTGGAAGTGCCACTTCTAGACATGGGTGTGCATGTGCAGTGAGTGTGCTGGCGTATGATTGGCTGGAGCTGGCTGGTGAGCCTGGCTCCAGGAGTCTGGAAGGGTCTGCCCCGGTGGTGAGTGGAGAGATTAGCATGCTGATGTGAGGGAGGGGTGCACCTGGGACCTGAACAGGGCTGGGCTTTCCACACACAATGCTGGCTCCGCACCCTGTGGTGCGTCTAATGACCCTAGCCTGGCCAGTGAATAGGAAGGGTGGCTGAGAACATCACAGTGCTCCAAAACCAGCTGCAACTGGCTCTCCCCCACCCTGCACACATCAAAGAGGTTTTACTGTATGAAAAGGGGCTGTATCCCCTTACAAAATGTTCTTCTTGATCCAAGCTGAGGGGGGGACCTGCTGCTGCTGCTGGGCACCAGGAGGACCGCCACTGGGGATCGCCTCCCTGCCTAGGAGGACCCTGTGAGCGGCCCCTGTGCCCAGCCTTGCCCCCACCCCCTGAAGGACTTATTGCTGGACTTTGGGGGCATCAATGCCTGAGCGCTTTACTTTTACTTTACTGAAGCCCTACAGCGCCTGGGAGTGCTGGATTTGCCCCCTAGCGCCCGAAGCGGTGATCCCTCCTTCCTCGAGGGATTTCCCGGTGTGGGGATCCCTTGTTTTACGAGTCTTGCGGCACAGGAGCCCACCCCGCTTATTTGTCGCTTCTTGCCCATTGTTTTTCCTAAAACACAGGAGCCCACCCCGTATTGAGCCAAAATCACCACCGCGGACCCAGGGTCTGCCCGCGTCATCGTTCCCGCCGCACTGGGATTGGCCAGCGGGAGGAAGAAGTGCCCTGCAATTGGAGGCCGGCTGCAGAGCGAAACCCAGGTGGTCGGGGGCTCGACCGCAGCGCCGCACTGGGATTGGTCTAGCGCAGAGGAGCAATTGAGGCCGAAGAACACCGAGGAGACCGAACCGCAATCCCCCCGAGGAGCAGCGCTGGTCGGAGAGACTGCAGGTGGAGCAGTCCCGTGACCGGCGCAGAAGCAGGAGGCGGCGGATTACCGCGGATTTGTCCTCGGTGAGTGCGGGCCATGTTTGAGGACAATGTTGGTGCAAGATTTGTTCAGAGCCTGTCGAGGCTCCAACGACGGGGCAAGTTGTTTCTCGAGCCCACGAGGGGCTCAGGGGGCATTTCATGATTTAGAGTCCCCCAAACGGGACTCCACTGACCGATGCGTGGCTGAGTTGGCCCACGAGGGCCCCAGGGTTATTTTGTTTATCTCAAGTCCCCCGGGAGGGACTCCACCATTGGGGGCCACATTCCTTCGCGCCCACGAGGCTCCTGAGCAGTTGTGTCTCGAGTCCCCAGAGGAGGGGCTCCACCGGAGGCGCCATTCATTATTTAGAGCCCACGAGGCTCAGGGGGGCATTTGTCTCTTTTGAGTCCCCCGAGAGGGACTCCCCTGAAGGCACCATTTTGCAGCTCCTAAGGCCCCAGTGTTTGTTCGATCCCATGAGGCTCTCACATGTGTTTTTGCCCATTGGATTCAGCTGCCCAGCACTTAGTGGGCAGCTGCCACGTTTAGGCTTTGCACAATCTCTTTGGCTGCCTGCGCAGCCTGCCCTGACATTTGGGACACAGGGCGTCCTAGCCCCAGAGAGGTCAGTTGGCCTGGGGTCAGTTCTGTAATGTTTTGGCGTAGATGCTTCACCTGCCTAATGTGATTTATGCAATGCTTTTGCCCTTGCCCCTAACAATGTATTTTTAATGCCTAGGAGGTTGTTTGCCCTATAAGAGTGATGCTAGTGAGGTCATGGTGCCCTGCGTGATATTTACCTAAGGTGTTTTAGGATTATGTAGGTGGTGTTTACCTGTTACCAGTGAGTACTGGTTGTGTGCTACATGTGCTAATTTTGGTATTACAGATGATGTGTTCTACGTGCTAGTTCTAAAAGTGATTACTCCTGACAGCGGTCCAGGTGGCCCTGTCCCATGTAAATAATCCCCTCTACATTCTGCCCGTGCCCATGGCACCTTGTGAAGTATATGTTTATTATCTAATATTTGTGGTATAATACAAAGACAATTTTTTTATATATACCCTTGTGTGGAGTTTCCTTTGTGGTGGGCCTTGGTTATTGTTGCTGGGTGCGCGCGCAAACGCTTTACACATCGCCTTTGAGATCAGCCTGACTGGTCGTGCCAAGCTACCAAGGGGGTGAGCAGGGATTATGTTGGCGGGTAACTTCCTTGCCCTGACTAGAGTGGTGGTTTCTGCCTGGCTTTGGCGCAAGCCTCAGCCAATCAGAAATTCCCATTTTTAACAGAATGGAAATAACATTCAGAGCAATGAAAACAAGTTCATTTGATGCAAAGAACTGTTAACAAAAACCATGTACAGCTATTGTAGATCTGGCAACTTAAATAAAAAGCAACAAAAAACAAACAAGCATTGGCATAGCCAATAGGTCTTTTTGGACCCTATATGTATTTAGGTATACAGCAGAATTTCCTTGGTACAACAACACCAACTGTTGCATGGCTAAACACTTATAAGGTCCCAAATGCGAGACCTATTGGCTATGCCAATGCTTGTTTGCCATTATATCAACCCCTTCGAATGTAGAATGGTTCTTAACAGGCAATGGTCACTCACTTCCATGTGGAAAACTTGAAAATCGGTAATCAATTAAAAATACTGTACCTTATAATAATAATAATAATAATAACAGTAATAGGAATAATAGTTTGCTCAAGTGCCAAGCAGGACTTTCGCAGCGAATCGCAGTAATATACAGGTGGTCACACAAAACATATTTTCCCCATGAGAGTAGACAAAAGATACTATGCAGTAGGTTAGTATATAAGGCTTTACAGATTGAGGTGTTATTGGGTGTTCACGGAGGATCATATGAGAAACATGAGGCATCAAGGGATTTCCACAATTTCCTGTGTGATTTACACCAGGGAGAGGTATGGAGTGACTTATTGTCTGCTCCTCTTAGAGAAGATATCCATTCCTGCCACGTTCTAAAAGAGAACTCATTGGCGTTTTTCAATTTACTCAGTATAACTTTACAGGCTAGAGTGAGCATCAGGCCTAGTAAGTAGCGATGTCCTGCTTGGCACTTGGCACTTGAGCAAACTATTCTTATTGCTATTACTGTTATTATTATTATTAGGGTAGCAAAGTTCTTGGGAAGTGCATGGATGACGCGATCCCGCTTACTGAAACTGCAGTCGGGGGGCCCAACGGTCTGATGCCATATCTGCTGGTAGCAAATTGGTGATTGTGTTGCACCTTATTCTTTTACTGTATTTTAATATTTTATTGTGTATTGGAAATGTATTTTATATGTATTCTTTTATGGTGATCAAGTTACCGAATAAAGATATTTAATAATTAAAAAAAATATATATATATTATTATCAATATTATCATTATTATTATTTTTTTACTTAGGTTTTGTGTTAATATATGATTTATTGTATTTTCTATTTGTCATTTGTTAATTTATTTTATTCAATAAAAATAATTTGAAATAAAAAAAAGACTGTACCTGTGTGAAGATGTAATCTCCTATACATCTCTGCTTTTGTGTGCAAAATGTTTGAGCAGCTAGGGTGTCAGAACTAAAGCAAACATTCAAGCAAACTATATCCAATGAGGAAAAGATTTTTTGCCTATTCTGTGCTGATGCTGAACAGAAAAAAATTCCAGAATGCAGCATGGTGCTGTTCTAAGAAGAAAATAATGCATTCTGATTTAGGTCCTTATCGGGCTATGGTGGAGGTTAAAATCATCCATAACAAAAGATTATGCTATTGGGAAAGTGAATCATTAAATCAGACAAATCTCTATAAAATTCTTATGTTGGCCCTTGTCATAAGATTTGTCTGATGGATTTGCACATACATTTCCCATATTGAGAAGATTGGTGCATGCTAAATTTGGATACATGTCTATTTTGCTGAACAGTACCCAACAACATTTGGTGGTAATTTATCTTATATTTCTAGCGATCTTCGATTAAATTAAATTTAACAATCTACCTGATCACCACCTCAAGCTATTGGCCCTTAAGACTTATGCATTTGAGAACAGATAATATTATTCTGGCAAAGAAGTTCTTTAAATCCTTCCATATTTATCCCCATACTTAATTCATGTATAGTCCAAAAGGTAATATTCTCTTGTCTCCCCAGTCTTCTCAATCAGGACTTAAACAAGCAAAGCGACTTTCCAACCATAGATAATTTTCCTGGGTACTTCCAATCATTCTCTCATCCCTAACACTAGGTAGTACTGCTTTTAAATTGGTTCTATCCAGGTCAGCAGCTGTTCTTTTATGTTGCCCTGGTACTTCTCTTTGAGGCAACAAAACTTGATTGAGGCTTGATTTCTTTATGATTGGTTAAAAATGGATAAAACAACATAGGGAGTAATATTCATGACAGAGCCTGGCTTGGGCCTAGCCACGCCTACAGTCCAATTTAGTTGCTGCACCAGTAGTTTTGAGGAGATTATTGGTGTTTTTCTTCACTAATTACATCATTTTTCTCACATTTTGAGGCTGTTTTCTTGAATTTATTATTCTTCATGCATTGTTGTGAATGTTTTCACCTCAGAATGGATTCCAAGAATTCAACTACTAATAAAAGGAAGCAGCAGGTTTCTCCTCCTCCAACCAAATCTAAGGTGGTAGAATCCTCAGAACCTTCCCTTGCACTAATTTTGGAGGAAATTAAAGCATTGCGTCTCAATACTGATACTGTTGCCTCAGAATTCAAAAACGTCCGTAAAGATATGGCCTCTATGTCAATGAAGGTTTCTGACAATTCCATCAAAATTCAAGATAATAAAAATAAAATTGACACTTTCACACCTTTACTGGCCAAAATAGTTCCAATGCATTCTCAACTGTTGGACATGGAAAATCGTAATAGGCAATACAACCTTTGTATTTTTAATCTGCCTGAAGATGTTGAGGGGACAAACTGTCGTTTATATCTAGAATCTTTACTACCTGGTCTTTTGAATATTAAATTCACAGAAAAATTTGAGATTGATAAAGCCCATAGAGTTCCCTCCCAATCGGAACCCTCCACATACTAAACCCAGGCAAATGATATTCAAGGTCCTGCGTCACCATCATCTGGTTCTCATTCGGAAGGCTGCAAGAGAAATTCCATCATTATTGGTGAATGGAACCAAAATCTTTATTCATCAGCACTTTGCTAAAGAAACTGTTGCTATTCGTACAGAATTTTCTACCTTTCGTCCGCAGCTGAGAAGCCTTGGATTTAAATATGGACTTTTTGATCCTTCTATGATGCGTGTGTGGAACGACAATGTTTCCAAATCTTTTCAACGACCTGAAGATCTTCGGCTGTTTCTTGATCAGCAAGCTCCTCCATCTATGGACACTCATGATCCTAACACTTGAGTTCGTCTAGTCTGACTTCACTTGCCACATCTTTGCATATTCTTATATTCACTGGCTTCAACGGTTCCTGCCATACTTGTGGAACGGGTGTGCGTTTCCTTGTCTTTATTTATGTTTCTCGTTTGTTCCTTCCTCCTTCTTTTCTGTTCTTCCTTTTCATATTTTATATATAGAGTTACTCCTTTAACTTGGCTGTTTCTTCCTTCTTCTTGTTCTGATTCCTTTTTCTCCTTCCTTCTAAATCCTAATGGCTAATATTCATAACATTAAAATTGTTTCTCTTAATGTAAAGGGTTTGAGACACCCAATTAAACGTACAAAAATTCGAGATTATCTGGGTAGTTCTAAAGCAGATTTTTGTTTTGTTCAGGAAACACATGTTGAGGATAAGATCCTACAGTACATAAATAAAAAATGGGTTGATACTATTGTCTCCTCACCTGCTAAAGGTAAGAAAAATGGAGTCGGTATTTTCTTTGCAAAAAGATTGCATTGCCAAATTCTCAGTAAGATGTCAGATTCCGAAGGTAGATATCAAAATTCATGACTCTATTTTCTTTTTGTTTAATATTTATGGCCCTACAGCAAATGATCCCGTATTTTGGTCTACTATTACTACTGAAGTTTTAAAGTTGGGAAAAGTTCCATTGATCGTTGGAGGGGATTTTAATATTATTGCTGACCCACTATTAGATAGGTTATCTACCACTAGATTCCGACCTTCCAAGGCTTTCCATGCTTTTAAAGCTTTTACTCACACCACCAAATTTGCTGACATTTGGAGGCTACACTTTCCCACTGATAAATATTTTTCTTTTTTCTCCAACCCTCATAATTCCCATTCAAGGATTGATTAATTTATGCTTTCTCCTTCTTTTATTCAATTTGCAAATAATCCTGTCATTGGTACCATTGATATTTCAGACCATGCCTTGATATCTTTTGTTTTGAATGTTTCGTCCACTTTCGCTAAGCAAACTAGATGGCGTATGAATACTGGCATTGTCCTTAATGACACTCATAAACCTAAATTATTACAAGCTATTCAAGATTACTTTCTCTTTAACCCTGAAGACTCTACGTCTATAGTGAATAGATGGGACGCGTTTAAAGCTTACATTAGAGGCTCTACAATTTCTATTATGGCTCATAAAAACAAACAATATAACTCTAATATCAAACTTCTGGAGAAGCAAATAGCTAAATTTGAGCGTTTATTTATTACTTCCAATGATCCTCAATATAAACTTCAACTAGAAAAACTTAGATATGAATTTATTGCTATCCTTAGTACTAGGGCTGGGTTCCAACTCTCTAAATCCAATGCTAGATTCCCCTTTAATTCCAATAGGTCTGGAAAACTCCTCGCAAACAATTTGCGTATTAAAAGGGATAAAACACAAATTCCTTCCATTTGTGGCCCTCAAGGTAAAGTTGTGCTTTCCCATAAGGATATTGTTCAGGAATTTTTACACTATTATTCCAACTTGTATAACAAACCAGATCTTTGTGATAATTCATTAATTGATACTTTTTTAAGCACATGTCATTTACCTCACATTTCTCCTTCAGATAGACTTGGGTTAGATTTACCAATTACTAATGATGAGATCCTGAGTGCCATCAAATCTCTCCCAAAGAATAAATCTCCGGGTCCTGATGGCATCCCTGCGGAATTTTATAAAGAATTCCAACCTCATCTTTTACCTTATTTATTCTACCTTTATTCACATTTTGGTTCAGCGGGATCCATTTCAGGCTCTTTTTCAAAAGCCTTAATTATTGTGCTCCATAAGTCTGATAAAGATCCTACCCTTGTCTCTAATTACCGTCCCATTTCTTTAATAAACCAAGACTGTAAACTTTATGCTAAAATTCTTGCCTCTAGATTAGCTCCTATCCTCCATTCTATTATTCATCCAGATCTGGTTTCATGAAGAATAGATAGTCTGCAAACAACACCAGAACATTATTACATGTCATTGAACAGAGTTCTATGCTTCGGGTACCTGCAGGTGTTATGGCTTTGGATGCAGAAAAAGCCTTTGATAAAATTAATTGGCAGTTTTTATTTAAAACTTTATTGTCATTCAATTTTGGTCCCTCTTTTATTCGTATGGTTTCAGCTTTATATTATGCTCCCACTGCCCGATTGTTTATTAATGGTCAAATTTCTACTCAATTTTCCCTTTTTAGAGGCACACGACAGGGATGTCCTCTCTCCCCTCTCTTATTCTTATTAGGAATAGAGCCTTTTCTTAATTACATACGAAGGTGTAAGGATATTCAGGGTATCACCATTAAAGATGTTACTGTCAAAACTTTAGCTTATGCGGATGATGCTTTATTGTTTATTAGCAATCCTATTTCTTCTGTCCTGTTTTTACTTGACATTATTGCCACATATTCAACTGTCTCAGGGTACAAATTAAATGTTAGCAAAACTGAATTTTTCCCTTTGACTATGCTTTGTACTTCTGATATGTTACCTTCACCTAATATTATTTGACAAAAAACAAGTTGAAATACCTTGGCATTTTATTTTCATCCTCATTGCATGTTACGTTGAAATTAAACTGTAATTTTATAATTGAGTATGTCAAACAGAAAACTTCCAAATGGTCTTCCCTTCATCTTTCCTGGTGGGGGAGAATGGAATCTATAAAAATGAATATTGCTCCAAAAATCTTTTACTCCCTTGCTATGATCCCCACTCAATTTCCGCTCAAATTTTATAAAGATATTGAGGAGAAGTGTGGCTCACTGGTTAGAGCAGGCAGACCCTGAAGCAGAGGTCAGACCCGGGACCAGGGTTCAATTCCCGACGCGGCAGGGTCTTGAGCTCAAATGTCCATGGACTCGATAGTTCTCGCTTCGGTGCCTGACCTAATCATTGGTTCACACTCTGCAACTCTGGGCATTAAGCTTGCTTAATCTCCACAACGGCCCCCCCGCGGCGGGATGCCTGGCTTTCACCTTGGGGATGCCCTGTAGGGGCTATCTCACAGGGAAAACCCAGGACGGGTTCCCAAGGCAAGCGCGGAGATACCTTTTCGGGGGTCGATTCTGGCGCTATATAAGAATATAATAATAATAATAATAATAAACTATTGTCCAAATTTCTTTGGAATAATAAACCTCCTCGTATTGCTTATAAAAAATTGAAAATCCCTAAATGCCAAGCAGGATTTTCCCTCTCTGACTTTTATCTGTACCATAAGGCCTTCATATTAAAACAGAGTTTGTTGTGGTTTAATATCTCACCTGTTATTAAGCCTCCTATCTGGTTTTATATAGAAAAATCACTTGTAGAGCCTTTCCCATTACCCTCCCTGTTAACCATGTCTCATACCTCTAAGGTTGTACATTACTCGACCATAATCAAATCATGCAGATTAATTTTTAATGATTTGGATTCTAATTTTGCCTCTCCTCTACTTTCTACGGTACATTTGTCATTATGGCACAGTGCTCTAATAAAATTAAACAGAAATGTCACTTTCTGGTCCTCATGGATTACTAAGGGCATTTTCTATCTTAAAGATGTTTTTTTTGATGGTGCATTTATTCCCTTTGCTCAGCTCCAATTACACTTCAACTTGCCAGAGTCCGATTTGCTGAAATACCAATTTTTGTGTAACTCCATTTTAGATTCCTTTCCGAATGGTATTCCATCTACATTATCAGCTGATTTTATAATTTATCTCAATACTGTTTCTGCATCTTCTAAAGCAGTTTCTTTCTTTTATAAAAAAACTCACTACTTCAATGGGCACCAACATTGATCTAATTTCAACTTTTTGGAATGCTGAGCTTTCCATTTCTCTCTCTGTTGACTCTTGGTCATTAATTTGGACCAATAGTATTTCTGGATGGTTACCAGTGTCACTCTATCAAACTAATGCATACCTTTTGTTTAATACCTAATGGACCCCATTACAATTGTATCGTGCTAATTTACTTCCATCAGATGCCTGTTGCCACTGTAAATTGACTCCTGGATCTTTACGTCACATGTTATTTGAATGTCCTGTTATTATGAAATTTTGGTCCGAAGTTTGGGATGTAATATTGAAAATTTTGCCTATTTCTGATGTGCTTTCTTATAAATTATTAATTTGCAAATCAGTTGTTTTAATGCACCCTCTTGAAGATGTTGAGGCAAAGTTATTTAATTTTTTGGTTTCAGCTGCGTTAAAATCAATCACTTTTTGTTGGAAGGATGCTTCTTCTCTTTCAGTTCATGCTTGGTGGTCTTGGATTATCTTTACAAGAAGAGGTGCTCAATTATCATTACAAGGTGTTCGTTCGTAATTCAGTTTATTATCAATCTTTTTGGTCTCCTATTGATTCATATTTAATGTTATGACTCATGTTCTACATTATAAATTGTTTTATTTATTCATTGCTATACTCATTTTTAGTATATTATTGGTAACTATGAAATATGAAATGTTCTATTCCCTTCCCTTCTTCCCTTCCCCTCCCTCCTTCTTCCCTCGACTTTAGTTTTTCCTTTGATTAACTATTGCGTATTGTATTCCATTCTTTTATGAATGTTATTGGCAATTTTTCTTGATCAATTTTTTGTAATTTACTGATATGGCATATATTTTTCTGTTTTGTCCATTTGTGTCACTTTCTCAGAAAATTTCAATAAAATTATTTTGAACTGAAAAAACAAATTTGCTTGAAATCCTCTGAGTAAGTCACTTTTAGAGAAGGACAATGGTGAAATATCTGCATTAAGCACTGTCGATTTATTGGTTTCACTTTCTTATTTATTTTCCCTAATCTCATAGATTTACATAAATCCACTGGGTATTTCTACTCTCTTTATTACTAAAATTTGATTGATCAGTATTTCTTTTTTTTTCTTGTTACTGATGGGTTTTCAAGGCACAAGGTTGACCTAATAGTTTATTTTGAAAACATAAACTTTAAGAGAAGAAACACACAAGGGAAAGTGTAAATAGCAGTGTACGTAGCAGAAAAATGTGATTCCATAAGCAGGGTATGTAACAGAATAAAAGTGATACCACCGTCAGATGGCTGTACCAGGAAGAGATGGGAATCCTTGTTATGTGATCAACATTGGGGATGATTATCAAGTCTAATAAAGTTTGCAATGTGAACAGTACTCACCTGAAGTATGTTAAGAGGTTAAAATAACTCAACACATATGAAAAGTGTACCCATTGCATTATACTGAAAGAAAATGCTGTTCCTGTAAGACCCCAGGTTCCGGAACTTAATTTTAGTGTACAGAGACAATTTATAAAGAAATATTTATTTCTGTGCAAGAGACATTATCAAGTCTATTGAGGTTTCTCCTTAGGTCACTGCCTTTGTCGTATCATGTAAGGGCTTGAGGGATTTAAAACTCTGCATAGATGTCCACAGTCTCAATGAATCGCCTTTCTTACTGGAACAATACTTTTGTTTCCACCTTAGACCTGCTAGTCCCTATCACCTGATAGCACTGAGTGGGAATGATAGACAAATTAACTGAAGTTGGTGTTCCTAAAGGAATGTATTGATGCAAGACAATGCCATCCTGACTATCCAGACTAGTCAAGATTATTTTCCAAATGATAATGAAAGAGACTTTGAAGGGTGTGAGCAGCATTTCAGGATGATGTCATCCTGAAATGCAGCAGTGCATTTCAGGATGACATCATCAAATTTGGACATGACTAGCAGGAACATGATATTATTTCGGAAAAGTCTATGGAAAGTTCAGTTATTTAAATGTTAATTATCTCGGCCATCAAATACATCTCATATCTAAGACTATTGATATAGAAGATTTATTAATGCCCCTAATCCTAAAACTAAGGAGCAGCTGGTTCCATTCCTCTAGCTCAATGTTTCCCAAAGTGTGGGTTTGACCCTGTTTGTAAATGAGAGTACGCTGCCACACAAAGCTGTCATTACATTAAAAATGTGCCTGCATTATGGCCATTAAGGCTTAGTGGGCAGCAAAAATGTGTTGGTCTAAAACTTGGGTCCTGGTTCTAAAAAGTTTAAGAGGCACTGCTCTATCAAACTTTGTTTTATGCTAAATATGTCAAAGATTTGAACTAATGATGACACCTTTAAAGAAAGATGTGAAGTGACTAGGAAGATGTGTTTGGTTCTCTCAAAGAGGAGTTGGTCTTTGTCTGAAATCATTTGTATTTGGTAGAGAGTGTGTGCTTGCAGCTGACACCAGTAACTGTGGTACTGACTTTCTTTTGAAGCAATGCAATGAAGAGAAACAGTGGTACTCACGTATGGTTTGAGGCTTTTGCTGGAAGCAGGCCATAATAACTCCATAATCAAAATAGAGTTTTTGGCTTGCACCAGGTGGTAGAGGATTAAAATATGTTTTGTGAGGGTTTAAATACATTCTTGGGATCAATGAGAAATTTTTAGACAAAATGCTGTTACTGGGACGAGAAAGAAATCTCACTGGTTTTTATGGCTTGTGACAAACCGACACGCTTCTCAGTTCAATGGATGCCATGATTACCTTTACTCCAAGAGGAGATATCTACTACTGAAATTGAGGCTAAGGTTTTTATTTGATTAGTGATGTGAGACAGTGTAACGTGGCAGCTGCTAATAATGCACTTGCTAAAAAGATGTGGATGGACGTAGTAGTACTAGGCGATTTTGCCAGAATAGTTGCTGGTTATATTTAAGATGGGTCGCCACCTCAATGTAATTAACTGGAGAATGTAAAAAAAATTCAAAGATTCGTGATAAACATTTGACAGTGGGACTTATTAAGGGTGGGCAAGAGTGGGCTAGCTGAGAAGTAGAATCAAAAGCCAGTACCATGAGAGCCAACCTGGGATGCCATGTACCAGGAGAAATGTTTGCATGATATATTGGTGGCTAGGGATGGATTGTGAAATTGACATCTGAGTTTGGGGCTGTGCTTTGTCTGAAAGAGCTGACAAGTCAGCTAAACCACACCGGTGGAATTAACTGAGGGGCCATGGAGGAAGCCTGGTTTAGAAATTTTTGGAACTTTTATCCATTTTACCCAGCAAGGAAGTGTTAGGTATACGTAATGGTTACTTCAGCAAGTGGGCAGAAGAGAGGCTGGTGGAGAAGATAAACACTGATGCTGTCATCAAGTTTTTAGCAAACTTTTTTCATAAAAAGTATCCTTAACAGTCTAGTTATGGATAATTGCCCTTAGTTTCTGAGCCCAGAAGAGGTAAAGGGTTCCCCATAAAAGAAGGGTTGTGTCTTATTCAGAATCAACGCTCAGGTGTAGTGTTTCAATAAGATAGTAAAGGAGACCATAGAATTGGTGGTTAAAGGCATGCTGGAGATAAGCCCTTTAAGCCACTTTACTTTCCCTCAGGACTGATCCCAATGCCTACAAAGGTCTTTTTACATTTGAACTGTTGAGTAGACATGGTTCATGCTATCTTCAATGATGGTTGAAGGATTAAAGTGGTGGGAGTAGTAATACTCCTCATCCATGAAGATATCAAGAACAATGTTGAAGATATCAAGAAAAAGGTTCATGAGTATAAAGAAAGGGTAAATCTTTCTTTACATGGATCAAAGAGAAGGAGAGGTTTGTCTACGTTGGTGTGTATTCTTTGGAAAGGTACTTCTCTGGTTCGTTCCTGTAGAGGTTGTGGACATTTTAAACAATGCCGTTTGGCTGGAGGGAGTTAGTATGTGGAATTTGAGGATAATATCTTTAGGTATGAGTTCTGAGAGTGGTAGTGGGTATGACACTTTATTTACTGATCTTATTTCCAGTGATAATGGCAAATTATTTCTGTAACTTATGCCTACTCCGTTCTGTGATGTAAGGTCATGAGACTGTATAGGACTAGTGGCTGTTAGTGGTGAGCTGATTAGGGAAAATTTAATAAGGATGATGAATTGTTAAAGGTAGGACACAATATTTTTAGGCCTGGCCAGAACTCATGGAGTTTCACTTGCAGTATTCTGCAGAGTTTCCAAAAAACTCTTCCAAATTCATTTAATTCATTTAATGTAAGAGTTGTGTTGTGTGTTTTTGCATTCGGTGTTTTCATTATTGATTATGTCAATTGCGTAAAGAGTATTTAGATTTATAGCATAACAAAGAAATTGCTTTATATCTGACAGAACCATTGTTTTTTGTCTAACTTTAGAACCCAGGTTCTGAGGGTAACTGGGTCACCCCATTATAATTAATGCCTCCCCCTTTCTCAACCACTCCGCAAAGGGGCCTCTTGGTGCACTACTGGTTGGGTTATGAAGTCCCCTTGGCTGCTTAAAATTGTTGGGGGCCAAGATGCTCTATTGTTACCATAAGTAAGTCCACCACTGCGGAATTGATGAGACCTCATCTGAGGCCATACCCCCTTTCTCAACCACTCTGCAAAGGGGCCTCCTGGTGCACTACTGGTTGGGGATTAAGTGTTCTTGGCAGCTGAGGGTCGTTGTAGTTCAAGAACCCCTATTGTTGCCAGAAGTAAGTCCCTGAGTATCGATGGAAAGAATCAAGCTAATCCAGGGCCTATATTAAGCCTTATGTCAAGTCCTTAGTGCCTATCGATCAACTCCTCACTCCACCACTGGTGAGAGTCCTTCCATTTTGCTATTTGGGAGAACCATCAGAACCAAATAACTGCAATGGACAACGGTCCAATCAATGGATGTCGATAAGGTTCATGTCACAGACACTTCTCAAAAGTGCAAGATGAAAACATATGCCAGTCAGTGCTGAAGCACTCAGGAAACAGTTTTTGACAATGGGGACTGGTACTGGTTAAACAGAAAAGGAAGCAGAAAACAGACACTCCGTTTGATGTAGACCCTTTGATGGTTGTAATGTATAAAGGACACATTGTGATAGCGCATCGTCCTGGAAAGTTCATCACTTGGGACTTGTCACACTTTAAATGCCTACCTCAATGTTTGTCAGCTCCTGAGATCACAAGTGAGGCGACCCTGCCTGAATGTCCAGATCCAGCTACTGAGCTTATGTCATTGGTGCACAATCAAGGTGCCCCTAAACTATCTTGATGACTCATTGAGGAACTATGATGCTATTGCAGTCAATTTTTTATTAGCAAAGGGGGAGATGTAGTGTCATAATATTATGTGTACTGGGACCCTTGCAGTTCTGGGCATTCTCTAAACAGGAATTACGTAATCTGCTGGGAAGTGTTAAGGTGTGATTATGGAGGTTGTGACGCAATGCATGCAGTGTGTGGTTGTATGGTGAGGAATAAAGATGTCCGTGACATAGCTCCGTGTGTGGCATGTTCATTTGCATGCACACAGGCTGGGTTAGACGCTGCACAAATCTGCCACTAAATGGGTATCTATTTGTCACTCCTTTTTACCTCAAATTTTAATGCTTTGTTTTTTTATTTTTGTGCGATGGGCTTCCCCAACAAGTAGCATCTGGGCTACTGGTAGCTCTCCAGCTACCTGTAAGTAGCTCTCCCGTGAGCAGCTCAATCTACGAAATTAGAAGCTTTTGTTTGTTGAATTAATATAGGTATACCAACATTTAAAAGTTTGTGTTTGATCTGAAAATTTGTGTATTTTCAGAACACATTATTTCCAAAATCTTTTTAATGTGGATATTTAAATGATAAATGATGCAGCCTTGAGAGACTTATTACTAATATTATTACCTTGGTGCCAAGAGTCATTGCAACTGTTGCTGATTTGGATTACTGTTGTGGAGGGATTCCAAATTAGCTAAGCCTTTTTAGGTCTCCCCTAGGCAGCGCCCATGCGCCACTTAGAGGGGACCTCTTGGAATCGATCCTCTTTTCTCCCCAAAAACGTGCATGCGTTGCATTGCTTTCAATGGCAATGCGTGCAGGTTTGGCGATTCCCTTGCAGGAGCTAGCTTTGGCGCCATGTGTTACAATTATCCCTCCTGGCGCTGCTCACTCCCCAAGGGAAACGCTTTCACTTTTGCCGCCACTTGATATTTTTACTTTTAGCGCGAGGCACGAGCGCTTGTTTTTTATTTTATCAGTTTGTGATCTCTTTGGCGCGGGCTGCTGGATTTGGGGGAAATGGACAGAAACTTGTGCATTTGTATTTGTTTATTCTTATGCCCAGGTTCTAGGGGGCAGCAGGCACTATGCCATGCCAGGCATGCAGCACACGTCTGGTGTCTGATGCCCGGCCTGCTTGTACTGTACCCGCCTTGGCACTGCTGTGGACGCTCCACATATGGCAACCGAACCGCATACTTTTTTCACTGATTAACCTCTTTTGATTAAAGCCAAGTATTTTTTCTTGCTGGATTCCAAGCCCACATCATCGATAATAATAATAATAATTTTGTATTTGTATAGTGCACATATCACCCTCAGGGGGGTCTCAAAGCGCATGTACGCATACCGCTGTGGAACCCATCTTGGCTATCCCTGTGAAGTGCCCACTCCTGGGCACCTCCAAGGTGAAACCAGGCATCCCAGCGCTGTTGGGGCCGTTGTGGAGATTAAGCAAGCTATTGCCCAGAGTTGCAGAGTGGGACCCATGATTAGAGTAGGCAGCGAGGTGAGAATTATCAAGTCCGCGGACACTGAGCCCAAGATCCTGCCGTGTCGGGAATTGAACCCTGGTCCCAGGCCTGACCTCTGCCTGAGCTCTGCTTCAGGGTCTGCCGCTTCAGGGTCTGCTGCTTCTAACCAGTGAGCCACACTTCTCGATGCTGGAGCAGATAACTTTCCCGCACCGCTTACTCCTTCTGCCTGTCCTGGCTGTCAGGGATGCTGGGCTGGGGCAGGACAGCAGATTCAAGTCTAGTCTCCCGAAGGCTAACACCAAAACTCAGTGCACTTGATGCACACATCTTGTCATGGTCAGTGATGGCTACCGCCCCTCTCCCTGTATACCCACATCATTCCAGAACCCTTTGACACGGAACATGATTTGTCTTTGGAAGGCGGGGGATAGCAAGAACCCCCGGCCGTATTTATTAAGATACAAAATAATAGAAATTTGTTAAACAAAATATACAAATTGTATGCAAAAATATTCAGGAACATTTAGATACATTCATATCGACAAGTGTGATTGGCTAACCTTAACAAGATTCTAATACAGCTTGTTTCCTAACCAAATCTAACATCCTCATCTGAAAATTTTTGCATACTAACATTTATGGCCATATGGCAAGGTCGCTAACCGGTGTCAGGTCTTACAAGCTGCGCCCTTACAGCAAGTGCGCAAGCACAGCCGGGCCCGTTAATTACCCGGTCCACCCGTGCAGCCGAGCCCGTTAATTACTCGGTCCACCCATGCAGCCGAGCCCGTTAATTACTCGGTCCACCCATGCAGCTGAGCCTGTTAATTACTCGGTCCACCCCGTGAACTCCATTTAACCACTTAAGGAGGGCCCTACCTCGCGTCACCAGCTGCCCCTGAAGTTCTAGGAGGGGCCAGTGACCCCTCCTCCCCCTGGGCGGACACCTCCAAAGGATGATGCCGCCCCCTCAGACCTTAAAATAGCTGCTCACCGTTCATGACCTTACTACATGTCCAATACCCTAATAAATACGACGACCTGTGGAAAATAGGAACTTTAATGACAGCTACACTATCTACAGCAACACGTCATGACATACCATTGTAGGAGGGTGGATACCTGACTATGGTTACCCCCAACTTTTTGCCTGGTGTTTTGCTGGTTTTCCGACTTAGTTGACCTGGGACCCTGCTATTCAGGGCCCCAGGCCCACTGCTCTCTCTGTAAAATGGATTCCATGTACCTTAGGTACATATCTAATTGGATACTGAGTCACCTTATCAGTCCCTGTACAGTGTACCTTAGGTACCCAGGGCATAGGTGTACCCAGGGCCTACCAGGGGCTGCAGCATGTATTATGCCACCCCTGGCTGGCCATCTAAATCTGGCACAACTGGCTGCACGACAGCTGGGGCAAGGTGGTGTAATCACCCTTTGCTTTAGATATAGTATACCTATATCTAACCCTAAAATGGACACATGTATTCCTATCAGTCACTCCTATGGCAGGTCTTAACAATCCTGAAGGCAGAGTGCTTGGAATCATGTGAGATGGTGCTCTGGCATGAGCTGAGCCCGTTTGCAGCTTGCGGAACCAAGTCCAAATAGCTGTTCCATGATAACGCATACCATATTCTCTTAAGTGCATTATAATCCTCGCGGTTATTTGCCAACTCTGGTATTGCTTTATCAAAACATGCCGAGTAAGGTGTCATACGAATTGGAATACTAACCCCTCGCCAATTCTGGCGACGGGGTTAGCATTCCACCCTTCTAGAGGGACACGACATGTGTGTAACTGTGAACCCCGGTTAAAGTTAACTCAAGCCTCAGCATCACAAAATGGATGCTGCCACCACAGACACAAGTCTGACCTCCTGCTGCTGGGAGTCTTTCCAGCGAGGAGAGCTTGGACAAAGGGTTTCCTGTCAGGGGCGGTGCTAGCACCATCCCGACAGGGTTTTGTGTATCCTAGGTAGGCAGGGCTGAATAGGAAGGTGACTGCAAGTGGCACCCAGGTCCTCACTGTGCATATGCCGGCTTGAACCAGTTCCAGGGGCACACCAGCCCCTGAGCTGGGGAAAGTCCGGACAGGGTAGAGGGGTGTAACCACCCCCCTTCCTGGTCCCACCCATGGGCAGGACCTAGTCGCGTACCAGCCCCTTTCTTTAGAATAAAGGTAGGAGCGGGGACCCTTCCAAATTAGATCATCTTTGAATCCTGAAACTACTTTCTACGAAAGGAACTCAAGACTTCTTCTCAAGATTTCTCCCTTGTGACTAAGGAGTAGTCACCCTGCAGCAGCAGGCACCAACTAAGTATCTTGCGGTTTGCTGAAACGTCCTTCCTCCGGAACCAGCCTGCCCAGTTCGACGAGACCCGGACTCCCTGCCCTCTCTGACCTCAACCTGCCTCTACAGCACAGCTGAGAACCGTAGGTGCGACGAGACCAGAGGACCCGGCGATCATCAGAACCAGCATGACACTGAACCAGCACGACCACCGAGGGACCCTCGAGTGGGTGCACTGGGGTAAGAGAAGCCCCAACCCCAAGCAGCACGAGCACCGAAGTCCAGCCCCCCAGCATCCACCAGATCTGCGTGGGGCCGTTTTGCTCCTGGGTTGCTGCTACGTTGTCCGGTCACTTGCCCGTTGGCTAGTGACCCTCCAGATGACGTCCTACGTTTGTTTCGCCGCTGGTCTAGCTCCTCTAGACTGGCCCCAGTCTCCTCCTGAAGGGGACCTTCCTCGGACCCTACTGGTCCACTCAAGACGCCATTTTGTGTCGCCACGTGGGCTTGCCGTAGCCAAGGCTTGTTGCCTTCTTCACCGGATCCAGCATCGCTAGCAGCAGACATCCGACGTGGGACAGCTCGCAGACCTCCAGCCTGGTCGACATCAGCGCCCCTGGTCCGTGCAGCAGCAGAATCCAGTGTCACCTCTTCGCCTGGCTGAGTGACCTCATCCGGTGCCATCCTGGTGCCCACCTAACCACTGGCTAGTGGTTCAGAACTTGGTCCCCTCTGCTTACAGGTACTCTTCTTCACTGATCCATCCCCGGATCAGCCCGGAACATCTTCACTGGTCGCCTGCCCGCAACTTCCACTTCAGGCTCCTGGTTCATCAATGAGGATTTTCGACGACATTTGAACCCTATGCAGCCGCAGGCCCTGGGCTAGGTAAACCGCGTACCACGGTGCTCCAGCGTACACCAACTCTCTAAGTGTCTAGATCCACTTTTGTTTTTGACCTACCTAGTCGGGTTCGCCCGAGAACACTAACTTTGCATTTACTAGTATCCATAGACTTTGTCCCGCATTACGCGTGAGAGTTTCCACTCTGCACACAGCGCTCCTGGGCCTCCTGCTTCTAATCTAAGGGTTCAGCATTGTAGGCCTAGCGATTCTAAAGTCTCTGAGAGTAGTACTTACCTGCTAGTAATTTTGCATTCCACTTCCATAGTATATGGTTTTTCGTGCCCCTCGGGCATTTGTGTAAATTGTGCGACTTTCAGTATTTCTTTAAGAGTTTTGTATTGTGCTTAGCGCCCTGTCCTCATAAAGAGTCCAGGGCTGTTGTGTTATAAATAAATATCCTTTTATTTTCATAATAACTTGTGTGGTGTCCTTCCACTTGGTGTTCAAGGGGTATATGTGATGGTATAACAGCTGGCTTAACACGCCCTCTAGAGTTTAGCCTAAAACTGCTCTTGTCCACGCTACTAGGATAGCTGGTCTATAAGGTTGACTTACAACCAATCATCAATAAGGGTTGTTTGGACTGATACATAGTGATCACTAGAATAGTGAGCACTGCATATCAGGCCAACTTCTCACATTGGTGAGTAGCGGTTGGGATTTGAGCTTGCTGTTGTTTTACCACACGTATCCTAAGAATATCATTTGAAAGATCACATAAGTACAAAGGTACATATAACTTAGCTTAGAATACTCTGAGTTCTACTGAACCAGCTGTTGTAGTTCAACAGGGCTTAGCACACCCTGACTACAACTCTTAGCAAGGGATCAGTAGGGAAACAAATAGTGTAGGTAAGTGCACCACTTACACCTCACTTGAAAAGTGTGTCAGACAAAGGAGGGAACTCAGAGGCCCCCCTTGTGTCAGTTGACCCTCCACAGGTCATATCAAGATATGCAGCTCCTAGCTTCCAGGAGATGAGACAAGTGTGTACCTCCAGGAAGCTAAAACAGGGTTCTAACCCTACCATCCCATTCCTGATTGGTCTCTTAGAGACGTATGATGCCAGGAGGGCTTCTAGCACAGGCCCTCCTAATCCAGATGGGAGCATGCCCCCCTTAGAGGGAACCCTTGGGGACCCTGACCTCCAACTCAATGGAACAGTTAGTGAAGGAGAGGAGGAGGATACAGAATTGTCAGGGGATAAGGCAGATAAGGGTCAGGTAGAAGTCAGTAGACTCACCAGGACCAACTTAAGCAGGCATGAGAATGGACTTGGGGGACCCCCAGGGCCACTCTCAGGCAGGCTTAACATTGGGAGTGGACGAGTTAGGTCTCTATCCAGAGGCTCTAACAGATCCATTCGAACCAATGGCTCTCAGACCTCTTCTCACAGAGGGATGGCATCCCCTCAGAGAAGAGAGCATGAAGCTAAAATGAGGGAAGTCAATCTGAGGATTGAAAGGGAAGAACTTGCCCTGGCCAAAGAGAGACTTGCCTTTGCTAGAGAGCAGAAATTGAGTGGGGCAGACCCCACTGGTGGCAGCATTTTACCTAGAGAAAAGGACAGGAGTTTAGACACTAGACACCTGAGTAAGATAGTGCCCCCCTTTAAACAAGGGGATGACATCCACAAATGGATGACTGCTTTGGAGAGGGCCTGCACTGTCCAGTGCGTCCCCCAGAGTCAGTGGGCAGCTATCTTGTGGCTCTCCTTTGAAGGCAAAGGTAGAGATAAGCTCATCACTACTAGAGCTGAGGATGCTAACAATGACCGAGTCCTGAAGAATACACTGGTTGATGGGTTTGGCTTAACAACTGAGCAGTACAGGTTGCTGTTCAGAGACACCCAGAAAACTCAGTCTCAGGATTGGACTGACTTTGTTGATTGTGCCAATAAGGCTTTTGAAGGCTGGCTACTGGGAAGTAAGGTTACTGATTTCAAAGGATTGTACAATCTAATTATGAGAGAGCAAATCTTAAGTAATTGTCAGAACCAGTTATTACATCAGCACCTGGTAGACTCTGATCTGACCTCTCCACAAGAATTGGGTAAGAGGGCAGACAAATGGGTCAGAACCAGGGTCAGGCCTAAGAACCAGGGTGGTGGCCAAAAGAGGGAATCAACCAAGCCTCAAGAGAAGGGTGGGAATAAATCTTCTGATCAAACCACAGGGCCCCAAAAATCCTCTGAAAAGGGTGGGTCCCAGACTTCTCCCAATACCCAAAAGAAACCTTATTGTCATACCTGCAAACAGGTAGGCCATTACAAAACTGACAGCAGTTGCCCCAAGGCCAATAACAATAAGGAGAACATACCCCCAAATAAAACTTCCCAGCCTCCTGTTACTACTAGTAGTAATACCCCAGGTGGTGGGAGTGCCCCCAAGAATCTGGGTGCATTTACTTTGGGAGTTCCTGGGGACTCTGGCCTAACCAGGTCCCCTGACTTAGATACTCTTGTCTGTGAGACTGGCATGTGGTTTGCCAACTTCACAACTTGTCCCAACACTTTGGGCAAGTACAGACAGGAGCCCCTCATCAATGGTACAAAAGTTGAGGCCTACAGAGACACAGGGGCTAGCATCACCATGGTGACTGAGAGCCTAGTCCCATCAAGGCAACTTATACCTGGAGCCACATACCAGGTAACCAACATTGATGGAGTGGAGAGAGATCATCCCATAGCAGTGGTCAATCTCAGCTGGGGAGATGTCACTGGCCACAAGAGAGTGGCAGTGTCACCAAACCTACCTGTAGATTGCCTACTGGGGAATGATTTAGAGATCTCAGCCTGGGCTGAGGTAGAGCAAGAAACCCATTTTAAAATGGTAAACCTCCATGGTAAGGTTAGTGGGGCAGTGATAGCCACAGCCCCAGTCCAAGATGTCCTCCCTGAACAGGTCAGGAGGGCTGTGCCAGTCACAGCCCTATCCCAGAAAGATGCCTTTCCTGAACAGGTTGGCAAGGCTGTGATGGTCACAGCCCATACCCAAACTGAGTCCCTTCCTGAAAAGGTTGGTGGAGTTGTGATGGCCACAGCTCAAACTCAGACAGATAATAGTGTTGTGAAGCCTGAAACTATGGATCACTCCACTCAGACAGAGAGCATTGTGGAGGAAGAGAAATCTCCCTCCCACCAGACTCTAGGAAAGGATCAGCCTCCTCAGGGAACTGATCTGACCCCTTGTGAAGAAACTGCCCCAGAGGTAGTCAGGCCTAGCCTGGCAGAGCCTCTGATGTCAGTGGACCCTTCCAAGGTGGGACCCAGTCTGGAGCAGGTAACCTGCCCCTCTCTACCCTGCCTCAGTCAGCCTAGGGCTGTAGAGGTCAGGGAGGCCAGTGGTGGACCCCAAAGGGCCCCCTGTCCAAAATAACTCCCCAATCAGCAGATTAAGGGCACTGAAGCTAGTAATCCTAGCCCAGTGAAAATAAAACACACTCCTGATGGATCCCCCTTAAAATTAGCTAGGGACCTCCCACAGATGGACACTGTTGGGCACAGCCAAACCTGGGGCCTAAAAACCCCAAACCTGGCCTGTCCCTCCAGTAAGCCAAACAGAGGGACTCAGCCTCCAGCTTTAGGTAGCCAGAGGTTGACCCTGAGAGCTCACAGCAACTCAGTCCTGGAAAGAAAGGCACATATGGTGGATAGTGATTGGAGGAAGTTGAGCCCAACCTTGGTGGAGCCTCACTTCAGTACTCCATTCCCACACCAGCCTTTTACTTTGCCAAAACACACCACAGGTCGAGATTCCCTATGGTGGAGACCCTCAGATACCCTTAGGGTGAGGGATTGCTTAGTGGACCATGATACAGGGGGTAACCATGCCAGTGCATGTACCACCTCATATGGCCACTCAGGCAATATAGGCTTACCTGGTCAAGGATAGCCTTATCTCCTTTTGTTGGGGGGTGGGGTTATGTAGGAGGGTGGATACCTGACTATGGCTACCCTCAACTTTTTGCCTGGTGTTTTGCTGGTTTTCTGACTTAGTTGACCTGGGACCCTGCTATTCAGGGCCCCAGGCCCACTGCTCTCTCTGTAAAATGGATTCCATGTACCTTAGGTACATATCTAATTGGATACTGAGTCACCTTATCAGACCCTGTAC
Source organism: Lissotriton vulgaris (assembly GCF_964263255.1). NCBI lineage: Eukaryota > Metazoa > Chordata > Amphibia > Caudata > Salamandridae > Lissotriton > Lissotriton vulgaris. Next base: position 484,256,732 of record NC_141689.1, read on the forward strand.
AGTGTACCTTAGGTACCCAGGGAATAGGTGTACCCAGGGCCTACCAGGGGCTGCAGCATGTATTATGCCACCCCTGGCTGGCCATCTAAATCTGACACAACTGGCTGCACGACAGCTGGGGCAAGGTGGTGTAATCACCCTTTGCTTTAGATATAGTATACCGATATCTAACCCTAAAATGGACACATGTATTTCTAACAGTCACGCAGGCCTTAACAATCCTGAAGGCAGAGTGCTTGGAATCATGTGAGATGGTGCTCTGGCATGAGCTGAGCCCGTTTGCAGCTTGCGGAACCAAGTCCTAATAGCTGTTCCATGATAACGCATACCATATACTCTTAAGTGCATTATAATCCTCGCGGTTATTTGCCAACTCTGGTATCGCTTTATCAAAACATGTCGAGTAAGGTGTCATACCAATTGGAATACTAACCCCTCGCCAATTCTGGAGACGGGGTTAGCATTCCGCCCTTCTAGAGGGACACGACATGTGTGTAACTGTGAACCCCGGTTAAAGTTAACTCAAGCCTCAGCATCACAAAATGGATGCTGCCACCACAGACACAAGTCTGACCTCCTGCTGCTGGAAGTCCTTCCAGCGAGGAGAGCTTGGACAAAGGGTTTCCTGTCAGGGGCGGTGCTAGCACCATCCCAGACAGGGTTTTGTGTATCCTAGGTAGGCAGGGCTGAATAGGAAGGTGACTGCAAGTGGCACCCCGGTGCTCACTGTGCATATGCCGGCTTGAACCAGTTCCAGGGGCACACCAGCCCCTGAGCTGGGGAAAGTCCGGACAGGGGTGTAACCACCCCCCTTCCTGGTCCCACCCATGGGCAGGACCTAGTCGCGTACCAGCCCCTTTCTTTAGAATAAAGGTAGTAGCGGGGACCCTTCCAAATTAGATCATCTTTGAATCCTGAAACTACTTTCTACGAAAGGAACTCAAGACTTCTTCTCAAGATTTCTCCCTTGTGACTAAGGAGTAGTCACCCTGCAGCAGCAGGCACCAAGTAAGTATCTTGCGGTTTGCTGAAACGTCCTTCCTCCGGAACCAGACTGCCCAGCTCGACGAGACCCGGACTCCCTGCCCTCTCTGACCTCAACCTGCCTCTACAGCACAGCTGAGAACCGTAGGTGCGACGAGACCAGAGGACCCGGCGATCATCAGAACCAGCACGACACTGAACCAGCACGACCACCGAGGGACCCTCGAGTGGGTGCACTGGGTTAAGAGAAGCCCCAACCCCAAGCAGCACGAGCACCGAAGTCCAGCCCCCCAGCATCCACCAGATCTGCGTGGGGCCCTTTTGCTCCTGGGTTGCTGCTACGTTGTCCGGTCACTTGCCCGTTGGCTAGTGACCCTCCAGACGACGTCCTACATTTGTTTCACGGCTGGTCTAGCTCCTCTAGACTGGCCCCTGTCTCCTCCTGAAGGGGACCTTCCTCGGACCCTCCTGGTCCACTCAAGACGCCATTTGGTGTTGCCATGTGAACTTGCCGTAGCCAAGGCTTGATGGCAACCCCAAATGCGTTTCTGTAAAAACTGTAATTCAACACTCAACAGTATCGCAAGAATACACCCCCCCTTCCTTCCAATCTGAAATACTTTTAAAAGGCTGCCTTATTAAAAAAACGACTTGCCGTTCACTTGTGCTTCCAGCTGCACTGGATCGGGCCTTATCAGGACACAGAGGGCCTTTCTAGTGATATTTAAGACGGGTGCTTTTCAGACTGCGAGCTGAAGCAGCTGCCTGATCAAGGTGTGTAGAGATGGATAAAAACACGTACTTACCTCAGTTTAAGTCTGTGTGTGGGCATGTGTTTGTGCGGTAGGTAGTGTGCCTGCACACCACACTATACAGGGTTAAGCACACAACCACGCTACAGGCACCCAGTATTTACTTGTGAAGAGTGGGGTGTAAGTCCGTATGTGTTTGTGAGTAGGAAGGTCTGCCTTTGTGTGTGAGGCTAGTATTTATGTGTGTGCGTGTGTTTGTGTACGCATGAGACAGAGAGAGGTCATGGCATGTATGCTCATTCTTAACTGTGTGTGTTGCGTACGGCGTACATCTATGTACTTTTATATGTACTTGTGTGTACTTATTTTTCATTCCATCATATCTCACTTGCATCATTAACACCTGCAGTATTGTTGAATTAACCAATCCATAGAAGGATTTTAAAAGCTTGTGTTTTTCCTTATATTAAAAAGGAGGACCTTACCATTCAGACACCACAACATGCAAGCATTAATTATACCCACATAATATGTGAATATTACATTCTTACAACGAACATATTTTTAATTATATCTCCCTGGAGAGAGAAGGATCTTCGGGTACAAGTGATTTTGTTGCCTGGCTGGTGAGTGTGTTTTGTATATAGCGATTTTCTTGCCTCTGACTATACTTAAAAATATTAAGCCGAGATGGCAAATTAAAAACAAGCATTGGCATAGTCAACTGTTGCATGGCTAAACACTTATAAGGTCCCAAAAGTGAGACCTGTTGGCTATAACAATGCTTGTTTACATTACTTTTAGCAATCCTGCAGTGAGGGGATCATGGCTGGTAACCTTGCTGGAGAGGCCACTAATGCCTTGATTACTTGAGGTAATCCCCATTACTCTTAGTCCTACTCGTCCTCGACCCAGTCATAACACATGAGGTATTCCACCGACAGGAAACAAAACAGGAAACGCTTTTTAGACTCCACCCACCCTCCTGTCAGGTGCTATATTACACCTCACCACCAGAAGCAAATCCTGATGTACCAAGCACCAAAGGCCCAGCAAGGGAGGGCGGGCGGGTTGTATGACTGGGTCGAGGAGGAGTAGGACTAAGAGTAATGGGGATTACCTCAAGTAATCAAGGCATTACCTCTACGTCCCTCGTCCTCGACCCAGTCATAACACATAAGGCATACCAAAGCAACCCCAAAAGGCCTTAGGCACACCACAACCAGAAAATAGAACAGACACAAATGCGTGCAGCAAGACAGAGTTTATTAAGAAACCAAATCAAACAAGTGGGGGAACCCCCACCGCACGCAGCACCCCAGAGCCAAAATTCAGGCGGCCCGAAAGAGCACAATTCAGGCGATAATGTCGCACAAAAGTGGACTCGGACGCCCAGGTCCCCGCCCTACAAATTTCATCAAGGGGGACCCCATGGAAAGCCGCCCATGAAGCAGACACACCCCTGGTAGATCTCGCCTGAACACCAGAAGGTCAAGGCAAACCAGAGCCCTGGTAAGCCAAGGGAATCACCGCCTTGATCCAACGACCCAAAGTAAGTCGAGAGGCAGCTTTACCCCTACCAGCCAGACCAAAGGTAACAAAGAGGGAGTGAGAGGACCGAAACTCAGCAGAACGATCAACATAAATAGACAAAGCCCGTCTGACATCCAAAGAATGGAGCAAGACGTCAGAGGGCGAGGAAGGAGAAGGACAGAGAGAAGGAAGAATCAATTCCTGGGAGGAATGAAACTTGGAACGAATCTTAGGTATAAACCCAGGGTCCAAAGCAAGGACCACCGCGTCGTCCAGAAACCGCAAGAAGGGGGGAGAACAGCGCAACGCTGTAAGCTCGCCCAACCTCCGAGCAGATGTAACAGTGACCAAAAAGGCCACCTTGAAGGACAGGAACTTCAAGTCCACGGACTCCAGGGGCTCAAATGGAGGCGACTGTAAGGCACCCAAAACCAAAGAAAGATCCCAGGGGGGAACCGGGGATCGGACCGTAGGTGCAGAAAGAGAAAAACTTCTAAACAAACGGGAAACCAACAACCCATCCGAAGGCAGAAGAGAAGCAGGATCCCGAAAGGCCCGGATAGCAGCCCACTGACCTTTCAAAGTGGACAAAGCAAAGTGTTTGTGAAACCCATCCAGAAAAAACTGAAGAACAGAAAAAACATCACAAGAGGCAGGGGACAGGCCCACGGAAGCACACCAAGAAGAAAAGGAAACCCAGTGCTTAGAATAGGAGGAAAGCGTGGACTTCCGACGGGAAGCCTGCATCACAGTGATGAGGTGATCGGGCAAACCCCGGACCCCAAGAGACAGCCGTTCAACCACCAGACCGCCACGGTGAGAGGCACCAACAGCGAGGACGACTGGCAACTCAGAGGAGACGGGTAGCGGGGCATGATCCAGGGAGGGCCCACCGCCAGCCGCAGCAGAAGGGGGAACCAAGAGCGGTGAGGCCAATAAGGTAGAACAGCCACTACCTGAGCCCCCACCCGCTGAACCTTCAGCAAGAAGGCAGGGATCAGAGGAAAGGGGGGGGAATGCATAGAGTAACCAAGGAGGCCACAGGACAGTCAAAGCATCCACACCCCAAGCCCCCGCCTCCGGAGTCCTGGAGCAGAACAGGGGAAGCAGGGCGTCTTTCAGCGAGGCAAAGAGATCCAGCACCGGAGTCCCGAACCTCAGGCACAGCGACCGGAAAGTCCGAGGTGACAGACACAGGGTGATAGAGGACGGGAACCTCCGACTCAAGGAATCCGCAACCACGTTGTCCACACCCTTGATGTGTTGAGCAAACAGGGCCACCAGATGACACTCGGCCCAACTCGCAATGGCACAGGCCACCAAGTTCAGGGAAAGGCAGTGGGTACTGCCCTGGTGGTTGATGTAGGCCACCGTCACAGTGTTGTCCGACCTCACCAACACGTTGCACCCCAGAAGACGATCCTTGAAAAGGCGAAGAGCCCTCTCCACCGCCGACAGTTCCCTCCAATTCGAAGACCGGTGCGACTCTGAAGGAAGCCAACGGGCCTGGATTGCCCAAGGACCCAGAGTCGCCCCCCAACCGGAAGCGCTGGCATCCGTCGTTAATACCAATGGGGGCGGAGGATGGAACCACATGCCCTTCGACAGATTGGAAGAATCCAGCCACCATTGGAGAGCAGACACCAACCCTGGGGACACCGGAACAGGAATCGAGAAGTCCAGGACAGGAAAGGTCACCCAACGCTGAACATGCCACAGCAGAGGCCGAAGATGAACCCTGGCCCAGGGCACCGTGAACACAGTGGCAGACATGTGTCCATGGACTACCAACCACTGCATGAGAGGAGCCGACTTCCTGGAAAGCAACGTCCTCAGCAAAGACTGTAGACGCAGAAGCCGGGACTCCGGGACAAAAACCTTGCCCAGCACAGAGTCGAACACAGCCCCAATGAAGGTCCTCCGAGTAGACGGGTCCAGGTGACTTTTCGGCAGATTGACAAGGAAGCCATGGTCCTCGAGCGTACGCATGGTCAAGGCAAGGTGGAGGGACATGACCTCCGAAGACGGAGCCTGAAGCAGCCAATCGTCCAAGTAAGGAAACACGGACACCCCCAGGAGATGGAGATGGGCCACCAAAGGAGCAGCCACTTTGGTGAACACCCTGGGGGCGGACCGGAGACCAAAAGGAAGGACGCAGAACTGCCAATGACGACCATCCAGGCAGAAGCGCAGGAACTTCTGATCCTCCAACGCCATCGGGACATGCAGGTAGGCATCCTGGAGATCCAGCGACGTGAACACCCAACCTTCCTGGATCAGGGGAATCACCATCTGCAGCGTCTCCATTTTGAAAGGAATCTTCTGAACAAACAAGTTCAAGGCCCGAAGATTGATGACAACACGGAACCCCCCGTGATCTTCGGAACCACAAAGACAATCGAATAATTCCCCAGTCCCCGTTCTAGGGAGGGAACCGGGACAATCGCCCGCTTGTCGAACAGCGACCCAACCCCCTCCAGCAATGCCCGAGGGCGAGCAGGGTCTGCAGGTAAAGGGGTCACCACCACCCCCGAGGGAGGAGGAGGGGACAGGAACTCCATCCGGTAGCCCCGCGAAAGAACATCCAGCACCCACTGGTCCGATGTCGTCACCAGCCAAGCCTGGCGGAACAGCCGCAGTCTCCCACCAACCGCGGGCTGACCACCAGCGAGAACGGGCACTGGAACGGAATAGTCAGGAGCGAGGAGCCCCAGACCCACCATCCGGCTGGGGCTTCTTCTGGAACCTCCGAGGAAAGGACCTGCGAGCCCCACGCTGGTCCCTAAACGAGGACTGCTGGAACCTGGAAGGCTGGCGAAAGGACCTGGCATTCGAGAAGGACGACCCCTTCTGAGAAGTAGTATGACGGAATGACAACGAATGCTTCCTCTCCTTGAAGACTTTATGCAGCTTGGTCTCCAGGGCGTCCCCAAAAAGATGGGTACCCGAGAATGGCAACCTCAAAGCCATAGAACGCTGCGCAGCATCCGTCTTCCAGCCTCTCAGAAGCAAGTTCCGACGGGCAGCCACCGAGGAACCACAAGACAATGCAGAAGCCCTGACAGAGTCAAAAGCGATGTCCGAAAGGAACTCAGATTGACGTTCCATCGACTCCAGCAACTCTGGACAACTGATCCCCTCCTGCATAGCAGAGAACAAAGTCTTGAAGTCAGCCAGCAAAGACTGCGCCACATAAGCCCCATAGGCCCCCGACCGCAGGGCCAGGTGAGAGCCAGCATAGGATTTCTTAAGAGCAGAGTCAATCTTCTTATCCACGCCATCCTGCAGGATATTATCATCAGCCATGGAGGGTCGACCAACCAGGGAAGCAACCACAGAATCCACCTGCACCGAATGAGGCAGGGCAACCTCCAAATCCTGCAAAGGATACAGTTTAGACATGAATCTGGGCACCGAAATATGGTCCGGGTCCTTCCATTCCTTAAGGAGGACATCCATGACAAACGGGTGTACGGGCATAGAAGAAGACGTAGGCTTCCGAAACTGCGGCAAAACGGTATCCTGGGAGGTACTGGGGACTGGCTCCACAGGGAACCCCATATTCTCCCGCACATGGCAAAGCAGATCAGGCATCAACTCCCTCGAAATGTACTTGCCCTGCAGATCCAACGCACCCAAAGTAGCCTCATCAGAGGATGTGGAGGAAGAAATATCCGAATACAGGGGAGCAGCCTCTCCAGAGCGACCTCCTGCACCCTTCTTGGAAGCCTTGAGACTGGACAGAGTCTCCAACAGCAGGCGCTTCAGGCGCCTAGAGCCCCTCGGACCAGCACACCGATCAGCAGGTGTAGAATCCCGACTGTCGGAGGAGGAAGAGGAGTAGGAAGAGGACCGAACAGTAGAGACATGCTTTCTCTTCCTATGGTGTTTCCCCATTACAAGCAACGTCTTCAAACACAGGAAAACAGCTACACGTGAAAACACAGCAACACCAAAGTGTCACAGTACAAACTGAACTCCAAGCCAATAAATAGGCATGAAAACACTCACCCCCGCAGCTGTAGCCACTTCGAATCCAAAAAGGAGGGGCAGAAAGCAGCCTCCTAGCAGTGACCAATGAGGAAATCCAGTCACGACACACCCGCCGAAACGAGCCGATGACGTCATCAGGAAGCGCCATCCCGGCACTCAGGAGAACGTCAGGGAACCCGGAGCCCACCCGGGCGCCCGACCATGCCAGATGGAGACAAACGCAAAAGATGCGACATCCGGAAGTGTCCCGCTCCCCCACTCGGACTCTTCTCCCGTCCGAGGACCCTCGACCCTCAGGCCGTAGGAAACACCGCCTACCCGGCGCCCGCCAATCAGGGGCCGACAGGAGGGAAACTGAAGAGAGCGCGTCCCGCCCACAAACACCGGCAAGTGCGGGACGCGCGGGCAGCCGCCTGCCCCTCCCAGCAGCGGGCCGCCCCTCCGGGACAGCAGATGAAGAAACGGAAATCCACGGGGACCCGAGAAGCCCCGCAACCCAGGGTCCCCGTATGGAGGAAAGCACAGGAAGCCCAGCAGCCCGGCTTTGTAAAGGTCCCACGTCGGTCCATGAGCACCCCCAAGGCCCCGCCAAGGAAGACACCACAGGACTCCAGATGCAGGTAAGTGCTCAGCACACACCCCAGCGTAACCCATCAGCATTCCGACCGACAGGAAACAAAACAGGATTTGCTTCTGGTGGTGAGGTGTAATATAGCACCTGACAGGAGGGCGGGTGGAGTCTAAAAAGCGTTTCCTGTTTTGTTTCCTGTCGGGTGGAATACCTCATGTGTTATGACTGGGTCGAGGACGAGGGACGTACAGGTAATGTAACCTTGTCTGTTGCGTGCAACACTATTAATATTAGCAGCTCTGGATGACTTCCACTGAACATAATAAGTATCTCTAGTGAGTGAAAAGGTTGGAGACCTGGTAGAGCGAGGGTGGCAGACAGAAGCCACATGAAAGCTTATCTCGTTTAAGACTCGACGTTTTCACTGGACCGCGAGCTGCCCAGGGCCCGGCATCTGTCTCGAGCCTGGCTCACGGTTTACATAGCCCGCCCACCTCAATGCTGGATATCAAGAAGACACTCAGCACATCAGAGGTAAGAAACAAGGCTTTAACCCAGCACAATGCTCAGCAGGACAGCAACACTCAAGTTTGAAATCCAACAAACCCGTAGAGTGCCGCGCACGACCCAAACATGGGACATGGGACATTCTAAAAAGGAAATACAGGAAATGCGTAGTTTCTCTATTTAGAGAGAGGGTGTGTAATATTCTTCTCCGTGATGGGTCTGTGAGTAAGCGAGCACGAGTTACTGTGGGATGTATAAAGTAAACTAGAATTGGACGTAAAGGGAGGAGATCGTTTACTTCTGTGCTCGTGTTATATTTGTGGAAATAAACGTATATTTGAACGCAGCACTGTTTTCAGAGTTCATTACTAACACATTTGCATAGTTATTCTTCATTCGCTGGATTAAATTATGAATGAGTGTATAAATGAACGAAGCAGGGGCCACACGCGTAAACTGGCACACAACTGTTATCAGTTCCCTTGCACGTGAACTACATGTAAGCAGCCACATCAGTGATTTTCTCGCATGAATGGAAACGCGATGCACCAAGGTTAATGTATTCAATTAGCAGATCACTTAGCCTGTAACTGCACGCCTCATTTGCTGCGCTAATCAGTTCAAAGGTCAATTGTATTCTGTTTACTGCTTATGTAATCAAGTCTTGTCCTGGGGAGGATCACATTAATCTCCACCTAAAATAGGTTTCATGCATAACATCAAATTAAATATTTAACAACTCACCCGCTTTTTGTGCTTGTCCCACGAGCGCCATCAACTTAGAGAAAGAGAAGGCGCGGAACGCGTGGCCGCCAATGGCGCTTTCAATCAAGCACGCGCACGGCAGTAATGTCCGGATGCACACAGGGTATTTATTATGTGGTAAAACAAGGATACCGCCTATGTGCATCTGTATCATGATCATTCAATGCTGTCTCCTTTTTTTTATTGTCTTCTTGCTGTTTAATTGTTGAGGGCCAGCCCATGCCTTTATGCTCTTTCAACCTGGGAATAAAATGGAAAATAAAAATATTCACCAGTCATCGTACTCAGTTTTGCCATAAGGCTAGTCCAAGACAGCGACGGCTCGTGGAGGGAGTTACGGTGGGGCAGGAGGGTGGGGAGAGGGAGGGGCAGGGTGGAGGTTGCTAAAAACCGGCATATGGATAATTGCAGGTAAGTAAACAATTTAATTAATAAAACGAATTTCGTAGTGCGCCTTGCATCGCAAAATGCAATGCAGTGCGAGCTACGAAATTCGTTTTATTAATTAAATGGTTTACTTACCTGCAATTATCCATATGCCGGTTTTTAGCAACCTCCACCCTGCCCCTCCCTCTCCCCACCCTCCTGCCCCACCGTAACTCCCTCCACGAGCCGTCGCTGGTCCAAGATAAACAAGAGCCCACGCGCGCACAATGCGCATGTTACAGCATTCAGGAATGCACATGGGAAATGAGAGGTGTGTCAACAGCGTTGGGAATGGAAATTCAGAAGTGCCCGTATTCCCTGTATCAGGGTAACTCAATGCACTCTATTCAGGTATCTAGATTCATCAAAGGAAATTCGGCTCGCAAAGGGCCAGATTTTGAGAATCCGGCCCTTTGCGAGCGCTATTTTTGCATTTGGGATTCATCATCCCAAATGCAAAAATCGCAAATATAGAAATCGCTAGATTGAGATGAATTGCATTTAAGGAATCTCAATTTGAGATTCCTTAAATGCAATTCATGAACCATTTAAAAATTGCGAATTCGCAATCTGGGGCCGCTATTTACCGCGAAGTCTAACTATGTGGTAAATAGCGAAAACTTAGAAAGTTGTATGTTACACACACACATGTCCTTTGGACATGTGTGTGCGCAACACCAGTGTAAATCACCATTTCAGGGGTGCTACAGGGTGTCCTTTGGACACCCTGGCACCCTTGAAATCGCTTCCTTATTTGCGATTCGCTATTAGCAATTAGCGAATCGCAAATAAGGAAGCTGTAGGAATCGCAATAAATATTGCGATTTCTACATGAATCCCGTTTTGTGAGTCTTTAATAGCGATTCCCTAATAATCGCTATTAAGGACTCGCAAAACATGACAATGATGAATCTGGGGGTATGTGTATTAAAAGAGCGCCTATCTACTACAATATGACGCAGTCCTGCTCTCTCCCAGCGTTGGCGCACTGTTTGCTGCCTAGCATCAATGCAGGTACCCTTGCATCATGGTGCAAGGCTGCCTGTCTTACAGACAAGATTGTTTTTGCTCAGGAGGGGACACCTTCCTGCGCACAAAAAAAATGTAGAGGCATTTTCCTCTTTTTATGTTGCTGCAAAATGCAGCACATTTAAAAAGAAAAAAGTATCGAAAATAAATAAACATATTTCTCCTTGTTCTACCTCACTTTGGAAGGTGGACTATTCTGACACATTCCCAGGTTTACTGTTCTTAGTAAATATAGGAATGTCCCAAAATCCTTGAGTAGATTCATGGGAACGCCATTATTCCACCCACTGAATGCCTTCCCAATGCAGAGTAATGCATGGCAGCGAATTGCGCTGGCTTACATCACACTAGATTCACTAAGTCACGCAATGTGGCTTAGCGTGGCTTGTCAAATCTGACTTTAGGGTTTACATTGCCTTGCGTCACCTTGTAAATCTGGGCCAGAATGTCACTGTGTGACTCCTTGTTTGTGCACTGGGGAATAGTGGCACGCATATTTATAGTGCTATGAGATCCCAGAGTGTGACAAGGAGGACTGTGAGTATGTAAGTCATTAGTTTAAAAATGTGTGCTATACAGTACAACATAGGATGGTGCTAAAAAAAGAAAGTGCACCAGTTTAAGATAGGCTGCACACAGTTTACAATAAGCCGAAGCATAATTTCATAAAGATTCAGGGGCAGTTTTACAATAAGTGGCGCATCCCTGCATATCAGCAGGGATGCACCACGTATTGTGCGCCATGCCTCCGCCACCATTGATGCACCGCATTTAAAATGCGGCGCACCAATGGGAAAAAACGGCACAGATGTGTGACGCATGTGTCCCGTAAAAGCGGCGCATTGCTGGAGTTGTGTGGGGGGCCCTACCTTGTTAATGCTGCGTCAATCCTTACGTCTGCTTCAAGCAGGCGCAGGGTTTTGACGCAGCATGGGCCCAAAGTGACTAAGTGAAATCTTGTAGATTTCACTCAGCCACTTTTAGGAGGTATTCCTGCGCTGGAACGCCCCACCTGCGCAGGAACGCCTCCTTCTGGCGCAGAGCTTTACAACGTGACGCATCTCCCAGATGGGTCACGTTGTAAGTACCCGGCACCATGGTGCTTCTTTTGCGCCGCCGCTGCGTCACAAAAGTGACGCAACAGCGGCGAAAAAGGGGCGCAAGCGGCTTGTAAATCCGCCCCTCAGTGTTAAGTGCTTATATCGTTTTGTAAAATATTTTTAGTAATATGCTGCTAGAGTCTACCCTCTGTAAGCCTTTTTTGTATGCTTCCTTTGAAAGGAGTGTTTCTAGAACTGATAACACCCTTACAGTACCGCTCAAAAAGAATACAACTTTGCCAACGCAAAACTTCCCATGATTTTATCAATTAAGGCTTATAGGGGGTTCTAAAAAGCCTTGAGATTGGCTGATTAGCCAATTGCACACATATACATTTCTTTCAGGTAGCAGGGTTTCCTGGGGAAAAGGCTTGTTACTTTTCTCTGCTTTACAGTGCAAGTGACCCCTTTCTTCCCTTTCGGTCTGAGGAAACCCATGGTCAGAAAAACTATCCAGGTACGGGTGTGGTTTTAACAAAAACTAGGGAAACTCTTTTGGTGAAATTAAAAAAGCTTGAGAATGTTGTGTCCCTTAGATTCTACCTACTTCGGCATATGTGCACACACATCCACCAACATGGTGTTTTGAAATACTTAAAAAAAAAGGGGGAGAACGAGAGGTTGGGGCTGCTAAGAAAATTTCCTCTCTTACATGATTAAAACAAAACAAAAGGCTATCCGAGAGTTGCTTTAATATTGGCACTCTCCTGCCTTAACAGTGTCTCAAATGGAGTCATAAAAAATTTAATACAAGCCCTTACCTACCAACCTAAGTAGCAGTTGTGTAGAGGTGGTGGTGGTGGGGGGGGGGGGGGGGGGGGCCGGGGGAAATCTCAGATGACTCAGGGAGCACGCGATTATTAGTGGGTGAATCCTATTGGAGCATGAGATAAGGGATTCTAGGAGTGACGATTAAAAATCCCTTTTGATAATCCTATAATGATGTATTTGTTCTTGGTTCCTAGAGAGACACTAGAAAATGGCAAATGAGGATTACGGGGATATCTATTGCTCCCTTATGCCACCGGTTGACATGTTTCAGCTGGAAATTATAGCCCGCTCAGGGATCCTCTTCAGGTGCATGATCCATACAAGTGGGGTTCTCACATGCACACCATGCACAGACACACACACACACACACAGTGCATGTGGATTTTCATGTACTTGTTGCAATTCTGTTGGGAGTACTTGTTGAAATATAAGACAGATAAGACACAAACCATAAAAAAAGCCAAAGAATACATATGACCTTTCTGATCTATATGCTATCTCTTGAACCCTCTAATTTATTCTGAAGGCATGCTTACCAGATGACAAGCTAAGAAGTTTTTTTAGAAGCACTACACTAACATGCAAATACACGTGTCTTGATATCACAGCAAAACAATCCATACAGTGTTAAAATCAGCAGTCTTGTAGAACTCAACCTCATTCTACCCCGTTTTTTCGAGTAAAACCTACAGTATTAGGAGAGGTACAGGTGCTGGTGATGACTTGTCTGTTAAAAGCAGACTTCATAATTGAATCATCGTACAATGATAATTGTATGTTATTAGCGAAATTGGTATTCAAAAGTTTCAATATGTGCCAGAATCTAAGCAGCAAGCAGTCTGGACTCTAAATCCACATTGGTCATTGACAAAGAGGAAATAAGGTGATTTTGATGTAGGCCAATCATTTGATCCATACTGGTAACCTAGAGATCTCGTCAATGAAGCGATTGGTGTGGGTGTGCAACCTGTGACCCATTTCTGTTCTTTAATCAAGAGTAACTTTGAATTTGAATAAACATATTGCCGTAGTAGTCCTCAACGTGTCTAAGACTGTCCATTGTATATTATTGTCATTGTGTTTCATTTCAATATAATGGGTTGTCATGCGAGATATGCTGCAATGACATCTAATGTTGTGTCAATGTTCATTGATCCTGATACAGACTTTTATTTTGTAACGGAGATCACATGGGCATGTTATCACATACAACGCATTAGATGTTCTGAAATTTGGACGTTTCCTCATCTTTCAGGGATTAAGATTCCCTAAATCTGTACATTTGTTAGCTCTGGTTAGTGGTCAACCACTTCACTTGCCACTTGGGTAATGACCAGTGGCAAAGTGGGAGGCTTCAGAGAGGCTGGGTCTGTTGGGCGTAGCCTGTGTGTGACTCATGACATCCCTAATGTTGCAGCCTCTCTTGATGGAGAATAAAGGTGGTTGCCATTGTTCCTTCATTGTGTTCAAGATTGTCCAGTGTTTTGTTACAATCCTTTTCACCTGACTAGACACAGGTGAAATGGATGTTACACATTCTGTCCTCTGGGGGTCTGGGCTAGTGCTGGATGCCAGCAGTGCCTCTCTGTTATTATTATGTGCTTTCTTTCTGGCTTGTTTTATGATCTCGCTAAGGTATTTAGGATCACTCAATTTTTTCAACAGGTCCATATCTTGTTAATTGTATGTATCTCTATTCCAACAATTATGGTGTGTGCCTAGAGATTGTCCATAGGTTACGTTTTCTCTCAGGAAATTGTGGGTGGAGACTGTTGAATCTGAATGATGAATTCCTGTCTGTAAGTTTATGTCATACTATAGTCTCAACCCCTCATTGGAGGCACTGATGTTAGGATCAACGAGGGTAATTCAGGCTAGCTTGGTGTGTGTGAACCTCAAAGATGAATCTTGTTCATGGAGCCATTCAGTGATTTTGAATCTTCTGATCTGTTATCTGTCCAAATAGCCTGACACTCATTGCTGTATTTTATGTAAAACATGTAGGCCTTCTTAAGGTATTGCATTAAAATTTTCTCTGATAGCGAGGATCTGAGTATAACCACTATTCCCAGACTCTGCACCAGCTGTGCATCCTCACACCAAACTTAAGCAGCACATTTACGTTTATTTTTCTGCCTTTCCCTATCCTTTCCTTCTTGCAAGATAGTCGATTGATGAAGTGGGCAAATCCATTGCCCTTGCAGTTTGCTGTGCTGCGCAGAAGCCAAATTTGAATCACACTTGAACAGATCAACAGAAGAAGAGCGCTGACCAAAATCCTCAGTAAGTATATACATATTCTGTTTTTTTTATTGAGACGTTTTTGGAAAACATTAGGTTGGCCAGACAGCATTGACTTTCTCTAGGCCAGGCAGAAAAATCGCATATGTATCATTTATTATTATTGATAGCACACTACACAACTGAGTAGAACTGTGCACCTCCAGGAAAAGGAACTGGTTCCCATCATACCAGCACTGTAAGAAGTGAATTGTTTAGTGTCATGTTTGAAGCTGTAATAAAACGGTTTAGAAATATTCGTTATTAGGACACAAGGTTCCTTTCTGCACATGCCTGTTTTGAATTTCAAAATATGTTAATAAAAAGATTTGAACACAAAAAAAGAATCATGTCCATTTCTAGCAAATATCACTCATGGAAACAGCCTTCTGATTCACTCACATCTGCGCAACAGTACGCTAGGTTGTTACTGCTCTTCAGTATTTTACTGACAGGTGAGTTATACGTGTTTTGCATTTTGGAGTATTTTGTAACCTTGTAAACAAAAACTTTTTAAAATTATTTTTCGAACTGTAATAGATAAGCATAAATGACCTGCTAAACCAATATTAAGGAATGCCTCTAAATTTGACAACCCCTGTGATTTACTGCAAAAACAGCGATCGCGGTCTGGAAGTAACAAAAGACCACCAATCCTGTGTTCGCATTCCCAAACCAGGAAGTAGGTCAAGTTCATTAAACTTTTTGCTTAGAAAAAAAGAGGGGCATGTTGCCACCGGAGCGTCTCTGTTTCTGA
The DNA here is from genome assembly GCF_964263255.1 of Lissotriton vulgaris. NCBI lineage: Eukaryota > Metazoa > Chordata > Amphibia > Caudata > Salamandridae > Lissotriton > Lissotriton vulgaris. The sequence goes on from NC_141689.1 coordinate 484,272,201, forward strand.
CGCTCCTGTGGCATTGCTTAACGCCACCTTGTAAATATGCCCCTTTCCCCAGCAGTCCGCAGCAGCAGAGGGGCGGGCAATGGATGTTGCAGTGGGTATTCCACCACAACACCCATTGCTTTTTAACGCTGCCCCATATTTACAAGGATGGGGCAGCACCAAAAACTAAGGCAAGGTAAAAGCTGGTCATAGGATGATGATACGAGGAAAAATTAATAATTTCTCCTCATATTTTGCTCTTTCTGCAAAAAATTGCCCCTGCTGTGCAGGTACCCTTGCAAAATGGAGCAAGAGTGCCTGTGTTGCTGCTAGGCAGGTTTTTTAGCGCCAGGGTTAGGAGAAATGCAGGGATGCATTATTTTTGTAAATACGGTGCATCCAGGGCCGGACTGGGAATCAGAACCGGCCCCAGCAAAGTGCTCGGCCGGCCCCCAATGGGGGGGGGTTGGAGGTGCCGCCGAGCTCTTTGCCGGGGACGGTTTTTGGACGATTTTGGTACAGGGCCGATTTTGCAGCTATGCTGCAAAACCGGCCATGTAACAAAAACGGCCCCCAGGGGCCCAAAACCGGCCCCCACCCGTGCGGCACACAGGGGGATTGCCCGGTGCCCGCTAAGGCCAGTCCGGGCCTGGGCGCATCCCTGCGTTTTGAAAATCTCAGAGCGTGGTGTTGCCAAATTTGGTGTTACACCACACTCTGACATTGTACATATCTCCATATCCCCCAGACTTTACTATTTGAGAATATGTCAGCTGGAGGCTGGCCTATGCGATGCACAAAGAAGTAGCTGGCCAATGGGAACAGCTCCCCACTTGCTCATCTGTTATCTCTTCCTTTGAGGAGTCTGGAACATTGAAAAGGTTTGCAACTGTGATTGCGGTCTTAAATCATTGATATTTCTCAATCCAAATTGTGATTAAATGAGGACACCACTAATTGCAATGTGGAATGAGTCGGTAAGACCTTTTATTTTGTGAATCTTAGGTAATGTGACTGCAAAATGCTTTTTGTGTCTCAGGCCCCTCAGGCGCTCCTTGCACCTCAGTATTTTTTTTTTCATAAAGGTGAACTCCAGCAGCCAGAGCACTGATGCTGTGTTCTGTTGTACACACAGAAGCATGAACATTAGCTTTCAGCTTTGAAAAATCTAAGGGGCGTTGACTTAGCGAGTAGGGTCTGAGCAGATTTACACCAGAGACCTTGCAAGACATGGGCAAACTGGGCAATTCCCCCGGGTCCCACCTTTAAGGAGCCCCTGCGAATGTGATATTTCTCTCTCTTTCTCTCTCTCACCTCTGTCTCTTTCTCAGTCTCTCGACCTCTCTCCATTGTCATCCTGAGGATTTTTCGGGATGGGCAAGATATTTTTCAGTTGCGTTTGTGTGATTCCCTTTCTGAAAAACACTTTAATGTTTTAGAACATTGCGTGATCTTCAGTTAGCAGAAACTCGGTAATAAAATGTAAAATTGTTCCGAACAGGGGGCCTCAAATCATGCCGTGCCCGTGGCCCCAAAAATCTTTCGCGCAACACTGAGTTACACAATAGCGCCTGACTGCTGTGAGTTCCATGAGGCACGCCCGACCTAGGGTAACCTTCACTTGCAGATCTCGGACAGCAAGTTCCGATATTTCTTGGAAATCCTGGCTGGCATTTCATTTGGCACAGACGAGCACCTGCTCTGTAGTATCAAGTCTGTGAAGTGCTCTCTGTGTTTCGGCGTCTGAGATTTCCTTTCACAGAAAGGCAGGAGGGAAACACTGAAAATGATTGCGTGCTTGGGACCACTGCTCCCTATCGCCCAGGACATGTTCGTAAAAAGATAACGACTAAATAAACAACTGTAGAAAAAAATACAGGCATGCACGCTCTTATGGAAATGTTTTCTGCCAATTAGTTCTTGCAGTGACAAAGCAAAGGAGCCCTAGGCCCTAATTCGAAGGAAGAAGATGGACCTCCATCCCCCTGGTTAGACAGTAAAAAAAAGCTATTTTTTCCTGTGAGCCCTTCACATCCCCAAGCCCTGGTGCCACTGTACCTGCTGCACTATTGATAGCTGCGCTTCTTGGTTCTTGTAAAGACCCTATTCTCTCCCACAGTATTCTGTGTATATATTTTGGATGTCAGCTCTCCTCTACAGAATTCTGCCTGGAACGAAACGTTTGAGTGTGAGGCTGAAAGCTGATGTGTCCTGCAAATGCATATTCAGTGGGGCAGTGGGGTAGTCCTTTCCCAAAACAATTCATGCTATATTCATCGCTTAATTCTCCCTTCAGGGTCTCCTCTGTATGAGTGTGTGGGGATGGGAAGCAGTTGCAAGATGCAGTTACAAAAATGTATCATCCTTTGCCACAGGATGCCACTTTACAAACCAATAGCGCACATACATAGTTTACTTTGGAAACAATTGAAAAACACCATGAAAAATGGTTTAATTCCTCTGTAGGATGAGGAGGCACGAGTGGAACATCATGATGTCAACCAAAAGTCCAGTACTCCGAGATTGTAGAACAAACCTGGGAAAACTGAGGGCTATAAGATGGGATCTTCGAGTGTGGCGAGCACAAGCACAGAAGTGTGAAGCGAGGACCCTGCATCTGCAGAGTCCTGTATTCTGTCCATTCCATAAGTGTCCTGAGTTCAAGCCCCATGAGAAACACAGCATCATCGGAACAGGTGCTCTGCACTGTGCTCTGTCACACCTCTTCCCATGGAGCTATCAATGGAAAAATATGCTGCGTTTCTTGGTAGCCCACAATTACTCTGTAATTAAGACCTACATTTCTGCATGATCACAGTGCTCATTCCACCAGGGCTTCTCCCAGGCTTTATGAAAAAGCAGCAGCTTACTGTCTTCTCTAAGGACACCAGTGATGGAACATGCTCCCTCTGAACATCCAGACTGAGGCCAGCCACCTATCTCTAAAAACACACATGGTGTTCATGGAAAGTACAAGTCCTTTACTTTCTCCTTCTTTTTGAGGGAGGGATAACAAGGGGATCTCCCTCAGAAGTCTCTCCACTGTCCTCCAGATTTACAGATAGTAAAGTGAAGAGACGCCAAACAAGACACCAAGAAAGTTGTGCAAGATGGCAGAGTAAATGCAGAGGTATCTGAGACAGGAATAAGCAAACGAATGGCAGAAAATCTTTTAAAAAACATAGAAGTAAAAACAATACAAAGTCCAAATGCAAGAATTCAAACTAGAATACAGATAGCAGAAACAAGGGAATGAGAGATTCAGTGGTTAATGGTGGATCCTCAAACATTGAGACACAGGGGAATCATACTTTTAGACTTTATAAAAAAAAACATTGCTGCAACCCCTCAATATGACCCATGAAACAGAATACTACCATCTACTATTTAGAGGACACATAGAATAATATTATACTTTCTGTTACTGAGAATCATGTTGCTTTGTCCTACAATCACTAGATGTCTTTAAATACACAAGTTGTAAGCTTCATTCCATTTTTCCCTTGTTTAACCCGTTAACCGCGGCGGTAATTCCGCCGCGGTGCGGGCGTTTCCGTGTGCGGGCGGGGCCGCGTCGGCCATTGGCTGACGGCAGCACTGGGGAGGTAGTGCTACCGTCGGCCAATGGCCGACGGCAGCAGGGAAAGGGTTAAAGAAGTGTGGCCTTAAGAGGTAGGAGTGTCATCTGCAGGTAAATTTACCCCTTTTCACTAAAGGCTTGTGTTTACTATAATTGTTTTTAGGAAGCATACGGATCCATGAACCCTGCTAATCAAAGCAACTGAATGGGGTCTGCGAAGACTTGAGGATCAAATCCTGACTCAACAGGTCTATGAAGCCTCATGGTTCGCTGTGTAACTACTCCCTGAGGCTTCATGCCTTATTAGCCAGCCACATTATGGCTACCTTAAGGAACCATTTTAAATTCTTGTACCAAGGAAAATAAAACGTAACAAGAGATTGTGTTTTACATTAAAGTTGAATGTAGGAATATTTGTCTGCTTACAGTTCATAAAATGCCAGATCAGTTAGGTGAACTGCGTTGTTGAGTAACTAATTTGCCCACATTTCCTTTCCTGTTTTTTAGTTGTAAAAAGTTTTATTGGTTTACAATAAAAGAATAAACTGAACAAAATATAAAATACATATTGTAAGTTGATCCATGGCTAAGCAAAACAAAACATCCAGGGTTATTATCGTCTAACTTGAGGAGACAAGGGAAATGTATTGTATTGGGAGAAATTACCACATATTCAGAAATCAACATATTTTAGCATATTAGACATTTAGAGCATGTTTAAATACAAATGAAATGCCATTTTCAGAAATGACGCAAAAATGTGTGAATGCCTTTTAGTAGGACAATTATATAAAACCAAAATATATTGTAGAGTGACAAATGTAAACATAAAAGATGTCATTAGAAATGCTTCATTTAATTGTATGTTTGTAAAGGTTTGCACCAAGCAACTATACTTTGGCCTGTGCAGTAATTAGGCCCAAGGTTTTCCTTTCGACCTTTGCTCACAGCAAAGTATTCTGTGCAACCGCCTAACATTGATGTCATCCTAGAAATGTGCTGACTTTAAAATTATGTTTATTTAGTTCCTCTTACCCCATGTCAGATCATTTACACTAAGAATAATAGATGTATAAAAACTAAAAAGAACAATTGGTGATGTAGACTTATAAATGTTACTTCGAATTAACTTGATATATGTTTTCACATTTGCTGACTAGTCTTTGTTTCTGCGCTGAAACGTATAATGCGTCTTTAGCTTAGGTAAGAGTGTTCTCATGGGAACCTACACTCATGTAACAATTTGGTAGCAAACTGTATCCATCCAGATGACGGGAGTGCAGACTGTGGGAATCGGAAGAAGATGCATTGTATGACTAAGAGTGCCACACCGCCGGTTTCTCCATTAGGGCGGTGGGGTTGCGCCCCTCTGAAAGGCCTACACATTTACATAACAACATATTAAATAGATTGATTTATTTAGAGATACGATTGTATCTCTAAGTAAATCAATGTATTTAAGTCTGGGCTGGGCTGTGTGTTTCAGGCTACCTGCCCCGCCCCACTCTGAAGCAGGAGACGTAATCCAGGCCGAAAATCAACTTTCGGAACTGTGATGCAGGACGCAGGGCTTTTTGTTTTGACGCCCTTTATTGCAATTGGGTCTTTGGTAGCATGCACTCTGTGGGCCAGTGACGCATTTAGCATCATACTTTCGGGCGTAGGAGACTAAAACCCTGCTTGATTCGAGACGTCCGTCATTCAAAGGCATAGATACCACCCTTTCCTCATACATGAGAGTGGATGCAAGCACGTCTGATCAGGTGCCTTGTTCTCGGTAACGGTAAATGTTTGTAAGTTAAAGTTGTGTTATGTATATTGTACTGAGGCCCCCATCACGTGAACCACCCCAACTGTGACACCCCAGGCCCTGACTGCACGTAGCTGGCCCCATTAGAAATGGAGCTGCAGCATTGGTTCCACCGCGAAATGGATCCAAATAACGAGCAGGGTTTGTTCTTGTAATCTTGCAAAGTTGACCCAAATATCTGAGTCAAGCAAGGAGAGAAATATGTGCTTACAGTTGACAGTACTCTGATGTGTGACATTAAAACTGCCCGTGGCTTCATGGCCCTAAGTTAACACTGATGCCAAAAACATAGATTGACTTGCAAACAATGAATGTTAAAAACGTTGAGGCAATACATTTCAGTGATTTAGTTAGACTCTTACTTCTCAGACTTTACTTAATCTTGCATTCCCCAAGAGTTAGCTATTTTATAATATTGTTGTTTATCTGTATTTTCTTCTGTGCACACTATGAGGCTTGAGCCATGTCAGTTGTTTATGAGGGGCTTTGATTGAGTGTGCAGGCACTAAAGCTGAAGCCAAAATGTGTGTCAGTGGGTTGGCCTCTCTGCGGAACACACAGAACAATGTTTATGTATGACATTTGCAACTGATATTCTGTGGATGAGTGTGTGACAGAGTACACAGGTGTCAAAATATTTGCAAGGAAAAAGTAAAAGAAAATAAAGTGCTTACATTTGGGGGAGTGCAGTGTAAGCTTGGGGGCAGTGATGTGACAGAGAGGCAAGGAAGTGCATTCAAGGAAGAGTAAAAAGAGGATGTTGAAGTGGAAAGAGAGGTGGTTGAAGATATGCAGATGGACAAGATAAGCAGATCAAAAGAGGCTACATATCCAACATAAAGCACACATAACTGAAGGCCGAAACTCCTTCCAGAGGCCTCAATGGTTGTTAATGCACAGACTCACTATTTCAGAAGAGAAACATTTCCAATGTTAATTATGTATAACAAATCGTTATTTATTATAAACAGCTAACACCCATTGACAAAGCCAATCGTAGTGAAAGGTTTACGTGTAGATCAGTTGTTATGTTGACATTTATCTGGATACAATTACATCTCAGAGAGAAACCTGTAAACTAAAATACTGGTCGGTTGGCACCCTATTAGAATCACAGAAATGTATTTGACATGTTCCTTTATAGAAAGCTCCTACTTTTTTTCATCCCACTTAAAGACTTGTCTGCATCTATTTCAATATGACTGGTTGCAGCCAGCAGCCAGCTGTGGGTGTTTCCCAAAGCCTGGTGGCTAGAGCATATTTTTCCAAAGTTAATGCTGCATGCAGTGCAAGACAGTGGGCAAGCGTACATTTTAAAGTGCTTAAGTTGTCACGCTGTACAATTTACAAATATCATTAACTGCTTAACAATGGTAATGCAGTAAGATATGGGGCAGTTTTAATGTGTTTAATATTTCAAGACTATACTTTCCCACTGCTTTATAAGCCTTGCTTTATCACTACATTAATTTACTTTGAAATGTACCAATTTGCAATATTTAAAAAAAAGAATTCTTGGGACAGGGACCCACCCTGGATCCCAGGTTTGTCCATTAAACCTGTTCACGTCGCCCACCAGTCGCCCAAAAGTCACCAGTCGCCACTACCATTACAAGCTATTCTGATTAGACATCTTCAAAGATTGATACATGTATTAGAAAGTTATAAAAACTAGTGTTCCTAGCTAGTCAGGCACCAGACCTCTACTTTCCCTTTGCCCGTCCGGTGGTCTTGCTGTGGGATTTCTACTCTGCCCGAGTCTCTTCTTCATGGAGAGTTACTTCCTTTCAGATATTTTGAGGTGATTTCCTTTATTCCTTTGTGATCAATGCTACTGTACAGATCACTATTCTAAACAGTTGCTACTGCAATTGTGGGAAATTCGGCTGAGTTTCCCAGAACTACTCTTCATGAGAAGCTAGTCCATTATTTACTTCTCTTTTCCAACGGAACTCCTTATGGGTTCTCATTTAAGATATGTCTCTTAGTTAGCTTACTGGGGGGCATATTCTCAAGAACTCATCGCCGAGTTATCATCACTTTAAATCATCGCCCCATTTACAAGCTGGTACTAATAGCCGATATCACCTGTTTACCTGCGATAGCAACCGCAAAAAACATCACCACAGATGACCCCAGCAACTAAAGCTAATGAGATGCAGAGTAGGCGTTCCCGTACAAAAAGCAGCGAAAAAAACACTCTGCAACATTCTCAACGACCAGCCACATCGGCGATAAGATCCTAAAACAGGAGATAAGGCGCGTTAGCAGCAGGGATCTAACACCTGCTCAGACCTGGTGTAAAGTCGGACGACAACCTGTACCATAAAAGGGAGCCCAGCCAAGAGTTACACCTGAAGAACAACAGATGCCATGGAGCTACTGATCATGCAGCTTGGAGCCCCAAGAGGGCCACAACACCCACTGCCACCACCACCAGGCCAGCACCCCCCGTGGACCCCCCCTTCGGGGTACCACAGAGGCAGCGCCGAGAAAGACAGCGGAACTGCAGAAAACGCACCAGCCTCACAGACCTAACACCAGAGGATGTCATTGCCTACTACAGGCTCAAAGGGACAACCATCCTCCGCATCCTGAATATCATTTCCCACAGGCTGATGGTACCAACACAGGGGATAACCGACATCCCTCCACAGACAAAGCTGCTGGCTGTGCTGCATCTGTTGGCGTCTGGGACCTTCCAGCCAAAAACTGCCAGAGTCTCACAGCCAGCCCTATCAAATTTCCTCACAACTGTCTTGGATGCCATCATCAGCTTGATACATCAGTACCTTCACTTCCCCCACACTGCACAGGAACAGCTGGAGACCAAGCAAGGCTTCTACGCCATAGCTGGCTTCCAAAATGTGTCGGGGGCAATTGACTGCACACATGTCCTACTTGTGCCCCCTGCCGACACTGCACACAATTACCGCAACAGAAAGCACACACATTCTATCAATGTGCAGGCAATAGTGTACCACCGGGGACTCTTCACCAATGTCGTTGCCAACTACCCAGGCAGTGTGCATGATTCCTACATCTTCCGACAGTCCATCATCAACCAGTGCTTCCAGGATGGCACCTACGGAAATGCTCTGCTCATTGGTAAGGTCCAAATGAACGCACCAAACACCCAACTCCAAAATCATGCAATCACAACTCTGGGGATGCACACATTATAAACTCACATACAACATGCCAAACAACATGACCACCCGCCATACACGTCAGCACAACTTACTGTGGTAACCGGGGCTAGCCATGTACATGAGCCATCAATGGCACAGCACCTCAGCCACACAATAGCAGAATGTGGGTGAAGGTGGGAACCAGGCATGTGCAAAGGAGGCAAGTGACCCATAAATGGGAAAGTACACAATGCCAAGAATGCAGTGGATGTGTTGGTCAGACTGGTGTATGCAGACCACGGGCATGTCCATGGCGACATACACTGCTGGTGTTTGGAGTGTAGTGGACAGTAGACGCAGCCATGTCACCCCAGCTAGTGGGGAAGATCACGGAAATGTAGCTTGTTACGTCCCCCCTGTAAACGTGAGCGGAGTGGGCTGGCCCGGTGTACGCCCAGCTAGCGTGGGGTGTGAGTAAAATGCACCTAGCTCTGGGCATGGTTCTCTTCCGGAATGCCCAATATGTCTGCCAGGGCAGTGCCTCTCACCCCGCCACGAGGCCGCCACTGTGAGAGGGGGTGCCGGTGATCCTGTGCGCCTGCTGCACCCTGGACCGCTGGTCCCTGAACCCATCTTGCCCACCCCTGCGCACCCAGGCCTCACTGCTCACCTTCTGACACTGGCGTGTGTCAAAGACGGCCCACCACGTGCCGTGCAAGCTCTAACCCCAAGGCCCGCGACCTTGGCAGCCTCCTCCGGCCATCCCGGCCGCCGCAACACTGGCCCGCAGTACTCCTTTCTCATTGACATACTCCACCACTGACTCCGGACTACACTATGGTCAAGTAGGTCACACATTTGGAAATGAGTCTGGATATCATGATGGCCGAGTTCATATGTCAATGGTCGCATTTATATCACTATACTCCCTTCGACGTGGTATCACCAACTAGCATAGCATTCCAACACCACCGTTCTGTGGTCCCTTGCTGACTATGGCAATTGGCCCACACTCCGGTCCAGTAGGTCACACATTTGGATCTGAGTTTTGATTTCTCAATGGCAGAGTTCATATCATTGCATGCAAGGAGAGGTGTAAGTGGAAGACGCGTTTCAGTCCAGAGGAAAAAAGGTTAATCGTCACTGAGGTGATCGAACACTACCAACAACTGCTCTAGTGCCACTAACTCTGTGCATTGCTAGCCAACGACAAGTGGCTCTGTGCGCCTGCTGTCCGCTGCCTCCAGGCTACACTGCAGTCAAGTAGGTCACACATATGGAACTGAGCCTTGATTTATTTATGGCAGAGTTTATATCACTGTACAGGCCTCATTGCAGACTGCATAACCTTTCAGCTCTGGTGCCAATAAGTCTGTTGCCTGACATACATGGACACTCACTGGTGAATTGTGGTGGCGTCTGAGTATATGGCCTAGGGTGTCCTCATCATCATGTCACTGTGAAGTAACCAGACAGGAACGGAGGTAAGTCGTGGTGTATTTATTTAAATATATGGCTGAGCCATGGAGCAGAGCAGCCAGCAGGAAACAGGGAAAAGGCCAACTGAACATATTGTAATGCTAGTTACATGCTAGTTACAGAACTCTCACGTAGTGAGATTCTGTAACAGGAGCATTCCACAACAAGCACAGAATGCTACATTGGTCTTCCCAAAAAATAACAAAGAACCCAAAATAAAAAGACAGAAATAAGAAGTATAAAAGAGAAAACAAAGGAGAAAAAGAGAGAGAAGAAAAAGAGAAAAAAAACAGTTCAACAAAAACTTATTTCCTATAACGTAAAGGTAATATCTTAGCTCGAGCACTGCTCCACAACTGAGACTGGCCCGCAAATCTCCAACACCATCATGAAACTCCCTTTTATTAATATTACTGTCTTCAACTTTATCATTACTACTGTCACTCTTCTCTGCATCCTTCTCAATTGCACAATATTTCACAAGAAAGCACTTGTTCCACCATTGTCCATTAGCTAGTTTGATAGCATCCCCATTCAAGCCAATGACTCTCACAGGAGAACCAAACTTGGAAGAGCCCTTCCTCACATGAACAGGTTTCTTAACCTGGACAAAATCACCGATCTGTATCTGCACTTCTTTGGGTTTGAAAAAATAATAAAATAAGATTTTTGTTTGCTCTGAATAAATTCAACTCGATTTCGTTCACTGTTGTCAGACCAATGTTGTCCTTTGATCCATTTACTCATCTAACCAGGACAAAAAGCAGTAGCTGCTCTACGACCACGTAGTAACTCAAATGGTGACACACCAGTCGTTGAGTGTGGAGTGGTGCGGTAAAACCAGAGCAAGCTTCTAACAAAATTACTTATAACACACTTGTTGGCAAGAGCCCACTGTATGCATTCCCCATGCATCCTGTTCATGCGTCCTACTAGACCGTTTGTCTGAGGGTGATAAAGTGAACTCTTGAGATGCTTTACTCCACAATTGTGCAAGAAATCTTCCACCTCTCTAGCAACAAACCGAGTACCATTGTCAGTTACTAAACATTCTGGGAAACCTTCTTTTAAGAACACATCATTAAGAAAGTCAGCCACCGTTGTAGATGACACCTCTCTGACAAACTTAACGTTTGGCCACTTCGAATAGTAGTCCATGAGGACCAGGGCAAACTTTGAAGACACATCAAGAGCATGAAAAGGGCCAACAATGGCCAGACCTAATTTCACCCATGGTGCAGAGGGTAATTCAATGGGTGGAGGAGTACACAATTTGTCTGCTTTGTCACAACTGGCACAAATTACACAAGACTTAACAATTTCATCAACCTCAGTGTCCATAGATGGCCATCAAAAGGAAAGACGCACTCTTTTCTTAGTCATAGTGGCACCTACATGTTCCTCATGACCATGTTTAATTAGAGAACTTCTCAAACAAAGAGAAGGAACAAGTTTGCCCCCCCTTAGCAATAACCCATCTTCAATGGTGAGTTCATCAGAAACTTGGAGAAAGGTTTTGAAGTCAAAGTTAAGGTTTCTCTCTTTAGGCAAACCAGTTTCAACGTAACTCATGACTTTAGCTAAAGAAACATCATTGCTAAGAGCTTTACGCCACTCACATTCCGAAACTGCACACAACTGTGGAATATCAACAGCTGCCACAATGAACTCCTCCTTGTCCTTTTCATCAACATCCAACTCTTTCTCAATGATGTTAGAGGAATGAGAAAGAAAATCAGCACACCCATTCCTATTACCAGGTAGGTATTCAACAGAAAAATCAAATTGAAGTAACTTGGAGGATAAACAAGCAATTCTTGGAATAAAGCTCCTAACATTCTTCCCGCTGAGAATAAACACAAGAGGTTTGTGATCAGTCTGTAAATGGAACCCTTTTCCCCAAATGTAATCCCAGAACTTCATTACAGCCCTCCAACATGCCAACAACTCCTTCTCTATGACGGAATACTTCTTTTCTGCAGGAGATAAAACTCTAGAAGCAAAACCAATAGTTATAACTTCTCCCTCTCTACTTTGAGAAAGAATAGAACCTAAACCAACATTGCTGGCATCGACTGTGAGAGTGCAGTTAAGAGAAGGATCAAACAGCCCGATTCATGAAACAAAATTGCGCTCGCAAAGGGCCAGATTCTGAGAATCTTGCCCTTTGCGAGCGCAATTTTTGCATTTGGGATTCATCAAAAAAATTTGCTATTTAAGAACTCGCAAATTTGCGAGGAATAGCATTTAAGGAATCTCTATTAGAGATTCCTTAAATGCTATTCTTGAAACATTTAAAAAATGCGAATTCGCAATTTAGAACCGCTATTTACCATGAAGTCAAACCTCGTGGTAAATAGCGAAAACTTAGAAAAATGCATTTAAATGCATTTTTCTAAGTTGCATGTTACACACACACATGTCCTTTGGACATGTGTGTGTGTAACATCTGTGTAAATTTACATTTCAGGGGTGTTACAGGGTGTCCTTTGGACACCCCTGCACCCTTGAAATCGCAATCTCATTTGCGATTAGCTAATTGCTAATCGCAAATAAGGAATGACTCCCCATTCATGCCTATGGGCCTTTAGGCCCATAGGCATGAATGGGGAGTCATTCCTTATTTGCGATTAGCAATTAGCTAATCGCAAATAAGGAAGCTGTAGGAATCGCAAAAAATATTGCGATTCCTACATGAATCCCGTTTTGCGAGTCTGGAATAGCGATTCCTTATTAATCGCTATTTCAGACTCGCAAAACTTCACAATGATGAATCGGGCTGATAGTGTTTAAGAACCTTTGGAGAAATTAGTTGTTGTTTCACCCACTCAAACACTTTCTGGCATTCATTATTCCACTTAAAAACTACCCCTTTCATTAGCATACACGATAATGGTCTTAATTTGCTTGCAAGATCTTGTATGAAACACGAGGAAAATTTGCACAAACCAAGAAAAGATTTGAGGCCCACTTTGTCAGATGGAGGTTTCGATTTGACAGTTGAGTCAACTAAACTACTTTTAGGTAAAATCCCACATTCATTAACAACATGGCCTAAATACTCCACCTCTTTTGTTCTAAAGACACATTTGTCCCTGCGTAACACAACCCCATTGATCTGGAACCTGGACAAAACTTCTTTAAGAATGGAATCATAAGTGACATAATCTGGTGCAAAAACAAGGACATCGACCTAAAAACCTTCTTGATGGTATAGCTGTGTCAGCAGCGGGGGAAAAAATACATTCAACTAACCTGGGAATCGCCATCAGCATTTTCTTGTCCCGCTTTGCAGTCTTTGCTGGAGGGCGACTTCTTACAATAAATTTCGTTCACCTGTCTGTCGGATTCGTGAACGATAATTATCTTGCAAGAAACCGGCCACTGTAACCAGGGCCTGTGTATGCGCGAAACAGTTATTTTCACTCAAGAAACTTTTGTAAACAAAAATTGCGACAGTTCCCAAAAAGAAACGTGTGGTTCAAGTATAACGGTTTTGTAAATGTTAATCCTTTTCATGGCTCCTACGTCGCTGTAGCTGCAGTGAGGATCATGCCACGTGCACCCATGTCAGTGTCAATTGCCGTGGCAGGGAGGGGAGGTGAAGAGAGTAGAAATGGGGAGAAAGATAGTGCAACCTCAACAGTTACCAGACGAGCAATTGGGCATTCATAAAATAAGTAGATTTTCTAAATAGTTCAATATGAAAATTGATTGCTCCTTGTTCCCAAGTGTCCTTCTTGGAGAAACGTATTCAAACAAACCTTGCATTTACACCAGCACCAGGCTACATGTGCCCATGGATATGAGTAAAGGAAACGGAGAAGCGCGAGCTCCAGGAACACAGTGTTCTCTAGGCAAAAGAACGGCATCACATAGAATATACAGATGTCCATTTAACATCATATTCCTTATTGTAAAGGCGTTCTTTTTTGTTCAACCTTCTCTTTACAACAATTAGTTAATGCAAAAGTTTAATTTCTTGCTAGCATTGAAAACCCACCAGTATCGATGTGGCTGCCTAAGACGAGCAAAATTGAGCACATTTGCAGTATTTATTGTGGTCCTTAGTACCACCTTGTCCAAACTAGAACCCCAGGCATCACTGGTCAGTTTACGCAAGCCGGTGGTGGGGGAAAAGTGACCTACCAGACATGGGACCAGTGTGCTGCAATAATTGCTGAAAATAGCTCTCACTCATTTCACAGAAAAAAACAAAATGAATAACAATAGGTTCACAGCCAGAGGACAAATAGGTAGAACTCCATTTTGGTGAATTTCTGAAATTATTTTTTTTAAAAAATGTTTCTTTCTTTTTGAAGCATATTTAACAACAGTACCAGGAACACGGTGGGCAAGAAAACAGATCAGGAATAAGACAGAATGGGCAGGAAATAAAGGAATGATAAACAATGGAATTGGAAGCGGTCGTAGGAAATGGGTTTGGGCAGTATAAGGGCATAGATGGTGTAGAGTTACTAAGGTATAGGGCAGATCTGAGCTAGAGGTACTAGGGTATGGGCAGGGTAAGAAACACTATGGTATAGGTAAGTTATTGAGGCATAGGTGGAGCGAGAGGTAATTGGCAAACAGTAGGGATATAATTATTAGGGTGGAGCTGCAAAAGTACGAAGGTTTTGACAGGGATAAGGTACTAGGGCATATGTAGGGATAAGGGAGCTGGAATAAAGGTAAAGGTAGAGAGACTGTTGTAGTGAAGCTCCTGTGTCATTCTGTATACCTTTGGAGTAGAACCCTGGTAGGTCACTGGGGAAGTCACCATGGAACTTAAGCTAGGCTGAGAGCACTTGCTGGTGATTGTAAGGAAGACTGAACGGATGTGTTCCAGTTTAAAACTGTGCCTCAATAATCTGAATTCAACTTTGATGCTTCCTTCACATTTGGTCACTTCAGACTTGGAGCGGCCCGTGCAGATAGGAGCAGTGAGGCGGGTGGAGGGGGACACAACAGACTACCACAAGGGAAAATTAATTATTCATTTAATTTTCCCTCGTTGTCTGTCGAGTCCCCAACACCCCGCCACTCTTACCTACATGAGCTGCTCCTTCTGGCACCCCTGATCACAGGTGTGCCAGAGGAATGTGCGTTGATCTTGAGCGTTCTCCATGGTCATTCTTCTACACCCCTGGGTTCAGTTGATGTTAATGAAGGCAGCCCTTTTGATAGCCATTAGCAAGGTGAAAAGAGTGGGAGAATTGGGGTCTTTATTGTGTAGGCCCCAGCTGCGAGTGAGACCTCCAATCTCGATCCAAGGCTCGCACTCTCCCCTGCAGCTCTGCTGTGCTCCGCGCTGCCACTGGAAGCCCCACCCGTGCAGGGTTCGATACTGCCCTGCGCTTCGTGCCCTCCAGGCAGATTCTGGTGATTCTTGTATTCTGACTCTGGTTTTTGCTTAGCCCTCTTGTTTGCCCTCGTCATTGCTGTGTGGTTTCTTTTGTTCTGTTATTGAGCCTTACTGTACCGTACTTGGTTTTCCCATTCACCCGCCATTCCCACCTGTGCATTGCCCTGTGACCCCTCCCCCTGACCACCCCGCTCCGCCTCCCAGCTGAATGTTCCTCCTCCCCCAACATAATGGCAGCCATTGCATGACCAGACCATGCGCCACTACCGACGCCAACGCGCAGCCAAAGAACTACACTGGTGGATCTCCAGCAGCGCCGATAAGCTCGAGCCACTCTGCCACCTCGCCAAGCAGTGCCCCTTAAGGACGCATGGTTTACCACCGAACTCCAAGACACCAGGTGCACCTGCAGACACCTTGAGAAAACCTGGCGAAAATGGAAAACCTCGGAAGACTAGAACAACTACAGGATGACCCTGAAGGACTACCACCAGCGCATAGGAGACACCAAGCGTGCCTTCATCAAGAACAAAATAGATGCTAACATTACTAACACCAATCAATTGTTCAACATCATCCAGCAATTCACCAAACCTCACAGCGAAGCAGCAGACGCCATGCATTCACAGGAACTCTGCGATAAGCTCAGCTCATATTTCACTCTGGAAATCAAGAACTTCTATGACACCTTCAGCGAAAAGACGCCTGACTCCCCCCACCTCCCACCGCCGACAACGAGCCGACCATCACAACCTGTGAACCCACCACCAATGATCTCACAACTGCGACCATGAAGGCCACTTACTCAGGGGCCTCCACGGACCCCTGCCCGCTGCACATCTACCACAGAGCCACCACCGCATCCCAATTAGGGCAGACCATTAACACCTCCTTCGAATCTGGCATCTTCCCAGAGCACTGGAAATGGGCTGAGGTCAAACCCCACCTCAAGAAGCCCACGGCCGACCCGTCTGACCTGAAAAACTACTAGCCAATCTCTCTTCTCCCCTGCGCTACTAAAGTCACTGAGAGACTAGAAAACACTCAGCTGACTGCCTTCATAGAAGAGAACGCTATCCTAGACCCCTCCCAGTCCGGATTCCGTAGCAACCACAGCACCGAGACCGCCCTACTCGCCACCACTGATGACATCCGCATGCTACTCGACAACGGCCACACCGCAGCTCTCATCCTACTAGAACTCTCTGCAGCCTTCAACACCGTCTCACATCGCGCACTCTTGCAGCCAGACTACACGACCCTGGGATAAGAGGAACCGCCCTCAACTGGATCCAATCCTTTCTCTCCGGCAGAACCCAGAGGATCAGACTCCCTCCCTTGATCTCCAAACTCATAAAGATCAATTGCAGAGTACCCCAAGGATCATCGCTCAGCCACACGCTTTTCAACGTATACATGGCCCCCCTCGCCACCACCGTCAGACAACATGTGCTCAGCATAGTGTCATACGCAGACGACACCCAGCTCATCCTTTCCCTCACAAAGGACCCAGAAAACACCAGACTCTGATTCCAAAATGGAATGAAGGATGTCGCAGACTGGTGAAGAATAGCTGCCTGAAGCTCAACTCGGAGAAGACTGAGGTTCTCATCCTCGGACCCTCCACCTCGGCCTGGGACAACACCTGGTGGACCACCGCCCTCGGGAGCCCTCCCACTCCCACGTACCACGCACGGAACCTCAGCATCATCCTCGACTCCTCCCCCAACATAACCTGCCAAATCAACTCCGTCGCCTCCACCAGCTTCAACTGCCTTCGCATCCTCCGCAAGAACTTCAAGTGGATACCCGCCCTATGCAGAAAGACCATCACCCACGCACTCATAACCAGCAGACTGGCCTACGGCAACGCCAACTTCGCCAGAATCAACAGAACTCTGCTAAACAAGCTCCAAACCACCCAGAACGCCGCAGCCAGACGCCCCGGAACCCCATGACACAAACACATGACCCAACACCTACGAGACCTTCACTGGCTCCCAGTCGAGAAGAGAGTAACCTTCAAACTCCTCACCCATGCCTACAAAGCCCTCCACATGATCCGTCCCAAATACCTCAATGGAAGAGTCTTTCCATGCACCCAAAAGGAACTTCCTCTCCGCCAACCTCGCCCTAGCAAAGACACCCCGCATCCACATTAACAGAGCTGGCGGAAGAGCCTTCTCCTATGGCGCTGTCAAAACTTGGAACGAGCTCCCAGTTAACATAAGACGCTCCCCGACCCTGCAGACTTTCAGGATAAACCTCAAGACATGGCTCTTCAAAAGAATCGGAGCTGCACGCCACCCTCCCCCCAGCATCTTGAGACCCTGTTTGGTGAGTAGCGCGCTTTACAAAATTCTGATTGATTGATAGGTCCCCCTTTCTAACCATTTCTGAAGATGTGGTAATGTTGAGAGCAGATCATTTCTTTGTACCTAAAAAGCCTTTCCTTTTTTACACAACTTAGGAGGGATTTTTCTGAAGGTCCTTCCCCTGCTTTGGAAGAAGACCTTCATACTCTTGATGTAGTTTGGGCTCTAACTATTTATCTTGATAGATCTCAGATGTTTAAAAAATCACAACATTTCTTGTGACTTTGGGTAAAGCAGGTCAAGGAAGACAGCTTCTTTGTTGCTAATAAGTTATTGGATCAAGTCCACAATTGTCTTGGCGTATTCTGGCATACCTTGTGCCTCATGAGATTCAAGGAAGGACAATAAGAAATGAATCACCTTGCTGGGCAGAATTCAATGGAGCCCCCATTTGAGATTTGTAGGTCTGGTATTTGGACTTCTCCTCACACTTTTGTTCACCATTATAGGCTTTGTGGACTACAGAGCACGGACAAAAGCTTTGTGAGTGCTATTGTAAGCTCAGCTGTGCTGGGATACTTCTCATTTTCAATAAATCACTGGGTGTGCATTCAAATCTTTGGTCCAGGATCTTGTGTTGATGAAGTCCATACTTTGCTTTGGTATACCTCATAAGTAATGACTGGGGTGTGGATGAGTCGCATAGAGGTATTTGCCCAATTATTGCAGGTAACCTTCATTACTCCTAGTCCTACTCATATGCATCCCAGTCACTACAACCCACCTTCCCTCATTTGGCATTACAGCCTTCATTTTGCGTGGTATGTCAGAAGTATGCTGGGAATGAGAGCCTCTTTATGGTGACCAGCAGTGTGGGTGGGCTTTCAGTTTCAGTATTCTTGATGTTTTCCTGTCTCAGTGAGGTGGGATCACCTCTTAACAAATTACTGGGACATTTCCGAGTAGGACTAGGAGTAATTAAGATCACTGGTAAATAACTGAACCATTAATTTACTTCCATGGTTTTACGACTATGTTTTCAGTAAATCTACAATTCTCAAACAATGTCTGATGTACTCATGGGAACCTATATCAGTCAGAGCTTTCCAGGAGTAGTCATATACCTGAGCAATTGTGTATTGATAAATAGAATTGATGTAAGTGTGCGCAGCTGTAAATGTCTGGGAATTTTGCAATTGAAAACATATTCCCTTTTGTATGTTTTCATATGGCAGAAACTCCGATCCTACTCTCCACCAATGTTTGGGGAGTTCCTTACTTATTCCCATCATGGATGCGTATTAGTCCTGCTGATAAAAGTAATATGTGATTTTCAAAGGTGTGGGAATAACCCAACACTCACACATCTGGGCATGTTTACTTACTTTCCCTTTCACACTTGTCCTGGAATGCCCACCCTCTGCCCCTAGGACCAGGTTTGTTCACACTTACCATTACATCACAAACATTATTGTATTCTTACAAGTGAATAAATCCTATTATTAGAGCAAATTCACATTTTGTGAAAACGGTTGTATGTCAGAATGTTGTGGTCCAAAAAATTCAACTTGCAAGAATATGGACTCCAGATTATTGACTACCACTACATCATCAAGTATAGGGTCTGATACCACAGTGCAATTTTGGAGCACTGTAAATGGCAGGTGTTACTATAACTCAAAGACACAAATGGTGTTGGGAGGAATGCGTGCAATAAGTCTAGCCACTGGCAATCGCTCAGGGTAGCATTCCAATTCATTGTTCTTTTGTCCACCTTGCTCCCTAAGATGAGACCCAGCCATTACACAGGTCAGTCTTGACCATGCTCCAGTAGGAACATTTCAGCCTGGACTTCCAAGATAGGTCCTCTCTTAACTGGAACACAAGCAATCCTAGACCTCTTTTGGCCTTCAATAGTTTAATAAAAACATGGTTGTTGTGATACTAGTCTTCCCTTTGGTGCATGGCAGTGGTAAAGGAGCAGGGTGGCTTGTTTAGAGGAGGCACAGCGAGAGATGTTTTTCTAGACTCTGTTTGGGGTCCTTTGATGGCAATGACCTTGACATTGTAATGATGAGAGGTGTCTGCCTATTGTAAAAAGTCTTGCTTCTAAAGAGAAGTGAGAGAGGGGTGTGAGCTCATATCCTGCCTCTGGGGGCCTTGGGCATGGTACTGTGAGAGAAGGTGGATATGCCCCATACAGCCCGCTCCACGTCTTGTTTGCGAAAAGGTGGATAGGCCCTATATAGCCTGCTCCACGTCTTGTTTGAGAGAAGGCAGATATGCCCTATACAGCCTGCTCCAGGTCTTGTTTGAGAGAAGAAGGATATGCCCCATATACCCTGCTCCACGTCTTCTTTGAGAGAAGGAGGATATGCCCTTTATAGCACGCTCCACATCTTGTTTGAGAGAAGGCGGATATGCCCTATACAGCCTGTTCCACGTCTTGTTTGAGAGAAGGTGGATATGCCCCATACAGCCCGCTCTACTTCTTGTCTGTGAGAAGACAGATATGCCCCACATAGCCCGCTCCACATCTTGTTTGAGAGAAGGCGGATATGCCCCATACAGCTTGCTCCACTTCTTGTTTGAGAGAAGGCGGATATGCCCCATACAGCCTGCTCTACGTCTTGTTTGAGAGGAGGCGGATATGCCCCATACAGCCTGCTGCACGTCTTTTTTGAGAGGAGGCGGATATGCCCCATAGAGCCTGCTCCAAGTCTTGTTTGAGAGAAGGCAGTTATGCCCCATACAGCCTGCTGCACGTCTTGTTTGAGAGGAGGTGGATATGCCCCATACAGCCTGCTCCATGTCTTGTTTGAGAGAAGGCAGATATGCCACATATAGCCTGCTCCAAGTCTTGTTTGCGAGAAGGCGGAAAAGCCCTATACAGCCTGCTCCATGTCTTGTGGAACATTCTTTGTCCTGGGAGGAGGCGCGCTATCACATCAGAGAACACAAAAGGACCAGAGATACAAGTGGGTCTCCTGCAGGATGTGATGTAGGTCTAGTAGAGGGCGAGTGAGGTGGGTGAGGGGAGTCTCCAGCTCTAAGGAGTGGAAGAGGGACTATCGGGTGTGAGCCAGTTTGCGCTGCTCCCTTACTTTGTGTTAATAGAGGGATGAGGAGGAAAAGGGAAGGTTTTTGAATACTGCTCATGTTGGTACTTTATTAGACATTGGCATACTCATGTGAGGCAACAGTTGGCTATAGATATGGGGCATCAATGTTATTTTATGAACGTTTCTGCCGCATAACACACATGTAGCCAGGAAATGGCCTCTTAGTGCTGAGTCAATTATGCTGAAAGAGTCTATCACTGTAGACATAGAGTACTTGGCTGTGAGGCAAATACATCATTATAATTAGTATTTTTAAAGTACCACCTTCACCAATGAGAAGCCTCAGAGTGCTAGATGCCACCACATATTCAGGCAAGTTCCAGAATTAGTTCGCCCTACACAAATATAGTTCTACCACCTTTTAGTGCCGTCTAATTTTATTTCAGATTAACTGCTGGTTTCATTTGGAAACAAAATGCACTTCATTCACTGTTAGTGCTTAAGTTGAATCGGTGGTTGCAGGTGGAGCCCACCAGGCCGTATGATTCCTCAACAAACTTCGATCCAAAGCAAAGGAGGAGAGCCCAGGAGATGAAGCGGACCGTCTGCATCCTCCAGTCGTGTGACTCCGGCCCTGAGTAAGTGCTCTTATCATTTGCCCTGCATATCTCACCTATCAGCACAGCTCATTGCAGTCAGAGGTCCTGAGGCAATTAATCTGCTGGGGATTTCAATACATCTGGAAGCTCGTCTCCTGGATTACTTTAGAATCAATACAATTCAGAGCCATTAACATCTTACCAGTATCAGACGCCTGTTACTGGGAAGAAATGAATTGTCAAATAGTGCCTAACCATGGCCACTTCTGAGACCCCTCTGTCTGGTAGTGCAGAGGGCAGACACAGCGAAAAAGGAGAAGGGGTGGGCTCCAAGAAATCGCAGACAGGTGCCGATTTTCTTTTGTTCCCTTTAAGGAGACATCCAGCTACGGTTATGACAAGGCTTTTGTTTTAAAGTCATGACTTTATTGGTCTCCTCAGATACAACAGTGCTCTTTCTTCCTGGTTCCATCTGTACAGAGAGTCACTACCCTCCTTCTCTCATCTAGTGCAGTATCCTCATCCAAGAAGTGCCCTCTGCCCAAGCAATGCCCCAGTGTCCACCTCTGGCATTCTGCATCCTTTTCCCTAGAGGAGTGCTCTTTCCCTCAGTGGCTCCTCCATCCTCCCCCCCCCCCCCCCTCCACCCTCCCAGGCTCCCTCTCAGGGCCATCCTGTCCATTCCCATTCACTGGTCTCTGTCACACCCCTTGAAGGTACCTCAGTGGCACTCCCCACTTCCATCAGTATCTCTTATTCCCCGTTGACCCCCACCTGAGGGACCGTCTCGCTCCACAGGAAGTCAACTCTACTGCACACCTTGTGTGCCCTGCTCCTACACACACCTCTTTTCTCATCCTGTGCAAGGAACAGTGACCACCTACCACCTGTGAGTCTAATAACTAAAGTGAAACATTCACCGTGACTACTTCCGGTCACACACACCAATCACTTGGAGTCCAACCCTGCCCACCAGCATATTTTTCAACCCCATTTGTGGGTCATGCCAGCATCGAATGCCAGCTATAAACTGCCTACCAAAATGCCTCTTGCTTTTTTTATAAATATTTTGAAATGTTATTTTGTTCTATTTGCAGTTGTATTTCTTTTTCTCTGACTGTACATTTTGCGTTTAAGCTTTTGAATTTTTAATCTGCACACCCTTCTACCTTGTGTGTTTTGTACATTTTATGGATGGGGTGAATAGTCACCTTCGACTGCTCAAGATAACACGAAGTCTCATAGACAAAATTTAGTTAAGAAAGTTGACTTTGAACAAGTGAAAATGTGCCACTTTCGCATTTTTTTTTTTACTGATGTTGGATTAAGGTAAAATTCAGATCAGAGCGAATATGACGTTTAATCAGTATATTAGGTTTGTGCTAAAAATGACCACCAATAAACCTGTTATTGCATGGATTTTCGAAAATAAGATATTCATATCATGCCACAGTTAAAGAAGTTGTACTAAGAACACGATGTGCATTTGTTTGCCCTACTGCACACAAACCTATCGGGTTTGTTGAATGGAGACATGAATGTAATGAAATACTGCTACACACATGGAGCTGTAAATGGAAAGAACACGGGGCTCCGTGAGCTGGCTGGCAGAGGCACGCCATGCCGTCTGTTGACTTGAAAATTAATACTTTACATGAACTTTCTTTCACCTTTTAGTGAGCACTGCCATTGCTGCCAGCCACTGATATGTTTGGTGCCTAGAATTTCGCACTGTGATGTGCCTGAGCAGCGCGAGAGACCACGGGGCTGCGCCATAAAGCAAAACAAATTTGTACCATGAAACCACAAGTGATCGCGCCCCTGGCACGCTACCCACCACTGTGCTCTTCCAGGAACCGCCAGCCCCCCTAATAAAAAACGAAGCCGATACCTCGCCTCTCAAATCTTATAAAAATATGAACTTTCAGCGCTATATTTACACACCGCGGAGTGTTTCTGAACTGAAGCCCTCCAGTGTTCTCAGTAAGTTATCAGGAACCACAATTCTGTTAAACATGTTGAAGTGGAAAACAGAAAAATTGAATATAGTATCGTCCGCAACTGGGGATTCGTGTCCGGAATGGTGGCCGCATGTAAACATTAAGGGACATAGGGGCATATTATCAAGGGGGTTTATCTCCGCTTTTTTGGCTTTAAAAGCCAAGAAAGCGGAGATAAAATTATCTCCCTATTACCTAGCTGTCGCTAACACCAGTTAGCGACAGCTAGTAGGAGATAGCGACCATCTTGGGCTCCACTTTCCATGTCAGTGATATTTATCACTAATGACATGCAAAGTGGGCGTGCCAAGATGTTAGCGCCTGGAAACAGTCGCTAACATCGCTATCTCCTATTACCAACTTTTGGAGATATTCGCGCTAAGCGCAAATATCTCCAAAAGCTAACACCTGCCCTGAGCAGTTCTTAGCCATGTTATCCAATGGGAGGTGGATAACATGGCTAAGAGCATTAGCTCGGTAATGCATGAATATTGCTGACTTTTCAGCGATATTCATGCATTGCGGCGATTTTTATCGCATTTGCGATAAACCTTGGTAATACCAAGGTTTATTTGCGGTAAAAATCGCCGCAGCTCAGCGGTAAATTTCTGTCTCTAACCAAGCAATGGCGATAATTATCGCTATTGCTTGGTAATATGCCCCATATTTTTGAGCCCCTATCGACACCACAGCGTCTCTTTCAGTGACGTTGTGATGTGCGACCGGAGTTTTGCCTTATTTACAAGACGCCTTGCAAATAGGGCCCCCTTTCACACTACACTTAGCGTGAAAGAGGCGGGCAATGGGTGTTGTGGTGAGCGTTCCACCGCAAAACCCATTGATTTTGACGCTGCCCCCTATTTTTAAGAGCAGAGTAAATAGGAGGCAGCACCACAATTAAGACCAGGGAAAACCTGGTCTTAAACAGGTGAAACAAGGAGAAGTGCTTTCTTTTCCCTCGTTTTTGCTGTTTCCACGTGTGCTACCATTTGGCAGCGCTCGTGGAAACAGCAAAACGCTAATGATTGTTTATGTGCAGGAAGGTTCCCCTTCCAGGGCACAAACAATAATACAAAAAAATGCAGTATTGGTTAGCAGGAGTAAAGTATGCAGAGTTCAGCAAAAATACAGTAGTAAATGCAACATTCTGGGGGGATACAATGCTAAAGATCGTTATTTCCAACAAGATACCCACTTCCATTTTATGTGCAAGATATACATATAAATGGGAGTCATGTGGGAGGAGCCACATTTGAGAATTACAGTTCAATATAAAAAATATTGGTTATAACCCCTATGTCATCTAACCGTATCACTATAGTATGAAATCAACCTCACACTTGCCTATAAAATATTACACACACTCCTGTTTTTCCTCTAAAGCATGGGTAAGAGTTTATATTTCCCTGCTTTAAACTTTGTTCAGTGTTCTCTTATACTTTATGGGATTCAAGACATAAAACATGAACTCCAACTTTTTCACAAAGCGTGTTAAGTGTTTATGTCAGTCTGCCAATTTTAAACATTATTTTCCATTGGCTTCTATTTCATGAAGTTCTGCACTTATGCCTGTTTTTCCTCAACCTACAGCCTTGCTCCTCCTGGCATCCTCCATCTGAAGGCACAGAATGTGGCTGATCCACCAGAGAATGGGACTGATCCACCAGAGAACGGAAACAAAAAGTGGCAGAACTGCCTTCATCCAGCCCCAGGGCTACATCCACAGAATTCATCATCTTTGTCAGCAGGACTAGAATGAAAGAAGGACCAAAACTCTAGACCAATCTGGAAACACTTCTCACTGACCAGTGTAAGTGACACCCTGTATAGTGTTGGAAACTATTCAGTATCCGCGGCTGGTGTGTTGGACAGGGAGCTTCCCAGTCAAGTAAGGGGTAATTAAACAGAGGTCTACAATGATCAGCTGCAATCACGTTGTGCTGAAGGTATCTCCACAGTAGCAGCCAGTCCACAGGAGAACACCCAGATGTCCCTGGCTTGAAGAGGAGGTCTCCAGAGAAGTGGGCGGCCCTAGAAACTGAAGCCTTAGCATTGAGCAGAAAGAGAGTTCAGCACTGCAAAGAAGCTGTGTAGAGTCGCTGTCCCTGGTCACCCTAGGCTGGGCATTGAGATTTCCTCAGCTTTTCTCCTTGGCATAGGTGAGTTTAGTGAGGTTGCCAGAGTGCCATGCAGGGAGTCCCAATCGTAAAGTCCCACTGTGCCCAATTCTTGTTTGTCCTCAAGATACACTGCACTGAAGAAAACTAAACCATAAACCGACAGCTGTTGCTGTGGACTGAGCTGTGACCCAACACTAAATAGTGTTTCTCGCGACCTGGCAGCTCCATTGGCGTTCTCTTAGGGATCATAGAGTAAGCAGTCTAGGATATCTGTAGTCCCCCTGCAAATTCCCACCCATTTGTTTGTGCCTGTGATGCTGACTTGAAAAATATAGCTGGGAGCCAATATGACCATGCCTCATTTGCACCCATTAGAAGCTGTTGGAAGAAGGCAGGACTGGGTGATACAGTGCTGTGATCACATTGAACCGAGGTGACTCCAGGACTAAAGCTCTAATGCATTGCGTCAAGGTAAACCTACTCTTGCTGAGCATACGTTTTACATTACGGAGCCATTAAACTTAAGGTTCCCGGGGCCAGTGCAACCATGGAACTACTCACAGACTGACCTCCAAGTATTTAACAAGAAGGGAAGCCTCACACTTAGGGCCTTATTTTGACTTTGGCTGTCTGATGGACCGCCAAACCCACGGTGGCGGTGTGGCTACGGCCGCACAGGTGGTCCAACTGCCCTATTCGAAGTTGGGCGGTCTGACTGCCAAGGGACCGCTGCTTCAGCCAGGGATCCATGATCTCTGTTTGTCTTGCAGCGGCCTAAGGCCCCTAATATGCTGGCAGTGTCACTGCGGCACCGCCAAGCATGTTAGGAGTTTCCTCACTGCCACAGTTTTCATGGCGTTGAACCCGCCATGAAAAGTATTGCATTGAGGAATCAAAGAGGGCCCCACAGGAATGTGCAATGGCATTCCCACTGCGGTGCCTTGTTATGTCTCACGTACGAGCCTTGGCACTGAACCGCTGTGAGGCAGCTGCCACAGGACAGCCAAACCTGGATTCCAGTCGGACACCCGACAGGAGATCTCATTATGGCTTTGGCGGTGTGGCAGCGGGCTGGCATCGTGTCCCACTGCAACACCACCAAAGTCATAATAAGGCCCTGAGTCGAATTGAGTCAGCACTTATCTAGGTTTCCTATATTTCCTTAAATTATTGCCATACCCAGAATTAGTGTAGCTATGGAACTATGGAAACCCACATGACTTGTTGGTGTCATATAGCCTAGTGATAGAGTAAAGTAGAACTTTGTATTCAATAAATGAACTGGATTGACAATTATTAAGTGATATTGTTTGATTTGTTGAATTCTGTATTTCTAACCCCATTTATTTCCCTTAGTATGCCTTTGACTGCTCTCCTTGCTACCCTGAGGGTCAAGTGCTAAAGGGGTGTACATGGTGCTGAGTTTGCATTGTCCCCAGTAAGCTGACTCCAGGAAATCAGTGGGAGAAAAAAAACAAAGGTGTAGGAATTGCAAAAACATTGCATAAATTGATTTAATGGGAAACATACAACTAAGCAGTTGTGATGCAGATTGTTGCCACTGCTCTGATGTTTAAATTGTCTTGCAAACACGCTATTCTGTCTAATGATTCTGACTTACCTTTAAAAGGCTCCCTTTCTTTCAGTCCCAGCCAACTCTCTCTGGCTCTCCACAATCTCTCTCTTTTTTATTTTTTTATTTTTTTTATTTTATTGTTTTATGCAAGGATATACAGCAATGGTCAATCACATATCAATACAACAAAGCAAAAAAATAAAGCGATAAGAAGAAAACAAAGAACAGTCGTAGTAAAGTAAAAACCACATCATCATATCGCTTCTATTATAAGCAGCATCAAGCAATGTCTGAATCCAATCAGTTATAAACTCCCAAATTTTTTCACCAAAAGCTCTTCTTCTAACCCCTTTAAGTTTATATATGGCAGATTCAATATTATACATGTATAGCAATCTTTCCCTCCAACTAAAGAAAGAAGGGGGGACTGCATTAATCCATTCCCTGGTCATACATGTTCGAACTACTGCCATGCAAATAAAAAGAAAACAAGTTAAAGATTTAGGTCTTGACATTCCGGCCTCTAAACCAATTAAAACCATCTCAGATGATATTTTGATATTAAGCTTTACCACGCGCTTAAAAAATTCTCAATTTGTTTGAAAAACTCTCCCAGTTTAGAACAACCAAAAAACATATATTCAGCATCTGCAGCATACAACTCACAGCGATTACATTTTGTCCCGGTTGTCGTGCTCCATTTTGTAACTTTGCTAGGAGTATAATAAAGATCATGTAAAGACATAAAATGTTGAGATTTCATCATCCCGGTTATTAAGCATTTGGAGGCAAGTTTAACTGAATCAAAGACCCTAATATCGGGTATCCCCAGTTTGCCAACCCACCTCCCCTGACATTCCGTTAAATCCTCCCCAAATTCTTGTAATAAACAAGAATACAAAAGACCTATTGGTGTTTTTTTCTGCAGTAAATCCAAAAGGGGAATTTTATTCATTTTAGTTACTGAAACAAGGGATGGATTTTGAAAAAAGCTACGGATTTGAAGAAACTTAAAAAAATCATTTTTACTTAATGAATATTTGCTCTGTAATTCTTGAAAAGAAGCCAGCTGATCTCCACAGAACAAGTCACCCAAATAGCGCACACCATTCAGATTCCATCTAATCGCCGCTAAGTCACAAAAGATTGTAGATGGTAATAGGCCAGATGTTTCAAAAGGTGTATATGCATTCAGTTTAGTTAACCCCACATGTTTCCGAATTTTTTGCCATACCAAAAAAGCTGCTTTCAATACCTTAAATTTCGTCTTCTTATAGTAACTGGGCTCTGTCATTTTAAGAAAATGGGATTTTGCTCCTTCTCCTAACATCAGCTCATATATAGAGTGAGAGCTGCAAGCAGGTATTCGAGCTCGCTCCCCCAATATCAATGGACTAATGAATTGTAAAGTTGCCGCGAGGTAGTAAAACAAAAAATAGGGAACATTCCATCCTCCACACTCTTTGCTAAGAATCATTTTTTTGAGGGCCTTTCGAGGTCTTTCGAGTGCAGACTAATTTCCCGACCGTCTCTGAGGTTACATATCTTGGGATTAAAATTTCGCTACCCGTATCCTGCATTCCGGATCTAAATATGAATCCAGTGCTTGCTAAGATTAATTCCACATTGCAACGGCTAGACCATTTACATTTATCTTTGCATGGCAGGGCCAATGTTTTAAAAATGCTGATTTTACCCAAGGTCTTATATCTTTTTCGTTCTATACCCCTGGAATTTTCTTCTATCTGTATCAGAAATTTGGAAAGTGCAACATCTAGGCTCTCCACAATCTCAATGGACTGAATCTTAGTCGTTTTGCTCGTATCTTCATTGTTTCCTATCTATGCCAAATCATAAGCTTCCTGGATAATTGTTGCCCTTGTCGGGTCATGAGATGCTGAGAGAACATACAAATGCCTGAGGTGGTTCTGAAAATGATTTTTTCCAGATTCTGAGAATCCCATTTGGATCTCCACTTCAAAGTAAGCGCTGTTGTGCAGCCACTTGTTTTGCTAGCTTTTACATTCCCCACCCAGATAACCAATTCCTTCAAAGTGGTCATTAGTGACACCACTTCAGCCTTTAGACACCTATTAGCAGCTCCATTTTGCTCCAGGAGGCCAGTCCTTAGCACCGATACAGGGGTGTAGATTATAGTCAATATATAGTGGTGATACCAGGAAAACTGGTTTTAATCCAATTTGCTCTCAAGCAGCTCAAATACCACTTTCAAAAGGTTTTTTTCCAGTTCATTTGTTTAATAAAATCTACTTCCACCATTGAATTTGTTTCAATAAAACATAAAAAGGAAATTTGAATTGTTTCTCTAAAGTTTTCGTTCCCAGGCTAAGTTATGAAAATCAATATTTATTCACAAACAAGAATCCTCTTGGAAAATGTTTGTTTTACACAATGGCAAACAGCTTTTATAA
This sequence comes from Lissotriton vulgaris, assembly GCF_964263255.1. Taxonomy (NCBI): domain Eukaryota; kingdom Metazoa; phylum Chordata; class Amphibia; order Caudata; family Salamandridae; genus Lissotriton; species Lissotriton vulgaris. The sequence goes on from NC_141689.1 coordinate 484,301,649, forward strand.
ACTGCTGACCGGGGTATCATACTTGTAGTATGTCTTACTTTTATAAATTAAGCACCCAGCCTTGTATGTTTATGGAGAACACTTTAAGGGTGGCTTACCCAATGCATAATAGTAGGTTTCTTACATTGCAAAGCACTTTTCCTTGCCATGTGCCACAGCAATGGTTTTAAACAGCATTGAGCCATAGTATTCTCTGTAGCCATATACTTTAGTAATATATTTGGGTGGTGTAAATACATAATGTAGCTGACATATGGCATTTAACTTCCAGGCCGCTGCACATTTCTATGACAACCTACCAGGCCTTCCTAGAAAGTTAAGTCAGACAATTGGTTGTAACTCATTTCAAAATAGATGATCTTGGGTAGTAGTACACACACTGTGGCATGGAATGTCAGTGTCATAGTGTTCCACATCATGTTACTAGTCCATAAAACGTAAACACCCAAGGGGGAATCACAGAGAAATAAGTGGAGCGCTAAAAACAATGAGTGCAAATTTTGTCTAACACATTGCCCAAGGCATGGGAAGGGGATGCCTCTATTAGTACAACAGAAGGAATTGGTTGTGTAAGAAATAGAATTACTGGTTGAGATAGGGGCTCAAACCCTACTCAAGCAGCAACCATGATCCTTGTCAGGGTCTTCACCCTACAAGCAACCCCAAAATAACCCGTGATTCACCCTCTGGTATCTTGGCACAAAAGCAGTCAGGCTTAACTACTTAGAGGCAATGTGTAAAGTATTTATGCAGCACTTCAAACAGTAATAAAGTGAAACACAACACAAAAAAAATCCCTCACCAATGAATAAAATACAGTAATATTTAATAAATAATGTAAGAACAGAATGACAGATATCCAATAGGTACAACCGTAGATATGCAATTTTAAAGGTTTAAGTAAAAATAACACCAAAGGGCACAAAGCCCCAACTGTGGTTATTTGGTCCCATGGACTGGGACAAAGTCACAAGTTCAAGCCAACCATAAAGGAGCACATACCAGCTACAGCGAGCTAGTTAGGCCAGCTAAACAAAAGTACCTTAAATCCTGTTTTTTGGGCATTAAGAGATCCTGTGGCGATAATGCGTCGTGCCACATCACATCCCACCTGAGAGACCTGCACTGGCTTCCTGTCAAGAAGAGAATAACCTACAAGCTCCTCACCCACGCACACAAGGAACTCCATAACACCGTACCAGAGTATCTCAACAAACGGCTCAGCTTCTACACCTCCAACCGCCAGCTCCGATCCACCGACCTCGCCCTCGCCACAGTACCCCGCATCCGAAGAGTGACCTCAGGTGGCAAGTTATTTTCCCACCTCACCGCCAAGACCTGGAACACCCTGCCCACCCACCTACGGCAGACCCAAGACCTGCTGACCTTCAGAAGACTCCTCAATACCTGGCTTTTCAAGCAGTAGCAGCTTCCCCCACCCCACAACGTCTTGAGACCCTCACGGGTAAGTAGTGCGCTATACAAATGCCCTGATTGATTGATTGATTGAGTGGTAATTCCCAGGAGCTCTAAAGCTGTGATGCGAGGTCCTGCATCATCATGGAAGATGCTGCTGATGAGGGGCTTGTGATGCGATGTTCTGCATCGAGATACGTTGAGCACTGGTTGATTCCAAAGAAGCGTAGGGGCCTGAGGAGTCCTGCGTTGTGGTCAAGGATGCCATCGACAAGGGGCCTGTGATGCAAAGGCATGTGTCAAGGATGTGTCGTGCAGCAGCGATTTATGGAAGTCTGCAGGCAGCGATGCAAGGTCCTGCTCCAGAGATGACCCATGCATCGATCATGATGTGGAGTTTGGTGAGGACGATACATCGTGCAGTGGCTCAGTTGCAGAGTTTCTGGTTAGCAATGCATTGTGCTGCCGCTTCGATGCATCTGTTGTGCTGGGACCACATTTGTAGCTAGTAGAGCACATTCAGGCCCACTTCCAAGGGTCCAGGACTAGGGTGGCACCACTTGGGAGGGTAGGACTCACAGCTTGCAGAGTCCAGTTGCTGGATAGAACATGGGGGAAGCCAGTTCTGTCCGTGAGGCATCCAATCAGGAGGCAAGCCTAACAGCCCTTGGAGTACCTCTGGTAGTCCTTGGTCCAAGATGCAAGTCCAGTATTTCACTCAAGCGGGAGGGCAGCAGGGCAATACACAAAGGCAGCATAGTGGCAGTATTTCCTGCAGCAGAGCAGCACAACAGTTCTTTTTCTGAGTCTTCCACAGGTCCAAATGTGTGCTGAAGATTTGGTGTCTGAGGTGTCCACTTTGAAGTAGAAGAAGATTCCAGAGATTTCCACCACTTAGATGCTTGGTATTCCCTGTCTCCCTGTCCATATCCAAGACTATCTGGGGTCACAATATACTGGTGTCAAACCCCTTTGTCAGAATGCTCAGGCAGGGCCTTGTGATGTGCAGGGGTTGGTGGTGACAGCTCCTCCCCCTTCTGAACTCAGAGTGGCCCATCATGTCAACATCTAGCTTCTCTTTGTCTCACTATCTTGGAGCACTACACAAAGAACAACTGTCAATTACACCTAGTCATGTGACCCATAATACAGACAGAAGATACCAATAATTAGGACAAGAAAATGCTAACTTTCTAAAAGTGCTATTTTCCGAATTGAGAACAAAAACCTGACTTTATCATTAAAGGGGGCTTTTGATTACAATTCTTTAGGTTTAAAGCATTTTTATTAAGACAAAAAAACATGGGGTAGGGGAGAGGAGGTCAAGGTTACACACAATATAGCAAGAAGGAGCGTTTTCCAGGAGCGTTGGCCAACAATAGTTCGATAGTCCAAAAGGAAAATACAACAAATGTAAGGCAATTAGGCAGTTCGTGTAACATTCTATGCACTCCAGCACCCCACCCAAGGTCGAGCGCGAGTAGCCATCAGCGATTCAATAAGGCCTAACCCCCCCCCTCCATGCCCCACCCCCGATAAAGAAAAAGAAAGGAAACAACACCCCAACTCCCCCGTCCAATGGCCCTGTCTCAAGATAACCCGCCCCAAACAGCCCACACCCCATCCCCCCTGCCCCTATCTTCTGTACACTCTAATCCGCCGGGGTCACCGGTGGCGTAAGCCTGAGAAGGCGAAGGTATCTCGGGCAGGTGAGTTCCCGGAATTCCGTGGACAGTAGTGCTAGGAATGGTTGCCACAGTTCCTCGAATTGATCCACATCCCCAGCCACTGTAAGCAACATCTTCTCCATACCCAACACCTGCCAGAGTCTATGCAACCAACCAGTAATGGAGGGGGCAGTGGCGGTGCGCCAGTGAATAAGAATATTCTGAACCGCTGAGCCTAGCGCGATAGCAATCTGTCTACCCCTACGGGACTTCAGCGGGTACATGAGATCATTGGGAAGGCCTAACAGAACATACGCTGGGAAGCGTGGCAGCTCAATCTCAAAATGCTTATCTACCTCATCCAAGACCTCCTTCCAGTAAGCAGTCAGCACCGGGCAAGCCCAAAGAATGTGCGAGAGAGTACCCTCCTGTCCGCAGCCCCGCCAACACCCCTTATCAGTGTGTTTATGCATTTCGTACAGCCTCTCCGGGGTGTAATACCAATAAGTAGACACTTTAGTAAATGTCTCTGTAAGTCCAGTGTGGTACGCAGAGTGCCTCGCCCGATATGCAATTTTGTCCCATTCCTTATGACTAAGTGTTCTACCCAGTTCTCTGTGCCAGCGCTCCCTCCCTGGGTTATGATAGTGAAACGTCGGGGGTTGAAGGAATTTATACAAATCAGTAATTAGCTTGGCGTCCGGGTCACCAACCACCGCTCATATGGTGTGATTTGGCGAGCTGCGGTGTCACGCACCTGGGGTTGGAGAGCCCAGTGTCGGACCTGCATATAGCGCAGTCTGTCCATCTCCGTCAGGCCGAAGTCCTGTCGAAGTTGCTGGAAGGGAATCACACCATCCGGCCCATAGATTTGGAAAAGCGCCCTGCAACCCGCGCTCACCCAGTGGGAAAAGGCTCCCGGCTCCAGGCCTGGTGCAAAGTCCGGGTTACCCACTATAGGCGTGAACGGCGAGGGGAAGGTGGTCAAGTCACGGGCTTCGCAAACCGCGTTCCACACCCGCAGGGGGGTCCGCGTGACAAAAGAGGCGTAGAGATTAGCAGGGCGATGCGTGCGGCGCAAGAACGGAACCTCCTGGAGGGTGCGGCCCGCCACTGCCTGGTCTTGAAACAGCCAGTGCTTATCAGATTCCCACCTGCTCCACTCCACCAAGTATCGCAATTGTGCCGCTTGAAAGTATTTCTGGAGGTCCGGGATGCCAAGACCTCCCGCCTCCGGAGCAAGCGTGGAGAGGACCCTCTTCATCCGCGGCTTGCAGCCTTGCCAAACGAAGCGGGAGATGTCAGCTTGCGTTTGCTGTATCCAACCCACAGGGGGTTGGAGAGGTAGAGCGCGGAAGAGGTACAGAATCTGGGGCAACACCGTCATCTTGACCGCCGCGATACGACCCAGCCACGACAGCAGGCCCTTGTTCCACCGGCCAAGTTCCTCCTTGATCTTCCTGCTGAGGGAAGTGTAATTGGCCGTGACCATCTCGGACAGTGTGGGCGTCAGCAGAATCCCCAGGTACGGCACCGCCGACGAGGACCACTGCATGGGAAAAAGACGTTGGAGGTCTCTCCTGGTGTCCGCAGTCAGTGACACGTCCAACGCCACCGACTTGCTCATATTCATTTTGAAGCCGGCTACTCGCGCAAAGGCGTCCAGTTCCCGGACGCAAGCAGGGAGTGACCTCTTGGGGTCGTCTAGGGTTAGCAAAACGTCGTCCGCGTAGAGGCTGACTGTGTGGACATATTGGCCCATCTTAACCCCAATGGCGTCAGGATTATTGCGGATCCTCTGAGCAAACGGCTCCATATAAAGGGCGAACAGAAGCGGCGAGAGGGGACAACCTTGTCTCGTACCGCGTTCGATGGCAAAACTACCGGAGCTGCACTTATTGACTCGCACCGACGCCGATGGACTTCTGTAACAGTTGAAAACCATGGTGCGGAACTTCTCACCGATACCCAGTTTCCCGAGAACCAGCTCAAGGTACGGCCAATGAACCCTGTCAAAGGCCTTCTCCGCATCAACTGATAGCAGCATCCGCTCCCCCGGGATACGCGAGGCCTTTTCTAATACATGTGTCACTCTCTTGGTGTTGTCCACCGTCTGTCTACCGGGTACAAAGCCCGCCTGGTCCGCCTCCACCAGTCCCGGTAAGTGTAAACCAAGCCTGGACGCCAGAATCCCTGTGTATAGCTTGAGGTCAACATTCAAGAGTGAGATGGGCCTATACGAACCACACAAGGTCCGGTCCTTCCCGGGTTTCGGGATGACTGACACCGTGGCGCTGAGGAGGTCCGGTGGGATAGCGCCAGGCTCGGAGAAGGAGTTAAACAGTCGAGCCAGGATTGGGGCCACAGCAGTGCAGAAGGTCTTATAAAACAGAGCTGTGTAGCCATCCGGGCCCGGGGCCTTACCGTGCTTTAGTCGCGCTATAGCGGAGATGACTTCCTCAACATGGATGTCTCTCTCTAGATGGTCCGCCTGGGCGGAGTCCAGCACCGGGAGGGCCACAGACTCCAAATAGTCCTCAGCGTCCCGCGGCGAGGAGGGCTCCCCAGAGTACAGTGTCTCGTAGAAGCTGCAAAAGGATTCCGCCACCTCCGCGTCACCAGAAACAGTAACCCCGTCCGCTCCCACCAGTTCCCTCACGACATTGCGCTGCTGCGCCACCCGGAGTCGGTGGGCTAGGAGCTTACCACACTTGTCCCCCCCTGAGTAAAAGGCATGTTTCAGGCGCAAAGCGGCATTTTCCGCCCTATCCAGATCTAGTGCCGATAAGAGCTTCCTCGCAGCTTTCAATTGCCGCCAAACTCTCGGAGCCCCTGTGCGGAGATGAACCTGCTCAAGCTCCCTGACCTGCGCAGTCAGTTCATCCCTTTTACGCTGCCGCTCCCTATTTTCGGCTGAGGAGATGGAAATAAATTCCCCTCGGAGGACCGCTTTCAAAGCTGCCCACTGCGTTGCTTGAGACGTGTCGGAGTTGCCATTGTGGATCAAATAGTCCTGAGTGACCTCCCCTATGCGCTTCACAACCGACTTCTTATGCAAAAGAGTATCGCGAAGACGCCACGTCCCTCAAGAGGGAGAGGCCCCCGGCCACTTGAAAACGCCGGAAACTGGCGCATGGTCAGACAGGGACAGGACCCCGATATCCGCCGCCACGGCGGCAGTGCGCATCGGACCGCTCACCAGGAGGTAATCCAGCCGCGAGTAAGTGCGGTGCGCGTGGGAGAAGTAGGAGTAATCCCTATCAGTAGGGTGCAGAGAGCGCCAGAGGTCGTGCAGATCCATCTCCTCAATCCGATCTTTCACCACGCGGGGAAGTTCCCCGGTCTGCGGGGAGCGTTGCGCCGACCTGTCCATAGCCGAGTCGAAAACGATGTTCAGGTCCCCCCCCAGGATAACATGGCGATCGGGCGAGGCAGTGACGTCCACCAACACTGAATCTAGGAAACTATCCTGGTGATCATTCGGGCTATAAATGGAACCAACCGTAAAAGCTGTACCTCCCAGGCGCATGCGGTATGCAAGGAGCCTCCCCTTCTGTTCGGCATATTTATACAGAACCTCACCTCTAAAGGAGCTGGCTAAAAGAATGGCCACCCCCGCTGTCTTAGTCGCTGCAGAGGAGAAGAACTGAGTAGGGAACTTGGCAGAGCGCAGCCTATGGCAGTCCCTGGGCAACAAATGGGTCTCCTGCAGGAGGCATATGTCCGCCTGCGTCCCCTCCAGCAATGACAGGATCGCTCTACGCTTCACAGGATTATTCAGACCCTTAACGTTCAGGGTCACTACCTTTAGGGACGGCATTCTACCCGGGGAACAAAAGCGCTATGCAGCAGGCAAGGGGTCAGTAGGCGGGGCGTACGGGGCAGGCGCGTGGAAGAGGCCAGGACAGGCCAAGCGTAGGCATGGGTAGCATCGGACGGGACCCTCCCAACAACAAAACAACCTTTACTCCCCCCCAAAACATACTCATGGCAACTAGCCAAAAACAAAAACAAATGGAAACACCCCATTGTCTCAGTCAAGCCCAAAAAACGGGCCAGTCCGTAGGAAACAGAAAAGTGGACGTCCAGCCACTCACCTCCAACCGCCCCCCCCACCCCCCCGGGCCACAAACCCAGCGTCGTAGAAGCTAAGAATCTCTCCCCCCGGAGTGAATTCAGGCTGTCAAGGCCACGCCATTGGAGTCGGCCAAGTCCCTGGCCGCTGCCCTCAAAGCATCCGCCATGTCCGCCCTGATAGTAGGGGAATCAGGGCGACTCGCACTCGCTGGTGACTGTCTCCTCGTCGACCTCCGTCGGCTCCGTCTCTCTGGACGCCTCCAGGACGGAGTAGCTCCATCTTCCTCCGTGGCCGTGAGGCCCTGTACTCCGCAGATGTCTTGTAAGGAGCGCAGCTGGTGCAGCACCCCGTTCCACCTAAAGATCAGACGGAAAGGGTGCCCCCAGGAGTAGGGCGTCTCGTGTTCACGCAAAAAGTCAGTGGCAATCCTAAAGGACCTGCGCTTCTGAAGCGTGATGGCGGACAGGTCTTGGTAGAGCGCCACAGGCCGCTCCCTGAAAGTTAAAGGCTGCTTCTTTCGGGCCTCCGCCATGATGCGTTCTTTCAGCGGAAAGTCGGGCAAGAATGCCAAAATGTCCAGGGGGGGCGCCGATGACTGGCGCTGTCGACCCACACTATGCGCTCTGTCAATGCGGACAGGGAAGTCTGCTCCTTCTCCCAAGATCTCACGGAACAGGTCCTGTAGATAGGCCACCAAGTCGGTCCCCTCGTCCGCGGATGGGACACCCCGCACCCGGATGTTGTTCCGCCTGGACCTGTTCTCAAGGTCTTCAGAGTGGGCCTGGAGCTCGACACATTGCTCCCGGAGGCGGAGAACGTCCTGTTGAAGATGGACCATCTCTTCGTCTCGGCGCTGGCTCGCCGTCTCCACTGAGTCAACCCGCTCGCCGAGGCCCTCCACCTCCCTGCGCACTTCACGGACTTCACTAGCCACCTCTCTCTTCAACGTCTGAAAGTCCTCCTTGAGGGAGCTGAATAATTCCTCCATAAAGGACCTCGTGACCGGTGGTTCACCTCCAGTCGCGTCCGCTGAGGCCCGGGAAGACCCCGGCGACGGTTGCGGTCTGTCCCGCAGCTGCTGGGCCCTGCTGAGCATGTCCGGCAGGGTGCGGTCTCCCTTCTTTGAGCCGCCTCTACCAGCCATCGTGATCGCTGCAGTGGACGGGGCCTAAGTCCGGCCGCAATGGGGTTGCCCAGCCGCCCGTGGGCGCCAGGTGTGGAGATGGCTCTACAAGCAAGAGTGCTGCGTCACAAGGGACAAAATGGCGGTCCGGCCCGGGCACCACCAGTCGCGGCGTCCGACCAGGGCGGCAACCGGGATCCAAGGCAAGGGACACTCCACAGCACGTCCCTCGGGAAGTCAGTTCAGTAGTGGAGGCGACAACCAACGCCCGCCAGCCAAAAGGCCCCGACGGAGGCCACCAACACCAGCTCCTCAGGGACAAGATGGCGGCAGGGCGGGGCCAAGTAGAGCGGCCCGGGCTGGCAACACCGTCGGCGACCCTCGGGACACAGCGATCAGAGAAAGCCCGCAGCCGTTGTCACACAGTTCCATCAGAGGGCTCCGACGGGCCGATCCCAGTGTCGAGGCCCTCGGTCGTCGTTCACGGGGCCGGGACCCGCACAGCGCAGTGTGGCGCTGTCGCCGATCAGAGGGACAAGGCACAAACTCAAGTCCAAAGTCTGCGGAGTCCCCAAGACACCGTCCGCGGGGCTCCGATATCCTCCGGTGCGCAGCGGGTCTGGTCCCCTCCGGATCAGCAGCTTTCAGCACCAGGCCCAGCCGATGGATCTGCAGCTTTCAGCACCAGGCCCAGCCGAGGCACCTGGACAGCATCGCAGTTCGCTCCGCCCCCAGGCTCTCCTCCGTGCTCCGATCTTTGATCAAACTTTCAAAGTGCTTCCTCCGAGGCGATGTGAGCCAAAGTGGTATCAATGTGTGCACCAGACACTCCGGCACACTCCTCTCTCTCGCTGAGCAGCAGCGGGGGGAGAGAAGCGCAGAAAAAGGGGCTCGAGCTGAGCCGGGCCGGAGGAGCTACGGGAGGAAGCGTCCGCTCACCCCGCCATCTTGGCCACGCCCCTACAATTCTTTAGACACCAAACTGAACCTGTCTACCTGCTCCCAATTGAAGGTCATCACTTATTAAATGTTTTAAGATAACCCAATGTTATCCTAAGGGAAAAGTATGCAGTAGTGAAAATGAATTTAGCAGTTTTTAAATACCAAGACATGTAAAACGTAAAATCACATGTCTGCACCCTGCCCTCTGAGCTGTGTAGGACATACCCTAAGGGTGTCTTATATGTATTAAAAAGTGATGTTTGGACCTGGCAAACGGTTCATTTTGCCAGGTCGAAATGGCAGTTTAAAACTGTACACACAGTCTGCAATGGCAGGGTTGAGACATATTTAAGGGGCTACAGAAGTGGGTGGAACAATCAGTGCTGCAGGCCCGCTAGTAGCATTTCTTTAAAGGCCCTGAGTACATGTATCACCACTTCACTAGGGACTTACAAGTAAATAAATGTGAATTGGGTGGAAGCCAATTCTACTGTGTTTTAAGGAGAGAACATAAGCACTTTAGCACTGGTTAGCAGTGGTAAAGTGAGCAGAGTCCTAAAAGCCAACAGAAACAGGTTCAGAAATTAGGAGGGTGAAAGCAAAATGAGTTGGGTTCACCCTGCAAAAAGGGCCAAGTCCAACATGACCCCCCCTCCAGCCAAAAGCCAGGGCAGACTAATCAGTACCTTGATGGGCTTCCCTGCTTAAATGATAAAACATGGTGAAGTCCCTGTTATGCAATGGCAGTTGTCTGTTCTACGCTTCTGAACTCAGTTGGATCCCTCTGTCTACACTCTCCTGAGCCACTGAACTTACCCATGTGGAAACCTTCTCTGATCTGTGGACCCAGTCTGTGCAGTTTCTAACCTTAACTTGCTCGTAGATGCATTCCAGTAGGCAGACATGCCCTGGGTACACATAGTTCCACTTTACTAGGCACTTCCAAGTAAATTTAAATATGCAGTTGGGCATATATTCCATTTCTACCATGTTTAGGAGAGAGGGCACAAATACGTTAGTACTGCTTAGCATAGGTAAAGTGAACAGAATCCTAAAGCTAGCAAAAAAGAGGTCAGCATAAATAGGAGGGGTGAAAACAAACCATAGGGCTGACAGGTCTAATAAGTTGTAAAGTGTGTTTGGTATCTACAGTGATATATATAGTGGTTGAAGATGGGCTGAAAGTCAAACACACATTTTGCGCCAGTTAACATAAATCTGCCCCTAAGTATGCCCTTATTTCTCAAAGCTCAGAAACACCAATGATCCAGATTAATAGAAAGAAAAAAAGTCCACGGGCACAGGCAAAAGTAATTGATTTTCCTTTAGTTGTGGTCTGTTGTGTTTATGATGCAGGCATTCCCTGGGTGTTCGGTGACCTCGGGAACATAGAGAATGTCAGCCATGTGACTTGTTGTGCTGTGGTAGATGCATGTAATTTGTTTGACTCCATGCAAAGTCAGGTGTTTGGAATGTATGTTAAAAAATTTCACAATAAGTTTGATGGGTTCAACCTACATATATCCGTGAGAGATTAATGGGTCACATTTTCAGAAGTGTTCCAAGAGACACTCTACAGAACAGGTACTTTACTGCTACAGGCAGTGTCTGACATTCCCACTGCTGACCCAGTTTCCCTCATGGATTATTTAAGACATGCATTATTGTCAATTTATCTCACACACGAATGGGAACATGTGCACGAATTCATGGTGGGTCCATTACCTTCCTGCTGCACTTCTGTCAGGTGCATAGCTATCAAGAGTGCAGCAGGTGCAATCAGGTGTGGCCCGCACAGGTAAGAGAGGTGGGCGGTGTGGTGGGTAGGGGCGGGCGGGTAGGTCATGGGGGGGGAGTCAATAGAAGATGGGATAGGTAAAATTAAATAAATAAATAAATAAATAAATAAAATCACTTGCCTTGTGCTCGCCAACTCAGAGATGCGGTGAGCGCAAGGTAAGTGGTTTTATTGATTTTTTAAATGTAATTTTATCTACCAAGTCATCTGTCGACTCCTTCCCAGTTCCCATCCCCGCACCGCCCCCACCCTGCCCCACTGCTCCTACCTGTGCCGGATTCGCCTAGGTGCAATATCAGAGGGATTAGTGGTCCACTGAACCCCAAATATGGCTATATTTTACAGCAGACAAGTGGTCCTGTTTTTCTCGCATGCACCGAGGCCCTTGGCACCCTTGTTATGTCACTGCCGTCAGGGTCGGCTCTAGGCTCATGGCGGCCAAGGGCAGGGAGCGTAGGTAGGGGGCTCTGGAAGCGGGGGTCCGGGCGGGGCGGAGCGTGGAGGCCAGTGAATAGGGGGATGGGGGGGGTCAGGGTGTTTGGAAGTGGAACAGAGCTGGAGGACGCCAAATCCCTGCCAGGGGCCGCCATGCAAATATGTATCCATCCTCAGAGGATTATTATATTAAGGATATATATTGGCGTGGTGGCCCCTGGGGTTTGGTGGCCATGTGCAGGTGCACAGCTTGCACATGCCTAAGGCCGCCCCTGCTGCCGTTCGTCAGGTCGTGTTTTTTTTAAACTGAGAACGGTACTGCACAGAATGCGAGAGCACCCACAACCAGCAATAATGTCCCAGGGCAAGTTAAGTGTTTAAAATATTCCTGAGAATGCTAATATGAAAAATGAAACCATCACTGTATTCTGCAGTCTCCTCATGAAATATTCTGCACAGGGCAAAAAGTGTCTTTCACTTTCCTATTTTCGATACTTAAATCATCGTCATCTCTGACCAGGGCCAGACTGAGAACCAAAACCGGCCCTGGCAAAGTGCTCGGCTGGCCCCCTGGGGATGCGACCGAGCTCTTTGCCGGGGTCGGTTTTCGGACGATTTTGTTACAGGGCCGATTTTGCAGCTATGCTTCAAAAACGTTCCTGCAACAAAAACGGCGACCAGGGCCCAAAAACGGCCCCCACCCTTGCGGCGCACCGGGGGATTGCCCGGTGCCCGCAACGGCCAGTCCGGACCTTTCTCTGACTGCTGTACTTAAATCCTTGACAAGGCTACCAGTACACAACCCCGACACAGTGGCGTCCCCGACACAGTGGCGTCACTAGGGTTGGTGTCACCCAGTGCGGGCAACTCATGGTGTCACCCCCTCACGACTTACCCCATGAATCCATGATGTGTGACTACAGTTAGAGCAGCCGCCCTACCCTGGACTCTACTTTAACTTTAATCAGAGCTCCTGCTTAACAAAACACGCTGTCCTATTCAGAGCCCTATTGTGATCAAAAAGCTGTTTGTTTTACTGTTTACCAAGTCACCGGGCCCCACAGTTATTCCGATAATGACGCGCAGTTTCACGTGGCGCCTCAGTCAGTGTGCCCCTTGATTATTATCATAGCACTAAAAACGGGTCATTTGCTGTTGGAAAAAATGTCTGTTCCCATGTGAAAGTTGCTGAAAAGAATTCTTAGAACGCTTTGTTGTTCGTTGCCGCGTCTGATTTGATTAAAAGAAGAGTTTGTTCTCTCTTTCTTTGCAGAAGCCCGCCTTAGCAATAGTTATCTGAAAAAAAACAGTCCTAACTTTACTAATATTTTCTTTTTTTATCTGTCTGTTGTGACTAGTAGAAGCTGTACACGCCATTTAGTGTATGTGAACGTATGTCTAAAATATGAGATATATAAACTGTAATCTCCGTGATAAAAAAAATGCCGTGATTATTTGTTTACAGCCAGACTGCTAACCACACCCATAAATAAATGAAAAACTGTTATTTAGTTACGCTTCAATCAATGGAACAGGCGAAGCTCAAGCTGGCAGTTCAAATGTTCACAGTGTCTTGGGGAAAAAAATTAAGAGCAAATTGTCAGCTTCTTGGCCGTATTGCTGATGTATGGGGGACTGTAAAAATATCAGCTGCGTGTACTTTTCAAATGTTGAGCTGTGTGGGGATTCTGAGGTGACTGGAGGTCTTCTTTGCTTTCTGAGTGTACATTTGCTCTCACACTTCAGCTTTCTACGTCTCTGAGTCACACTAAAGGACTTTCCCAATATTTCATCACTTTGTGATCAGAATGGGACTTGAATTCAGTAGATGAACCTGGTCATATCTTGCACTGGGACATTCTGAATGATGCTGTATTGTCAAAAGTACATGATGGTAATAGAACAATACTTGAAAAAAGTAGTTCTGAGAACTTTTTACAAAATGGTATAAAAACGTAATAGAAGCACAGCAGAAGGAGTAAAATAAACACCGGGGATTCGCAGAGTCCAGCTAAACCAGGGGTTTTGGAAATGGGGCTAAGGCAGGAGTGTTACTTATACTTTAGCGGGGCATATTTTTGACATTGTCAAGCAGCGCAGCACTGCAAGTCACCTTGCTGCGTTGCACTGATTGACAGGGAAAGGGCAGGAATGCACCGTATTTAAAGAAATGCTGCACATTCACGCCCTTTCCCTTGCACTGGCGCCATTTTGGCTGCCGAGTGTCAACACAGGCACCCTTGCACCATGGTGCAAGGGGGCTGTGTTGCATGAAGGATAGTTTTTGTGTAGGAAGGGGTACTTTCCTGCACATACACAATCCTGTGAGGCATATTATATGTGTGCTGCAGAATATTGCATACAGAGAAAGAGGCAGTAGCGAGGAGTAATAAAGATATTTCTCCTCACTACGCCTCTCCTGGGAAGGTGTATTTTTTTGTGCATTCTCAGGTTTGCTAGTTCTGGTAAATCTAGGAATGCATCAAAAACCATGGGAGTTGCTTGGGAACACCCACACAACTCCCAAGGAATGCCTCTCTGGGGCAGAGTAAGGCAGTGCAACGATATGGATGCGTTGCTTTACTTACGATCTATAAAACCACTCAGCGACACACAAGGTGGGCCATGTGTGGCTTCTTAAATCAAATTTTTCAGTTGCATTGCACATGCACCATGTTGTGTGGTGCAAACTCGACGCAACTGGGGTCATAAATATAGCCTTGAGTTTCTAGGCCAGGCTCACAAAGGTATTTTTGACTTTAACCTTACCTTTACGACCAAAAATATCTGCTATGCCTACAAGGAATTCTTAAAGTCCTAGCTAAAATGCATGCTTCAAGTGCTCTGAATTTCTCCGACATGAGTGTAGAGAAATCCGCAGCAGGAAATCCCACTAAAGGGGTAGGAAATCAGCATTCCAAAGAATGGTTTGCCTTGAAAGTTTGGGAAGGCCCAAAAACATGTTTTTTATGGACATTACTAAACATTTTCCAACACCTTATCAACATGAAAATGGTCAGATATTAACCCAAAGCAAACACAAGGAGATGATGGATTGAGAGCTGAAACTTTTCAGACACTCACACCCAGTCACAGATCTGGGTTGAATCCATCATCGCTCTTTAGCTCACTTTGCCACCCCAATTCAGACACATCTATATGCAAATCGGTCTTGACCCTGTGCCTCATGGGAGCAGTCCAGCCCGAACTGCCAAGCCATGTTTTACCTGGACCGTAAACAAGCATCATGGGATCGGTTTCGGGCTAACTGTCCTCATCAGCCAGGCTAGCTTAAATCTAGTTGAAAAGTGAGCAAGGGACCCACGTCTGGGCAAACCCTGCCAACTTAGGGATAGCAGCCAAGGAGCACCAAAGGAGCCAAAAACACAAGCACTAGGACCAAGCATGTGGCAAAGAAAGATAAATGATGAAACTGGCAAAGAAAAATATATGAGAAGCAAATATAGAGTGTGAAAAAGGAAGGAAAAAAGAATGCTAATAAAGAAAGAAACATTGAATTTAAAGAAGCAGATAGAAAGAGGAAACAAAAGAAAAGTTGAAAGAAGGAAAACAGAAAGTAAGAAAGAGAGCAAAGGAAACAAAGAAAGAGAAAGGAAGGACGAAGGAAACAAGAGATGAAAGAAAGAAGGAAAAAAGTAGACGAGCAAGAAAAGAAATAAAAGACAAAATTAGAAGAAGAGGCAAAAGATGGTAAGAAGGAAATTAAAACAGAATAAAGTAAGGATGAAAAGAAATATGAAAAAAGTAATGGAGGTGGAAAAAAAATGAAAAGAAGGAAAGATGAGTACAACAGAAGTGTTTTAACAGGGGAAGTAATAAGAAAGAAAGAAGGGTTGAAATACATAGAACAGCAAGGACAGAAGGATAAGCAATAAAAAAAGATTTAAAGAAGAATTAACAAAAAAGAGACAAAGAAAGACTGAAACAATAATGGAAAGATTGATAGAAAGATAATATAAAGTAGGAAGTAAGATACAAATAAGCAAAGACTAAATCATTTGAAGAAGACAATTGATCTGTTCACATATGAAATGCTCTTTAAAATATTGTTTGATGTGGACAAATATTTGAGGCCAGGAAAATCTTTCTAATATAGCATTTCAGTCTTTTACCTCCCTAAGTGTTCCCCTTGTATAAAAGTGTGCGAAGTATGATACTTGTCCCTGGATGGATTTAGGAACCTTGAGCTGAGTCTGTCATGTTCTGGGTAATTGTCTACATAATAATGTATTCTTAAAAAGTAAGGGCTGACCTGACTTGGCTCTTGTTCTTCCTTGGCCCTCTCTAATGCATCTTTTATAGTGGGGCCATCATGCTGGGCAGCTCAAAAATTTCAATTCTATTTCCAATCTTTTTCTAAATCTAACATGGACAGTTAATTTGTCAAACTATATATTTGGGTTCAATTCCTTTTATCTTTCCTTCTTTCTCTTTGCGTGTTGCTGAGTTTTGCAGTAAGACTAGATATGCTTATTTGTAAATACCGTGCCTTGTGTAACCAGTTTCTTTCCTTCTCTATTGAGTCCAGTAAGTATCACTTAAAATTGGACTTATTTGTTCCTAATATAATTTTGTAATTATGGAATTGCTCATACCACTGCTCCTACACATTTGATTTGCACATGTGCAGAGTTGTCTTTGCTCTGGGGTATCCTTTCTCCTCCAAATGTGCACAGTTAATTCTTATTCCCCACAGTCAAAACACTGTGGGCTTCCAGGGATATCTATAGGAGATCCACCTCTTTGGTGAGATGCTTCAAACTTTTCTGTTTCTTCTTTTACAATTCTTTTTTTTTCTTTTTGGTAATCCTCATATACCGTGATTGGAACTCTTGATGGGAAACTGGCACCTCCATGCACTTTGGTCATTCTGGACCGGCCCTTGTTGTATTCGGCCAAAAGCATGGTGGTAAGCCTGCGCCCTCAAGTAGCCACTGCCTTCCCATCCATACTCCTTTTCACCAACCTGTGAGTGTCCATGCTACTTAGGAGTCCAGGGAACCAGCAGGGCTCCAGATAAATCATTGGTGAACCAATCATCAAAGTTGCCATGCCTCCAGGGCCGCCCAAACATTAACCAGGCTCGACGAATCACATGCCATGTCTGACTTACTAGTTATCATAATTTGCCGTAAGCAGCTTGGGAAAGTGGGGGGAGTTGGATCCTTCCAGGCTATACAGATCTTACGCCTTGCGAGTAAAATGACATAAAAAACAAATTTAGTGGGGAGATCGTTTACCTTATAACCCGGGATAAGCCCTGAAAGTATAGTGGGGGTAAAAATTGTGATGGGCATAGAGAGGACCTTTTCCAAAAATTCACTAATCTTACCCCAGTATTCTTTTAGTTCGGGACAGTCAGCAAACATGTGGACATCATCCGCATTCAGATGTCTTTATCTCGGGCAGTGGTAAGCTAAGTTAGAAAATGTTGCCAGTTTCTTTGGGGTTATATAAACCCTATACATAGTGTACAAATGGTTTCTTTTTAATGCTGCTGGCTTAACTACTGAGTTTAAGATGCTGAAAGAGTCGTGCCAGAGATCCATACAGGTTCCACTATCAAATGTTACAACGTTCCGCCACAGTTTGCTTAACTCCGCTTCTGTCACTTCCTCGCCCTCAAGTAGTGCTGAATACCAAAAAGATATTTGGCTCTTCCATCTGCCACATCTCGTCACCGCATCAAATTTAGGATTTGGGACTTTGCTGTCTTGGGGTCTTGTTGGTCTTGTTGCCCACCACCCAGATAACTGATAATATTTAAACCTTGTCAAAGTTCCCTTAGTCAGGTTGGCAAACGTGTCCCAACTCAGAAGCTGTCCACCCTCCTGCAAATCCCCCCAACATTTCAGCCCCGCATGTTTTAATGGCAGTGACAGGTGGTTATTTAGGCATACTGGAAGGCCTGGTGAATCCCATATAGGGGCCTGTAATGCATAATAGGGGATATTCAGCTTATTCCTCCCAAATACCCAATTTTTCAAGGCTGTTCCCAGAATCTTGAACCTTACTTTTAAAAAAAATTTTGGGTCCCCAAATTTAAAGAGAAAATAGTCTGATCCCTGAGCGACATCTGTAGTAAGGCAGAAAATAGCAGACCCATAAATGAGTGATCTGTTTGGCCAGCCATTCGTCTAAAATGTTTGAAATGAAACGCCTGGCAGTAAAAGAGTAAGTCTGGAAACACCAGCCCTCCTGTTTTTAGGCTTCTTCTAAGTTTTTTCCAGGCGATTTGCGGGGTTTTAGAGTTCCAAATGAACAATGCCAATTTCCTTTGCAGCTTTTTAATTAAAGATAAAGGAAAAGATAGAGGGGTGGAATTAAATAATATAGAAAAAGGTAGGGCCGAAGTCGACCAAGAACCTTTAAGTATTGCCCGGCGTTAACCGCCTCTCATACCACTAGAATCTATCAAACAAAGAGGCAGGCGCTGGAGACTGGAAGGCAGGAAACAGGAGTTTATTCCGACAGAGCAGAACACATCAAATCAGACAACAGGGTATCTTCTTGAGGTGCTCTCACCGCATCTCTGAGGCCTGGCCTTTTATACACAAGTTTATGGTCTTTATTGCAGTTTATTACATGTGCCACATTCTTGCAAATACTTTGATGTACGGAAAGACATCCTCGGAATCCCCGCTTCAAGCCCGTTCCCACACACATTTACAGTAGAAGTCCCCACCCCAGTCTCAACAGGTGATGACTGTCGCGCAGCTGGACATTCCGCCGATTCCTGGAATGTGTGCGGCTGATCGGATCTCATGGGGTGGGGGCTTTGATCAGTTGTAGATCCTTTGATGAGAGAAGCTTCCTACTGTATGGGGGCCATAAACTGCATCCGCAGGGCCAGGTGGCGGCCTGGGAACGAGTAGGACAATCGGGCACTGAGGAAAGGGGGTTTATCAAAGGATACGAGATCATGAAAGGGATGGAGGGAGGTGTTTAGCTGGGAACGGGATGTGGTTCTGAGGCAGGGTTGCGCTGAAGGGGAGGTTTTAGCTGTCAGCGTGCGGGGGGATGCTTGCGAGGTTAGAGGGAGAGAGAGACGCGCTGGCTATCGGCAGTGGGCAGAGAGGCCATGGCATTCAAAATGGCTGCTACTTACGCGCACATACGAGCCTGAAAAGGGACAAGATGGTGCCGATAATGTTGATGTCGCAAACTAGATTTTAACAATAAGAATGTGATTGTTGGAAGAATAATCATCTTAAGTAGGTTCACCCTCCCATAGATGTTTAAAAGGAGAGAGGACCATCGTTGGAGTAGGGCATTTGTGTCCTTAATAACTCTATCTAGATTTATTTTTGGGATGCCTTCAATTTTTTTGGCTAGATGGACTCCTAAATACCTCATTTTATTTTTACTCCCTGCCGTGTCTACCCGCTGATTCCATTCCATGATTTCCGTTTTTTCTTTGTTGATTGTATAACCGGAGATCTCACCAAAGCCTTCTGCAAGATGTATAAATCTGGGTAGAGCTTCTTCCGGGTTTGATGTATACATCAACGAATCATCTGCATATAGTGCAAATTTCAGCTCTAGGTCCGCGATCTTAAATGGTTTGATTAGAGGGTCTGATCTTAGCAGGCAAACAAAAGGCTCAATATATAAATTAAACAAAAGGGGCGACAGGGGGCAGCCCTGTCGAGTACCGCGGGCAATAGATATCTGGTCTGTGAGAGAACCGTTTGCTAAGATTTTTGCTGTTGGTACAGAGTATAGCGACTTAATGGCTGTTATGACGTTTTTTGGAAGGCCGAATTTGGCCATAGCCATCCAGAGGTATTCCCATTCTACCTGGTCGAATGCCTTGGCGGCATCGACTGCCACGATGGTCAGGGGCAGCTTTTTCTCTTGGGCAACATCTATTACCGCCACCACTTGAAAAGTCAATTCATTGAGTTGCCTATCTGGAATAAATCCCCTTTGATCACAGTGTACGACCGATTTCACTACCTTGGCCAGTCTGGTCGCTAGTACCCCGCGAAGACCTTATAATCAACATTTAATAGGGAGATGGATCTATACGACTCTATTTTGCCTGGATCTTTATTCGGCTTCAGTAGTAATGAGACTATAGCCTCCGCCCATGACCTTGGAGCCTGCCCCCCTCGAAGTAGGATTTCATTAAATAGTAATGTCAAGACTACCACTATTTGATCCAATACTATCTTATAGAATTCCACTGGAAGCCCATCTGGGCCTGCGGCTTTGCCTTTAACAATTTTCGACAATTGGGTCCTTACCTCTCCTTCCCTTATCTCAGAGCTAAGGAAAGACCTTTCTGTGTCTGATAGCTAGGGAAGCTGTAAGTTGTTCAACCAGTTTTCCACCCGCTGCCTGCTCTGAGATGTATTGGATCTGTATAGGGACTGCATGTACCTTTTGGCCTCCTCTCTGATGAGATCATCATCATGTGTGGTTTCCCCTGTGCTCGTCAGTAATAGGCTATCGATCTGATTCCTTGTTCTGTCCGCTCGGGCTTTCCACGCAAGAAGGCGTCCGCATTTCTCCCCATACGCAAAATGTTGTAACTTGCTCACGTCCCATTTGTCCTTTAAGTCTTTGTCGAGCACTGATTGAAGTTGATATTCTGCTCGTAGGATGTCCAGTTCTCTTTGGAGGGGGAGCCTACTATGGGACTGCTCTGCTGAGGCGTTCTGAAGCTCGAGTTCTTTTGCTTTGATTTTCGAGAGACATGCTTCCCTTTTCTCCCTCCCCAGTTTGTTCCTCCTAATCATCAGGGTGGTCAGAAGACTCTAGTAAAGGCTTTGTATGTTTCCCTGACTGTTTGTTTGCTTTCTGACACGTTGGTAACCCTAAAAAACTCCTCAGACTGAGTCCCAAGGTCCTGTTTGACCCCCTCTTCAAGTAGTAATGTCCGATCTAAGGTCCACCTCCTTTGCTGTACTTTCTGCCTCAGATGAATCACCATTTCCACAACTGAATGATCAGACAATATGGCCGGGATCTAAGTTATAGAGTCCACTGCAGAGGAGAGAGTTTTATCCAGTAGAAAGAAATCAATTCTGGAGTGATGGCCGTACCTTCTGCTATAAAAGGAATAGTCCCTTTTCCCTGAGTTTTTAAGTCTCCAAAAATCTGTTAGGTTGAAATCCCGCATAATATTCTTGAGCTCCAATCTAGATTTTTGGGGGGGAGTGAATCTCACTCTAGAGGTATGATCCAGATCTTTATCAAAAATAAGGTTAAAATAGCCCCCTAGAACTATAGGACCATCTGTCTTTATTAATCTGTTTTTAAGTTTCATCAACGCCCCTGGAGCATCCTGATTGGGGCCGTAATAAACTGCACAGGTGAGAGGAGTATGCCCAACTGCTAGAGATGTCACCAACCATCTCCCTGAGTGATCTGTCTCATATTTTGTGAGCCTAATCCCTGTGTTCGCCCTGATTATTATTATTATAGCCACCCCTCTCGTACTGCCACTTTGCTCTGAACAAACTACGTCCTGTATCCACCTACATTTTTTGAAAACTAGCTTACATTCCTCTTTCTCTAAATGAATAGTAAAGTTAGGACTCCTAACTTTAGGACTCCTAAACTGAGAAAAATCCTAACTTTAAGACTTTCGGTATTTACAGAAGGCATTTAGGAGTCATAAAGTTAGGAGTCCTAACTTTACTATTCCTAAACTGAGAAACATCCTAACTTTAAGACTTTCGGTATTTACAGAAGGCATTTAGGAGTCATAAAGTTAGGAGTCCTGACTTTACTATTCCTAAACTGAGAAACATCCTAACTTTAAGACTTTCGGTATTCACAGAAGGCGTTTAGGAGTCCTAAAGTTAGGACTCCTAACTTCTGTGAATACCAAAATGAGTAAGTGCCTTCTGTGAATAGAAAAATGAGTAAGTGCCTTCTGTGAATACCAAAATGGTAATAAGTTTAGGATTTTGTCTTAAGTTAGTTCTGTGAACCAGGCCCAATGACCCGGACCAACAGCTCTACATAAGGGTATTATCCATTTCTTTCTCAGTAGCGCATAATAGGGACAGAAAAAGAGTAAATGAACAATAGATTCTGTGGAAACTTTACACGCAGGGCATAAATCAACTACTGGGGGACACATGCACCACCTAGAGCAGAAAAGGTTAGTTGGTTGGGTCTTATATCTAAACTGTAGGAAAAGCTTGTATGCATGCCAATGTATTCCCATACATTCCTATGGGCCCTTGGCCCATAGGAATGAAAGGGAAGTTATTCCTTAATTGCGCATTGCATCTTGTGATTCACAAATAAGGAATATGTAGGAATTGCAATTATTATTGCAAATCCCACATACATTGCATTTTGCGAGTCCTTAATAGTGATTTGCTAAAAATTGCTATTGAGGAAAAACTTTTTTTGATACATATGCCCCTAAGGACTTAATAATTTGCAGACTCATTTTAATTCAAGCCTTGTGCGTCATCCACTGAGCAATGTAACAAGACCCAACTTTCTTCCGCCAGAAATTCCACTTACATCACTGATAGAGAGCTTTAAGATTTACAGGTTTTGGCATCTTGGTGATCCTAAAATCTGATAAGTTTTATTTCTAAGAATATCCTTTAATGGTTATTCAGGGCAAGTATTCATCTATTTAACACAGGATCAAAGACAAAACACACTGTAGACCATCTTGTTTGAGAAAACTGCACAGAAATATAGCTTTTTCCAGTTTAGTATGTCTATATTTCATGTCCTGTGACTCTACTGGTTCCAACGTACCTTTCACTAACACCAAAAAGTCACAGATGGTGAATGATGTGATCTAGAAAATCCCCAGGGCATTACTTTTTACCTGAATATGACATATACAAGACCATACAGTCAATAAAAGTCACAACATGAATTAACAAACATGCAGAGCTAAAGCTTCCCCCTCATCATCATTAAAAAGGTATTATCATTACCTCTCTTGACTATGGCAATGTCCAGATCTTCTCAAGTGTGCAGGGGAGAACGTTTTCTACCACTTTTCTGGGTTAATGAACAATCATACTACCATGCCCAAGGTCACAGCAGAAGATTGCAGACTTTCTAGGAATTTATTCCAAGCATGCAGGACCAACATGTAGCCATTCTATCTTGAGGAGTAAATTAAGAAAGACATAACATTAATCATTTGTCTGGTTCACAAAGTGTAAATAAAATTCAGCTCTGAATAATCCATATGGTCCATACCTCTATTTGGGGCATTTTGCTTGCTAGACTTTATGGATTCACACTTCCTTATTCCTAGCAGACAGAACAATTATGCATTCCTTATGTTTGCTGTGGAATACCATTACTTTAAGTTCTTGGAACCTTATTTAGGTTGAAGTCTGCTTGAAGAATCTTCACAAAGGTCATGGTTCCATAACTGCCCTGAATCCACAACCAGTGGTGGGCCATCTATCAGTACATGGGCTAAAAATCATTGAATGCAATTATCTAGAAGTGAATTGAGAAGAGAAAGCATCAGGATCACAAGATTTCAAAAAGTCTTTGTTCCCTGATACGTTGGAGAAAATCCCACAAGTCCAACCCAGGATCTGATCTTCATGGGAAATTATTTTCGCTTCTCCTAAGGTGTCTGTTTCTCCCAGAAAACAAAACAATCAAACTAAGGAACATCTGGATCAATTTTTCTTTTTTGACAGACGGCATCACAGCATGACTGTGTACGTAGAGGAACATTGCTACATGTGTGGATGCTTTCCTATCCACTATTTAACTGGTAGGTTTCTTCAAACAGCCTGCACTATGACTTACCGAGGTTAAAAGTGTGTCTTTCACATCCACCATATCTCAGGGAAAATTTGTCTTGAGCAGCCTGTTGAAGAGGATGTAATTAGATCTCCCTGCAGATTATCATAGTATCAGTCATCAGCAGCATTGGATGGGAGCAGCAATGCTTTTCCAGGAGCTGGAGGGGCAGTTGCCTTCTATGGAAAGATGAATCAACACCAGCTGGCAATGAAAGGGACATTCCATGTCCTAAGGGCGCCCTCTCTTGGCATCTACCAAAAAATGATGTTCAAAAGAGCATACAGCTTTTTCACTAACAACACAAGCATAAATCAGCAAGAAAAAAACATCAGGGGCCATAATATAGAAGTGCCCCGGGGGCACAACGGCATTTGTGCCCGCTTTTTGCGCCCTCTGGGCACTTTGGGATTACAGTAGGAGCTGTAGATGCTTGTGCAACCACTTCGGTAACACTGAAAGCGCTAGCATATATACAGCGCCAGCGCTTCCTCAAAACGGCGTTCCCTCTTTTGCCTGGGGGCATGCCCCAAGCAAATGAGGGAATCCTTTTGCCTCTGTGCCTGCACCGTATTACAGACAAGCTCTCAGGAGGCACACAGACACTGTCAGTGCGCCCCTGATGGCAGCCCTCTGGTTGGGGAGAATGGAGGTCCCATGGACCTCCCAGACATCCCCTTGCAGTCGGGTGCAGTCACTCACTACAGCCGCCTGCAAGGGGATCTCTAATTCCCTTTAAAATTGTAGGCGGGTGCTTCCTGCCCTGTGAAAACATGGAGCGGCTTCAAAGCATCCACTCCGTTTTTTACATGAATGCTTCCCCTGGGTCTACCCAGGGGGCAGCACATTCACCTTAATACGGTGCATTTTCCATGATTGCGCCAGGTGCACACTTTAGAAGGTACACAATCAAGGAAAATGCGCTGTATGTATAATGGCAAATGTTTTTTAATGAAGAGGATGGGTAAGCTTTTGCTTTGCAGATTTGTTTATTCATGTGGTGATTTTTACTGACTGGATGATTGTGCATATCTAACATTCAGGTGGAAAGTAACGCCATGGGGATTTTCTAGATCACATAATTCACCAACTGTGGCTTTTTGGTGTTAGGGAAAGGTAGGTGGGAACCAGCTGAGTCACAGAACATAAAACATAGACACATTAAACAGAAGAAATAATTCCTGGGAGTTTTTCTGAAACAAGATGGTCTGCAGTGCTTTTTATGTCTTTGGACCTGTGTTAAATAGATGAGTACTTATCCTGAAGAACCAGAAGAGAACCTTCTTGGAAATAAAACTTAACAGATTTTGGAATCACTTTGATGCTAAAACCTGTAAATCGTAAAGCTCTCTGGAGATTATATAGAATTTCTGGTGGAAGAAAGTTGGGCCTTGTTACATTGTCAGTGGGTGACGCACAAAGCTTGAATTAAAATTAGTCTGGAAATTAGCAAGTCAGAGATAAATGCCCATGAGGTGTTTTACAAGAACCACACGCCTCTTGCAAGCTGTAACTTTAGGCACCTGTGGCATGTCAACATTGTAGACTCTTCTCTTGAAGCTTAAAAGACTGACACTTGGATTCAGTTGCTGGCATTTACTTACAAAAATATTTTTATCCTGTGAGGAATAATACCTACTGGATTACTTTTCATATTGGAAAGTGATTGAAGTGTGACGTGATCTTGGGTAGAGATACTGTATCACATTCCCTCAGTTCCCTGATAATCACCTCTAGGAATTCTGGCAGAAGGAATCTTGCCTGCTTAGATTTCTTGAATTGTGGTCTTACTGACTTGAAGGATGTACTTGTTCAATGGTGCAAGGGAGGCACATGAATTGTACAGTGGTGGGGTGGAAACAAATATCTCAAAGTGCACTAGGAAAGTGGGAAGATTGAGGGACCAAACTGCCGTAATGAGAAGATCCCCTCAAATTATTTTGGAAATGGAGGATCCTCCGAAGCCTTATCGATCAAATAATAAATACGAAAGACGGTCAATGAATTTGTCAGTATATTATGACAGAATACATTTTATGTTGGTTTTTCTGGAGCACAGGACCTGGTTAGGTAAGGCATCAGATTGCTGTACAACTTCAAAGGGAGGCTTGCCAAGGTGAAATTGAGGGACTACAGATGGACCATTTCTTGTTTTCAAAGGACACTTTTCAGTGAGATGCTGTCATTTAATAGTGAAATATTGTTAGCTTTACCTCATATTCAGGACAGCAAATGCAATTCAGCAGAAATGGGGATGCAGGGGTAAGGAATAAATCAGGATTATTTTGCAATGTGTTCAATGTTTAACAGCCCCATTCCTCATCCCTCACCGATGTTGTGTCTGTTCATCCGTTGGCAGCCGCGGTCGGTAGTGGGAGTAGCTACTTGGCGGTGACATGGGGAGGGGAAGGGGCAGGTTGGGGGGTAGTAAACTATGGATTATGGAGGTTTACAGGTAAGTAAACATATAAATAAATAAAACAATGTTGCGTGCACTGCATTGCATTTGGGGATGCAGCGCGTGCAACAAATTTGTTTTATTTATTTATATGTTTACTTACTTGTAAACCTCCATAATCCATAGTTTATTACCCCGCACCCTGCACCCTCCCCCTCCCCCTCCCCACGTCACTGCCCGGCAGCTACTCCCACTACCGATCGCAGCTGTTTGTTGGGCCTTTTACTTCCTCAATAAATATAGGAAATGAGAGCAATAGTAGTAGTACTGAACCATTGCATATGCAAGTGCGACTCACACCACTAGAAAAACACTCCAAGAGCCACTCCTCAATGTCTTGCACTAATGTCATCCAATCAGCTAGCTGACCAGGATTTCCCACTACTAGCCCTCACATTTGCCCAATCCCAGCATTCCTGGCAACACCGTCAGTAGGATGATTTCCAGGAACCACCAAGCACCCTCCTATGATGACGTCAGATGCTCCCCAGCCAATCAGCAGTCCAACTAGGAACTCCTACTACCAGCAGCCACAAAAAGTGTCAAATTTGCCTGGTAGCCATACCCAGGTCATAAAACCACCAGGAAGCACTGCAGGATCCACCACACAACCTCCTGTGCTATTGTCATCCTGCCCTGAGACAACGAATTGTATCTGCTGAGCATCTAAAGTTCAAAACTCAGAATAGAACATATTTTCCACAACCAGAGCCAAATTTACTAAGATTTGGCGCAACACAATGCAGCAAGACAACTTGCTGCACATCACTGCATCAAATGCTGAGAGCCGGAATGTGCCATAATTACTAACATATGGCACATTTCTATTCTCTCTGTGCTGCCGCACTTGTGGCTCACAAGCACCAACACAGGCACCCTTGCCCGATGGTGCAAGGGTGCCTTGGCTACAAGCAGGCTTGTTTTTGTGCAGGAAGAAACACCTTTCTGCGCAAACACAGTCCTTAAAAGATTTTTTCTCTTTCTATAAACATATTTATCCTTGTTACCCCTTACCGGAGGGGGGGGGAGGGCATAGCTTTTTGGCGCCGTACCAGGTTTACTAGTCTTAGGAAATCTGAAAATGCACCAAAAACCATGGGTGGATGAATGGAAACACCCATGCTTCCCCAATGCAGAGTAACTCAAGACAGCGACTTGTGAGGCCTTGCTTCACTCCAGGTTTACTATGCCCAGCAGAGCCATGCAGGTGGCTCTGTGTGACATAGTAAATCTGACTTAAGGGCTTGGATTGCCTTGCGTCACCTTGCATGATGCAGCGGCAACGCAAGCCCTTGGTAAATCTGGCCCAGTTAAATACCTCACCCCTGGCAATAATATTTATCAGGTGTGGCAAATACCCTCCCTTATTCCACTGAACGTCAAAGGAGGGCCTTAGTCATTCTTCTTTAGGATTTGTGTTTGCAGCTTGTAGCTTCCTGTTTCTATTTTTCAATATTTGTTCAGGGAAAGAAATCTCCCACCCCTTCCTTACTAAACTTACTTTGAACATTTGGGCTGCCTTGCTTTGGTTACTCTGTGCAATTCATGACCACTATAAAATTTCGTCAACCACCACACACTAATGCTTCTTATTTATCCTTATCACTTCCTGGAGGAGAACAATAATCTATAGATCCCAGAATACAAACTTTCTGCCCAATAAGTGATATGAATTTCTGAAATTGGCTTCCTTCGGTTGACACAACTTAATAGTATTTCTGATCATTATGATATTGTTTTGAAAGGTCCAGGTCTTCAGTTAGATCCAGCATTCTAGTAGTGCCCACCTACAGCACCACAGGCTGTGCCATGAACAGCTGCATTGCCTCAGAGTGGAGCTCAGTGTGTTTTCTCTGTTTAAAGCACATTTGCGCATTTCAGAATATCTCTCAAATTAATGCATGAGCACTAGATACCATGGCTTGTACACAAACGGGGCAATCACTAATCACTGTCTCTTACTTGTGTTGTCTTAACTGGAAGGAATTGTGAGTGAAATGTATGAGCTTTAGACACTATAGAGCAGAAAAACAGATGCTTTACTCTGCACCGGTGCAGCTGTTCATGATACGGTTATCAATTGTTGTCTTTGATATAGCTGCAGTACAGCACTTTATTAAAATATTTTAGATTGGTCTATACTTTAAAGAAAAAAATGGAAAGGTCAAGGCCCACACTCAGGTTCTACTAATTGGGCTCAATATTTATTCCTGTTTTCTGATTCTAAATCCTGCTTCAATTGACCCTATACCCATGATACTACGCAGCAAAAAGGCGTTCAGGGTTATCGTGACGGTATTTTTTAGGGTTGGTCATAACTGGAGTAATTGTCGCTAACAGAATTACTTGTAATTACCCCAAAATTACTCATAATTATGCGTAATTGTGGGAGAAGCTTAATGCAGCATGTAGCGCAATTTCTTAGTGCAAATAGCCAGCAGCTACTTGCTCTCTCTTAGGGCCAGATGTATCAAGGGTTTTACCGTTTGCAAACTAAACAGCCCGTTTGCGAACGGTAAAAAGCCTTTTGGGATGTATCAACCCAAAAGACATTCGCAAAATAGGTAATCGCAATTTTGGGGATTACCTATTTTGCGAATGCAGTTAGGGAATGACAATGCGATTCCCTAAATGCAATGCAATTCTCTTTGCATTAAGGAATAGCAAATTACCACCAACTTCAAGTTGGTGGTAATTTGCAAATCCCTAGAAAAATGCACAAAATAGCATTTTTCGAAATGCCATGTGGCGCATACACATTCCCTAAGGTCCACATGTGAACACTTACCTTTTTTGGGGTTGCATCAGGGGGGCCTTATGTCCCCCTGGCACCATTGCAATTGCAGTCGCAATTTGCGATTACCTATTTGGTAATCGCAAATTGTGATTCGCTAATAGGTAATAGTGAGGATTTGCCAAAAAATTTGCAAATCCTTCCTACATTGCATTTTGGGATTCTAAAAAAGCAAATTGGTAAAATTCGCTATTTAAAACTCGCAAAAGCAATTCTTGATACATCTGGCACTTAGGCCCACATGCATCATTGTTTCATTTTGCACTTCCTAATTTGCGATTTTTAGGGAATTGCAAATTAGGAAATGCAAAATGGGATGCATGTACATTTTCGCAAAATATTTGAGAATCGGTAAAAATCGCAATTTTTACCAATTCTCAAATATTATGCGATTAGCAAAGTGCGAATTCGCAATTCCCATTCATTCCTATGGGCTAAAATGCCCACAGGAATGAATGGGAATTGCGAATTCGCAATTTGAAATCGCAATTCAGCAATGCATTTCAAGGGTGGAGAGGGGGGTCCAAATGACCCCCTTCCCCCTTCACCCATGAAATGTACTTTTGAGTATAAGTTACATACACACATGTCCTTAGGACATGTGTGTCTGTAACTTTACAGTTTAAAAAATGCATGTTTGTGCTTTTTTGAACAATTTCGCAAATTACCACGAGGTTCAACTTCGTGGTAATTTGCACTTGCAATTTCGAATTTCGCAATTTGAAATCAAATGATGCATATCATTTTAGAATTCGCAAAATTGCGATTTCTGAAATGCTATCGCAATTTTAGAAATCGCAAAAAAAGTTGTGATTTCTAAAAAAGCATGATGCATCTCAAAAAGCATTTTTGGAATCGCAAATGGCCGATTTTAAGGAATCGCACCGTTTGCGACTCCAAAAATGCTTGATGCATGTGGGCCCTGGTTCATTGTTCCTGTGAAGTAAGATTTGTTCTCCAAATTACTCTTATTACTCAAGGTGGACAATGGCCTAGTTACGGGAATTTTGCATCACAAGACTAATGTGTATTTACTGAAATCACTCCGATTACTCTGGTGTAATTAAAATGTCTCCCATGCCTAGTCTTTTTCTTCTAGCTCTAAATTTTACATGTCAGGAATGGTAAAAATATGACGTTATAAGTTGAAGTAAAAATGCACCCACTAGTTATTCCTCTTTCTGACATGCAAACTTAGACTGGGGAGGTAAAATGGGTCCAGGCAAAAGCCAACAGGGTTTTTACCCCAAAGTGATATTTCTGACCCAGGTTAAGTGTAGCAATCAGAATAAGGCAGTCATGTACATCACTGACTCCCTGGTAAGCTTTAATGAATACTAATACAATGGTTATGGGTATACAAGCCTAGAAATGGGGTAGGCTATATGTTTGAACGGCCTCAACCTCACTCATTCTCAAATGTCCTCAAACAAATTGTTCTTCCTTGATTGTAAATTGTGCCCACAACTTCAATTTTCTCTGAGGCAAAACACAGGAAATTGAAAGTGTTTTTCTTTTGAAACTGTTCTCATGTCAAGCACCCTGACACTCCTGATACTCCTCAGGTCAAGTCTGCGTGATTAAAACTGCAAAAAGAAAAAAAGAAATAGCAAATAGAAATGCTTGCTGAGTCCAGTTGTTTTGTGTGCTTGATAAAAATCCAGCCTCTCCCGCCTCTTGCAGAGTTATTGCCAGGGGCTGAGCAGATACGCTTGCATTACATCCTGTTCAGACTGTTTTGTGATTCTACACCAAGGGCGTCCAAGAGTGCAGTGCAATAATGACTCGCTTTTAATATGGCGGTTCACATTGCTGTTTGCGGTCTCTAAGCACTGTGTGTAACGAGTGCCACTGTTAGCCCTATGAAAGTCTTAATGCACCGACTTTAGAAGGATGGCAGGCTGAGCTACCCTTGCCGGCTAGTGACATGTGACTGTCACTTACTACAGGTCAAATTGTCAGCGACCGCTTATCTCACTGAGCAATCCTACTTTTAAGCACGGAAACAGCTTACAGGCATGACAAGTTGCAATAGAGGGATTGCAACACAGAAGAGTCACTTCTTGTTTTGCACTTCTCTGAAAACGCTGAGAAATGCAAAATGATAACTTTAAAGTGGAAGTAGTCCTGCTATTTGATGTGCATACCAGAATTAGCTCTAATAGCCTCGAGAAATAGGGAACCAAAAATCAGAAACGCTGTAGCTGAGATTGCCATGCTAATTTACTATGCATGCAGAAAGTACCATGATAACAGAAGGTGCAAGCAGTCACACACCTGTCTTAAATAGACCTTGATAGCCACAAAAGACAACGTCATGTATGAATCTCAGATCAAAATGGTAATTGACAGATGCTCAAGTGCATGCTGCTGCTAGCCACATCACACTGAGACCCAGGGCCGAATTCCAAAAAGTGTGCACGTGTATGCGGGGGTGTAACACTCCTTGGAAACGCTCCAATATTGAGGTTAGATTTTCATGAGCAAATCTGCTGCCCAAGGAGGATAGTGGTTGGAGAGTGATTGTGCCAGGGCTGGAATGTCTTGAATGTGCATCCAGACAATCTAACACTTTTGTGGGCATTTCCAAACTACCCTTTTATCCCTTCACACCAGGAAAAAGGTAGAAGATGTACTTCTGACTGGGGAGGAGTAAATGCCTTTCCAGAGTGGGAAGCATGTACGGCGTGCAGGCAGGGATGCTCATTCAGTATGCCCAGACCACAGGGGCCCAGCTGACAGAAATACATTCGATCACCGCTGACACAGAAAACAAGATGAACCTACCCACTGCTGTCAGTTTACATAACCAGCACAGTGTTTAGACGCGCCTCCAAGTAAAGCAGCTGCCGTGCCTCAGCCTCTTCTGGAATGGATGGGAGACACTCCAGTGGTATTTCTACTGTTTACAATGTGCACTTTTAGTTTAGCTTCATCTTCAAGTGCTTCCTTATTCTCTTATAATCTTTAGTTCATCAAGGTTCAGGAACGTGTGATGTCTTCAACGCTTCATGAGGAAGAGTTCAAATAGTTCCCAGAAAGGGTTCATGCAGTAAACGCAACATTGTTTCTGCAGCGGCATAAACTTTGTTTCATGCTGCAAGTTTTAATAGGACTTTGGAGGACAGTGGAGCGGAGGGAGGACTGTCCGCAGTGTGCATTGGGGAAAAGGCAGGCACAGTCCAGCTAAAGGGGCTTGCTTGGGATACATTCAGTACAGAATGTAGCCCAGGAAGGGAGAGGGAGGGGTGAGGCCTGAAAAGAACAAAGGTTAGGGGCTTGTAGAAGGTGCCCCGGGGCTCATTATGGACAAAGAGTCAGAGGCAGGAAGGAGAGGAGGAGTTTGGGGGGAGCCTCAGTCAGCAGACGCAGGGTGTGGGATTGAGCCAGGCAATAGAGGGTGCAGCCGAAGTGGTGACCTTTGTGGGGGCACAGGACCTGGAGGAAGATGAGTGGGGGAGGGTCTGGACACCAGTGCATCGGTTGGGGAGTGGAGTGGGGCTAGCCCAGAGTTGCTTTGGTCTTGTGAGTCAGATGAGGACAGCAGGGATAAGTCCCTCGGGCAGGGGTCCCAATTAGGGGGTGCTGAGTCCTGCATTGGGGCAGGGTTTAGCAACTAACGGTGGGCGTCGCTCAGATGGTGCAGCAGAGCATCCGCAATTGTGCCTGCCATGCTGGAGTGGAGTGAGGCAGAAGAGGAGGACATAGATGTAGGGTCAGTGCATCGCAAACCGTGCAAAGTCTACTCAAAGCCCAGAGGCACTGGCCCTACAGGGGGAATGTGTTTGGATCACGGAAGTTGGGCAGTGAGGAAAGGGGGCAAAGGCAGTTGGCAGATTTTTTTGGGTGCTGCACCCCGGGCCTACTCTCTTTTTCTCTCGATCATAGCACACAGCAATAGGCAGACCCAGGAGAACATGGTTCAGCTAGCCCACCCCGGGGGAAGAGGAGTGGCCTCCGACAGCCACCCAAATGGTGTCACGGGACCTAGCAAGGAGTCATGTGCAACCAGGGACATCGAAGCAGTGGACACAAAGCGAGACCTGACGGCCTGTAGCAAAGGAATACCTGAGTGGGTTTGGAACGGCCTCTCAGGGTAGGGCAGAGGATGCCCATCAAGTGGGGCAGCAAGGTTCAAACGAAAGAGTCTTGTTGAGCCTGCATGACAGGAAGAAGTGCTAGATTTTGGTGATGAGAGTCTCGAGGAGGGAGAGATAGTAGAGGATGATGAACAGTGTGCTGAGTTACCTCAGAGGGTCAAATGGGAGAGTGGTCACACCAATGTCACGTCTAGTGCTACATTTCAGGTCCATGGTAGGGACAAAGGACGGACAGGGGGCATGGACAGGAGGAGACAGACAGCTACACTGGCAAGGTGGTAGGCTACGGATCGGGCACCATCCTTATGGCCAGGTAAGAGTGCCCATGCAACAAAGGGTTAATTATTGGTCTCTGCCGGGGTGGATGCAGAGTGCGAATGGGAATGGGGGTAGGTTGAGCAATGGTAATTATGGGAAATATGCGGGTAGGAACAGACGAAGCAAAGGCAGGGACACAAGGTAAGGGAGGCCAGAAGGGTAAGGATCTTATAACAGATCCACTGAAAGATAAAAATGCATGGGCCCGGGAAAGGGGGATCAACAGGGGGACAAAAGAAAAGCTGAAGAAACAGATACCAAGGACAACAAAGAGTTGAAAATTCATAAATTAGCTTACATGGGGTGACTAAGCCTTTGGGGGCACACTTCAAGTTGTCCACTAAAGAGCAGATTTGGAAAGGACAATATGTGGAGATATTTAAACTCCTCCATAGTGAGCTCTGGGCAAAGAACGGCTCCAAAGAGGAGAAATATGAGCTGGCCAAGCAGCTGTGGGTACCTATGATGATTGAGAATTGGACAGCAGCATTTTCATCTTTGCCGGTGTATACTGTGAGAAGTATCCTGAGAGGAATATGGCACTCCTTAAATATGTGGATGTCATACGCAAGGCACAGCTCTCTTTTGGGGGTAATGCATAGGCCCAAAATGATGAGGAGTTTATGGCACGAATGGCGTGGGACCCAGACATGAAGTGTTGGGAGTTGGACACATATTTGTGGCAGCAGACTATTGGTATGGCATAATTTTGGAAGACAATATATACCGCCAGTGGTCTTCCGATTGTCTATCACCCCATTCTAGCACGTCCCACCAGGGGAGGGGTGGGAGATTACAACAAGACTCAAGGGGGGACCCAGGGTAAATGCTGGGACTTTAACAAGGGCATTGCACACAGGAGTAATACAGGTTTAAACACAAATGCTCCAAATGCTCGGGAAAGTACTCCTTTGTCAACTGCTTTGGAAACATGGGGGGAGAAACAGAGAATCAGCCAGGCTACTGGCAGTAGCATTCGGGGCGGGCTCATCCAATACAGTGAGCTACCGGGGGAGGTAGAGAAACACGGATCTCATGTGAAAGGCTCATACTCTGGTTAAGGTGGACAGGCTCAATTTGTGGATGATATCCTATCCAAATATGGAGATGCTCACTCATTACACGAGGGATTCACAAGGGGTTTCAGGTTGAGGTACAGTGGAGCACGAGTTAGGAGGTAGGCAGAGAATATTAAGTCAATCAGGGCACATCCCCAGGTGGTGCAGGACATGCTGCTGAAGGAGGTACAAGAGGGGAGGATGGCTGGACCCTTTGACTTGTGGCCACTACAAGATTTTATGATTTCCCCAATAGGGGTAGTGCCCAAGAAAGAGGCAGGACAGTTCAGGCTAATACAGCATTTGTCATGGTTGGAGGGCCAGTCAGTGAATGACTTTATTGGGGATGAGTTGGCCTCAGTTTCATACTCTTCTGTCGAGGTGGCAATGGCTATGGTTGAACAACCTGGGCCAGGGGCTTGCATGGCCAAAAGTGACATAAAGTCAGCTTTTCGGTTACTTCTGGAGCACCTGGATGATTTCTCACTTCTGGGCATTCAGTTTCAAGGGGCCTGGTACGTAGGCAAAGCATTGCCCATGGGTTGCTCAATTTCTTGCACTTTATTTGAGTGCTTCAGCACATTCTTGCAGTGGGTTTTGTGCAGGCAACGGGTCACGAGAAAGTGACGCACTACCTCGGTAGGTCTAGTCACCATCATTTCATTGCTTGACATTGAATTAGATTCACAGAACATGACAGCACACCTTCCGCAGGACAAGAAGGTGGGAATGCAGGTGCTATTGGATACAATGTTGGCAAAGGAAAAAGTAATGGTCCGGGAGGTGCAAGTACTTCTTGGGCATTTGAATTTTGCCAGGTGGGTAGGACCTTTTGCAGGAGGCTAAGCCTAGCACTTTCAGGGCTGTCCCTTCCACACCACCATGTTAGGTTGTCAGCAGGCGTGAAAGAGGACCTGCAGATATGGAGATGCTTCTTGGACAGCTTCAATGGCATCCTAATGAGGACCCTTCAAGAAATGGATTGGGAAGTACAGATTTGTTAGGAGGCATCTGGTGGGGTACATTAAGGATTATATTGACAGGGTCATTCATGTGCAGAAAAGAGGCCAGTGGGTTGGAAAAATGCAGGGCAAAGCATTGCCTTCCTTGAGTTATTTCCACTAATAGTAGTGGTTACACTGTGGGGAGAGTGGCTGCAGCATAAAAAAAGTCCTTTTTAGGTCTCGCCTAACTATCGCGTAAGCGATACTCTGCAAAATATTAAGTAAGGGGCATCTGAAAGTGCTCCCAAAGGCTGCAGGCGGATCAGGTACAATGCATGTGCGCCGGACGCGCACCATTTGTCAGCCTGCGTGATCACTATCGCCGCTTTGATGTTCTCAGTGAGCCGCGCGGCCACTGAGAACATCAAAGCGGCCGCGAAAGTGATCACCATTTGCGCGCTCACCACTCGCGTGCTTCCCCACCCCATCACTTTCCCTGCTGGCATTCCCCCCTCCCTTCTCGCCCAGTCCTTGTTTCCCTTGTGTGCTTTCCTCTGCTCTCCCTTGTGTGGGTCAGAGGAACAGGCCGCAAGTTGCTCCAGGACTCCAACTTGCCCCCTTCCCTTCTCCCCTACAGCAGCTGATTAGCAGCCCACAACACCAGACCGAGTTGTGTGGCTGCCGGAACCAGATGCGTGCTTGTTTACCATTGCTGTTTGAACAACAAATGCTTCGATTTAAACAATGTGGCGCCGGTTTTATAAGCGCTTTAATTTTATTTGGGGTACAAAAGGGGGTGGTGATGGACGGAGCATCTGAATCAATCAAACACTCACACCCAGTCAAAAGATCTGGGTTTAATCCATCCCCGTTCTTTAGCCCACTCTGCCACCCCAGTTCAGACATGGCAATATGCAAATCAGTCTGACCCTGTGCCTCGTGGGAACAGTCCAGCCCGAACTGCCAAGCCATGTCTTCCCTGGACCGGAAACAAGCTTCAGATGAGGAGTCCAATACAATCTATTTATTACAAAAAAGTGATGTCTTTTGAAATTTGCTGGTGTGACTATTGAATATAATAATTTTAATGAATCTGACCAAAGCAAATGTAAATCCTCATCCGGAAGTATATCCCGCCAAACCGCATATGGGGTCTACATTTTCATTTCCTCTGCTTCCAGGAATTTCTTGTACCACATAGAGACTTCTTTACGTTTTACCCTTACATCTTGAAGGGTGGCCTCAAAGTCCCAAATCACCCCTATCTCTTGGAGAGTTGTTGAAAACCATGACATAAACTGAAGATATTTAAACCTTGATAATCTATTGCCGGTTTTCGAACTCAGCACCTCCCAAGGCAACAGTACACCTGGTGATATCAAGTCCCCCCATCTGGACAAGCCTGCTTGTTTCAAAGGCAAAATCATTTCATCCTTCAGGCATTCTGGTATCCCTGGGGAATTCCAGAACAGTGCGAATTCCAAATAATACCCTATTTTCATCATCTTCTTCACTGCACTCCATAGTGTTAAGGCTGTTTTAAATACTTTCAACCTCACTTTTTTAAAGTATTTTTGGGCCCCAAATTTACATAGAAAGACTGGTGCCCCCCAACTCCTTGGTCATTTCCCCTAATAAAACTCCCCAAGTAGAAGAATCAGGCTGCCCTAATAGCATTCGGAGGTTTTTAAATTGAAATGCCATGCAGTAAAGATTCAGATCTGGCAGGGCCAACCCACCCTTCTGGAGGCGGCACCGTAGCTTTTTCCAAGCAAGCCGGGTTCCCCAGGAGGCCCAAATAGAACTAGCTATTTTCCCTTGTATTTTTATTCATTATTTCCTTGGGGAATTTCAGTGGGATACAATTAAATAGATATGTCAGCTTTGGTAAAATAGACATATTTGCCAAATTTACCCTCCCATAGATGGTTAATGGGAGGTTCTTCCACCTAGATAATGATAATCAACCTCGTTGGCCATCCTCTTTAGGTTTCACAACGGGATCTCGTCCATTTTGTTTGCTATGATAATCCTTAAATACTTTATCTCAGCACACACTCTTCCTCCCCAACCCTCCAAATTCCAGCTCACACCTCTGTCTTAGTAATATTCACTAAATATCCTGATACCTCCCTAAATTCTTTTGTTAACTGCTCCGCCCTTGACAGTGTTCGAGTTAGATCATCCTCATATAATGCTATTTAACTACGAGAGGGGAGTGAATTAATCAGGCTTATCTGTTTATCTTTCCTCAACAGGTGTGCAAATAGTTTGATATAAATATCGAAAAGGAGGGGAGACAGGGGGCAACCTTGCCTCGTATCTCTAAGGATATAAAAGCTGGTTGTCAGGGAGCCATTTAAAAGAATTATAGCGGTATGGGGTTCATATATTTTTTTTAATGCCATAATACAGTCTATGCCAAAGCCCATTTATTCCAGAGCTGTCCAGAGGAAAGCCCAGCTAACACGATCAAATGCCTTGGTAGCATCGATGGAAATAACTGCCAAAGGGATTTTAAGCGCAATTGCCAGATCAATGGTCCCAATCAGAGATAACCTTAATTCCTGAATTTGTCTTTTCGGGACAAAGCCCTTCTGACCTATGTAGATTAATTGTGAGGCTACCTTTGCCATTCTCCCTGCTAGAAAGGCAGTATAGATCTTATAATCTACATTTAGCAGGGAGATAGGTCGATATGGGTCTGCTCTACTCGGGCCCTTTGCGGGTTTTAGAATCAATGCTATTGTGGCTTCGCACCATGAATTTGGCATCTGTTCTTCCCCCTTATAAATTGAATTGAACAATAGGTTAATTTCCGAAACTATTTCATCAGTAATTAGTTTGTATATCTCAACCGGCAGTGAGTCCGGACCTGCTGCCTTACCATTCTTTAGATGGGATAGCTGTTCTTTTATTTCTTCCTCAGTAATTTGGGCATCCATTATCCTCCTATCTTCTGTTGTGAGTACTGGTAATCCTAAATTGTCTAGCCATAATTTTACAATTCTCTCATCTGATCGCACTTCCTCCGTGTATAATTCAGAGAAAAGCAAGACTAAGCAAGCCTGCATCTCCTTTTCCTTATTGGGGATCTCACCCTGAGGGTTAATGATCAATTTGGCAATATAATTTCGTGACCTCTCAGCCCTTGCCTTCCAAGCTAACAGCTCCAGACTTTTCCCCCTATTCGAATTGTTGCATGGGACCCGCTACCCATCTCTCAGGCATTTTGCCTCTAACTTGATCTTATAATTTAATCTTACTTCTTCCGACTGCTTCCTTGCATTCTCTAAGTCCTGGTTAGATCCTATCGTTTGGTGTAATTTGATCTCTAAAATCCCCACTTTGTCCTCCAAATTCCTTAATTCAGCTCTGTCCAGCTTGTTCTTATAGGTAACCTGGCTTTGTAGCACACCATGTCTATATATGCCTTGAAGGCATCCAAAATTACACCAATTGGAGATGAGTTAACATTATCCAGAAAAAACTCCCTTATTCTTTTTTCAGGAGGATAGACACATCTAAGTGTAATAAAATGGACCTTTTCAAAATCCATCTCACATTACGGCTTGCTCTTACCCCGTTAACGTTACACATACCGCAGTGTGATCAGAGATATGCCCCGACAAGATATTCACCTCTTTTAATCTCCCAGCCCAAACTCTGTTCACTAAAAGGTGGTCTAGCCTGGAGAAATGATTATATTTTTTACTTTGGAAGGTATATCCCCGCTTTTGTCCCCTTAAATACCTCCATGTGTCGACCAAACCCATTTCATACAACATGTGTTTCATAGCCTGCCTTGTCCTCTGTACTTGAGCCTGACCTCCCGCCCTACTAGTCGATATATCTAAATTTGGATCTTATAGGGTGTTAAAATTGCCCCCAATAAATATGGGGGTGGTTTTCCCCGCAAGTGTCAGTTGTATATCTATAATATGCTAGGGATCATCAACATTAGGGCCATAGAAGGCCACACAGACAAACTCTACACCAAAACATCTAAAAGTCATAAGGACTCCCAGAGGAATCTGTATTAGACAAAATCAACTCAATTCCTGATCCATTCCTTATTAGTACTGCCACCCCTTTACAGTATTCCAATTGATGTGAGGCCGCGTAATATTTAACCCATCTTGATTTTTTATAAAATTCTCTGCTTTCCCTAGCTGTTAAATAGGTTTCCTGCAAAAACACTACCTGGGCTTTGGAGTCATTTAAGTATCTCTTCACCAACTTCTGCCTACTTTTTGATCTCAAACCATTTACGTTCCAAGTTAGAACTTGTAGGATACTGTCATCCCCTCCCATTACTTTAAATCCTTTTTTCCAATACTGGGCTAAGACTGAAAAAGAACTGACAGCAAAACTGAGGACTTATTCTTTTATTTTTACCCACTGCTCCCCATCCAGTGCTGTATGTCCTATCTCTGCCCACACTCTTCCCCCCATGGGAACCCTCCCTAGACTTTCAGGCATATACATGGCTATAAGACCACCAGAGAGTAGGAGGGACCTACTTAAACAATAGCAATAACTGTGCTCCCCCTTCCTCACCTTACCCCCTATCACTCAACACTCATCTGACATCCCTAAAGCTCTGTGAATTTTAACCTATAACCTATATCTTTCTTTTAAATTCTTGATTCAGGGACTCCACTATTCTTTATGGTGTTTATTAAGCCATCTGCTTCTTCGACTGTTTGTACACTGCGCATCTGATTAGCCCAAATAACACAGAGCATAGCCGTCAATTTCAATAGGATCTGGATCCAAGTTTGTTCAGCTTCTGCATCCTTTTGTCTAACTCCCATTGTTTCTGATCAGTTGCACGAGACACATCTGATCTGACAGAGTAGGTAAAATGTTGGACTACATATGGTCCATTCCTCCGCTCGGCTGTCAAAATTGTTTCTTTGACTGTATACGAGAGAAAGTTTACAAGAATTTGCTTGGCTTCTGTCTCTGCATGTTACGTCTGAAAGGGTCCCGATGGACTCACTGTATTTTACAGTCCAAGTTAACGTCCGGCTATTTTTCAGAATAGTCTCTTTTAACAATTTGATCATAAAAGACTTAAAGTTGGTCCCTTCTTCAGCTTTCGGGACGTTTAGAAATCTCACATTATTTCTCCTGGAATGATTTTCAATTCTTTCCAGATCTTCCCCAAGACCCATATTTTCCTTTAGCAGGGCTCCCAGCCCTTCTGACTTTTTTGTAATGTCTTTCCTGATCAATCCTAGTTCTTCCTCCAATGCACTTGTCCGTGCCGAGACATCAACTAGTTTCTGTGCCAATACTGTATATCTGCCTGGTTGGTTTCTGTTGTTTTAATTCTACTCCTTATCTCCTCTTTTAGGTCGAGAAGAATGGAGGCCAGCGGGGTTTCAAGATGTATATTCAATCACCCTGTCTCCACTACAGGGAGGTCTTCATGTCTTGTCCTTCCCTCACCATTTACCTCATCTCTATTCTCAAGGGCATTAAACCTGTTCTGTGTTGGTATCTGGAAAGCCCCTTCAGCCATAACTCCAACAGCACTGGTAGCTTCACCCCCCACCCCCCACAGCCTGCTGCGCTAAATGAGCTTCTACTTCTTCTGGTGCGGCAAGGGCCGTAAGCAACTCCGATTCTTTTAGTGACATAGCTGCTGATTTCCCACCCTCTAATCCTGAAATTATTGTTGTATGGTTCAGGACCTTATAAAATGTTTTAAGGGAGGGGTTAACCTTAACCTGAGGGGGTCAAATTATTTTTTACCTTCCCAGAGGACTCTTTCCCTGCTTCCTTGGTGGCTTCCTTGCTCTTGCCAGTTTAATTGGGGTTGACTCCCGACTTTATATGTGCTTGTCTCACTGGGGGCCTCAGGGACAAGGGGTAAATGGAAGACAGAGCTGACCCCAGCAAACTTCCCGACAGCCTGAGTTTGCAGGGTGTACCTGGAGATTTTATCTTGACAGGCACCTGTTTTTTCCAGCGACGGGGTACTCTTCGCCATAGAAACACTCTGTGAGGTTTGTGAAGCTCCTTGACCTTTTTTACAGCCTCTCTGGTGTTTATTCACATATCAATATTCATCAGTTAAGCCGGGGTCCAGAGTGTCCTTCACACTCCCTCTCCCTTCTATTGTGGCCTCAGGAGGACTTGTGCTGCCTCTGTCTCTGCCGCTGTGCGAGAGAGCTCGCACTGCCCAGGAACGTCGTAGCAGCACCGCTGCACGCTTCAACGTCGAGGCTGCTCTCCCTGCCTTGGAGAAGTTTCACAGACCGCCACTGCTCCCCGGACTACACTGCATCGATTTTATGCCGAGTGGTTTCGCTATTAGCTATACAGGACATACAGGTCTTGAAGCTGCTGAGGGTATTTGTGCTCAAATGTTTGGATCAGGATGTGGTATTTAAAGCAAGGTATATTTCACAAGTGGACAATGACACTGCGGATGCTTTGTCTCATTCACAGTGGGGAAGGTTCCATGGACTGACCATGGAGGAGCAAAGGGGCAGGACACACATGCTGACGGATTTGTGGATGGTGGAAAACAGAGGATATTTCAACTGGTAGTGGGATCTTTGGCAGAGCCAACCCCTGATGCTTTTACTTAATTATGGGCTCAGGAGCTAGGCGTCCCTCTGGGGAATGGGAGAGAGTGGAGGATGTAGTGCAGTTTCTATTGAAATTGATCAACTAAGGATTATCTAGAGTGATGATTGCAGGGAAGTTGGGCGGAATTGACTTCATGGGAAAACTCCTTTAGGGCTACGCTCCTTTAACGGGTGAGTTGGGTAAGAGGATTTTGAAGGGTGGGCCAGAGAGCAGGGTAGAACGGGATGATTTAGCAAATGTCTTTCATGACAGGTTTTCTGTACAGTATTGCACAGTTTGCCAGAGATTTGTTTTTCTCAAAAAGGAAGAAATATTATTTTCCACCTTGATGTCGGAG
Organism: Lissotriton vulgaris; assembly: GCF_964263255.1. NCBI lineage: Eukaryota > Metazoa > Chordata > Amphibia > Caudata > Salamandridae > Lissotriton > Lissotriton vulgaris. Next base: position 484,343,501 of record NC_141689.1, read on the forward strand.
ATGTTTTCTGGGGCATTCTGGATATCAGAGCTGCAAAGGGGTCGTGGAGAGCAAGGTGGGATGAGGTTAGGTTTTGGCAGGAAAGGCTGGGAATACACTTGCGTAGGTCAAAGACGAATTAAAGATCGAAGGGAGCGACAGTTTGATTGCTAGTTCAAGAGGGGGAGGTATGCCCAGCGGGATGGGGAAGGAGACCAAGAACACACCCAGAGAAGGCAAGTGACTTGATATTTTCACATCAGACCGGGGACCGGGTGCCTTCTTTCAAGCTCTTGGTGGTGTTCAGAAAAGCAGTGACGAAGTTGCGTTTAAGGGAAGCAGATTTTGGCACCCATTCCGTTAGAATAGTGGCAGCCACTGAGGCAGGTAGGAGAGTTTGGTCTCTGGAACAGATAAAGGGTTTGGGTAGGTGGTTGTTGGATTGTTATCAGAGATACATCCGGGCAGGGGAAGGGATGGGTACAAAAGAATTATACATTTCTTTTTTCTTACACTTTTTTCTTTTTTTGGCATGGTGTCTGGTCCTATTGGTCATTCATTTGGGAAGTGGGCAGAGTGAGCCGCAGGAAGGAATACTTGGGGCAGGAGCCTGGTTTTTAACTCCAGCTCAGTGCAGATCAGTTGGTTTGACAAAGGGAGTAGGAAGTGGAAGGAATTGCTTTCCATGGTAAATCATTTGTTGGGTAAGAATGCATGTCCATATATTTTGCTTATTCATTTAGGGGGAAATTGACTGGTAGCGGACAAGGGCCTGGCCCTTTTACATCATATAAAGAAGGACTTGAGGGAGGTAAAAGTCTGATGATACAGCTGTTTTGCAGAACGGATTGAGTTTATTCTTCTGAGGTTTTGGCGTGGCGTGGTCAAGCCATCAGCCATCCATAGAGCTAGAAGGAAGGTTAATAGAGAAATGAGACGCTGTTGTAGGGAAGAGGGTCTAGGTAGGGTGCAGTATGTGAACTTGCGTTATAAGGACACAGAGTTTTTTAGGAGTGATGGAGTGCATCTGTCGGAGTATGGTATATGCCTTTATTTGGTGGAGTTCAGGGACTTCTGGGCCATGGTGTTGGGGTTGTAGGAATGAGAATTTGTTTTGGGGGAGGGGGTCAGAACAGGGCAAGAGAGCCTTTTTCTGGTGGCTGAAGGCCCACAAGGTTGCTGGCCTTTACTTTAAATTATGTTGATTAGAATAGGATAAGCAGGCAGAAATGGAGGTTCTTAACAAACACACACCAGAAGTCCTGGAGTTAAAGCTGTTACATCATAGGAAGAGCAAGTTGAGCATAGGTTAATTAGTCACTTTATTTACGGTGATAACTTTAAAACGAAATGAGCAGGCAGGTAAATAGGTCATGATCTCAAAGTTTGAATGTTTTGTATATTGGGGCGGGAGGGGTCAGCGAAGATAGGTGTTTGGACGTATAGTGAGTTTTTAGTTTTGTAAGGCTTTGGGCCGAGGAAGTTTTATGTGATGTACACCTGTTTCAATAAAGTGGCCTTTTTCACGCAGACAAGTCTCAGTGGTATGTAAGTGCCCCTCCTTTAAAACTAATAGGGCTTTGGGGAACAGTGGAGTGGAGGGAGGTCTGTCCCCCGAGGGTATTGGGGAAAAGGCAAGCACAGTCTAGCTGAATGGGCTTGCTTGGGCTACATTCAGTACAAAATGTAGTCCAAAGGTATATAGTCTGACATTGTGGAGCTGCCCTACACCATTTTGTTGGTAGGTGGACACAAAGGCAGACCCCAAGCAGTTAGTAAAATCTTCCTGCCCAACCTCCCGTTTTTTTTATTTTAGAGGGAGATTAATAGTGGTTTTGGTCAATATATAGGCAAGCTGTTTGTAACAGGTGGGCCGGGGTTATTCTTATGTATTTGTTGTCGCTTGAGACAGGTGAGGAGTTAGGCAGAAGGCCCACAAGGTTGCAGGCCTTTACTTTAGGTTATTTTGATTACGATAGGATAAGCAGGCAGAAACGGAGGGTGTCAACAAGCCCACACCGGAAGTCCTGCAGTTAAATCGGTTGCGTCATAGGAAGAGCAAGTTGAGAATTGGTTAATTAGTCACTTTGGGTAAGGGGGGGATTTAAAAAGAACTAAGCCGACAGGTAAATAGGTCATGATGTCAAAGTTTTAATGTTATGTATTTTGAGGAGGGAGGACTTAGGGGAGGGGTAGGGAAGGTAGTTGTTTGGATGTATATTGAGGTTTTAGTTTTAAAGAAAGTTTTATGTGATGCGCATCTCTTTCAATAAAGTGGCCTTTTTTCACACAGAACAAGTCCCAGTGGTATGTAAGTGTCCCATCTCCATTTTACCCAATGCGGACATGAGTAGAAAACAAATGCAGCAGGGCTGTAGAAACACACCTCTCCTACAGCAACACTATTTGCCAGAAACATAATCAAGATGGTGCAGGCTCCCCAAGCAGCAGAACCCAACTGCATATGAGCAACAGAGTCTTTACAATTTGTTTACTAACTACCAAAAGCTTGCAAGCAACCATATTTCTAGGGAAAACTCACACTGAAAATATATCTCAGAATTAAGTATATGGCGCTCCCTGGGTCTTACTTCTGTGCTAAGATACAAACCACCTGCATTTTCCTTCAGTCTTTCAAGTCGAGCAGAGAACTTTTCCGAGCAGGTCTGTTCCTTAACAATTGTCTTTTTTTTAATGAAAAATATTACTATAGTAAATCTCACTTTTGAGTGTTCCAAATATACGATGCTCCATTGCCTCTTTGGGGAAAAAAACAGGGCCAAATCATGAAACATGGGATTGCGCACGCCCATGGTGGTGATCCATTCAGTGTATTTTGCAAACATATGCATAGAGCCATAAAGCTGGATAAGGTTCACAGTGGAAATGAGAAAGGGTCAAATGTACAAAGCCCTTTTGCAATCACAAAACCTGTGATTTGCAAAATCACAGGGTTTTACGACTCCCCAAAAACATTTTTGTGTAAAACCAATTTTGTGAGTCAGAAAAGCGCTATTAGAATGGGAATTAAATGACAATAGCCTCCTAATTGAAAGTTGCAATGGTATGTATAAATATTTTGTGACTGCAATTGTGGTCTCAAACCATTCCTCAGTTACTGACGTGTCATAGGAGGTGGTAACTGATTTGCAAAAGGATGGAGCACCTTCCCCTTTGTGAATTGTGTCAGTAGCGCTGGGGGAATATGCTGTGGTCCAGGGGACCTTCAAGGACCACAGTCCTTTGGAAATGGAAGCACAATGATGGTGGCCTGCTGCTCCTTGCAGGCCACCATCCCTGTGTTTCTATCCTTTCCAATCACAGGAGATTACAAATGGGCTCTTGCATCATTCTTTTCATTAGACAGGTTGTCATGTGCCACCCTGTGACTCAATATTTTAAAATGTATTTAGCAGATATCAATTACAGTTGTGTTAAACAACAGACAGAATTAGTGATGAACAAAAAGATAATTCTTTTTTGCAGTGTTGTATTTTCTATTCTTCAGGTGACCTTCTTTTAGCCAACACGTCTTTCGTCGTTTAGTGGGGGTTATGCCTACAACTTCGTCAGGGCTAAAAGTAAAGCAAATACCACCGGTTGTTCCATGATATTCTGACACAATATACATATAAGTGATTTCAGTGCAGGCTCGTTATAAACTAGTGAGTAATTGGAGCCCCTTATATACAGTGTGTGTTCTGGTAACGATTGCATCGTGGAAATCCATTTCAGATTAATTCAGAAGTTCATGTGAATGTCATATTGTAATACACAGTGCAAAAATTGACAGAAACGTGTGTGCAGAGAGACGAGATATTAAATAATTCTTAATCCTCGTATCCAGGGCAGAGATTGAATAGTCCTTTATCTTCACTTCTGGGTTTTGAGGAAAGACATTAGCATAATCCACGTATGCCACTTATGCTTGAAACATGTCTTAGAACTTGTATTCACGTGCTTGAGTTCCAAACTATGGATACCTCGTCACTCTGCACACGAGTTTCTGACAATGTCCGCACTGTGTGTTACAATATGACATTAAATCCCCATTTCATAAATGAGCATGCCCTGTAATCACTTGTATGTATATTGCGTCAGAATATCATGGAACAAACAGTGGTACTTGCTTTACTTTTAGCACTGATGAAGGGTCTTAAGGATAACCCCCACTAAACGACGATACACATGTTGGTTAAAAGAAGGTCCCTGAAGAAAAGAAAATACAACACTGAAGAAAAGAAATCGCTTGTTTATCACTTATCCTGTCTGTGACTTAGCCCAACTGAATTTCATTTGAATGGCGTGTGTTCATCAGTTTTAGGATTGTACCAGGGGGGCGGGTGTTTCTACCCGCCATCGAATGCACAGCAGGCGAAAACCCGGTTGATTAAAACACGCGTGTAACTACTATATGAGCGCTCGACGCCTCACAAACACCCAGCTCTGACACTGGAATTTAGCAGATATGTTGCATGACAAAATTAAAGATTGGTTACAAAACAACAGTATGCAATTTAATGACACTTTTTAAGCCCGTTCCCTTAATACCTTTGGCCCATAGAACGTAACCGTTTGAACTGTAGTAATTAATTAATTTACCCTGCATTGACTTAACATAGTGTGGCATAGTCTGGGCTTTCACGGCTGTAACCTTCACCATGGTAATTTTCTCCAGTAACACCAGTAGGGACTTAGCCTTTTGTGTGCTGCAGCATGCATTTGGTATGTTTTGTAGGCACACGGGGAGGAGAGAGCACAAAACACTCCCTATTTTACTACAAAATTTGTAAGGCAACTGAATAAAGGCAGCTGTGCAGAGCATGCACCCTGTAAATAATAGGATTACTGTCACGCCAGTAGGAGATCCCAGCTTTGTAAGACATCACCAGTCTGTGAAAAAACTGCAAGGTTTGTCAGTGTAAATGCATGATCTACCCTAGAAGAGCACATAAGCGACAGTTGTGTACATAGTGTCAAGGATGCATGCTGTGACCTATATTTTCTATATAAAAAACAAAGTGATGGGTGGATGCGTAAATTAATCTCAGCGACTTTCTCAGGGCCGCACCTACATCCATCATCATTTTCCTACCATGCTACATCAGTTTGGACCCAGCAGCATGCAAATCAGTCTCGACCCTACTCCATTGGGAACAGCCCAGCCTAAAATGCCAGGTCAGGTTCTCCCTGAACTGGAACATAAATAACCCAGACCAGTTTTGCCCATATTAGGGATCAACAGCCAAGTATGCCTTGGGTCCAGTGGAAAAGAGAGCATGGCACCCACATCTGGGCATATCCATCACACATAAGGCATCAATAACAAGATGATGAATGATAGGCTTGTTTTAATCTCAGCCACTGGCAAAAACTCTGGCCTGCATCGCGATTTGTCGCTTTTCACCCACATGCCACCTCAGTTTCGCTGCAGTCATGCAAATCAGTCTTGATTCTGCACCATTTGATACAGTCCATCCCAAACTGTTTTGCATATGACCTGGCAGTTAGGGTTGGACTGTTCCTATTGAACCAGGGACAACACTGATTTGCATATAGCTGGGTTCAAACTGAGCTGGTATGGTGGGCAAAAATCAATGGTCTAAAGTGCGGTAGCAGGCTATTGCCAGTGCCTGAGCTTAATTCAAGCATTTCATCCATCACCTTGTTACTGTTGTTGCTATCTTTTCTGGTGACATACAGATCTATGCTGTACTGGCCTTCCAAGGACAAGTTGAAATGGAATGAAATGGGCATTTTGAAACATCTAGAATTATAAATGGGTAGGAGTGAATTGTGGAGATGTTTTCACTGAGGGGCTCTGAGTGACATCAAATAGACATCAAGAATGGAGCACCAGTTGAATACGATGTTACTCAGAACCCCGAGTTAAAAATCACCCCTGTATTTCACTTTTTACACATCTATAATGTTATGTTATGTATTGTCCCGAAAAAATCTGCTCCTCCTTTCAACTGCTACACAGAAACAGAGGAGCAAGTAGGTAGCCATGCATAACCTGGCCTTTCCTCTCGTTCCCAAATATTAAAATCATGGCTTCTTGACACTCCCACTATCTCCCACTGTCTGTTCCTTCCCTTCCCTCCCAATGTTGTGCTCCCTGCACAAGAGAGCTGCTCTCCCATGCTCCCACAGAGCTCATCCATAGCAGTCTATATTTTCTTTATGAAGTAGCAACAGTCATTAAAAAGTTTTTTTACCTACTGTTGCTACATCACAGTAGTGAATCACTGGATTTAGTCTCAGTTATTCACTTTAAACGCTCTCTATGAGAGCCATACATAACATATAGAACTCTAGAAAGGTAATAGTGAATAACAGATTTTTTTCATGAAAGGGTTTTGATTGACAACAAATAGACGAGAGCGAAGCTCAAGTTGTCTATGATGTCACTCAGAACTGTGAGGTGAAAAACATCCAGTCATTTACATTTTATTCATTTATAATTTTATGTTATGTATGCCGCTCAAAATCCTATGCCCCTGCTTTCAACTGATATGCAGAGGCAAAAGGGTAATGGGGGAGCCTTTTATAGCATGCTTTGTCCTCCATGTCCCAAATTTATAAAAGTACAGTACAGAAAGAGAACATCAATAAAGTAATGACATTCGAATTTTGTGGCGAAATAATTCTAAAAATATGTGCATATAAAAAGATGTTCACAGCAAGATAATTTAAAATACATATTCTGCAACGAGGTTAGAGTGTGATTGTTAACGCTACATATTATAGACAGTGGTGTCCAGAGACTACATAAGCTACATATATGTCACCCACTGTCATCTGTACTCCTTCAGGTTTTCTCTTGTGCTTCCAACCTTGGTTTAATATTATGGTTTGAGGTTACCTCTAAATGGGGTTGACATTTTTTGAGCCTTTTTAAGTGAAACCGTTTTGGAGAAATTCCACAAATTGCTACAAAGGCAGAGTAGTGCTGGTTCAATGCTCCTTTTTACGCCTTAAAGCAGCACAGACCAACCAGAATTGTGGTAGTAAATGATATTATTTCAGCCGTGCAACATAATAAAACACACTCCACACTTTTGGTACCAGCTCCAACTGCTGTATCCCCACACTTCACATTCTAGAAGCCCACAAAGGCCAATCTACCGTAGCCACACAGAACAAATTAACATTTTAATATTCTACCCACTTACCAACCATAACACTTTCTTCCCCCTGAAATAAAACAAAAAACAACCGTATAATAATAACATACAGAATTCGTATGTTATGAGTACTAATCCAATAAAAATCCTCAATTCCTTTAATAAAGGAACATGTCATGCTCAAAGATAAAAGGGCATAAACTAACTTTACCTATTGGCATAACATACAAAATATTTCAAAATCCTCAGTTTGATAATCGACCTACCAAAACTTCCTCTCCAGATATGTAAAGTAGTGTCACATTTAGGCACATTTTAAACTCTTGACAAATTCCAGATATTCTAGATGAATTATTAGTATCGTCGCTAACATCATGAGTTGGAAGTCCATGAACTTCCAACCAATCAAACTGTTGTTTATTGTTTCCAACATGCATTTGGACAACGTACAGAAATGCCAGAACTTTTCATCACTCAATAAGGCTGATTTGCATTTCAACTCCTTGGCACATAAAGGATCTCCTGTTCAAATGGATTCTGAGAATGTTAAATATTAAGGCATTAATATTAGGGCATTCTGTTGAGCAGAGGCATACATCACATGGTACAAGATAATCTAGCGTGACTGGTCAAACAAATTCAATCAGAATTTGTGAAATGGAAACATCTTTAACTGTCCCCAACATTGCTTTCAATCCTGAAGATCATAGATCCTCACATCAATACTACATCTGAGATGATATGAAGCCCATGTTGGCTATGTCTAAACGGTATGCAAGCAGCTTATGGGCGGCCTATGACTATCTACCATCAAAATGTATTACATGGCATATCAAAAATCTCAACTAGCATATCACTTCCACTTGGATAAGGAAACACTTAATAGAGACACATACGAAATGATGTGATGGGGCCGTAGCGCCTATATTGAATGCAAATAGAGACTAGGGATCTAACTAGTCCAATTATACACCTCTTAATCCAATACTGGATCTCAGTCCACAAATTACTCTAACAAAATGGCTTTTTCCAACTTAGTGTGCCACTTTGGAACAACCTGGAGCTTTATAGATACTTCTCGTGTTCACTTGCCTGATGATGACTGCCAGCTTTCCATTGCCGAAGGGCACTCCAAGTGAGCAGCTGAGAAGTACCACTTTCACACCCTGCCCCTCGTTTAGGAGAACCTCCAGCCCCATTCTTGACATCGCATTACATTTGCTGCAGATCTCTGCTCGAGTACTATTCAAATAAAAACTTGACCTAAAGAGAACCTGCTTTCCCTGCATCCTGGTAATATTCAGGGGGGAGCTGTTGTGCCTTTCCACTATGAACTCATGCGTACACAAATAATTTATTGATGAACATCTATGGTTGCTTCCAGGGTTGGAAAATATCTGGAAACGTTTTGCGAATCTAACATGGTAGTGACTTTGTAGCAATTGGGCAAATATTTCCACATCCTCCTCCCTGGACCGAACCCACTCCCCACTCCTCTTATGAACTTACTAGGCTCAAAAAACATAAACCCGGAAGATGGGCATTTTCACTTGAATAAGTGGATATCTGCAAGGAAGGGTAATCCCTATTCTGAGGACCATAATTTTCCATTACAGAATACGCATTTTTATGACCCAGGATGACACCTAAAAGTGTAGAAACGTGTATGATTCTGCTCAGCAGTGTCGTTCATTGTTTATTGGCATTCTAAACTGAAATAATTATTTTTTCGATGCTATTCCTTTGAGCAGGCTACTTCAATGTTCTAGTTACTATTTTGAAAGTTGTGTCAGCAAAACCATTTAAGCTCCCTATTAAAGTGCGAAGGTACCTCCACAAATCAGCATATTCCTAATCAGCAATTGAAATGACTGCATTGACATGTTTTGCTGTATTTCCCAGTATACAGTGATACCTCGAATGTTCTAATACCTCATGCAATATAATAATGTGGTGTATAACCCATTACTAAAGTCCTGGAACAGCTTAAATCAAGTCGTAAACAGCACCTTCAGAAATACCAAGAAATACCACGTGGAACTACCAAAACCACGTACGTTAACATGCTTGCAGCAGCAATTATCACTACCATTGCTGTACATTGTTTCACAGTATTTTTTTATTTCGAGCCTCTATGTTAGTGCACTGAACTGCTACTGATGAGTGAAGTGGCTCGGAGTCCTTACAGAAGTGCACTGGCTTTATTTCCCACAAAGGAGGTGCAGCCTGGGGCACTGCCATAATGGATGTTTGACTGCAACAGTAGTTATTGGGTGCTTGTAAAGATAGTTAGGCAATGATAAAATGTGCGCTTCGGACTGTGGCAAGGCAAGTACATATTTGCAGGCTCTTTAGTACATTTTGTACCACGTTTGAAAATGCGGCAGCATTTGACGAAATTCCTGGGCGTTGTACCTCAGGTTATTTTAGATCAGCCCTTCTCAGCGTTCTCATGTGCCTGGTGAGGCCAGATACAATGCACTGGGAGCTCATACAGTTTTTTTTCTCGTTGCATTATGGTACTTGTATTTCTGTTTATCCTAGGATAAACCTCATACTACAAGTACCAGACTGCAAAGAAAATAAATCATGAACTGGATGTACTAGTCACTGGTGGGACTGCAAAACCTCAGCGCTCTCTGGTTCTTATTGCACAGTCCACCTGATTGCTACCCATGAGAAGCAAATCATTTTGGGAGGAGTAGTTAGCTCACGTGACCCTGTTTTACAAACTCTTGAATCGAATGAAACACTCAGAGTCTTAAAGGAAAGGCTGAATTCTTGGCTTCGTTTCACAGGCTTTCAAAACTCCACGAGGCACGCTTGTTTCTTGCCTATGAGCAGGTGCAGATGTCTGCATTATGGTGGCCCGGCTAAAGTAGAAGCAAAATGCATTCTGCAAAAATAAGCTGTGTGACTCAATAAAGCTGCCCTTGTAGCCAATGCTCCTTCAAGATAAATATTTGCCCTGGCCACAGTAGTTTGCAACCTCAGCTCACCCTGTACTAAGAATTCCATAGTTTGAGAAAACAAACACAACTAGCATTTTTTATATATTGTGTGTCCTGGCTCATTTACCCTGGAGCTCAAGCAACGCAAGGGCTTGCATTTACCATTGAAATATGTGTTTGCATACAGCAAACCTGTGTTTCAAGCTTCCAAATGAATTCAAGCTATGAAGTTAAGTTGGCCTGGATACACCTTGCATATTGCCTTGGGTCTCAGTTCATGCGTCATGGACATGTCAGGACAGCTGATGTAAATCATTACACAGAAATACGAAGAGTTAACATTTTTATTGATGTCAGCTGTTTTAGTACGACTTTTTAATAAGCGTTGAAAACGTGCAAAATATGTATAATATTTACAAAGTCACACAGAAATCAACCTAATTTGACACACCAGTCTCAAGGAGGGAAGTGGGGGTGAATAGAAAACTGTCTACCGGGAATGTAGAATACAATCTCCCTGGAAAGTACTACTAACATGCATGGGTGTTCTAGAGCCCTGTCTATCTCTAGACTGCACATAGGTGTTGAAAAATTATAATAGGAATCCTATTTGGTTCATTTAAGACCCTCACCGGCTATATTAGTGGCAATCTACAACATATGGTTTCATGATGGTCCCTATAACCCTGGGTGTGCTCGACCACATTCCAGGAAGCACTTAAGGATATTACTTGACAGGCCTGGTTACATACAGATACCTTACGAACAGCAAGTATCCCTTTATTGTTGGTGTCAGAGGTATGGTTAAAAACTATCGCTTTTATTTGGGTTCTTTACGGTTATAATCCTCCTTACCCCCTACAAATTGGTGTTGATATGTTTCAGCCCTAGTATAAATGGCATCTAAGGATTCAGGCCTATAGGATACCATGTGCCTAGTATTTACCCAGGGAGATTGTATCATATACTACCAGTGGAATGACTTCTCGCTGCCTCCACCCTTGACACAGAAGTGCCAAATTAGGGGGTTACTATGTGACTTTGGTTAATGCAGCGTAAAGTTGCAGGGGACTTATATATTTCAGTTAGTAGGTAAAATTTAGTTTTTGAAGCACAGTGCATGAGAAACTCTGGATAGAGCTTGACCTGTGAAATTGGCCACTTTCTTCCTGCCACAATCCAAGGGTCAGTTAACAAATACAAGAATCATGATGTACACTCAAACCCACTGGGGCTGCATTTGCTCTTAAGTATTCATTCATAATAGCCCAGGGTAACTGGGGTTTTGCCTGTTTCTCTTAGCTCAGCTAATGATTCTCAGACTTCTGCCTTAGCCAAGGCTTGTGTCAACTTTGTGTCACTAATCAAATGTGGTGCTGAAAGTATTGAGGGTAAAATTTCATGCAGAAAGCTTATAATCCCGGCTCTCTGTCATACCTCCGTTAATAAATTGCTGCCCAGAGATTTTCATTTTTGATTTGTCTTTTGGATCATTAGAGAAGTAACTTGGATAAACATTGATAATACAGGCAGAATTTTTCAGGATGACATTTTAAAAAATGGGGGATGTTTTGCAATTATTATGTAATATTTTAGGAACCATGAGACCTATATACTTCATTTTGGTGTCAAAACATAGGTCTTGGGGTTCAAGTATTCTTATAGAGACAGAAAATGACTCCTCAGAGAAGCCCTTCTGCCATTTTCCAAATGGTGGCTATAATAGTGGAAGAAGAGACATATACAAAAATGAAACAAATAATAATGGTTTTAATCCTTCTATCTATACACCAAACAATGTTTATGATCTGATTATAAAACAAAAATAATGTTTAGCACTCCTGTTTTAGACACATTTTCATAGTTCACTTTATCTATTTGTTTAGGCAATCGCTTGTGGTACATTTGCAGAATGTTGGACATTTGAGAAGAGCTTATCGACAGGGACATCCTTTTATAGCACAGGTTTTACAAGTACATGTACTTGTTAGTTCTGTGGGTAGAGGCTTTAGAAATTTCATAGGTTTTAGCGCCTTATCAATATCTTCTCAACCACATTCACTTGGAGCATACTCTACATGTGCATGATCCAAAACATTTGCAAATCTTCTGATCAAGTAGAATGCACTTTTAATGTGTCCATAGACAGAATATGATGTTGGTGGAAGATCACTTAGCAGGACTGACCTCTTGAACTCATTGTACCAAAGATCTTCGAATGTGTGACAGTCAGAACTTGTTTTCCAGACACACAGAAGGTATTTTTCGACGTCTCACATTCTTTGACAGATAGTTCAAGATAACTGTCAAAGACAATGTGCAGTTCTTGAAAGGTGCACACTGACTATGATAACTTTATAACAGTCTGAACGACCTCTCCGAAGTTTTGCACGGATGAAATCTTGACCATTTGCAATTGTGATATACAGCCCACAACAACAGCAGTTTTCAATAAGGAAACCTTTTCGAATTGAAGTTCTCCAGATGAAATATTTTTTCTAGTTATTGTATGAGTTTGTGCTTCACTGGTTTGGTTGTTACGTCTAAACTGGGGTGGTGTGGTGAGCGAAGAAACAATGGATTTAGGCCCAGATCTCTGTACTGGGGTTAATGTATGACGTTCTTCTGCATTCTGTCCATCAACTGTTGTTTTTGCATTTGTCGCCCCGAGTGGGACGGGTATGCTTAGACGTGAGTCCCGTGCTCTCCATGCCACTGGAGTCAAGCTATCCTGGCTGAAGACGGCTGATAGCCAGAAACCGGTCCTAGGATGCTTGACTCCGGTCCAGGGAAGACATGGCTTGGCAGTTCAGCTGGACTGTTCCCGTGAGGCACAGGGACAAGGCTGATTTGCATATGGCCATGTCTGAACTGGGGTGGTGTGGTTAGTAAAAGAATGATGGATTTAGGCCCAGATCTCTGTACTGGGGTGAATGTATGACAGTGTTCTGCATTCTGACCATCAACTGTAGGTGTTTCACTGATTTGGTTGGAGCATCTCCATCAAATAATGGTTTTATTGGAAGAAGATCACTCTCCAGGATGTCCTTGATAAATTCATCCCTTTATTTTGCTACATCCATCTCTTTATGTGCTTGTGGAAGTTGTTTTTAGTAACCTGTTTTGTAGTGGCTGGTTGGACTAAACTCTTACTATGGCAATTAAAGCTTTGAAGTTTAGCTATAGTGATTATGTCAAACAGCTTTTTCTCTTTCAAAACAAATCTCTCCTGCTTTACATCTGCTTATAGTTTTGATACATGTTCCAGGACATCTAGTAAACGTGTCTTTATATCTTTATCCACATATTGTTTGATCACAAAGTTGTGTAGTCGCAGAGGCTCAGTCATTTCAAAGGAGTTTCCTTGCTGCTACATGAAATGAACAAGGCTGTCAACATGTTTACTAAAATGTTCCCCCTCTTTTTTCCACAAGTTCGTGGTGAAGAACAGTTCCATGATAGTCCATCAATTTTGAATTTGTCATCTCTCTGAAAACATTGCAAATAGAAAGGACTTTATGGTAAAGTAGATGCCATTAAACAACATATTCCCTTTTAAGTGTCTGACCAGCAATTCCTTTGGAGCTTTTCTGTGATCTCTGGATCGTCTGTTCCAGTTTCATATCTGGAGCCACAGCATTGAACGTTCCCTCTCTGTCTTCCACCGCAATATGTCTTTGGATGAATTTTCTGTAGGGGTATGGTTTTTCCACCTCTCGTTTCTTCACTCTTACCAAATACTAGGACCCTCATCTCAGATAGTTTATACAATCGAACTCGTGAAACACAGTAATCAGTGTTTCCACAGTCTTCACGTGCAGCTCCTAATCAACTTCCTGATCAACATGTACCAAGTTTTTCACTAGAACTAGCAAGCAAAAATCATTTCCCCAGTACTTGCAAAGTTACTATTTTTCTTCACATACTTTGACAAACTCTAGGTACTTGGTTTTCTGATTTTGAACTGAGTGTATTGAACATTGCCTGGGTTTGCATAATGTCTTTTGAATGAAGTGTACCTTGTGCCTTATTCACTTTTGAGATAGGATATGCAAAACCAAATTTGTCATTCATGTGCCAGAAAGCATTCCAATACAATGTTTCTATAGCCTCAGACATAATGAGCATACCTTATAATGAACAAACATAGTGAGTTTCCCTCAATATTGACTGGACAGTTTTACTTTCAAAGATTTGAGCCTCAATAGGCGTATTGTCTATGTCACATCCACTGATATAACATCCTGCACACTACAATACAGCATTTGCCAGGTGGGAAACGCCCATCATTGGATAAAGATTGTCAAATTCAACTGGATTGCTCATAAAAATGCCAGCTACTATACGGAAAACACCTTCATCGCAGAACATTGGCAGTATAGGCTGGTCTTCAAACTGAGCATGAAGATATTATTACTGGTAAAAACCCAACCTTCTTCAGTGGGACGGTATTCTGGGAGATCAGAGCATGTATTCTAGCCCAAGGAGGAACTGACTTTTCTTCATCCTTCAGTCCGCACTGATTAAGCAAAATAAATTATTCAATTAAATCAGCTTTGTGGACCACAGCATCAGGTAGAAGATGATCCTTGTCTTCAGCCACTTTTAAACTTTCTGGTAGACTGGGACATGTTGATGACTTGCAGTGATTTTGCACACGTTGTTAGGCATTTGGGTTATAAGTTTGCACCTTTGTTTGTTTATGCCTACAGCTGATACAGCTTGTTTTCCAGCAGCTACTTCATTAGTACAGTCTTGAAAAATCACCATGGAAGTATCATTGGTTTTGTATGTTTCAGACAAGGAAGCGCTATCTTCAAAATCAAAATCATCAAGAGCTGCAATTGTAAATCCTTTCCTGGTAAGGTGACTTGGATGTGGTGCGCTTTCGTATTAACAAGATTTTACAGCATGAGCTCAGAGCTGCCAACAAGTTCCTGCGCTGTACTATGTCATTATAACTTGTTAATAAACCAATCCTACTAATTGAAGCGATTAGCTCTCTACTTTTGCACTTATCACAGATTGTGTGGGCAGCCATCATATGTAGCAGAGTTTTCTTATTGCTGTGATGTAATTAATAAAACATGATTTGGAAAAGACAGTACATTTGAACAGCATAAGCTTGTCAGTTCCTGGGATTGTCTTTCACTTTTTTCGCTTATATCTTCAAAGCCATCATCAATGTTGTCGGCTTCTGTTCCGAACTCAAGAACTTTGTTTGTAACAGTTTTGCTTTGCTGATATTAAATACTGATGTAAAAAATGTTAAGACAACATCAAGCATTCTTGTTGACGCCATGATCTGCTGAGGCACGGACATACAAATGTGTCATTAAGTCCAAAAATGTTCAGAAAGTTTCTTAAAACAGCTCACGCTGATTTTTCTGCATTTGTGAACTCCGCTCCATTCACAGAGTTTGAAGGGTTTTTCGCACTCTACTCTCCACAGAGCTCACGGATTTCTGAAAAACTCTGCTCTGCTCCGCAAAAACCACAGATAACACATTTAAGATCCTTTGCTTTCTGGTCGGTTGTTGGAGATGGGCGAGGGGTAGCCATCAACCTTTGAAGTGGATGGGCATTGGGTTTAGTTGTCGTTACTTTCTCAGAACATTAGAATTCTTGTTGTGATTCACTGTTTTCTACAATTTTTTACACATTTTTTCCAGGCTTTTTTCATTGTATAGAACTTAAACACTTGTTGTTACAATGATAAAATATTTAATCCTCTTCACCCATCAGTTTAAATCTTTTGTGAAGTCTTTCTTGCCATATTTATGCAGCATATTGAACTTTCTCCTGTCCAGCTGCAGTTCATGTTAGCTTTTCTTTCGCATTAGTTTGGCATATTATTGGGTAATTTTTTATAGAGCACATAGCTGCCCCAGCAAAGGGGCGTCCCGGCGCTAGAGGCAAAAGACAGAAGCAGCAGGACTATTACAAGGGAAATAGAAGAGTTTTAATGGCCTTGCGGAAGGGAAGAAGGTCATCCAGGCGGCGGGTCTGTGCGGGAAGGGAGTTCCACAGCTTGGCGGCCAGATAGCAAAAAGACCTTCCCCCGGCTCTAGCACGTTTTACACGGGGGGCCACAGCCAATAGCTGCTCCGCAGAGCGTAGTAGACGGTTAGGGGCATATAGAATCAGCAAATTGGATAGAATCTCTGGGGACGAAAGTTTAAGGATTTTAAAAGCAAGGCAAAGAGCTTTGAATTCAATCCTTTTAGGCACGGGTAGCCAGTGGAGTCGCCTAATAGCGCCCGACGTGGGGCAGGATCGAGGGAGCCTGAGCAAGACACGTGCAGCAGCGTTTTGAACTCGCTGCAGGTGGTTCACCTCCGCCTTGTTGGCACCTAACATCGGAGAGTTGGCGTAGTCTATACGTGACAGAATGGAGGCCTGAATGATCAGCTGGCGTGTCGCAGGATCGAAGTACCCCAAGATGGGCCTTAGACCGTGTAGAAGTCCGAAACAGGTGCCTGCCACCTTTTTAGTGTGCTCTTGGAACCCAAGTGTGGAGTCGAGCCAGATCCCTAGGTTTTTACCGCTGGCTTTGGGGTCGGGGCACTACCAATAGATGTTGGCCACCACAGAGTGCTCCAGAGCTCCTTGTTTTTCCCCACCAACAGCACCTCAGACTTACTAGCGTTAAGTTGTAAGCAATTGGTGGTCATCCACTGTGCGATCGCCTTAAGACCGGTTCAAAACCGCGCAGGGCCTAAGGCACAGTCGTCCGAGAGGGCCACCACCAGTTGCGTGTCGTCGGCGTAGGAGACCAGGGTCAGGCCGTGTTCATGCGCTACTCTCGCCAGAGGCTGGACGTAGAGTTTGAACAAGCAGGGGCTTAAAGCAGAGCCCTGGGGGACCCCCTGCTTGCTAAGATGGACATGGGAGAGGAAGGGGGGAGCTGTGACCTGAAATGCCCTATCTAAAAGGAAAGAACGAAACCAGTCCAGGGCCAGACCAACTACCCCGGCCTCCTCTAGGTGGTGCAGTAGGATCTGGTGGGAGACGGTATCAAACGCGGCGCTGAGATCGAGCAGGATCAGCGCCGCCGCTTGACCCTCATCCAGGATGGTCCCCAGGTGTTCGCAAACCGCCAGAAGTGCAGTCTCAGTACTGTGACCGGGGCGGAAGCCCGTCTGAGAGTGGTCAAGGATGCTGTTGCTGTTCAGGAAGCTGGAGAGGATGTTATTGCAGTGGGCCTCCGCCACTTTGGCGACGCAGGGGAGGATGGATATTGGTCTAAAGTTTTCAGGTTTGTTAGGATCGAGGGAGGGTTTTTTCAGCATGGGGACCACCCTTGCTAGCTTCCACACTTGAGGCACCACCGCCGAAGTGAAGGAGGAATTGATCACTTGGCATAACGGATCAAGAAGGATCGGAAGACAATCCTTAAAGAGGTCCGGTGGCATGGGGTCTAGTGGAGATCTGGATTTGACCCTAATGCTTAGAGCGAGGAGCTCATCCTGAGTGATAGCAGGTATTACCGCTAGAGAAGCAGCAGGAAGAGGAGCAACCGGGGCTATCTGGACCGTGGGGCAGCTGGGGAAAGATTTATAGATGGCTTCCACTTTCTGGACAAAGAATTTGTCTAGTGCTTCGCACTGTTCGCCAGACATGAATGTGTGGGCAGGGTTTTTTTTCCTGTTTTTAAGGTCGCTCAGTATTTAAAAAATGCATTTGGCGGGGTTTTTGCTGGACTTAATCTCATTGGTGAGATGGGCTGCATGTGCCAGGTGTATAGCCTTGTGGTAGCCTTTGATCCCATCCTGGTACCGCTCTTTCGCCCCCGGGTCATAGTTCTTTCTCCAAGCCCGTTCCAGTTTTTTGCAGGTACTTTGCAAACTAGCGAGGGGGTCATTGTACCAGAGGTTGGAGCTAGAGCAGCGACCGACGGATTGTTTTGCCGGGATAAGGGAATCAAGAGCACGTATAAGCCAGTTGCAAAAGGTTTAATATGCAAGTTCCGGATCGGTGCTTAACGTTGGAGGACAAGCCTCTAAGGCGGCAAGAAGATCCTCCAACCTAAGCTTGTGCCAAAAACGTCTAAGAGTGGACTTGAGATTGGCTCTGGGGAGTATGTCAGGAACTGGAAGGGAGAGGGACACTAAAAAATGATCTGACCAACCCAGTGGGCTGGATGCCATGGCTGTAAGTCCCAGAATATTGGAAAAGACTGGATCTAGCAGATGTACAGCAGTGACACATTATTCTTTGTTGAAGGAGTCCTCAGATTTGTAGTTAGCAACACTCCGTCAGGAGGTAAAGATCCTCTGCTACCATGTGTTTCGCTTATGTGTATGTTGTACCATGTAATGATTTTATGTAATAGAACATAAAAAACTTAATGAACACAAGTTTATACCACAACCAAAAATGTGAGAGGAAAAAAATGTTTTTAGTTCCTTTTTCTGTGAGGGATAAAGTAATTCTAGATTAAACACTGTTTAAACAGTTAGCCTTTTTGAGGTTTAGTTTAGTGATATATAAAAGATCACAAAATAAAGACTGCACTATGAGTTCAAATTGTCTCAGAAAATTTTCAAAAGTCTCCTATAGTTTCAGGGGGCATTTGACAAATCAGATTTTTACCTAAATAAAATATGCAAGTTTGAAGTTTGGCATACACATTAAAATCTACAATTTTTGCTGATTCCTAATCATTGAGCAAGGTTTTTTGTAAACAGTGGCAGCTCCTCTGCTAAGAGAGAGGAGTGTCACCCCACTGCTTAAAAGGAAATATAGAATGATAACATATTGTTATTATCATTTTTTTTCATATTGGAGTAAGTGGCTGGGCAGGGCTGGCAAGAGCAGGGAGAGGAGTGGTTTGCACTCCTCAAGTTTACAGGACTGCTTGGCCAGCTCTCTTGGGCCAGCCAAACAGTCCTCCACACGTTGCATTTTCCCCACCAGGCTACATTACACAGCCTAGAGAGGAACATTGAAAGCCTCCAAGTCCCTGCCTGAGTGCCGAACCATGGCACTCAGACCAATCGTAATGCTGCTTTTTAGGATTGTGATTGACTCAGGGAAGGCCGGGAGCCCGGATGCTTCCAGCTACAGCCAGAGCTGGAGGCCACAAGAAGTAAGAGGATGGAGGAGAGGCGCCGTCTGGCACAGGTAAGAATTTTTTTTTAACCCTCGACCCCCCTCTGCCCCCCCCCTACCACCCCCTACCGGTAGCATTCACTTTTGTTTGTAAATAGCAAAAAATAGTAACTTTGCAAGAATCACAAAATGTCGTCTATTGCTCATCATAGTGCCCAAATAGGCATTCCTGGTTCAGCTAGATCAACTGCTACAAATAAGCTGTTCATAGTGTAGGTGACATTACATATATAATCCTGTGAGACAGGGGAAGGCATAGAAGGTAGCTTAGATCTGGCGTTGTCAAATGACAGTCTGTTTGCTTCATTTTGCACTCATGACAGTGTGACTGAGCATTTGTGGGAACACAGATCACATTACAAGTAGGCCAGGAAAACCTTCTTCTCTAGTGCAATACAGGCTGGGAACATCTCCCCATCCGTTGGTATATACTTATCTGCAGTTTATGATCTTGACTTTGCTCCTTACTTCGCTTCCCATCAGATATGTTACTTGGGTGCAACTGAAATGGGAGGTCAAGCTGTGCAATTGCGGGGCGAATGGGTGCATTTATTATTTAAGAAGACAAGATGAGCAGGATGACCCCTGGAGGAGCACATATTAAAACCCCCCACAAGTAGGATTAGATAGGTCTGATCCCAATTATTTGCCTGTTATTGATGAGTAATTAGTGGGTCGACACAAGGCTGTAGATCCTTGTAGTACAACTAAATGATCCTGCTGAGAGATCAGGTGGAATTAGAACTTCTAAGTGTTCTTTGCACAGAAAGAGGAGGAGGCCTTTATTGAAATTTTTGATAGGGGGTTTTGATAGGGGGTTCTCGCACTCCAAATGTTCATAATGTGTACTTTGATGTTGTAAAGGGATTAGTTTTTCCCCATATCCTCCAAAAGTTGTTTTGAGAGTTATCTGGAGGAAGGGAGGCTTAAGATTGGCAGGTTGTTGGTTTTTATTTATTTTTAGTTTATTTGATATTTTAAGAGTGCTGCTTAGACTCTTGCTGTGGTGGCAGGTGAAAGAGATAGCATACAACATATATGTGAGGTAAACAAATATTACATAGGTAGAACATAAACATGGAAAAACGTGTTATGTAGTGCCTGAAAAATAGATGCCAGTTAAGAGGGTAAACATAACATAGATTCAGAGTATATAACACATAGACTCACCGGTTAAACTTTAGAGGTTGGGTGGTATTCAGTACACTATATGTCTCTGGGTATTATTAATAATATGTTTTACTTTTTTAATCTTCTCTTGAAGTATATTTGGGAGGCAATAAGTTGGGAGAGAATTACAGTTGTTTGGAGCACTGCCTTATTCCTAGCTAAGGGTTTCCTCTGTAATTCAGGAGCTTCAAAACAGAAGCTATGTCCTTGTGGAAGGATGTATTGCCAAATCCCAACATTTTGGGGACAAATGAAAGAAGAAGTTTGTTGATATTTTTTACTGTGCCAGGCACCACTGAAAGATTGAACGCTTTGACCTTCTTTGCTATGTGGGTCACTTCATTCAAGTCCATTGTTTTGAAGTTTGCTAGAAATGTTTTTATGGAGGGCTAGATGTCTAAGATGATGTTATGTCATTTCTGAATTTCCCTTTTTCAAGTTTCTTAGTCAGTTCTTTCAAAAGTTAAACAGATTGGATCACAAGAGGCGGGGCAAGATGGCCGCTGAGACACCGTAGGGGAAGGTCGCACCCTACCCTGCTCCTGAAGACCTATTGACGGAATGAATGCTCACCATGTCGTTTATTGTCAAAAGCAAAAGCAAAGGCACTGGGCGGTGTGCCATTTAATATGTAGCAATATATTCAGCAATATATCTCAGCAATACATCTCTTATTGTTTGTGGATGCGATGTTTGGAATTTTGACGGACTGGCCTTCTCTACTAAAGGATTCCCTGCCGGTTAGGGAGCAAAACAAGGGAAAAACTTTACTGGAATCCTTCACCGCTTTAATTGCAAGGTCATTCCAGGCGGGACGCTCTTACTACTTTAGAGCAATGGCACCTAAAATATATCGTGTGAGTAAACAAAGCAATGATCCAGTCCCCTCTGAGGAGGAGGAAATGTCAGCAGATGGACTTGGAGCCTCAGCCACCAGCTTGAGAGCAAAATCAAGGACTAAAGCACAAATGAGGCGTGAGGCAGCAAAAGAAGCGAAAGAAGCCAAAGCACGGAAGCTGCGGGAAAGGGCCACAAATAGAGCGGCAAAAACGGAAAGTACACGAACCCGCAAAGGATATTCTGACTCAAAGTCGGCTGTAAGTGAAACCCAGGGAAAAGAAGCGGTTTTCCGACAAACCACTATAGTGGAGTCTTTCCTACCTGCGGGAGCCGTGGTGGGTGTGCAGGCAGTGGAGGAGCATGCCGTCGTACTCACGTTGGCGGCTTTATGCGGAAGGAGGCTGGGTCGCGGCGATGTGGACATTGAAGGAGCCGTCACTTTTGGCCCTGCCGCTGGAGCTTTGGAGGACGCTACGGAGGATGCAGGGAGCAGGATGCAGGGTGCAGGGAGCGTCGGGATCACAGCCAGCCTCCTAGTGCCTCTCACTGGGCAAAGTGACGTTACAGATCCCGCGGGAGCGGACGCCCTTTCAGCAGGAGTAGCAGGGGGCGGGGACACAGACTTAAAGGGCCAGGAGCTTCGTGTGGATACATCAGAAGGGGGGAATAGCTTCAAAGCTGTGCCTATAGACTTTACTACATTCGGGCAGTGTGAGTCTGACGCTGTGAATAATGGTGAGAACAATCTTGTGGCTAATCCTCTCCCTGGAAATAACGGAGGGACGCAGGTTCTGGAAAAGGAGATGGTGAATGTAACAGGGCGGCAGACACAGGTACAGGAGACGATGGATGTAAACAACCACAGCCTGGCGGGTACAAGCACATGCAATATAAAGTCTATGCAAAACGTTCCTGAACAAATGTTGGCATCACCTGGTGAAGAGATCTTCTTCACTGGGAATGATGAGGCAGACGATGAAGAGGATGAAGAAGATAAGTTAGATGGAAGCGAAGTCAGCAGCTCGGACCCTTCCGTGACGGACTCGGAATCAGGTACCTCAGACTCATTGGTATATTCTGGCTCAGAAACCAATATATCTAGATCTAACAATGATTCAAGTGGTTCGGATAGTGATACAGAATCAGCGGAGCATGAGACTGTACAAAAGGTGTTAAGACCAAAAGTAAAAAAAGACTTAAGAGAGGCATTGAAGATTACAAAAGCCAATAATTCAAAATATAAGGGCAAGGCGAAAAATGAGAACCAAAGACGTTTGAATCAACCTAAAGAGCCTCATAGAAGGCAGGCGAAACCAGTAGTAAAAAGGTTAATCTGGGACAGTTCAGCCGAGTGCGGTATAACTCAGACTGGGGCACCTATAACTACAGAAACAGCTGTTCAGGAACCTACCTCTCAGGGAGCTGAGGGGGGTCCCGATAGAGGTGCCTCAAACTTTGAAGTTCTCTTCTCAACTTTAAAGCAGATCCAAACTGAGGCGCGCGCTGAGAGTCAGAGAGCCAGCAGGAGGGCCAGACATGCAAATAAAAAGATACAATCCTCACTTCATAAAGTTAACAAATTGTATGAGGAAATGGTTGGGAGAGTATCCGAGATCGAGGCCAGAACAAGTAAATTGGAAGATGACTTTGTTAAAATGAAAGACGCTGGTGATGATAAGGATAAGACAACTGCTGACATGCTCTGGAAGCTAGAGGACTTTGAAAACAGGCAACGACGGAACAATGTTAGACTTATTGGAATTCAAGAGGGAAAAGAGGGTGGGGATGTGCGAGCCTTCGTAATTGATCTGCTGAAAGGTGCGTTCCCTGACTTGGCTTCATGGGACTGGGAACACGAGATACAAAGAGCACACCGATTCCCGTTGGTACAAAAGGGAAAACAGGGCAAGCCCCGCGCAATATTGCTGTATGTCGGTAATTTTCTTCTGCGTGAGGAAATTATTAATAAGGCAAAACCTCATTCTAAACGTTCCCATAAGGAAATTGAGTTTTTTGCCCGCCCTGATTTCTGTCACGCCACCGTAGAAAGAAGGTGGCGGATGAGGCAGCTCATTACCCCATTCCAAAATATAGGCTATGAGGCTTTCCTTTTGTTCCCTGCACGTCTGAAAGTTGACCTAGAGGGTAACTTTAGAGTGTTTTATTCAGAAATAATGGCGCAAGAATACCTTAGCTTCTTGAGAGAGAATAGAGGTCGTCAAAAATCCCAACGCAATGTCTTGGAGGTCGAAGACACACAAACTGGATATGTCAGAACCATACCCCATAAAAAGTAAAGGGGGAAAAAAGAGGAGGGAAAAAAGGGGAAAGAAAAAAAGAAAAAAAAAGGGAGAGGACAGGGCAAGATGGATATGGAAAATGAAAGTAGGGTAGCAGTATAGCTAGTAATAACTAGATCTTTATCTTTGAAATGTTAAATGAAGATTATCTATACATGCTAAGTGCTCTATCTACCCTCTCCTTTACCGTTTAATGTATATTTTTTCTAAGCTGTATACCTATCTTTTGAGATTATATCTTGGTGTTCTTTAATCCTTTGCTATGAATCTTCTAATACTGTTAAATCTGTGGACATGTGGGTATGCTGTATTGCTGGTTTAAGCGCAAGGCTTTCGGTTAAATGGGTAGTAGCTGTAGATGAAATCTTGAGAGATAGCATATATGATTAGTCCCTTTTTTTTTTTTCTCTCGCTGGTGAGCATTGGTGAGCATTCCGAATGATGTATATAATTAAGGAAACTCAGGGAGGGGGGTGGGTGAGACAACCCGGTGGCATGCTCCGGTCAGACATGGGTCTTATGGACCTATTTGCCCGTAGGGGGGGAGGGTCTCTGAGGGAGGGTCCTTTGGGGGGTGGGAGGGTGAATACAAGGACAGGGCACAATGGTATCGAAATCTGTAGGGGATATGTTGGGTACAGGATGGAAAAAGTGATAAAGCAGCATAGTTGTAAGGAAGGGAGTATTGAAATCAACACTCTTACATTGTATATATCAGATCTATTGAAGATGAATTTTGTTAAATTAATGAGTACAAGTGAACAGGCAGTTGATGGTTCCGGGAAAATCAGAGATGACACTTAGGTTAGCAACCTGGAATGTGTGCGGCTTAAATGATGTCCAAAAAAGGTGTAAGATAGGAATTCGATTACGCCAGATGAATGTAGATTTTATTTTTCTGCAAGAGACACACATAATGAGTACGCAGGAGTACTGTCTGAACCAGCTGGGCTTTAATCTAATAGTTAGCTCTAAACAAGGTGCGAAAAATAGAGGAGTTGCTATCTTGTCAAGGAGTAAGAACTTGATAATAGGGAGAAAACTGGAGGACAAATGGGGAAGATGGGCGATGGTAGAGATAGAGATAGACGGTGTTTGGACAACAATGGTGTCAGTTTACGGATCTACGCAGGATGATCCGGAGGTATTACAGTTCCTAGACTCTGAGTTGGCTGCCTGGCCCCCGCAGGTTATTATAGGCGGAGATTTGAATATCAATGGGGCAGATGGCTTAGGAATTGGAATTGGACAAAATAGGGGTTATAAAGGCCGTAAGAAAAGAGTATATAAGGCCCTCGTAGATCTCATGCTTAATAATAACCTGAACGATGTTTGGGGGACACTTAGATCAGAACAGAAAGGATACACATACTACTCCGCGCCACATCAAGTCTGTGTTAGGCTCGATTACTTTATGATTTCTAATAGCTTGATATCAAGAGTCAATATCGATAGACTCCCAAGAATCTTAAGTGATCACAACCCAGTAGTTTTGGCAATGAAGTTAGAAGGAGGAATAAGACCTAATCGGGTATGGACTTTTGAAAGAAGACTTCTTCTAGAAGAGGACTATGTTTCACACATGTCAAAATGGATCACCGAGTTTTTTGAATACAATAAAGGAAGTACATCGGTGGGGGTTATTTGGGATGCTTTTAAGGCGGGTGTCCGTGGAGAAACATGCAGTTATAGTATTCACAAACGTAAAATGGAAGGGCTCCGGCAAAGGGAGTTAGAGAGAGCCGTCTTAGAATTAGAAGAACAACTCAATAACGGTGTTATTAGAGGGGAACCAGTCGAACAGCATATATTAGATCTAGTAAAAGTTAAAAGCGAAGCTGAAGATGAACTGGCAAAAAAAGCGGCAGTAATTTATACAACTCGAAGGGAGAAGTGCTATGAATATAATGAAAAAGTTGGGCATGTACTCGCTATGCGTACCAGGCAGATAGCGGCAGCAGGGACTGTTAGGGAGATTAGAGATGGAAATGGTAATTTGCAAAGAGACCCGGAAAAGATTAGGGAAGTATTTAGGGAATTTTATCAAACCCTTTATGATTTTCAATACCCCTGTAGCAAGGAAGAGATTAGGGACTATTTGGAGAATATACCAACTGAGAGGGTCTCGGATGAGGATGCAGTTAGATTAGAAACTCAGATACATGCGGAAGAGATTAAGGAAGCTATGGGTAAACTTCCTTCAGGAAAGGCTGCTGGTCCCGATCAGATACCTCTAGAATTTTATAAGACTTTCTGGGGAGTGCTGTCTCAAGAATTAACAAGAGTGATTCAATCTGCCCAGGCTGGTCAGTCTATACCAAAGTCGTGGGGGGGGGGCCGACATTGTTTTAATCTTGAAAAAAGGCAAGCCGCACGACCAGCCCGGGTCATACCGCCCCATTACATTAATGAATAATGACACTAAAATATACTCAAAAAAGCTGGCAATGAGATTCGCAGAGGTAATAAGTGCCCTAGTTTGCCCTATTCAACATGGCTTCATTCCCGGTAGAGGTACGACCCACCATACTAGGAAAGTAATTACATTGTTGGATGCCGCCGAGGTCGCAGGAGACCCGATGGCAGTGATGCTGTTGGACGCAGAGAAAGCGTTTGACCGGGTCTCCTGGGACTATCTGTGGTATACTTTAGCAAGATCTGGACTCAGGGGTGGGTTTATAAAAGCATTACAAACTTTATACAAAGAACCGGTTGCGGCTTTAAGAGTCAATGGGGGCACTACGGGGCAATTTTTAATCAAAAGGGGTACACGGCAGGGGTGCCCATGCTCCCCATTATTATTTGCTATGTATATGGACCCCCTGATTCGTAAGTTAGATCTTTGTCCAGAGATAGCTCCGATGCCAACATTGCTGGGACCTTGTAAAATATTGGCTTATGCTGATGACGTGGCGGTGATAACACCAAACCCCACGGAGGCAACTGTCTTTATAGAAGAAGAGGCCCGTAGATTTGGACGGATATCGGGGTACGCCTTAAATGCATCCAAGACCCAGATTATTAAAAATCCAGTGACTATATGTGACGATAACCGTGTGGTTCAGGCAGGGACTTATCTCGGAATAAATATAACAGCCGATATAAATAACTTGGTAGAAAATAATATTGCTCCAATAATACGAAAAATGAAGAAGGATTTGGATCGTTATGAAAATCTACACTTATCATTAGTAGGGCGGGTCAATATTATTAAAATGATGATACTGCCAAAATTTCTGTATATATTTAGGGCAATCCCACTCTTATTCGAAAATAAGTGGTTCAAGATATCTGAACAAATGATTAATCGTTTTATATGGGCTAAAGGAAAGACACGTAGGGCACTGAGATATATGTCTCTTCCGCGGGAGCGCGGGGGTTGGTCTTTGCCAGATTTAAAAGTATATTACTGGGCTGCTGCATTCCAAAACATGTTGGGATTGGTTGGGGGGGCTGAGGTTGATGGATGGGACACTGCTGGTTCACTTGCTATTTATGGTTTGGTTTTGGGTAAAAACGTGGAAAATATTTTTTTGAGATTTAATGAGGAAAGTTACTACAAGAGAACAAGGTTTAAGACTATAATTGCTGCCTATAACGTTTGGAAGGGAATTTCGAAAAAGATAGGAATTGGAAAATATAACTTCTACACTAGGCTCAAAAATAACCCTTCCCTATCTAGCGTGGTTTTTTCGGGAGCTGTATTCCAAGATTGGGAGAGGCGGGGGATAAGGAAGATTGGAGACATCCAGGGCCCCCAAGGTATCTTACAATTTGTAGAACTACAGGTTCGATACGCCTTAGACACAAAACATTTCTTTAAATATCTCCAAATTAGGAGCTGTTTAATAAATAAGAGAGGAGGGCCTTCGGGGTTCGACAGAAATGTATTGATGGATATTATAGAAGCAGGCTCCGACTGCACTATAAAGAGATTCTATTCTGAGATGACAATATTAAAGAAAGACGATATGGAGAAATGGGTTAATAGGTGGGCTGCAGATCTGGATATAAATAGTGATATCTTTTCAGAGTCATTAGAGATGGGAAGAAAATTGTTGTGTGCTTCATCTTTACAGGCTCAACATTATAAGATCTTATTCCATTTGTATTATACGCCCGGAAAAATTGCTCAATGGGGGGGTCTCTCGGGAACCACTTGCTTCAGATGTGGTAGCCCGGGGGCGGACCTAATACATATCTTTTCACTCTGTCCACACTTAGATAGTATAAAAAGGGAGATCGAGAGATTTTTGCAGAATGCATTGTCAATCACAATAGAATTAAATCCAGCAGTGATATTACTAGGAGTCGATCCTGAGGCCCACGTGAATAATGAAAACTTTGTATTTGTAGCAATGGCCATTCTTAGATTGCTAGTGGCCTCGGAGTGGCTAGAGCCTAACCCTCCTACATATCATCAATGGTTGGGCAAGGTATTATCTATACAAAAGTTAGAATCAGCAATTTATGCGAGGAAGGGGAGAAAAGGCAAGAAACTTGGTCTGCAAATATGGGAGCCCCTCATTCGTTGGAAACAAGGTCCTGATTATTGATTGATTATTGATTTTTACTCTCTCTTTTCTGGGGGGGTAATTGAGAACATAGCGTATAGAAGTGTATGTTTCTATTGTATATATGATTCATTTTTGGTAAATCTATGTATGATTTGATATGATATATATTTTTTCCCTTCCATTTTTTCTTTCTCTGTTTAAACTTCTAATGTATATATGTATATATGAATCTATGATGTACTATATTGAATGCTATTGTGCCCTGCTCATGTCTTTGGGGGGAAAAGGGGAAAAAGTTTTTTCAATAAAAATATTTAAAAAAAAAAAAAAAAAAGTTAAACAGGTACTTCATTGATAAAAGCATCATCTAGTTTTTTTCTCTAATAATGCCTCAAAAATATTGGTTCATGTGTGTTCTGCATCCCATTTTTTCAGCATCTTTGTAGGACTGGTCCCACGAGTGCCCCAGGTTTCATCATCTTCTTTTCATGTTGGAGAGCAGTAGATGCTATCAGGCATAGGAATATTTGTTTCAAATGGTTGCTATACATTTGCAGTGAAAGAACTCAGAAACATTTTTGGAGTTGTTGCGAAAGAGAGCTTTTAATAAATACTGAGGTTTGTTAGAAAGATGTTGTACTGTGTTGACTTTATTTTGAAATTCTATACATTTTGTTTACTTCATTGATCTCTATGACTGATTTGGTCCATGTTGTGGTTCTGTTGAATTGTGTTGCTGTTGATAGATTGTCAACAGTATACTGTATTACCATTGCTGGGATGGGACAGCAAGAGTTGCTGCTATGAAGTTGTGTGCCAACAGTATCTATGTGTGGGGTATTTGTATAGTGAAAACCTACACAAAAGGCAGCGGAGTACATTACTGGGTCAAAGGCAAGAATACAGGCAACAAGTGAGACAAGAGTTAGCTGGATTCTAAGAACAGAAGTGTATTGCTAATGCAATGTGATGTAGTGTTGTTTAAAGAGATGTGTCTTCAACTTTTTCCTAAATACGAACAGCACTTGGGCTTTCCTTATGGATAGGGGACATTGTTCCAGATCATGGGTAAATAGATGGATATGGCTTACTGCCTCGTTTTCTTTTCTGCTCTTCTTAGTCTTATCCTCTGCATGTTACCTAAAATCTTCAAATGGTTCCCACTGCACACCATATGTACCAGCACGCAGTCCCTAATTCACAAGCAGATTGGACTATGACAGTGCACTCTACGCCAGCATCCCAACTAATATCCTTCACACATTTCAAATCATCCAAAACGCCACTTCCAGACTCATCCTCAACCACCTATGCTGAACCCACCTCGCACCATTCCTCAGAGAGCACCACGGGCTCCCCATCCATCAGCAATGCCAGTATTGACTTCTCTCACAGGCAGTCAAGTCACTACACAACACAGCATCCCCATAGTTCAATCAATGGCTTCACTTCATCAAACCCACCAGACAACTTCGCTCAGCATCACTCTCACTTGCACACACACCCTGTATCCACAGAAGTAGAACCAGAGGTCAATCATTCTCCTATCAAGCCGCCAAATACTGGAAAGACCACCCTCAATATATCAGATCCTCAGCCTCATTTCATGAATTCTACAAGATGAAGACCAGATTATTCAGCTAGTCCTGTTGCAGAACCATCTAGACCGTGGGTACTCACAAACTTTCTCTCTGAGCCAAATTTACAGTGTGGTTTGTGGCCAGTTTATCTCTATCTGTCTCTTTCTATATCTGTCTCAGTCTCTATCTGTCTCTGTCTGTCCCTGTCTCTCCTCCGTCTATCTGTCTGTCACTGTCTCTCTCTCTCTCTCTCTGTCTCTGTATATAACTCGGTCTCTGTCTCTATCTGTCTCTGTCTCTATCTGCCCCTGTCTCTATCTCGGTCTCTGTCTCTATCTGTCTCTATCTGTCTCTGTCTATCTGTCTTTGTTTGTCTCTATCTGTTGTCTCTGTCTGTTGTCTCTATCTGTCTCTATCTGTTGTATCTATCTGTCTCTGTCTGTCTGTATATGTCTGCCTCTCTCTGTCTCTATCTGTCTCTGTCTCTCTGTCTGTCTCTGTCTCTATGTATGTCTGTCTCTATCTATTTCTGTCTCTATCTGTTTCTGTTTCTGTCTCTATCTGTCTTTGTCTCTATCTGTCTCTGTCTCTATTTCTCGCTATCTCTCTCTCTCGCTATATATATGCATATATTTTCACGGGAGAAATCCGGCGAAACAGAAATCAAACGAGCCCACAAGGTTGATTCAGCAGGTAAAGTTTATTCCTGGCAGCTAAGGACGACGCGTTTCGACCACGGACCACATGACCTCCGTCTCCACAGTGCAACATATTTAAAGGTACAGTGTCATAGGCATGTCATAGACATAGTAGAAATAATAAGTACATGTTTATGCGTCACATTTCAAAAAAATGAGCAAGTGCAAACAATCAAGTTTAAAATTTATGAGTAAAAGACATTGCTGCAGTTCATAAATGGTTGCATGGGTATTTTTTGGTTACATCAGATGTTCAGAGTACATTTATAATTCTTCACAAATAAGTTTACGGGGTCACATGTTTGTGTGGTGCGAACGACTAAGTGCGAGTGCTGAAATTATTAAAGTGTGGGCTCTGGTGCCGTTACTCATCTATGTGGGTGCGGAGGTGCCTAGATTCCTGATCAAAGTCCTTCACAGTGACGGTGTAGTAAAATGTTGTGCTATTTTTAGAAAGTAGTAGCTTGGAGTGTGAAAGGCGGCCGCCCAGTACTCTAGTACTGATATCTGTATCTAGGACATGATTCTCAGGATTCATTCTTCATCACACTCCTATAAGAGGAAATACGACAGTTAGTGTACATTCGATATACATGTATCATCTCTAGTCGTTTACACATACAACATTACAATGATAGTGACCTGGGGAACCATGGATGTTAGGTCATGGGGCCTGCAGCAGTGACGTTTAAAAACAAGGGTGAGTGTGCGGTAGTGAAGGGTGGGTGGGAGGGAGGTGAAGGCATCAGCTTGGCAGGGTTCTGATACATAACAGCAGGTGTTAGTATATGTACAAGTGACTGTACAGTTCCTCATCCTGGTTAAGACCATATGGGAATTTGGAACCAGCAAGGAGGATGAAGTGTGATTCACGTTTGCGAAGAGAGGCAATGCGATTGCCTCCTCTTGGATTGATGCTGACTGTGTCCAGTCCAAAGAATCTGGCTTTGGTCCAGTCTGCCTCATGTTCCTTCGCCAAGTGCCTTGCAGTACTGTAGAGCAGAACAACAGGTGAATAAGAGTTAATTGCGCTGGGAGGAAAAGTTAGTAATGAGACACAAAATCTGATTAGCTCCAAGGATAAGGTCCTGGTCACCCACCCAGACCCAAACAATGTGACAAGAAAACAGGTCACAAATGTAAACTTGAGAAAATGAGCGTATATCCTGAGCTAGAAACTCATCAATATCAGAGTCCAAGTATTAAATCCAAAAATTCACAGTGTCTTCGTTTTATCTTAATTTATTATCCATTCTTAGGTAAATCCAATCTTCACCAAGAAAGCATACAATAGCCGCTGCCAACACGTGTTTCGTCTTGGTCTGGTGGCCAAATGACTTTGTCAGGGCTGTAAATATTATAATAAATGTAATCACTATTCCATTAAACTTCAATCCTACCATTTGATAACATACATAAAAAAGTCCATATCAAAACAAAGTGGTCTTAAAGCAATTTTCAATAATATTAGACATTCATATAGAGGTATACACACGAGACCGATAATAGGGGTCCCCTAGGATTATGATAAAGCTATTTTATCAGAGAATAACATAATTTAAAAAATTGTAAATAGTACATCAATTATTATGTATATACTTTCCTTCAAAAGTGTACTATATAATACACAAAAAGGGGGAAAAGAGGAAGAAATAGCATGCTCCTAGTAGGAGGTTGTTTTAGTTCCAAGAAAAACTCAATTCAGACGAAACCTTGAGATATGTACCTTGAGGATGAGATAGGTATCTAGGTTGAATCCAAGTGATTTGGCAGCCATTGAGAGTTGGGTTTCAAAGCTGTCAATATTATTGTCATTCAACATGGTTTGTACCTTTTACTCACATGTTTTCTTGGCAAACAACAAGAATTTTGTCCTGGTGGGGTTGAGCGTCGGGTGGGCTCTGAACATCCAGGTCTGGATGAGAGGCAGGCAGGGGTTGAGGTTTTGGATGTCTGGTCCGTAAGAGACTCCAGAGTAGAGTTGTGAATCATTGGCATATTGGTGCCTTTTGAGGCTTTTATCTGTGAGTAGAGCTCCAATGGACTCCATGTGATGGTGGAAGATGATAAGGGACAGTATGGAACCCTGGATGACTCCGCAGGTGATAGAGATCTTTTGGGATCTGCAGTTGCCCATTAGAATGGACTGGAATTGTATGGAAAGGTAGAAGGAGAACTAGTAAATGACATTCTCAGTGATCCCCATTACAGATATCAGGGCATGGATGAGGGCTGGAAGGTTGACTGTTTCAAAGACAGCTGAGGGGCTCAGCAATATCAGAAGGCAGGGGTCATCTTCATCTGTGTTTAGTAGGGTGTTGTCTCTAATGTGTAGCACAGTCATCTCTGTGTTGCATCATGATCTGAAGCCACACTGACAACCATTCAAGAGTAGGTGAGCATTGATGTGATCTTGGAGTTGAATGTTGAATGATTTTACAATGATCTTGCAAATAAAGGGTAGATTAGTGATAGGCTGGTAGTTGGTGTGGTCATCGGGGTTTTGTGTAGGTTTCTTTAGGAGTTTGAGGATCTGGACTGTCCTGAGGGCTTCTGGAAAGATGATTTGAGTAAGGGTTGTGTGGGCAATGGTGAGTATGGGTGAGAGTGCTTCCCCTGAGAGAGCTTTTATGAAGGACAATGGTAAAATATCATCTTCACCGGAAGTGGTTTTGAAGGGCTTGAGTATGCAAGCAAGATCTGTGAGAAATAGTGCTGTGAATGGTACTCTTTGTGGAATTTTACAAGAACGGGTGGGTTTACAAACAGAATCAGGCTTCATGTTGTTGGTGCGCTGTCATATCTACTCTAATTTTTCACTGAAGAAGAGGTTAAGGGCATTGCATTTGCCTGCGGTGTATGGGATAGGGGGGTCAGGCAGGCAGCTAATGCAGTGCTTCATTGTCTTGAAAAGTATAATGCTTCTGTTGTTGCATCATTGATGGTATTGGCATAGTAATTTGATTGGGCTGATGTGATGAGAAGGACATCTATTCAGTTTTAATTCCATTTTCTTTCCTGTCAATTGATGGTGCATTGAATGTCAGCTAAGTCTTTAGATTACCATAGTTCTGGACATGGCAAGGAGCTGTCAGGTGAGAGATAAGTTCAAGCGTTAAGTTGTCCATCGAGAAATTGTTGAAGGATCTGTAGGTTTGATCTTCTCTTTTAAGTTGACCTTGGTTTGTTGGTAGGGTGCTGAGTAAAGAGAAAGGGAAAGCTAGGTAATCTGTCTAGTCCAAGGGCATGGGTAGTTTGCATTGGATTGTTGGTGATGTTGAGAAGATGAGATTGAAGATGTTGACTATGGATATTGTTATTTGGGTGATGGGCTGTATCACATTGAGTATGTCAATATGGTTAAAGAGGGCATCTGTCATTTTTTTTTGAGCTTGTGTTTTTTAGGAAGTTTAAGTCATCCAAGAGGGTGGTATGGGTGTGTTGGATGGATGAGGTGGCGAGGAGAGCCAAGAATTCATGAACAAATTCTTTGTTCCACCCGAAAGGCCTTACAATATTGCTTTCCCCACATGATGGTGGTTTTTTTAATGTAAGGACTTAAAATAGTATTACATTTTACAATGCTTAGGTACTTTTAATATGAAACATTTTGAACATAAATAGAAACCATGGTTTATAGAAATGGAATTATGTTCAGTGATATGAATTGCAGATAAGTTTGTTGAGAGTTTGAAGCCAAAGGAGATATTTGTGTATGTTAAAAGTGCTATGTTTTTAGGTTACATCTATAAGTCTTTTAATTTCTATGAAAATAATATGTTCAGTAACTGCAAGAAATGTTATGACATTATCGTACTTCTTCACAGATTTGCAGTTGCTCTGTAACTTACTTGTGCTGTGCATGGGCGGGTGCATGTACAGAACAAGGTATATGGTTAAAATTGTCATCAGACTACAGCCAAGCACACTATCTACTTTTAGAAGGTTTGATGAGCAATTGTCTTACTAGCAGTTCGCTCTCCTCAGGTGTTCGTAGCTTGAGATAGTCTTTGTCTCATTAGTCTGTCGGATTCATTGATATAGACCACCAAGGGTCTGGGTATCAGCACATTCTAGTGGAGCGGTAGTGTAAGTACGTCAGGATGTCAAGCATCCTTTATATGTGATTCAAGCACTTCTTATTGCTCCTGCTACTTGGTGACTGTCAATGACAGTCTAATACAGGACTCATCTAATATCTGCAGCATAGGACCTGATAATGAACGCAAGTTTTGCTGTTAACGAAGATGTCTTCTATGACTTCTCGCAGCCTCTTGTTGTGTAGTTCCTACAAATCTATGCAGGATCTGTGCGTTTAGACAATATACACTATGGGACTGATTCCAGACACCCCCAAATGATATGTTAGGCTTTAGACCAGCTAGCTCACAGTGCCACCGTAAGACTCCAAACCTTACCAAGGAGCGAATAGTTTCTGGCAACTATCGAACATGACAACCCTTGATCCTTCAGGGATTGAGCAAACAGTACAGTACCTTTTGCTCAGTTACTCGTGCTCACTTGGTCTCAGAGAAATACACAGAATAAACAATGGGGGCGTTTTCAATAAGCATTTATTGAACTAGTGCCCTTCTAGTATAAAATATGTTTTCTCCGACAACCATTAGACAGAAGTAGATGTATACAATTACAAGCACCAACAGAGTACATAAAAGGTAGAATTCTACCACGGACCTGAAACAGTGAATATATGCAGGCATATAAATATATGGCAGTAATCAGGAGTACTCCTAGGATGCTAACCCTATCTAAGTGTACCTAAGTGTACCTGGTTTGTATGTGGGTGTAAAGCCAAGAATCCCCTAGGAAAGAGCCAACCCCATTACCTGATGGGAGAGAGTGAAGGACCATGTCTTGGTCTCGAGTTGGACACTGTGTACTGGAGTTTCTGCGTGCAGCAATCTCAGCATCTTGTGTCAGCATGGAAGCTTCTCTTCTGGTTGCCCAGTGAAGGTGTGGTTCATTTACACCCAAAAGGTACCCTCAGAGGTTCTACCTAGATGTGTAATGGTACTGTGGGGCTATCGCCCAAGGATGGCGTTAACAATGACTTTTGTACAGGGTTATTATACAGAATATATTAATCCTGTTTAGCCTCACACTATAGGAGGAACCAGTGTTTCATTTGTGCACTAATTTAATGGTTCTAAAACCCTTTGTTCTCTCAAAGCATGAGGAGGTCCTACAGTTTTCTAAGCTGCACTATCTGGGCCAGTCCTCCCCCTGCCTTCCCAGGCCCAGGCAGGTATTTCTTAGTGTAGCTGCAGAATGCGGGTGACATATTGATGAAATTTCATAATCACAGGAGTGACTGTGTAACCCTTGCACCAACTTGTCCTGTGCAGCATGGGTGGCGGGTATGGTGCTTGCACCCGTAAGTTCCAGTGAGTTACTGTTAATCTACAGGCAAAAATAAAGTGAATAGCTTTGCAGTTTTATAAATCCTCCAGGCTCCTATCTCTACTATTTTAAGGTATGTGTGAGAATCTTAGTTTAATATTGCAAGGTTGGGGTCAGATTTAATTTACGTTGCTTATGCTCACTCTTTTTGGCTTTAAAACCACTTGAAGGCTGTTCTACAAGCTGTTGAGTTCGTGGTCTTGTTCACACTTTGAAAATAGATGGAAAGAAAAAAGAGATAATATTAAGTGCTGCCACAGTACTATAACATATGTTCTAAGCCACATGTCCAAGGAACATTTATAAACGGACAGGGAAGCACTTTTCAAGTAATAAGGGAGGAGGTATCTTATTATAGACCGGAGAGGAGACAGCTATTCATGGTTTGGTAAAGTAGGTTTCAGAGTATAATTTTCATTTTGTTTAGCTACTGACTGTGACATGGATGTGTGGCACTAGAATCATGGGGGCCCACTGCGTATGAAGACTGTGGTGCCCTCTTCTCTTGTTAGATGAAACATGTTGGGTGGGCATAAGAGTTCTTGGATTCTATGTGAGAAGCTCATCAGAGATTTGTCTCAGACCCCATTGAAAGCCGCTGGCTGTGGAAGACAGAACAATCAAGGACCAGGCAGTTAGGCAGTATAAGTAAGAAGGATAGGAGGAAAGAAATGGAAAAGGAAAACTAGTGATTAAAGAAAGGAGAGTAGAGGAGAGGCATTGAGGTTTGGACAAATGAAGGGGTTAAGAAAGGGGAAGAAAGAAGGAAAGGGCATAGAAACACAGCAGCAATAGGATAAGGAAGGACAAACTCAGGAGTGGGATGATAAGGATAGAGGAGGAAGAAGGGTGACTAAAGTTGAAAAAAAGTGGTCAGATGCATAAAAGAGACAGCATTTGGGAAGAAGAAGGTTTCGGGACCTACTTCAAAGTTATGCCTTTCATGGGTGTAACCAGCATAAGCAGAAGAGATTGTCGATGGCTGTCACTCCAAGTGCCAGGCTGGCCGCATGCAACACACCTCTCTGTGACACCTATATTGTGGGAATGCTCAGTACTCTAATTATAGTGTTAGTTAATTCCAGAACCTCTTACATGTGTGAAGAATATTCATTCCTTTGAGTTCTTAATGGTTCTGTTGTAGAATCTGTTTTTTCAAACTGAGTCACTTCGAACCAGTGCTGGAAGGAGAGGGGAGTACAAAGGCACCAGGTTTGCTAATGCACAAATAGATCATTTACTGCCACGAGGCATCATTACAATGTTGGCAATTAGTTCTTCAGCGCTGGGGAAGACAATATTAGGTGGTTGCCTTTCTCAGGCTGCATCGAACTTGCCAGGTGTGTCATTCTGGCGATTCTTTACATAGATGGCTTTGGAGATGTTAAGGGTGAAATGTGACCGCTGTTCTGGTTTGGAATTGCAGGAGGTTGGTTGATGGCAGTAGGAGACCAATTCTTGGCGCTGCCATTGCTGACGTGGAGCCAGTCACAAGTGAGAGGTGACCAGTTTTGGCAAATAGATGGATGCTCTGTCCCAGCTTCCCCTGCACCTTGTTAGCATTGCATGCTTCACTTAAGGTCATGTAACTTGACCCCTAGAGGAAATCGCATTGGAGGTTTTGTTTCATAAGTATTTTACCATCCCCTGGGGAATACCTTCACGGCTACTTTTCAAGCTGGTATACCCAGCTAGTAACACAAAACATTTGTAAAATACTATGTGAACTAAGGATTCAGAACCAACTATTTGCTTGAGGACTATATTTGTTAGACTTAGACATTTCACTCAACCCTGGCTGCATGTTTTGCAATGTGAAATTGGTCATACCTTAGGCTTCATACTTTATCCCAAACAGTACTCTAAAGGACTTAGTCTGCATATACTCACCTTATATTAATTGCAACTTGTAAGCTGCCAAAACCTGTACCTTACACCCTCCACAACAATTCCTTCCCACACCAGGAGATCCACCTTTGAAGTGGCAGGAATGTAAAGAGTATTTTATCAATTATTTTGGTACTATTGATGAAAACTTTACACCTGAGAGAAAGAAGAACATTATTTTACACTTATTAGGCACAGAAGGTCTCTGGGTATATTTATTTATTTATTTATTTATTTGTGCAATTTGTATAGCGCACAAATACCCGAAGGTGTCTCGGCGCTGCAAAGACAATGGAGCCTACTGTTGGAATGATGATTACTGGTTGAAAAGCCACGTTTTCACCAACTTCCTGAACATAGGAAGGGAGGGGCAGGCCCTAATGTGAAGAGGTAGGGTATTCCATAATTTTGCTACCGCAACTGAGAAGCGTCTGTCACCTCATGATGATTTCTTTGTGCAAGGAACAGTTAGGAGGCGAGCTGAGCGGGAGCGCAAGGATCTGTCAGTGATGTACAGGAATAATGATCTTTTCGGAAACTCAGGACCAGAGTTGTTGATAGCCCTTTTTGCAATGCATAGAGCCTTAAATTTAATTCGGTTCCTGACCAACAACCAATGAAGTTTACGTACAATCGGTGAGATGGATTTAAACCTGGGGGTGCCTGACAGTATATCACTGAATGGAGAAAAAAGATAGGTCAGTTACTAAAGGAATGTGTATATATGAACGCCTTAGCCAATTTGGATGAATATAATTCTGCTTGTGTGTGTTTGTCAATTTGTAGATAAAATTTATTTTACGGGAAACAAAGTAAATCAGAATCAATTGAATATTATGTGTCATCCTTGAAGATATTTTCTATAAGTTGTAGATTCGGAACTCTGCCTAATAAACTTATTAGGGACCAAATGATAATGCATGTGAATATTGAAGGGGTCCAAGAACGGTTGAGAGTTCTTGAAGAATCACAACTTTCTGATGTCCCTGCTGTAAAGCTGAAATCTCCAACAAAAGAGGCAAAGCAGTGATTACGAATGTCAATAGTGATTGTAGAGATGCAGCACGGTAAGTACAATCCAAGAAAAGCGTTAGCAAGTTCCCACTAAGTTCAGACAGTTGTAAAAAGATGAAAGATAATTTGCGAATAAAATAGCAGAACTAAAGAGTTCAGTAGGGATAAAGTAGGGATAAAGTTGACCTAAAAAAATGCTTCCGATGTGGTGGTCCGGATCATCTTGCGCTTTGTCAAAGCTGTGTGCCACTGAATCAGAAATGTGCTTACTGTGAGTTTAAAGAGCATTTTGGGAAAAGTTTGCCAGATGAGTAACTAAGAAAATAGGGTTAAACTAATTAATACTCAAGAAGCATGTTCAGATTAGAAGTTAAAGTCAGAGGGCCAGATATAGGTAAATCCCATTTACCGATTTTGAAATACCGAATTGTACCGATTCGGTATTTCAAAATCGGTAAATGGGATGTAGGTCCCAACATCTGGGTTCGTTACCGAATCCTTAACAATTCATTAATTACCGATTCGATAAATACCGAATCGGTAATGCCCATTCATTCCTATGGGCTTTGAAGCCCATAGGAATGATTAGGCATTACCGATTCGGTATTTACCGAATCGGTAATTATTGAATTCACAAGGGTGCAGGGGGTGTCACTTTGACACCCTCTGGCACCCCCAAAACAGGCACAAGTGCCATGTGGCAGGCATCCCTGCCCTAAGGGCAGGTCTGCCTGTCACAAGACATAGGTGTGCATGCACACATGTGCATGCACACCGGAATCGGTATTTTACCATCAAATTGGTTTTGATGGTAAAATACCGATTCGTTAAGGCTCCTGGGACTCTGAAGAGTCCCACCTACATATGGGTGGCTTCAAATCGGTAAATTTACCAATGTTTTATTTTACCGAATCGGTAAAATTACCGAATCGGTAATTTTACCGATTCGGTAAAATATTGCCCCCTACATGCCAAATCTTGTAAACCGGTCAGTAACGGCCGAAAATACCGATTTTCGGCCGTTACCGACCGACCTACATCTGGCCCAAGGTGTTATGATTCCGAATTTATTAAAGGCACATAGAGTAAAAATTAGGTATAGTGTCTTGGGATTGTTAGATAGTCGAAAGGAAGTTAATTTCTTATATAAAATTTACAGAACTAAACCTGTATGTGAGATCAATGTAGGGGAAGACCCAATTATGATTGTTTCTGAATCAGGTCCCCATGTACCATTGTTGATGAAGAGGTGTGGAAGGAAACGTGTTAATGTTCTAGGCCGTACCTTTTTCTATTGAATATAAATCCTGATAGTTTCATGGGTAAATCACTCCCAGTGCTTGGGTATAGGAGTTTTATTTTCCATTAAGAACAGGAAGGTTATGGGAAAAGTATACATAGTGGTGGAAAGTCCATCTGTTCTGTGGTGGATAGATCAAAGAGCTAAAGATATTATTTTAAATCCCAATAATGTAGGTATTCGCAGAGGTGGTAAGTGCATCTCAGTGGCAGCTGGAGACATGCATAAGTGGAGGAGCAAGCAAAGCAATCATTTTGACTCAGTGACCGGAACTGTGAGACAGTGAGAATGCCTTTAGGGTCAACGTCAAAGCTCTTAATTATGGCTCATTATAAGCAGTGTTTATAACAGACCACGACTGAGAGATCTGGAGCTGAGACTGAAGGTAGTGTAAGTTTCTTACAGTGTCTGTAAGTGGGTGATAACATTTTAGCGAAAAAGTCTACCTTCTCATTGCCTCATCGCCTCCGGTCCTATGCGCTCTTCTAGCCTGTTGGAGCACTTGGTTTCAGAGCCATCTCCCCTACATAATGCAGACACTGCTCTCATGCTCTTAATAATGTTACGCAGCATCAGAGAAGCACCAGGATTGGTTGGATCACACTGATTTGACACTCCCTCAGGCACTAGGGCCCTGTGCCTTCTCTCCGCCCAGCTGCCTAAGGCAGCTTGGGTTGGAGAGGTTTAAAGTGCTCATTGTGGGCTGGCCATCGCAAGACAGACAGCCAAAGTGACATGCGTATTTTAAACCGGAGTGGGAACCTCTCCTACCTGCTGCTGCCAATCAGAAGCATTGATTCCCTGGCACTTGGCTTGGGCTGGGAGCAGTGAAAAATAAAATGGTAATAAACCCATTGTATGTTTCACCTTCTGTGTTT
Organism: Lissotriton vulgaris; assembly: GCF_964263255.1. NCBI lineage: Eukaryota > Metazoa > Chordata > Amphibia > Caudata > Salamandridae > Lissotriton > Lissotriton vulgaris. The sequence goes on from NC_141689.1 coordinate 484,384,280, forward strand.
TCAGCAGTAGGGCGATGGTTTTTTATGCCATTTGAGGTACTGCTCTGGTGCTTCTATGGAGGACTTGGCATTGTAGCAATTTCCCAGTGGTTTTTTTCTGTGCGTGTTGGTGCTTTGACAGGTCTTTCTACTGAAATAGTTTAAAAAAAGAAGCCACAGCCACGGCGCACAAAGTGAAAAACATAGAAAACCAATTAGAGGATAGAAGAGTTGTTGGAAGATGAAATAATTAAACCCATAGCTGTGTCGAGTGGATAACTCTGCTTGTCTTGGCCAAACGAGGGAATGTGAAAATACATTTTTATATTGGCCTCAGGGATTTGAATAACAAGAATACAATTGAAAGTGCCCTTTGCCATAAATATAAAGAAGGGTATGAAGTGATTTCTCACAATTGATTTCTCGAAGGCTTATCATCAGCTGTGTTTACACTTTGAAAGCAAGAACATTAGAGTATTTAGGATACTCATTTTGTTTGAATATCTTTATTGCATTTTATCTTTTATTATACAGTTATAGCACATCATTGCACATAATGGACGCACAGTGAAATAAATCCTGCCATGGGCCTGTGTACATAGGGTCGGGTGTTCCCTCCAAGCATTTGTGACAACATTTTGCATCTAAAGCGCACATAGCGGTATACATGTATAAGGACCATTAGTTCGAACTGCATACGCATACCATTGTCTCCATTGATATGTCAATGCGCGTATCCAGTGCATGTTCCGCTTATACCGAAGCTGTCAGTTTGCAGATGAATCAGGCGTCGGTGAGATGCTCATCGCATTCCCAGCATCGCCTGAGACTCAGATCGTATTTCCTCATGTGTATTATGTGCTCATAATAGTAAGTAATGCAGGATATCAACAATTTTTTGATTTGCAAAACATGAACTACAACAAGAAAAAAAAGAGGGGAGGGGGAGAAAAACAGATAAGAAGGAAAATAAATAGAAGAAAGAGATATCAGATACCAGGTGGATTATGAAACCGTTAGGTGAGTGGTCGCCTGAGGTAAGCTACGGCGAAGTCGTATAATTTGTAATGAGTGCTGACTGCACTATCTGTTCCAATCATAGTCGCGTAGGTGCTAGGGCAACTTATCACTAAATATGTACCTACGGAATGTCCCCGAGGCCTGCGTAGTTGTGTTTCAGCTCAACGGATACAGTTGAAATCAGCACAGTACAGGGCATAATGCACTCATCCATCAAGTCCTCTAGTGATGTCACCTGCCTGTTGTATGGGAGGTATGTGTGGTATAGCTTGAGGATATGTAAGGGCTTTGAGAATATCATCCCAGAATTGTGCTATGGGGTACTTCCATAGCCCCACTGTTTCCTCCGTGTGGAGGACGGTGCTCTCCGCCTGCGCCCATATCTATAGGGATTTTTTCCAACTGAGTGCTTCGGGGGGATCCTTATGCTTCCATCGTTTAGTAATTAGCCGTTTCGCAGTTATTAGGCCTAGATCGCGAAATATGGAGCTTACATTGTTAGCTTTATTGCAAGTATAAAATCCCAATACGCAAACCTCCCACGTGCTAGGCACTGGAGTGTCCATGCAGTTCATGAGTGTCTCAGTTATTGTGCGCCAGTAGGGCAGCAGTAAGGAACAAGACCATAACATATGTAGGAAGTTGACATCCGTAAGCTGACATCTCGGACAACTAGAAGTAGTGACGTTGAAATATTTGTTTTTTTTGTTGGGTGAAAGGTACACTCTGTGTAATATGTAAGTTTGTATAAGTTTAAACCGTGAGTTACGTGGTATGTGCGTGGCGCTAGTTAAGACATGTTCCCACTCTTTGTCTGTCCAGGGTCTACCTCTGTCCACAGCCCAGTATGTTCGAAGACTCCGGGGTGATTTCAGTACGTGTACGAGCAAGGCCTGCACCAGCCAGAGGACTGCATGTGACCCCTCTTCCATCATGACATGTAGGTTCTGCATCAGCTGGTGTGTTGGCAGCTCAGCTGCCAGATCTCCCCATGCCAGCGTTAATGTCCGCACAATAGCCGCATTTAGGAGAAACTGTCCCGCCGGTATACCACTGTCGGTTAGGGTCGCAAGGGCACAAGAGCACCATCCACATACAGGTCTCTCACTGTTTCCACCCCAGCCTCATGCCAAGCTGATAATGCAATATCCGTTATCGCGCCTCCGCCTCCGGGCGTCCCAGTGTGTGGCAATATCGGGGCATAAGGATCATACCTTTGGTGAGCTGTAGGCTTCTCCAGGAGCGTCTATGAGCCAGCCCTACATGGATCTGTTGAGGACTGGGAAGTTTTGCCAGCGGATGAAACAAACTATATATTCAGGACTGCGTCCACCGGCGCGCCTCCGTTGCTGTATCTGATAGGTCCCTGCCACACAACCATTGTGTAACCCATTGCAGTTGGGCAGCTAGGTAGTAAAGCTCCAGATGCGGAACTGCTTAACCTCTCTGCTCAGGCGGCGCATATAATTTCTGCAGTGCTATTCTGGGCCTTCCCGTATTCCAGATTAGCCCCCCGAATCAATCCTTCCAGTTCCCAAAACACACGCACCGGAACATACACAGGTAGGTTCGCGAAATAATACAGTAATCGTGGTAATACTATCATTTTGACTAAGGTGATACGACTCATAACATTTAATGGTAGGGTATTCCAAAACTGTATTTGTGCCTTAACAGATGAGATGGCGCACACTAGGTTGCCATCCAGTATATCCGCTGGGGACCTACATATGTAGACTCCTAGATACCGGAACGTAGTCAGATACCAAGTGATTGTGGTTCCATTAATGATTACATCAGACTCCGCCACGTCGTGCTGGAAAGAGTAAACGCCTGACTTAGCCCAATTTAATCTGAGTCCAGATACCGCTTCAAACCATTGGAACAATGTGGATATTGCTGGAGGTATACAGTACAGGTCTTTGGTATATAACAGCAGGTCATCTGCATATAAGGACACTGCATGGAGTCCATCACCTAGAGGAATGCCCCATTCCACACCACTCTCCTGGAGCAGAACTGCCAGTGGCTCCATAGCAAGGGAAAATAGCAGCGGGGATAGTGGGCATCCCTGTCTGGTGCCCCTCCGAACGTGTAGTGCATCAGAGATAAGCTTACCCGTGCGAGCTCGCACCATAGGGCACTGGTACAGTAGTTGCACTAGTTGTAAATATGCGTCCCCAAGCTCATACTTTTGCAGAACCGCTGCAAGATAAGGCCACTCCAAGGAGTCGAAGGCTTTTCCAAGTCTAGCACCAGACAGCCTGAGCGAGGCCAGCGCTCCGATGCGTACGTCTGGAGCCTGAATAACCTACGTATGTTAAAAGAGGTGCTTCTGGTTAGGACAAATCCGTTTTGGTCATGGTGGATTAGAGTCTTTACAAATGGGGCTAGGATTGAGGCGAATATCTTATAGTTTGTGTTCAACAGAGGCAGAGGGTGGTAGGAACCCAGGAGGTTGGGATCTCTGCCCGGATTCAGAAGGGAGACCAGCAACGCCTCATTTTGCGTAGGCATGAGTGTAGAATCCTCCAATGTTTTTGCGTACACCGCTGCAATTCCAGTATCAGTATGCCTGAGTAAGCTTTATAAAATTCAGCCGGTAGTCCATCCGGACCCAGAGACTTGCCGTTTGAAAGGGAAAAAATGCTATCCACGATTTTTCCGGTAGCAAAGGAGCGTCTAGTTCTTCCTGCTGGCTCGGTGCCAGTTGCGGCAGAGCGAGGGCAGAGAGATAGTTCCTAATGTCCTCATCCGTACCTTGCAGATAAGTCTTGTACAATTCAGAGTAGTGTTCCACAAAAGCACTGTGTATGCACAGTGATGCCTCGCATGGTCCTGATAGACGTCACTGTCGTGGAGACAGCATCTTGTCAGATCAGCCATGACAGCAGTTTGCCTGGTTTGTCCCCCATATGGTGAGTCCGTGCCGAGTGCTCTGCATGGTTTAGAAGACTGAGCCGTTCCATCAGTCTGGAGTGTTCCTCCCTATCCTGCGTCAGCGTTGCCGTGAGGCCCATCACCGCCTCACCCTCTCCATGGAGTCATTTGTTTTCAAATTGCGTGAGCTCACCCTTCAATTGCCTCCGCACGCCCGCCTTCGCACCCAGTCATTCACCCCTGACCACCACCTTAAATGCGTCCCATTCTACCAGCAGTGATGTGGCCTTATCTGCATTGTTTTCAAAATATTGAGTAATATTGGTGGCCATCAGGTTACAGAAATGTGCATCCAGCAGGACATCTGGCTGCAGCCGCGAAGTGGGGATCGGCATCCGGGGGCATTCCCAGACCACCTCCAGCACATGCGGATTGTGATATGAGTGTGTCCTACCTAGACAGTAGGCCCCTGAGACGTGTCGAAGCAGCTCTTCTAGAGCATGTAACGTCTAACTGTACATGCAACCCATGAGCACCTGAAAAATAAGAGTACACTTTATCATTGGGGATTACGGTGTCTCCAGACGTCCATTAGACGCCACTGTGCTGCCCAGCTAGTTAACGCCTTCATGGCCTTAAAGGTGCTCGTGCCCAGGAGGGGCCGAAAAGAGCAGTCCAGAGAGACATTCCAACACAGTGTTATAATCTTCCCCCAAGAACATAGGGATATCATGCCACGATGCCGGGACTCATGAGAGATTATCAAGAAATGCAGCCTGCTCAGTATTAGGGGCATAAAGTGATAATATGACAACCTGCCGGACATCTAGTGTACCCTTAACCACAACATATCTACCCTCTGGGTCTATCAATTAATCTGTAATTTGAAATGGTACCCCTGGTCGTACCCACAGAAGCGCACCTCGGGCCAAAGCCGGGTACCCCGTAGCACATAACTGACCACGCCAGCGACGATGTAGGCGTTGAATTTCTGTCTTAGCCAAATGGGTCTCTTGAAGAAGAGCTATTTGTATGTGATGTCGCTTAAGGAAAAAATATATCTGATACCTGCGGGATGGCAAATGCAGGCCTCCATGTACCGATTCTAAGTGTAGCCATGACATGTGTGATTCCGTGATGGGAAATGTGTTCGCGGCAGCCCAGCAACTGTTAGTGGTGCAAATGATCTGCTAATGGACGACTCATCCAGCTTTCTAAATCGTGGTGTGGTATGTTGCGTAATTTGGTATGTAATAGATGACAATTCAATAAAAAAAACAATAAAAACAAAATCATAGATAATACCAAAAGGGCGGAAATGCAACTAGCAATCATCCAAACTCTCAATAGAGACAACAGTGAAAACATTCGGGGGGTACGCTGCCCGCTATGATGTGATAACTGGCAATATATATGGTCCATTTTGCAGAGGCTCCCCATCTTCAGGCAGAGTTCAATGGAATAGGAGGGCCATTCCCAGCAACACATTGTCTCTCGCCAGTTTAGAGTTGTGTGGAGGAACATAAGTGTCAGAAGCAGATTACACAAGTAAGCCCACCGGCCTAGCCCGGACTAAATAGACATCACCTGTCCCTCGTCAGCACTGAGAGGTCCATCAGCAACCATCATTTGTACTTGTTCTGCAGACAGCCACGCTCTCTCCCTATGCGGATCACAGTACCTATGATTGCAGTACAAGCAACAACAGAATCCCGCAATGTCTATACTATGGTATCAGCCATTTGTGGGGTGACATCGGGTTGTCCATTTGAGTCTTATGAAGGCTGTAGGCCATACTCATGGTTGTCATCACTTGTCTGTTCATGTTGGCTGGAGTTGGAAGCACTCTCGTCCATCAAGGAGCCACTGATTTCCACTACAGCCTGAAGGGCCGCCCGCTGCCCACTGCGGATCAATTCCGAGTGCGACCCCATAGACGATGAAGATGGCATCTGCTCTCTCGCGGCCCTCCTCTCCCTCCGACGCCAATGGAAGGGAACCCTCAGTTTCGGAAGTGGCGCCGTTGTGGCAGGGTCCCGCAGCCCAGCGACGACGAAAGTGTCCATCCAATCCTTCTGCTTCCTCCGATGTGGCAAATAAGTGCGTTTTGTCATTTGCGATCATACGCAGTTGCGCCAGAAAAAGCAGCGAGGAATTCAGGATGTGTTGCCTGGAGTCGCTCTTCACCACCACGAATGAAAACCTCTGTCTCTGCACCTGTATGGTATAGTCCAAAAAAAAATTACTTTGTGATTGTCAATTTGGAAATCTTGCAGCTTCCTGATTTCGTGCAGGATCGAGTCCCTGTCTCTATAGTTAAGAAGTCTTATAAGTAGGGGTCGCGGATTCAAGCCTGTGGGAGGGGGTCTCGCCAGGACTCTATGTGCACGTTCTATGACAAAGTGGGGCGAGAGAGTTCCATCAGGCAGCAGGTCCCTGAGCCAGGACTCCATGTGAGAGGCAGACTCCTTTCCTTCCCAGCCCTCCGGCACACCCACTATGCGCACATTATTGCGCTATGCCCGCCCTTCAGCATCCTCGGCCCTGTCCTCCAGGAATTCCACTCGATTTAATAAGTTCTGCAAGTGTTTATCCGTTTGAGCCTCTTGTGGTTTGCCCTCTGCGAGAGTAGTTTCCAATGTGGTGGTGCGATCCACCAGCTTCCGGTGTCCCAAATGAAGGTGAGGGAGATCGATGGCCACCTTGTCAATTTTGGACTCCATGGAGGTGCTGGTTCTGGCTAATAGTTTCCTTTGGTCGCTCGACCGCAGCGAGCACCATGTCTAATTTTCTTCACCATCTTGTCTTGTTTGGTCTTTGTAGAGGGCAGTGGGGCCCATTCCTGCCCACGCATAGGTACCACCCGACATGAGGCGCTGGAAGTGTCCACAGACGCCATGACCCACTCAAGGTGGCTCCAGTGCAGTCGGTCGGGACCACAGAGAGGCACCCTCGCAGGTAACATTCAAAGATTGCAGAAGGCTCCCGCCAAGGTGGGGCACTTGCTCCGGGAGGGGTCGCCGCACCGCACAGTCCACTTCACGACACCACCGCTGTCAGGTGTAATAGATGCTGGGTGGTGCAGGCAGCAGGAACCTCTGCGAATACCAGCCAGACCCACCCGGAGGTCCACGCAGAACAGACCTGGCAATGACTTGGCAATGACTCAGGACGAGGCGCACTAACTGTATAAGCATGCTATTCCTGTGGGTGCGCCCAGGACCAGATCAACAGTGCCTGCCCGCTGTTCATTGTGTGCAGCGGGAGAGCCCCCTTCGAGATGGCGTTGAGCTGCACAGGAATCCCACAGTTGGGGGCACCACAACTGTCCGCAGAGGCAGGCGCCCACAGTCCCTTAACGTCGACCCACAGCCCCTATCACAGAGTCAGCATTACCTCAGACAAGGTGGGGGGCAGTGGTGCATCAACAACTAGGGCAAAGTATAGCCTGCGGCAGGAGCGTTCACCTCCCCAGGTGGGGAAGGGCTAAGGATAGCGCAGCAACAGCCTGCGTTGCAAGAATGGCCACAGTTCAGCGCCACAGCAGGGCAGCATCAGCACATCGGTCCGACAAGTCACGGGGGAAGCCCTGGTGCAGGAGAGCCTCAACTCAACGCAGCATCGACAGGCATCCCAGCTAGTCAAATCTTGGCTGCGATGTTGGGTTGGCGGCCCCTGGCAATCCGGACAGCGTCCTAGGATGTATTCGTTGACGCTGGGACAGGCGGTTTCAGGGAGGGCAGCCGCAGCAATTGTCAGGCAGTCTGTACAATCCGCATCACCATCCGCAACCTCGTGGGGAGAACCAGGCCCCAGGCTCACGTAGTCCAATGCCCCCGTGCGGTAGCGGCCCGCTGGTCAGTTCACATGGTCTCTGAATGCAGCGTTCGGTAGAAGTGCCTGTCACCCCGGGGGTGGGGGGGCCCAGGAAAGTATAGCAACATCCCGCGCCGCAGGTAATAGCCACTGTCTAGGGCCTCCACAGGGCAGCGCCGGCACACCGGTCAGGCAAGTCACGAAGGCAGTCTACTCAGCAACACAGGGTTAATCGTTTTTCAGATTATGAACCAGGCGCTCTGCCTATAGTTTACGCAATATCCAAGTCGACCTATTTCCTTGTGGTGCAACTGGCAAGCGGAAAAAACCCTCTGACCGCCCAACAGTGTGTCTACACAAACACACCCTAAAACAATAAACAACAAATGCCAATGCACACACTTAAGAATAACATATGCAATTGTAACAGCATCAAGTACAATGCACAAAACAATGTGAAAACAAAGACAGCAATAAAGCAAAAATCCTTAGGCAATAAATATTCATGGGTTTCAAGCTTTTATTTGTTCCATAGCCAGCCGACACGTGTTTCGTCGCGGTTTTTAAGTGGGGCGATGTGTGGTGCTAATTGACTCTAGAACCTATTACACGTGTATACAATATTCTTAATTAATTCTTAATTGTTCTATTGAAGAATGTGTTTTTTCAAACAGAATAATGTTGTCCCAACGCTGGTAGGAGAGCGGAGGACGTAGGCACCAGGTCTGCTTTTAAAGATTTAAAGCATTTCCCGCCTCATGTGATCATTACTCCAAGCCTTCTAAAATGAAGTGATATAGCATTTGACAGACTCTGGTGATATACACCTGGAAGAATCAAATGAAGTGTGTGTATTGGGGCTATTTCTAATATCAAAAAAGGTGTAAGGGAATGTGTAAACCTATACAGATGGCTCTTGATCTTGACAAAAGGGGAATGGCAATGGTGGATGGTCCAAATGCGATGCAAGATCAGAGTGTGTTGTTTGAGGATAATGGGTTGAGTATGAACATGGAAAATACACTAGAAAAAAATGTGTGCCCAATGTACCTAGATTGATGTTTTGGCACAAGGGAGGGACCCGTGTGGATACACTCTGAGAATATAAGATCAAGGCCATGTAAACACAAGTGTAGATTAAAGTATACTCTTGGTGCAAATGACCACTTTTCCTTAAAACACAGGAAATTGAATGGGCAATCAGGGCTCTACAATTGCAATGTAATGCAATTATGAATAAAGCTTTAACAATTAAGAAAATCTATATATATAAAAACGAAAGTATGTCTGTCTGTCTGTTTGTCGTTTATGCATTACTACACCATTCATCCGATCATCATGAAACTTTGGGAAGTTATTGAGTACACTTCCACGAAGGTTTCTGTCAAACAAGATTTTTAAAAATCGAACCCCCAGGGCCCTTATAATCTTTTGAATACTGAAATAGACAGCGAATTTGCAAGCATTGTCGACAGTTATGACCCCCAAACCGAAATCGATTGGTCAATCTACATCAGAAGCACGAAACAAAAAGGCATTACGAGCTTCAGAAACAGACGAGCAACGGGAAGCAAGATTAGAAGCTGTTCGAATGCAAACTGCTCAAGCCCGTAATGCTGTTCGAATACAAACTGCTGAAGCCCGTAATTCTCAAACGAACGAGCAAAGAGAATCAAGATTGGAAGACGATCGAGTACGCACTGCTCAAGCCCGTTCTTCTCAAACGAACAAGTAACGAGAATCAAGATTGGAAACAGATCGATTACGCACTGCTCAAGCCCGCTCGAATGAAACAGGAGAGCAACCAGAATCAAGATTAAAAGCCAATCGAGGGCGCACTGCTCAAGCCACACTTAGAAATGTTTTAAAAAATAAAATGAATAACTTTCAATAACAATGACACAATGTAAATTTAATTTTATCATAACGAGTTTCCTTGAATTTTCTTTCTTCTGAGATCGCAGCAACGCGCGACGGGTAAGCTAGTGTTTTATAAATAGTGCCTCCCAGCTATGTGAAGAATCTTTTAAATAAGACAAATAAGAGATCTGCAGGGGAGATGTGGTAAGATTTTGGATCTTTCAGCTAGGGAGAGAAATGATTGGATCATATGTAGGCAATATGAATGATTTGAAAAGATCAAGTGAAAAATATCTATAAAGATACTACACAGCCTTTGTTCAAAGATGGAGGGAAGCTCAGCGGGTAAATACGAAGAAGAAGAGACCCAGCATTTTCTAAGGCTAGATTTTAAGGTTCAGAGAACCCATGCTCAGTCTTGGATTGCCCCTTTCTAATATGATATTGTAATTTGAAGACACCAAGCAGGGATGAAAACTGCGGCAGTCGTGGGTGGCAAACTCCCTGACCGCCATAGGGGGCAAAAGGGCTAGCTATGCCACTGTCTTAGTAGGGAAATGGCATGGATACAACAAGGTAATGCAAACATAGGATGCAGCACAATTCTTAGAAAGAAGGGGTTAGGTCTATTTATGAAGCAAAGGTGTGATGGAACACACCGCAGCTCTTGGGAAAGACTGTTCCCTATCTTGATGTCGGTTAAGAGTTCTCTGTGATCCTTGCACAAATCTCATTGCCTACAATGCCCCAGGCACTCCTACAATAATTATTTTTACATCATTGTTCCCTGCTCTCTTTTTGCAAACAGTTCATGGCTATTGTGTCATTTTCAAACCTTTGCAGCACTTATGTACCTCACTGATTTATGAGCAGCCACTGAGGGTGGAAAAGCGGCACTCTTGTGTACTCCCTCAGTTCATTTAGGATTTGGGAGAGGGTGACAGCCCAGGTCCAAAAGGAGACTAAAGACTTTGATGATTCAGGAGCCAGAGACAAATCTCACTGGTGGAGTCCTTCAACATTAGAGGTTTGATTTCATACGTTGAAGATCCATGAAGAATATTACTAAAGAATGATAGCACATGAACAGATTTCTTGATATAAGCAATTATCCCAAATATATTAGTTACATGAGCGCTATGCAGCAGTATCTAAAGTAACTGAAAAATAAAGATAATACAGGTATTCTCTTACTTTTACACTATTATGATCAAGTAATGAAGCAATGAATCTAACTTTTCTCATAAGCTGCACTTCAGATGTTCATGTACGCTTCATAGCCATTCTGCCGTATTGCGATTTCTTAAAAACATTGCAAAACCTGTAGTTTTGTAAAAAAATGTATTTGCTTTTTACAAACCATGTCTTCCATGCAGCATTCTGTCTTGTGTGAGAGCTTCTGTCAGGCTTGGCTATATGGCCGACAACCTATTGTACTCAGAAACTTGTAGTTCTTCTTTACATTTTCTAATGATAGGGGCATAAAATACAGAATGAGAAGTGCTGATGCTTAAACAGTTAGGATTGGCTGACGGTGCTACACGTAACTTAGGTCACCTTACTGGATAAAACAGCTGCAAAAGGATGATCAATTCAAAGAAGTTGTTGGCAGAAGAGATCTTACATTTGTTTCTGCTTAACCTCCCTGTCCTGCCAGCCTCCATCAAATAAGACTGAATCTACCCTCACCCTGGAGACCAGTACCAATAGATACAAAGATGGCAAGTTTTGAATTTGCATTGTATGACATTCCCATGTCTTCAAGGTACTTGTATGTGACATTTCAAATCCTTATTTGTGACACTATGAGTTACACTTGATAGAAAATAGGAATGCAATATAAATGACAAATTAAATGTAAATGTATAGGCATTTATATAGCGCACTACTTACCCGTAGGGCCCCAAGGCGCTTCGACCGCTGCGAAACCCTTCCTGGCTTCCCTGAGAGATGGTCCCTTAATGGGTATCTCCAGGGTGAGACCAGGCATCCCCGGCGGTCTGGTGGGGCCGTTAGTGAAGATGAGGCAAGCTAATGCCCAGAGTTGCCGAGTGTGATCGCTGATCAGAGTGGGCACCGAGGCGAGAGAATTATCGAGTCCGCTGACCCTGGTCCAGAAACCTGCCGCGCCGGGAATCGAGCCCTGGTCCCGGGCCGTCCTCTGCTCTCGGGTCCGCCTCTAACCAGTGAGCCACACTACTTCACAATTACCAGTCTTTGGACTGGATCTGCACACTGCTTTGAAACTGTTACAACACTTTTGCTGTGCTAATGCTAGCTTACTAACCTATCCCTTTCTAGACTTGACAAGGGCACCCGGCAACTTTGGAACCACAATGTTCTACCTCCTCTATATATCTGGGACCGGTGCTGATTGAAGATTTCATACCAGGACTGTGAGAGTCAGTGATAAACTGCCAAAAATAAATGCATTTTTGGACATTTGAAGATGTAGACCATCTCCTATAGACTTTCGATGCTTCAGTGTCTTTGTGTTGTGAATACCATGAGCTCTACCTGCTTCCAAAGGCCAGCCAGGAAAGTGTAGGGGTCTTGCTATGCTTCTGGTTGTGGGTAGGCCTAGGGCCTGAGTTAGATCTGAGAACAACAGAAAAACCCACTGGAGGACGTACCAACCATACTATCTAGACAATTCTGACCAGTACACCCTTCATTTCTTAAATCAGCCCCTCCACCAGAGAACATAAGATTCTTCATCTCCACCCACCTCCAAACCAGCCCCATGCTGCTGGATGGAGCCATGGGAACAAAGATATCTCTCAAGGTGGCATCACAGCTATATTTAAAACTCTGCAAATATACTTTAGCACAGTTGTGCTTGCAAAGCCCTAGCCACCCTTCCCTTGTGTTGTCAATAGACCAGGAAACTCCTGCAATTCCCTCCGCTCCCTTGCCCTCTCCATCCTTCACTTTCCCACTCTTCCTTTGTCATTTTTCTCCTTCCCACCTTTACTTCCCGCATTCATGCCTTCACCCTCTCTCCTACTATCTACTGTTCTGTCACTCTCCCCAGTCACTCAATCTTTGCTCTCCCCACCATATTCCCATACTACTCTTTCCTCTTTCTACCACTTTTCTCTTTCCTTCCTCTCTCCCTTTTCATTTCTATTTCTCTCTCTTTATTTTTCTCCCTCCTCTTTTTTCTCTCCTGCCTATTGTCTTTCCCTCGCTCTCCTCATCTGTTTGTCTCTCTTGTCCACTCTTTTGCTTCTCCCTTCTCCTTTCTTGTCATTCCATTGCACTCTCCATAACTTTTTTAATATCCCTCTTCTGTCCTCATCTATGTCCCTCTCTATTTTGACTTTTTTACTCCCTTCTCAGTTTTCCTTTTCAAACATTAGTAACCCTGACCATGTCCCTTTATTTCTTTCTGCCCCTTGTTTGTTCCTCTCTCCTGGAACTTCAGTTTTCACTTTTTGTCTCTCTCGTCTTTTCAATCTCCATTTCAACATCTGATCTTTTCACTACTCTTGCAGGTATTTGTCTCTCCCTCTTCCTCATTCTTCTATCTCTTCTCCCTCATTGTATTTTCCTCCCTGTCATTTTCTGGCCCTCCTTCTATCTCTACCCTTTCTCACTACTCATCCTCTTCCCGTTGCATGTTCATCTCTCTCCATTTCACATCTTCCTCCTTTGGCATTGTTGACATTAAATGACAAGAGTAATTTCATTTTGGCCACCATATCAGTCTTTTGGGCTATATATATTTGTTAAATTAGTGAAAGAACATATTTTGTTTGGCACATGTTAGACCTGGCATGGTTGGTGTGGTATTTCCAAAACATTCTGCCTTCACACCTCTCATTTACTCAATTCGTTTTTGTTGTCTTTATGACTCTGCACAGTTTACCGCTACTAACCAGTGCTAAAGCGCATGTGCTCTATCCCTAAAACATGGTAAAATAGGCTTACACCTAATTGGCACATTTAATTTACTTATAAGTCCCTAGTCAATGGTACTTGGTATAGCCAGAACCTGTAACTTAAAGGCTGCTAGTGGGCCTGCATCACTCATTGTGCCAACCATTAAAGTAGCCTTTTAAAACATGGCTAAGGCCTGCCACAGCAGTCTGTTATGAAGTTTTATATTGCCATTTCGTCCTTGCAAAATAAACCTTTTGCCTGAACCTGAACCTTCCTTTGTAATACATATAAGTCAATCTGTAAAGGCTCCTAGGGCAGTGTGCACTGTATTTAAAAAGTAAAATATGTGGGTTTAAGTTTTACCAGTCCTGGAAGGGAAAACATCTATAAAAAATGTCATTACTGTAAGGCCTATCTCTCCCATTGGATAAAATTGGGTTAAATTATTATACTTAATAAGCAATAACTTTTTATTGGGAGCGGGTAGGAATATCATGTTTAAACTCAAATTAATTGTAATTTAAAATCCCCTTTAATGATAATGTCAGAATTTAATTCTCAATAATGGCACTTTTAAAAAAGTTAGCATTTTCTTACCCAAACCATTTGGTGCCTGCTGTCAGTGTCATGCGATACAAGACTCAAAATGGCTCTGCTATTGGGGTTTGTATATTCCTGGCAGACAGTGAGACAAAGGGGTCAGGATTCGCTATATTATATAGGAAATTAATGCATTTACAGAACCTGAGGTGGGGTCAGTATAATGAATACCTCCACTTTAAAGGCTGACATCAGGTATAAAAAGTGGTCCTCCGGAGCCTCTCTTGAGTACATTCCTGGACCTGTGGACAATACAGAAGAGGGACTGCCTTGTTCCCCAGAGGACAACCCTGTTAGTTGAACCTGGCCTGCCCTCTGAGAAGGAAGACTGGACCTGCTCCCCTTCATCCCAGGCTACCTGAGTGACTTGAAGGGTTAGTTGGCTGGCCTCCTGCTCTGGACTAAGTTTAGCTGTGAATCTAGACATGCCTGTGAATAGCCTGCTTGGTAACGACATGGAGCTCACCATATGGAAGGAGGTGGTGCTCCTGCCTCACCTGAAAATTTTGTATGTGCCTGACCACACAGTCCATGGTGACCCAGGAGAGAAGTCAGGAGGACTTGGATCCAGGTATCTGCCAAGAAGAGATTGGGCAGAGGGCATGGGATACTTACCCCTGAAATTCTCATGTCTGAGAGGAGTCTGAGCTTGAGAGTGCCACCTCTGGGCATACAGAGGGGGACATTGCTGCCCTGTGGGACCTGCTGACCAACTGGAAAGTAGAAAGGGAGCTTCCAGGTACAGATCCTGCACATTACAGAAGGAGTGCTCTACTCTAAAAGGCCTACAGCACAGGCTGAGGCCCACACAGCTGGCAACCCATCTGGTGTTGATAGCCTGATTTACTGTGAGAATGATCTCCTGTATAGTGAGCCTAATGTGTTGGTGGTCCCACAGTGCTGCAGGAACCTCCTACTGGGTCTGGCACATGATTTCTCCCTGGCAGGACATCTGGGGCAAAACAAGAAGTATGCCGGCCTTGTTACCCGCTTGTTTAACACATGGTTCGCAGGGGTCACCAGTTCACATAGCCTTTCTTCACATGTATTGCCTGCACTACACAACATTCGCTGAATGTTATGTGCTTACACTACAAGACTCTTGATCAGAAACCATCCTTTTTCTCTCTTTTTACAAATTACTGAGAAATTGTGCGAATGAGACATCCTTGTGTTTAATTTTAGATGCAAGTTGTGACTACCATTTACTTATAATGTTTTACACTATTTTGAGCAGAGATGGCGTCCCACCCTGACGCATGCCGGCAAAACCCCATAATAAGGTTACTTCTGACAGAGACATGTTGACCCATGCTAGTGGGTCAAATTATTCTTAACATTACTTTTAACCCTGTCTCTGGGGGACCCAATAAAATCTAACAAGTCCACTGAGGAGATAATTTTAACACAGGCACATCTACCCTTCTGTACATCCCACTTACACCTGTGCCATTCTCAGTAGGTAGACAAAAAATACTTCACTTTATAAAAATAAAGGATCTCCTAAAGCTCTACAATGAAGTGGATAGAAGCTTGCACCCCGACCATCAGGCTAGTGAATGAAGCATGCCACCTAACGTCCTGAAGTAGTGAAGTGCTTGGCACTCACCATGTTTCTATCTGAGTCACAGAAGCAGTCAGTTTTCGGTGTACTTTAACTTACAAGTTCTCCACACCCTACGATCCCCAGACCAAAGGGCTTGCGGAGAGATTCAACAAGACTTTCAAAAGCATGATTATGGGCCTGTCAGAGCCTATGAGGTGGAAGTGAGGTGACCTCTTGCCATGCTTGCTGTTTGTATACAGGAAGGTGCTGCAGAAGGGTAGTTTGGTTCAGGCCCTTTGAACTCCTCTATGGCCACCCTGTCAGAGAGCCTCTCAGCCTTGTCAAGGAGGTGTGGAGGCAAGCTCCCTGGAAACCCCCACGAAGTAGTAAGCTATATGTTGGCTCTCTGGGCCCAGATAAAGCACTTCTGAAAGATGGCCAAAGAGAATCTTGAAGCAGGACAGGAGGTTATGAAACTTTAGCAAATCCAGAAAGCCACTCTAATGAGATTTAGCTTGACCAGCTAGTGTGAGTGATGGAACCAGTGAAAACCCAGGCCTTGCAAGACAGGTGGTCCAGGTCCTGTGAGGTGAAGGAGTGCAAATGGGAGGTCACCTACTTGGTGGACCACAAGACCCCCATGAATCTCTTGATGACCCTACATGTTAGGTGCCTCAAACCCTACTATGAGAGGTCAAATGTCCCCATGCTCAAGGTAATTGATGATGGAGTGGAGGAGGAGAGGGACCCTCTTCTAAACCTCCTATCGTCCAAGAAACAGGATGAGTCAGTAGAAGGTGTCTAACCCGAGGGCGGACGAGAAATTATAACTGCTTTCTGAGACAGTTTGCTTTCCTGTTCTCACTGACCTCTGGGCTCACCCATCTGTTTATCCATGGAATTGATACAGGGGACAGCAGTCCTGTAAAGAATAAGATCTGCAATCATTGTGAGAAAATGAGAGCCAGCACCAATGAGGGAGTATCTAAGGCACTAGAACTAGGGGTAATTGACCATTACACCAGCCCTTGGTCCAGCCTAGTGGTGCTGCTAACCAAGGCAATCACAGTGGGCACCACACCCGAACTCCGGTTCTGCATGGATTACAGCAGGTTTACATGAGTCTCTAAGGCTGATGCTCACTCCATCTCCCAGGCTCATGAGCTCATAGATCAGTTGTGGGATTCCAAGCAGCCTCGACCTGTGCAGGCAACATCGGTGGGACAGTGGAGCCACGTTGGGGGAGGTGGGGGGGGTTTGAGGGATGATGCAGACGGAAAATTAGTTGTTTATTTAATTTTCCCTTGGCATTATTCCTCGAAATACCCCCCCGTGGCCCAATTGCCTCACCGATGTTAACCTGCATGGTCCATGGCTACTGCCAAGGCCATCAATGGGGAATGCGATGCAAAGTCCTACATTGCTGTTGAGGATGCCGTTGATGAGGATGCCTCCATAAATACTTTCCATGTAATGTCCTGAGTTGGAGATATGTCACGCAGTGGCGGTTCTGAGAAACTGCAGGTTGCGATGTGAGGTCCTGCATCAGAGATGTATTGAACAACAGTGGATTGCATGAGGAACTGTGAGGAGATGCATCTGCCCGAGAGGCCACAGCTTGACTGGAAGAGCACTTTCTGGCCCACTTCTGTGTGTCCAGAACTGGAGTGGCACCACTTGCGGGAGCAAGATTCACAGCAGATAGATTCTAGGTGATGGGATCAAGGTGGTTGGAGCCTTTCTGTCCCTGAGGCTCTGCTCAAGAGACCAGCGAACGAATTTGTCTGTGCTCAGTCAGAGGCTTTGGGATCTGCAAGTGTGGTAGGTGACAGTTCCTCCAACTATCAAGTCAGAGATAGCCCATCCTACCAACACATATTCCCCCTTTGTCTTACTGTCTCAGACCAATACACAAAGACCAACTTCCAGCAATGCCTAGTCATGTGACCTAGGATATCAGCTTAAGGCACCAAATGATTGGAACAAGAAAATTCCAACTTTCTAAAAGTTGCATTCTCAGAATTGTGACTTAAATTCTATCTTTACCATTAAATAGGGGGTTAAATTACAATTCATTAGACACTGAGCTTGATAGTTCTACCTTCTCCCAATTGAAAGTTACCACTTATTAAATGCAATATGTTAACCCAATCTTATCCTATGGGAGAGGCAGGCCTTGAATTAGAGAAAATGAGTTTAAGAGTTTTTCACTACCAGGATGTGTAAAAGTTAAAAGAACATGTCCAACTTTTTAAATACTCTGAACTCTGCCCTATGGGCTATTTAGGGTCTACTCATGGGGTGACTCACATGTATTAAAAAAGGAAGGTTTAGGCATGGCAAAAGTTTTTTTTTTTGCCAGGTCAACATTGCAGTTTAAACTGTACGCAAAGGCTGCAGTGGAAGGCCTGAAACATAGTTAAAGGACTACTAAAGTGGGTGGCACAATAAGACCTGCAGGCCTACTAGTAGCATTTAATTTACAGGCCCTAGGTACATGTAGTACTACTGTACTAGGGACTTATAAGTAAAATAAATGTGCCAATTGGATGTCAGCCAATGTTACGATGTTTTGGGGAGTGTGCACATGTACTTTAGCAGTGGTAATGTACACAGAGTTCTAAGGCCAACAAAAATGAGATCAGCTAAAAGATGGAGGAGTAAGGCAAAAAGTTCAGGGGAAAACATTCCTAAGACTGTCAGGTATATACTGTGTTTGGGTTCAAAAAGAATGACAGCATGCCTAGTCGGGGAAACCTGGGGAAGGCAGGATGCTAGGCAGGGAGTTATGTAGTGTGTTTTGGAGATGGGACAAGGCAGGAATATATATTGTGGGCCTTATAAGGGGCTAGCAGCAAGCCATGTAGGGAAATGTCATTGAGAAGGGGAGGATTTCAGATGGAGGGTTCCCTTATCTTTTAGATCTTATGAGTAAAGATAGGATATCAGGGTGACAGACTTGGAGGTTGGGTTTGGGGATGTGAGAAAGCAGTATGCCAGGTTGAAAGTTGTGTTTGGGGAAGGCAGAACAACAGGCCTGAAGTTTTGATGAGTTTTTGAGGCGGGAGAGATAACAGAATGCCAGGTATGGATTGTACAAGTTGAGGAAGAGAGGTGAATGAATGAATGAAATATTATTTATAATGCGCTACTATGCCCAATGGGCGTCAAGGCGCCTAAACCAAATAAAAAGCTGTTAGCAGACAGAAACAGAGCCTACTGGTATGCCTTAATAAAGAGCCAAGTTTTCAATGACTTCCTAAAGGTGGTGAGCACAACATACAATATGGGGTTGTTTTATTAGAATGGGCTAAAATATGTAGAAGAAACGTATTCAAAATATGTGAGTGCTATGAAAATGCCACAAAATGTGATTTTAAGTGAAGTAAAACCTGGGATTTTGTGTTTCTATTTTCACAGTAAATTGACGGTTGGGGTAGAGGCATTGACACACACCTCCCGATTAATCGAAACTGTCAGTGTTGTATCACTGTATATTGTTTAGGGGTTCTTTATTGTAACACAGTTTATTTTATTGTCTTTGCATTTTGTGCACCTTACCTGTTGTGGAATGTTGTTCAGTGTGCTTTCCAGCATCCCTTCACGGTTCGAGATTCTTATGAGAAAGTTAATGGCAGATGAACAACGGTTGAACAAGGAGTTGGTGCACTTATCTATGAAATTGAGCACCTTATCCATCTGTGTGCGTTGGTGCTTCACTCAAGTCAGTTTCTACGATCAGGCATTTTAACATCCTTCGTCATACCCGCGATAAGCTCAGCGTTTTTGTTTCAATTTGTGCGTAATCACATAGATGTTCCATTGATTTGGAATCAGCCTAACGCACATGAATATTTACTCGACCACCTGAAGATTAAATCAGTAAGGGGTATGTATCAACTAATATCAAATCAAATACGGTCTAATCTCTGCCTTGCCCCATTAATTGGTATTGGTAAAGAGAGCAATATTCAGGAATGTTCTTCCTTTAATAAACTTTCAATCCCCTACACTTCATTATATTTGACTAAAATATTTGTAGTTAGTGTTTTAAAAAAAAATCTTCTATGTCTCGGAGTGGCAGTCTTCAACAACCTCCAAATTTTTGGCAAACCCTGGTAAACCAAATTTGGAGTGAAAACGCTGGTTTTGTGCATTCGAAAATTATCTTCTAGCCATATATGCTGTTAATTATTCTCTTGTAGGCCTTACTTTTTAATTGTCTGTGAAATGTCGGTCAGAAAATATTTGATAATGTACCTATTGTTCAACCTCCCCTTGATGACACAGTGACTGTGGGACGTGGAATGTGTTTGTAGAAGCACAAAGGAGACTAACTTTACATTTTTCAGAAGTGCTAAGCATTGTATTTGAGCATTTCAATTTTTATTCAGAGAAGCAGTCTGCAGGAGAAAATATTGATCAGCATGTGGCAGCACTTAGAATATTAGCCAGCACCTGTCAATTTAAGAATGTGTTGGATGAGTATATTAGAGACCAAATAGTTCTGAGTTGTTATTTGAAGAAAGTTCAAGAACAGGGGGCACTGGAGAGCCCAGCCGTAAGATGGCCGACACAGTGTGAGGCTCTGCGGGCCAGAATGAAGATTCTACATTTATCCGGATCTATTGATGGCCTTGTTGGCTGTTGGGGACTTCACAATAGCTGCTACACACAGAGGGCCCTTTGTGTTCCGGAAACGAATGCGGGAAGATACCTGCTGGCCGGGTCTGCTGCTGAGGCCTGGCGCCCGGGACTGAACAAAGCATGCCATGGAATGGAGAGCTGCTGCATGCTTGACACAGTAGAGTGGTAGATGTGGGGGATCTGCTGAGGACCAAGGTCTGCAGCGCCCCGCAGAAACAGGAACATATGCGCGGTTGCTGACATCCAAGTGCCTGTGACCCACGCGGCGCTGCGGGAGGGGATGGCAGCTGGAGAGGAGCTCAGCACCAGTGATGTAGCTGCTGCTGGACCGGATGTGAGACGGAGGAGAGCTTGTGGCCTTTGGGAATATGAGGTACCCCCACCTGACCTGGATGGGGTGAGGAAAATCGGGCTTGCAGGAGACACCAGTAGGGAAGGAGGGATCTCCTAATCACCACTGAAGGGTCTGTAACGAGCATGGAGCCTTTCCAGAGGAAGGCAGAACACATGGAATGAAGATGAGCTGCAGAGCGCTTGAGGAGACGAGAAGCAGGCTGGATAACCCGAGGATGTCTGGGGTTGCATGGTGCAGCAGGGAGAAACACTATCTGCGTGGCTGCGCACATCTGTGATGCTGTGTGGGTAGAGTCGAAGAGACCCCACATAGAGCTGCAAAGGGAGATTGGGGCTGTTCAAGGTCTGGTGCTAGTTCTCCCCTATCAACGGCCCAATGGTGTGGGGCCTGCAAGCGATAGAGAAGTGGAGGTGGCCCCTCATGGATTGGCTGAGGTTAAAGAAAGTGGGGTTGCCGGAGTCCGTTCCGAGTATGGTAGATGGATCTAAGTGCCCACATGGCCACCAGAGCCAATACAATGGTCTGTGGGGCACCAGAGTGCAGAGAGAGGCGGGATCCCTGGGTGGAATAATCCTGATGCAGAAAGGGCGGTGTCTCAGGCTTGGCTCTGGGCAGAGAAGATCGAGTCTGCTGTTTGAGGATAACCCCTTGCTCAAGCTAAGATGGGGAAAACAGATGCTAGGCAGTCCAAGTTGCTCTTTGAATTGTACAAACAGCCCAGAGGGTCAATAAACCCCCCTCCCCAAAAGAGGGACCGCTAGAATTGGAGGTAAGCAGAGCACCCACCCAGGAATCTGATATATGAGAGATGTACAGGGATGTCAAGCAGTCCCTAACGGTAATCAAAAGTCAAATTGACTCCCTGGCTGACAGTTTTCATAGCTTGATAGAAAAGGTCTCTAGTCATGATGAAATACTGGATCAGCTAGAAGAACTCACATCAACGATGGAAGACGAGGGGAACACGGCCAAGGAGAAACTACACCAAATGGAAAAAGTGTTTGAACTCATCCAGAATGAGGACCTTGAAGCAAGATCCCATAGGAAAAACATCCAAATTATTTGAATCCTAGAGCCTATGGCAATGAATCTTTTTGAGGAAATGCTAAAAGTTCTCTTCGGAGAGTCACTCTCAAATATTTGCAAAGTGGAGTGGGCACACAGGTCGCTGGGCTTAAGACCACCGCTGGGCGCTCCCGCCTGCCATATTATTGCATGCCTTCTAAATTATAGGGACAGAGACAATGTGCTTAGGTTGATGCGGTTGGAAACAAACGCTGTCATACCAAGGAAACACTGTGCCGTTTTATCCTGATTTCACAATTGCATTGCAAACGGCGAGGCACAACTTCTTGCAAGTGAAAAGATCCCTCCAAAAAATAGACGCTAAATACTTACTATATTATCCTGAAAAGCTATGTATTGTCTAT
The DNA here is from genome assembly GCF_964263255.1 of Lissotriton vulgaris. NCBI lineage: Eukaryota > Metazoa > Chordata > Amphibia > Caudata > Salamandridae > Lissotriton > Lissotriton vulgaris. The sequence continues at coordinate 484,406,298 of NC_141689.1, forward strand.
GCTGGCAAGACCTCTTATTTCACTAATCCAAATGCAGCCTCTACATTTTTCAAGACTAGAGCTGACTCACAAGTGAGAAAGAGTTATCCTGTTGGCAAAAATTATTTAAATAACGGAGAAAAACTCATCTCTCTAGGGTGCTCTAACGAGTCACAGACATGCGTCTAGCGAGAGTTCGGCTCACAAAAGTAACAGTTAATAAAAAATACAAAAAATTTAGATCAGATGGTATACATTTAATTAGATCCCAGGACATAAACAAAACTTGTGTTTCTTATTTCTTCTTTTTATTCATAACAAAGCGATCAAACTAGACATATTGAGATCAATTCAGAGCGATAAATTCCATACAATAAATAAATTGATAAAGACAACCGTGTCAGAACACCAAGAGAATAATCACATCTGATCTATTAGGCATACCACATTCATACCACAAACAGTCAACACATCCTAAAAACAACACCAAAAAATGAACACCTTTGGAGAGACCATCCTAGAATATAGGATAAAAGATGTTTTTGTATACAATTATATTTAAAGTTGGGACAGTCTCAGTATCTTGCATTTACATAAAAAAATAAACAACTGTTAGATCACAGTGGATGCAATAGAATGTCCAGAAGGGAAGTTCTGAGTGACAATATGAAGGGGAACATCCTTTACAACGCAACTTTTACCATGCAGAGCGTTTACGACGCAACTATTACAACGCATGCCATTACAACGCATTGCGCTGGGGGGTGCTCTAGGACAGGGAATAAATTTAATTTACTATCCAACACCTTCCCTACTATCCACGGGGACTGGAGTTGGAATAGTAAATTAAACTATTCACTATCCAGCACCCCTCAACAGTATGCGTTGTAAAAGCATGCGTTGTAAAACTTGCGATGTAAAGGCATGCGTGGTAAAAGCATGCGTTGTAATGTCGTACATCCCAATATGAATCATAGCTGCATGGAGCAGCTTCTGAGATATTTATGTTTCAGGTGGTCTCCTCAGAGTGCGCCGATGCACCTTTCAGTATTAGACCTAACAAATAGGTCACACCTTCTTCAGGGCGCTAAAAACGTGGGAGAATCAGAGTGTCTCGGTGTCAGACAGAAGTCAAAGTCTAGCCACGGATCTACATCTGGTAATGTACATCCTATGAGAGTAACCAAAATGAACAAACAGGCAGCCCAACAGGCAGTGGTCCTAAGTGAAATCCCTTACGTAGCGATCCGGTAGTAGAGCAAATGGGAACCAGTGTTCAAACCAGCACACAAATGAGTAACAGAGTTTTATTAAGGGAAGGGAATGAATCAAGAGATGTCTGCCATCCCTCAAACTCGGTGGACTTCAATGGAAGTGTAAAGATGACAACGATCGTCCACGTCTAAGGTAATGGCACAGCTTCCATCTGAATCCGGCTAGGAGCTAATGGTAGCTCACAGTGGCAGCACGACTCACGAGCATCTCATGATCCCGAGGAAACAAGCCACATAAGTAGCAATGACTGAATAAATGGTTAAGCTTGTTGAGCATGGCACGGCTCAATACTTGCAATAGGCCTGTCAGGGGCACAGAGGAGATGATTAAGTTGGAACTTCCAATTTTTTGGCTCTGACACGTAAATAGACTGAATGAAACTTAAACCTTAGATTACTGACTGTGGAAAGTCATCCTTAATGGAAGAGGAAACCTCACACACTATATAGTGTCATGCTTCATCATAGGAATCCTCTCCCCACCCAAGTAGGACAATACCACCAAGGCTGACTCAACTTCCTATTAGACTGACTAGATAGAAGGGAGTTCTTACATAAATCTTACTGGACAACACCATAAGACAGGGGATCCAGCTCTATATTTAAAAATACCTTAGTGTGCCTAGGGGAAATACTTTTATTTATGGGAACACTAGGTATGGTTAAAAAGTCAAAATTGGTTGGGTAGTGGAGTACAATGACTCACACCCAACTACTACCTCCCAACATGGTTCTGTCCATCATTAATAGCCTAAAAGGTCTGGGGCATTTGTCAGGGCATGTGGATCCCTATGGGTGAAATAGTCCGAAATATTCTCCTGGTCAGACTAATTTGGTTGGTCAGGGAGGACTCCTTATTCACGTCCTACCACACTCTCCTACCTGTTAGTAATTAAGTTGAAACTTGAAAACTATATTAGCGAAATATAAAGAAAGAAAACAAAACAGGATACAAGGATTACCAAGGTTACCTGATGGTACATTTAGAGAATAATCAGGTCATCAAATAACTAAAGATATCTACGGTCATGCTCATACAAGTGCTCATTTAAAAACCTCTTCCAAATAATGACAATCCTCTGTAGACTATATGCTATGGCTGATAGCCTGTGTTGATCTATTTCCTTAGTTTTTAGCTTTGTGGACAGTACATGACATTTATCGTGTACATCCCTTAACCTAGATTCTAGGGAATACAAGCATCATGGTCACAGAGGAGGTGGGGTCCTTTGTAGTCACTCACTAACAAAGAGAGAACCACAACAAAAATGTAAATATAAATCAAAAAGATAATGGAGGGGATATCATCTGTTTCACTCATGCATTTGTGACATGTGTCCTGAATCTGTCTTTTCAATATCACAGACATTTTTAAACAAATATTTCTAATATAAGTAGATGGATTGCCATTAGTGTTCAGCGGCTATCGAAACGATCACTGTGTTATCACGAGTCTTCCACTCGTTATCAAGGACATTGCTTACAAGATAATGCTAGGCTGATTAACTCATAGTAGACCATTAGTTTATCAGTATGGGACCCCTTTGCCGGTTCTATTTGGTTATTAGCTTAGGTTTCTCTACAACATCTTGTGAAAGTAACTAACCTTTTTTCAAAAGTATTGAACATATAACGGTACGTCCAGTAATTGCGTGCACCCTGTAGATAAAGCATGCCAATGAGGCACACCGATGTTGTTCACAAGCTCCAGCTTGTGTGTGGTTGATTAAAAAATGTCAAGAATATGTGTGGGGTACCCATTTTTACTTTGGATCTGAATGTGTGGATGTAGTTGAAACTTGTCAAGGTACCATTAGTGAAGAAGAATGGAATTCTGCTTGTGATAAAGACACTGTATTTTTAAGGCTATGGAATATATGCAAAGGGGATGGCTTTTACATAAATGCCTCAGTGGCGGGTTGATTTGTTTTTGTCATGTTTCTTCCTACCAGCTTTCCGTTAAGTTAGGAATTTTATTGAGGGCTGGAAAATGTGTTGCATCTGCCGAGTTCAGGTCGGAAATGTTTGGTTTTGCTCACAAGGGTTATCTGGGGTCCCCAGCTACCAAGAAAATATTGAGGCAATCCTTTTGGTTGCTGTATATGGATACCGATGTGAATGATTTCATCAGCAAATGTTAAGAATTTTTGTTGTCTAGCAAACATTGGAAGATGAGAAAGACACCTTTGTTACCTACACCTTTTCTGGAAACTCCATAGTGCAAAGTTGCTTTTGAGTTTTCTGGGCATATTGCTGTATTACTACAAGAATCTAGAAATTTAACTGTAATGGTGGATTATTCTTCAAGTGTGTCCATTATGATTTTGTCCGTGAAATTAGCATCAATGTGGCCATCAATTGTCTGAATAAGATTTTAGCTCTTGAAGGTTATCCTTTGAAACTCATTACTGATAATGGGTTACAGATTATATCTGATAAAATTGATACTTTTTTGAAAGATAAAGCCATTCTACATAGTGGCTTTGTATAGTCCGTAATCTGATGGGGCTGTTGAAAGGGTGAACAGGTTGCTCAAAGAGGGTATACAAAACTGCTCTCACTTGTGGAAAAGATGTCCAGTATTTTGTAACAAGACAAGTCTGAGCATATCAAACCGTTCCTCATAGTGTCACGAAGTTGCTCCTTTTACGTTGTTAAGAGGTAGGAAGTCCAATACTGGGTTGGTTCCTAGATGGTTGGTTGATAGATCCTGTTCTAAACATAAGGAAGCAATTGGCGATCAGGATGATTATGATCTGGATAAGATTAAAGCTAAGGTTGAAGTTGCTCAGAACAAAATGAAGTGTTATTTTGATGATAAAACTGTTATAAGGAAAAATAAGGTACGTGTGGAAGTTGGGTCATGCTCAGAAATGTGAGATTAAAGAAGTTTATGGCTGAGTCCAGTGGTCCATTTCAAGTTGTTAACGTTGCACGTTCTTCTGTCAAGTTGGCTAATGGTTCGATGGTGGGCAATAAGGAACTTAGGGCCAGATGTAGGAGGCCATTTACCGACCGGTAACGGGCGATTTCGGCCGTTACCGACCGGTAAATGGGTATTTGTGATGTAGGGGGCCAATTTTACTGATTCGGTAAATTTACCGAATCAGTAAATTTCCGAATCGGTAAAATACAGAATCTGTATTTTTACCGATTCGGTAACAGCCAGATGTAGGTGGTACTCTTCTGAGTCCCAAAGGCCTTACAGATTCGGTATTTTACCACTCAATCCAATTGGGTGGTAAAATACCGAATCCAGGTGTGCATGCACATGTGTGCATGCACACCTATGCCATGTGACAGACAGACATGCCCTTAGGGCATGTCTGTGTGCCACATGGCACACATGCCTGTATTTGGGGTGCTAGAGGGTGTCAAAGGGATACCCCCTGCACTATTGCAGGATTCGGTATTTACCGAATCGGTAAATACTGATTCGGTAATGCCCATTGATTGCTATGGGCTTCAAGGACCATAGGAATCAATGGGCATTACCGACCGATTTTACAGATTCGGTAATTCAATTACCGAATTTACCTAAATCTCCCTCCTTCAATTTTACCGATTCATAAATACCGAATCGGTAAAATTCGGTATTTATGAGTCGGTAAAATATACTTACCTACATCTGGCCCCTAATTGCTGTTGATGATTTCCAGAAATCTAACTACGGGATTGTCTGGATCTGATTATTCTTTGTTGATTCCAGTTTTACATAACATATTAGGTAGTTCTTTTGTACAAATGCGAAATGTAACACCTGATTCGCTGTTTAACTCTTCTGTTCTAACAGGCACATGCATCAAGCGATTTTGGAATCTCAAACGGTGCGAATTGCAAAAATCAGCCGTTTGCGATTCCAAAATCACTTATTGGGATGCATCATTTATTTCTCATGTATCGCAATTTAAGAAATCGCAATTTTTTGTGATTTCTCAAATTGCGATAGCATTTAAGGAATCGCAAATTTTGCGATTCCTTAAATGCTATGCATGATTTAATTTAATTTGCGAATTCGCAATTTTGAAGGAAAAAATACCATGAAGTAAACCTTCATGGTAATTTGCGAAAAGTTTTTAAAAATGCAAATAAATGCATTTTTAAAACTTACATGTTACACACACACATGCCTTGCGACATGTGTGTGAGTAAAATTTACCTACATGACATTCCAGGGGTGCAGGGGGGGTCCTTTGGACCCCCCCTGAACCCTTGAAATTGCATTCTCATTGTGCGATACCTTAATTGCGAATTCGCAAAATGAGAATGCCTTCCCATTCATTCCTATGGGCCCCTAGGCCCATAGGAATCAATGTAAAGCGTTTCCTTATTTGCGATTCGCAATTAAGGAATCGCAAATAAGAAAAATTAAGAAATCGCTAAAACTTTTGCGATTTTTTGATGCATTGCCGTTTGCGATTCCTTAATTGCGATTCCTTAATTTTCGCAATTAAGGAATCGCAAACGGCACCAATGATGCATGTACCTGTAAGTGAAGCTCCAAGTGCTCATGGCGCTGATGATGGGGAGCAAGTCACTATCAGATATTATTGTGTGACTAAGATACCAAGTTATCTACAAGAGTATTGCATGTCGCATCTGTGACCATTTATTGCAAAGAAACCTCGTTATCTACAAGAGTATTGCATGTAGCATGTGTTACTATATCCTTTACATATTGTTTTGTTTGAGGAGGGTAGGTGTTGTATCATTGTTTATTATATTGGGAGTTCTTTATTGTAACAAGGTTAATATTCTTGTTTTTACATTTTGTTTATCTTACCTGTTACGAAATATTGCTGTAGTGTGCTTTCAAGCACCCCTTGTAGGTTCGAGATTCTTATGAGAAGGTTAAGGGAAGATGAATGACAGTTGAACAAGGAGGAGTTGTGCTGAGGGGATGCTGGCTGGAGGGCTTGTTTACTACATCAATTTATTTATTAAATTGAGCACCTTACCCATCTGTGTGCATTGTTGCTTTGCTCGATAAACTTTAGACAGTGAGATTAAGAACTGCCATTTTGTGACCAAACAACATGTACTTTTCTTTAAAGCAGGCTTTAAAAACGTACCTCCAGCTATGTTCCTTGTCAACAAAGTAATACCGGAGCGTATTGAAAATGACTCAACAGAAAGTAGAAACATGGAGCGCATGCTCTCCTTTTGTGTTGTGTATCTCAAGTAGACCTAATAGGCCCATCATCATGTGACGCACCTCACGTAGCTAAAATAATTGGCCGTTTCTGTACATTGGACCATAATTGATTAAAGAGGGGGCGGGCTCTAGAGCTCCTGCGCTCCTTTTTTCTTTGCTAATAGTCGTTTGTTTGTACCCATCACTTTATAGATACTAACCCCAGAATAGCTTCTGGCTTAGGTGTAAACATAGTTAATTTTACCTCTTACTGTGGATTCCTAAGAAGCTCTGAAATGCTCATGTGCTCAATATGGATCTAGAATCTAGTCGGGAACGTGCTTCGCTTGAGAAGTTCACAGTGTTATTTTATAAAAGCAAAGTAAGTTGTGTACTTTTGGTATAGGGGAAGATTCTGCAGAGATGTTCGCAGGTGCTACTGCAGCAATGTCCGACCCATGGGGGCAAATTCAGCATTACCCTCTCCTCTACTCACCTCATCCCATTCCATTATGAGGCATTTCCTGCCTCCAACAGAAGTGAAGCACACTTTTCAGATTATTACTCGACTCAGACTTAGACTTTCTTCTATGTGTATTCTCTAGTTATGTAAAAAAAAAAATATCTCCCCACTCTCCTTCATCTTTTTTCTTTCTGTCTATGATCGGCGGACTCGTAAGTCACGCTTTTTTATAAATGATGTTCTCAATTGGTATTATCCACTACTTCATTGATTTATTTATGGCTAAACGTATTCTTGCATTTGGTCTCAATGCATACCATGCTGCAGGGCACATGGTGGTAATGGTAGTGAATGGCAGCGTTCTCCCCACTCATGTGCTGGGCTAGGGAGATGTCTATACGCTGCCAGTCTGGTTTGTAGGGAGTCTTGGACGGATATCCTGATTCTCGGCTAGTGTGCACTCTGCACCCATTAAACTTTGAATTGGATGGCAAGTTTTTTCAGGATAGCGAAATCTCGCGAGAGCATGATTTTCAGTGGCGGCTCCTCTGCTAAGGCAGAGGAGCGTCGCCCCACTGCCAGGAGCAGCAAAGAAAGGGAAAAAAAAAATTATACTAACGGAATGTTACTATCATTTTATTTTTTCCTCCTGCTGTGGCAGTGCGTGAGGGGGTGAGGCGGAGCTGCAGGGGAGGAGTGGTAGAAGACTCCTGTGCGCAATGACTGTTTGATCGGCCCTCTCGGGCCGCCCAAAACAGTCATGCGCACTTTCCTGTTCTCCATGCAGGCTGCATTACAGCCTACATGGAGAACATACCCATCCCTCCAGCCCCTGACTGAGCGCCATGTCACGGCGCTCGGACCAATCACAATGCTGCGTTGCAGCATTGTGATTGGCTTAGGGGTGGGAACCTGGCTGCCTGCTATCTATTCCGACCTGGAATAGCAGGAGAGAAGACGCGGGCCCAGCAGGAATGCAAAGAAAGAGAAAAGTCTATCCGATCCTCTCAGTTGTGCGATGTGCTTGGTCATATTCGATTTGATGTGATTCGAATTGGCATTTATAAAGCGAGGCTGACCCTCCAAAAGGAGCATCCTGGCGCTCTGCGGAAGGTAGTCAAGGAAGACAAGAACAACCACAATAAAAGTGATGAGCAAAGTTCGTCTGAGATCCAGGTCTTCAAAGCCTTTCTAAAATGGGTTTCTGTTTTCATCAGCCTTAAGTGCGTAGTAGGCATAAGGTTCCAGGCTCTTGTTCCCAATGCTGCTATGGAACTTCCTCCTTTGGTTTTGCACCTGAAGGGAGGGGTCTAAGAAGATTTGCAGATGTGGGTATGAGTGTCCTAGTAGTGGAGCAGGGGGTGAACCTGGCCGAAAGATAAGTAGTCCCAAGGTTCTTAGATGTTCTGAAGGTAATTAGAAGTATCTTGAATAAGATTCTCTTGTGCATGGGTATCCAGTGCAGAGGTTTAAGGGCTGCTGAAGTGAAGATCTTCGTGGTAGTTTAAGCACTAAACAAGCTGCAGCATGCTGTACCACTTGTAGTCTCTTGAGTACATGTTTATTTCCTCCTGTTGTTGCGTTCTAATCTAGGACCCTGATCGATACTGTGACCTTATGCCCCTATACGGCTATAATCCCCTTGTGCCCCTATATTGGCATAACCGATCAAATGCAATATTCAGAAACTCGTCTCTGGCATCACACGAACAGAGCCACATTTCAGAATCGCTTCCTCTGCCACTTCCTTTGCAGCTAATTAGTGCAATGACATAGCAGAAGTTACTATCTAAAATTCCTAGATTAACACTCCGAGTTCTTCAACAAGATAAAAACTCAGCAACCTGGGAAAGCCCCGCTTGCTATGTTTTGATTAGTAATAGAACTCTAATGAGCACTGATAGACGATCACTTCCTAGTGACATCTTTATTGACGTCTTATGTCCAAAAACTTACGTCAAACAAGGCACCTTTCAGGTATAAATATTACCAACGTTGCCTTAAGCAAATGCTGTTTTCGGTGAAGCTGAAGCTGTCTCGCTGAAGTTGCTGCTGTTATGCTGATGATACCATAGCTGCTATCGCTACTGCTATCGCTGCTAACGAGCGAACGATGGTGTGGTGAACTTAGGAGCTGAACAGCCGTCCCCTGCAAGAGCCCAGCAGATGCAAGCTGCCCACGGACGCTGCTCCTCCTCTTCCCCGACGCGCTGAGAGAGACGCTGTCTTTTCTCCTGCAGAGAAATCCAGCTCCGGCGTTTCCAGTCTACTCTTGCGAGTGACTGGGATATCGAGTTCCCTGAAGGAGATACCAGACCTCCATTATTCTATTCCAGAGGCATGGTGTTGACTAAACCCTTAGAGAGAATTCTTGAAGCAAACCTTGGCAAAACCAACTTAACTTAAAGCTACTTACTTACTCCCCTCGCAAGTATTAGGCTTAGGTCAGGTGCACTGGGGTAGGCGTAGTTAGAAGCACCAGTTGAGCATTTTAGCCTAATGTATATATGAATGTATATATGTTTTATTCATTTTAAACCATTGTATGGCTAAGAAACCATATCAATGCTTTTACAGTATTATTTCGCAATACTCATCTTACTGTACGTACTTTTTATAATAACAAGTCTTGCAATTGTGGCAATTCATTTCTCTTGTATGAGAAGAAAGACTGTTCAATAAATGTTACCTTTTATTGAAAACGCCCGTCTCTCTATTCTCTGCATATTGTGAAAGTAATCTGCACAACAACTGACTGAGTAAAATAACTGTCTATTGTTTCACACAACTCTAGAGATTGACTCTTATCTGAGGAGCAAAGTTGTTATGTTGCACGGTTGTTGGAAAACTGAATCCCTTCTTGGCTGTGCCAGGGAAGCTGATCACTTCCTATTCAGTCAAGAAAGTTTCCAGTGACCTCTGAGCTAGTTGGTAACAAACCCAATTAAGTTTAGCATAGTCAGTAGAGGCCTGAAAGATCCGCACTTCTACGTTGATACGACTGTTTATGTTATTCCAATGCGCAGGGCCTATTGGGAAAATTGGAACTACACTACACTGTGAGTAGGCTGTTGCAGTAGTCTAGTCTTGACAAGATGAGTGCAACTTCAGCTGTCTTCCTCGCAGGGAGGGGAAAAAATCAAATCAGGGCGTGAGGTCGAAAGGAGAGTGAGGCATTGAATTTCATTTATCAGGGAGACTCTGGGATTTGAGGATCAAGCCCAACAGGAAATGGGCTTTTGTACCCAACACACAAATGGCGTAACTAATTAAAGACTTTGAACATGCAGTATTTCACCCAGCATGTTCACTATGTGTGGTATCTGCTTGCTTTTGATTGTTGTTCCATTTAAGTCTATTCAAATCAATAAAAAGATTTTTGTTAAAGGAGATTCTCTTAAAAGAATGGAATAACCTAGATAAAGCATCAAGCCCCTGCTTCTTAAACAAAAGATATGTCATTAAATACTTTTCCTCAAATGCCTATCGGCAATACATTGTTGGCTTCTATGGCATCAACTACTTCTGAGGCTTCAGAAGAAGTAACTTTTCCTGATGTGGTAAATATAAAGGTCAAATCTGTGAGTAAGATATTTTAAGTTGGCGCAAATTTTGGTATTAGAGTGAACTCTTACACAACATATGCGACTCAGGTCTTGCTAAAGACCTAAAATGATTGTATCAAGGAAAGCGTGGATCCCTCAGCGATATTGGGAAATATGAAATTGTTATCATAGTGCCTATCGGACATTGTGATAGTCTGTCGGCAGTACCATCAGCTGCAGGCAGAGGAATTCTCTAGATCAGTGTTTCCCAAACTGTGGTCCGCGGACCCCCAGGGGTCCGTGACACATTCCCAGGGGGTCCTCAGGCAGCAATTTTAAAAGGACAACACAGTTCCTTGTAGAATTAGCAGTTTTCCAGCAACAATAAAAGTCTCAAGATAACGTCAGTGATTAATGAACCTGCTGGAGAGAAATGAGAGTTTTGTCCAGTGGCATCTTTGACTTATCTAATGTAGCACAGAGGGTTAATATGCCTACTGCAAAGAACGTGTAGCATGCATTTTAAAAGACAGTTTTTTATGTGCATAGGTCCGTGGTTACTGCTTTTGTCATAGATATTATTTTGTTACTGTACAGTTCATAAGTGACAATCGTAATCTAGCACAGTGACCTATAAAATGTCATCAAAGAGTTGCTTGCAAACTGTATGGTACAAGTTAGAAACATATTTATTTTTCCAAGTCTTTCATTATCCTGATGCTGCTGAAAAGGTTTATTTGGGTGAAAATACATTATTACTGTTAAAGTCAAAGTTAACCACTGTGTTATGTTCTTAAACCTGAGTTTGTGCTTCTCCAGACCAAGCACTCTTTGGAAATGCCCACTAGTATGAATTACGTGAATCCTACACCTTGTAGTCGCATTTGTCTTATATAACATTTTCTATACACTGATTGATACGTATGAATCAATGTCTCTATGGGGCAGATTTACAAGGAAAGGGACTGTGTGTGCCCCAAGCCAATTGGCTGTGCCGCATTGAGTCACTTTCAGAGCACAGGGATGCAACATATTTACAACAATATTTTGCATCTCTGTGCTTCCCCCAGCGCTGGCGCACAAACTGCTGCCATGCGTCTGCACAGGCACATTTGCATCATGGTGCAAGATGCCTGCATCGTGGGGAGATTGTTTATATGCAGGAAGGGTTCCCTTCCTACACATAAACAATCAGAAATTGCGTTTTTCAACTTCTAAGTGTGCTGCATTAGCACACATAGAACTTGCAAAATTTCATTGTTTTACTGATTGTTTACGTGCAGGAAGGGACACCTTCCTTTACATAAACAATCACCGGAGGTGATGTCCTCTTTCTATGCGTGCTGCAGAATGCAACACGCATAGAAAGAGGAAAAATTGAGCAGAAATTAAAACATTTCTCCTCCTTGCGGCTCCCTATGCCTCCCCTGGGGTGGCATAGCATTCAGACACATTTCCAGATTTACGATTTCTAGTAAATCTGTAAATGCGTCTGGGAACACCCCTTTCACTCAAAGTGCTGTGTGTAAATAGGCCATATTTACAAGACCAGGAAAAGTCATGCAGGGTGGCTTCTCCTGCCTTGGAAATATGGGGCACTAAAATGCGCCACCGGTGCGTCTCTTTTTGTTACGCACCCGTGGCGCAAGGGACTTGTAAATCTGCCCCTATATCTGTGTGATGTAAAGTGCTCTGACATAGAGATGCCTATAAAACAAATGAAATACATGTGAAAGAGGGGCTATGGAGAGATGAGTCACTGTCGGAGGGTGATAATAAGGGAATCATTGAAGAACCCCAACAAAGATTTTCGAATCCTGGTGCTTAGTAAGGTCATAATTTACTATTCTTTAAAAGCTGATACCATTCAATATATAATGATACATTTGTTGTAGAATGCACCATTGTTTCCTAAATTGTCTTGGGAGGAGAGCCCCCCAAAGCCCACTTTGTCGTGGTCAGGCTCACTCACTGCACTTGGTGTGCTCCTTATGGGTACTGGCCTGAAAACATTTGCCAGGGCTGCTTTGGGTTTCCAGTCTGGCCTTGGCAAGAGCCTCGTACTGCGAAATAAAACCAACCATTTAAAATGTAGTCACGGAGATGTAGCACTAACCTTCCTGTTTTTTGCAAATTCTTTCAATATAAAATACAAAAATCCTTAGTAAATCGAGTATTTGTTTTGTGTGCACAAGTGTTTTTTTTTTGTTTTTGGATTACTGTTTTAATGTTTAAAATGTAAATCATACAAATTGCTTGGGGGTCCCTGGCTTCCAGTGGTGACTCAATGGGGGTCCTCAGGAGTCACAAGTTTGGGAACCACTGCTCTAGATGAAATCATGGAAACTAGATTTGCCCCAGAGATCAATGATTCAAAAATTGCCTTTTAACGTTGCAAAAATGTTTGGCTCTGAACATGGTGTCATGGTGCAAAAGGCAGAGAATGAAAAGAAGATCCTTTGACCTTTTAAGCTTCCATTATTCAAGAGCCCCTTTGTCCCTTTCAAGGCAAGACCCGAGATCGAGGGCGTCCGCGTTTACCTCCATAACCCAACCAGACATTTCTCACGCCCAAAATAAAAAGCACAAATGACTGTGCCAATGTTGGAGGAACATTACATAATTTTTTACAACAATGGAAAAAGATTTTGGATCATCAGTGGTTTCTTCAGATAATTAGAAAGGTTTATTCAATCCCATTTCCAGAAAATCCTCCCAACGTCCTTTTCAGACCTACAATTTTGTCAAAAGACCTCACACAAGCACAGGTGATGATTTCAGGAATCAAAGCTCTACTAGACAAGGGAGCAGTGATCCTGGTTACATAAAGCCAAGAGGGGCAAGGGGTGTGTTCAGTTATCTTCCTTGTTACAATGACAGATGGAAGACTTCATCAAGTATTGGATCTGAAAATCCTCAACAATAGAGATGTAGAGACCTTCAGGGTGATATCAATCTAGACAATAATTTCATTGATACCTCTAGGAGATTTCATGAAGATATTAGACTTGCAGAATTCCTATTTTCACATCCCAATCCATCCTGACAGTAAACGCTTCCCGCTGGATTGGGATGTGAAAATAGGAATTCTGCAAGTCTAATATCTTCTGTGTGACCGATCATCATTTCCAGTTTCAGAACCTCCCATTCGATCTGGCAACCTCACCAAGAGTTGGCCCCGATTTGTGCTGACTTTCAAATGAAAGGTGCTACTGTACTACTGTATTTTAATGACTGGTTGTTGTTTGCTCCTTCTGTTTTTAATGGCAACCCAAATGTTAAGATGTCAAGATGCCAATGGAGGAACTGAACAGCCTCAGATTCACCATCCACTACCAAAAGTCTGACACAGCAAAAACTGTTCTTTGGGGTTCTCTTCAATATCCTGCTAGGAAAGTTTATTCTTCCTCAGAACAAGATACTTGCACTTCGGAATACCTTAAGACACCGGCTCAGTCAATATGTCAACACAGTGAGATCATAGTTGAGGCTGCAGTGCCTGATGGCAGCAGAAACTGCAGTTTTTTCTTGTGCACAGTATCATCTGTACCCATAGTCATCTACATATATTGAAGCACTGGTCACCAGGTTCTCACCACTATGATCTTCAGATTCCAACAAACTCCCAGTTAGTTCAAGAACTCAGGTGGTAGGTGGTCAAGGACAATCTCTCGAAAGGTGTTCTTGTGAATTGTAACAACAAAGAGTGTCCAGGAGTCGCAATCCAGTGTTTTTACTCAAGACTTACCACCATGTGACTTATAAGTTGGACTGTGTGTTTATTCAGGTGCAAAGAAGCATTCAGCTACTCATATATTCAACATGCAACAAGGGTAGGAATTTTTCCCATCAGTTGCCGCTCTGTACCACCATTATCACATCATTTGGGTTCTCCTTACCCAGGAGTTAGTATACAAAGTCAATCACACTGTGACAGGTGTGGAGACTATATGAGTGAGGAGACCGATGTCATTTGTGTGTATGATGGTATCGAAAATGGTGTTGAAAGGAATGTTTTACACCTGAGGGGAAGCAGTGCAGTGAGGATAAAGTGAAAAGTGAGTAAAATTGGGTGAAACTGAGTAGAAAAGTGATTTATTAGTTTCTCTCAGATCCCAAGGTTAAAAACAAGTGAATAAAGTAGATTTGACAAAATATCTACTGGCAAGTGGTCGACATGTTTCTGCATATAGTAGGTGTTTCCTATGCATTCGTCAGGACCTTGGTGTTGCTACTGCTTGCATTAAATTAGTGAAGAAAAATTAAAAGGGAAAAATTTCACCTGAGAAACAGGTGTAGAATCTCCGCCACAGTCTACAAAAGTCACACGGAAGACAAAGAAAAGAGAAAAACATATCATATATTAAAGAATGCACTCTACGCATTGTGCTATTCCAGTGGTCACGTATTTTCATTTTAACAAACATGATAGCACTCACCCAATACTTGTGGGGATGGACCCAAATGATGTGATAATGGTGGTACAGAGCGGCAACTGATGGGAAAAATTCCTACCCTTGTTGCATGTTGAATATATGAGTAGCTGAATGTTTCTTTGCACCTGAATAAACACACAGTCCAACTTATAAGTCACATGGTGGTAAGTCTTGAGTAAAAACACTGGATTGCGACTCCTGGACACTCTTTGTTGTTATAAGTTACTGATTAGGGGCATGTGTCCAGTTTCAAATCGTAAAACTTGCCCTTAGACCCTCCGTTAAATAGTGTGTTTTGTGATTGAGTACAGCCTCGGCTGTGGGTCTTCTCTTTGAAAACAACGGACTTACAACTGTCTTTGTCTGTTTTAGAGCTCTGTTTAGACTTTCTTTTCGATTACAGGACGCTCCCTTTTCTTTTGTGAACTTGGCAAACTTTTTAGTGTTACACACTCATAATGGCATCGAACAGTGGTTTAGCTTTTGAGGAAGCAGAAATCCAGAACATTCTAGATGAAAATCCTAGTCTGTTGGGAAGTATCCCCCCCGCAGCTAACATTCCAGACGAGGGTTGGAATAAGATATTGATTCTAAAGAAATCTCACTCAAGAACTATAGTGCACGGTACAACCATGGCGCAGTATCTACATGGGAACTGTGCACCGTCAGGACTAATTGTGACCAATACACCAAGATTATTCTTGGATGACAAGGAATTTCTGAAAGATTGGTCATTAATCGCCTGGCGGTGCACAAGGGACTGGCTAGTCCTCATTATTAAAACAGCCAAACGTGTAGCTGATAAAATCTTAGTTGAAATCCAACTCTTAGAAGGTAAAATCAAGGCTACCCTAAAAAACCCTGCCTTCAAATCGGGGCAGGATGACACCAATAAAAAGAACACTGAATTCAAAGAATCTATCCTTTTCACAAAAATGGAGAAATTTAAGAAAGACCTAGCCAAATTCTCCAGTGAAAAGGTGTATCCATACACCAGTGATTCCTACGTAGCACCAACATTCAACCAAAGTGGAGGTCGAAGAGGCTCTAATTATGCTACCTCAAGCTCTGACGACAACTCCAGTGATTCTGACACATCTCAGCGAGGCAATGGACGACCATACAAAGGACGTGGCAACAGAAGAGGAAACAGAGGCAACTATAATAACTTTGGCCAGAATCAGTTCCAACCGTTTTGGCAACTCGGTCCATGGATGTATGGCCCCAACTTTCCACAAATGGGACATCCTTTCTTCCCTCCACAGATGCAACAAACCCAGGGACAACAGCCTTTTTTAGGGTATGGCCAGAGGACCAACAGAGGGAGAAGAAGACAGGGACAAGGATCCCAAGTCCGATGGACGACGCCGTTGCAACAACCGACTATGGATTTGAGGAATGGCAAGAAAATCCCACAGGACAGAGCGGGGACGAGTCCAACAACCGATCAACCAGCCTCGTGATCAAGCTGAGCTCCCACACACTGTCCGAAGATGAAGAACAACTTCTGAACCGCGGACTTGGCTTCGTGGCAACCCACGAAGGTGACCAATTCAACACTCAGGTGGAGATCTCGAAACTATTTAGGAAAGTTAGACTCCACTATTTTTTTGCTAAACAGAACCCTGGAGATAACATAGACTCTGTCGTCAACACTGGTCTGAAAAAACCATCAACCTTCAATCCCACGACAATTGGATTACCCACCAGGGTCCTAACTTTTGAAGAGGCTGTGGAAACAGACATCGAACGACTCTACAAAACTAAGAAACCTAGATCTTTTGTAAATCTACCAAACAAAGAGAAACTAGCACTACAGTCCTTGACAGCCAATGAATCAATCATAATAAAGCCTGCAGATAAAGGCGGTGGAATCGTTGTGCTTGACAGAGAGATCTACAGACAGGAATGTCTCAGACAATTACAAGACCGCAAGTCTTATCTACCATTGAAAGACGACCCCACAGAAAGATTAAGAGCAAAGATCAGCAATCTAGTAGAAGAGGCTACGTCCCAAGGATGGATTACTCCACAAGAGGGTCAATTTCTCTGCACTTCCCACCCATCGATCCCTTATTTCTACTGTCTACCTAAGGCGCACAAACAACAGCGGCCGCCACCCGGGAGACCAATCATCTCTGGCATAGGATCAGTCCTGGAGCCACTCTCTACATTTGTTGATTACTTCCTCAACCCAATTGTTAAGGAAATGCCAACATACCTTAAGGACACAAAGGATGTGTTACGATTACTTCCAGACGTATATTTTGACAGCTCCATGGATCTACTTGTGTCCTTCGATGTAGAGTCTCTGTATACGTCGATTCCTCAAACAGAGACCCTGGAAGTGGTGGGTAACATCCTTCAGGAAAGGGAACTACAAACAATAACTCCAGTTGCTTTTATTATGGAACTAGCAGAGCTGGCAATGAAAGAGAATTATTTCAAATTTGAGGATACCATCTACCTCCAGACCTCTGGCACCAGCATGGGCAGTGTTTTCGCACCCAGTCTGGCGAACCTTTATGTCCATGTACTAGAACAGACAAAAATACTGCACCAAGACAACCCCCACTATGTATCGCTTCGTCTTTGGAAGCGATACATAGACAATTTTTTTGTCGTATGGAGAGGATCAGAGGCTAGCCTTTTTGAATTCCATAACTGGCTTAATAACTGCAATGAGTTTTTGAAATTCACCCTAGAATCCAGCAACAAAGAACTGCCGTTCTTGGATCTTCTAATAGTGGCCACAGAAGATGGGTTAAAGACGGAGTTATACAGAAAACCCATGGCACGCAACGCACTTCTCAGTTTTGAAAGTTGCCACCCCCGAGCGCTCAGGGAGAATTTGCCCTTCGGGCAATTCCTGAGGCTCAGGAGGAACTGTTCCACTAAGGAATCCTTTGAGAAACATTCAGAGACACTTTCAGAATACTTACGAGAAAAGAAATATCCAGCCAAAATCATTCGCCAATCAAAGAAAAGGGCCTCTAATAATAACAGAGACGCCCTTTTGGAGATTGCAATTCCTAAAGAAAGAACTAAAAGAATGACTTTCGTGAACACCTTCCACACTAGATCAAATGAGGTTCGAAAAATTATAACTAAACATTGGTCCATTCTGAATACCAGCGGAGAAATTTTACCTCCGCCACTCTTTGCTTTCAAAAGAGGACCTAACACAAAAGATCATCTAGTCCATACTAGACCAAAAAATAAACCATCTAGACAGATTGGTGCACCGTGGGATCTGCCGCCGGTACAAGGTCACCATCCCTGCGGCAGCTGCTCGGCATGTCCACAAACCACTAAGTCTACCAGTGTTGACATCGGAACTATGCGCCCATGGCAACAGCGCAAATTCACCAATTGCAACAGTGAGAACACCATCTACATGATCACGTGCCCATGCGCAAAGAGATATGTGGGGATGACTACCCGGAAAACCAAAATAAGAATTGGTGAACATAAGAGCACAGTCCGCTGTCGGAAACAAGCAACTCGCTTAACAGCTCATTTTCTGGAAAAGGGTCACGGTCCAAGTGAATTTCAATGGACAATACTTGAGCAGCCCACGATACCGGACCACTGCCCTGATGTCGGGAAATTTCTGTTTAGAATTGAGCAGAAATGGGTTTACAAACTTAACAGTGACAAGGAGGGCCTAAACGAACCAATACCGTGGATGTCATTATAATATCATTGAGCCCTTTTCTGTTTAGAACTACTGTTTCCCAGTTTGCTGAAAACTACGATTCCCATCATGCACCATACTGGTTTCATTCATATACCCCCCCTTTTCTCTTGTTCGGTGCCTCCCCAGAACAGCCCAGAGGGACGCTTGGAGACACCGACGGAGAGGTAAGAGTGTGGTTACTGCCCGCTACGAGTTCATAGCTTTATGATGTTAGAAGCTCGAACATACAAAACACTCCCGGTCAGGTACCGGTGATACTTCTAACATATATTTTAAGACAGTTTGTTTCTCACACTATCAGAATTGCACTTTATTGACTTTTTGCCTTGTTTTAACTGAATCGGTTGAGTGTCCCTGTGATTGTATCTTGCTAAACAGAGCGGTGCTCCTATTCTACCTGAGCTGCTGCCAGGTGAGGTGAGGCGCCATCCCCACAAGTATTGGGTGAGTGCTATCATGTTTGTTAAAATGAAAATACGTGACCACTGGAATAGCACAATGCGTAGAGTGCATTCTTTAATATATGATATGTTTTTCTCTTTTCTTTGTCTTCCGTGTGACTTTTGTAGACTGTGGCGGAGATTCTACACCTGCTTTTCAGGTGAAATTTTTCCCTTTTAATTTTTCTTCACTAATTTAATGCAAGCAGTAGCAACACCAAGGTCCTGACGAATGCATAGGAAACACCTACTATATGCAGAAACATGTCGACCACTTGCCAGTAGATATTTTGTCAAATCTACTTTATTCACTTGTTTTTAACCTTGGGATCTGAGAGAAACTAATAAATCACTTTTCTACTCAGTTTCACCCAATTTTACTCACTTTTCACTTTATCCTCACTGCACTGCTTCCCCTCAGGTGTAAAACATTCCTTTCAACACCATTTTCGATACCATCATACACACAAATGACATCGGTCTCCTCACTCATATAGTCTCCACACCTGTCACAGTGTGATTGGCTTTGTATACTAACTCCTGGGTAAGGAGAACCCAAATGATGTGATAATGGTGGTACAGAGCGGCAACTGATGGGAAAAATTCCTACCCTTGTTGCATGTTGAATATATGAGTAGCTGAATGTTTCTTTGCACCTGAATAAACACACAGTCCAACTTATAAGTCACATGGTGGTAAGTCTTGAGTAAAAACACTGGATTGCGACTCCTGGACACTCTTTGTTGTTATAAGTTACTGATTAGGGGCATGTGTCCAGTTTCGAGTCGTAAAACTTGCCCTTAGACCCTCCGTTAAATAGTGTGTTTTGTTCTTGTGAATTGACCTATTCTGTTACAACTGACTGCAAAGGCCAGTCTTTGGGGTGCAACTCCAATAGATCAGAAAAGGAAGACCCATGGTCACAAGGAGAGTCAACACATTCTTTCAACTAGAGGGAGTTGACAACAGTGCAGCATGGTGTACAATCATTTGCCCCCCAGTTGGAAGGAAATAATGTGTTCTCAGAGTGGGCAATCAGGTGGAGAGGTGATACCTGAATCCTCAAAGGTGTACGAAAAGCTTGAGGCGGAACCAGGAAGCATCTCCAATGTTTTCTTGGGCAGAATTACGTGTTCTAGAAATTGCAGTAGTGTACATACAGAGTCACCTACATTTCAGAGTAGACAGTCTCAGCAGAAACATCCCTTTTTTAGTGGATCTGTTTGTTTGTACTCAAAATGCAATGCTAAGCCCTTTTTTATGGAACAGAGTTGTTCACAGGTATGGGCTATAGGGCTATAGACGCACTGGTGTTTACTTGGCCGAAAGGTCTTCAGTGTGCTTTTTCTCCAATTCCCCTCCTCCCAGCGGTGCTTTAGACGATTCGGGAGTAGAAGACTGTTTTTAATGGCAACCCAAATGTTAAGATGTCAAGATGGCAATGGAGGAACTGAACAGCTTCAGATTCACCATCAACTACCAAAAATCCCATCTTCAACTGACACAGAAAAAAACAGTTAAATGGGTTCTCTTCAATACCCAGCTAGGAAAGTTTTTTCTTCCTCAGAACAAGATACTTGCACTTCACAATACCTTAAGACACCTGCTCAGTCAATATGTCAACACGGCGAGGTCATAGTTGAGGCTGCAGTGCCTGATGGCAGCAGTAACTGCAGTTTTTTGTGCACAGTATCATATGTACCCTATGATCTTCAGATTACAACAACATCCCAGTTAGTTCAAGAACTCAGGTGGTAGGTGGTCAAGGACAACCTCTCGAAAGGTGTTCTTATGAATTGACCTATTCTGTTACAACTGACTGCAAAGGCCAGTCTTTGGGGTGAAACTCCAATAGATCAGGAAAGGAAGACCCATGGTGACAAGTAGAGTCAACACATTCTTTCAACTGGAGGGAGTTGACAACAGTGCGTTATGCTGTACATTCATTTGCCCCCCAGTTGGAAGGAAAGAATGTGTTCTCAGAGTGGGCAATCAGGTGGGTAGTTGCTACCTGAATTCTCAAAGGTGTACGAAAAGCTTGAGGTGGAACCAGGTAGCATCTCAAATGTTTTCTTGGGCAGAATGACGTGTTCTAAAAGTTGCAGTAGTGTACATACAGGGTAACCTACATTTCAGAGTAGTCAGTCTCAGCAGAAAGATCCCTTCTTTAGTGACGTATCATCTAGCTACAAGGCAGTTCAAACAGATCTGTGTCCGATTCTGTACCCCCTTATTGGATCTGTTTGTTTGTATTCAAAATTCAATGCTAAGACCTTTTTATGGAACAGAGTTATTCACAGGTATTGGCTATAGATGCACTGGTGTTTACTTTGCCGAAAGGTCTTCATTGTGCTTTTTCTACAATTCCCCTCCTCCCAGCGGTGCTTCAGACGATTCGGGAGTAGAAGACTTCAGTGGCCCAGTTTTGGCCATGTCACCCTTGGTTTTCGCTCTAATTGACCATGTCTCAGTGAGATTGTCATCATCACTCACTTCATCCTTACCCTCTCAAGGTTCTGAGACTGCCATTGCTTCACCTGCAGCACCTCAAACTGACAGCCTAGAACTTGAGAGGGTAAACTTGGAAAAGATGGGTTGTTCGCAAGTTGACCTCAACAAAACCTCCCACTTTGGTCTCTTACAAGAAGAACTGGGGGTCTTTTCAAAAGTGGCGTGTCTATGGGGGTTTTGATCCTTAATAGGTTGATCCTTTGCATATATTAAATTTCCTAAAATATAGTTTCATGCAGGATTTATCCTCAGCAACCTTATCAGCTTAATGCGTTGTGATAAAAGCTCTTGGCTTTGGAGTGGAAGTTTCAAAGGCAACCCTTTTACTTTTGAGGCTACTTAAAATTTTCAGACATAGGGAACCAGTTCCCAATTGTGTCCTTACTGGGAGTTGTCTCTGGTTCTCGAACTCTGCAACACCATACCTTTGAACCTCTATGATTGTCATTAAAGACAGCTGGACGAATTCACAAAGGTAAGCTTAGACATTCACAAAAGAACACATATGAGTACTATCTTCATGTCTGCAATGCCCGCACTCTGGGCAGAGATCCAAGTGCGGACATAAAGATACTCCTTGTAAGTGCCCTTTGTGAATTCTCTAAGTCATAAACTTAGACATTTGGTCTAAGTTTAGACAAAACATCTAAGTTTACCTTTGTGAATCAGGCCCAGCATTTTTAGTTGCATAATCATCAATGTAAAGGCTGGGAGAACTAAGCTCTTCTGATGATCCTGAGTATGTAACAAAAATATTACACCTTTCCCTTAGAACAGGAAATTGTCCTTCCTGTTTTCCAGTCGGATTCAGACTCACTGTATGTTTTCATTCTGGATGTTAGTAGAGCCCTCTCAGTATATCTAGAATGTACCAAAGGTCACAACCCAAACACTTATCAGACGGGCATGGCAGCCTATTTCCCAGGTGTACAATTCTATGGCAAAGTCACCTTTTACCAAAATTCAGGGTCAATCCACACAAGCTGTTTCAACATCATGGGCTCGGATTGCTGGGGCCTCTCTGCAAGAAATATGTAGGGTGCCAACATGGTCCAGCCAATGGACATTTGTTAAACATTATCTTTTGGATTTGTTGGATTCCACTGATTATAATTTTGCTTCTACTGCTTTGTCATCAACAATTAAGTAACTGTTGGGTACAAATACATTTTATTTCCGCATCAAAGATTTTCCTACAAATTTGTGCTTGTTAATTCCTCATAAGATTACCCCAATGTGTACTCCTCTTCATCCTCATTCCACATCCCTCGCTTCCCTCCTTTTTTGCACCTTCAAAATGGCTTGGAAATAACAGGAAGAAAAGCAGTAGATCTACATAACTAGAGAACAAACATAGACTAAAGACTAAATCTGGGTCAGATAGCAATCCGAAAGTGTGATGTATCAAAGGTAAGGACTGTGACAAGGAGGAGTACGAATTGGGGTAATGAAGATTACCAGAAAGTAATCAAAACATTAACTGAAAAATCCAGGGCCTTTTAAGAAATACATGAATTTTTCCAAAAGCATGTGGCAGGTTATATCCCTGTTGGATGAATGAATGACATTTTTCACTGCGCGATTACTTAAAATCATTTGCAATATTCCAAAGACAATAAAATCATAAAAAATTCACACTTAAAATTGTCCATATTGCCTTTTCTTCCAGAAGAGATCATAAAAGTTTTGCCCCTGTAAAAACATCTCTTAACAACCAACGATTTAAAAGTTAAGTACAGTTCCTAGTTATGAAACAAAAAGTAAGAAAAAAACTAATAGCAGCCATTCAATACCCTGATTTATCTAAAAACCCTAAGCCTTTAATTGCAGTTGTGCTTTTTATGGCTTGTTAAAGTTTGTGTTTTTTTTTTGTTTTTGTTTTTTTCGTTTTTTTGTGTCCTCATTTTCGCCCTTGGTGATCAACTAGTAGCATGTGGAAACGATCTTACTGTCTCAGATATACTGGAAGGAGCTCCGGGGTATACAGCTCTAATTGCTCCACAGTAAGTAGAATCGTAGTCCAAACTAGCCACATTGAATAACCATATGGGACCCATGCTGCGTTCATATACCCATCGTGTTGGAATATATTGGGTATAGTCAATTGGAGAAAAGAAGAGGATGCCAAGCAGCGTAATCATTGGACCTTGGGGAAAAAAAAAGAAAAAAAAAAAGAAAAAAAAAAACCCCAAGATCAACCATAGCTCTTTACCAATTTAGCAGACTCCAGAATTTCCTCTTGCTTTGATTTCCTGATCTTAAGAGGTCCATTTTTGATGTTTGTATAACTGACCTTTTCCAATCCAGCAAAATTGGAGGTGATGGATCTTTCCATTTTTTACATATTTCCCTCCTTGCCAACAGTATACAAAAAAAAGTTAATTTTTTGCTGGACCAGTAAACTCTGGAGAAATTCCAAAAATAACAAGAGCAGGTGTCAAAATTAGTGGAGATCCCAAAGAGGTAGATATTGAACTCGAGACGGAGCCCCAAAATGATGTTAGCAGTGGGCATTCCAAGAACATGTGTAAATCCGAGGCCTCTGCCAAACCACATTTAGGGCATAAAACCTGCATGTTGTCTATAAACTTTGACAGGCGTTGGGGCGAATAGTAGGCCCTATGCAGTGTGAACAGATGATTTCGGCGTAACCACAATGGTTTTACTATGTTCCACAGGATTTTAAATGATTCATACCACATATTCTCAACACTAATACCAGTCATATGTGTGGACCATAACTGATCTGGTAATAGGAACTCACCCTCTACTTCATCTAGTAACATATTATACCATAATGAGACTTCTTTCTGAAATGGAGGTCTATCCGTTAATAGTGACACTAATGTACTATCACCTCCTATCAGAACTCTACCTTTAACACGGGACCTTGCATTTGCCCAACCTTGGATTTGGAGATATTTGAACCTAGAGAGCCTAGGCCCCACTTTTGAACATAGAATCTCCCATGGTAGTAAACTTCCTTCAACAAAGATGTCCCCCCAAGTTATCAAGCCCGCCTCACGCAATGGTGTTGCAAGACTATCCAATAGCCAGCTCGGAGAGCCAGGAGAGTTCCAAAGTGGGGCTTTAGCAGAATAATAGTCAATTTTAAGGGTACATCTAAGTTTAGTCCATGTTCTAAAGTTTGTGTTATAGCAGCCTAAGGACCTCTTCACTTCTTCATGTTGCTTACTGTTTGTCTGCAAATCAGTTTGAACCCTTTGCCTCATGAGAACAGTCCAAACCAAACTGCAAGCTAGGTCTTCCTTGGACCGGAAACAATCATCCTGGGACCGGTTTCTGGGTATTACCTTTCATCAGTCAGGCTAGCTTGAATCCAGTGGCACAGTGAGCAAGGGACCCACTTCTGGGCATACCCTTCGCACTTAGGGTGAAAAGTGCTATGCAAACAAATGATGGACAGAATGCTGAATAAATCAAACATTCAATGGATTTAGATCCAGATCTCTGTGCTGGGGTGAATGTATGACATTGTTCTGCATTCAGTCAATCAATTGTTCTTTTTGCATTTGTGACCTCTTCTTCCCCAGGCTTCCGATTGGGGGCCCCTGGGGTATCCAAGGTTACCCCCCTATAAGACCATGCACTGTGTGGCAGGCACCATGGGGTGCCCGCCACAGAGTGCAAGGTTTTCCGCAGACACCCCTTTTCCCTATAGGAGTCTTGAGGTTCCGTGACGGTTCCGTGACGACTTGAACCCGTGTTTTTAAGTTTGTCGGAAATACATAAAAATGGTATCAGTGAACCGCAAATGATCCATTTAGTATATCCTAGTGTTTTCGCTACGCTACGAGCAAGAGCACTCCTTCCACTGACCCATTTCTGATATACACACGGCATCCATCTTAGATCGTGGCCGCCATTTTGTGTTTCCTTGCCCTCACATATGCAATAGCCTCTGATCATTTCATTCACTTCACTTTGATTAAGGACACGTAGCCTTAGCCGGAGATTCACCTCTTACGTGACACGTGCACCTTAAACCAGATCACGCTGAAGCTGCATGACTCGACAAAGGCTGCCTCCTCTGCCCGAGGCCAGCCCACCTGAACTGGTTTTCCTGTCCATTGTACCTGATCATGATTAGGCGGCCGAAGCCGGTAGCCTTGCCCATTTACAACCCACAAACATCTCTTATCCCGCTTTTCTATCTCCTGCACCTGGCTCTACTCCTTTCCTTCTGGGCCTTTATTAGGGGGAGGTAACGAACTTTACGATGAGGCGGTCCGGGTCTTGAATGCAATATTGACAAGGGATTGTGATGGACTGGTGGGAACCCCTCTTCGTGATGTTTGGTATCAGATATTATCGACAGTTCCTGTGTAACGCCAAATATTTATTGTTTAGAGACACAAAGGTTTGGGAATGTACCGACATGTGAAATATTTGCCTAGAGCACAATTTTTAGTATATAAGGAGCAACCCACTTTGTACAAATCGAACAGTCTCCTAGATTCTGCCCGTGTGTAGATTCTGTGACTTCTGTGTCCCTGCAGTAATAAACCTTTGGTCTTTGACGCCACCATCGAGAAGCCCGTGTTTCTGTTCATTTGTGCACCAAGGCAGGTGGGACTCCGGGGTCTTTGGGTGTTGTACCCTGACACCTCTGGACGGAACCAAAAAGTCCAGAACTCCAATTGGCGCCCAACGTGGGGCGACGTCATTCGGTACCGGTCCAAAAGCCTGAAGAGTTCGAGAAGCTTCGTGTGAAGATTCCTGAGGGAGGCGCCCCACTTCATCGATCCCGGCATATCGCAAAAGTGGCCCTGAAGTTCTCTTCCACGAGGGTTCCCGTTCAGGACGGCTGCAGTGGGCCGTTGCCTTGACCGTCGCCCTGTCTTGGACCCGAAGTGGTGCAGTCCTTAGTACGGCGAAACGTGACGGGTTTCTCCTTGGTGACGTCTTCAGTGCCTCAGTTAAGTATTTAGTGATAGCTAGCTGGTTACTTTTGTAAGGATTGTTAAAAATCCTTGATCGGTTCTTGGTTTGGTTTGGTTTCGTAAGATTATCACTAGTTGTTCTGGTTACGATAATCTATTTGGTTCAGTTTTGGGTATCGATACATCAGTTCGTTTTGGTAGGCCTAAGTTCTTGGTTCAAGTGCACAATTTGTTTCGTGTTTTGTTTGTTTTGTGTTCCGGACTGAGAATGGTAAGTCGGAAAATGTTGTCTTGTTTTAGTTGCAACAGTGACTCACAATTAGAGGATTCCTGTCTGGTTCCTCCGATTGGGACTCCCGTATATGACCTATATTGTAAGTATGGTGTGGGTCCTATAACTTATAATGAGATATGGGTCCGTTATTGTAAGAAGGATGGTGTCCTTAGTTGGCCACTGCATGGTAGTTTTGAACAAGAGATTCTCGACAATTTAGAAGCGAAATTGTTTAGGAAGAAAGCCCGGCCGGCAATGTTTGACTCTTTTCGTTATTGGCGGAAAGAATCCAAACAGAGAGAAATGAAAAGGTTGAAAAAAGAGCAAAAAGAACTAGAAGAGTTAACTCTAGAGCAAGCGACTAAGCAGTTGCAGGCTAACGAGTGTGAGAAAGCCATAGATGTAGCCATTAGAGAGCGTAACTTAGCGATTGACAAGTGCTATCCTGCCTTGCCATCGAAAATGGCTAAGATACTGGAGGATTCCGAAAACGATCCTCTGCTATCTTATCTGTTACGGTCGCCTCCACCGTATGCACAAGGTGCTACGGCTCCACTGATCCCGAATGTTCAATTGCCGGTTGCTGGACAACCTGGTGTTCCTGTTCCTCAGAACCAAGTTCCTATACCTCCTGTGGTGAATGTAAATGTTCCTACAGCTCCTCCTCTTCCTGCACTGCCCGCTCCTATACCTACCACTGTACCTATTGGTCCTCAACCTATTTTCCTCGATACTCCTACTGTTTCGTCATCTATTCCTACCTCTACTGCGTTCTCTATGTCTGCGAGTGTACTAACTCCACTTTCTGTTCGTCGAAGAATTACTGATTCTGTTACTAATATGCTGTCTCCTATATATAAAACCTTGATTAAGACTCCTACTCCTGACTCTGTTCAGAGACGGAGTCAGCTTCCAAGTACTGAGGAACGGGGAGTTTTAGACTCCACGGCTCTCAGATGGATTACAAAAGTTAGAAGATATAGTACGAAAGATGTGTTAGAGACATTTATGCAATGGGGAGAGCCAACACAGCGATACGTCTTCGACGAGATGTGCTCGTTGTTACGTGAGGAAATAGAAGAAGACGATGTCGAATCAGATTTGGAAGATTTAATTAAGATTCAAAAAGAATTTGCTGCTGGAATGATAGTGGGCGATAATATAAAGGAAGCGATGGAACTCATTTTGAGTTTTAGGAATGATCCATCTCTTCGTTCGCCGAGAGATTTAGAGAAAGGTAGAATGAAGCTAAGTCGCCAATATCCTATGAGGGAAGTTCCTCCAATTTGGCGCGAAGCAGTACAACGTGATGATAATGCGGGTATTGCAGCTGCTCCAGCACAGTTCCAAAGAGTATGGATACATATTCCGTGGAAGCGAGCAGAAGTGTTAGCAGTGAAACAGGCCTTGCCAGATCCACGTAAGAATCCAGCCGGATATTACAAGGAATTGACACAGACAGTTGAGGCTTGTATAATGAACTTAGCCGACATTGATATGTTGTTTGGTAATGTAGTTCCACAACCAGTGTGGGCTAAAATTCGTAGAGAGGATCATCAGGCTGCTTTAGGTGGTGATTGGGCAGCTATCACTGCAGCAGATAATCAACAAATAGGTGGTGCGAAACCTGAACCCCTAATTGCTAATCTTCCTGGCAGAATAATAGATTTAATGAAGACTCTGATGCCAGCATTGCGTGTTAATTGGGATAAATTATCCGCATGCAAGCAGAAGAAAGACGAAAGTGTCTCCGACTTCTTCACGAGGTTCGAAGAGACTTTTGTGGATCATAGTGGTCAGGATATGAGCACTGAAGGAGGACAGAGATTGTTTGTCGATAAATTTGTGCATAATTTGTTACCTGAATTATGCAATAAATTGAAAGACTCAGAAAGTGCGTGGGCTGTATCTACGACAGCGCAAATACTTGCGACTGCACAGTACTATGAAAATAGGGATAAAGAGGAAAAGGAGAAATCAGAGAAGAAAACGAAAGATTTAAAGACTAAAGTTCTCTTACAGCAGGCGTATCCGCCTCGCACGAATCAGACTAATATGCAACAGAATTCGTATCAAAAGACAGATTATAATTCGACCAGGCCTCAATACCAGTGGAATCAGTGTGCGTACTGTAAGAAAGAGGGTCACTATAAAAATGATTGTCAGATTTTAGCGCAAAATAATGCGGCAGCAGCTCAGAGAGGTCGTGGTGGTTTTGCACAGAATTCTAGAGGTCGGGGACGAGGTGCTATGCCTCCACAAACTAATGATCGTCCTTCTAATCACTTTGATCAGCGAAATGTACAGTCAGCTCAACAGAATAGATCTCAGCAATATCTTGTTGAGGATTATTGTGAAGTTGAAGAGGGATTTCAACAAAATGGGTACTAGGACAGCCATGGACAGAGAGAGGGAGTAGTATCAGTTCCAGTGGATCAGAGTGGGCCTTATGTCGCAGTAGCAACATCAGGTGTAGTCGAACCGTTTCTGTTGGATACTGGTGCCGCAAAAAGTTCTATCATGCATGCGAAACTCCCTGGCGCACCTTTGTCTGGCTCAACAAATGTTTCCGTAGGTTTTTCAGGCGCCCCTGTGTACAACCCGATATCTGGTCCTTTGTCTATTTCTGTTGGACCGTGTCAATTGAAAGCACCCTTAATGTTGACGACAGGTTGTAATGAAAATCTGCTTGGTTTAGATTTGTTAAAACGACTATATGCGACATTGTACTGTTCTCCGGAAGGAGTACAGCTTACATTGGGTAAAAATATCACCTCTCCGATGTACTTGTCAATGGACAAACTCCCGCCGGAGCTACGTTCACTCCCTGATTCTCTTTGGGCGACTGGTCCCAATGATGTAGGTCTACTAGAGATTCCACCGTATGTAGTAACTTTGAAAGCGAATGTGAAATTTCCAAGAATTCCCCAGTATAAAATATCGAATGAAGGTGAGCGTGCACTCTTATTGATTGTGCAAGATTTGATTAAGAAAGATGTGGTTGAAGAAACGCGAGGAAATGTCTGTAACAGTCCTGTCTTACCGATTCTGAAGCGAACAGATCCTACAAAGCCTCCAGTTTATAGGTTTGTCATAGACCTTAGAGAAGTTAATAAGATTGTAATTCCGCAGTTTCCTGTAGTGCCAGACATTACTGCCTTATTAACATTGATTCCTGCTACAGCTATGTGGTTCTCAGTTATAGATCTCAAGAATGCATTTTTCAGCATTCCGATAGCTGAAGAAAGTAGGGATATTTTCGGCTTCTGTTTAGGAGGTCGCAGTTTCAGATTTAAACGCGCTCCACAAGGCTACTGTGAGAGTCCATCCATTTACAGTCAAGCTTTAAAAAGTCAGCTAGATTCTTTTGTCCTTCCTCCAGGCTCTGCCCTAGTACAGTACGTAGACGATCTTTTGGTGGCTGCCGATGACAAGGAAACTTGCAAAGCAGCTACAATTTCACTATTGCATCATTTGTCTAATTTGAATCATAAGGTGTCACCTTCCAAAATGCAATATTGCTGCCAAGAAGTAACCTACTTAGGTCATCTCTTGTCAAAGGAGGGAAGGAAGTTGACCCCAGAAAGAATAAAAGCAATTATGCAAATGAGTGTTCCACGCACACAGAGGGAAGTACGTGCCTTTCTAGGTATTACCTCCTACTGTAGGCAGTGGATTCCAAATTTTTCACTTTTAGCAAAGCCATTGGTAGCTTTGACTGGGAAAAATGTTCCGAGTCCGGTGCCATGGTCTGATGAATGTCAAAAGAGTTTTGCTGAATTACGAAAAGCTTTGTGTTCAGCTCCTGTATTGGGCACACCTGATTACAGTAAGCCATTCACGCTCTACGTTCACGAAAGAGAAGGTTGCGCGTTGAGTGTCTTGACACAGAAGTTTGGTGATAAACAACGCCCTTGTGCGTATTTCTCATCAACATTAGATCCGGTAGCTAAAGCATTGCCTAGTTGTTTGAGGGCTACAGCGGCAGCTGCAGCTTCCATTCGACAATCTGCTGGTTTGGTGATGAACAATATGCTAGTGGTCATGGTTCCTCATGCAGTGGACACACTCATGAACCGAACGAAGACACAACACCTTACTAGTGCGAGATTATCTGGTTACGAGCTGACGTTATTAGCGAGTCATATTCAGATCAAAAGATGCAATGTATTGAATCCAGCAACATTGTTGCCGACTGATCAAGAGTCGAGTGATTCTGAGCCACATGACTGTTATTTCAAAACGGAGGAAGAGACAAAAGGTCGTATCGACTTGAGAGATACTCCTCTATCCGACCCAGATGGTACGCTGTATGTGGACGGGTCATGTTTTAAATTGGAGAATGGTGATGTGACTGCTGCCTACGCGGTAACGACTTTGAAGACGATTGTGGAGACTGCAAGAGTGAGTCAGAATTCTGCCCAAGCAGCAGAGTTAATAGCTCTTACGAGAGCGTGTGTTTTAGCTGAGGGAAAGAGAGTGAATGTGTTTACAGATAGTCAGTACGCATTTGGCGTGGCCCATAGTTTTGGCCGGTTGTGGAGAGAAAGGGGTTTCATTACGTCCCATGGGACTAAGATTCAACATGGTCAGCTAGTTAACGACTTGTTAGAATCTCTAACCTTACCGACTGAAGTTGCGATTGTGAAGTGCAGTGCTCATAAAGCAATCACGGATGATGTTGGTCGGGGGAATGCCTTTGCTGATGAAACCGCTAAACAGACAGCTAGAGACATGATGAGTAGAATGTACATTGCTACGTCTGCAAGATGGATTGCTGAGTCTGGAATGTGTGAGGACACAATGGAAAGTGTGAAAGAGATTCAGAAAGAAGCGACTGAGGAAGAGAAACGCGTATGGAGAGAAAGTACGGGCAAATTGGACTCGAATGGATGTTGGATCGATTTGACAGAACAGCAGCGTTGGATGTTGCCTGATGCGTATGTGCTTGCAGTAGTGACGATGGCGCATGGAGTGGCGCACATAAGTTCTAAAGGGATATGTAAGATGTTAGCTCCGGTTTGGAAGAATGAGGGAATCAGTAAGTGTGCAGAGAGAGTGGTGAAAAATTGTATGGTGTGCTTGATGCATAATCCTGGCAAGGGAACTCCAACTCCAGCTGGTCATTTTGCTCCTCCTTCCTGTCCCTTTGAAGTAATACAGTTAGACTTCATTCACATGGAACGCTGCAACAATTTAAAATACGTCCTGGTGGTGGTTTGTGCTTTTTCCAGGTGGATAGAAGCATACCCACTAAAGGACAACACTGCTTTATCAACTGCCAAAATTCTTCTCAAAGAATTTTTCCCTAGGTTTGGAATGCCACGGATTGTATGGTCAGATAACGGAAGTGAGTTTATAGGGAAAGTTATGCAGAGTGTGTGTGCTGGTCTAGGATTGAAACAAAAATTTCATAGTGCGAACCATCCCCAGTCTGCTGGTTTAGTCGAGGGTTACAATGGCACCCTCAAGCTTAAAATAGCCAAAATTCAAGCATCCACAGGTTTGGCTTGGCCAGACGCACTTCCTTTGGCCTTGTTATCAACGAGAGCAACAGTGCATTCTAGAATAGGGCTTTCTCCATATGAGATTGTATTTGGCCGCCCGGCAAATGTCTGGGGTGTGCCAAGGCCTAAACAATTCTGCTCCATTGAATATCCTATGTTGATAGACTATCTTTACGACTTGACTGCTAAATTAAGTCTTATTCATCAACAGGTCTTTGATGCTTTGCCAAAACCTCCGGAGAGTCCAGGGCATCAGCTGAAACCCGGCGACCACGTGGTGGTCAGAAATTTTGCGAGGACAAAGAATCTTCAGCCTCGCTACATCGGCCCCTTCCAAATCCTGCTGGCGACGAGGACAGCTGTACGTGTTGCTGGTCGCAAGCACTGGATCCACGCTTCTCACGTAAAGCGTGTTCCACTGCCGCTGCCCTACGACGACTGGGTGAAGAAGGGAATTGGTGCCTCCGAAGCTGAAACAACTCCGAAATTTGTCCCTTTCAGCGATGCCGATTTGATTTCTGACACTTTGAAACGTGACTCTCCTCTTGAAAAGACTGCTTTGAACATTGAACATTTGTCTCCAGCATCAGAAGAAACTTTGCCATCTGCGAACGTAAACTCTGCAACAGCTGCTAGTGATACACTATTTTCCGATCAAACAGTACCAGCGAAGAAAAGATACCACCTTAGAAGCCATAAAACGAACTTATAAAGCAGGCAACTGCATATTGTGATTTTGATATTTATATACATTGGACTCTTTTGCCTTCAGCCAGGAAGTTTGCTATTGTTTATTGTTTTTAATAAATTGCCTTGCCGTCTGGGTAGCCGTAGGGTCGTGGCTGTGTGCCTAGTTTGAATTTGCAGGGGTCTGACACAAGGTCGATCTTTCTGTTAGTACTGGGAACTCCCAGGGCTGACAGAGGCATTTTCATCTACGTACACATCATCAGTGGTCGCGAGCGGATTGTAGAAGATGGAACTTCCTGCGCTGCAACGAGAAAATGTGATTTACGTTCGCAGAAACAGACTAAATAGAATTCTTCATAGCAAATGTTTCTTGATGCAATGTGCCATTACATTTTTGATTGTTTTAGCAACACTGGTGGGTGGAATTGTCTTTAGCATAAATTTGATTTTTGTGCCAGTATCTACAGTACCTCCCCTTGATCCTGCTATTTCTACTGTTTCTTCTATACACTCTTTTCACTCGTTTCCGGAACATGAGCAAGCTCGACGCTCAGAATTCATTAATAATACTTTTGTACAGCTCTTGCACCAACACCAACTGGTAGTTAACACGACAGACTGTTGGGTGTGTGGCTTGATACCCCACACTATGGATAAAGGTATTCCCTATCTGGTTTTGCCTTTCAGCTACAATGGATCATTTCAGGCCCTTCAAACCATCTTTGCTTATGCTCTTGAGACCTATCCTCCACGTCCACCACGTTCCACTAAATATAACTCTGCTAACAAAGCTTTAGTCCAGGGAATTATTGACATGGTCAAAGACGTCAATAATACTCCATCATACCCTAGAGACGAATTGCGAGTATATTTAAGTTGGAATACTTCAGAGTATCGCCTTAGTTTAGGAGAAAGCAAGCGTAAAAGCTCAACTCCAATCTGGGTCGTACCTCACCGAGGTCAGGTCTGTTTGCAAGGTAATGGGAGAAATCCGAGAGCTCAGCTAGGGAGGAGTGAGTGCGTAGAGACTTATGTGTTTCCGGCTAACTCTTCCCCTGCCTTTCTTACTGCTAGGGGTACCTATTTCATTTGTCAAGACAGAGCTTATACATGGTTGCCTGCCGACTTCTCAGGATCATGTTATATTGCTCGATTATTGCCTCCGACATACACTGCTTCACCTGATTACCACAGAACAAGAGTAGCGAGAGGTGTCTTCAGCAAGGAAGATACAGCTGGTCAGGAAGCTGGAGACTTCTTCAAAGGCTTCCTTCCGTTCTGGGGGCCTATGGCCAATAGTAGAAACATACGTCAGCTAACACGGGTAGTTGAATCTACTATTACCGAAACTGCTGGTGCCCTTAGCAATCTGACAGCTGAGCTTCAGGCGGATAGGCTCATGACATTGCAGAACCGTATGGTTCTAGATGTTATACTTGCAGATCGAGGTGGGGTATGCAGAATGATCCAATCGAGCTGCTGTGTCTTTATTCCTAATAATGCTCCAACAGTTTACGAGGCGATCTCTAAGTTGCACAAGATTTCGGACTCCATACATGTAGACAAGGGAAACTGGTCCTTCATGGAGTGGTTTTGGACTCTGATCTCAGCGTGGGGATGGAAGGTTCTAATGGTCATTGGTGTCATCCTAGTATTCCTATTCTCATGTTGTCTGATTATCCAGTGTGGTCCTGCTCTGTGTAGTCTTTGTGCTGCAACTTGTCTCAGAAAACCACCTGCGTTTGGAGAAAAGACACGAGAAAGGATGATGATACAACAACATGTCACTGACCTGATGAGCATAGAACTAGATTCAGACATAGATTGAGTAATTGCCTATGTAAGGGCAAAAGGAGGGTCTGAGGTTCCGTGACGGTTCCGTGACGACTTGAACCCGTGTTTTTAAGTTTGTCGGAAATACATAAAAATGGTATCAGTGAACCGCAAATGATCCATTTAGTATATCCTAGTGTTTTCGCTACGCTACGAGCAAGAGCACTCCTTCCACTGACCCATTTCTGATATACACACGGCATCCATCTTAGATCGTGGCCGCCATTTTGTGTTTCCTTGCCCTCACATATGCAATAGCCTCTGATCATTTCATTCACTTCACTTTGATTAAGGACACGTAGCCTTAGCCGGAGATTCACCTCTTACGTGACACGTGCACCTTAAACCAGATCACGCTGAAGCTGCATGACTCGACAAAGGCTGCCTCCTCTGCCCGAGGCCAGCCCACCTGAACTGGTTTTCCTGTCCATTGTACCTGATCATGATTAGGCGGCCGAAGCCGGTAGCCTTGCCCATTTACAACCCACAAACATCTCTTATCCCGCTTTTCTATCTCCTGCACCTGGCTCTACTCCTTTCCTTCTGGGCCTTTATTAGGGGGAGGTAACGAACTTTACGATGAGGCGGTCCGGGTCTTGAATGCAATATTGACAAGGGATTGTGATGGACTGGTGGGAACCCCTCTTCGTGATGTTTGGTATCAGATATTATCGACAGTTCCTGTGTAACGCCAAATATTTATTGTTTAGAGACACAAAGGTTTGGGAATGTACCGACATGTGAAATATTTGCCTAGAGCACAATTTTTAGTATATAAGGAGCAACCCACTTTGTACAAATCGAACAGTCTCCTAGATTCTGCCCGTGTGTAGATTCTGTGACTTCTGTGTCCCTGCAGTAATAAACCTTTGGTCTTTGACGCCACCATCGAGAAGCCCGTGTTTCTGTTCATTTGTGCACCAAGGCAGGTGGGACTCCGGGGTCTTTGGGTGTTGTACCCTGACACCTCTGGACGGAACCAAAAAGTCCAGAACTCCAGTCTATGTTGTCGGTCAGAACACAGGCTCCATAGAAGTCAATCAGAGTCCTTCCAAACGGTGTTCGGAAGCATCGTAATTGATCGGGTAGAACCACTGGCCGCTTGTCGGTCAGATCCCGATCCCAATACGATGTAGGTCGGAGGCTTTCCGACCGACATTGTTATGAGGTCCATTGTTGTAACCGGTCTGGGCAACAACAGACCAGATGCAGCAAGGACTCCTCTCTGTACTTGCAAAGTCTGCATTTTGTTATATGTGCCAAAGATTTCCAACTGCTATTTAGCTCTTTTATTGGTAAGAACACAAGCCTAGCCCATTGAATGGGTAAGTAGACATAATATCGAGTTTTTAATTTCGACTGGACATAATATCGAGTTTTTAATTTCGACTAGACATAATATCGACTAGACATAATATAGACTACAAAAATATCGACTAGAAAAATGAAATATCAACTAGAATAGCAATAATATCGAATCAAAAATATAGAATGGACATAATATCGACTAGACATAATATAGACAACAGAAATATCGAATTTAAGGTAAGTTAATATTAATGTTTAATTTTTGTGTAATATAAATCTGTAGCGGAATGTGGGTTTATAGGGGAATAGGGTGGGAAGTAATTTAATTGTAATTAATTAAATATGTTACTTATTTAATTTTTATTTATTTAAAATTAACCGTTAATTAATTAATAATTGGTAATTAATTTAAATATAATTGGTAATTAATTTTAATTGATTAATTGATAAATATATAATTTTTTGTCATTTATTATCTGTAGCGGTTTGTGGATTTATAGGGGAATAGGGTGGGAAGTAATTTAATTATAATTAATTAAATATGTTATTTAATTTATTGGTAATTATTTCAAATCAATTGTTAATTATTCATTAATTGGTAATTAATTAAAAATATAATCGGTAATTAAATTTAATTGACTAATTGTTAAATATATATTTTTTTGTAATTTAATTTCTGTAGCGGGTTGTGGGTTTATAGGGGAAAAGGGTGGGAAGTAATATATTTATAATTAATTAAAAATGTTATTTAAATAATTGGTATTTAATTAAAATTATTTGTTAAGTAATCATTAATTGGCGATTAAATAAAATATAATTGGTAATTAAATATAATTGATTCATTGATTAATTATTTATTTTTAGTAATTTATTTTCTGTAGCGGGATGTGGGTTTATAGGGGGTTTATAGGGTATTAGGGTGGGAAGTAATTTAATAATCATGAATTAAATATGTAATTTAATTTATTGGTATTTATTTCGAATGAATTGTTAATTAATTATTAATTGGGAATTAATTACAATATAATTGGTAAATACATTTAGATGATCAATTAATAAATATGTTAATTTAATTAATTTAATTTCTGTAGTGGGTTGTGTGTTTATAGAGGAATAGATTTTGAAGTCATTAAATTGTAAGTAATTAAATTGTTTGAATAAATATATTGAGTTATGTTGTAAAATATTTAATTTTTTTTAATTAATTGATTGTTAATAGGTAAATAATTAGTATTAGTAGGTAATTTATATTAATAAATAATTATTATTTATCATTTCAATAGAATATGTAATATAATGTACACAATTCTTAAATATTTAAATTAATTTGCAATAGATTTTACTATTTATGATATTTATATTTATATAAGAAGTATTTACTTTCCTTACTGTTACACTCACTGGAGTTGGAATAGTAATTTTAACCCCTACGCTATCCTACGCTTTCCCTACTGTTGCACTCTCTGGAGCTGGAATAGTAATTTTTACCCCTACGCTATCCAACACTTTCTCTACTGTTGCACTCACTGGAGTTGGAATAGTAATTTTAACCCCTATGCTATCCAACGTTTTCCTTACTGTTACACTCTCTGGAGTTGGAATAGTAAATTTTACCCCTACGCTATCCAACGCTTACCCTACTGTTACACTCTCTGGAGTTGGAATAGTACATTTTACCCCTATGCTATCCAACGCTTACCCTACTGTTACACTCACTGGAGTTGGAATAGTAATTTAAACCCCTACGCTATCCAACGCTTTTCCCTACTGTTACACTCTCTGGAGTTGGAATATTAAATTTTACCCCTACGCTATCCAATGCTTACCTTACTGTTACACTTACTGGAGTTGTAATAGTAATTTTTACTCCTACGCTATCCAACGCTTTCCTTACTGTTACACTCACTGGAGTTGGAATAGTAATTTAAACCCTTACGCTATCCAACGCTTTCCCTACTGTTGCACTCACTGGAGTTGGAATAGTAATTTTTACCCTTACGCTATCCAACCCTTTCCCTACTGTTGCACTCTCTGGAGTGGTAATAGTAATTTTTACCCCTACGCTATCCTACGATTTCCCTACTGTTGCACTCTCTGGAGTTGGAGTAGTCATTTTTACCCCTACGCTATACAACGCTTTCTCTACTGTTGCACTCACTAGAGTTGGAATAGTAATTTAAACCCCTACGCTATCCAACTCTTTCTCTACTGTTGCACTCACTGGAGTTGGAATAGTAATTTTAACCCCCATGCTATCCAACACTTTCCCTACTGTTACACTCTCTGGAGTTGGAATAGTAATGTAAACCCCTACGCTATCCAACGCTTTCCCTACTGTTACACTCTCTGGAGTTGGAATGGTAATTTTTACCCCTACGCTATCCAAACCTTTCCCTACTGTTACACTCTCTGGAGTTGGAATAGTAATTTTTACCCCTACGCTATCCAACGCTTTCCCTACTGTTGCACTCACTGGAGTGGGAATAGTAATTTTTACCCCTACGCTATCCAACGCTTTCCCTACTGTTGCACTCTCTGGAGTTGGAATAGTAATTTCTACCCCTATGCTATCCAACGTTTTCCCTACTGTTGCACTCACTGGAGTCGTTACAGTACCTTTAACCCTTCCGCTATTCTATGGTAAAAATATTGTATATGTTTAGTTAATAATATGTATATATTTATATATATGTATTAAACATTTTTTTTAAGATACATTAATTATTTCTTAATTTTACGTTTATTTAAGTATTTTAAATATGTTTATATTAATTTAATTTATTGTTATATTACTTTTAAGTTACTTTTAACATATTTAAAAAATTCGATATTTTGACATTCTATATTTTTTACACTCGATATTTTGGAGTCGATATTTTGGCACTTACCTGTTTGAAGATAGGAAGTCGATATTCTGGCAGTCGATATTTTAACCTCAAAATTTTGTCCTCTCGATATTTTGTCTGTCGAGGTTTTGTCAGTGATCCCATTGAATGACCTTTAGGCATTTCCTTCCCAGGGCTTGGTTCAGATTCGGCTGTATTCTGTGTTCCTCATATGATGAGATTAAGACAGGTTGCCCTCTCCTGGCTGGGTAGTTTACTTTGTCTGCCTCCCGTGATAGTAGTTGCATTTTTTTGTTTATAGCATTCTTAATTGCTGCATAGCTTGTCTGTGCCAAGAGCCAGTTTTACGTTGCCTAGACAAGCACCACCCCAGCTTTTTACATGTATGTATTCCATGGATTGGCCGTCCCTTCATGTATTGGGTTGAGCATGTTTTTGAAGCTTCCAGAGAGTGCTTTAAGGAATTGGTAATTGTATTTTACCTGTGTTCCCAAACATTCATAGTTTTGTTGGACAAGGCAGAACTCCAGGTGAATCAGACTGTTGTGGGCATATTTTGGTAAGTTAAAAATGCATTTGTACTGCTGGCACTGGGATTTTTCAAGCAAGCT
The DNA here is from genome assembly GCF_964263255.1 of Lissotriton vulgaris. Classification (NCBI taxonomy): domain Eukaryota; kingdom Metazoa; phylum Chordata; class Amphibia; order Caudata; family Salamandridae; genus Lissotriton; species Lissotriton vulgaris. The sequence continues at coordinate 484,445,753 of NC_141689.1, forward strand.
TGTCATTATTTTGCATTGTATGACCCTTCTGAATGGCACCTCCGTTGGATTGCACAGCTTCCCGTGGAGTTTACAGAAGTTGTAGATTGTCGCTTGAGCCTTGGACTTCATTCTTTGTTTATTTGAAGTTGCCATTCCGGTGTTACTGAGCCCTGCCCAAGCTAGTTATACATTCTTGTGGTGGTAATTACCTGGTCACCCACTCTCCATTTAAATTTTATATTGCAATGCCCAAAAACCATCACTTTGGTTTTGGTTGGATTATCAACCAGTTCATTACTTTCATTGTAGATGTTAAGAGCATTGAATCTCCTTTGTAGACCAATTTTAGTATGGTCCAATATTACCAAGTCATCTGCATACTGTAATATTTGGATTCTGTTGGGGTAAATTTTGGGAATTGCGAGGTTTAAATTTTGAAGTGTCTTCCCCAAATCTGCGGTATATAGGTTGGAGAGAGTTGGGGGACGGACAACGCCCTGTTTTGGTCCCTGGTCTGCGTTGCATTTTTTTAAAATCGTGTTTCCTGCTAATTTAATTCTTACCCAAGTATTTTTGCATAAGGAAACGACTGCATTCAAGTGGCATTCTGGGATGTTCCATTTCCTTAGCTTGTTCTACAGCTTATTGCAGGAGACCCGTTCAAATGCTTCTGAATAGTCAACCAAGCAGGCAAAAACAGGCTTTTTGTTTTTGATGTTCCTTGCAGGCCTAAATGAGATACTGCAACTATGTTGTCAATTGTTGACCCTCCTTTGCAGAATCCAGTTTGGTAAAGGGGTAATGTCTCCTTTTTCCATTTGTTCAGTTCTGCTGGTAGTGGTACTAGCATATATTTTCCTTTCTATGTATGGAAGGGCGATCAGTCTGTCGATTTTCGGATCAGTATGGTCTCCCTTCATGAAAATTGGCTGTAATAGAGAACCTCACCATGATTCCAGGACTTCGGCTTGCAACCTGCATTCTGTGTGCAGGGTGTATAAGACTTCTCCCCAAATGCAGGGTCGTCCTTAAACATTCCACCTGGTAGTCCGTTTGAGCAAGGCATCCCATCTTTTCTTATCTTCTTTCTTATCAGCCTGAGGGCTGGTGCTCCCTGATGTTTTCCTTCTTCTTCTGCCTGAGGGGTGCAATCGCTGTCTGCTCTGCCTACCAAGGGGTCTTTCATGTGGGCCTGCTGAGACCACGCTTGGTTTTCTGTGTAAATCTTGGCGATATGAGTTAGCTATGCCTCAGCAGGGATGGAGTTACATCTGTCGAATTTGTCATTTTCTAGACTAGCAATGTATTCCCAAAACTGCCTGTGTTTGTGATTCTTAGATAGCTCATGGATTTTGATCCATTCCTCCTCAAGGCACTTCAGTTTTAGTTTCTGTCCACTTTTTTCTAGAGTTTTGTGTACCATTTTTTGGATGAATCCTTTTTGCCCATCTCAGGTTCCATGTGGACTTCTGTAGTATTTTGTTACTTTGCCAGCTTTGCCTTGTTACTGGCCTTTTTGCAGTGCGCTTTTTCTCGTTCCCCCCTGGAGAGCTGTTTGCAAGTCCTACATCCAGTTTCCCCAGTTTTTGATGGTGTGTATGGGAGTTATACAGTTGTCTCTGCTTCGTTGTGCCTTTTTCCATCCTGTTAGCTTAACAGCATTTTATTTGTTCCATCTGATCGTTCGGACTAATAAATATTCCTAGTTATCCCTTATGTGGCTGAGGCACCCAGTTTGTTTGTGTAGATTGCCCTGTACCTCTAATTCCACTTGCAGGATTGCTTGGTCGCCTATTTCATGCTGCATCATTGTGAAGTGTTCTATATATGGGATAAGGTTGCCACAAAAAAAATATCATCAATTGTTGTACAATCATTGTATGAAAAAAAAGTTTGGGAAGTCCCGTAGTTGGCTTTTGATCAGCGCATCTGCAGAAGTTAAATTCTAAATTTTTATAAAACTGTTGAAGGTTTTTTCTAAGTGTGTTAGAAACAGTGTTCTGCTTGAGTCAGCCCCCGGGTGATGGAAGTTAAAGTCCCCGGTATTCACTGAAGCTGTGGATGGATGTGCACAAAGAATTTCCTCTATTGTAAGAATCACAGATCTGGTTACTGCCAGTTTTGCATGAGGCTGGGCATTGAGATTCACATTGATGATTAGGAGCGAAACTCTTCCCTCCTTGTACTCATGGTTTTCTACTATGAGTGCCTGCAGCATGTCAGAATCTGACTTGATTTCTTTTACCGTGAAATCTATTGTATGTTTTATATATATCTACATTACACCAGATGGTCTGCCATACAGTTGCGTTTTGCTTGCTGGTTTGTGAAAGCCTGCAAAACCTTACGTGGGTGGAATTGATTGCCCAGGTTTTTTTATGAAGACAATGGCCTTCTCTTACAGCGTCTTCCTAGCAGAATCATGATTTAATACTCTGAATGCCGGCAACATTCCAGCATTTAACTTTGATACCTGATTGTTTGGCTCTGGTAATTATCTGTTTTCCTTTTCCCGTGCAGGTTGTTAGGATTGTGTCTTGCAGCTCTGAGAGCACCTCCCTGATGTTAGGAATGGATATTGATTTGCCTGTCTCAATGCAAGTCTGATGGTGATGTTCCCTCCTTTTAATTCCTTGGTGTATGTCTGGCATTACTGTTCTTTTCTAGGTTGAACCTTCCTGGGAACTAAGTAGTATGCTCAGATTCTTGAAATTCTGAAAAGACTGAGTCTTTGGGGTTCCTCTCATTCAATCAATCAATCAATCATATAATTTGTAAAGCGCACTACTCACCCGTGAGGGTCTCAAGGCGCTGGGGTGGGGAATGCTGCTACTGCTCGAAAAGCCAGGTCTTGAGGAGTTTTCTGAAGGTCAGCAGGTCTTGGGTCTGCTGTAGGTAGATGGGGAGGGTGTTACAGGTCTTTGCGGCGAGGTGGGAGAATGATCTGCCTCCTGAGGTCGCTCTTCGGAAGCGGGGGACTGTAGCGAGGGTGAGGTCGGCGGAGCGGAGCCGGTGGGTGGGGGTGTAGAAACTGAGTCGTCTGTTGAGGTACATTGGTCCAGTGATGTGGAGTGCCTTGTGTGCATGGGTGAGGAGCTTGAAGGTTATCCTCTTGTTGACCGAGAGCCAGTGCAGGTCTCTCAGGTGGGGTGTGATGTGGCTGCGGTGAGGGATGTTGAGGATCAGGCGTGCAGAGGCGTTCTGGATGCGTTTGAGCTGTCTCATGAGTTTGGCCGAGACTCCTGCATAGAGGGCGTTTCCATAGTCCAATCTACTGCTGACAAGGGCCTGGGTGACAGTTCTTCTCGTTTCAGTGGGGATCCACTTGTAGATCCTACGGAGCATGCAGAGGGTGTTGAAGCAGGAGGAGGAGAAGGCGTTGACCTGTTTAGTCATGGAGAGGGTGGAGTCGAGGATGACACCTAGGTTGCGTGCGTGATCAGTGGGTGTTGGAGTGGTTCCCAATGCGGTTGGCCACCAGGAGTCGTCCCAGGCCGAAGGGTTGGATCCAAGGATGAAGACCTCCGTCTTGTCCGAGTTCAGCTTCAGTTGGCTGTTCCTCATCCATTCAGCAACGGCCTTCATTCCTTCGTGAAGGTTGGTTTTGGCGATGTGGGGGTCCTTGGTGAGGGAGAGTATCAGCTGGGTGTCATCAGCGTAGGAGAGGATGTTGAGGTCGGTGGGCGACGTGGGCGAGCGGTGCCATGTAGATGTTAAATAGAGTTGGGCTGAGGGATGAGCCCTGGGGTACACCGCAGATGATCTCGGTGGCTTCGGACGGAAGGGGGGGCAGGCGGACGCTCTGTGTTCTGGGGGAGAGGAAGGAGGTGGTCCAGTCCAGGGCCTTCTCTTGGATCCCAGTCTTGGATCCCAGTGTTGTGGAGGCGTGTTCGTAGTGTGTGGTGACAGACCGTGACGAAGGCGGCTGACAGGTCCAGGAGGATGAGGGCCGCCGTTTCTCCATTGTCCAGCAGGGACTTGATGTCATTGGTGGCGGCGATGAGGGCAGTCTCGGTGTTGTGGTTGCTGTGGAACCCAGACTGGGAAGGGTCCAGGATGTTGTTCTTCTCGAGGTAGCGGGTCAGTTGTTCGTTGATGGTATTCTCGATGACCTTTGCCGGAAACGGTAGCAGGGATACGGGCCAGACGTTCTTGAGGTCCTTGGGGTCCGCCTTGGGATTCTTGAGTAAGGCGTTGATCTTGGCGTGCTTCCAGCTCTCCGGAAAGGTTGCTGTCTCGAAGGAGGTGTTGATGACTTTCCGGAGATGGGGTGCGATGGATGTGCTGGCTTTGTTGAAGATGTGGTGTGGGCATGGATCTGACGGAGATCCGGAGTGGATGGTGTTCATGATTTTAATGGTGTCATCGTCGTTGATGTTGGTCCAGTAGACCAGGCGGTTGGTGCGGATGGTGGTCGCGGGGACGGAGGTCTCAGTGGTTGTCGGGGCGGTTGTGGCGCTGAAACTGTCGTGGATGTCTGTGATCTTGCGGTGGAAGAAGGTGGCCAGCGAGTCACACAGGTCTTGCGAGGGTGGGGCATCGTTGGTGTTGGAGCTGGGTTGGAGAGATTTTGAAGAGATCTTTGCTGTTGTGCGCGTTGTTGTCTAGGCGGTCTTTGAAGGAGGCCCTTTTGGCGGATCTGATGAGGTGATGGTGTCTGCGGGTGGCATTCTTGTGGGCGGCGTGGCTGTCCGGTGTTCGTTCACGGAACCAGATCTTCTCCAGCTTTTGGCAGGTTTGCTTGGTGGCCCGGAGGTCTTCAGTGAACCAGCTGGCTTTCTTGTTAGTATGATTGTTGGAGGGTTTCTTGGCGCAGTCGTTGATACACTGTCTGAGGTTGCGGGCGGCGGTGTTGGGGTCGGTATGGTCGGCGGGTGGGCTCTGGGCGAGGGTGGTGGTTAGATGGTCTTCGGTGACTTTTCTCCAGCAGCGGTGAGGCATCTGTTGGGTGCGGTGGTGCATGGTGGGTTTTTTGAAGCTGAAGTGGATGCAGCGGTGGTCGGTCCAGTAGAGTTCGGTGGTATGGTTGAAGGAGACGTGGGGGCTTGCGGAGAATATGGGGTCAAGCCTGTGACCGGCGGAGTGGGTGGGTGTTGTGACGAGTTGTCTGAGTCCGAGGTTGGCTAGGTTGTCGATCAGGGTGGTGGAGTTGGCGTTGTCATTGTTCTTGAGGGGGAAGTTCAGGTCCCCGAGGAGGATGTAGTCCGTGGAGGCGAGGGCGTGTGTGCTGATGAAGTCGGCGATGGAGTCGCTGAACTGTGGTCGGGGTCCGGGTGGTCTGTAGATGAGGGTTCCTCTGAGGGTGGTGTTGGGGTCGGTGTGGATCTGGAAGTGCAGGTGTTCGGCGGTGCTGAGGGTGTCATCGGTTATGGTCGAGACTCTGAGAGGGTTACTGTGGACGATGGTTATTCCTCCTCCCGCTCTGTTGGTGCGGTCCTTGAGGGTGATCTTGTAGCCTTCCGGGACTGCTATGGCTATGTCGGGTGCCGAGGCATGGTTCAGCCAGGTCTCCGTCAGGAAGGTGACCTCTGGGGAGGTTGAGTCGAGTAGGTCCCAGAGTTCAACGGCATGTTTTTGGGCGTAGCGGGTGTTGAGAAGGATGCATCTGAGGTGGTTGGGTTCTTTTCTGGTCGGCAGCATGGTGGGGCGGATGCTTGTGAAGCTGCAATTCCGGCAGGTGAAAGCTCCGTGGGTGCGCTTCGGGGTGGCCAGGAAGCAGGTGTGTGATCGCCCGGTGTTGAGTGCATGGAGGGTTCTGGCATCGTAGTGGTGTCGGGCGTCGTGGCGTTCGTGGTCCAGGGGTCCTGGCGCTGGGAGCGGTCCAGGCACGGATGGGCACAGACGGGCTTGCCTTAGGTGCACCAGCGGCTCGCCCGCTGAGCTGCATCCATATGAGGGGATGTGAGAGGGAGGAGCAGCTGGGAGGCGGGAGGGGGGCGGCAAATGGGATTGCAGGTGGGACGCAGCGGCGGGAAAAATGGGCGGGGGTGGCAGGAGAACTGGGCACAGAAAGGAAAAACAAGTTTAGGCAAGAAAACAAGTACAGGCACAGAGGAATAAAAACAAGACTGGGCAAGAAAGCAAGTACAGGCACAGGGTAATAAAAACAAGTCTGGGCAAGAAAGCAAGTACAGGCACAGGGTAATAAAAACACGTCTGAGCAAGAAAGACAGTCAGGCACAGGGGAAAAATACAAGATTAGGCAAAAACAATGCAGGCAGAGCCGTGCAGCCGCATGGGGAGCGACCTGCCTGTGAGCAGGGTCATTGGTCGCTCCTTTCACCGCTGCCCGGCTTCCATATGAGGGGATGTGGGAGAGAGGAGCAGCTGGGAGGCGGGAGCGGGGTGGCGAATGGGATTTCAGGTGGGCGGAGCCACAGGGACGCAGCGGCGGGAAAAATGGGGGGGCCGCGGGAGAACTGGGCACAGGAAGGAAAAACAAGTTTAGGCAAGAAAACAAGTACAGGCACAGAGGAATAAAAATAAGTCTGGGCAAGAAAGCAATATACTTTGCGGTGTTTCTCTGCGGTTGCCAGAATCTCTTTGAGGGTTCATTGACTGGGTTAACATGTAAGAGTATTTTTCCTGCTTTATTTCTTGTACCAGCATACCCCAGTTTTCGTAGCTTTCTTTTTACCAGAGGACCATTTCTGTAAAAATTAAATTATTCCATGTGACCATGTTGTCTTCTTGCCTGTTATTTTTGTCTCTTATTTCAAACTGAATGCTGACCGGGTCTTCGCTTGGTATGCTTTTTAGTGAGGGGATATGTTTGAATAACCCAGTAGTTTGCCCTGTTGAGTGTTTCATACCTGCCCCTTACTTGAACTGTTGTTGAAATCTAACTTTAGATAGCTTGATATCTTGGACGTGATTTGATCCCTTTTCTCTAACAGTCTGTGAGTAAATATTTCTTTGCTGGACATTCTCAATAGCTAGACATTGAGGAGAGATTTTTCCGTGCATTTCGATTGCTGTTTGTTGTCTTGGAGCTGGGGGCTCGTCATGATTATAGTGGTGTTCTTCAGGGTGGCCGTCGTCCTGCTCTGTTGACCCAGATTGGCAGTTTTTAAGGTTCACAAATAACTGAGGCTGTGTGAAGTTATCCCCTGCGGTTGTGGCTTGTGATGGTAAGTTTGTTCCCTCGATTTCGGAACTTAATGGTTTCTTGAGTTGCTTTGGTCTTTTTGTAAATATTGAGCACAGTTTCTTCTTTCCTTGCACCTCCATGTTTAAAGTTGGCTGCACTGATGGCTGTACTGGGGCTTGAGGTTGCTGTCCCCAGCTCCTTCTGACTTGTATCTTCTTTTGGGGTTTCAGTTCTTTCCTTGATCTTTTTTTCGCATGCCTTGTCAATTTGTTTGTGTTATCTTGTATGCAGACGCTTGAATTTTCCTGACTCATATGTATATGAGTGATTATAATGGAGTCTATCATTTTGAAGCGGAGGGACTTATTTCATAGTTTGGGTTTTGGGGAATCCCTTCTTTCATCTTTTTCTCCTTCGCCAGGGAAGGGCTGCATTTTCGGTTGCAGTCTATGCCCCCCTTCCATAGAGTCAGGTACAACTATAGCATTGACTGTATTTTAGGGACATGGCCACTTGAGATTCCATAGGTCTCTTATCATTGTTAGCCGCAATTCAGGGAGTGTATCTAACTTTCTAAAATATCAGTACCATGGCCCTCTTTGGCTGTAAGCCCCTTCTCAATGTTGTGAAGTTTAGCTGATATTTTTACTAGCCCTGGGTGTAGTGTGCGGAGTGGGGCTACGCGGAGCTACGCGAAGTGGGCACAAAACTACGCCCACCCGCGCACTCCGCGTAGCCCCACTACGCGCCGCCCGCCTCCCTCCCGCCCTCCCTAAATACTGCAATAAACGGCTAAAAAGCTTTTAAAAACACTTACCTTGTCCGCCGCGTCCCCGGGGCTCCCTCTCGCCGTCCCTGGATTCGCGCCGTCATTTCGAATACTGATGCGCATGCGCGGGCGCATGCGCGGGCGCCCGCGCATGCGCATTAGTATGGCGGCGCAAATCCAGGGACGGCGAGAGGGAGCCCCAGGGACGCGGCGGACAAGGTAAGTGTTTTTAAAAGCTTTTTAGCGGTTTATTGAAGTATTTAGGGAGGGCGGGAGGGAGGCGGTGGCGGCCGGCTACGCACCGTCTGCGGAGCGTGCGTAGTGCCGCCTGGCTACGCCCGCTACGCAAAATGCGGAGTAGACGGCACTACGCACACTCCGTGCACGGAGCGTAGCTGGCCGCCCACCCCTAATTTTTACAATCGCTAGGGCTATTTTTTGAATTATGTCCATTTGGATTTGCAATTGATGTGTTTGCCAGGTGCATGTGTTAGTTGCCGGCGTGAGAGTCGTGTATATTTATGACAATAACTTATCTTGGTCTTTGGTGAGATCCACGCTGGACATGAAATTATCATGCAAGTGGTTGTTGTATGATTTATCTGATGCATAAATCGAGGAGCTTGGACTAAGTCCCTTGCTGGTGTGCCACTGTCCCTAATACCAGGAAGGGCAGATCGGAGCTTTTGGGTTCACTTGCACTTGTGGTTGCTGAGCTATTGTTAAGTTTTCCCCGTCAATATCCTGCGCATGTACTTCAACCTCTATCAAAACAGTTTTTTTTGTTTTCTGCTGCATACTTGTGTTCTCTGTCACTGCTGGCGGCGATTCATGCCACTTCTGCGCCATCCCCAATCTTGGGCAAGTTTTTTTGAAAGGAGATTGAAATAGGGATAGCTTAATCAATGACGTTGTGCTTGATCTAGAGGTTAGGGTCATCTTTCCTTTTGTTGTATTGTTTTGAATAATAATGCTGGTAGACTGATTCTCCACTGTATCCATCCCTGTTGTAAGAGGGGTTGCTGTCAAGCCAGGTGGAAGACCCCCACCTATAAAGCTGGAGACACTTGGGTACAATTGGAAAGTACTAAATGAGTGTCTCAAGCATCTGCCCCTGTCTGCCATCAGTTCGTCCTTTAGCCTGATATTTTATGTCTTATAGAGTTGCCAGGGCTTCATGTTCTCCTGACTCTTCCATGTGTATATTGGCCTTTGTTAGAGGGTATGTGCTATCCTTCGAGTTAGCCTGGAGAGCCTTGTTTTCCGATACCGCTACTGTGCATTTTTGGTTTCTTGTTTGTTGGTTCCACTTATTGCCCTTCACCACTGCCACTGATCTCTATTGTAGGAATACTATGTGGGCAATCTTCCAGCCCTCCATAAAACAGGGGCTCTGCCTTTTCCTCAATGTAGTGTGTGCCTACCTTCGATTGTGATCCTGTGGGATTCCTACAAGATCTATAAGGTGCGTTCTCTGTGCGTCCTTGCTGCTCATTGAAGGTTGTTAGAGGGAGACCTCCTGGGCTCGGCAGGAAGTTTTATTTATTTTTTAAATATTTTTTTCATTGTGACTTCTATAAGCTTCTATAATGTTTGATCAGTGTTGAACAGTTTTTGAGACGGGGCTAATCAGGCTTTTGTGTTGATATTGCGGAAAAAAACAGATGATGACGGCTGGAGCGTTGGCAGTCACACCAGAGTATACAGCAGAGAGTGGGAGCGGGAGCCCACCCCAGCCGCAAGCCACACTCAGCCTGTCAAGGCTGCTCCCACAACAAGGGTGACAAAGGGGCTCAGCCTGATGCAGTGGTTCTAACACCACAGTTCCCCCTGTCTCTCCTATCTCACTGTAGTAATGCCAGATGTCGATGATTGCAGACAATTGTGGAGGGGTGTGAGTGTCTGTGAAGTTGTTGGGGTGGAGCTGGGCTTCTTTTACCCCCTTTTTTCCAGGCCATAGTTAAAAGTGATGAAACGTGGTAAGCTGGGTTGGTGGGCCGACCTAATGAGCGCTCGCATTTCTGTTGCTTAGATGCCCCTATCCTTCTGTGCTTCATTCCACCGGCCCGTTTGCGACTGCTCCAGCAGGGAGCTGCTATCTCAGCTGCCTGATTATTTACCCGCCCTGGAGGGTCGTTTTCGCTCACTTGTTTACCCGCTCCTGCGGGTCTTTTTCACAATGTATGCTGCTGCTGCTTTAATCCGAATCCCAAACCCTTGCGGAGAAGGACGGAGCTACACCACGCCCTGTCTGGTGGCACCACTCTGCCCGCTCTGGTCTCTCTGATTATGCAGTTATCGCTGCGAGTGGCTAACAATACTGTTATATGCGCTGGTCTAAATGTCATGCTAAAACCCGCAGCCCTTGGTATAATGAGACTCTTGCCGAGCTCAAGAGAACCTGCCGGCAAGCTGAGAGGGCCTGGAGGAAATCCGTTGATTCCACGTTAAAATCGCTGTACTTTGCCCAGCTTAAGATCTACCACAGAGCTATCTGTCAAACCCGGGCTGCTTATTATGCAGCTGAGTTTTCCAACAGCCCCAACCCTTCCAAATTAATCTTCAAGGTACTCAAAGACCTGATGGGGAAACGGGCTACCTCGCTAGAAATCTGCACGGACTCGCACTGTGAAAGTTTGGCATCCTTTTTCGTGGAGAAGGTGCAGGCAATCTACCGAGGATTTATACCATCTGCTCCCGGGGATGCTCCTAGTGTTGTGAAGGTCTCGGTTTCTGAAACTCTGTCCTCCTTGCCGGCCATGTCTAACGAGGTATTTGACACTCTGAGCCTCAAAATTAAATCTGGCTCTCCCTTAGACCCGCTGAAGCCGGAGTTTTTTATTCTTCTCCCGCCCCTCTGTCGTGAGCCCATTTTGGATCTGATTAATCTCTCCCTCAGTGAGGGCGTGGTTCCTTCCTCCTGGAAGCAAGCTGTGGTCAGCCCTATTTTGAAGAAACCCAACCTAGACCCCTTGCTCCCGGAGAATTACCGGCCCATCTCCCTCCTGCCTTGGACCGCCAAGGTCACTGAGGCACACGTAAACTCCATCCTGTCTGCCCATCTCTCTCGTAATAATATTCTTGACGAGAGTCAAAATGGGTTTCGCTCACAACACAGCACTGAAACTGCTTTGCTCTTTATGACCGAGCATTTGCGGTCAGTGCTGGATGCGGGGCAGACTGCGGCGCTCCTATTGCTAGACCTGAGCGCCGCGTTCGACACGGTGTCTCATGACATTTTGATGCGGCGCTTGGAGGAAGTAGGTATTGTGGGGAAGGCTCTTCAGTGGTTCCACTCTTTCCTCTCGGACCGGTTTTTCAAAGTAGCCATTCCACCTGGCCAGTCCTCTCTCCACTCTCTGGGTCTGGGAGTCCCTCAGGGCTCTGCCTGAAGCCCCACACTGTTCAACCTGTATGTGAAACCGCTGGCCGCTGTCGTCAGGCAATGTGGCCTTACCATGACATCGTACGCCGAAGACACGCAGCTGGCGGTGACACTCAGTGGGGACCCTGAGGTGAATGCGCCCAGATTCCGTGCAGGACTTATAGCTGTGGCCAACTGGATGCGTAGCAACTGCCTACAGCTTAATGCTAAGAAAACCGAGGTCCTGATTTTAGGGAAGCAGGCGTAACTTTGGGGAGACCAGTGGTGGCCTCCAGAATTGGGGGTGTCCCCCATTCCAGCGGCCGAAGTTAAAAATCTGGGGGTCTGGCTGGACTCTAACCTCTCTTTCACCAGTCATACAAAGAAGACAGCAGCTACCTGCTTTGGTATTCTGCGAGGACTGAGACCTGTCCTCAAGTTCTTCGACCCTCCCACGCGGCAACTGGTGGTTCAGGCCTCTATCCTTTCTCGGCTGGACTACGGGAGTGCTCTGCTGCTTGGAGTTAATCAGGCTGAGGCTACTAGGCTTCAGAGGGTGCAGAATGCTGCTGCACGGGCCATTGTGGGCCTTTCGAGACGATGTTCTGTCTCCACTGTTCTGACCTCCCTTCACTGGCTTCCGGTCAGACAGAGAATCAAATTTAAGGCTCTCTGTCTGACATTTAAGATTCTGAAGCTTTCCTCCCCTCCTGCCCTCGCGGGCCTTATTTCTCCGTATGTCCCCACGTGGTCCCTCAGGTCTGAATCTCACCATCTGGCGATTAAGCCTAGGTTTAGACTGAGTAGGATGGGAGGACGCTCTTTTCGTATTCTGGCGGTTGATCTATGGAATTCCCTTCCTGTACACATTCGTGCCCTAAATAGCCTAACTCTTTTCAGACGCGCCATTAAAACCCACCTGTTCGCCTCTGTTAATTGATTCTTTCTCTTTTCAGCTTTGACCTGTTATGTTGTGGTACCTGATCAGGCGCCAGGACGCCCCTTCGCTGGGGCAGCTGTGCGCCGAATAAAAGTTATTAACATAACATAACATAACATATTCTGTTACAGTTTTTATTATTATTTAGTCTTAGTTATGTTTCTGCATGCATTCCATGTTCTGAATAGAGCTTTGCTCATGTAGCATTCTGTATTGCCTGTCAGTTGTAACCTTGATGAGGCTGTACAAGGATCATATGCTGTGCTGGTGAATAAACCTTTTAATATCAAGCTTTTACTGGATTATTACAATTTTTGGCGATGAGGACAACCCTACTCCAGCCATTTTCAGCACAGGAGCAGAGTTTTGGACCCATCTTTGCATTTTTAACAATTTTGGATTATTTACTGGTTTTACCTTTTTCTTTCTCCAAAGGAACAAGAAGGAACTGATCTGCTTCTTTTCTACAAGAAGAGTGACTTTCTTGTGAAGTATTGGAATCGTTCCCGTGTAATTTGGAAACGTTTTACTTCATTTGTCAGATGCGTTCAAGCTAAGCATCTTTCAACTTACTGTTGCCTGGTTACCTGCTGACAACGTCGTCTCTGCTCGAGCCTCTCCTCTGTATCCTGAACGCTCTTGAGCTGACGTCAGTGTTGTGCTTGCTCGAGCTTCCCCAGTGTTTCATTGGGACTCTGGAGCCTTCGCCTCAACGATTTACGCTGCGAATTACGTTGTTTCTGTGGCAACCAATTGTTGTGATTCCATGGCGCTCACATAAGCGCATGCATCCAGTTATTTTCTTTTGTATACCTCATCTTCAGTGCACGCTGACGACGCTGACGTAAGCGCGTTCAGCCTATCGTGAGATTGCTTTTTTGGAAGAGGCACTGACGTCATCGACAGCGTTGCCGAGCAACTACAAGCATCGGATGATTTTGTTTTAACGCAAAGCTTTTCCATTCAATGCGCTTACATTTATCTGTTTCCAAACATTTTATTAGTAATTTCAGAACGTGAAGAGGCAATTTAAGTGCGTTTTAAGCAATTTTAATGCAACAGTTCTACTCTAGTCGTATTTTACCTTATTTGTTCAAGACTGCCCTATGAAGCACTTCTTAGCAGCCACAAGTGATGAAGACATCAAAGGATTTCTTTAGCAACGCTAATATTTACAAGTACTTTTTCCTTTTTACAGTTTAAATTCTATTTTCTTTTCTTTTATGTGTATAAGTTTCAAACAGTGCATTTTCATTCAATTTCTCTGTTGAGCAAGTACTTCTCAGCTTTCTTCTCAGTTATTTTCAATTTTATTGATTTTCACTATATTGGGGTTATTTGACTATTGTTACAATGCAGTTTGATCCTCCTGCTAAATTTTTACAGATTAAGGGTGATCCCCCTATGCCTTGGTCTAGGCGGAAGGAAGAATGTTTCAATTATATGAGAGATATTGACGGGGAGCGAATGGGGGCGGAAAGAAAAAAAGTATTCTATTGTCCTGTTTAGGGTCTGAGGGCCAAGAAATTTTCAGAACTTTACCCCAGTTGTCAGTTCCTACCGGTAGTGGGGATACTATGAATGTTTATACTGAAGCTCTTAACAGATTGGGAAAAAGATTTAAACCCACAGCTAACATTGCTTTAAATCGTTTAAAATTTTACACTAGAGCACAAAAGCAGGAAGAATCTTTTGATGATTTCCTCACTGCTTTAAGAGCTCTAACTTTGCATTGTAATTTCAGAGCTATGTCCGATGAAATGATTTGTGACCAAATTATTGTTCATGTTAAGAACAAAAAAGTTCAAGATAAACTATGGTGCATGGGTGATCCTAATGTGGAGGAAACGATTGCCATCGCTAAATCCACTGAAATGTCGGAAAAATGGATGGACATAATTGTTAAACAAAGTTCTAACTCTGGCAAAACCACTTCTGAAGAAGAAGTATGTGTTGTAAAGCCCAAAGCGGACAACAAAAATGTCCTTCCTACACAAGTGAGAACAAAAAATCAGTATGGTATCAATAGTAGGAGGAGAGATTTTGGTAATAATTTTGTTTCTTGTTATAGGTGTGGTAGCAAATCACATATTGCATCTTTCCAAGGTTGTCCTGCTATTGATAAAACATGTCACGTTTGTGGTAGGGTAGGACATTTTAGTAATGTATGTAGAGAGAAACGTTTTAACAGCCAATTGCGAACAGGACAATCACGTCCACTTACTAACAGTGTCACTCCTACAAAAGTATCTTCCATTGGTAGTGTCGAGGGCGTAGAACAAAATCTTGACAGAGGTTATGTTGTCTCTATTGTTGAAGGTGGCTGAGTAATGCTAACCAGTAAGAAATCACCCAAATGTTTTTTTCATATTTTTACCATTGCTATTGAACTTCTGGTGAATTCTGGGTCTCCATGGAACATAATTACTAGGGAATACTTTCATGAAAAATTTCAAAAAGTGTGTGATATCTCTAATATACAACAATCTGATATATTAGCAGAGAATTTCAATGGGAACAACATTGATATTGAAGGATATTTCAAGTATCCGTTAAGTTTTAGGGGAAGATTAGCCCATATCAAACTGTATATTGCAGTCAAGGGAGTCAATGTGCTGGGTTGGCATGACCAATGGGAACTTGGCATCAAGTTCAATCCACGTGCAAAAGACCCTGTCTCGCTGTGTAGCGAGCAAGACATGATAAATGCCATTTGTCCCAGTGAGGAAGGGAAAAGTGATATTTCTTTTTGGAGCAACAAATTTGACAACGTTTTCTGTGATCAGTTAGGGAAATTAAAAAATTTTGCACATAAAATTGTGCTGAAGGAAGGAACACTCCAAGTTAAACAAAAATTAAGAGGTGTTCCTCTCAATGTTAGAGATGAGTTAAAGGAAATGTTAAATGATTTACTGAAGGACAACATTATAGAGCCCATTGAGTCGTCAGAATGGTTTTAACCCATAGTTTTGGTACGGAAGCCCGATCAAAAATTGAGAGTTTGCATTGATTTGAGGGCACTTAATTCCAATATTATCATAGATTGTCATACCCTTCCCAACATTAATGAGCTTGTTTCCCTATTTGATGGTGCGCAGATTTTTTCCACATTAGATCTTAGGTCTGCGTACCACCAAATTGAGCTCACTGAGGAATCTAAAAAATACAAAGCTTTCATCACTCCTATGTGTCTTTTCCAGTATAAAATAATGCTTTTTGGTTTGGCATCCGCTGCTTCTGTTATGTTCCAAATTTTTAGAGACCTTGATTAATTTGTTAAATGTTTTCAGGATGACATCTTGATCTTTTCTAAAAATGAACTTGAGCATGCTTCACACTTAGATGAAGTGTGTAGTAGACTGGAAAGGTGTGGTCTTACACTCAAGGCACACAAATGCAAACTATTTAGGAAATCTGTGAAGTACTTGGGCCATACATTGTCGGGGGAAGATTTGTATCCCAAAAAATCAAATGTGGAAGCTATTCTCAATGCTCCAGCCCCAAGCAATAAGGAACAACTGCTGTCATTCTCGGGCATGTGCGAGTATTACAGTAAATTTGTTGTAAACGTTGCTACCAAAATGGAGCCACTAAGAAGATTGCTAAGACAAAATAATGCGTTTGTTTGGGAAGTTGAACAAGAAATAGCATTCACTGACATTAAGAATGATATTGTCAATTCACCAACTTTGAAACCTTTTAGGATGGGTAGGAAATGTATCAATGCCACTGATGCAAGTTTGTATGGTCTTGGGTGTGTGCTGTCTCAGACAGATGGTGTCATAGAATGGAATGTGGCTTTTTCTTCCAGGACATTGAGTGAGACGGAGCGCAAGTATGCGGTTATTGAACAAGAGTTGCTCTCTTGTGTGTGGGCTATCGAACATTATAGAATTTACATATGGGGCAGCAAGTTTATCCTGAGAACGGATCATAAGCCGCTGGTACATATCTTATCAGTTGGTGGAGGTTGGAACTCCACAGCAAGAATTGCACGTCTGGCATCAAAGTTACAGGAATACAACTTCACAGTAGAATATATTCCCGGGAAAAAAAATGTTACAGCTAACTGTCTGTCACGTTTGCCTTGTGAAAGTAAATTTGACCAGGTTAATGGTCTCAGGGAGGTCAATTTTGTTTTAGGAGTGTCTGATTTTGTTTCCCCTCAGTATCAAGACATCACTGAGCAATTTTGGTTGAAATGTCAAGATGACGATGAGAAATTTGTATTGTTTTTTTTTGTAAATCTTTTTATTATTTTAAACAAGAAAAAAAGAACAGACATATCCGGTGCCATACATACATATGTTGATAGTGGGGTTAACAGGATTGACAGCAGGATAAACATGGAGCGACAGAAGAATCCCTGAGAGGCCAACAGTAATGAATATGGAATAAGACTTACAACCTTACAATCAGTGGACAATTTAAATGCGGACCCTCAGGACCCTCCCACCTATAAAATCGAAACAGCAAAAGAATCATGGCAACCAGACACTGGAATTCGAAATAAAGAATCAGGATATTTCAACAATATTGCTAGTATAGGAAAGACTTAAAAAGAGATGAAAAAAAAAGGAAAACCATATTAGCGATAACAGAAAGAAAACAGAAAACCCAACCCCCCACCCTGCACCCCAGCAATGGCTATCGCCTAACCCCCACTAGCATTGTGCCTGTCGCCCCAACAACTAAATTCTAAAAGTAGAAAAAGGAAACTGTGGTGGAGGGCATTTCCATATAAGCTCCCGGTCCCCTTTCCCCCTGCCAGAGACAAGCACCCCCTATGCTGAAAAATCAATAATATCTATAATCAACAAAAGAGAAATTAGGGGGAGCCATGATGCACCGCCACACCTCCCGAGAGACCAACAGCCACGAAATCTACATCCATTAAGGCGTAATACCAACTACAGTCGATCACTCTCAGCCCTGGCCCTTTCGAACCATTATGTGAACCCCTCCCATTACTTCAGCAGGAGAACAAAGGTGAAAAAAGAGTCTGAATAACTGCAATACAATACAGTTCAAAGTCTGCAAGTTGCCAAGAACTTCAGCAGCACAGGAACACTCCTTCATGAACGAATAGTCTAATGTAGTTTTCTCCAAGATCGGAAAGTCACCAAAGAGGGAAAGGATGGAACAGAAGTCGAAGGACAATCACCCACAAGATTCTCCGGGAAGGGAACGCAAATCGAGTCTCCCAAAGTCAGCGATGATGGTAGGTATGCCAATATGTTCAAAACACTGGGTTCAGGATTTTCCAGGAGACCAACCAAGGGCTGCTGCTCCTCTTGTCGCATGGGGCTCTAGTTCAAATTCAAGATGGTCATAGCTGAAATCATAGTTTGCGGTAATACTTGAGATGTAACCGTGTCCGGTTCCACGCACTCCATCACCAATAAGCCCGTCATCATTTTATGAATCAGGGCATCCACATGGGAATGAAATGCCCCGATGGCTGCCAATATCGTCTTTAGCGACGGCTCACTCTCCATTCCGTCCATTTCTCCACGCTCAGCAAAGATTATGTTCACTTCCCCCGGGGAACTGGCTTCTTTGGGGGGGGAATGACAGGAGCGGAACGGATGACGTCAGAGAGGACAGGCCAGTTTCTGCAGCAACAATATGTATCTCGCTTCGAGAGCGAAGACCCTGACCCACCGAACACCGGCCAGGCCACACCGGAACCGCGGGTCAGGGACCTCCACCCCCGACCACAGTAGTGCCACGTCACTCCTCCCTCAATGTTGGTCAGGCAAGATGAGCACTGTCGAGATCGGACAAAGAAAAAACCTCCACCTCGGTGGACCGGACCCTGACTGCCACTCACGGCCGATGTTGTTCAACTTCGACACGGCCAGATCAAAACTCGAGGCCCCGGCTCTCCTGCTGAATTAGGCCGCAAACTTCAACTCGATGCAGCTCCGTCAACCAAGCGAATTAAGTTTTCGGAATTGCACCATCGGAGTGAGCATTGGTTCATCTACACGGAGGTCGGGCGTAAAATCAGGATTATCGACAGGATCTTCTGGCAGGATACGGAGGTCAGCGGAGCCGGGAGCCTAAGCGGCCATCTTGGTTGCTAGCGTAGCTCCTCCCCGAGAAATTTGTATTGTTAAAGAAATGTCTCCTAGAGGGTTGGCCAAACAAAGCCAATGTCAGAGATGATTTACTTCCATTTTATAATGTGGCAGATGAGTTATGGTGTGAAGGTGAATTGATTTTTAAATCTGGTAAAGGCTTTCCACTGGTTGGGGTGCAAGAGCTGATACTTAAGTTAGCTCACAAAACTCATCCTGGGATCTCGGCCATGAAGCGTCTAATAAGATTAAATATTTGGTGGCCAGGGATGGACAGATTTGTTGACCGCACCGTTAAGGAGTGTAGTGAGTGCTGCATCAACGATAAGATGCTTAAATTGCATGTTCCACCTCTCAAAGCTGTGAAATGGCCGAAATTTCCTTGGAATAAAATAGCGTTTGATATTTCAGGCCCTTTTCATATTTTACCAGAAGCCTCACGATTCGCATTAGTCATTACCATTCAAAATGGCCAGAAGTGAAATTTGTGGCTAAAGTAACTTCTGAGGTTGTTATTTCCTTTTTCAAAGAAGTTTTTGCGAGAGAAGGTCCTCCCTCTCTGTTAGTGTCTGACAATGGTGTACAGTTAGTTTCATCTGAGATGCAATCATTTTTAAGGGGTTGCAATATTAAACATATTCGGACATCTCTTTATGAACCAAATGAGAACGGACAGGTTGAGCGCTTTAACCGAGTATTAAAGAGTTTTGTTTCTGATGCTATTAAGGAGAAAAGTTATTGGTTAAGTGAGCTTAGGGAGAAGCTTTGGACTTATTGCATAACTCCTCATACCACCACGGAAGTTAGTCCTTTCAAACTACTTAAAGGAAAAGATCCTGCCTCAGATATATGTCCCTGGTGGTTTAAGGAGAAATGCAAAAATTTGGCAGAAGATGAAGTTGATATTCAAGGAATTGCGAACAGGGTTAGTTGCAAACAAAGCAAGCCAGCTTTGTGGTACAATAAAAAGTGGAAGACTAGAGAGCATAATCTGGAGGTTGGTGATTGGGTCAGGATCTTGAAACCTTTCATGGTCAGCAAGGGCATGAGTAAGTATGGTAGACCAATTCAGGTTAAAAAAGTTTTCAGTAATTCTGTCATTACTCAAGATGGCAAAGTTTGGAATGTGAGTAAAATTGCTAAATGTCCAACACAAAATGATGTACAGTTTCAGTCTCATGGTAATTTAGACAATAGTGAGACAAAAGCTGATTCTTTTCCCGACTCAGTGGCATCAAGAATCAAAGGTGATATGCGAGTCAGAAAAAGACCCACTTCTTTACAGGATTATGTGTAATACATATTTGGTTTGTTTTCTTTAAATGAGGGAGATGTGTTATATTCTGTTACAGTTTTTATTGTTATTTAGTCTTGTAAGCTTGTCTCTTTAACTGCATGCAACATGTTATGTTTCTGCATGCATTCCTTGTTCTGAACAGAGCTTTGCTCATGTAGCATTCTGTATTGCCTGTTAGTTGTAACCTTGATGTTGCTGTACAAGGATCATATGCTGTGCTGGTGAATAAAGCTTTTAATATCAAGCTTTTACTGGATTATTACAAATACCTAACACACACATACACTGGCAGCGCTTGACTTAAGGGCGGTGTCGGGCCTGTGCTAATTACTCTGTAACGTGGCACTGGTAGGTGGCGGGTGGTGAGCAGGCGGGTTATTGGGGGCTAAATCCACCTAGGAAACCACCTGAAGCCCACCCGAGAAGCCACTGCCCCTGCCGCTACCACTGTTGAAGCTGACGGAGCTCACGTCTGCTTGCATCTACTTATGTCTGCTTGTGTCTCCAAGAGTATCCCTATTGTATAATTGCCTGGGTAATGGTCTGCATTTGTTACACAATGTATAATTTATGGTAGCATGGCTTTTGTGTATATTACATTTCAAAGAAAAGTTGATGTGTACAGTTGGTCAGGCATGCCCCAATTCTGTATGTTATGGAAAATATGTTTTCTATGTAAAGATGTGTAGCTGGGTTTGACTTGGTGTATGCTTTTGCAGTCGCTGTTTTGTCATAGATTATAATTTTAGAAGTTGTGGTGCAGGTCATTTGATGTTGTAACAGATGTATAATGCATGACTTTTGAGATTTGCATTGTTTATGATGTTGTTCTAAGCTGCCTTTATAACAAGAATGGAGTCGAATTGAATATGCTTAAATAAAGCTCTAAAATCACACCTAAGGGCATCTTGGCACTAGGCAGGCAATTAGCAATTCAGCAAAAACTAAGTTATCGAAAATGAAGGTCTTCATAGCCTTCCTAAACGAATAATGAGAATCAATAGATTTATTCCTTTTTTATATGTATTACATAACGTGACAACATAGCATAACATAACGGCTGTTTGTAAAGCGCAAGTTTAGCGAGAAGGGCTTCTTTTTTTAAACTTTATTTTCATTTTGCTTACAGCAAGAAATCTAGACAATTATCGCATTTAAAGCAGCAGCAGACCTTGCAGTAGGATAAGAACATAACAATTATCTCTTGGTTACACTTACAACCATACCTGTTGATACATTGAAAAGCCTTACATACACCTGGTTTCTATCACGTTACATTATGAACACCATGTCACCTTTTTACTCCTATGTAAGAGGCTAACAGCCCAGTCACCCATACCCAGCAGTGTTAATGCCATCCATGTTGTGTCTCCATATTTGTGTATTGGTGGAGTCCGCCGACCTCTGTCCTCTCTTGTTCCTCCTCTGAACCTACATATGGTATGTGGCGGGTGAGATACACCTTGAAAGGGTCCCAAATATATTTTGGCTGACACCTGAGGGACATGAGGGCGTTGACGTTTTCGGACTGTGTGTTGCAGTATGACATGTCAGCACACCATTCTTTTAATGTAGGGGCGGGCCCTTGAGAAAGGCTTCTTAGCGTTGAATAACAGATGTTTATGAGCTTGAAAAATGGCAAATATAGAAGAAAAGCCACCATCTACCAGACCTCACACGGATGCACGCATTTGACTAGCTACCACATTAGTTATTTTAATTAACTTTTAGTTGTTATTTTATATCGCTCAACTTTCTTTTAACTGATTTGCGATACCATATTTTGAAAGAGAATCAACTGAGAAAAGAGGGAGCATCCAGGTTTCAGTTATGCTCTTGTTGCCTTCTCTATTTTTTATATCGAGAGCAACTCAGGTTGCTTAACACCAAGATTCTCAAGTGCCACTGGCTTGCCAATGGGGCATCTAAGCTTAGCTTGTCTGCATCTCACCTTTGGCACTAAACTGATTCAGAAAGGTAAGCTTTGCCCTTAAGATTCAGGACATTTCCCCTCTTTCGGCTTCCACTGGCCTTATGCTCACTGCCATGCCCCCTGTTTCGCCTTCCACTGACCTTGCGTACACTCCAAAAATGGCATCTTCCTTCGCTCCACTGGCATTTTCTCCATCATTTGAACTCTCTTCCACTAAATACCATTCACTACTTTGTCCAAAATGTTGAGTTAACTTTACTAGTTGGTGCTCGGGATCGTGTTTTGCTTAGTGATACATGGCTGTGGTTTGTGTTTCTCCTCTGGTCCCATGTGTTTGCCAGAGCCTCTTACTACCAGGACATAATACTCTCTCTAATAAATAAATAATAGGATCAGTAAATAAGTACATAGCCTAACTGTGAGTGGACTGAAAGTATGTTTATAACCCTCAAGATATGATGCTTTTGGGTTTTCTCCCATATTATGGAGAGTGGACCCATTTTTGTTTTCAAAGGAACACTGTTGGTGGTAATCCAGGGTTCTGGATGAGGGCTCACAGCATAAGGGCAGAGAGAGTGAGCAGTGAAGAGTGGGCAATGAGATTGGCCATGAAGGACCAAGTCTTATGACAGTAGAAGACACAGTAGAAAGATGGAGCTGTTAAATAGGTGTAGCAGGACGTCAACAAGTACTTGCAATTAGTATTGGGGCAGTTTTGGCAGTGAATTCATGATGAAGTGTAATGGGTGGTTGTGGAAGCATAAGACATGCTCAGGGTAAGATTGGGGTTATGTGTGACTATACCAAGACTGATAACATTGATCTATAATGGTAGTGCATCAACAAAATTGCCTACTGCTACATCACAAAGTGAGAAGGTATTTACTATTCTTAACACCATCTGTACTTACCTTGAGAGGTAAGTAAACAATTTATATTTTTACCTAAACCTGTAGTTATCTTAAGGTGTAGGAGTTAGGTTGATGTGGCGGATCAATCAATCAGAGTTGTAAAGCGCATGGCTACCCAACCAAGATTTCTCAGCAATAGCGGAAAGGACCAGAAAACCCACACAAGCTCAGGAAAGCCAGGTTTTAAGTAGCTTCCGGAACAAAACATAAGAGTTGCATAATCACAGTTTAAAAGTGAAGCTATTCTATAGCTTAGGACCTAAGCAAGTAAAAGAGAGGCCACCTTGTCATGCGGCTTATACTTTCTCTGTAAAACTGTGCATTTGTTGGACAACATAAATGGCAAAACTGTGCAAGACTGATTCTAGGCACACTGTAAAGCTATGTTGGCCTTAGTCCTGTTAGCTCACTGTGCACCACATGTACCTCTAACCAGGTATGGCAATACCATGTCAACCCTGACTCCCCAAGGAAATTCCGGCAACGCATCTAGAACCTTTTCTTTTGGTTACTAATGCATACCCAAAGAGATCAACAAAAAATACACAGCCTGGCCTTTCTATGTTTATTGAAGCATTGTGATTCTTGAGTGAAATACGTGTGCTGCAATAATCAATTGAAGGAAACAGAATAACGTGATGAGCATTACGACAATGGTGAAGATAAATAGTTCAACCATTGTGCTGCAACAAAGAATATATGCTAACACATAAATACTGTTATATTTTGTGTTCCTACCTAGCGCTACCAAACCTAGTGTGGCTAGAGTAGGGGAATCTACCAGAATCCCTGTAGGGTGATCTAACTCCCATTTTGGAAAAAGGGGACCCCTATATGTTACTGTTGCACTTGCTATACATAGGGAACAAACTGAGTTAAGGAAGGTCTATAGCCAAGTGACACAATCAAAATCTGTTTATATAAAGTTCATAGTTGATAGAGCCTAAATGGAAGAATGAGAATGAAAAGTCCAACTATATATAGATAATCTCAACCAATGAAATATTCTCATTTGATTTTATTGGTATATATTATATATATTTATCAATTCTTTTAAGGTTTACATATTTTATATTCTTTATGTGTTTTTCTCTTCTGTTTTCTTTTCTTATAGTTGTTTTTCAATATAACAAAAGTCAGTTAAAAACATAATAGAAAAAATACATAACCAATAGACATGAGACTGAACAAAATTTTGAAGGCAAAGCTGTAGATGTCACTACGCGCATTTCGGCTTTTGAGCCTTCTTCAGGTTACCGTCTATTGCTCTTTAAATTGTAAAAAAAAACATATATCAATAGATTTACACGACAAACATATTATATACAGTGGACTTAAGTACATACACATAATATATACACTTATTCAGCTATATGTCTTCATATGAGCAGCAAGGTAAGAGCATTATTTAACGAGTATGTCTTTCAAATATAGATATATTGCATCAACAATGAATGTTAGCACATTTTTAAATATTGTTCTTCTATTTACATATTTACATGATTACAAAATCTATTAATTCAGATAGTGTGTATCAAAAAATGAACCTTTGTTAGACATGACAGTTGTAGTGGAACCTGAACTCATATTTTCAAAAGACAAGTTGTAAATGACATTCTCTAATTGTGACATAACTGTACCAGACAAATATTTCTTCAATTCATAAGAGAAACATGCCAGTAAATTATGAGAACATCACTTTACTTGATCATTTTCCCAAGCATATTCTATATAGTGACATTAGAGAATAGCGTTATCTGATATATATGACAATTTTACTACAACCCAAACTCATTTTTTCAAAAGGCAATAAGAGAAACATGTTGGTGAGTTCTGAGAACATCCATAACTTGATCAGTTTCCCGAACGTATTCTATATAGTGATATTAGAAAATAACATTCTTTAATTGTGGCAGAACTATAAGGCAAAACCAACTGCTTATCACAGAAATTGAGACAGGTATGTTGGCAAACTCCACGGACATCACATGACATGATCAAAAAGTAATAGTATGACTAAGAGCTTAACAGTACCAAGCCTAGATAGTAAGAAGCCTGTAAGATTTTTGCAGCAACACATAGCATGATTACAGAATAATAGTATGGCCAAGTGCCTAGTAGTAGCATTCAAAGATAATGAGATCCATAATATAACAACTTTATAGTGATCACGTGAGATTACTCTACTATACTTACAACAATTGATTTGGACCCATACTTACAAAAATTTGTGTGAACTCAGACCTGATATTTGGCGAAGATGTAATAGGTCAGTCGATATTTAGGGCTTCTTGATATCTATAGATGTAGGATAACAGAGCATTAGTTTATGTAATGGCTCTAAACGGCCAGGGTATAGATAAAGTTACAAATTAGAAATAGAGACAAATAAATCTCTAACAAGCCAATCTTCTAGTGCCTAAGTAGAATAGTTAATAATGTGTTGTTATACCTTCAAACGCAGGTAGATGAGAGCGAAAACATATATGTTGTAGATGTCGGCGGATGAGATTGATATCTATTGGATAATAAGGACATATTACTGATAAATATTCCCATAAATGATATATGGAAAAGAAATCAAAAAGGAAAATGTCATGTAGTTATCTAGGTGTCAATAGATCTGATCCTGTCCGGTATTTATAGTTTATTAGCACTGAGGGAAGTATAGAAATGAGCTCGCTTAGCATGAAAATCAAAGGGTATCTATGAAGATTCAGTAGGAAAAGAAAAGAAGAGGACAATAAATTAGTCTATTAATTTTAGATATATATGACCGGTTTTAGATACAGTCTTAAAATGTATGTACCTTCACAGTTAAGTTATATGGCAAGTAGGTGAAAAAGATAGACGATAGTAGCATCAAAGGAATTGTTCATTATCTGGAAATGAGACATATATAAAGAAATGTAATTAATCGATATATAAAGAATGCGACAGCTGTGTATGTGTTACATGAAGCTCTCTGTATATGCCAGAAAATGGGTACAGGTTACCTGGGGATAGCCAGAGAATTGCTTCCCGGGAGTGAGGATCTGTGTGATAATTAATGTTCACATTGCCATATCTGTAAATAGAGTGTATATATGAAATGGAATGAAAAACACGCTTTTCCAAAAATCCATAAAACATATATATATATACAACATCGTATGCGTCACGTAAATGGAGATGTGCCTGTACTATTGTAAGCACAAATTCATTTAATATTTGCTAATCTTAGCTGTAATTGAAAGCTTTGTGGTGGCTAAATAAGTGTAGAGATGCCCACGTATATTTAAACAAGTTGATGTTTACGCATACCATTGAATGCAAAACAATGCAATGTGGATGAATATAAAGTTGTAAAATAAAGTGGCAAGCACAAACGGATAGATCGGCAAATGGAAAGAGAAAAGAGAAGGAAACGTGGTAAAGTCGAAGCATTTTATCTCACCTGCTGGGAATAGCAGAGGGTTTTTAACTCCCGGTATTTCAAAGAAACGACCGCCTGTGACTGAGGACGCTGGATATAAACAGCCGCCTCATGGGAGTAAACCGCCTTATATGCTACAGGTGTCATCAATAGAAAAGAGGAAGAAGGAAATAGAAATAGAAAGAGGGCTAATAATGTGTTTCGAAAGTGGTAGATGCAATGACAAGAAATGGGAATGAAAATAAACGGAGGACTAGTGGATGTCTTTATGACATATCGAAGTGTTGATGAGATAAGAGAAGAAGGAAGCGAGAATAAAAAGAGGACTAGTGAATGTGTTTTGAAAGTTAGAGATGGAGTGGCAAACAAAAAAAAACTAGTGTGCCTAGAGTAGGGGAATCTACCAGAATCCCTGTAGGGTGATCTAACTCCCCCATTACCTGTGGGTAAGTGTCATCAGGGTGACCACCTTGATGGAGGGCTGGGTATCATCCCTCAACTGAGGTAAACTGAAATCAGCTGGGTTGGAATGCCAGCATTGGGCGACCTCACAGTGCCAGTGAAATGTTTCTCTAACTAAACAAAGGAGTGATGCCTGTTATACATTAAAAATCACCCATGTTGCCATGCCAAAGTCTCAGTCAACCTGCCATCGTTGATTCTACCCTGACAAAGTTGTCACAGAGTGAACAATAATAAACAACAACATTTTGCACAGTAAACTTTTGCTTTCTTATTGAAAGCTGAATGTTCTGATAATGTACCTACAACAATGTGTAAATGAGAGCATAGCTCTTTCGTGGACAAAATCCATACAAACATGCAAGCAAAAGTGTGTCAAGTGTCAACATTCAAGAAAAGATGTCAAGTTTAAATGTGAGCATGTCAAATGTTGTTGTTCCTGCTCCGGCCAAATGTGACAACATGATACCCACAACTTGGAGGTGAGGCGACTAAAAAGATTCCTAAAATTCCTAAAAATATGAGGTAATGTAAAATCTAAAATCTGAAAACGCTGTCATTCGTTAATAATAAAAGTATATAACAAGTCAAATTGCATGTTAAAAAGTTAACTGAAAAAGATGCGATTAACAACACTTCAGTTCTAAAAGCAATTTTTCAATTAAAAACATTGCCAAAATTAAAACACACCACTGCACAAAACTGCCAGATTATTAAAATAAATTCTGAGGAGTAGACATGGCATTGGTGTTCCCAGCATCCACAATTGACCGCTCTGTTGGCACCCCTCTTACCAATTCCATGAAACAAATATGTTAAAATCCAACACTCTAAGCAGCTGCTGAAGGAGTAACAGCCAATAGTGTATCCGCAGAGGATGAGCCAGTATTCAGTTTGCAGGAGGAAGGCTCATAGTATGCGGTTTGAAGCAGCAGTAATTGCACAGGGTATCTGTACAGATGAGTCTTTAGGGGACCCACCAGGGGCGTATAAAGCATATATTCAGGGCACACTCAAAAGTGCACAGCTGGCAGCGGAATACGGGCTATGCTCAGTGTAGCCTGACAGGCCAAAAGGACAAGAATCACTTGTCATTAAGTTCCTGAAGCTTGGGTGCGCCAAAAGGCTGTATCATTCTCTCAGGACTCAGTAGCACATGTGTTAGTGCCATCGCCATTTGGCCAGATGGCAGAACATCCACTGCGGAGACAATAGAATAAAAGCTGTGCCCCGACAAATAGAACCAGGACAAGTGGTAAGCCTCCAAAAATGCTTCCCAACATGGAGTGTAAGAAAGGTGGAATAACTCTGAAGACTGTCTGAAAGGTACTAACCAACCCAGAGCCAATTGACTTTAAAATTTGTGCCATCCCTGCATAAAACTGAAAATAAAGTTTTCAGTCTGCTTAAAGCATCTGATATGGTATTCCGGGTCTCATTCCACAGCAGCCTGGACTAATCATCATCAAATTATTCCTATTAGAGAGTAATCTGAATGTCAGATGAATCACATCTGCCGGGGAACCTTTCAAATAACATGACAAATTCACTTTGGACACATTACATGCTTCATGGAGAGTAACTTCCCTGCAAACTAAAGAATGGCCTAAAGTACTATTGCAGTCTGTACTGCAAAGAAAAAGCCTCAGTTGCACCATTCATACAACAGTAAGTGTCTACCCCTTTTGAATCTTGGACTAGAGGCTAAATTAGAGTTCCCAGAGAGTAGGACTCGCCTGGGGACATGCAGATGTATGAAAGAGCGAATAGATGTAGGGCCCATTAAATGTCATGCTTAAAAAACGTAACACAGAATCTTGAACTTGATATTTTTGGCAATAGGGAGCCAGTGTAAAATACATAGATGTTTTGAAACTGATTCAGTTTCAAAACATCAGGGAGGCATTTTCTACCCTAGAGGCACAGAGGCACAGAGGCAACCAGCGAAACACCACCCTACCTGACAGCGCCAGCTTGGGAGAGCGCACAGGGACCTACCAGCGGACCTGCACTTCCCGCCACCAGTCGCGCCGCCGCCTAGGGACTACAAATCCCATCAGGCTCAGCGGCGGCGCGTTCCCCGACGCGGTAAACGCGCCGGGAGGGGCATTACAAAACAGGAAGCCCTCGGTGGAGCGGGGGGAGGCATTTTCTACCCTAGAGGCACAGAGGCACAGAGGCAACCAGCGAAACACCACCCTACCTGACAGCGCCAGCTTGGGAGAGCGCACAGGGACCTACCAGCGGACCTGCACTTCCCGCCACCAGTCGCGCCGCCGCCTAGGGACTACAAATCCCATCAGGCTCAGCGGCGGCGCGTTCCCCGACGCGGTAAACGCGCCGGGAGGGGCATTACAAAACAGGAAGCCCTCGGTGGAGCGGGGGGAGGCATTTTCTACCCTAGAGGCACAGAGGCACAGAGGCAACCAGCGAAACACCACCCTACCTGACAGCGCCAGCTTGGGAGAGCGCACAGGGACCTACCAGCGGACCTGCACTTCCCGCCACCAGTCGCGCCGCCGCCTAGGGACTACAAATCCCATCAGGCTCAGCGGCGGCGCGTTCCCCGACGCGGTAAACGCGCCGGGAGGGGCATTACAAAACAGGAAGCCCTCGGTGGAGCGGGGGGAGGCATTTTCTACCCTAGAGGCACAGAGGCACAGAGGCAACCAGCGAAACACCACCCTACCTGACAGCGCCAGCTTGGGAGAGCGCACAGGGACCTACCAGCGGACCTGCACTTCCCGCCACCAGTCGCGCCGCCGCCTAGGGACTACAAATCCCATCAGGCTCAGCGGCGGCGCGTTCCCCGACGCGGTAAACGCGCCGGGAGGGGCATTACAAAACAGGAAGCCCTCGGTGGAGCGGGGGGAGGCATTTTCTACCCTAGAGGCACAGAGGCACAGAGGCAACCAGCGAAACACCACCCTACCTGACAGCGCCAGCTTGGGAGAGCGCACAGGGACCTACCAGCGGACCTGCACTTCCCGCCACCAGTCGCGCCGCCGCCTAGGGACTACAAATCCCATCAGGCTCAGCGGCGGCGCGTTCCCCGACGCGGTAAACGCGCCGGGAGGGGCATTACAAAACAGGAAGCCCTCGGTGGAGCGGGGGGAGGCATTTTCTACCCTAGAGGCACAGAGGCACAGAGGCAACCAGCGAAACACCACCCTACCTGACAGCGCCAGCTTGGGAGAGCGCACAGGGACCTACCAGCGGACCTGCACTTCCCGCCACCAGTCGCGCCGCCGCCTAGGGACTACAAATCCCATCAGGCTCAGCGGCGGCGCGTTCCCCGACGCGGTAAACGCGCCGGGAGGGGCATTACAAAACAGGAAGCCCTCAGCGTCGCGGGACGCGAGCGGGACGCCCGGGGCGAAGCCCGGGCAAAGGGCGGGCCGTCTGAGGCCGTCCGAGGACGACGGAGGACGGGACGGGCCACCCCGCTGACATCCACCAATCCCGAACATCCCGCGAGCAAGATTAAGATCTTGATATACACTGCCCAAATCGGCGATCAAACTCCTACTCTCTCTGCAATGTCCACAAGGGGTAGTCGTAGCAAGACTGCTGCAGGAGCAGGAAAAGTTACCGGGCCAATTGATAATTTCATCTTCAGGGCCAATGAAGCAATTGATCAAGGAATATCCTTATTGGAGCGAAGAGTCTCCTTGGAACTGGCCCAAGCCAAACGTTCTTCTTTGGGTCTCCTTGCCACAGCAAATACCCCCAATAGGAACAATCTTGCTGATGGCGTCCCCGGACTTAGTGCCAGTGCAGAGATCCACACTATACCTAACATCGTGGACTTATCAGTAACACAACTGCTCTCAGACTCATTACGGAGCCTGGAGAAATCACCTAATTTAGACATTACTGATAACTTTAATACACAACTGGATTTCGTCACTAACTCTATTCCAACAACGAGTCTTCCAGAGAGTTCGGGCATAATATCTATTGTAGAATCCCAACTACCTCCTACCTTAATAGCAGACATTACATGTGACCAAGCCACAGACCCAATTACGTCTACAGACCTTGACCCGATGGCTAATAACTCTTCCCCTCCTCGAGATGTGACCACTATACATACTCTTGTGGATTCAACCCCTACCTCAAGAGCATTACGAGGGTTAAGGGAAGGAGCCATACAGAAACAGAAGCAGCCCAAAGGCTCAAACGCACCTATTGGAAGCCCTCTTTCCCAGAGTAAGCAAGGGAAAAATCCACCCAACAACCAAAAAAAGGCTAATAAGAAATCTAATGTAGGGTCAGGTCACAAAGGAGGCCCGGCCCTTAAGGAGGGGCTATCAGAAGATTGCTCAACAACAAACCAACTTATAAAAAAGGTTGGGGAAATCATATCTGCCCATCTCGCTACTATTGAAAAAAGGCTAGGGAATATGGAAAAACAACTTAACGAATTAAGTGCCCTAGTCAAAAGCCCACCAACCAAAGACACACCAGTCTTAGCGGCAGCAAAATCACATATCCAACCTCCCTCGGGGCAAGCTGTGAAGAAACCAGCCACAGTTCTTAGTAACATACATAAGCCAACCCCACCTCCGAAAGAAGCTCCGAAACAAACAAACCCATCAACCTCAAATACAATCCCACGGGGGAAACAACCCAACCCAACACAACTGAAGGGGGATACCACTAATAATCATAGGGACAAGAACAAAGGAAATCATGGAAGATTTCATGCCAACTTGCCCCCCGGATCTAGCCCATACGTAGTGGTAATGACGGGAGTCCCCGAGATACCGGACAATATCGAAGAGCCTACCTGGTCTCTTTTAAATAAAGTCAGCTTCTGGTTAAACAATAACAGACCCCTACCCCCATACTGCAGGAGTAAAATCCTAACAGTCAGAAGAGTACCGTGGGTGGGCCGCGAAACACAGAAAACACATGGTGACTGTGTGATTGTTAACTTTGACGACCCACGCACAGTAGAACATATTTGTTCATGGAGAAGTGAGGGGTATAGCGAAGGTATAGAAACAAGGCACCTCTCATTCTTCTATCCATCTAGGAGATTCAACCAGTACGACCATACCTTTGAAAGAAACTGGTGCCAGGCGGGGCAAGAAGATGTGGGAAATAACTGGGGTGAGTGGGGGCTAGATAATCACAGGCACCCCCATAGAAACACACTAAGCAGAGATGCCTATGGGGGCATACCAGTCTTCAATAGATTCAGCAGCCTTGAGATGGTTGATTGACTCCCTTCACCACCGGGGCTGCAGAACACTGAACTGGAGGGAATAAAACTGAGTTGCCACGATGAGTCAGATAAAATCACAGAGCTGTACGATAAGGAGAACCTAAGCACCCAATTGGCCCAAAACCATCATAGGCTGCCACTAGCAAGGAAAGGTCAAGCTATGGACTATACCACAGGTTGTGAAACATCCAACCCCTCAGATCCATATACCCACAAAAACCCTAATAGTATGTTAACAATCATCAGCTGGAATGTAGCCGGACTCCAACAACGGGTGTCGGACCAGGAATGGTTAAAATTTATATCTAACAAAGATATTATAATGTTACAAGAGACATGGGCCACCTCTGAAATAGCCATAGAGGGTTTTGAATGTTATAGCATCTGCGCTCAAAAGCCAGTCTTTGGTCGCCCCATGGGAGGCTTGCTGATCGGGTTCAGAATAACTCTAGGGGGGACCATTAAGCCAATACCAACCAAGAGCCGAAACATTCAAATCATCGAGTTCACAGGTAGATCACCGATACATCTGATCAACTTTTATAATAATGACTTTCACTCGACCCCTAATAAGAACTATATTGAGCTATTCGCTAACATTACAAAAATAACCGAATCAGCAAACAACAGTGTAAATAATGGGATCATCCTAGCTGGAGACTTCAATGCCAAACTGTCGGAAACTAAAGCAGGCGCTAATCAACTAGATAGGGCTACTAAACGTGGGAATGAACTGAAAAATTTCATAAATACCCACACCCTATCAAATATAATGGATACATTTATAAGTAGCGATACTGCTTACATTCCAACTTTTAGAGGGAGAGATTTCTCGAGCACAGTAGATTACATCTTCACGTCTGTGGAACTACTGGATAAAGTCATCCAAGCAGGAGTGGTTGAGACAGCCTTTGGAGACCATAATGCATTGGAACTTAGCTTAAGAGTGGGCCCAATCCAAGCACCCCCCCGCACCTTGGGAGCAAGGGATATCATGACATCAACAGATACCCTGAGGTTAAAGTGGAAAGGGGTGAATTGCGGAGCCATTATGGACACAATTACAAATAATCATCAACCAACAATCACCTCCTGCTCACTTGCCGATGGGAACCACCATAGAATAATTAAAGACTTTGAAAATCTGTGCCATGTCATTAAGACTCTACTGACAGTCCCCTACAGGAATAATAATGGCGAACCTAGGTGGTTTGACAGCTGTTGTTCAGGGGCAAATAAGGCTCTTCGTAAGGCACTTAATTCCAAACCAAGGAACCAAGCAGATGTACGTTCCGCCAGGCAAGCCTATAAAACAGCCATAGGGATAAGGAAGGCCACCATGATAGAGGAATATTGGAATGAACTTTCAGTTTCCGCTGCCGTGGGTAATAGTGCAACTTTTTGGCCCGCTGTAAGGAAGATGCGGGACATGGGGAAACAACTGTCACCAATCAGCTGTACTATCTCAAGTCAGAATTGGGAGCAACATTTCTCTAAAATATATGCCAATCCTGCTGCTCACATAGAAGTCCATAACCACGACAAACTGAGCCCATTGGATATAACTCTGGGGGAGGTCGTTCTGGCCATCAACCAAAGCCTGGGGAACAAGGCGCCAGGGCCAGATGGCTTCCCAATTGACTTAATCAAACACAAACCAGAATTTTGGGGGCCTATACTGGTAAATGTTTTCAATAGTGCATCGATAGGCACCATCCCCGCTACCTGGTCAACAAGCACAATAGTGCCTATTTACAAAAAAGGCGAAAGATCTGACCCCGCAAATTATAGGCCCATCTCATTCCTAGACAACACCCTGAAAATTTTGGGCCGGGTGCTGTACAACAGAGTAAATGATTGGGCCGAAGAAACTGGGGTGCTGGACAGATGTCAGATGGGCTTCAGAAGCAAGGTTGGGACAACAGAACAGTGCCTGAATCTCAACCTCATAATAGGCAAATATACCATAGCCAAGGCCTCTCCTATTTACTTGGCCTTTATGGACTTGTCGTCCGCATTCGACCTAGTGAATAGGTCGAAGTTGTGGGCGACACTCCTCTCACACGGCCTTGATGAACCTCTGGTACACTTCCTAGCCTACCTACATGTGGACACTAAAGCCCAGGTACGAATTGGAATGGAGGGTGAAATTTCAGGGGCAATTAAGGTAGAAAGAGGCGTCCGACAGGGGTGCGTTTTAGCACCCCTGCTGTTCATCATGTATATAAACGGACTAAGCGACTCCTTGAAAAAAACAACAACGGATGTCCCGAAAATTCAAGGGAACCTGCTACCCGCACTCCTCTACGCAGATGATGCGGTGATCATGGGCCTAACACCAAATGCTCTCCGCGCCCTGGTCAAGAGTTTTGCACATTTTATGGGGAACCTGGACTTGAAGGTGAATTTTAAAAAATCATTTATCATGACATGTGGGCCAGGGGCCAAACAACTTAACTCTATCTCGATTGGACAAGAGAAGTTACACTCCACCAACTCATTCCCCTACTTAGGCATGGTCTTTGCTGCGAACGGCCTGTGGAATGGGCATCTTGCCCACGCCACAGGCAAGTTCTCAAAGGCCATAAATTCAATCCTTGCCTTGCCACGACCAAAAAGGTCAGAAACAACCGAGGCAATTGTAAAAATTTATAAATTGCAATGTGTCCCGGTTGCAACCTATGGCGCAGAAATTTGGGGGACAGTGAGTCCATCTAGCCTGCAGACAGAAGAAAACCGGCTATGTAGAAAACTTCTAGGAGCTCCAATATCCTCTTCTGGGTATATCTGCCACGCCGAGCTCAACTTGCCCTATATAACCGATTTTATTTCCACGCGACCTGCAATATTTTGGCTGTCCATCTGGGCCAATGAACGTGCTACCTTAACACAGGAAATTGTGTCCGAATGTTTAAACTGTGATAAAGGTATGAGCATACCGTGGCTTCGGGCAACAAAGGAAAGCCTAGATAGCATTGGCAAAACTCATCTTTTTAACGACCCTTCCCAGATTAAGAGTACGGACAAAAAGGACACACAAATTGAACTCTACGCCCTCTTTAGGGAAAAGAGGTTGGAGATAGAACTACAAAAACAAACTGTCAAATTTTATGTGACCAACATAAACAATGACTTATCTCCAAAACAAATACCTCTATACCTAAGACTCCCCATGACCAACTGGGAAAGGTCACTTTTATTTCGCCTAAGAGCTGGATCTTTAAAATATTCACTTTCCTTTCCCATGGGCCATAGCACGAGGAATCCTGGACACGAGCTTGGCCCCTGCCCCTGCGACGGACACAGCAGGCAAAATGACTCACATTTCTTCTTCCATTGTAAATTGTTCATGAAATATATTAAGTGGTTTCTAGTCCCATATTTTAAAAAACAAAGACCAGTTTCCCTAATTCAATCATACTTTTTGCTTTTAAAATTAGAAAATGATGAACTGATTTTCCGTGCTAGCTCATTTTTGAAAGTTATCTCCTATGCACGGAAATCCATGGAACCTCCCTGAAATGTTTACGTGCCTAAAAAATGCCCCCCTCGCATTAAGTATTTTAGCTAATTGGAATGCACATTAATATGCACTTTAATAATCTGACTTTGATTGTTTGCATTGATACTTGAAAAACTAATTGCAGTTTTTAATTATTCATGGAAATTGTCTGAACTATTTTTAAACATGTACTTTTTTAATGTAATATGTGACTTTTATGGATTTCTTGCAATCCGAATAAAGTTTTCTTTGAATTGAATTGAATTGATTCAGTATGCAGGATGTCACATAACAGACAAGCTGCTGCATTCTGCGATCACCTCTACCGAGACTGCATGAACCCCAAATATAATACATTGCCATAGTTCAGCATTGAAATTATCAAGGCCTGCACTACTGATTTTTGTATGCTAGGAGGTAAATGGCACATGATCCTCCTGAACAATCTTAATAGTCCCAAGCAGCACTCGGTTACCTTTGTAATCTTTTGCACAACAGTAAGTTTGCTATCTAATCAGAA
Organism: Lissotriton vulgaris; assembly: GCF_964263255.1. NCBI lineage: Eukaryota > Metazoa > Chordata > Amphibia > Caudata > Salamandridae > Lissotriton > Lissotriton vulgaris. The sequence goes on from NC_141689.1 coordinate 484,481,254, forward strand.
ATATAGGTCTTAATTGACTTACTAGGGGTAAGACAAATACCCAGCATTTCTGGTCAACAATGTGAACCCTACATCTGGGGTTGGCTGTCTAGAATGAGCGCCTAAAATTTGCTGCCATTAAACAATGAATATCATCCATTCCTCTACTTCTAGAAGGCAGTTAGTCAAATTAAGTGTGGTCCTGTCTTCTGTTGCAATAAATGAAAAGATAATCTGAATATATGGATATACCAACTTTTTTCCACTTTTTTAGCAAGGGGTTGGACATAAATATTAAAAAGCGCTGGACTTAACGCCGAACCTTGTGGTACCCCATAAGGCAAATTGCATTATGCTGCTTTAAAGGGTTTTGCAATAATTTGGAACATGCAGCCTGATAGAAAAGAATTTTTCATCCCTACCATCGCTAGTCTCTTGAGAAGCACAGGGTGTGAGGCAGTATCAAAAGCGGCACTGAGTTCCAATGAAATCGAAGCCACTGTACCACCTCTATCCAATTCCTGTCTCAAGGTTTCAGTAACACCTAACAGTGCAGATTCACTACTGTGTTCTGTATGGAACCCAGATTGAGACAGATGCAGTATGCTATGGGTGTCCAAAAACGTAGATATCTGGCCGTTAATATGCTCCTCAAGAATCATTGTGTAGCAAGGTAGGAGGGAGATAGGGCGATAATTTGCCCAATCAGTAGGCTCCAGGTTAGCTTTTCTTATTTTAGAAAAAGAAGCGCAATACCATGCTTCTGCACCTCTCCAAGAGACACAGGGTTGTTTAACAAATCATTGAGAGTAGGAGAAAGTGCATCACCCACAGAACTTAGCTGATCAGATGGAAGAAGGTCCGAAAAGGAACCAGATTTAATGCATTTGGATAAAGCAACAAACATTTCTAACTCAAGAGGTTGAAAATGGGTCAACGTCTCAGTGGGAGTTTCTAAGAGCGAAGTTACATATTGTACAGTACCTTTCTTATCATAAATAGAGTCAATAGTAGATACCTTAAAACACCAATATTCAGCTTGGTCATTCCTGCTTTATGAGAGAGAGAAATGCACAAAGATTCCTGAGGTGGGGCTAAGATAGATTTAACTATCTGGAAGACCTCCTTAGAACAGTTGCTAGCTGTCTCAAATTTGTTGGCATAGTAGGCTGCTCAAGCAGATCTACAAGCTCTATGATAACTCCTGGTTACCTCTTGGAATTTTAAGTTATCTTCTAATGCATAATTGTATGTACAACACCTGAGCACACCATATCATTATTTCAAATTAGAGTAGTATCAGTATTTTTCTAAGAAAGTCAATGAAGTCTCAGCGTCCTGTATGTTCTAAATCCAAAAATTCTCAAAGGAGAGTCTGAACAAATCTTCTTAGGTTGAGATCTGGTTTTAATATCCACAGTTCACATAAAGAAAGACAGCAGCCGACGCGCGTTTCGCCCGCAGGGCTTTTTCAAGGCTCAAGCAAGATGTTTATACATATCTATCAGATAGTGAAAACTTTCAATCTGATTGAAAAATTGCAATTGTCAGTTGGGCATGCAGAATACCTCGTGACTTAAGATAATCAACCTAGTTTTATACCAAGCACTTTTGAACCAAATAAAGTGATTATAGGCAGACAGAAACACCTTAGTGGATCAAGTCTCCCAGAGACCATGAATTTATACTGGTGGAAAAATAAACAAGAATGTTGGCCATCTACAGTATTAGAGGACCAAGGGAGCACACAGCACAATTAAGGATGCAAATTGTTATGTTTAGGTGACTGTATACGGAATGTTTACACCAATTTAAGACCATGACCACCACCAGGTGCAAGAAACATGCACCTGTTAGTATGAGGATTCTCACCTATTTGTTCGTTATGCCAAGCTTTTGTAGTTATGTCAGTATTCTCTTAAATACGCTCTCCTCTTCTTGGATGGATGGAAGAGAGTCCCCCAAAGATAGTAGCGAATAAATGACGCTTGATGTTAGGATTTGGAGTTCCTATTATCACTCTGTGAAAATGACATCCGAGTTAATAATATTCCTTACTGTGCAAAATGGTGTCACATGCCAGTTAAGCTTTCTTATTTCTGATAGATCGGTGCATCATTGTTAGTAATGTTCATTACTGGGCAAGAAAAACGTCTCATATAAGTTTTGAATTCTTGTTCCTGATAAGCCAGTGCATCATATAGGCTTGCCACAGGGAGTAAAACATCTAAGAAAAAAAAGGGGGGGGGCTACAATTGGCCAATGTCTAGTTTGCTAAACCCTTGTGGTGGGAGCTCAGGGGAAACATATATGCCCATTGCACAAAGATTTTTTTTATATATAAAAAAAAGAGATAAAAATGGCAAAGTTTTAAAGCATTCAGCCTTACCATCAATATGATAGTTGTGGCCCCAATAGATAAAAACTTGTCTTCTTCCAAAGTCACCATTCAGTCTTAGGATTCAAATCCATCCTATATAGCGTGGAAAGTACACCAAGGGACACAAATTCTTAAGTCCTCTTCTAATTAATAGTACTCTCACACTTATTTATACTGTTTCAATTTATATAAGGCTTCTTCAATTCAAAAGGTCGACGCATTTCAGCCCGACATATCTTTGGCCTCATCAGGACTGGGGTAAAGTCAGGACACCGTTCAAATTTAATTATATGTAAAGGTTCCTACACCTCTGCATGGGAACTACTTTCTTAATCCAATTTCCAAATCTTTAACGGGGAGGATGGTTACTGAAGGTAATGCTGCTCTCACAGTAGAAACACGTAACCGCAGTTCGGCAACTGTTCACTTCTTTCTATTTCTTAAGAGAAAGAGATTTTGTCCGACTCGGCGTGGTGGAAACAATGAATTCACCCGTTCTCCAGCTCTTGCATTAGGCTTTTCGAAAATAGGCATTTTCTTATCCCAACCATTTGCTGCCTGCAGCCTGTTTCCTGTGTCACATAGCTAGGTGTAGCTGGCAGTTGGTCTTTGTGTATTACCCCCAGGCAGTGAGACAAAGCGGGCATAGGTGTTGGCAGGATTTGCGCTCTCTAACTTGATGGGAGGGTGTCACCTAGCACACTTAGACATCATAAAAGCTCTGCCTCAACATACTCACATAGGGTTTCACAGAAGTCTTGTGTGCCCTCAGACAAGCTAGGGCCAGGACAGGGAGGCAGCAAATTCCTGACACCTCTGTAGGGAGAGGAATCTAGAAGCTTCTCCCCCTGCAAAGTGGGCACCAGGTATAAATAGTGGACCCTAAGACCCATCTCTTCAGTACCTTTCTGACCTGTGGAAAACTCAGAAGGACTGCTGTGCTCCTGTGCTGCTCTGCTGCAATAAGGACTGTTAGTCCGCTGCCCTGGTAACCTGCTGCCTGAGTGAAAAGCACTGGCCCTGCACCCTGACCCCAGGACCACCAGAGTGACTCCAAGGGCTAGATGGCTGGTCCCTTGGTCAGGGCCTTAGGTGCAGAATAGCCCCCACCACCTTCAGCCCTTCACCCAAACTCTGCCTGCTATGGGTCCTGTCCTCCAAGTTTGACCACCCCAGACCTGGGCCCTGAAATTGGGCTTAAAGGTGGTCTGCCAGCCAGCTGTGGTCCTAGTAGAACTGATGCAGCATGACGCAGTGCCTTGCAGCTCTGCATCAGAACCGCAACTGCATAATGCATCCCTAATGCAGCTCCTTGGAAATGCCACTACACAAGGCATCCTCTACACAGGACCTTGCACCTGCCCCTGTAAGGAGCATAATCGACGCGGGATCTCTCAAATCCCGGCAACCAGGATATAAGGTGCATTTCTCAGCAGGCCTGACTTGGTCTTATATCCGTCCTGCTCCCAATCACATCCGCCTGAACCTGTAACTTTGTCATGGTCCGGCACAAATAGATAATCATAGTTGGCACGTTCTGTTTTTAAGCACTATGGGCCAGATGTACGACCATTTTTTGCAATCACAGAGGGGTTTCAGACCCCTTTGCAACCGCAAAAAACGAGTTGGGCATGTATTATTCCTAATTTGCGAGTCGCAAATTATTTGCGAGTCGCAAAATAGGAATAGTGAGTCCCTAATAGGAAAGGGCGTTCCTTCCTAATAGCGAGTCCTCCAGGTATGCATGACTCTTTTGCGACCTCAATTGCGGTCGCAAAACAGTTGCAGTTTACCACCCTTCTCAGAAGGGTGGTAAAGCACTCGCAAACTGGAAGGGGTCCCCAGGGACCCCCATCCCCTTTGTGAATGCAGGGGAAAATATTTTTTAAGGGCAGGCAATGGTCCCAGGGACTGCTGCCTGCCCTTAAAAAATGAAACGGAAACATTTCATTTTTTTCTTTTTTAAATTCATCCCGTTTTCCTTTAAGGAAAACGGGCTGCATTAAAAAAAACTGCTTTATTGAAAAGCAGTCACAGACATGGTGGTCTGCTGATCCCAGCAGGCCCCCATCCCTGTGAGGCTGGCCATTCCATAGTTTTTACTTTATTGTCAATCAGTCAGAATTTGTAGAGCACAACACTGTCACCCCAGGGGTTATCTGCGCTCTGGGGTGTGAGTTCTCTGTCCCAAAGCCAGGTCTTGAGGAAATGGCAGCACGAGGGAAGAAATAAGCTGAAAAAGGCAAAACAGAGTGCAGAAAAATCAGCAGTAACGGCAAAACAGAGGGCATACATATTAACAGAAAACACAAAACAGAACAGAAGAGGGCAAAACAGAGGACATAAAAGTGAGCCGAAACGCCATAGGGCAGAAAAATAAGTAGAAAAGACAAAACAGAGTAGAAGGGGACAAAAAGAGCAGAAAAGGCAGAAAAGAGAGCAGAAAACAAGCAGAAATAAGCAAAAACCGGGCAGAAAAACAAGCAGAAAAGGCAAAGCAGAGCAAGAAACGTGCAGAGGAGGCACAAACAGAGGGCAGCAGATAGGCAGGTAGCAGAGGGTAGTGGACTGTGGGCAAGCTGGTCAGGAGAACTGTCACAGGGGGAGCTGTCAAGAGGAAGTTTGGAGTGCTTTGTAACTACTTTACACATTGCCTCAAAGTTAAGCCTGACTGCTTTTGAGCCAAGCTACCAGAGAAATAAACACAGGTTAATTTGGAGTTAGCTTGCGTTTCACTCTAACAAGAATTGTGGTTGCTGCTTCAGTAGTGTAACACCCCCCTCAGCCACTAACTCAACTTCCTTATTTGGATAGTTCATCTTTGTGTCCTCTTACCATAGGATAGTCTCTGACTTTGAGCACCCGAATCCGAAGCACAAAGAGGTGTGAGGTTTCTGCACTTGGCTGTCATCAGGTATTTGATTTGTATTACTTTCTACAGCTAAAAACATCAGGTTGCTTTCTATAGCTTACGTTCTTAGGTTGCTTGATATCTCGGTATACCTTCTCCCACTATACTCCTAAACCCTGCATAACAAATTGACCTCGATTTCCACCTGTTTCCTCTACTTTCGGTCTCCAGAGTGACTCTATTCTTACATTCTTTTTCCACTTGCCTTCTATTTCTTACTACAGTCTCCTTGCAGTCTCATACATGTCTGCCTTAATATCTCTTATTGTAATTCTGCAAAAGGTTGGCACATAATTTCATAACTCACAAGCTCTCTTGCTTTAAAACCCTATTCCTGCAACCTAATATTACCTAATCTCCGCCAGCCTAACTAGCTCACCAACTAATCACCTGAAACCACATAGCCCTCAGTAATGAACATTTCTAAGTGGTAATAATATAATCTATCTCAAAGTAACTGAAGTAAATGCATGGAGTTTTTTTTCTTGATAACACAATATTTAACCACTGACTTAACCACAAACCTTGGGTTCCAGAGTAGCGTACTACTTGCAGTAGAGTGCTTCAAAGCCTCGTCAGTGGTAGTAAGCACTATATAAATACAATTACAATCAGACCAATGAAATTGTGATCAAGGTAGATAAAAGCATTGGGCTCACCTACAGGGTCCCCTTCTTATTGAACAACAAATCTCCACTTCCACCCCAACCATCTACCAATGGGCAGTTCTTTCAAGGAAGTCTAGTCATAATCAGAAGTCCCTTGCCAACAAAGACTTCATTAAATATCTAAAGGGAGCACAGTCGCCATCCTCCTCACCTCTGTGCTTGGATCTCCACTATTCAGCCACAGGAATGCAGGCAATACACTCCCACAGTCTGGGGAAGCTGTCTTCACCCTCCTTTGTGTGCTATGACAAAAGAGAGGCATCCCAAATGCATTCTAATTTGCTTAGTAAATAATATAGTCAGACAAACTTGATGATGAACACCAGAAGACATCTGCACAGGCAGTTCATCTGATGCTGGTGCCTTTCAAATGTACCTAGGATAACATTATCTCCACCTGTATTATTGTTCTCTCTACAATCTTCTATCCTTAAATTGCATGCAATCTCAAAAACCGTCCTCTATATTTCTGAAATTCTGCATAAAGAACTTTCCATAAAATTCTGATTGATGAATCTCCTTTTTCTTTTAAATGACCCTCTCGTTCCCATCCATCCTCTTTGTGCCTTAACCTTAAAAGAGTGCAACCTACTCTAAATCACTATGATATTTGTCATAAATAATCTCTATTAATGCATTTCTGCAAATTGGCAACAGTTAATTTTAAAGATCACAGATAGGGGTGGGCTATAAACTCCTCTCCGTCAACGGAGTTCGCAGAGTTTTGTCCTCTTCACACTCTGCTTGGAGCATGAAGTTCTGGAAAAAGTCCAGCACGTGGCAGAGTCTTTTCTGGCCAACCATAAGATGGCCAGCAAGAAAATCAAGCTCAATGACGGCTCCCGGCGAGATTTCTCAACCCGGGCAATCACGGCAGGTTTCTACCATTCGTGTTGAGAAAGCTGCATCTCGAGTAGAAAATTTGCTTGAGTGGCAGGACAAAGCAGAACCCTCTGGCGAGCAACATGGTGCCATTCACACTGATTTTACAGTGCAGAACAAGCTCCCGGCGCTAAAAATCAGCACAAGCATCATGATGTGCCAATTGCGCCACTTGCAAAACTCTGCGGAATCTTACAGAGTCTTACTGTAACTCCTCAGATTTCAGTGATGCCCAGCCCGAATCACACACTCTCCATTTTTTAAAGTCATATCTCTGCAACCTAACAATACCTAATCTCCTTTACCTTATCTATGAACCCCCCCAAACATCTGCATGAACTCACATAATCCCTGACTTATGATCACACTTAACTCCTAATAATTTAAACTTGAGAAATTGGAGTGAAAGCATTGAATTGTTTAGCTTAAACGCACAAGACTAATGACAATTATCAACAATAACAAATGAGACTGAACTAACCTTGGTCTCCGAAGCATAAAGCGCTTCAACGCCTCATCAGGATTTATAGTGCTATATAAATGTAATTTGCAATAAAGACACCACTGATTTTTTCTGGTCTCTGTCTGCAGTGTATACTATAACAATGAGGCCCAGGGTATATACTAAATGTTGGACCTCATTTTAAGATTGTCAGTCCGTGTGCTTGAATCCTGATGGTGCAGTGAGCAAGGGACTCACGTCTGAGCATACCCTTCCCCGGAAGCTTGTTTCCTTCCCAGTAAAAGAATTGGCTTGGTAGTTTGGTTTGCCCTGTTCCTATCATGCACTGGGACAGGAACAGACTAATTTGCATATAGCCAGGTTCTGAGCTGGGATGGTGCAGTGAGCTAAAAAACGGTGTTGGATCTAGCCCTGATCTCTTGACTGGGTGAGAGTATTCTGCTTAATTCAGAGACTCTGTCCATCACCACCCCTTGTTGTTAAATATTTTGTCCACCATAAGCGTGGAAGGGTATACTCAGATGTGAGTCCCTTGCTCATTGCACCATCAGGATTCAAGCAAGCCGGGCCGACAACGGCTGACATGCCAGAAACCGGTCCCCGAAAGCTTGTTTCCTTCCCAGTGTAAGAATTGGCTTGGTAGTTTGGTTTGCCCTGTTCCCATCATGCACTGGGACAGGAACAGACTAATTTGCATATAGCCAGGTTCTGAGCTGGGATGGTGCAGTGAGCTAAAAAACGGTTTTGGATCTAGCCCTGATCTCTTGACTGGGTGAGAGTATTCTGCTTAATTCAGAGACTCTGTCCATCACCGCCCCTTGTTGTTAAATATTTTGTCCACCATAAGCGTGGAAGGGTATACTCCGATGTGAGTCCCTTGCTCATTGCACCATCAGGATTCAAGCAAGCCAGGCCGACGACGGCTGAAATGCCAGAAACCGGTCCCCAGAAGCTTGTTTCCTTCCCAGTGTAAGAATTGGCTTGGTAGTTTGGTTTGCCCTGTTCCTATCATGCACTGGGACAGGAACAGACTAATTTGCATATAGCCAGGTTCTGAGCTGGGATGGTGCAGTGAGCTAAAAAACGGTGTTGGATCTAGCCCTGATCTCTTGACTGGGTGAGAGTATTCTGCTTAATTCAGAGACTCTGTCCATCACCACCCCTTGTTGTTAAATATTTTGTCCACCATAAGCGTGGAAGGGTATACTCAGATGTGAGTCCCTTGCTCATTGCACCATCAGGATTCAAGCAAGCCGGGCCGACGACGGCTGAAATGCCAGAAACCGGTCCCCGGAGCTTGTTTCCTTCCCAGTGTAAGAATTGGCTTGGTAGTTTGGTTTGCCCTGTTCCCATCATGCACTGGGACAGGAACAGACTAATTTGCAAATAGCCAGGTCCTGAGCTGGGATGGTGCAGTGAGCTAGAAAACGGTGTTGGATCTAGCCCTGATCTCTTGACTGGGTGAGAGTATTCTGCTTAATTCAGAGACTCTGTCCATCCCCACCCCTTGTTGTTAAATATTTTGTCCACCATAAGCGTGGAAGGGTATACTCAGATGTGAGTCCCTTGCTCATTGCACCATCAGGATTCAAGCAAGCCGGGCCGACAACGGCTGAAATGCCAGAAGCCGGTCCCCGAAAGCTTGTTTCCTTCCCAGTGTAAGAATTGGCTTGGTAGTTTGGTTTGCCCTGTTCCCATCATGCACTGGGACAGGAACAGACTAATTTGCATATAGCCAGGTTCTGAGCTGGGATGGTGCAGTGAGCTAAAAAACGATGTTGGATCTAGCCCTGATCTCTTGACTGGGTGAGAGTATTCTGCTTAATTCAGAGACTCTGTCCATCACCGCCCCTTGTTGTTAAATATTTTGTCCACCATAAGCGTGGAAGGGTATACTCCGATGTGAGTCCCTTGCTCATTGCACCATCAGGATTCAAGCAAGCCAGGCCGACGACGGCTGAAATGCCAGAAACCGGTCCCCAGAAGCTTGTTTCCTTCCCAGTGTAAGAATTGGCTTGGTAGTTTGGTTTGCCCTGTTCCTATCATGCACTGGGACAGGAACAGACTAATTTGCATATAGCCAGGTTCTGAGCTGGGATGGTGCAGTGAGCTAAAAAACGGTGTTGGATCTAGCCCTGATCTCTTGACTGGGTGAGAGTATTCTGCTTAATTCAGAGACTCTGTCCATCACCACCCCTTGTTGTTAAATATTTTGTCCACCATAAGCGTGGAAGGGTATACTCAGATGTGAGTCCCTTGCTCATTGCACCATCAGGATTCAAGCAAGCCGGGCCGACGACGGCTGAAATGCCAGAAACCGGTTCCCGGAGCTTGTTTCCTTCCCAGTGTAAGAATTGGCTTGGTAGTTTGGTTTGCCCTGTTCCCATCATGCACTGGGACAGGAACAGACTAATTTGCATATAGCCAGGTCCTGAGCTGGGATGGTGCAGTGAGCTAGAAAACAGTGTTGGATCTAGCCCTGATCTCTTGACTGGGTGAGAGTATTCTGCTTAATTCAGAGACTCTGTCCATCACCACCCCTTGTTGTTAAATATTTTGTCCACCATAAGCGTGGAAGGGTATACTCAGATGTGAGTCCCTTGCTCATTGCACCATCAGGATTCAGCAAGCCGGGCCGACGACGGCTGAAATGCCAGAAATCAGTCCACGGAAGCTTGTTTCTTTCCCAGTGTAAGAATTGGCTTGGTAGTTTGGTTTGCCCTGTTCCCATCATGCACTGGGACAGGAACAGACTAATTTGCATATAGCCAGGTTCTGAGCTGGGATGGTGCAGTGAGCTAAAAAACGGTTTTGGATCTAGCCCTGATCTCTTGACTGGGTGAGAGTATTCTGCTTAATTCAGAGACTCTGTCCATCACCACCCCTGGTTGTTAAATATTTTGTCCACCATAAGCGTGGAAGGGTATACTCAGATGTGTGTCCCTTGCTCATTGCACCATCAGGATTCAAGCAAGCCGGGCCGACGACGGCTGAAATGCCAGAAACCGGTCCCCGGAAGCTTGTTTCCTTCCCAGTGTAAGAATTGGCTTTGTAGTTTGGTTTGCCCTGTTCCCATCATGTACTGGGACAGGAACAGACTAATTTGCATATAGCCAGGTTCTGAGCTGGGATGGTGCAGTGAGCTAAAAAACGGTGTTGGATCTAGCCCTGATCTCTTGACTGGGTGAGAGTATTCTGCTTAATTCAGAGACTCTGTCCATCACCACCCCTTGTTGTTAAATATTTTGTCCACCATAAGCGTGGAAGGGTATACTCAGATGTGAGTCCCTTGCTCATTGCACCATCAGGATTCAAGCAAGCCGGGCCGACGACGGCTGAAATGCCAGGAACCGGTCCCCGGAAGCTTGTTTCCTTCCCAGTGTAAGAATTGGCTTGGTAGTTTGGTTTGCCCTGTTCCCATCATGCACTGGGACAGGAACAGACTAATTTGCATATAGCCAGGTTCTGAGCTCGGATGGTGCAGTGAGCTAAAAAACGGTGTTGGATCTAGCCCTGATCTCTTGACTGGGTGAGAGTATTCTTCTTAATTCAGAGACTCTGTCCATCACCACCCCTTGTTGTTAAATATCTTAGGAAATTACAGCACATGATAAAACTTTGATCACAGGAAATGACGTGTAGCTTCTGATGACATCACAAAAATCTACTTAATAAAAAGTTTTTGATCAGGAGATGGGGTTCAGTTCTTGTCCCTGTGCAAACAACAGTTTTCTTAGACATCAGAAGTCCAAGACGGGCAACATTTATCACATCCCCAGGAAAATGCTGCAACAAGGGCATCTTGGTGCATCAAATACCAATTCTGCCTCCTTTACAAGTTAAAAAGTGGGGATCGGAGAGGTTTATTTCACTAGGTAATTATCTCACCCCGGGATAGTGTACTTTTCAGGTGTGGTAAATATCTCACCCTGTTCTGACCTTGCCAGGATCGGAGGAAAAGTAGCCTGGGTGCGTCGAGGTACTGCTAATACACCTCTCCATCATCAACCTATGTACATTCTTGGCATTTAGGAAAGGGCTGAAAACCTGGCCTTTTGCCTCATAGGTCAATGTGCACACTGTGATCGGAAAGACAGAAGCCAGAAGCCAGAGCCAGGACACCCTTGGGTAACCGTGCGCTCCATAAATGCAATTAACATAACATAACAACATGATCAAATGTGTTGACTGGGGTACTTTCCTTTATTAGCCAGTACAAGAGCTGTTCTTTCTGCATATCTCGTCTCCCCACCCCGCTCTACATAGTGATATCTGTGCTGAGGGACATATTCTGAGTGCTTAAGTTGTGCTGGCACTGTAGAAGAAGAAACAGAGTTCACCTTTTTTTGTTTAAAAAGCTTTATTAATCAATAGTCAATATAAAGATAATGAAATACAGTATAAAATGTCTTGCCAAAAACAACAATTATGGCAATGTGATGGGAGGATAAAAAGTTTTAAAATTAAATAATAATGCGAAAAATTTAACATAAGGAACATAAGCTTTTAACTCTTTTCATTTATGTAGGGAATTAGTAGACAGAAAAGGGAGATACAACTAAATGGAGTAGAAGGTATCTCGGCTATAAAAGAAAATGAAGAGCAGTAAACTTAAGCATATGAAAGCATAATAACTATTTTAACATAGGGGTGTGTCCTGGACCAAGCCTTTTTAATTTGTTCCGTGCAGAACTAGATAACCTAGATAACCACTTGTCAAAAGTAAATGGCCATCCTCCGAAATTGGCAGAGAATCACATACAGTATCTGCAATATGCAGATGATATAGTGGTCTTAAGCCAAACCCCTATTGGTTTGCAAAGAGTCATCGACCATCTGATTATCTACCTAGACCAACAGGGCTGGAGCTAAACAGGAAAAAAACTAATGTGGTTCACTTAGTCGGCCCAAGACCTAAAAGAAAATTCAAGTGGTTCGCCAATTGTAAAGAAATAGGGAAAGTTGGTAGCTATAAGTATCTGGGTATCAATTTAGGGCGCTGCATGTCCTTCAAAGATCAAAAAAGTGCAATAAGAGCAAAAGCCCAAATTTTAATTTTTGCCTATAAACAGCTCCAATTAAAATTGAGTTGCCCATCTTACAGTCATCTTTTAAAAACAATGGCAGCGCAATTACTTCCTGCATTGGCTTACAGACTTGAAATATGGCATGATCGGCAATCCGGAATTTTAAACGAATTACAAACTAAAGTGTACAAAGCCGTCTTTCATCTCCCAAGAGCAGCGTCACCAGCACAGATTCGCCTGGAATTTGGACTCCAAAATCAGACATTCCATAGGCAATCTGTCTTTGTGAAGTTATGTTGAAAATTTTGCTCTTCAGAACACGGCACCCTGAATAATCTATGCTGGTCAGTAATAAAGGCTCAGTTTGATGAAAAAATCCCGTATTCATGGGGTGAATACCTAAGAATAGTTCTCGAAGAACAAGGCATTCCAGAGGCATGGGATAGCAAGATGGAGAGGGTGGCGTTCAACAAAGTGTGCAACGGCTCCGCAAAACAAATATCTTTTTAAGTAGACAAAAACAAATGGTAAAAAGGCAACATTCCTGGACAATGAAAAATTCATATGTAAATTTAAAACCTAAAGCCTATCTAGCAGATCATTTTAATTTTTTACTGAAAAAGAAGTTTATGCTGTATCGGTTTGGGGGATACGAAACAAAGGATTTGCATCCAAGTTGGAAAGGGAAATACGATAATGCAACTTGCAGATTATGTGGATATCACAAGGAGTCCCTTTGTCACATGATGTGTGTCTGTCCAGAAGTTGGTGAAGCAAGAAAAATGCACTTAAAAACCATCTTAATAGAACTTAATATACATACCTGCAGGCAGACCGTTACCGGTTGAGCAGGGGGGTCATAAAATATCTTAATCTGTAGAGGGGTAAAGCTTTTAAACATGATTGACTCACTTTTAAAAAAAGCGGACATTGAATCAGGAAATACGGTTACTAATGAATTGTAAAATCTCGTATTTATCCAGACACCATGATGCACTTTATCGTGAATACGGTTACTAGATGAGGGGAATAATTTTTTCCTTTTGTATTTATTAAGATTTAATTATATATATTTTATTGTGAATTTTTTTTTAACATACCTTGTAGTAAATTTTAAAGTGTTACATTTTATGGTTGTAATAAACCAAATAAAGATTTTCTTCTAGTATTTTAACATAAGATACAAGCAATAAATACACGTTTAAGGACAAAGAATACAACATTTCATGGCGGTTTAAAATTTTCTGATGATATGGAACTCGTATTCGAAAAATGTGTACAGCACTTATCTAGAAAAAGTGTCAACGGTAGCCAAAAAATAATCTCTAAACAAAGCCTACCTTTTACCAATGATCCCTTGTTCAGCAGAGAAATTCACACCATGTATGAACCCAAGCCCCACCACCTCCTAAGCTCCGCCTTATATCATTTTACTCCTTTTTAGGTCTCGCCTAAGCCATCCCGTTAGGGATTCTTGGCGAGATTAAAATAAGGGCTTTCAAAAGTGTACCCAAAGTGCGGATCGGGTACAGTGCATGTGAGCACAACCACGCGCATTGGGCACAGCTCCCATTTGCTACCAGAAACTTTGTGCACGCGTGCCCCGCTCCGCCTCTGCTGCCATACGCATTCAGCTCACCAGACTGCACACACCCTCACCCCCCCCGTATGCTCGCTTGCCCTTCCTTTGATCTCCACCGCGAGTTCTAACAGGCTCCTCTCCGCGCCCTTCCTTTAATGGCCCTCTCCCAGCACAGAGCGTGCATCGCTTGTTCTTTTTAAGCTCAGCCTCAGCCCTTGTTAATTAATTCTGCTCTTGAGCCCTCCTTTCCCGTTCTCTGATAGACACGGCATCTGGGAATACGAACGCACATAGGCTGCTTTGATTACTTGAATTAGTTTCACTTATACAGAAAATCTGCTTCTTGTATTAGTGTTACATCTTTATATACCCACTCGGCCTCTGACTATTCAAATATTTCACATCTCTTTGCTTTCTACTCTGTCTCTGTCTCTTTCTCTTTATTTCTTTCATTCTTTCTACCTCTTAATCCAAACACCGGGCTCTAACGTAGGCGTCTTTGCCACTGGACCCCTCCCCCTCTAATTACAACCCTTTCCCAGATTTGCTGTCAGATGGTCCAAGTGGTGTTGATTTAGGGGCACTCTCCTGACCCAGGCCGAGCGGGTTGCAGGCTGTCTCCCTGCCTGTGTTTTCTTGCTCTCTCTTGCCTTTAACACAAGGACTTTCCACTGTGTTTTCCTGACACTACTGACATCTGGCGGCACCTCCCCCATGTGAGCTTTTATTCTCTCTTTCACTTTCCATTTCCCCCCAAGCCTGCACGCCGCACCTCACTACTCATACACTAAATTATCAGTTTTGTTTTTAACTAGGAAATATTCTTTGCAGTTGCTGTTGCTGACGAGCCTCAGGCTTACTTCTCATCAGCTTTTGTAAAGTGACTCGACTATTCTGCCACCTCTCTTTCTTATCCATGCACTGTGTCTTCTTATATCTTCTTCTTCGTGTCTTCTTCCTCTCTTTGTTTCTTTCCTTTCCGTGTCTAAAATTTCCCTCTTCTGTTCTTTCTGCTTCCGCTCTTACTTTCTCCTTTTCTCTTCTTCCTCCACTTTTCATATTTAATTTTCTCTACTTTTCCTCTCCCTCAGCCCATGCTCTACTCCCTTCACCCTTGCTTCCTCTCAAATGTCTCTCTGCCTTCACCCTTCACCCTTCATCTCACACTTTCACTCTCGCCTACTTTTGTTCTCACCTTTTCTTTTATCCCTCTTGTCTCCCTCTCTTCGTATTCTTCTCCCCCACACTCCGTTACTTTTTGGCTGGGTGCTTCTGCCCCCACCAGCCCCCCACGTTGTGCGTTTTAATTTTTTTCTTCTGTTTGCCAAAACCTCCATGTTTGTTCTCCCCTCCCACGGGTCCCTGCTGCTGCCTTCTCTCGGCGTTGAATGACACTCGCCTTAACCTACCTTGCTCTGGTTTATTGCCCCCAACCGTTTTTCTTTCCCCAAACCTTTTACCCTATATGGCAACTGGCAGAATCAATATGCCTGTCTACACTCAGGATATAAAACAGAGCGTAACCTTTATACGGTCATGTTACAGCCCCAGTTCTTCATGGGGAAGCAGCCTTCTCACTCCTGTCTCTGCCGCCACTTAGTAACAGTAAAACAATGTTAATTAACAAAGATAAAATGCATATTTGCAGTTGTTACCACTCATAACATAATTAAAATGCACAAATTGATAAAGAAGCACCCCACGCCATTTGTGGTAACTTTTTTGTTATTTTTCGTTTTCCCATTCAACTTGGATCTAAAAATAGAAAAAAAGGCACTCATGTAATTTTTTAGGCGCATGTTTTCTTGGTGTGCGCACCTACAAAATGACATGCAGGTCGCTCAAGTTTTTTTTTTCTTTTTTAAAAGCCATGCTGCACAGTATTGGTGATTCTGTACAACTCGGCGTGTTATCAATGTCGCCACCGATTTGCTTCTTGCTATGTTCGTTCCCCCACAAGTGGAACATCCCCTCTACCTACCCTTTCATCCTTGAACTGTAACGTTCGCACCTACTTGGCAGACAAGTAAACATTAGCAAAGCATGTCTAGCTCACGTACATTTCTTGTTTTACCTTACACACACTCCACACCCACCCACCCCACACACACACACCCCACACACACAACCCCACAGACATCCCCACACAAAACCCCACAGAACCACACACAAAACACCACACACAACCACACACAACACCACACAACCCCACAAACACACACACCCAGACCCCTCCACACACAACCCTACACACACACACACACACACAACCCCCCACACACCCAGACCACACACACACAACACCAAACACACAAACCCCATAGACACAACCCCCCACACACACAACACCACAAACACACACAAGACCACACACAACCCCACACAAAAACCCCATACAAACAACCCCACACACACAACCCCCCCCACACACAACCCCCACACACAACCCCCCACACACACACAAACTCACACACACCAGCACACACACCCCACACACACACACCCCAAACACACACCCCACACACACAACCCCCCACACCCCCACACACCCCCACACACAACACCCACAAATACACAAAACACAACTCCACACACACAACCCCCAACACACACAACCCCACACACACAACCCCCCACACACGCAACCCACTATCTATCTATCTATATATCTATCTCCCTCACTCTATCTATCTATGCGCACTCACTCTATCTATCGCCCAGACTGTATCTATCTATCTATCTATCTATCTATCTATCTATCTATCTATCTATCTATCTATCTATCTATCTATCTATCTATCTATCTATCTATCTATCTGTCTGTCTGTCT
The DNA here is from genome assembly GCF_964263255.1 of Lissotriton vulgaris. Taxonomy (NCBI): domain Eukaryota; kingdom Metazoa; phylum Chordata; class Amphibia; order Caudata; family Salamandridae; genus Lissotriton; species Lissotriton vulgaris. Next base: position 484,497,976 of record NC_141689.1, read on the forward strand.
GTCTGTCTGTATGTCCGTTTGTCCGCCGTCCGTCTATCTATCTATCTATCTATCTATCTATCTATCTATCTATCTATCGCCCTCCCTCTATCTATCTATCGCCCTCCCTCTATCTATCGCCCTCCCTCTTATCTATCTATCGCCCTCCGTCTATCTATCTATCGCACTCACTCTATCTATCTATCGCATCATCACAGCATCACTCAGCACCACCACAGCATCACTCAGGGGCACCTCAACATCACTATACGCTACCACAGCATCACTAAACGCCACAGCATCACTCATCGCCACCACAACATCACTCAGTGACACCTCAGCATCAATATGTGCAACCCTTCAACAACAACTGGTTCAAATATGTTCTCTCAGTGTTTCAAGCGTTATTACAAATGTCACAAAAAGATGTTACTATTTCAGTTCTGTTCTTGTATTTTCGTCACAATAAAATACACTGAACATAATCTTCACAAAAGTTATTTACAAAAGTTTAAGCTATTGCCATTATAAATTACAATAACATTTATTTAAGTATTAATTATAAAAAATAAAAAAACATTGTTATTTGTAATATCAATACATCTAAGTGACGTAATTACAACACATATTGCACTACAATGCTATAGGTGTCACATTTGCAAAACTAATAACTATAGGCATTGTAAATGACAAAGCTATTAATTTCAATAATTTCAAAACCAACACATAAATAAAATATTTGTCATTTACAATACCAATAGCTCAAACTTTCCTAATGCGAAACCTATTGCATTACAAATGCTTGTTTAAAAACCTATGACTCTTATGGGTACATACTTTACCAAAAGTCACAATGAACAAATATTTTTCTTTTTGACATTGTTTTTTAATTTTTACATTTGACTTTCATTTTCTCTATATACAAGGATTCAATCGTTATTTTCTATGAAAAGGAAATATGAATATATTCCTGGTGGCCGCACAACCTTATAGGTAAGGGGTAGGGGTGTTTTCCCCTTTTCAGGTAAGGGGGACGTGGTTCCCACCAATTACTTTTAATCTTTGCTATATTTGTTTTCTTTCGCATTCCCTGTACCATCCAGTAATTTTCCACGTATTTTCAGTGCTTCTTCTGTTCTGTTCCTCTTTAAGATCATTGTTTCCGAGTGACATTTTCTGTCCCCTCGCTTCACGGAAGTACAATTTTGCCATTTTTGTAAGTTCCCTAAACTTCTTTGGCTACCTCCATATTTCTGCTACTCGTATAGTTTGTATGGCTGTCCACTGCACTTTGTTGTTATCCCACCTTTCTAGTTATAGTCCTCATTGTTGCCCTTGACATTAACTTTCTCCTCTGGTATCTACTCTTTTTTTCTTTACTAGATGTCTCACTCTCCTTTCACTTTTTCATTCATTACTTTTGGCTTCTTGTTTATACCTCCTGCTCCTTCCTACCCTTCATTCAGCCTGCCCCTTGTGTATCTGCACTTCATCCTTTAAAGGCCTGTGTGTCTCAATTAACTCAGTTTCTCCTACTCTTCTGTTAGGTCTCTCTCAACTTAATTTGCCTGTTTCTGATTTTTTATTAACTAGTTCCTAAAAATCCTCTTTTGTATAGCATTCCATTTATAATTCATTAACATTTACTATGCCTTCTCTTTACACTTTGCATTATAGCTTTTCTAGCAGTCTATTTAACTTTGCTTACCATGAGTAGTTATTGCTTCTCCAAAATATTCTGAGGAGTTTGACGTCTCCGAAAAAAGCATACCAGCAATACAACATTGTGTGCTCCTTGTGCAAATCTTCTCTACCTCCTCTCCCATCTAGTCTACCATTACTCATTAAACAGGTCTTTTAATTCACCTATTTAATTTCAGAACTAAACCCTGTCTTTCCTTTCTTTTCTCTTTGCCTCTGTCAATACATATTATTTTTTGTTTGGCCTTTGCTGCATGCTGCCTTTGGTGGTAAACTTGATTCACCAGAACACTATTTCACTCTTTCAGCACCATCCATTCACTTCCTCAGCAACATTCTTAACTCCCTCAACACACTTTTTCACTCCTTAAGCACTATATCTTTACTCCCAAAGAACATCATATGTTCCCTCCCAAAGCCCTTATATTGTATAGTATTGTGCAATACTCACTCACACACCCACTCACAGACCCACAACACCACTCACAAACCCAATCATAAACCCACACAGGCAATCATACACTCACTCACAAACCCACATAAGCACTCAAACACAAGTCACTCGGTACCCAAGAGAGGGGACAACAAACACAGAATTTTAGCTAAGGTTGAGCTCTTAGATTTGCATAGTAAGCCTGGCTCAGTTTCACTGTTTGAAGTCCAAACTCATGGTGCACACTTATGCAGTGTGCTTGCAGAGCACAGACAAGGCCCACAGGTAGCAAGGTTAGGCGACATCTGATCCCTTCAGAAACCTGTTGAGAGGGTGTGCAGAAAGATGTCACCCAACCCCTTTGGTAGATAGTAACCTATAATTTCAGAAACACCAACAGTCTTTCAAGCTTTCGAAAGGAACGTCAATCTCTCCTCATAAGCGGAAAGGGCACAGCATCTCCTAAAAAATTATTTTTGCTCAACACCTCCAGATCACCCTGCCCTAAAAACATATCTCACGCAGGTAGCTTAAACGTAGTTTTTGATGAACATTGCTAGATCGGGAAATACCACAATGACAGTCAATTCATGTACAGCTAAGGGCGCAGATGCAGGTGAGTATCATACCACCCAACATCACAGCATTTTATCTGGTGGGAAAAGTAACTTACGTGTGTGTAATCAGGTAACTAAGAAGGGCCAACCAAATAGCCTTGTCTGATGATGTTCAGAAAAACCTACTTTTATCCAGATTCCACAAGTAGCTTTAGCAATTTCTCACCCATGGCAGTAAAAAGCAAGTCTTGTGCCTTTTAATAGTGAAAGAAAATTACCACAGGATACCACATGGTTTCACATTGACCTCACCAATACTCTTTTTGAAAATTGCATGCACTTCCTAGTCCAGCTGACCAAGCAGCTTGACATGCAGTTTCATCCATGGAAAGGCAACATCCACGTTCAACCGTGATTAGGGAAAGAACTATGGACTAGTTCCAACATCACAGATTGGCTGGATTACATCTATCGCTGTATGAACGTCAGCTGTGTCTCATTGTTTCCTTACCAAGACCATGGTTCTGGGTGACACAGAGGAGATCACATCAGGCTTCAACCAGTCCAGCTTGTCAGAAAATGCTCTGGTGCTAGACTTCTATCACTGAGGGTTATATTTATACCTTAAGTAAATGCAGGAGAAAAGAGACCGTTAACATCCAACCATCCCTTCTCACTTGGACACTCCTCCTCCTCCTGAGAACATATTTTATATAGGTCTTCTAACTCCCAGGGGAGCAGGCAGACGAGGTAGGGTTTAGGGTTCTAACCCCTCATAGAATTCCCCAATAGGCAATAATATACATTTCTCCTGCTGTTTTGTACTACAAAGCAAAGTAGAAGACACGCATTTATTATGTTCCGTATGAACCAAATGTGAAAAAAACAAATAAAATGGTCAGAAAAAAATAGGTCCTCTAAAAAAATCTAATTCAAAGTATACATAGAAAAGAATATAAGAATTCCACTCTGAAATATCTCCTGTGGTGCCCAATAGAGGTAAGAATCATTTTAGAAATCTTCTGAATTATTCTTAGAATGTTCTCAGGAAAGAAAGCAGTATACCTGTGTATACCTAAGGCTGACTGGCCTTAGTTTACTCATCATTTCAACCTACTCCAGCACATTCATCTAAGTATGCACCATGTTAAGCACTCTGTGACGGCAGTGTTGGGCATATTTCCAGCCGCGTCCCGTGGAGGGAGTTGCGGTGGGGCAGGCAGGCGGGTTGGGGGAGGGGCAGGGTAGGGGGTGATAAACACCGGAATATGGGTGATTACAGGTAAGTAAACAATTACATTAATAAAACGAATTTCGTTCCGTGCCCTGCATCGCAAAATGCAATGCAGGGGGCGTTACGAAATTCCTTTTATTAAGGTAATTGTTTACTTACCTGTAATCATCCATATTCCGGTGTTTATCATCCCCCCGCCCCGCCTGCCTGCCCCACCGCAACTCCCTCCACGGGACGCGGCTGCATATTTCTCTTCAAATAAATAATAAGTAAGAAATAACTTAGGACTACACGTTTATGTGCTACCTTACTCACGTGTACATGTTTTATACATCTTGTGGCATGTTTTTCTAAAAGTAATGCAGTACAGTTCAGCAAGTCATCACTGATGACCTCTCAAATGATATCACTGATGACATTATCCACAGAACTACTCGCACCCCCACTCACTTCCCCATAGAATGTCTCCTACACCCACACACACACAACCACTCACATACTCATTCACAGACCCAAATAGGCACTCACACACCCACTCACTTATCCATAGAGCCATTCACACACCCACTCACTCATACAGCCACTTAAACAACCACTAACTCACCCATACAGCCATTCATGCACTCCCTCACCCATACAGCTACTCACACACTGAGTCAGTCACCCATACAGCTACTCACACACCTGCTCACTCAACCATACAGTCACTCACAAAGCCACTCACTCACACATATAGTTAATCACATGTCCACTCACTTACTCATAGATATACTAACACATACTCATTTACCTATACAGTCACTAACACAAGCACACACTTACCTATACAGCCACTCTCACATTTATTAACTCACCCATACAGTCACTCAAACATCAACTCATTCACCCTTACAGCACTTATGCACCCTCTCACTCACTCATACAGCCACTCACATACCCCATCACTCACCTATACAGCCTCTTGCATACCCACGCACTCACCCATACACCACTGACACACCCACCCACCTACACATCCACAGACACATTTACTCACCCATACAGCCACTCCCACTCCCACTCACACAACAGTACAGCCACTCACTCAGCAATACAACCACTCACACACCAATAAAGCCACTCAGACACCTACTCACAAATGGATATACAGATTCACACAGCTACACTCATAATTTGCTTTACAAATAATATCACTCATTACTAGTGCACAGTGTTTCCTAATTTAACATTTGTAGTATCTTACTATATATCTTTCAGACTCAAAAACCTTTAGAAAACACTCACAATCACTGGATATTGTCATCTGAGCTGTCATCAATGATGTCACTGTACATGTCATGAGTGATGTACTATGTGAGGTCATAAGCAGTACATTGCAGGGGTGTACATTATAGTTAGCTCTTTTAACTATAGCTGCAGAATTTCAAGGGTTTATAACATCCATGTAACCTTTGTTTTTTTCAATGAATTTCTAAGTTTTTTAAAAGTTCTATTTCCTATCTATAACGTCCCCCAACCTTTGGGTTTTGGGCCCTGGAATTGGACTTTCTGGGACCTCTTATGGCTGTGGAAGGGCCAAGGGAGGGCTCCTCAAGGCCTCAAATGACTCTGAGAGGGGGGCCACACATCTCCACTCCCCGTACATAATATGTTTAGCCCTGGCAGCAGACTCCTCATGGCCTCTAGAGGCTAAGGGAGGGGGTCATGCAGCCCCATACATGTTTCTGAACACAGGGCTTATAGTAAATTAATTTGGCCCAACCGCCATTTTATTTTATTTTCTCCGATTCTGTAAGAGTCTTGTGGGATCTCAGCATTTTTTGCCTTTTTTTAATTTTTTGGCCCGGGGTGGGCAGTCCATCTGCATCCCCCCATGGGGCCTAAGTGGTCAGGGTATCCTTACTGTGTTCACTTGTATAATCTTATTTTTGTTTAACTTCAGGACAGGGGACTAAGTCCCTGAATGGCTGCAAGCAACATGTTGCTGGCAGCTTATCACAGTTGTCACTTGCATGGGAGTCTGACTCCCACAAGAGTAAGATGGTCTAAAGGAAATAAACTCCCTAAGCCAATTAGAATGCTCTATTTTTAAACTGGTGTTCTTGCAACTATTTTTTCCCCTAAATTTCTCAAAAACTACTGAACAGGATTCCCCCAAATCACAAAAAGCACAATCTGCGGGCCAAGATCTAGCTTCCTGTCAAAGATAGTGTCATTTCGTTCGCACTTTTTACTGCGGTCTTGCCTAAAGAATTCTATGGAAAATGCATCGGGATTTTGTGTTTTCCTTTTTTCAGCCCTGCTTGACAGATCACCCAAAACATTCGAGGAAGGAGCTGAGGTGGATGACGTTTTTTGGGGAGTGTTTTGCAAAGATTTATCACATGGGGGCCAAGGTTATTAGCTCTTTCTATGGAAAAGCAGACCAAATTATAACTACCTAGAGGCGGTTCACTGGAAAGACCAAAGGTTACAGAGATGTTATAATTTGGCTCAGGTGTCAGTCGTACAAAATCAAAGAAATCCAGCCGTTATAGTTAGTGATCTAACTATAACTTCACCCCGGCAATACACTGCTTATGACCTCGCATATAACATCACTCATGACATGGTTAGTGACATCACTGATGACATCACTAAAGACATCTCAGGTGACATCACTGATGTATACACACACACACATTTATATACACAATATATATGTATACCAGCTGCTGCAGGTAAGAGCGGTGGGCGGAAGGGCCGGCTGGAGGGTATTACAGGAGATGACCACAAGGGGAAAGTAATTATTTATTTAAATTTCCCTCGTGGTCATTTCTGGAAATTCCCCCCAGCCTGCCCCACCGCTCTTACGTGCAGCGGCCGCGGCTGATGTATACACACACATAAATATATATTTTATATATATAATGAAATTGAGAATTATATATTTCCTAGGATAAAATTACATTTATTATGATGCATTTTTAGAAGCCTGCAGAAAATATTGCAGGAAGAGAATATGATAGTTTTTTATGAAATCGCATCACACAAAGATAAACCTGCTTGCCTGATTGAGCTAAATTTGGGCCATTGAATCGAAGTAACTTATGCATCAGTTCTTGCAACCATCCATTAGCCTTAGCCATGGCAACAGAGCAATTTACTCGTCATCTTGCTTGCTGAATGCGTGACCGGGCCAAAGTATACTCAGCTCTGCTCTTGGTTACCATGTAAAATGCATTAGAGAACCTAACAACGCCAACTTGAATTTTGCAAAATTCAAAGATTGTCAGATGGCAGAAGGGGGAACTCCCATAATCCTTCCAAACGTTATTGCTGATAAGGAAACTTGAATTCAAACTGTGAGGCATGCTGTGAGACTTTTTAGTAACCTTATTGAGAAATGCAGGGTCTTGCACTTGGTGTTTTCATGCGCTCCCTTAGTAATTTCAACGGAGCTGACACTCAAAACGCCAAGTCTGGTACAAGCACTACCTTTGTTGCCATGGGATTCTATCAAGTTTCACTTCCCGTTCTGCTAGCCCTAAGTATGTAGCATAATTTCTCACACTTTAAACTAAAACTAATAATAAGAAAAGTAAAACTTCATGTCCCACAAAGCAATAAGATGTTGGTTAAAAACTGCTTTCTCGTACTCATGCTTCTTCCCGCTTCATGCTGAGCTCTCTCTAATCCGTGTGCCTCTGTTCCACCACGCTGCACATTAATCTCTCTTTTCCATGTTGTGTTCTTCTTCGACCACCCTATGGGTTGCTTCTGATTTCATCTTCCGTGATACTTCCCCCACCTGTGTCATCAGTAGTGCGTTCACCACCGTTCTCCTTGTTGTTGCTCCCTGCCCACTTGAAAAAAACGCTTTAGAACTCACTACCTTTATTTAATTTACCAACCCAACCTGGATAAGTAAATAAAAATGTTTAAAACCCAGGGAATTTGGTAGGCATGTGCGTGCGTGGTGCACATGCCTACATAATGGCACAACCTCTGCAGCATAGCACCTTCTTTTACTTTCCTTTTGTGCAATACTGCATAGGATTGCTAGTAACCTTTGCCAGTGTGTGTTCTTTATCTCCCCTCGATCACCCTAACCACAGAGGTGGCAGGTTGGCCATTATTTACTGTTCAGAGTATGACTGCACCTCAACTATTCTGCCTGCCTGTAATAAGACAGAGGGCTTTTTCTCCTCTTAAACTTTCTCTCAATTTCAACTTTTGTTACACTGATTTCTCGACTGCTAGGTCACACTACTAACACACTACAACCCTGATGGAGACAGCAGCACTTAGCTGTCAACGATTTGGCAATTTTACCATTTTGGGTGATTTCAATATACAAGCTGTGAATGAAGAGTTCCCTATGGTTTCTCATATTTTCGATGCTCTGGCGGCCTTTATCTTGCCCCAATTAGTTAGTAGTCCGGTGCACAATGCACCCCATAATTTGGCTCTTATTTTTCTAACTATTCATTTGTCAACACTAGGGTTTCTATCCGTCTGACCTGATCTGATCACTTCCTATTGCCTTTTTCCATTAAAGTTCCTTTAGATGTTATTTCATATTACAAACAACTTAGGACCTTATTTATGAGGCCTTGCAACACTTTTGCACCATCTAGGTAGATGCATCACTTGGTAAACTCCTGCACCACATCATACCTGCACCAGGTATAATGTATGCAGGGTGGGAGTTACCCTCCCCAAAAAAGCCTCATAGAAGTGGCGCATAGAAATTTATAAGATTTCAGCGTGCCACTTCTAGGACGCCACTGCAGGCGTAAGACTGACGCAGGCCCTTTCACATGGGGCTTGCCTCAAGTGAAGGACACATTGCTGGAGTTGCATCTGTTTTCCAACACACCCCAGCAATGGGCCACTTTTGTACCTACAGATACGTCAGAAATACAAAAGTATGTGTAACTCCTTGCAACAAGAAGCGCTGTCCAATAAATATGGCGCATCCATCCTGTCGCTAGGAGGACACAGTGAAACCTGTTGAATCGCTGTTTTCATGCTGAGATGTGACAGTTTTCATAAATGAGGCCCTTAGCGTTTGTGTCCTTGGTACAAGGTAAATGAGTTCAATCTGTCAACTAATCCCTTTAACTCTAATCCAGTGCTAAATGTGGATGTGAAAGAGGATGTAGTACAGATTAATAATTGGATTCTCTCTACTATCAATCAAATTGCTGTGATCAGACAAAAAGCTTCCCTGAGATTTCGTTTTTCAGCCCCTCAGTTTTCTGCAGACTTGTTGGCAGAAAAATACAAAAGTAAACAAGAGTTAGGAGTAAGAAATTTAATTTTTCCAATCCTTACTTGCTCTCAAGGCATGATTCAGCTGTGTTATACCTTTGCTGAGGTTTGCAAAAATCTTAGGTTTTCCAAACTAAAATCTACATAATATATATGCGAAATTTCACATGGATGCTTCCAGCTTACCCATTTGTGATCTAATCCCTTCCATTTGTTCTCCTGCAAGACCAGCCTCTCTTACTTTGAGACTCATGCTCAGACCATACTTAATCGCCAGACTGGCTCTCTGTTCGATCTGTGTCCACCTCACATTGTAATAAAAGCAGTGTTTACATTAAATACTATCCTTCACAATCTCCTCAATTTATCATTGAGCAAAAGTCATGAAAACATATTCAAGTTGCTCCTCTTCTAAGAAAGCCCCCAGCTGATCACATGGTTATGGCCAATTTCAGTCCAATGTTCTTACTGGAGAAAATAATAAACATACATCTTAAGCACTACCTTGGATCCAACAATCTTCTCCATAGTTCACAGCCTGTCTTTAGGATGGGCCATAGTATTGATTCTGCTCTGCTTATGGTTACTGAATATATCAAGCTGATGAAGGACAAGGGTCATGCAGCTGGGATGATCTCTCAGCCACTTTGACACAATCTGTCTCATTCCATTCTCTGAGAAAAGCTGTCCAATAGTGGAATTTGTGGTTCAGCTTTGCTCTGGATTAAATTGTTTTTGTCAGATCAGCACCAGACCTTTCACCTTCCACCTTTTTCTTTAGGGACCAACAGCTAGATTCATCATTGTCCCGTTTTGCGAGTCCTTAATAGCGATTATTAAGGAATCGCTATTAAGGACTTGCAAAAAGGGATTCATGTAGGAATCGCTAAATAAATTGCGATTCCTACACATTCCTTATTTGCGATTAGCAAATTGCTAATCGCAAATAAGGAATAACTCCCCATTCACTCCTATGGGCCTAAATGCCCATAGGAAAGAATGGGGAGTTATTCCTTATTTGCGATTAGCAATTTGCTAATCGCAAATAAGGATGCAATTTCAAGGGTGCCAGGGGTGTCCAAAGGAGCACCCCTGAAATGTAATCTACATTGGTGTTCCTTTGGACATGTGTGTGTGCATCATGCAACTTAGAAAAATACATTTAAAATCATTTTTCTAAGTTTTCGCTATTTACCACGAGGTTTGACCTCACAGTAAATAGCTGCCCGAAATTGCGATTTCGCAATTTAAAAATGGTTAATGAATTGCATTTAAGGAATCTCAAATAGAGATTCCTTAAATGCAATTCCTCGCAATTTAGCAAATTCGCAATTACCGATTTTTGCATTTGGGATGATGAATCCCAAATGCAAAAATTGCGCTCGCAAAGGGCCAGATTCTCAGAATCTGGCCCTTTGCGAGCCCATTTTTCAATGATGAATCTGTCTGCAAGCCTCTAAGACATGCTCTCCCACAGGGCTCTTGCAAAAAGAACACTTGATGGACGGAATGAGGAACAATGTCAAACATTCACCCCAGTGCAGAGATCTGGGCCTAAATCCATCGTTTTTTCTTCCCTACACCATTCCAGTTTGGACCCAGTTATAAGCAAATGTGTCTTGACCAGCTCCCCAAGGAAACAGTCCAGCCAGAACTGCTAAGGCAGGTCCTCCCTGGACCAGAAACAAGCATCCTGGAACCGGTTTCAGGGTATCACCCTTAATCAGCCTGGCTAGCTTGACTCCAGTGACATGGTTAAAATGGGACCCATGTCTTGGCATACCTGTCCCACTCAGGGTGAAAAATACAGAAAGAATACTTGATGGAATGAATGCTAAACAATGTCAAACATTCACCCCAGTACAAAGACATTCCAGTTTGGATCCAGTCATGTGCCAAAACCACTCAGAGGATTCCTGTTTACAGTCCAGGGGGGACTGGGCTTGGCAGTTCGGGCTGGACTGTTCCCATGAGGAGCAGGGTCAAAACTGATTTACAAATGGTTTGAGTCCAAGCTGGGTGTGGAGAGCAAAACAATTATGGATTAAACCCAGATCTTTGTGATTTGGGGAAAGAATGTTTGCATTGTTCAGCATTCCATCCATCATTTGTTCTTTTTGCTGTTGTCCCACAGGGTTCGGCATTTCAATCAGCTTTATTCAGAGCTTATCTGGCTCAGCTGGTCGACATCATTCATCCTCTTGGCTTCAAGGTAGTGACAACCAGTTCTTTTTATCCTTCCGGGAGGTTGATTGTGAGCTGCAGGATAATTCTAATTCCTGCCATATGAAGGTAGCTAACTGGATGATAAAAAGCTGTTTAAAGCTTAATTCAGACAAAACTGATAATATGTTCTTCAAGTGTTTGCCACCAATCTGGTCCTGTACTCGGTCACCAGATGAGTTTAGGGGCTCCTCCAGAGGAGGTGGTCAAAAATGTAGGTATAGAAACTGACATGGACCTCTCTTTTTATCCACATGAATATGAATTGGATTGGTTTAGTCCAGTCTGACTGGACTCTGACTTTGCAATGTTGCACAGCAGCTTGATTGGCATGATCCTATTGGAGGTGATATTAAGTCTGTAAATGTGAAGAGTGCATAATCTGTAACCCTCTGATGTCCTCATTCTATGTGTGCATATGCTGTTGCCAAGGTTAAAAATGCTTTTTGTGCAGGAAGAAGGGTTGCACTTTTTATTCCAATGTGGTAGCTGTTCTGCATCACCTTCTCCTGGCTCTCCATTTTACCATTGCCTCGCAGTACCACATCTCCTTTCCGGGGCCTGGGCCTCAGCCTTTGCCAGCAGAGGCCTTAAACTAAGATTAATGGCTACCAGCCTCTGGTCCTCTGTGGTTCCTGCTCGTCTATCAGAACTATACTACCATCCTGACCATTGCGAGGGCCCTCACCATTGGCCGGGAAGGCTACTTGCAAGGTCTGTGAGTAGTGAGAAGAAACTATTCCCTGCTGATAAAAATTGAATTGCTAATATGGTTGGGTTTTTTTCACTGCTCCTGCGCTGACTGTTTGTGTGCATGAATGTGTGTGTGTGTGTGCTTGTTTGTTTGTGTACTCAGACATGTAAGAAGCAGACACAGCGAGAGAGTGGAAGAGAGGATACCTTGTACTCCTGTCCTCACTACACTGCGAAAATGTTCTGAGAATTATTATTTGGAATGAAAAACGTTGTCATATTTCTTTTCATACAAATAGTCAGAATTAAGGTAATATCCAAAAACAATAACTTGCAGAGACCCAGCAATATTTCCTTTAAATAATTCCTGAAATATGGGCTCTTGACATAATTTATCTTTTATAATTCAGCTCTGCTGGAGAACTACAAACTTTATTCTGCTCCACTGATTACTGGTCTGGCATTAGCCAAGATCTTTGGATTTTCAGCGAGCCCCTTTCATCCATTCGTCTGTTGTTTTGCTGCTTAACATTTTTCTTCCATCCACGGTAGCATGCAGCATAGGGCAATGCATCAGCCCACTTCATCTACTGGTTAACTTTAGTGTAAGAGACAGCTTTCTGCTCTTTCACAAGGAGCACAGCTACACAAATAGTAGTTCCTTTTAGTACCGGGAACTACTATTTAAAAAAATATATACATTTGATGAGTTCAGTGGTTCACCATCTGTTATGTTCTCTCTGCAGAAGTGTGCCCATCAAGAATGTCTTAATTCCCCTTTTTTGACCTTGCTTTGGAAACGTTTAATGTTTTTCCCTGAGAACTCATAGCCTCAAGAACTGTACGAGGTGTGAGGGTCAGAAGTATAAAATATTATTCCCTGCATGTGGAATGTTCCTACATATGGCTACCCTGAGCCTGTTCTAGTTCTGTAAAATGTAGAAATACATTGCTGGTTAGAAGCTAAATGATGGTATGACTTGAACCCTTACACCAGCAGTTCCTAACTTTTGACTTCCACAAACCCCTACTGAATAGGTGGGAGGAGGTGGGGAGCATAACCTAAGTAATTTCTGCAATATGAACCTCAAAACCATACACAACATTACAGAAAAAGTATACAGCAAAGAAATACAAGATTATGAAACACTTTATTTAATTCATAAATAAAATATATATAGAAATAGACATTTTAATTGTAATGGGAAGGTTAAAGCTTTTCCAAATTTTGTTTTATTTTTAAAAGATTAAACATGAAAGGCTAGTAGATCACTTTGTCTATTTTGCTCCTAATGCATGCTTTTTTGTGTAATGCATAACATTGCTCAATTCAGACCACCTTTCATCTACAATAGGTTCTCTCTGCTGCCATGAATCAAGCAATTTTGTTCTGACAAATCAAGCTAGGGATGCCAACTTAACTTTTAGCCTATAATTTCAAATTCTTACACATTTATTGAGTATTTTAACATTTTCAATTTTCAATTCCTTTTCATGTACATATGCTTTATTAAACTGCTAATATTATTTAATTTCCTAAATTGCCGCAGACCTCCTGAATAGGTGTTGCTGACCCCTAGATGTGTCTGGACTCTAGATTATAGTATCTAGGGCTTGAGTAGAAGGCCACATTGATCAGTGGGATTTAAATTATTCTACAAGTTTAAACAAAAATATGGGTATCTAGAGATTGATAATTTTATGAAGCTCGAGCAAGGCTAAAATAGCTTTAGCTAGCTTACTCTATCAGGTTGGCATATAAGGCTATCTGCCATTTTACAGAGTGCTTATCTGCTGTTTTTTGGGTTTCTATAAAGGCTAATCTGAAATCTTGGAGGTTGGTTCGTCAGAGAGGGACCTCTAGTAATCAGCCTTTTCACTAGACCAGCCCTCAGAATCATGGGTCCGGCTAGACTGATTAATAACAAATGACCTGGTTTGAAAGCCTTTTTTAGTAATTCAAGCATTATCAATTATTAGAAAACCGAATCTGAAGAAACTTCCAAAGCCAACTTTAAATCCTATAGGTTTGGAGGAAAATCTCCTTGTTGGACTGTGATGTAGCAGTATGTTCAGGCACATCCGTATAAATAATCGCATAGCTGACCTGAATCCGAATTTGCTTTGGGATCAACAGAAAGTGCTGTTTAGAAAGAAATATCTTTCTTCCCATGGGCATGAAATGCCTGATGATGATGCTTTGTGGAGTAATAGAAAAGAGAGGGATATTCTATCTCACTTGTTTGTGCCCTTTGAAAGAGTTTCTGAAATACTGGTTTAATTGTCTGATCCTCTACATCGACTGTCTTTCTCTGCCAAGCTTTCCTTATTCCCTCTATTATGAATGATATGCACAGTTGTATCTATAGATCCCTAATTGTGGTTAAAAAGATATGTGTTCCTGGTTCTCAGAAACTAAACCCTAGTCCAACTCTAGAGTATGCCCTATCCTGGAGAAGGAAACATATCAACAGAATCCTGATTCTGGGATTGTTGATGTCCATGTTGTACTGACCAATACCTTTTTATTGGGCTTCTGTTTGATATGTTTCAATCAATCAATCAGTGACACTTATAGAGCGCGCTACATACCCGTAGGGTCTCAAGGTGCTGGGGGAGGGGGGGTGCCGCTACTGCTCGAACAGCCAGGTCTTCAGCTTCTTCCTGAAGGAGAGGTGGTCTTGGGTCAGGCGCAGGTCGGCCGGGAGGGAGTTCCAGGTCTTGGCGGCCAGGTAGGAGAAGGACCTTCCTCCTGTAGTCGCTCTTCGGATGCGGGGGACGGCGGCGAGGGCGTGGTTGGCTGATCGGAGGTGGCGTTTGGGAGCGTAGAAGTTGATGCGGCTGTTGAGGTAGCTCGGGCCTTGGTCGTGTAGGGCTTTGTGTGCGTGGGTGAGGAGGCGGAAGGTGATTCTTTTGTTGACGGGGAGCCAGTGAAGGTCTCTCAGATGTCCGGAGATGTGGCTGGTTCGTGGGATGTCGAGGATGAGTCTGGCTGAGGCGTTCTGGATCCGCTGGAGTCTCTTCTGGAGCTTGGCGGTGGTACCGGCGTAGAGGGCGTTGCCGTAGTCCAGTCGGCTGGTGACGAGGGCCTGGGTGACGGTCTTCCTGGTCTCGGTGGGGATCCACCAGAAGATCTTCCGTAGCATGCGTAGGATGTTGAAACACGCCGAGGAGACGTTGTTGACTTGCCTGGTCATGGAGAGGGAGGAGTCCAGGATGAAGCCCAGGTTGCGTGCATGGTCTGTCGGTTTGGGTGCGGTGCCCAGGGCGGGAGGCCACCAGGAGTCGTCCCAGGCGGAGGGTGAAGAGCCCAGGATGAGGACCTCCGTCTTGTCAGAGTTCAGTTTCAGGCGGCTGGTCGTCATCCACTCTGTTTCTGTTTCTGCTTCTGTTTAAGGTCTGATTCGCTGTGCATTTTTTACGGTTTACGTGTATTTTTGTCAGTCTGTGTCTATTGTGTGCGAGGCTTTTTTGGGTCTTTGAGGTTATGGGTTTTCTGTGGGTATAAAGGGGTACAAACTTGACAGTGGTCTTTAAGTTCAGTATTTCAAATACACATGGAAGATGTGGCCTAATGACCAGAACAGACAACTATAAAAATGGGGACACCAGGTTCAAAATCCCTTGGCTCAACATTCTGTCATTCTGGGTAAATCACTTAATTGCCCCGTACCAAATAAAAATCTGTAATGTAATCCGGTGGTCACTCGTGTAAATTGCACTGATGCTTTTAGCCAAGTTTGTGCTACATAAAACTGCAAAAAAAGAAATTAAATATAAGTTGTATCCTGGGGAATCTATAAGTGATGCAGTTATCTGTTTTTTTGTTGGTTTTAACATCGAGAATAGATCAAGGGAACTTCACCCCCAACCCCTAAAGAAATAGTTGCCCCAATATATCAGCTTACCCGTCTCCAGACTGCGCTAAACGCAGCTGCCACTAGTACTTGTTTGCCCTTGAGGCCCCAAGCTCTGGAATGACATTCCCTTGCCTATTCAAGCGGACTCCTCTGAAATAATCTGGCCAATGCCCGTTTATTCTCTCTCTAACTACCCTCTTTTACCCCACCACCAATTTTCTACAAGTCTTTAGCGCAGGGAAACTCAGTTTTGAGCAGTTGCCTGCGCTCTAAAAATAATTCATTGATTCACTTATTCATCCCTTCCTTGTCCTTCCTCTTTTTTTTCGTGTCCTTGTCTTGGAAAAGTGATTTTGTCTTAAATCTGCTTCATGTATAATCTGCTTTCTAAAAAAAAACCTTGGGTGCATTTTCCGATTTTTGGGGAATATTTCGGTAAAATATTTTGTTTATTCGCATAGCTTAATCCCAAATTATTAAACAATGTTTGAGGAAGGTGGGGAGGTTATCTCTCTCCCCTCAGTGGTCAGTTGGAATGAGATCACACACTTGCTGCACTAACTTGTAAAGTAAGGAACGGCTATATATGTTGTATGATATTTGGTTATTGAATGAGGGCGGTTTCATTGATAATCTTCACTAAAGAAGAACTATTTGGGTGGTATGACTTGTATAACAACGTTGTGTGTGCCAAACAAAGAAACTACGCTCTACTCCTAGAAGATAAGAAGATTCTTCACACCCCTATGTTTATATCACGTTATTCAAACTCAATTATTGTCATGCTTACAATGTTACATCACTTATTTAGTATGTTTACATTAATTATATGTTGCCTCCCTTGCCCTTTCCCTTGTTTATATTGTGTATATTTTTTTGTATACAGCGTGATAATCCTATCCTTATATATTCTTACTTTACTTACACATCTGTATGTTGAATAGGATTTGTTCTAGTCTTTGTATTGCTGTTCTTTTTCTTGTTATTTTTTTAATAAACTCAAACTTTAAAAAAAAAACATTTCATACAGAATTGCTCTACAGAGTAAGTGGAAGCAGTAAACACTGAGGGAGTTCAGCGGGTAGATGAAAGAGCAGAATGCAATAAACTGCAATGCAGACACATAAAGAGTACAGAATATTTTCATCTACATGAAATGACTGGCCTAATTTCATAGCACAAGTATGCCTTTCACTACCCAGATTTTAAAGGATTTGACAGTATCATTAATTTTTCTGCATTTCCATGGCGGTACACTTAAGTAAAGTGCTTCTGGTATTTATTGCTAAATATTTCAGTTTCAGATTCCAACAACTTACACTGCGCGCCTTTGCATTCTTCTGAAATCATGCTACTAATCAAATGGCTCAGAGACGCGAGTCCTCGCTGCTGACATCCGTTTATGGCTTCCAGGTCACAAGTTAAAAGTCCAGCAGAGCAGATACAGCTCTGTATCATGCCTTGGATGACATCATGGGCAATCCCAAAACCCGATGAATCAACAAAGCCCGTGAGGTCAAGCACCAGATGAAAGCAAGCTAAGCCATAAAAATGTACTAATTGATTCTATTCACAACACAAGGAGGGAGGTACCCTTAAGACCGTGTAGGGGACAGGGTAAATCGTACACAACAACAAAAAAGTCCCTAGTTGGAGGAAGTATATCCTAAGGCGTAAGGTAACCTAGGCCAAGTGGCTTAGGGGTTATCTACGCTTAACACAGACTACAAATATGTCAAAACACCCTATTAAGAATACACAGTCAGTGTAACCACCCTATCTGTACGTCACACAACAATTAAGAGACTATAATTTCTACTAGAGTAAAAACAACAATTTATTAAAAACATTATACAGAATCAATTTACATCAAAAAACATTGTACAATAAAATACATATTATTAAAAAACCAAAGGTCGACGCGGCGTTTCGGTGTCTTTTGTTGATTCCAACACCTTCTTCAGGACAGGGGTTTTTTTAGTTAAAAAGTCTCTCAAATTATGTGAGAGATGGTCTTAATCATTAAGAAGGATGCAGATTTTTTTATACTTTGATCTGTCTCCTGTAGACCTTATCTTCAGTTGTGGAAGGTTATCATTAATTATTCCACCTGGATGAATATTTTCAAGTGTGTGGTCTTTGCTGTATCTGGGGCGACCACCGTATACCTTTAGGCTTTGTATAAATATAACTTTGATGGTGTTATATCTAAACCGATTCAACTTTCCATGTTATGTAGAGGCATATGTTGCTTGAATACCTCTAGTCGGCTTATCTTTGCAACCCTTCTTTGGGGATATTTTCTTGGAGCCAGTTGGGATATCTTCCCGGTTGGATTCGGCCTCCCTGTCGCCTTGATCCGGATACAGCTTCCACATGGGCTCATGTGGAAGCTGTATCCGGATCAAGGCGACCATGGTAAATCAGATTTAATGTTTTGTATCTAATTTTTAGATAGGATGATGTTCTTCATCCCCCGTATGGACTGTTGTCAAAAACGTGTTCATTCATTTTTTATACAGAATGGCCCCACCTTTCTTCCCCACTTTGATGTCCTGATGAAGACCCCGTAAGAGGACTCCATTCGGCCTATAGATAGGGGTCGAAACGTCGACAGTTCCTTCTATAATTTGTCTTTCCGGCACACTTTTGAATCCACTAATAATTAGTTGTGACCGCGAAAAGCTATGTTCATATTTGTTCTCGAATTTGTAGTCCTGATTTGGGACGTGTGTATTCAGATTATCTTTGGATAACCTTTGCTAATTTGTATTGTTACTTTCTTATACTATGCTATGACCTCTCGACACTTCCTTGAGCACTACCCCTCCCTTTCTCCCCTCTCCCCTCTTTGGGGCCGTTAATCCAACTTGATATTTTGATTGTAGATACTAATCATAAAACAGTGGTCATTAAATAATATATGCCATTTTGAATTGTGTCTATACAATTTTTGTGTGACATTTTGTGTAATTTGCTGTGTTTGTTATATACAATACACACCTCCTTCCTATGGGGACCCCCTTCCTACATGTATCTTATAGCGCCCAGGTCCCCTAGACTGCATGGGTTAACCCCTCTTTTTGTAACGCAAGGAACAGCTCGGCTGCAATGGCAGATGCTGGGTAAATCAAATAAAACATGTAAAAATTTTGAAAGGTGGAGTGAACAAGTAAATGTGGTAGGAGCAAAGTGGTGTGGTTTGTTGAGCAATGGAGAAGTAATGAAAACTAAATAAAAAACTAAGTTAGGGAAAACAATAGACAAGCTTGACACGGAGAGGAGGAAGCAACATTGACTGCATAGGGTGCCAAAATGTGTGGGGGAGGAACAACATACATGGGAGGGAACAACAAAACACATGCAATCTCTTGGAGTGCTAAAGATCAAATTAAAAAGTAGTGCCCTGCTGTGAAAGGATACGAGTCAGCTAATCAAAAGGACGGTCAAGAAGCTGTGCTCCAGAGAAACACAAGAAGAGGTAGGAAAGCCATAGAACAAGAGCCAAGAGAGTGTGAAGTAAGCAATGGATGGGTACAAAACCCACTGAATTCTTGGTATGGTCCACAAGAAGCATGTCAACAACAAACAGCTAAAAGCACAAACAGAAGTCTCTCTGAGAGGAGGGACATTTTTAGGTCTGGCCCGAGCCAGAGCATGCACTATCACTTGCAAGAGATTTAGTTTACTACAATAGACTTGGAGCCTGCCCGTTGCTCACCACTCATTGGCTTCATTATCACTCTTATTTGCTGGCTATGGATTGGTCAATGTGTTCTGTTTCACTTTCTCTCATTGTTTCTCCCTTCCATGGATCATGGACTAGGTACTGATTGCTTATTTTTGATTGGCGTCCTTGCACTACTTCCACTGGGATTGAAGAACTTTTTTTCTTTCTTCTTCTTCCATTGTCCTTGTTGTTACTTGTTTTCTTGTCTCACATCAGTATGTCTAGCACCACCTTAACACCACCATCTACCTCCACTACTCTACTGCTACCATCTTAGCACCATGCTACCACAACCCACCCGGCCACCACCACTACCCTACAGTCACTCATCCTGCCACTACCCTACCACCATTAACCTACCACCACACTAACCACCCACACCACACTAAGCCACCCCCAACCTAACCACCAGCAACATACCACAACTGCTCTAATCACCAGCCTAACTATCACATCCCTTAACAACATGGTAACCACAACCAGAACCCTAGGATATGGCGTCAGGGTCACAGCTGCCAACTTTGGAGCTGGAGCATCAGATTCGAGTCTCAGTATCGGCTCAACATCTTGTGATTCAAAATCTCCCCATACCTAACAAAAAAATGAATGTGTCCTTGTGTAATGTAACTGGTGCTCATATACAGTGCTCCAATACATTTGGGTCAAAATTGCGCTATATAAAACCGCAACATCAAAAAAATCACCACCCTCACCACTACTGCCCTAACCAACACAAACTTAACCATCACTTTAATCTAATCACCACTCTAACCACAATCACTACCACCCTACACCAACCCAGCCTCACCACCACCGTTCTAACTAACACCACCATCCCATCACCAGTGCCCTACCACCAGCCTCACCACCACCACCACCCTTATCAATGCCATCATCACCAACAACACCGTCACCAGCCTAATTACCACTACCCTCAACTCCCTCCTCATGCATCACCCTTACCACCACCACTTTCACCACCACTACCTTGTTGTCCCCACCACCAGCACCCTAACTACCGCCATCACTAACCACCACCAAAGCCACCCTTACTGGCATACCCTTCACCCTTATCATTACAACCACCCTACCACCATAAGCACCCTACCACCACCCTCACTATCACCACCCTATCACCACTACTCCCTACACCTTACACCATATAACACCACTTTACCAACCACCCTAATCAGCACCACCACCTTGGTTTGGGTGGTGGTGATTACAGTGGGGGTGGTTGTTAGGGTGCGGTGGTGGTGAAGGTGAGGGTGGTGGTTAGGGTGATGGTTAGGGTGGTTGTGCTAGGGGGTGGTAGGTAAAGCCATGATTAGGGTGTTGGTGGGTAATTTGGTGGATACCACACCCTACCCCACCACCACACTGTAACCACCACCATAACCACATGACCAGCCAAACCACCAGCCTATCACCACCACTTTATCATCACTCTAACCACCACCCTAATCATCACCATCACCCTAATCACCAGTGCCACTACATTAACCATCATCACCCTAAATACCACCACCATAAACACCACCATACTACCAAATTCCTACTACCACAAGCCTATCATGACCTTACCCTTCATCACCCCACCCTGCTACCACCACCCTTTGCCACACTTTAACCACTCTACCACCACCTTAATCAAAGCTTAACCACCACCACCCTAACCACCGTACCCTAATCACCACCAGCCTACCCTTACCACCTCCACCCTAGCACCACCAACCTACTTTAACCAACACCACCCTACTCTAACAAAAGCCTTCCCTAACCACTACCACCAACCTAATCCCAACCACCTTCAACACCCTTATCCTACCACCATCTCCACTACCCTACCACTACCACCACCACCACCACCCTAACCCCTTCCATCCTAAACACCACCCTCTACCTTAAGCACAATGACCCTATTAACTACCACCATCCTACGACAAACCTGTTCACCACCACCTGACCCTAACCACAACCACCCTAACCATCACCTTAACCACCATCTTTGTCACCACCACCCTAACTTCCGGCATCACCAACTAACACTAATCACTGCCACCACCCTTATCACTATTCTAAGCACCACCACCATAACCATGACCACCCTACTATAACCAACACCACCCTAACCACCGATGTCCCATAATAGCTACTACCAGCACCACCCCAATCAACACCTTAACCATAACCACCACCACCCTAAACTCAACCACTCTAACCATTACCACCCTAAACATCTTAGCACAACTATACCACCACCCTACACCTATGACCGCCACCCTGCCACCATCACCACCCACCAACCTAATCACCAACATCCTACACACCACTTTAACCAACACAGCACTAACCACCACCACTACCTTAACCACATGCACCAACGACCTAACCACCACCATCCTATCTTAACCACCACCTTAACCACCACAAACCTACCCTAACTAACACTACCACCCTAACCACATTCACCCTAACAATACTACCATCACCTTTAGCACCAGTACCCTACCGCTATCACTGCACCATGACCAATACTGCAAACTATCACCACCACCACCACCCTAATCACCACCACCCCACTCTAACCACTATCTCCTTACCCTAACAAACCTC
This sequence comes from Lissotriton vulgaris, assembly GCF_964263255.1. Lineage (NCBI taxonomy): Eukaryota > Metazoa > Chordata > Amphibia > Caudata > Salamandridae > Lissotriton > Lissotriton vulgaris. The sequence continues at coordinate 484,520,258 of NC_141689.1, forward strand.
ACCCTACTCTAAAAATCAACAACCTACCCTAATCATCACCCGACCCTAATCAATAACCTACCTCGACCACTGCCACCATTCTAACTAACAACCATCACCTTCAACACCCTTACACCACCACCAGTACATTACAACCACCATCACCACCCTAACCACTACCACGCTAACTATCACAACCCACCATCCTCACCACCCTACCGTAAGCACCATGACCCTATCCACAGCCACCTGACGGTAACCACAACCATCCTAACCACCACCATTGCAACCACACTAACCACCACGATCCATACCAACCACTTTACCACTACCACGCCACCCTAACCAACATCACCACCAACCTAGCCACCACTACCCAAACCAGCATCTTAACCACAACACCCTACCGCTCCCATAACCACCACCACCTTCATCAGCACTACCATAACCATCACCACCCTATCCTAACCACAACCACCCTAACCACCTTCACCACCACCATAACCACCACCACTTTCACCACCACTAACCTAATCCCCACTCCACAATAACCACAGCCACCCCACCTTCACCCTACCAGCATCCTAACCACCATCTTAACCATCCCTGTGACCTTCCTAACCACCACATGCCTAATACTATCTTATCCACTACCAACCTAACCAGCTAATACCACTCTACCACCAACCTACCCTACCACCACCACCCTGTCACCACCTTATCCACCACCAACCGAACCAGCAACACCCTACCCACCACTTAACCACCGCCCTCAAAACCAAATCCCTCATCACCACCTTAACCACCACCCTCACTGCCACCATTCTCACAGCACAACCAACACCAGCTCTACCATAACCACCTTAACCAACCTCCTCACTGCCATCACAGTTACTATTACCGCCTTTACCACAACCGCCACCACTCTTGCCTCCCTAACATTCCCTCCACCATTCTACCCACCACCAAACCCTTGACATCACCCTAACCAGCAGCATTACCCAAACTAGCACTCTAACCACCATCAAACAAACCGCTACCATCCTAACCACCGCAACCAACTTATTATGACTACCAACACACTACCACATACCCTCGCTACCACCACTCTAACCATCACCACCACCCTACCCACAACCAAACTAACCCTTACCACCCTACTACCATGACTGTCACCACCCTACTACCACCACACTACCCTAATGCCACCACCTTACCATGACCCTAACCACCACCACCCTACCCACCACCTTACCCACCAACACCCTAATGACCACCACCACTGACCCTAACCTGCACCACCCTAACAATCACCACTCTAACCACCACTCTAAACACCACTACCACCCAAACCACAACCCTGAGACCACCACCCTACCACCATCACCCTATTGTCACCCTGATAACCACCCAAGCCACCAATACAATCAAATAAATCACAACCACCCTAACTACCACCACCCCAAACTCTACTACCCTAACCAGCCTATCACCACCAGCCTACCATGACACTCTCCCTAACACCAGCATCCTACTATAATCATTCATTGCCACCACCCTACCCATAACTCTAACCACCATCACCCTAACCAGAACCACCACCATCCAAAAATCCACCACCCTACCATAACCACAATCACCCTACACTAGCGACCAGAACCCTACCCTAACCACCACCCTACTTAGCCAACACCCTACACTAGCCACCACTTTCCCCATCCTCACTCTTGCACCACTAGCCTACCACCACCACCCTAACCACTACTACCCTAACCAACACCACCACCCTCACCGCTTTATCGACTGCCTGCCACCCTACCTTAACAACCATGACCCTACTTAACACTAACCTACCCTTACCACTAGCACTCCCACCTTAAGAACTACCATCCTAAGCACCACCCTGACCACCATTATTACCCCACCACCACAGACCTGATAATTCTCGCCTCGGTGCCTATTCCAATCATGGAGTCCCACTCTGCAACTCTGGGCAATCGCTTGCTTAATCTCCACAACGGCCCCCACAACGCTAAGGATGCCTGGCGTCCACCTTGGGGGTGCCCAGGAGTGGACGCCTCACAGGGAAAGCCAGGATGGGTTCCACAGCGGTACTCGTACAAGCGCCTTGAGACCCTTGCGGGTGAGTAGTGCGCTATACAAGTATCAATTTACATTTACATTTACACCACCCAAACCCCCTCTAACCACCACCCTAACCATAGCCACTGTAACCACCTCCACTGCAACCACCACCATAACGACACCCACCACCCTACCCTAAATACCACCAACATGCAACCCTACCCACAACCACCTTGATCACCCCGAACCTCCACCACCATCTTTACACCACCTTCAACAACACTCCTCCATAACGACCACCCTGATCACCACCCTAACTTCCACCACTGTCACCACCACCCCATCATCATTCTACCACATCCCTAACCACCATCTTAACCATCACCACCACAATACTAACCACAGCCGCCACTACCACCTTAAAAATCACCAGCGTACCATAACCACTACCACTCTAACTTAACAATCATCACCCTACCTTAAACACTACCACTCTAACATAACCACCACCACCTTACTATCATCAACATCCTAACCTAACTGCCATTCTAACCACCTACACCACACTCACTCTAGCACTGCTACCCAACCACCACAAACACCCTGTCGACTACCACCCTAACAAACATGACTACCCTCACCACCCTTTGTCAATCACCATGATACTACTTACCACCAAAAGCTTATCCTTACCACAGGCACTCCCAACCTTAACCAAAACCACCGCAACACTCACTGTCACCTGAACCACTCCCCTGACCACCTCTTTTACCACCACCTCCCTGACCACCACAGCTCCACCCTAACCACCCCCACTCTGAAAACCATCAATCAAACCCCCTCTAAACACCAACCTAATCATAATCACCTTAACTACTTCCATCATAATTGCTGATGTAACCATCACGACCACCAACCCTAAACACAACCACCAAACCACCACCACCACTCTAACCACCACCCTAACCACCGACATTGCTCCTTAATAACCGCCACCCTAGTCAACACCCTAAAAACCACCACTTTCATCACCACCACCCCATCATCACCTTACCACATCCCTAACCACGACCTTAAGCATAACCACCACCACACTAACTATCACAATGCTAATACCATCCAAATCCCTACCACTCTAATCACCTTATCACCATTCTACCACCACCCTACCTATACGGCCACCACCCTACCCATTGCCTTAACCACCATCAGCAACCCAACCACAACCACCATTAACTTAAACACCACCACCCTACCCTAGCCATCACCCTAAAGACCACCATCTTACTCTAACCACCATAACCAATAACACTTTACCCTCCTACCACCACTACCCTACAATCACCACCCAACCACCACTCTAACTACCACCACAGCTCTCACTACCATCACCCTCTCCACTACCATCACCACCGCTACCCTCAACTCCACTATTCTATCCACCACCATCTTACCAACACGACCCTCACCACCACCACATTAATCACCACCATCACCCTCGCCATCACTGGCCTAAGGAAAACCTGACCAAATATCTGTGCTGGAAATGTGCAAAGATTAGGAGCAAAACATGCAGGCATCCCAGCACAAGGTGTGAGCTAAACAGATATTACCATATCCACAGAGGACAACTTGGACTACTGTAGTAATTCAGCGCTTGGAATTAGCGTACTTATTGCTAATTCTGGGTGTGATTTTCTGAATGGAGTTTTCTAACATCAGCAGAAGTGAATGTTTTAAGATTGAGTAGCTGCTAATTCTCTGAGGGCACACACTTACTGTTTGAACCTCATTTGCAGTATGATTGACCGTATCGTAGTAGATTTGCTGTTGCTTTTCTGCCGCATCCTTCTCAAGTGACTGGTGACAGTACCATGATGGAGTATCATAATAGTAAAGCCTGTTACGTGCACCAGATCGTTCATGTGAGGGCTCCTTAAATACCAGTTATTATTATTTAATTTATATCTCAACCCAGAGTGGAATCGGTTTGTTACCGTTTTTGGCAGCTACAATGTATTCCTTAAATAGCCCCAGGCATTTCACAGAAAAGTTTTAGTGTGTTTATTTTCACATGCGTTTTCTGGAGAACAGTTCGGGGTTGCTTTTCCTGGAATAGATTAATAAACAATGTCTAACACGCACTGTTGAAACTGTCTCCGTTTTGAATGCAAAGGTTGCTTTATAATAAAGTAATTTAGAATTGTGGCTAGTTTTCTATACCAAACATCATCATGGAGCGCATAGAACAATACAGAATTAAGCACAGTGGGCAAATGTATTTTAAAGACTTTATGGGCCTCATTTATGAAAATTGACGCATCGCTGCGTGAAAACAGCGATGTGTCACTTTTCATTGCGCCCTCCTTGCGACACCAATAATGCGTCATATTTACATTATGATGCATCATTGCGAAAGGAGTTACAGATACGTCAGTATTTCTGACGTATCTATAAGCGCAAAAGTGACGAATTGCTGGAGAGTGTCACAAAAGTGACGCAACTCCAGCAATGCGTTCTTTCACATGGGGCAAGCCCCATGTGAAAGGGCCTGCATCAGTCTTACGCCTGCTGTGAGGCAGGCGCAAGATTTTGACGCAGCAGCGCCCTAGAAGTGACGCAGTGAAATCTCATAGATTTCACTGCGTCACTTCTACGACCCTTTCTTGCGTCTATACGCCCCCCTTGCATACATTATACCTGGCGCAGGTATAACGTGGCGCAGGGGTTTACAAAGTGACGCATCTACCTAGATGCCTAACTTTGTAAATATGGTGCAACATGGCGCATTTTTTATGCCACTGGTGCGTCACAAAAAGTGACGCACTGGCGGCATAAAAGTGACGCAAGGGCTCATAAATTAGGCCCCCAATATCTAGCGCCACGAAAGAGCGCTTCCCTGCAGCCTCCCTTCCTCCTGTGGCGTCCCTGGGTTTGGCCCACAAAGCAGGCTCCTAACAAGGGCCCCGAACATGCTTCTTGGCGTGTTGCCTGTCAGTCAGAGAGGGCGAGCCCCCATGTTTGTTATTCACGTCCCGCGCCTCAAGGGAACCCCGGTGGGAATGAAGTTCCATTCGAAGGAAACCCAGGCCACGTTTGCTCGCTGACTAGACAGCGAGCAGCAGCGGCTGTGACCTTGGCCGGGTTAGCCCGGTCCTACAGGGTGGGCCTGTTCTGCGATCTCTCGGCAGGAAGTACATCTTTGTCCGGTGCTGTAACCTTTTAATTGCATCCGTGAGCAGAGCACTGGTGACTAGCCTGTGACGGTTGGGCTACTCACAGGCGGGGGATCTGAAAGGCTGGTAGGGCCAGAAGCATTGCCGCATTAGTGCAGGAGGTGCTGTGGCACGAGGCCATACAGGTGTGAGGGGGGCACTGCTCAAACTAAAGTATGGCTGTCTCTTACTACCCTTCGGGGGAAGGGACGGCAAGGGGCAGATGGGTAATTTCCGTTTCTCGTGGTGGTGCCCGTGGCTCGCTTGCCATGCCAATAGACCCAGGTTAGAGTCAATCACATGTCGGATATACGTCAGTGGTAGTGCTGCATGACACTTACAAAAATAAATATTGAACATGCCAGCTCACCCTGAAATCACTTTTTTTGCAAGAGTTGCATTACAAAGGTTAACTGAAAGGAGTTTCAAAATCAAGCACGAATCCACAAAAAAAACGAAATACAAATGGTTGACGGGCCTGAGCGCGCAGACTCATCATGGAGTGAGACAAAACAACACAAAAAACGCTCTGAGTCTGATAAAAGAAAAAGGCCCACGTCTATGTGACGAAAGGGAGGCTAACGTTATCAGTTCACATGGCCAGACTAGAAAGCAAAAAAAACCCTGGCAAAAAAAGTTCTAATCAGCTCTGCTCACTTCCTCCTTCTCTCTTCTTTTCCTTTCCTCTCTCTCCTGAAGCCCACTTGCCCCTTACCTGCCTGCTGTAATTAGCTATGGAAGCTGGAGAAAGCGACATAGGCACAAGCAGCAGCCCCCTGCCCTCAAAACCAGCCTCCGGCTCACCAGGGAAATGCCTGGTGGAAAAAAGCCTACGGTCTGTATCCCAGAACGTAAAGTCAGGAGACGCGATGCATCATGAAGGGGGAAAAAGAAGTGGTGTGCGAGCCAAAAAATTATCAGTTGGGCCAGAACTGAGCCAAGGCTCTGGCCTGGCTCTAAGAGCCCATGCCCGAGCTGAGCCCTGACATTTTTCAGCATGCATATTATTCAACAAAAGTCTAAAAATAGATAAAGGCTAGTCAAAATTCAAATAAATACGTTTCATTAACACCGAGATGCGTTTCACCGTAGCACATCAGATGATAGCACTACATTAGCACGCAGTTATTAAAAGGGAGAGTTTTTAAACATATGCATAGATATATTGATATCCCCCACCATGACCAAAAGCCACTAGTGCACTAAGAGGCAACTCACTTGTCTTTTGCATTCTACATGTGGCCTAAATTCTTAACACAATGCAGCAACAATATAGTGCTGTAAGAAATGTGGTCACTGGTTGAGGGGTAGGTAAATCCCTACTCAAGCAGGAACCACAATCCTTGTCAGGGGGAAGCCACAAGCAAACCCTGAATTAACCTGTGCTCAACCCTCTTGCAGCTTGACACAGAGCACTCATGCTTAACTTAGCGGCAATGTGTAAACTATTTGTTCAACATTTCAGTAACACACAGTGACACAATGAAAACACACCACAAAAGAAACCCACATCAGATCAGAAGAATAGAGCAGATTTTAATAAATAAAACTAGACCAAAACAACAAAAATTCAGTCAGTAGAACCAGACATATGCAGGTTTAAAGATTTCAGTGAAAATAGTGCCAAAAGGCACAAAGCACCAACCTATCTGGTCGCGCTAGACAGGGACAAAGTCACAAGTACAAGCCAACTGCGACGGAGCATAGGCCGACTACCGAGATCCAGTTAGCCTGGCTGAACAAGAGTACCTTGAATCCTGGTTGCGGGGTGTTGCGAAGTCCCGTGTCGAGGATGCACCACACAGCGGAGGAGATGCGTTGGCTTCGAGGAGCTGCAAAGCTGTAATTGAGGTTTTGCTTCCTCATCGCGGATCCCGTTGACAAGGGCTTGCAATGCGGATTCCGGTGTCAAGGATGCATTGCACAGTTGAGGTGATGTGTCAGATCCAACAGCTACAAGGCTGTGATGCAAGAACCTTTATCGTTAAAGAGGCTGCTGCCGATGAGGGATTTGCAGTGCCGGACCCTGTGTTGACGAGGTGTCTGGCGAAGGCAGGTCCAATGCAGGATCCACGGTCGTTGCAGATTCCATGTGGTGAGAGAATACTCTCAGCAGAGGGGATGAATTGGTTCGGCTCGGGATTGCACCATGCAACACTCCAGTTCTTGATCACTTGGCATGTCCTCCCTGTGTGGAGCCTACCCCAGCATCAGAAGGCCAGACCAGCACCGCCAGAGCCTATCGGCTCCTCCGTCACAGCTCTCACCTCCTCAGCATTCAATCAATGAGGCTGGGCACCGCGGGCCCCTGCCAGTTACGGCCATGTTGGATCTGGGATCCTCCCGAGATCCCGGTATAGGCCTCAGTCTCTTCCACACGACTGAACAATGTGGGTGGAGACAGCAATGAGGGCAACTGGCAGCAGGTTCACAAATTATGCAGGGGCTCCACTTCTGTGAATTGAAAAGGAGAAAATAGCAAACCAATTGATGGTATTTTTGCCCTTGTTACAACCTCATTTTACATAATCATTACATGAACATTAATAATTCACTTAGACAATAACGTATGCAAAATATATGATTATTTTATTTTTCTAATTCTTTTGTTTCATTTTTAAAAAAAAACTTTTTTCCATTTTTGACAATGATTCATAGAGTAACTATAATAGTTCATATCAGTAACAATAAATAACATATAGTGCCTCTTGTGAACAAACATGCAACAATATACAATAAATACAGACAAGGTGCTTTACGATATGTTCGGTCGGTGGAAAGTTATATGAAGGCAAAATGCGGTAGAGTGGGACACAACGCGTTTCGGCCTGAGGCCTTCATCAGGTGACCGTCATTTCGTTTTTTACACAGACAGGTGTACAACAAGTGCTTTATTTATTAATTGCGCGGAGTATGTTCCGGTTATTTCATAGGGCGAAGGTTCTGATGGTTTTAAAATTGCAGATAGTTCAGCAGGAAATGTATGGCACTGATATATGATGATACCACTTCTTATTGGTTATCAGGATTATTCTTGGGATATATGTTGTAGTTCAGAAGAGATACGCAGGCACAGCGTTTTTCCTTCCACAATAATTTCACAGTTTTGATCTTAACAGTGGTAGTGTAGAAAAAGGGAATTTTTTTTAATGGTTATGCCACCATTCTTTATATTTTCACATTCGTCATTCCTTTTAGTGACTTGTAGAGAGGGTTGGTTTCACTAAGTGGCCTCTTCTGGATTGTGATATTTGATAGCTGTGCGCGTTTCTCCGTAATATGGGGATCTGCTGGTGTGCCTTCCAGTCGTTAAAGAGGCTGCTGCCGATGAGGGATTTGCAGTGCCGGACCCTGTGTTGACGAGGTGTCTGGCGAAGGCAGGTCCAATGCAGGATCCACGGTCGTTGCAGATTCCATGTGGTGAGAGAATACTCTCAGCAGAGGGGATGAATTGGTTCGGCTCGGGATTGCACCATGCAACACTCCAGTTCTTGATCACTTGGCATGTCCTCCCTGTGTGGAGCCTACCCCAGCATCAGAAGGCCAGACCAGCACCGCCAGAGCCTATCGGCTCCTCCGTCACAGCTCTCACCTCCTCAGCATTCAATCAATGAGGCTGGGCACCGCGGGCCCCTGCCAGTTACGGCCATGTTGGATCTGGGATCCTCCCGAGATCCCAGTATAGGCCTCAGTCTCTTCCACACGACTGAACAATGTGGGTGGAGACAGCAATGAGGGCAACTGGCAGCAGGTTCACAAATTATGCAGGGGCTCCACTTCTGTCCTCACCCGGTCACCATATACCGAAGCAAGATCTCCTTGCAGTCCAGCTCCAGGACATGCGGCCTATGTCACAATGCAGGCACCCAGTCCTTCAATTGCCTGGGCTTTAATATTAGGGGATGATACTGGCTTCAAATATACCCCCGGGCAGCTCAGACACCCAAGTGTGTCTGGGTGTGTACTTACAGGGCAGATGTGTGTGGATTTAGGGAAGGATGTTTGGGTTTAGATTGTTCAGTGACTCAGAATGTGCTTAGTGTGTGGTCATCTTGGCTGGAGCCAATCAACGCCCCCAGAGCGGTCAAATCTTGTGTTCAAAGAGTGGTGGGCAAGAGTACACTCTTAAAGGGGTGTTGAGAGAGACGTGGTGGGTGCACCTTAATGATCCTAATTCTGTCACCTTGAAGTCACCATTTCAAATGTTGACGGGTAGGGTTCCGTGTTTACAGCTCAACCCCGCGTGCTTTGGGGTGTCCAATTGAAAGGTACTCAGGAGTAGGAAGAAGGATGTGATTAAGGTACAAGACAGGGGGAAAGTTACTGAGGAAAGTACAACGCCAGATATGAGGGGAGGAATGGCGTTAAGAGTGTGAAGTGGAAAGTTGGACACACAGTTGTGGTTAAAATACCGTTTTCTTTGTTGAGATAGGCAGGTCTAAGTTTGCTCGGCCTTTTAAATTAAAGTAGATGAAAAAGAATTTTGTGATGCTGAAATTTGGAGACCTGTGGAGTATGTCCCGTCTTGTAAAGATGGTTGCCAGCCAATGCGAATGATGAGCATGGTGTGAGGAGAAGTTGTTCTGACTCTGCATCCAAATTTTCAACTTAGATGGGGGCCCAAGCTTTAAGAAGTACATGAGACCAGCATTAAGAAACGACAGGTGTGTGAGCTATCCTTGTGTTTGGTAGCTATACAAAACTCTGCATGGGTATGTTGTCGAGTCTAGTTCTTATAAGTAGTTCTACAGTGTTTGCGAGCTGGTTATTGCAGGAATATTCTTAATATGCATGTTGTGCTAGTTGTTTTTAATGTATGTTACAATGCTCAGTTCAGTTCCAGTTCATACAAGCTTTGTTCGACAATTGTCATAAAAGCTAATAGTACATACAAACAAAGTTTAGACATATACAATGCTCTGATTTATTTTTGAGGCAGGAGATGTGTTATGGCCAAAGTATTGGTCAATGCTGGGCCCAGCCTATATGGGATAACATCTAGAATGATGTATCATCAGGTTGTGGAAATCAGAGCTTGAAGGTACTGTTGAGAGCTGGTGTCTGCGCTGATGGCTGGGAGGTCCTGCTGTCCAGACTAATACCAATGAATGCATTCAAAGCATCAGTGACTTGTGTGCTTTTTCTTGGGACACATACCAACTTCAACGCATGCCTCCCTCAAGAAAGATAGCTTTGAACGATTCAGTTTCTCAGATTTTACAACCACATGAACTATTTTCTAGCAATAAAAAACAGCTTAAAGTTGTTTTGTGAGACTCCCATGCAGAACCTCCTAGTAGATCTTGAACCAGGTGCCCATTTGTTTGGTAGCCTCCATAATGCAAATTATACAGTAGGGTTTTCCTGACCTCAATACTGACCTGTTGTATCACCTCATATGCAGGGCAGCAGTGTTGTTTCCTCCTGAGATGCCACAAATGTATCTCTTAGACTGTAACCTTTATGTTGGTTGATCTGGTGGCGCTCTTCAATGTGATCTCGGACAGTAGTTTGAGCGATGGGTTTATCGTTAAATGTGCCCATGAACTGGTTTGAGAGACCATTTAAGAGGTCAAACAGGCAATAGCTCAGGTGGTTGTAGGTACTATCAGATGAGTGTTGAAGCAAACAATGATGCAAAGACATGTCCAAGATTGGGGTTGCACCTTCATATTTGCCTGCAGCCGAATACCTGGGGATATTATAGGGGTGTGCACTTGTGTATTTATTTGATGTTTTGGGGAAATTACACAAAATTATGCATAAATGTACAATAAGCAACAATGCCATTTGTGACTATATTTTACTATGAAATGCATTGTTGTGTCCTTTTATGATGTGAGGACATATTTATTGCTGAGAAAATAGCTCAAAATAAGTTCTGCAAACAGACAGCAGCCTCCCATGTTCTGGTCATTTCAATTGTTCCAGGGCTCTTTTGCTATGTTGTTTCTGTGAATGACTCATAATTGCATATGGTGGAATAATTTTGGGAAATTCATGTAACAAGAGGAATGTGAAAAAACTTGAGATTATTTTGACACAAGAAACACTTTGTCCAGGCCTAATTTTATAACCAATCCTGAATGTGAGATACTAACTATTTGCCTAAACCCCAAAGCAAACAGGTTCCTCATTATTTCTCAGGCTGTATTGATGTTTGTGTACCAACTCATTGATAGCCCATCATTATTATTTAGTGGAAATGTGATTGAAGAGCCAGGACCTAGTTAGCAGCCTCCTACATGATGACTCGCTCTATTCAGGTTTTGGTTGCTCACAGAGAGCACAAGATATTAGCTTTTGTCCAGTGAGCAGTGAATGAAGTTTAAAGAAGTTGTATGACTCACATGCTTCTCTTCATGGAAGACCATATTGTTTCCTCAGTTTATAATCCCCTATCCTTGAGTACAATATTATTGCACTGATGAAAATGTAATCGAAGGTGGTGGGAAAATTGAGGGTGAATGATTTTTCAGTTAATCATATGTTTTGACATCTTCTTTCAATCTGTGAGTGTTTGTAGACAAGTGGAGAATTCGTTCCAGAAGGCTGTGTTTGGGTCAGTGACTTGAAGTCTTGCGGGCTCAGTTAGGGTTTAGGAGGACGCCTACCATCCAACCAAAGTGACAGAGGTCATTACCTTCATCACCCTGGTGGGTATTCACCTCCTACAGATGGAGATCTAGCCTCCCTGGCGAAGATCTCCGCAGGGGCGGCTCCTCCGTTGGAGCGGAGGAGCGTCGCCCCACTGAAATGCCCCCCAGAAGAAAAATAAAAAGATAATTCATCATTACCATTTTATTTTTCATCCTGCCATCCTCCCATTCTGAACGAGCATCAGGACGGGGGAGGAGCCACTGCTGAATGACAGCACTATGGGCTGGGGGGAGGGTGGGTTGTAAGTGCACTTTTAAAAGTGCACATGTCCTAAAACAGCTCTGTTACAGCAACCACAGGTCTCCATAGCGCTGTGGAGCGCCTAAACAGGCTGCTCCCTTCAATCAGGGTGCTGCTCTCATGCTGGTGAGAGAAGTGCCCTGATTGGTCAAGGGAGTTTCCTGGTGGCGAAGCTGCAGTGCGAAGAGGTCCAGAGCAGAAGGTCCTGTTGTCAGGTAATTCTTTCTTTTATTATATTTTAAGTTTTTAATTGAGCGTGTGTGCCTGTTAATTCTGAAACTTTCTTAACACCACCCGCCTTCCCCTTGATTCTAGCCGCCACTGGATCTACATGCCTTCAGATGAGCTAATTAACTGGTGGAGTATTCAGAACTGTTGCCAGTTCTAAGCACCTCTCCAAACATTTTGTGAATGAGACTGGGTTCATGTGAACCAGTCCTGAAAATATATCCTGAGTACTAGTAAGTCTTTTACATAACCATGGAGGAACAGTATGCAAATAAATGCACTGGCCTCTCGGAGGGCTCATGCCTTTTAGGGAATATGTGTATGCACAGCTGCCCTTTAAAGAATAGTTCTGAGAGAATACTGTTTTTGCTATTGCATTTGATCAGTGAAGTAAACGGTTAGGAAAGTCTTACCCCATTTTAATTTTATATTTAAAGTTCATCATTTTGTCTAAATGTTTACATCAAACATGCTTGCACTCGCTCAGCTTGCATGCAGCGGCACACTTGTAGCTCAAGTCATTTGAATACATTGGAGCACATGCACAAACTACATATTGTGGCATGGCAAGTAGTACTAAATTATTATCACCAAGATACTTCAAAATGCTATTCACAAACCCACATGGAGAGACTGCCGCCTCTCCTATCATCTCTATGTAGAGTTCTCTGTACATGTAAGTCTATAATTTAGGCTTAAGTGGGGGAGAGACCAGGGGAGGTGGAAAGCAAAAGGAACAATTACCCCCAAAATAGAAGGTATTTAGGGTGATGTAGGGTGGGACATGCTGATATATACATTAACCCATCTCACCTGAGTTGGGTCATAAAGGTTACAAAGCAGTTGTAAATGTACTCCAGCTCAGCCTTGGAGGAAATCTAGCACCAGACATTAAAATAACAACCCATAGGAAAAATCAATTATTTTGACTATTTAGGTTTAAATCTGTTTATTATATTTTGACTATTTAATCCCTCCCTTTCTTTCTCTCTCTGTCTCTCGCTCTCTCTGACAAACATTAAACTATATTTTAATTTTTAATATTAAAAAATAAAAAAGAATGTAGATTAATTAAATATATCCATTTAAATTAAATGTACTAAGTATTCCTTAAATATAACAATGCTAGCGAGAGTGGGATTTTTTTTAAATAACACCTATAAAATACATTTCTATATTTAAATGATTTAATAAGAAATTACGTTGCAGTGGTAACGTGCTGGCATTGTATTTTATTCGTTCTCAGTTCAAAATAATTATTTTAAATAATCTTACAACTACATTTTACATAAAGAAATATATGTTTTAAAAAACTTAATAAGCTTTCATAATTTTCACTGTACTTTCCCATAGGGAGATCCCTGCCCCAGTGGTGAACAGGTCCACCTACGCGGGAATAGGAACTAGGAATAAGCTTGCACTTGTAAATTCAGTTTTAGGTACTTCCACCCCTTATAATAAGGGGCGGTGACATGTAAATCTACACTTAACTATAAATATATACCCGAAAATGGTAAATGGCACAAACGATTTACACCTATGTGCAGCAGGAGTACATGAGTACATTTGCAGGAGTACATTTCCTTTTCTGAATAGGCCTCGATGATTGTTGGTAATTAGAGCAGAGCTCTTATAGCATAATGTCAAATGCATAACGGATAAGCATTCCGCACAATGCAAAACATGTTCAAATCAATTGTGTTATGTAAAAACAAGCTGGTTGTAACCCATGGTTATGCCCTACACGTGTGCACCACTACGAAAAGTGAGGGATTTGTGGAGGAAGATTGTGGTTCCGCAAATCAGTATTTTCCGTGACTTTGAGTCTCGTGTGCTTTCAGTCAGAAACAGCTATGTGGCCGTAAACATCTGCAGCGTAGGGAATAAATAAAACCAAAATGAGAACACACCATGACTACAGTACAATCACGACGTTACGCATAGCCGCAGTGTAATATGGAGAAAACATTCCATTAAGCATGGGTAAAGCTGAATGACACCAAAAGGCCATCAGAACAACATCTGCAATTAACCTCATTCTATATGTCAACATCGCACGCATAGACTCGACTGGTGCAGGCCTGGAACTGTGGTGTACACTCTGTTCCATCCTACGCAGGAAGAGTTTGTAATCATATTCATTTGAAAAGGTCAGTTTACAGGGAAGGATAACTCTTGGCCAGGAGATGGGTATGTAGCAAAAGCACAAAAGAAAAAACTAAGCGGAGAAAAAATCAGATAAATAGATGAAATGGTTATGCAATAAGGATGTTCCTATGTGGCGAATGTGCACGGGCAAAACCAGACGCAAATCGAAGGCTGCGACCTCGGAGCATAAAAGCAAGCCCGAGAGGTAGAGAACACGTCACCTGAACACAGCGCCATGTCACTCAGAATCATCTCACGAGCTCTGTTAAATGTCAAGGTGCTGAACATGGCGGCGCTGCGTGCCTGGAGGTACCAGCAAGGTCAACCCTGCTCTGGAGTGTATGCAGGGCAGACATTCAACTCTCTTAGCTGCATACATTTGTTTTATTTTTTTTAAGAGTTTTGTATAGTGCTGGCTAGACCCGGAGGTGTCAGAGCGCTTTACATGGGGTTCCACAAAATTACATCAGTTACAATTTACCTCAGTTGCTAGACAAACATTACACGGGCATGGAAGACGAGATAAGTGAAAGCGTAGAGGGGAAGGGGGTAAGGGTAAAGGGGTAGGAGGGAGATAAGGCGGAGAGACGAAGGAAAGACTGACCAAAGTCTGGCTGGGTAGGTGACGGTCAAGGGGGAAGTCCCAAAACCCATCTACTCTATAGCAATCAGGTAGCTCCACCGGGCATTGGCCAATTATCTAGGTCTCAATGGGAAAACAATTAAAGAACATAGAGGACGAAATAAATGGAGCATGGGGGGGTAATGGGGTAGGGAAGAGGAGTAGGAGGGATCATATGACAAAGAGACGCAGGAAAATCTGCCCAATGTCCAACTGGGTAGGTGACGCCCGAGGGGGAAAGTCTACAGCCCATCTTCTCTTAAGCTATCAGGTAGCTCCACCGGGCTTCGGCCAGAAAACTAGGTCTCCACGGTCTCTAGTCACAGACAAAAACATTTAAGGAGCATAGAAGACTAGGAAATGGAGAGAAGGAAGGGAACGGGGTAGGGTAAAAGGGGTAAGAGGGAGATACCACAGAGAGATGAAGGGAAAATCTGCCCAAGGTCCGGCTGGGTAGGTGAGAGCCGAGGGGGAAGTCCACAGCCCATCTCCTCTATAGCTATCCAGTAGCTCCACCGGGCTTCGGCCGGAAAACTAGGTCTCCACGGTCACTAGTCACAGACAAAAACATTTAAGGAGCATAGAAGACTAGGAAATGGAGAGAAGGAAGGGAAAGGGGTAGGAGGGAGATACCACAGAGAGATGATGGGAAAATCTGCCCAAGGTCCGGCTGGGTAGGTGAGGGCCGAGGGGGAAGTCCACAGCCCATCTCCTCTATAGCTATCCAGTAGCTCAACAGGGCATCTGCCAAATGGATAGGTCTCCTTGGAAAAACATTTAAAGAGCATAGAAAATGAGATGAAAGGAACGTAGAGAGGAAGGGGGTTAGGATAAAGAGGTGAGAGGTGAGAGGGAGGTACGATGGAGAGCCGAAGTAAAGACTGTCCAAAGTCCGGCTGGGTAGGTGCAGGTCGAGGGGGAAGTCCACAACCCATCTCCTCTATAGCTATCAGGTAGCATCGGCCAGATAGCTAGGTCTCCGCGGTCGGAGGTAAGTTCAGCAGGTTCTACGTCTTGATGGGGGATAGGTGAAAGTCAATTCGATGTACGTTTTTTGTCCTAAAGCAGTGGTCTCCAAACCGGTCCTGGAGGGCCGGATCCATGCCAGATTTTTTGGATATCC
This sequence comes from Lissotriton vulgaris, assembly GCF_964263255.1. NCBI lineage: Eukaryota > Metazoa > Chordata > Amphibia > Caudata > Salamandridae > Lissotriton > Lissotriton vulgaris. Next base: position 484,536,558 of record NC_141689.1, read on the forward strand.
CCATTGAGATACATGTAGTTATTTAAAAAATTTGGCATGGATCCGGCCCTCCAGGACCGGTTTGGAGACCCCTGTCCTAAAGTAATAGCATAGCATGGAAGGATCCACTGTGTCAGCCATATTGTGGTCGGGCAAGGGAATTTTGACCTTGATGTTATATTCAGCCAGCCCCCATTATTACATGTGACCAAGCTAGGCAAGTCCTCCAAGCTCCCATTGTGATCACTAGTGGCCACCCTCTGCTCACTCACTCCTCGCCTCCAACGCGCATCAGCTGTATATCTGAGGAATCACACGCTCGGGCATTTGATTTGGCCACCCAAGGTTCATGTGGTATTGCACGGTTGTGCTCCGGAGCTCCAAGCCATCAAGATTAGGCTGCTCCCTCTGATTTGGCATGCAGAAGTAACTCTATGACCAACAATGCTGTGTCACCTAAACGAATGGCAGAAAAGATCCTCAGACAATACTGGCTATCTGGTGGATAGGTTGAGTTGAGTTCACAATGCTTTGCGACTGACTCGGGTGGCATTAAATTGCAGTGGGCACCGGAAAAGTACAAAGCAGGCTGCAGCTACGAGTGAACTTGGGCGCCATATTAGGGTCAGGCCACACGTAATGAGATGATGCCAGGTGATAAACGTAGTTGCCCATGAGAATGCTTCATGACCCCCAGCGGTCACCACTTTATTGTCAGTGTTGAGTTGATTAGATCTAAGGCGAGGCTCTCTAGACAAAGGTTGAAGCGGTCGCAGAATCCCGTTAAACGGCCGCCATCTTAGGGTCAGGCTGCATCAAAAACTTCCCTCGCAGCTTAAAGCATTTTTCGAACTGCCGCAAAAGTGATATTATCTTAACACAGGTGAATTTTAGGGTCCGGATGATGGACTCACGTCACGGCAGCAGAATCCGATGAGCCAGTTCCACTTTGAGATCCCAGTGAGGGAACTGATGTGCATTGGGTGCCCAATAATGGGCATATTGCGTCTGCACTACCAAATAGCACAAAGCAAAATTATTGGCAGTAAATCCCCCATTGCCATATAGAAGTTGCAGCTTAACCCATGATAATCTAGGCTGATGGCCAGCCCATGCCTGTCGTATCATGATAGTCGCGAGGCATGTGAAAACAACTCACCAAAGGAGGAGCAGGATATTCTGGAACAGATACAGTAGTGTGGTAAGGACCACCATCTTCATGAGGGCCACCTTTCCTGCCATCCTAATGAGACATTTTATGCAACCTCTGGCTAAGACTAAGCCCATGAGTCTTCTAAAGCTCTTCTTGCCCGCTATAATCATGCGGCTGGCCTTGCCCTGCAATGAAGCTTTTCACTAGTCAAATGGAGTCCTTAGATCCTGAGCAGAGCATGGGACCAAAGTACCCCTCAACATGAGACAAAGGTAGGTTTTAGAAAATGTAATTTCATTGGATAGCAATGTTCTCAAATATCCACTCATCCACTCATGCTCTACATATCTGACAGAGCTGGGCTGCCCAAAATATTGACCCATGTAGGTGCAGTTTAGGCATTCATGTCAACTTGATGAGTGCACCTTTTTGTAAACCAGCTGGAGGTGTTGATGTATGCTTTCAAATTTGACATCTGGCGGGATTCTATATGGAGATTGAAAGCTAAGATTTTGAAATTGCAATCTGCACAACAGTAGCTAATAATGGTTACTCATGCGTAGTCTGGGTGGATCCTTTGAGGTCAACACAGACACAGGCTAAGCAGCTCCCAAATGTCTCTAAAGCAGGAGATGTGCAGGAGCAGTATGCCATATAGGTCAGAATTTTTAGAAAAAGTGGTTAAGTCTTGCAGCCACTGGGCATATCTGGGGGAGGGCTCACCCTCTAATTGATAGCCACTCTACGTTTCCCCACCAGAAGAATCAGTGCCAACACCCCCACACGGTGTGTGGGGGTTAGGGACATCTTTAACATAGCTTAAGAGGATGGTCAGTCATGTCAATTTTAACTCAGCAGATATCATCTTGTTAAGTTCTTGATTCAATTTAGACCAGAATGCTTGAATCAATTGACACCCCCATGCTATATGCAAGAAGTCTGTGTCAGGGGACCTGCACCGCCAGCTGTCTGTTGTCAAGCCAAATCTCAACATGGGCTTTTGGGTATAATACGTCTGTGGAGGAACATAGTCTGGAGGAGGCGGTGTTGGCCATATGATGAGGCTTTTTAATTTTTTCACAAGAGTAGGTCCAGTGTGTATCTGGGATAACATAGCCCAACTCAAGGTCCCAGGCCTCTCTGAGCCTTGAATTAGGAGGCGTGAGTGCCTGGATGGAACAGTTGTACATTCTTGTTATCAGCTTATGGGGGTCAAATGTGGCCATTTAGGGGTTCAGCCTGAAAGGAGGGATAGATGGCTCTAAGGAAGCTACAGAATCTAATGTGAAATTGTATGTGTATAGTTTTGGGCTGATCTAGCCCACAAGCTCATCAAAGGTGAGGAAGCTGGTATTCACGAACAAGACTACCATAGTCAGCAGACCTCTAGTCTGTAGATTCCAGATCATTCCTGGGTCAGGGGTCAGAGCTATCTGCGGGTTGTGTAAAAGTGGAATGTATGGGGAACACATGTCAGTGTGATATTTAATAGCCTGGTACAAAACTAGTTAGTGAGCTTTGTTGTGTGGATTTCAACAAAGGGGCACAGGCTTTGTATCAGTATTACAGAGTGCAGTGGAATCGGATGAGCCAGTCCCACTTTGAGATCCCGTGTGAGGGAACTGATGTGCATTGGGTGCCCAATAATGGGCATATTGCGTCTGCACTACCAAATAGCACAAAGCATAATTATGGGCAGTAAATCCCCCATTACCATATATAAATTGCAGCTTAACCCATGATAATCTAGGCTGATGGCCAGCCCATGCCTGTCATATCATGATAGTCATGAGGCATGTGAAAACAACTCACCAAAGGAGGAGCAGGATATTCTGGAACAGATACAGTAGTGTGGTAAGGACCGCCATCTTCATGAGGGCCACCTTTCATGCCATCCTAATGAGACATTTTATGCAACCCTCCACCTGTTGCTCTAGTTTGGAGATACATTTCCCATAATTCCCAAAATACAATATCATAATGCTGATGAAACCAAATACCTAAATAACAAATAGGTTTGGTCTGTCATGGCAGTGGGATCTTCAAATTAGTTAAGTACATGTTGTTGTCAATGGCTTAATGAGCAATTAATTCCAGATGATTTGTAAGCCTGACCAATTCCTGAATGCTATGATTTCTGCGATAACGGGGGTCAGGTTGTTATCTGGGTCTTTAAGCATTAGCAGGATATCATCAACGTAATGAGACATTGTAAATCTATGTGTTAATACCTGGATTTGCCTATGGTAGTGATGTTGCCTGTTGAGACATGCAGGGGCTCTAATGGTAGAGGAAAAAGGATTTGTGAAAGAGGGTGTCTCTGCTGTGTTCCCCTGCGTATTGGGATAGGGGCAACAACTGGTTATGGACTCTAATTCTGGCCTTTGGGTTTATATATAGCAGATTTATTTATTTCACTATATCTCGACCGGACCCAATCCTCTCAAGCACTGTTATAAGGTACAGTCATTCAGCAGAAGCACGAGCTTTGACAGCATTAATGAAGACAGCCTTTGTTCGACCAGTCAGCTAGGGTGGCTTTTCCCCAAATGTTTTGTCATCACCCCTCCTAATTTTGCTGATCTCGTTTTTGCTGGGCTGAGGACTCTGTGCACTTTACCACTGCTAACCAGCGTTAAGGTCCTTCTGCTCCTTCTTCTCTCTCATTTAAACATGGTAGAAATGGTTTACACCCATTTGGCATATTTAATTTACTTGTACGTCCCTAGTAAATTGGTACTAGATGTACCCAAGGCATGTAAATTAAATGCTGCTAATGAGACTGATACACTGATTGTGCCACCCACTCAAGTAGCCCCTAAATCATATTTTAGGCCTTTCATTGCAGCCTATGTCTGCAGTTTAAATTGCCATTTCGAGCTGGCAAAATAAACCACTTGCCAGGTCTAAACCTTTCTTTTTAACACCTATAAATCACTCCTAGGGTAGGGCCTACACATCCCAGCGAGCAGGATGCAGTGTATTTAAATAGTGGCACATGTACTTTTAAGTTTTACATGTCTTGGTAGTGAAAAACTCTTAAATTCCTTTTTCACCACTTTATGGCCTACCTCTCGCATACGATAACACTGGAGTTAACTTATTACATTTAATAAGCTGTAATTTCGAAATGAGAACAGGTAACCAGTTCATGTTTGATGTCTTTGGAATTTTAATAAAAACTCCTCTCTTATGGTGATGTTGTATTTTTGGTTCAATTCAGAAAATGTCACATTTAGAAAGTTGACATTTTCCTGCCTTAGCCATGTAGTGCCTGCAGCCTGTCTATGGTGCACATGACAGGGTGTAGCTGACAGCTGGACTTTGTGTATTCCTCCTAGACAGCCACACACAATAGAGAGCTTAAATGTTCCTGGATGGGCCATCACTGGCAGGATGGGAGGGCATAGCCTGGCACAGCCCTACTTTCACTTTAATAGGGTGTGTCCTGCCTCCACACAATGGGCTGCATACCCCTGTAGTTAGTCTGGAGCCAGGGTAGGGAAGGCTAAGGAAACCTGTGCTCTTCAAAGGGAAACCGCTTCTTCCACTACAAAAAAGGCACCTGGTATACATATTGTGCCTCAGACACCACCTCTTCAGTACACTTCTGGGCCTGTGGTGACTCTGCCAGGAAGAAGGACGGCTGTGCTGCTGAAAGGACTGGCACTCTGCGGGACTGCTGCCCTGCTGGACTTTCACCGGAACCCAGGAGTCCCAGAGTGACTCAAAGGGCTTGTCTGCTGGCCTCCTGTTCAAAGCCACAGGGAAATAACAGGCTCACTGTGGTAGTCCTTTGTTAGAACATAGTATGTATTAGAATGTCATCTTTCATCTGATTCCATACTAGAGTGGCTCGATACACAGGCAGTTGGAGGAAGAGGTAGAAGGTTCCTGCCTGCTGTGGTTGTCTAAGCTGTGTATCCTAAAGAAAATACTTTTAGATATTCTGCCTCAAACTGTTAAAGGAGACTTAGGTTATCATTTGAAAAAAAAAACTAGCGTCATGATAAACTCTGTTGTTCTACTAAATACATTGACTGGAGTATACGCGGAGGTTGTGGATGATAACAGACATTGGTTTACTCTGAAAGAATACTTCAGTTATAGAGTTGTTTACCTTTATCTTTTGCTGTGCGCGCTGTTTATCTTTCTCCAAACCCTCTGCCATTCTCAGCCCGTTCTTCTTTTCATCTGCTTGATTTCCTCACACGTCATCATTTCAATGAAAGATACATTGTGTTGAATCTTGCGAATCCTTCCACCTTACAGCGTGCAACGTAATAGGCTAACGCACTCGTTACCATAGCAGCGCTTTTACATGTTTATTACCGGAACCTTTCCTATGGCGTTTTGACATTTTATAGCTACTGTACAAACAAAACTAAAAGTGAATGAAGATTTCTGCAATCTTGGAACTACGCAGACCACAGTGACTACCTTGATTATTTTAGGGTTTTTTTCTCTCTATTTCTCTCTTTTCTATTAACCTGTTTCATTTTTAGTGATTTGCAAACCTATGAATACATATTTAGCCCCACAGTTCTCCCATTATTATATTGTGCAAATTTAGACAAATGTTTACAAGTAGTTTAACCTTTAAAAAAAAAAAATCATTTTTTAATTCTTCTAGTTCATGTCCAACATCGTAGCACCTCCACATTTTCTGGCAGTCGCTGGTGAACCTAACATGCAATGGGAGTTATGGTACCCCATGTTTCTAGCTTATGTTAGAGTCTTAGAAGTGGATGGTTGTTCTCCTAAGAGAAAACTTGCACTTTTAAAGCATTGTCTAGGGGGTGCAGGTTTGAAAGATTTACGAACCTACCACCTATTGAAGGTTCTGTGGATACTAATGTATTTGATGTGGCCATCAAACAAATGAGTATTAGATTTGGTAGAAGAATTGATATTGTCGGTTTACATTTTATTCTCGTGCACAAAAAGAGGATGAGTTGATTGAGGACTATGTTGCTGTTTTACGCACTTTAGCTGGATCTTGTACTTTTGAAACCATCAATTTTGAGCAAGTATTAAGGAATAAGATTATGATGAAAACCAAAAGCAAGAAGAATCAAGAAAGACAATGGAAGGGAACTGAATCTTCTTTAAGTGCTGTAGTAAATATCGCCACAAGTATAGAACAATCTGAGAAATTCGTTAGTGAAATAAGGGGACAGGTTGTTAAAATTATTGATGCTGTGTCTGAAGTTTCCTTAGTAAAGGATCATACTATTTCCAAAAAGATTCCTTTAATTCACCCTAAGAAGAATTTTATGACAAAAGTTAACAAATTTGTGGGAAAAAAACCAAATAATTTGTTACTGATGTGGTTGCTTTGACCATGTTGAAAGTTATAAAGGGTATCCTGAAAAGTTTTGCACTAAATGCAAGAAAACTTCTCATTTTAGTAAAGTTTGCAAGTCGACCCAGAAAATAAAATTTTTGACACATGAAGAGAATGAATCTTCCCCAGAGATCAACTCTTTATTTTGCGTTGGCAATACCAATTGCAAAAGTTTTCCCACTGGTATAGTGTCAAATGATGGCAAAGAAGTCTCTATGTTAGTAGATTTATGTGCCTTGTACAGCATTATTGGTAGCAATGTATTTAATGAATTATGGGAAACAAGAAAATTACTACCACCTGATATTCAACCTGGTGGTTACTCTGGTCACAAAATCGATCTTGAAGGTTTTATGTGGGCGGATTTAGAGTTTAAAGGCAGAAGAACCAGAGGCAAAGTACATGTGGCTACCAAGGGTGTATCTATACTCGGGTGGCCTCACCAACAGGAAATGAGCATAAAGCTAGACAATAATGCTTCCCCACCTGTGTATGTAGTAGCAGCCAACAATGATGAACTAGCAACTGAAATAAGAGATAGGTTTCCTACACTTTTTAATGATTCTCTAGGGAACTTTGTGGATTTTAAACACAAGATTATCCTCAATGAGGGTGCTATTCCAGTCAGACACAGAGTAAGGAATGTACCGTTGGCCTATCCTGTTAAACTTAAAGTGATATTAACAAACTTGGTTGCTAAGAACACTATTGAACCCATAGATTCTTCTCTGTGGGTTTCTCCAGTCGTTTTATCCCTTAAAAGCAATGGTGATCTTCGTTTGTGTGTCGATCTTCACAGTCTGACTAAAGAAATATATATTGAAAGAGATCCTTTACCGAACATACATGAACTTACCTTCACACTTCCTGGGGCCTGTGTTTTCTGCACGGTAGGTTTAGCAAGCGCTTTCCATCAAGTGTTTCTACATGAAGAATCAAAATTCTTGACAGCATTTGTAACACCTGAGGGCATGTTTCAATTTTCACGCATGCCATTTGGTTTAGCCAACGCTGCTTCTGTTTTTAAAAGACTTATGAAGGAGGTTTTGGAAGGATGTTCTGGTGAGATTACTTTCCAGGATGACATTTTAATCTTTGGGAAAGACTACGAAGAACATGATAAAAATTTGGAAAAAGTCCTTAAAAGTGTACAGATTACAGGTTAGACCTTGAAATTTTCTAAATGCAAATTTAGACAAAGTAAAGTATAATATTTAGGACATGAGATTTCTTGTGATGGTATAAAACCTAAACTCAATCATGTCCTAAGTATTTCATATGCTCCTGCACCCACAACTAAAGAACAATTGTCTTCTTTCTTAGGTTTAACAGAATTCTATAGCAAATGTGTACAAGATTACTCGTCCAAGGTACATCCTTTAAGAATATTGTTAAAAAAGAATGTGAAATTTAACTAGGACAAAGATCAACAATTGGCCTTTGATCTGCTAAAAAAGGGAAATTGTGGATGCACCATTTTTGAGACCTTTCGAAATTGTGAAAGAGTGCATTGTAGCTGTTGATGCCAGCAGAGTAGGATTGGGCGCTGTGTTAATGCAAAGGAATAAAGATGGTGAATATGTTGTCTCTTATGCATCCAGAACGTTACGTGGGGCTGAATATAATTATTCCACCTTTGAAAGAGAATTATTAGCATGTACATGGGCAGAGCAACATTTTCACCACTTTTTGTGGGGTACTAAATTTCGATTAAGAACAGACCCCAAGCCTTTAATTAATATGTTAGCTGCAGGTGGTGGCAGAACGTTAACATTTCGTTTAGCAAGGTTGGCTGATAAACTGCAAGCATACCAATGTGTTGAATTTCTTCCAGGGCGTTGAATGTGCATGCAGATTGCATATCACGTTTACCTTTGTCGAATGTTCCTGATTCAAGCAACCATAGTTTTGATTCCTATGTATCTTACACTATTGATGACGGTAACTGTGGGGGCATGGATGTATTTTCCTTAGAAGCTATTTCTGAAGATGATTGGATGAACGCCATGAGTGAGGACAGCATTTTAACCAATGTGGTGAAGTTTTTACAAGTGGGTTGGCCAGAAAAAAGGAAATTAAGTGGCGAACTTTTTTCATTTTGAAAAATCAAGGATGAACTTATGTTTTCTCAAGGTATCATTACTAGGGGGGACAAAATTGTTCCTCCATGTAATATTAGAAAGAGAATTTTGACTATGGCCCATGAAGGCCATATGGGTATGTCAAGCACCAAAAGATGGATTAGAGAATTCTACTGGTGGCCTAGTGTTGACAGTATGGTTGACAAATGGGTCAGACAATGTCTTCCTTGTTCCAAAAGTGATAAGTCAGTCAAACCACTGTCTGCAGAAGTGACTCCCACTGAGTATGCTCAGGGTCCTTGGAGAAGACTCGATATTGACATTATTGGTCCTCTTGGTTTGTCTTCCTACAAGGATGTTTATGCTTTGGTTCTTATAGATTATTTTTCAAAATGATTTATAAGAACCAAAGCATAAACATCCTTGTTGGAAGACAAACCAAGAGGACCAATCATCCACAATCTTCAACTCTGGCTATTTTTCAAAATGGCCAGAGTTGAAGATTGTGGATAGCAACTCAAGTAATTGAATTTTTAGATTAAATCTTTTGTCGTGAAGGTTTGCCTGCAGAACTTATTTCTGACAATGGTCCGCAATTTATTAGCAAGGAGTTTGAGTTATTTCTTGAAAGATGTGGTGTTTGGCACAAGAGAGTGTCCAATTATAACCCTCAAGCTAATGGCCAGATTGAACGCTTTAACAGGGTTGTTAAAGAATCTATCCAGCTTGCTATTAAAAGTGGTTTTAAGGTGAAAAAGGCGTTACATGCTACTTTGTTGTCATATCGTACATCTCCTAATTCAGTTACTGGTTTGTCTCCGTTTGAGATGTTACAGGGTAGAAAATCTGGTTCTATGCTTGTATCTTGGTGGTTAAAGGAGAAAGATTCTTATGACACTACGTTGGATCTGTCTCAAGTTAGGGAGCATGTCCAGAAATATCAAGAAAAAATGAAGGACAATCGCTTGAAACATCAATCTTCAGGATCTAAAATTAAAGTGGGTGATTTTGTCCATGTTAAGTTAGGTGGCCTTACTGGTAGGAAGTGGGCTAAGTGGTCTGATCCTGTTAAAGTAGAAGAAGTCTTTAACAAAGCAGTTGATGGGGACAAAAATTGGAATTTTAGGCCCATTTCCTTGTGTAGATTTGTGACTTCACAAATTGTCTCCCAACCGATTGCTTCAAAATTCAACGAAGAGGATAATTATGGTCCAATTTTCTTGGACATTAATGACAGTCTTAATTCTAGCTCTAATGTTTTAGATAATGTTCAGAAAACAGTTCCAATTTCACTCATGATAATACTATTGAACCTCATTGTAGTCTTCCTGAATCTGAGAGTCATGTGATTGAAGTAAGGAAAAGTTCTAGCACTAAGCATACTCCTGTCAAAATGAAAGATTGCATTCAATTTTAAATTGTTCCTACATGTTTTCTCTTCTGTAGTACGGTCTTTGGTTTTTTTGTGTGTTTTTTTTAAGGGGGGAAGGTGTGTGGTATTCCTATGTTAGAACATAGTATGTATTAGAATGTCATCTGTCATCTGATTCCATACTAGAGTGGTTCAATACACAGGCAGTTGGAGGAAGAGGAAGAAGGTTCCTGCCTGTTGTGGTTGTCGAAGCTGTTTATCCTAAATAAACCTATTTTCTAAGCTGAAGCTGTGTGGACAGTTACTTCACTCACAACCACCTGAACCAGCACCCAGGTCCAGCTGGAGTAAGCCCTGGCCCCCAAGTGGTGTCCTTCAGTTCCTGGACCCTGGGTGTGGCCTCAGAGAGGCAGAATTGAAGTGTTTTGGCTCCTTGCAATTGCGAACAGGCCATTGGTGCCAAAACCTTGTCAACCGAACAGCCCGCCAGCACAGAGTTACCCCATTGCGGCCCTTCACACTACAACATGGACAGCTCACAGGGAGCATCATCGCGAAGCTCCGACCTGCCTGCTTGCCATCCTGGAGTGATTTTTGTAATTTTACTAAAACCATTGAAAGATGGCTACCCCTGTGTGTTTACACACATATGCAAACATACAGGTGGCCATCTTTGAATACTTTTTACTTTTTTTAAGAACTGCTTAAAGATGGCCATCTTTGCATGTGTATGCACACGTACGCCCAGGTGGCAAGCTCTGAATGTTTTACAAACGTAAAAATCATTCAAAGATTGCTTTCTTTTATGTGTTCATGCATGTGTTAATGCGATTCTCTTTGAATTGTCCGGAAGTCCGTTCATAGACAGATACCTATGTGTGTGCATGTGCACACGTGTGTATTCGATGACAGTCATCTCTGAACGATTTTAAAGTCCATTTAAAGATGGGCCATGCTAACAGCAACACGTTGGTCCACTAGTCCCTGGCACTGAAAGGGACTATTTTGTGTGGTAAACAACATTGTGCTTGGGCAGAGATCCACCACACAACTGAGGAGCCGCTGCCACAAGTGCAGAGGCTCTTTTTGAATCAGACCCTTTAATTTGTCAATAATATGAAGATTGATTTCTAGAATGTGATGTGGGTGTGTATTACTTATGGTGTTCCTTAAACACTGTAAAACTGTGGGGAAAAACATTACATGCATTTTTTATAAAATGAAAGTAGTATACATTTCCCATTTCTCAAACAGCAACTCCATCCCTTAACTATCCCTACTTTCAAATGTATACATTAAAAATTGTCAAAAGCATGTTGCATCATTGCTTGTCATAAAAGAAGAAAACATTGTTTTTTATAAATTATTGCATCCATTTTCATTACAGCAAAGAGTCTATGCTGAAATTGTTCTGAGATGTATGATTTTAATTTCCTAGAGAATAAGTGAGTTACAGCAATCATAGTGAAATAGTCTAACGTCAGTGACTCAACTGCATATGGAAGAAATATGGAGTTTCTTTCATTCCGAATTCTTTCTATTAATTATTTTAATGAACAATACTTTCAATTATATATTTACTATAATATAAGCTACAATTTACAAATAGGTGCAATAACTTCATAATGGATGGCCATTAATACCATTAATAAGAGAATTGTATTGTAGACCAGTGAATAAGGTTCTCACCTCCGATAATACTGAATATTTAACATGATTAAAAATGTAAATGATTAAATCTACAAAACGTGAAACATAATAAAAGAGAGTGCTGTGATATCTTAATCTTTGTCCCCTGAAATGTAGACAAAAATAAAAGTAGCTGTGGCATGAACCCTTCTGATGTCCCCACGTAGTGGGAATTCTTAATTCTCAGCCTCTATTCTCAAGCCTCCAACTTGGAGAAACGTCTTGCCAGAAGAATACGAAAACCATGATGCGTCACTCAAACTTTCTCCCGCACGTTTGTCACAAGGTATCGATGTTATTGGGGTTGCCTGTGGTGAGATGACTGCCTGATTGGTGTAATGTGCTCACACGTTGCATAGCGACAAGCATTATTTCCATAGAATTTTAACGCAAAAATATTTTTAAAAAATGTGTTCCTCCAAAGTCTTTCATGTAAAAAAGATGAAATATTATTTGCTAGTGGCAGCTGGTGAACTTTAAATGTGGCAATTCGAACGTGCCTTCATAAAATCAGACAAGTGAAGTGAAAAAGCAAACTTGACCTCCTTTTAGAGGGTTCGACGGGCTTGGGGGCAGTGGGAAGTGGGAAGTTGTTATTTCCTTGGAAACTTTTTTGGAAATGTGGGTCTAACGGTGCATTTTACAACTCAATTTTTCTCTAAATGACTTACAAACCCAGATGCTCTGAGGAACTTCAGGCTGCTGCAAATGGTATATTTAAATAAATGATTATGTTATGCAACAAAATAAGTTTTATGCAAAAGGCAAAAGCTGGATGGCATGGTATGAGCAAGGGGTAGGGTGAGACAAGACACATGGCAGTAGCTGTATGGACTATCGAGGGAGTGGAAAGGATAGGACAGCCTGACAGATGCTCGCACAGACCTAAAGATCCTGGGGCCTTATTTATGAAGGCCTTGCGTCAGTTTTGCGCCGCCGGTGCGTCACTTTTTGTGACGCACCAGCGGTGTAAAAAATGCGCCTCGTTGCGCCATATTTAAAAAGTGACGCATCTAGGTAGATGCGTCACTTTTTAAACCCCTGCACCACATTATACCTGCGTCAGGTATAATGTATACAGAGGGGGCGTTCCCCCGCAAAAAGCCTCGTAATAGTGACGCAGTGAAATCTATGAGATTTCACTGCGTCACTTTTAGGACGATGTTGCGTCAAAATCTTGCGCCTGCCTCACAGTAGGCGTAAGACTGACGCACGCCCTTTCACATGGGGCTTTCCCCATGTGAAAGGACGCATTGCTGGAGTTGCGTCACTTTTGTGACACACTCCAGCAATGCGTCACTTTTGCGCTTACAGATACGTCAGAAATACTGACGTATCTGTAACTCCTTGCGACATGATGCGTCATACATTAAATATGACGCATCAGGAATGTCGTAAGGAGTGCGCAGTGAAAAGTGACGCATCGCTGTTTTCACGCAGCGATGCGTCACTTTTTATAAATGAGGCCCCTGACATCCCCTATTACCCTGTCCTCACCGTGCCCAAGAGCCTCTGACAAACTTACTGTTCTGGGCACCGATGGAGAAGCTGGGGGCCAATGCGAGAGATGATCCTAGGGATATGGGGGCTCTGTTGTCCGGACCGCAGGGGGCACGGGAGCTTCTGGTACCCCGCCTGCTTCGTGCACAGCAGTCAATGCTGTGTCCAACGCAACTGATCTGTTCACAGCAGTCAATGCCACTCTGTCTGCACTATTTCGAATCAATTTGTTTTATGAAGGTTACCTCTCTATCCACCCAGTGTTTAACCACTGTTTTGTACCTTTTTTCATTAGTTTAATGAGTACTCAGGTTTATAATACTATGAGCCTATCCAGAGGCACACCAAGCACAGCTCGTTGTTTTCAATAAAAAAAAGAAAAAGCAGTATACTTCAATTTTCACTCAACTAGTTTATTCCTTTATTTACATTAATCTATATATCTTAGACGCTGTAGACTGCATTATTGAATGCATGCACTAAACAAAAACATTTTCAAGTATGCTTATCAATGCATTACAGGATTTCAAAGGTGCCCTGATAAAATAGGGACCATTGTAAATCAGACAGATATATATACCACCAAAATGCTGGATTTTAATTGGCTTCTCGTTGGTCGATGTTTACCCAGAAGACTCATTACAGTTTCAATCCACATATCACTGTGCCTTCTTCACATTAGAGCTGCCTGTGAACATCACAGAGTTCTAATAAAGAAGTAGAATGTTTACCTAGCGCACAGAATGTGCTTGCGTTGAGGAGCTGACCTGCTGGAGAAGACAGCTTTAGAATCATTCACTTTTCTATACTGAAGGCTAATTATGTATATTAGTGTTCCTGAAAAATGTCCTTTTCATTTATTTGTATTATATACGGGGAAACACCAATTACATCGATGTAAATACATCGCAGTGATATCGCACCGCAAATTTTACATCGCATGGTCGTTCACATCGCAGCCTTTTAGTGCGCATGCAACAACGGCGCGATGGCATTAACATCGCATGCAATCACAAGGCATGCGATGTTAAAATGCCATTACAACGCACGGAAAATGAAAGACGGAAGAAAGTGGGCTTTTCATAAAAATAACATATATACAATGAAAGAAAGAAGAAAGTGGGCTTTTCATAAAAATAACATATATACACTTGTGGTCTGCTAGCTCTGCAGACTTTGCCGACTTAGGGGGCCAATTTTTTTAAAAGGATGCGTAATCGTTAGCGATGCCAAAGTTTGGTGTGCAAGATTTAATAAACAGTACCTATATAGCTTTTAAAACGATGCGTAATCGTGAATGTGATGTAAATATTCTTTTATTAATATTAACCAAATATTATTTCATTAATATTAATCTAATCAAATCTAAGTATGTAAGAAGCAAGTGTCAAATCATATGTAAATATTAAGAAGAAACAGGTGCCAAGAAGCACGTGACAATATTTAAGAAAGTATGTTTTCATAAAAGCAGGACGTGTGGTCTGACTGCTAGCTCTGCCGACTTTGGTGCTGTTAACCAAGGTTCGAGCCTCCTTTCAAGTCGCCACACTTACAAGTTCAGCACTATATTTACTTTTTATGTATTTACAGTGATATTACAAGATATGTTATAATGGCGCAGATGCAAATATTTATAAGAGATAGGTGAATATGAATTAATATTAATGAGAAGTGTCGACATGAGATGTGTCGACAAGAAATTGCTCAGCCTCGCAGATCTAAATATGTAAGAAGCAGGTGCCAAATCATACATGTATGGGTGTATGGATGGATGCATGGATGGGTGGCTGAATGCATGAGTGTATGCATGGATGGGTGTATGGATGGATGCATGGATGGGGGGATGAATGGATGCATGGATGGGTGGGTGTATGAATGCATGGCGAATGGATGGTTGCATGGGTGTATGGATGGATGCATTGATGGGTGGGTGAATGCATGGCGGATGGATGCATGGATGGATGGATGCATGGGTGTATGGATGGGTGTATAGATGGATGCATGGATGGGTGGATGAAAGGATGGATGCATGGCGGATGGGTGGATGAATGCATGGTGAATGGATGGTTGCATAGATGTATGGATGGATTGGTGTATGGATGGATGCATGGATGGGTGTATGGATGGATGCATGGATGGGTGGATGAATGCATGGCAAATGGATGGTTGCATGGGTGTATGCATGGATTGGTGTATGGATGGATGCATGGATGGGTGTATAGATGGATGCATGGATGGGTGGGTGAATGCATGGCGGATGGATGGATGGATGCATGGGTGTATGCATGGATGGGTGGATGGATGGATGGATGAATGCGTGGATGAATGCATGGCGGGTGGAAGGATGCTCAGGCTCGCAAATGGGGACATGGGAGGGGAGCAGGCATAAGGGGTGTGAGTGAGCGCGCATAGACATACAACATGCAAGTCACATAGCCAGGCAGTGATAGGACCATAGCCTGTCTGGGCAATCCGCAGTCTGCACATCGGCGATTTAATATCGCGCGACATGACAACGCGATGTGTGAGCCTACACTGCAAAAAAAGTTTCGGCCAATGGGTTTGTTGGGGGGGGGGTGGGTGTATCCTTACCTTGGAGACGCTACATACAGCTATTCACCCGGGCATCTACACAGCCGAAATAACACACCAAGCGCTCTTTGAGCAAGCACAGCCTTAAAATTAGACAATGCCCCTTATCAACTTCTACAACCTGGACACTGCATCAATCACCATTCTCTATCTAATGCCTCAATGTTGCTCTTCCAACAAGAACACCCCAAATACTTAACTACCCTTCCAAAATGTACATCCACAAAACAGTACCAACTGCACCTTCAGCGTCTAGAACTCCAATGCTGCATAAATTGACGTTACAGCATCCACTAGTGTGGACATGACAGCAACAGATTACAAAGTACACAATGAGCCATACTTGTTAAAAGATATGGTTCCTAAACAGATATGGCTTGCAAGGCCACAGAAGAAGTGGATTTTATTCAATTTTGGGGAACCAGAGAAGATCACTACGATGCATTGGAGCACTCAACATGGGAAGCAGGGATATTCCATTAGGTACAGGCTACGGTTGTCTCGATTAATGTTTAAAACAGCAGCAATATATGGGCCTTTGCTACTTAAGGATTAATGGGTATGATGGCGAGCACAGAACATTAGATAGACCTGCTGTGTGGATTGCTCAGTACTTAGTACGCTGTGCCTGGCATGACCACAAACAGTGGGTACTCTGTAGTATCCATTCACACATCATATACGTGTGTGGTTTGATGAAACTACAAGCTTGTGTGATAGATCTGCTCGGAAGTGTTGACAGAAGTTTGGTTTATTCAACCGAGGCCAACATGGGCTGATTTTAGAACACTAAAAGCACCCGAAATGGATGCAAGTTTTTGTGCCTGGATAGATTTGCTTGGGAAAAATGAGGAAGTAGCAGGGTTGGATTAGGAGAAGCTATCTGGTCAAACATTGGCAGAAGGAACATCATGCTTGTGGACATAACAGAGAATAATACCCTAGTAACTGAACCCATAGGTACTACCCTTCTGATTCAGATACCTATTTGCATGACACTGCTAGGTCATACAGACCAGCATAGATAAAATCACCCACTCACACACACACAAGGCATCCTCGAGCGGCTCCCCGACCAGCCTGGGTAGAATCCATTTGAATTTTTCTTCTACATATTCTCCAATCCCAGTAACCTGGCCGATAATCAACCTTGTCTAAATTGTGTAGTTTTTCAATGTAACTCAAGATTTATACATTAATCCTCAAGTAGCAAAGTCCCTTTTTTTGTAGTGTAGGCTCACACATCGCGTTGTCATGTCGCGCGATGTTAAATCGCCGATGTGACACGCAATCCAATTACATTGCCGCATTTGCGGCGCAACTACTTGCGATGAGATAATGGCCGGTGTGACGCCCGATGCGATGTAATGGCCGCGATTTAAAGTGCCGCGATGCGATTGAGCTCGACGGATCGTTATACAACCGATTCAATGGGTTTTCATCAAGAAAGTGGGCCACCTTAGTCAGCCAAGCAGTGTATTGATTAGCTTGCCACTAGCTAAATGTAGAACGGGCAACGTGACATGGCTAGACCTTGCCGGTGATCGAGAGAGCCGAGCATCTCTCAAACAGTTACAGGGAGTTTAGGTTTCTTATTTTGTAAAGGGACATTATCCTAAATAAATGGCGCAGTCCAAAACAAGAAAAAAGAAAAGGGGTTATTGAACAATAAGAGTATCATTGAGTTTCTATTATGAGTTTATTAATCGTTTATGGGGAGATGTCATTTTTCATGGGGAAAAAATTGCCAACATTGTCTGCTAGTGGCAAATGAATGAAAAACATGTTGTTATATCAAAACCAACACACGCAACTATTTCTCTTTCACCCTTTCGTTAAAAATGGAAAGTCGCAGCTTGAATTCATTGATGCTCAGAGGATGTTCATGATTTACAAATTTAGTTCAATAGGGTGACAACAAAACCATGCCATTCCTCTGAAGTGTTAAGTCCATGGGTAATCAAAATGACCCATTCTATCCATTTGCATTCCATCCTTTTTAAGATCTGTCCCATGTCACCTCCTCTTTCTGGAATGGTAGCTGTTAGAAGCCGGAGTTCCCGCACGCACCGTTGTTTTCAAGGGCGCGACCCGAACCCCCCGCTCTCACATTAGGGCAAGAAAGTGCACAGTCCGAGACAGCCCTGCTCACCCCATTAGTAGCTTGACACGAGCAGTCAGGCTTATCTCCAAGGTACGAGTGTTCAGTATGTGCAACCACGCCCACAGCAATCCCAATGATGTCACCACAAATGGACTACACACAAGTTTGTATAAAACGAGTATTTCTTATATAAAAAGATTTTCGAAGCAACAGGCGCACACAGCTCCCAGCAGAGAGAGACCGAGAGAGTGTCCCTCCGGGCCCGCACCCTGCCCCAGGTGATGATCCACTTTACCTGGGTGGGCATGACCTCACTCTCCTCTCCTGCAGCAGCAGCTTTGCCGGACTCCAGACCTTGTCACCACGGGCAAGGTGCCCTCGGGCCAGTAGTTCAGCTCCTGCGGGGCTGCTGCTCTGGACCAACAACGTTCAGCACAAACTCCATCCATGAAGCCTTCCACCCAACGCTGGTGCTACCTCACGTTGCCTTCCAGGGCCCGATCACTTGGCCCTCCTCTCCAGCGCTGTTAGGGCTTCTTCGCTCCCTGGTGCTCACCGCTCCCCGGTATTCCTCATCAGTAGGCCTGGGCGGTAAATTCTGTTCTGCTAATGGAATTTGTGTAATTTTGCCTTCCGCGGAGAATGCAGAATTGACAAAAATTCTGCGATCCGCGGCTTCGCCGAATTTTTTGCTTGTTTGCACTTTCAAAATGCGGGTTTGTGAGATATTTCCCCCCAAGCATGCAAACAACATTCGCGAACAGGAAAAAAGCACCACGAATGGGCAAAACAAGCAATTCCGCGTGTTCGCTGAGCTCTGCGTGCTCACAGAGATTTTTTACTGAATTGCGGAGCTATGCGTAGCGCGCCTATGCATATTCTGCCCACCCCTACTCACCAGCACCTCCGGTGGCACCTTCAACATGCACCCCAGGGGCGTCCGATACTCACTCCGTCTCCTGCTGCACACGGTCCAGGCGCTCTCCACTAATGCCCGGGTCGCACCACGACACGCACACTGAGCGTCTGAGTCTCACCTCTCCTCCTGGTGCACACGATGTACCAGGCGCCCTCCACTAATGCCCTGGCTGCACCACCACACGCTGACCCGAGTGTCGGAGACTCACTCCTTCTTAGTGCCCACGATGTCCCGGCACTCTTCACTAGTGCCTGGACTACACTGCGACACACCCCCCCTGTGCATCCCGATTCTCCCCTCTCTTCCATGATGCCCATAATCCACAGGCGCTCCAACACCTTTAGCCGCACCAAGATATGTACCCTGTGCGTCAGAGTCTTGATTCGCTCCTGGTGCCCACGATATCCTTAGGCACCTCTTTGGAGGTCTCATGCTGTCATGACATGCTCCCACCACTGCGCCATTTGAGACTTCCTGGAAACTTTTATGTTCCTGTGTTTCCGAACAGGGAGCCAGCTCACCTCAGGACCTTGGGGTTCAGGACGCAGTACACAACAAATTCCTGCTCAGTAAGAAGGGGGGACATGTATTGTACTGTATATTGGATTTATATAGCGCTTATCACCCAGGGGTCTCTAAGCGCTTGCCTTGGGAACCCCTCCTGGCTTTTCCCTGTGAGATAGCCCCTACCGGGCATCCCCAAGGTGAAAGCCAGACATCCCGCCGCGGGGGGCCGTTGTGAAGATTAAGCAAGCTTAATGCCCAGAGTTGCAGAGTGTGAACCCATGATTAGGTCAGGCACCGAAGTGAGAATTATCGAGTCCGTGGACATTTGAGCTCAAGACTCTGCCGCGTCGGGAATTGAACCCTGGTCCCAGGTCTGACCTCTGCTTCAGGGTCTGCCTGCTCTAACCAGTGAGCCACACTTCTCCAAAGTGCTCCAAACACTTCTCTGAAGGATACAGAGACCGTTCTCGACGATATCATCAACATAATCAAAGTCTTGGGGTTACAGTTCTTCCTTTTATACCCCTCATTGTCTTTGAGGTTTCTTTGTGCTCATGGTAACCCAACCCCTCCCGAAATCAGTATTGCATATCCGCCCCCCCAGTGTCAACGTCCTCTCTTTGGTACTGGGGGCCTGGATCTTTAATCACTCAGAGGGAGATGGGTGATGGGTCTATTTTTCTATGGCTCTGAACCAGACCTCTTTACTTCACAAAGCCGCTCCTTCTGCCCGCTCCAGGAGCAGGGCAGCCTGGCGCCGTTTCCACCCCTCCCCCGGGGCATGACCTCCCTCAGCCTTTCTCACCTCTCCCAGATCCAGGCAGGCAATTCACATTCTGCTGAGACACACAAAAAGGTCTAAAGCACAAACGAGGCCATTTTCTCAAACAGCGGTATCTGGACACACAGAAACATAACCATCTATCCAAAAAGATGCCTTATGGTGTTGTGAGTTCAGACATACCAAACTTGACTGTTCCATTTCCAATTCTTGGGAAACTAGGCTAGCTAGGCTAACAATACTATACCCAGCCTCCCCCATTCTGTCCTGGCCTTTCACCAGGGAAAATGAAATGGAGTATTTTCCACTGTCAGGGCCTAGCACCCACTCTGGCTCAGGTCCTGCCTCTTACCTACACTGCACCCTGCTTCGGGGTTACCCAGGATGTCCTAAAGGGGTGCCCCATGTGTATGCAAAAGGGAAAGTAAGGCCTGACAAGTGGTAGCACTTGACAGGACAACATGTTAATTTAACATAATGCGCGCAGGCCCTCCACTGAAGATCTGTGTTCCCTCTCTGCGCATTTCTTTAACACTAACTCTGGCACACACAGTGCACATTACTTAGGGATTTTGCTAGTAAGGCAAACATACCAATCAGAGACAACCAAACAACACTACAATTTATACAGGGAACATCTGTACTTGCACACTGCTTAGCAGTGGCAAGTACCTACAGCATCTAACTTCACAACTCCCTGTCAGGAAAACGGTCTAGGAAAAAAGCAAAAGGTTTAAGTGAACTTTAGCCAACAAGGCTAAGTCCAACAGTAGCCATATGAATGACCTGCCATTGTATATCTTCCGCTGTGTCGTTTTTAGGTCTCACACCTGCGAACAGATCGCGAAGCGATCGTCACTGCGAGACTCTATAGCAATCAGTTCTGCTTACAAGGAGCCAAGGGAGACAGGCGACAAGAGATGTGCATGCGCGCGTAAACGGATCAGGTCGCGCGCGCTTCCTGTCTCCCATGTCTCCTTGTAAGCAGACACACAGGCACGCACACACACACACATACAGACCACCCCACTGCCGCCGCGCATACACACAAGCATGCACACACACACATAGAGAACCCCCCCGCCACGCATTCACACACGCACGCAAACACTCACATAGAGAACACCCCCCCATCCCCGCCGCGCGCACACACACAATATTCAGAAACTGGAATTCCTCATGTCGCAGGTAGCGACACACAATTGAAATGACGAGCACTCTTCGTTATCACTAACCTTTCATGTGACGTCTTAACTTTCCCTGCGGTTTTGTGCATCTACGTCCAAGCGATAGTGAATGCATGCTAGGACGCGCGCACGCACTCCGTTCTTTACGCTTCCGTTTAGTGCGGCGCGTGCATTAAGTATGCTATGTCGCTGGTGCTGCCTGACCATGGGTGGGTGCATGTGCAGTTGCGGTTCCTAACAGGCACTGGTTTGAAGGAATAGGGTAACATGTCTCGCCGGGCCCTGAGGAGGCTGAAGGGTAAAGTGCGGGTTCAGGAGCCACTCGGTTCTGGGGACCTGCCGCCGGGGAAAGCTGAGCAAGAGGATGAGGAGGAAGAAGCGGATGTCCCTGTACGGAGTAAACACAAGAAGGGCAAGAAACTTCTGCAAGAGAGAGGAGGCACCAACCTGTTCGAGCTGGTGAGAATGTCCAGCACATTCCAGTCATGGGTTGAAGTGGTGCTACTGGGTGGAAGAGGGCTCTGTCCCAGTCCACGTGGGGCTGATCACGACTGGGGATAATGGGGACGTATACTGTAAGCTTGTATGTGGACTTGGCACTTTACATGAAGGGGCAACAATACGTGTCTAAAGGGATCGATAGCACTCTGAGTAGGGGAACTGGTGGCAATTGGAGAACTAAAGTTGTTATTATACTTCATGAGGAGAAGCAATATGACAAAAGTTGGGATCAATGCTTTAAATTGACCAGTACTGTCCGGTACGGAGTACCTGCACTTTTATATTTTGAGAGGGACAGTAACTGCACTTCCAACGAGAAATGCTATACTTTTGATTGGAGATTACCGGCACTTCTCAGAAACAAGCAGGTACTCGGGTATAGAGTACCTGCACGTCTGTTTTACCATTTCATTCCCTGGTTGGGACACCCTCGAGTTACCATATGTCAAGCTTGACTAGCTTATCCAGTTATTGTTTAAACTTCGTATTGTGATATCTACATTTTAAAAGGGAATGCAAAACTACAGGGACCAAAATGCAAAGTAAAACCCAGTACTTAATGCCTATCATGGCGTTCCAAGAGAACTCTGAAGCAGCTTTTAGACGGCAACAATACAGACTGGAGAAGGTGTTCAGATGAGATAAAAAAAACACATTGTGGTCATACATATATCTATTGTAGAATTATTGAGCTTCTCACCATTAACAAAGCCACAGAGCAGTCCTATTCACATCTGCTTCTGAGGCACCTTTAAGTAATTGCTAGAGTGCTGCACAGTGAGGTGCAATATAGAAGGTGTTGGGTGACGTGCCTTCAGTTTGTAAATATGCTCAGAGGGTCGTGCGGCCACTGCTTATTAGCATGAGGTGCTGGCAGTTGCAGAAAAGTAAGAGAAGAGTAGACACTGTTGTTTATGCGGATGCTGCCATTTTATTAGGTCTTAAGTGCAGGCTGCTTTAATTTTCTGATGTTGAAGATCTTTTGTGAACAATACCATTGTTATTTGTAATATCAATACATCTAAGTCACGTAAATACAAAACCTGTTGCATTACAAATGCTATAGGTGTCACATTTGCGAAGTTATAACTATTGGCATTGTAAATGACAAAGCTATTAATTTAGCTATTTTCAAAACCAACACATAAATAAAAAAAATTGTCATTTACAACACCAATGGCTCAAACTTTCCTAATGCGAGACCTATTGCATTGCAAATGCTTGTTTTCATTGTAGTGAGCAACTAAGAGGGCATTCAGTAAACAAAGAACAAAGAACGTACCCCGCCAGTTGATAACGTGGTCCCAAATCTGGGATCCCAATATATGTGGGGTGATAAACCTAGAAGTTGGCACTGCACATTACAAGATTTACCATGATTCAAACATTTGCACGACAGAGTTTTTTAGCAAAATATAAGTATTTTATTTTAGTGTAGAAAACATTTATATACACCTATGACATATGGTTATTTTATAAATATTGCACAAAACACATAGTCCATTTGAAAAGAGATAAAAAGTGACAAAATTGCATTCTTTTTTTTGACCTACCCAGTAACATTTCATGCTTCAATCATACTATCATTCTTTCAGTTTTTCACGGCCTAATCCTACCTAAAGTTCAGACATTCCACTCTCATACTTCAATCCATACAAATTGTTCTGTTGTATGCCACATAAAATTGGTAAATATGTGGCATAGAGCAGAATAACGTTCCAGACAATTGATCTTATTTCGGCACCTAATTAGTACTACATAGTGTGCCGTGTTCCTGGAGCCACGAGCCGACGCGCGTTTCGGTGAAAGGCCAAATGGGCCACACCTTCGTCAGGGCTGGGAGATGTTGACTGGGAGGAAGCGGGATAGTAATCTGAGGTAGTCTGTGGAGGGTTCCTTAGAGCAAAGAGGTGCACAAGAAGTTTTTTTCGGCAAAGCAGGAAACTGAATAATGAATTTGTTTATCAGAGGAAGAATTCCACTAAGTTGGGATTTATAGGTGAGCAAGGTGCTGAAGGTAGCTGCACTTTGAAGTATTTTCTTTCGCGCAGGCGTCCCATGAGTGTTGACTCCGGGGCGGCTAGTCCGAAAACTCTGTGTCCCCCAACGTGGCTGGCATATATCTGCTTGACTGGGAGGGCACAGTCCGTAGCTAGAATTCCGTCGACCCTTCCCCACAGGGGACAAGGTTCAGTAGTGCGTTTAATCAAAGGGTCCTTACACGAGGCTGCTCGGCGTTCCTAACGCGACGTCCATAGATCAAGTTCTGTTACAGGCGCATTAGTTTGCAGGTCATTAAACGGAGCTGCTAGATATTCTTTCCAAAGCGTCCATAAGTGGGGTTCCGTCGAGAAGACTGGATCGACCTATCCTCAACCGGGACAGGTCCCGAACTTGATCTATGGACGTCGCGTTAGGAACGCCGAGCAGCCTCGTGTAAGGACCCTTTGATTAAACGCACTACTGAACCTTGTCCCCTGTGGGGAAGGGTCGACGGAATTCTAGCTACGGACTGTGCCCTCCCAGTCAAGCAGATATATGCCAGCCACGTTGGGGGACACAGAGTTTTCGGACTAGCCGCCCCGGAGTCAACACTCATGGGACGCCTGCGCGAAAGAAAATACTTCAAAGTGCAGCTACCTTCAGCACCTTGCTCACCTATAAATCCCAACTTAGTGGAATTCTTCCTCTGATAAACAAATTCATTATTCAGTTTCCTGCTTTGCCGAAAAAAACTTCTTGTGCACCTCTTTGCTCTAAGGAACCCTCCACAGACTACCTCAGATTACTATCCCGCTTCCTCCCAGTCAACATCTCCCAGCCCTGACGAAGGTGTGGCCCATTTGGCCTTTCACCGAAACGCGCGTCGGCTCGTGGCTCCAGGAACACGGCACACTATGTAGTACTAATTAGGTGCCGAAATAAGATCAATTGTCTGGAACGTTATTCTGCTCTATGCCACATATTTACCAATTTTATGTGGCATACAACAGAACAATTTGTATGGATTGAAGTATGAGAGTGGAATGTCTGAACTTTAGGTAGGATTAGGCCGTGAAAAACTGAAAGAATGATAGTATGATTGAAGCATGAAATGTTACTGGGTAGGTCAAAAAAAAGAATGCAATTTTGTCACTTTTTATCTCTTTTCAAATGGACTATGTGTTTTGTGCAATATTTATAAAATAACCATATGTCATAGGTGTATATAAATGTTTTCTACACTAAAATAAAATACTTATATTTTGCTAAAAAACTCTGTCGTGCAAATGTTTGAATCATGGTAAATCTTGTAATGTGCAGTGCCAACTTCTAGGTTTATCACCCCACATATATTGGGATCCCAGATTTGGGACCACGTTATCAACTGGCGGGGTACGTTCTTTGTTCTTTGTTTAGTTTTTCTCCCCCCTCGACCCGCCTACATCCAACTAGAAACCCATTGGGGAACCCCCTTCTTTTGCCTTCCTAAGAGGGCATTCAGGACAGTGCATCTTATCCTGCTTCGGTGTTGGAAAATGCATGTCTTGATGGGTTGTGATGTTTGCCCAATATACAGTAATCTGCACGATCACCGGATACAGTATACCACATTTTATGAATTGCAGTTTGAAAAGAAATTCAGTACTTGCTTAATGTTGCCGTGTTCAAACATCTTTGTATCATAAGAGAAAGAACAAGCAGTGTAGTTGTTACAATGGAAGTGACCTTTGACTGGGGAAGAATTCATGTTATTTCTAAAGTCCTTTACGACTAATGCTATGTTGTGTGGAGGAGTGTACTAAATGATCTTTAATATTTTGGCACGTTTATAAGAATACATGGGAGCTTCTATAGTTGGATCAATACTTTCAATCAAATTCCAGTTTTTTAGGATCAACTTGTGGATCTTATTGGTGTGGGTGCCAAACATGGTTACACAAATCTATTTTTCCAGTGGGTTTTTGTTTTTAGTAATAAGCAATTCCTCTATTGGGTAGAACCATTCTCGCTTAAGGCAGTTCCTTACTATTCTTCTGGGGTATCCTCTGGTAATCAATTTATCCCTTAGGATTTCAGCCTCTTTCATATAGTCCTCCTTATGGGAACAATTCCCATGGGGATGTAAGAATTGGCCAAAGGGCAGGCCATCTCGCAGGGCTCGAGGGTAATTTCTATTGTAAGCTAAGAGAGTGTTTCTTTCTGGGGGGGGTTTCCGTGAAGGCCAGTGCATAGTTCACATTCCTCATGTTAAATAGTTAGATCTAGAAAGGCTATTTCTGTTTTATGTATGGTAGATGTGAAAACCAGGTGTTTTTGGACTCCATTCAGATATGCTATAAAGTCATGGAAGTCAAATTCTGGATAGACCAGATCAGAAAAATATCAATGTAGCATTTCCAGCATGTAATATTTGAACTGTATCTGTTTTGTTGTGAGAGTGCATATCTTTGTTCTATATAGTCCATGTAGATATTGGCCAGATTGGGAGCAAAAACTGCTCCCATCGAAGTTCCAGAGCATTGCTGTAAGAATTCTCCGTCTGACTTGAAATAGTTATGTTGCAGTGCAATCCTTAGCTGAGATATAATGAAGCTGGTGGGCACTGGTGTTGGTCGTGTGCGGGTTTCTAATAGATTTTCTATTAGTGAGATACTTTCCTCCTGAGGTATATTTGTGTATAATGAGATGCTATATCTAGTGTGGCTAGACAATGGGTTGCGGTATCAAAAGGGATGTTCTCAATAATGTTATTCATGAACATGCTGTCCCTCAGATAAGCCTCATGAATAGGAACAAAATCCTTGGTAACAAAATCAATGTAATGTCCAATAGGTTCCAAGACAGAGCCACAACCTGATTGATTAGGGCCACAAGGAGGGGTCATGGCACTTTAGTGAATTTTAGGCAAGGTAAACATGACTGGAGTGCAGGGTGTTTCTTTATTGAGATACTCAAACTTTTTTTTAATTTATATAGCCCTGTTCTCTGCCCTCAGTAGTGATCGTCCAAATGTCATTTTTTATCATAGTGAGGGGATTGGAAGATAGTTTCTTGTAATGTTTAATTTCTGTGATTTGTTTTTTAAGCTCAGAGTCATAATCAGTCCTATTTTGAATGACAATACCGCCCCCTTTGTCTCCTGGTTTCAAAATTATAGTGTTGTCATTTTTAGGCCTTGAAGAGCTTTCCTTTCCTCCGTGGAAATATTGTAAGGGACGAAGCATCTAGCTGATTCCAAATTGTCCATGCCCCGAAGAATAACCTTTTCTAAGGTTAATAATTCAGGTGGCATCATGGAATTGGTGGGATAAAAGGTGGAAGGTGGTTTAAGACCTGTGCCATAGTCTTTTATGGGGTGTGTCTTGTCCATAAAAGAAAGGTTTTAATATTATCTTATGAAAGAATTGAAATATCTCTGTTTTCAGGGAGAAAAGGTTGGTTCTTTCTGTGATAACAAAGGAGAGACCTTTGTTAAGAGGTGATATTGGAAGAAAGCATTTGTTGCAATAGATAAAAAAATGGGTATTACTTCTGTGTTGGTGTTGTCTTCATTTATTCCTAAAATGCTTGTGGTCCCTATTGGTAATATTTTCTCCTGGTCTGGCGATCCCCTCGATATTGATACCATGTGTTGCCTTTACCTCCCTGGCCTCTCTCTAAAAAAGGCTGCCCTGGGTGGGTGTCTGTGCGCAAGGTCCTGCCTGTGCAACTCTGTCGCCAGACCCACCTAAGAATTCTGAAAAGGAGACTAGCTTATTTTTCTTAAATCTTCCACACGTGTTCTGTCCATTATTTGTACCTAGGTCGGTGTAGTAATCTTCTCTTAGGTAGGGATATGCTCTCTCCTTTATGAAATTGTTGATGTCTTTTGTGACTTTTTCAACCTTTTTCTCCAGTTGATATGAGTTAAATTCATCTACACTTTGGTTAAGTTTGTCAAGGAGTGCTTTTGCTTCTGTTATCCCTTCACCTCCTCGAGGATCCTCTCTAGCTCTTCTATTTCTTTGAGTTCTTGTTATGTGTGTTTTAGTGCAGTTTCCACCCCAACACTATCCAGTGGCACGAGCACGTTGTGGAGATGTGGCTGAAACCACCTTTACATTTTGGGTCTTCTCTGAAAATCCAGGGTACATTCCTTATTTGTAAACCCGCCCCAACCGCCCAGGAGGAGAACTCGCCATCATACACAAGATCCCCCTCCGACTCTCCCACCTTCATCACGAACGACTCCTTTCCCACCACTGAACACCTTCACTTCCAGATCCAGACTTGCCCTTGAACCACAATCCGCAGCACCCTCACCTACAGACCCCCCGGACTCCATGCTTCATTTGCTACTACAGTCCCCGACCTCATTGCACCCCAAGCCATCGCCTCAATGGACTACATACTCGTCGGAGACCTGAACTTCCATCTCGAGAACCCCAGTTACCCCAACTCCACTCCCCTCCTGGACAACCTCGCCAAAATCAGGCTGAAACTGCTCATCACAATGCCCACCCACAAGGTAGGACACACCCTCTACCCCATCTTCGCAGGAGGTAACAGCATCCACTTCAGACACTCCATGCAACCCCCATGGACAGACCAGAATTGCGTACACTTGGACGTCGACAAACCCATGCCGCTCAAACCTGCACCGCACCCTCCACAAAGGAACTGGAGCAAAGTCACTGAGGAACAACTCAACTCCACCCTGAACCGCGACGCCCCCACCACCTCTACCGACACCAACCTCGCAGCCAAAGGACTCCACAGATGGATCTTCAACTGCCCAGACAAGCTTGCACCCCTACGCAACCCCGACAAACAGCACCCCAGGAAGGCCACCTGGTTCACTGCCGACCTCCAAGAATCCAGACGCACCTGCAGACGTCTCGAGAAGGACTGGAGAAACAGCAAAATGTCAGAAGATCGCATCACGTACAAAAACCCCATGATGGAATACCACCAACGCATCAGATCCATCAAGAGGACCTTCATTCAAAACAAGATCCTCCGCAACGCCTGCAACTCCAAGCAACTCTCCGGCGTCATCCAGGAATTCACCAAGCCCCCCAGCAAAACCACAGACATCACCCCTTCTCAGGACCTCTGCAACAAGCTTGAATCCTACTTCAATCTAAAAATCAAGGGACTCTACGACAACTTCAATGACCAGACACCCAACTCCGAAACCACTTCCTCCTCCAGCAACGCCTTCCAGCCCACCATCTCCTCCTGGACCCCAGTCACCACCGAAAACACCACCCTAACCATGAAAGGCATACACTCAGGAGTCCCCACAGACCCCTGCCTCTCGCACATTTTCTACAGAGCCCCCATGTGAATGTTGTTAAGGGCCGGTACAACCATTTCTGGGTGATGCTCAAGGAGGCCCATTGCAGCCATCTTCCCCATAGTTCTCCTGGAACATGCAGTATAGAAAGTAAATTCACAGCCTCAGTGGCCACTGTCAAATTCAAAAAAGGAAGTGTGTCTCTAAATTAACACTAAAAAGTCCATATTTTGTTAAATACCAGGAAAATCCAATATCAGTAAGAGAGAACTCAGGAGTGAGCTGTCAAAATGTTCTTAATTTGATGCCATTAAAGAGTTGGTCAGGCTTGTTTAGTCATTTAAATTTTAGTCATTTAACATTAAAGGCAGCAGTAAGCAGGGGGTGGCCTCAGTTAGCCAAGACATCAAGAAGTAAATGTATTTTCAAATGTTTCATTATACCCGCCGAAATGTAATACAAAGAATCACGAGTTTTGAAGCAGACCTTTAAAAAAAATGAAATGGCCCATAATTAGGTCAGAATCTCTGTTGTGTTTCTGCAACACTAAGAGCCATGACATCACCCAGCTGGAAACCCAGACATGAAGAAAGAAGAGGCCTAGAGATAAGTGTAGCTAATCTACAAGCCAAAGGTCAGGCTGGAACATCATCCTTCTGAATATGAATTAGACCCACCCCAATACTACTGCAATCAGCGTAACAGGTTTCTTTAAAAAGATCCTCATCCGTCAGGGATAAGCACTACCTGCTCCCGCCCCCATTGGTACCCACGTATTCTTCACACGCTCAAGCTCGCGAACACGCCTGAACATAGGTGAGTGCAGCATTCAGTTGGTCCCTAGGTAGTTTCATGCTCTATAAATGCATAAGAAATACACCCACTAACGTTTACTGTAAGAAGACACATTACCCTCGATATGTTGATTTCCTTGTGCAATACGCCAATGCTTTGCACTGCGATATGGTTGAAAATTATGGTGTAGACTGTTCAATCACAGAATAGTCCGAAATTAGAAAGACACATTTCACTTATCAGCAAACTAACTAAAACATGAGCGTGAACCGGCAAGGTCACGATAGGAATCTTCACGGAGAAGGTCATTTCATTCCACACATCAGTCAATAGCCCAGAAACACCCACACACACATTCCAATAAACGCCAACAAGGGCTGCCCACGCGATCATTTCTCAATGTTCCCACCGCTGCTTATCGGCTTGGCTGGACTTTCCGTCACTCGAAACACTAACTGGAAACTTTTGACAATTTATTTAGCAACAAAAAAGATGTGTGTGCATCTGCCAAGCGAAACTCGGGTCACGCGCTACCATGGTAGCCAATGGGGATACCAGAGAAGACCACTGCCGGCGGCCAATGCCATGTGTCCATTTTTGATGCGTCACAATAGGAATCGCATCTTTAAGGTAGTGTCCTTGGACGAACAAGACGAGGGTTCCGTTTTTGACGGGCCATGAGGAATACATACTTTGGAATGTAAGCCATTGTGCAATTGCATGAGGAATCCTGACGAATTCAAAAGGCTGTCAAGTTCGTCCATATGCCAGCAAGAACTAATTAGTTGATTTAAATTGCTTTCAATGCATTTATCACATTTACAGCGCTTAACAGTAAAAAAAGAACCTAGCGTGATGTTTGTGGCCGAGCCTGGAAATATATCGTGATGGCACAGATTACAAATATTATATTAATTGCATAATCAGTTAACACAATTCAGTAAACAGTCTCCCACATTGCTGCTATGAATTGCTTTTTCTTTGTAAAAGTGAGTTTCCCGTGTGCACCTGAATGAATACAGGGCGTGTAATCACTTATGCCAGGGGATCGTTGTTCCCATGATCGGTGACATGGCAGGCAGAAGGAAAGCGCTGTGCCACCTCAGTCTACAGATACATTGGATGTTTACTTGCAGTTCTTAACTGGAATGGCTCTCTCGCTTCACAGCAAGTTAATGAGGTGTCAGCCAATCTCTTTCAAGGAGGCATCCCTCATGAAAATGTGATTATTCTTCTCTGCCCGAAAGCAGCTCTACTCCTGCAGCCTTTGGCAGGGGGCAGGAGGACCCTACACCCTCTGCAGGTTCACATCCTTGGGGTGGCACTCAAATACTGCACTCATTATGTTGGGTCCTCATGCCCCTCACAATGAGCATTCCAGTGCATCTTCACATATCAGAGGTTGAGGTTCCTTCTCTGCGTTCCTACACAGACTCCACTACAGATGTTTTTTGGGTGGCCTCATGCACTCCCAAGCCACGTCTGTGATACTATCTCTACGACCTGAGTGCGCAGGGAAGAGGAACTGTAAGAATGGCCATCTTTTGCATGGTGTACTCCCAGATGTGTGCCTTGACTATTTATTGGCTGTGAAACTCTGTGCACTTTATGCACATTTATCTATAAGGCTGAGTATGTATTACAAAGTGTACCCAGGGCCTGTAACTTAATGTCACTAGTGGACTGCACCACCTATTTTACCATCCACTACAGTGACGGTGTAAATTTAGGTCTACCATTGTAGCCGGGCTGTTTAAAATTGCAATTCAACATTTCAGAATAACCCCATTTGACAGGCCAAAACCTCCCTTTTGACTATTAGTAAGTTACTCCCATGTAATGCCTAGTAGTTCACAAGGTAGGGTGCATGGTATTTAAAACTAAGACATGCATAAATACAATTTTAGCATGTCCTTACTGTGACTACTACCCACAAACTATTTTCACTGTGGGAGGTTTATATGTCCCAGGTAGAAAACTAGAGTACAGATTAAAATCGTAATACTGTATCTCTGGAATGGGACTAACTAACAAAATAATTAAACATATTTTAATTGATATTGAAAATCCAATTCATTAATGGACTCCGATTTTAAAGTAAAATTAATTAAAACAAAATTTTAGAACCTTACCTTATCCCTGCCTGAAGTTCCTGAACACCAATTTTCATGAGCTTTCACACTTCTGCCAATCAGAGATTAGCATTTGAATGAGTGAGAAAAAGGTGTGAAACCCTTCCCAGAAGCAAACAATATGCTGACCTGAATGGGCAAAGATGAGTCCTCTGAAATTCACTGAATATGCAGGGTGGTGATTGTAAGTATTTATTTTTACGTTATGTTATGTTATGTTATGTTAAAGGGGGGTGCTTCTATAGCGCACGGCTACTCCGAAGAGTGTCCCGGCGCTGTCGGAGCCTCACAGGTCCAGGGTGAAAAAAGGGGGAGAGTGAAACAAATGTGGCTGAGAAGAGCAGTCTTATTGTGTAAAAAGCAGAGTTTTTAGACCTTTCCTGAAGGCCAGCAGATTAGGGCTGGATCTGAGAGAGAACGGGAGGTCGCTCCATAGTCGGGGGGCAAGATGTTTGAAAGAGCGGCTGTTACATCCTCTTATATAATAGTTAGTCATGTTTCTTTAATTAGTTGTTCCATGCACTTGCCCTGGCATGAGCTCCTGCGTGAGCCATATTATCCTTTGAATGTATTCCACATTCTGATGCTGTGGTCTAACAATGTAGGTTTGTACAGTTAGGCATTGTAAGCTAACCCATTGAAGGAGTTGGGCCTGTGTAACGTGCTGCAATAAAGAAAGCTTATAAAACGACTTATTTCTTATGATTTCAACAAAATTTGGCGACGAGGGACACCTCTCTGCAGCACGTTTAAGGAGTGGTGATGGAACCCATGTGTGAGGATTTTTAACCATTTTCGAGAACATTTTGGTATGTACAACTTTATACATTTGTACTTTTGATTGTACCAGCGGCGGTCATGTTAACTTCATTGTACTCCTGATTGTACCAGCGGCTGTATTTAATACCTTTTCCATTATTTCCACGCATTTCTTTTTACAATATTTTACTGCGTCTTTCAACTTTGTCCGACTACAGTTTTCACCGCTACGCTTAAATTTCTGCTGCCTGCGTTACCATTGTGCCTTTGCGATTCTCATTAAACATTTTCTTTTCTTATACTCTTTTATTTAATACCTTTTGAAAGGAAACATAAGTCTGTTCAATTTGTTTAAGGGAAGGAATTCCGCTTCTAAGGTTTTACCCTGGTGGCTAAGAGAGAAATCTCACTATTTTGTAGGTGATAAAAACTGTGTTGATGATATAGCCAAGCGTGTTGAATGTAAACAGCTTAAAGTAAAAAATTGGTATGATGATAAATGGAGAGTTAAGACACAATGTTTTCAGGTAGGAGAGTGGGTAAGAATTCGTAAACCTGGTTTAATGAGTAAAGGTTCGGACAAATACAGTAGTCCAATTCAACTTAAGAAAGTCTTTATCAATAGTGCCATGACTCAAGATGGCAGGGTATGGAATTTTAGAAGGTTAGCCAAATGTCATGCACCTGATGTTTTACACAAAGAAACCCTGCATAAGAATGTACATCTTGGGAAAGATAATTCAATTGCTTCTAGAGTCAAGGAAACCAAACATATTATAAATGTTCCTAAAAGGTTTTTACATTCAGGTTGATTGTTTTTATTCATTATTGAACTTCATGCATTATGTTTTCATATTATTATTTTGTTCTCTTTTTTTTATGCACATATGTTTTGTTAATGGGGATATGTGTTACATCCTCTTATATAATAGTTAGTCATGTTTCTTTAATTAGTTGTTCCATGCACATGCCCTGGCATGAGCTCCTGCGTGAGCCATATTATCCTTTGAATGTCTTCCACATTCTGATGCTGTGGTCTAACAATGTAGGTTTGTACAGTTAGGCATTGCAAGTTAACCCATTGAAGGAGTTGGACCTGTGTAAAGTGCTGCAATAAAGAAAGCTTATAAAACTACTTATTTCTTATGATTTCAACAAGAACAGTGAGCTATTAACTGTCATGTAGGAGCTGCATGCAAACGGCAAGGTAAAAATGACAACGTTAATATGTTTTACCCCCAGTCTTTGTTTGATTATCCTATTGTTTCAAATATAAATTGTTATGTTTTTATTGTCAGCACCTGGTAAAGCCTGACCACCATTACCATAACTTTTGGGCAATTTTTGGCCGAAGAACAAGAGGCCCCAACCTCCTTTGCTGCTCTTTCACCCCGGCTACAATATTTTTTAAGATTGGAGTTAGGGCTATGTGTGGTCACTCTACATGGTGGTTGAGGTGGGTGCACATTTTGACCATTATAATCAGAAATGTATTGTATCTCCAAGTCTGTTATGAAGCTCTGTGGTTATACTGAATAAGCAGCTACCTAAGTTATGACATCTCTTTATTAATGTAATAGCTGCACTTTCACAATTGCTTTATTAATCTTCCTGCTTTCTCAAATTTGCTTGAAAATGCACCACTTGGCCACTCTTTTTTCAAAATTTTCCAGGGGAAAACCCCACCGAACCCCCTTTAGGTTGTTCACTCTCACTCGCTGCGCCCGCTCGCTATGGTGCAGAATGACAATGATTTTACTCCCCACCACTTTCAAATGTCACCAGCCGCTCCTGTTAGAGTGTAGTCCTAATATTGGCTAAACTGCAAAAGCTGGGAAACATTTTGCCAACTTTTCTTCTGAAGAATTGGCTGGAGACTGCTATCGAGCTGAAGACGCTGATGTCTACTCGCTGGTCAGATCTAACTTTCTGGTCTCCCCCACTGAAGAGATCTGACTTTCAGAAAAGCTTCTAAGTCTGAATGTAGAGGGATTCACTTAGAGTGACGCCAATCCGATTGATATTTTAAACCTTCCTGAACACAGACACTAGATTTTGCATACTCTGAGCTTTCCCACCTTCGTCAACGACTGCATCTGGACCATGAGCTTTAGCCTCCTGCCACTTCCGTCAAACCTTGGCTCAGACCCAGTCTGCAGCCTGCGCCAAGGATGACTCATTTACGTCTGGGACATACCTGGGCCTCATATCTGACTCTCTTTCCTTTGCGATGGGCCTCAAACCTTATTCTTATTCTTGTCCTTGTCTAATGCAACCAGTTATCCAGGGTTCGCTTTAAGTGCATTTTAATGCTAAACTAAATTTCAACTTTAAAAATTCATATCTTGGGTTCCTCTAATCGGATTTTTGCCATTGTGGTATCAATTTGTTCATTAAAACGTTCACTATTTTTATAAATTGTGTTATGTTTTCTACTTTTTAACAGTTTTAATACTTCTAAATGCTTTACAGATGCTCTTAAGTTGAGCTTGTCTGCTTTTTGCCAGAGCCAACACGGGTGAACGTATGTTTAAATTACTGAAAAACTTTATTAGAGCTAACAAGAATAGTTCTATCATTGCTTGTGGTGGACTACTATCCACACAAACTAATAACCTACTTACATTAAACACATTAAGTCATCACTGATTGTGTTTGTTTTTACTATGCACATTTATTTACGTCCGACACAGTGCAAGTGTCTTCAGTGTTCTAGGCAAACCAGTATTTTGAATTGGTCCATCATTCGTCCGCTAACAAAAAGCAATTGTTGTCCTTTTAATTGCAGTTTTGAGCCATCATGGTATTTACATGAAGGAACACAGCCTTTAACATACTGCAAATCTATGGTACTATTATAAGCTGCACAACCATAATAATTCTAAGATGTTTTAGTTTCTTTACTGATATTGTTTATGGGCCTAGATGTGACGGACCTACATCTAAAAGCTGCAAGGAAGCAAATCCACATCCACTTCCACAGTGATTCCACAATGAATTCTCATAATCATGGTTTAAATGTCATGTAATTGTGACTTTCCCACTCATTACTTGGCTGCAGGCATCTTACAATTTTCTGGAGTAGATGGACAGAATATTTTTTTAATTCAGCTCCTGTTATCTTCAGCCCCCAGATGGGTCAGGTCCTGAAGGCATGAGCAAATATACAAAGGAGGGGGGGTACATGAGGCCCGCCTCTTAGGGCTTATGAAAGCCCTCGCACCCAACATCTTCCCGGGGCTCTTTCAATTGTCCATGCGGCCAGGCATGCTGGGCCCACCTGTACCCCTGGGACCGCCACCTCCTCGGGGTAAAATCAAGTTAAATGAATGCGGGGGAAACACTGCCCACCCCTGCAGCCCTCGGCACCACCACCTCCCAGGGGCACTATATATATGCAGGCAGGCCAGCTGGGTGAGCCCGCGCTCCAGGGACAGCCACCTCCTCAGGGCAAAAGATATAAAATTCATGCTGGGGCCCACAGACCACTCCCTGCAGCCCTGGTGATAGCATCTTTCCCGGGGCTGAACTAAATTAATGTAGGGGGCTCTGTCACTGACCCCCAGTCCTGAGGACCACCACCTCCCTGGGGCAAAGTTTTGCAAAGGAGGGGGGCCGTGCAGCTCCCTCGTGGAGCCATTCGTGGTCATGGGGACAGACACCCCTCAGGGCCAGCTCCTGCTACCTCCCGATATGCCCACCCTCGGAAGGTCGCTGATAGCTTTTGCTTGGTGGGAGCCCTTAGCTCCCACCAAGCAAAAGCAAATATAACTCTGCTTTATGCAATCCGGAGCTGTCAAACAGCTCCAGCTTGCAGAAAGTGTAGTTTTCATCTGTGTCCCTGCACACATATATGTGTGCAGGAAAACAAATGAAGACATTGTTTCCGCAAGCAGGGAGCTGCTATTTCAAGAAGCTCCTTGCTTGCAGGATCAGTGTCGGCTCTCGCAGAAGTCAGGAGCCAGCTGGGACCAAGGGGGCCTTGAGGTAGCCCCCGTGAATTCCCGTGGAAAAGGAGAAAGAGGAAGAATAAAGGGCAGAAATTAGCAGAAATAGGCAGAGTAAAGATCAGCAACGAACAGAAAGTGACAAGATGAAGGTGAAAAACGAGCAAAAAGAGGCAAAATAAAAGTCAGAAATGAGCAGAAAGAGCAGAATTAAGCTCAGCAACGAGCAGAAAGAGGCAAAAAAAGGTCAGCAGCGAGCAAAAAAGTGGCAAAATAAAGGTAAGAAACAAGCCAAAAGAGAAAGAATAAAGGTCAGAAACTAGGAGAAAGAGCCAGACTAAAGGTCAGCAATGAGCAGAAAGAGGCAAAACATGTCAGAAAAGAGCAGCAAGAGGCAGATTAAAGGTCAGAAACGAGCAGAAAGAGGCAAAATAGAGGTCAGAAAAGAGCAGCAAGAGACTGAATAGAGGTCAGGAGCAGAAAGAGACAGAATAAAAGTCAAAAACAAGAAGAAAGATGCAGAATAAAGGTCAGCAATGAGGATAAAGAGGCGGAATAAAAGTCAGCTATAGGCAGAAAAAGAAAGATAAAGGTCAGAAACGAGTAGAAAAGAGGGAAAATAAAGGCCAAAAGCGAGCCGAAAGAGGCAGAATAAAGGTCAGAAACTAGCAGAAAAAGACAAAATAGAGTTCAGAAACTAGCAGAAAGAGGCAAACTAGAAGTCACAAATGAGCAGCTAGAGGCAGAATAAAGGTCAGCAACGACCAGAAAGAGGCATGATAAAGGTCAGCAACGAGCAAAAAGATGTAAGATAAAGGTCAGAAATGAGTAGAAAGAGGCAGAATGAAGGTCAGAAAGTAGCAGAAAGAGGGAAAATAAAGGTCTGCAATGAGCAAACATATCAACAAAAGGAGCCAGTAATAAGCAGAAACAGGCAAAATAGAGGCTAGCAACGAGCAGAAAGAGATATATTAGAGGCCAGCAAAGAACAGAAACAGGCAAAATAGAGTTCAGGAATAAGCAGAATGAGGCAAAATGCAGATCAGAAATTAGCAGAAATAGGCAAGCTAGATGTCAGAAATACACATAAAAAGACAAATTAAGGCCCGCAACGAGCCGAAAAAGGCAAACTAGAGATCAGAAACCCACAAGAAAGAGGCAAAATAAAGGCCAGCAACAAGCAGAAAGAGGCAAAATAGAGATCAGCAAGAGGTAAAATAGAGGTCAGAAAATGATGTCACTGACCATGTCATGAGTGATGTAATATGTGAGGTTATATGCAGTGCATTGCAGGGGTGTGAGTTATAGTTAGCTCAGGTAACTATAACTGCTGAATTTCACTGGTTTTGTAAGAGTAAAATCTGAGCCTAACGTTCCTGTAACCTGTTTTTATGTGAATGTATATATATATATATATATATATATATATATATATATATATATATATATATATATATATATATATATATATATATATATATATATATATATATATATATATATATATATATTATATATATATATATATATGTTTTCATATATATGTGTGTTTTTATATATGGATATATATATATATGTATATATATATATTTATATATATATGTTATATATATATATAAATATATATATATATATACACACCCACACATAAATATATATATATATATTTCTTTTTCAAGCAATGTGTTTTTTTGCTGTATTGCTCGACAGCGGGTGCAGGCGCAGGGTCAAGCCAAAGACCAATTTCAATTTTAGTACAAAGTACGTCACACTCAGGAACTTAGATCATCTTATTTTATTAGCACAGATCCCTAGTCTGTCACACCGACGCGTTTCGGCCTGGCGGCCTTTCTCACGGTAGGTGGCACTACTTTTTACATATGTATTTAAAGCAATTACGTCTCATTACAAGCTCCCATTGATCTCTGGGAGTTGTAGTTTTAAACCTCTTAGCATACAGAACACCTTTTGTGACAGATTTATATTACAACATTTGTTTTGACCACAGTGGGTTGCACATGACTAAGACTCTGTCCATCCTATGTAGGAGATGAAAATGAGTCCTAATAAGTAACCGTATAGTACATTTGTTGATGATTGTGCAATGTATTTGCTACTTGTAGTACTTTGACGTTAAGGGCATAGTATAGTACCCAGTTATTATCAAATTGAAAATTTACAAAATATATAAGCATACCTATATGTTATGTCTCCTTCTGCCCTCAGAAACACTTTAACTACACAGAAACAAAAATCGATCTGTATAAATATGTACGCAACATAACACTTGCAAAAATACATGCAAACAAAGAAATATCCAACAATCAACAACCAACTAATTTGGATACAAACATGGAAAGTCAAAATGATCCTCAACTAACAATGGAAATGATACCTCAACTCAAGACCTTATATGATTTGGCAAACGATCTAGAGAATGAAGAAACGGCAGACATTGAAATGTAATAAAATCTTGACATAAACACCAAAGGACATAAAAATATTGGCATGGGGAATCAATCAAAATATTGTCCACAGCTATCTCCAGTCAATAAAATAGATTCATTTTCAGAGGCAATCATGTATGAAATGGATAAAATGGAAAAACTAAGAAATGTAAAATCAAGAGAAAATATATCCATGAAGGAAAATCAGGCCATTCAGAGTTTGGCTAAAAACACAGCCATAACCATAAAACCCGCAGACAAGGGTGGAAACATTGTAATACTAAACACCAGTGATTACACTAAGGAGGCATATCGCCAGCTAAATGACCTGGAAAAATATAGAAAACTCCCTTCAAACCCAATGAACAAAATGATTCAAGAAAATAAAAAACATCTAGACAACGGGCATAAACACAATCTATTGGATGTAGAAGAACATAAATTTCTCCTTAAAGAGAATCCGACAATCCCCACAATCTACTTCCTGCCAAAGGTGCACAAAACACTGATCAATCCACCTGGCAGGCCGATTCTATCGTCATGTGACTCCTTGTATGAAAACATTTCTTCATATGTTGATTACTATCTTGCTCCGATGGTCTAGAATCTGAATTCATATATTCAAGATAAGGGGGATTTCCTTGGAATATTAATGGATGTTGCCTGGAATTCATCATATTTGATGATCACAATTGATGTAGTCTCTCTCTATACATCTATTGAGCACACAATTGGACTAAATTCTTGTGCATACTTCCTGAAACAAAGGAACATCAATGAACTAGAACATTCGGCAATGCTTTTGACCATGATAAAGATATGCCTAAATAACAATATCTGCATATTCAATCATGATATTTACCATCAACAATGTGGCTGTGCCATGGGCTTCTCCTTCTCCCCCAACTATGCCAATCTCACAATGGGCTGGTGGGAGAAGGAGATAGCCTGGGGATTACAAAATAGATAGCACTTGAGAAGATAATATTGTGGTCACGATATATCGACGACCTTTTCCTAATTTGGAACAGCACCAAACAAGAATTCATGGAATATTTTGAATCACTTAACAGCAATGAAATTGGTTTATCCTTTACATGCACTGTAAGTCGTCAAAAGATTGATTTTCTGGATATTTCAGTATACATTGACAATGGACAAATTCACACCACCTTGTATAGCAGGGGTCTCCAAACCGGTCCTGGAGGTCCCGATCCATGAAAGATTTTTGGGATATCCCCATTGAGATCCATGTAGTTATTTTAAAAATCCGGCATGGATCCGGCCCTCCAGGACTGGTTTGGAGACCCCTGTTGTATAGGAAAAATATGGCCACCAATAGCATTCTTCATGCTGAAAGCTTCCATCCTAAGCCACTGATAAGAAGCATTCCCTTTAGGGAGTTCACCCGTATGAAAAGAATCTGCTCTAAAACAGAGGATTGCAAAAAACGCAGTTGATGGGCAGAATGCAGAACAATGTCTTACATTCACCCCAGTACAAAGATCTGGGCCTAAATCCATCGTTTTTTTGCACTCCACACCACCCTAGGTCAGACAATGGCTATATGCAAATCAGCCTTGACCCTGTGCCTCATGGGAACTGTCCAGCCCGCACTACCAAGCCATGTCTTTCCTAGACCGGAATCAAGCATCCAAGGACCGGTTTCTGGCTATCAGCCTTCTTCAGCCTGGATAGCTTGACTCCAGTGATGTGGAGAGCCTGGGACTCACGTCTGAGCATACCCAGCCCACTCGGGGTGAAAATTGCAAAAAACACAGTTGATGGACAGAATGCAGAACAATGTCTTACATTCACCCCAGTACAAAGATCTGGGCCTAAATCCATTGTTTTTTGCACTCCACACCACCCTAGGTCAGACAATGGCTATATGCAAATCAGCCTTCCCCCTGTGCCTCATGGGAACAGTCCAGCCCGAACTACCAAGCCATGTCTTTCCTAGACCGGAATCAAGCATCCAAGCACCAGTTTCTGGCTATCAGCCTTCTTCAGCCTGGATAGCTTGACTCCAGTGATGTGGAGAGCCTGGGACTCATGTCTGAGCATACCCAGCCCACTTGGGGTGAAAATTGCAAAAAACACAGTTGATGGACAGAATGCAGAACAATGTCTTACATTCACCCCAGTACAAAGATCTGGGCCTAAATCCATCGTTTGTTTGCACTCCACACCACCCTAGGTCAGAAAATGGATATATGCAAATCAGCCTTGACCCTGTGCCTCATGGGAACAGTCCGGCCCGAACTACCAAGCCATGTCTTTCCTAGACCGGAATCAAGCACCCAAGGACCGGTTTCTGGCTATCAGCCTTCTTCAGCCTGGATAGCTTGACTCCAGTGATGTGGAGAGCCTGGGACTCACGTCTGAGCATACCCAGCCCACTCGGGGTGAAAATTGCAAAAAACACAGTTGATGGACAGAATGCAGAACAATGTCTTACATTCACCCCAGTACAAAGATCTGGGCCTAAATCCATCGTTTTTTGCACTCAACACCACCCTAGGTCAGACAATGGCTATATGCAAATCAGCCTTGACCCTGTGCCTCATGGGAACAGTCCAGCCCGAACTACCAAGCCATGTCTTTCCTAGACCGGAATCAAGCATCCAAGACCAGTTTCTGGCTATCAGCCTTCTTCAGCCTGGATAGCTTGACTCCAGTGATGTGGAGAGCCTGGGACTCATGTCTGAGCATACCCAGCCCACTCGGGGTGAAAATTGCAAAAAACACAGTTGATGGACAGAATGCAGAACAATGTCTTACATTCACCCCAGTACAAAGATCTGGGCCTAAATCCATCGTTTTTTTGCACTCCACACCACCCTAGGTCAGAAAACGGCTATATGCAAATCAGCCTTGACCCGGTGCCTCATGGGAACAGTCCGGCCCGAACTACCAAACCATGTCTTTCCTAGACCGGAATCAAGCACCCAAGGACTGGTTTCTGGCTATCAGCCTTCTTCAGCCTGGATAGCTTGACTCCAGTGATGTGGAGAGCCTGGGACTCACGTCTGAGCATACCCAGCCCACTCGGGGTGAAAATTGCAAAAAACACAGTTGATGGACAGAATGCAGAACAATGTCTTACATTCACCCGAGTACAAAGATCTGGGCCTAAATCCATCGTTTTTTGCACTCAACACCACCCTAGGTCAGACAATGGCTATATGCAAATCAGCCTTGAACCTGTGCCTCATGGGAACAGTCCAGCCCGAACTACCAAGCCATGTCTTTCCTAGACCGGAATCAAGCATCCAAGGACCAGTTTCTGGCTATCAGCCTTCTTCAGCCTGGATAGCTTTACTCCAGTGATGTGCAGAGCCTGGGACTCACGTCTGAGCATACCCAGCCCACTCGGGGTGAAAATTGCAAAATACAAGTTGATGGACAGAATGCTTAACAATGTCTTACATTCACCCCAGTACAAAGATCTGGGCCTAAATCCATCGTTTTTTTGCACTCCACACCACCCTAGGTCAGATAATGGCTATATGCAAATCAGCCTTCCCCCTGTGCCTCATGGGAACAGTCCAGCCCGAACTACCAAGCCATGTCTTTCCTAGACCGGAATCAAGCATCCAAGGACCGGTTTCTGGCTATCAGCCTTCTTCAGTCTGGATAGCTTGACTCCAGTGATGCGGAGAGCCTGGGACTCACGTCTGAGCATACCCAGCCGTCTCGGGGTGAAAATTGCAAAAAAAACAGTTGATGGACAGAATGCAGAACAATGTCTTACATTCACCCCAGTACAAAGATCTGGGCCTAAATCCATCGTTTTTTTGCACTCCACACCACCCTAGGTCAGACAATGGCTATATGCAAATCAGCCTTGACCCTGTGCCTCATGGGAACAGTCCAGCCCGAACTACCAAGCCATGTCTTTCCTAGACCAGAATCAAGCATCCAAGGACCGGTTTCTGGCTATCAGCCTTCTTCAGCCTGGATAGCTTGACTCCAGTGGTGTGGAGAGCCTGGGACTCACGTCTGAGCATACCCAGCCCACTCGGGGTGAAAATTGCAAAAAACACAGTTGATGGACAGAATGCAGAACAATGTCTTACATTCACCCCAGTACAAAGATCTGGGCCTAAATCCATCGTTTTTTTGCACTCCACACCACCCTAGGTCAGACAATGGCTATATGCAAATCAGCCTTGACCCTGTGCCTCATGGGAACAGTCCAGCCCGAACTACCAAGCCATGTCTTTCCTAGAACGGAATCAAGCATCCAAGCACCGGTTTCTGGCTATCAGCCTTCTTCAGCCTGGATAGCTTGACTCCAGTGATGTGGAGAGCCTGGGACTCACGTCTGAGCATACCCAGCCCACTCGGGGTGAAAATTGCAAAAAACACAGTTGATGGACAGAATGCAGAACAATGTCTTACATTCACCCCAGTACAAAGATCTGGGTCTAAATCCATCGTTTTTTTGCACTCCACACCACCCTAGGTCAGACAATGGCTA
Organism: Lissotriton vulgaris; assembly: GCF_964263255.1. Taxonomy (NCBI): domain Eukaryota; kingdom Metazoa; phylum Chordata; class Amphibia; order Caudata; family Salamandridae; genus Lissotriton; species Lissotriton vulgaris. The sequence continues at coordinate 484,580,097 of NC_141689.1, forward strand.
TATGCAAATCAGCCTTGACTCTGTGCCTCATGGGAACAGTCCAGCCCGAACTACCAAGCCATGTCTTTCCTAGACTGGAATCAAGCACCCAAGGACGGGTTTCTGGCTATCAGCCTTCTTCAGCCTGGATAGCTTGACTCCAGTGATGTGGAGAGCCTGTGACTCACGTCTGAGCATACCCAGCCCACTCGGGGTGAAAATTGCAAAAAACACAGTTGATGGACAGAATGCAGAACAATGTCTTACATTCACCCCAGTACAAAGATCTGGACCTAAATCCATCATTTTTTGCACTCCACACCACCCTAGGTCAGACAATGGCTATATGCAAATCAGCCTTGACCCTGTGCCTCATGGGAACAGTCCAGCCCGAACTACCAAGCCATGTCTTTCCTAGACCGGAATCAAGCATCCAAGGACCGGTTTCTGGCTATCAGCCTTCTTCAGCCTGGATAGCTTGACTCCAGTGATGTGGACAGCCTGGGACTCACGTCTGAGCATACCCAGCCCACTCGGGGTGAGAATTGCAAAATACACAGTTGATGGACAGAATGCTTAACAATGTCTTACATTCACCCCAGTACAAAGGTCTGGACCTAAATCCATCGTTTTTTTGCACTCCACACCACCCTAGGTCAGACAATGGCTATATGCAAATCAGCCTTGACCCTGTGCCGTCATGGGAACAGTCCAGCCCGAACTACCAAGCCATGTCTTTCCTAGACCGGAATCAAGCATCCAAGGACCGGTTTCTGGCTATCAGCCTTCTTCAGTCTGGATAGCTTGACTCCAGTGATGTGGAGAGCTTGGGACTCACGTCTGAGCATACCCAGCCCACTCGGGGTGAAAATTGCAAAAAACACAGTTGATGGACAGAATGCAGAACAATGTCTTACATTCACCCCAGTACAAAGATCTGGGTCTAAATCCATCGTTTTTTTGCACTCCACACCACCCTAGGTCAGACAATGGCTATATGCAAATCAGCCTTGACTCTGTGCCTCATGGGAACAGTCCAGCCCGAACTACCAAGCCATGTCTTTCCTAGACTGGAATCAAGCACCCAAGGACGGGTTTCTGGCTATCAGCCTTCTTGAGCCTGGATAGCTTGACTCCAGTGATGTGGAGAGCCTGTGACTCACGTCTGAGCATACCCAGCCCACTCGGGGTGAAAATTGCAAAAAACACAGTTGATGGACAGAATGCAGAACAATGTCTTACATTCACCCCAGTACAAAGATCTGGACCTAAATCCATCATTTTTTGCACTCCACACCACCCTAGGTCAGACAATGGCTATATGCAAATCAGCCTTGACCCTGTGCCTCATGGGAACAGTCCAGCCCGAACTACCAAGCCATGTCTTTCCTAGACCGGAATCAAGCATCCAAGGACCGGTTTCTGGCTATCAGCCTTCTTCAGCCTGGATAGCTTGACTCCAGTGATGTGGAGAGCCTGGGACTCACGTCTGAGCATACCCAGCCCACTCGGGGTGAGAATTGCAAAATACACAGTTGATGGACAGAATGCTTAACAATGTCTTACATTCACCCCAGTACAAAGGTCTGGACCTAAATCCATCGTTTTTTTGCACTCCACACCACCCTAGGTCAGACAATGGCTATATGCAAATCAGCCTTGACCCTGTGCCGTCATGGGAACAGTCCAGCCCGAACTACCAAGCCATGTCTTTCCTAGACCGGAATCAAGCATCCAAGGACCGGTTTCTGGCTATCAGCCTTCTTCAGTCTGGATAGCTTGACTCCAGTGATGTGGAGAGCTTGGGACTCACGTCTGAGCATACCCAGCCGTCTCGGGGTGAAAATTGCAAAAAAAACAGTTGATAGACAGAATGCAGAACAATGTCTTACATTCACCCCAGTACAAAGATCTGGGCCCAAATCCATCGTTTTTTTGCACTCCACACCACCTTAGGTCAGACAATGGCTATATGCAAATCAGCCTTGACCCTGTGCCTCATGGGAACAGTCCAGCCCGAACTACCAAGCCATGTCTTTCCTAGACCGGAATCAAGCATCCAAGGACCGGTTTCTGGCTATCAGCCTTCTTCAGCCTGGATAGCTTGACTCCAGTGATGTGGAGAGCCTGGGACTCACGTCTGAGCATACACAGCCCACTCGGGGTGAAAATGGCAAAAAACACAGTTGATGGACAAGGCTGATTTGCATATAGCCAGTGTCTGACCTAGGCATATTTTCTGGCCCGTTCCCCATCTAAGGAGCAAAAGATATGAATGATGGGTGTCCCTTTCATACTGTATACCTCACACTTCCAGGAAGCATAAAAAAAATCTATACATACTGTTAAGAAAATAGTGAATCTGTTACATATTTGAACATTGGCAATATGGGTCTCAACAAATGCCTAACAGGTACGTTTCCCTTACCTTTCCATAGTGTTTTATTATAGATGGTATGTGTGTGTGAATAAAAGAATGATTCAGTGGGTGAATGAATGGCTATACGAGTGCAAGGATGAGTGATAGTTTGCATATATCATGATTCATGAGCTACTGAGTGCCTAATCTTACTAGTGACTGAAAAGGCATTTTCAATTATAATCTACAATTATTGGAATTGCCAATGATTTTTCAGTAAGGTATTCTATTTCAACTTTGAACAAAGTTTCCATGTGCTATTTGGTGTTTATGACTGCAATGTGCCTAGCAAAGGATGGGCATTTTTGTTTTGCTGGTAGGCTACACTGTTCTGCTTACTAGGCCTTAACTGGTAATTTGCCTTAGTGTATAACTGTATTATCAGTGCTGTGCTGTGGTACTGGAACACTGTTAACTTTAACTTAGAGTCAAAGTGGACTCTTGAGACTCAAACTGTTAGTGGGGCATACTTTGGGTGTTACTATTTGTAAGTGGGGAATAACCACTATCGCTATGTGAGGAGAGAGTGGGACAGGTTTTCGCCAAAGAAACAAAAGTGCCCCGGCCTCTGGGCGAATTGTGTGATTGTTTGTGACTGTCATATTTTCCTATTGTGTGGATAGTGGTAGAAAAAACGTGTCTCTTTTTTCATAAAAGTGAGTAGTCGGGTGGACAATGATGTATTGCTGCTGTTGCAAGCATTATGAGTTGTGAGCCTGTATCCACTATTCTGTATTCACACCTTGATCCCACAGGGTGTCTTAGACTGCTTGAGCCATGCTATTTTAAGAGTCAAGTGCAGAAGGTGTACGTGGTCCAGTTAATCAGAATCCATAGTAAGTTGGGCTCTGAGACATCAGGAGTAACAGGCCTCAACCCCCACGGTTCGGCCCAGTAACCCCTGCTTGCCCCGGGGCCCTCTAAAAATGGTCTGACAGCGATATAATAGATACATTGACTGTTTAGCAGGGATTTTATTACACACACTTACATGCAAGGGAAACTGGAACTGTGGAACAGTGGATCAGGAATAAACGCGAAGGTGTATTTCCAAGGTGGGATATATCAATACCATTATGGAAGTTAGGGTTATCATCAGTTTTCTGCTGCCAGATTAATTGGTTTCATTCTTTCAACCTCTTGATTGCTGGGCCTCCCATCTTCTTCTATTTTAGCCCCATAGGTACATCTCCACTATTATTTGGAAACTCTTCCCAGTGGGGTTATTTACTTCTTTTTGACATCCTTTAAAGTTCAGAGATGTGCTTATCTTTGATTGCTACAATATTGCGTTTGATTGCATACATTCATGTAATCGTTTCTGTCTATCTCAACATGTACACATCAACTCAAATTTAAAAAAAAAACTTCAGGTTCCACTGCATCACTTTGAAATTCCAAACACAGCAATTAATTCAAATTCCCTAAGTAACACAGGTTCACAGTCAATACAATTCAGTAGTATACATTTGGGACACCTTAATATATCAAAATAACACAGGGCATATCCTCACAGTTGTTATAACAATCAAGCCACACTACTTGGAATTCATTAACATTATGCCAAATAACATACAATTTTCCACAATGTAGAAATGTAATAATAACTATTTTAAAACGTACCCCGGCCATATTGGGTTATCAGTGTAAATACTAAGATTTTTGGGCCAAAGTATTTCTTTCACGTTACATCACCTAACAATCCTGTGCACTTTAAAAATTAAAAGATGACTATCATTCTACATATATTACACCTGTGTTGGCCCTTTCTATGGCGCTTTTATTCGACTTTTTGCTTTTGTCCCTCCTGGTTTTCCACTGGTCTACGTGCTAGCCTTAGGAGTTTGAGCACTTATAACACTGCAGGTCAGTGCCAAAGAGCTGTGCTTGTCCTATACATTATCGTGATTGGTGTTTAAATTATTGGCTGATTTGAGTTATCTCTAAGTCCCTTGTCTAGGGGTAAGCCATATACCTAGGGTTGCAACTCAAATGCTCCTCTGTGGACCTGCACCCATGGAGGTAGCTCTTCAAAAGTGGCACAGGTTTACCTTTGCGGGCAGTGGTAGAACAAAGGCCCCCGCAACCCCTGCGGGGCTGAGCTCTAGGGGCTGCCTCAGCAGAATACACTGGCCCGAGAGCTTGTGAGTGAGATCTGAGGCGGGTCCTCCATGTATTTTGCAGGGATAACCCATCATTACGCCACTGGTTGTGGGGCCTGTGTGTGTAGGTTACTGTTACTTGGCCTTTACAAAGCTGCATTCCAAGGTTCTGCATGTCTCTAGCTATATCAGAGTACTCACTGGGGGCAGGGTAAGGTAGGGCATGTGTGTGCTACATGCACTGGTAGTGAAGACACTGGATGATGTGTTCTGTATGGTAGGGCCTGTTTCTTGCACCGAATTAACTTGAGGGATCTGTGGAAAGGCTATTGAGCATGCGGAGAAGATGGCAGTATGGTTGTTGATATTGATGAGCTAATAATGGCAAATCCTCTCTGGTGGTTCAAGTGGATTCAACATTACTAATGTGGAAATGTATCTTTTGGGAAAATGGGCCTTTCAATGCTCAGGGCTCTGCATGCCTGTCAGCCTGTCTCCACTTCACATCTGGATGCTGGAGGGATAGCTACATCTGTGCATTCCTGATACAGAGCCATTACTAGGGGCTCAAGGGAAATTGCATACCTCTGACTTTGAGGGGCCTTCCTGGAACGGATAAGAGGGGGTGGAATTGGCACCTGCACTCTAAAGGGGCAGGGTCCTGGCCCCACTAAAGATACTGATCAAGCCTCCAAGAGAAGGATGGGAGAAGGGACAAAATTAGAGAGGGCCAGTGCATTTTAAAGGTGGCCGTTTGAACTGATCTCATCTTTCAAACCCATTGTGAGTATAACTACTGGGGCTCTGTCCTCAGGAGTTAGAGACGCTTGTGGGATTAGGACCATACTATGCAGGTTCGATGCTGGGACATTGACAAGAGAAGCTATTGGGGCAGGAGAGACTACAACTTGATTATCCACAGAATTGTGGTGGCCTGGGGCTTGTCATGCTGCAAGGAGGGGACTATCACTTGGTGTATTTTGTCTGGATGTTGCTGGCCTGCAGCAAATTGCCAACTGTCGTGTCCTGGGTCCCTAAGACCTCTCCAAGGGGCAGTTGGCTGACCTCCTGTCCACGAGATCCCAGGGACAGAAAGGATATCCCCATCTCCACGAGATTGTAAGGACAGCACAGTGGGAGATGGACTGGGTTGAAGTGATCGTCGGTTGGGAAAAGGACCATCCTGACGTTTGCAGAAATCGCACTGTGCAGAGGAGTGTGTTTGTAAAGATCAGAGACTCACCTGGGGTGCCATAATATGAGGAGTTCTAGGAGTGTGGGGGCAGTTTGCTGAGTCAGAGGTGCCTGAGATTACAGTCGGAAAACCAGTGCTAGCTGGCATGTCTTGGCATATGGTGTCCAAAGGGTATTAGGGAAAGTTTGTTCAGTCCATGGGATCCGAGGTGAAAGCCTAGACTGTCTTTGACCTCCAGATCGGAGGACGACAGTGCCTGACATCATGGCCTTCATCCGAGGTTGCTAACTCCCTCTACTCGGCCACACCCACAAGGTACTCTGTCATTGAGTCTATCGTTACTGTACCTGAGGGGTCTCATTGTGCCTTATGTGCACCCATGGCTGGCTCCCGGGAGCAACTGCAGCTCACAACTCCGCTTGAGGGGAAACATTTCTCAAATTTGGAACCACGCCAGCTTCCCGTATTACAGCCTTATACTCACAGCGGGATAGTGATCCCACACTTGTGAAGGTGCTGCTGGGTGCCTGAAGGCATAATCTACATGTACAAGTAACGGTTTCCTTCCGCTTTAGGTGGTCCCCATAATCTAATCAAAGTGTCGCCAGCGGGTGAAATGTGTGTCGTTGACTGGAGAGATTGAGTTGCAGAGGGGCTGGGTCACAAGGTGCAGTAAAAACCGTTGACTGCTTGACCATTACAAATGTATGAGGTATGCAATATTTGGAATGTCGTGTTTCATGCTAATGTGTTAGCGAGAAATTGGAATCCCTCCGTACAGCCTGCTTATATGTTTCTGTCACATTTGATGTGGGAGGGATTGCTTGGATCGTGAACACCTCAGGGAAGTACTCACATGGGTTTATGTTGCTTACGAGGCTGAGGAGATAATGAGCTTGTGAGTACCTATGACTAGTACATATATGTTTATTCCTTTCTACTACTAATGAAAGAATTCCATAATTGCATATAACTGTAAAGTGTATATCCAATGTTTATGTCATTTTGATTTCAATCTGTGTGTCATACAAAGACCAGTGTTTTATACATACGATGTGGAGTCTTTTTGTAGTGTACTCAGTGTGTTACGAGGGTGCTGCTGTGCCAACACTTTACACCTCGACTTTGCGGATAAGCCCGACTGCTCTGTGCCAAGCTAACCAAGGGTGAGCACGGCTTATCATACAAGTGTATCGTACTCATCCTATCTGGTACAGTGGATTCTGTCTGGCTTTGATGCATCCGAGCCAGTCAGAAACCCCTGGGCCTAATAATCTTTATAAATGAGTTTGCCTAGAGTCTTGTTAAAATGACATCTAAAAAGTAATTTGACAAAGCCTAATGTGCAATAACTGAATTTATGTTCACCAATATCATCAGTATGTGAATAGACTCTGGTAATTGTTCAAATTGCTTGTTTCAATTTTTTGTTAAAAACAATTCATAACCCCATCTTTAATACAGCAAATATTGTAATCATTTATTTTCAAATTACATCTAATGCCACTAAGTGTGTCTTACCCTTCACACACTATTAATCTGGCATACTGTAGGAAGTTAAATGCACTATTTCCTTGAAAGTAACAATCCGAGAACAGTTGTTGTAGTGAATTAGATTTATTCCATAAGTAGGGCCAACGACCTGGTACATTAAGAGTATGGCAGTCACTGAACAGTAAAGACAGTGGACTGAAAGATGCGCCATAACAATTTCAGAATATAGAATTTACGAATACAAACCTTCCATAAAGAAGTACACTCTCTACACACCCCTCTCCTTATAATAAAACAAAAAACAAAACAAAAAATAAATAAATAAAATACATTCAGTAATAAACAAAATCATGAGAACGCACAGGATTTTTAACACGAGAACTGCATCTACTTGCTGCATGATCCCCAGAATTCCCAACAAAATAATCTACATTTTCAACATTTTGACTATTGACAGCATTAGTATCAGCATCACCACCCCCAACATTCAATGAAGCTTGAGAAGAAATAGAATGCCCAATATTATTCTTCTGAGCCAGATTTTCAAAATCCAACCAACTAGAATCAGATTGTTTAACAGATCTGTCACAAATGATTTTCGCCTGTTCTTTCGTAATTTTAACAACTGCATTTGTGTTCCACCAACCACGACCCTGCAACATCACAGCCATCTTAGAAACGTTCAAAACTCTAGTGGGGGCTGAAAACTTTGATTCACCTTTCGTAACTCTTATAGGTTTTTTAATGATCAACCAATCCCCAGGAGACAACGAAGTAACTTTAACATGTTTTCTTAAATCAAAATGTTTCTTATATGTTGCTTGTTTAAGTTCAACCTGTTTTCTGACTTTGTGAATATCCAAACCAGAACTCTTCTCTCCAACTTTCCCTTTCAACAAACCAGGGTTAAGCGAAGAAACAGGTTTTCTACCCCTGAGCAAAAAATAAGGAGAGACGTCCATGGTAGAATGCGGAGTAGTGTTGTAACTCCAAACTTTTTCACAAAGATACTTGCAAACATCCAAATTATTAGAAATAGCTGTTTGAACACCTTCCTTCAACAGACGGTTAGCCCTTTCAACCAGACCGTTTGACAAAGGACTATATAAAGGTACTAACACATGTTTCACCGAGGCACCATCTGAGAAATTCACTTGAAATAAAATGAGAACCATTGTCTGTTACAATTTCAATAGGCAAACCTTCCACCATGAATAAATGTTGCAGAAAAGTAATTACAGAAGAAGAATCAGGCCTCTTAACAAAAGAAAAATAAAGCCATTTTGAAAAGTAATCAATGATTACAACCAAATATTTATTCTCAGAGCCAAGCAAATTAAAAGGACCTGAAAAATCCAAACCTAATTTTTGCTAAGGACCAGCCGGCCAATCAACAGGGCACAAAGGTGAAGTAGATAAACGCCAATGCTTATCAGAACATAAACATACTGGACACTTGTTCACAAATTCCTTCACCTGTCCATCAATGCCAGGCCACCAGTAAAAATCCTTAATTTTCCTGACAGTGCTTGAAGTCCCTAAATGCCCCTCATGAGCAAGTGAAATGATTTTAGAACGAATACCTTCAGGAGGAACCACTTTATCTTCCCTCACTAAAACCTTGTCTACAATAGACAAATCCGCAGCCACCTGAGCAAAACACCTATCTTGCATAGACAAACTTCTATCACAGGGCCAACCGTGCACCAAGAATTTTTTAACCCTGCTGAGACAAGGGTCATTGTCATCTGCAGCTAACCAGTCAGCTTCAGAAAGCTTACCACCTTCAGCCAAAGCAGATATGGTAAAAACAACATCAAAATCATTACTTTTCACCTCAGATACACCATCCGTCACTTCTAAAGGAATACGAGACAAACAGTCCGCCCTGACATTTTTTCCACCTGGAATGTATTTTATATCGAAATTATACTCTTGTAATCTAGCCAACAATCGGACCAGCCTGGAAGAAGCTCTATTAGAAAAGCTATCCCCTAACATATACATCAAAGCCTTATGATCGGTGAAAAGCTGAAAACGAGAGCCCCAAAGGTACATGCGGAATTTCTCAACAGCCCAGCAGCATACTAAAGCCTCACGTTCTATTGTGCTATAGTTAGATTCAGCACGATTTAAAACTCTAGAGGCAAAGGCTATAGTGTATTCTTGACCTCCAATCATTTGGCTCAACACAGCTCCTAAGCCTTTTGAACTAGCGTCTACTGTGACAATTGTCATCTTTCCATGAGATAAAGCTCTAATAGCAGGTGCATCCAAAATCAATTTTTTAACAATAACAAAAGCTTCTTGCGTACTAGTTGACCAAATGTATTTAGCATGTTTTTTCAGCAAATCACGGCGGGGTTGTACAATTAACGCATATCCCTGCACAAAACGAGCATAATACTCACTGAGTCCCAAGAATGCACGCAAAGCATCCTTATCCTGAGGCCTTGGCGCATCCTTGATTGCATTAATTAAAGATATCTTAGGTTTTATACCCTCAGCCGATATATTGTGACCCAAATAATCAACACAATGAGTGACAAATTTACATTTCTTCTTATTAACAGTCATGCCAACACTCTCAAGCTTTTGTAAAACACATTCAAGAATTCTATAATGAGATTCAAGAGAGGCAGAATGAACTAAAATGTCATCCTGAAACGCCTGTATGCCATCAATATCAGAAAACAATTTATCCATAAGACGTTGAAACACGCTGGCTGCGGAAGCCAGTCCAAACGGCAAGCGTTTGCACATAAAAACTCCAAACGGAGTAACAAAGGTGGTTAGGTGTTGAGAGTCCTTTGCAAGGGGAATCTGGTGGTAAGCAGATTTTAAGTCAATAGTAGTAAAAAATCTGCTACCACCTAAATTCGCCAGCAATTCCTGAATTCTTGGCTAAGAGTGACAATCAACCAGAATATTACGGTTTAGTGCCCTCAGAACCGCACAGAGAAGAATCTCGCCAGAACTCTTCCGTGCCACGACACTAGCCGAAACCCACTCAGATGATTCCACAGGAGTTATGATGCATTGAGAACATAAATCTGAAAGCATTTTTTTTAAATCATCACGAGCAGACAACGGGATAGGTCTACACTTCTGAATAACTGGAATAGCATTATCCTTAAGAATAATTTTGTGCTGAAAACAATGAACTAAACCAACTTTGTCAGAGAACAGTGAAGAATATTTTCCCAGTAACTGCGACAAAGTGGGCTCATCAGGTGTTAAAGGAACATCATTCATTATGGAGAGAATAGGAAATTCTCCCAACACAACAGGATCTGCATGCCCAGGTTTAAGCATAATTCCCAATTTGGCTTGATCCTGCCAACCTAAGATATCGCGCCCATTAACTGCCACATATACCTTGGTGTAAATCTGTCTTCCCCTGAAATTGACAGAGTCTGAAAAATAGCCACACATGGTGATATCAAGCTCACCAAACGCTTTTGGATTAACGTCAGTAGGCTTGAGTAACACATTTGACCAAAATTTCTCAAAAGTTCTAAGATCCAAGATGGTGATCGAAGAACCAGAATCAGCCATGACATTAATATTGACTACTCCGATCATCATATTGCATAGAGGACCCTTACACTTTGTTGTATCATTATTCAGAGTGTTAATCTCTATTGTGGATAGGGTGTTACTCATAGCTTGGCACAATTCATCCTCATCAATTTCAACAGCATTCACTTTTTTCTTAAACTTAGAAGCTCTACATACTGTATTGAAATGTCCAATTTTCTTGCAAGTGATGCATCTTTTACGCAAAGCTGGACAAGTAGGATTGTTACCATAGTGGTATTTTGAACCACACCTATAACAAACTGCTTTACTATCAGAATAGGTTGTCTTACCATCAGAATATGAACTAAAATATTTAGCTTTAGCAGAAATGACATTTACAGAGGGATCGTTACCCTTAACACATTCTGAAGAATCTGTAGACGTAAGTTTGGTAGAAACTTCTTGTGTCAAAATCTTCAAAGATACTACAGACCTTTCAATGCTGCGAGCTATGTCCATTACCTCATCCAAAGGCAGATTCTTGCAGGTCAATATTCGCTCTTGGATTTTTTATTAAAACAATTGAATACCAACTGATCCCTAAGCGCTGTGTCTAAATACTCTCCAAACTGACATTTAGCAGCTAAAACTCTTAACACTGCGAGATAGTCTTCTATGGACTCATCCTGCATTTGTTTTCTTTTCTTCTACATTTACTAAATGAATATTTATACCCCCACACAGGTTTAGTAGTACAGTACTAATACAAGGCTACCCCTGATGAGAGGTAGACCCCCCAGTGCACAGCGTTGAGGAGACACACAGGTCTAATGATTTGAAACAAATTTCATAAATGTTCAATCCAAATGATTTACTAGTTCATCATGGTTTTAGTACATATACATTGAGTTCCATGTATAAGACATCGTGATCCAAAAGCAAATGAAGTTAGACATCAGCAGAATAATAGTCCGAAAATCATAAATCCCAATGCATTTCGGGCTAAAACAAAGCCCTTCCTCAGGGGATCGCTAGTGTGCGCCGAAAACGCATATCACATTAAACAGCCCGGATCACGACATCCGGGCTGTTTAATGTGATATGCGTTTTCGGCGCACACTAGCGATCCCCTGAGGAAGGGCTTTGTTTTAGCCTGCTGATGTCTAACTTCATTTGCTTTTGGAACTCAATGTATATGTACTAAAACCATGATGAACTAGTAAATCATTTGGATTGAACATTTATGAAATTTGTTTCAAATCATTAGACCTGTGTGTCTCCTCAACGCTGTGCACTGGGGGGTCTACCTCTCATCAGGGGTAGCCTTGTATTAGTCTTTGACCTCGCGCTGACGGTCCAGACAGCGTTTTACCCCTGGTTGCACGCTCCACTGCTCAACCGTGTTGAGAACTTGATCACCTACAGCTGTGCAAATACCTCCCCATCATTCTTTGTTAGTAGTACAGTACCTCATTGGTGTGGGGAAAAAATATCGCCAGGATAGATTTCTTGAATTAATCGATGAAATAACGAAATAGTTATTTTGCAAAGTCGGTGGGTCTTCAAAAGCGTCGCCAATAAATGTAGGAAGTTAAATCCCCTATTTCCTTGAAAGTAACAATCCGAGAACAGTTGTTGTAGTGAATTAGATTTATTCCATAAGTAGGACCCACGACCTGGTACATTAAGAGTATGGCAGTAACCGAACAGTATAGACAGTGGATTGAAAGATGCACCATAACAATTCCAGAATATAGAATTTACGAATACAAACCTTCCATAAAGAAGTACACTCTCTACACATACACCGAAGTAATTTTTAAACATGTTTTGAAATCCAAAATAGGGTGTTGTATGCCTATAGACTATGACGTATATTCATCAACATTCATCCCATTCTCAAGCCTTAGGCACATATTATATTCAAGTAAATTAAACCAGCCTCAAACCTCAACCTCCCAGTTTTGTTATTCCTTTTTGTGCTCTAGACCACAAGTTAATAAAATGCTAATCCAAATATTAAGACACATGAGACCAGGTGTATTATAAACTCATCCGGTAAGCTTGGAAAAAACGTAATATATATTAGGCATTCTATGCTCACGTATTATGCCTGTAAAATAATCTAGTAAAACTAACAAGCCTCAAACTCCTAGTTTTCATAATCGCTGTGGTACAATATATACCCCAGGTTGTTGACCATTATGTCACCCATTCTTCTCATAACACACACAAGTGCATTTTCCTCATGACAATTTTTGTGGGGGCTGATTAACTAACTCCCCTATCACATAAGAATATGATGGTGTAGCATGTGGTGCACTGAGGTGACATGCTTAAATAAAATGATACCCCACGCAACTCCTAACAGAGTTTTGTGTCTCCCAAGATCCACAGGGCTCACAGCGATTTCGTTTGTTAAAGAGTCACAAGTTTCACTTTCTTGAGATTAGCCGTGTGTGCCCTTTAGTGAGGCATAGACTGCTAAGGGGGTGCAAAGGTTGGAAAAACTTCAGGATCCACTCAAGTCAAAACCTCCAGCAATATGAAAAAGTGATTCAGGCAATTGTAGCATCCTTGGACTCAAGAGAGGAGGAGCATTAATCCATAGAGCAAGGTTTCCACTCCCTGACCAAATCCTGTTTACACCCAGGAATGCCAAAGAAAGAACATGTCCTTGGCAGTAAGAGTGGAACAGGGTGAGTGAACACAAACAGCAAAGGCTCATCTTCTTTTGTATTACACACACAAACAATGGCCTTGTACACTGTAAATGCGGCTTGAACTACAACTCTACACCAACTAAATCTCTCCATCAACCTCAACAAATCAATAATGCCTTTGAAGGAGACCGGGGAATAGGAGTGATGGTGACTTCCACATATATTACCGACCCCACAACCAACCTGAGAGAAAAGACAGAGAAAAGGACATACTGAAAATGTTCACACTGCCGAGTTACACAGCTGGACTGATTCTGCATTGCAGGAGCATTGGTATTTCAAAATAAGAGGATGCTTTAAGTATGTCTAGAATTGGGAGTTTGGGTTATAACTTCTGATATAATATACATTATACTTGGTATCTATCTTATTTGCTATTTCTGTATTCTGAGATTAAACTCAATATTTTCTCGGAGTAGAAATGCAGTTAAGACATAATAGTTTGGATCACACTCTAGGTAAGTGATTGCCAAGCGGTTGATTGCAAGCCAAATTCCTTTGGTCGGGAAAGTCCGAGCAATAAAAAAGATGCCTTTAAATTCTGTATTTAACTTGTCACATTTGTGTGCTTCAACAACAGGTTATGTCTTCTGACGGGTTCCTGCTTATTCTTTTTATATGGGGTTGGTGTTTACTTTTCTTGCTGTGACTGCAAAGGGAGAGGAGTTTTTAAAGGGAATTATGTGTCAATTTTAAAATGTCAGTTATTGCAACACAACAAAATGCACATACCTTTAAATGTACTGTATGCATTCAGCCGTTAGGAAAGCAAAAAGGAAGATGAACATTTTGTTGGAAATCAGAATTGCGCTGGAAGCAGAAATTTTAATATGATTCAAACAAATAAAACCAATTTATTTTGTGATGAACAAATGATAAATATTCACAGAAATCTCATTCTCAACCATTATCATTTGAGTGTTGTATGCTGTATAGTTTTAACAGTAAAACTCTATGCCTGTTCAAAGTGAGTGGCCACATCAATGGGAAACTAGTCTATTGGAAGTAATACTGCACTACCACACGATGCAATAGTTACATTCCAAAAGCACCCCTCCTCATGTCCATTAAAGGGAGGTTGGTCCTGAAAGTCAGTCATTCTAAAAAGTGGGTTGAGGTTCTAAAAACTTTGGGATCTACTGCTTTTGGTTATTGTATCTTGATTGCTAGCAGAACTCCTTCTATGTTATGAAATGGCCAATCGTGATTCTGTTTATGTTCATTGTAACAAGTTAATAACTGTAGCATGCATAACATTAATTAACTTTGCCTATATCTTCTTAACCCTTGGTAATGATGTGTTTGCAGTTATCAATATCTGCATAAGATTCTGCCATAATTATGTGCCAACATGGTTTTACTGAATTTTGCAATACTGATTAGTTCATAGCCAACACGGGCACCTCCTTGTAATTAGGGAAAACTGGACTTTGTAATTCAAGTGGATGACTTCATGTGAAGGTGGACGAGTAGACGAGTGCAATACAGTTCGTAATCCTACAGATGCCTCTTTGTGAAAACAAACAAGTGTAATGGAGTTCGTATTTCTCATGATCACTCATTGCCTTTTGCGACAATGTAGCAAGAAACTTCACTGATTTCATAGATGTCTATTGTCAACTTCATAGAGACACAGATTTCAAGGATTCCAATAGCAAGTCCCACCTGCGGCAATTATGTATCACAGATGATTACCAAGAATGATATGGACTAGGTGGAACTTATGGGCATTCACCATGGCTGATATAGCAAGTCCCGGCTGCAGCAACTATGTATCACGAATCCTTTGCAAGAATGATATGGACTACAAGGAACCTATGCGCATTCAAGATGGCTGACACCATTAGCAGGTTTGGGGAGAGTTGGAACATGTAGTCCTTCTTGCTTTTACTCGTGTGTTTAACGGAGCGTGACCTTCTGAGACATGAAGCTTCTGTGCAGGAGGTGCCAACGGTCTGTACACCTGATCAGCCTCTTCAGCTCTTGAAGACATGAAAATTCTGGTAAATCAGGGTAGTGCTTTGTGTAATGCTGGCGCACAGAAGTCAGCGCAGCCGGCCACACATCTGCACACTATCACAGACTTAACATTATGTACTAAGGGAGATCCTGAGACTAATACTAAATTGCCAACCAGCACAGAACAACCAAGGAGCACCAGGCTTTCTGTGATAGAGTGCACTGCAAGGAGATTTCCGTAATATTAGCCTCTTTCACAAACTCAATCCTGAAAAAACAGAAGGAAAGAGGAATCCATAATGGATTCTTGTTGTGAACAAAAAAGGACAGCGGAAGCAGAATCTCTCAACACGTTAACAAAAATATATATAGAAAGAAAGTAAGCAAATAAAGATGATCCTAACTAGATACTTCGCAGCACTAGCATCGAATGTAGCCGGCCTCTTGGAAATACAAGTAGGCGTTCTGGGTGAAGACTGAATTATCTCTATCTTTAACGTGGTGGTGTGGTTACCTGTTTCTCGGACATAATTCACACTCGGAATGTGGGGACTATGATGAGGAGGGACAAATTGGTAATGTGACAATGTCAACAAGAGGGCCATGTTGGAGATATTGCCACTAGTGCCAGGGCACCATTAACCATGCTACTGTTATGGAGCTCTAGCCCATCAAACTGTGTGGCGCCTAAGTTTCTTTGCCACCCTTCACTTGTGATCTTGGGCAGCAGACCTTCATGGTCCCGCAGGAATCCTCCCTGATTCTTGGTGTTTGTTGTTGTGAGTACTTATTAATAAGCAGAATCTTTGCTCGTACCCCTTAGAGTTGACTGAAGTTGTACTGTTGGGGTTGTGATAAATGGCATGGTCATGCCCAGATGTAGGGTGCCAAAGATTTTACACCGAATCAATGGCGCTGATTTCAGAGTGGCAAACAGACCAATGATGCTACCGGGAAAGACCTGTGGATGCCAAGCCCTCTCCTGAGGGGAAGGACTTCCAGGCCAGCTCTCTTTCTGCAGGCTGGCAGCAGTTCACTCTCATCTGTGCACTCTATGCAGGGCTAAGGCTGCAGTAAAAACACAGATATTGTGTGTGTATGCCCCAGCACCAGGCAACGCCTCGCCTCCTCACCTCGGCTCTTCCCTGCAGTAAAGATAAGAGAGTGGGACAATAGTGAGCAGCAAGTAGTACGCTCATATTTTTTACAACCAGAAACCGGACTGGCCACATAGACAGAGAACTAACTCCAAATAACTGCTCTTTGAAGACAGAGGGAAGACATCTTATTTTAACACTAAAAAATAATAACTTGTTTATATAGTCCATCTTGTTCACAGTGCTGGCTTATCTAAGTGTTGTAATTAAAACAAATCCTATTATCCATTTTAATGGTACTCACTGACTCAACCTCGGAAGGATAGAAGCCTGAGATGGCCTCGCTCAAACCAGACTTGTGACCTGCAGATCACAGCAAATGTCAGCAGTGAGTGGTAACTCACAGAGCCATCTGGGTGGCATATGTGAAAGCTCTACTTACACCTGATCTAGTGCTAAAGAAGTTGCTAGGACAGTGAAAACCAGGGGCCTTATTTATGAAGGCCTTGCGCCGCCGGTGCGTCACTTTTAACATGGGAAAAAGTGACGCACCGGTGGCGCAAGTCCTTCATAAATAAGGCCCCAGGCGTTCATGAAGGTACGATGTAAAGAGTGTAGAAGAGGATCATGAAAAACAAAAGATAAGATAACTTAGAGAAGGGAAGGGAAAGAGCGAGGTACAGACAGATCACAGGGAAAAATGATAGACAACAGAGACAGTAGGGAATAGTGAGAATGCGGATAGGGGGAGGAGGAAGTGAAGGAAGGAAGAAAATGTAGGAAGGTCGGAAGAATGGATAAAGCAGGGTTCGTTTTGTAAAGGGAGCAGGAGGAAAATGAAAGTATTTCATTTGCTTTGTTTTCTGGTTTCCTCATCACTTCTTATGAGTTAACTACTTAGCTCAACTTAGAGGCTTTGTGCCACTTTTGGAGAAGTGTGGAGAAGTGTGGCTCACTGGTTAGAGGAGGCAGACCCGGATGCTGAGATCAGACCCGGGACCAGGGTTCAATTCCCGACGCAGCAGGGTATCGGTAATTCTCGCTTCGGTGCCTACTCAAATCACAGGTTCACACTCTGCAACTCTGGGCAATAGCTTGCTTAATCTCGACTACGGCCTCCGCGGCGGGATGCCTGGCTTTCACCTTGGGGATACCCAGTAGGGGCTATCTCACAGGGAAAAAAACCAGGACGGGTTCCCAATGCAAAGCGCTATGGGACCTGGCGGTGATATTGCGCTATATAAAAACCCATCCATCCACTTTTGACAGTAAATGAATTACTCTAGGAGTTGTGGTACAATTCTAAAATGGGTTCAACCAGCTCTTTTCTGTCTGTTCACTACTTTCCACAGTGCTGCATATAATAGAACTACTGCAACTTTTAGGATGCCGAAGACCTCACGTGCAAAGGTGGCTTGCGGCTGTAAAGCCTATATTTGGAAAAATAAAGCGTTTACAAATGCAAAATACTTTTTAAAAACTGTAACAACGTCCTTTTATAAGATCAAAAGATATTTTCGACTCATAAATGAGCTTTTACAATACATTACAAATTACAAAAAGGAGGGGGTAAGAAACAGCCTCCCCATTTTGGATTTTCATGGAATTTATCAATTGTTTGTGTTATATCACGTGTTATATTATGTTATGTATTACTGTATAAGGGTGGCCATCTCACCTGGGAGAGTACCCTGGCTTCTGCGAAGGGGGAAGGGCTTGCCAGCTGAGGTCCTATTGAAAGAGCCAGGCTTTCAGTTTATTCCTGAATTCCAGGATGAATATGACGACACTGATGTGGTAGGGGAGATCGTTCCAGCCTTTGGTGCATCTACAATGCCATCATTGTAAGAATATCCATATTTTAATTTTGCTTTTTTTCCCAGAACTTCAAAGACCTTCCTTATTTGTACCTACAGTATAGCAAACCATGTGTGTTGAAAGGTGTTGGATTTACAGAAACTTCTTTTCATGTATTGACAGGACAAGTGAGACCAAATGCATAAAATCCCCGGTGGCCCACTCTACAACTGGAAGAACTTTCACCACACAATCTGACCGTATGTTGACTTTTACGGTCACCACTAGTAAGAGAAGACTCGCTCTCCTACTCTGGCCTTCAGGATGCAGGTATGTATTCAAGGAGTAGGTTGGTCAGGCATAGGTGTGCAGGTATGCCGTAGGAGTTTGAAACGGATGCGCTAGTGGACAGTGCACCACTGAAGGTCTTTCAGGTGCTTGGATGTTTGAGTGCTGGGAGTTAGATTTAGTGTGAGTCTTGTAGCCGCATTCTCTATGGCTTGGAGTCTTTTGGTGACCTGGGTGGTGATGCCGACGTAAAGGGCGTTCTTGTAGTACCACCTGCTGGTGATGAGGGCTTGTATGAAGGTTCTTTGTGTGTCCGGGTGCAGCTATAGTTGCAAGCTAGTGCTAAGTTAATGGCTTATGAGCAAATGATTTGCCAAAAGGAAGCTGTTCATCTCCGAATCCTTTCTATCTACCTTCTTCCTCCCTCCCTCCAGTGCTTTATTTGTAGAAGAGTCAGTGCCACAGCCCAAAGCTCTGATGAGAAGCCCGCAGCTGGCGCTAATAAATGTCAGCACACCGAATACCAAAGCTGTGTGGGCTTAAATCTACCTCAGGCCTGTTTAACCAGACACTCCCTCAGGCTTGATCTCCTGCTTCAGGTCTCTGCTTTCTCCCTTCGCTTTTCTCCTCGTCGTTCTCCTCTTTTTGTTTGTCTATCCCTCCTTCTCTGGAAATATCTGATGAGGAAAAATACCTGCTGGTTCCCAAAAATGAGTATTGGTGGCCTCCACCAGCAACCACCAGCTCCAATTAAGCACTGCCTCACTCTCTTTCTGTCTTTTCTGAAACCTCCTTGTGCTGGAGCTGAGGCACGTGACAGAGGCACCAGGAGCAGCCTTGGGCTCCAAGTGCCCCCAGCCCACCGAGGAAATGCCCTGTTGAATAAAAGACCTATCTGGCCTGCTTTAGAGCCACATCTTGCATAGGATGTGACACTTACAATGGCAATCTGTGATTTTACTGAACGCCTACTAATCCTTTCTGGGTCCCAGAGTAGCATGCAATACATATAGTTTATTTACTTTGATAGAAGAAAACTATGCCCATATGTTGTCTTTGCTGTTAACATTAAGTTACAACATTGTTTTTGTCCTTCAAGAACTCAGGCATCTGAGGGGCAAATAAAAGGAAACACAGGAACTTGGTGTTTCAAAACACTGTGGTGTCCTCATCATCTGATACCACTGAGCCGACATGGAGATCAGCAACTCTAGCCGCCCTGAAATGACTTCTGATAGCTCTTGGAAAGCATTGTCTGTAGTAGGGTTTTGCCAGGACATGATGCAGAGAGCAGCAGTTCTATGCATGTCACTGCCTGTAATTCAGCCGCAGGAACAGCTCGGAAGCCAAGGCTTGTGTAGGAGATTTTAGACTCTGTGAGCTCTGACAACAGGCCAATAGGCAATAATAAACATGTAATCTGCAGCTTGAGAGATGATGTACATACCCGTGGACAAATTTGACTGTACAGCTGTAACAGTCTATGAGTGCAGAGTTTTTGCAACTTTGACACTCTTTGCGAGTGGCACAAGACATTCCGCTCTGTGCTTTAGTATCGATACCCCGGGCATCTAATTATAAAAGATGTGCATCTGGCGCCAGGCCTCTCAATGTGAGGGCCACAGAAGAGTTCCAGGTTTGCGTCTGTTGAACAAACAATAGAGCACGGAATCTTGATCCTTAGGAAAGATTAATTGCCTGAACCCAGAAATCATGATTTGTTTAACAAAGGACAGCTAAAGGTTTGCAAATATATGTTAAGAAATGAACCACTTAAGTCCTAGAGTTACCCATCGCACTTTCAATAGGCTGTGTTCTGCCTACACATGTCTCGTATAGTTAACTTTTTCTGTTCTTTCATTATGAGAGTTGAGGTGCTCTCTTCCTCCCCATCTACAGAGCGAACTTTGTAAAAATATCAATATTTTCATATTGCCTTTTTCCAGAACTGCAATAATCTTCTTTGTTTGTGATCTACATATAGCAACCCATGTGTGTCGAAAGGTGTTGGAGTTACAGAAGTGCATGAAATCCCAGGAGGTCAGCCCTACTGCTGGAAGAAAATTCACCAGGCACGTTGAACCTATGTTGACTTTTGCAGGCACCACTTATTACTGCTGCAAATGGTTACCGTCCACACATTCTAATGCAGATATTTGTATAGTTTTTCACAGAAAATATTATACAGTTATAGAGTCCTTTCGGCCATTGAAACACCACAAATCATATATTAGCCTTTGGTAGGATCATAAAGGGCTTTAGATTGGTAAACGGGGAAAAGCAGCAATATCTCTAATGCAACTGAAGAAATCTTCCAGGGTGCGAGGTAGATCTACAAAAACAAACCCATGATTTGAAGTTTTATTTCTGCAAAACAAAAAATCAATACACTGGACAGGGAAAGTAGGAGTAAAGAGAAAAGAGATAAACCTCTTAATTTTAGAACATTTGTGGAGTAAAGTGATAAGAGGTAAACCTCTTAATTTTAGAACATTTATGGAGTAAAGTGAAAAGAGATAAACCTCTTAATTTTAGAACATTTGTATGTTAATTTGAGGAAAAACAAATTTGTTGAAACTAGTGCTAGAAACTGGTTTCGAAATTCTATTAACTTCACGTTGAATGTACTTAACCAACCCAACCTGGTGTAAGCCCTTTTTGTTGGAAAATGCCTTGCAGCAGCTTTGCTTTTCCACTATTTCTTTTTGGCACATTCATTTTTATAAGGTGTCAGGATTTACAGCTTGTCATTCAGGACTCAGTGGGAATGGGGGGCCCAGTACTCGAAAACCAGTCTCAGCAAACTTATTTCTAGGAAGGAAAGACTAGCGGTGGTCACAAAGTATCAACACTGCTTGGCACAAGGCTTTGCTTCTTTGGAAACCATATAGCACGACAACACCTGACAATATAATGATATTCTCCAGGAATCCTTGAACTTTTAAGATGTCTGAAAATGATGGCAGCCATATTGAACCATGTTCCATGGCCTCCTTGTTTGGCAATCATGCTAAATTGTTGCTTCTGCCAGGCCCTTGCTATTTGGATTATGATGTAGCGCACTCTACCCCAAACATTTCCTTTCCTGTCCCGTCCTTTAGTGACCTATCACTTAGCAGAGTATTAGGGTTTTAGGAATTGTAAGATTTTTTTTATTTGTACATATAGTCAAGACCCAGATTTCATCCCAGGTCTGGTATATTATTTCACAGAAATCATCAGATGTTTATAGAATAGTTTTTTCCCCAAAAAATTATTACATTTGTATGGAAATGTGTGGTTTTTACTGTCTTGAAACTTCACTGAAATGAAGATCCACCAACCCGGGGTTGTCATATTGGTGTTCTCCGTTTTGGTGTGTTCATTGAAATGAGACAAAAAAGTAGAATTGTATTGTGTGAACTATCCGTTCTCAAGAATCCGGGACAGTCTTCAGTCTCCATCACATTTCCAGCCTTGTTCGAGAGAGGGCACCAGGGGCGGCCTTAGGCATGTGCAAGCTGTGCACCTGCACAGGGCCACCAAACCCCTGGGGCCACCACGCCAATATATATCCTTAATGAAATAATCCTATGAGGATGGATACATATTTGCGTGGCGGCCCCTGGCAGGGATTTGGCGGCCTTCGGCTATGTTCCACTTCCAAACAGCCTGACCCCCCCTCTTCACTGGCCTCCGTGCTACGCCCTGCCCGGACCCCCTCTTCCGGGGCCCCCTACCTACGCTCCCTGCCCAGGGCCACCATGAGCCTAGAGCCTCCCCTGAGGGCACATACCCATATTCTGTATGCATCGTTTTAAAAATGAGCTATGATCATGTATAATGCTCTACTAGTCAACTGATTATATTCTTGGGGGTCACTAACCGTATCCTCAGTTGCACTAGGGTGAAATCCGAGCTCAGGATGAATAAACCAAAGCGAGTCTCTTAGCCTCACTCATCACCTAGCAGTGCCTTGTACCTCTCATATGACAGATCTCCATTTATGAGCAATGCCCAATCTGGGCTCTTATGCTGTCCAGCTTTGCTAAATCTACTGTTTTTTAACAGCGGTTATTTATTTGTACTTTTCTACAAGGTATCAGAGCGCTTTACTGGAGAAAATGACAATTACCCTGACAGTCAAGGTAGATTACATCAAGGAATATCCGTTTTAGGAACACGTTCCTAAAAAGGCAACAGCATTAGGTGACACAACTTCAGTTTCTGTCAGCAGTGACCAAAGCATCAGGGTGGCTGGCATGTACATTCACCAGTGGGGCAGATGGGCAACTGGTGAGTTGGTAGATGCATGCAGTGGCAAATAATAAAAAATAAAGTCACTTACCTTGCCTTTTCCACATCTGACGTCGTCCTCGGTCCCTCCTGTGTTGGCTACGCAGGCTCCAGCCTCCAGGAAATTCCACGAACCAATCCTGGCGCTACTCTCACCAGCATGAGAGCAGCGCCAGGATTGGATGGAGCATCCTGGCTGGATGCTCCTTCAGGCCCTTTAGGCATGTGCTTGGTCTCCACCCAACTGTCTAAGACAGCTAAGTGGAGAGCTTCAAGTGCTCATGCCATTTTGGCCGGCTCAAGAGAGCCGGCATAGCTGACATGCATACTTTGGAGGCAGCGGCAGCTCCTCCACAAAGGAGAAGGAGTGTCGCCTCACTGCTTTAGAGCAGTGCAAAAGAAAACAGAAAATGATAATAACGGAGTGTTATTATCATTTTATTTTTTGTATTGCAGTTGCTGCGGCGCCAGGTCACAACGGGATGGGGTGAGGCTGGGCTCCCCGCCTCACAGGGAGGAGGGGTGGCTGCTTCTGCTGCATCTAAAGTGCACATGACTGCTTGGCAGGCCCTCTTGGGCCGGCCACACAGTCATGTGCACTTTGCATTTCTCCACCCAGGCTGCATTACATTAGATTAGAGAAGGAAGGATTATCGGCTGTAGAAACAACCAATGTCAGGCTTCTGCGAGCGAAGATGATGAGGAAATTATGTTAGCAGTGCTTGTTGAAGAGTTAAACGTTACTCTGTACAAGTACCCTTGAAAGCAGTGTTGCGCCTTAAGTAGCAGGAGCCACATTTAGTATATGGTCAGTGCTGCATCACTTTTACGAGGCTTGGGTTTTATTAGTATTGCTTATTCACTTCATGTGCTTTGCTATCCTTGCTGTTTCTGCCAGTGACTTTAGCGGAATGTTTCCAATAACTGTGTGTCTGATTCTACATTTGTATTATGAGCTGTTCTTGTGGTACCTAGATGGGTACCAGTGTCGTGGGGTTCAATGAAGTTAAATGTGCTTTGGTGTGATATTTCACTGAACCGTGTATGATTGTCTCTGCTTTGTGGCCTCCAGCCTGGGATTCAAATGCATTCATGGGCAGCCAGGGTACATAAACTTCTAGAGGAAGTTTACAAAAGGTAAAATGAAGGTCCATTCATTTCATTGGCACACCTGGCAACTCTGCCTCTGAGCTTCTCTCTTCAGTGCCAAGAAGGAAGAAAGGCACAGAGCTGTCCGTGCATGCCCTCCTGCTGCTATATCAATCCAAGAACATGTACGAAAATGAAGACTTTTCATTTCTTCAGAGCTGCAATTTAATGTAAGGTGGATTTGTAGAGCACTGCTTGCCAACTGTGAGGGCAGCCAGGAGCTGTGCTTTGGATGCGGTATAGATCCTACCGTTTCTGTGCTTAGTTCTGTCTGGCATCCAACAGCCACATGTAGTGTGTGCTAAACTCATGCTTATTAAATTTGCCCTTGCATCCTTGACCTGTGCTCTATGGGAATCTCAAAGCACGCCAGTAAAGTTGCAATCCATCTCCTTGCTGCTTTATGTAACAGTCTTTTACCACGCCCAGGGGCTTCCGCAGAGGAGCTAAGGGGAGGTTCTTGCCCACCCGGATTTAATCAGAATAGGAGATTTACCACATAAATGAGCTACATTTTTCTCAATTGTGTGGTAAAAATGCACCACTCACCACGGAGTCACTCCCTGGCTGCCTGGTGGATTTAGAAAGTGCAGCATAACACTACGGACACCACAATGTTACACTGCACTACTAGTAAGGTGCCAAAAACAGTCTGGGTCACGGGTGGTGTGTGGGTCCTGGTGGCAGGCATAACCCTCGCATGTGCCTATTCAGCGGAGACCCCGGTCTCCATACTTACCGGCCCCTGCATTCTGCTGTTGCCAAAGGTGGGAAATAATGTCAGCCAACAAAACCTGGTATCATTAGTGGTCGTTGTTGGCCGCAGTTTATTAATAACCAAAGACATATTAATAACACAAACTGGTTTCAAGCAATCTTCCATTTTGCGAACATTACTCATCAATCATAATTATCAATCATAATTGGCATATTACACATTATGACACCCTCCTGTGATAGCGGGTGTCAGTCTCTTTGTGCCCTCCTTAGTTCGAAAATGGGGCTTGTACCCAAACCAGTTTGTTGCCAGTCTATTGGTGCTCCAGTGGTTGGTTGACCACGCCCTTTGCGTGTTGCGGAGGGGAGCTTTCCAGTCGGGAGTTAGGTCCCCAGCTCGCTACCAAATTGCGCCCTGCCGTCCGGCCGGGTCTGGGCCGCGAGTGCCGTCTCCTCCTGTTACTCCCCTCCTTTATGCCGCCACGTCACCCTGCCGTGCGGCATTCAAAAGTGAGTGGCCATCCTCTTACACACCGCCCGCCGGTGTGTTTTCTTAGCCAACCAGTGTAGGATTTCCGCTAACACCCTTTCCCTTATCCAGCACTGCGACTTTTGCTGTTCCTTAGGTGTGGGTGGGTGGGCTTCAGTCGTTGTTGCTGTTGCGCCGTTCTCCCAGCTCCTCGAATGCGATGTGCTTCTGCTGGGAGGGCGGCTTCGCTTAAATCCTCCTGAGCCCTCCATGCAGGTCTCAGGTGAGTCCCCCTGATTGGGGGGTTCAAACAAAGCCGGGTTGACCATTGGGTGCCCTTTGGGGGCGCTCAGGTCAACAGGTCACTTCCGGTCAGGTGGCTGGTGCGCACCCCGCTTCCGCTGGTTCCTGTGCGCATCGAAGCGCCCAGAACCAGTTTACCCCCGCTGGTGGCACCACGAGGGTTATGGCGCCGGCCTTCGAGCCTCCCCCACCCTTCGGGCGGGTGCGGCGGCCTCTGCAATAACCCTCGCATGTGCCTATTCAGCGGAGACCCCGGTCTCCATACTTACCGGCCCCCGCATTCTGCTGTTGCCAAAGGTGGGAAATAATGTCAGCCAACAAAACCTGGTATCATTAGTGGTCGTTGTTGGCCGCAGTTTATTAATAACCAAAGACATATTAATAACACAAACTGGTTTCAAGCAATCTTCCATTTTGCGAACATTACTCATCAATCATAATTATCAATCATAATTGGCATATTACACATTATGACACCCTCCTGTGATAGCGGGTGTCAGTCTCTTTGTGCCCTCCTTAGTTCGAAAATGGGGCTTGTACCCAAACCAGTTTGTTGCCAGTCTATTGGTGCTCCAGTGGTTGGTTGACCACGCCCTTTGCGTGTTGCGGAGGGGAGCTTTCCAGTCGGGAGTTAGGTCCCCAGCTCGCTACCAAATTGCGCCCTGCCGTCCGGCCGGGTCTGGGCCGCGAGTGCCGTCTCCTCCTGTTACTCCCCTCCTTTATGCCGCCACGTCACCCTGCCGTGCGGCATTCAAAAGTGAGTGGCCATCCTCTTACACACCGCCCGCCGGTGTGTTTTCTTAGCCAACCAGTGTAGGATTTCCGCCACGCCGCAGGGAGGCCCACGTCTCACTGCGGCTCCCCCCCCCCCTGCACCTGGTTCGTGGCTCCCACCTTTCACCATATCTTTTCCTTTTTTTTATTTTTTTTTATATGCAACCTGCGAGTGACATTGCACCCCACAAGTTATCCCAAAACACCTTCATCCCCTTCTCGGATAGGTGTACCTCGTCTTGCCCATAGAGCTCCGGGCGGCCCGGGTGGATGAGGCCGTGCCGAATTGATTCCAGACCATTGGCAAGGCAAAACTTGTGCATTGCCACATTTAGTTTCCTTCTTGCGTTGTCGACGGCCTTGTTGGAATCGGCCCCTCTCCAATGCTTCCTGCTGATCATTTCGGACCAGACTACCGTCCTGGGTCCCAGCCACGCTGCCGTCTTGGTGAGATCCCTTTGGATGGCTTGCCCGACTGCTTTTCGCCCTAGCCGGGTCAGGTCGTTGCCCCCAAGGTGGATGATCAGGACGTCGGGCAACCAGGCCGAATCTGCCATGAGGCCGTCCAGCGTCGGCAGTAGCTGCTCCCATCTCATACCTGGCTGCCCTATCCACCGGATGTACGTCGCTTTGGGCCTGTTTATGCTGCGGCCCCCCTGCCGCCACCAAGACTCCATCCGGGACACGAATGAGTGCCCCACCACCCAGACCAGCTGCAGGCGTCCCCCTGTCGAGAGAAAGCATTGTGTTAGGTGGCTTATCTGCGCACCGTGTGCATTTAGGAGAGGGAGGGGGGTGCTGTCACCCTGCCGTGCGGCATCCCAAGGCGAATCCCTCTCGTTCCCTTCCCCCCCGTGGCTTTCTCTCTCTTTTCTCTTTTCTTTTTTTTTTTTTTTTATATGAGGTGAGGGCGTATGTACGACTTGTACGCCCTGGAGCGCCATCTGCCCACTGCCTGGATCCTGTCCTCTGGCATGCCATGCTGCGCTGCCGAGGTCGCTGCGCCGATCCTGAAGGAGTGAGAGGCAAACGATGCCGCGCAATACCCGGCTTTACCCAAGCCTTGGCGCATTATGGCTGTAAACTGGAACTTACTCAGGTTCCTCCCGTCCTTATGTATGAAGAGAGGGCCCTCGCCAGCTGGTCGAGCCCCCATGTACTTAAATAACCAGCATACCGCACAGAGCCCCGACTCTGGGATGCAATGGAGACGTATCGTCGTCCCCCTCCTTGCCCTGTCCGTTTTGGACTGTCTCAACGTTAATTCGACTGCCCTCTCCATTGGTTTAATGTCTCTTGCCTGCAAGCATTGCTGCGCTGGGCCCGATTTGCTGGGGGCTACCAGCTCGCTGATACGGAATGCTCCGAAGAAAGCCGTCGTGAAAGCCGCCCAAAACAGCAGCAGCTCATATTTATCCGATATTAAGCCCGTGAGGGCTCCAAGGAGCTGGCCCAGTTTGGCAAAATCGATGGGACGCCTGTCGTCCTTTTTTCTACCTTCAACCCTCCTCCAGCCTTTTAAGGCCGTCTTTAGATAGGCCGAGGTAGTGGGGTCCTCGCCTGTGTAAAGCCTGGCAAAATGGGCGATGGCGGACAAATGCGCCTGGGCCCACGATCTCGTTTTTCTCGACTCGAATGCCCATTGCACGAATTTCTCGACTGCTGTGCGAGTTTTTGCCCTGTCTTCCAGCGATCTTAGGCCCCCCACTCTCATTACCGTGCCCGCGTATGTCTTGTACCTTCTGTTGGCCTCTGCGGTAAGTGATTGCCCTATTAGCCATGATAAGTCTACTCCCCCAGGTCCCAAAGGGACGATGGAAAGGGGGTCATCTCCTTGTCCGCCCCGGGCACCAGTTCTCTGAAACGTTTCATTTGGGCCCGTGAGAGCGCGTCTGCTGCTGAGTTCTCTGCTCCTGGCACGTGGCGTGCTTTCAGCTCCAGGTTCCCTTCCAGCTGTAACTTAATTAACCGTCGCATTAGCCTCAGCATGTCGGGGCATCTCGCTGCGCCTCTGTTAATGGCCTGTACTACTCCCATGTTATCTGACCAAAGCGTGAGTTTCAGGTTTTTTATTTTCTCGCTCCATATGGTCAGAGCCACAATGATCGGGAACAGCTCGAGAAACGTGATGTTCCTGGTGAGCCCCTGCGCATGCCATTCATCCGGCCACTGGCTGGTGCACCAACTGTTTCCCAGGACCGCGCCGAAGCCAAGGCTTCCGGCCGCGTCTGTGTAAAGAGCTATCTGTTCGGCCGTTACCCAACCTGCCCTCCAAATCAGCACCCCATTGAAATCTTGTAGGAACTCGTCCCACACCTGCAGGTCCTGTTTCACGCCTGCGCTCAGCCTGATGTGGTGGTGCTTGTGGGTGACGCCGGCCGTTAGCCCCGTTAGGCGTCTTGAGAATACCCTGGCGGGCGGGATAACCCGAGCAGCGAAGTTAAGTCTCCCTATCACTCGTTGGATTTCCCTCAGGGTGGCCTTGCTCCGACCCCGTAGCTTCAATACTTCCTCGCGAAATTCTTTCACCTTGTCGGGAGGTAGCCTGGCCGTTCCCGCTATCGAGTCCAATTCTATGCCCAGGAACGTGAGACTTGTGGTCGGGCCTGTTGTTTTCTCTTTTGCGAGGGGGACCCCTAGGGATCTAGCTAGATCCGCTAAGGCTGCCAATGAGCTTGCGCACACTGCGGACCCTGCCGGGCCTGTGAACAGGAAGTCGTCTAGGTAGTGCAGTTTTCCACCTTCCTGGTGCCGGTCATGCAGCGCCCATTCTAAGAAAGTGGCGAACTGCTCAAAGTATGCGCATGAAATTGCGCATCCCATGGGCATGGCTTTGTCAATAAACACGTCATCGCCCCATTGGAAACCCAATAAATGGAAGCTGGAGGGGTGGGCCGGCAGTAGTCGAAACGCAGATTCAATATCGGCCTTTGCCATGAGGGCCCCTCTGCCTGTCGCCTTAACCAGCTCGGTAGCGTCGTCGACTGACGCATAACTCACTGAGCAAGCTTCGGGGTCGATACCGTCGTTCACGGAGGAACCTTCCGGAAACGATAGGTGGTGTATCAGCCTGAATTGACCTTGTTCCTTCTTGGGGACCACGCCTAGCGGGGAGATGACTATGCCCTCATGCAATTCTTTTGGGGGGGGGGCCCTCAACTCTACCCAGTTTCAACTCTTTCTCTATCTTGGCGCTCACCACTTCGGGGTGTTGGCTTGCCGACTTCAGGTTACTCGCTCCCGCCGAGGGGAGCGGGCCCTGGAATGGAATAACAAAGCCTTGCTCGAAGCCCTCTACCAGTGATCTGGCCTCCGCTTTGTTCGGGTATTTGTTTGTTAATCTGCGCAGCTGTTGCGTAACAATGGGGGATCTGGCCAGCTGGCGCCTACAAATGTCCACCAGCCCCCCCCCTTTCCCCTGCGTTGGGGCTAACGCTTCTTGCTCTTTTCTCTCTTCTCTCTTTTCGCTTCGTGCTTGGAACCTTTGCACGCAACGGAGGCGTGCTTGCCCCCGCAGCTAGCGCATGCGTGTTGAAACTTACAAGACGAGCCCCATGAGCAGTCCCCCGCCTCGTATCTCCAACAGATCGCCTTGGTTGCGGTTGGGGAGTACGATCTCCCGTTCGACCGCCTTTGATAAGAACCGCTCTTCCCCTTTTGGTAGGAGCTCCGAAAGGGCTGGTCGCTTTTTCCCGCCCAGGCCCTAACATCTTTGGCTGTGAGCATCTTGTGGATGAAACCCGAGACATCCTCCTCATTCCACTCCATTTCGGGGTGCCTCTGCATTTTTAATCTAAACCCTTTGTCGTATTCTAACCAGGCATCCCCCGGGAACTGCCTCTGTGCTAGGTGGATATTGGCCTCGTAAAGCCACAAGTCAGCCGCGCAATGGGGGAACCTTTCCACTATAATGCACGCCATGATTCTAAAGGCATCTAACCAATTGTCGAAACTGCGCTCCTTTCTGGCCCCACGCCTTTCTCTCCTGTCCTCTTCCTTCCTGTCGCACGTGGTTAGATCAAGTCCCTCTAGCTGTATTTCGAGCAGCGAAAATATGTCAATGAATTCTTTGCGCCATATCCTCTCTTTCACCCATAGGGGGATGAGACATGCCAAGCCGGTGGCTTTCGTAGTCAGGGACGCCGGACCAGGGGATGGCCTGATGTAATGATCGTTGACTACCCCACTCGGAGGCGGGCTTCCCGAAACGGGGCCGTAACCCCAACCGGGTAGTGGGGAGATTTGTTCCCCCTGGGTGGACAAGCTTACCTGTTCTTGCACTCTTGTCTGACGGGCCCACCCCGGGTCGACCATATGCCACGTGAGACCTGCCGCTTCCTCCGCGCGCTGCTCCCTAGGCCCTGGTACCCCCTGCCCTGTGCCATGAAGTAGCCCCGGTGCCAGCGATTTTAGACATTCCCTTACGATGTTGCTAATATGCTCACCCTTTTTCTTTTGGTCGGTGGTCTCGCTCTGGTCGCCGCCCTCTGGTCTCGGCGGGAGGGGTTTCTGCCGCACTTTCCTCGGAGGGTTCCTCTTCGATGTTCTCTTCATCGGCGTGTTTTTCAACTTCTTGGGTGCGGAAGGCCCTGGCTCTTCGTCCGCCTGTTCTACCGGTCTGTTCTCTTTCCCTTTGCCCAGGTGGGGGTGAAGCCAGTCGTCGCCGTGGATGGCCGATAACTCTCGGATCTTCAACAGCACCTCTGCCATCTCGTCCGGCTGGCCTTCCGACATGTCGTGAGTCCCTGCGCACTAGTGTGTGGCTTCTTGGTTTCCCGCGTCTGCGTCAGGCCGTCAACTGGAGGCACAGCTAGCTGCGTGTGCTTATCCCGGGCTCTGAGCTTGCTGCGGTTTTTACCTGCTGCTGCTTCGGGGGAGCTGGCACGGCGCGCCGCGCTCCGTAAGGCGTCCTCGGTGATGACGACCTTGATCTTCAACTGGAGCCTTGCCGTCTTCCTCTTCGTCCTTCGCCGCGTCGCCTCTCTTCCTCTTCAGTCGTTGTTGCTGTCGCGCCGTTCTCCCAGCTCCTCGAATGCGATGTGCTTCTGCTGGGAGGGCGGCGTCGCTTAAATCCTCCTGAGCCCTCCATGCAGGTCTCAGGTGAGTCCCCCTGATTGGGGGGTTCAAACAAAGCCGGGTTGACCATTGGGTGCCCTTTGGGGGCGCTCAGGTCAACAGGTCACTTCCGGTCGGGTGGCTGGTGCGCACCCCGCTTCCGCTGGTTCCTGTGCGCATCGAAGCGCCCAGAACCAGTTTACCCCCGCTGGTGGCACCACGAGGGTTATGGCGCCGGCCTTCGAGCCTCCCCCACCCTTCGGGCGGGTGCGGCGGCCTCTGCAATTCGTAGCTGAGCATGACTAATGACAGTCTGAGTACATAGCCAATCCCCTCCTATCATGCAGCAGCCGCCTCACATGTCCTGAGTCAGACCAATCTGCATCTGACATCCATCACTTTCACAAGTTCGCCCACCCTGCCCCCACCACAACCTCCCCCCCAACCCCCCCCCCCCTCCCCCCGCCCCCCCCACCCGCCTCTGCACAGGCCCCGTTCACTGTGGCTCATAGTACATTTTCGGCCCAGACCTTCTGCATCTTCACAAACGTCCCTATTAGTTTTGTTGCCTGGCACTGGCAATTTGAAAATTAGACTGCGTTCGAGAAAATCGCCAGCGACACATTTCGCTGCAGTGGGTGAGTGCCACATGGCTATGGCTCCTAAAGCTGTGTGATAGTGAGATAGATTGAGAAAGAATGAAGAAAGGAGAAATATGGAGAGAATGTGATAAACAAGATAAAGCAAGACAGGGCAAGGGTGAGAGGGAGCAAGTGAGAGAAAGGAAAAGTAAAATAGAGCAAAAGAGAGACAAAGGAGCATGGATGACTAGAGAAAGCTGGAGAGAGCAGGAGCAAGTGATAGAAAAAATATGAGAGACAAAATAAAGTGAGACAGCGAGAAAGAACAAAGGAGGGAGAAACACAGTGAGACTTGGGGGCTAAATAAAGAGCGAGGTACAAAGAGCAGGACAGAGAATTAAGAGAAAGAGAAACCGCAAAGTGAGACGAGTATGATGCGGGCGGAATTTAAATTTTTTTTTTTATAAGTTTGTATAGCGCAACAGCTAGATGGGTTAGTAATGGTTCCCCATCTGCCTTTTTTCCTGTAGTTGCCAATATGGAAGGTCAATCTTAAACACGGAGACCTTATATTGTTGACTTAAGCCTCACCTTTATGAAGAATAATATATGGTGTGACGACCCTTGAGTCACGCAGGGCACCTTTAGGTGAGTGGTTACCACCTAGATATATATTGATTCAGCACCAGACTACCTAACACCAACCTGACCAGTCCCCGTAAATATTCACAGGCTGTCCTCCCATTGCCCTAGTCCTGATGAAGACCCGCACTGACCGGTCAGTAGTGCAGTCCTAGGGTTGAAACATCGACAAGTATCCCAAGGACCAGTTAAAAAGATCCTGCGATAAAATTACTCACCCAGTCCACATTTCTATTTGAAAATCTGTATTTCCGGCGATACCCCTGTATATTCCTTCCCCCCTTCCCCCAATCACTGTGTATATATTTGACACCACCACTGAATCACTGAGCACCAATTGTCACCATTTTGCACACTATATGTTATTTTGACAGCCTCATGAAAAAAAGTTATTTTTGGTATTTACGAATGATGCAATTTATAAAAGCCCATATAATACCATGGATGGTCGTGGTTTGTGTTGTTGAAATTAATTGATTTCTCTTATGAATAGACCATTGATGAAGTCAATTGTTTGAAGAAATATTAATCACCCGACAGAACCAACTGTATATCTTTTGTATAACTGCCCAGGTTCTGAGGGATACTGGGTTACCCCATCGTTACTAAACCCCAACTGGGGTGTCCCGGCGCTGTAGCAGACGGCAGCAGAAGAACCAAGGAAGGGCTAAGGGCTGGAGAAGAACCAGGTCTTCAGAGCACGTTGGAAGACGGCTTCTAACTCAATCATACGGAGGGAGAGAGGTAGGCCATTCCAGACTTTGGCGGTAAGAACAGCAAAGGCTCTGCCGTCCATCCTAGAGCGTCAGAAGCGAGGGATTGTCTGAAGGCAGAGAGAGTTAAATCTAAGATTCCGACTGTGTTGTGAGTGTCTAAGGCGGGCTTGAAGGTAGGAAGGGCCATGTCCTTGGAAAGCTCGAAAAGTCAAAAGGAGCGCCTTGAACTGGATGTGCTTGATCACAGGAAGCCAGTGAAGGGTTCTAAGGTGGGGGGTGATCGAATGGCGATAAGGGATCGTACATATCAACCTGGCTGACGCATTCTGGATGATCTGCAGGCACCTAGACAAAAAAGCTGGAGCTCCAAGATAGAGGCTATTAGCATCGTCGAGATGGGAGGTGATTAAAGCATGGATGATAGTTTTATGAGACTCCAGGGGGAGGAAGTGCACAAATTTGCGGAGCATATATAATTTTACCAAAACAGGAGGAGGATACCTGATTGATTTGAGATTTGCAGGACAGGGGATTGTCTAACCAAAAACCAAGGTTCCTCACCTTGACCACAGGCACGGGAGGGGTGTCCAGTTCATTAGGCCACCACAGCGTTGAGGGAGGGGGGCAGGTTTGATTGAAAAAAAAGAACCTCGGTTTTATCCGAGTTGAGCTTCAGAGTATTGAGTGACATCCTGATTGCACGCTCTACTGTACCTAAGTCCCCTGTGACCTGCGTACTGGTATATCGACCCCCTCATACCCCCTCCCAGTTTATTCCTGCTTTTCAAGAGTTACTAGCCCCTCTTGTTGTCAATAATGCTTCTGTTCTTGTACTCGGTGATTTTAATTTCTGGCCCAACGACCCCTCAGAAGACCCCACATCTAAGGACTTCACCTCTTTATTACTAAGCTTGAATTTTGTCCAGCACGTCCGTGCCCCAACGCATGTCCGGGGCCATACCTTAGACCAAATATGGACTCTCAACTTACCCACTACCAACTTGTCCATCGCTCCTTGCGTGTGGTCCGATCATCACCTATTGTCCTTTTCCTTGGACCTCCGCGCGCAAAATGTCCCCCGTGGCTTTAAAACGCTGTGGGTTCGAAGCTGGAATCGTGTGGATACCTCTGCTTTCTGTGAGTCCCTAACTGCCACCTGCCCTGATCTTACTGACACTCCCCCTCAACAACAGCTGGCCACCTTAGACAGCTGGATAATCCACCTTCGGGATAAAAAGGCCCCTTTAAAGAAGGTTATGATAAATCACCACCATCATGCTAACAAGTGGTTCACTCCTGCCCTTCAAGCACTTAAGTTAACTGTTCGTCAAGCTGAACGGGCTTGGAGGCTGAAATACTGCCCTACTAGCAAAAATCACTATACCACCCTGCTAGCAGAATATAAAAAAGCCATCCTAGCGGCCAGGAAAGATTACTTCTCCCAACGCATTCTGACAGCAGAATGCCAGCCACGTGAAATCTTTGCTACAGTCCACGAGTTAGCCCTATCAGACAGGCCTTCACCTACGATTATACCTTCCCAGTCACTGTGCAATTCACTGAACGAGTTTTTTATTGAGAAAGTTGCGCAAATAAAAGCTCGCATTCCTCCTCCATCTAACTCTTCATCAGATTGCTCGCCGCCACAGAACACCCAGTGCCTGACTTCTATTCCGGTGCTAACCAGTGAGTCCCTTTTTCCGCTACTTAAGCGTGTAAAATCTGGGTCTCCCTCTAACACGTGTCGGGAACGTATTCTGGCCCAGGTGTTCTTGGCCTGTCCCGTCCCCGCTCTTACCGTCCTAAACAATACCTTCATCTCAGGTCTAGTTCCTACTGCTTTTAAATCGGCCACCATCATCCCCATTTTAAAGAAGCCTGGGGCTGACCCTGCCTCCCTAGCCAACTACCGCCCCATATCCCTGCTTCCCTACTTGGGCAAGGTGGCGGAGACGCACGTGTCTCAAATCTTGAGCACCTTTATTGAGGACAGCAATTATCTGGCCCCATGTCAAGCTGGTTTCCGACCTCGACATTCTACCGAGAAGGTGGTGATTTCAGTCATGGACCAACTTAGGGAAGGACTCGACGCCAACACCCCCAAGATTCTGGTCCTTTTGGACCTCTCCGCCGCCTTTGACACCGTGGACCATAACATCTTGTTGTCACGGGTCAGGGCGGCGGGGATTGGGGGGCTTGCATTTGCCTGGGTCGAGTCTTTCCTGAAGGACCGTAATCAGACAGTCCATCTCGGCACCTTCTCGGCCTCCCCACGTACTGTCAACTGTGGTGTCCCTCAGCGTTCTTCTCTTTCCCCTTTACTTTTTAACCTTTACATCTTCCCGCTGGTTTTTGCTTTACAGAACATGGAGGTCACTGTATATAACTATGCAGATGATCTCCAACTCATTTTTGACCTTTCCTCCCACTCAGGGGTTGGCAGTTTCCAGTCCGTCATGCTATTCATCCGAGACTGGATGAACACCAACCAGTTAAAACTCAATCTGGATAAAACGGAACTTGTGGCGACGGGCGGCGCTGCCAATCCCTGGTCCTCTTCTTTCTGGCCCTCCTCACTTGGACCCCCTCCTCTCCCTTCTTGTTCAGTTAAAACCCTTGGGATCATGCTTAACAACCAATTAACCCTTCACTCACACATTAATTCGGTGGTCTCTTCTTGTTTCTTTACACATAGACTTATTCGGAAAATTGCCAGATTCTTTTCCACCTCTGCTCTAAAGCTAATCCTGATGGCCATGGTCCTGTCAAAGATTGACTATGGAAACATCATTTACAATGGAGCCCCTGCGTATGCCTTGCAGCGCCTACAGTTAGTACAAAACCAGGCTGCCCGCCTGGTTTTTGGCCTGTCTAAGTCCCATCACTCGACCCCCCTACTCAAGAGCTTACATTGGCTCCCGATAAAAGAACGAGACAGGTTTAAGCTGGGGTGCTTGACTTTTCAAGCAAGAGCGGGTACAGCCCCGGCCTTCATTAATTCGGCTATTTCTCCCTATGTTCCTTCTAGGGACCTCCGCTCCTCTAGCCTAGCCTTACTAACTACGCCCCGGTTCAAAAAGAAGCGGGCAGGGGGGCAGAAGTTTGCCGTACTTGCTCCCACCTTCTGGAATGACCTCCCCCTATCTTTAAGACTCTCTTCCTCCTACATGGAGTTTCGGAGGTCACTAAAAACATTATTATTCCAGCAGGCTTTTGGCACCTAGCTCTCTTATCACTACTAACTCTCTTATTTCATTCTTCTAGGGACCTCACCAGCGCCATGAAACTGACTCAGTGTACGTGCGCTCTACAAGTTCTTTTAAATTCAAAATTAAATTCAAATCCAAGAAGAAATGCTGCACAGGCTTTGTCTGAAATTGATGAATGCGACCTCGTCATAGTGCTCTTATTTTTCACTGTCAGCTTTTGTAGGAGGTTACCTCAGGTTGGGGAGTTTAGAAATGATACTCTGGTGCAGGAACAAACAAGGAAAAGCAGTGCAAAATGAGGGAAAAACGGGGTAAAGAAAAAAGTAGGCAGTAAAAATTAGAGAAAGCACTCAGAAAAATGGGGGAGAGGAATGAAAAAGCATTAAAAAACAAGGCAAAAGCAGGAGAAGGCACTCAGACAAACGGGAAATGGAAGGAGAGAGCAGAAAAACACTAGGCAAAAGCAGGAGAAAGCATTCAGAAAAATAGGGGAGAGGAAGGGGAAAGCAGTAAAAAAAATTAGGCAAAAGCATAAGAAAGCAGTGGGTTTATATCTTGTGCCATGGGGGTCATATATGGTGTTGTGCGCTTATAGCTAGTGGTGTGGGATTATAACTGGTGATGTGGATGTCATGCAGTGCTAAGGCTAGTGATGTGGGAGTATAGCTGGTGCTGTGCCAAGTGCCTTGGGGGAAATCTCTTGCTGTGGGTGCGATATAGAGCGGTGGCACTACAGTATATATCTCTATATCTCTCTCTCTATATATATATATACATATATTTAGATAGATATAGATATGTATATACGACAGTATCTATATCTATCTATATATATATATGTATATATATGTGTATGCATATATAATTGGCAGAAGCTCCTATTGTCACCTTTAGGAAAGGTCCCTCACTCAGGTCTCACATTTGCCATGAATTTCCTGAACTTAGAAAAAAGCAGGAATGATGAAAACAAGATCAGGTTTTATACGCTGCACCTCATGCAGGGCTTGTAAATTTGGCAAAAGCACTAGGCAATACTACACGCCGTTCAGTCCAGACCCAATTCAGATCAGGGGTCAATACAACTGTAAAACTGAATTTGCCATTTATGTTTTAACTTGCACATGTGCACTTAGGTATGTCGGCAGCACACGACAACCTGTACACGTTAGGATCCTCCAGCATCTACGTGCCATCGTTAACAACGACCCAGCCTATCCTGTTGCTAGGCACTTCAAGGCAATACACAATAATAATCTGGAGTGCCTATCTTATTTTGGTATCTCTGCAATTGAAAAGCCCAGAAGGGGCGGAGATAGGGTCAGGATGCTGAGAAGAATGGAATCTCATTTCATTCTTGAGCTAGACAATAGATCTCCCAATGGCCTGAATAACACGGAGGATCTACATGTGTTCTTGTAAATCAAGCCTTGCTTTGTCCACTTCGTTCTGTATTACTTTGGGTAGTAGGGTTCGTTTGGCTGCCGCCCTCCCCCATGTGATTAATATTATGTCTCCTTGTTGGGTTTTTGCACGTATCATTTGTACATATGGTTTCACGGTGATTCACCATGGTTGTATTTGTATCAATTTTTGGGTACACTTATTATTTGAGGACATAGACAATATGCTTTTTCTGTATTTCCTGATTAATATGCTTTCTCAACAGTCTGATTAATGACAATGATATCCCCTTGATTTTTATACCAAATAGCCCTGGCCTTATAACTATGCTGCTACAGTCGTATGTTTACATATTGCGCTGATTTGCACTTTGATAGATATAGATGCAACATTACAATGTTTACATTGAAGCTTATTTTGCACAAAATCAATAGTATTACTGCTGATTTTTTTACTGCCTCTATTACAACATTAACAACTTTTTATACGATGCACTTTGCACTTTATTACGCATTTTTTGCACTATCAATACTTAATGTAGGCGAGGGCCTTGTATATTTTATATACAATTTTTTGGTATATGCATTTTAAGCTGCTTAAAAGCTTTTCTTACATTTTTAACTTTTATATCATGGGTTTTCAATATTGTCAATTGAAAATGTGGATTTAAACCAGTTAATGAACTTTATTTCCGACTGTTGTTATTTCAAAATGTTTGGAAAACAGACTACGCCATGCATTGCAAGTAGTTTGTCCTCGCTTTCTATTACCACGAGGTGTATGACGAAAAAAAGAAAAAAATGCACTTTTTCACTGTTTAGCAGTTAGTATTTAAAACGTAAGCATTTCCAACTCTGATTGTCTGTGAGCAAGGGCGGATGCCCGAAACGCGTCAGATTGCTTGGTTCAGCTTATAAATAAAATCTGTGCTTTAAATGATTATTGGATCCACGTGATTTCCTGGGTGGCTGTGGTCGGAGCCTGGGAGGTTGCACTTGTTCGATATATATATATATATATATATATATATATATATATTTATTTTATTTTTTTCACTGAAAAAAAACATAGGTTTTACAGACGTTATAGTTAGGAATTAGCATTTAAAAAACCTTAGAAATTCACTGAAAAAAACATAGGTTTTAGAGATGTTATAGTTAGTTGGACATTTGACTCATGTTATATTTGAGGTAACTATAACTCGCGTGCCCGCAATGCATGGTCAGTGACATCACTCATGACATCACTGATGACATCTCAAATGACATCACTGATGAACTCACTGATGACATCATCCAGTGAATGCGTGTTTTTGTAAAGTTTAACTCTTTTTTCATACATATCTATGCCAAGGTCTATTCAAGAATAATTTGATATAAAAGTGCCTGAATGCATTATTTAGTAGATGCATGACTGACTCTATAAGTCACTGATTAAATGTATGTTACTGAATGCATGGATTAGTGACTACACTGTGTGAATGTCTCTCTTAGTCTCCAGCTTGGTGTGTAAGCAGGTGCATGGGTTGGAGAGTAGCTACATCAGTGTCTATCTGTGTTTTTCATTGATTGTATTACTATGTGGGTCTGATTGTCTATGTTGTCTGACTCTGTGCATACATGTCTGAATGGCTGATTCACTGGTTCTATTGATTCAAAAGTGCATCTCGGAAGGGCCGTATGGGTAGCTGACTGTGTGTACAGGTGTGTTGATTAGTGAATTGATGTCTCAGTTGTATATATGTGAGTAACTATATTGTTTTTACATAGTATATGTGAGTGTTGGGGTGTATAATTGACTATACATGAGAGACAGTGATTGCAAGAGTGTCTACATACACAAATGTGTACTTGTATAAGTGATTGTATAAGAGAGTAAGTATGTGATAGTATCTACCTATATATATATAAGGAAAGTCGTGTGTATCAATAGGGCAGGTGTTTTGTATATTTCTGCATAGGTGAGTACATGGGTGTATGATTGATTTTTGGCATGGCTGAGTAGATGTGCGGGTACTCTATGGATCAGTAGCACTGTGTAAATGTATATAAAGGTGTATGAGTGCATATAATACTGATGTAATGATCAGTGACAGCATGTATGAGTGACAGTATCAGTGTATATCTGGCTCACAATATAGTTAGGAATCAGTGGATGGATATGTAGTATCTGGTATTAGTGTGTCTATGCTTTTCAAAACGGTAGTCTGTATTTTAGAGTACATCTATCAAAGGTTACATTACAGTGTGAAGGGGTGTGTCAGACTATCACGTGGATGATGTCATCAGTGATGTCATTTGAGATGTCATCAGTGATGTCATGAGTGATGTCACTGACTGTAGGAAATGGGACCCCCGGCCGGCCAGGGCTTGCGCCACAGCCAGTCAGAGACCGCCACTCCTATGTAAAGTCGACCCCTGCTCACCCTCTAGGTAACGCGGCGTGGGCAGTCAGGCCTATCTCGGAGGACATGTGTGAAGCATTTGCGCACGCACCCACCAACAACAACATCCCGGGCCTCCCACAAAAGGAACTCCACACCAAGTATATATGAAAATAGTCTTTGTATTTAAGGACACATAGGAACATACACTTTACAATGTGCTCGAGGCACGGCAGGGGTTACAAGGGAAAAGGTACAGGGCAGGGCCAAGGGACCACTGCCAGGAATATGCACATGACGGAGTTGGCATTTAGAACATATAACAACTGGGAGCTTCCTCGGACTAGGACTAGAACACATAATCACCAGGAGTTTAGCATTAGAATACGTCACGCCCCGGGGTCTCATAGGGCTAGCAATAGAACTCACTCTAACCAGTATCGACATACATGAGGCAAGGTTATACGAAAGGAATGGCAAGGTACATAACACCACAGACGTACCTGTAGGAAGGAAACACAGAATAACTCTCAAGGAGCACAGTTAACATTTAGCGAGTACTTTCAACAGGCCAACTGGCCTTCGGGGGCTAGGACGCCCAAAGTCTCAATGTCAGGGTGGGCTGCAGGTAGCCTACAATAAACCTAAACGTGGCAGCGGCCCACGAAGTGCTGGGCCGCTGAGGGGCTTTGATGGAGCCTTGCAGGCTCGGGGGGGGGGAAAGGCGCCAACCGGTGGAGCCACACGGGCTCGAGAATAGGGGGGTGGAGCCTCGCGGACTCGGCAGGGCCAGGGACATGTGGTGGAGCCTCTCGGGGCTCAAGGAGACAAGGGGCAATGGTGGAGCCTCTCGGGGCTCAAGGGTACAGGGACGCGTTGGAGCCTTCCCGGCTCGTGAAGCATGAGGTGGACTGGGAGCCTCGCAGGCTCAGTGGGGCAAAGTCCAAAAGGTGGAGCCTCTCCGGGCTCACGAAGAATGGGGTGTGGGTAGGCGGGGCCCCCCTCGGGGGACCCGGCATCACTGGGGGCCCCCACGGGGCCACGGAGCACAACAGGGTATTCACTGGAGGGAAGGGGCGGGCACCGGCAATGTGCCCCGACGCCCCTCCTCTTTGCTGCACTCACCGGTCGGTGGACGCGCCGGTCTCTCCTCGCTCTCCGGGGCTCCCTCTCGCTCCTGGGGGCCCCGGGGGGGAAGCGGCAGTTCTCCTGGGCAAGGGAGGAGCGCGGAGTTGGCTCCCGTTGCTCCTCCGTCGTCGCGCTCCATGGGCCGGCCTCTCTCCTTCCTCTCGAGCCGGCAGCCAATCACGGCGCGGCCTGGGGGATGACGCTACAGGGGGATCCGGGCCGGCGTCCAATACCAGCGCGGCCCGGGGATGTCATCATGAGGGTCCCGGGCACCGGCGGTGAACTCGGGGGAAATGACGAGGAGTGGGCTCCCTCGAAGAACACGGCAATACGGGGGGATAAGCGAGGTAGGCACTCGCTAGGGGTGTAAAACCTCCGTGGAACGGGCGGATGCCGGGGGGGGCACCGGCTTGAGGAGGATAGCGCTCCCAGAGCTATTACACGAATGAAGCGCCCCAAAGCGCTAGAGGGCAGGGATCAGCGCTTCCAGGCGCTGGGCAGAAGGGACAGTGCTCCCCCAGCGCTAGCTGCAGAAATACAAAGTCCATAGGGAGTCCTGGACCTCAGGTGGAGCACAGCAGCTCCTACAAGGGTTATGGGGGATTCTTTACACTGGCCAGGCTAGGAACATCAGCCGCACCCCAGGGGGTGGAGCCAGCATTGTCTGGGGAAAACCCAGCCTCATTCATGACACTCAAATCAGACAGTCAATCCACAAGCAGACCCAGGCTCACTCCTCCCCTCACATCAGCATGCTAAACACTCCATTCACCACCGGGGCAGACCCTCCCAGATCCTGGGAGCCAGGCTCACCAGCCAGCCTCGGCCAATCATACGCCAGGCACACATTCCACAAATATGCCAACTTCTAAAAGGGGGACTTCTACACTAGACACACTCATACCACATATACCGTTGCGCAGCATTCAATCTCACGAGTTCATACATACCAGACTTGACCCTGCACACCCTACGCATCGGGAACTACTGAGGACTCATCCATTCCCCATGTATTCCTATGGAAGGGTAGGTCGCTCTCTCTTCACACGCACTCAGAGGCGGAATCACCATCCCCAGGTTACATATACCATAAAAACTTCAGGGGCGGACCTGCCAGACGGGCCAAGTCCAACACTGACCATGTCATGAGTGATGTAATATGTGACGTTATCAGCAGTACATTGCGGGCACGCGAGTTATAGTTAGCTCAACTAACTATAACAGGCGAATTTCTCTGATTTAATATGAGTCAAATGTCCAACTAACTATAACGTCTCTGAAACCTATGTTTTTTTCAGTGAATTTCTAAGGATTTTTAAATGCTAATTCCTAACTATAATGTCTGTAAAACCTTTGGTTTTTTCAGTGATTTTCTAAGGATTTTCAAATATCAAACTACTACTGTGTATTGGTCATTAGTACTGTTTTTTGTAACTTTTCAACAACATAAAATAAACTGCAAAAGTGCTATGTAATGTAAAGCTTTTCACAAATTAGAATGACTTTTTAAATAATACAAAATATTTTTACATTCAGATAACAAGTTTTCTCCCTTTTTTTGCTGTCATCAGCTACTACTTAACTTCACTGTTCACAGTGATGTTATAGTAGTTTCATCATAAACAGCAGGGGAAAAAAACAACCAACTAGATTGTTAAAAAAAAACAAATCCCTAATTCTCACAAATATAATACAAAATCAACACGAATAACACATCCAATACTATTTTCAATCTTCAAATCTCACCTTTACTTCGTAATTTCTGTGCACATTTTCCCAATGAGCCAAATAATGTATCACAAATTTAGCTTTGAAAGCATTCAGAAACAATTCCTTAAAGTATCTTAACACCTTCCCACAAAAAGTTGAATGGTGTATCTAAAATCTTTGTTTCAGAAATCTCAAGTATGAGTTGGGTAATTCATAAGGCAATCTTAGTTTAATTTCCAAGTGTGTGTCGTTGCAGTGATTCCAACCAATATTACACTTTAAATAAACTGTATAATGTCCACATGTAGTAGTACTTCCAGCATGGAAAACAACAGCAACTGTTGCAAAAGTTCTTCCAGAAATAGAAACTTGACTAGCAACAACATTTTTAATTTTGGTTTCCACTTTTCTTCCATTTGGTCTACAGCGTTGCAACATTATAATCAAATATTTTCCATATCTTTGTAGGCATAATGTAGATAGCATTGTTGATTTACAACTAGAACACATCATCTCGTGATCAGCTTCTCTTACTAATTTGTAAAATGGTACAGATTTGCAGTCACGAATTGTTAAATATAGAAATCATTCTCTGTCAACTATAGTGCTTGAAGTTAATGAACATGGTTTACATTTAGGTTCCTATTTGTAACTAAGTCCAAATAAATTCTCAATCTGAATTCCTTCATCTTCTAATACTCCAAGCATAACCATCAGAAATTCTTGTGCATCTTGTTGCATATTAGCACTGAATGTTAAAGATCCAGTACATGTATCCAACAGTTGGCGAATACCAGAAGCAGAATGGATCTTACTTATATCCGTTCTCAATTCTTAAAATAAAGTATAAAGTGCCGAACATAATCTTTTTTCTTGGCTTTCCATAATTTCACCATAAACATCTTCATGATAAAATATAACG
The DNA here is from genome assembly GCF_964263255.1 of Lissotriton vulgaris. Lineage (NCBI taxonomy): Eukaryota > Metazoa > Chordata > Amphibia > Caudata > Salamandridae > Lissotriton > Lissotriton vulgaris. The sequence goes on from NC_141689.1 coordinate 484,624,106, forward strand.
TTTAGAATAACATTACGATAGCAGTTGACACCAGAAGCATTTTCTAATTGGTATCCAACAACATCATCACTCGTTTGCATTTTCTACTTCTTTACATTTTGTCTTTTCTCTTGATTTTCTTTCTGCTTTTCAATCATAGTTGATTCTTCAACATGTTTGTGTTTTGAACACAGAACACGTTTCTCATAAATAGGATATTCACCTAAACTAGGAGCATAAAGCCTTCTCATATGATTATATTCTCTTACACAATTAACATCAGCACTAACCTTGTTCTCATCAAAATCCATTAAATACAAACCAGACAACGTTTTAACATGAGACAATGCAACATATACCATTCCCTCTTTAAACACAGTTCTTCCTACATTTACCAAAGCATTATTTACACTTAAACCTTGAGATTTATGAATGGTTGTTGCATATGCTAAACAGAAGGGAAACCGTTTTCTACAAACATACAAGTCTTTTACAAGCAAAAAACGTGCAGCAGAGCGCGCAATCTGTCTTACCTCTGTAATCAAATTAAAATTTCAATTTTGATATTTCACAAAAACAACAACTTTCCCCATTGCTCCATTCACTAAACCTTCTACATTTAGATTACGATTCAAAATTACCCGACAGTTTAAACATACATCTAATTATTTTCTAAGCCAGCAGTTTTTGATACAGACTTTTCCAAAGAATCCAATTAGTCTGTAGTCTGTAGTTTTTCTGAAAGAACAATTGTTATTCCTTGATGCTCGATTTTATCAATAGCTTCAATGTGAACTATTTCTTGATTTTCCAATTTGATAAGCTCTTTATTAAATGTATAACATTCTTCCACTGTAGACATTAGGCAAAGTATAGACTTTTTTTCTTTCATTTCCTTGTACATTACTTTTGCTGGTGTGTTTTTATTTGTAAACAAATTCTTTAGTAGACGAGTTTGAAATTCTTGTTTACCATGTTTGCTTAGAACACCAATTCTTACATCTTTTAAAAAAATTGCATAATCTTCAGCTCTTGCTTGTCACATATTCTGAGTGAGTTCTTTATATTCAAAATGTAACCACAGATTTACATTTCCAATACTTCCCAAAGATTTCTAAGTGTCTTCATGTAGAAGAGTTTTAAACACTGGTTCTCCTTTTACAGGGGTTAGTTGTAGCAAAGAGAATGTCGTAATTTGTTTTAATACCTGTTGCATTCTTAAGTGTACAAAAGCAGGCATTAAGTTTGAGACCATGCTCACCTCCTCAAAAATTAAAAGTTTCATTTTCTTCAGCCCTCTTGCCACTTCATAAGAAGCTCCTCTGGACAACTTCTGATATTCTAATTTATTATCATGCTCAACTGGTAACATCAATAATCTATGCAAAGTAACTCCTTTAACATTGCGTGCAGAGAACCCAGTTGGAGCTGTTACCACACAACATAAATGTGAACCAGTAGTTTTTTGAAGATAACTGGTCAAACCTTTAATTAAAAAACTTTTACCTGTCCCAGCTTGACCACTGATGTACATCAGAAGAGGTTTCAAAGGTGAACACACACATTATTTTTTTTCATGCAACTAACCATGTTCTATCCATTCTCTCACTTGCACATATATTTCTTTCTGTTCAACATTTACTTGTACAATTTCGAATTCATGCATAGCAATCGCTGCTTCTTTTTCCAGCATTGGTTGACCAAGATGATCTCGACTACATGGACCACTACTTTGACTATCTTGAGAACTTTCATGAGCTATTTCAGCTGTAATAGTCTTTTCCTGTTTAACTTCATCATTCAACATTTTCAGATATGTAGGGAAAATTGTACATTCAATGCTATCTTTACATGCATTAAAAGAATCTTCGTAGCAGTCAAATTCTCCAAGTTATTCACTTTCGCTACGCCATGGTTTAAACAGTTGCAGAAGTGCTAAATAGTAAAATTCTCGCTTATCTGGAGTTTCACAGCTAAGTTTCCTGTGATTTATAAGATTACCCTTTGATTGTTTTACTAAACAACAATGACATCCAACTACTGCAAAATTTCCTTCTTTTAAATTCTGCTTAACATTTCTTCTGAAGCTGTAATGTTGAAGTACTTCATACGACATAGCTGTTCCAGATGTCGACTCCTTTTCAGATAGTATGTGTCCAACATATTAGTTTTAAGAATGTCTTTACTGTCTGGTTCATTTGCTGCTAACTGTTCAATTTCTTCCAATGATTTCAACATTCTATTTCATTTGCAGGCAAGGCCTAAACTTACCCAAATGATTCCTCGTGACTTTGAATATAAACTTGAAGAGCTCAAGCAGTCTGTACAATCATAGGATCCAATTTCTCGCTGGGAGAGCATTTTCAAAGTAAAGCTGTACAATTTTTTGCTAAGGCTTTTCTCTTGTGCAATTTCTTCCCACATTTGTTTCATCTCTGTTTTTTCTGATTTTGTTATGTACGATGTAACATAACGTGCAACAGCAATTGAGATATCTGCAACATACTGGATGTCCATGTTCGCATTCCACATTTTTAAAATGACAGTATTGTAGTCATTGATATACTTTGACACTTCTGTTCTTTTTAAGTTGTAGGTATTTTTTGGAGATTTCCGAGTTTTTGTGTGCCTTACAAAGAAAAAACAGAATTTACTCTTTCTTTAGAAATTACTGGACGGGGAAAACCAAACCGACTTTGGTGTAAAATTTTCCTTTAGACTTGTATTTTCTTCTGCAATACTTTCCACAACAATGACTTTGGAAACATAAAACTTGCTGTCTCAAGCTTCTATCTCCTTGTCTTGGAATCTCACATGTCACATACTGTTCGATGAAAGACAATACTATTTCATCAGAATCATTTCCAAATTTAGGTGCATCCTTGATCCATAGTAGCATATGTATATGAGGTGCACCGCTTGCTTGATACTCCTTTCTCCAAAATAAATTGGTAACTTCTCCAAGAGGTGGATTCTTTTTACTGCAGATAAAAGACATCATAGCTTGAAACCTAAGATTAAAATATCTGTACACATTTACAAAATCCAATGAACACAGTTCACCAGGAGTCTTTATTTCAAAAAATTTTATATTGGAATTCGCTTCTCTTAGAAACTCAAGCAAAACTTCTAATGCATACTATGCACAGCTAAGTGTGACAAACCATGTGGGTGTACCTAATTTCCGTAACACACACTTGAGTTCTCCATGATGACGATACCAATACTCATTTGTTCCACGTCGACATACCATCAAATTGATTAACTGTGCTTCTAAATTTTCATCTATTTCTTGAACTTTCTCCACAAATTCTTTTGCAGAAAGAAGTGATTGATGAACTCCAGTTTTAAGTATGTGGTTCACTGCATACAACAGAGAAGACCGATCACTTTCAAACAAAAGGCGAAATATGTATGGAATGCACTGTCGAAATCTAGGATCTTCAGAATATAATCTTGTTGACCGATATTCTGAAGCTGGAATCCGTACAGATCGGTCATCATATCGTCCACCTTCTCCAGTAGGAAACAGATGTGGAAAACAATGAGCTTCCAAGCTTTTTCCCCATACACTCATTGGAGTTCCCTGTGCTTTTTTCATTTGAAATAACTAAATACTGCTTCCCGTTACTTCTTTTGAATGCAAAGGACATATTGTATAATGTTCATAAATCTCTTCAGTCCTTGACTTGTCCACTTTCTCTATTTGACCACTTGAAATTTCAGATTCATCTTCTAAACTTATTGCCTGTTCATCCACATTTACATTTTTGTAATAAATATTGTTCTCTATAAGATATAGGGTAGCCTTTTCAACTTCATTAACTTCCACACATTTTTGCCATATTTTCCGACTCGTTGTTGGCACACCATTTACTAAAATAACTATTGCCTCATTTTCCTCTTTCTCTCCAGCAATAGTTTCAATATTTTTCTTCAAATCCAAAGGTAAGTCCACCACTCTTCCTTTCAGCCCTCTTTGCAAGTCTGTTGATGGCAGTTTACCTGTTTTAGGCTCCATCCGAATTATAGTTTGAAAAGAATGAACAGATTGAATTAGAATCGACTCATATATATTCAATTTGGCCAGTTGCTCCGGAATAGCTACTAATTCTAAGTTAAGTTATTATGTACTGCTCTAGCAGGCATTTTGTTCTCTTCTAATTTGATGCAACAATACTTACATATACATTGATCATTACCTAACTCAAATTGACCTTCCACAAACAAGTAAGTTGCAAATTCTTCCCACTTACCATTGTTCTCCTTTTCACTTTTCAAATACAAATCAACATTCCTACTTTGACTTTTATAAGTATGTCGAGAACAAACACAAACATAGTTTAGTATTGCAGAGCACACTACATTAAACTTGATCAGTACTAATTACTTTCCCATCTCCTCCAACATCTGTAATTGTCAAACTTTCACTTTCTATCCACTGCTCTTCGGGACCAAAATATTGCATTTCAATATCATCACATTTTTTGAACATCTGATAAAGAACCATATAAAAGACATGTTTTCAGTTCACTTAAACATAATGCCGGACTTTTTATATAGCCAAGATTCCTTACAAACATCTGCGTTTCTGAATGGTCTACTGCTAACATCCTCAAGTGATGAAAAACACTTTTACAAACTTTTCTTGAAAGACAAGCCAGGGAATGCCCATACTTCTCAGTATATATTCTTACATTACATGGATCTATTCCTTGTAACAACCTAATCTTCTGTTTAATACTTTTCTGTGTATATTCTCGTAGCAGATTTTGCACTATATCAATCGATTCCTGTTGAATACTACAAATAATACAGCCCCACTTATACACAGGAGCTAGTGGACGTTTCCCTTGCACTTCTTCAGCTATTAACTCTTCTGCACTTTTACCAACCATTTCCTCCTTTGGAAGAGGACAACCATACTGAACTTCGTAGCAACGACCTCCAGTATCAACTGCAAATGGTAATCTATTTTCCTGGAAGTAACTTTCCTCATACACAAAAGGCTCATTTGTAGAAATATGTTTCCAATGTCCACTAAAGATTTAGCAAAGGTTGGATCTGTTCACAAGTATCTTTTTTCTACTTCTGTCTTTCAACACTTTGACTATTTTATCCAACAGTTTGATTCTCTTCAAAATCAGAATGAATAACTACTGTTTTAAATTGAAAGCAGTATCCACTACACTTTCAATACGCTGCTTCTCTTTGAATTGCAAAACTTTCCTTTGATATTTGCAGCGTGTTTTCATTAAATTCTGAATCACTCTAGATCAAAAAAGTCTCTGGCGAGTTTCTAGAAATTGTTTTTGTCTTCGAGTAACAGATACTGTTTCTTTATCATGTTTCCTTTTCCTGGTATTCGAAATTGAAGTCTGCTTCATCTTACTTGAAAAATTCTTCTTTTTGCTTTGTGTGATGTTTTTTTCATTAAATGTTCGTTATATTTTTTTCACAAATTGTCTAGTACTTTTACTAGAACAAACTGTTTCTGTACTACTCACATTTTTCTCTAATTGAAGATCTTTCCTTTTGGTCAAAAATATATTTTTCTTCTCTTTTCTTTTTTTTCACTTCTTCTAGGCATTTGCAAATTTTAATCCAAACAAAATAATTTTCTGAAAAACAAAAAATAGATTCAATCATTTTTTACATCTGTTCACTATGTTAAAATAATAACATACAATTACAAAACTTCTACTAACGACTTCCAGACCCAGTACTGCAACGTGATGGAGCACGACAGGGGAGCAATAGGATGACAAGTAGTGCCGAAGAACATACAGAAAGTATTTATTTAATTATTTACATACACCTTTACAATTTATATGTAACTGCACTACCTCGTACTTTTAACCTCTCCGCTGCACCCCACCACCCCACAGTACTCGCTCTGCAACCCACTGTACACAACTTTATAGATAGCATTTTAAAAAATTGCAATCTATGTACTTAGGATGATATTATCAACCAAACGGCACACACAAAAATTACGAATATTAGCCTAACAATTTTATCTACAACTTCGCAAACATAACACTTTACCGAGGGCTTTAATTGGGGTCGGGTGTCTGTGGGGGTCTGAGCACCAGCACTTTATTTTTGGGGGCCTCGAAACGGGTCTTTATGGGGCTCTATTTTCAGGTCTCCCAAAGGTAATCCGTTTTCTTTTTTATTGCACTGCCGTGAGGCTGTGAGAGCATGCACATTGCTGACTACAGAGAACTACAGACATCATGTCAGGTGAGTCACATTGTAGGAGAAGGGAAATCCTTTAAGGAGAGCAATTTTCTCTCAGGATTTCCCTTCTCTTTTTGCAACGCAGGAGCAACATCATCGTAGGGTGATTAGCAGATAGACCAACAGGCGCGCAACGCCCATTGCCCCGGACTCTCTGAGACAGCTTCCAGGGTGCACACACAGAGCCGCAACCGAGTACTTCACAGGTCTTCAAAAGACCATTCTTTTGTAAATGAGACTCTGTTCTTTTTCACCCCTTTTTACAGCCCCTACATCCCCACTCTGCGTATTGCTAAAAGAATGAAGCTCCACTGAAATTTCGCTCTGGTTGCGCCTCTGCAGACGACCACAAGTAGGCAGCTCCAGCATTACCCTGCTCTGACATTACACAGTGTCTTGTTTTAGTGCTATGAAAAAACATGCTTTGCCTGGCTCACTTAGTTCTCACACCCCCTCTTTAATATGACAATAAAAGCTTTGCAATTCCTTTTATATTCCTACACTGTGCTTCACATGGAAATATAGCACTGCAGGTTCTCACCACCCCAAATTAGCTCTCTCGTATACTCTCTCAAATGTAGGAAGTACAGGTATTCAGTATAAGTGAGTCACGCTCACTTTAAAGCAGTGTTCCTATATACAACTGGACAAAACGTTATGTTTCTAAATTAAGGTCTTACACTGAAAAGCTACCTTACATTTCTTTTGTTAGATGAACCTTTGTTTAAAACACCACCAGTCAAAGGTGGTGAAATGTGCTCCACAAAGAGCAACTCAAAGCTTTGTTGTTCTTTATAAGAAACATCTGCCTGTCAATGCTTATTTCCAGCCTTTTCGACCCCTTAAGAGGCTGGGTGAATGAGTACAATACGCTGTATTTAGGAACGGGCGGAGGGTGCACGGAAATAAGGACGGATAGTTGAATAAAGGGCGAGTGGATGCATGGCCAGATGGATAAATGGATAGGTAGATGGATGGATGTATCAATGTATGGATGAAAGGATAAATGAATGCATGGTCCAGTACTTAGGATAGACGGGTGGGCTGATAGATGCTTAGGATTGTTTCTGGGGCAGATGTATCTATGGATATATAGGCGGGCGGCTGCATGGATGCCACAAAGCTTACCATAGGCGAGTGGGCTGATAGCTGCTTAAGATAAGTGCAGGAACAGATGTATGTATGTATGTATATAAGTAGTAATGTATGCATCAATTAAAAGATGGTTGGATGGCGTAGTGTTTAGGATGGATGGATGCTGGGCTTTAATTGAGCCGGGTCTAAGGACCAGCAGTTATTTTCAGGAGCCTCCAAACGGGTCTATATCGGGCTCTATTTTCAACCCTTGCAAAGATAGTCAATTTTTTATTTATTGCACTGCAGTGACAGCATGCACATCGAGGTACGCATGCTCATTTTGCTCACTACTTAGAACTGGAGACATCATGTTAGGTGAGTCATATTGTAGAAGGAAGGGAAATCCTTTAAAGAATGTTTTTTCTGAACGTAGGATAATTGGAGGGGATTTTCTAAAGCACACAATGCTACTTATCTTGATAAGACCACACCCCTACTTACATAGCCCACGCCCCTTTAAGAGGTTTCCCCCCTTTTAGAGCACTCCCAGTTTATTTCTTCCCACTTAAAACCCTGACTACACCATTGTAACAAAGAATTAGTCTAAGCTTCCATTGAAATCTACAATGGCACCAAGTTTCATAATTTGCCATCAACGCTGGTAGCCTTCTACCACAGTGCAAGAGTGTCTATCAGCATGAAAATTTGTTATCCACAGAAATGTTGTGTAATTTATGTAGCTGTCTGCTGGAACACTCACCACCAAAAGGTATTAAAACATGGGAATTTGCCTGAAAAACATATACCATACCATAAAGCGATAAATAAATGGGCCCACCCTCTTCCCATCCTTACACAATCAAAGAAAGAGCCCCAGCAAACCTAGTAGAGCCACTATGGCAATACAGAAGCTTAATTTCAACAACTGTCTACCGGAACGGTCATCAGCAAAGCATATTAAAACATGCAAATTTGGGGGTAAAACATATACCATGCCTAGGGCACTTTATAAGTGCTCCCAGTGGTACTACATCACCTTTAGTACATCTGCACGTTACTAAATTCTGTGTTTTAATCATCAACATACCCACCTCCCCCACACCCACCCCCGCCCTTGCTTAACCGTACAAAATCAAACAAAAACCCCCACTATTGCTAGTAGCGCCACTATACCCATACGCAGGGTACATTTTAACAGGTGTCTGCCGGAACACTTATCACCAAAAAGTATTCAAACCTGCAAATTAGCAGGTAAAACATAAACCATCCCATAACATGGTTTATAAATGGGCCCAGTGGCAAAACATTACCTTTACTAGCTGCACATATCCACATTATAAATGTCCTTGCTATAATCAGAAACATACACACCTCCCCCACTCCCACCCCTGCCCTTGCTTAACCTTACGAAATCAAACAACGAGCCCCAGCACTCCCGTTCACCACTATAGACATACATAGACTTAATGTCAACAGGTCAAACACTATGATCCAGCACTCTCCAAAAAAGATCAATAGCAAACAGATAGATAAACAAATGTAATAAAGTGTTTCTAGGATCCGTCCTATAAGGCTTTAAAAGTTCTTTATTCTTTTTCTTCACAAAATACGTAGCCAACGCGTTTTGTCCAAGAAGACTTCTTCAGGGCAACAGAGTGATGTTTTTAGCTTTTTACTGTTAATCTTCCAATCTTGTCACCATGAATAAATATTCATTGAGGGCAGCACCTTATAAAATTGTGTGTCTGTTCTTTCCTGTGTTTGTTAGTCCATCTATACTTGATAATTTATTCGGTCCTGAAATATATTACTTAATCATCGAGTTCTTGTGCGGGGACAGCCACCTCACTATATTTGGTAATTGCCATAGTGAATCTCCATAGATTTGGCACGTAGTTGTCTGTCTATAATAAGTTCCACATCCAATTTATCTGGCTTATCAAGTTCCCATTAGTCTAGAACGAGCGCCGTCATCTCGAATCGCGTGGGTGTTCTCAATGTTGCGGACTATACCAAATATAGAGGTCCATTAGGATGGCGGACGGATGCATGACCACAGTGCTGGAGGCGGTGGAAAATGCACCTTACCGTCCGCCAGCAGCGGGCCTTCTGTCCGCCATATTAGGAAGGCGAACTGGGCACTTTTACTATCCACCGTGGAAAAACTTGAACCCCCGCGGGAACACACCAGACACCACAGCGGACGGAGCCAATCCAGCCTCACCGCCGTGCGGAATGACGTCCCGACCGTCCAACATATTAAGTAGTCTCATACAAACCAGAACAACGCAGCAGAAAAACCACCATCACATAGACGGCGGGAGCACCACAACGGAGAGGGAAAGCAGTGCCTCGAGACCCACCGCACGGACCCGGCCACCATGGACCCAGCCCTACACGCCCTCCCGGCACTGTTCGTACTTCACTTTCATCAAGTCATGCACCGTCGGCAATACACACATACCAAGCCACAACATACCTGTTCACACCAGCAGCGTAGGATTAGCACTGAGGGCACTAGGGCACTGACCGAGGGGCCGATGTCCAGTCCCAGCTGAGGGCTGCTGTTGTGGGCAGCCGTGGTGGACCGATCTGGGCAGTCCCTGCATTTGTAAATGAACGCCAGCGGCCCAGTGGGTGCCTGAGAGGCCTTCCTGTAAGTAAATGTGCGTTCATTGCCACCCTCCCATCAATGCATCAATGGTAGAGGTGTCACTCCCTTACTCTTGCTGGGCCGGACCAGTAATACATGTATATTGAGCGGTGCAGGGGACATGATCAAAACTCGCCTCACTAGTTGTCAGGTGCATCACCATTGTGAACTAATCCGTGGTGGACAGGGCATGTTGTGAACACAAAAAATCCACAATGCAAGTACACAACAAGCACGGACACTGACAAAGCTTTTCTTAAACATCACAAAGATAGCACTCTGATGTACCCAGGAGCAAGCCCAGTGGCCAGTACACATTGAAGAGCATGTCCATGAGAAGCTTCACAACCAAGGGGCAACAAGCAGCACAGTTCCAGGCAGGCCAATGAGAGATGGCAGAGCATGTCCATGAGAAGCTGCACAACCAAGGGGCAACAAGCAGCACAGTTCCAGGCAGGCCAATGAAAGAGCGCAGAGCATGTCCATGAGAAGCTGCACAACCAGGGGATAGCAAGCAGCACAGTTCCAGTCAGGCCAATGAGAGAGTGCAGAGCATGTCCATGAGAAGCTGCGACAACCAAGGGGCAACAAGCAGCACAGTTCCAGGCAGGCCAATGAGAGAGTGCAGAGCATGTACATGAGAAGCTGCACAACCAAGGGGCAACAAGCAGCACAGTTCCAGGCAGGCCAATGAGAGAGTGCAGAGCATGTCCATGAGACGCTGCACAACCAAGGGGCAACAAGCAGCACAGTTACCATAGAGCCTGTGGCCAGAACAGAGCAGGTACATCTGAGGCAGCACATGGGAGGGGCAAAGTGCATTACATTGCTAACAGGGCCAATGGCCAGAACAGAGCAGGTACATCTGAGGCAGCACATGGGAGGGGCAAACTGCATCAGATTGCTAACAGGGCCAGTGGCCAGAACAGAGCAGGTACATCTGAGGCAGCACATGGGAGGGGCAAACTGCATCACATTGCTAACAGGGCCAGTGGCCAGAACAGAGCAGGTACATCAGAGGCTGCACAAGTGAGGGGCAAACTGCATCAACAGTCCATGGTAAAGAACAGAGCAGGTACATCTGAGGCAGCACATGGGAGGGGCAAACTGCATCACATTGCTAACAGGGCCAGTGGCCAGAACAGAGCAGGTACATCAGAGGCAGCACAAGTGAGGGGAAAACTGCATCAACAGTCCATGGTACAGAACAGAGCAGGGACATCTGAGGCAGCACAAGTGATGGGAAAACTGCATCAGCAGTCCATGGTACAGAACAGAACAGGGACATCTGAGGCAGCACAAGTGAGGGGCAAACTGCATCAACAGTCCATGGTACAGAACAGAGCAGGTACATCTGAGGCAGCACAAGTGAGGGGCAAAGTGCATAAACAGTCCATGGTACAGAACAGACCAAGTACATCAGAGGCAGCACAAGGGAGGGGCACATAGCATCACATTGCTAACAGGGCCAGTGGCCAGAACAGAGCAGGTACATCTGCGGCAGCACATGGGAGGGGCAAAATGCATCACATTGCTAACAGGGCCAGTGGCCAGAACAGAGCAGGTACATCAGAGGCAGCACAAGTGAGGGGCAAACTGCATCAACAGTCCATGGTACAGAACAGAGCAGGTACATCAGAGGGAGCACAAGGTTGTGTGTCATACGGACAGTCCCATGGACAAGAACATTGCAAGGGTGGTTACAATGAACAGTCCAGACATCAAGTACAATGAGATTTGAGTGATGGGAACTGCACCTCACAGCACAGAATCAGGTGGACTGTGGGACCTCGTAGTTTCTGACACAGTGGCAGGATTTGATACAGGAGTGTGAGAAACAGCCACAGCTCTAGTGACTGACACATGAGCGACAGACCCTGACACACTGCCAGGACCTGATACAGGAGTGTGAGAAACAGCCACAGCTCTAGTGACTGACAGACCCTGACACACTGCCAGGACCTGATACAAGAGTGTGTGAAACAGCCACAGCTCTAGTGACCGACACATGAGCGACAGACCCTGACAAACTGCCAGGACCTGTCCCTGGACACTGACCAGCAAATACCATGCCAGCATCTGAGACATGAGATTTACGGACACCCACAGTGGCAGTACCTGAAACAGGAGAGGGCACAACTGACACAGTGCTACTACATGAGGCATGACAGCGAACAACAGACACAGTGCCACTATCAGACACATGAGAGTGAACTGCAGCTGACCCACTAGGGCCACTGAAATGGGCTGCATGGGCCAGAAGGCTGGGTGGCACTGGGAGCTGAGGACAGCTGTAGTTGTGCGACATTGGGGTGGTCAGGTGTTACCTGTGTGTGTTTCCTTTTCTTTGGAATTTGGAAGGGCAGCCTGGACATGACTGGACTGGTAAGTGGTGCGGCCTCCTCTGAAACATCACCCATCAAGGTTGGATCATTTGCATGTGTGGGTCTGCTCTCTGGGGACGTGCTGGAACCTGCTTGACGCTTGCTCTGGCCCTGCCTTCTGCCCTCTGCATCACGTGTAATGGGGGATGCAACAACAGTATACTCCTTCCTCTGCTTCACCGGGGTGTGGATGGGAGTAGAGGTATGGGGGGCCTCCGCCTCTGACACATATGCTTTATGTTCCTTCACCAACACCAGCTTCAGGGGATGCATGGGTGATGGATGTCTGTCCTTGGTGGATGTCCTGTCCATGGGAGAAGCCTTGGCCCTGGGAGGTGCCTGCTCCCTTGGAGTAGCATTGGCCGTGGGAGAAGCCTTGGCCTTAGGAGGTGTCCTGTCGTTGGAATGTGTCTTATCCGTGGGCGGTGCTCTGTCCCTAGGAGGTGACCTGTCCTTGGGAGGTGCCCTGTCCTTCGGAGGTGCCCTGTCCTTGGGAGGTGCCTCGTCCTTGGGAGGTACCCTGTCCTTGGGAGGTGCCCTGTCCTTGGGAGAGGCCTGGTCCTTGGGAGGTGCCCTGTCCTTGGGAGGTGCCCTGTCCTTTGTAGGTGCCTGGTCCTTGGGAGGTGCCCAGTCCTTAGGAGGTGCCCTGTCCTTGGGAGGTGCCCTGTCCTTTGTAGGGGCCTGGTCCTTGGGAGGTGCCCTGTCCCTGGGAGGTGCCCTGTCCTTGGGAGGTGCCCTGTCCTTTGTAGGAGCCTGGTCCTTGGGAGGTGCCTGCTCCTTGTGAGGAGCCGTGTCCGTGGGTGGTGTCCTGTCCTTTGCGGAAGCCCTGTTCTTGGTCTGTGCCTTGTCCATGAGATGTGCCTTGACCTTGTGAGTACCTTTTGAGGGGGATGCCTGTGTGTTCCGTGAATCTGTGCCCCCATCACCCCTTGAGGGTCCTGTGTGTCATCTCCAGGGTAGCTGTTGTTGTGTTCTGTGAAAGATTTCCCTTTCCCAGGGGATGGTGTCTGTGGCCTCCGTTGCCTGCCTTGCTGCCTGTGGCTGCTTCTAGTTCAATACCCTGAAAATGATGCATGTTCTGAAGTGTCACTCTCCCCTGAGACTGTAAGTGGTGTGGATGGGGGAACTGAAGTAGAACCTTGTCCATGTGACTGATGAATGGCGGCAGATACTGTGTTGGATAAGTACTGTACTGCCCTGTGGAGTCCAGCAACATCACCAAGCATCCCCTCCATGAATGCTACCACCTTCCCCCAACTTCCTATCGTGGTCCAGGAATACATTTATCATGTTTTATTGCCCTACACACAGCTGTCGCAGCAGATCAACCGCCTCAGCACTAAGGGCAGTTTGTGTCACAGGGGCAGCGGTGTCTGCACCAAAGGCCACTCTGTTCCCCCTACTCTTGCGAGCACGAGCAGTACTTTTTGCAGTTAGTGGCAGTGTGGGCCCAGTGTGCTGTGTACTGACTGAAGGTGTAGATTGTCCACTCCCTGTGTCTACCAACAGTGCTGACTCACCACCGCTGTCTGAAGATGATGACGATGGTATCTCCACATGTGAGTCCTCAGGGATAGTTCTGTCCCCCTCTCCGGGGCTGCTCTGTTCCATCTCAGTCTGTGTTTGTGTGGTCTCTGATCTGGATGCATTGCCACCAGTTCCCTCCGTCGTTTGTCTATCAGTGCCTTCGTCCAAAGCTGAAAGAGAGAGATCAGAGGTATACCTAAGTGCCACATTCACTAACTGCAAATTACAAAATCAAAACTTCCTTTACTGCTGGACATGTCAAACCCATCCTGCACACGAACCACCCCTCCCAGACATCCTCATGTCAACGAATTAGTGGGCCCTGTGACAGATGTACATTAAAAAAACTGGGCAAGTGCATGCAGACCACCACACATGTGATGCCATGGGACTACAGACATGAATGACATGTCCTGGGCCCCTGCACTACAATGCAATTGGTATGTCCAGCTGGCTGACATGGATGCTGACTCTTGTGCCCGCACAAGAACTGTATGATTAAATAATATATTTCAGGACCGAATAAATTATCAAGTATAGATGGACTAACAAACACAGGAAAGAACAGACACGCAATTTTATAAGGTGCTGCCCGCAATGAATATTTATTCACAGGGACAAGATTGGAAGATTAACAGCAAAGCTAAATACATCACTCTGTTTCCCTGAAGTAGTCCCCTTGGAGGAAACTTGTTGGCTACGTATTTTGTGAAGAAAAAGAATAAAGAACTTTTAAAGCCTTAGAGAACGGATTCTAGAAAAACTTTATTACATTTGTTTATCTATCTGTTTGCTATTGATCTTTTGTGGAGAGTGCTGGATCATAGTGTTTGATTGTAATTTGTGGGTATATTCCCTTGGAAGCTTAGGGGTATTTAGCTTCAGGTCCTTGGCACCCAGAATATTTGAATATACAAGACTACATTATAGATATGTGCAGTCACGATTGCCCTATACCCTGCATTCTCCGTTGTTGTTGCTTAATGTCAACAGTTGTCTGCCGGTAAGCTCATCAGCAAAAACTATTAAAACCTGCAATTTTGCAACTAAACATACACCATACTATAAGACGGTTTATAAATAGTCGCAGTACCACTACACCACCTCCACACTCGCCCTTGCTTAACTTTACGCAATAAAAGAAAGAGCCACCGAAACGTAAAAGCGCCACTATAGCCATACAGAGTCTCAATTTAAACGGATGTCTCCCGAAACACTCATCAGCAAAACGTATTAAAACATGCAAATTTGCGGTTAAAACATATACCATGCCATAGGGTGCTTTATAAATAGTCGCAGTGGTACTACATCACCTTTAGTAGCTCGACATATGCACGTTACTAAATTCTGTGTTTTAATCAACAACATCCCCATTTCCCCCACACCAACCCCGCCCTTGGTTAACCATACCAAATCAAACAGAAACCCCCACCATTCCTAGAAGCGCCACTATAACCATATACAGGGTACATTTTAACAGGTGTCTTCCGGAACGTTTATCACTAAAAAGTATTCAAACATGCAAATTGGTGGGTAAAACATAAACCATCCCATAGCACAGTTTATAAATGGACCCAGTGGCACTGCATACCTGTACTAGCTAACATGTCTGCGTTATAAATGTCAGTGTTATAATCAGCAACATACCCATCACCCCCACCCCTTGCCCATGCTTAACCTTCCGAAATCAAACAACAAGCCCCAGCACTCCTCTTACCGCCACTATAGCCATACATAGACTTAATGTCAACAGGTGTCTGCCAGAATGCTAATCAGCAAAAGCTATTAAAACTTGCAATTTTGCAACTAAACATACACCATACCATAAGAGGGTTTATAAGCTGTCTGCTGGAACACTCATCACCAAAAGGTATTAAAACATGGGAATTTGCCTGAAAAACATATACCATACCATAAAGCGATTCATAAATGGGCCCACCCTCTTCCCATCCTTCCTTAACCTTACACAATCAAATAAAGAGCCCCAGCAAACGTAGAAGCGCCACTGTAGCCATACAGAGGCTTACTTTCAACAGATGTCTCCCAAAAACACTCATCAGCAAAATATATTAAAACATTCAAATTTACGGATAAAACATATACCATGCCCTAGGGCGCTTTATAAATGCTCCCAGTGGTACTACACCACCTTTAGTAGCTCGACATCTACCTTTTTATTATTCACTAGTCAGAAACTACTAAAACTATTAACTATACCCAAATGCAAAACAGAAACCATGTCCATATTATATCTTAACCTATGATCAAATGATTCAAACTATGCGTACATATAAAAGGAACGTATCACTTTTACTATCTCCATCTCCTCTCCATATAATCTCCAAACACTGTAGACGGCCTCACAGTAGAGCAACCTACCTCGACTTTCATTCAAATCCACCTCTCAGTGTCAACAATGAGACCACAACCAGCCCACATAACATTTCAGGGTTTTCTTTTATCGCTTTTAACTTAATAACACATACATCTCCTACCCCCACCCCACCATTTCCACAAAAAGTATGATTTGCAAACGTGGGACATTTTGTTTATCTCGCCCGAATACATTAGCAAACCAAAATTAACGTTGTACCTCATTTTCAAACTCATACAGTTCTTTAAAGATGACAAACTACACTTCTTCTTTCTGACAAATTCCTAAACATATATAAAGTACTTATTTAACAACAGGTCAAACTTTATGCATATTTTATAACCAATATGAAACATCACACTTTACTAACACTATATTATTTTGCAATAAAAAATACCTTCAAACTTAAAAACATCACCTCAAATACTTAATCACTACTACAGAACACATAACAAACCTTGTTCATTTCTACCTCACCTTTGTAGTTGGTATGCAGATTGCAAATATCACACACACATGGAATTCTTTCTTTGTCACACACTACATGTAAAGCACCGCTTTCATCAAGAATGGAACCAGTAATGGCACAATTTCTCTGTCGCTCCACACATAAATACATGTAAAGAACAAATCAGAATACTTCGTTCCTTCAACGACATTCCAAAACTTATCTCCATTGGTTAATTTTGAATTTTCCATACGAAAATCTACTTAATATTCCGTGCCACATACAGGCCAGAAATTCAACCTAATTTATCGCCACACTTTCTGGAACATTCTACAACACCTGCAGGTTAAAGGTTCATCAATTTTTTTTAACCTAACTATTATGGCCGGGATACCCGTCAACCCCTCCCAACACAATCCCCAAGGATGGGAAGACGGACACAGTTCTTGAACTTTTGGAAGGCGGGAGGGAGTTACCCTCCCGGCCGTATTTATTAAAATATGAAACAAAATTAAAACATTAAAATAACAGTTTCATATCATGTACAATTTTTCACTTATACATTCCGATGTTTATTGGCTAACCTTAACACATCTCTAATACAAAGGTTCTCCTAGCTGAGTCTAAAACATCCTGCAAATGCATATTCTCAAAATCAAAAATTGTACATCCTAACATTACGGGCCAACGGCAAGGTCGTAACCGGTGTCAGATCCCTAATACCAGAACTCCCCCCTCACTTGTACCTCTGTGCCAACTTCCAATTTCCCTTGTCTTAACGGGGGCCCCATATTTACTCGACGCCATCTTAGTGGTCGTCCGAGGACTCGTGTGAGGTGTCTAGAAGGTAGCGTAGACCCCCCTCCCACCCCACACTGCTTACCACATCCGCCGTCGCGGATGTCCTGGCCCCGGGAAATTTGTAGGAGGGGCCCGTAGCCCCTCCTCCCCTGGGAGGGGCCTATGACCGCCTTCCCTTTTTGGCGGCCCCATCCTTAGAGGGTGCCGCCTCCCCGTGTGAGGGGCCAATGGCCGCCTCCCCCCGGGCGCTCCCATCCATAATGGGTGGCGCCCTACCTCTAGGGATCTTCAAATTACTGCTCACCGATCATGACCTTACCGCCCGACCAAATAAATACGACATTTTTTAACCTAATGAGGAGCGGAAAAAACAGTTATACTGGACATTTTTCGCAATATAAACCTTTATCTACCCATGTAACACATCTTTCAAACCAGACTGTGCTACCCCGCTTAAAAACATGCTAAAAAAGCAAATCATTTTATTGTCATAAAAAACAATCCAAACTTTATTAAAACAACCTGTAAAAAGAAATATTATCACCGCAAATCGACTTAATTGCAAGACTAATCACTGCCATAAGGGGCTGGTGGGTGGGTCAAAATTGGCTCCTTGTTCCGTCTAGGGCTCACGTGCAACGCGGAGGTGCAGCTTCCAAGCACAGGAACAAAAGGATGCTTCTTTGGATTGTTGCTCCTTTTATTCTTCCTCGGGAGGGCGTGTACCCTCCTCCGATCCGCCTACGTGGCGTGGCCAGCGGTTTTGGTGTCTAGGACAACCCCTCTTGGGCGGGAAAAGGCACGCCCCAGCTACCCCGCTTCGGGCATACCAGCCGAGACACGCCTCCCGCCCAAAATGGTTTCCCGGGGGGGTCAGGGCACCCTACCATACGTTCGGGGGGACCGAGTGGTCGCCCCTTTCCATATGGCCGGGATACCCGTCACCCCCTCCCAACACAATCCCCAAGGATGGGAAGACGGACACAGTTCTTGAACTTTTGGAAGGCGGGAGGGAGTTACCCTCCCGGCCGTATTTATTAAAATATGAAACAAAATTAAAACATTAAAATAACAGTTTCATATCATGTACAATTTTTCACTTATATATTCCGATGTTTATTGGCTAACCTTAACACATCTCTAATACAAAGGTTCTCCTAGCCGAGTCTAAAACATCCTGCAAATGCATATTCTCAAAATCAAAAATTGTACATCCTAACATTACGGGCCAACGGCAAGGTCGAAACCGGTGTCAGATCCCTAATACCAGAACTCCCCCCTCACTTGTGAGGGGCGGGGGCACAGAGGACTGTACCTCTGTGCCAACTTCCAATTTCCCTTGTCTTAACGGGGGCCCCATATTTACTCGACGCCATCTTAGTGGTCGTCCAAAGGACTCGTGTGAGGTGTCTAGAAGGTAGCGTAGACCCCCCTCCCACCCCACACTGCTTACCACATCCGCCGTCGCGGATGTCCTGGCCCCGGGAAATTCGTAGGAGGGGCCCGTAGCCCCTCCTCCCCTGGGAGGGGCCTATGACCGCCTTCCCTTTTTGGCGGCCCCATCCTTAGAGGGTGCCGCCTCCCCGTGTGAGGGGCCAATGGCCGCCTCCCCCCGGGCGCTCCCATCCATAATGGGTGGCGCCCTACCTCTAGGGATCTTCAAATTACTGCTCACCGATCATGACCTTACCGCCACAGGCCGGATAGTTGACCGGCTATCCGGACCCCCCACAAACTCCTACTAAAGGTCATGGCAACATAAACTCTTTAACCAAGCTATGAAGTCCCCTATGAGTAAGACATTACCCTCCCGGGACAAATGGACCCCATCTTCAAGATACATGTGGTCCCCCCGAATACATCCATGTGGGATACAATGCAACTGGCCTGAACAAAACAACCTACTAAGTTTGTTATTAACTTTCTTCACCGACTGATTCAAAGCTGACACAGAGAGGGCCCCCCGCCACACCCTCCGAGGAATCATGTGTGACCATGCAATCGTGCACCCTGGAACCCTTCTTGCCAACCAACTCACTGTGGATAAAATTAACTCGAGAAGTACTCGTCGACCAATGGTCACCAAATCATTGCCCCCAAGATGTACTATGATTACAGACGGCGGTGACCTCGTCCGCCCTAACAGTCCCTCAAGAAAACTTTGAAAATGGTCAATACAGAGCCCGCCCCTTCCGTGGAAGGTCACCCTGTACCCGTATTCCCCAGCCACGTGAATCATGTCACCTGCTTTGAATACGTCCGCGGCACGCCTCACGTATGAGTGGCCAACGACCCACACCACTCTTTCCTCAGCCGGTGATCTTTGACCGCTGGTCCCCGGGTGTCGGGTCAACTCCACAGTCCCCCCCGCAAAGCCTGCTCGCGAAACTGTAAACCAAACAGAAAACAAGAAGCGTGAGTGTATGACATTAGCTTCACAATATGTGCAACCGCACATACCTTTTATAACAATTCGAGGACCAACGCCCCAACTGTTTCACCTTTTCAACACTCAGACCCCTGGCTGTAGCCTCGGTAGCAGCCCCTATCCGGAAGGAATGGGTCCCAAAATCGCTCGGGTTCAAGCCCGCTGCCGCGATTGCCATTGTTAACACCCGCTGAAACTGAAACCTAGTCAGTGGGGTGGCGTTGGTGTGTCTCAGCAAGCTTCCCCCCCATGATGCCGCCCTCTGCGCTAAATATTCCTCCACGCATTTTACCGGGCACATGGGAGACCCTGGAATGCGCTGGACTACCACACTGTCCCCGATCGCTACCTGATCGGTTTTGGACCTGGCTATTGTGACTACCATCGTATCACCCTTAATTTGAATGTGTTCTCGACACAGACCTCCCCCCGTATCCTGCTTGTTCCTCGCTACCAGTTCGCTTACCCGCATAGCCCCATGGAATGCTAATGCAAAAGCGGCCCGGAACAGCACTGTCTCTGACTGAGATGAACATGTCGCAGGGAGTACGGACGTTAACAGGGACAACCTTGCTAGCCCTATCGGGCGCCTCTCGTCCACTCTACGACCCTCAAGGCGTTGCCACCCACGCAGTGCCTTCCTTACGAGAAAGGACGATGTGGGGTCCTGGATGCCATGAGCCTGCGCCATGAAGGCAATGGCGGCCCGGTGCCTATTGGCTGTTGCCACTGATCGGCCTGCCTGATGTAGTGATACCAGAAATTTCAGGACATACTCCTCCTGCCCCAATGCTCCCCTCCTAGCTGAACCCAAAAATGACCAATAGGAACGGAACGCTCCTTCGTATGCCTTCCTTGTCCTGGGTGCTAGACTCTCTCCCACGAGGTTTTGTAATCCGGGGCACCGAGAGACCAGAGAGCTTCGGGAAATGGTGCCGCCACCAAGTCCGCTGAGGGCAGATAACCCTGGAAGGCCTGCATGTGGGAACGAGAGAGTGCATCAGCCGCCTGGTTCAGTACCCCAGGCACGTGTCTTGCCCTAAAGTGGACGTTTAGTCTCATACACAGCAGGACAATTTCTTTCAGCAATCTAAAAATCCATCTGCAGCGTGCTGCCTGATTATTGATACATTCAACCACGGTCATATTATCAGACCAGAACACCACTGTGCGATCACGAAACCCCTCTGGCCATGTTTTCAAGGCCACTAGAATGGGGAACAGCTCAAGAAACCCAATGTTACCTGTGAGCCCACTATCGTGCCACCACGTCGGCCATGTTCGTGCCGACCATTGATTACCAAAGATGGCGCCAAATCCCACACTCCCCGCGGAGTCGGTCCACAACCCCAGCTCCTCGGAGGAAGCTGGTGGCTTGTTCCACACGACGCAACCGTTGAAATCCGCCAGAAATGCCAACCATATGCGCATATCCTGGCGAACCTCTGCTGACAGTCTTGTGCGGTGGTGCCCTTCTTTGAGGCCAACCATGGCTTGTGCGATAGAGCGGGAAAAGGGGCGAGCCATCGGTATCACTCTAAGGGCAAAGTTAGGCTGACCCACTGCTTGTTGCAACTGATGGAGAGTTACTTTTTTCTCGCCGATGCATGTTTCGAGCGAGGCCTTAAATTTCATTACCTTCTCCTTGGGCAAACGGAAGCACCCCTCCACAGAGTCGAGCTCAATTCCCAGAAACTCGAGTGAAGTAGATGGCCCCACTGTCTTCCCTGGTGCCAGTGGCACGCCAAATCGTCTCATGAGATTACAAAATTCCATCAAAGCCTGTGCACATTCCGTGTCCCCGGCTGCCCCCAGAAACAGAAAATCATCAAGGTAATGCATAACCTGCGTAAAGCCCGTGGCTCTGGTGAACGCCCATTGCAAAAAACTACTGAACTTCTCAAAATACGCACAAGAGATGGAGCAACCCATTGGCATACATTTATCCATGTAGTAGCGCCCTTGAAACACAAAACCTAAGAGACGCTGATCCTGTGGGTGTACCGGGAGCAACCGGAACGCTGACTCGATATCTGATTTAGCCATCAGCGCTCCGGGCCCCAGGCGATTCAACATGTCGACGGCCTCATCAAAGGATGCGTACCGCACCGAACAAACTCCTGGGTCAATCGCATCGTTCACCGAAAGACCCCTAGGAGCGGACAAATTATGGATTAACCTAAACTCACCTGGGTCCTTCTTGGGGACTACTCCCAACGGTGAACAAATAAAGTTAATAACTGGCGGGTTCCCATATGGTCCCGCAACCCGACCTCGGGCCACCTCCTTTGCAATCTTTGCCTGTACTACCGCCGTATTTTGTTGAACCGACAGTTGGTTCTTACACTGTGCTTCCCCCCGAAAATCCCCCGCCGAAATGCGGAAAACATATGAGAAACCGTCTCGCAACACCCCGGCGGAGACATGATCAGGGTATTCGTTCAGCCAAGGGATCATTGCCATGATGTCAACGGGAGTAGGTAGCGGTGCCCCTCGGCCGATATTAGACCTGTTTGGCCCCTCCTCTACCCCCTGTATCACCATTCTTGGCTCTGCACGAACTCTCGGGGTGTGAAGACTGTCCGCACCCTGCACACTCATGCCTGAACTTGCATGTCCCTTGTGGCCTAGTGCACTTGCCTCTGTTAAAGCTCCAACAGACCCCTTTCCTACCCGAGTTCCCATTACTCCTTGTGTGTTGATCACTGCTGGCGCCCGCTCGAAAGGGCGCCGCCGAATAATGGCGGGAAGGCTCCGCCCCATTCCCGCCAAATGAAGACGACTTCGTCGTGCTCGGCATGACCTGCTTCTGCCAGGAAATGGAGTCGAAACAATCCCACGTCAGAGATGAGTCGTGCTCCTTGGCCTTACGAAACTTGTTATCATAACCCATCCATTGATTGCCTTCGTACGTTTCATAAAATTCCATTATACGTGTCTGGTAACAAGCCAATTCCGGCAATACTTCGGGCCTACGTTCCCCCATGATTGCAGTGAACATTCCAAACGCCCTGGCCCAATTAGCAATCGTCTCATCCACTCTGAAACCCGCCATTTTTGCACGCCATACACTCGGATGCAACAACTCCTTCTGACTTTTAACATGCTCTATCTCATGGTGGTCGGTCAACAGCGAAAACATGTTCACATATTTATCAGCCCAGATCATTTCCGTCGTGGCCATCGGGGTATGTTGGACCACCTTTTCCCTCCTTGAGGGTACCGATCCCTCCCTCGCCATTGGCAACGGCTGCTTACCCAAATCAGTAGCTGGACCTGTTGTTGCTGTTGTTCCAACTCCCGACGCCGGTTGTTCCGAGGGAACCTGAGGGGAAACAAGAGGACAAGGTGCCTTTGCAGCATCTCTCGATTGCCGCAACTGCTTCATTATTAACCTGGCCTCCTCGGCCGTGTCTCCCGGTGCCACGGCACCCTCGGTGCTCTTGCCTAACCACGCCGCCAACTGGGCGGCCAACTCGGGAGGCATATCCCCCTCGTTAACGGGTGTAACTACAACAGGGATCGGCTGTCCCGCGTTCGGGATCGGAACTGGGGCCTCCACTGGACTGACCGGGCTCGCCGGAGGTGACTCGGGAACCGGGGCCTCCCCCCCTGTCGCCCTATTCCTGGCCCTTTTACCTCTCCCGGCAGGGACTACTCCCGGCAATGCTGGTCCGATGACTTTCTTCGGTCTGCCCGTACCATTCATTGCCGCCATCTGCTTCTTCATGTTTGCCATGTCTTTCACCAGCATGCGAAGCATCTGTCCGGTCCCAACCTTCTTTCCGACCCTTTTGCCAGGCATCGTTCTCGGATATCCGACACTTGCTGATTGACGAGGTCCTGGATCCAAAGGTTTGGAATCACTGAAAAAAGAAGCACAAAATTACAACTTCTCAAAATTGGCTCCTTGTTCCGTCTCGGGCTCACGTGCAACGCGGAGGTGCAGCTTCCAAGCACAGGAACAAGAGGATGCTTCTTTGCATTGTTGCTCCTTTTATTCTTCCTCGGGAGGGCGTGTACCCTCCTCCGATCCGCCTTCGGGGCGTGGCCAGCGGTGTAGGTGTCTTGGACAACCCCTCTTGGGCGGGAAAAGGCGCGCCCCGGCTACGCCGCTTCGGGCATACCAGCCGAGACACGCCTCCCGCCCAAAATGGTTTCCCGGGGGGGTCAGGGCACCCTACCATACGTTCGGGGGGACCGAGTGGTCGCCCCTTTCCAATAGTTTTGCAACATTATATCGAACATTTAACGGTACATGCAGGTTAAAAGTTCCCAATAGGGGTCAGTAGTTCATTAGCTTTATCCCTAACTCCAGCAGCACCTCAGCTTACGCCCCCAGCGCTATCACACCCGTAGGAGTTAGTACTTTCCACTTTACAAATACCAAATTAATTTGATACACGCAAATTTACCTTTGCACTCCCTATATAACACCCTGTAAGCACCACACACAAGTTACAATGTTCAAAACAAAAGTTCCCCCGAGTAAGTATAACTACATGCTGACACTACTTGGACAGATGTGGCACAGCGGCCAGAGCACATGACTTCACAGCATATAACACACAGTTTGGGCTCACACTTTCATCCCGATTCCGGCAGCAGCTCAGCTTAGCAGCATGAGACTATAGACAGTACCTCACATATTTTCGTACCCCAGGACTTTCAGACTAGTAGGGGTCAGTAGTAAGTCCCAGTAGGTATAAAAACATGCTGACACTACTTCAACAGGTGTAGTACAGCGGCCATGGCACATGACTTCACAGCATAAGACATACAATTTGGTGAGTGCCGCACCAGCTCACCTTACCAGCATCAGACTCTACACAATACCTCACTAAATTTCTGTAGCCCAGCACTTTCACAACAGTAGAGGTAAATACTTTGCTTCGCACCCCCTCTATAGCACACCCTAAACACCCCACAGAGATTACAGTGTGCTCCTCCTTGCCTCTTCCCTACTTTTTTGACCCTTTTTTCCCTTAACTCGCTTCAACAGAATCACAAAATGGCGGCCAACACTTCCTGTTTGCAAACGCTTGCAGCGCTCGCAGTCAATAAGCAGAAAGCTTGTGCTCGTAACCAATCAGATGGCAGAATTCCCAAATATCTATATCTGTAAATTTCGATATTTCTCAAAAACTACTGAACGTATTTACAACAAATAAACAAAAGCGTGCTTTTAAGACCAAGACCCTTCTCCCTGCTAAATTTGGGGTTATTCCATTCACCTGTTCGGCCTCTAGCCTTGTATAAAGTTTCCTATGGAGATTAAAAATGTCATGAAGATTCATCAAACAACGCCAAAGTTATAAGCAAAACGAAAAATGTTCTTCCTATGGAAACTAGGACCTAACTATAACTACCTACTGGCGACCGCCAGTAGGTAATATATATATATATATAAATATCTACAACATAAAAGAGGATTGATCAAGCACAGATCTTGTTGAAGGCATTTAAAAAAGACATTTGAAGTAGAAACACGTCATGCCATATTTCTGCTGCAAAAAAGAACTTTCTTGTAAGCCCCGGTGTGTCCCTCCTTCTCTTCAAATAAGAAACGTCCTGGTGAGATATATATATATATATATATATATATATATATATATATATATATTCACTAAAAAAAACATAGGTTTCACATCAGTTATAGTTAGCTGGAAAATTTTACTAACATAAAACCATTGAAATTCAACGTTATAGTTAGTTGGACTCACTATAACTTGCGCGTGTAATGCACTGCTGATGACGTCACATATTACATCACTCATGACATGGTCAGTGACATCACTCATGACATCACTGATGACACCATCCAGTGAATGTGTGGCTTTCTGAAAAATAAATATATTTTATATATGTATATGTAAAGGTCGATGGAACAATAAATGTTTAAATAAGTGTGTAAATGGATGTTTTTTAAAAAAAAATGATTGATTAACTGGCTTATTAAGTGTATCTTAGTGAATACATATATTAACGATTAATGTTTAAATATTTAAATATATGTATCAGTGTTTCACTTTGTGTATAAATGGCTGCATGGGTTGGTGAGTAGCTACATATGTGTGTATATAGATTATTAGATGTTTTTTTAGTATCAGTATGAGTGTCTGTATGGTTTGGTGGGAGTGTTACTTAGCACATAGATGCATCAATGACTGACTCACTGTATGTTTTTTGAAGACGCCATATGTGCAGGACTGTATGGGTGGATGAGTGTGCATATGCGTGTGTTAGTGAGTGAATGACTGTCTCATTAGTGTCTTTATCAGTAAGTACATATGTTTTAGTCTAGTGTATGTGAGTATTGATGTATTTGAGTGAGTATATGTGAGAGTGAGAGATTGAAAGAGTTCATGTTTAAATAATTATGTGTTTCTATAAGTGATTGTTTAAGAGAGTAAGTATATGTAAGTTTCCTTAGAAGTAAGGTGGTAGTGTGTGTTTAGCTGTATATGCAAATAAATGGATATTCAATAGTTTATTTGCATGTGTGAGTATGTGTGTGAGTAACGTTTGGATGACTGTCGGTGTGTAACAGGATGTATAGGTGTATCACTACATATGATGAGTGTATATATGTATGAGTGACTATATAGAACTGTTGGTGACTGAGTGAATTTGTATATAGATGGTGGAATTATTGAATGGGTTGTTGTAACTGGTATGGGTATCTACATTTAAAAAAAATGTTTAATTTATATTTTTCAATATGTGTTTTCATGGGTTACATTACAGTGAAAGGAGGTCTGTCACTCTGTCACAAGGATGATGTCATCAGTGATGTCATGAGTGATGTCACTGACCATGTCATGAGTGATGTAATATGTGACGTCATCAGCAGTGCATTACACGCACAAGTTATAGTGAGTCCAACTAACTATAACATTGAATTTCAATGGTTTTATGTCAGTAAAATTTTCCAGCTAACTATAACTGATGTGAAACCTATGGTTTTTTTAGTGAATTTAATAGGTTTTTTAAATGCTGATTCCTAACTATAACTGGTGTGAAACCTATGGTTTTTTCAGTGAATTTCATAGGTTTTTTAAATGCTAATTCCTAACTATAAGTCTCACTTTATAAGTAAGACTGTTAGCGCTCTAGTTGTTTAGAACACTCTGATACATTCTGTCATTGGGCTACAGTTGGGCTATATTTGAGCTTTATTTTTTTTTTGTCTCTGGTGGCCATCTTTGGGCTACATTGGGCTACATTTGGGCTACATTTTTGCTCTAACATATATAAAGCCCAATGTAGCACAATACATTTTTTTCCAAAGTTAATTTTCGTAAAAAGCACTTCAGAATAGGGCTACCTGTCCCTACATTTCCCTTTTTTTTTTTGTGCGCTCCTGATGCGCGCCCCGGGGAGCGCCCCAAAAAGCGTACTTCTATAAAGCGTCCCAGGCGCGCTCCGGGGAGCGTCCCGAGAGCGGCAATATCGCGAACGAAAACATGATCGTGACGTATCGCGTAGCCGCGTCCGCGTGATACGCATGGCGTAAGCGCACCCGGAAGCACTTGAGCGAATACGATCGCGCAACGTAGGCGTCTGACACGCTTACGCGGCGCGCCTCTGGCCGCGCCCCGCGGCGCGTCGCGTAAGCGCGTCAGGTCATGTGACCAGAAAATAACACTTTTCATTGGTTCATAACAGTTTTGGTTTCATAATGATGAAGCCCATGGTCATGTGACCTGTAAATAACACTTTTCATTGGTTCAATAATTATTTTTTTCTAAATTTAGAGAAACCCACCCATTTCTCTCACTATTGATTTGCACTAGGAGAGAGCAAGAGGTCTTTTGTGAATTTTGAACTCATTACTTTCCTAATCTACAGCAATGACTGCAAGGGAGTCATCCAGCAGTGATTCAGATGGATTTGTGCAAGAGGACCCTCCTCACCAGAAAACAAAGAACCACTTCATCTGGAAATTTTATGACATCCCTGAAGGACAAAAAAAAGTTAATGCAAGTAAAGTAACTTGTAAAATATGTGGAAGTATTTTATCCAGAGGCAATCCTCTAAAAAAATACAGCTTTGGAAATGCCAATTTAATTAGGCATGTCAAAAGAAGACACCCCAACAATTACTCCAGGGAGAGTGTCAGGGAGCTGGCAGAGAAGGCACGAAGAGATGGCAGCAGCACCTCCACTGGTGGAGCAACACCTTCAGGTTCAACACGTGCAAGAATGGTCCCTAACGTCCAGCCGGTATTTGCAGGAATAAAATTTTTATGCAAGGACTGTGACGAACTACTCTGTTACGGGGAGCAGAGCGTTGAACTCATTGCAATAAAGAAACAGGAACACCAATGCTCTCCCCGTCCCTAAATTTTCTCATTTTTTTGCTCCTGTTGAGCATTTTTTGAATCCCTGTTTTTGTTTTTCCCCTGTAAAAAATCCAAAAAATATATAAAATCGTTTCAAAAAGTATAAAAAAAATATAAAACAACAAAAACAAAAAAAAAGTTCTTTTCAGAACTACCTCCAATTTATAAAAAAATGCTATTTTTTTTTAAAAAAGTGTCATTCTTTTTCTCAATCGTACGCTCACCGGTGCGCGTACCAGGCGCTCCCCCGCCACAAATTAAATTTTTTTTTTTTTTTTTGCCCCGTACGGCCCTTTTATGACCCCCACATCAAACCTAGGGGGTCAGGGGGGGTGTACCCTGCCCCCTTTTGCTAATTTCCCCCTTTGATTTATACCACCTCAATCCTACCGAGGTACAAGATGGCAGCCGCTGTGGACTGTTTCGAATGTTTACAGACACCCGAGAGCCAATCAGCTTTCCGTACGCAAGTCGCGTGGCGCGCTTTGAGCGCTCCCCTGCGCGCGTACCGGGGCGCAGCTCTAGATATATATATTTTTTTGAACCTAAATTACTCAAAATCCACTGGAGCACATATCTCGAGACATAGCAAAGGCACATCGGGCTACCAGTCCCTACAATTTTGACAAATTAGGTGAAAATCCATTCAGCCGTTCGGGCTAAAAGTGATTTCGACCGCCCTATGGAAATTAACATGGGGAAAACGTGTTTTGGGACCCCCCTTTTATCTCGGCCCCCGCTTGACACAAACCCCCCAAACTTTCAGGGAAGGACTGGAGCTCCACGAGGCCATTTTGAGGAAATTTTCAGGCAGATTCGTCAACCGGCGCCAAAGTTATTCCAATTAGAATTTTGAGATTTAACATTGAAAAAAATCCTAACTATAACTACCTACTGGCAACCGCCAGTAGGTAATATATATATATATTGAGAAAGAAAACTACGGTTTTCGAAACGCGTCTGACATAGAATTGAAAAATAAAAGACCTGCATTCCACGTTCTTCAGGTGTCTGTGGTTCATCCTTTGGCAGGGCGCCGGCTGGGTCGTGCAGAGAGGATTGAAGGCTTATATATATATATATATATATATATATATATATATATATATATATATATATATATATATATATATATATATATATATATATATATATATATATATATATATATATATATATATATATATATATATTTTTTTTTTTTTTTTTTTTTGTAGTACAAAATGCTCTGCATTGAAAGAGGCACTCCACAACAGCTGGTCTGCACGCAACCTTTATTGCTTTGAAGGTGGCATTTCCTCCGTCATTTAAAAACCTTCCACCAACGCGTTTCAGAGCTGTCTGCTCTTTCTTCAGGGTGAGATGGCTTGATGCGATGATTTTCAGCTGCCTCACAGTCTCCTGCTCACGTGCCTTTTGTAGTCACGAGCCGCTTTGTAGCGCTATGCATTGTGGGACTTGTGGTGTTGTAAATAGCCAGCGTCTGCCCACAGTGGGTATCGCATATTCGCCATCAGTATTTGCAAAGGTCCACAGTGATTAGTGAGTTCATTGTAGTTTAAGGCACTCCAGTGTGCCCCGGAACGATCTGCTGACCTTCATTAGTTTGAAGCGCTGCTGCGCCGTCTTTTTCACAGGCACGGTTTCCTGCTAAGACAGTCCCATTCCTCCACAGCTCCTTCTTAATTGACTGGGCGGTGCTCCTTTCCGCGACCGAAGCCGTCGCGTTATTTTTGTAGTACAAGATGCTCTGCATTGAAAGAGGCACTCCACAACAGCTGGTCTGCACGCACCTTTATTGATTTGAAGGTGGCATTTCCTCCGTCATTTAAAAACCTTCCACCAACGCGTTTCAGAGCTGTCTGATCTTTCTTCAGGGTGAGATGGCTTGATGCGATGATTTTCAGCTGCCTCACAGTCTCCTGCTCACGTGCCTTTTGTAGTCACGAGCCGCTTTGTAGCGCTATGCATTGTGGGACTTGTGGTGTTGTAAATAGCCAGTGTCTGCCCACAGTGGGTATCGCATGTTCGCCATCAGTATTTGCAAAGGTCCACAGTGATTAGTGAGTTCATTATATATATATATATATATATATATATATATATACGCTCCATTACTATTTGTACAAGCGGAGCGCTCGTAGGCGGGTGCTGGTTGCGGTAGTGGTTGAACCGCCAAATATTCAAGCTCAAATCTTCCTAATGTTTGAAGAAATTACTGCACTCAGAGGGGCGCCTGTTGGATCGGGGCTACCCGAAGAAACTACTGAAACATGCATTAAGACGAGCATGGTGGACTCCTCGAGAGGTTCTGCTGGAAAAAAGAACAAAACAACCACTTGAGAGAATCGTGTGTGTAACAACATTTTGTCCAAATGCCAATCAACTGAAAAAGACAATTCATCAAAACTGGCATCTGATTAAAAATCTAGACATCAGTCTACAAAAACCACCTCTCTTTGCCTTTAAGAAAGAGAAAAGCATTGCTAGTTTTGTGACACGAGCGGCATTAACTAAAAATAAGGAAGGAACACTACGAAATCTACTTGGCCTACAACCAGTCCAGGGCCATCATAGATATGGCACCTGTTCCTGCTGCGATCAGACAATGGAGGGAGTCGTGTTTTCACATGCAGGCATTTTTAGGAAGCACTTAACATTTACCGACTGCAAAACAAACAACGTCGTATATGGAATTGTATGCTCCTGTCCGAAATTGTATGTAGGTAAAACTACACAAGAAATCAGACAAAGTATAACGCAACATAAATCCAGAGTACGGAGAAATGTGGCCAATGCACCGTTGGTGAATCATTGGGTGAATAAAGGGCATACAGAGGCAGATTTCAAATGGACTGTTTTGGCTAAAATAGAGACGGATGCTAGAGGTGGTGATATTGAGGTAAGACTGAGCCAGCGTGAGGCCCATCTAATTATGAAATTTAATACAGCGACAAATGGCCTGAATGAACGGTCAGAAATTGCGAGGGTTTATTAACCACATTGCTTACTAGTTCATGTCTGGTTTGGGTTCCGTTCGGTTTTTCAGGACCTTTCTGCATGAGATGCCCCTTGAATTTCCAACATCACAGTGCTGTAGGCATTTCGCCATGAGTATTCATCATTTATTCTACATACGGTTTATACAACACCTCAGCGTAGTGGGCACTTTAAGAGAGCTTCAAGGATTTAACCACGTGACGCACCACGTGGGCGCTGCCACCCAATCTTAGGCAGAAGCTGTACTTCCGGCATTTACACCAGGATCTGCGGTGATTCCGACGTCGGGGGTCACGGAGCGGCGGATTACGAATATATCCCTTCATTTGAATGGTGAGCTTTAGCACCGTGCTTTAAACAGTTTATATTGTTCCCCTGTATTTGCTGAAAGAGAGATTCATATCGTGGTTACTCTTGCAGAAAAAGAGATAACCCACGAAGCGCTGCCCGCGTCCAAGTGTGTACTACCCGACGGGAGCATACATTACCCACAAATGCCGTCTTAATTTTCAAGTAAGGTTTCAGCGTGTATTCATTCTAATTCGCTCGTGACTGATTAATTCCTGTTTGAGCCTAATTCGGTCCCCATGTCTGTTTTACAGAACTACGAGTTCCAGACAGCTTTGTTTTTCCGGTTGACCGACAGTTCAGCTTTCGCGTTCTCACACCCCTTGGATTTTGTGGAGGTAAGCCCACACCAAGGGTGGTTGATCGGCTGTTTAGATTCAAGCAGAGACTGACACAATCGGACATATGTTTGGTTACTAACCTAGACTGTTGCTTGTCATTTATTTCAGTAGAAATTCACACTTCCTGAGAATTGACTGAAGCCACTTTCTAGAATAAGGTAGGAGGCATTCCTGTATGGCGAGGCGCCAACGTGTTTTGAGTGATTTACTTTACGTGTGATGTTAAGGATCTTGTTTGTATCCTCTTTCAGGTTGTCTTCTGGTCCTGATGAGAACCGGACAAAAGGGTCCGGTTTAAAACGCGTCGACCTTGTAGTGGTTTAACCTGCATCATAAGCTAGTTGTATTTTCCAAAATTTTCTTTCATAAAAATATCATTCAATTGTTATAGGCAGGTCGATATTGTCAATCACTTTCAAGTCTGCCGATTATCATGTTTTCAATTATAATGTAGGGATTGTTTTAATATAACTATGCAGGTTCCATTACATTTTCTATTTCCTTTTCTTTGCACCACAAAGTGTTTTCTGTGTTTGTGTGTGTATGTAAGCTAGTGTGAAGAAGATTAGGTTTTGAGTGAGGTAACGAATGTGAAAGAGGATGTGTGTAGTCATTTTTTTATTGCACTGTGATTTATTTATCCACGTCTGTTCTTGTTATACTCAACATTGCTGTTGCACATATTTAATAAATGTCTTGTATGTTCTTTTGCTCGAAAATTTATAAATAAAAATTAAATTTGGCGGATTAATTCCATCACAGGACTAACATTTATGTTTCTAGTCTGTTGATCTAGGTGTTTAGCTTATTTGGTCTCAGTACTGGCACTTGTTTTGGTTTATTAGTTATTTAGACTCTGCCTTGCTGAGGAGAGTCAAAGCCCATGGTTGTTAGGTGATCAAAACATTATTCAGCAGCCAGGAAAACAAACGTTTCGGCGTTAGAAGAATAACGTTTGTCCCTTCTTTGTTTTACTGCATGTAAAGAAATGCTTTATTTACATGCTTCCTTTGGTGTGTCATGAACACAGAGGAAGGCTTTACGTCGAAACATTTGTTTTCCTGGCTGCTGAATAAAGTTATGAAGTGCCCCACGTGAGTACGGTAATTTCTTCAAACATTGGGACGATTAGAGCTTGAATATATATATAAAGGACACAATCTTGATGAGGAATACAATGTGCATTTACATCAGGAATGAATGTCGAGTTGAATTTTACATGACTGCATGTCGTTCATGTTGTTTTTTATTTTTATTTTTATTTTCTCAGTCTGAAAGTAGTCCTTTTACTCTTATCCCCACAGGTTGAAACAGTAGGACTGTGTCACAGGCTTGTGATCATAGTAACCGAGTACTTTTCAACTCTGGCCTTCTCCATTCTCCAGTCGAAGTATGTTTTCTTATAATATCTGTATTATTGTGCACTTTACCACTTAAGGATATTTGGAACGGGGTTGTTCCGTGGTTGACCCTTCACTTATTGCTCGCTCCATTACCGTGTGTTGAAATACTAACAGACTAAATGTGCTGGACTTTGCTTTTGTCACTTAGATCTCCCCCACTAACCAGGGGATAGGAGATCGCATATGGAACTGAACGTCATGTATTCACCCACTATCGAGGGGGGATTGACTCTATTTGTACATGCACGGCTACTACCTGTATAATACGTAGGCACGGCACTGTTTGCAACGTCGCCATAGTAACCATTAGGCGTACGCGATGCCGATCACATGCTTTGTGCTCTCGAACCTGATTGGATGACTGCACTCGATGTAACGTAGAATTGTGGTACATTGTTGCAAGCACTAGCATGAACTGAAACACCATTTATTATTGACTTTACATATTTGTTAATGTTTGATATTAGGTTGTGACATTATGATTGGTATGTTTACATATGAGACCCACTACAAGATGGCGCCCGTATAACATTGCTCAGTTACGTGAGTCCTATGTCAATGTTTATTGCATGCACACGGTAAATACGGCAAACTTTTGGAGCAAGATTGTGTGAACAAGCACTCATGGGGTGCGAAACGCGTCACGTAGGGCTTATGGCGTGAATAAACCCTACCTATTTGACAGACCTGCTGACTGGTGTGGATTTTTGCAGTACCTGAGTGCGCGCTTGGCACGCCGTTTTGGAGTTATATATATATATATATATATATATATATATATATATATATATATATATATTCACTGAAAAAACCATAGGTTATAGACCATATATAGTTAGGGATTAGCATTTACAAAACCTTAATTTACTCGCACAAAACCATAGAAATTCGCATATATAGTTAGTTGCAATAACTATATATCGCGCACCCGCAATCCACTGCTGATGATGTCACATATTACATCATTCATGACATGGTCAGTGACATCACTGATGACATCACTGATGACATCACTGATGACATCTCAAATGACATCACTGATGACAACTCAAATGACATCACTGACAACATCACTGATGACATCATTCATGTGATAATACGATGAACCTCTTCAGACTCTAATATAACCTTAGATACACTCAGTGTAAACAGACACTCACAAACTGTCACTCATCCATGGAGTTACTCACACACCTAGTCAGTCATGCAAAGAATCAATCACACCTCCATTTCCTCAACTATACAGTTATACACACCTTACTTATTCAAACATATACTAACACATATTTACTCTTTTATACAATCCTTGATTGAAGTTCACAATGATCCATACAGCCACTCACACATTCACTGGCTCTTATGCACAGTTATTTATATATGTCAACTCTCACATGTACTGTGTTGTACATATGTACTTACTTTGACATGTAGCACTGAGAAATCCATTCACTCACCAATACACTCATGCACACAGTCAACCGCCCATACAGCTGTTTCCACATGCACTTTTGAACCCATACATCTAGTGAATCAACTGCTCCCACATCTATGCACAGATTCACACACCTCCCAGCCACCCACACACACACTCAGTCTCCCATACAAATACTTGGGCAACCAATCAATAACCCATATAGTTACTCATATAGCTACTGATCAACACATGCAGCAGTTTACAGAACAGATATAATGATACACAAAGTAAGACAGTTTAGTCACTAACCCATGCACTCAGTGAGACTCATTTAATCACTCCCTCATACAGTCAGTCATGCACCTACTAAATGCTTCATCCAGACACTTATACATCCACTCATTCTTTAATATGTAAGACATATTTTAACTTTACAGAAACATACAGTCACTGGATAATGTCATCAGTGATGTCATCAGTGATGTCACTGACCATGTCATGAATGATGTAATATGTGACATCATCAGCAGTGGATTGCGGGTGCGCGATATATAGTTATTGCAACTAACTATATATGCGAATTTCTATGGTTTTGTGCGAGTAAATTAAGGTTTTGTAAATGCTAATCCCTAACAATATATGGTCTATAACCTATGGTTTTTTCGGTGAATTTTCAAGGTTTTGTAAATGCTAATTCCTAACTATATATGGGGCCGGATGTAGGTGGCCAATACCGGTCGGAAACGGCCGAATTCGGCCGTTTCCGACCGGTATTTGGCCTTTTGAGATGTAGGGGACCTTTTTTTCTCCGATTCGGTATTTTACTGATTCGGTAAAATTACCGAATCGGAAAAATACCGACTCGGTAAGTTTACCGATTTTAAAAAATCGGGATGTAGGTGGGACTACTTTCAGTCCCACAGGCCCTTCAGATTCGGTATTTTAACACCCAATCCAATTGGGTGTTAAAATACCGAATCCAGGTGTGCATGCACATGTGTGCATGCACACCTATGCCATGTGACAGACAGACATGCCCTTAGGGCATGTCTGTGTGCCACATGGCACACAAGCCAGTATTGGGGGTGCTAGAGGGTGTCAAAGTGACACCCCCTGCACCCTTGCAGAAATCGGTAATTACCGAATCGGTAAATACTGATTCGGTAATGCACATTGATTCCTATGGGCTTCAAGGCCCATAGGAATCAATGGGGGATACCGATTCGGTATTTACAGAATCGGTAAATACTGAATCTTACAGATTCGGTATTTACCGATTCTGAAATACCCACATCTCCCTCCCTCCAATTTACCACTTCTTAAATACCGAATCGGTATGATTCGGTATTTAAGAAGTGGTAAATTGGAGTTTACCTACATCGGGCCCATGGTCTCTAACCTATGGTTTTTTCAGTGAATTTCAATGGTTTTTTAATAGCAAATATCAAAAGCTGTCAAATGTCAAGTACGTGATAGGTAAAAACATTTTCGTGTTTATGCACGCTGATGTGCTTTGAACGCTGCCCCCCCTCCCCTTCCCCCTCTTTTCTCTTAGGAGTACTCTCTCTTTGCAGATAGTGAAGGGTAGTTAACGCAGGCCTTTGCCCCCGTTGTAATCCGTCGTGCCTGCTTCTCTCTCCATTTGATTGATTGTTATCCAAGCATTTACTGTTTTAGAATTGGTTCTCTTTGGTTCATTCTCTATTTACAAACAAGCACAGAGTCGCAATACTCTGTTAAGTCTTTGCAGATAGTGAAAAATCGTTTAAAAAAACAAAAGGAATCGAGCAAAATCAGTAGGCCACTAATGGGATCTCTTTTTGACCTCGCTAAAATAGAAACATTAACAACAACCCCTCATGAGAAATACGAAACTAGTGAGATGAACTGAGCTACACACCATGATGGCTGCAAGACAGCTCGGCTCCGCCACCCACCCCACCCAAAATAACGACAAACCCTATGCAAATATTATAAATATATACAACACACCAGCAAAGTAACAGGGTAAAACATTTTATTAAATAACTATTTACATAACTATTTTATACTTTTTGTTGCCCGATCCGGCTAGCTCAATCGATCGAGCATGAGACTCATGCACTCTGATCTCCTTGGCCTCAGTCAAGCATCAATAGTAAGATTTTCATACATGAGAGTACATTCATGGTTTTGGTCCCTGAGTTGCTTCGATGTCACTGCCTTGCACAAATGGCATAAGTCCTGGATGTTGGGTGCCATAGTTCAGAGTTCTGAGCAGCGCTTGTAACACTGTCTGAAGCTTATTTGCACCTGCTGCAGCTTCACTATTCTCAAAGTAAGTGGGGGCCGTTTGTGGACCTGACTGCATTTGAAAACAATGTGATGCGGTGCCTCCCTAAACCGCTTGACGGAGGCCCCCGAGGGGCGGTGTGATGGCGCGGACTCGGAGGGGGCGCTTGGCTCCGACCCCCTCCCCAAGTCTTGTTGCCCTGGTGTGGCCTGAGATCGCCCCCGACATAGGCGGCCGGCTCCCGGGGTCAAGCGGAACTTTTTGCCTTTTGGTGACTCTTCCATTCTGGACCTTGTCCCACAATCCGTTCGACCTGAAGACACGTCCTGCGGTGCCCTAGTCCGACCATCACATATTCCTGCGCCAGGAAACGGCTTGGGATGCACTAGAAGGGAGAGGCGGGGCGAACGAGCCTCCCCCACCTCCCCAGGTGGAGGTTTTTCAGGTACACCCCAGCGCTTTACGCAACCAGCTGAGTTGCGCCCGCTCTTGCGGCTACAGCGTCTCGCCCACCATCCACTTGAATTGCGCCCACTCTTGCAGTGCAGCAATAGGCGACTGCCACAGGACTCTCAAAATGGCGTCCGGCTCTTCGGATTTAGGCCTGGCCCACTAAAATGTCCCTGGGACACCTTGGAACTCGGACGCTTGACTGCTAGGGCATGGACCCCATTCCCAAAAGCGTCCCCTCAGCCTTGAAGATTCTACAAAAGTCACCGGGGCCCCCGACTCCCGCAGACTTCCGGTGGTGAGCGACTGCCATGATTGCTCGCGGAATGGCCACGACGTAGCCACGGGGTGCTCTCATGCTGACGCCAGCTTCAATCTGAAACATCCAGAAACACTGTAGACTACCAATTCGATCAGTTCCGGTGGAGCCCCAACGTGACCCGGTAGAAAAGAACTTGCCCTCCCCTTTTTTGAGTGATGGTTTTTGTTGCCTGTCCCTTCTGTTGTCATTTTACAGAACTTTTTGGATTACTGAAAGGGGTTATGTTCAGACCGCTGGTTGGTGGAGACATTTTGACTATATTCTGGACCTACATTGTCGCGTAATGCGTCATATGACGCGTCGCGTTAGCGCACCCGGAAGTGCTCCGGAGCACGAGGTGCAGCTTCCCGGAAGCGATCCAGAGCGCGGCGCGTAACGTAAACATAACAGGTCATGTGACTTGTTAATAAAACTTTTCATTGGTTCATTTTACTTTTGTTATTCTAATGATGAAAGGCTTGGTCATATCTCCTAAAAATAACGCTTTTCATTGCTTTCGAACATTTTTTTTTCCCAAATGATGAAAGCCCCACCTTTTTTTTTCTCACTCTGACTTGTAAAGCAAAGGACCCAGATGCATTTACAGTTTATCACTAACAATGTTCCAGGCTAATGTATTTTCCCGGGAAATTTACAACTGTCCTGCAAGTAAAATATTCCTATTTCGAGAAAAAGGGCGTTTCTTCGTCCCATGAGGGAACCGTTGAGCAAAAGAGGCTCGGCCTGCTGTCTTAGTCGCTGATAGGCATGAATATCAGATTCTTATCGATCACTTTATGTTGCAGGAGTAGAAAACACAACAGCCCTTGACCATTTATCTTTACTGCGTTCCTGCGTATTATACCTTTTAACCGTCATGTAATTGGACTGCTTTATTTCACTTGCCTTTTACTGATTCCAAAACAGTGGCTATTATTCAAAACTTTACCAATGTAAGTACTACTACCATGTTTTGTTTTAAAAACCTTTATTGTGAAAATGTCAGTATACAAATACGGGCCTATAACCACGTGGGCCGGCCACGGAGCAAACTGGAATCGTATATGATGAGGGGACATTTACACTGTAGAAGAACGTAACGGGCGGGCCAATAGGTTGCAAGAACTAAGGTGTCTAACAGTTGCGGAATCGATGGACGTACATTTTATAATTAAAATACGACAAGCCACTTACAATAAAATTATCTAGATATACATTAGCGGGCAAGTACCATGGGTGACGTTAATTCGAACTTTCAATAGTACAGTAA
Source organism: Lissotriton vulgaris (assembly GCF_964263255.1). Taxonomy (NCBI): domain Eukaryota; kingdom Metazoa; phylum Chordata; class Amphibia; order Caudata; family Salamandridae; genus Lissotriton; species Lissotriton vulgaris. The sequence goes on from NC_141689.1 coordinate 484,663,163, forward strand.
TCAATAACACATCAGAACTTAATATCAATAGGGATGTCGAAATGTTCAATTAATTCTCGTCCCCGCCCGCCATGTACTTCAAAACTGCATACGTATCTCGTGATATCAAGGTTGGGCAACCAGTATACAACAAGGAGTTACGAGTCCCATTTATACCGGCGCCATTTTGGGCGAAGCCGAGCAGGTCCAGGATATAGTCAAAATGTCTCCACCAACCATCGACTATGATGATGTTCATAAGCTCTATTGATTAGACTAACACTCCTCTCTCCACATGAAATTAATTTGCCGCAAGTTAAACATGTCATTTTCATTTGTCCAAAGTTCTTCTGAAGATTTAGAACCGTTTCCCTTGCCTCTGATGCTGTCACTGCCACTTCATTGGTGGATGTACTGGCAGGTCGGGGGTTATCCACCAAATCTCGAATTTGGGCAGCACTATAATTAATCGGGTGCCACCTCTCCATATGACGATGCATGGTATAATTACCATAACTCCTCTGGAGAGTACATCGTGGCAGATGAGGCAGGTAACGTACCGGGCATTTACCTTTTTTGCATGTAGAGGAAAGGAAAAAAATTCGAGCGTCCGAGTTCCAAGATGTCCCAGGGCCATTTTAGTGGACAGGCCCAAATCAAAGAACAGGCCGCCATTTTGAGAGTTCTGTTGCAGCCGCCTATCGCTGTAGCAGCAAGAGCGGGCGAAACTCAGCTAGACGGCGCCCCACTGCAGATGAAGTGCCTCCTCCTGGAGAGGCGGGAGAGGCTCATTTGCGCCGCCTCACCCCCCGCAGCATTATAGGATGGCCACACCAGTACGGCAACTTGCTGGACACCACCTCGGTGCCATCCAGATCTTGGCGCGTTGTGCTGCCTTTGGCCTACTGTAGCCGCAAGTGCGGACGCAAATCAGCTGGATAGCGAGTGAAACACCAAGGGGCGCCCCACTGCAGCCGAGGAGCCTCCATCTTGGGGGCGAGGCACCGCATCCCATTGCTTTCCAATGCAGTCAGATCCTCAAACAGCCCCCACTTACTGACGCCACCTCACAGGCCAACAGGGCACCCCACGGCGACTTTCGGCGCAGCATTGTAGGATGGCCACACCAGTGCGGCAACTTGCTGGACACCACCTCGGTGCCATCCGGATCTCGGCGCATTGTGCTGCCTTCGGCCTATTCGCACATCGGTCCGCTACTGACGCCGCCTCACGAGCCAACTGATTTTTTTGGCTTTTTATAGCCCAAAGCCGCATAACAGGTCATGTGACTTGTTTTTAAAACTTTTCATTGGTTCATTTTACTTTTGGTTTTCTAATGATGGAAGGCTTGATCATATGACCTAAAAATAACACTTTTCATTGGATTAAAACATTTTTTTTTCCCAAACGATGAAAGCCCCACCTTTCTTTTTCTCACTCGGCAATCCAAAAAGGTTCTGTTAGATGACAACAGAGGGGACAGGCAACAAGAACCATCACTCAAAAAAGGGGAGGGCAAGTTCTTCCCTACCGGGTCACGTTGGAGCTCCACCGGAACTCATCGAATTGATAGTCTACAGTGTTTCTGGATGTTTCAGACTGAAGCTGGCGTCAGCATGAGAGCACCACCATCTTGTAGCTCCGTCGTGGCCATTCCGCAAGCAATCATGACAGCCGCTCCCCACCGGAAGCCTGCGGGAGTCGGGGGCCCCCAAGACTTTTGTAGAATCTTCAAGGCTGAGGGGACGCTTTCGAGAATGGGGCCCAAGCCCTAGCAGACAAGCGTCCGAGTTTCAAGGTGTCCCAGGGCCATATTAGTGGACCAGGCCCAAATCCGAAGAGCCTGCCGCCATTTTGAGAGTCCTGTGGCAGTCGCCTATCGCTGCACCGCAAGAGTGGGCGCAACTCAGCTGAATGGCGGATTTTGGCACAGTGTACCAAAAGCGGGCGGAATGGCAACTGAAACGGTAAAGGGGCGCCCCACTACAGCAGACGAGCCTCCACCTGGGGAGGCCCGTTCACGCCGCCTCCCCCCGCCCCCCCTCCCCGGGGCGCCCCACGCCGTTTTTCGGAGCAGCATTGTAGGATACCAAAACCAGTGCGGCAACTTACTGGACATCACCTGGATGCCATCCACATCTCAGCGCGTTCTGCTGCCTTGGGACTATTCGCACAACAGACCGCTACTGATGAGGCCTCCCCTCCCCCCCCCCGGGGCGCCCCACGCCGTTTTTCGGAGCAGCATTGTAGGATACCAAAAACCAGTGCGGCACCCAGGTGACATCACCTGGGTGCCGTCCAGAACTCAGCACGTTGTGCTGCCTTGGGACTATTCGCACAAAAGACAGCTACTGACCATTGTTGCTTCTTTTTTCAAATTTTTTTTAAATGTGTTTACTGTTTTTGTTGCGTTGTATATATTTATAAGTTATTAAAGTTTTATAATCCTACTACTTTGTTGGAGTGCTATATATTTTTAATGTGACACATAATTGTAAAAACTTTGATGTACAAAGAGGCATCCCTGGATCTTCCTCTTCAGGCTCGGTCCCACACACCCTCACAGTGAGAATCCCCTCCCCAATCACAAGACAGGATGGTTATCAGATAGTAGGAACGCGTGTGCTGTGACGGATCTCATGAGGTGGAGGCCTTGATCTACTGTAACTCCTTTGAACAGGGGTGATTCTTTAAAGTTGGGGCCTTAAACTACATCCACACGGCTAGGTGATAGCCTAGGACCGGCCTGGACAATTAGACACAGAGGAAGAGGAGTGTCGGAGGGTGCGGTAGTGAATAGGGTGAAAGGGAGGTGTCGGGCGGGCACAGGGTGTGATTCTCAGGGAAGAACAGCGCAGATGGGGGGAGGTTTATGGCCCATGCATGAGAGAGAGAGCGGGGTGACCAGTGCGTGGGGGAGATGCTTGCGAGGGTGGGGAGCCATGCTGAGGATCGCCGACGTGCAGAGAGTGGGTCTGGTCAAGGCATCTAAAATGGCTGCAGTGCACGACAAAAGTGTGGCATTGGAAAAAAAGCAAGATGGCGCAGACAATGTTTATCAATACGGATTAATTTATAACAATTATTTTTAACAATATATTTACTCGCAGTGTCAAAATGGCGGTCAACACTTCCTGATTTCCTTCGATTCGAACGTTAACAGACGTCACGCAGCAAAAAAAAAAAAAACGGTCACGCGCAGCCACTGGAAGACATGTATCAACATATATGAGCCTCCTCAGCCACCCTCAGAAAACATAAAGGGTCAGGATACGTCTCCCGTACCCCCTTATACCCTGTAATTTGATTAAAACGAAATACAAAATGGCGAATTCCCGTTTCGCTACCTGTTCGCGAACCGGGAAGCGCTTCTACCGTGAAAAATCAAATTATTATTTTTTTTTCCCACGGGACCCTTTATTAACCCCAACATCATTCCTAGTGGGTCAAGAGGGGTCTACCTTGCCCCCTTTCATTAAATTCCCCCTTCGTTTTTCTCCTCCTCTTTTCTCTCGATCCTACCGAGAGACAAGATGGCGGCCGCTCCGGACTGTTTAGAATGTTGACAGACACCGGAGAGCCAATCAGCTTCGCTTCCCAAAGCTCCGTTACGCGACAAGTTCGCGAACCGGAACGCTACCCGGGACGCTGTCACAGATATATCTGTTTTTAAAACGTTAATTTCTCAAAATCCACTGGAGCACATATATTGAGACCCAGCAAAGGCACATCGGGCTAACAGTCCCTACAATTTTGCCAAGTTTCGTGCAAATCCATTTAGCCGTTCGAGCTAAAAGTGAGGCCAAACGCCCTATGGAAAAATGAATGGGAAAAACGCGTTTTGGGACCCCCCTTTTTTCTCGGCCCCCCCTTGACGAAACCCCCCCAAAATTTTCAGCCGATTCCGTCCACAAACGCCAAAGTTATTAGACATAGAATTTTCAAAAGTCCCATAGAGAAAAAATCCTAACTATATATACCTACTGGCGACCGCCAGTAGGTAATATATATATATATATCCACCAAATCGGCTCTCAAATTGCAGACCCCAGGCGCTCCTGTCTCTGGTGCCGTACTCCTCAGCAGAGACAAGCCTTAATTTATTTCACACACCTCTTCGTTAGAAGATTTAAGTATCATGTAACAGGAAGTGATGCATTGTGTAACAGAATGTTTGGCGGGACCTCCGCAGAAAAAGGAGGGACTCAATTTCATCATTGCATTAACCTTGAGCAAGCTACATGTTTGTAGCGAAACGCGTCGGAATTATTTGCTGATACGCTGGAAAACAACTGCGAAATAAACCTTTTGGGAAAAGAAAGAACTTTTGTGAGTGCGTACTCAGTTCTTCTAACGAAGAGGTGTGTGAAATATATATATATATACATATATATATATATATATATATATATATATATATATATATATATATATATATATATATATATATATATATTCAAGCTCAAATTTTCCCAATGTCTGAAGACGTATATATACGAAACTCCGCCTTCCCAATTGTCTTCGTGGATACAAACGGACATGGACCACAGTTTCAGTGCTTTGCTGTGTTTATTGCGAGCTGTCCGCCATTATGCGTTTCGGCCGTCAGCGGCCTTGATCACATGACAACGCTGCAGTTTCAAGATCGGTACAAAAGGGGGTGGTGATGGACGGAGTATCTGAATCAATCAAACACTCACACCCAGTCATAAGGTCTGGGTTTAATCCATCACTGTTCTTTAGCCCACTCTGCCACCCCAGTTCAGACATGGCCATATGCAAATCAGTCTGACCCTGTGCCTCATGGGAACAGTCCAGCCCGAACTGCCAAGCCATGTCTTCCCTGGACCGGAAACAAGCTTCCGAGGACCGGTTTCTGGCATTCCAGCCGTCTTCAGCCCGGCTTGCTTGAATCCAGTGGCAAAGTGAGCAAGGGACTCACGTCTGAGCATACCCTGCCACTCTTATGGCAGTTTCAAGATCAACAATTCAAAGTGACAAGTGTGTGCATCAAAATAATGAATACAGATAACAGACTTCGTATTTCTGCACAAATGCTATAAAAATATTTATCTGCGCATATGATAACTGTCACATGATTTTAAAATAACTGAATAAATGCATAAATGCATAAATGTATTGTTACAAGATACTCATCTTTAAAAAAAGACTGGAGTAAAATATTGTACAAGAGATCACAGTCAAATACCTTAAAATCCCACTCTGTCTATATTGTTCCGTTAGAAAGACTCTGATATAAAGTGCAAAGTGTGCGTCACACCAGCGTAAACTATTGTTTTACTAGAAAGTGCCCAGGTCCTATGTGGTTTTTATATTCATTCGTAAGCAGCAGATGTTTTTCAAAATGTCTTCAAAAAATAGCATTTGTCGCTAATTTGCCTGGTAACATATGTAAAATAATTATGAATACACTGTACATTAAAAATTTGTAAAGCAGGTTTCACAGTTAAATAAATTGTTAAAGTATGATGATTAAGAATGTTATCTTGTGGTCTGTTTACAAGTAGGTGTGTAAATCTTTAGTGGTGTTCAGTCCCCCAGGGCTCTAAGTATCTAATTCAAGGATAAAGCGTGTTTCTAAGCTCCTTAGTTTGGCTTCCCTATTTCCTCCTCTCCTTTGGACGGGGACTGCATCAATTAGGAAGTATTTAAAATCACCTAGGTTATTTTTGTGGATTTCTTTAAAAGGCTGTGCTACCGGGTACGTGCGATCCGAGTTGGTAATGGCCTTAATATGTTGAGTATGCGTTTATGTGCTTGTAGTTTCATACTTCCGACATACTGAAGTCCACATGTGCATTGCAGCGCATAAATTACACGGTCTGATTTGCAAGTGAGATATTTGCTGATCTTCCTTTCACTATCACAAAATGGAGTTGAATATGAATTTTTGTTTACCCTAAACTTGCAAGCCTTGCAGGATGTACATTTAAAGAAACCGTTTCTGGCATTCAGCCATGTTCCCCATTCCTCCATTTCCAAACTGCTTTTTACCAAGGCATTGCTCATAGATGCCGCTCTCCTATATGAAATTGAGGGTACTTTGGGTAAAAGATGTCCTATGATGGAATCATCCAGGACTAAATGCCAGTTTCATTTGATAATACTTCTCAACTGATGTTCCTGTTTACAGTACATCAAGATTAGTCTGATGGGGTAATTGTTCTGGGTTGCATACTGTCAAATCCTCCCTGATTCTCCTCTCATGCTAAATAGTAGCTCAGATCTACTATGCTGTCATGATTTAGCTATTGCTGTGTCCACTGTTTTGGCAGAATAACCCCTGGCTAAGAACCTCTTTTTGCTGTCCTCTTGTGTTGTAGTTAACTCCAAGTCATATCTGCATATTCGTCTTAAGCTCAGCATTACCCCATAGGGTATACTTTCAATGAGATGGATGGCGTGAAATACAGAGTTCCCTGCTGTCTCTTTGCGATGCAATGACCTCACCAGTTTATTTTTAACAATGCTAACTTGCGCATCCAGGACTCACTGTAGCTGTGAAGTTGAGGTTAATGTTATTCTCATTGATCATGGACACAAATTCTAAGGCACTTTCCTCAGTTCCACGCCAAACAACAAATTAATTATCAATAAAACATAGCCAAGTTATTACATGCTCTCGTATTTGCTGACTGAATTTTCCCCAAAGGACCAGCTCCTCCCACCAGCCCATTTGTAGACATGCATAGCTGGGAGAGAAGCTGGCCTCCATCGCTACTCCCCGTAGCTGTTGGTAAACCAGATTTTGGAACAAAAATAAGTTGTTTTCCAAGGAAAACAGAGTCATATTGTTAAGCATCTTACTATGTTGTGCCATGCCTGGTTCTCTATTGCTCAGAACATGTTCCAATGACCGGATACCATATTTATGTCAAATGCTAGTATATAGCGATGTAACATCCAGTGACATCAGAACTTATCCTTCGTGCCACTGGATATTACTGACCCTCCGCAAAAAATCACTGGTGTCCTGATTATAGGACGGGAGGCTTTTTACATAGTCCTGCAAAAAGTAATCAATGTAACAACCCAGCACTCTTCCAGGCCAACAATTCAGTGTAGAATTCATTGTATGTGATCCTGGCAACATATATATATATATATATTCTGTGTGTGTCATTGTGTATATATACCCACACACATACCCTTTTCTTTTTTCAGGTTTCTATTACTGCATACACACAGGGCTCTATTCAATAAATAGTGGATTGTAGCTGAGTTTTTTGACGTTCACAAATCTCATCTTACTAATATAACTATGCATTATGCAAGAAACTCTTGGTTCTCCTAGCAGGAAAACTGCACCTCATCTACAACTCAGAGTTTATTCAATACAGTCCGGTTATGAGCAGATATTTAATGATCCCCGTTTCTTTTCAAAATGGACATCCACAATTTCTTTTCAAAATGAAAATTGGATGATTTTGAATCATCTGATAAGGAAGCAAGAAAAGAGTCTAGATATGGTGAACAGGAGGTACAAGAACCAAGCACAGCAGTTCTGCATGATGTTGATGCTCCTGAAAACTATATTGGATTGTATTTTAATTCATCAAAAAATCTAACAGATGATTTTAAACACAAACTACTAATGCCCCACTAGAAAGGTATGACTTCAAGAAGGATTCAGGTGACCACACTGTTTCCGTCATGTGTGGATTAATCAATATTTACCATGGCTTAGCTACTCTCTTCAACTGAAAGGTGGGATTTTTAAGTATTATACAGTTTTTCCACAGCCAATTCATTGTAGGATGCAAGGAGCATTCATAACTACACCTTTTCCTAAGTATAAAGACTTCCATGAAAGTGTTCTATATTTCATTGTCTTGGCATAGAAATGCCCAATTGGATGCAGCTCACTTTTTGGAGAACAGAAAGAAACCGGAAATAAGTATTGTTTGCCAAATACACAGCACTGTGAAAAGGCAAGTTTAAAAAAATCGTCAAATGTTATTTTCAATTTTGTCCACTATCTTATTTTGTTAATGCATGGTATAAATCAGTTCAAGTTGAAAATGGATTCATTACATTATGTGAAGAAACATTAAGAGACAATCCAGTCTCTTTAGTCAATATGTCAAATGGATTTTCAATCATTGCTGATGAAAGTGCTGACATATCCAGAACAGATGTCACTTGGAGCATTTTTTGTAGATACAAGTAGCACTGTAGCTGTCATCAGAGAAGAATATCTTGGATTTGCAACCTTAAAATAAATAGATGCTGTCTCAATTGCCAATATGATTATGGATACATGTTCTAAATTTGGATTAAACTTTGAAAAACTCTATGGCTAAGGATATTATGGATGCTCTATAATGGTAGGAAAGGAAGTTGGTGTTCAAGCCATAACAAAGAGAAAATATCCTAAAGCTGCTTTTGCTCACTGTGCTGCACATACACTTAATTTGGTTATTAATGATGTAAATGCTGTTTCTGATATATGGAATTCTATTGGCACAGTGAAAGCCATAATCAGGTTTTTCAGTGAGAGTCCAAAAAGAAGATTTATTTTTCCTAATGTGCCATTGCTGAGTGGAACACAATAGCAAAATACAAGAACAATACAATTTTTACCTCAAATTATGAAGAGACTTGTAAGCAATTACGCTTAATGGTTAATACAGCATCATGCAAAACAGGTCAGGATGCATATCAATTGCAATGTTCCTCAAGCACAGTGAGCTTTCTCAGTTTCTTGTCCATAATTCAAATTACTCATCAAGATTGTAATCTGTAAGCCAGACTCTCCAGCTGTTCCGCTTGATATCCTCAAGGTGTGTAATCACATGCAAGACCTTCTAACTGTGCTCGTGATCAAAGACAAAAATCAACAGAGCAATTTTAGGATTTTTTTTTTAAAGGTTCAAACAATGGCAGAAAATAAGGATTGAAATTTGTGTTCCCAGACAGCGTGGCCGGCAAGTATTTTGTTCTTATTTTGTTTTCTCTTCTGTGGAAGAATACTATCACCAGCCACGCGCCAACATTTTCAGTCTGTTCTCACTTCACCCAAAACACATGGCAAAAATTACACTTGAGCAATACAAATGCCAAATTGCAAATGTCAGCGAAATTTACGACATTGAAAACATGGAAGCCGGAGCAGCCACACGGCTTGAGATATGGTAAACAAATTATGAACAGTTGACAATGGATTTCTGAATATAATAAACCACACAGATTTATTTCCATTAGTCCAGCAAGCAATCCTCATTGCTCCCACTTTACCAGTGACCACTGGTTCAGTGGAAAGGTCTTTCATCACAACGAAAAGGGTGAAAAGCTGGCTGAGGGCAACAATGGCAGATGATCGCTTATCGGGTTTGTGCATGATGATCATACATTGAGCACAAATTGATGAAAACAAACAGCTGATTGAAAAAGTAATTGATAAATTTGAACAAGACTACAAATGTTTACAGTTTCTTTTTTGAGATCAATAATTGAAAAAGTAATAGATAGATTTGCACAAGTACACAAACGTTTACATTTCTTTCTTCGAGATCACTAATCAGTGAACCAAAACTGTATAAAACGGATGTATGTTCATACATTGCACACAATTACAACGCGTGCTTTTACCACGAGTCCAACACATCGCAAACACTGCAACACCGGCAATGTTCACAACGCACCGCATTGCAACGCAGAGACAGTGCTTCCTGTGGGCAAGTATATTACATTGCGCACTGGAAAATCGCAAGTCAATACAACGTGTAAACCAGTTCTCTGTGCGTTGTCCGTCCTACCACAGTTCTGTTTTTTTGAGGTGGAAAGCGTCGCCATGCCAACTATAATAAACATCCCACACATCAACTGAAATTCATAAACAATAAATATCTTAGGAAAATCATGGCCTGCTGGTCTGTAATAGCCACATATCTTTCGATATAAGAATAAGGCAATCCTTGCGGGGAAAAGAATAGTCTACCGTATTGTCTTGCATAAACTCATAGAAAGATGCGTTACGTAACTGGTCCAACAGGCAAGGTTTAGCAATGCAAATATCTGTAAGCCAGATGTATTCATAACTTTTAAATCGGTGAAGGTGAACATGAATTTTCCTTATACTTTTGTTTACATGTGCAGAAGGCAGTGTCGTGTTCTAATCTAGGACCCCGATCAATATTGTGACCTTATGCCCCAATACGGCTATAATCCACCCATACCCCTATAATGGCATAAACGATCAGAGCCATATTTCAGAAACTCGCCTCTGCAGCTCATTACAGTATATGACACAGCAGAAGCCACTATCTAAGATTCCTAGATTACACACCAAGTTCTTTCAACAGATAAAACCCCCAGCAACCTGGGAAAGCCCCGCTTGCTATGTTTTGATTAGTAATAGAACTCTAATGAGCACTGTAAGAACGACCGGTTCTTCGTGACATCTTTATTGACGTCTTATGTCCAAAAACGTACGTCAAACAAGGCACCTTCCAGGTATAAATATTACCAACGTTGCCTTAAGCAAACTCAGCGGTGGTGGTAGAGAATACAGGAGCAGAACAGCTGTCCCTTGCAGAGCCCAGCAGATGCGAGAAGCCCACGGACGCTGCCCCTCCTCCTCCTTGATGCGCTGAGAAAGACGCTGTCTTTTCTCCTGCCGAGAAAATCCAGCTCCGGCGTTTCCAGCCTACCCTTGCGGGTAACTGGGATATCGAGTCCTGAGGGGAGATACCGGACCTCCAACATTCTATTACAGAGGGACAGTGTTGACTAAACCCTTAGAGAGAATTCTTGAAGCAAACTCTTGGCAAAACCAACTTAACTTAAACTGCTACTTACTTACTCCCTTCCATGTTTTAGGCTTAGGTTAGGTACACTGGGGTAGGCGTAGTTAGAAGCACCAGTTGAGGACGTTAGCTAAATGTATATATGAATGTATATATTTTACTCATTTTAACCATTGTATGGCTAAGAAACTATATCAATGCTTTTACAGTATTATTTCGCAATCCTCCTTTTACTGTACACACTTTTTATAATAACAAGTCTTGCAATTGTGGCAATTGATTTCTCTTACATGAAAAGAAAGACTGTTCAATAAATAATACCTTTTTATTGAAAACGCCCGTCTTTCTATTCTCTGCATCCTGGTGAAAGTAATCCTTGCACAACTGACTGAGTGAAATAGCTGTCTATTGTTTCACACGACTCTAGAGATTGACTCTTATTCTAAAGGAGCAAAGTTGTCATGTTTATGCGGTTGTTGGAAAACTGAATCCCTTCTTGTCTGAGCCAGGGGAGATGATCACTTCCTATTCAGTCAAGAAAGTTTCCAGTGACCTCTGAGCTAATTGGTACAAACCCAATTAAGTTTAACATAGTCAGTAGAGACCTGGAAGACCGCACTTCTACGTCTATACTGCTGTTTATGTTATTCCAATGCGCAGGGCCTATAGGGAAAATAGGAACTACACTACATGGCGCCCAACGTGTGGTAAGGCGATAAAACTCACGCAAGACGTTAGAGTAACTCAGTCGTGCTTTTTCACACAGACCCTTTCTACCGTAAACACTCCAATAGCCTCTGGAGTGGGTGAAAGATTAAAATCCGCCCGAACTTAGTAGGAAGAGATTCCTATGTAAAGCTCTGGTTTATTCAACGTTGAAGGATACAGTGTTCCAAAATATTGTGCACCTAATCTTTGTCTCCTTGGAGACCTGCTCTGAAAAACTTTCATTTATACAATGTCACTACTAGACAACGGGACCGCTGAAGCCGCAGTAGATGCGAATCAACGGGACGCCAGTGTTAATGAACCGGGTGCAATAGTCATCCCGGTCAACATAATAAAAACTATAACGTTAAAACGTATAGAAAATGGACTGACCGCACAAGGTGGCACAGTCGTCTCCGTGATAGAGGCACACGAATATCGGCAGACAGAGGTATTCTATTCTTGGATAAAATTTCCAGCGGCAAACACTGCAACACACGAGTTCCACTATTACAAAATAGAGGATCCACCGGAAGAGTACGCTCCTTTCGAGGAGATTGAAATCCCATTAAAATACCAAGAGCATCTGCTCTGGTTTAAAGGCGCCCTAAAACACAATGATCATATTACCAGGCTTGGTCCACTAGGTAGACCAGGAGCAACGTGGCCGGTTCTAGCCAGCTACACACCACATCCGGACATTGATAAAATGTATAAAGAAGAACTTTTAGCACAGCTAAAAACATTAATTAAAATACATAGACAATTAGTCCAATATGTAATGCGGACTGCAATATTCCAAACAGCTGTTAATGTCCCACAGCTGACCCCTCAACAGGGGAACACAAATAAAATTACACCAGAGAACATACAATCATGTCTTGGTAAAACACCCATAAAATGGGAACAAATTCCTTTCTGGTTAGCGCAGAAAATTACTCAAATAGAGGCAGTATTTCCGAATACTACCCCTATTGAGAAACACAGAATTCTGACCATCTGCCTTCCAATGGGGGTTGCACCACATGTGGAGGACTGTGACACTTGGGGTACAGTTTTTGCTTCCATTTACACAAAAACACATGGTGTTCCGTCAATGGCGGTAATACCAGATGTGCTAAAACAGATTCAGAATGAATACGGTCCAGAACCTGCTTTAACTCTTGGTATGAAATTACTGAAAGACTTCAAGCAGGTCTCGGCTATATTACTAGCCAATATAAAAGGAGAAGCAGCATCTGTGGCGATCCGCCAGAAGTTGAAGGAAACAGATATAACAGATCAACCAATTGAGCTTGCCAGAATTATAGAAAAATGTTATGAAGAATTAGGTAGAGACAGCTTGGGTGGGAAACCAGTAAAACCCCAACTACTCAAAAATCCTGAAAAATTATTTATTAAAAATAATTCAAACACTCCTAAAAAGAACTGGGGTGGAAATAAACAATCCACTCCCAAGAAAAAGTTTTCCAGTCCAGAGGAAGGTCTCCTCGACGGAGGGAAAGAACTCCGACTCGAGAACACCAATCTCCCCAGAGGGAGCCCTCTGAGAACAGATATAACCTTAGAAATAGGGATAACTTGAAGAAGCCTGATAGATATCAAAGTATTGATACACGTCCCTCTCGATCTTTTTCGCAGAAATCGGAAAGAAGACCCAGGATGGCACACTAAGTCCAAAGACAAGGAACCTGCTCAAAGTAAAACATCACAATTTCCAAGAAAGAAGGTAGCCAGTATTAGAGTAATCGAACATGCCGAGAATACTGAGGACACAGCTGAAAAATGGGGAGTGGGAACAGACAATGCTAGACAGTGCAGCAGAAACCACCATAGCTCGCAAGATCCTGATGAGTCATCTGGAGACAGTGGACACGTATGAATACATTCAAGTAGAAACTGCCGACACCAGAGTTAGCGAACCTCATAAGATATACGAAATAACACTGCGTTTAGAGGGAGATAAGACTAGGAAAATAAGGGGTCTATTCTGGGATAAACTCTCAATAGCTATGACATCCTGTTAGCTGAAAAAGATTGGCCCCCGGAGTTTGTCAGGGAGTGCACTCGTGGCGAAGAAATGATTATGCCTGCCTTCTCGAATCACATTCCGATTCACACTAAATGTATATATGCGAGGAAATGGGCAGTAGCCCAGGCACCAGCATTATATAAAAATTATGTAGGATGGGATGAGGACTCTCCTCCTCACAAAATCCAGTTAAAAAGTCAACCGACTGCACAAAGGCAGTATCCAATTAAGCAAGTAGCAAGTAGCTAAAAAACAGGTCAGGGAGATTTTAGATCAACTTGAATACCAGGGGGTGATTGAAACATGCACCTCTCAAATGAACAATCCTTTGTTTCCTGTCTCCAAACCAGACGATTCATATCCTCTAGTCTTGGACTACAGACACCTTAACTCATGTTGCAAAACATTTGCAGTACAAAATTCGCATAGTGCTGCACTAATGAATAACATAGTTTGCAAAAAATATAAAACAACATTAGACATATCTAATGGTTTCTTTTGTCAAAATATTGCACCAGAAAGGAGATACTTGACAGCTTTCTCAGTAATGGGGTCACAGAAAAATTTCTGTAGGCTCCCACAGGGATTCAAGAACAGCCCAGGACTATTCTCAGCCAGAGTAACAGAGTTACTACAAATATATGATGAAGAGGCAGTATCTTATGTCGATGACATTATCTTACAGACGACGACTTGGAGACTCACTTGAAAAGGGTGAACACCATAATACTTGGGTTCGCTGCAGAGGGTTACAAATTCAACTTTAAAAAGTCAAGAATTGCCCATCTGACAGTCTTATTTTTAGGATACGAATTATCAAGTGAAGGAAAAAGCCTAGCGGACAACTTCTTAGAGAAGTGTGCTGTACTCCAAGCACCAAAAACGCTGAAGAACCTACAATCAATTCTAGGCTTCCTGAATTTCGGAAGAACTTACATTCTAAATTATGCGGAGAGGGTTAAACCTCTCTATGAACTAATTAAACCTGATTTTAAACCAATCAACTGGACTCAAAAACACACAGAAATTTTGAGATCATTGCAAACAGACATATTAGCAAAAACAAAATTAGATACACGTGACAATACAATCGACCTTGTAATCCGAGTCATCCCAGGAAGATGCGGATTCACGCACCTGACCTCTAATAAGGGAGAAACGGTACCAATAGCTTACAAATCTCATTTGTACACAAAAACATTCAGTCTCACAGAAAATACTGTGAAAGTAGTGCAAACTGCTACAGCAAAAGAACGAGAACTAGCACATGGCAAAAGGATCATTGTCCTCACCGCGGAATCCACCTTTGAGGCGCTATTCAGCCCAGTAAACCTGCCTACAGTGTCACTGGATCCGAAATGGATACAGTGGGCAAATTCTCTTGGTGCGGAAGACGTGAAATACTATTTCGCCCCGCACATGAAAAAACTGAATGATTTAACTTATAAAAAAGAATATCCTCTGCCAATCGAAATTCTTCCTCTACAACATTACTCCTGTATAATCTACACAGACAGATTTGTACAGCACTACAATGTAGAAAATAAATCCTACGATGCAGCCTGTGCGATTGTTAAAGGTCGCTGGCTCTGCAGTAAATTCAGACCGAAAATAACAAAAACTGATTCACTGAGAAAATGTTCGGCTCAGCGAGCTAAAATAAGATCTTTAAAAATGGCGCTTGAAAATGCAGAAGTGAATTCCCGACACTAATCGTTCAAAATGATTACAAAGATGACACAGGTGCCACAATCAAGCATAAAATGCTTTGGAAACAAGTAGTTCTTTTAGAGAAAGAACTACAAAAGACTCACGTGATACACACTCTGAGTCATCAACGTGATGGCGTCACGTTGCAGGGAATTCATTGGCTATTACAGCCACAGCGGAAGCAACTAAACCGGCTTCCGTAGCCACAAAAAAGCGTTCAGAAAAATACATAGACGGGGAAACCATGCTGGCAGTAAAAACTTCTTCAAAAGGCAGCTGTGCAGCACTACCCGTGAACTATCCACTCAATTATTCATACGTAATTGATGCAAACTCCGTTCCCTTTGCTCGAATCCCTGGAGTGGGGGATAGGGTAATTCCAAACACGAACCGGAGAAAGTTATTAATAGCAGACGCACACATGGGTGAAGGTTAAAGGCACAAACAGATGAAGGAATCTCTGACTGAATTACAATCAGAGTACTGGTGGTCGGAGATGAGTCTGCACCACTATAAATATGTAAAGAACTGTCCGGACTGCGACAGAGATCGCAGCAGCGAGTCAAGCGCAGTAATGCCATTGCCTGGTATGTAGGTAGCGTAATGCTGTCTATATGCAATCCAGCGTCCTATTAATTGTTTAAGACTAATATTCACTTAAAAAATGTGGCCCCAGCGCTCGGCTGACGCCAAAACTGTTATAAAAGATCTGCGAGTCTTTATCGGCACATACGCAATTGCCATGTTCCATTCTGACCAGGGTCCTGTTTTCAGCTCTCGAGCTTATAAGGAGGCCATGGCCAGTATGGGTGTTGGGTTGCGATACTCTTGTCCATCACACCCTGAGGGGAACAGTGTAGTGGAAAGAAAAAACCGAGACATAAAGCAATCTATAACAGCGAAGGTATTAGGTTCGGGTGATGGGTGGGTCAAACATTTAATAAGTGTCCAACTTAGTCTAAATAATTTGCCAAGAAATTCTCTAAAAGGTTTCAGCCCGTACGAACTATTGTTCGGAACTAGAATGCATATTCAGGACCTCGATAGTCAGGCTTCAGTGGTAAAAGATAAGAATAAAGACTTTGACATCAAAGATCGTTTGGCTGTTTTACAGGACTTGAATGAAACAAGAAAATCCTTAAGCAACATAAAAATAAAGCAACAGTCTACTACCACTGAAGACACACCACCTGTCCCAGCAATACCTGTCTGGATTCCAAAGATTGGGGATCTAGTCAGAGAGAAAATAGCGGTGAAGAAGGAATTTGGGGCTTCTTACAGAAAAGCAGTACCTGTCTTGGCAATCAACGGAACAAGATCAGTAGTACTACCGCCTCTTGCTGGTAAAAAGGAGAACATAGTTGTATCAATTGACCTGGTAAAACCACAATCATGTGGCCTATAATCAACAGTAGGCCAAGTGGACTCCCAAGAAATAACAGAATACCCAAATTTGCAACAATCCAAGAGGCTCAAACTGCAAGACTAATCACATTTGATAAACCTGCAGTGCACAGAGAGGGACTATGCAATAATGCCATGGAACTCGTGCCTCTTGAAACACGGATTGAAACAGATCGCCATGAAACACCAGTCTACAATGATGTGGCATCAGAATGTGCTACTGCAAGACAAATTGAGAAAACAATTCCATCAATTGACAGAACTGCCTCTGGCTACTTCATCAACTTCGATACCTTTTCTGAAGATCAAAACGACCCTGAAGTGACGCCAGAAACTAAGACTTTTAAAGAAAAGGCAACAGAACTCTTTCATCAACTCAAGGAAACTTACCTTATTTCTCCATGGTTAGAGTTTTGGTTTGGCCTAGGTGTATTTTTCCTCCTGCTTTGGATCATCATGATACTTTGTTTCATTCATTGAAGGGAAATATAGTTCAATGGACACAGCAAGTCAGAACATCAACTTAGTTCTAAAACCACACAAATCATCTCACGTGAAGAAAAGAGGACTATCATCAGTAAATGTCACAGCCATTCCAATACCCGGCGGGGTAGTATGGGACAAGACTGACTATGAAGTATATGGCCCGGTAGAAATCCTGAAATATCCTCACCAGTTCAAGGTTTCATTAAGTGACTTTGTAAAACCGAGTACATTTTCTGATGATTGGGATTTTGAAAGTATAAATAATATGATGTCTGATTTAGTGTTGTCAGCAAGATTTACAGAACATGAATATTTACAAGGTTCGTCTAATTATGAACAGATGTACTGCTTCACACATTACGGAGACCATTACTTACATAAATCTGCACAACCTAGAAATGTTTTTAAATGTAACCAATGGGAACATTGTGCTACTCCACCTAAAAGCAGTTCGAAAACATTCTATGAGAAATTCCAGTACTTCTCAGGGTTTAATACAAGTGATGCAGAAACGTTTTATTATAAACTGTTGGATAAAACAGGATTGAAAACTATGCTGACAAATACTAAATTGATATATTCAGAAGCATTTTATGAAAAAATGATGACATTTGGTTTTGATTTTTGGAAAAATAACATTGAAACAAAAACAATCTGGGGTACAAAAGATTGGCAGGTACAAGGCCTAGAAGCATTATCCCAGAACAAATAATGTTCTTAAATGACACAATTCACCAGACAACCTGTCTTGGCCTAGCTAAGATTAAAGACCTTAACAAACCGTCTATCAATCAATCAATCAAAGACACTTATAGAGCGCACTACTTACCCGTAGGGTCTCAAGGCGCTGGGGGGAGGGGGGTGCCGTTACTGCTCGAACAGCCAGGTCTTCAACTTCTTCTTGAAGGAGAGGTGGTCTTGGGTCAGGCGGAGGTCGGTCGGGAGGGAGTTCCAGGTCTTGGCGGCCAGGTAGGAGAAGGACTTTCCTCCTGATGTCGCTCTTCGGATACGGGGGACGGCGGCGAGGGCGTGGTTGGCTGATCGGAGGTGGCGTTTGGGAGCGTAGAAGTTGATTCGGTTGTTGAGGTAGCTCGGGCCTTGGTCGTGTTGGGCTTTGTGTGCGTGGGTGAGGAGGCGGAAGGTGATTCTTTTGTTGACGGGGAGCCAATGCAGGTCTCTCAGATGTCCGGAGATGTGGCTGGTTCGTGGGATGTCGAGGATGAGTCTGGCTGAGGCGTTCTGGATCCGCTGGAGTCTCTTCTGGAGCTTGGCGGTGGTACCGGCGTAGAGGGCGTTGCCGTAGTCCAGTCGACTGGTGACGAGGGCCTGGGTGACGGTCTTCCTGGTCTCGGTGGGGATCCACCAGAAGATCTTCCGTAGCATGCGTAGGATGTTGAAGCACGCCGAGGAGACGGTGTTGACTTGCCTGGTCATGGAGAGGGAGGAGTCCAAGATGAAGCCCAGGTTGCGTGCGTGGTCTGTCGGTTTGGGTGCGGTGCCCAGGGCGGGAGGCCACCAGGAGTCGTCCCAGGCGGAGGGTGAAGAGCCCAGGATGAGGACCTCCATCTTGTCTGAGTTCAGTTTCAGACGGCTGGTCGTCATCCACTCGGCTACCTCTTTCATCCCTTCGTGCAGATTGGCTCTGGCGGCGGCGGGGTCGTTGGTCAGGGAGAGGATCAGCTGGGTGTCGTCGGCGTAGGAGATTATGTTGAGGTTGTGTTGGCGTGCGATGGCCGCGATGGGGCTCATGTAGACGTTGAAGAGGGTGGGGCTCAGCGAGGATCCTTGAGGGACGCCGGAGATGACTTCGGTGGCCTCTGACTTGTACGGTGGTAGGCGGACTCTCTGTGTTCTTCCGTCGAGGAAGGAGATGATCCATTCCAGAGCCTTCTCCTGGATTCCGGCGTTGCTGAGGCGCTGTACTAGGGTGCGGTGGCAGACAGTGTCGAATGCCGCGGAGAGGTCTAGGAGGATGAGGGCCGCTGTTTCTCCGTTGTCCATCAGGGCTCGGATGTCATCGGTGGCGGCGATGAGGGCGGTCTCGGTGCTGTGGTTGGCTCGGAAGCCAGACTGTGAGGGGTCGAGGGATCCATTCGACTCGAGGAAGGCGGCCAGCTGCTTGTTGACGGTCTTCTCGATGACTTTGGCTGGAAACGGGAGGAGCGAGATGGGGCGGTAATTCTTGAGTTCGGTGGGGTCCGCTGTGGGTTTCTTGAGTAGAGCGCTGAGTTCGGCGTGCTTCCAGCTCTCAGGGAAGGTGGCGGTGTCGAAGGATGTGTTGATGATGTCTCGCAGGTGGGGTGCGATGACAACGTCGGCCTTGTTGAAGACGTGGTGAGGGCAGGGGTCGGTCGGAGATCCGGAGTGGACGGAGTTCATCGTGCGGACGGTGTCTTCGGTGCTGATCGGAGTCCAGGCGCGGAGGGTGGTGGTGGGGGGTGGTGGTTCGGTCGTGGTGTGCGTTGGTTGGTTGTTGAAGCTGTTGTGTATGTCCGCGATCTTGTTGTCGAAGTATGAGGCGAGGGAGTTGCAGAGGTCTTGCGATGGGGTGATGTAGTTGTTTCCTGCGCTGGGGTTGGATAGCTCTTCCACGATGTTGAAGAGTTCCTTGCAGTTGTGTGCGTTGTTGTCCAGCTGGTCCTTGAATGCAGTTTTCTTGGCGGCGCGGATCAGCTGGTGGTGCTTCCGGGTGGCAAGCTTGAGGGTGGTCATGTTGTCCGGTGTTGGTTCCCTTCTCCAGACTTTCTCGAGGGCTCGGCAGTTCTTCTTGGAGCTCTTGAGTTCGTCGGTGAACCATGGGGCTTTCTTGCTGCCGGGTCTGCTGGGCGGGGTCCTCAGCGGGGCGAGCTCGTCCGCGCAGTTGCTGATCCACTTCGTGAGGTTGTCGGCGGCCTGGCTGGGGTTCGCTGAGCTGGCAGGAGGGTGCTGGCTCAAGGAGGTGGCGAGCTGGTCGGCTGTGATCTTGTTCCAGCTTCTGCGGGCAACCTGTTGCTGGTGGTGGTGGGTCGTCGTTCTTTTGAAGGTGAAGTGGACACAGCTGTGGTCCGACCATTGGAGTTCTGTGGCGTGGCTGAAGGCGATGTCTGTGCTGGAGGAGAAGACTGCGTCGAGTGTGTGTCCGGCGAGGTGGGTGGGGGTGGACACCAGCTGCTTGAGTCCAAGATTGGCGAGGTTGTCGAGCAGGGTGCTGGTGTTGCGGTCGTTGTTGTTCTCCAGGTGGAAGTTGAGGTCCCCCAGGAGGATGTAGTCAGCGGAGGGGAGGGCCTGCGGGCTGATGAAGTCGGCGATGTCCTCGCTGAATTGGGTGCGTGGTCCCGGAGGTCGGTAGATCAGGGTGCCTCTGAGGGTGGTCTTCGGGTCGGTGTGGATCTGGAAATGCAGGTGTTCGGCGGTGGTAAGGGTGTTGTCGGTGCTGGTCGTGATACGGATGGTGTTCCTGTGGATGATGGCGATGCCTCCTCTCATCTGGTTGGCGGTGCGATCCCTCCGGGTGATCTTGTAGCCCTCTGGGATGGCGATGGCGATGTCGGGTGCTGAAGAGCCGTTCATACAGGTCTCCGTGAAGAAGGCAACATCAGGGGCTGTGGTGTCGAGGAGGTTCCATAGTTCGATGGCGTGTCTGTGGACGGAGCCGGTGTTGAGCAGGATGCACTTGAGGTGGGTGCTGCTGGTGTTCGACTTGGCGGGTGCTGGTGCGAGGCAGGTCCGGATGCAGGTGAAGTTGCAGGCGTGGCAGGCGTCTATTCCAAAGCCATTACCAGATAATGAAACAACAGAAGTTGAAATAGACGTATCTAAAATTTTACATCTAAACAGAACACGTCCTGATTGGAAAAAGTGGTTAATCTGGCCTACTGACACGAATAACTGTCAAGATAGATTCCTGAACAAAACACAGGGGTTAAAAATGACCAGACCAGACCCTAGATACTCCCAGAGACAACATCCAGGGATAGTAACAACATACAGTGTAGGGAAGCTGTGCCTTGAATGGCTAGAATCATCCACACTGGCAGAAATTAAGCAACACTTAACTTTACTTAAAGATGGTGCTGACTTGCGTGATTTCATTATGGGACCATGCAAACAGCATCAAAAGCGCTTCATAGGGCCAGCATCTATGCGGCATACAACGAGGCTTGGAAAGTAACTCAAATTGAAACAGCTGAAAAAATACGGGAAATTGATCGTATTAATTTGGAAAAATCACTTTCTGTTGTGGACAATGGGTTAATGACTCTGTCCTCCAGAATATATTCACTGGACAGTATTGTATCATCTGCCATCGATATAATAGATAATGACTTGCTAATGTTACAGCATGGCCAGTCGCAATTGCGTTCTATTGTACAGCTAGGCTGGACGCTGCAAAATCTTCGTTCAGGCTATGTGCCATGGCGTTTAATCAACACAACGTCATTGTTTTCCATCTTTAACCTTACTGATAAACAAATCAGCTTGGCACAGAAAGGAGCAGACTATACAATCCTGAGCATCGAAAAACTTGAGAGATTACCATTGACAATGTAAGAAAGACCTGTCATTGAATGGATAATACACGGGATTATCACAATTCCGATAACAACTTTCCAATTTAAAAATTGCCTTGAGTATATACCGACTGGCCAGTATGAACGATTGGGTAAAGGGTACATTAAGTCAGCATGGAAATTACCATATACACACACATGCTATAGTGACAGCAACAAAAATTGCAAACATTCACTAAGCGGTATACTTTTGTGCCAGGGTATTAATTTACACGGGGCCTGTGAAGGAACTTCAAACAGCCTTTCATGCCACCAACATGTCACACCTGCAACGCAGATAGAGCCTTTCTTTAAGCAACTCTCTAACAGGAGTTACATTCTAATAACGGATCACAGCTGTTGTGGCTTGATGCCAGGGAAAGCATATCTCCTAAGCGTAACTTCCATGGTCACTTGCTGTATGCAAGCATTGTTTCCAAACGGCCCTGAAGATTACAAGACGCCGATTTGGCCTCCTTTGAATGTCTCTTCTATACGAATTGATACTTTAAGCAGAATGAAGTCTGTGCTTTTAAAGACAACAGTGCCCATAACGTCATCAAAAGAGACGTATGATCTCCAAGTTGCAAGGATAACATCTGAGATACATGACCTTTTATCAACAAATTGCCCCGTGCATTTCACAGAAATGCTTAGCCAAATTCTAAATATGTCAGATGCCGTAGGTATCCCAGGCGTATTTAAGACGATTTTTTCGGGACTGTTAACACCATTCAAAGCAATCCTAGGAATTATTCCTAATTTTGTCCATTCAGTCTTTGGCGGCATACCCCTGACTTTGGGACTTGTAGCAGGCATTTTATTTTTGACCCTCCTGCTCCGATATGGCAAGCCAAAATACAGACATGACTCCGGCAAGGATGGAAGAAACGATCCTAGCAGTACGCTACCGGGACCGCATAACAAGAGTCCTTGGATTGGCCAGGCTGAGAGATCTGAACATGACCTGGTTTCTTTCATTCAGACCTATATGGCAGACCTGCATCTTACCTGTGCTTCGATGTATGCTATGGGGAGAAGAATGCGTGTTAGACACCTGTCTTGCACTTCCATCAGCAGTACTAATGGATATCAATACTTTGCTAAGTCCTGTAACGGCTCAAGCATCGTGTTGTCCCCAGCGGCTACCAATCCGGACTGGACTGTTCCCATGGGGCACAGGGTCAGAGCTGATTTGCATATCGCCATTATCTAACCCAGGGTGGTGTGGAGTGCAAAAAAACGATGGATTTGGGCCCAGATCTTTGGACTGGGGTGAGTGTGTGACATTGATCCACATTCGGTCCATCACCTGTTGTGTTTGCATATTCCGCCCTAAGTGCGCTGGGGATGCCCAGATGTGGGTCCCAGGCACTCCACACCACTGGAGTCAAGCTAGCCGGGCTGATGAGAGGTGTTACCTCGAAACCGGTCCGGTCCTCGGATGTTTGATTCCGTTCTGGGAAGGACATGGCTTTTGTAGTTCGGACTGGACTGTTCCCATGGGGCACAGGGTCAGAGCTGATTTGCATATCGCCATTGTCTAACCCAGGGTGGTGTGCAGTGCAAAAAAACGATGGATTTGGGCCCAGATCTTTGGACTGGGGTGAGTGTGTGACATTGATCCACATTCGGTCCATCACCTGTTGTGTTTGCATATTCCGCCCTAAGTGCGCTGGGGATGCCCAGACGTGGGTCCCAGCACTCCACACCACTGGAGTCAAGCTAGCCGGGCTGATGAGAGGTGTTACCTCGAAACCGGTCCGGTCCTCGGATGCTTGATTCCGTTCTGGGAAGGACATGGCTTTTGTAGTTTGGACTGGACTGTTCCCATGGGGCACAGGGTCTGAGCTGATTTGCATATCGCCATTGTCTAACCCCGGGTGGTGTGTAGTGCAAAAAAACGATGGATTTGGGCCCAGATCTTTGGACTGGGGTGAGTGTGTGACATTGATCCACATTCGGTCCATCACCTGTTGTGTTACCAATCCTGATGGCGGCATTCGTTGAGACTCCTGTGCTACGACTAGGTGGCGGCAGTGAAGCGATACATGAAAGCAACATCACCCAGGTACGGCCTTCTGTGAGCATTGCTGATCCAAACATCGATGATAGCAATCATTCTCACACCTGCCAAGTTACAGCATTATCGAACTTGGTCGAACTGTCACCTGAATATGTAGACCTATTCTTTAAGAGCCTATCTGATATGATGTTCTCCCCTGAACAACAACAATGAATTTTTGGAAAAGCATTCCGGCGCACAGCGTTCCCATGAACTCTGAATTTGGCCTTCAGTTTTGATCAACAAAAACTACTAAAAAGCGTTTGGAACTCTATTCCCCCGTTCACCATGAAAAATTTATTTTTTTGAATTGAACACTTTTTCAAAATATTTCCTTTTTTCCTGGCACGAATACCTTTGCTTAAAGTAGAACTATTCAAAAAGAACAGAACTTCTATTTTTAGTAAATCTAGAGACAAAATAACTTTAGCTCAGCCTCTAGCACATGCTACAGCAAATGCATTTATATGTGATGAAATAATCTCGCCCTTCTTTTCTGTATAAAGAGATATTTCATGTGTAATTGTTTCGCAAAATCGTTCAACTGATTACATATGCTATAATTTTTGAATGATTCCTATGCTTGAAGACGTACAGTACATATATTTTCATGTATTTCAAATACACCATTTCAAATGCAATATGTATTTTGGGGTGGGAAGTATTACACGCACATCTTATTGCTTTAGTTTTAGTAATTTGATGGACATAAATTCGTGGAGTGGGTGTCGTGTTCTAATCTAGGACCCCGATCAATATTGTGACCTTATGCCCCAATACGGCTATAATCCATCCATACCCCTATAATGGCATAAACGATCAGAGCCATATTTCAGAAACTCACCTCTGCAGCTCATTACAGTATATGACACAGCAGAAGCCACTATCTAAGATTCCTAGATTACACACCAAGTTCTTTCAACAGATAAAACCCCCAGCAACCTGGGAAAGCCCCGCTTGCTATGTTTTGATTAGTAATAGAACTCTAATGAGCACTGTAAGAACGACCGGTTCTTTGTGACATCTTTATTGACGTCTTATGTCCAAAAACGTACGTCAAACAAGGCACCTTCCAGGTATAAATATTACCAATGTTGCCTTAAGCAAACACAGCGGTGGTGGTAGAGAATACAGGAGCAGAACAGCTGTCCCTTGCAGAGCCCAGCAGATGCGAGAAGCCCACGGACACTGCCCCTCCTCCTACTTGACGCGCTGAGAAAGACGCTGTCTTTTCTCCTGCCGAGAAAATCCAGCTCCGGCGTTTCCAGCCTACCCTTGCGGGTAACTGGGATATCGAGCCCTGAGGGGAGATACCAGACCTCCAACATTCTATTCCAGAGGTACAGTGTTGACTAAACCCTTAGAGAGAATTCTTGAAGCAAACTCTTGGCAAAACCAACTTAACTTAAACTGCTACTTACTTACTCCCTTCCATGTATTAGGCTTAGGTCAGGTACACTGGGGTAGGCGTAGTTAGAAGCACCAGTTGAGGACGTTAGCTAAATGTATATATGAATGAATATATTTTACTCATTTTAACCATTGTATGGCTAAGAAACTATATCAATGCTTTTACAGTATTATTTCGCAATCTTCCTTTTACTGTACGCACTTTTTATAATAACAAGTCTTGCAATTGTGGCAATTCATTTCTCTTGCATGAGAAGAAAGACTGTTCAATAAATAATACCTTTTTATTGAAAATGCCCGTCTCTCTATTCTCTGCATCCTGGTGAAAGTAATTCTTGCACCACTGACTGAGTGAAATAGCTGTCTATTGTTTCACACGACTCTAGAGATTGACTCTTATTCTAAAGGAGCAAAGTTGTCATGTTTATGCGGTTGTTGGAAAACTGAATCACTTCTTGTCTGAGCCAGGGGAGCTGATCACTTCCTATTCAGTCAAGAAAGTTTCCAGTGACCTCTGAGCTAGTTGGTACAAACCCAATTAAGTTTAACATAGTCAGTAGAGACCTGGAAAACCGCACTTCTACATCTATACTGCTGTTTATGTAATTCCAATGCGCAGGGCCTATAGGAAAAATAGGAACTACACTACAGCAGCACACTGTTGTGAAAATACGGCAGTGCTAATACCACAGTTTCTACATTTTTTGGGTGGGCAAAAGCGTGATCCCGCCTCTAAACACCCCACTGCCCCACCCCGCCCTTCCCACAACGCTAAATCTTTTGTATTTTTATTTCCCCCCTTTTTTTTTTTTGCAAATAAAATGTACAATTCCAAATCCTACTGAGAACCATCATAGTAAATGTCTACATAAACCAGAATTACGACATGGTGAAAGGATCGTCGGACAAAATGCAGCGTTGCCAGTGCTAAGCACCGGAAATCACTGACCCAAATTAAGCACACGGTTTGAGTAAGTGTAAGAATGAGAATTGCGGAATCCTTGGAAGGATGCTTGCTCACTAATTGGCGAGAGGAGTTGGTCTACACGGTGTCTGAACTTGAATCTGGGGAACTGGGTTCGAGTCCTGGCAATGACGCTGAACATCCTGTGATTCTGGGCAAATCACCCTGTGCCTATCAAAAATTAAAGTGACCTGAAAAAGTCAAAATGTAGCGCTTGTATTGTGCAATGGTTAGAATTTGGCAGTGCTCTCAGGGCCAGTGGGTAGTGCTAACCATGGTGGCTTCCTCAGGAATATCTCGGGCCCTGGCACTTCCATTATTACAAATTAAGCACTGTCACATATTTGTAATCTTGCTCACACAAAAGACAAATACATATTCATCCACTCACTTTCCACTTTAAAAGCAAAGTCAGGCCTATTGACTTTGTTAACACCTGTTTATTATCCGTATATCCGTTAATAAAATAAATGCGTATCAGTGCAGTCACTCGGAGCAGGCAGTGAAAGGGGCACTGTCAGTGCAGGCAGCGCAGTCCAGTCACTCAGAGCAGGCAGTGTAGGGGGGGCTGTCAGTGCAGGCAGCGCAGTCTAGTCACTCGGAGCAGGCAGTGGGGGC
This sequence comes from Lissotriton vulgaris, assembly GCF_964263255.1. NCBI lineage: Eukaryota > Metazoa > Chordata > Amphibia > Caudata > Salamandridae > Lissotriton > Lissotriton vulgaris. The sequence continues at coordinate 484,689,837 of NC_141689.1, forward strand.
TCGGTTAGTGCATGCAGTGCAGTGAGCGCAGTCCAGTCACTTGAAGCAGGCAATGGGAGGCAGTGGGGGTTCAGTCAGTGCAGGCAGCGCAGTGCAGTCACTCGGAGCAGGCAGTGAAGCGGGCACTGCTTCCTACATCCTCTCATTTCGGTCTCGGAGCAGGCAGTGAAGGGGGCACTGCTTCCTACACCCTCTCTTTTCGGTCACAGTCGACCCGATCTGTCAGGCTCATTTCCAAACAGTTCCATTCCACAATTTATACGAGGGTTCAGAGGCTTCCAAAAATATGTTTTATTTTTCCAAAATGATCTTCGGAATGTATTTGTGATCGAGATGGACTGCATCTCGGAAGGGAGATTGCAAGTGACTGGATCTTGAGGAACGAATGCATATGTATAATGTTCAAAGGTCCCGGCTGGCAGGTTAAACTATATTATTCGAAAAAATCGTTGGTTAATTGCTGATAGATTCCCATTTTAAACATTTACATGCAGACTTTCTTTTCAAGAGGAACTGCTAACTGTTTCATGCAGTATATTGCCACCAGATGGATTTCCGCCTTTCTACGTTTCGGAGGACACACCCCCAGCTATGTCAATGTGTCGAGGGCTGCAAATACTTTTTCAGTAATTATGTCATCTTATGCGCTATGCGTGAGCATGCATTGTAATCATGCCGTGATTGCTAACATTATTTATACTTTGTAATCATGCCGTGATTGCTAACATTATTTATACTGTAATTGTCATCTGCATTGCTAACATGAGCATGAGCATGCGTTGTAATGTCATGCGATGGGAATGTTATTGCGCAGTTATCGCATGCGTTGTAAATGCATGCGATGCAGAGGATCCTGCGATGTAAAAGTTGTTTTGTGATGGCACCGCGACCAATTTCCATCGTTGTAATGGGTGTTTTCCGTATAAAACTACTCATTAAAAAATGTGATTGTTAAATTTGAGCAAGAGTGTAGATATGTACATTTCCTAACCTGCAACAGTCATCCAGTTTAAGTTTATTTGTTTTATTTTCCAATTTGGATGAGAACAGTTGTTACTTTATCTAAGTTTATATATTTAATTTTATTTATTTTAATGTACTTAACTTACTACATTTTCAAAATAAATACATTTGTCATATGTTTAAATTGCCATGGTCATTCATTTTAAAAAATTCAGTTAAAGTGCCTGGTTCATATGTGTATAAATAATGTGGTGCATTTAATAGTGGTAACATAAACACAGATTAGAAATTGCTAATCAGACAATGGCAGCTTGATCCTTCTATTAAGCATTTGTAGTCAGGTTTCTCAACCCTTTGCATGCCTGCCCTTTATGTGATTATGACAATTAACCTGACCTTTAACATTGTCAAAAAAGTTTGGAGAATGGATGACATGAAAAGCATTCTGCAGATGCCCATGACTACGCCATGATTCTCAGCAGTTGGAAGTAGGTTGTAGTGGCGCCATTGTTTAAAAAATACAGAGAAACAGTCAGAAAACCTTTCTCTTTTTTTTTGGGTTCAAAAAATAAGTTTATTAAAAGTAATTCAAGGTAACAGTACAAAATAGTAGCAAAGCATTATAAGGAAAAACAATAAGGGGATGGGAAGGGAAGGGGGAACATATGATGATAATTAAAAAACAATGCAATTTGAAATGTGCAAATCGAAACATAGTGAACTAATCATGGGTAACAAGAATTAAAAAGAAGGGGTATAATAAATATATAATATAAGCAAATGCAATTAGAACTGTGCAGTTAAACAGTTTAGCAGAACATGAGGAAATAGAAAGGGTATCAAGGGGGCTTAGGAACCTCCTGCTGAGCAGGTCGTGGACGAAAAGAGCGAGTTGTACAATTATCTAAATACAGCGTAATAGGGAGCCATAACTCAGCACGTTTAGCTGCCAACTGGGCAGGAAAAACAAAAGCAGTATCAAGTCTATGGTTGTGACAAACATTGTACCACCAAGCTTTGAAAGTGATATTGGACGCAGACCTCCAATTGATAGTAATTTGTTGAAATGCAACAGCAAATAATAAATCAACAATTCGAACATTAAGATCATTCTGATCCCAACATGGGGAGAGACTACCCAAAAAGATCTGGGCATAGGAAAATGAAATACTAGTGGAAAAAATAACATTAATTTGAGCCCAAACTTGTAACCAGAAGGCGCGTACCTCCTTGCAGGTAAACAACATGTGAAACAAAGTAGCATTAGGTGAAGAGCAAGACCAACATGTATCTGGTGTGGTAGGGAAACGTTTGTGAAGGGTAGAAGGAGTGTGTAACAAACAATTGTAGATAAAAAATATAGATTGCGTTAAAGATGCCGCTCTAGAAGTTTTACGAATCTTTGTCCAAATCTTATCCCAAAAAGAAGTTGGCTATGGTATGGGCAAATCATTCTCCCAATGCCCTTCCACCTTGGATTTGGGTCTAGGAAGAGTGTGTGCATGAAAGTGTTTATAGATGACAGAAGCTTTGGGAAGAGTCTGTAAAGTAGAGTGGAGTTGAGTAACAGGATATGGGGAGATGGAGGAGGGGTGAGATTTGGGAAGTTTATTATAAGTTTCCAGGACTGATGCTTTAAGGAGGAGGTATTGGGGAGCAGAAGAGAGGGGTAAATCAAAAGTGGAGCGAAGAGTATGGAAAGGCAAGAAAGTGGATTGCGAGAATAACTGCGAGATCCAAAATAAACCTTTAGTTCTCCAAGATTTCCAGAAAATAGGCTTACCATGGATTAAAAGCTATTTATTGTGCCAAATAGTGGAGGAAAGGAAATCAGCAACACAAACAGGAGGAGGAGGATGAGAGGATAAGAGGAGTTTGAGAGTGAATTTATGAATAGGAGTAAGAATTGAAGTAGGCTTGCTTGAAAAGGAGATACACTCAGCAAAAGAGAAAGGGGAGAGAAAAAGGCGTTCCATCTTAGTCCACAAAGGGCAAGGAGAGTCAGGATCTTGCAACCAAAAGGAGGATTGACGCAACAGGAAAGCCTTATGATATGCCAGGAAATCCGGAAAATTAACACCACCTTCAGAAGCAGGACGGATGAGTCTAGCAAGGGACATTCTGGGTTTATTATTATGCCATAAAAAGGAAGATAGGACTGAGTTTATTTTTTTTTTTAACTTAGCTGGAATAGAAACAGGAATATTGGAGAGGGTATAAAGAACAATAGGGGAGAGCATCATTTTGATAGTGTCTAAGCGGCCCCACCAAGACAAGTAAAGAGGGTGCCACTTAGCCGTAAGGTCGGATAATTTCTGGATACACTTGGTTAGGCAAAGGGAAACAGTATCAGGGATGGAGGGGGTAATATGCAGTCCTAAATATTTAATATGGGAAGAGCTCCAGGTGAAATTGGAGGCGCTAAAGTCAGGCTTAAAGGTGAGCTTTGTCAAGGGCAAGATTTCGCATTTATCATGGTTAAGTTTATAAACAGAAATTGAGGAATAGTGCTGTACTTCTGTCAAGAAAGCGGGGACGGAGACGGCAGGGTTCGAGATGAAAAGTAAAATGTCGTCTGCATAAGCAGCAAGTTTTATGGAAAGATCCTTAGTCTGAAAGCCGTGAATATTTGGATTTTGGCGTAGTCTAGACAAAAAGGGTTCTAGGGCCAGGTTAAATAAAAAAGGTGAAAGAGGGCATACTTGACGAACACCTCTACCAAGGTCAAAATAAGGGGAAATTTGGCCATTAGCATAAACTGCAGCTCGCGGACGGGAGTATAATAACAAAATTAGGGAAGTGAATTTAGGTCCAAACCCAAACCAATTAAGAGCACGAAAGAGGTAAGGCCACTCTACCCTATCAAACGCTTTTTCAGCGTCTAAGGCTATCGCCGCGAGAGGATGTTGGAGATGGGAGGATTTTATTAAGATGTTAAATAAAAGTCTTGTATTGTCAGTAATGTAACGTCCTTTAACAAAGCCTGATTGTTCGTCTCCTAGAAGGTCAGGAAGCAAATGATCTAATCTAATCGCTAATGATTTGGCAAAGATTTTATAGTCTATATTAACTAAGTAAATAGGTCTGTAGTTTTTGCAATATTGGACGTCTTTCCCGGTTTTAGGTATTAAACAAATGTGCGCATCCGAAAAAGTGCCAGAGGAAGAGCCTAATTCAGTAAAAGAGTGAAGAAGGGAATGAAGTTTTGGAATCAGTAGTTTGGAAAAGTGAAGATAAAACTCAACAGTAAAACCATCAGGGCCAGGAGCTTTGTTGAGTTTACGACGTTGGAGGGCAGTAAGCAATTCTTTTTGTGAGACATCAGATTCTAAGGAAGAAAGATCAAGAGGGAAAGATGTAGGGGTTTGAATGGTAGAGAAAAAGTGAGCAAGAGACTGAGGAGAAGATTGGGTGTCAGAAGTATACAAGGTCTCATAGAAATGGGAGAAAGTAGCAAGAATGTCAGCATCCTTATGTTGTAATCGTGCATCAGTGTCATAAACCGATTCAATATTCACTTTATTGTGCTTGACCTTGAAGTAATTAGCAAGAATCTTCCCAGCTTTATTTCTACCACCATAAAATTTGGCACTGGATTTAAGAAGATATAAAGAGGCATCCTCAGTAGACTTTTCATTAAATTTAATCTTAGCAGCCACCAGAGATGTCAGACTATCTGAGGAGTGTGAAGTGAAATAGGCGTGTTCCAATCTCTTAATGTCATGAAGGAGGGTTTTAGTGAATTGGCGAGCAGTTTTACGTTTCTTAGCGACAAAATTAATGATGAAGTCGCGCGCAGCTGCTTTAAAAGCATCCCAGAGAGTATGTTTTGAGATGGGAGGGACATCATTATAAAGGAAAAATTCATCAAAAAAGGTAGAGGAGGAATTGGAAAACTTGGGATCTAAAAGGAGGGCATTGTTAAAACGCCACCGTTTAGGACCATCAATTTTGGGGAGAACCTCAAGACTAACTACTACAGGGGCATGATCAGAGAGCAAAATTGGACCAATCTCCGCCGCATTGAGCGTTTGAGCAAGTGCGTGGGAAACAAAAATATAATCAAGTCGTGATTGGGAACGGTGATGGGGTGAGTAAAAAGTAAACTCTTGCAAAGTCGGATTACATAAACGCCAAGAATCGACAAGCTTATGTTGTGAAATAGCTTGAGAAAAGAGTTTATGCGGCTTTGTGGGAATATAAGTGGCATCAGACTTCCTGTCCAAAAAAGGGTCAAGAGGGTGATTACAGTCTCCCGCAAGGATGAAATTATCATCCATGAATTGGGTAATGCGGGGAGAAAACTCAGCCCAAAAAAGGGGTTCACCGTTTGTGGGACCATAGACATTAAGGAGGGAGATTGGAACACCTCTAAGTGATAGTCTGACATGATTCCATCTGCCATTAGTATCTGAGTCTTGGGAGATGGCTATGAGAGGGAGCGACCTGCGACATAAAATAGCAACACCATTGAGCTTGCCATCACCTTGTGAGTAGAAGACTTCACCCACCCAACCCCTCTTAAGTTTCTCAGATTCTATATCAGAAAGGTGAGTTTCTTGAAGAAATGCAATGTCAATATTTAATTTGGCTAGGTGAGATAAGATGCGCTGCCGTTTAATTGGGGACTTAATACCCTTACAATTCCAGTAGACTATATTTAAAGACATAGTTTATACAATATGGCAACAAATTGGTGAACTAAGAGGTCCAAAATGCAATAAATAAAAAAGAGTAAATCAGGAAAGAAGAAAGAAATGATCAGAAATATAGGAAGAAAGAAGAGATTGAATTGAACAAGAAGAAAGCAATGTGCAAGGAAAATATACGCATGAGTAAGAAAAAGACCCAAGATTAAGAAGTAAGAAGTAGAAGAAAGAAAAGCATTGTAGAAGAATGAATGAGAAAGTGAAGAAAAGAAATTAGCAGAAATGAGATAAGAGGAAATACAACCTGAAAAAAGAAAATCATCATCATTATGCAAAAAAGGAAATCGATTGATGAGGGGAAAGGAGGAGGACAAGGACCAAAAACAAAGAAGGTACAGAAAACATGAGGGAAACATACCTACAGAAGAGAAATACGAGAAGAAGTCGAGGGGGGGAAGGGGCCAGGTAGGCAAGGCAACACAACTGAGGTCAGCCGGGCAGGGAACCGGGGAGACGTCATCGGACAAAGAAGGGTTCCTGTGGAGACAAAGAGGGCGTAAAACAGTAAGGTGTTACAAAAACTTTAACCTATAAAAAGACTGTGAAACACACATTTAAGAATAACATCACAAGAGAAACAAAAAAACAGTCAAACAGGGGAAATACTTCAAAAAGGAGTAACCATTGCGACAAAACGTAAGAAAAAGACAGAAGCTGGCGCAGCCAAAAGTCAGCCAGAAACGTGAAGCAGAGAACAACAATGCAATGCTAGAGACAGAACAGTCGAACAAGCGAAAGAACATGAAAAAGGAAAAACCAAGTGAAGAAAGAACGAGAGTAATACAAAGACGGGCAATACTAAGATTCAGCCAGGTGAAGAGGACGAAGGACCAGAGGCATCCATGGCAGAGGTATGATGTGCATTAATGAAGCTTTGCAGTCTCACTGGGTCTTCGTAGGTAGTCGTTTTGTTGTTATAGGTGACCTTGAACAAACAGGGATGGTACAAGCCATATCGAACACCCATAGAGCGAAGGACCTCTCTCATGCCTAGGAAAGCTTTCCTACGATTAGCAGTGGCTTTGGCATAGTCCTGGGCGAAAAATAACGGAGAGTCAGACCATGTCAATTTAGGAAGAGCCTTTGCAGCTGCTAGAACTTTCAAGAGATCGGTGTACTCCAGGAAGTAGAGAATTACGCCTCTTGGTCGTTGTGACATGGAAAGGGATGTGGGTAGGCGGCCAAGACGATGAGCACGTTGGATGTTGAGAGACGTATCCTCTGGCAGGTGAAGCAGTTTGGGAAGGAAAGATTTAAAGAAAGCAGGCGAGTCCGATCCTTCAAGACCTTCCACCAGGCCGTAAATGCGAAGATTATTACGCCTGCCTCTATTTTCTAACTCCTCCACTTGCTTCTGAAGAGCGCCCATCTGCGAAGACAAATGTGAAACTGTGGCTTGAGATTCTTGGAAAGATGCGACAGATTGCTCCACAGAAGAAACCCTTGTCTCAATTTGGGTCCAATTGTCTGTTAGAACCTGAAGTTTGGCATTAGTTTCCTCCATGAAAGGGCGCAAAGACCCAATTTCCTCGAGAAAAGGGCGAAATGAGCGGATCTCTTCCAGTAAGAGTTCCATAGATACAGGTGTCGATGGCTTAGGCGGTGAAGAAGGATCTTTTTTCAGTCTTTTAACAGTTGTTTTCCCTGATGTTGGCTGAGAGGACGAATCCATGACTGCTTCCGATCCAGATGAAGCGAGAGAATCCTCTAATTGGGAAAGAGCCGAAAAAACTTTAGAGTTCTTAACAAAAGCCACCCTTGTAGTCGCTTTGGACGATAAGCGAGACATATGTTTTTGTCGTCCCATATAAAGAAGCTGAAGAAACGTGCAGGAAATGTAATGTAATAGCACTGGACAGCAGAGGAGAGAGGCACTGTTTGTAGCGAAAAAAAAGTCACTAGTAGGTAGGTCCAGTGACGAGGTACCAAGCATGGGTAGTATACATAGGATAGGTCACGCAACCAGCTGAGCCATAAAGGATGTCCAAAAAGCAGAGCCTGCACGCAAGAGGGAACTTAAATAAAGGCGTAAAACCAGATGAGTTGTAAAGGACATCCAAAAAGCAAAGCCTGCATGCAAGAAGTAAATAGATATTATAAAATCGCCATCCAAATAAAGAGTAGCCAGGAAGGAAGCCTCTGCAACGCTGAGCTGATTCGCAAGAAAATGCACAGACTAATAGGGACGGCAAGTAGTCTACCGTCCCTACCATGCATTAAAACGCTGAGTTAAACTGATGAATTCCATCCAAAAAAGTGACCAATAAGGCATTATATGGTTCCAAGTGAAACCATAAGGCACGGGGGATGTGGAGTAAATATGCCAGCAGATAGGCAAAAGTACACCGAGGTACACAAAATGGCGGCCACGCTGAAAATAAAGGTGTTCACTCACATATGGACATCGCTTCTGAAGTAGTGCAGCAGGCTCATACTTCGCAAGAGTTGCAGGGGTGATTCTAGAGTCCAGCGACCTTCAGGCAAAGATGGAGAAGCAAGACGCGCTCGCCTTCAGGAGAGGGACGCTCCGTTCCGGGTCCCGCAAAATGGCGGCCGCGAGCGTCAGAGCGCCTTCAGAGATACAGCAATGATTTCCGTCGTCTCCTGCACGGAAGAAAATGCTTCAAGGGTCCGAAAACATTGCCGTGACGTTCCGACGGCAAGTCCAAGCCGTCAACATAGGAACCGGGGATGTAGAAAGGTGAGTCTCCAGGTGCCGCGGCGGAGCTTCACTCAGGCGCCGCCATTACCCACGGCGCCAAGCCACGCCCCCCAGAAGACCTTTCTGATCTATCAAACTGCTGTCCCATATGCCCTCCCCACTACATTCTTGGAAGGTGCAGTCAACAATCAATGTCCTATTTTTTTGTAAAGTAAACAGAACCTGCCACTGCACAAATGGGATGAAGATCTGCTCATGGGAAAGATTCCATATTGATTTCTTTACCAGAGATATTATGGTTAATCTTTGATGCTTTTATTCTTTGGACATACTTTTGGTACAGACTCCTACCTCCCTTGAAGAGACTGAAATGCTCCCTAGTCAACAGGCATTATTTATAGTGAAGCAAAACAAAAGAAACAGTGTGAGGAGTGGGGTTTCCTGCCACAGTGGTGCCTTCTCTCCGGAATCTAGCAATTCATCTGTATTTTACCATTCCTGGGGAAGGTAGACATGAGGGATAATGTTTGGGGAAATAAAAACATAGCAGCAGGGATCAGAGCCGGGCACAAGGTGAGCCTCTCTTTGGCCTTTTCCAAAAACAGCTCAGCTTTTCAGCTCACATGGGTGAGCACATTCTGGGAATTAAAAACTTTCTTAAACCCTAGGGGAAGTGAGAAACACTAACTACAAAGCACAATTTATTTTCTATTGCTGTGGAATTTATAAGACCTGTGTACCCTGGCATGGTGTTTGGCGCCTTTGCCCCTTAGCAAGCTATTTTTCACATCACTGTCAAAGCAAGACCCCTCGTGGGCAGGGAACAACATTCAAGATAAACAGATAAAACGCATTCACGTTTAGAGAAGTTTAGATTTACAGTTTGTCATTCAAAGTTGACAAATTGCATGTCTGCAGTGTTTGCTTCCTCGTAAACTGCATGGATTTCTTAACAGTACACAAAAATAATCTAGGACATGACATGCGACAGATCATCAACAAAAAGAATTGAGGAGAAAGAAGGTGTAAAGACAAGGATCTTACTGAATAGCATCAAATTGAGTAATAGTAAGATCTGTTTGTTACACTAGTTAGAAATTACAACAGTGTAGTTGGAAGTGCCACATGAAAGCATGTCACTATTGTTATTGTTCTAATGACTAGTGAAGAGTTGTTTCTTCCACACACGTGTTGCTGGGCAGGGTTGGCTAACATTTGATGATGCAGATAAACTGCTGAATCCTTTAGTTGACACATAAAACCGAAGTTGACATCTTTGAGAGAAAAATGACAACGTGAACAATTTGTGGCCACTTTGTGTTGGAAAATTAAGAGAAATAGATCATAAAAAGACTTAGTTACTGCCTTGTAAAAGCATGCAGAAGAGTGTAGATTAGACTAAAATGTTCTGAATAACATAGTTTCATGTGCTACTAAAATTAGACTGGTGTATTCTTTTAACGTGAAATAGAAACGTGAATGTGATGACTGATGTATTATAGAGATTTCATTTATTATTCTACTTAAATAATGACGTGTGTGAAGAATTTATGAAACTAAATGCAAACTAGATGAATGTTTATTGAAGAGTTTTGTTTTAAATCTATCTTTGCCCATATTCAAAAATTCACCAATAGAGAACAAGAAAAACAAGTGCTGCACATTTATAATAATTCTAATTACTTTGAAACTTTTACAGAATGATCTTTATATTTGTACTAATGAGAATTATTAAAAATAAGATTAATAGTTTATGTCTTGAAATTCGTTTATACGTTGGTACTTTGAAAATGAAGAAATCTGTCATAGTTACATGTGCTAATTTCAATGAGACTAAAATGCTTTATAAGTGCCATAAGTTGAAGAAAATGACATAAGGTCTTAGAAACTCTAGAATGTAAACATATTTCCATTATTTTATTATTGTGTATTTTCTGAACTAAACTCAATTTAGGCATACATTTTCTACTTTTTGCTGGCTTCTGTTCTCATGGAAAGGCTTCATGGACTTGCAGTGTGAGATGAAACTATGTTTCATAGAAAGAGTACCCATGCACATACTAGGACTATTCGCTGCTATTGAACATCTGCTGTGAGAAACTGTCTTCTTGAACTCACTTGTGCCTTTGCTAAAAGACTACTATTTTCAATCTTTCCATTTTGAAATGCTGACCACTGCCATTTAGATATAATATGTGTCTTCTTCATGCTGCATGACAATCCTCCTATACGAACTGACCAATGGACTGAGTGGTCTGACCAGATAAGGTGACCGAGGAGGTGTCACCCCGGAAATTGAGAATTGAAATACATTGTGTGAGGGTGAGACAAGGGAGTTGTCAGCTTTTCCATCTTGCTCTTGGCAGACTGAGAGAATGCTTTTGAATTACGGACTCTACTGGCTTTCTTTGGCCTGATGCATGCATTGTTTGTGTCATTCCCAGGCTCCTTTCCCTCACTGGGATAGGACCGTTGAACTGATATAAATCACGTCCTTTCCCGAAATTTTCTTCTACAGCTTTGATAACTGATGGGCTACATGATATACATTTAATTATTCTGTATTTTACAATTTAAATGCCTGATAATGATATATTTACTCTTCTTAAATTCACTGATAAAACTAAACCATCCTCCAATCCTGTTTCTGTCTCTCCATATATCATCTTCAATTATTGATTGTGCATTCCAAGTGAATATTAGTGAGGGACGGGTGGTGCTGTCCCTCAGCAGATTAGAACCTGCTGATGAACAGCAGATTCTGAATGTTACTATTCTGCATAGCTTTAACGCCTTAACCGCGGTGGGAATTCCTCCGCGGTGCGGGCGTTCTAAAAGGTGGGCGGGGCTGCGACGACCATTGGCCGTTCGCAGCACCAGGGAGGGAGTGCTCCTGTCGGCCAATTGGTCTGTATGATTTTAGTCTGGCTGAATTTCTTCAGAGGCTTTGGTCTATGTGTGATAATTCTATATTTGTATAGTATAGTGTTGAGGGTTTTATATATATATATGAATCCAATTACTAGTTTGTAGGGCAGTTATTCAATTCCTGGTCCTCATTGGATTACTCGATTGGGTCCCTATATCTGACCCCTCTCTGCACGATTCAAGAGCCATCAGAGGACCAAGTAAATAAAACCTGAAGTGTAGTTTTAGGATACCAAGGACCTCGCTGAATTACATTCCCTGACTACTAGGTCTTTTCAGAGGAACGGGGCATCACAGCTCACATCATACAACCAAGTCAATACAGGTGCCTGCACCAGTTATTAAAATCTCTCTATAACCATGTGAACAAAATACATGGCCATAAGGCAGTCACAGATGGATAGGCAAAGTGTGACATCATAGTTTCTATACCACTGCACGGTTCCTTTGCGTGTTTTTAGAAATCTGAATGAATGCCGCACTCCAACTACCACAGTATCATGCACATCTTTATCCCAGTCAACACCACTAGCACTACATCTTGTTGAAATTGACTATAATCCTAGTGGATACATAACATATGCATTAGGTAATCATCGTGAACACCTGACTGCTCTTTCATCTAGCAGTTAGTGATTTCTGCTCAACAGCATATGGTTGAATAAGGAAATATGGCTGGTTGGTGAGTGGTAAAAGTCAACATATAGCATAGTTGTACATATAGTGAACATAATTATGGTTAAAGACAAACTTTCACACATATAACCCAACCTTTACCAGGCTACAGCATTTGTACCCTACCCTTTTCAAATCTAGATCTCTCATTCCTTTTATGACCCCACTAAAATGCAACAATTGAGGTACAATGGAGCACATAAGTAACAAGGCACTATACAGTGGACGTTTGGCTGCTTGATGTCTGGATCACATTACTTCACTCCCCAGAAGTTTGCAAGATTCTCCTAGCCTGCTGTGTATTGCACAATCTCTCATTGCATCAGGTCATAGACATCTGACTAAGAACTGTGTACATGGGTCAGGATATGCATGTCCACAACCAACTAGAAGCTCCAGTCATTAACTGAGTCTAAAGTCTGTGAGGTCTACACAATGAGCGTGAAGCATTCAGTCAGTGATGACTTGTGGTTAAACAGTCCACATATCATCCTCAACCGCCCTGTCCACATTTTTGTTTAGTTAAACACATATGTAAACACGCTAACCCGTGTTCAGGCATGATGTTTTTCCTGTTGTAGGCTAATCAACAAGATACATGTTCTGTCATTAACACAACATTCTCCTCTGTGATGTAGGATGGCAGGGTGTGTTGTACTCATCATAATACTCTCACTAATACCTAAAGATTAAGTTTTACAGCACTCTCACATCACATATACACATGACTACATTTTAAATGAAATTTTTTACATTTCGGTTCCTATTTTTTGCAATATGTAATATTGCACCTACAGTGTATTGCAATATTCTGACTGCGGTCTTATCTCAACATCATTTCCTGTATTTCTTTTGTTATCTTCTTGTGTGTTTTAAAGATATTCCTACCACATGTGTAACTGAGTCTTAACTTTCTCTTAGTTTAATTTTTGTCAAGGTTTGAAATTCTACATGAAGAAAAAACTTGTGGCGTCATATCGTGGCATTCCGTCAGTCACTAGCAACTGGAAATGCACAATGCAGAAGTGCAGAAACCGCCATTCCTGTGCAGTGCTTCCACAGTGAACCGCATCCAGGTGCATCTTGTGGCTCTTGCTAAATGTGGACTCTGGAGCAGATAAAGAGAGGGCCCCCAGCTTCATCATGGACAAGAAGAAGATTGTTGAGTAAGGGGTCCCTGAAAGGTACCCAAAGGTGTACGGGCTGTGGATCATTGGCTTTGCCTCAAAGGTGCATCGCATGGAAGTGCATTGTGCCTGGATTACTACTGAGAAAGAATGAAAGGGACGACCTACACCAGAGGGCCGGATTGAAAGAGCTTGATGTCCTGGGGCCAGGAGGAAAGCTGGATTCCGGCTCACTCCATAGTGAAAGAGGGCTTTGGTAGGGACCTATTCTGGACTATGTGCATGTGGATGAGCAGCAGCATGTTCTTCAGTACTGGATACATCTATTGAGGTTCTAACAGTGGTATTACCTCTGCGCTGACTTTTACTGCAAAAGGAATTGATCATGCTGGAACAGTTCCGCATGAGGAGAATTAGTCATCTCGCATTTAATTCAGTGTCAGTTGCACAGCATCCCTATTTACCAAATCAACAATATCTGATGGGTACTGCATGCACCGCAGTGTGTGCAGCTCAGTCGTGGTTGGTGCAGGTAAGCGCGGTGAGGCTGTGGAGCAGGGCAGGGCAGGGTGGTGGGGGGAGTTGACAAATGGAGTTGACAAATGGTTGACAAATAGGTTTATTTATTGATTCAATTTTACCTATTTCGTCATCTGTCAACTTCTAACCCCCCACACCGTCCCGCCCCGCCCCACCCCACCCTACAACGCTTACCTGCGACAGCTGCCGCTGGGGCATCTATGAACTTGTGATTGCTGTAATCAAATTACGCAACTTTGTCATTCACAATTTGATATCAAACTTAGTACCAGTGACACAATATCAATATTGAAATCATTGGAAAAACATAATTTTTATTTTTAAATGAAAGTGGCAAGTCAACAAAGGGAAAAATGCTTTATTTATACAAGTCAGGATATGGCGGATGATTTGTATGTGTTTAGTTATTTAGATGTTCACCAGGAAATAACTGTTCTACAATATGAGGTTTTCTGTATATAGTGGATGGACATATGACAACATCATGACATTCAAATGTCACAATATGCTACTTGCACTCGCCTAGTTCTACGATTGTATGTTCATACATATGTGGATAACAGTTATATCATGTTTCACCAACCTATCTTGTAATCTTCACACATGAAATGTATAGTAATATTTCTATATAAAATGTGTACAATTGAATAATATTATTCTACAGGACCCTCCTCCACCCTGTGTTTTTGCATGATTGGGTCAACATCATCTTGGTGTGGTTGTGTGCATATTTCTACAAGTGCATGACAACATTTTATCCACTTTAGTGATCAGCTTTGCACTGCACATACTCAGTGTTACAAAAGAAAACATCATTTTTAGCCCCATGTAATGTCACTTGTTATGTAACACTTGTAATGTGGGCTGGCAGACCTTTAGCGGTCATTTAGAGTTTGTTTCACAATCCTCCAGTGCACTGTGATGGTGAAAGCCCTTAGACTGCCCATAGAACGCAGCTCATCATTTTGTTAATTCCCTGTCTTTCTGATGGGGTATTTACAAGGAAAGTGATCTTGCAAACACACTTTCTACCCAGGTCTTTTACAAACACAACTCCCCACATTAGATGGTTGTGTTTGTGAAACAAAAGCTAAATGCCTGTGACAAGCAGGTAAGTTGCGCTGTGCACTGTGGGCATTGTTCACTTGTTTCTGACCATGTCCACTGTGCTTCGCATGATGGTCTGAGGCAGAAAGATTTCTGTCAGAAGCCGCCGCCTTAAAAAGGGTTGGCGTTTTGTATGTTCATTAGCTGGCAGTCTTGTGGAGGAACAGCAAGGTGCTAAAATACTTCCCCTGTCTTTAAATGAAGCGGAGTAACCACAGTTTAGGCCAGGCAGCAGGCTCCCGCTCCAACAAACCTTAAAGGAGGACCTTTGTCTCTATCTTTTCAGTAAGCAGGAGACAGGTAATGGAACCAGCCAGACATAAGGTAAGCAATGAAGGACAGCAAACACAGAGTGGGCAAGAAACACCACATACTCGAGCAGGTGGACACAGTGGTTCTTTCCTCCTCATCATTGCTAGATATCTCTGTTGCAACTCCATTGTAGCCAAACAAATTCCATTTTGGTCCTAAGTATGGATATTCAGGCTGGATAATCGAATGTCAAGGAGGATGAAGGCACACTCCTGAAGCCCACAACTCACTGACTCCTGCTTCTCACAGATGTATATTCCAGGCCTGGGCGTAGTTCGCAGAGTTCTGCTTGGCAAAACTCCGCGAAGTTCCGCAAGTGGCGGAGTGCAGAGCGAACTGCAGTTTCTGCTGGTATTCCTGCCGCTCGGGTAGAAATTCTACCCTAGCAGCAGCTCGCGCTCGCGAACGTACCTTTCGCAATTGTGAACTTACCGTTTGAGATCACGAGCGGGGAAAAAGCGCCGATGCACATCGCGAAGCGGCGTTTTCTGCATTCCGCGAACTCCGCAGAGTGCGAAGTGCAGAAAACTCTTCAAATTCAACAAACAAATTCCAGGCCTAGTATATTCAAGGGTGACCCTGTTATGTTTCGTTATATGTTATGTTATGCTATATGTATCTGATCAGTGCAATACAACCCATCAGGGTGTCCTGGCACCATGCCAGTTGTGTGAGGGTGACCCCAGGAGCAGGAGTAGGACTTATTTGAGGAGCCAGGTCATCAACTTCTTGTGGAATTCAAGAAGAGAGGCGGATCCTCTCATGTATAATGGGAGATCGTTCCATGCTTCATCAACAACATAAGAGAAAGCTCGATCTCTGGTTCTGCTTTTATGAGTGAGTCATATGTGTGCTAGTAAGAGTCTAGCTGAGTGCAAGTGCCTTGGAAGGTTGATGGAAGTGAACTGGGCTATTCAGGTAGGCTGGGCCTTTGTTGCATAGTGCTTTGTATGTGGGGGTGAGAAGTTTGTACTGTGCGCTCTTCTGTATCGCGAGCCAGTGGGGTTCCCTCAGGTGTAATGTGCAGTGGTGGCCCATAATGTGCAGCAGGGGCAGAGCAGGCACACACATGCACACTTTCTTACACAAAAGCAAACATACACAGCCATCCACATGCACACTCACTCACACTCATCCATTTGCAAGCATGCACAAATACACCCACCATTCAAAAGCAATTACACACACCCATTCACAGCACTCATGTGCACATGTACTTATATTCATACATATACAAAGGCATTCAACATTCAATAAGGATTTAACTGCAGCTCTGATGGCATCGAATGGCAGAAGAGAAAAGCGGAACCATCGGTGGTAACTGGAGACGTTGGGAAAAGAAGGGTGTGCTGGAAGACCCTGCCAGCTCATTTCATTGTCTGACCTTGTCATGGGGCAGACAATGAAAGGAGTACCTTCCTTAACTCGTCACAGAGTGGGATGGGGTCAGTGAGAATTGGTGACCTCTACCCACTTTGTGAAAAGGTGTAACTGATAGACCCTCAGCCCTAGGGACTTCAGAGCTTAAAACCGAAGCGTCCAAGTCAAAGTCTGTGGTGAACCGCCCCCTCAGCATGAAGGGGATGAACTCAGGGGACATTGATGGGCTTAGGGGTCACACCCTTACGGCTGTGAAATCTTAAGCCAGACAAAGTTTGGCTCAGGCTGCCGGGTACCTGCACATTTAGCTCATGTGTGTCTGTCAGGCTGACCTTTACTTACCCTGACAGACACTCTTCATGCTTTGCAAAAGGGTGGGGGGATCGGCCCCCTACGCCCTTTAAAATGGGCTGCCTCTGGTGGTAAGATGTGAGAACGGTGTGAAAGGTTAAGGGCAAGTCTGGCTGTTATGTTCTGGATTGTATGCAGTCTCTTTGAGAGGTAATTGGTTATGCTTGTGTAGTGAGAAGCCATACTCCAACCTGCTGGTGATGAGAGCTCGTGTGACGGTCTTTACAGTGTTGTTCGTAGCCACTTGTAGATGTTTCTCAGCATCCTCAGGGCTTGGAAGCACATGCGATGAGGGCCTTAACCTGGGTGGACATGCCCAGCTTGTTATTGATGATGATCTAAAGGTTTCTTGCATGTGGTCTAGGGGTAGGAGTATTATGAGGTGTGTAGACCCAGTAGGTGGAGCGCTACTGTGAGACATCCTTCCTGAAAATCACCACTTCTGTCTTGTCTGTGTTCAGCTTAAGACAGTTGGATTTCATCCAGTTGGCCACATCAGCCATGCAGGCGGTGAATTTGTTTCTTGCATGGGGTTGGTGGAAGAGGGACAGTATATGTTGCATGTTGTCGGCATAAGAGAGGATGTTGCTGTCATGTGCGTGGAAGATTTCGTTTAGTGGGATCATGTATATGTTGAAGATGTTGGGTCTGAGTGAGGAGCCTTGAGGTACTTTGCAGATACGTTCCAGGGCTTCAGAGGAGTTATGGGTCAGTTTGCTGCTTGAGTTTTTCCTGTTAGGAATGGGCAGATCCATTGGTGGGAGGTCCCTGAATGCCTGCCCCATGCAGTTGTCTGATTAGGGTGGGGTGGGAGACTATGTCAAACACTATAGAGAGATTCAGTAGGATGAGGACCTCCGTTTCTCTTCTGACTAGGACCATCGGGTGTTGTCTGTTGCTGTGATGAGAGCTGCATCTGTGCTGTGGTTGGGTCTCAATTTAAGTGTGTGGTGTTTAGGAGCTGGTAGTTTACATGGTGTTTGGTGAGGCACATGTTGTGGCTAAGTTGGATAGGAGGTGAATTGGTAGGCAGTTTGCGAGCTTGGCTGGGTCTGGTGAGGACTTTTTCAGCAGGGGTTGACAGCCTTATGCTTTCTGGCGTCTGGGAAAGTGGCTTTGTTAATGAGGGTGCTGAGGATGCAGTCAAGGTATTGGCGGAGGGACAGGACTTTGTTGATGGCATGGTGGGGGCATTGGTCTGATATGGACTTTATAATTATTTTATCGTACTTTTGTCTGTAGTGATAGTGTTTAATGTGGTCATTGTGCCTTCCTTGTCTGAGATTAGCAGACTGGCTGCAAGGTTGCTGGGATCTGGTTGAGGGCAGAAGATGTCATACATGGCTGTGATTCTGTTGTTGAAAACGTCTGAGAGTTGGTTGAATAGTTCTTGAGATGGAGTGATGTTGCTGGCAGTGGCTGTGGTGAGTCATCCATAATGGAGAAGATTTCTTTGCCTTTGTTGGAACTGGTGCTTAGGTGGTCTGCTAGGGTTTTCTGCTTGGTGTTTCAGATTTGCTGTTTATAGCATCTCAAAGCAGATTTGAAGGTGTCCCGGTCCATTGCTTCTTGGATAAGTTTCTAGTTACGTTCCAGTTGGTTGCAGTGCTGCTTGGTCATCCTAAGTTCTTCTGTGTACCACCTGGCCTAAGTTTGTGTTCTTGATGTTTGACTTTGCTTGCAAGGGTTAAGAGAGTCGGAGCAGGTGGTTATACAGTTATTGTAGTTCTAGATGTCTACCGGTATGTAGCCTGTATGTGGTATGGTGGTTCTTAAAGAGGAAGTTAGTCCAATTCTTTTGTGCTGTGTTCTTCGAGCAGCAGAGGGCCGGGCCTGTAGTGGTTGATAATCTGTGGTGTGGGATGTTTATTATGAAACTGACAATTACACGGTCGGTCCAAGGGATAGGTGTAGGTTTATTGATAGTGATGTTAGTGGATGTGGTAAAGACACAGTCTAGAATGTGTCCAGAGGCATGGGGGGTTGGATACTTGCTGAGTGAGTCTGAGGTTTCTGAGACTTTCAAGGAGGGTGACTGAGTTGGGGTTGGTGAGGTTCTCTAAGTGAATGTGGAGTTCTCCTAGGAGGATGAAGATGCTGAAGTGAAGAATAGTGGAATAAGAATGTCTGAGCTGTTGCTGGTTAAGTTAGTGCAGAGTCCTTGGGTGCTGCATATGTTGAAGTTGGTGGTGATTTGTAGTTTGAATGTGACATGCTCCATGTAGTTGGGTTCGGTGTCAACAGAGGTAGAGCATATGATGGTGTTCTTGAAGTTGATGCCGATTCCTCTCCCGGTGCTGTGTTGTTGGTCTTGTCTGACTAACTTATATCCTGCAGGGATGGGTGTGGCAAATAAAAAAATAAATCGTAACTCATACTTTCTTATATAGCGCCTTTCACCGTAAGGTCTCAAGGCGCTTGCTTTGGGAACCCGTCCTGGCCTTTCCCTGCGAGATTACCCCTACCGGGCATCCCCAAGGTGAAGACCAGGCATCCCATCGCGGTTGGGCCGTAGTGGAGATTAAGCAAGCTATTGCCTAGAATTGCAGAGTGTGAACCCACGATTCGAGTAGGCACCGAGGCGAGAATTATCAAGTCCGTGGACATTTTGAGCTCAAGGCCCTGCCGCGTCAGGGATTGAACCCTGGTCCTGGGTCTGACCTCTGCATCAGGGACTGCCTCCTCTAACCGGTGAGCCACACTTCTCCAGTGTCTGGCGCTAACTCTGGGATCAGCCATGTTTCCATGAGGAAGCTGAGATCTGGGGCAGAATTGTCCAACGGGTCCCAAATGTCTGTGGCCTGTTTGCTGAGTAAGCATGTGTTGAGGAGCATGCATGAGAAAGTGGATTGGGTTGGAGGTTTGTTTGAGTGTGTTTGGCCGGTGGGGTGCTGTTGATGAAGTAATGAGTGTGGGTATGAGGGTGCAGGTGTGGTAGCAGAAGGAGTAAGTGAAAGCTCCTCCTGTGTTGTATAGTGCGTTGTGGCAGCAGAGCAGTGAGTTGTTGCCAGGGTAGAGGGTGTCAGGAAATGCAGCAGGGTAGCAGTGGGTCAGGTAAGGACCAGTGTTCCTGCAACTGGGAATGTTCCAGGCTCAGATGGGTGCAGGTGAGCTTGCCTTTAGCGCACCTTTGCCATGCAAGTGGCAAAGGCTGTGCGCAGCTGCCCTTAATCAGGCCCTGAGAAGAGAGAGAAGCAAAGGGAGTAGTGGGTGGGGACGGCATGGATGTGGGAGGCAGAAGAGTGAGATAGAATGGGAAAGGGTGAGTCGTAATGCGTGGAGCAAGTAAGGAGTGGGGGAAGGGTGGATCAGAAAGGGTAGGAAAAGGGTACGGAGGCAAGAGACACCAAGCCACAAAAGAGCAAACAGTGACAAAAACAAAGGGCACAACATATAAAAATGGTGGCAAAATAAAAAAGCACAAAAGAGAAAAACAGTGGAAAAACAGAGGACCCAAACAGTAGTAGTAGCAAGAGAGGGACATAGAGAGCGAGCCAGCAAAAGTGAAGTAGGTACCTCAATGCTTCAGGTGGTGTGTGCAAGGCCTTTGTCTGGTCAGAAGACTAGACCAATGTAAGTCCTAGGGGATAGGGCTGTGCACTCTCTCCAATATATAAAGAACAGTAAGGATAAAACTTGAGGTGAGAAGAAAATGGGCAGAAGTTGTAGGAAATAGTGTGCAGATGAGGCACAGTACTACCCTGGGAAGCTCAGCATGGGTCGTTCCTGACTGTCTGGACTAAACAGTGAAGATGGTACATGATGAATGTATGAGTCAGGATCTGGAGAGCGGGAGAGGTGGTACCATGATCAGGAGAGAATTGAATAGCTGGATCATAAATTTAAGGCTTTAATCCTACTTATGGAGGTGCAACACATAACAGTACCAAGAACCAGTGCATCATATCAGTGTGCCCCAAAGATCTTGGTTACGCAGTAGATAAGTGGGTCATGTCAGAGTCCTCATCGGTTGCTTGCACTGAGGGCACAATCTTATTGTCTGCCTGGTATAACTTTCCAAGATGGTTGCCTCTTGGATTATGTAGTGACCCCCGCCCCCACTGTTTCAAAGTGAGTGAGGGTAAGTCACTCTAAGGGGAATGGACATACTGCCATAATAACTGTAATATAGGCACTATTACATATTTGAGAAACTAGTATTCACAAAATTGTAATGAAGCAAAGAGATTGTTGTTTAAGCTTGAGATCTGCCTTCACATAGATGTTGCATCTAAAATCACTTATCATTGTCCCAGATATCGAATTCAATGTAGATGAACGTCTTTCTATCCTACATTTCTTTGGTTGAACATGTACTGGATGTAAAGTTATACTATTAATGGCACATTTTCACGTGTTTGCTACAGGATCGATAACATCAATATATAACTCAATGACAGAGAATGTATCAGGGAATTTTGTCTCAGGATTGCAGGTCTGAATTGAGTTTGGACATTGACGAACTCTGCCTTAATAAGGGCCCACAATTTCGCTCCTGCCAATGGCAGAAGCTGCAAGAATTGTCCTATCACTAAGGAAATTCCCTTCACCATCAATGAAAATGAGGTGCTGGTACAGACATGGCTGCACAGTGCTTCCAACTTATTTTACAGTTTATACTGTGACTACCCATCTTTGTATGATCACTGTGATGGGGACATCAACCTGAATGAATGAGTGTTTGCATTTATTGCCTGGCTCAATGTGATTATCATGAAGCTCACGTGGGAATGTCTAAACAATGTTACTTTGTTAAGGAACAATGGCGGTACCTTATGTGGGTAACAACACTATTTTACTTGTAATATTACACTATGAATATCTGGCTGAGATATGCAATGCTTATTATTATGAAGTTGAAATGAGGAATATTAGTAACATATATGTGGCTAAAAGAGGAGTTTACAGGGATGTGAAAGGCAGAAGATGCAGCACCAGACATCAGTAATTGATCATACCAGGTTTTCTAGTATGGGAAATCTCTGTAGGAGTCTACCGTTTATGTAATAAGGCCTACTTATGCTCAATGAAAATCATCATGAGCTAGTAGTATTAGTGTTGTAATAGTGATTGCATCATTCATGATTATATAAGTGGGCACTCCATGCAAGATTACCAGCACTAATCACATCAGTGTGTCAAGGAGAGGTACCAGTTCTAATGTCAAAAAGGCTTTGTCAATTTGAAATGCCTCTATGTGGGTAATACATAACAACCACAACTGGTCTGTCCTTGAAACCAAATAATAATATGAGCAAAGAGCCTCCCAGAGCCTCAAAATTCATAACTCAAATAACAGCTTTAAATATAGTTTGCAAATGCAACCATTTTTGTCCAAACATCAGAATGATTTCTGAAAAGATACACATTTTCATCTTGTATACATACAGGCTTTTCAATGTTAGTATACATATATTCATTCAACCAAACAAAAGCTTCTAATTTATTACGCTGAACTGCACACAGGAGAACTACTTACAGTTAGATAAGAAGCTACCAGTAGCAAACAAGCTACTTGTTGAAGGAGCCTGTTGTAATCTGTCCCACTGGCATTATAGCAACACCAATACCAGTGTTGGTGGCCATGGTTGTTGAAATGATGGAACTGTCATAAAAGGCACATTGAGACATATTAGAGGGAGACCATGCATGCAATTCTGTATGCATTCCAGGTAACAGAGCATGTCTATTGTAAACGTACAGATATACAGACAGTAAGTGTTGGAGGCTGCAGATGATAAGTGTTTGTTAGAGGTGTGCATGTGTGCCTTTGTTATTTATTTATTTTTGCCTTTTATATAGTGTATTTATGGCCAACCAGGGATAAGAACATTTTACAAAGAAAGCTAGTTCCAATTCTATAGAATAAAAAACATAACAACAAAGAAAGATCAACTATTAATATGTAGGCCAACTTGACAAAATTTCAAAGCCATAAACAAGCATGTTGCAACAAACATAACAGTGATATGAATTCTATATTAAACACAATTCTATTCAGAATAGGGGAACAGCAATTTATCAAGAATAAAAATTATATTAAAGCAGATTAATTTTGTATTCTTTTTTAACAAAGGCTAGAGTAAATACATTTCTGGGTTAGACAATGGGTGACCCCTTTCTGTGTCATTGTGTGTTAGGTATGACAAATTATAAATAATTTAGGCTTCAATTGGAAGTAATGGAACCACCACATGTAGGGCTGACCTCAGAGGCACATGATCAATATTCGGATATTCTATACTTCACAGCACAAGTGACTTACCATCATTTTAAATTAAGTTTTAGGGATGCAGAAGTTAATTCCTTCGGGTATTGTCAGCTGGAACAGAGTAATTTTGGCTACATTACTAATGTGAAACTAAAGATTAAAACTAATGTTAAGAATTAATCCTAAAGACATGGCACAATCATTATCTGATGGGTTACAATTAAGTGATCTACCCATTATTTGACAGGAGCATTTCAATGATAGGAGAAAGCAGCATCCATTTAGTTCTAGATAAAACTGGAGGTAAATGGTAAGAAAGCCCTGAGTTTTCAGAAGAGGCAAACACAAAGAGATTAATTGAAGTAGATGCAAAGATAGATCCCCGGACTTAACCTTGTGCTAGAGGTCAAGGACTTGAAAAGAAGCTTCCAATTTTTATTTGTTAAGAATGCTAAACAGGAGGAGAACCACTTCATTACAGTCACAATCTAAATCCTCCAGTTTTTTTGTCTTCAGAGTATAGTGTTATGATCTAGGTTCTAGGCTGTTAAAACCAAGTGACTGATAGAAGTGGATAAGTAGTTATGAGTCATCAGACTTTAGAAATAATAAGAGTATCATCAACTATTTTCAGCAGAGCCATCTCTTTGCCACAGCCCGATGTATGTCATGATGGAAGATCATCTAGTAGGTGCTTGTAATCTTGAATAAAATACTTGAGGTGGGTGTTTACACAACTTCCAAGTTTTCTGGCCAGAAAATGAAACATTGTGCTCAGATGGAATCCTGGGGGTTTGCTCTTTTATTTGAGAGATGGGAAACTTGATAAATGTTTCAATAAATGGAACCTCACTCTAAATGAAGGAAGCGCTGATCTGATCTGATCAATAAAGGGTTAGATTGTTCATTTTTTCACAAATCTGATAAAATGGGTCCAGTAAATCATTTAATTGGTGTCAGATTGGAATTGGTACTAACTAATTGCATTTGGCAAATGTAATTAAATTCTAGCTAATTAGTGGAGAATTTGCTTTATATGGACTCGAGACAAGTCTTCATCCTGTGTTTATTTTAAGGCTAGCTAAATAATGTTATTTTTTTGTTAAATAAAGTAGTGAAATTCATTCTAAGTTTGTAGTTGAGTCTTAGTTCTAAAGTTCAGAAATCAATTTAGTTGTCTTTTTTACAAACAAAAATTTGTTCTTGACTTTTACACAGAACCCGGAACAGAGAGTTGTTCCGGGTTTTAATACACCCAAATTTGGCTTCAAAAGTTGCTTTTAATCTAATTTGTGCTAGAAATGACATAGCAGAAAGGTGCCAGTTAGTTTCCTCCGCTCTGAGAGCTCTTCTCTCTTTATTTAGGGCCTGATTTAGATGTTGGTGGACAAGTTACTCCGCCACAATGGTTACGGATATCCCATCCACCAAAATATAAATCCCACAGGAAATGAGTGAGAAAGTTGTTAAAGCTTCTCTATGAATTAGTTTTTGTCAATAAGGAACCCTAATATGAAACACTTAACATGAGTGTGCTCCAAACAATCCAAGTTCAAGTCATTAATATTAAATGGAATAATGAATTGTAAGACAGTGGCATCACAGGTTAATCCCCACTATAAATTGAAAACATCTATAAAAATATTGTTAGCAGAAAAAATGTATTGTATGGTAATATGGTAAATTAGAACTTTTTCAAGTAAGAGGTACTTCCCTGGTTAATGACAGGCAATGTTCTTGAGGAGTATGGAATCATATTTGTTATTGATAGCTTGTGGCAAGCAGCTGATATGCAATTGTGTTCCATATAACTCAGAGATCAGTTTCCCACTTTGTCCTCAAAGAAATAAATGTGATTTCTTGCATTGGGTCTGTTTCGAGTTCTTTGGTTCCGGAAAGACCTGTATCATGATATAATATTAATATGACTGGCTATGATTTCAGAAACCACATATGAATAGAAATAAGAGAAGGTTCTAACAAGCTGTGTTGCTTATAATGAGGCAAAGTTTCAATGTAAGTAAGTAATTAGTAAGTTTATAAAGTGCACGAATGCCGAGGCGTCTTGGCGCTGAGGGAGGACACAGGTTTAGCTCAGGTGAGGGGCCTTACTCCTGCCTTGCAAAAAGCCACATCTTCAGTAACTTCCTGAAACGAGGCCTGGATGGTTGGAGTCTGATAGCGTCCGGTAGTTGGTTCCATAATTTAGACACTCGGTATGTCAGGCTCCTACCCCCTCCCCCCACATCTGACTCTGTGAATCCTGGGAATCTGAATTAAACCTTTGCTGGCCGATCTAAGGTTACGCTGAGGGGTGTACTGTAAAAACAGTTTCTGTAAATCCGCCGATGCAAACCCAAACTGGGTTTTGTGTACCAGGCACAGAGCTTTAAACTCAATTCGCTGTTGCATCTGCAACCAGTGGAGGGTTTTAATGCTGCCAGATATGTGGTGGAACTTGGGAATATTCTACAGCATTGGTTTATAGGAGTGGTTGATAGTACCAATAATGGAGAAATTAAATAGAGAATCTGGGGACACTCTGGTGGGTGTGATATTTTCGGACAGTTGCTTTAAATTAACAAAAATGTATTCTATTTTCTTTTTTAATAGATTAAAATCCAGGCATTTATAGTAACCAATGTTTGGACATATGACTTGAAGAGAGACTGGAAGGTTTGTTCCTGTAACATTTTGTATATTATCTAGTGTAAACAATCATGTCAGGATCAGGCATGGGGATAAAGGTGTAGACATATACTCCTGTGTAAATGTTTTATAGCCATGCATGAATTAACTAAGCAGATCTATCAAGTTGGTATTATGCTTGGACCTGGGGCAAAAGCAATTTAATGCTTTCCATCTGATTTTTTCTAGATATGAGGTAGCAGACAGGTGCCAGATTCTTTATTTCACTCTGAGAGCTCTTCTCTCTTTATTTAGGGCCTGATTTAGATGTTGGTAGACAGGTTACTCCACCAAAATATAATTCCCACAGGATATAATGGGATTCATATATCAGCAGACTGGATATCCATCACCGCTGTGAGGGAAAAATCCGTCCTTCAACATCTAAATCAGGTCTTTAGTTCTTTAGGGAAAAAAGTAAGGAATATTAATTGCATATCCTTATTTTCTTGTTCTACTGTATAATTCATAATTACAGATATTATCTAATAACAATTGTACGCTGGCGTGTTGACATCAGTATTGGCTTAATAAGAATTTATTGTATTTGGGATAATGAAATGGTTAATGGTCATAAATGTCTGCTTGCCTCCAGTTGCAACTGAGTTGCAAAAGTACTGCTCCACTAGAAAAATATTTCTGAAACTCTTTCTTGTCCTCTGGAAGAACCTGTTAATGGCAGTTGCAGTATCTAGGAAAATTACTGGTGCTGAATCTAGGCTACAATCTTTGTGAAATTAGGCCAATGTATTAGAGAAAATAGTGACACGCCAAAAGGAAATTAAGCACCAAAAGAATGTCAGACGTGTTCTGTCGGCTCCATCTCCTCACTGGAAGCTGGTCTTGATAGACACGAGAATGGTAAGAGAGACGCAAATCTTAGTCTGATCATTGAAGGGACATGGACAAAGGCAGTGACTTGAAACTTCAGTTGCAGCAGGTGACAATTACCCAATTCACATCAAAAGGGTTGTATGCTTTACCATAAAGGAAATACGTAAAACTGAAATAAGAATAAACAATGTCCGTGAAACTGCAGAATGAGACCCAATGGGAAACAGGTCTTAGGTGGGCTCAGATGAAAATAGACATCCCACATCTGAGTAATTGGGTCCTTTTTTCCTTCAATATTTGCCTTGTAGTTGAATTGCCACATGGAACGTTCTGTGCTCACTTTGGGATTGGAATGGAGGAGTGGGTAGAATGATTCTGCTTGCACGTAAGTAGTTGCTGTGACCCTGTCATGCTGCCAGTAGTATACTATCATGCTCAATTAACCTGATCTGGTTTACATCTTACCTGTATTGTGGCATCTTTTCATTGGCCACAAGACATTAAGGTGACCGATAGTGACCTCTGGGGGCAGCGTGCATCTTTTAATCGCTGCAGTTGTTGGACATAAAGAAAAAGAAAGTACTACTGCGTTCTTCATTGGTACTAAAAAGATACATTGTAAATAATGCTTGTGCAAACACATGTTTTAAATAACAGTGTGGCAAAGTAAAAGTACATTGCTGGTCCCCTAGGGCCATTGGAATTCATTTGATGTGTTGACTATGATTGGGAGAATCACAAGGCCAATTGTATGTTTTCTTTTCCCCATACTAGTTGCCAAACATTAAAAAAAGCAGTGACTTTGTGTCAGACAAGTAACAGGCAGACTGGCAGAGAATAACATCACAGGATTAAAACACAGTGATTGGATTATTTTTTCTACTAAAGGCTTCAACAAGTAACTATAAACAGAGTCAGACAATTTGAGTTGAAAAATAAATGACTTCTCATTGATGAGTATAGCATTATCCACTATAATAGAGAACAAGTTGTGTGTGTTGCTGTTAGAAATGGCATTTCTTTCTAGCTGAGACTTGTGCCAAAGCGAGGCAGAAACCACCACTCTAGTCAGGATAAGGGAGTTACACTTCTAAAATAAACCCTGCTCACCCCCTTGGTACCTTGGCATGAGCAGCCAGGCTTATCTTAGAGTGTGTAAAGCATTTGCACATAACAAACAGTAATACAGTGTACGCACTACAAAAGGACACCACACCAGTTTAGAAAAATATCCAATTTTTATATACTCAAGACAAGACCAAATACGATAAGTCCACAATACTATACTTTAAAATCTTCACTTATCAAAATATGCTTTTAATAATAGTTCCTTAATGTCGATAGCTCCGTCCAGGGCTATGACGGTGTTGTGAACAACAAATCCCAAAACAGTTCTGGCTGACCACAGGGTCGCAGGCCAACTACAGTGTCGGGAAGACCCGCAAACAGTACCTTTCAGAGATGCGGGGAGATGGGGCCCTTGAAGTCAATCGTGTTGCAAGTCAAGCTCCTTTCTGATGGGATCTGGAGCGCTGACTCCAACAGGCGTCGGGTGCTGCAGTGTGAAGCGCAGCAGTGCGGCGTGCGGTGCCCCCAGATCATGGTGCGTGCAGCGGCTCGGTGGCGTCATCAGATGTCGTTGTCAGTGAGACCAGGTTTGTGGTGCGAGATGGAGGAGGTGCTCGTCACGGTGCTAGCTGGTCACTGTGCAAGCAGCGGCGTTGGCGTTGTCGTTGCTGAAGCGCTGTCTTCGGCTGACGAGCGGAAGTCGATGGCGTGGCGCCAGCGTCGGTAGGCCAAGGCTGCGGTGTGGGATGAGAGTGGTGCGTCGTGTAACTCACAAGCTATGCCCTCAAACCACGGTGCAGGCAGCGGCGTCATTTTTGGGGGGAAGTGGTGGCGTCAGGAAGGCCACGGCATTGTCGTGTAGCGAGGCGGTACAGTGCCCACAGGTCGTGGTGCGAGCAGTTGCTCAATGGCGGCAGCAACAGGCTCAGTCAGTGAGACCAGGGTCGCATTGCGGCATTGCAGCCATGCCCTCTGTGGTGCCAAAGCTTCGGCGTGAAGCAAGGCGGTGCAGAGTGCGGTGCCCACAGGCCGCGGTGCTAGCAGCGGCTCTGTTGTGACGTCAACAGGCGTCCTCAGTGAGACCAGGGTCGTGGTGCGGCGTTGCAGCGGTGCCCTCTGCAGTGCCTTCAGGACACGGGTTCGGCAGGATCGTCATAGATGTCGTCGAGGGGCGTTCTTCGGGTGACTGCACAAAACACACAGTCCCCAGTGCTGCGGGTCAAAGAACCTGAAGTCTTTGCTTTTCCTGAGACTTCGTGAACAGGGGGCAAGCTCTGCCTCAAGCCCTTGGAGAGTCTCACCACTTAGGTTGCAGAAAGTCCAGTCCAGGCCTTTCACTGCCCAAGACAAAAGCAGCCACTGCAGGTCAGCCCAGCAAATCCCCCAGCAAAGCAGTCGTTCCTTTTGCAGCTTCTCCGGTGCTTCTTCTTGGCAGTCTTCTTGTTCGAGATGAGTTCTAAAATTCCGGGGTCTGGGACCCCGCATTTGTATCTAAAAATCCTTTGAACTTTCAGGCAGAGGGCGTCTGTGTCCGGCCAGAACCAGTTGGACTGTCTCTGGCGTGAATTCGGGGCAGGAGGTGGAGACGGCTTTGTCAGAGGCAGACAAGGCCCTTTGAGTTGCAAGGAGATTCCCCCCCTCTTCCCCCATCGTAACCCAGGTCTGTTGAGCCCTTTGCTGACCTACCTAGACTATCAGGAGGCACCCCGCTCCCCAGACATCTGTCGTCCCAAAAACCAGACAGGCAATCCACATTCCAGCAGGGGCACACAGGATGACCGAGCAAAATAATACCCACTTTCTAAAAGTGGCCTTTATGAACTCAGAATGAAAAAGGCACAGTTGCTAAAGGCTGCATCTTTATACGCTGAATTCAGGCATATCAAACTTCATTCACTTATACCTTTTTCAGGCTACACACGTGGGTGGCACAATCCGTGCTGCAGGCCCACGAGCAGTGGTGGACTCACAAGCCCCAGCACTCACAGTGCCCATTTCTGGGGGCTGACAAGTGAGTCGCACATCCAATCATAACACAATTTACCACAGGAGCACCAGCACTTTACCACTGATCAGCAGTGCGAAAAGCGCGCAGAAATGTTATACCACCAAAAACAGAGTAAAAACCGGGAGGGCAAAAAGCAAAAACCCGGGGTAAACACGCCAAAAGATGCCAAGTCTAACAGGTTCTAAAATAATTAATCATGCTGCTGGAGCCTCGCCATGTTCACCAACCCAGGATGCACAGCAAAAAGTATATGAAACCATCCAATGATATTCAGACAGTCTTTTTTCACTTTTCATCCATGTGACGACTCCTCGGACCAATCAACAATGCATGTTATATTATTCTGTAGGTTTTATGAATTGCTTAGTAAGCGCTGGATTATTCCTTTACTCTCATTCATGGGCTTGAGATCCTGTCATCCCGCTTTTTTGGCTTTGCAATATTTGGACTTTGTATTCATTGCCAAACGTGTTGCATGTTTTCTGAAAATGTGTATAAAATACCGATGCAACCTTGATTAATTGGCTGTTTTTAATGTACTAGCACTTTATTATCACATCCTCTGTCTTATTAACTATTTTAACAAATTGTTATTTTTCCATATGTACTTATATTTTTTCAAGAATTATTCTTACCTCTGACCAGATGTTTTAAAAACTGCATGTTGTAAATGTTCTTTTCATGGTTCCTACAAAATTATGGAAACCGAATAAAAGATTTATGACTGACTGAAACTTTTCATCCATTATTTATTCCGAAATTAATCCAAAGTAATCCAAAATGTATTCCTTCAAACTTATAGAGGTGCATATATCTTCATAGTTTAACGTGGAGATGATATTCCCAATGTATTACTAGCACTGAACTGCCCTTAGAAGAACTACAATAAACGTGGATCAACAAGCATCACGTGTTGTCAGCGTTAAACAAAGTCAAAGCATAACGTGTCATGTAGTGACCAGCTTTGCGCCTCAAACTTAAGACAATATGCTCTATGATCTACACACGTGGTCTCCCCAGTGCCCTCGCAAACTCAAAAATCATCACCACGATTATTCACACGATTCAAATAATGTGCTGCGCCTTCACTCACCCGTAGATGTGACATAAACCATAAAATGCAAATGAAGACATGCCTAACACACAATAAAATGACACTTGACTATATAAAAGTTCAACATGCAACATATCGCCACCTGTCGAGCAAAGCAAGCATTGCTGCCCATGCGTGTGTGCTCCATTCAAACATCTCCAAGGATATTACTGAAGTTAAACAAGTGACTGCTATCATGTGACCTTGTGCACCAAGAAGAACCAGACAAAATACTCCAAAATGTTATGGTGTTTTATGAACTCATACTTCCAAAGATAGATTGACTGATAATATGAGCAGCTGTAAAGTTAATATACAATGTTTAAAACTTCAAATTTTCAAATTACATTAAATTATGACCCAAATATAGACCCAGGGCCGGCTTTAGTGCTGGTGGCACCCAGTGCGACAATGTTAGTTGGCGCCCCCCAATGACAACCTCCACCACAGATTCTCTCACTAGCACCCTTTAACCGTGGCCAAGTCTCCATAACCACTCTCTCTCTCATGCATTGAATTAGTTATATAGCACCACTCATACCAGTTAAGAATGTCAGAGCACTTTCCATCACACACGCATTACACATAGACAATCAAACATAGGTGTATAAATCAGCTTATAGGAAATGTTACATAAGCCAAAGGGCTAAAAGTGTAGAAGTTAAATGTCATCCATAGTGGTAGGCCATATAGTTTAGGAGTGCTTGATATGGAGAACCACAAACTCAGAGTTGAAAAGGAAACAGCATAGTTGGGAGTTTTCTTTAATAATAAGAATCAATGTCTACCCAAATTAACCCTTTTTGCAACATTAATCTATGCTCTAATGTATACTTTGCAGTGTGTATGCAGCTCTGTGATGAAAGTTAATACCTCACTGTTCTATATTAGGACTTTAATTTATCAATTGCAATGAACAAAAGGATGTCTCTTTTAAAAGCAGTAACCTGCTGATCTATTTGATTTATAATCACTCTGTAATCTACATGGTACACGTTATTTGCAGCAGGCATATTAACCCTCTGCACTACCTTAACATAAGTCAAAACATCAACTGTACAAAACTCCAAAATCTCTCCAGGAATAACATTAATCACAAGAGTTAACATGACATTTTTGTGAGGCCCGGTAATTGCTGGAGGAAAGGAACGCAGCAGCAGGTGCTTTAAAAACATAATAAACTTGCAAACACCGGCGCCCCCAGAAAGCCAGCTCCTGGTGCAGTGGCACCGGTCGTACCACCCTGGAGCCTGCCCTGTATAGACGTCCAGTGTGACATGTCCATGTCTTTTCATTTTCGACCACAAGATACTTGATATACCTCAACTTTATGGATGGGTGCAGAATGGACCGCGGTCAGAAACAAGTGCAGATGTGTTTCAATAAAGGAAGAATGCACTCTGACATTAAATGTTCTTCATGTTACACTCAAGGCAAGTTGATAGCGTGCCACCCTTGAGCGATCTCTGTCTGTGCGTGCCGATCTATTAATCATGCTGCTAGAGTCTCCTCAGGTTCCAGGTGCACAGCGAAAAGTGTATGAAACCACCCAATGATATTCAGACAGTATTGTTTCATTTTTCATCCATTATTTATTTTGAAAGTACTCCCAAGTGATCCAAAATGTATTCCTCCAAACTTCACTTACCTTTAACATGCCAAGAATGGCCCACCATTCTTTCACTCATATATCATTTCCTTTAAGTTACCTTCAGTTCTTTCATGTCTCCCTCAAGCCATCAAAGCTCATTATGTGAGATTTTGCTGGATTGCAGATAGAAGAGTCCATAATAACTCAACCACCGCTGTGGCTGGTAAAGCTGGGGGAAGGGTTTCACCTCACAGTAGTTTTTGATGACGACGATAAGCGACGCCATGGCAATAGCTAGTGAGCATAGTAATTGCAAAAAATATGTGACTTACCAGTGCCCACCTCTGCTGTCGCTTCTCCCCCTGCACCTGAGCCATCGCCGTCTCCTCCAACATTGGCGCTGGAGCCTGCAGCACCAATGTTCTGTGTGGCTAGAATATAAAACATTACAAATAATTTAGACCCCAGATACGCAACACCAAATACAACAGCAATGCAGCTCAGTTAGAACCTATCTTCCAAATATCACTCCTAGCATTTGATTGGTTTGTTCACAAAGTTAGACAAGCCAGATGTGGAATAAAGCTCAAAAGAAAAACCTACGGTGTTGGTTGGCACATGCAATACGAGTGTGACCTCATATTTGGAAACTGGTGGTGTACTGTAACTATAAATAAAAAAGGGTCTGCAGCACACTACACGGGGGTCCATAATGACCATGGCCATTGTTTTGTGAACTGAATTGTGTTAGAACTAGGCAACAACAGGAAATGGATAGCCTTCTGAGCAAACATACATTTTCTATTTAAAACACTAGCTTACTTGGGCCTGCTATCTGAATCTTCACAAATAGCAATAAGTAGCACCATAGACATAAAATACCACAAGATTCTATGGTTCTACCCTATGAAGTCCAGAACAATCATAAAAGGACATACTGGAATCTGCAGAGCCCTCTGCAGCGGTGCTGGTGGTTGACACAGGCTGACCAGCCTGCCCCAGACCCTCGGAATCATCACTCTTCTTTCCCTTGGGTGCTAATGAAAGTAATTAAGAAGATAAATAACAATAGATTAGTGATTCTGTTAATAATATCCAAAAGATTTTTAATGAAAAGAAAATGCAGTCGCTAAAACAGATCACCTATAGTACTGCTAATTTCTTTCAAACAAGATGGCTGTGCCCATGCGGACTGCAAGGTGCTGTTCGCACGTGATTTAAAACACAAGCACACTTCAGGACCGCGCAGTGCCATTCCTGCATGATTTTGGAGCGCAGACACACTCTGCATTCCCAACGCAACGCAAATGGGCGCACCGCAAACTCCGCCCGAACAGGGAACTCTGCAAAGCGCGGCAGAGTTTTTTTGCGACTCTGCGGAATTCCGCGTAGTGGGACTCCATGAACTCTGCCCACCACTACTGAATATGGCTTCTGTATATCACCAATAGTTCTGCATGTTAATTCCTTCCATTGTACCTTGTTTATCACGCCTGAGCTAGAGCTTTTCATTTTAAGAGGATGCCCTTTGAATTAGCTACTGGGTCAGCAATGTTCCAATGGCTCATGGAAATGCTGTTCAAGGATGTGTAGGGTGTCATTTCTTTTCAGGACAATGTGTTGGTGTATGTGAATGACAAAACTATCCATAAAAAGCCATAACAGGAGATTAGCACATGTATTACCTGTTTTTAAATGGAAAGGGCATTACAGTTGATTATTTGGGCCATAGACTTTCGGCAGGTGGTGTTGAACCAAAGGAACGTTTGGTCAGAGTCATTGTTGAGACTCCTGTTCCTAAAGCAAAAGAACAATTGCAATCATTTATGGGACTGATAGGATTTTATTTCTATTTCGTACCACGCTGGGCAAAAATAACTTTTTTATATTTATTTTTTTATATTTATTTAAGTTTTCAGTAAACAAGAAAGCCATATCAAGCGACATATGTAGCAGTAATACAGTGCAGAGTACAGGTTACAGAGGTACATAACTGTCTATCCACAAGAGTGTGCAGACCTCCCACATATACATTTGGTACAGTTGAACAGTTGTGCTACGGTTACATCTTGAACCACCAAAGACAGATATAGAATTCCATCAGTCAGGTGATTGAGCCATAAGATATGCAGTAAAGGGATCCCAGAAGTCTTTTGGCCTAGAAGTCCTGGGCAGTTCTTCCCAATAACACAAAAGTTGGTCACTGCAGAAGGCTATATCCTTCAGCCATTGCTGAAACTTAGGTGCAGGCTTCCCATCCCAATGCAGTGATACTCTGAGTTTAGCCAATAATAGTGCCAGAGACACCAGCTTGTGATTACACAATTTAAGATTCAGTACATTACCTAGCAGACAAATAGGCATGGTGCAAAGCACACGTTCACCCACCATAGTTTTTAATGCTTCAGTCACTTTTCCCCAAAACTCTGCTACTCTACCACAGCTCCATGCCAAATGCTGAAAATCAGCTGCTTCAGCCCCCCAGCGTCTTCAATGATCCGAATCTCTCAACCCATATTTAAAAAGTTGGGCGGGCGTATAATATATTTGATGAATGTATTTATAATGAATTAAACACAAATTCCCATTAGCAGTAAATTGACCCGTCAGTTTACAACAGGAACCCCATTCTTCCTCCGTCAAGGCCTGCGGCAAAATAGCATTCCATTTATCCATCAGCCCCACCCTCACGTCCACTTCATCTGCCTGCGAAGCATTATATAAACTAGTAATCATTTTCGCCCTTGTTTGTGCAACATAAATATGCTGCAACGCCGCAAGAATAGGAGGCTCCGCAGGATAACCAGGATACAAGGCTTCAATGGCAGATATCAGTCTGCTATATATAAAAGTAGTAACCGAGCCGCCCCATCACCCAAAAATGCTGTCAATCCAAGAAACTCCTCACCTGAATACATATCTCCCATAGTGCGCTTATTTATAGACTGCAAAATTTTCACAGCCCCCATTTCACATGTCACAGAAATTTGTCCATGATGAAGCAGTGGCATAGCCGGCACATACAATGGCAAACTCCCAGCCCGTCTCCCAAGTTCCCTTCACACATGTCCTGTGCAGTGTATTGTATCGATCTCATCTTTCTCGAAAACTGTAGTATCATTAACCACCATCGCCTGCAGGGGTATCGGGTGAACAGCACCTGCCCCCACCACCACATGTGGCGGACAGGGCGGCGCAGTCTGCCAATATGACGTATATTGCGCTTGCGTGCCCAAATAATACAATTTCATGTCTAGCACACGAAGCTCGCTCGTTTCGTACGGTAGCGTCAGAAACTCCCACTTAAGACGTGGCTTTCTCCCTCCCCAGACCAAGGTGATCAATATACTGTGCAATACAGTAAAGAAATTCTGTCTTAAGATAACAGGAATGTTGAAAAATTAATATATTTTTTTTGGGAGGACCACCTTTTTTATCAGTGCCACTCTGTCTACAAACGTTAATGGAAGCTGTATCCAGAGAGCAACTTTTTCTTCGAGTTTACCTATAGCAGTCCCATAATTTTCGCGCACAACAATCTGTGGGTCTTTGTGCACCCATACATCCAGGTATTTAACAGGCTCATCACTCCATATCATGGGGTATTCTAATTGCACCTTTTTTGTACAATCTGTTAACGCAAAAACCACAGATGTGTCCCAGTTTATTCCCAACCCAGAGTACCATTCAAATCTAATGTATTCTCGTATCAGTTTCTCTAGGTGTACTTCAGGCTCACGTAATTACAGAACCATATCATCAGCATACATTGACACCGCCAAAGGCCGCTGTTGAAAACGGAGCGCTGCCTGAGCATGCCGCTGCCTTAGAATACAAGCCAGGGGCTCCAACACAAGGGGGGAAAAGGAGCGGTGATAACGGGCAGCCCTGTCTCAGCCTGAGTCCAACCGGGAACACATCTGAGGTTCGACCATTCACACTGACCCAAGCCACTGGCGCCGTGTATAACAACATAATCCAATGAGTGAATATGAAGGGCACCCCCATACGATGTAACACTGCCAGCATGTACTGCCAAGATATAGATTTGAATGCTTTGGCGGCATCCAGCAGGACTCCTGCCGCAGGTAGTGTGGGCTTCAAGAGATGTAGTACAGCAAACAGCGTCGGCAAATTGTGCGCCGTGCAGCGGGTCGGGACAAAACCCGATAGATCCGGGAGGACCATCACCGGCAATAACAACTGCAACCTAGTAGCTAGAACCTTAGCAAGAATTTTCACATCCGTATTCATCAAGGAGAGCGGCCTATATGAGGCACATTGCTCGGGGTCCTTTCCTGGTTTACAAAGAGTCTCAATAAGTTCCTCACAAAGCGTGGGTGGCAACCTCTGCTGCTCATACGCCTCCTCAAACAGAACACAGAGATGGGGCGCCAAGATATCCAAATATTCTTTTAAAATTCCGCTGGGAATCGGTCCGTGCCCGTTGCTTTGCCGTTTGGGAGTGCATTAACAGCATCGCGTATCTCGTCCGAAGTCAATGGATGCATTAAAAACTCCTGCTGCCCCTTTGATAACTACACCAAGGCTATGTCGGCTAAATATTCCGCTATCTCAGGCTCCTCAGCAGTTTGCCTGCATCTGTACATTCCTGAATAATGCTCAACAAAGGACGCCAGAATACCCTCACTGACACAATGCCTGATCCCATTCGCACAAATAGAATTGACTGTGTTGGTTTTGGCCCAGCGTTCAGTTATTTTTGCTGCCAACGCTCTACCGGCCGCCCACCTTCCCCATAATATCGTGCCGTCCACCGTCTCGTCATATGCTTCACCTCCATGTCCGCCAACTCATTATACTCAGTGATCTTTGATCTAATGGTTGCTAGGTTAGCCACATCCGACTCACTGTTATACCGTCTCTCGAGCCTTCATGGAGCCCCGAAGGGACTTAAGAATCCCAGCCTGGAGACCGATACACGCTCCGCGAATCGTCAGTTTGAATGCCTCCCACAAAGTGTCTAAACCATCTACTATGCCAGAATTGTGGTCAAAGTATTGAACAATAGCTTCCCCAATTCCCTCATGAAACACTTGATCTTGCAGAGCTGAGGATTGCGAACGCCACTGAAATAACGGCGGGGTATACCTAGGTATAACCATAGTGAACAGCGAAGGGGAATGATCAGAAAGCGTCTTAGGTAAGTGTGACACGTGCGTAACCCACAAGTTTACGTCACTGGCGGTGAGCCAATAGTCCAGGCGAGACCAAGACTCGTGGCATACGAGTGGCTGGTACCCTCCTGTAACCCAGGGTGTCGCAATCTCCAAATATCTATAAGGGACAAGTTGTGTATCCCAATTTGGATCGCCTGTGCGGCCTTTTAACAGTAGGGTCAGAGGGGGTGTGCCTATCCAGATCTGAATTCAGAACCACATTAAAATCGCCACCATAGATAATGGCCATCGGCTGTAACCTATAAACCTTGTTCCACAGGACAACATAAAAAGCAGGGTCATCCACATTAGGTCCATACACATTAATATTAGTGATCGGCATCCCACACAATTTCCCCTGCACCAATATGTAGCGACCGTCCTTGTCAGCCTCTACATGTGACGGTTCAAACACCAAATCTTTCCTGATCAATATCATAACCCCCCTCGCATACGAGGAGTAGGATGAAACAAATTTGACACCCGCCCATCTAGTGGCCACATTCTCTGCTGCTTGCTTACTTAAATGAGTTTCCTGCAATAAGGCGACTTGCACATTGTGCCGATCCAAAAAAGCAAGAACCTGCCTGTTTTTTTTTCCGGATTATTCAATCCCCTGACATTCCATGTTATAAATGTCACTTTACCTCCCTCCAGCAGTACCTACGATGCTCTGAACTAGAAAAGGAGTTGCACCCCTTGCATCTGCATCACATACAAAACTACCAACCCACCTCTGCACCCTACTCCGCAAAAGACAGTCATATATTGAATCCCCAACATGACCCCACCCACTTAAGTATCCCAAACATGCTAAGACTCCCCAATACCATGAAAAACAAAACCCAAACCCCCTCCCCACCCAATGTGAGAGGCTAGTCCTCCCACAGTCTATACCCATATCAAAAAAGAATTGCGTGGGTTATTCCCTTCCTGGGGGACACCAGCCGCCCTCCGACCCCATGGTGGTACCTAGGGGGGTCAGGGCAGATCCACGGTCCCTTCCAAGCACATCTCACTGTCTTCATAGAAACAAAAATGTGCTACACATGAACAGAATCTAATGCGCAACCTCCCTCCACAGATATCAGCAGAATATATCCCTCAACGATCACCTCCCTGCAAATTAGTGGCCAGAGAGATGTGGTCATTGTGCAAAGTAAAGCAGTAGAGCAAAACATAGCCGAGCGTCCCACCACCCCCAACCATATCCAATGCCACAGCAACTGCAATAGATATACCCTGAGCAGCCCAAGTAAGAATCCCATCAGGCCAAAAGATGCAGCCAAATGGCACAGGAACAAACAGACGCCAAACAAGTCGGAGGCCCCAACTGCCCTGCTCACCTGCCCCACATCTCATTCGTTAATATCAGTTCACACTTAGTCCCCGTCCAAAGCCGCAAAAATAGGATCGTACAATCAGGTTAAAAAAAATCACATTAATATCAAGAAACAAATGCACAGTGAAGCACAACCATAGTGCATATGAGCAGCATACAACCCGTAATAATATATCAATCCTCATTGTCTGCATCTTCCCCAGCCTGTCTGGTCGCAGCACGCTTCTCCAGCTGCTTAATGTACTGCATAGTGTCTTTAGGAGTCATACAAATCCGGGGCTTGTTTTCATACAGTATCTTGAGAAGTGCAGGATATAACATGGCATACTGTATTTCCATATCACGCAGCTTCTTCTTGGCATGCTGGAACTCCCGCCGGGCCTGTTGAACTGCGACTGTAAAATCTGGGAACAAGGCCACCTCCAACCCCTGATAACTGGCGGTGCCCAATTCCCTCGCCCGCCGGAGAGCCACATACCTGTCGCAATAATTAAGAAGTCTTGCGATTATTGGTCGTGGTGGTGCCTCAAAGCGCCAAGGTTCACACCAGTTGGAGATGCAATATGACATCCACTGCAGCAACCTGCATGAGGTAAAAGCCGGATCGGCGGGTGGATCCACTTTACAGCATGCCTGTCGATTCACGCCGGCCACCTTTCGTGCTCATTGCACTCTTCAGAGGCGCGACAGTCATTTTGGCATAGAGGCCACACGTCCCACTTAAAAATATGAGCCCCCAATGGGTGACTCGAATGAGTCTGCGTTAGTTTGTGGGTTTTGTAGTGTGTGCTTCAGTTATGTGCCACAAGGACCCCCAGGGCCAAAAAGATGCATTTTTTAAAACAATCTGCAAAATCCAGAGAGGATTCGCGGATTCGGCCGAAAAAATTGAAAAACGAAGGGCGAGCTCCCGCACTTCCTTAATATTCAGCCCTGGGTGGGCCAGGTTCCGGGGGCAGTGAAAAAAAAGTGTTTCCCCCCACACTGCCCTGGGGACCACCACCTCCCCGGGGCTTGATTACATAGTTAGGGGAGGGGCACGCAGCCCCGCCAGCCCCGGGGACCGCCACCTCCCAGGGCTAATTTTAAAATGTGCGGGGGCCTCAAAGCCCCCCCAAGCCCCGGGGATCGCAACCCCCCCTTTAATTATTTAATTTGTGGGGGGCACATGGCCCCAGCAGCCCCGGGGCAAAAAATAATTACACCTGTATGGGGGGACTCCAGCCCCCCCACATGCTTCGGAAACCGCCACCTCCCCAGGCACTAATATGCTTATTTGGGGGTCTGTGGTGGACCCCCGGGGACCACCACCTCACACGGGCTCTGCATGTAATGGGAGGGGGGGCCATGCAGCCCCCCTCCTGGAGCTAGTGATGGCCCTGGGGACCGCCACACCCCAGGGCCGGCTACTGCAGTGTCCCCCGGGACACTGCAGTTTGCTATGGCAGGGCGGGAGCTGTGCTGCTCCTGCCCTGTCATAACAAACTTGGTTTGGGTTTTGGAAGATTTCCTGCTCTCTCTTCCAAAATCCAAACCAGATTGCTTTTCCACACGGGGAGCTGCATGTCAGCAGCTCCCCATGTGGAAAAGCAATGCCGGCTCCCGCAGGATGGGGAGAGCCGTCAGGGACCGTGGGGGAACTGTGGCTCCCTCCACGGTCACCAACAAGGTGGCCAAGCCCTGGGGGATGGTGTCCCCAGGGCCAGCAGTGGCCAGGGAGGGGAGCCATGCGGCCCCTCTTCCCAATAATAATTTTATTTTTTAATTAAAAAATCACGCAAAGGCCAGCCTCGGGGAATGGGGTCCCCGGGGCCACAAATGGCCTGAGGAGGTGGGCCATGCAGCCACCTCCATAATAATAAAAAA
Source organism: Lissotriton vulgaris (assembly GCF_964263255.1). Classification (NCBI taxonomy): domain Eukaryota; kingdom Metazoa; phylum Chordata; class Amphibia; order Caudata; family Salamandridae; genus Lissotriton; species Lissotriton vulgaris. The sequence continues at coordinate 484,730,472 of NC_141689.1, forward strand.
ATAAATGTAATTCCCCTTCAATCCTGAGGGCCCCTGGGGGCCAACTAGCCCACCAGGTACCTCCAATAACTGCCAGAGGCCTGCATTGCAGAGAGTGGTCCAGGCCACGCACCTTTTTACACCTCTCTGCAACGCAGCTCTGTGGCGCTTACTGGAGGTACCTGGTGGGCTAGTTGGACCCCAGGGACCCTCAGGATTCAAGGGGACTTAATCCCCCAAAGTAAAAACGCACCACAGGGCGCGTTTGCATAGTGTGAAGGTAGGAGGCGGGGCCTTTCTGCACCTTTGACTTAAAGGTAGTTTTAATCCCCAGCCCTTTTATGTACTAGGGCCTTACAGAGGAGGTCATGCTAACCACACGGTTACCCCAACACATAGTGTTCCCTAGTGTATGTAAGTGTTTTCACTGTATTCTAAGTGTCAAACTGAACAAACCAAAAGTTACAGGGATATTATAGTTAGTCTGACACTTCACTAGTACACAACCAAAGAAATTCAGCAGTTATAGTTAACTGAGCTAACTATAACCCACGCCCGCAATGTACTACTTATCACCTCACATATTACATCACTCATGACAGGCACAGTGACGTCACTGATGACATCACTGATGACATCTCAAATGACATCACTGATGACGTCATCCACAGAATCTCTGATACACACAGTCACATCCGAATATAACCTTTCACACACTCACTCCAACTTCCACACTACCATTCTCAAAACCATTGACACACCCATATCAGTACTTACACACCCACTCAGTGATTCATAGGTCTACACACACATTCACTCAGTTACCCATACAGCTTCGCATACATCAACTCACTCACTAATACTGTAACTGATATATCCACTCATACAGCCATACAGCCACTCATACACTGTCAGTCACTCATAGAACGACTCACACATCTACTCACTCACCTATAAAGTTAATCAGCCATTTACTCACCTACACAGTCATGCACACACCCACTTACTTATTCATACAGATAATAACACATACTCACTCACCCATACAGCTCCTCACACACATACTCACTAACCCATACAGCCGCTATCACAATCCCTCACTTACACATACAATTATTCATGCACTCGAACACTCACTTACACTGCTTTTCACATATCCACTTACTTACCCATATCCCACTGATACCTCCATTCACTCACCGACGCAGCCATACACACACTTAGGGCCAGATGTAGGTCGCGCAATACCGGTCAGTAACGGCCGAAATGACCGAATTTCGTCCGATACCGACCGGTATTGGGCTTTCCAGATGTAGGTGGCATTTTTTAAGGATTCTGTATTTTACCGAATCAGTAATGTAAGGATTCGGTAAAATAACGAATTCTTAACATACCGATTCGGTAAATTACCGAATCCAGGATGTAGGGAGCACTCAAGTTAGTGCATTCCTCAGTTAAGGATTCGTTATTTACCACCAACTAGAAGTTGGTGGTACACAATGAAAACCTCTTAAAAAGCATTTTCTTTGCTTTTCCAACAGTGCCATGTTGCAGACATACATGCCCTTAGGGCATGTATGTCTGCAACAAGTGCACCCATACCCAATTGAGGGGTGCAACAGGGTGTCAAAGTGACACCCTGCCACCCTTCAATGTTTCCCCCCTTTTACCGAATCGGTATTTACCGATTCGGTAATTGACATTCATTCCTATGGGCCTCCAGGCCAATAGGAATGAATGGCGATTACTGAATCAGTAAATACCGATTCGGTGATTACCGAAACTTACCGATTCGGTAGTTTTTAACGAAAAATTACCTACATCCAATTTACCTGCTCTTAAATACCGAATCGGTATGATTCGGTATTTAAGAGTCGGTAAACTGGGATTACCTACATCTGGCCCTTAGTCACTTATACAGCCCTTCTCTTACACACTCACTAACCCCTACACCCACTGACTCACCCAGTCACTAATCCGTGCAGGCACACACACACCCTCTCAGCCACCAACACAGACTCATACACCCATTGAGTTACTCAGACAATGAATGAATGATATGAATGATATAACTTTTAAAGCGCACAAATGCCCGGAGGCGTCTTGGCGCTATGCAGAGCAGAGAAGAGCTGTCAGTATCCTGAGTATGAATACTGTAGGATCACTGATTGAAAAGCCAGGTATTACGTTGTTTCCTAAAGACAGGGAGTGAAGAGGCTGTTTTCAGTTCGGATGGCAGACGGTTCCATTGTAGAACCGTAGCTCTGAAAAAGCTTTTTCGGCCCCAGATGGCATGTTGAAAAGTAGCAACCTTTATAAGTTTTGCTGTACTGGAATTGAGAGTTCTACCAGGTATGTACCACTTAAGGTTTTTCTTAAGGGATGCTGGGGCTTTCCCATAGAGTGTCTTGTAGCTTAGACAAAGTGCCTTGAAGGTGATACGATGGTTAACCGGGAGCCAATACAGTTGACTAATGGCTGATCTAGCAGATTGAAATGTTGGAATTTTCAGAAGGAATCGTTCAGCTGCATTTTGACGAGTTTGTAATTTCTTAAGTGGAACTTTCACTTCAACCAATCAATCACCCATACATCCACACATGTACCCTCACCAACCCATACAACCACTTAAACACCATCAGACAGACTGATACAGATATTCAGACAACCTAATCAATGACCCATAAATAATTCACTGATACACCTAATCACTCACTTATACAGTCAGTCATGCACCTAATGAATCATCAGTACAGGCACTCATACACCCACTGATTCATCAATACACCTTGGTATATATATTTAACACTCAGAAACATTTTAAATACACTCACAGCCACTGAGTGATGTCATCAGTAATGTTATTTGAGATGTCATCAGTGATGTCATGAGTGATGTCACTGACATGATTAGGGGAAGAAGTCTACTTTAGTCATGAGGCCCTCAGGAGGCAAGGAGACCTCATCCCCCACCAACTGTTCTCTGAGAGCCATGGTTGCAGAGTGGTCGAGAAAGGGGGCATGGCCTCTGATGACCTCTCAGCAATCTCGCTGGGTGGGGCTTATTGGGGGTAACATGAGGCGTTGTTGGCCCCTACGGACCCTCACCAGTGAAGGGGAACTTCAGCCCACAAACAGCAGCACCCCAGACAGCTGGGGAAGCGCTTCAAAGTGTGCATGTTACTTTGGCTGGAGCAAGTCAGCCAGCCAAAGTGACATTTATACTTTGGAGCGTACAGTCAAGCCACCGCTCCAGTCCTCTATGCTGCCAATCGACAGCAGAGGACATGCATCCATGTCTCCTGGCTCGGGGGCAGGCTAGTGGCTGTGACGCTCCTCAGTGAAAAACAAAATGGCAACAAAATCATTTCATTGCCATTTTATTTTTCACGTTTAGCGTGGCTTGCAGTAGGCGGGGGCGATGCTTCCCCCGCGCCCCGTTCCCCCCCCCCACCCCCTCCCCCCTTGTGAAGAAACTGCTACTGCCTTCTTCTGGCAGCAGAAAGTGACAGAAAGAGATAATTACTAGGAGCAAGTGAGAGAAAGAGGAAACTACTTGGACAATGAGTTCATATCAGCTCAGAGAGAGAATTCCTTATTTTCCAAACACATGATCAAAGGCAAATGACTAGGTGAAGGGTCTACTCAGGAAGGGTAGTAATAAAAGATCCTCTGAAGATAGATACATCGAGAAATGTAGATGACCCCCACTACGTCTTAAACAGCCTTCAATTACATGTGTGGAGAGTTTGAGCTATGCCATGAGACCTACACCCTTACATCGCTTTGTGACTGAAGACAACATATGATGATCAGAATATTATGCGTGCATAATATTGCATGCACAAACCTTTTCTACTTGAATTTGGCACAGTTTGTTTATACATCTGCAACTTAATGTAATAAAAGTCAACGATCAAAAGTATGTGCCAAACCTATGTCCTGCAAAAGTGTTTTCAGTAGAAAATGTTTTATAATATGGAAACCGACAAACAGCTATTCAATCATGTGTCTTGTAAAGCATTACTACTCACATGTAAGTGTCTAAAGCCGCTGGGGGGTGGACTGCTGATCGGATGAAGGTACTGATGTTCAGTTGAAGAGCCACGTCTTGAGGTCCTTTCTGAATTGAGGTAGTGACATGATTGTCTGAGGTAGAGAGGCAGGGTGTTCCAGGTCTTTACTGCGAAGTAGAAGAAGGATCTTCCTCCAGCCATGGTCTTATAGATATGTGGGATGTTGGCCAACACCAGTTGAGTGGAGCAAAGGTCTTTGGTGGGTGATGGAACTATTTAATTGTGCCTTTGTGACTACAGGATTGAAAATATATACACTTTTCTTTATTTGCACAAAACTTTGTAAAATACTAACGCCTCATGGATGACAACTTCAAATAAAGAAAATTTGAATTAAAAAAAACACCACATACCTGCCGTTTGTTTCGACACTCTGTGGCTAGTGGAATGATTATTAGTCTGTGCAATAAACCTGTTAGTGAATGATGAGCTGGGTTGTGCTGTATTTGTACTCATGTAATTAATTTCCCTAGATAGACCTGGGTGTGCTAATGCATCGCTTTAATGTAAAAACTAAACCTACCTTTATAGGTCTATTAAGTCCTTGATTTCTGGAATCATTAGACATCGACTTCTGATTAAATATAGTCGGCAGTTCACTTTTGATATTTCTTTCGGTTGTGAAGTAACACAGTGTATGGAAAATAACACAGCTATATTTTCATGTTCAGTTTAATTAAACTAAAGTCAGGATGTTCTTTCCTGGTATTCTGTCAGTAATGAGCGGGTATGTTTTCCTTCCATAGCATGATGAGGTAATTGAGTGCGTGACAGTACAAGGCAAAAAGCAGACCAGGTGTAAAATAGGTAAATTAGCATAGCTTTTCACTGTGTTATTAGCCAGTATGCTTGAATAAGGACTAATGTCATCGCTGCATGCTGACATGTCACCTAAGAATGTGAACATACCGCAAATAAGCATATTTATCCTATATCAGCATTCCTAAATGAAACATAAAAGAGAAGTAGGCATTAACAGGAAAGTGCCAAATCCGTCATCAGGCAAATCAAGTGATGCAAGGCAAAAGAGGTGAAGACCCGCACAGTTGGCACTTACATCGTTTGAAGGACCCAGTTCTTCAAAATCTGAAAAGGTACATGAACACCCAATGTAAAATGTGTACTATGTTAAACTAAGAGCAGACCACTAGGTCTCTGCTTCTTGCAACGTTTTGCTCTGCATTTAAAACAGCATGTCCTGACCGGTTCAAGAATATCACCACACCAGCCAGACCCTAGTCGGGATACAGATAGAATTTGATGTTTAATAATGGGCACTCTAAACAGAACAAGCATTGGAAAAGCCAATAGGTCTCGGCAATTCAAGAGCTATTGGCGTGGTCAATGTTAATGTTTTTAAGCCATGTTGAATAGCACGCAGCACATCTGCTGTTCAGCAAGGCTGAAAGGAAAGTAAAAAAGCATGAAGCCTGCGCCTGTAGACGTGTAGAATGGCTGTAGATGTGAGCGTTTGAATTAACTGGGTGCGTAATAATATTTAAATTGCAAAATCATTACAACAAATAAAAATATCATGCGTATTTTAAAATGCATTCCAGAGTATTCAGCAAGAAAATAACTTTTTTGTAATTTTATACAGTGCAAACTCGGCCCGAAGGTAACGGAGCGCTGTACATGAGCACCAGTTGCATTCATTAGTTTTAGGAACGGAGAAAGTGATTAGCACAAAATCACAGGATGTTGAGACGACTTTGAGACTCAAACCCAGTTACCCAGCTTCAAAGTTGGCTGCTCAAGTAGTTACACCACATCCTCTACTGTTGTTTGTAAGATTAAGGATAGGGAGCAGTAAAGAGGAAAGCATTCAACAAATTAGAAGGCAAGCTTTTCCACTGCACACGTTGGGTTGAAATAAATGCGGACGGTGGCAAGCAGCAAACAGTGCAAGTATAAAACAAGCCAAGATTTGCCTAGAATCACAGGATGTTGAGGCTGCCATCAAGACTCGAACCCAGTTCCCCAGCTTCAAAGTCGGACGATTCAGCACTTACAACACATTCTCCCCCAGTCCCTTAAGAAGAATACATAGGGGAACAGTAAGAAGAAAGCTTTTAACAAATTAGAAGGCAAGCTTTTCCACAGAACACTTATAAAAAAAAAACACATCAACAAAATGTGTCGTTTTGTAAACCTTGGTGGAAGTTTAAATTGATGATGCGAGGGGGCGTGGCTTAGCCGGCTGCAAGATGGCCGCACCTTTAGTGGGCTCTGCCGGTCAAACCTGTAATCCACAAAAATCCTGCAGACTCCATTCCCATCGTTGCTTGGAACCCCGCCACTGCTGCCAACCTGATCCTGGGGCACAGTTTGGTCCGTCCTCTGCGGCCCTAAGACCTGGCGGTGCAAGCTTTCGGTGCCGCGTGTGCCCTGGGTCCGGGCCCTGCACCTCTAACACACGGCGTCTGGCCTGTGCTCACTGCCTACAATCCACTGGAGGCTGTTCTCCTACCCTGAATGCTGCAGCCACACTTCAAACGCCTGAGCCGGTGAGTCTTGCGGCGGGGGAGACGCTACGCCGCGGGGTCGGGAGCATGCGTGTCGCACAATCCGGCCCGGCCTGCTCACGGGCGGGCACCTCAAGTTAGGACCCCGGTGCCTGCTGTGGAGGCCGTTCTTCATCTGGCCTGGAGAAGTGGGCGGTGCTCTCCCAGTGTCTCCACGCTGCGGGCTGCTCCCCCTCCCGCTGTGGCCGTCTGGCTCCAGCCAAGGGCACCCTGCAGCCGCCGTGCCTGTTTTCTGCCCTCCTCAGATCTCGCCCGCCAGGGTAGCTGTCTGCTGCGGACTGCGGCCCACTTGTGGGCCCGACTATCTACGGCCTTCACGCTCTGGGGTCCCTGCTTGTCACCACCTTCAGTCTGCCTACGAGACAAGCCTGCGCAGCCTGTACCTGACTGGTCAGCCTGTGCCCGCTTACCACTGTGCCTGCTTCCTGCACACCTCCATCCCACCCACCATAGTGTCTGCCTGCTGTGGACTGAGGATCACTGGTGAGCCTGACGATCTACGGCCTTTTCGCTCTGGGCATCCCTGCCTGTTACCACCTACAGTCAGCCTATGAGGCACGCCTGTCCAGCTTGTACCTGCCTGCCTTGCCTCTACCTACCTGCTCCTTCTGCCGGGCCCATCAGCCATCCCACAATCGCTGTGACCTGTGTCCTTCTCTGATGGTAGGTGTGCGGAGTGTGGAGGCTACCGCGGCGGGGTTGAAGGCGCTCGCACCCACCACAAGGTCTTGTGTCTCATTTGCTGCCACACTGCAACTGCCTTACCCTGTGCCTGCAGGGACCTGCCTCGTGGGTGGTGTGTCGTGAGCCCTCCGCCCATCTTGCATCCCCGCTGCCCCCATCTCCCCCGGACGCTCTCAATGGCAGGATTTCCCGGCTTGTGGGTGAAAAACTCTGCTGGTGTCCCACTCCTCGGATCCGCTCGGCCTGTGTGGTGGCACCCCTCCCTAGTTCACTGTACATCAACCCGGGGGCCTGGCTGGTGGCCCCTAAAGCGGACAGCTGGCGGATACCTTCTCGACTCTGCCCCCCTGCTTCCTCGTTCCGTTATTTGAGCCACTGTAAGACTGATATTGCTCCTTTGCCCTTCTGCTGGGTTCTCGCTGTGTGCTCCTCATATCGGGTGGCTGATATGAGAAAGGCTAAGCCCAAACAGCCCAGGCTCACTTTCGACCACTGCAGACAGATGTGCCAGGAGGGCGTGATTGCCGCGGGGGTGACCGGACTGCCCCCGCTGAGATGGCCGCTTCTCGTGAAGATGACCTCAAAGCCATCATGTTGGAGGTCAAATCCGCGGTCTCTGGCATCGCTACTCAGTTGGAACAGCTGTCCTCCCATCTTGACGTGGCTAAATCCTGTGTGGACTCTCACAACAACCGCCTGCTGCATGTCGAGTCAAGGGTCTCCGACGCTGAGGATGCCGTCACTCAGGACCACCAAAAACTCCTCCAAATGGACAAAATCCTGGAACTAATCCGCTCCAAGAATGAAGATTTGGAGTCGCATTCCCGCAGGAGCAACCTCCGCATCACACGGGGTGGCAGAGTCCACCAACATTTTGTGGATGGAGGACTGGAAGAACAGCTGGTGCGGGATCTGTTCGGTGATGTGCTCTCCCCAGTTTTCATTGTGGAAATAGCGCACCGCTCCCTCGGCCCCCACCCGGGCCCCCAGATTTTCAGCTTGTCCTATCATCGCCAAAATCCTTAATTTCCGTGATTGAGACACAATCTTCCAGGCAGCCAGGGAAAAGGGAAAATCCGCCACCAGGGCAACTCTCTGTATTCTAACCCGACTACACCCTGGCTGTGCAGGCTGTCCAATGCAAGTTCCTGCCTGCAAAGCGCATTTTACAAAAACATGAGATCTCCTACTCTCTTGCTTACCCGGCCAAATTGCGAATCAAACAGGGCTCCAAGACTCTGGTCTTCCCGGACCCTAAGGGGGCTCTCGCCTTCGCCAAGAAACTGGGCCGCTCCCATCGCTCCACTCCAGCGAATTCTCAGGACTCTGATGCAGCCAACCTCAGCGATAATGACTGACTCAATCTCCTTACTTGCCCTGAGCTGTATTTTCTTCCTCCATGACTGTTGGTCCACTCGTCTGGCATGTCCCTTTTGCTGCCCCTTGCCTTTTTAAATGTTCGCTTCCTGATGCTATTCACTTGTAGGCCGAGCATAGCTGTTCCTCTTCTTATGTTATGATGCTTCCTGAAGTCTGCTCCCACATCTGGCTTGGCCACCCTGCCTTCCCCGGCAGGGGTGTATGCTGAGCGACGCCATGCCTCCGCAGGATGCTTCCCACTCTTGCTCTTGATTTCCCCTTTCCAAGTTGTGGCTCCCCGGAGTGGTTGTGGGTGGTTTCTCAACCTATTTGGGGTGGTTGGTGTGGGTGGTGAGATGGTGGGTTTTGGGTTTTCGCTGAATCCTTCTGAGCTGCCTTTGTTTCTAATCGTATGCATTTTTTGTTTTTTTGCACATCCTATGTTGTTGCTCTTCAATGTGCGTGGGGGTTCTGTTTGGGTTGGGCTGGGGGGTTCTTGGGGGTGTTCTGCCACCTTCTGAGGCTATGTTGTTCTCATGTTTGGACATTCTATTGACTTCTTGCTTGCATCACATCAACGCCACACATGCTTCCCGTGCTGCCTCAGTGCATTGTTTGGTGCTCATTCCTGAAGCAACCCACTTGGGTACAACTTCACTTGCTGTCATCCATCCTGTGGCCACTGCTCCCCCACTAAAGCCCAGCTACCCACCTAGGTTCGCGCAGGCTGGCCCCATTGCCCAACCTACATTGCTCCATCTCTCATCCTTCTCTAAGTCGGATTGTTCCTTCAGGTGCCCTCCCCCCCCAAGCTCCTTACCACACTCATCGCACTGTGCTCCTCTCTTCCTCACCCTACCACAGCATGACAGACACTGTATTTTGGTCCTGGAATATCTGCGGTCTAAATGACCACCATAAAGCCCGGATCATCCATTCCCACCTCCTTCGGCACAAAGTGGACATCTGTCTGTTACAAGAAACCCAGCTGCTATCTGCAACTGCAACTAGACTACAATCCCGACACGGGGGAGAATCACACTCCTCTCTCTACTCCAGCTATGCTCGGGGTGTCCATTCAGATATGCAGGGGACTCCCTCTGCAAACTACCCAGGTTCTCACTGATCCAGAGGGAAGCTACGTCATTCTCTATGGCTCCCTGCAGGCCCGACCTTTAACGATTGCTGCAGGTTATGGCCCTAACACTGATGGACCAGATTTTTTTAGCACATTTCCCACCTTATCTCATCCCTAGGCCCTGCCGCACTCCTCGGGGGGGATTTTAATGTGACACTCTCCGCAGTCTTGGACCGCTCCGGCATTTATGCCTCCAACGCCCGCTCCATTGCTCTCCTTAGCTCCATCTTTTCCGAAAAGTCCCTTTACAGCGCCACTTGCGTCTGGATGCCCTGGAGGGCACTTGCATCACTGGAGTTCGCGGGTGCTGGTCCCGTCTGGATCTTTGGATCACCACTCCTGATATCCTTTTCTGGCTTGTCTCCCTAGATCATATGGCGAGCACCCTGTCAGACCATGCGCCGCTACAGCTTAAGCTTCGACTACCTCACTCACCCCGGCGGGCCTTTACCTGGTGGCTCCCTGCGAATGCGCTTCATGACTCTGTCTTCTGTGACGAGGTCCAGACCGCAATCACCAATTATTTTGAGCTGAACGTGGGCTCTGTTGACTCTCCCTCCACACTCTGGGAGGGATTTAAGGTTGTCATTCACTGCAAATGTATTTCAAAACAATCCGGGGTCTTACGCTCCATACGCAGCACACTTGACAGGCTAGAATCAGAAATCTAGTCTCTGGACTCCGCTCAGGCTCTTTGCCCCAGCTCTGACACTCTCGCTCACCTACGCAAGAAACATTCAGAATTTGCTGAGGAGGCCAACAGAGAGCTCTCTTTCCTCGGCAGAGAGGCCCGGGCATGCCGTTTTGGTGAGGGTGATCGACCTGGCAAAACCCTTGCCAACCTTCTCCGTCCTCCTTGTGCAGCATCCTTTATCACGGCGCTTCAGGATAGCGGCCCCACTCGAACTACTCCCCCTGAGGAAATACAGGTGTGATACACGGAGTACTACACGCAACTGTACACTGCGGGCTCCACCCCCTAGTGCGAGGTCTTTAACCAATATTGCGATACCATCGAGCTATTATGGCTTGAAAACTATCATCGTGAGTTCCTTGACGAGCCCTTCTCTAAAGAGGAAATATTCGCAGGAATTAATAGTATGCCTGGCGACAAGACTCCAGGTCTGGAGAGTCTTCCCGTTTCATTTTACAAGACCTTGACCCCTCTTTTAGTACCACAATTGGCAGCCATGTTTAATCATTCTTTTGAGAGTGGTCTCCTCCCACCATCGCTCTGTGAGACTATGCTAACACTTTTCCTCTAGCCGGACAAACCCCCTGAATGCCGTGACTCCTAATGCCCTCTGTCCCTTATTAACGTGGACAATAAAATCTTTGCAAAACTAACCGCCTTGCTCCTTCTTCTTCTCATGCCACTCATTGCCCTTCCTGATCAGTCCGGCTTCATTCCCGGACGCTCAACTTCACGCAATCTTCGGACCATTTTCTCCATTCTCCATCATATTAATCCAGCTCTCCCTGCAGTGGCTGCTCTTCTCGATGCCAATAAGGCCTTCGATACCCTTGAGTGTCCCTTCCTATTCTTTCTCCTCCCACGTCTTGGCTTCAGCACTGTATTCATACGTAAAATGTTACTCCTATATACTCTCCCCACCGCCCATCTTCGGATTAATTTACAGATATCTGTTCCCATCCGCATTGGGCGTGGCACCCGCCAGGGGTGCCCAGTGTCGCCCATGCTCTTTGCCATCTCAATGGAGCCCATCGCTGCTAGAATTCGACAACACCATACTCAGAAGGGAATTGGCTTTGCCGCCCTTGCCCTCTTGGTCTCCATGTATGTGGACGATATCACCTTAAACGTCCGCCACCCCCAAGAACATCTCAGCCCCCTTTTACGCGAGATCATACAGTTTGGTGGATACTCTGGCAACCTAGTGAACTGGAATAAGTCAGTCCTCTTCCCTCTCACTGACACCACTGCGCCCTTTACCCTGTTTTACCTACACGTTCTTCTGGGCGTCTGGTCCCACACTCTACTTGGGTATCTGGCTTAACGGGGACGTGGATGAACTTTGGAGGGCTAACTTTGGTCGTGCGGTGGACTGGCTTGAGTCCAAGATACCCCACTGGAACCGGCTTGCCCTATCGCTGGCTGGTCATATAGCTGTTGCCAAGATGGTGGCTTTTTAGAAATTCCTGTATCTTTTCCTGAACGTCCCTGTTCCTCTAACAGCCCACTTATTTCGTAGGATCCGCTCACTGATCATCTCTCTAACCTGGGCTGGCAAACAACCCAGAATTGCGTATGACACTCTTACCCTCCCGATGTCGTGTGGTGGCCTGGGCGCCCCTAACTTTAAGCTTTAAGGATTATGCGCTCAAGTCAGTTGTTTACACTTCTGGAATCGCCCCACTCCTTCCACTCCTTACTAGCCTTGGGTTTTAAGCTACTGCCCTGTTTGCCCCAGCCAAACTCCCACGCACCGAAATAGACACGGTTGAGACCTTGTGATGGGCCTGGGATGGTATACGCCGTATATCCAGTGCTCCATTGCTATCGGCAAGCACGATGCTGATTGTTCGGCATCCGGCCTTCCCTCCTTTTCAGCCATCCGGCATGGCTAAACACGCCACCCGCCTATGTCTGACAACTTTAGCAGACCTTTACCCGGGGCACACGTTCTATTTTCCAGCTGCTGTTTCTGGTCCCATGGACACTTTACTTTTTTATCAGTTATGGGCCATCTGTAGGGAGCTGCATCCCACGTTCCCCCAGCCCCGTCCCTCGATGACCACTCTCGACTTACTATATTCGTCTCCCACTCCTCTGAAGTAGGTGACCAAACTCTATGCCCTCACGTTGGCGGCCACCTCTATCTCCACTCACTGCGCTTGTGTGGCATGGGGCAGGACCTCGGTGTGGATATTTCCCGGGCCGACTGGCTTTACTGCTGCAACCAAATGAAGCGATTATCTCAGGATTATCGCCAGCACCTCATACATTTTAAATATCTATACAGGCTCTATCGAACCCCCGTTCTGCTGCACAAATTGAGACTTATCCACAGCAACATATGCCTGTGGTGTTCTGCTCTTGCTGCAGACTTCTCTCATCTTGCCTGGTTATGCCCCAAGGTTTATGACTTCTGGCAGGAGGTTTGTGCTACAATTTCCATTTCCGAGATCACCTCTTCTCTGGTTCAGCCTGACCTCCGTTATACCTCTTGAGCTTTTTTAAATATTGCTCTGACACCTCCCACCGCTTGATTGCCATGCTGCTCATCCTCGTGCAGCGTAGGGTGTCCATGTGTTGGGGCCGCAGACCGGCGCCTAAGGTCGCCCAATAGCTCGAAGATGCATCACAATGCCAGACCCTATTAGCTGAATTCTGGGATCCTATACCTGCTAGATCTCGCCCACCTGACATTTGGGGCCCCCTTGTGACATACCACTGTACTCATTCACCCCAGCGCCAGACTGCCTCTCCCGCGCTCTCTGTCCACATTCTGCTCGTGGTGGCCGCAGTAGTAGGTCAATAGCCACCCCTTTCACAGTCCTTACTCCTCTCCGAATGGGCCTGCTACTTTACCCGAAGTTTGTATGCTTCACCCTTGCAATTGTTTATTGCCCAGCTGTGCCCTCGTAGTGGTTGTGTAGGATGCTACCTTATGCCTGTCTGTCTCACTGGCCTCTTGTTCTATTTGCAAATGTACTCATGTATACAGGACTTTGATTTGATGCAAGAATGTAATATGCCTCTGCAATCTTGTCAATAAAGGTTTTTGAAAAGAAAAAAAAAGAAAAATTGATGATGCGATCGTACCTTGGTCATAAATAAGACTTAAAGAGCGTGCATTGAAATCTAACCCATGTTGCAGAGGCACAGCGCCATCATGATCCCTTCACATGTGCCGCTATTATCAAGGAGGGAGAGCAAGTCAAGTGAGCAGTAAAGCATGCCGTACAGTTAAGCGAACAACCGGATATCACATAATCAAAATTTCAGTAGCGTGCTCAATCGTAAATAAAGCGAGCAAGTCAAGGGAGCAGTAAAGCGTACCATACAGTTGGAACTAAATTTGGGGGGTGAGGGTGGTGGGAGGAGACAGAGCTGGTAAAAGCAGGAGCACTGTGTAGAGTGCTGAAAAGAAACTAAAAGGTCAAAAATGAGAGATTACAATAAAGTAAAGGAAGAGATGAAAAGGATTATGATAGCAAATCTCAAGGTAATCTTCCCTAAAGAAAGTAAATTACAGGATGTCGATTGGATACCCAGTGTAAGTATATAATGGATACTTTCAAGGTTTGTCAGAGTACCTGAGGGATGGAGGCATTGTTACAGACAGTCAAGAATGTTTTCAATGAACTGATAGTAAATGAGGAAATGTATGCGACTTATTATTACAAAACACACCACATCATACGTGCTATACATCATTCAACCAGCATTTGAATATTCAGATAACAATAGGATGCAATCTTAGCGATCTTGGTGGGGCAAGTCACTGAGTTTTGAAGACAACATATGTCATATGTCAAGATTTGCACAGAATGGACTTATGTACTAAAAATGTCAACATAAGTAGTAGTGAAGTTGTAGCTAGTAGATAGTACTAGAAGCCACATATGTCTAATGCATGCTCTCTGCATATGGAAAACAACATCAAACATAAAGCAGCATTTTGAGCTACACGCATCAGATAGTAGTCAATCCAGCACATAGAGCATTAGAATGGTCTGGTAAAGAGTTGCACCCACAATTGTTGCATGATTTCTCTTAGGTAGGTGAAGCAGCATTGGTTTCATTTCAGACAACCAGACTTTTTTTAAGTATATCAACTTTGTTTAACAAAGGGTACACAAAATGACCTTGTCATTTCAAGGTTGTGTGCCTTCCTCTACTTCCGATAGGGAAAACTCAGGGACCCATCCACTTCCTGAAGAAGGCCCTAGATGAGTAAAGAATGGTGCAGAAACATGTGGACCCCGAATTGCAAGAGTATGAAGCTCATGGCTTTTTAATTTTAGGGAACTAAAATGCAATTAAGTAAAAGAAAATGTATACACATCTTGTAGTACAAATAAAGACAAATTTTAGGTGAGTCCCCTTTCAAAATCAAACTCATCCAATAAAGGCTGCTAGGCTGTATTTCTCACAAGTTAAATCTGTAAGTATATAGATTTAACTTGTGAGAAATACAGCCTAACAGCCTTTATTGGATGAGTTTGATTTTGATCAAATTAATGTGAGAACAGTACACCTTTGAAGTGGAAGGTTGTTCCTCAACACACGGATAATCTGTAATTTTGTAAATATTTGAAAACTCAACTTGCATAATTGTAATGTGTTGCATTATGTTGTTTTAGGGGTCACTGCTAAATGCACACTGTGTTGTCCTGAAGAAGGTCTGATGGATTAACACAATCGAAGACCGAAACGTCAACTACATAGTCCATTTCTTTATTTGTGAATATTTGTAAAGGTGACTGTTTTATTTAAGAAAGATGATGTCACCTGTTATTTTATCTTGGATTGGACTTTTTTCAGATGAAATATAGGAAGAATTGTTAAACTCCTTGTTCATTTGTAAAGGATTGCAATCAACGTGAAGTGTTGATATGTACCCTATGAATTTATTAACGATATAAATAAAAAATATTTTTTCAAAAAAAGATTATTCTGTGTTGATTTTCATCTATATTTTTTACTATATCACAAAAATCCCGAAAACGGGAAATAAAAAACAACCTTTGGGCCCAATTACATCAGAGCACATTAAGCAAGGACTGTACTCTGTTTTGGAAAACAGTTAAGGCCCCCTTTTTAGCTGATGCGACTGCTGTACGGCATCTAGATGTGGCAGTACCCGCTGATAAATGGGTAGCGCACTACTCACAGATCTTTGGGGACCCCACCTTAACAACTGAGGCCTCAAGACTAGAGGGGGCAGCTTTCACAAGCAACACCATCTACCCTATTGACCTCCACTTCGATCTAGTGGAGGTGACTGCTGCGCTGACCTCCTCAAAGACC
The DNA here is from genome assembly GCF_964263255.1 of Lissotriton vulgaris. Lineage (NCBI taxonomy): Eukaryota > Metazoa > Chordata > Amphibia > Caudata > Salamandridae > Lissotriton > Lissotriton vulgaris. Next base: position 484,746,230 of record NC_141689.1, read on the forward strand.
GGTAAAGCGCCCGGCCCTGATGGGGTCCCATTAGACATCTTTGTGAGCAATATAGACCTATGGCCCCCAATTGTTACGCAGGTCATGTCCGCAGTGACTCAGATCGGCCTTATTGATTCTTGGTCCACTTCTGTGCTTCTACCCATATTTAAAAAGGGAGAACGCGACAATCCAGCCTGCTACAGGCCCATTTCCCTCTTGGATTCTCTGGGCAAGGTCGCCGGTAGACTAATTTTGGAGCGTCTCCGGGACTGGGCCTCAGAGAATAAGATCTTAACCGACTTACGGTTTGGTTTCCAGGAGGGATTGGGCACTGTCGAACAGGCCTTAAACCTGACTCTGCTCATGGGCAAATATGCCTGGGCCAAAGGCGGTAATCTTTACCTAGTCTATGTGGACTTGAGTTCCGCATTTGACTGCGTAATTCATTCCAAGCGGTGGGAGATTCTGAGTAATCTGGGCATAGATCCTGCACTTCTGAATTTTCTCCGAGAGCTATACTCGGACGCAAAAGCTTGTGTGAGATATGGCATCAAAGGGGAGCTTTCGGAATCATTTGACATTGTAAAAGGCGTTAGGCAGGGGTGCGTCCTTGCTCCATTCCTATTTAACATCTACACAAAAGGGCTGGAGCAAGCGATGCTAGTTGACAGCAAAGATCTCCCCTGCATAAACACCCGCCCAATCCCTGCACTATTATATGCAGACGATTCTGTCATTTTAGCAAGGACACCCAATCAACTCCAGATCCAACTAGACAAATACTGCCAATTCATGCTTTCTCTCGGACTTAAAGTAAATAGGTCCAAGACTTTTGTTATGAACATCGGCAAGAAAGCCCAAAAATGTAAATCTCTTTTTATCGGGAAGACAAGGTTAGAAACTGCTAACACCTATCCATATCTAGGGATTCTTATTGATAAACATCTGTCCTGGAAACCTGCCACTTCCAGCAAGAAACTGCAGTTTCAACGCACAACATCGGCGTTGACTTCATTTTCAAGGAAACTAGGCAAACCCGCCCCTGCCATAATTTTGAAGATTTACCAAGCCAAATGTATGAGCGTGGCCACTTATGGAGCTGGTGTATGGGGCTATATACCCGCTAGTGAGGTTCAAACTACTGAAAACGATTTTCTGAAATACATATTAGCCCTTCCTCGAAGCGCTTCTACGTATGGCACCCATATGGAGCTCGGCTGGGAGTATCTAACTGACATCATTAGATACCAGCCGATTCTCCTTTGGCATCGCATATGGACCCAGGAGCAATGTCATCTCACTAGGTCACTAATATCTGATTGTCTTACACTGACCTATTGGAAAAAGATTCCCTGGCTGTTATATGTTTTTAAATTTTTGAATGATTTGAACTGTCCTGCTTTTTTCACTGACCCTGTATCACTATTGGCTATACCAAGAAAAACTTTGAAAAAACTATGTGTCGCCCATTTAAACGATCTACGTTTGTGTTCAGAACTTGGTAAAAAGTCAAACGTTCATTTAACGATGATTCAATCCTCCTTTGGCATTCAACCTTATTTGTCTTTTTTTCTGTCTAACTATGAGAGATATGTTTTAACCAGATTTCGGTTTGATTTATTTTATCGTCTTGTCTCACTGCCTGTGCCCTCTGATTGGTCATGTGAACTAGCTAGCTGTCCGTGTGATGGACATACTCGTCAGTCTACTTTGCATGTAACCTTCTTCTGCAGCTTCTATGAGACCCCGCGTAAGCGCTGGTTGGTCCCACTTCTCCGACAGTTAGGACTGAGAAGATGCAGACCAGCGCTTTTGGCACTTCAGCACTTAGATACTCCGTTTACTGCCAAATCTGTAGCCTGCTACCTCAAAGCCTGTTTGAAAATCCATTCCCAAATACTGGCTACGGCACCTTAAGACACTATCTTTGTTCAAACGACTACTAGGCTATTATATCTCTGTATAGAGTGTCAGTGTTTAGTTGAATTTGAATGATCTCTTAATGTTCCGATCTACAGTGCTATGCTTCCCTCAGTATTTATTGAGTAAGCGAAAATTTTTATAAATTGTTGCAAATATTTGTTTTTAAATGTACTTTTTATGATTGTAAATTCAATCGAAATAAAGTTACTTTTGACTTTGACTTACTATATCACTCAAAGAGTCTCTTTATTGTATTGAATGTCAGAACATTACAACTTGACTTAAACTTCAGCAGTTATTGATTTAATTGATTAGATTTTGTAAGTATTAAAATACAAATCTAAATCTGATAATCATTTTGATAAATAAATCCCCATACTGGCACCACAAACCATATACTGTTAGTATCTGCCCAAGCTCGCAAGGGTTTATTGGGTTGTCCCCCCCCCCCTCTTTATTTAAAAGCAATCACAGATATGGTGGTCTGCTGACCCCAGCAGGCCACCATCCCAGTGATGTTAGTGAATCCCAGTGGGTCACAAATTGTGACCTACCTCATTAATATTTATGAGGTAGGTCAATTTGTGACCTATTACAAATCGCTAATGATTTAGAAGAGTTTCATACATTAGGAATAGCGATTTCCTAATTGGGATTCGAAACTAATAGCAATTAGGTAATCACTATTCCTATTTTCCTACATCTAGGACAAAGTTCCTGATAAAGTGTGACATGCAGCATGAAGTCCAACAGGGTAGTGGCCTTCAGGTGTAGACTGGGAAAAACATTGTTAAAATACCTAATTAGTTGACCAATGGTCACCTTTTAATTGTTGTCAACCACCCTCCTGGAATCTCCTCACATCCTACACTGGGCTTGTCCCTATCAACCTCCATATAAGAAATTGTGTTGAAGGCAGAAAGATGTTACTTTGGTATTTGGGTTTTTGAAAAAAGTGAAGCTATGCTTTATTTGGCTTCTATGGTACCCCCATCTACTTATTTATGTAGCTGCCCCTGTTTACTGTGAGCTTAATGTAGTGTGTGTTCCACTCTCTTGATGCGCTATGTGTTGAACTTAGACGTTTATTCTACCAATGTGGCTGAGGAGAATATCATCATAGCTCCTGAGAGCATACTCTATTTATAGCCAGATTCTTGACTCATTCTTTATTGTTTATTTGTTAATAAAACAGGATTACTGGTACAGATCAGCTCTAGTCATCTGCACAGCATACTATTATGGAACTTGCCAACAGGACAACACCACTAGAGATAAAAACTCAGACAAGAAAATGCAAACCTAAACTGGTGTAACAAAATACTGACAAACACAGTTTTGGCATCCAAATTTCAGGCTGCACACATCACAGGTTAAGCACTGGTTATATGGTGCAGCTTACCCCAGGATCCCACCCTTCCTTCAGTGGCCTCTGAGCTCAGGCTGCTAATGCGGCAATAGCCCTCATTTTCCAGCCATGGTGGGGGGGGCAGCTGAGTTCAGCTACAATTTGTGCCTGCTATGTGTGGCCTGAAAAACTTTTCATCGACCTCTCATTAGTATTTCCCCTTTGGTGCATGTCATGCACAACCTTTATGGGTGTTAGACCTGTCAGCCTTAGGGTTATCTTCCCCCACACATTTAGTCTCTCCTCCCCCTTGGCTGAACTTATATTTGTTGGCCTTAGGACGCTACACTTAACCTCTGCTAACCAGTTTTAAAGTGCTTGTGCTCATTTCTCTAAAACATGGTTAAAATGACTTATACCCAATTGGCATATTTAATTTACTAATCCCTTGTAGAGTGGTATACCATATACCCGGGGCCTGTAAATTAAATACCACCAGTGGGACAGCAGCACTTATTGTGTCACCAACTTAAGTAGCATCTTAAAACATGTCCCAGGACTGCCACTGAATGCAGTTGTAAACTGCCTTTATAAATTGGCAAAAAAGAATCTTCCCAGGCATTAAACTCTTCTTTTATTACATGTTATGTTAAATGCAATTTATAAAGCGCACTGACACCGAAGCTTCCTGGCGCTGATAGACAGAACAGATGAGGGGGGAGCATAGATGACAAGATCTAGCCAGAGATGGGGAAGAGATGGGTTTTTAAACGTCAACCCTAAGGTAGGCCCTACATAGCCCATAGAGCAGGGTACTATAATTAAGAGGTTGGACATGTACTATTTTGTTCTACATGTCCTGGTAGTAAAAAACTCCTAAATTAATTTTTCACAGCTGCAAGGCCTTCCCCTTCCATAGCATGACATTGGAGTTTATTACAATTAATAAGCTGTAATTTCCCATTTGGGAGCAGATAGCTATGTCATGTTTGTGTCTTTGGAATTGTAATGAAAAACCCCATTTAATGTTAGTCAGGTGTTTGATTACAATTTTAAAAATTCCACTCTTAGAAAGTTACAGACACAAGGAGATGATGGATGGCACTGAAACATTTCAGACACTCACCCCCAGTAATTATTAGCTCTAGATTGAATCCAGCATCCAGCATCGTTCTTTAGCTCACTTCTCCACCCTAGTGCAGACCCAGCCATATGCAAATTAGTCTTTACCCTGTTCCTCGTGGGAACAGTCCAGCCCAAACTGCCAAGCCAGGTCTTCCCTGGACCGGAAACAAACATCCTGAGACCGGTTAAGGGGTAACACCCCTCATCAGCCAGGCTAGCTTGAATCAAGTGGCAAGGTGAGCAAGTGGCCCATGTCTGAGCATACCCTTCCATCTTAGGGTGAACAAAGCAAACACAAGGTGGTGATGGACAAAGCGCTGAAACATTTTAGACACTCACTCCCAGTCACTATTAGATCTGGGTTGAATCCATCATCGTTCTTTAGCTCACTTTGCTACCCCAGTTCAGACCCAGCCATATGCAAACCAGTCTTGACTCTGTTCCTCATGGGAACAGTCCACCCCAATCTGCCAAGCCAGATCTTCCCTAGACCGGAAACAAGCATCCTGGGACCAGTTTTGGGGTAATGCCCCTCATCAGCCAGACTAGCTTAAATCCAGTGGCAAAGTGTGCAAGGGAAGGGACCCACATCTGGACATACCCTGCCTACATATGGCGAACAAAGCAAACACAATAAGAAGATGGACGGAGTACTAAAACTCTTCTGACACTCACCCCCAGCCACTATTAGATCTGGGTTGAATCTATCATTGTTATTTAGCTCACTATGCTACCCTAGGTCAGACCAAGCCATATGCAAATCAGCCTTGACCCTGTTCCTCATGGAAACAGTCCAGCACGAACTGCAAAGCTAGATCTTCCCTGGACTGGAACCTAGCATCCTGGAACCAGTTTAAGGGTAACACCCCTCATCAGTCAGTATTAGATCTGGGTTAAATCCACTTTTCCACTGGATTCAAGCTAGCCTGAAATGCCTCGTGGACTGCAGCTTCGATGACTCCAGACTCCGCATCGTAGCCTTGCAGCTCCTCAGATCTGATGCCCCACTGTTCGCACCAGAAGCCCTCGCCGAAAAAATCCTCGATGATGATGCAGAACCTCGCATTACAACCTCACTGCGCCTCGGAACCAATGCATCGCTTCAGCTGCTTGATGCATCTTAGAAACGCATTCTTGAAACGTGCGGCAAACCATGAGTTAGGGTACTTTATTCAGCCAGAACTTGTGACTCTGTACCGGTCTGGCGTGACCAGATATCCACCATTGACGCTTTGGGCTTTATGGCTCTAGTTTCACTAAAACCTTTAAAACAGCATATCTACGGTTCTACTGGTTGGAGTTTCATCATTTTGGTTTTATTTATTCAAAATGACTATTTTTCTAACTTGGTGTGGGATCCTTTTTGTGTGGTGTTTTCACTTTATTACTGGATGAAGTTTGCAAAATTGCCTCTAAATTAAGCTTATTTACAACAAGGAGTGGTGAGGGACAGAGTCTCTGAATTAAGCAGAAAGCTCTCACCCAGTCAAGAGATCAGGGCTAGATCCAACACCGTTTTTTAGCTCACTGCACCATCCCAGTTTCAGAACCTGGCTGTATGCAAATTAGTCTGTTCCTGTCCCAGTGCATGATGGGAACAGGGCAAACCAAACTACAAAAGCCAATTCTTACACTGGGAAGGAAACAAGCTCCCGGGAAATTTGCATATAGCCAGGTTCTGAGCTGGGATGGGGCAGTGAGATAAATAACGGTGATGGATCAAGCCCTGATCTTTGGACTGGGTAAGAGTGGTCTGCTTGGTTCAGACACTCTGTTCATCACCACCCCCTTTTCTGAATCGTTTTTGGCCACTATAGGTGTGGCAGGGTATACTCAGACATGAGTCCCTTTCTCACTGCTCCATCAGGATTCAAGCAAGCCGGGCCGAAGACGGCTGAAATGCCAGAAACCGGTCCCCGGTAGCTTGTCTCCTTTCTGGTGAAGAATTGGCTTGGTAGTTTAGTCTGCCCTGTTCCCATGATGCACTGGGCCAGGGACAGACTGATTTGCATATAGCCAGGTTCTGAGCTGGGATGGGGCAGTGAGATAAATAACGGTGATGGATCAAGCCCTGATCTTTGGACTGGGTAAGAGTGGTCTGCTTGGTTCAGACACTCTGTTCATCACCACCCCCTTTTCTGAATCTAAATTAAGCTTGACAGCTCTGTGCCAAGCTACCAGAGGGTTGAGCACAGGTTAATTTAGGGTTAGCTTGTGCCTCACCCTGACAAGGATTGTGGTTCCTGCTCGACCAGGGATCACACCCCAGTCAAACAACCCTATTTTTTACAGGATGGTTAACCATTTTTGTTCCACATCTCGATTCCAGAAGTGGAACATTTGACACACTGAAACAAATACGATATACGGCTACCGATGAACCTTTGTCTTTTATGGCTTGCTTTGGTGAATAAGAAAGGAAACTATATTGCAGCAATGTGCGTCTAGTTAGTCTGGCATTGTCCTGTTTTTTCTTGTATCCTGCCATGTTGAAATTCTAGTCTCCTGCCTATTGGCAGAATCTGTTACTAGCTTTACTGCTTCACTATGGTCAAGGCTGACTTTCCATTCTTTACTTCCATCATCTTCTATGTTATCATTACTATAATAAACAAAAGTGGCAGGACATTGGCCTTCAGTGTGTTGCAGCTCTTACCGAGCTCTTGAGTGTGTTGCTCGTTCTGGGTCTTAGCTTCAACCAGGGCTGTGATTTGTTATGCTTACTCTTTCCTTGCCTGGCTACACCGTGTCTGATTGCCTCGGTCAACTACGTTTTGGCAAAGTTAATGTAAGATTCTTGCCACCTGTTCAAAGGTTTTTCCACCTGATGTCCATGCTTCCCCCCTGAAGGGCCAGATTTCAAGACATCTCTCAGAGTCCCTGTGTGTAACCCAGGATTTTGAGGTGGCAGACAGAAACAGCCTATTTCCACCAAAAGAAGACCATGATTTTGCCAAAGAAAGCTCAGGACTTGACTGCCAATCTCAGGTGGAGTGTATTTACCAAGATTTTCATGGTTTTGCCTGTTTAAATGATCTAGATTGAAATTGCTTAAAGTGCATTAAAAACACCCCCTCAAATGCTTCATTAGGGTTGTGCTTAGTTGTACCACACAAATGACTACTATATTTAATGGGAGTGCTAAAGAAGCCACATTTGCCTTACTTAGAGCGTTTTCAAAAATACGAGGGGGGGGAATAGGTTGGGGATTGAATATTTAGCATGGTACGAATTTGAAGCAAGGAAGACATTTGGGGGATTTTTGCTTTGTTAGGACTAAGGTCATCCTCTTTTGACCCACATGTATATGTATTAGAGGCACCAACCTGTATTTCAATGAAAGAAGACGCATATTACAAAGTCTTGAAGCCAGACATTGAAAATGATTTACTCACACAAAATACATTTTTCTCAGTTACAAACTGCACTTAAAAGAGGAGGAGCAGTCATGCTACTTTTGCAGGCGTGCCCTAGACCAGGACTTTGCTCCTAACACAAATTAGGAGCAGAGGATGACACCCGACCAGGTACAGTGGCTGCTAGGGTTACAAAGTCCTCGTAGCGCCTACAGTCACAGTAGAAACTTCAACGAGGGACGTCGGTCAGGGAGACAAGCCGTAGAACCTGGATACAGGCCTCAGAAAATGATCAGATGAGATGATTTCTTACAGCACAGTACAAATAACTTCCGGGATAATGCATGACGTCATGTATGTTCTGGAGTATTGGTGATCACTAGTGATGAGTGACACTTTTCGCGCATTTTCAAAAGTGTCTGAACTAATTCATTTCAGTGTACTACTGATACATTTCTTCCAGTTTTGTAGTAAGCAAACATTCACCCCTTGACTCATGTTGCAAACTTTGTATAAACTTTGTTGAGTGTTTTTTTAACAGCACGTTCCTGGCATACATGTTTAGTTGCCATCTGTACATTGGATAATGCGCGGATATTACCGAAATTATATTTGTTTTTTGTAAACGTACATCCATTTGTCTGAATGTAATTATTTATTGCTATTGTACATTTGTAAATTAAACTATAAATTGCTTACTTTTGGTTCGAATTACCTACACCTGTTTTACCAAATGCACCCTCATTATATCTGAGATACATTCGATTTTGCTCGGTTCTATGTAGTTCAGAGAGGTAGTGACGTGAATATACTACCAACTTATTTATGTGCGCCCATTTTATTTTGTATTTTGATTGTGTGTAGTAGTTGAACCGTCAGAACTTCCATCAAAAATGGGGTGCTGTGCACTGTACGCTTTTCGGATTCTCTCTGAGTATCACTTTGTTCTTTCAGCACCCCCTGCAACCATGGATAAGTTTAGAATACATTTACTGTGTTTTTCTTAAATATTTAACATACTTGTTGCCAGTTTTAGTGTGTACTCTTGCCAACGGCTTATACGTTTGAATGCTTTTGAGAAAGGTGAGCTTTAAGTTGTTTGTAGTCTCCTGCTGGACACGTTCTAGTATCTCAGCAGGCACTTGTTTTACCAGCCACTCCCCTGAGGGCTGGCCCACTTCCACCTCACACCCAATCAACACTGGCATCACGAGTGACCTGGGCCTGGTAAAAAAAAGGGCCTGAGTGCATGTGCTCGTGACCAGTTAACCAGCATACTCCCTGTGTCAGTGTCAATCATTTTAGTAGCATGTGGGTCTAGGGCAACACTACAACGTTCTAAGACCACTGCTAGAATAGTCACAAGTAAAGATAGAAGGACCACTATTTTAATTGATTAAATAGTCAAACTCTTGGGATACATTCCTAAAGTCATATTTCATTATTATCCAACCATTTCAAACGAACAGAAACCAATGTATCAGGGAGAAAGAAACCAACAAAATCAAAGAAATGAGTCAATATCTTGATTTGTATATTTGTAGACATTTTTTTTCCTTTTTTAGCCGTTTCTTATAGTAAACACACAAATACAGCCAACACATTTCATCCCACCATAGAGGGACTTCTTCAGGTCTGTTAAAACATATAACACAAACAATACATTACTTAAACTTCACAGATAAATTAACACAGACGTTTACAATAGCATATAAATAGTGTTAAAACATTCCACTACATATACCCCAACAAATAATATATAATAAAACATTACATTTTTTTTTAGAAAAGTCATGACATGTGACAATGTCTATAAAGATGCATGGGATGATTCCGGATGGCCGGCCACGCTAGGAGCTACCCCGACACCCACCAACCAATCACGCAACCTTGGGGTCATCCTGGACTCAATGTTCTCTATGACCCAGCAAATCAACTCTGTTTCCTCCTCCTGCTTCAACTCTCTCCGCATGCTCCGCAAGATCTACAGGTAATTCCCCACCAAACCAGAAGAACAGTCATCCAAGCTCTTGTCAGCAGCGGGCTGGACTACGGCAACGCCGCTGAACCACGGCCACACTCCAAAAGAGACTACAATGCATACAAAAACCCTTTGCACGCCTCATCCTCAGACTCTCCACCACAGCCACATCACCACACACCTGAGAGATCTGCACTGGCTCCCCGTCAACAAGAGGATCATCTTCAAGCTCCTCACCCACACACATAAAGCACTCCACGATGCCAGACAACCATACCTCAACGAACGACTGTCCTTCTACACACGGAACTGCCAGCTTCTCTCCGCTTGCCACTGTCCCTCGCATCCGCCGGACGACCACCGGCTGTAGATATTTCTCCCACCTCGCCGCATGGAACTCCCTCCCCTCCTACCTGCGTCTGACCCAGGACTTGCTGACCTTCAGGAGACTTCTCAAGACCTGGCTTCTTGACTAGTAGCTTCTTCCCCCCCTCCCCCTCAGCGCCTTCAGACCCTCAAGGGTGAGTAGCGCACTTTACAAATGTTTTTGATTGATATATGAAAAACTTCAACTAATCAATATCATAGTACCAAAAATGTTGTAGATGATGTCTAGAAACTAAAACAATTGTATAATAAGTGAAACAAGAGAAAAAAACAATAAGCTACAATATTTATTGGCAACATCGTCAATTGCCTATTTAAACCTAAAAATGTATTCTATCTCCCCTTATTCACCTGTTCAAATTAAACAAAAAATTATTTTGAGAAAATACCCACCAAAGTTTTAATGCATAACTCCATAACTCTTTCTTAGTACAAATCCAGGGCAAAAAGGGCATAGTGCATTAAAAAAGTATGAAAGTTCTAATCCAATCTGAAAAGATATACATTTTTCATATTAAGCCTGGGCAGCTATTCTAGAATTTGCCCACCAGAATGTGAATAAACAACTGCACGATTATAACCACAATATGTGACCATGTCATTTACCAAAACGTAAGTCATTCAGAAATACGAAGATACCAATCTAATTCTAATGGCATTAACATTCAAAAAATGTAATCCCTCTGTACAGAAAAAACACATAAAACAGTGACCACCAACAAGAAATATTTTTCTCAGATAAACTTAATTTGAATCTTGAGACCCGTCCACAAGGTGCAACTTACCAACAATTTGCCTCATATATGGACAATCCAAAATGAAGAAGACTTCCTAAATGTCTAGGGATGAAGTCTATCTTGTAGATATCGAAAAACATCAGAGCCGTATTTACCATTGTTTAAGTTGTGATAATCTGTTTAAACAGTAAAACCGACGATGGAAAATCTGCAAAAAAAAAAAAATTCATATAAAATTCTTATTAGACAAAAGTGTCAATATTCAGAACAATCTCTGCCAATGCAATGGACACTTCATACCGGATTGCAAGTACGCCCCCAATATTGATATTGGAAAAGTAACAATATGGTGCTTGACCAAACGGCATGGTTAATAGCCAAGATGTTCCCAAAACTCAATTCATTCATTACACAAACTTTTGTAGTATGGCAAATTCCATCCATAATGTTCCAACGTAAACAAGTTCCATATCGAACAGATCCCAATATCGGGCCAAAACCCAATATGTGATGTGAGTGCAGTGTGTGCGGTTGAAAGTGATTCTGACTGCCTAGTTCTGATTAGACTGCAGCCTTCTGGGACTTTTTTGTTGATTCCAGCTTAGACAGTGTTCCTGTAGTCTAGCTTTCTTGTAACCAGGGTGTGCGGGATAGTTTTCCGGGTGCTGATTGAGAACCATTTGAAAACATTTCTCAGCATCTACATACCCCGAAGCATGAGGCAGGTTCTTCTTTGACTTGGGCAGTCATGTCAAGTGTCTGTCTAGGATGATCCCGAGGTTCTTGGTGTGGGTTGTGGGGCTGGGTGTTGGCCCTATCTCTGTAAACCACCAGTTCAACTGTAAAGTGCTCTTCCCAAATATCATGCTTTCAATCTTGTTGGTGCTCAGTTTCAGACAGTTGATCTTTATCCAGTCGGCAATTTCAGTCATGCAGGTATTGAACTTGACCCTTGTCCCGGGGGTCTTGTCCGTGAGTGAGAGAATGAGTTCTGTGTTGTCAGCGTAGGAGAGGACATTGATATAATAAGAGCAGATGAGGCTAGCTAGAGAGAATATGTATGCTTTGAAAATGATTTTGTTGCTGAATTGTTGAGAGAGATTTTTGAAGAGATCCTGCTAGGGGCTGATTGAATTGGAGACGACCACTGGTAAGGTGAAATCCTTCACAATAGCAAAGTATTATTTGCATCTGTTGGTGCTGGCTTTGATGCGGTCTATCAGAGCAGTGCGTTTGATTATCTGGATCATTTGTGGTAGGTCTCAGGGTGGATCTGAATGTATTAATATTAAATATGTGCCTCTGTGTATGTATATTTCACAGCTGTGGTCGTTTATAGATATATGTACATCAGAGTTTCCATATGAAGAGTGTTTTTTTTGTTTGGCTAATACCTTTGGCACTGTTTGATAAAACAGTCTAAAAAATAAATAATTTTTTTTGGTTAAGATTCCCTGAGCATACTATATATCTCTCTGTTATACAATAAAATTTCCAATCACAAATTCAAAGAGAAGTTAGATAACATTCAATATAAGTCTGCGGTTCTTTTATTTCTTTCTTATTTCTGTGATTTTCCACAAGGATTTGTTCAACATTCCTTCCACTTCCAGATAATTCAATCAGTACAGTCTTCCAGATAGTGTAAACAATACAGCCAACACGCGTGTTTCGTCAATGGAAGAATTGTCCAAAAGACTTCATCAGGGCTAAAACAACAAATTTCCCTTATCCTTCTCGCTGCTATTCTCCATTTGTCTGAAAACCATAGTAATTCACTCCAATTCTCATTAATACATATCATGCAAAGCTCGATTTTTGCCACATTGGCCAAATATCGCCACTACTGCTCCGGTTCATACATACCGTGAGCCTTTGTTTGAAGTTATAGGAATTAACAGTTTTGGACTACTGAAATAGGAAGAGGATATTCGGCCAATGTGGCAAAAATCGAGCTTTGCGTGATATGTTTTAATGAGAATTGGAGTGAATTACTATGGTTTTCACTATCTGGAAGACTGTACTGATTGAATTATCTGGAAGTGGAAGGAATGTTGAACAAGTCCTCGACCGTGGAAAATCACAGAAATAAGAAATAAATGAAAGAACCACAGACTTAAATTGGATTTAATCTAACTTCTCTTTAACTTTGTGATTGGAAATTTCATTGTATAACACAGAGATATATAGTATGCTCAGGGAATCTTAACCAAAATTGTACTAATGAAATTGCGATTTAACAGTCGGGGGTGGTGGCTGTTTAGATTTCCTTTGATGCAAATTATAATTATATGATTAGAGGTACTTATTCATCAGAACTTGCACAGTATAGACCTCACTGCCCATCTGTAGAAATCAAAAAAGAAATTCATCTACCTCAGCTCCTTGCTGCAAAGTTTCAGGGTCATCCGTCAAGTGGGGGCTGAGAAAAAGAGTATGGTCCCAAAACTTTCTTCCCCAAGTTCGGACAATAATACAAAAAAACTGCCAAACAGAATTACGCTAAATTTTGCAGAAAGCTAGATCTTTGCCCAGAAAGCATACTTTTTGAGATTTTAGTGTCAAACTATTCAGCCGTTTTTGAGAAATGAAGGTTTCAAAAATAGAGCTACTAAATGGTTGATTGGCTGCAAATTTTTTAAAAATGTATGATCTTCCTGCTCGCTTTTTTCCCTATCGCTTGTCTTGAGTCTGCAAGAATCCCCTGGGACCTAAAAAAAAAAAAGGAAAATGTGAGAAAGGGTCTGTCCGTCCACGATTGATCATTTGAAGCAGTGTTGGTTGCCTGTGAAGGGTTGCGCGCAGGGCCTGGCCGCAGACCTGAGCCTGCAGCAAACCCCATGCCACACATGGCCAAAGACCGGCATGGCAAAAGTTGGCTACTCACAGGGGTTCGGCTGCCCATAGGTGGTTGGGCACAGAAGTATGGTTGTAAGATTTTACTTTATGTTTTAAAAAAAGAGAAAAGATGGTGCACAGAGGAGTTCTATAGAAGTAAGGCAGTAAAATGTTAACTTACGTTAAAAAAACTTTAGAAATTCACTGAAAAAAATTACTTCTAAAGTGGTTATAAGTAAGGCTTCTTACAATAAAAAAACTACTGTTTAAAAAAAAAAACATGGAAATTCAACAGTTATACACAATTTAGCATACCTTGTTCCACTAGGATGCACTGCTTATGACCTCACCGATTGCATATTGCATCACTACTAAAATCTGGAATCTATAGTGGTGCAAGTTATATTTAGGTCGGTTACGTGTAACTGGCGAATTCCATTGTTTTTTAATTTTTAAACATGAGGCACGAGTAAGATCTGAAGGTGACATGGCACACTCGGCGAAAGTAGGATTACAGGGACATGCTCCCCCTCCCTCCTATGTGACACATAACGTTCCTATAATTAGGAATCCGGACAAATGAGCTGCTGGCATATAATGAGTATCCTCTTATGTTGCATATTTTTCGTGTTACATGTTTTCGTATATGTCCTGACTAAATTAGTTGTGTAAACAGACTGATCTAAAAAACCTAAAAAAAAAATCTGGGGCATGAGTAGTTTTGCCCTGATTAGAGCCTGGAACACAAAGGGCCATTAAAATAGGGCTGAAACATGTTGTTGACTTAATGTTCAGTTCAGTTCAACTTTATTCGGATACCACAGTACCCATAAAAGCACAAATCATTAAAACATCACAAACAATCCATACAAGTATAAAAATTCACATATCTAAAGTGCAAGGTGCAAAGAACAAAAGCCATAATTTTTGCATAAAACTATTAAAACCTTTCCCAAATTATATCACAAGTGGTCAGGGATCCATCATAGACCTACGTCTTCTGATCGCGATTTTAAGAAAAGTGCTAGTGCGGAAAATCAGTTCAACATCATCTAAAGCTAATATACACTGATGGGCCACATCCAAAGTAATCGGTCTTCCCTTTTTAAAATACGGATGGAGAAACTGCTTAGAGTATTTAAAATAGTACTTGCAAAAGAATAAAAAGTGTATAATAGATTGGTCACTCCTCTCATCACAAGGACATGGTTAAAATGTGGGTGATGGCCAAACGGAAAGCAAAGTGTAAATCTGATTGTGCCTGCTCTTAATCTGAACAATAGGCTCCTCTCCCAACGGCTCATAGCTAGAGTCAAAAACATGTGAAGCGGGCTGCAATGCTGTTCAATACACATATAGTTGCGCACAGGTGTTTTCCCTGATTCCATGACATCCCGTTCTCTATTATAAAGGGAGTATAAAGCATCCTGCAGTTCCTTTTTTGATACAGCTTCTGCTAAAGTGGGATCTAGGAAAAGATTCTCTTTATTAACACTAAGCAAACTTTGAAGCACGCCTCTTAGTCATGGGATTTCCAGCCCTTTATCACATTTTAGGCAATCGATAATAATCTGCCGTGTCAGAGATGCCGCTTGATTCTTTCACACTGATATCCCAAAAAGTGCAGGTCGGGCACGAATAAAATCAGATATAAAATTAATGTTGAGCTCCTTATGGCATACATATTGAGGGGTCGAAATTGGGGTAATCAGCAGTCTCCTACAGAACCTGTTTTCTTCCTGTTGGATACCTACAGGTTTAACTATACCCCAAATCTCGGCACTGTATGTGGCCACCGGAGTGCACTGAAGTTTGTAGATTTTCTGGACTGCTAGGAGAGCCCCAGTGGTCTTAGGACGGGGCAGGCTCAAGATCAAATTGTTGGCCTTTGAGAACTTGCTCCTGGAGTGAGCTAAGTGCTCACTCCAGAAGCCGTTCGCAGCAAAGGCCAACCCCAAATAGACAAATGATCTAATACAGGTCAATTTTTGGCTTTCTATTGTAATAGTGCCTACATCACGCTTCCCTGGTCCACTGCACATTAAAAAAGCTTTCTTAAAATGTACCCGCAAGTCCAACTCATTCATGTATTCATTAAAATTTTGGACCCGAAGACGCAGGGAGTTTGGGGTGCGGCCTATAAGGACCGCATCGTCTGCGTTTAAGAGCACAGGGATGGGCTTCCCATTTATGTTGGGGACATCCTGAGTGACTGTTTTCAAGGAGTTATTCAGCCCGTTTATATATATAATGATGATTAGGGGGGCCAGAACACAACCTTGTCTGACCCCCCCTACCTACATCAATTGTCCCCGAAAACTCACCTCCCAAGCCAAGCCTTACTTGTGCCTGAAGATCTTTGTGTAGGTACGCTAAAAAGTATACCAATGGCTCATCTAGCCCTCCTGCCAGAAGGATTGTCCACAGCATCGCCCTATTCACTAGGTCAAAAGCTGTGGACAGATCCATAAATGCCATGTAAATCGGAGACCTCCGTGCGATGGTATATTCCCAACAATTAAATTTAGGTTGAGACATTGTTCGATTGTTCCAACCTTGCCCCGGAAGCTCAACTGACAATGGTCTAAAATAGCGTTTGCTTCTGTCCATGCCATAATTTTATTGTACAGAACTCGTCCTATTAATTTGAGGGTGTTGTCTTTTAGGGAAATAGGTCTATAGTTACATGGAAGGGATCTATCTACTTTCTTAAAAATCGGGACTATTATACTCCTGGCCCAAGTGTCTGGTAAATTTGCTACAGTTAGGCTATTAAAAACATTCACTAACAAAGGGGCCCAGAAACCCGGATTCCACTTGATTAAATCAATAGGGAGCCCGTCTGGCCCCGGCGCTCTGATTGATGGTTTCTACGACTTCTAAAATACTTATTTCTGCCTGGAGCATTGGTTTCCACACCTGATAATGGTGTGGCATAAATTTCTGAACAATGTTTGACCCATGCATCACTAGAGATGTTGCAGCTAATCGGGGTAAATGTCTGACTTATGGATTGAAGGTTCCTTACTGCTGCCCAAAAAATATTACCCTTTTTTTGGTTGGCAGCCTCGGATAGTTTTTCCCAGCGTTCAGTCAAGAGATCCTTCTTTTGACTTCAATCACCTCATTGTACTTCTTTCTGGCCAGTTTGACTTCTATTGAACACCTTGGGTTGGCTGAGAGTACCCTGCGTAAATTCCTATTTGCTAGCGTGCATTCATGATTAAACCATCTGGGGGGGCTTGCCTTTTGGGATATGGGTCTGGAAAGAAGAGTTTTGATCGCTTGGCACAATTTAGTAAAATCCTGAATTATCATTGCGTGTGAGGATTACAATGATAGGCAAGAATCAATGAGATGCATTTTATCCTTGGCCAGTTCCCTAAATACTTTAGAACTATCAACCCCCTTCCAGTATAATCTTAAGTTGTCAGTTGACAACATCAGGTTTGTAGCCATGCATTCAGTCTGGAAAGCCGGCCTAGGGTCAGTATTCATCAGTATTTTAATGGGGTTATGGTCTCCGAAATCTGAAAGAATAACTTAATCTGTCCCTAACTGTTTTTCAATCAGGGGACATATGAAAACAAAGTCTACCCTTGAAAGTTGGGTAATTATTTATGGTTGACCCTGCCACCAGGTCCATGACATTGGCCTGAATATGTGATCTTATAAATCGACCAAGTTCAACGCCTCTGCGTGCAGATTGCCCATGGTAAACCAGCCCTCCTTCAGGTCTTTTGCCGGGAATTTTGGCATTAAAATCATCCCCCAAAAGAGTGCCTATGGGTCCCCCTTGTTAGACTGTGTATCCAGGTTTGAGATGAAATCAAAAAGCCTAATAAAACTCTCATTTGGGACTGAATGAAAATCATTATTATAAAAATGTACCAGATGAAAGTGGATCCGTCTTTTAAAAATCACTACCTGGAAGCCTGGGCTATGAGTTGGAATTGCCTTAAAACTTCCCCCAGCAGCCACATTAATCCCTATAAATAGTCCTCCTGATGGTCTGCCCATCCTAGGTATTTGGGCTATCAAGCTAAAACAATGGAACCCATCGATGTACAGATCTGCTCTGGGCCAGGTTTCCTGGAACATGACAATGGCATGCTCCCTTATCATGTTTAGCCATTCTTGATTATCAAGTCTGGAGCGTAAACCTGCCACGTTCCAGCTTGTGATACTCAAGGTAGCTCCATTGCCGCCTCTAGATGTAATTATCCTCTCTAGGGTACTATTAGATCTAGATGGTATGCTTGGCATTGGATTATTAGGGGCTTGTGTGTTAGGTGTCATGACTAATGGTCAGTCATGTATGTCCAGGCTGGAGAGTACGTGATATCTATTCATTTATGGCACAACTGTTTCTAGGCTCCTTATTGGGATTGTAGGTGGTTTATAAAAATAGCCCAGGGGGAGTGCACTGATATTGGTTGAAGGGGCAAATGACTGTTCTCTGATGGATAGTAAGCGTCGAACCAGTTGGGGTCTGCTAAAGTTTAAGACGATACAATCACCAGCTATACACTTGTTTGATAGGCCAACCCAACCCACTCTCCTGACCATGATTATTTCCTCCATCATGCGCAGATCGAAGTTCTTGTGTTTACGGAGCCAATCTGCTGATTTGTTCGGAGGTCCGATCATTTCTCTCTCTGGCCTACATCAAGCGTAGGAACACCAGTTATTACAAGCACATAGGGGCCAGAGGTAGGTGGTAAGTGTAAGACATCAGGGATGGGATTTGTACCTAAATTACAAGCGCCTGCCTTCATATCGTTAATACAGACGGCTGATGCTGAACCCTGCTGGGGCTGCCTATCTTGGGCTCTGCCCACTTTCAGATTACTTGTGCCATCCGATCCTAATGTCGTCCTATTGCCTCTATTGGTAGGGTCGTCATTTGTTATGGGGCATACTCCTTTGTTCCCACAAGTTACACATGTTACAGTTAGAGGGGTTACCATGGGGTCTGCAATACTTGGTGATTGTAATACTCTATTGCAGTCAATTTGATCGTTCAGAGCTGGGTTAGTGTTATTTCCCCCGCCCCCACCCCCATTTATGTTGTCTGTCATTAAATTTGATTTCGGCATTTTCTCCCATAATGAATCAAGTTTTTTAACAAAGATCTCCATTAAATCATCCCGTCTTGACTCAAAACTTTCCATTAAAGTATCCAGAATTGCGATGCCCATATCTACTGCATGACGTCGATTTTCATGGCTGTCGTCAGTCTGTGTGGCAATCGAGTTTGTCGTCAGGACCTCAACTGTTTCACTGCTACCACAGGGGGCTCCAATATTGTCATTTTCCGCTTTCTGCTTGGACTTAGACTGAGATAATTTAGCAGCATATTTCTTTCCCCTGATCAATGAGGAAGCTAAAGTCCGGCCTCTAGCTGTCTTGCTGGAGTTCCCTCGGGTATTAGTAGCCGGTGCGCTTGAATTCAGGGTAACAGAGGGGGATAAGGGTGGTGTGTGTGTGTTTAATATACCCGGACCTGATGGCATGGGGGACAATCTTAAAATGTCAGATGGAATTGGATCAACAGGACCCCCGCGTGACAGGCGCATTTGGTGCGAGACAGTATCCAAAGGCTGTTGCCTGTATCTCGTGTATAAGTACTGATTCAGCCCTTATGATAAAATCATCCAAAGTTCCAACTACCCCGCTCCGCTTACTCATTTTATACAGTAACTCTATTGACTTCTGGGTCAGAAAGTTAAGACTCTGGTGGCAAGGCACTGTAGAAGTTTGTAAAGTTCACACGTTACCTTGGTCTTTGATAGTCCTTTGACCCCCTATCCAGTAAAGACAAGTGGGGTGTCCCAGCCCAGCCTCCTTCGGCCTCTGACGGCCCGCCCTTGTCCCGGGCGTCACCCTGTGCGCGTCCCGCGAGCCACCGCCTGTACTTATGCACCTCCTGGCGCGCTTGATGGCGACAGCGGTGGGCGCCGCGCTCGGGGAGCTTGGAATGGTAGTCTTTCCCCAAAATCCGGCAGCGCCCAGCGCGTCCTCCCCGGGGCCGGGGCTGCAGGAGTGAGGAGGCAGCAACTGGCGCGTCCCCACCGGGACCGGAACAGCAGGAGTGGAGTGGCTGCAAACAAGGTGTCCACAGTGTCAAGAGGCAAACAGGTCCCCCTTTGTGCAAGCCCCCGCCTGTACTTATGCGCCTCCTGGCGCGCTTGATGGCGTCAGCGGTGGGCGCGGTGCTCAGGGAGCTGGGTATGGTAGTCTCTCCCCAAAATCCGGCAGCGACCAGCGCGTCCTCGCCGGGGCCGCAGGAGTGAGGAGGCAGCAACCGGCGCGTCCCCCCCGGGACTGGGACAGCAGGAGTGGAGTGGCGGCAAACAAGGTGTCCACAGTGTCAAGAGGTAAACAGGTCCCCTTAATGATTTTCTCCCTGGATGCAGAGTGCATATCTAGGATGTAAATTTGTTCTTGACATGGTGGTTGCTTCTGGCTTAAAATGGTGAGAAAAACAAAAAATGTCTTTCCAGTGGAAATTCTTACCTAACCATAACTTCGCACTGGCTATCGTCAGTAAGTTACAAGTATATGCCTCACCATTTCATAAATCTGCACCAATTATCCTCCAAAAAGTTCATCTGATTTGGGTTCGGCATTGCAGGTTTTGCATATATCTGTCAATCAGGGGACACTGAAGTTATATATCCTATTTTATCTTCTATAATATTCTTTGCTTTCCCCTACAGAATAAGTAGCTGAAAAGAATAACACTAACCTTTTCATGAAAGTGAAACCTTACTCAAGAAAGTTGCCTTTTCTTGGACTCGTGTACATTTGTTCAGTAGTATTCAAGAAAATTAGCGTTTGAAAAATGTGTTGGATGAGAGTGAAAGGTTTAAGTATTTACAGGTAAATGGGGCTGTAGATATTGGCGGCTCCTCTGCTAAGGCATTTCACTGCTTTTTAGCAGTGAAATAAAGGTAAAATAAAGTGATAATAACTTGCATTATTATCATTTTATTTTCGGCTACTTCTGCAGCTCTGCATGAGGCAGGGGAGGAGTGGTAGCCCTCTCCTAAGTGCGCAGTGACTGCTCGGTCGGTCCTCTCAGACCAGCCATACATTCTTGCGCACTTTGCCTGTTCTCCAAGCAGGTTGCGTTACAGATCATGCCCAGCCTTCCAGTCAGCGTCTGAGTGCCGAAACATGGCGCTTAGACCAATAACAACACTGCTAGGGCACCCATGTGATTGGCTGACTGGGAGCCTGGGTGTACTTCCTGTTCAGGCCAGCAAGGGAGGACTACGGAGGAAAGACGTGGTGAGGAAGCAGCGAGAAAGTACGTTTTTTAATAAAAAATATTAATACCTATTTCTTCCGAGTCCTCCCCCCCTCAAGCATCTGCCCCTGCCGCCTGTAATGTCCTGTGGCGCCGGGTAGCGGTCTAGCCTACCCGCGCCTGTCAGGACATGTAAGCGCGGACGCGTAATGTAACGCGCCCGCTATTAAAATAAAGGGGGCGTGGCCGCGGAGTTAGTCCGGAGCCGCGATCGAACCAACAACCGGCTCCGTGTATCATTCTGTGTTTATGTGCCGCTAATGAAAGCGCCAGCGCTATCACAAGCACCACACGGCGATGAGGGGCTTATTGACCCCATGCTGTGCCAAGTGCCCCCCCTCTACTGCAGTCTGGGAAGCAAGTTCTGAAAGCTGTGTTATCTAGGCCCAGGAAGACCACGAGGGCCTCGTGTGAGCCTGCTGCTGGCTCCAAGTGCCACATGCTGCTACCAGTAAGCCTGCGACGCCCCACTCATACCAGCCATCATGGGAAGCCCCTGGCATCACAGTAAGGAGACCCCACCACCCCCTGCGGCTAACCCACGCCGGAGTGCCAAGTGAGCCCCCCCACTGAGGTCAGAGTTGTGCACCTAGCAGGTTACCATCTGTAAAGAAGGGAGGGAAGACGGCCTCTCGAGTTTTGCCGGCGCAGTCATCACTGACCCCGGCCAACCCCTCGCCGACGCCCCTGTGAGGTGGGTGAACAGCGCAAGTGCCGTGGAGAGCACCACGCACACGCCAAAATGGCGATGATTCCCGCCATAGAGCCATTTATCATTGACGGAGCTCCGTCATACCTCGCTCCGCGATGGAGAGACTGGGTAGACTGCCTCCAAATCTATTTTGAAGGGGCGGGCACGGCCCGGGGGAAGCGCAGAGCATTACTCCTTCACCTGGGAGGGAAAGATATCCACTGTATATACAAAGCGATAGTGGAAGCCACGCCGAAGACATACCACACCCTCCTCAACGCTTTGAACGCACAATTCAGGCATATGGCAACTAAAGACTACGAGCGGTTCATCTTCTGCCAGGCCAAGCAGGACGCAGAAGAATCACTAGACGCCTTCCATGGGAGATTGAAAGAATTGGCCAGCACGTGTGGATTCCAGGACGAACAGGAAGAAATCCGAGGACAGATAATCCAAGAGTGCTACTCTTCAAAACTAAGAGTCACCAACCTCCAGGAAGAAGGCAAACCGCTGGCGGACATCCTAAAATTCGGGCGATCCAAGGAACTGTCGCAGGCCAGAGCATCCCATATGGAAGCAGCCCTCTAACGGCCCATCAAGACAGAGCAAGTCAATAAGGCGGAGATGGCGAACGTCGTGAGGCCAAGAGTGCGCCAATATGGCGGCAAGAAACACCAGGACAAGCACAAGGAATGTGGATACTGCAGAGGACTGCCCCACCGCATGCAAGATTGCCCGGCAAAAGGAAAGAAGTGTAGCGCATGTGGGTGGATGAACCACTATGCGGCGGTATGCAGGTCGACGAGATCAAAGAAAGAAGCTGCGTAAGCAGTCGTGGAGGAACGAGATTGCGAGGACATGGACGACGACACTAGTGACTATCCGGTTCACTATGTGTTTGCGATTGATCAGCCAAGGCAAAAGAAGCGACGCCTGCCAAAATGCCCAATCAATATTCATCAGCAAGAGGTGAGAGCCACGATCGACACAGGAGCATCCATTGAACTGATGGCAGCCAACAAGTATAACCAGCTTAGCAATAAGTCCCCCCTCCGCGAAGCAAGAATCAGGGTATTCGCATATGGCCAGAAGACGACCATTCCACTCATAGGATGTTTCAGAACGGAGCTGCAACATCACGGCCTCAAGGTCCCCACCACAGTATACGTCACCAAGGAAGGCAGCGGCATGCTGCTTAGTGGACAATCAGCAGAAGAGCTGAGGCTCATATCATTCGCCATGGTAGTGCTGGAAGATGAACTAGAGGCCATCCTAGAGGAATTTGGAGATGTCTTCAAAGGCAGCGGATGCCTGAAAGGAAAGGAAGTCTCTCTCCACATTGACCCATCGGTCCAACCGGTGGCACTGAGACACAGACGCATCGCGTTTCACTTGAGGAAGAAGGTCGAGGAGGAATTGGAGGCGCTGGAGAAGAAAGGCATTATCGAAAAAGTCAGCGGGCCCACCCCGTGGGTGTCCCCGATCGTGGTGGCTCGGAAACCAAAACAGCCTGGAAAGATCCGAATCTGTGTGGATATGCGCATCCCAAACGCGGCAGTAAAGAGGGAACGTCACTTAACCCCAACCATTGATGACATCCTTGGAGAGCTGAACGGCGCAAAATGGTTCTCAAAGATGGACCTCCGGTCAGAGTATCACCAACTGCCGCTGCACCCAGACTCGCAATACCTAACCGCCTTCTCCACACACGTAGGCCTCCGGAGGTACCGATGCGTCAATTTTGGGATCTTGAGCTCCGCTGAGGTGTTCCAAAACACCATTCGCGAAGTAATCAGTGGTCTCCCGGGAGTCTTGAACGTGAGCGATGACCTGCTCATCTATGCATTGTCAGTGGAAGATCCCCATCAGAGGCTGATAGGAGTCCTACAAAGGATCAAACAGTCCGGCCTGACCCTACATCTGGAGAAGTGTCAATTCCTGAGAAAAAAGATCAGTTTCTTTGGTTACACATTCTCAGATCAAAGAATCACCCCAGACCCCGAAAAGGTCCAAGAAGCCCCAGCCCCCACTAACATTTCTGAAACCAGAAGTTTCCTAGGCATGGTGAACTTTTGCGGACGCTTCGTCCCCGATCTTTCCAACCTCACCAAGCCTTTGAGGGAACTGTCGAAATCCACCACACCGTGGCAGTGGGGCCCAGAGCAGGAACAAGCCTTCAATGCCACAAAACAGGCTCTGTCAGCGGATACGACACTGTCATACTTCGACCCGACCAAGTCCACCAACGTCGCAGTAGACGCCAGCCCATATGGATTGGGAGCAGTGCTCACGCAACTACTAGACAATGGAGAATGGGCCCCGATTGCATATGCGAGCTGCTCTCAGAGCAGAGGTATTCACAGATAGACGGGAAGCGATCGCTATCCACTGGGCCTGTCGACACTTCCACGTTTATGTGTATGGCCATCCCTTCACGGTGTCGACAGACCACAAACCACTCATACCCCTATTCCAAGGCTCAGTGTCCAAACCTCCACCTCGGATTGAAAAGTGGATACTCCAGCTCCAGGGCTATGACTACCAGGTCGAGTAAAAACCTGGCTCGTCGAACCCTGCCGACTAGCTCTCAAGACTTCCCCGAAAGGCCACACAGAAGGAAAGAGAGGAGGCGGAAGATACCGAAGAGTATGTCCGGCTGGTACTAGAGAGAGCCCGGCCCCTGCCAATGAGTCTGGAATCCATCATTGAAGCAACTCAGAGAGATTAGTGTCTACAACTAGTCGCCACAGCGGTCCAAATGAACGATTGGCGTCCAATCCAAGCTACCCTGAACAGGCGGAAGCTGCAAGCAAAAGGGGCACTAGAGTCCATGATGCGGGTCAGAGACGAACTGTCGGTTGACAGCCAGGGCTGCCTCCTACGAGGACCACGACTGGTAATGCCTTTCAGCCTGGCTCAGCAAGCCGTGGACCTTGCACACCGTGGACATCAAGGCATAGTAAAAACAAAGAGCAGGCTGAGGGCCAAAGTGTGGTTCCCAGGAATGGACGCAATGGTGGAACAAACAGTCCGGACTTGTACATGGTGTCAAGCAGCAGGACAACCTGACCGCCCTCACACGATCATCACGGAGGAGAACCCCAAAAGGCCGTGGGAATGTGTAAGCGCCGATTTTGGACACCTTCCAGACGGGCGCTATGCGCTGGTAATCATCAATGACTTCACAAAGTATCCCGAAGTGGAAATCGTAGCAAGCCAGGCAGTCACGGAAGTCACCACCAAGTTAGAAAAAACCATTGCCACGCACGGACTATTTGAGGTAGTCAAAACTGACAATGGCCCACGTTTTCAGGGACAGGAGTTTGCGGACTACCTACAGAGCTGGGGAATCAACCACCGGAAAGTAACCCCCCGCTGGGCCCAAGCTAACGGGGAAGTGGAGAGATTCATGCATACGCTCAACAAAACAATACGCATTGCACATGCAGACGGATCACCTGTGGAAAGAGCCATATACAGCTTCCTGAGAGAGTACAGGCAGACACCCCATCTCACCACCAAAGTAGCTCCAGGCCCAGCAACCATGGGCTGAGCAGTGAAGGACACTCTCCCAAACCTCCCCGATTGGATCCCCGCTAGAGTGGATGTAGACAAGACCCTGGCAAACCAGACCGGATCCAATGATCAACCCAGTGCCAGAAGAGGGGCTAGAGAATCGGACATCCAAGAATGGGACAGCGTATTAGGCAAAGACCGATATCCAGGAAGCAAATTCCGGCTCCCGTTCGAGCACAAGCCCTGGGCCATTCTACGCCGGACTGGCACCATGGAGAACATTTCGTTCTTCAAAAAGGTATACCCCAGAGCACCAGATCGTCACAAACCAGGTCACCCGCCAGCAAGGCCCAGCCAGCAAACTGACGAAGATGAATATGAGCTACCAAGGCAGTACCCCACCGAAAATGAGAACCAAATGGACCTGGACACCCAGCCGCTGTTGGAGACGCCGGGGGAGAGCTTGCCCAGCTCTCCCGTGCAGTCTCTGACAATTGGGGCCTAGCCAAGAGTGACACTGTCCGTGCCACTATCACGAGGGGAGCAATCCAGGTATGGTTTGCGCCGGTATCCAGCCCCGTCATCCCGGCTAGCTGATTTCATGGTGTGACCACCCAGAGACTGAAACCAAGAGACTGGTAACAAACCCTCGTTTTTCTATAATGCTGTTTGTATTTTTGGTCAAATAAAGGTTAGAAGGAATGTAATGTCCTGCGGTGCCGGGTAGCGGTCTAGCCTACCCGCGCCTGTCAGGACACGTAAGAGCGGGCGCGTGACGTAACGCGCCCGCTATTAAAATAAAGGGGGCGTGGCCGCAGAGTTAGTCCGGAGCCGCGATCGAACCAACAACCGGCTCCGTGTATCATTCTGTGTTTATGCGCCGCTAATGAAAGCGCCAGCGCTATCACACACACCACACCGCCCTACCTCTGATCCGTAATGGCTGCCACTGAATATATATACAACACACTGTTGCCCTTCTGTACTGTGTTGCACTGCACACTTAAGTCAGAAGTGAACCTGCCTCCAATGGGAACGCTGAATTAATGAAAGGCCAACTCTGCACTCGGGTGCAGCAAGTAATTCAATATGTGTGCAGATGCATGCCTGGAGGGAACGCTAGAGAAACATTTTAAAAAGTGTGCCTTTGCACCAGGAGCTCCATTCCCCCTGGCTGGAATTCTATGATACATACAACTGAGCATAGGAAGAATTGGATTCTATAGGAAATTTGAGAAGTGGAGGGCAGTCATTTGGCTACAATGTGGATAAGCTATGGATCGTACTCCCCCCTCACTGTAAAACTCATTGACAACAAGCTCAGATTCTAAAACATGCAAAAATCATGGTTGTTTGACAACTGACATGCCACTGAACATAGCGATTAGAGTGTTGCGTTTGCCAACGCTGAGTTGCCTACGGGTCGCCGGATGCTTTTTAAATGCAAACAGATTGCGATGGAATATAATGTCGCACGACATTCCTCAGAAGTACATCTGAAAACCTGCATTTGATGTAGCTTACCGGGCGCAGTTTTGGCAAAGTTTCTGATTGAAAAAACACACAAAGCAAAAATATGCTCATGTGAAGCATACTTCGATCACACTTTTACAGTTATTTGTGAAAAGGGTCCAACAAGTGCACTTCTTTAGGTGACTTTCAGTACCTACTTTTTGTCAGTGTTTTCATTTTTACGCGGAAACCATAATTGTAGCCTGCTTATATACCGTTAAATCCTTTTTTTTTTTTACTTTTAGCACACTAAGCTACACTTATAGTTCAAAACACTACTTGGGCAAACTTTACTTGGCCATTGAAATAAATTGCTAGGTTAAAATGGAAACTGACAATTGCTAGGTTAAAGCGGAAGATGCCCGGTCACAACTCGGCCATTATTCCTAACTGGAGAATCATGTGACAGGCGTGTACTACCATATTAAAATATTTATATATATTTTTTCTTCTTCCTATTGGATTATTGGCACTTCTATGCAGCCAAATTGTTACAAAACCACAAACCTTTGCAGCCTTCTGCTCTTTCAGTGCTGCTCACAACCATACAGTTAGCTGACTGTTCTTTAACTTTCACTGCCGGCCTGGTCGTAGGCTTGACGCCAACAAACCAATTTTTGATTTGGCAACTCGCCCTAACGAAAATGCCTCAGACTAGCATTCCACCGCACGAATGATCACCTGCAAATGCAGCTGCTGGCACGCACCATTTGACCACTTTATTTAACATTTTAATCGTGGTTTGGGCGTTTTCAACGGAAAAATAATAAGTATAATTTAAATATTAGATTACCACCCTACCATAATGCTATGATGTTAACTCTAGGTTATTCTGCTGTCATATTTTTGTTTCCATTGCTTTTTGTGTCAGGTCCTTGATTTCACATGTTGTTATATTTATATAGGTTGCTACTAAGTTATTTATTTTGATGTTGGTATATCACGTCCACAAGTTAAGGGGTTACACTTACAGCCCTTGCAGCATGCGTATAGGCCAGGGGATGGTTATGCAGCGTACGTTCGCTGCTCAGAAGGCTGCTTCTGCTGTAAGTGCAGGGGTAAGGCAGCTGGTTGTGTAACATGCACACTCCAGTTTGCTTCGAAGCACTTTAAAGCATGCTGTTCCTTGGATACTTCTATGGCCCCGATCCCGGTTCCAGAGTAAATACCGCGTGGGGCACAAATTCACCTTTACTCTCAAATTTACACTGTCCACGGGCAAATTGCGCTTCTCAGGGCTTTTTGTCTGGTAATGTTTCACCATTCACCAATCCAAACCTTCACCGAATAGTAGGTGTGGAGTGGTTGCACACATTGTGTTAGTAGTGTGCTTCCCCCACTGTGGGTGCACCGCAAGGGCTTGGATGAAAATTCATCCCCATTATATGTGGATCCGTGCAGTTTGTGTTCACGGGTGGGTATTTGCCCCCAGGAGGCCACACAATGAAGGGGCTTTTGTGGTCAGGGTAGAGAGACCATCGGGATTAAAGGTGTATCTATCAAACACATGACCTTACTTCACATTGAACCAATACTTTTTGTATTACTATGGGGCACAACATTTTCCTGGTAATAAACATAGATCACTGAGAAGGAAAATAGTAAAAAACTGATGAGAGTTATCTATTAAGCCACAAAATCTTGCTAGTTGGGAAGTACTAAACACCACAATGTAAACACTTTTCTTACTGCCACTATAGAACTTGACTACTGGAGGTACACACGAGTAAACTCAAGTTTGCGATGTTAGAAAATTGGCCACTGGAAAAGTTTCTTTTCCAGGTAAGGTGCACAGCAAATGCAAAAGCAAAAGGGTTAAGCAGATTCCCTGGACTTGTCAATGGGAACCCTTATATGGCTTCAATCAGAGCTGATGAGGTAGAAAAAGCTCTGACATCTAACAATGAAGATGCCAGGAAAACCCAAGATATTTTTATGCATATCTTTAAAGATATGGAGGCAGGGCTTTCATTGGGATGAAAAAACTGGGGGGTCTCTCAAAGGGGCGTGGCCAATGTAATTAAGGGCGAGGTTTAAAAACACGTAAGTTAAAAATCTGTGCTTAGCATGGTGTGCCACCCGACTTGTATTTTGCTGTTTCCGTCATTGCATCCAGATATATGATACAGCAAGTAACATCATACCTACAACAAGTCAGAACTATTGGCTTTGTAATTGGTTGTTAGTTGCATAAGATGAATAAGCAGCAACTATGGCTTGCATATAATATTGAAAAAGTTTCCACCTAAAGCCCTGGTGACACAGGATAATGTTGCTGCTCCTACGTTTCAACAAGAGAAGGGAAATCCAGAGAGAAAATTACTCTCTTTAAAGGATTTCCCTTCCCCTACAACGCTCACCTGGCATGACGTCATACCGTAACTTCTCCACTGGTGAGAAGTGAGATCACCGGCACATCATGTTCCGCTGCCACTGCAGTCCGAAAAAACGGACCGCCCGTGCCTGGTCACAAAACAAAGCCCGTTAGAGACCCGTTTTGAGGCCCCCTTTCAAAACTGCTGGTGCTCAGCACCAGTGAGACTCAGCCAACTTATAGCCCTGTATGGAGGTAAAGGGAAGGACAAATGAAGGGAAAAGATGCAAGGCCGACCATCAAAAAGGGTACTGGTGTGGTGGACATGGTGGTGTGATTGATTTAAAGAGAAAGTGGCAAGCGTGTACACCCCTGTGCAAAAATGATTGCCACTGTAGGGGAAGTAACATTTCCCCCACACATGAGAGTGGGGTGTATGCATTTTTTGTTTTAGAGAAGCAAACTTGTTTCACCTAGTCTTGCTTTTACCATACAAGCCATCTCTGAGCCTCCGAATAGGTCTTACATTAAGAACTCCCAATACCTGAGATAGAACCACTTCCTCAATACTTCCTTCATTACACCTTACTCAAATTCTCCAAAAGAAACTCCTTCCATACCTCACTGTAATACATTGCAACTCTTACAGTCAGGCTCCAACTCAGTTCGGTCTTAAAATACTTCAGAATCCCTCAATGTCTCTCTTCCGAATCCCCCTTGGCTGATTTTTTAACACTCCATCTGCAAGTTCCCCCTATTCTTGTTCTTCTGCAACTTTCTTATCTCACGATCACCTCTTATTCTAAAGCTTTTTCCTATAGCTTCACCTCTCCACTAACAACTTTCCATTTCCTCTACCTCCTCTTTTTCTTGGACTCTTGAAGTCCCCCTGCAGCTTTCCTTCTCTCTCACCTCTTCATAGTAGTCCCCTTTATTTCTGCACTTTTCCCTCTTACCTCTCAATCTTCAGCGGCTCCTGTTCTTGCCTGCTATTACCCAACATATGTCCCACCTCATCTTTTCTGCAAGCACAGCTCCATGTCTTGTCTTCTTCGACAGCATCCACTTGCTCATTCACCTCTCCCCCATATTTCTAGCTTCTGTCTCTTCCTGCAGTTTACATTCTCCATTTCTCTTCTAATCCTGTTTCTCTCTGTCGTACTCACATCTTCTTTTTCAGCCACCACAAAGCAGATGTTCAAGGGGGCAAGCAACTGGAAAGCCTATCGGCAAGCCTACCTGCTGTCACATGGCATACAGTCCAGTCAGTTAATAATTTTCACTCTACTATGACGAAGGGTTACTTTTAGACATTACTCTAACTTATACAGGCCTGATTACAGACCAATGTTCATTCCACTTTACTCAGTAGAATGTTATCTCCTTATCTCAAAGTTTAAACATAAAGTCTTAAAGAGTTGATAAGATGGCTTCCCATTAACCTTTGTTAGTTACTTTACGTCTCATAATGAATGTTTGATCTCTTTCAAACACGCTTTGGAAGTACATGATCTGCTCATTGATCAGGCTCTAGGCCTTTTATGCATAACAGAATCTTGGCGTCATGAGGTTTCTGGCCCAGTCACCACGCTGGTGGTACCAGAGTACAATACCGTCTCCAATATTAAGCACATTGGTCGCCCTATTGGTGGCCTATTATTTATAAGACCTCAAATACTATCTCCTTGATATCCGTTCCTCTTTTATACAGATTGAGTGTCTATTAGCACAAATTATGATTTCTCCTAAGCACACACTTACTCTCTTTTTATTGACCCACTGGCCTTGATTGAAAATTTGTCACTTTGTGAATTGAAGTTATTGCTTTTTTTTAATGATATCATTCTTGTTTATACTTTTTGAGGATTTCAACATTTTGGCAGAATCAGTTGATTATATCAAGCATACTCTAAATAAACTAGGGCGGCCAGATCTATATGATTTCCCGGACAAAATAAAAAAAGAGGATTTGATCTGGGTAAAAACACAATTTCTGAACCACGGATGGCGGAGAGAGAGGAGACTGAGTTAATAAAACCTTCAGAAAAAGCCTATTTTTTTTTTGTTTTTTTTTGTTTTTGTTGAAAACCTTGCCTCATATTGAACCTTATCTGAGAATTATCACAAAGCCCTTCCACTGCCTGCTTTTAACTAGGTTTAGTTTTAATTTAATTCACTTCTTTTTAGGTAATCAACAAGGCTGGAGTAGGATGTGTGATTTAGGTCCTTGCACTTGTGACAATTTCTCGAATCAAGACACTATGCACTTTATAATGTTCTGTGAGCACTACAATGATATTCGCAGGAGGCTTTTAATTCCTATTTTAAAGGGGAAAAGACTTTATACAGGGTACACCCGCCTTGTTATATCTTCAGCTGCTGAATGACCCATGGGAGATTTTTAATATTGAAAGCTTCTTAGTTGCAGATGTTAGACTCAGGAAAAAATGGCAACCCACGATAAATATTTAAAGAGGACTCACTGTGCTTACATGTTTATCTATTTTAGAGTATTTATGCTGGCATGTTTAACCGTGACTTGTGTTCTTTTTTAAAGGATGATTTACCCTATATATGAACTATTGGATGCTAGGGCTTTAAATGACATAATTACATTAGTCCTTGTAATAATTCATTTTTTGCCAGGTTGCCCACATTCATTGATGATTAGTATTTTAGATGTTTTTATGATGTAGTGTACGTCGATATATGCATTGTACTTTCATGGATTTTATTAACCGAAAAAAAGTGGTGTTGATGATGATGAATTGAGGGAGTCTCGCTCATCCATCCATCAGTTTGACCCAATTGGTATCAGGATACACCCATGGGGCATGGGATATGTAGGACCACATGCATATCTTAGTGATAACTATCAATGCCGTTATCTGGTATCCATGTCTAATCATTGTATTAATCAGGCATTGAAGCACACCTAGGAGGTACTCCGCTTCCTGGGTGGGAACACGATGATGAAGCATGCCACCAACTAGGTTGGTGGGTGAGGGTTCTTCTAGAAAACCAACTGGGTTCCTTTCCAAGGAGACTTCTTTTCAATAACCCTGATGACTGGGTTTCCAAGAGCACAGTTCTGTGCTCATTCTCTTTTGATTTATAATCATTCTATTATTCAATCCATAATTTCTCATCATAGTGTTATGGATCTCCAGCGTTTTCTAGATCCCTGAACACCAAATGTTGGGCAAAAGCTACTACTAAAACCTTCCCCTATGTACTATGCCTGCCTGTGCTTAGTAATAAGGCTAGTGCAGCATCAAAGTAACTCTCTTCTTGCATGACCTCCACTTTTGAGAATATTGCTTCTTCTTGTCCTCCTTTCAAAGGAAGGAAACAGTCTCCTATGCCCTGGTTTGAAGACATTCTATAAGAACCTAACTTTGGATGCGGACAGGCGGAACATTCCTGACTCTAATTGTATTATCCTATAGCAAAACTATGTTACATTGGAGCTGGTAACATCTATAAAAACACTATTTAGAAAATCATCTTGTAGGATTATATTATTGGCAAACGCCTCTAAAGAGACTTTCCAAATCTTTTCTGAATTATCTACTTGATCTGCCTTAAAAAAATCTCACCCTTCTTCTACAGCTGTTTGTGAGGATTTGTTGAAAGGATATGGGGTAACAGCCAGATCTGTCGACTTTGGAACTAGGGATACAGTTTCGAGACTCATCATCCTGTCATTCGGGGCAAATCACTTAACCCCAGATGCATCAAGAACCCATTTTGCTACTCCTTAATAGCGAAAAATAACGATTCGCTAAAAAGGAATAGCAAAATGCAATGCATGAAGAAATCACAAAAAAATAGCGATTTCTTAAAATTCCTTAATTGCGACTTGCAAATTGTGAGTCGCAATTAAGGAATACCTCCCCATTCATTCCTATGGGGCTAAAGGCCCATAGGAATGAATGGGAAGACACTCTCAATTTGCAAATCGCAATTAGCAAATCGCACGTTGAGAATGCGATTTCAAGGGTGCAGGGGTGTCCAAAGGTCACCCTGTTTCACCCCTGAAATTGATCTGTGCACATATGTTGCGCACACACATGCCCTAAGGGCATGTGTGTTCGCAACATGAAACTTTGCAAAATGCACTTCAGTGCATTTTTTAAAGTTTTTGCAAATTGCCATGAAGTTCAACTTCATGGTAATTTGCGAGCCCTATTAGCGAAATCGCTATTTTTTAAACTTTAATGCATTGCATTTAAGGAATCTCAATTTGAGATTCCTTAAATGCAAGTAATCGCAATTTTGTGATTACTTAATTTGCGATTTTTGCATTTGGGAAGATGCATCCCAAATACAAAAATACTGGTCGCAAAGAGGCAGATTCAGAGAATCTGCCCCTTTGCGAGCGGATTTTACCTTGATGAATCTTCGCCTTAATCTCCCTGTGCCTATGAACAGCTCCTGGATACCCTCACAGGTGATTAGCCAGTCTCTACAAATGTAAGTATTTCATTTCTTTTTTTTATTTATTAATAAGTCTGATACATTTCAGGTTGGTTTTCAGATCCCATTTGAAACAATAGGTTCAGTGTCATAGAGGGTTCCTTATCTTCAAATGATTCACAGCCTTATCTCAATTTGCACTACACACTTTGTCCAAGCCACATTGTTATTCACAGATTCGGTATCACTGCTTGAGCATATCCCCCGAACTTGTCAAACTTGTAGAAGACAATGATGTTCCACCACAAAAGTTGCAGTTGATTTGAAGAAAAAAAACAGTTGTGTTACCCTTACTAAAAAAACACCCCTGATTCGGAAATTATTACGAACTGGTAAAAAACAATCAATTAACACTAATTTACAAAATCATGCAATGAGATGATTATGCATGTATGTGCGAATATCATCTCCTGAAATATTGCCTGAAATAAATATGGGATCACAAATATGTTTTTTAAAAACATCATCCCATTTGGTATACATCTTCTAGTATTTACTCCATCAGGGTGATACATATGGAAACAATATTTAGCACACAATATTTATTTCAGATGATATTCAGACAATGGCATTCTGGTCCTGTCCCAATGTTAATATAGAACTTCCTCAATTTTCGGAAATGGGGTCAGTACTGGATGTCTCCCAGGCACATTTTCCTCAGTATATGTGGTAGTTGTTGAGGAATGTGATATTAGACTCATCTTAGATTCTAGTGTCCATGAAGCCATGGCCCTTTTGGACCTATCAGTAGCATTGAACATTGTTTCCACGTCATTCTTACCTCTCACTTGAAAGAGGCAGGGGTGTGATATGGTGCTTTGCAATGGCCTAGTTCCTTTCTCTATGACAGGGTAAAGTGGCAGCACTTCATCCGCAGAATGTTTCCTTTCATTCTGTGCCTCGTGGTGTGGCTCAGGATTCTTCCCTGTGCCCCACTCTGTTTTAATGTATATCTGCCCTTCCTATATACCAAGGCTTTCATTGTTATTACTATGGCGATGACACAAAACTTATATTACACATGCTTCAAGATGTTACCAATCTTTTATAGGATGTGGCTTTACAGAATTGCCTTTTCCTCATCTCTACCTTGCTATTCAATAACCACTTCATATTGAACAGGAAGAAGTCAGAATAACTCATCTTTGGTGGCTATCTCTCTTTGTGGTTATACACTTTTTGGCCATCGTCCTCTGGCACCGTTGTAGTCCCTGACTCTCCAGGAAAAAAGCCTGGCATTTTGATCGACTGTTTTTTGAAAAGCAGTTAGACAAGTTAACCTCTACTTGTTTTCTGGTTTTAGACAACTTTAGGAAAAATGTCCCTCAATTGCCATTTTTTTTTAAAGAAAAACCACACGATATGACACAAATACACCTAGACTTGATGATTACAATGCCTTGTATCAACAGATGCAGATTAGTAAAACTCTGATGGCCCGACTGGTTTTGTGCCGTGCAGGGCACTTCTCTGAACAACTAGCTGCCCTGCATTAGTTGCCCACACACATTTTGTGGCATGTGCCACAAAGTCAGCCAGGGGAAAGGGACTCCTTTCATGTGCTCTTGTTTGAAGTAATATGCCCCTCTCTGTTCCTTGATATCTGGAACAACTATCCTGTCTGTAATTCTTTGCATTTTTCAGCCTAGACTAAGTTCCTCGTTACAAGTTCACCATTAAGTCCACAAAGCAATACCAGAGACGGAATTAATCAGTCGGTATCTCCTCATGAGTTAAAGGAAAATATGAGATAAAGTTCCACGAAGGTAGATGGCCTTCTCGGGCTCAGAAGCACCTGGCCCTTTACTGTACTGATTTATCGATTCTGGGGTGCTTGGATATTTGCAACCAGTGGGGGCTGGTGGGGGTCAGGGTGATGGGTTGTTATCAGGGAGGGTGTTTGGAGGGTGAGGAGAGTCTTAACTCTCTGGGGGAGAGAGCACTGTCCCCTTGCCCTGTAGTGCTGGATAGGGCAGGCAGAGGCTAGACTGCGCCTCTGCACACAGGCACAGTTTATCAGGTCTGCACCCTGTTAAAACCGGATGCAGTGCTTCTAGACCCAGAAGTGTGGGTCCAGAAACACAAAGCAGCTCACAGTGGTCCATCTCTAAAAGTTAAATATCTGGTGCTATTGTTTTAATGTGCGTAAATGCAACAAAATGTGCATTCTTAATGTATTTTTTATCTTGATTCCTATTTCTCTGTTCACACGATAGTTTGAATCCTGCTTTTAGGTTTGTTTGCTTTTAATATAAGTATTTATTAAATTCTTTGAAATAAAGGTTTTACAACTAACAAACGAACGACATAGAGCTCCATCTTTATGCAACTTGCAGCAACAATGTGGCACATAGTACCACGATTTGAACGTGTCTGCTCAGATTATAAATTCCTCAAAATTCCACAACCTAGCTATTTTCCACCTGCCGCGATGCTAAGACTGCACTGTTTTTCCAGTGTGTGGCCCTGTTGCTCTAAAATATATCTTCAGGTCATAGTGCACTGTATAAGTTTCAAAGCTGCCACTCCTTTGTCAAGAGGCACTCGTAGCTGTCTCTGTCTAAGGTTCATCCAATTAAGAGGCAGAATGAGGCCTACCACTTCTACAGACTTCTTTGACCCAAAGCCTCAAATCTGAACCGCAAAACTAAT
This sequence comes from Lissotriton vulgaris, assembly GCF_964263255.1. Classification (NCBI taxonomy): domain Eukaryota; kingdom Metazoa; phylum Chordata; class Amphibia; order Caudata; family Salamandridae; genus Lissotriton; species Lissotriton vulgaris. The sequence goes on from NC_141689.1 coordinate 484,782,386, forward strand.
ATGCATTGGGATTCACAACTTCCCTCCGCACTCACTGAACAAGAAAAACATACCCTTTGGGCATCCCCATCGAAAAATATGATACAAACTATTACAGAAGGAAAAGTTTCAAAGTTTAAATTCTACCAATTGAGTAGCTGGGCCAATACCATCCCAAAAGGAGCAATAAAAAGGGAAGTCTCAAAATGGTACTGGGCTCTAATTGAATCTGGCGAAGAGGATTTAACAATACCGGAAAAAAATATGGAGAAAAGACCTACCAAACGAAGTCATGGATCTAAACCTAATTTGGAAAAAATCAGTAGAAAAATGCTGGTTATGTGTAAATCCGGCAGCTCTAAAAAGAAATCATCTTTTTTCTATTGATAGAGCATACTGGACACCCAAAAGACTATCAAAATTTAAAGGCGCGCCAGTAAAATCATGCTGCAAGGTCGGAGGAGAGAAAGTGAATGATATTGTTGTCCAACACTCGAGCATTATTGGCAAGAGATTGGTAAGATACTAACTGCGGTAATGGCAACGCCTATAACTGTAAGTACGCTTTTAATTATTTTTGGGATCCACTTAACTACTCAACCAGGCATGATAAAGCTAAGTAAACACCAAGAAAGTTTATTATTTGTTCTGATTTTGTTAGCACAAAGAGAAATCTGTATCAATTGGCTAAAACCGGCACCACCAACTCATGAAAACTGGCTAAATTCTGTAATAAAAACCAGCAGACTAGAAAGAAGAGGGAAACACTCTAAAAGATCACTATACTGGGAGATTTGGGAAAACTATATCACCTCTAGATGATAACCTAGAACTCCTCCTTTCTCTTTTTTCTTTTTTTTTTTCTGTTTTTTTTTTTTTTTTTGATATATTTCCAATGATTAAAGCGGGACAATATTTCCAGGCAGGATTTGAAATCTGCTGAGTAGCCTTACAGGCTAGCTTTTCCCAGAAACAACGGAATTATTGTGTATGATAAAGGTATACAGAAGCAAACTGACTGGTCAAAATTAACATTCCGGGAAGCTCCCCTTGAACCACTGATAGACAATTTGGGGCAGTGAAGGTATAACTCTCGCAAAAAGACCGTCAAACTCCCAAACACCTTCTTATCTACATATTTGCACTATGAGGATAATTTTTTTTTTTTTTTTAAATATGATATCCCTGACCTTAGCGCAGACAAAATTCTGGCTATTGCACAAGATATACTGGACCTTGGCAAGATTAGCAAGGATGGGTCTAAAAGAGAATGACCGCTGTTGGAACTGTGGCATAGGAAAAGGAGACCTGGCACACCTTATCTCCCACTACACTAAAGTTAAAAAAAACTGGAAAAGTGTAGTAGCCTTCATTAATAAGACACTCGGATGCACACTCCAAGAGGAGTTCGCCACAATCATCACGGCAATTATAACAGCTAATGTAAAATCAAAACATGACAAATACCTCATTGACTTCCTGCTAACAGCAGCTACGAAACTGGTACTCTCAAACTGGAAAGATACAGCCAAAGTCACATTCAAAGGCTGGATGAACTGGGTGACATACTTAAGAGGGGCTGACAAGCAAGCGCTAAGAAACACGCCTTGGAGGAACCCCATCAGAGAGATGTGGACAAATCTGGACAGAGCCCTAGACCAATACGACCCCCCATGAACCAGAGGTGAAAACATTTTTTTTTTTAAACGAGGTGGAAAGACAGAGAAAGACACAGAGCACCTACGCATCATCTAATCCTATGATGACCACCACACTCTATTTGTTTAGTGTTATATGTTACAACAGATAGAAACAAGGAAATAAATATATAAATATGTACTGACCCTCAAGCAGCCACCTAACAGAGGCTGGGGGCCTTGTATCAAAAAGATAACCTGTGAAAGCTATATGTTTCATCTATATGTGTTTTGTTTATGTGTATATGTGCAGAAAAAAATAAAAATATTTAAAAAAAAAAAAAAGAGGCAGAATGGAGCAGTGGCTTATGACTTAGCACGAGGACAACAGCGTAACAGTGCTCAGCAGCAGAGAAGCTGTTCTCAGCGCTCCAGCACAACAGTCTAATTTGAGAAAACCACACTTTAAAATAAAATAATGTTTTTAAATATGGGATACGACCAAGTCGGTGTGATGCATGGTATATGAAAATGACACAACTCCCAGGTGAAGGGTGAAAACAGCTGTAAGAAAACTACAACACAGGGTATGTGTGTGTAGCCAGGTTTTGAGCGACAGGCACAAGAGGCTATCAGTAGAAACATGTTTGCACACAGGAGGCACACGAGTCCCCACTGTTCATTGAATGTGTAGGCCATATTGGACTGTTTAAAAGGTAAAGGCATAACTCTAGTAATTTAACACTTTCACATATCTTTACATCCTTTCACAAACTGCATATATCGCTTCAATGTGTTGGTAAACCTCCAGAAACATTATCACATATTCACAGGTGGGAAAAACTAGGCAGCACTTATTTCCAGGGCCACTGGAATTATGGGATTGTGTGGCCATGGCGATTTTCGCACAGTTATAGAATTGCTGCATTTGTCACATAATCCATCATCTGCTGCATAACCAAAAGAAAGTTTGTTTCTATTTCCAACTGTTCAAAATTACTTAAAATTCAGCGACACGTGTTGCCACGAAGTGGATGGCACTCTGCAAAGCTGGACTGGTCACCTTTCATTTGCTAATTGGTATATTTGAGTGTTAAACAGGTGGTAATGAGGTGCTACCAATACACAGACAGTGTTCACAAGTTTAAAACTGATAAAATAAAGAACTGGTATTACAAAATGTGTCGCATTATGCCTCATCATTTGGCTTTTCTTGCTGCAAAATTTACTCAACCCTGCCGCTAATTTGGCACTCTCTAGCCCCATTATTCCAGTGGCCTTGCTTATTACCTACAAAATGGTTGGTCTTGGAGAGCAAGATGTACTTGTTTGAAAATAGATTAAACGTCTCTTCACCTACTGCACGTGATTGTGTCCAAAATCGCAAGAAAGGGGAAGATAACGGAGTACAGGGCAACAAAACTAGGGCAGTGGGGAAATCTTCCAGACCTAAATGAAAATCAAGTTTTTAAACTTATGGTTGGAGATCAATATAGCAATGTGAGTGTATATCAATGGCTGCGTGATACCTTTGTTGGTCTCAATGATCCAAAGTAAAACTGCTATTTGGCTGCAAACAAGGAAGTACAGCGACGACAGACTGGTCCCGATACCTGAAACATCATTTTTACAGACACAGTCGTAAGAAACCTGGGCATTACGTCAGTGGTGTAACAAAAGCTTAGGGAGCCCCCCTGCAAGGTGGGATGAAGGGTCTCTGCTCTACTACATGCAATCTATGTCCCTCACCTATCACCTTTGCAAGGACTTTCATAACCTCACAACGAATAGACACTTTCAGCAGAACTATTGCCAGATTACACAAATCTTCAGGCTGTGGATTGAAACTGTGATGTACCTCTACTGAAAAAAGTCCAATAGGCTGCACACACTAAATAGCATCAACCAGATGGGTGGTAAACAGGGGAGTAGGTATTTCCTGATACCAGACAAAGAGGCATCTTAGACAAATTACTATTGGTGTATGCAATGCTGGTGCTGGCAGAAAGGAAATCAGAATATCTAAAAAGATCTTTTATTTAAGTGAGGAAATGGCAGAGCCAGAAAACCAACAACTTTATACAAGAATGAAAATCATTCAACCAGGAAGCTTATGTAGTACCGACACAAAAAGCACCAAGCCCTGAGCACTGACAAGCTCAATACTTTGTTTCAGGATTTAGGAACATGGTAGCCAGAAACCTTAAGGCTTTTTATTAAACCATAATCACGTGTTTGAAGATGTTGGTGCCTCTGTCTGAGGCAGCCAGTCTATCTAATAGGCATAAGTCTAAACCCTGGTTTCGTTGTCTATTTATCCCCAAAGGGAGATGTGTAGAACAGCAGAAAGAAAATAGAGGGAGAGAGAATTTGAGGAAAACAGGGCTTGCTCTAGGAAGCATCTGCAGCTCCATTAGGAACAGGAAAACTATGGAACTGCCTCCCACTTGACCTCAGGTTCTGCCCGTCTGAATCCCTCTTCCGTAATAAAGTAAAAACGTGGCTGTTCTCCAGATCATGATTCTAGCCCGTCAATCGGCCTGTTCCTCTCCTTCATTCCTGAGTTTCTGTTTTAGCGCCGGGACACCCCTCCGGGGGTAGCTGCGCGCTGTATAAGCTACTTAAATAAATAAATAAATAAATAAATAAATAAAAGGGAAAAGCTGTATTATACTACTACTATAATAGAAGCCATAACATTGTGATGCTAGGGGGTTCAGTTAGCCTAGTCATCCATCAGGCCTCTTCCTGGTGGAATTGCTGTCAAAGAGTTTGCTAACCAACAGGGATTCTTGCCTTTCAACACAATATCATTAAATCCAGCACATAATATGAATAATTTCTAGTCAGGAACTCAAATGTTTTCTCCTTATTTCACTGGGTGAGGCACTGTTGAGTCCTTGCCCAGCAGCATGCTACGGTATCTGTCCCTGATATGGCAAGGTGTGGTCTCACTATAGATTAAAACAGCCCATGAAATCAGCCAATTTTTGACTAAATTCTTATTTGCTGGTATCAACCAAGTGTCGGAGGGAGTGGTACATGAAATGATCCAGAAGCATATTTTTAAGTTTTACTTATTCAGTAAATGTTAATTAGGATTTCAACTAGGGCATGGTACAGAGACAGTCATTTATTTGCTTGAACCTGTCCATGTCTTATGATACAATAGATCACACTGATTTTCAGGAAAGGGAGAACTTTTCCCTACTGATTTGAGGTACAAAGCTTGGCTGTAATCAGCTTTAGACTGGGTTTAGTGATAGAGATAATTATTCCATGGTAAGTGAGCTTTGTTTTAGCGCTGCCACAAGATTCTGCAGTTTACCCATTGATTTTTAAAGGGTGTATGGCTGACTTTCAACTGGACTTGACTTTCAGCACTAAATAGATGGCACCCAAATAAGGGCTCATCTGGAGGAAAGTAATTGCCAGGCTCTGTTCCTACATTCTTATTGGCTCACAGAGATGGTGGCAACATTTAATCATGGAATGATTGCCTTCATCCAAGAGCCTTCATCAGCAACCCCACCAAGCACAGAATTATCTGTTATCATGCACATCCCTTCTTGTCAGTAAACGGAATACAGCAAATGCCTTTAAGAAAACCCTGATCACTTGAGCATGCGCAAGTATCAGTACACTTAAAAATAGTGCCGGACTGGGAACAGAACCCGGCCCTGGCAAACTGCTCAGCTGGCCCCCCCTGGGGTGAGGGGGAGTGCAGCCGAGCAGTTTGCGAGGGCCGGCTTTGGTCGATTTTATTACAGGGGCCCGGTATCGCCGACGCCCGGTAACAAAAACGGCCACCTGGGGCCCAAAACTAGCCCCCTCACTAGCGGCCTACCGGGGAAATGCCCGGTGCCCACTATGGCCAGTCCGGCCCTGCTTAAAAAGAAGTTTAGCTCCAACTGCCAGTGTTCCGCAGCATTTTGTTACAGTACAGAACCTCTACAGCTCATTTAAGCATCCTCAATTGTCCTTCTGCTCACCACTGCTCCATTTTTCTCCTTGTCTAGCCCTTAGCGTGTACTCTTCCACTCTTCTAGATTTCCTAGTCTTTCAGTTCCAAATGGTCCTCTTTGCCTTTTCAGTGCCATTATGCTACTTTTCTACTAGCCTACTATATTTAGCCTGCGTCAGACAGATACCTTTATTACCAGGCATTTTCATATCAGAATTTCAACTAGCAGTACGTCATTCCAGGCTTCTGGTTTCTTTGCTATCACTGCCTAGTCTACAGCTGGTTAACTCTACTGCTGATTACCATTTCACTCCAGAACCATTTGTAGTAGCAAGTTCGAAGACGCAATCTTGAAAGGCAGAAATTAGACTGCCGTCATCCTGAGGCTTGGTGACGCCTCTTGTAAATCAGTAGGCATGCACCATTTTACAGTGAGGGTTGTTGTATTCCATCCCCTCATGTCTGACAATAGAGAAAGAGAGCAAATAACAGCTTCTTGTGGGGATGAGAGCAAGTAAACCAACTTTCAGTGGTGGAAAAAAGGAAATATAACAAAATGGAGTGGCTATTTTTTCTCAATCTTTGTTTTCTTGGCCGGAGTTCCTATTGGCAGCATCTTGAACCTTCTCTACCATTAAGATCCTAAAAGTCCATACTGACCATCAACTCTCTTTAGTTCCCAAAATTAGAACAGAAGTGAAAGGTTTAGTCCAGACTGGCCCGAAATCTTGTTCCATTCTTGGGCTCAACGAAAAGGGCTGCATTTATGAGGCTTAACATTTCATTTTGTATGGTCGATGATATTGTCCTTCATGTCAAGATAACTGCTGGACAGATTAACATGTGTCAGATGGCTCAAGACCAAGCTATGTGATTGATTTACGGATTGAAGAAGCCACATTATGTTGTGCTCCATAGAATTAAAGGTACTATGTCTGGCCCATAGAGCTACTTATTACAAAGGCGATTTGTGGATTAAAAAGTCATTCGAAGATGCTGCCCCCAGAAGACATTTGCAATACTCAGCTCCAATGAGACCGATCTCGCTGAGATACTGTAAAAGTCATTCCAGTGGAGCATTCATTGGCATCTTTGTCCTTTCCCAAAGTGACATATTGCCTTTGGAAAAGTAGGCTACTGAGAAACTGTTTATAGCTAACCATTTCTAGAAAATGTATAGCTAAGGATAAGTTACTTGTCTACTGGGTAATGCTGTTCTTTGCACAGTGACCAACACTCTACATACCTACACATTCTACATAATAGAACATGAGAATGTTAATCTACATTTGTAATGGGACATGCTCACGTTTCTCCTTTGTGTTGTACTCCTCTGCAAGGTTCCCCTTCTTGTAGCTATTCTACCCATCTACATCCTCTCCTACTAATAATCTACCTCATGTGGATTTCTCTTTTTACTCTCTCCTTCACATCTTCCCTGTCCTATGGTTCTCCACTCCCTTTCTCTGTCTTTTATCTCACCTCCTCCTCTGCCCTCTTTTCCATGCTTTTTTGTCATCTCTCCTCCGCTGGGTTGTTTGTATTTTCTCCCTTCCATACGCTTTCTTATGTCTCTTTATTATCATCACCTTTTCCTATCAGTTATTTCTTGATTATATATATATGTGAACAAGGCTCTTGCGAGCCGAAACGTCATGAGACTTCTACTGCACCTGAAATAAAATTTGGAGCACCACAACTGGTCTGTGTCCGTTGCCTTTCTTCCTGGCTGGAGTTGGTCCAGAGCGCGGGAAAAGTGACGGTGTGTTCGATATATATATATATATATATATATATATATATATATATATATATTCACTGAAAAAACCATAGGTTATAGACCATATATAGTTAGGAATTCGCATTTACAAAACCTTATTTTACTCACACAAAACCATTGAAATTCCATATATAGTTAGTTGCACTAACTATATATCGCGCACCCGCAATCCACTGCTGATGATGTCACATATTACATCATTCATGACATGGTCAGTGACATCACTGATGACATCACTGATGACATCTCAAATGACATCACTGATGACATCTCAAATGACATCACTGATGACATCACTGATGACATCTCATTTGACATTACTGATCACATCACTGATGATATCATTCATGTGATAATACGATGAACCTCTTCAGACTCTAATATAACCTTAGATACAATCAGTGTAAACAGACACTCACAGACTGTCACTCATCCATGGAGTTACTCACACACCTAGTCAGTCATGCAAAGAATCAATCACACCTCCATTTCCTCAACTATACAGTTATACAAACTTTACTTATTCAAACATATACTAACACATATTTACTCTCTTATACAATCCCTGATACAAGTTCACAATGATCCATACAGCCACTCACACATTCACTGGCTCTTATGCACAGTTATTTATATATGTCAACTCTCACATGTACTGTGTTTTACATATGTACTTACTTTGACATGTAGCACTGAGATATCCATTCACTCACCAATACACTCATGCACACAGTCAACCGCCCATACAGCTGTTTCCACATGCACTTTTGAAACCATACATCTAGTGAATCAACTGCTCACACATCTATGCACAGAGTCATACACCTCCCAGCCACCTACACACACACTCAGTCTCCCATACAAATACTTGGGCAACCAATCAATAACCCATATAGTTACTCATATAGCTACTTATCAACACATGCAACAGTTTACAGAACAACAGACATAATGATGCACAAATTAAGACAGTTTAGTCACTAACCCATGCACTCAGTGAGACACATTTAATCACTCACTCATACAGTCAGTCATGCACCTACTAAATCCTTCATCCAGACACTTATACATCCACTCATTCTTCAATATGTAAGACATATTTTAACTTTACAGAAACATACAGTCACTGGATGTTGTCATCAGTGATGTCATCAGTGATGTCATTTGAGATGTCATCAGTGATGTCATCAGAGATGTCACTGACCATGTCATGAATGATGTAATATGTGACATCATCAGCAGTGGATTGCGGGTGCGCGATATATAGTTAGTACAACTAACTATATATGGAATTTCAATGGTTTTGTGTGAGTAAAATAAGGTTTTGTAAATGCGAATTCCTAACTATATATGGTCTATAACCTATGGTTTTTTCAGTGAATTTTCAAGGTTTTGTAAATGCTAATTCCTAACTATATATGGTCTATAACCTATGGTTTTTTCAGTGAATTTTCAAGGTTTTGTAAATGCTAATTCCTAACTATATATGGTCTATAACCTATGGTTTTTTCAGTGAATATATATATATATATATATACATACATATATAAACATATATCATCTGTATATCTATATAAATACAAACATAAATGCATGCATACATATACTTATATGCATACAGATGCATGTTATTTACATGAAAGTTGAAAAAACACTAATAAAAGCAAAGCTAAAAAGCCACCTCATTACAAACAGAATGGCTTTAACTTAAACGAGGGCGAGATCTATTGCATTTTCAATGCTTGTTTACTTTGGTTCCATCAAGAAGGCATTCAGATGTGTCACACATTTGCCATAAATTCTGAATGTTAGCACTCTAGTTGCACATTAGATCACTGTAGTAAAGCTACTAGTCACCAGGGACGTCTGCTGCTGGTATTCAAAGTGCATGTTTCAGTCTGCATGTCAGAATTTTTTTAATGAAATAGAAGAGGATTTGAGAAGTCACTCAAAATGATCCCTAATTTTTCTTTCTGAAGCACTAATCATACTTTCTATGGCAAAATTAACCCCCTCATGTTGTTCCTTTTTAAATTGAGTGTTTTCAGACTTACCACTTCATTCCAATCAAGATGGCTTCTGGTGTGCCATACTTTTGTCATAAGTAAGACTGTTAGCGCTCTAGTTGTTCTTTAGAACACTCTGGGACATTCTGTCATTGGGCTATACTTGGGGTACATCTGAGTGATATTTGGGCTACATTTAGGCTCTTTTGTCTCTGGTGGCCATCTTGGGAGACTGTATGTCAGAATTTTTTAATGAAATTGAAGAGGGTTTGAGAAGTCACTCAAAATGTGCCCTAATTTTTCTTTCTGCAGCACTAATCATAATTCATATGGCAAAATATACCCCCTCATTTTGTTCCTTTTTAAATTAAATGTTTTAAGAGTTACCACTTTATTCCCATCACGATGGCTCCAGGTGTGCTATACCTTTGTAATAAGTAGGACTGTTAGCGCTCTAGTTGTTCTTTAGAACACTCTGGGACATTCTGTCATTGGGCTATACTTGGGCTACATCTGGGTGATATTTGGGTTACATTTGGGCTCTTTTGTCTCTGGTGGCCATTTTGGGAGACTGCATGTCAGAATGTTTTAATGAAATAGAAAAGGATTTGAGAAGTCACTCAAAATGTGCCCTAATTTTTCATTCTGCAGCACTAATCATACTTTCTATGGCAAAATATACCCCCTCATGTTGTTTCTTTTTAAATTAAATGTTTTAAGAGTTACCACTTTATTCCAATCAAGATGGCTTCAGGTGTGCCATACCTTTGTAATAAGTAGGACTGTTAGCGCTCTAGTTGTTCTTTAGAACACTCTGGGACATTCTGTCATTGGGCTATACTTGGGCTACATCTGGGTGATATTTGGGCTACATTTGGGCTCTTTTGTCTCTGGTGGCCATTTTGGGAGACTGCATGTCAGAATGTTTTAATGAAATAGAAAAGGATTTGAGAAGTCACTCAAAATGTGCCCTAATTTTTCATTCTGCAGCACTAATCATACTTTCTATGGCAAAATATACCCCCTCATGTTGTTTCTTTTTAAATTAAATGTTTTAAGAGTTACCACTTTATTCCAATCAAGATGGCTTCAGGTGTGCCATACCTTTGTAATAAGTAGGACTGTTAGCGCTCTAGTTGTTCTTTAGAACACTCTAGGAGGCTGCAGTAGAGCACAAAGGAATCAACTGACAGTCTCTGTCCTTGTTGGATGTACATGTTTTACTGAGAATGTCAGACTCCATTTTCACATGACTGAGAAAGATAATGTGAATTTACAGAAAATATGCTTTCAGTTTAGCTTATAGATCCCCTTCCAAACCACTGTGGGAAAATCATGAGATATTAGTTTTCTTTCAAACAATATTCATGATATCACAGCAGAAGGTTTTTTCACATGGTAAAATCACCTTAGAACCCACCACAATTCCTAAAACGAGTATGGTACCATCAACAAATGATTTATAATGTAACTAAAGTCCTAAAACCCTCTATTAACTACAATGCTTTTTAATGAGGTGCTATCATGTATATTGGTCCCAAGATGGCTGCCAACACTTCTTGGATGAAGTGCTGACAGCCAATCAGATCAGATGTGTGGTTAGGCTCCGCCCAGATATATATCTTTTTTTGAACCTAAATTACTCAAAATCCACTGGAGCACATATATTGAGACCTAGCAAAGGCACATCGAGCTAACAGTCCCTACAATTTTGCCAAGTTTCGTGCAAATTCATTCAGCCGTTCGAGCTAAAAGTGAGGCCAACCGCCCTATGGAAATTAACATGGGAAAAACGTGTTTTGGGACCCCCCTTTTTTCTCGGCCCCCCCTTGATGAAACCCCCCCAATTGTCAGGGGCTGCTCAGAAACAAAATGTTCCATTTTCCTGAAAATTTCAGCCAATTCCGTCCACAAACGCCAAAGTTATTAGACATAGAATTTTCAAAAATCCCATAGAGAAAAAATCCTAACTATATATACCTACTGGCGACCGCCAGTAGGTAATATATATATATATTACCTACTGGCGGTCGCCAGTAGGTAGTTATAGTTAGGATTTTTTTCAATGTTAAATCTCAAAATTCTATTTGGAATAACTTTGGCACCGGTTGACGAATCTGCCTGAAAATTTCCTGAAAATGGCCTCGTCGAGCTCCGGTCCTTCCCTGAAAGTTTGGGGGGGATACGTCAAGCGGGGGCCGAGATAAAAGGGGGGTCCCAAAACGCATTTTCCCCATGTTAATTTCCATAGGGCGGTCAATTTCACTTTTAGCCCGAACGGCTGAATGGATTTACACCAAACTTGGCAAAATTGTAGGGACTGGTAGCCCGATGTGCCTTTGCTATGTCTCAAGATATGTGCTCCAGTGGATTTTGAGTAATTTAGGTTCAAAAAAATATATATATCTATAGGCGCTCTCCGGTGCGCGCACTTGAGTGCGCTCCTGGCGCGACACGCGACTTGCGCGCAGAAAGCTGATTGGCTCTTGGGTGTCTGTAAACATTCTAAACAGTCTGGAGCGGCCGCCATCTTGTGTCTCGGTAAAATCGAGACACAAGGGGTTTGAAAAAAAAAGGGGCAAATGACCATAAGGGGGAAGAGTAGACCCCATCTGACCCCCTAGGTTTGATGTAGGGACTAAAATAGGGTCCTGCAGGGCATTAAAAAAAATTTTTCGTTTTGCGCGGGGGAAGCGCATGGTACGCGCACCGGCGAAGCACGGGGAAAATCCAGGACCATATTTATGAAGGCCTTGCGCTGTTAGTTTTGCGCCTCCTGTGCGTCAATTTTTGTGACGCACCAGCGGTGTAAAAAAATGCGCATTGTTATGCAATATTTAAAAAGTGACGCATCTATCTAGATGCGTCACTTTTTAAATATAGTGCAACGAGGCACATTTTATTACACTGCTGGTGTTATGCGTCACTTTTCTGTGCGCACTCCTTATGACATTCCAGATGTGTCATATTTAATGTATGACGAATCATGTTGCAAGGAGTTACAGATACGTCAGTATTTCTGACATATCTGTAAACATAAAAGTGATGCGAGGCAGGTGCAAGATTTTGACGCAACAGCATCCTAAAAGTGACGCAGAGAAATCTTATAGATTTCAGTACGTCGTTATTACCAAGCTTTTTGCGGGGGAATGCCCCCTTTGCATACATTATACCTGACGCAGATATAATGTGGCGCAGAGTTTTAAAAAGTGACCCATGTACCTAGATGCGTCACTTTTTAAAAATAGCGTCAGGTATAATGCATGCAGAGGGGGTGTTCTCCCGCAAAAAGCTTTGTAATAGCGACGCAGTGAAATCTTTGAGATTTCACTGCGTCAGTTTTAGGATGCTGTTGCGTCAAAATCTTGTGCCTGCTTTACAGCAGGTGTTAGACTGAGGCAAGACCTTTCACATGCTGCTTTCCCCATTTGAAAGGACACATTACTGGAGTTGCGTCACTTTTGTGACGCACTCCAGCAATGCGTTACTTGGAATGTCATAAGGAGTGCGCACAGAAAAGTGACGCATCGCACCAGTGGTGTAAAAAAATGTGCCTCGTTGCGTTATATTTAAAAAGTGACGTATCTAGGTAGATGGGTCACTTTTTAAAATCAAGCGCCACATTATATCTGCGTGAGGTATAATGCATGCAGAGGGGGTGTTCCCCCGCAAAAAGCTTTGTAATAGCGACGCAGTGAAATGTTTGAGATTTCACTGCGTCACTTTTAGGATGCTGTTGCATCCTTTAAATATAGTGCAACGAGGCACATTTTATTACACTGCTGGTGTTATGCGTCACTTTTCTGTGCGCACTCCTTATGACATTCCAGATGTGTCATATTTAATGTATGACGAATCATGTTGCAAGGAGTTACAGATACGTCAGTATTTCTCACATATCTGTAAACATGAAAGTGACGCGAGGCAGGCGCAAGATTTTGACGCAACAGCATCCTAAAAGTGACGCAGAGAAATCTCATAGATTTCAGTACGTCGTTATTACCAAGCTTTTTGCGAGGGATTGCCCCCTCTGCATACATTATACCTGATGCAGATACAATGTGGCGCAGAGTTTTAAAAAGTGACCCATGTACCTAGATGCGTCACTTTTTAAAAAATAGTGTCAGGTATAATGCATGCAGAGGGGGTGTTCCTTGCAAAAAGCTTGGTAATAATGACGCAGTGCGTCACTTTTAGGATGCTGTTGCGCCAAAATCTTGCGCCTGCTTCACAGCAAACCTTTCACATGGTGCTTTTTCCATATGAAAGGACACATTACTGGAGTTGCGTCACTTTTGTGACGCACTCCTGCAATGCGTTACTTTTGTGTTTACAGATATGTCAGAAATACTGACATATCTGTAACTCCTTGCGAATTGATTAGTCATATATTAAATATGACATATCTGGAATGTCATAAGGAGTGCGTCCAGAAAAGTGACGCATCGCTGTTTTCACGTAGCGATGCGTCACTTTTCAGAAATGAGGCCTCCAGTTTATTCACTGTGTCATAACTTTCTTTTCTAACACTCACCTTCTTTCATTCCTCCTACTTCACTTCCTTTCACCTCTCATACCTTTCTGTTCTTTCTTACTCATTCTCCTTTCAATTATCAATGCACTATATTTCACTTACTCTTCATTTTTTAAGAATATAGCTCTTTGATGAGAATTGGAGGTAGTTCTGAAAAGAACTTTTGGTTTTCTTCTTTTAACTGAACAGGAACAAAAACAGGGAATAGAAACTGCTCAACAGGAGCAAAAAGAAAAGAAAAAAATTAGGGGTGGGAAGGGCAGCGATGGTTCTCCAATGCCCGAACCATGAGCAGGACACTTTGCTCCCCATAGGTGAGGAGTTGATTGCAGTATCTGCATCTGACGACCCCATGGTTAAATGCAGGTTGTATGTTTGCTACCTGCTCCTGTGATTGTTCTCTTCCAGAAGAAGTTGCTCCTCCTGTTGATGTAGAGGCCCCATCTCTGGGAACCTCTTGTGCCAGAGCCCTGACACTTTCCCGGGCAAAATTCTGGGGGTGCCTCCTCTCCACATGGCGAATCATGGTGAAGTTGCCAAATGAGTATTTTTTTGGGGGGTTACCCCGTGACAGGACCTGTTTGCAGATCCTGCACTCTACTTTTGGTGCATTCACCTTCTTCTGGTCTGCTGGAAACTTAAAAAATTTCCAGATGAAATGTTCTTTGACCTTCGGCTGAGGAGGCTCTTCATCAATGAAATCATTGGAGTCATCTTCACTGCTGGATGGTCTGGCAGCCATGATTAATCCAGGAATATGGAGCAGCAAAAAAGGCAGGTCTTTCAGTCACAAAAGTGAAAGAAGAAGTGAAGGAAATGGGTGGGGATTTCATTCATTGTAAAAAAAAACTGTTAGCAACCAATGAAAAGTGTTATTTTAGGGTCACATGACCCGACGCGTTTACGCTGCGCGCTCCGGAGCACTTCCGGTGCGTTTACGCAGCGCGATCGTAGGCGCTTCCGGGGCGCAAACGTGGCGCGATCGTAGGCGCTTTTGCGTGCGTTTATGCGCCGCGAACGTAGGCGCTTCCGAGGGCACTTACGTTGCGCGCCGAAGTGACGTCATCAATCTTTTATAGAAATGCATAATCATTTTCCTTATTAAAAAAAACAAATTTTATTTGTATGGTACGAAATGTTTTGCATTATTATTAACTTTTCATTCATATTTTTTTTCACGAACGACAGTTGCGCTCTGGGTGCGCTTTCAGATGAGCTCTCGGAAAAGCTTACCGGAGAGCTTAGCTGAAAGCTTCCCGGAGCGCGCACCCAGAGCGCAAAAGAAAAAAATTATATAAAAAAAATGAATACTTTAAAAAAAACAGCAAATTGTAAAAAAAAAAAAGGTTAGAAACTCGATATACAAAGGAATTAGCATTTAAAAAACCTATGAAATTCACTGAAAAAACCATAGGTTTCACACCAGTTATAGTTAGGAATTAGCATTTAAAAAACCTATTAAATTCACTGAAAAAACCATAGGTTTCACACCAGTTATAGTTAGCTGGAAATTTTACTGATATAAAACCATTGAAATTCCCACGTTATAGTTAGATGGACTCACTATAACTTGCGCGTGCAATGCACTGCTGATGATGTCTTATTAAGCCAGTTAACCAATCAATTTTTAAAAACCATCCATTTAGACACTTATTTAAACATTTATTCTTCCATCAACTTTTACATATACATATATAAAATATATTTATTTTCCAGAAAGACACACATTCACTGGATGGTGTCATCAGTGATGTCATGAGTGATGTCACTGACCATGTCATGAGTGATGTAATATGTGATGTCATCAGCAGTGCATTGCACGCGCAAGTTATAGTGAGTCCATGGTCTATGGTTTTTTCAGTGAATATATATATATATATATGTCTCTTTCTTACCTCTTTCACTCTTCCTCATATATCTCTCACTCACATAATGATCATTTAATTACTTCTTTTCTACCTCTTCTCTATACATGTCTCTTTATATCATGCCTGTCCCTTTATCAACTTGCTATCTCTTTCCCCTCTGCTGTCTTTCTAACCTGTCTCTGTATCGCCATGCTCTCTCCTATCTTCCCACCCTCTCTCAGTTCTTTCTCATCTGTATCTGTCTCTTAATTTACCCTACTCTCTCTCCCCACTGTCTCTTTGTCACCTGTCTCTTGATCATGTCCACTATCACTTTGCCTCTCCTCGATCTCTGTTGCCCCATTCTCACCTGTCTGTCGCTTAATTTCCTCTTTTAGCTTCTCCCTTTCCCGCCTCTCTCTCTCTAACCTGTACGTCTTTTTCTCATCCCTTTCTTTTGTGACTACTAATGCTCTCTCAAGGCTATTGCTTTCTTGGCTGTCTCTTTATAACCTCTCTCATTTGCCACCCTTTTACCTCTCTCAGTTGACTTTCACCTCTCTTCACCTCTATTGAATGCTTGTCTCCTCCCTATCTCTGTCTGTCTCTTCTACTCTGCAGTCCTTTTTTCACTTCTCTCTCTTAATCACTGACTCTATCTCGCTCACCTGTCTTCCCCTCCCAGCCTTTCCCCCTCTCCCATGCCCCCATGTGTCCTTTAAGATGTCTCTTTCTTATATGTCTCTGTCTTTAGCACTTCTCACGCACTTCCATACCTCTTATCTGTGTTTAACTTATCTCCCTCCAAACAACTGACTGACTCTTTCTCAATTGTCTTTCTTTCTTACTGTACTAGCTCTATCACTTGTCTCCCCTTCTCTCAAGAGCTGTCTCTCACTTGTCTGCTATCTCTCTCACATCTGTCTCCTACACACATTTGTCCTCAGTTGTCCTTTATAACATGGCTGTCTCTTTACCAACCCCCATCCCACTCACTCTGTCTCTCGTTCTCTCTCAGCTATTACTTTTCTTCCTGCAGTGTATTTTTTACCTTTTGTAACTGGCCTCCCCCCTATTGCCTGCCTATCGCTCACACACCTGTCTCTTCTTCTTCTCTCTACCCTATTCCTTCTCACCCGCCTGCTTCTTTATCACCTCTCCACTCTAATTCTCTGGCAGCTGTCTCACGCCTTTTACGGTCTCACGCCTGTCTCTTCTCTCATCTGCCTTTTTCTCACCTCTCCCACCTTTCCACCTCTCTCTGTAACCTGTTCTTTATTACCTCACACTAATTTTCGCACTTCTCTCTCTTTCTCCCTCTCACCTGTGCTTTTTACGTGCCCGCTTTTTCTAGTTTGCCATTCAAGTTCCAGGCGTTGTCTTTCCCCTCTCTCACCCTGGGCTCCACAGGTGTTTCCTTCCTCACGAACAAAGAGACATGGAGGTACGTTTACCCGGGGACCCCCACCAGCCAACATTGATTCATTTTGCACGTTTCTTATGTGTTTCACTGTGTTGGGATATCCCATCCCATACAGCAGGCTTCAGCCAGGCAGCAGCTGCCGTGTTTTTTCCTGAAGCCTTTGCCAGAAGGCTTCAGAAGTGGATGGGGACCCCCTACAGAGTAAAGGTACCAGGGGCCCCCCGCACTGCGGGGGCTGGTGTTACGCCCCTGCATTACGTTCGAAAACAATCTTTGTTTCCACATAAAATCAATGCAGTGGTTAAAGTAACTGAATGGCAGTTACTCATTTTCATAAAAAATAATTCCATTACTCCAGAAGAACCATCAGGTAGAACACATAAAACCCTATTGTGGGTGCTATTGCAGTTAGACAGACTTAATGGCTGGATTATTGCTAAGTAATTTAGGGGCATATTTACAATAGAAGTCACGGAGCGCACTCCGCCACTTCTGAAAAGCAGGGCTGCACCCTATTTACAAGAATGCTTTTCTCTCTGCGTTGGCGCTACATTTAGCAGCCTAGTGCCAATGCAGGCACTCTTGCACCATAGTGCAAGGTTGCCTGCGTTGAGGGGAGGATTGTTTATGTGCAGGAAGGTGTCCCTTCCTGCACATAAACAATCTGAAATGGCCTTTTGAAACTTCTAAGCACACATAGAATTTGCAACACATAATTTATTTTTAATGGATGTTTATGGCTTGTTTCCGGTCCAGGGAAGACATGTCTTGGCAGTTCGGGCTGGACTGTTCTCATGAGGGAAGAGGAAAGAGAGAAGACCCCACGTGTTCCAGGGAACAGGGTACTTTAGACAATCAAAGTCGGAAGAGCTATCCCTGGACTGGTTCAATGATAATGATAACACTCACTAGGCTCTATTATAATTACAATCCATTCACTCAGGGCATCCCATTAGTATATTTCATGAATTACTGGTCAACTAATTAACTACATTTTAGTTTACCAGTAATTCAAGAAATATACTAATGTGATGCCCTGAGTGAATGTAATTAGAATAGAGCCTAGTGAGTGTAATCATTGTCATTGAACCAGTCCAGGGATAGCTCTTCTGACTTTGACTGTTCCGATGAGGCACAGAGTCAGACTGATTTGCATATGGCCTTGTCTGAACTGGGGTGGCTGAGTGAGCTAAAGAATGGTGATGGATTAAACCCAGACCAGTTGACTGGGGGTGAGTGTTTGATTTGCTCAAACGCTCTGTCCATCATCCCCTTTTGTATCGCTTTGTTCGCCCTAAGTTGGCAGGGTATGCTCAGACGTGAGTCCCTTGCTCACTTGGTCACTGGATTCAAGATCGCCTGGCTGATGAGGATTATGAATCCGAAACCGGTCCCAGGATGCTTGTTTCCGGTCCAGGGAAGACATGGCTTGGCAGTTCGGGCTGGACTGTTCCAGTGAGGCACAGAGTCAGACTGATTTGCATATGGCCATGTCTGAACTGGGGTGGCTGAGTGAGCTAAAGAATGGTGATGGATTAAACCCAGATCAGTTGACTGGGGTGAGTGTTTGATTTGCTCAAACGCTCCGTCCATCATCCCCTTTTGTATCGCTTTATTTCCAAGGCAGCGTTAAGCCATGTTAAGTGGCTTAACTGCCTTGTAAATAAGGTGACGCCCACATCGCTACAGGAACGTCTCTAAAAGGGACGTTAGTGTGGCGATAGGGGCTTATACATATGCCCCTTAGTCTGTCTAGTTTTCCAAAAAACGAGTTGCAAGACTGGGTGATATTAAAACTTTGCAGCTAGATGGACCTGCATGTTGAAATGAAAATGACCTGCATGTTGAAATGAAAATGATGTGATTGCATAGCATTCACACTGAAACTATTTTCCTTAGCTTCCAGTGGAATCCGATCTTGAAGTCCTCTGCTCTGGGTAGTATTCGTCTTTGAACTAGTGACCAGGCTGCCAGTAGAAGTTGACCCCAATTAAGGGCTGGCCTAGGCCTTCCATTCAACAGCATCACAGACCATCTAAAAGCAGTAGAATTGATAAGCACTGGCAAAACCAATAGGTCTTGCTTTTAAAAGGCGAGTGGCAATCTATTAGCTTTGCTAATGCTTTGTTAATTTGCCATTCGAAAATATTGGTTTGCCAATGTAAATTAAAAATGTGAAACTAGTAGCTGGTGCGACAGTGAGTAGGTATTGCAAGTCAGCAGTGGAAAGATACAAGTCTTCCAATCAGAAGTGATTTAAAGAAGCTAGACTCCGGTGGACAAACACAAGTATAGGGAGGGAAGACATTGTTAAAGAACAGTCAACTGAGATGGAAAACTAAGCCATTTTCTAATGAGCAATATGTTGACCCAAAACCCACTCTTCATATTGCATTGTAGACTTATTTTTTTTTAAATTTATTTAAAAGGTTTTATATAGGGCTGGCTAGACCCCGGTATCAGAGCGCTTTACATGAGTATCAGACCATAATTGCAGGTTACATCGTAACAAAGATTACATAGTTATTACTGCCTGGCAACATAGTTATAAGTAAGGTCGAGACAAACAAAAAGGACATATACGTAAGGGAAAAAGCAGGCAAGGGGAGAGATTCAGGGGAGGGGGTAAGAGCAGGGGAAGTAGACAGAGAATGGAGGAGGGAAAGAGGAGGGGAAGGTGAGAGACACAGCATGGAAAAGAGGAGGGGAGGGTGACGGGGACACAAACCAGTAGACGAGTCAAAGCTACGTCCAAAGTCCAGTAAGCTGTGATCCCATGGGAAGTGGTATCATTTCCCCCTCTCTGTTGCGAGAGGCTCCCTAAACGCAGTGGACTCTCTATCTGAGACTCCAAGGCCTACATTCTGGATCCTTCCCCAAAAAGGGGAGAGGGAGTGCTTTGGCAAGGGGTGCCATAACATACCTCAACTGTGAGTGGCTCCATTGGCGCTGTGGACTCTCTCAGCGGGTTCGCTGAGACTCCAGAGTATATATATTAGATCTTTCCCCTACAAGGGTAGAAGGAGTGCTTAGTCAAAGGGCACAAAGGGCACAACTCATAACTCCTCCTCCTAGATGTTCGCTAAGTGCTCAGCGTCGATCCCCGCCACTTTAAGCGCACAGGGCAAATAGCTTAATGGTGTGGGCTAGAAGCTCCTTCTTAATATCTCTCGCCCATAGCCAAAGTCGTCTGTTAGTTGTTACATCTTAGTTTTGCTGCCCTTGTCATTGTGGGGATGTCCTGAGCAGCGGCCATCTTAGGGTCAGGCATGGGCCTACCAGCTCTATCCCACAAGACATGGGTACAGTTCTTTTGGGGTAGAGGATTTTAAGACATGACATAAGCTCAGTTCTCTACTAAAAGCAGAGCAGGGTAACAATAGCCTCTTTTCAGAAACCAGCTAAACATTGAAGGGACAGATGTGCAGATCTTTTTATTAGTCATAAACCCTCCAATTCGATAAACCAGAAGGTTTGTGATAGAGAAAAAGCTTTTTCTAATGCACCAAACCATTTAGTGATAGAAAAAGTGTTTCCAGATCATAAATGGATTAAAAAAAGGTTCCAGGTTCAGTATTTAGAGGAGGTGCATTGTGGGCATCCCTTCCAAATATCAAATTGGAATCCTATCTGTTAATTCTTTGCACCTGTAATTCTGGTGGGTCCCTTTGGACCCTTCTCATTTGGGAATTGGGGTGCCAGATTCAGGGGAGTTGGCAGTGATCCAAAGGACCACTGCTAACTCTCACTGAAGTTTTTAAAATGGGAAAAAAGTATGCATCCCCTCTTCCTTTAAAAAAGTCCAGGGCTGTTTAAAAAAATGTTTTGCATTTTGAAAAAACATCCACAGGTATAGTAGTTTGCTGTCCCTTGAAGGCCACTATCCCTATGAATGCAGCAAATCAGAACGAGTAGCAATTTCTGACCTGCCTAGTGCATATTAATTAGGAAGGCCATTCTGTGACCCTTCTGATTCCTTATTTTGGGGACCAACCTAGTAGTGCATAGGTCAGTTCACAAAATAAATTACTCGTCACATAATGTCAGATCACAATATCGAAATGCTTTTTGCGATCAGTAATATAGCACATGTGGCTATAAATCATTGGAAGTGGGAGAGGGAACATGCACTGAAAATGTACTGTCTCTCTGGCTGGAGTCTTTTTGCTGTTATCAGATGCCCCTTCTCCAAACCCACTGCCAGTGGCATAACACAAAATGATGGAGCCCGATTGCAGGATGTGATGAAGGGCCCCATAGTCTCTCATAACTCACAGATATACATTGAGCTGAATGGAGACCCCCTGAAGGGTTTGGGGTCTCTGAGGAGTTTGGGGCCCCATCTCCCGGGGACTACATTATACCTGCCGACTGCCAGTGACCCACCACATATTCATGACAAGCTTGAAAAATGAAATGTCATTTATGGAATTATGCTAATAACTCACAAGCTACTTTATGACTTTCTTAAATGTGCTAACTAATAATGGTCCTGATTTAACTTTAATGCACCTTGAAGTGAACCTAAATGTGACATTTATTTTTAAAGTCTGTGCACAATTTGTGCTCTCTTTCTCTCAGTCTCTCTCCCTCTTTTTTGCAGCATTAGGTCAATCAATAGAATCCCCCTTATACTGATTTCCTTATTTCCTCTCTTTCTCCCCCAGTATTGTCTACTCTTTTCTTTTTACAGAAAGCTTCATCACTAGTTTTCATTTTGACGCAATGTCTAACTTTCTTTAATACCCAATCCTTTGAGCACAATTTCTTGTTGCTCATCACAGAATTTGTCATTAATACAATTACGCATGGTTCTTATAGTTCACTCCATTTAAGAGGGTCTGGGTGGTTGCTATGCGCATGTAGCAGGCACTATCCTTGCTAAAGGTCTGTATGGACCCTAAATTCAACTTCACTAAGTAAAAATTTATTTCAGAATGGCACCCTCAGAGCTTCTCCTGAGAACACTCCAGGACCCGTACAAAATTCAGAAGAAGGACTGTCCTGCTGTCTGAAGAAGGAAGACTGGACATGCTTGCTTTGAACACAGGATCACCAGAATTTACTCCAAAGGTAAGTTGGCTAATCTCCTGTTTGAGATGCAGGGACACAAAAGCTGCCAGAGGCCTTATCTGCACATTTCCAACACCAACTGGACCTGCCTCAGCCCTGATTCTGTACTCTGCCGGAGTGAATCCTGACCCCCAAGAGGTGCCCCAACCAGTCCTGGACTTTTGGCTAGCATCAGAGTGAACACCTTCTGCTTCAAAACTGAGTTACAGGTAAAATTCCAGAGGTTTTAGACTTTTTGCGACTGGGAGCAGATTTTTCATGTCTGCAACGATTCTTGCGTCTCCCAACAATGCGAAGTTCCATCGGTGACCTGCACTGTGCGTCAACAATGACCACCCTGCAGCCCCCACCCAAGGAAAAGCTCCAGCTAAGACTCCTCAACTGGACTTGGTCTGAGAGAAGGGGAACTCTTTACTAGGACCCACATGGTCCCTGTATATGACCAGGGCTCCATCATGGTCAGCTTGAAATTGTGACTTGGACCTGGTCCAGCACAACCAGATACCTGCAAGAGGAGCTTTGTGCTTTTTGGAGCGATTTTCATCTTACATTTTACATTTCTTAACTCCGGCTCCACTGATTGGACTTTGTTATTTTAGAGTCATTTTATTTATTAAAATACACTCTATTTTTCTAAATTGGCTTGGGATTTTTCTTGTGTTGTGTTTTCAATGAATTACTGTTCGAGTCCTGCAAACATAATTTACACATTACCTCTAAGATAACCTGACTGCCTATGTCCCATGCTACCATAGGATTAAGCACGTTTTATTTGTTGAGTGTTGTGGTTCATCCTGACATGGACTGTGTTTACTATTTAAGTGGGGCCCCCACCCCACACAACTAATGACCCAATTTATTTTAAGGTATTTGTTGGTGTTCACATTTGTGATAGATATATATCCTCAGTCTCAAAGTAGTCCCTGGCCATTCCAAATATCTAGCAGAAGCCAGGATTTTCTTTCACTTTAAAATGTTATGCTTAAACTGACATTTTCACCTAGCCATAACGTTATTTTAACCATTGTTCTTTTCAGTGAATGTATGCCTACAAGGCCGAAGGCAGAGTAGTATGTGCATGTCACCAGAACCCTGAGATGGCAATCCAGCACCATAGTATTGCTAGTATTATTATTATTTATTTTTTATATTGCATGTTAACTTCGGAGTTGTTTTGTTGGAGTTGGAGTAGTTTTGGTGTAGTTAGCTGTTTTCTTCAAAGTGTAGCTAACAGGAGCACCTATTGGAAAGGAATGTTTAGATTTACTTTCCAGGAATAAAATATTGATAAAAACAAAGGACAATGAGGAAGGTCAGTGAATTAATGTCATTCTGGGGTGTTTACTGAATAATAATGGATTTAATATATTTGCCACATAATTTGCAGATTTCAGAAACATATTAGGCCTGATTTATAAAGGTATCTTACAGGTTTGAATAATTTACACTTTTGAGTAAGTCTACCACTTTTTGTCTATACACAACCTCAACAGTGTAAATTTACTCTAAAAGTGTAAATTAAATGTCCCCTCCAAAATGAAGCATCTGGGGCTATAAATGTGTGAGTACTTTATCCTTTTGAGTACGTTTTCTACTTTTTGGCTAATCCCAAAATCCATGTGTAAGTTACCCTCTCGTGGTAAAAGTGTGGTCCTCTCATGCACCATTCTTCTCTGTGGGACCCTTCTTGCAGACTACACATACTATGCCATGGGCCTGCTTGAATATCTCCTACTAAGGGTTCCTTTTGAGGTTGCAGGAGAAGGTAATATTTGTGCCAATCTAAGGTATCCATTCCCCTGCAACGTTACTGAAAGTCTTTCCCAAATCAATATGGAAAGGACATGGAGCTTCCCTTTTTCTAACGTATAAATGTGACTCTTTTTACTCTTTGCGTCTCAATGTTACGAATTGCTGTTCTTTGAGTTCCTTGCTCCTGGATTCGTCCTGAATCTTTGCCCACATCCCTTCCCTTATTCCTCTGCAGTCAAGTAGTCTTCCACTCCCTGCCTTGCCTTTTCTGTTTCATTGTTCAGGAAGGTGACTCCAGATTGTATCTGCGTGGCTTATCTCCAGCTCATTGCTTGGCTTTTTCTGACGTTAGGTCATCCCAGGTTTACGGAGCCTTCATGGACTATTATTTAAGGTTTTTGCCCAAAGGGTTTTCCTCCTTGAGACTCCTTCATGAAGGCACTATCTCCTAGGCGCTTTCCTGTGTCAGCAGCATTGTGACCACTTTATATCAGGCATGCTATGTCTGTGATGACTTGGCCATTGAGGTCAAAAAGTCAGATAGGATACCAAACCAGGCACCGAGACTATGACAGTTTGCAATGCCTATCACCCAGTTCCAAAATGGATCAAGGTCAAGCCATAGCCCAAATGATTCTGCAGCAGACACAGGATTTACAACAATTGTGTGATGAAAACCAGACTTTGTGTCAAGTCTCTATTTCGAGAATTTCTCATATTTCATTGGTTTCTCCCACCATTCAACATTTTTTTCCAGCAACCCAAGTAAATTGAAACAGTTCCTTGACTCTTTGACTGTTTTCTTTGCTTTTTATCAAGCCCAATATTTGCTGGATTGGGCTACAGTGTACAAGTGCTTTGTACGGACTGACACTAATATAGGCAACCCCTCTAGTTAACACTGAAAGCCCAAGCCTTTCAAATTATGCCACTATTTTAGCTGCCTCTAACAAATGTTCGTAAGGCATGATCTTGAATTGAATTTTCAGCTGTTGAGGAGCTTTGTGACATGTGTCAAGATGAGAAAATGTCTTAATCTACATTACTTATTTTCACTAGTTAGCGTCTGAGACTACATGAGTATAGTGGATTTTGATTACTTTATTTCATAGAGATCTTTCTGAAATTATGGATCCAGCCCTAATAATCAAGCATCGTCTGCGAGAAAGTAGATTTGAGAGAAGATTATTAGTTGCTCCAGCAGTAGGAGGCTTCCAACAAATACCTTCTAAGATAAAAGTTTCTTCCGAAGAATCATCTACATCTTCAAGTGAACAGTCTAGGCAGATTGGCACCTTCCAAAGCTGTTTTCCGAAGACTGAGAGCTCAAGTCATTATAGAAATGGTCTTGCTTGTATTGTGATTCTTCTGAACATCTGATTCCAGCCTATCCAATCTGTCCTCAAAAAGCTCTTGGGAAAAGTCAAATTTGTCCTTTGAGAGAGGAAAATGGATGGAAACATATCAGTTCCCTTTTGTCAGAGCTTCTGAGGATTCCCATTTCGCACTTTTTCTTATGCCATTCCAGGTTGGATTGCCAGAAGAAAGTTTTATTTAGCCCTTCTTGAATATTGAGCTAGTGGATTGAATTTGATGAGATTTGGGCATAGGAAAAGGGTATTTCCTCAATTACCTCCTGTTTAGGTCCACAATGTTGATGGTTAGAACCCCCATTTTATTATTCAAATATTCTGTCGGATTCCAAAGAAACAATTTGTTTCCAAAAAAGAGAACATTTGGTTATTAAGTTGGCCAATTCTGAGTTGAGACAGTTTGATGGAACATTGAGAGCCCATTGAGATTTGAATCAATCACCAGAATTTGCAATGCCTCAAGAATATGTAGTGCAGAAACTGTTGACAGACTCAGCGCGCATACCGCCTCATCAATATGATTTTTCTGTTGCTCATTTTCCTAGGTCAAGGAATATTCTTTCAGTAGATATCCTAAGTCTCCACCTGCCATGGGGCAGAAATCCCTGCTCCACAAAGCATTATTGGGATGGTACAATCTTTCCTCTAGAAGACTCTAGCTGGGTATTCCAAAGTCTCAAAAAAAGAATGGGAGACTTTACGAGGGAAGATTATTAAACAAGCACATCTAGTCTTTAAATGGAAGGCCCTAGTCATTCCTTCTAAAGAACTAGGGATTTTTGTTTTGAAGATGTGTCATGACTTGCCTCTACTTAGTCCCAGAGATGTTAAATCAACTTCAGAACTTATCCTTCTAGTGTCCATCCAAGCGAGAAGACACTGAACTTTACATTAATTCTCGTCGAGTCTGTGCCCAGGGAAAAACTTTACATTCTCGTCCACCTGGATTTCTTCAACCATTACCAGTACCAGTGGACTTTTTAACTCCACTGATTACAATTCAGCCTTAACTCCCTCTGAGGGGCCTTGAAAAAATTACCTATGACCTGGACTTTGGGGGAATTTATTTTGCAATCATGTTTTTGATTGCATGGGTTGGACCATATAAATACTTCTTATCAAGGTATATATTTCGTTTTTGGAAGCCTTTTTGCATATCTCTGCAGATAGGAGTGATATTGTCTTCTAGTTATTACCCTCGAACCAACTGTCAGATGAGTGACTGAATCAAGGGTTGGAGCAATATCTGTGATGCTTTTGTAATTGCTTACTAAGTAATTGAACTAAGTGATTGATCTTCATTCTTGTCTCAGGCTAAATTTCCCAGTGACTCTAATCACGGTGTTACCTATACCTCTCCATTCTTTTGTCTTCAAAGATTTCACCCAAGAACTTTGACTCCTGGTTATTAAGCTGTAAACATAGTGCCTGACATCACCCGTTTAATTAAACAATTGCTAATTGTAAGACAGAAAATTCACTCTAATCTTCAAGGTTCCAAAGATAGGATGAAGGATGATGCCAAGGTCCTTCACAATCTTTCTCCTTCCTTTAAGATTGGAGATAAGGTCTGGATGTTATTGAAGCTCTTACCTTTTCATTTTGCTTTAACTAAATTAAACCGAGATTCAATAGATGCTTTCATTTCTTTCATTATTCCAATGTCTTTCAAACTTTAGTTACCATTGAATTGGAAGATTCATCCAGTATTTCACTTTTCCCAATTAAAATCATATAATTTAGATTCTTTTCAACGTCTTTTTTCTTTGCCTCCACCAGTCTTGGTAAACAATGTGCCAGAATTTGAAGTGCAAGAGATTTGTGATTCCTGGATCCTTAGAAATATGCTGCTGTTTTTGGTGAATAGGAAGGGCTAGCCACCTATCGAATAAAATAGCTTTATTGTACAGTTAATTAAAACTCACAATGTTAAAACTTCCATCATTGAGAATCATTTAAAGCTTGTTTTCACATATATTACTAAAACGGAAGAAAGGTGTTTACAAACCCTGTAAAGTCATCATTCTCATTTGCATTGTCTGTGTGGTCCTTCTCTTAGTTTAAAAAGTTTGGATCAGTGTGCTAGCACATGATTTTGCCTTGATCGGATCCTTAGCAGACTGTTCTTTTATTTGATTAGCAAGCTGTTACATGCTGTCTTTCGCTGCACCATGTGGTAGGGCTCTTGAGTCTTATGGCCACAATGTCGAAGAACTTTGTCAGTCTGCAGTTTAGCTGGACCTGTTCAGGATTAAAGCATATCATCACGGCTTCACTAGCCACCTAGTAAAAGATCCTTGGAAGATGCAGTTTGTCCCAGTTCTTAAATATTAATTCTTCAGACAATTTCCAGCTAAACCTGGAGTTTCTGGATGGGGTCATACTGCCACCTCACTTCTACAACTCCCAGTTCAGCTGCTGTCCCACCCGGCATATTCACAGTGACTATGCCGTAGGCGGACAAGAAACCTTTCTTTCTCTGCATGGCGGGTAACCAAATTCTCTTTTATGATTTAGGTGGCCTTTGGGGACCTATAGTTCTGGACACCCTCCTTGTTGTTTTACCTCAGTAACCTGTGCGATCAACACATTTGCGTTTACATTTCTACATTTGTGTAGATATCCTTATTTTTATTTTATTTTATTTTTCCGTTATTTCACATTTTCGTATTTATTTTCCTATTTATTTTCCTCTTTATTGGTGTTAAGTCACTGCCTCATCCATTCCTTAATCAATGTTGTTTTCACCGTGGTGCTTTCCTCTACCCTTAGCTTAAACACCTTCTCCGCCAGTCTTTTCTCGCAGTCCATACCACGTGACTAACCTGAGCTCTCCATCTAACCACTTCCGCGTTTCCCGCGGTAACCGCTTCATGGAGTTTACTAACCTGGCGTGTATCAACTTGCATTCTACCCGGTAAGCCTTTACGAGCATGAGTTTATTCCAACTAATCTCCGTTATGTACGTGCTTTCCAGCATGCCGATTTAGCATTTTTTAAACTGACTTCTTACTTAACAGGATGCACACTCGTCAGCCTTTCACTCGATTTTGGTTTTACTCGGCACTTAGTCACCAACATCACACACGGTAATTCTTATTAATCTGGTCACCACATGACCTGTGTCACTTATTTTCTCCCAGCACAGACAACTAAGGTTTGATTATGTCGTTTTTTATAGATGCTCCCCGACGAAGGACTAAGGTCCGAAATGCATTGGAGCTACAAGTGTTTATGTGGATTACACTTACTGGATTTAAAAATGTGATGTAACATTCATTTGAATTTCATACTATGGATTAAAAACCTTTTTCGAACCTTTTCTCGGATTTGAACATTTCACCTTGGTTCTTTAAATAGCGAAGGCAAGAATCGCCTATTCAGTGTGCCCTAAGGGATGTTATCAGGTTCTGGATAACACTTTATACTTTATGGATTTACTCGTCCACGGGGCAGAGGACGACACCTGGGAGCACCTACCTCAACATACAAACTTAGTTTTTCTTAAAATATTCAACCAAAGCCGTGCACTGGTCTCTAAATCTTGATTGTTTGTACCCTCAACTACCCGCTGACCGGGGTGCACGCTCACATCAGCCAACATGAACTACGAGGATATTGCCCGATCAACTGAAGCCCGGGCAGACACTTTTGCCTATGGAACTGAAGAAGCCAGTAAAATTTATGCACTAATTCAAGACAACATAACTGCATCATCAACAACAAGGAGTAAAGAACAGAACGTCAAACAATTACTGTATCTATCCAAGCGCAAGATCAATCAGACTTTACACGCTGCGACCTTAATAAAATACCACAAAACTCTACGCATTCCCAGGGGCCTACGAATTGCATTAAGACCCTCATTATGCAAAAATTCCAAACCATTTCAAGAGAAGTGGTACGCGATACTTAATAAATGCAGTCTTGATTTAATTATTTTAATAGTGGAGGAATTATCTAAAATCATCATTGATATAGAAAAGGAGATTGCAGAAACCACAGATGAACTCTCAAAAAGCATACCCACCGAGGACTGGGATAAGGTCATTGCCGATATCAAACAACAACTTGATAAACATCAGAATGAAGTCAATGAGCGAAAAATTAGAAAGTTTAGGCGTGACACGCTTTATTACAAGTTGGATGAGGTATATACCTGGGCGGAAGTTTACGCCCAGAGAAGAAGATCTCGCCCATATACCCAAAACACTGATACTTCGTCTTCTGAAGGCGAATCGGCTGAACGTCAACGTAAAACAGGACAACCGGGTGGTCGCACCCAAGGATTTCGCCAGACTCCAAGAGCAGAAGAAACGACACCGAGCACCTCAACGGATACAGATACTGCTCCTTTTTTAGGACAGGCTGTAGAACAAGACGACCCAGGAGGGGAAAAGCAAAAAAACATTCCACAAACAAGAAGTGTCACACTACCGAAAGAAAAAGAAAAGAAGAAGAAATAAATGACGATAATCAATTGGTAATTAATATATCTGATCACAACTTCACCACACAGGATCTGAACTTGTTATGCAAAGGCACTTCTTTTGTACCGACCAATAAGTCGAATTTGTTGGAATTGGACATTGCAACATTTAAACTTATAAGGAAACTCAAACTCAGACATTACTTTGATAACGTCATCGATCTACAAAGAGAGACACAAAGAGAGGACCCACTGATGGGTTTGAAAACACCTAGTACATTTCAGGCTCCTGTTAGCCACAAAACCATCGATTTATTTGAGCAACTGATTAAAAAGGATTTAAACACTATCAATTATCAGAAATGTGCACACAAAAATATCACACAGAAAGACTTAGACCGATTGAGATCCATTGCACACAATGATAAAATTATCTGCACCAAAGCAGATAAAGGCGGAGCAATTGTTGTCATGAACTTCACTATGTACCATCAGAAACTACATGAACACATCTCAGATGAAACAGTCTACATGAAATTGCCCAACAATCCTACGCAACAATTTGCGTCAGAGTTGAAAGCAATTATTGAGAAAGCCTTTGACCAAGGAGTTATCGATCAAAGAACCAAAAACTTCCTAATTAAATTGTATCCTAAAAGTCCGATAATATATGCGATGCCTAAAATCCACAAAGACTTGAAGAATCCGCCAATACGCCCCATAGTGTCCACACGGGGCAGTATTCATGAACCTGTGGGCCAATACTTGGATCGGAAATTACAACCTACTGTTCAGTCTTTGAGAAGTTATATAAAGGATACCACTGACTTTTTGTGTAAATTGCAAATGTTGGAAATTGACCCCAATGAAACCTTATGGTTATGCACAGCAGATGTTAGTGCATTATACACTTCTATTCCACACCTAGGAGGCATCGAGGCTATAGAACAAGTCATAGTTAATTTGGATTCAGATGAAACCACAAAAATTTTTCTGATGGAGCTAATGACTTTTACCTTGTATCACAGTTATTTTGAACACCAGAACAACTGGTATTTGCAACTAGTGGGCACCAGTATGGGCAATTGCGCAGCACCAGTCTACGCTAATATTTACATGGGAGAGTTCGAGAAGGCCAACATCTGGTCCAAACCTGAATGGAGTAACAACTTAAAAATGTATGCACGATACATTGACGATTTGTTCATCTTGTGGAAAGATACCAAAGAAAATCTAGAAACGGCTCTCATATCTTTGAACAACGTAAATGACAGAATAAAGTTCACATAGGACATTCAAACAGACTCCATTACCTTTCTGGATGTGAAGATCACTCTTAAAGACAATCAAATAATCACTGACATCTTCAGAAAACCCACCGATCGCAATAACACTTTACACTATTCCAGCTTTCATCAACCTTCTCTCAAACATCATTTACCTAGATCCCAATTACTCAGAGTGAAACGCATAACTTCAGATCCCATTACTACCCAAACTCGCATCAATGAAATGACAGAAAGGTTTCGTATGAGAGGATACCCTAATCAGATTTTGGAATCAGCTCAAGAATTCATTCAACCATTGAATCGACAAGAGATCCTCAACAAACCCAGACAAAAACCCAAAAGCGACCGCATGGTCGTAGTTTCCAAGTTTTCTAATGTAAGCACCAGCTATAAAAACATTGTATTGAAACATTGGCCACTTTTACAGCTGGAGCCAGATTTCAAAGACATATTCAAGTCTTTACCACTGTTCGCCTACACCAGGGGAAAGAATATAGGCGAAATCCTCAAACAACCTAAAAAACCGGATCTTCAACATCGTGGAACGAAACCTTGCAATAACTGCAACAATTGCAACAACATAATACCTGGCACTGACATAACACATCCTATGAAAGGTTACAAAATCCATTTACAAGTAACGGCAACATGTGACACCAACAACTGTATTTATCTTCTCAAATGCCCGTGTGGCAAAACGTATGTCGGGAAGACTGAGAGAAAGATAAAAATCCGTTTAAATGAACATAAGTCGAACATTCGCACTGTCAATCAAAAGTCCACCATTGCTACTCATTTTCATGAAATGAAACACACAATTTCCCAGCTGAAATACATGATCCTGGAAGTTGTCAACAAAACAGAAGGAAGAGACAATAACAAACAATTACTTCAAAGGGAAAATCACTGGATATACAGACTTCAGTCCATGAGACCGTTTGGTCTTAACGAACGCATTGATTTTCATGTTATCTGTAAATACATTTATTGTTATCCCCTTTGGGGACCTATAGTTCTGGACACCCTCCTTGTTGTTTTACCTCAGTAACCTGTGCGATCAACACATTTGCGTTTACATTTCTACATTTGTGTAGATATCCTTATTTTTATTTTATTTTATTTTTCCGTTATTTCACATTTTCGTATTTATTTTCCTATTTATTTTCCTCTTTATTGGTGTTAAGTCACTGCCTCATCCATTCCTTAATCAATGTTGTTTTCACCGTGGTGCTTTCCTCTACCCTTAGCTTAAACACCTTCTCCGCCAGTCTTTTCTCGCAGTCCATACCACGTGACTAACCTGAGCTCTCCATCTAACCACTTCCGCGTTTCCCGCGGTAACCGCTTCATGGAGTTTACTAACCTGGCGTGTATCCACTTGCATTCTACCCGGTAAGCCTTTACGAGCATGAGTTTATTCCAACTAATCTCCGTTATGTACGTGCTTTCCAGCATGCCGATTTAGCATTTTTTAAACTGACTTCTTACTTAACAGGATGCACACTCGTCAGCCTTTCACTCGATTTTGGTTTTACTCGGCACTTAGTCACCAACATCACACGCGGTAATTCTTATTAATCTGGTCACCACATGACCTGTGTCACTTATTTTCTCCCAGCACAGACAACTAAGGTTTGATTATGTCGTTTTTTATAGATGCTCCCCGACGAAGGACTAAGGTCCGAAATGCATTGGAGCTACAAGTGTTTATGTGGATTACGCTTACTGGATTTAAAAATGTGATGTAACA
This sequence comes from Lissotriton vulgaris, assembly GCF_964263255.1. Lineage (NCBI taxonomy): Eukaryota > Metazoa > Chordata > Amphibia > Caudata > Salamandridae > Lissotriton > Lissotriton vulgaris. Next base: position 484,815,222 of record NC_141689.1, read on the forward strand.
TTCATTTGAATTTCAAACTATGGATTAAAAACCTTTTACGAACCTTTTCTCGGATTTGAACATTTCACCTTGGTTCTTTAAATAGAGAAGGCAAGAATCGCCTATTCAGTGTGCCCTAAGGGATGTTATCAGGTTCTGGATAACACTTTATACTTTATGGATTTACTCGTCCACGGGGCAGAGGACGACACCTGGGAGCACCTACCTCAACATACAAACTTAGTTTTTCTTAAAATATTCAACCAAAACTGTGCACTGGTCTCTAAATCTTGATTAGGTGGCAATGGCCCACTCACAGGTGTGGTCTTCCTTTGTGCCATTCTTCTCTTTGGGGGCCATCTTGCAGAGGAGTACCTCACCAATAATCTGCTTTGCCTTCTCCTTCCCAAACTTCCTTAGTGCGGTCATTGAGGAATGTAATAGCTATCCCAGCCTAAGATGGACACTGCCCAGCAAAGTTAATGAAAGTATTTTCCAAATCAATATGGAGAAGAGATAACTTCCAATTTCCTGACCTATGAAAAAAGGTGGCTCGTTCTACTCTTTGCACCTATACACTTCGAGTAGTGGTTCTTCGGGTTCCTTGCTCCTGGTTTCTTTGAGAATCTTTGCTCATTTCCCTTCTTCTATTTGTATGTGATCCAGTAGTCTTCTACTCCTTTCCTTGCTTCTTCTGGTTCATTGGTCATGATGGTGACAGCTTCCATCTGGCTTTTTCTGTGGTCAAATGAGCTCAGCTTTCCAGAGCCTTTGATGACTGTTTTTGTAGGTTTTTAGCCAATGGACATTTTTAATCCTTGCGGCTCCTTCTGGAAAGCACTATCTACTAGGCGCATTCCTGTGTCAGCAGCATCCTGGCTAATAGGAGGGGTCACCCATAATTCTGGCAGCCTGAATCTGTGAAAACTAGACTGTTGAGCCCAAGAATTAGCATAGGAATCCAAAGCAGGAGTCAAGACCGTGACAAGAGCTGGTGATGACGGCCGGTTTGAAAATGTAGAGAGCAAAACAAGGTTCCTCAAAGTAATGCGGCAATGTGAACTGAAGTAAATGATTATGATAGTTGGCTTTGAGAACAGCCTTCAGGACATTGCTAATGCCTTGATTCCTGATGTAAAAGTCTCAGGATAACTAATAAATCATTGTCTTCTAATGAATTCAAGCTGTCAAAGAAAGCGGGCATCTTGAATGAACAAACTGGGCACTCACGTTATCTCCAGAGTAGGCACATTTTCTTTAGGAGCACTAATCCTCTTAATGGGCCTCGCTATAATTTGGAAATCCTAAATCGGAAATCCAGGGCACTGGGGGCTGTTGCAGAGATTTAGTGAGCTACTGCCCAGAGTCACATGGTGCTGAGCTGCTGCTGGGGATCGAGCCATGAGCCCCGCCATCAGGAGTCAGCCACTCTAGCTGCTCTGCCACACCTCTCCCTCTCACTATGAGTTGCCTGGATCAAACTGGGTATTTCTGTCATCCAGAAATATTGTGACCAGGGATCTTGATAATGACGGGGGTGGGAGGTGGAAATAATTGGGGTTACATGTTGTTGGTAATATAGAATAGGGGTTTTCACACACATTCACACATATTTTCTCCTGGTGTTCGCAGGGGCCAAACTCTCTGGCATTCTAAATGAGGGCCCATTAGTGAGAGTTTTGGGCCCAAATTAAACAAAAACCATAATTTGGCAGTTTGTCAATGGTTGAGTGAAAATGTTGGTGCTAGTCTCTCAAATTGAGTATACTGCACTGGCTTGATCATATACACAGGATCACTTTTGAAATTGTGGGCCTCTTTTACAAGGGCCTGTTCAAATCTGCCAAGTTAGCCCCAGAGAAAAAGTAACAGAACTAGCCCCCAGATGCATCAAACACCCACTCTGCGAATTCTAAATAGCGAAATATACCGAATCGCTATCTAGAATTCGCAGAATGGGATGCATCATCAAAATCGCGAATCAACTGCGATTCGCAATTGGCCGCAATCGCCTTATGCGAATTACCCAAAATCGCTAATAAATCGCAGAATCGGCTGTTTCCCAACCCCAAATTGCGATTTTGCAAATACTGAAATCGCAAATAGCGATCTCGCAGATTGCGAGATCGCAAAAACCGTAAGTCGCATTTTGAGCCCAATGATGACATCACAACCAGGAAGTAGGCACCTCCATGCCTCATTTGGAACACAGAGCTGGATAGAGGAGGAGGCACAGCACTGAGCTCCAGGAGACACACCCTGCAGTCCCAAGACAGGATACACATTGATTCCAGAATGTCCCAGGATGCAGCAGGATCCAGTGACACAGGCAGGAAGCGCAAAATAAAGTTCTCTGAACAAGAGCTGGAGTACTTGATAGAGGGAGTCAGCAGGGACCATGACCAGCTGTTTGGTAAGCAGTCCTGGAAGGTGCACGAGGCTACCAAAAGGTGCATCTGGCTGCGCATCAGGGCAAAGGTCAATGCCGTTGGAGTGACACAGCGGTCAATCGATGACCTCTAGAAGAGGTGGTACGACCTCAGAGGCCGTGCCAAGGAGCGCATTGCGGAGAGACTGGGGGAGAGAATGGCCACGGGAGGAGGAGACTCCACAGTTCCTGCAAACACACCACTGGAGGACTTGGTGGAGGACACCATCAACTCTGCAGTCTGCGTGGGGGTCACTCAGCTGGACAGCTCCCATGCCACACACCAATCACAAGGTAAGAGCCATGCAACTGCGACCCCGTCCGCTAACAATGCCAATGCCCCCAGAGCAAGCCATATTGGTAACCCCAGTAATGCAGTCCCTGACCATCCCAAACGCCCAATTGCATTGTGGGACCTGTAGTGTGACAATGTGCCCTGATAGCCACACACAGCCAGAATAGTCAAGTGAAACATACCCCTAAAGCCAGTCAGGGAATGCAAGCCTGCATGCATGTTGCTACATCCCAGGTGCCTGAATTATATCATTAATCATGCACTCATTCACATCACAGGTGCTGCAGATGCTGAGACGTCTGATAGCGAGACACTCCACATCTGAGAGACTCCAGATGAGACAGAGGGAGAGAGCCAAACAGCACCAGTACCTGGACCATCACATGCACCTGCACCTGCACCAGCACCTAGACCATCACATGAACCTGCACCTGCACCAGCACCTGGAACAGCACCTTACCAAATACACAGGGCCACCCCTGCAGCAATAGGAGGAGCTCAACCACCCCAGGCTTCACGCATGACAGTGGAGCAGCCCCCACCACCACCCAGGAGGCAGACACGCCGCACAGCCACTGTGCGGTCCTAGGCAAGCGGCAGGATGAGGCAGCAGCGCTCTGTGGCCACACGACCAGGCCTGGAGCAACAGGCACAAAACCTAGGGCTAGGAATTGAAGCTCGGATGATTGCTGTGCACCGCAAGCAAGCACAGCACATGGCAGCCATGCAGCTGCTGCTGTACAAAACTGCACGCAACATTAACCAACTAACTGAAAGTGTACAGGAGCTAACCGCAGCTGTGAAAGAGAACAACCAACTGATGGTGGCGAAGCAGGACATCATCCGCCGACGCCACCGCCAACTGCTGACACGGCTATCTGCCTACACCCTGTCAATCCACCTCATAGGGAACGCCTCTTCACAGTTGTTGCACATGTCACTGGCCATGCAGCTACAGATGGTACAATGCTGCCAAGATGTCGCAAGGGCCCTGGAGCAGGTCACCACCGCTGTGGAGAACCAACAGGTGTGCGGCCATGGCCATGCAAGGGGGGGGATGATGCCAGTGAGGGTACATCGAGCCTGAGCAGCATGTCTGTGCCGGTGCTACCTGAAAGGCGCCGCAGTTCCAGGCCCAATGCTGCATCACGGCCGGACACTCCCAACGTGGAGTTGGAGAGGTGACAGGGTGCGTCCGGCAGGAGGCGCCAGTGACTGACTATACATTACCGGCAGTGCCATGGTGAGGTAACCACGCACGCCTGCTCTGGATACAAGAGCCTGTATGACTCAATACAGTTGCTCATATTTTTGCTGATTTATAGCACATCTAGAGCTTGTTGACCAAAAAAATAAGAATTTATTTTGAACAAAAATCTTTCTCATGTCATTAATTCATGTGGCATGCATGAGTGCAGTGTTGTGTGAGGGGTATGGGTGCACTAGAAATAGTTCAGTGTGATGTTGTTGCGGCGCCTGTGTCCTTCAGCAGGATTCTCCCCGTGTGCATGATGCACATGTGCAGGTGGCAGGTTGTCCCCCTCCAACTCGCTACCAGACACCTCCACAGGTATCCTCCGCCTGGTGGCAATATTGTGGAGTATGGCACACAAGGCCACGATGCGGCACAAGACCTCAGGCTGGTATTTGAGTGCCCCGCCAGTCTTGTGGAGGATGTGGAATCGACTCTTTAACATACCAAATGTCCGCTCAATAACATTTCTGGTGTGTATGTGTGCAGCATTGTAATGCTGTTCCTGTGGTGTCGCAAGGTTGCGGTATGGGGTGAGGAGGTATTCACAGAGGCCGTAGGCGCTGTCACCTGAGGGTAGGAACAGAGGATCACTGCCTTTTATGCGCAGCAACATGGTCTTGACATTCTGTATGTGGGTATGTGTACTTACCTAGGAGATGTGCTTCGCCGAATTCACCCCTGGCCAAGAGGGTGTGTATGCCGCTGTGCCGGAAGAGGAACAAATCATGCGTGCTACCCGGGTATCGGGCCACAATGTCTGTGATGATGGTCTTCGCATTGCAGACCATCTGGATGTTGAGTGAGTGGTATGACTTGCGGTTCCGGTACATGTATTAGGTCTCTGTGGGTGGACAGATGTGAATGTGGGTGCAGTCAATGCAGCCAATTACATGGGGGAAATGGGCGGTGTGATAGAAGTCCAGTTTTGTTTGCGTTAAGTCCTGTTGTGTTGTTGGGAAGGTGATATAGTGGTGTATCCGGCTCAGCATGGTGTCCAGGAAACCCTGTAGGCAGCGTGACAGTGTACTCTGTGATATACCCCCTGCATATGCGACTATCCCTTGCAAGCTTCCAGAGGCCAGGATTTGCAGGCAGCACAGGACCTGGACATGGGTGGGCACGGCATTGGTCCTCCGTGTTGGGTGCTGCATCAGGGGGTTAAGGTCTCTGATGAGCTTATTTATCATTGCCCGATTGAGCCTGTATTTGGAGTAGATCTCCTCTTCAGTCTGGCCCAGGAGTGTGATCCGCAGCCGGAAGATGCGCTCCTGGATCCTGCGTCGGTTCTGTGCTGCAGCCTGGAGCCTCAGCCGCCTTGCCACGATGTAGAGACCTGGCATTGCGACTTTCCTCATGCTCCTACAGAGTCTCCTTAAGTGTGTTTGATTTACCCTACACCTGTCTCTTGTTAGCATTTTTTTTTTCCAATTGGACTTCATGGTTACCACCTGGTTTAGCTTTGCCTTAAATTGCGACTTGTTTTTCAGCGAATTAGGTTATTTTCCAATTTACGATTTATGATGAATTGGAATTGCGATTTTTTTGCGAATTCGTAAAATATTTGCGAATTCGCAATTTATTTCACAGAAAATGTGGGGAATCGCTGTTAAGGAATCGCAATGGGGGTTACCAAATGGTTTTGCGACTCTTTGTTTTTTGAATTCGCTATCTGCTGCTTTTGTAGTTGATGAATTGCGGGAGCGGAAATTGCAATTGCAATCGCTGTTTCACAGCTATTGCAATCGCAATTTCGCTTGCCTAGATCTATTGCAAACCACTACCACAGGTCTGTAGATGTAACCTACCAATAACATTAATATTCAAAAGCATCAGACCAAAGACTTCAACTTTACAATGTGTGCCCACATAACATTATCAGTAGAAAGCAGATCTCTCGGCAGAAACATAAGGTGGTCAACCAATCCTTGAAGGTCATTTGGTGGGCAGTATCGGCTGTACAAGATACCCACATATGGTATGTAGCCACTCAAAGTGATGTTGTCTCCCTTCTCCTGGCAGCTGGGAGGGGTTTAGTCATACTAGGAGCAAACAGTGACCCACTAGGCAGCTATCTAGAAACTGTTTTAGTGTAGAAGCAGTCCTAACAAAAAATATCAGTGGTTGTAAAAATGGCTGATGTTGAGTAATTGCCAAGAACTACCATAAAAACAAAGAGGGAACGGCAGGAAAGGAGTGGTGAAGAGCAAAGTATAGTGTCCTTCAAAAACAGTTAATGCTGTATACAGTCTGAGGAAACACGCTAGCTGAAACCTCCAAGGAAAAAGATTCGTAAAAGGGATGGGCAGTGCATTGACATGTTCCTGCCTTGTGCATCATATATTATTCAAGCCACCTAAAGCCCAGATTCGGCAATTGTAGGCATCAGAAAAGGTTTTCGGAACTTGGCACAATATTGACATATAAACCGCCTGCCAAGAAGTTCTAAACATTCCTATGCATTCGGCTCTCAATCAGTTCTTTGTGCAAGGCCTTGATATGAGTGATAATCCATTCATTTTATTTCAATATACAAAGGCTTCCCGCAGATGAAATCCGGATCAGGGATGCAGATGAGGACATTTGTATGCAAGCCAGGTTACATTTGCCCCATTATGTCAATGAGTAGCAGTACTAAGCACGATACATTTGACATCAAAATAAAAATGAGCATCCCAAGTAATTGCATGTGTACAATAGCCTACGTTAGAGGACTGACTAAGCTTCAGAGACTGAAAAGCATTATTGTGTCCTATTTGCATAACACAAGGACACTTCAACGAGTTAATTCAGAAAGAGGACATAGTAAGAACATTAATGGAAATAAGTAGGTGGCAGAGAGGATTGTCAACTTCAAAGCATACAGATTCAATGAACCTGAATACATAAAATAGCAGCAATAAGCAAATCTGCATATGGTATTACTACATGGTTTGTATAGATGAAAGGTGACACAAGAACCGGGTCAAAGTTTTCTCACTGACAGAATAGTACCAAGGTTTCTGTGGGTGACTGAGGGCAAAGAATTACTGAAGTACATGTGGATTTTCAGTTGGATCCTGAGATAAACATCTTCGTGAGATAGCTAAAATATTCCAAAGCATCTAGGGAAGTGTAAGAAATTGGGTTGCTGGTTGAGGGGGAGTGCGTCCCTACTCAAACAGAAACCACAGGGTTCAGTCACAAGCAAAATCTAAATTAGCCTGTGCTCATCCCCCTGGTAGCTTGGCACAGAGCACTCAGGTTTAAGTATGAGGCAGTGAGTAAAGTATTTGTGCAGCACTTCAAACAGTAACAGTGTGAAAACACAGCAGAAAAAGATACCACACCAAATTTAGATTAATATTTAATAAAGCAAACAACAAATATCCAATCAGTAGAACCGAAGATATTGAATTAAAAAGATTTCAGAGAAAATGATGTGAAGTAGCACAAAGCGCTAACCATGAATATCTGGGTGCGCTGGGCCTGGCCAGAATCACAACTTTAAACTGACCGCATTAGAGCATGGGCCAGCTACAGATACCCAGTTAGGCTCACTGATCACGAGTGCCTTAAATTCAGGTTGCAGAGCATTGCTAGGTCCCACGGAGAGGATGAATTATGCTGCAGCAGAGGTAATGCATCGCTTCTGAGGAGCTGCGAAGCGATGTCCTGTGTCGTCGCCGAAGATCCTGTCGACAAGGGCTTTTGATGAGAAGTGCAGCATCAAGGATGCGCCCTGCAGTAGAGGCGATGCTTCGGTTCTGAGGAGCTGTGAGACTGCGATGCGAGAACCAACATCGTAGTCTAGGCTGACGTCAACAAGAGATTTGCAAATTGAGGGCCTGTGCCAGGAAACCTTCACAAAAGCGGTGGTTTGATGTGGGCTGCAAGGTCAATGCAGAGTCCTTGTGCTGAGAGAAACCTTGCAGCAAAGGTGATGCATCGGTTCTGCTGAGGATTGTGCCGCGCAGCTTAAGAGATGTGTCTGTTCTGCTGGGTCCAAAGATGGGCTGGCACAGCACCTCCAGGCCCACTTCCAAGGGTTAAGGACTGGGGTGGCACCACTTGGTAGGGTAGAACTCACAGATAGCAGAGTCCAGATGTTGGGATCAAGGTTGTTGGTGTCACAACCTGCACTAGTTGTGCAGTTTGTTCCCCTCTTGTGCCCCTGCTTGCTGCTATAATGACCCCCTAGGCATTCTCCTGCTTGCTTTACTAGGTGATACGCTGTGACAATTTTGTTTGAATAGTGCCTCATTTTTATGGTGATGTTAGGTGAGGTGTTTTAGGGGCGCCCAAGGGGATTATTGGGATTCTGAGTTACATCTTGTTATTTTGGTCTCGTTTCATTTTCTTATTTGGTCGCTTACTCGAAAACTCATGAGTTTTCGGAGTACGGCAGAAGCAAGCAATCATGGGACTGGAGGCGCGGTCTATTTTAATGGCGTGCTCCGTAACATGGCTGCTTGCCTTCATTTCCCCCTTCGTGTGTACAGGATCTCCAGCCTCCTTGTTTCCTACCTTCTCCTCTGGAGTCTCAAATTTCTGGCGGTCCAACAGAGCACCTTTCTCCTGCATTGTGGATCATCAAAACAACTCTGAGGGCGCATCAGAAGTATAAGACTGAAAATGCATCTATTGCTCTTGGTTATGACTCCCTTCCCTCCCCAGGCCACTGTGCCTTAGTCTTCCTCATTAGGGGTTGTTGCTCACTTCACTGACTTTCAGTAGCGAGTCACCTCTTTGTAAGTTCCGAGCGCAGCCCCTCCTTTGTACACTTAGCCAGTTCTTAGAGGCTATAAGACTATGTTCTTCTTCCCTCATCATTTTCCTTTATGTCCTTTTTGGTACTCATGGATGTGGCTTGACGTCCTGAACTGATTTTCCTATGCTGCGAATAGGAATATTTGCAGAATTACTCCTCGGTGTTGTGCTTCACAAATTTCAGAGTGATGCAGTAGCACGTGGAGCCTCAGCTGTGCAGCACGTGCAGAATGTGGCTGCCAGAGCAGAGACTCTGTTTTTGAGTGTGTGACTTCTATAGTGCTCCAGTTTTGTACACCAGGTGTTAGGGGGGCATTTACTGGTTGGTATACATTCCGTCATGTGACTCCCAGTTGTAAAGTGTGCTCAGTTGAAAAGCTGATGTTGTTAGACTAATGTTCTGATTTGTTACCTTTACCTCAATTTGTAAAGCGCTCTGATATCCTTCGGGATCAAGTTTGCGCTATATAAAACTTTGTAAATAAAAAATAAATAAAAAAATATGGGTAAGCATATTCCTCTGGCGTTTTTTGGAGTGAAGATAGATTGAGTCTACCTTCTGGGTGTGTGTATGATTGTAGATGATACTCACCACCATTGTGTTTTTTTTTAAAGGACACTTTTCCTAAGAACGTTACCCTGTTGGTTGTGAAACTGACTGGGGACCCTATACCAACCTTGAGGAAGCCGAACCACATCAGGAGAATTCATTTCTATTTCCATCTCCCCTTTCCTCTTATGGCTAACCGCCCACGTCTGTTCTCCAGTCAGTGTGGATGGTTAGCCCTGAGGAATAAGGGTGGACTACTTCCGTATCCGTGGTACCTGGGATTCAGGTGAGTGGGACTGCAACATTTAGAAACTTCTGTCCCTGAGGCTCTGGTCAGGAGTCCAGCCAACTAACCCTTGAAGTCACTCTGAGTTCCTGGGTTCAATCAATGAAGGTGCAGTCCTTCTCACCCAGGCAAGAGGGCAGCAGTCAGCAGGTCAGTACAGCAGGGCAGCAGTTCTACAGAGGAGCAGTCCAGCAGAGTGGCAATCCTTTCATTACAGCCAGGGCCGGACTGGCCGTACCTGGCATCTAGCATTTCCCAGAGAGGCTGAAAGGGTGGAGGCAGGTGTTGTTACTGAGAGTCGGTTTTGCGGCAGGTGCTGCAATATCGGCCCAAGTAACAAAAGTGTCAAGAAGCATAATTCCCTCACTTTCTTTTCCAGCCTCCTGGGGCCAGCCAATGCTTCATACTTGCGCCACTCTCCACCCAACAAACTTCCCTTTTAGTAGTCAGACTCGCTCACTACACATTGTGCAGTGGCTGCATTTGGTTTCCAGTTCAGTCCTGAGCACAGCAGTCATTCTTTCGGGCAGAGCATCCAAAGGTCCAAAAGCCTTCCTATGAAGTGGGGAAAAGCTTCTAGAAGTTTCCCTTTGAAGTCTATAGGCTTCCTGCCTTCCCCACCCTGACTCCAGATTAACTACAGGGGGGTATGAAGCCCTTTGTGTGGAGACAGGACACAACTTATTCAAGTGTGAGTAGGGCTGTGCCAAGCTCTGCCCTCCCATCCTGCCAGCGATGGCCCATCCAGGCACACCTAAGCCGCCTATTGTGCATGGCTGTCTAGGAGGAATACAAAAAGTCCAACTGTCAACAGCCATGTGTCCCAGAGACAGGCTACCGGCTCTAAATGCTTAAAGCAGGAAAATACCAACTTTCTAAAAGTGGCATTCTCGAAATTGTGATTTAATATCTGACTTTACCATAAGGGAGGAGTTTTCATTAGAATTCCAAAGACATCAAACATGTACTGGTTACCTACTCCCAATTGGGAATTACAGCTTATTACATGTAATACGTTAACTTCCATTTTAACCATGTTAACCTATGGGAGAGGTAGGCCTTGCAAATGTGAAAAACAAATTTAAGAGTTTGTCCACTGTTACAACATGCAAAACTAAAATGTACATGTCCAACTTTTCAAATACACTGAACTTTGTCCTCTGGGCTGTCTAGGGGTGACTTAAATGTATTAAAATGGAAGGTTTGGGTCTATCAAAAGTTCTATTTTGCCAGGTTGATATGGCAGTTGAAAGCTGCACACACAGGCTGCAATGGCAGACCTGAGACATGTTTTAATGGGCTACTCAACTGGGTGGCATAATCAGTGCTACAATCTCACCAGTTGCATTTAATTTACAGGCTCTGGGTACATGCAGTGCCACTTTAATATGGACTTACAAGTACAATAAATACACCAATTGGGAATAAGCCAATGTTACCTTATTTTAATGAGTGAGCACATGCACTTCAGCACTGGTTAGCGGTGGTATAGTGCACAGAGTTCTAAGGCCAGCATAAACAAGATAAGCAAAAATAGAAGAGATGGAGACAAAACATTTGGGAGAAGATCACCCTAAGGTTGACAGGCCTAACGGGAAGGTATTTCAAGTGGAAGACACACCACCACAGCCCAATTTCCCTAATGGTACTGAAAGGAGGGTCAAGACAACAGTGAGAGGTATGAAGATCAGAAAATAGAGAGCTAGTGATGAGGAGAGAGAGACACAAAGAATGGAGTGTCAAAGACACCCAATGGTAATCAAAATATAAAGGACCTGTGGAGATGGTGAAGGTGAAGGGTGGGCAAAGAATCAAATGGAGAAGCAGAAAGAGAGAGCACTGCTAAATTGACCAGGCAGAAGAATGGAGGCAAGGTGAATAGTTGTTGCATTAATGCAAAATATACACTTGATTTAAGTTACATATATAACATACTTCAAGGACAGTACAAATGGTCGCTTTTTTCCCCAATAAAAGAGATCGAAAAATTGGTTAGAATTGACCACACAATATGATGTCTGGAAAATGGCAAAATTGCAAAAGACAACATTCTGTTCTGCTCCAGTGTTGCATTATGTCCCCCTCGTTTGTATAAAAAAACATAAATGACTGTCCATCCGTCCCTTGTACTACTAGGTATTTTCTTATGTTTTTAATGATTACAAGTGTGACATAGCTGACTGCAGTTCCTAGCTGGTATGTATTTTGAAGCTATCTTCTGCATCTACTGCACACTTTTGCTCTGAAAGGCTTTGTCCACAGATGAGAGAATTCTGAATTTGATTCTTGACTTCTCTAGCACACATTGAAGTGCTTAAAATGCGACAACCCCTCTTCATAGAAAATAATGCTGAATGTGCCATCATCAATTGTCAAGTCTATTTAGAACATAAACCCAACGTATTTATATCCTTATATTATTATCACAACAAAATGCAATGTGTGTCTTAGGTTGTAGGAGACATGACATTCATTATTACAAAGTACATAATCCTTCAAGTATGCAGGCATCCTCATATCCAATTCAGTTTTTCGTATAGCGGGACACTGTTCCAGATTTCTTTGCACCCCAGGTTTCTCACACAATGTCTTTGTGGACAATCATCAATTTGTCCACATTGCGAACTTCACCATCATCAATAAAACAACTGCATCATCTTTTACATTCTACACTTCCTTTATGTCAGAGAAGCATGATTTCACTTGCGGCTGAGTCCCTAGCTTCGCTCTGAGCACATCTCCCGTCATTGCATTCAATGTAAAACTCCTGCTCTCTTGCCTACCCCAACATCCGCCACAGGGCTGGCGGGATTGTAAGCAGCGCAAGAACAGCCGCGCGCCACTAACCTTATGTATCTGGCCAGCAGGAACGATGGGATGAAAGTCCCCTCAACTTGTCTAAACACAACACCCAGTTGTGATGTATTAATCACTTTCTGAGCGTGAATTGCGAGAAGCCGTGAGGTGATAAGGTGTAGAAGAGTCGGGGTTAGCGGTACTGCCTTCTGGGTCTGGTCTGAGTTATCCACGAAATCTCGGTTGAGGGACGTACTGCAGCGTGGAGAGACAAAGGGCAGGAGTGAGTACCTTGTCCGACTAATGTCAATCCCCCCCTGGCCCCAGGTTACTACACTTACCAGATGTAACGCTATATCGTCGGAAAGCGTAATCGTGCAGTTCCTAAATCCGAGATAACCGGATACTTGTGATGAGAAAGTTATCGTCACTTTCTTCAATAGAGTATATTCCAGTGAGACTCTTCTACCCTCCGATACTGAAAAGTGCTTTTTATTTGCGGGCGCTTTGCTCTCAATTATTCTTGGGAACAAACAAGATGTCTAATGGTTCAAAGAAAAGTATATTAAGTAAGAACCCTTCCTTACTAAGTCGGGAACCTCTGGTGTGATAAAGAAACAAAGAACGTGTAACACGCGGGATAATATCAAGAAAGTAAAAAGGTTTGGAAAGAAGAACGAGCCCGTTCTTCTTTTGTATACTTGCGACTGCAGCAGGAAAACTTCTTGAATCCTCTGACCTCGCAGGCTTTTCATCGGCGTTGGCTTGAATCCTCTGACCTCGCAGGCTCTTCGTCTGCGCTGGCTTGAATCCTCTGACCTCGCAGGCTTTTCATCGGCTTTGACTTGAATCCTCTGACCTCGCAGGCTCTTCGTCTGCGCTGGGTTTCTAGGGTATACATCCGGCGGGGACAACACCTTCCGCCATAACCAAAACCACAAAAAACAATTGTCAAGCAACTACCTGCTGCAGGGGAGGAGCTTATATAGGCTCAGCCTTTTTTCCTGCCTTCCATAGCCGCTTTGCCTTCTGGGACATGTAGTCCGTTTGGAGAGATCGCGCTATTCTACATCTCTTTCTTCTCGCCGTGGCGGCGAGAGCGATCGCGTCAGAACCCCCTCTCGAGGACAGCCGTCCCGGTGGTTGGCCCGGCTTACCAGGGAAACGCTCGTGGAATTCAGCGACCAGATCCGGGCAATGCAAATGGTCCACAGGTTCCCAAGTCCTATCCTCGGGCCCGTACCCTTTCCAATCGACCAGATACTGGACCCTGCCACGCACCATACGAGAATCCAGAACTCGCTGCACCTCATATTCCTCCTGGCCTTCCACCTCCAGAGCTTGGGGACGCTCCGGCAACCGCATACTCAACGGACAGGGCCGGAGGAGGGAGACATGGAACACCGGATGGATAGACCAAGAAACAGGCAGGGACAGTTTCATGGCCACAGGATTCACTACTTCACAGATCCCATAAGGACTGATAAACTTAGGCTTAAGTTTATTTACCCCTTTCAGATGCATGTTACGTGTGGAAAGCCACACCTTGTCCCCCACCTTATAAGCCGGCTCCTCGGACCTCTTCCTGTCAGCAAAAAGTTTATGAGCAGCTTGTGCAGTTTCCAAACAGTTCGGAACATCGATGAGGATGGCCCTCAAATGAGCATGATGTTCATGTGTGGTAGGAACCAAGGATTCCGCAGGCCAGTCGAACGGAAGCATGTTCGGATGGAAACCGTAGAGGCAGAAGAAGGGAGAACACCCCAAAGTGGTATGTACTGCATTGTTATAGGCAAACTCCGCCATCCACAAAAGGGTGGTCCAATCCGTGGCATTCTGCATGGTAAAACAGCGGAGGTATTGTTCCAGTGTCTGATTCAGACGTTCGGTTTTACCATCTGTCTGGGGATGGTAGCTAGATGATAATCTTGCGTCAATTTGTAAGATGGCACAGAGAGCCTTCCAAAAATGGGATGTGAATTGCGTGCCGCGATCAGTTATCAGCACACTCGGCAATCCATGCGCTCGCACAATGTGTTGGAGGAATACCTTAGCTAACTCCACAGACGTAGGTAGACCCGGCAAAGAAATAAAATGACCCATCTTCGTGAGATGGTCTACTATCACCAAGATGACTGTCTGATTGACGCAGGGAGGCATCTCTACAATAAAATCCATTGATAATGTATGCCAAGGTTTAGGAGGAATGGGCAATGGATGGAGTAAGCCTGCTGGTTTAGTATGGACAGATTTGCCCTGGGCACAAATCGCACAGTTCTTTACATATTCCTTTACATCAGCTCGTACATCCTTCCACCAAAAGGAACGTTCCACGTTTGCTGTGGTTTTGTATATGCCCATGTGTCCGCTTAATACAGAATCATGCGCCCACATCAACACCTGTTGTTGCAACGCAACCTGGGGTATATACAACGCATGAAAATGGTATGCTAGGTCGTTTTCCGTATGTCGGTATTCTGGCGCCTCTTGTATCCAAGAGGCGATATCAATATCAGTTAGTGCCACTTTTACATCTTCCAAAAAGTCCTCAGACGTGACCAGGGCAATCGATGTTGTGGAACATTCAGCTTCTTGAAGGATATAGGGGGGTTCCTCAGGTTCCACCGTCTCTTCTTCTCCTAGACGGGATAAGGTGTCCGCTTTTCCATTGCGTGACCCAGGCCTGTATTTGATTACGAAATCAAAGTCGGAGAAAAACAAGGTCCATCGAAGCTGTCGCGGTGTCAAGGCTTTAGCCGTTTTGAGGAACAACAGGTTCCGATGATCCATGATAATTTCAACAGTGTGCAAAGCACCTAGGAGATAGTGTCGCCACTCTTCACACGCTCTTTTAATGGCAAGGAGTTCTTTATCTGTGATGGTGTAGTTTGTCTCACAGGGTGTAAGTTTCCTCGAATAGTAGGCCACCGGGTGCAGCTGCCAAGTGGTGGGATGTCGTTGGGATAAGATCCCTCCGAGGGCGAATTGGGAGGTGTCGGTCTCTAGGATAAATGGTAGTTGAGGATCTGGATGTCTGAGAATCGGGGCCTGGGTAAACCTGTCCTTAAGGAGTCGAAAGGATACTTCTGCTTCTGTTCCCCATACAAACGGTACGTTCTTTCATAAGAGGGCTGTGATGGGGTGGATGGTTTTAGAAAAGTCCCGAATAAAGCGCCGATAATAGTTGGCGGAGCCAAGAAAACTTTGCACAGCCTTACATTCTGCGGAGTCTTCCAGTTAAGGATCGCCTCAACCTTGCTCATGTCCATCCTGAACCCTTGGGCGTCTATAATGTACCCCAAGAAGGCGACTTCCTGAACATGGAAAAGGCACTTTTCCAGCTTATCGTACAACAAATTTTGTTGTAGCTTCCTCAACACAGTCTTAACATGGACGATATGATCCGACATAGTTGACGAATAAATCAAAATATCGTCGATGTAGACCACGCAGTAGGACTCCAAACACCCTCTTAGCACCTCGTCCATGAAGAATTGAAAAGCGGCGGGGGCGTTGCAGAGACCAAAGGGCATTACCCGATATTCGAATAGACCGAATTTGGTCCTGAACGCGGTCTTCCACTTGTCTCCTCTTAGCACTCGAACAAGGTGGTATGCTCCCAGAAATAGCGTGAAATAGCGTGCTCCCTTCAATTGATCCATCAGGACCGGAATCAGGGGCAGGGGATAACGGTTATTTATGGTCACCTTGTTTATGTTGCGGTAATCTATGTAGGGTCTTAGCTCATCACAGTCCTTCTTGGCAATGAAAAACATCGGCGAGGAAGCTGGGGAGGTTGAGTGTCTGATAAACCCGGTTGCCAGGTTGTCCTCAATATATGTTTTCAAATATTGGGTTTCCTTTTCCGTCAGTGCATACACCCTGCTGCAGGGGATATCCGCCCCCGGTACCAGGTCAACACGGCAGTCATAGACCATATGGGGTGGTAAATGGGCTGCCTTTTGTTTGTCAAACAAGGCCTTATACTCCTGGTATTCAACGGGAAGCGCTGTGGCACAACAGAACTTCTCAAGGGTGCAGGCATTCGCCAAATAGGTGGCAGGTGAGGGTTCAGTGAGTGAAGGAAGGAGTTCATGATTCGTACAATGTTCCTTACAATAGAGAGAGGTCATATTGACTGTAAGGGATGACCAACTCACAAAAGGATCATGTAGGGTAAGCCATGGCATACCCAGGATGAGACGAAATTGCGGGGCGTCAATCAGGTCGAATTGTATATGTTCTTGATGGTCCACCCCGAACTCCATCAACAGTGAAAGGGTGTTATATACCACCGGGCCTGATGAAAGGACTGTGCCGTCCACTGCCTTTACTGTTTCGGGTCGAAGCTTCTTTTCGCAAGGGATGCCCATCCGTAACGCAAAGTCTTGGTCGATGTAATTACCAGTGGCCCCAGAGTCAAGGAGGGCATCGATCTGTAGTTTGCCTCGAGAAGAAATCCAGAGAGACACACTCACGTTCATGTGGGCCACTGCGGGATGAAGGGTGTTAGCAAGAATGGGGGAGATCATGGAATGCTGGCATCTCAAGTCAGAGACCTCCGTCTGATTTGAGATCTTCAGTTTTCCGACTGTTCTGCGTTCTTCATCGTAGCTTGGACTCGAGGAAGGGTAACGCGTCCTGGAACGTAGTTCCGGGCTCGGCATTCCTTGATGAAATGTCCTCCTTTCCCACAATAAAGACAAAGCTTAAGACGTCTCCGTTTAGCCTTTTCTTCTGGGGTAAAGGGGCCTCTAATCCCTCCTATCTGCATAGGTTCTGACTCTTCTGGTACCTTAGTTTTTTCATCTCCTCCTGTTCTTGGTCGTGTCAGAGGATAGTAGACTTGATTTTCTCCTCTGGGTCTTTCTCCTTTTCTTTCTAGCAAATGGTGATCTAACTGGACGGTCAGATCAATAAGTTCTGATACCGTTGTCGGTAATTGTACCACTTGGGCTAACACGTCCTTCAATTCTCCTCTTAAACCCTGATAAAAGAGGGAAATCCGCTTTTCCACTGGCCAGTCTGTTTCCACTAATAGGCGATTGAAAGTGGTAATATAAGACAAAAGATCTTGCGAACCCTGTCTCAATGTCATTATTTCACAGTCAAGGGTTAACATGTGAGACTTTCTGTCGAATAATTTTCTCAACTCGAGACAAAAATCGGGAAAGTTATGTAACACAGGGTCGTTACGTTCCAATAAGGGTATGGTCCAACTTGACGCATTCCCTCCCATGTAGGACATCATAAATGCCGTTTTAGCCGCTTCATCCTGAAAGACCGTGGGCTTACACAAGAAATGAAGACGGCACTGATTTAGGAAGGTCTCAAATTTTCGAGGATCACCGTAAAACCTCTCCGGTGGAGCAAGAGGTATCCCAGTGTTCTGGATTATCTGAACAGTGGGTAAGGCATCCGTGGTTGTAGAGGGAGTAGACAAAGGCAAAAAATAAACCCCTGACCGGGATGAAGCAGGTGGGGGCAACGTGGCCGGTTTGAGTATAGGTCTCACCCCTGGTTCCTTAAGTGCCAAGTCAGACAACTCCTTGCGCATCTGGGAAACCTCGTGGTATAAAGTTTGGTTCTCTGCACGAGAGGTAAGGACCTCCTGTCGCAGTTCCGAGAAACTTTCCAACAAGGTAGCGAGGGAAGCATCGGCATCCATCGTCCGGGCTGGTTAGTATTCTTGGGCTTGACAATCTGTCGGGATTGTAAGCAGCGCAAGAACAGCCGCGCGCCACTAACCTTATGTATCTGGCCAGCAGGAACGATGGGATGAAAGTCCCCTCGACTTGTCTAAACACAACACCCAGTGGTGATGTATTAATCACTTTCTGAGCGTGTATTGCGAGAAGCCGTGAGGTGATAAGGTGTAGAAGAGTCAGGGTTAGCGGTACTGCCTTCTGGGTCTGGTCTGAGTTATCCACGAAATCTCGGTTGAGGGACGTACTGCAGCGTGGAGAGACAAAGGGCAGGAGTGAGTACCTTGTCCGACTAATGTCAATCCCCCCCTGGCCCCGGGTTACTACACTTACCAGATGTAACGCTATATCGTCGTAAAGCGTAATCGTGCAGTTCCTAAATCCGAGATAACCGGATACTTGTGATGAGAAAGTTATCGTCACTTTCTTCAATAGAGTATATTCAAGTGAGACTCTTCTACCCTCCGATACTGAAAAGTGCTTTTTATTTGCGGGCGCTTTGCTCTCAATGATTCTTGGGAACAAACAAGATGTCTAATGGTTCAAAGAAAAGTATATTAAGTAAGAACCCATCCTTACTAAGTCGGGAACCTCTGGTGTGATAAAGAAACAAAGAACGCGTAACACGCGGGATAATATCAAGAAAGTAAAAAGGTTTGGAAAGAAGAACAAGCCCGTTCTTCTTTTGTATACTTGCGACTGCAGCAGGAAAACTTCTTGAATCCTCTGACCTCACAGGCTTTTCATCGGCGTTGGCTTGAATCCTCTGACCTCGCAGGCTCTTCGTCTGCGCTGGCTTGAATCCTCTGACCTCGCAGGCTTTTCATCGGCGTTGGCTTGAATCCTCTGACCTCGCAGGCTCTTCGTCTGCGCTGGGTTTCTAGGGTATACATCCGGCGGGGACAACACCTTCCGCCATAACCAAAACCACAAAAAACAATTGTCAAGCAACTACCTGCTGCAGGGGAGGAGCTTATATAGGCTCAGCCTTTTTTCCTGCCTTCCATAGCCGCTTTGCCTTCTGGGACATGTAGTCCGTTTGGAGAGATCGCGCTATTCTACATCTCTTTCTTCTCGCCGTGGCGGCGAGAGCGATCGCGACAAGGGCCTAGTGTCGCCATGCCAATGTCTTTGCTTTTCCAGGGGCGTAACAAACACCCTCGCGGAGCGGGGGTGCCTCACTCTCTTCAGTAAATGAAGGAGGCCCCTCAGCTGTGAGAAAGGCCTGCGCTAAAGCAAGCCTCTCTCCCTCCAAAGCAGGTGCAGGCTGTCTGCAGCCTGCTCTGAGCCCCTCGCCCCCTCCCTTTGAGGCCTGGAACGAGGATGGGGTGGAGGCCCCAGAGAGCAGGAGGCAGCACAGAGCACTGCTCGGGACCCTAACAAGGGTGGGAGGGGGGCCCCAAAGAGCGTTCTCCAGGGCAAAGCTCATATGAGAAGGGATGAGGCAACAAAATGGTGCCCTCAGGTAAGCACTCTTATTAGAACGCACCATGGGCATCCACAGGGAGGGGAGAAGGGGGGCCGAGAAAGGTGCAAGGCAGAGGGGAGAAGGGTGCAAGGTAGAGAAGGGTGCAAGGCAGAGAGGAGAAGGGTGCAAGGCAGAGGGGTGAAGGGTGCAAGGTAGAGAGGAGAAGGGTGCAAGGCACAGAGGAGAAGGGTGTAAGGCAGAGGGGTGAAGGGTGCAAGGTAGAGAGGAGAAGGGTGCAAGGTAGAGAAGAGAAGGGTGCAAGGCAAAGAGGAGAAGGGAGCAAGGCAGAGAGGAGAAGGGTGCAAGGGGAGGGGAGATAGGTGCAAAGCAGAGGGGAGAAGAGTGCAAGGGGGAGGGGAGATGGGTGCAAGGCAGAGAGGAGATGGGTGCAAGGCGGAGGGGAGGAGAGTGCAAGGCAGAGGGGAGAAGAGTGCAAGGTAGAGGGGAGAAGGGTGCAAGGTAGAGAGGAGAAGGGTGCAAGGCAGAGAGGAGAAGGGTGCAAGGCAGAGAGGAGAAGGGTGCAAGGCAGAGAGGAGAAGGGTGCAAGGCATAGGGAAGAAGGGTGCAATGCAGGGGGGAGTAGGGTGCAAGGGAGAGAGGAGAAGGGTGCAAGGCAGGGGGTGAAGGGTGAAAGGCAGAGGGGAGAAGGGTGCAAAAGGGAGGGGAGAAGGGTGCAAGGGGAAGGGGAGAAGGGTGCAAGTGAGAAGAGAGAAGGGTGCAAGAGGGAGGGGAGAAGGGTGCAAGGGGGAGAGGAGAAGGGTGCAAGGCAGAGAGGAGAAGGGCGCAAGGCAGAGAAGAGAAGGGTGCAAGGTAGAGAGGAGAAGGGTGCAAGGCGGAGGGGAGAAGGGTGCAGGCAGAGGGGAGAAGGATGCAAGGCAGAGAGGAGAAGGGTGCAACGCAGAGAGGAGAAGGGTGCAAGGCAGAGAGGAGAAGGGCGCAAGGCAGAGAGGAGAAGGGTGCAAGGTAGAGGGGTGAAGGGTGAAAGACAGAGTGGAGAAGGGTGCAAGACCGAGGGGAGAAGTGTGCAAGGGGGAGGGGAGAAGGGTACAAGGCAGAAGGGTGCAAGGGGATGGCCGAAAAGGTTGCAAGACAGTGAGGAGAAGGGTGCAAGGTAGAGGGGTGAAGGGTGAAAGACAGAGGGGAGAAGGGTGCAAGACCGAGGGGAGAAGTGTGCAAGGGGGAGGGGAGAAGGGTACAAGGCAGAAGGGTGCAAGGGGATGGCCGAAAAGGTTACAAGACAGTGAGGAGAAGGGTGCAAGGCAAAGGGGAGAAGGGTGCAAGGCAGAGAGGAGAAGGGTGCAAGGAAGAGAGGAGAAGGGCTCAAGGCAGAGAGGAAATGGGTGCAAGGCAGAGAGGAGATGGGTGCAAGTCAGAGGGGAGAAGGGTGCAAGGCAGAGGGGAGAATGGTGCAAGGTAGAAAAGGGTGCAAGGCGGAGGGGGAGAAGGGTGCAAGGGGGAGGGGAGAAGGGTTCAAGGGGGGAGGGGGAGAAGGGTGCAAGGGGGAGGGGGAGAAGGGTGCAAGGCAGAGGGGAGAAGTGTGCAAGGGGGATGGTGATGAAGTTAAAAATGTGCCCACCCTGGAAACATTTCTATGGCCACCCATAGAAAACGCACACTACTATGTGACAGAAAGTGAGAGAGAGAGTGGAGAGAGAGTAGAGTGAGAGAGAGAGTGGAGAGAGAGAGTGGAGAGAGAGTGGAGAGAGAGTGGAGAGAGACAGTGGAGAGAGAGTGGGAGAGAGTAGAGAGAGAGAGGGTGGAGAGAGAGTGGAGAGAGACAGTGGAGAGAGAGTGGAGAGAGAGAGTGGAGGGAGACAGTGGAGAGAGAGTGGAGAGAGAGACAGTGGAGAGAGATTGGAGAGAGAGAGTGGAGGGAGACAGTGGAGAGAGAGTGGAGAGAGAGAGTAGAGAGAGAGAAAGAGTGGAGAGAGAGTGGAGGGAGACAGTGGAGGGAGACAGTGGAGAGAGAGTGGAGAGAGAGTAGAGAGATAAAGTGGAGAGAGAGAGACAGTGGAGAGAGAGACAGTGGAGCGAGAGTAGAGAGAGAGACAGTGGAGATAGAGTGGACAGAGTTGAGAGAGAGAATGGAGAGAGAGAGAGAGAGTGGAGAGAGAGTAGAGACTGACTGACTCAGAGACTGAATACTGACTGACCGAGCGACTGACTGGCTGAGAAACTGACTGAGAGAGAGAGAGACAGACTGACTGACTAAGAGAGAGAGACTGACTGACTGACAGAAAGAGAGAGAGAGATAGAGAGACTGACAGAGAGAGAGAGACCGACTGACTGACAGGGAGAGAGAGAGACTGACAGACTGACTGACAGACTGAGAGAGACTGACTGACTGAGACAGACTGAATTACAGAGCGAGAGAGACTGACTGTCTGAGAGAGAAAGAGAGAGAGAGAGAGAGAGAGAGAGAGAGAGAGAGAGAGAGAGAGAGAGAGAGAGAGAGAGAGACTGTGATGGAATTGGGGTCACAGTGTGTATGAAGCTATGCAGTGCATCTTAAGATTGCTTTTGTCTACTAATAAAAATGTATTATCAAAATTTGCTCTTTGTAGTTACATCTGCTTTTGAAATACTGCATTGAAGCATTATCTAATGTTTTAAAACGGAAACGAGAAGGAGCAGTGGATGCACTTTTGTCAAAACTGAACGATGAGTGGGCCCGATGTTGTATATCATGACAGGAGTCTGCATCAGGAAACCCACCTAAAATTGGGCAAACGTCCCCGGCCTACTGATGGCAGGGACCCTGTAATGAATGGACACCACCTATGATAGCCGGCTGGTAGACTAAGCCTAACCTTTAACTCCACCATCCAGTGTTACTTATAACGGCTGGATTGGTGACAGTGGCGTAACAATCGCCCCGCATCCCCTGCAGCATGGCGGGTCGCTGGCCTGAGACCTCTAGACTGCCACGGAGGATGGGAGGAGGGCCCCCTCCATCTAGTTTGCAGGGGGGCCCCCTCAAGTTTCATGATGCCACTGTGCTTTTCAACCAGTGTGTGTTTAAACATGCACCCATAACTCTCCCTCTAGGTAACACAAATGGTGGTGTTCTTTTACTCACGTGCAGTGCAGTACACAATGACCACGAAAGATCAAACATAACCCTTTTCTATTCTAAGGGGAATGAGAATAGGTAGTTGGACTTCGTACACGGTGGAGAGGAGCTATTCCCCAATGCTTCCAAGTCTGGTTTCTGTTCCTGTACTGCATCTGAACCCCGATTGCCTGATCGGTGACCATGTGACAATCGTAGGAAAGGCGAGAGATTCTATGAATTATTACATGCAGGATCCTGGCATGACCCCACATGCAAGTTAGGTGCCTTAGTTCTAAGTACAAGCCTTAATATCTATTTGTCAGGGGTTTGCTGACAACAGTCTGTACATACCCTACACCTGATGCTGCGGCAAGTGGCAGAGTCCAAAGAAATTTTCGAGACCAAATGCACCCTCGCTACTACCCGACTACGACAATGACAATCTATGCAATCTAGACTTTCTATCTTCCCTTTACCTGATGCAACGGGATAATTTTGTGCTGTACCTTACTACTCTGCTTGTACAAGATGTTTTGTATACGTGCTTCAACTTGCCTTTAATTGATGTATAAAGAACTCTATTTACTGTAAAGAGCTCTGATATCCACAAGGGTCTTGTTCGCCCTCTATACAACTTTCAAAATAAAAATAAGGGAGGGGTCTAGGGCTGAAATTGGAAGAAATTCACTCAGTGAACCTTTAAATTGGGGACCGAAGTGCGGCAGAGGAAAGGGGGTGTCGTCCGAGAGTGGAGTCATGAAAAGAAGCGCCTTACAGTAAAGTTATAAACGTATTTAAAAAAAATCTACTGCAAAGAAATTGGCAACAAGGACAAATGTGAAAGTAAATCTGCTGTAGCTCACTTAATTAGTCACAAAGAGACTACATTTTAAAATATCTGACAGGGTTAAGACACCTACTGCTGAGATCTTTGCGTGGCCAGCAATTTTGAGGGGATTATAATGTCGATATGTGAGCCCTACACCTTATAACCCTCATTGTCTTAACTAACATTTACTGTTCACATACTTGTTTGATTTATAGTGTCTCTGTGTGTGATGTAAAGCACTCTGACCCCCACACTGGGATGAGTAGACACTATGAAAATGTAAATGACCATTAGTATGCGCCATTTAAGTTATTATTTGTGTAATTACTCATACACAGATAAATCTCGCTTTCTTATAGCTCCAGCACATTTCTTATTTGGGGCTTTGAACAAAGTAAAAAATCTGCCCTCAAGTCATAGTTTTTCTTAGGTACTTACGAAGTGATGCTGAACTGTCGGCTTTTGCTTCCTTTCGTTGCATTGGCATCTAGGTTTTAGGCTCCAACCCCAGTGATACTCAAACAAAAGAAAGACTGATAACCCTTCAGTTGCGGGCTATGTTTTGGGTCCAGCTAGAAATGAAAAAAAAGAAAGCCCAGTTGTTACCTGCCCGTTGCTCCTTCAAAGAGAATGCAGACAACCTGTGGGCAGTACTGAATTATGTCCCGGTGTCAGAAAATGACGCCAGGACACATTCAGCACGTTTCCCTGAGTTGGCCAGGTCACAGACACTGCCCAGTAATGGCTTTTTGGAACTTGGAGTTGTCAGGATCCCCTTACTTTCCAGCACATTAGGGGTCAAAGAAAGAGAGGCACATAGTAACTTCTCCTTCCGTCTGGTCACACACCGGATAATGACTCCTTCACTGGTTCAGATAATCACAGGTATGTATATTTGGAACTCCCTAAGAAGGACTATAAGGTAAAGGAGAAATGTTGTACAGCAAAAATTGTGTCACTTTATCAATAATGATGATTAGCCAGCAAAGAGTACCTAGATAACAACGCTGCAGCCCAGGAAATCAGGGCCTAACGGGCAAAACAGGAGCCTGCACACACAGGAGGCAGTGGAATATGGAATGTGTCTGAGCACAAGCACCTCTCAAAACTAGTAGTGAAGAAAGGATAATGTGGGGGGGGCAACAAAGGTGCAATATGAGTGGCCAGGTGCCAACTTGGTCAACTGCAAAAAGACGCTGCACTTACCCCAGAAGTCCATGTGCAACCCAGAAGTGACACTAGATTTTCCCCTATGGGGCATATTTGAAGTTCATATCCTTGCATTGCAGTCTCCATTCTCCGCTAGCTATAATCACCAAATGATATCTTAAGGGAGCCAAGCTGTGCACTTGAATTGCTGCATATGGACATTGATATTCGTCCTCAATCAGGTGGTTGAAGGACAAGAATGAGCTCTGGTTTGGTTTATTCGTGGACTGTAGTGAAATTAAGTTGATATTATAAGGCACACTGTCTGCTATTAAAAGCAAATAAACTTATATTGTACCTTCTTTGAACATTTCAGAGTGGTTAATAAGCATGGTACATCTAATGCTTCTTACGCAGACATTATTCTCAAAATGTCTTACCAAATAAATGATTGCTATTTTAGGGTAAAAAGTAAGAGGCATAATGTGTAAATACTATTTTAAGGCATACTCTTAAATTGACTAATGATAAACGTTCTTCTTGCTTTTGCACAGATATTTCTTGCAGACTCAGACAATGATGATTGTTTGCCCATATAAAG
Source organism: Lissotriton vulgaris (assembly GCF_964263255.1). NCBI lineage: Eukaryota > Metazoa > Chordata > Amphibia > Caudata > Salamandridae > Lissotriton > Lissotriton vulgaris. The sequence goes on from NC_141689.1 coordinate 484,840,364, forward strand.
AAAGACACCAAACTATTATCCTGCTGAAAAACGTTTGACAAACAGTTTAATCAAGCTCCAATAACAGCAAAGAACTCTTCAACATTGTCAAAGAATTCTCCAACTCCCCAGCTGTAACAAACAACACTAACCCCACGCAGGGACTCTGCAACAACTTGCAAACTTCTTCCACGACAATATCACCAACATCTACAGAAACTTCAAACTCCAGCCCAAAGCCACCAACTTCTCCAAGCAATGCAATGATCCGCTATCATCACAGACATACAACTAATCGAATGGAACCATTCTCACCCCACAGGACACAGCCTCTATTGTGAACTCAGTCCACTCAGGGGCCCCAACCGACCCATTCCCTCACCACATATTCAACCTAGGTGAAGCCAGAAACAGCCACATTCAACCTTGTTGAACACCTCAATTGCCAGGGCCACCTTCCCCGAAAACTGGAAACACACAGAAGTCAATGCCCTACAAAAGAAACTACAGCCAGACCCCAGCAAACTCAACAACTACTAACCAATCTCCCTGCTCCCATTCCCGGCCAAGGTATTAGAAAAAGCAATGAACCAACAACTCTCCTCACATCTGGTAGGGTACCTCATACTCGACGCTTCCCAATCTGGATTCCACAATAACCACAGAAATGAAACAGCCCTCAAAGTGACTACTGACGTCGTCCGAAACCTACTCAACTGAGGTGAGACTGCAGCTTTGATCATCTGCAATCCTTCGGTATGGTCTCCCACCACACAGTCCTCACACAGCTGCGCAACAAAGGTATCCAAGGAACTGATCCCCGATGGATTGCCTCTTTCCACACCAGAAGAATTTAAAAAGTCAGCCTTCACTTCCAAACCCAGGGAAATCATTTGTGGAGTACCCCAAGGTTCCTTGCTCAGCCCCACCCTCTTTAACACTTAAATGTCACCTCCGGTCAACATCGTCAAAACCCACGGACTCAACATCATATCGTATCATATCTGACGACACTCAACTCATTCTGTCTCTCTCCGAAGACACCACCACCAACAAAGCAAACTTCCACAACTGCATGACAGATGTCACCAACAGGATGAAGGGCAACTGCCTGAAGCTCAACATAGACATGACAGAGGTACTGATCTTTGGAAACAAAAGGTCCAAATGGGACTCATCCTAGTGGTCCTCAGAACTCAGACTTACCCCTACCCCCACTGAACACATTAGGAACGTAGGCATCATCTGGACAAAAAGATAACCATGATAACTCAGGTCAACTCTGTTCCTCCTGCTTTTTTGTCCTCCACATGCATCAGAAGTTATTCAAATGGCTATCCCAAAGCTCAAAGCACACCATCCCAGGCCCTCATCTCCAGATGACTGGACGCAATGTTCTCTATGCAGGGAGCGCAGCTCACCTTCTCCGACAACTACAGACCATACAGACCACCCAGCCAGGCTCGTCCTGGATCTCCCTAAACTAACTCACATCATCCCCTACCTCAGGGAACTTCACTGCTCCCTGTACAGAAAATATGCCAGTTCAAGCCCCTGACCCACGCATACAAGGCCCTACACAACTGCAAACCTGCCTACTTGAACCACCGCCTGAACTTCCATCAGCACACAAGACACCTCCACTCTGCTTCACTTTCTCTAACCCTCACCCCCTGAATTCAACATAGCAGAAGCGGAAGTTGCTTCTTCTCCTACCTAGCTGTGAAGACATGGAACCCTTTAATTTCCGGACTCCGCCCCTCTCTCAGAGCTCCAAACGTCCCGGAAGACTTGGCTATTCAGTTAATCAACTGGACCCTGACATCGCCTGGATACCCTCACAGGTGACAAGAAGTGCTCTACAAATCTACTGATTGATTGACTGATTGATTGACCAGTGACACATTAGGCTAAAACAAATACACAGTGGCCTACCCATGGCTTCCTAAGATGGGGCAATCTTTATAAATGTGGCAGCTTTATTGCTCTTGCAGATGTTGGGGGAGACTTGCCCAGTACCCCCAAGATGTGTTTTTATATTACTGCTTGAGGGAGATGAGATCCCACAGTCCAGTATGTGACTAAATGCTATTGTGTTGCATTGACAGGAAAGGGGTCCTGGCATGTGAAGTCTTTGATGCAGTGGCATAGGGCTATTCTTTTGTCCATGATTGCATCCCCAATTTTAGGATGTAGTTCATGGTGCTATTACGTACCCTTACTTTCATGGCCTGATTATTGGCTGCTTATACTGTAATGTCGTTGTTATGCAAACTTATTAATACACAAACCTTTTTCAGCAAACGGGCAACTCTTAGCCATCTTTTCCATAAAGAAATTAATTCACTCAAATAAATGCACAGTATTTTGCTTATCAGATTTAAGAAACTGAATAGTGTCCTCAGCATACAATGTAGGTTTAGCTGACATCTGAGAAAGGGGGGACAAATCTGCTTGTCAGCACAGATGGTTATGGTCAGATGTTTGAGAAAAAATGCAAATAACATTGGTGACAGTGGGTGGCCCTGCTCGGAGCCCTTGGCAACTTTAGCTCTGCCTTCACAAGAGGCTCTACCCAGAAGAGAGGCCTCAGAATCTTCCTATAAACTGGTCAATAGCCTCATGAGTTGGGAAAGAAAGATGAATCACTCAAGAATGGTAAAATGACACTATCAGTTCCTGAGGTCAAAGGCATCTAATAATATATTTGCAACTGGACTCTGTTTTCTAGAAAAATACATCAACTGCTTCCACCAGATAATTAGCGTTTGTACTGAGATGGCAACCTTGCATAAATCCTATTTGTTTTTTATGGGCAAGAAACCGCTTGATTAGCAATTCTAACAGCAAGAGCTTTAACTAATAACGTATAATCGGGGCCACTGAAATTATGTGATTGTGTGGCTGAGGCAATTTTTGCATAATTAGAGATTTGACTCATTTGCTACATAATCCATCACCTGCTGCATAATCTGCAGATTTTAACAAATAGGTTTTGATTCTAGTTCAAATGGTTCAAAAGAAACTAAACATGTGACGACACGTGTTGCAGTGCAATGGAAGGCCTGTTAAAAAGCTGGTTTGGTCACCTCCTTTCTCTTGCTTATTGCTATATTTAGGTGTGAAACAGGTACCAATGAGGTGCAACCAATGTCCAGAGAGTGTTGTTGAATTTAAAAATGATAACATAATGAAGTAATAGTATTACAAAATGTGCCTTATAATCTGCTTTTTATTGCAGCATAATTTATTTAACCCTACCGCATAATTTGGCCCTCTCCTACCCCTTAATTCCCGTGGCCCTGTTTATAATCTACGTTCAGCGGCAGAAATCGACAATACAAGCTTGTATTTTAAGCTTCATACTCACTTTTAAGAACCTAATGATTATTCCTGGTTGTAAACAGTATGGCACTCTCCCTCCCTTTCCAATGGTAGTCAATATCACAGTGTACTCATTTCAGCAAGAAAATTTGTTTAAAAATCACTCGATATTCTATCTTTCCTGCACACCTTACTGCTAGACTGGCTCTGAACTGCAACTGAGATCAGGCCGCTTGTTCAGGCTCTCACTGTAGCGGAAGTTGGGATAAATATTCCAAGAATGTCCCTTTTGTTATGCCATAATCTACTTCATAAATGTTACCACACTAGTCCAAAAGTGTAGTTTGTATCCCACCATAACCATCTAGCACTAAATTAGCTTCATAGTCTCGAAGTTATACTAATTTATTCAGATGAGCTTTCTCCTCAGCTTATACCATCTTTATCCTTCACAATTTCCACATCATAATAACATGCCCTTATAGATTCTTGGCATCCTCGCATTTTTTCCTGTCCACTGTTGTGCGGGTTTTTGAAGTAAGTGCTTCTCGCGTGAGATGTTTTTGCTTCCTAGGCAATTACCGTACATTGTAAAAAGTGACTGGTGAGTTAGAAAGTCTTCACAAACTGTACGGTGCAGCTAGAAATGAGGTTCTACTCATGGGGAATATTTTATTGGATACTTTTTAATGAAACAAAAATAAAAATATAGCAAGAAACTCTTCCATGGCAGAAGATATTTCATGATGATTGATTTCCAACATCTTACAAGATTTAAGATGCAAAGTTAAAACTATGCAGGTATAGGTAGCTTTTTGCATTGGAATGTACACATGATGAGGAAAAAATAGAAGTTTCATTTCTTTTAGCCTTCCATGCACAATGTACAAGAACGTGACAGTAATTACTCTTGCCACTTGGCGTGGTGAACACCACATTAATGCAGACATAACTTTAGTTTGCACAGGTCACACTGTGTCTGATGAACAGTATTTGGATACCTGCCTAACTAGTAAATGCATCCTTGGTTATATCCAGGGAAGCTTTCTAGAGAAATGCTACAGCTACCATGAGTGATTTTAAACGGAAGCAGCAATACAAGCGAAAGACGAATTTGAAGTCAGTAGATGACCTCAATTAAAGTATTAACATTCAGATGGAGAATAACACCCCAATGAAACAAGTTCTAGAAGATCCTATACAAAACTATTGCAGAATATTGTCCACTTCCATGCAATGTAACTAGAAGTCTTGCGTCGAAAGATGGCCACAATCATGAGGCTAGTAACTCTTGTATCTCAGTTCTCACCACATCACCGAGAAACTTGAAGTGGTAGATGTGTTGTGGGGACAAGGGGTGATTGCAGATGACGAACAAGCCTATCTGTTCCAACACACAGAACAAACAATCACAGAGTGGGTGAAATTGGCCAGTTTGCATTTCCACATTGGTGACCATATACTTTTGTGTTAATCATGTAATGAGCCTTATGCTTTTAAAACGCATATGTACCCCAGGTATACAGGCTCGTTGATAAAGCGACTCTAGCACCAGGAGACTGATTGTCAGTGGCTAAAAGGGTTGAGCACAATTGGGGCAGATCGATAAAGATCATATTAGTGATATCTGAGCATTTGCACACTAACTTCGAATGTCTAAAGACATTTCACATTGTGGCGCCAATTTGTAGGAGTGGACTGAGACTCACACACATACACACACATCTCAATTAACATTCTTAGATATTTTCTACACATATTTTTTAACATGTTTTCATTTTTTAAAATCGATTTTGAATTTGTTTTTGCACGGTTTATGTGATGGACTGATTTGGATGTTATGTTTCACAATGGTATTTTAAGTAACACATTAAACATACTGGTGCAGGTGGTTACATATTCAGGTTATGAAACTACAGAATACTTATTGAATATAAAGTTTATTTAGATTTTTTTATCGATTGTGGTCATTAATACCAAGTTCTTGTTACGTAGAGCTACATACTGCACTACTGCCATTTCTAAGAGCTGTAAATACTAGATATCATTATTACCCAATTTCAGGGTATTCAATGTACCCACTCCAGAGGGGCTGAAGCCCAATATCGCTTTGCTAATATTCTATCTCACAACTTGCTGACCACTGCCTGTGTCAGTGCCAACCTGTCAACTTAATGCAACATCTTACCGGTAACTAATCAACTCTGAAGACTTTTATTTATACAGTGGGATCATAAAGGATCAGTTTAAGTGGGTTTTACGTTGAAGGTTCTCATAGGAGTAATAATGTTGATGTTGTGTTAGGTGATGGCTATCAGCTCACTTGAGAACTTTTATGGATGGAAAAAAAAACATACATTTGCTTTGGGAGTGAACATAGAAGGGAAGAGCTCAGTGGACAAAAGAAAATTGCAGAACAATGGCATCTCTCCGTCATCTGCTTCCCTGCGATTGGCCGTTTGCTTTATAAGCACTATGCGAATCTGCCCACAAGTCCTTTTTCCTACAATTTAAAGCATGATTTGGAAAGTAAAGTATTATTCTCTTTTACTTCCCATCAGCAATTGCCTGAGAAGAAAACGTGTATTTGTGCTGCTTTTACTAGATGCTTAAGCCTGAAAGGGATAGATCAAGAATCCGTGTTAATTGACGCCTGTTTCATTCAAATGTTCTATAATATTTTATTCTATCCTTAAATTACCTTTCGAGATAATACACTGTGATTAAGGTAAACAAATGGTAGTAGCAACCACCGTATATAAATCTAGTTGTTATTCAACATACATGCAGGATCTAAGGCCCAGATGTATGTAAATCACATTTACCGATTTTGAAATACCGAATTTTACCGATTCGGTATTTCAAAATCGGTAAATGGGATGTAGGTACCAACATCTGGATTTGTTACAGATTCCTTAAAAATTCGGTATTTACAGATTCGGTATTTGCTATTGAATCCTATGGGCCTTGAAGCCCATAGGATTCAATTCAAATACCGATTCGGTATTTACCGAATCGGTAAATACCGAATTTGTCAAGGGTGCAGGGGGTGTCACTTTGACACCCTCTAGCATCCCCAAAACGGGCATGTGTGCAATGTGGCACACAGACATGCCCTAAGGGCACATCTGTCTGTCACATGGCACATGTGTACATGCACAGATGTGCATGTACACAGGAAGCGGTATTTTACCATGGATTTGTATTCCATGGTAAAATACCGATTCTGAAAGCCATGTGCCAATGGACAATTGGCTACCCACATATCAATCTAGCATTTTCGGTAATTTTACCGAATCGGTAAATATTACCGATTCGGTAAAATTACCGATTCGGTAATAATACCGAATCGGTAAAATTACCGCATATGTGCACCTACATCTCCATAGCCCTTTACCGATCGCAAACGGCCGAAAATCGGTATTTTCGACCGATTCCGATCGGTAAAGGGCTACCTACATCTGGCCCAAAGTTCCTTAAATTACTATTGTCCAACCATTTCTATTTCTACTCAGCTGACCCCAGAAATGTGAAAGGCTAAGTTCTCTCTCAGAATTCAAAACTGTGGTCGGTCTGCATTCTGTACTCAACTGGGCTATTTTATCAGCTTCTGAATATGGTCTGATTCGTACAGAGATATCTGCAGTATGTTCATGTGCTCAGTTTACAAGTGTTGCAAGTTTAGTTTAATGATGTTCAACTAATTAAAATTGTTATATCTTGAACAGAAGAAAGAAAGGAACTAGCCCCCAGATTCATCAAGAACACATTTTGCGATTCCTTAATAGCGAAAAATACCGATTTGCTATTAAGGAATTGCAAAATGCTAGTCATCAAGAAATCCATTCAAAAATAGCGATTTCTAATAATTCCTTAATTGCGACTCGCAAATTGCGAGTCGCAATTAAGGAATATCTCCCCATTCATTCCTATGGGCCTAAAGGCCCATAGGAATGAATGGGGAGACCATCTCAATTTGCTAATCGCAATTAGCGATTTGCAAATTGAGATTGCGATTTCAAGGATGCAGGGGTGTCCAAAGGACACACTGTTGCACTCCTGAAATTGATGTGTGCACATATGTTGAGAACACACATACCCTTAGGGCATGTGTGTGCGCAACAGGAAACTTTGAAAAATGCACTTTAGTGCCTTTTTCAAAGTCTTTTGCTATTTACCACATAGTTAGACTTCTCGGTAAATAGCGCGCCCAGATTGCGAATTCGCAATTTTTTAATGGGTCATGAATTGCATTAAAGGAATCTCAAATTGAGATTCCTTAAATGCAATTAATCGCAATTTAGCGATTTCTAGAATTGCGATTTTTGTATTTAGGATGATGAATCCCAAATGCAAAAATAGCGCTCGCAAAGGGCCAGATTCTCAGAATCTGGCCCTTTGCGAGCCGATTTCGGCTTCATGAATCTACCTGGAAAAAACAAAGTAAAATCGCACAATCGTGCAGTAGGCAGAAGGCACTGCTCTACAAACTAAAACTCACAGTAGTGCGGCACAGTACGTTCAATCATCTATGACGCAAAAGAGTGCATAGTGATTTCACTGGTAAAACATGGATTTAGACGCAAGTCTATAATTCCTATTGTTTTAAAATGCATATTCTCTTATTTTTATTAAAATATCCACCTCAACACGAGATCGTGACATGACACGTCAGTATCAGTCAATCTTGTACGATAGCTCGTGCTGCATATAATTATTCTTCATGCAGGTTTTGTCATCAATATATTCCTAGACTTCCGTGCTCATCATGGATTTTTCGGTTACTGATTTAATTAATTTTATAAAGCGCCCAGATAACTGGCATAATTCTCCTTGTAGGTAGATAATCATAGAAGCCTTACATGATCTTATGTTTAAAATTAAAAATGTTGGTCATAGCCAGTAGCAACTTTGGGATTTCAGGATTTTACAAATGCAGATTACATGCGTTAGAGTGTCTTCTGTTTTACCACACCATCTGCACCGTGTGTCGGCTACCCCCGCTTCGTCAGTACCAGTAACCTCTTAGAGCGATCAGCCTGAAAAGCATTCTCATGAGGGCATACTTAGTGAGATACGGTAGCGGCGAGCACAGAAAGTCGGGAAGGGTGCCAAGATGATAACATTTTGCAGCCCAGCTGCCACGGTGTTTTGTTTTTAAGTCCCTTAAATCCAGTTACCATGAGATTATTTTAGCTTGCTTTAGTAGCAGTATTGCAATCTTTCTCGATGGTAGGCAGGCATCACCTTTGCAACCATAACTGTTAGGATGGCGTCAATATTGTGGCTTGTCACAGTTCTTTTGAGCTAACCCATCATGCACATCAAATGTTTTGCAGTCATTCTCAAGGAACCCAGCTAGGCTTTCTTACCCCCTCTTCCTTCCAATGTAACCACCAGGTACTTAAAGCTTACTGTTCCTTCCCATCTTTTGCCTCCAATTGTCCAGACGCCATTTTTAATTAGGCGTCTGCCGAAGATCATTATTTTGTTTTGTTCAAGCTAATGATAATTTCATGTGCTATGCGGTATTCTTCTAATGCATACAGTGTTCTTTCAAGGTCAATTTGAGTATTGTTGAGGATTACCATACTGTCTGCATATTGCAGAATTTTTATTTTCCGCTTTTTGAGTCGGTGTGAGCAAATCCATGGAAGTGCCAAATAGTCTTCAATGTAAAGGTTAAAAGCAGAGGAGCTAAAATGCAGCCCTGTTTCAGCCCCTTATTCGTGGGGATGGTTTCAGACTTCACTCAGTTTGCTGTTAATTTGACTTTGACCCATGTGTTGCTGTATAATGATTGCATTTCGGAGATATGATGGTATCTGCCACTTCTTTAACTTTTCCCATAGTCTGCCTCTGGGGACTTTATAAAAAGCGTTGGTAAAATCGATGAAAGCTGCATTTAAAGGAAGTACCTTGGAAGCACTTCCCCAATTAAGAATTTGATTATCCTCTATGTGACAGTGTTTTTGAAATCCTCTTTGGAACCATGGTATACATTTTTTCTCATCAGCCCACCATTCAAGATCTTCATGCAGTAGTTTGGCATAACACTTCCCTTCAACATGGAGGAGTGCTATCAATCTGTAATTTCCGGGTGAGGTCCTAGCCCCTTTTTTGTACATAGGCACTAGGGTTGAGCTCCGCCATCTTTCCGGGAAGATTTCCATACTTCGTCATACCGAGAATAGCTGGGTTAAAATGGGCGTCCACATGCTCAACAGGAAACCATCCATTATTTTAAATGTACACTGTTACTGTATGAAGGAATGCATATGCTATAATGCCTAAAAGTTTTTTATCAAATGTTATTAACGATTTTTTTATCATATATTTTTGTCTATGGAATTAAAATGTACTTTAAGTGCTAAAACAGTTGTTTATTAGTTTTTATGTCGATTTGAACTATTTGTTGTGTGCTAGTTGGTATTGTGTTTTTTGCCTGGGTGTTTTATTTACACACATCGTCCACATGCTCAAGTCAGCTTTTAATAGTGCTGCAGGTAGTCCGTTGGGCCCAGGTGCCCCGGCCGATCTCATGGTCCTTAGAGCTGCTACGACTTTTCTAATGGGCAGCCCCACGTCAGTGCCAGTTGATGTTATTACAGAGACCTTTTCCTGCACCCCAGGCAGCATTTTATGATGGCTGGTTGTCCCACTTAACGAGGCTCGGGTTTATGCCCATTGGGGATCTCACCAGGTGTAATAAGAGAGCTGTTGTCTTCTCTATGGCATTGCCCATGTATGTTATCCCCACTGGGGGAGTGGCCAGTTGAGGAGCAGTAAATATTTTTTTAAATAATCGACCCATTGTTTTGCTGTGATTTCGCAGACTTCCTGAACTCTACTTTTGGCGAGCTTATTCACTAACTCCCAACATTTCTTAGAGTCTTTTTTCTTAAGTGTGGCATGTAGCTTAACCCAAGTTGGATTGTTACTTAACCAGTTGTTCGCCCATAGCTGCCTTCAATCAATCAAACATTTGTAGAGTGCACTACTCACCCGTGAGGGTCTCAAGGCGCTGAGGGGGGAGAGGAGCTGAGTGAGTGAGTGAGTGAGGGGAGACTTATATCGCGCAACTTAGCCCAAGGGCATCAAGGCGCCAGACAGACCAAATAGTCTAAATTCACCAGGTGCAAGTCTACGAGTAAGCCTCAGCAAAGAACCAGGTTTTCAATGATTTGCAAAAAAGCGCCAGAGAGGGTTGTCCAACCAGTTCTGGGGGAGGGAGTTCCAGAGCTTAGGTACCAAAGTGGAGAACGCTCTACCTCCCCATCTTGCTTTTGCAAATCTAGGAACACAAAGGAGATTTTTATTTGATGAGCAGAGAGCTCTACTGGGGGAATGAGAATGGAGGAGGGACCTAATGCCCTCTGAGCAAGAGCCATAAATAGCCCCATGAGCAAGACAGAGGAGCTTAAAAGAAATCCTAGACTGGATGGGCAGCCAGTGAAGGTTTTTCCTGGCCAAGGATACAGAGGAAAGCCTAGGAAGATTGAGAACCATCCTGGCCGCAGCATTCTGCACTGTCTGTAGGCGATGAACAAGACTCTTGTTTAGGCCCACATACAGTGCATTGCAATAATCCAATCTTGAGGAGACGAGAGCCACGGTGGCTTGCTTCCAGGCGTCAGGGGAAAGATAGGATGAAATCTTTCTGAGGATTCTAATAATACCACAACAGGTGGAAACAGTCCTACTGACCTGCTGGTCAAAGGAAAGGGAGGTATCTATCAGGACCCCCAGATTCCTAGCAGAGCAAGAGGGAAGGGGACAGTCCCCAAGAGAGGCCGGCCCCCAATCGCTTGACCAAACGTCTTGTTTGCCCCCGAAAATTAGGACCTCCGTCTTCTCTCCGTTAAGTTAAAAAAAAAATTGGATCATTCATTTGGATACTGCCTCCATGCAAGTTCTAAAATTCAGGACAGAGTCATTCACAGACGGTGTGAGGGAGACAATAATTTGAGTGTCGTCGGCATACGACAACACCTCAAGCCCAAAGGATCTCACTAACCTGGCAAGTGGGGCCACGTAAATGTTAAAAAGTGTGGAACTTAAAGAGGATCCCTGGGGGACCCCACATTGCACCGGTTTGGAGGGGGACAAAAAGTCACCCATCTTCACCCTTTGTTCTCTTTGATGGAGGAAAGAGGCCAAGAGGCTCAGGGCTGGGCCTCCAACTCCTATCTCCCTAAGCCGAGATATCAGGACAGAGGGAGACAGGGTGTCGAAAGCTGCCGTAAGGTCGAGAAGGACCAAAAGAGTGGTATGGCCCTTATCGACCTTCGAGCGGATGTTATTAATGACAACAGTAAGGGCAGATTCCGTACTATGTGCTCTTTGAAAACCATGTTGCGAAGCGTCCAGCAAGCTCGAGTCGTCCAAGTAGGTACTAAGATGGCGGTTAAGATGGGCTTTAAGTATTTTAGTGGGGGCAGGTAATAAGGAAATAGGGCGAAAATTTTACTGCTCAAACAACCAGTACTTGAGAAGTCTCCTGAAGGTCAGCAGGTCCTGGGTCTGTCGCAGGTGGATGGAGAGGGTGTTCCAAGTCTTCGCGGCGAGGTGGGAGAAGGGTCTGACTCCGGTGGTTCCTTCGGTGGATGCGTAGAATGGTGGCGAAGGTGAGGTCAGCGGAGCGAAGCTGGCGGTTGGGAGTGTAGAAGGTGAGCCGTTTGTTGAGGTATGCTGGTCCGGCATCGTGGAGTGCTTTGTGAGCATGGGTGAGGAGCTTGAGGGTGATCCTCTTGTTGACGGGGAGCCAGTGCAGGTTGCTCAGGTGGGCAGTAATGTGGCTGTGGCGGAGGATGTAGAGGATGAGGCGTGCGGAGGCGTTCTGTATGCATTGGAGACTCTCCTGGAGTTTGGCCGTGGGTCCCGAGTAGAGGGCGTTGCCGTCGTCCAGCCTGCTGGTGACGAGGGCCTGGGTGACCGTCCTTCTGGTTCCGGTGGGGATCCATCTGTAGATCTTGCGTAGCATACGGAGGGTGTTAAAGCAGGAGGAGGAGACAGCGTTGACTTACTGGGTCGTTGACAGTGATGAGTCAAGGATGAACCCCAGGTTGGGTGCGTGGTCAGTGGGTGTTGGTGCAGCTCCCAGCGAGGACGGCCACCAGGAGTTGTCCCAGGCCGAGGGGGTGGAGCCGAGGATGAGGACCTCCATCTTGTCCAAGTTCAGTTTCCGGCGACTGTTCTTCATCCATTAGGCCACAGCCTTCATTCCTTCGTGGAAGTTGGTTTTGGCTGCGGCGGTGAGAGAGAGGATCATCTGGGTGTCGTCGGCATATGTGATGATGTTGAGGTTGTGTGATCGGACGATGTTGGCGAGTGGTGTCATGTAGATGTTGAAGAAGGTCGAGCTGAGGGATAATCCCTGGAGTACGCCGCAGGTGATCTTGGTGGCTTCGGAACGGAATGGAGGGAGGCAGACTCTCTGGGTTCTGTCGGTGAGGGAGGAGGTGATCCAGTCCAGGGCTTTGTCGCTGATCCCTGCGTTGTGGAGGCGTGTGCATAGCGTGTGGTGGCAGAAGGTGTGGAAGGCAGCCGAAAGGTCTAAGAGGATGAGGGCCCGGTTTTGCCGTTGTCCAGCAGGGTCCTGATGTCATCGGTGGCAGCAATGAGGGCGGTTTCGTGCGCTGGTTTCTGCGGAATCCGGACTGGGATGAGTCCAAGGTGTTGTTCCATTTCGAGGAATCGATTGAGTTGTTTGTTGACAATCTTCTCGATGACTTTCGCCGGAAACGGTAGCAGGGAGATGGGCCGGAAGTTCTTGAGGTCCTTTGGGTCTGCCCTGGGTTTGCTGAGTAGGGCGTTGACCTCTGTGTGTTTCCAGCTTTCCAGAGAGGTGGCGGTCTCAAATGAGCTGTTGAGGATCTTTCGGAGTTGGGGTGCGATGATGGAGCTCGCTTTGTTGAAGATGTCGTGGGGGCAGGGGTCTGAAGGTGAGCCGGAGTGGATAGTCTTCATGATTTTGAGGGTGTCTTTGTCGTTGACTTGGTTCCAGGTTGTCAGGAGGCCGGTGTGACTGGGGGGTGGCGAGTCTAAGGCTGTCGGGTGGTCTGAGTGTCAAAGCTGTTGTGGATCTTGCGGTGGAAGAAGGTGGCTAGAGAGTCACAGAGGTCTTGTGACGGCGGGATGTCGTTGGAGCTGTAGCTGGGGTTGGCGAGTTCCTTCACGATGTTGAAGAGCTCTTTGCTGCTGTGCGCGTTGTTGTCAATGTTTTCCTTGAAGGAGTTCCTTTTGGCAGTTCAAAGGAGTTGCTGGTGCCTGAGGCTGGTGTTTTTGAGGTCTGTGTGGTTTTCTGGTGTTTGCTCGAGGTGCCATTTCTTCTCGAGTCTTCGGCAGGTTTGCTTGGATGTCTGGAGGTCAGCGGTGAACCAGATGGCCCTTCTGTTGGTGCGTCTGTTTGAGGGTTTCTTGATCGGGGTGAGAGTGTTGGCGCAGTCGTCAATCCATTGCCTGAGGATGCGGGCGGCTGTATCGGTGTCCTCGGTTGGTGGGTCTTGGGCGAGGGTGGTGGTTAGCTGGTCTTTGGTGACCTTGTTCCAGCTGCCGTGGGGTATTCATTGCGGGTGGTTGTGTGCAGTGTTTTTCTCAAAGGAGAAGTGGATGCAGCGGTGGTTGGTCCAGTGGAGTTTGGTGGTGTGGCTGAAGGTGAAGTGGTTGCTGGCGGAGAAGATGGGGTTGAGCGTGTGTCTGGCGGAGTGGGTGGGTGTCGTGAGGAGCTGTTTGAGTCCGAGGTTGGCGATCAGCGGGGTTGAGTAGCTTTCGTCAGCGTTCTCGAGGTGTAAGTTCAGATCCCTAAGGAAGATGTAGTCTGTGGAGGCCAAGGCGTGCAAGCTGATGACGTCTGTGATGGAGTCGCTGAACTGTGGCTGGGGTCCGGGAGGTCTGTAGACCAGGGTTCCTCTGAGGGTGGTGTTTGGATTGATGTGAATCTGTAAGGGCAGGTGTTCGGCGGTGCTGAGGGTGTCTTCAGTGTTGGTAGAGATTCTGAGGGTTTTTCTGTTGACGATGGTGATTCCTCCTCCTGGACTGTTGGTGCCGTCCCTGCGGGTGATCTTGTAGCCATCCGGGATGGCTATGGCAACGTCGGGTGCTGATGAGGTATTCACCCAGGTCTCTGTAAGGAAAGCGACGTCCGGGGAGGATGAGTCGAGCAGATTCCAGAGCTCGACGGCGCGCCTGTGAACGGAGCGAGTGTTGAGCAGTGTGAATCTGAGATGGTTGGGACCAGCCCTGGTGGGAGGGGCAGGACATGCTGGTGTATGCTGGCTGTGGACGCTGCAGTTTTGGCAGGTGAAGGGTCCGTGGGTGCGCTTCAGGGTGGCCTGGAAGCAGGAGGTTAATCGTCCGTCACTGAGTGCATGGAGGAGGTTGGCGTTGTAGCGGCGTCTGGTGTCGTGGCGCTCACGGGGGCCAGGAGGTCTGGTGCTGGACGCAGTCCAGGCGCTGACCGGGTGCAGATAGGCTTGCCTTAGGCGCACCCGCTGCGCGCAGCGGCCATTAAGAAGGGGAGGTGGGAGGGAGGAGCAGCTGGGAGGGCGAATAGTCGAGTGAGGGGGGAGGCCGCAGGGGATGCAGAGGCGAGAAAAACACTCAGCGGAAAAGGAACCAGGGATCTGCGGGGGGAGGTGGGCAGGACGACAGAAGAAAGGAAGAAGGCAGGCAGGAAGGCAGACACAGTAGCCCAGAGGAGCGGGCCAAAAGCAGTGAAGGAGTGAAAAATAAACGCTGAAAAAAAAAAAGCAAGAGTGGGCACATGAGTCTCGAACTCGCGCTCCTGTGGCAGGAGCAGTGGCAGGAAGGACATGGGCACAAACGGGTGACGCTAGCTGTGCAGCGTGGGGAGCGACCTGACTGAACGCAGAGTCAAGGATCACTCTGTATACTTTCCTTAATTTTCTTATTCCTTATTCCTTTAACAGCCTGGCTTTTATATTTTAGGTCGTGCAGTACAATGTTTAACTCCTGCTTTAGCTATTTTATTTTCAGGCTGCCAGTCTGCTTTTCTCTCATTTTTTTGGCTCTTCAGTTACGGCCTTCTGCTTATTCGTCTTGAAGCATTGTAATCAGGGAGGGCCAACCCGTTATTAGGTTCTCTTCCCTCTTTGCTACCTGTAGCCTTTCTTCTAATTTCGTTGCCCGCGCTGCATTGCAAAATGCACTGCAGCGCGGCAACGCAATTTGTTTTTACTTATTTGTTTACTTACCTCTGTTCATCCATATTCCTGCGTTACTACCCACCACTCTGCCCCTCCCCCGCCTCACTGCCACACAGAACTCCCTCCACGGGCCGCTACTGCTCATTTGGCCTCAACCCCATGCGGTGTAGTTGGGTGGGGGTACTGTAGAACCTGTGCAAGTATTTAAAATGAATTCATCTCAGTTTATAATTGGGCAAGAGTAACTGGAGTTGGCCGCAGCAGAATTTCCACTTTTCGTCCATCATCTGACCATCAAGCTCTTCATTCCAGTTCTGCTGAGCTTTAGTTATAGAAAAGGGGGTGGTGATGGACAGAGTTTCTGAATTAAGCAGAATACTCCTACCCAGTCAACAGATCAGGGCTTGATCCATCACCGTTTTTTAGCTCACTGCACCATCCCAGCTCAGAACCTGGCTACATGCAAATTAGTCTGTCCCTGGCCCAGTGCATCATGGGAACAGGGCAGACCAAACTACCAAGCCAATTCTTTTACTGGAAAGGAAACAAGCTTCCGGGGACCGGTTTCTGGCATTACAGCCGTCTTCGGCCCGGCTGTGTAAGAATTGGCTTGGTAGTTTGGTTTGCCCTGTTCCCATCATGCACTGGGACAGGAACAGACTAATTTGCATATAGCCAGGTTCTGAGCTGGGATGGTGCAGTGAGCTAAAAAACGGTGTTGGATCTAGCCCTGATCTCTTGACTGGGTGAGAGTATTCTGCTTAATTCAGAAACTCTGTCCATCACCACCCCTTGTTGTTAAATATGAGCTTTAGTTATAGCCAGAGGTGCTGTGGCTTGCATTGAGCAGTACATTCTTGTTATTAGTCTGCGGGAACTTGTAGTACTTATCAATTGCTCTAGTATTGGTAAGAGTTTGGGGAGGTTGTGGAAAGGTGGAATGTAATTGCCTGCAAGTAGCTCTAATCTTAAAATAGAGGAATAACTGCAAATTTCTTCGAGCCCATGGCCATAGACTCCGGAGGAGCACAGAAAGTGTCTACAGGGTACAAATCTGCAAACATTGCTAGCCTTATTGATTTTGCCAATGCCACGTTTCCATCATCAGCCACGGTTGGAAGTTGTGGGTTACGAGACAAAGGAGGCGGAGGGGTATATAGTATCTCCACGCCAGCTCTGATACGTAGTCTGTCACAGGCCCACCTTAGGGTTTTGACTGCATCTATCCCGTCCCTCGGCCGTTTGTATTTTTGATAAATGGCCACCTGAAGGGGAATGAGAGCTGCTATGTCCATCTCGACAGCCACATGGGGCTGGAACGGGACGGGCTGTAACCAAAAATGCAAAACCTGTGCTTGTGAGCAGTATGCATATAATGGCATATCTGGGCCCCCCAGGCCCCCCTGCAGAGTAAGTATTTCCCAGGTAACACATGCTCGTTTCTCTGCCCAGACCAAGGAAATCATGAGGGACCGGAGAGTGTTAAAGAAGGCTTGGGTGAGTGGAAGTGGAATAATAATGAATAAATATAAAAATTTGGGCAAGACAAACATCTTTGGGATAGCTATTCTGCCGGCAAGAGAGATCGGCAGCTTAGCCCACACCTTAACTTTTCCTTCCATCCAAGAGATACCACTACCAAAATTTAGATTCCATATCTCTTACACTTCCCGGCTTAACCAAATGCCTAGATATTTTACCGGGCCCTCCGCCCATTTCAACTGACATTCCAAGTCGAATGGTTTAGTAGCCGTAGTAAGGGGAAACAGGGTAGATTTGAACCAATTTACATATCTGGGTATTGCATGAAAGAGTGGAGTCTGATTTGAACCCCAGGTTCCTTGCAGAAGGGACAGGAAGAGGGGGAGGATTAAGCTCTGAGGGCCACCAGAGGTCTGATTGTGGAGAGGAAGGCTGATTGAAAAACAGTACCTCCATTTTATCAGTTTTCAGCCTTAGACAGTTAGCAGTCCTCCAGGCAGAAATATCCATTAGACACTGCTTGAAGTTTGTAAATACAGCCTCAGAGTAATCTTTGAAGGAGAACACATGCTGGGTGTTGTCAGTGTACAAGATAACATCTGCACCGTATTGCTCTACAAGTGGGGCAAGGTAGACATTAAAAAGAGTCAGGCTGAGCCCTGAGGAACTCCACAAATCTGGTGGCAAGGTGCAGAAATGTAAGGATGCAACCGTATTGTCTGGGACCGGCCTTCAAGAAAGGAGCTGAACCAGGCTAAGGTGGTCCCTATCACTCCCAGCACCCTGAGCCTGTCTAAGAGGATCTTATGAGACACTGTGTCAAATGCCGCCGACAGGTCAAGCAGCACCAGCATTGCATAGCTACCCTTATCCATTGTCGCCCGGACAGTTTCTGCTACTTCAAGTAGTGCTGTCTTTGTGCTATATCCTGCTCTGACTCCGGACTGGGTGTAATAGAGTAGCTTGTTGGACTCAAGGAACTTGGATAGCTGTTTCTGCACTTCTTTTTCAAGAATCTGGGATGGTGCTGGCAGAAGGGAGATGGGTCTAAAGTTTTTCAGTACTGCTGGATCTGCATTCTCCTTCTTGAGGATAGGTTAAACAAGTGCAATTTTCCAGATGGATGGGTATGTGCCAGTTCCAGAGAAGTATTCCATAGCTGGTTTGGAGTAGGGTTGTGCAGGGGGGCTAGTACTTTGAAAAACCTGGCCGGGCAGGGATCAATTGGAGATCCGGATTTAGTTTTTTCCAACTGCATGAGGGACGAATCTGGGTTGAAAGGACTAAATTCCGACCATGTGTTTGCCAGGGAGGGGGAAGGCAATGATATGCTAGGTGGTTCCGTCCCCGAAAATGAAGCGTAAATGTCTTGGATCTCCTCCTGAAAGAAGACCGAGAGATCTTCACAAAGCCTGGCAGAGGGGGCTATATTGCTTTTCATCGTCTCTGGTTTTTAAGAAACCTCTTTAGCAGAGCTGTTAGTCGATTTGATTTGATTGGCAATATGGTCCCTTACGGAATTGAATTTTAGTTTGTGGAATTGTTTTAGTGCTGTTCTGTATGTATTTTTCGAGTCTAAGTTATACGTTTTTCGCCAGATCCGCTCAAGCTTCTTGCAGCTGCTGTTTTCTGATCGGAGTTCTGGCATAAACCAAGGGGCAGAGGGTTTATTCCTGCCCAGTTTCATAGCTTTAATAGGGGCTATTTTGTACAGGGCAGACGTGACACAATTGTTAAAGATTAGAGCGTCACTGTTTGGATCTCCTGTGGATAACATGGGAGTGTTTAATAATACCGGGCCTAATGCTTCGGGGTGACTTTCCCCCAATTTCTTCTAACTTCGTGCTCAGGTTTCCTATTGTTCTGCTTTATGGTGGTGGTTAGATTGAATGGATTGAGACTGTGATCTGAACAAGTGAGGGGAATTGGATCCTCTGTTGTAAGGGTAGGGATATTAGTAAAGATAAGATCCAGTCTGTGGCCTGCCACATGAGTAGGCACAGAGACCAATCCTTTAAATGTCTCTGCTAGTTGGGTGGCCAAGGGACATTGATCTTTGTCCATGTGGACATTAAAGTCACCCAGGACTATGAAGTTTGTATATTTCAGTGAGAGATCAGCGATCCGATCGCATATTTCCCATAACTCAGCGGGTTTGGAAGCCGGAGGTCTGTAGACCAACATTCCAGCAATAGAGAGAATAGGGGAAATTGTGATGTTGAAGGACATTGCCTCCATCAAGTATGCCTGTAGCGTGTGCCCCTAGATATTTTACAGGGATTGCAGTGGATCTAAAGTTTAAATGTATAGTGGTAGCATCGACCCAATGAACTGTCTTATTTGAGTCTGTACCTTGGAGCTGTACGCTATCCAGAAATCAGATTAAACCACTGAGCATTCTTATTTTGTTTGAAATCGACTCACAGGACACAGACAGATGTAACAGGTTCCAGTTGTAGGCGGTGACCCTCAACACTTGAGGGACATCGAGGAGACCGACAGCCAAACCCAGTTGGGGCCAAAAAGATCATTTAGTACCTCTGTGGCATCCGCCGTCATCTGCGTCAGTGATGGGTCTGTGACTGTGTCGGATCTCTGTGACATTTAACTGACTAAACCTACCTTAGTTATACTATTCTAGGTGTATGTACCACCCCCCAATGTTTCAATATTTGTGAAACCCCTACTTTTGATTGGACAAGGAGATGGGGAGAGGTCATCACACCATACTAATGTAATGCTTTTTCTTTAGTTCATTTTTCAATATTCCGCTCCTTCATTTTACTTTCCCAAGCTTTATTCCCACCCACATTTCACATTAGGATCAATACAATGTATATGAATTTTGACTTCTTCCTTCCCCTCTTCGGGTCAAGAGGTGATGTTCCCAAGCACTTGGTGCTGAAGCGACCTTGGCTGAGTTTCAATTTTTTTCATCATGGTTCCGGACGGGTTAGGATGCGCTTGTGCACAAGTCAGGTGGGATAGGGATTTCAGTCACCCTCCAGGCCCAACTACAAACTAATAATAAAGTCAAAGTAAGACATAATAGAATATGGAAATAAATGAATGCACTGTATACCACTTATTCCTACTCTAATCCCATTAATTTATTTAATCTTTTCGCATTAGCTGTTTCATAAAACATACAAGGTTTAGTTTAAGTATAGCAAGTGCATTAACATGTGAGTTTCAGGCGGCCATTTTAATAGCTACTGCGCAGCTGCAATTTTCCTCCAAAGCAAAGGACGTCATACTAGGTAGATGCAGTAGACGCATGCGCAGAAAATTCCTGCGTTTTCAGCAGCCATTTTAAGTCACTGAAGTGCTCTCTGATTCCACCCTTTCCAGGCACGGTCTTAATGAAATTTTAACCAAGACTTATTTTTCCTATTTTGATTATTTTCTTTGAGAAGTCGTTGTATGACATGTATTGGTATTTGACTGACAAATTTATTGATTAGATAAAACTTTCAAAACACTCTTGAGTCTGTGGTCATTAAAAGGGTTAATGTAATTTCCACCTATTCTACTAACTACCTGATGTATTGATCAGAGGAAATTAAACCTAAGGTGATAGGGTTGATAGGAATTGGTAAAGTAAAATTCATCACGTAGGAACAACAAAATTAGACTCCAGTGGCAATTACCGGCTTATGTGTGAATGTTTTGGGCCCAGGTGAGTATGAGTAACAGAAGCTGGTAAACCCCTCTGGATCAGTTTTACTTGGTAGCAGAGCTATTAATAGGTTTTAGTTAAGTTAGGTGGAAAATTGTGTTTTGAATTATTGATTTGTGTATTAACCAAAACCCGTATGTATTATTTTATGTTGTTTGGAAATTCCTGGGAATATTGAATTGCGGGTGGTAAATGGAAGCCATACTGCAGTGAGGTAACTTGCCTTGATGAAGTAAGTGTGAAAAGTTATGCAGAACTTGAAGCACTGAGTTAGGGATTATTTTCTTGTATAAAAGTAAGAGTGAATGGTAGCAAAAGAGTTTGCTGGTGAAACTTTGGTCTTATATCACCTAGAAAGGGTAATACTGAAGGAGTAACAGGTTCTTTGATGCTTGAGTGAAGAGTAAGCAGAAGAGGTTTTACTCGTAGTGTGTGAAGGGCAAATGGAAAAGTTTTACTCACAGTAGAAGAAATTGACTTTCTTTGAAATTAGTAAATCAGGCACAGTAGCGAATGTTTCTACGTTGCTAATTAATGAAATGTGTGTGTAAAATGTGTAAGAAATTAAGTTTCACATTACCTTGCAAAGGCGGGGTCAGTTGCGGGTGCTGCACTGACGTCACTGAGAGCCGCGCTGGGATTGGTTGAGACAGTGGGCGTGTAGCTGATGCGAAATTGTAAAGGAGGGGTCAGTAGAGAGGAGTGAAACTGACGTCACTGAAAAGCAGCGTAAGCATTGGTTAAGCGAATAATGAAAACAGAAGTTGATTAGTCACCAGTATAGAAGACGCGCTGGTATAGGAGAAGCATTAGAGTAAAAGCAAAACATTTGATTAGTTGCCAAAATAGAAGTCCTGATAATATTAGACAGTGAGATTTGTATGTGGAGACACGATCCAACTATAATAGGAACTCGTCCAGATAGAAGATTTTTAGGGTTTGCCCACAAACAGTATATTAAAGGAAATTCACATAAAATGTACGGAGAAAAGAGAAAAATGTCATTTATGCAGAAAATGTAATTTTTTTATAAAAAGACAAACCCATTAAAACTAGAGAAGGAATTCTTATCCCTCCCCCGAAAACGCCTGCATCATACATGATGATAGAAAGAGGCTATCACGCCTGTGTATGGTTAGAAAATTGGATAGAATATACAAAAGATGATGGAATGTTGGCATTCCCTGAATTTGGAACATTTAATGGGTGAATTTTACATAATTTACGAACTCGCATGAATGAGTTAGAACCAAGACCTAGATTGACCCAGTATGAAGCTCTAGAAGAATGGGAAACTGAAGCATTTGAGCGTGACAGATCACGAAGTAACAGGAATCTAACTAAATTTTATCCCAAATTTCCTCGAGAAACTCGAGATAGTCAGATGAAACAATGGAGACAAGCCATGGTGGTGGAAGGACTTTATCCTGTACTAACGACTGCGTTCGAGGTGCCTGCCACCATGTTCATGACAATGCTGGGGGGTACCATAGGTACCTCCCATTTGGACCCCCCAATACCCTGGGGCCCCGCAACGGGCCCCCGAAAGCAGAATCTGCCGCCACGGAAAGGCATGTTTCCGCCCCATGCTAATATGGATGGCGGTGCCTAGCAGACACCGCTACTATCTTAAACCCTTTTCCGACCCGGCGGAAAAGCGGCGGACGGGAAGTACCCCCACCATAATAATATGGCGGGGGTAAATGGGTGGCGAACGGGGAAGGTTGTAGGGCCGATCGCCACTGCGCGATCCACCCTACATCCTAATGGACCCCTAAGTGACAGGTAGTGGAGATTCAGAAGATGATTATTTTGAACATATTTTAATGAAAAATCCTCCTTTGTATCAAAAAGAGTCAAATAGAATTACCCCTAGTGCCCCGATTCTGAAAACACCTTTAGTTCGGCAGGTTATACACGAAATTACAATGGAAAGGGTACCTCAAGAAAGAGAAAAAGAAGCAATAAATAAAAATAGAAGTGAATTAATTCAGAAAATAACTCAGCTGAACACAAATCCTGAAGTACTAACAATACCCGTAACTATAGGACCCGTTGTTCCCTTATATGGGGATAAGCAAAACTATCCTAAAACACCTGTCATGACTACACCAATCATACAACCCAGAAAAGAAAATATAATAATTGATGATCAAGCTAGTGAATGTGAATTGCTAATTTCCTTAATGGATTTGCTAATAAGAGAGAAAATAAATGAATCACCCAGAAAAGTCACACCAAGTTGTTCGAAAGAACTGCGAATTGAGACATCTACAGGAACGAGAAGTGCCACAATGGTAACCCCAGAAGAAATAGAAAGATAATCACGAGAAAGAGATAGACCAAAACCCCAACCCAAGATATTAGATATATTTAAATTAAGAGTTGAATTGGAAGAGATGACAGCTGGGAATGTAGGAATGGATAGACTAAACACCTTTAGTGAGGAACAGTTGTTATTCATATGCAGAAGCATCACCCGAAATACAAAAATATTTAATGAGAAGTGGATGAATTTTTGCCTCACGGATGGGAATTGACATAGGGAAATCCAAAGTATTACAGAAACCATATAGAGCAAAATGGTCTGATAGGGATTTAGAAAACATGAACGTGTCAGGAAGGAAATGACAGATAAAAGAATTGTTAACATTGTTGCAAAAATGGGGAGACTTAGAAAGATGGAAAACTAGGTGGACAAAGACAAAGGAAGAAGCACAGGCGAATCGAACATCTGCGTATTTAATGAAAGAAACAGAAAAGGTGGAAAGACTGTGCCCAATGAGAGAAGTTCCAGGAGGAGGTTATTTACATGTCCCTTGTACTCAAAAGGATATTTTATCTTTTACCAATGATTTCCCAAAACTGAGAGAAAAACCAGTACAAAGGTACAAGCAAGTTGAAAGATTTGTGAAAGTGTCAAAAGAATTGTTATAGGACTTAGATGGTCTATTTGACATAGTTGTACCTGCTGATTCGTGGACAGAATGTACAATTACAGTAGATTGGCCAAATGATGAGTACCCGAGGAATGCGAAGACATGAGCTCCGTCTGAAGATGTAATGATAAACTTTCACCAGGTAATCACTTACCTGAAGGGAAGGATTTCCCCAAAAGAAACTTATTGGATAAAAATAGACAGAACAACTCAAGAAAAAGATGAGTCAGTGCATGCCTACTATGAACAACTTTTACAGGTGTTCAAGCAGTACAGTGGGTTTGAGAATATTTGAGACAAAAACATGACACATTTTGTGTATTGGTTTGTGTCTAGATTAAGGTTGGACATATCGCAAATGATTAAGCAGCACATGTTATGTTGGCAAGCAAATCCCATAGATGAAATCCCCAAGAACGCAAAGTACAGTGGAGACGAAATTGATAATAGACAAAAGAATTTAGAAGAAAAAGTAATGTGGGCCCAAGTTAAATTAGCAGAACAGCAGGAACTCCAGTTAAATAATAAGGCAGAAAACCAAGGAAAACGGCAAGGCTGAGGCAAAAATAGTGGAGGTAAACCAAAAGAGAGGTTAAACAGAGAAGAGGCAAAGAAAAAGTTTCCTTGTCACGGGTGCGGAAAATTGGGGCATTGGAAAAACGAGAGTAAACTTATACAGAATAATAACACGCAAAATCAAAATTTAAATCTACAGACACAGAATGAGGTGTAAATGAGTCAACCACAGCAGGATGTAAATCTACAGTGTCAATTGCCAACTGCCCTTATGCCAAATTTTGTGAGTCAAACCAAGTACAGTGTGGGCACCGGATTCTAGGAAAAAAGTGGTAAGAAAAACTTTGTAACACTACAGTTTCCTTTGCAGGATTCCTACTTCGACAATGATATACAATGACTGTGCCTGAGAAGGGAGGAAGAGGAGTGCGTACTTTGCGCATCCTTGCCGATAGATTAGTCAGGTCCATATATAGATGGTAAGGTTGAAGGGAATGACATCACCTTCTTGTTGGATTCTTGTGCTACCATTTCTACTGTGAGAACAGCAGACATCCCAAACCTACCCCTCTCGGGAGGAGCGATTCAAGTAGTGGGCGTTTTTAATAAACAAATTAGGACCCCAATTACAAAATCATGTTCACCAAGCAGGGAACAGAAGCTAAATGAAATGTTTTCCATGATAACAGAAGACGAGCTACCGGATGAGGTGAAAACTACTGTAAATCCTGCAGTATGGGATTTTACAGGAAAAGAGGTAGGATTAATGGCAAATGTAGATCCAGTAAAAGTACCTGTGAAAGAAGGTGCAGTTTATCCAAATACCCGACAATACAAAATGAGTCCGGAAATTAAAGCTGGTGTTGCAGCAGAAATTGACCGATGGATTGAGCAAGGCATTCTGAAAGAAATAATGAGTAGTCCTTGTAACTCACCCATAATTGGCATAAAGAAACCTAACAGGAAATATAGGGTGGTTCAAGATCTGAGAAAGATTAATAAGATTGTCATACCATGTTGCCCTATAGTGCCAAATCCAGCAGTAATTTTTTACCAGATACCATGGACGACAGGATGGTTTACTGTAATTGATTTATGCCATGCTTTTTTCTCCATCCCATTGAAACCTGATAGTCCGTGTTTATTTTATTTTAAATTTGAAGAGCGGGTTTACATTTGGAATCGTGTTCCTCAAGGGTACACTGAAAGTCCTTCAATTTGTAACCAAATTTTGAAAAGTCATCTTGAATCTCTGGTGTTGCCCAGACAATCAGTTTTGGTGAAATATATTAATGACCTATTGGTCGAGTCGAAAATCCGAAGTGACTGTGTTCCTGACTCAATTGCTTTGCTAAATCATCTGGCTGAAGGGGGACATAAAGTGTCACCAGAGAAATTACAGTTTTGCAAAAATTCAGTCAAATATTTGGAGCACCAAATAGAACGAGGAGTTAGGAAAGTGATCACAGAAAGAATAAAAGAAATAAGACAAACGAGATTACCACAAACCCAAAAAGAAATAAGGAGGTTTCTTGGAGTTGAAGGTTATTGCAGGCGGTTGAATGTGGGATTTGCAGTACTGGCCAAACCTTTGATATAAATGACTACGAAACGAGCAAGAGATCCAGCAGAGTGGGATGATGAAAGCATGACAGCTTTCTTGAAGTTACAAAACTGTTTGTGGGAAGCACCTGCCCTTGGTATGCCAGACTACTCAAAAGACTTTGCATTATTCTGCTATGATAGAGATAATTGTGCACTCTCAGTCCTAACCAAGAGACATGGCCTAATGAGACGACCTGTGGCATATTTTTCTGCTACTTTAGACCCTGTGGCATCTGCATTGCCAGGTTGTCTAAAAGCTGTAGCTGCAACATGCATGAGTCTGGAACAAAGCAAATCAATTGTGATGGGACACCGTGTAAAAGTGTATGTCTCACATTTGGTTGTAATTCTGTTGACCAGAACAAGAACTCAGTAACTTACTCCTAGCCGATTGACAAAATATGAGCGAGTTATTCTAGAGGCTGAGAATGTAACCATAATTAGGTGTACTGTATTAAACCCAGCTACCTTGTTGCCAGATCCATACCAGGAAGAGGTGAAAGATGAAGTCGATCATAAATGTCTCGCTGTCCCTGAACTTAGCACCAAACCCATCCAGACATACAGGAAGAACCCTTAAAGAATGCAGAACATGAGCTTTTTGTAGATGGCTTGTGTATGGGCCATGAAGACGGAGGATTGAGTGCTGCTTATGCTGTGTGTACATTGGCTGGAATAGTCGAAGCATTCTATTTACCAGGAGTCAAGTCTACAGAAGTAGCCAAATTGATAGCTTTAATTAAAAGCTTGTAAAATTGGGAAAAATTGGAAACTAACTATTTACTCTGATATTCAGTATGGTTACGGGGGTTGTGCACAACTTTGCCCAGCTCTGGATGCAGAGGGATTTCATGACTTCTTCAGGATCCCCCATTAAAATGGAAATTTTATAAAAGAATTGATTGAAGGAATTCAATTGCCAACAGATGTGGCAGTGGTCAAATGCTCTGCTCACCAATCAGGAAATGATTGTGTGACAGCTGGTAATCAATATGCTGACCAGGTTGCCCAACATTGTGCTAAATACAAATTAGCAGTAAATAAGAAAATTGAAACATGTAGAATGATCTGCCAACTTATCCTACTTGGGGGTATAGAAACATGGGAGGAAGCAAAAGTCCTACAAGATGAAGAAGACATAAAGGAAAAGGAGGAGTGGGAGAAAATGGGTTGTCAGAGAAAGGCTGAAGATGGTGTGTGGGTTTATCTGAATGGAAGACCAGTAATGCCGGACTGTATGCTTACACCCATGGCTAGAATGTATCATGGAGACACTCACATATGCAGAGATGCTATGATTAGACTTTTCAAACAAGATTGGTTTAATACAAGGTTCAGGAATTTTGCAGAGAGTCTTTGCAAGAGGTGCTTAACATGCCAACAAATGAATCCAGGCAGGAAAACAGTAGTCTGCACAGGAAGAATTGGAAAGGCAGAAGGTCAATTTATAAGACTTCAAATTAATTTCATTCGAGGACTGAAATATATACTTGTCATAGTTTGTTTATTTTTAAAGTCGGTGGAAGCATACCCGACCAGAAGGAATGATAGCTTGACAGTGGCCGAACTCCTATTGAGGGAACTCGTTCCTCGATTTGGTTTTCCAGTAACTATTGAATCAGACAGAGGGTCACACTTTATAATGAAATAACTTGATTGATTTGAGAAGCATTTAGGATTGAACAAAAGCTGCACTGTTAATACCGGCCAGAGGCTTCTGGAGTGGTAGAACAATTGAATGGCACAATTAAGTCAAGACTGGGAAAGGTGTGTGTGCATCCACCCCACTTGGGTGGCCTGATGCTTTACATCTTGCCCTAATGGGGCTTAGAAGTATTCCAGATAACAATACTAGTCTGAGTCCCCATGAAATACTCATGGGAAGGGCAATGAGGCAGGTATGTATACCAGGACACAAGCTGTTGAATATATCTGATGATTTGGTACTGGAGTATTGCAAAGAGTTGGCTGACCAAGTGTGTTCTATCTTTCACCAGGTTGGGGAAGACACAGTTGCCAGGAAGCTGAACCAAGTGCATGATCTGAATCCTGGTGACTGGGTAGTTGTGAAAAATCACATTCAAAAATCGTGCCTAGCACCAAGGTGGGAAAAACCACATTGGGTTATATTGGTTACAACAACAGCTGTAAAAAGTGCAGGCTTGCCTAATTGGATTCATGCAAGCCATACAAAAAGAATACCAGCACCTGATGAGGTAGATCCTCAACTAACTCGAGCAGTTGAGGCTGTTGGCGGTTGTACAGCTGAAGGATCACGAACAACAGATCCTGAAGTAGCTGATCAAGAACAACCTAGAACTAGTCAGGATGACTGGATCCCAGTAGTGGACATACCTGAAGTGATTGTGAGAACAAAAAGTCAAACTCAATTAGAAAGACAGGACAAGAGTGAGGATGAGTTAGGAATAGAAGAACATGCTCAGATAAGAGAAAATACAGTTATAAAAGAACCTGAGCAGGACCAGATAAGG
Source organism: Lissotriton vulgaris (assembly GCF_964263255.1). NCBI lineage: Eukaryota > Metazoa > Chordata > Amphibia > Caudata > Salamandridae > Lissotriton > Lissotriton vulgaris. Next base: position 484,868,547 of record NC_141689.1, read on the forward strand.
AAAGAACAATCTACTCAGATGGAAGAAAATAAAAGCCCCATCCATAAGTCTGAGGAGGGACAAATAGGTCTTAGAGAACATGCCCAGGCAGAAGAAAATCAAGAAAATGAAAGACCTGAGCAGCACCAGTTAGGAAAAGAAAAACAAGTTCAGGAAGAAGAAATCAAATCAAAAAGAATCCTGAACAGGGTCAGAATAGAAAGAATCCAGGCAGAAATGGCTGAAGTGTTAAGCCCTGGACAAGGTCAGATAGAGAGGAATTCGGAAGAGAGAAAAAATCCAGTTGTGCCACAAATCAATGAAAATAAAAGAACTCTTGGAGAAACTGAAAGCACAGTGCATGCTAAAAGGGTTCAGGAAAGGTGATAATTAGCCTAGTATTATTAAGAGACTGCCTCAAAACTATAAATGAAGAACCTGACCAAGTAAATGAAGTATCCAGCCAATCTGGACCGTCCACCGAAACGCCAAGAAGAAGATGTCCACAATTGAAAAGACTGAATAATAAATTCAAGGGTCCTGAGTGGATATACATAATTCTTGAAGACTGAGAATCTTGAAATAAGTGAAAATAATGATGAAGAATTAAATGCTGATCAAAATGATGAAGAAGTGAGACCAACTTGAAGACAACAACTCCCCAGGTTGTATTCTGTACATAATTTCTAAAGAGGGGAGAAATCTTCTTAATTTAAAATGGTTGACAATAGAGCTGCTGGAAAATCGAAACGAAACTGTGTAAAGAAATGTTGTAGGATATGTTTATGTAGGACTTTTTTAGTAATTATAACATGGTTAATAGTAACGAACAAACAGAATAGCACTAATATACGTGAAAGAATGGCTAACATTAAATAGGACAGAATACATTTAGATGCATCAGATGAGTTAGATTTACATCACACTGTGAGTAAAAATTAAACAGATTTCACATTAGTGCACTATGTGGAAACCATGGAAGTTAGTGGCTGCTATGTGTCCATGAAATTACCAACATCAGTAGCAGAAGGTGTAACATACCATCATTTACCGTTAACATATGGAATTTCCTGTAGTGTCTTAGCTAGTTTATTTGATCAAACTGCAAAGTTACAATATTATTATTCTAAAATAAATGTGATATTTTCTGAAGTTCCTCTGCCAAAAGGCATGAACACAGTTCTTAGTAGTAGTGACTCACAATTTATGGGGAAATATATTCTCACAATGAAACCAAAAGATATAGCTGAAGCACATAAGCATAATTTAACATGTAAGTTACATGAAGAAGAGAAGATATTTTTGAATTTAGTTGAGCAAAGGAGACAGGATTTTAATAGAAAGGCCTCTGAACCGAAACCTCAGATCCCTAAGTGGGCTGAGAAAGAAGATCTAATTGCAACTGGCAAGACTTGTGCTGCTATGTCCCTTGACCTTGAAAAGAAAGGGAAAATCGGTCTCCATAGATTAAAGACAGAATATAAAAATATATTTATTGGTTCCAGGGAATGTGAACACAATTTCTTAGTAATTGGGGGATGGGGACTAAAAGGGGAACAGATCCAGTATTTCCTAGAATTTATTATGTATGTGGAAACAAAGCTTATTTTAAGCTGACTGATCATTGGTACGGGAGTTGCTATTTCGGAATAGTATTCCCTAAAGTATATCATGTAAAAAGAATCACTGGATGCAATTAACATGATAACGTCCTAACAGGTAATAAAAGGGCTAGTTTTTCAGAGATTGTAGGAGACTTATTCAGTGCATTGATACCTTTAGTAGGAGTAATTCTGAATACACAAAGAATTTGTAAATTAACCACAGTGGTTGATCGCTTATCGACTGACACTGCTGGAGGGTTTTTATTGATCAATACCAAATTGGTTGCAGACAGTTCTATGGTCTTACAAAATCGACTTACTCTTGATATATTATTGGCTAAAGAGGGCAGAGTCTGTAAAATGTTGAAGGCTCAAAATTGTTGCACATACATTCCAGACAAAAGTGTTGAAATTGGAGGGTGTATCAAAAATATTACAAATTTGGAAGAACACTTAAAACTACTGGAAGTTGACAGTGTATGAAGAAACTGACAAATTGTATTTCCACTATAGGTAGTTGGTTTTCTAATATAGGTAAAGGTATTAGAGGTCAAATAATAATGCCAATAATCGGAACGATCTTATTTGTTTTGGCAATAATGTTTTGGTGCAAATGTTGTAGGAAAAGAAAATGGTATGAAGTGAATGAGAAAGGAAAGAAGAGAAAATATGATGAAATCCAGTTAGAAGAAATAAAAGGAGATATTTACAAAAGAATGAAAGGTTTATGTTATGTTATGCGTTTTTATTAGGCGCACAGATGCTCCAGCAAAGGAGCGCCCTGGCGCCCGACAAGGTAGCAGCACAACACAACGAAACAATAAATCAGACAATTTTTAAAACTAAGGGAATAGGAAAGTTTTCACCGCACGGCGAAAGGAAAGCAGATCCCTGAGGCCTCGGATCACCGGGGGAAGGGAGTTCCAGAGCACCGCCGCACGAACTTGAAAGGAGCGTCCGCCGGCCCTACTCCGCTTGAAGCGCGGGACAACAGCCAGTTCTAAATCAGCCGATCTTAAAGCTCGGGCTGGTATGTAGTGGAACAAAAGTGTAGAAAGAATCGTAGCTGGAGACCCCTTGAGAATTTTATAGGCGACGTAGAGGACCTTAAACCGGATCCGCTGAGCCACCGGGAGTTTACAAAATAAAAAGAGGGAAAAAGTGAAAGAGTTGAAGAAATTGAAATGGAAAAATTGCTAAAAGTTGGCATCTGATTTAGTGATTGAAATTAGTGATGGCGTAAAATGCCATCAAAGAGGAGATTGAAGGAGCAAAGGTTTCGTATGAAAGAGACTTGCTCTGATGCAGTCCTCCCAAATAACATGTAATATTGTAACCAACATGTTTGTAAATACTAATATTATATAACATTACACAATCTAGGGGAAGCTTGCATATGTGTATTATTAACCATTAACTTGAGTGACTTTAAATGGCTTCTGAAAACGTGGGAATTTTCTGCACATGCGTCTACTGCATCTACGTTGTATGACATCCTTTGCTTTGGAGGGGAAACTTTGCAGCTGCGCAGTAGCTATTAAAATGGCCGCTTGAAACTAACATGTTAATGCACATGCTATCCTTAAACTAAACCTCCTATGTTTTATTAAATTGCTAATGCGAAAAGATTAAAGGGATAGTTAATGGGATAGTAGGAATAAGTGGTATACAGTGCATTCATTTATTTCCGTATTCTAACATGTCTTTCTTTGACTTTATTATTAGTTCATAATTGGGCCTGGAGGGGGACTGAAATCCCTATCCACCTGACTTGTGCGCAAGCGCATCCCAACCCATCCGGAACCATGATGAAACAAATTGAAACTCACCCAAGGTCGCTTCAGCAAGAAGTGCTTGGGAAAATCACCTCTTGACCCGAAGAGGGGAAGAAAAAAGTCAAAATTCATATACATTGTATTGATCCTAATGTGAAATGCGGTGGGAATAAAGCTTGGGAAAGTAAAATTAAGGGGCGGGAATACTGAACAATGAACTAAAGAAAAAGCATTACATTAGTATGGTGTGATGACCTCTCCCCATCTCCTTGTCCAATCAGAAGTAGGGAATATTGAAACATTGGGGGGGTACATACACCTAGAATAGTATAACTAAGGTAGGTTTAGTTAGTTAGATGTCACAGAGATCTGACGCAGTCACAGACCCATCACTGACACAGATGACGGCGGATGCCACTGAGGTCAGAGACGATGTCCGAGAATTCTGACAGAAGATGAGAGAGAGAGAGAGAGTGAGAGTGAGAGTGAGAGTGAGAGAGAGAGAGAGAGAGAGAGAGAGAGAGAGAGAAGAGACTGGGGCTTTGCTGAAGAAGAATCCAATCATCCAGAAGGGGAACTCGGAAGAAATTCAAGAAGAGGGGAAGAATCGAAGAGAGCAGTGCCAGAGAGGGGTGCAACGCTGGCGATGCATCTAGAAGAGGTCACCTGTCCTGAACCTGTCCTAATGTGTTGGCTCCTGACTACTCTGTAGTCCTCTTTCCAGCTCCTTGGCCAGGGGTTGGTCCTCACGTCATTCTAGGTAAATATAATTCTGTGTAGTATGTCCTTGTACTGATCTCTGTTTCCACCCTTTCCATGCACTGTCTTCATGAAATTTTAACCAAGACTTATTTGTCCTATTTTGATTACTTTCTTTGAGAAGTCGCTGTATGACATGTATTGATTGGTATTTGACTCACAAAATTATTGATGAGGTAAAACTTCCAAAACTCTCTTGAATCTGTGGTTATTAAAAGCGGTAATGTAATTTCCACCTATTCTACTAACTACCTGATCTATTGAAGAGAGAAAATTAATCCTAAGATGATAGGGTTGGTAAGAATTGGTAAAGTAAAATTCATCATGCAGGAACAACAAAATTAGACTCCAGCAGTAATTACCGGCTTATGTGTGAAGGTTTTGGGCCCAGGTGAGAATGGTAACTTATGAGTAACCAAAGCTTGTAAATAACGCTGGATCAATGCTTCTCCGCCCTAATGGGGTGGGGGGCTCAGCTAGCAGGTTCAGTAATCAACTAGTCTATTTTCCCAGGCATGTAACATTAAGCCACAGGTTACGCAGCCCAGTGAGCTAGTTTGCAGGGTTTGGAACCAGTTAAATGAAAATGTTCTAAAATTAAACTATATGTTTCATACAAGGACTAATCCTTCCTGTTTTCTATCCTTCTCCAACTTCTAAGAATGAAAGTTTGTTGAGTCTGTTGGATGTTAAGCGACTACTATTCATTTAACTCACCAGGTCCAAAAATTATAGAAAGACAAGCTCTGTGTTCGTTTTGGAGTTTCTGGAAGAGGTAAAAGTCTACTAAAGTTACATTGAATCAGTGGATCAAAGAGACTATTATTTTCATGGAGGAGGCTGTATCAGACGAAGTACTGGGCCACTCTACATGGAGTGTTGCTGGTCTTGGGCGGAGCTGCATGGAGTTCCTCTGGAAGAGATCTACAGAGCTGGGACTTGGGCTTTTGAAAATACCTTTATAAGACAATACAGACTTCAAAATGTCCAGAATTCTCAAAAGAATGGTTGTTCAGGATTATTAGAAGCTTTAAATCCTTACGGATTATAAAGGGTTTTGTTTTTCTTTATATTCTACAAAATTTTTGATAATCAAATTACCATGGTTGGAGGTCAGTTGTCATTATTATTATTCTAGTGAAATTATTTGCTTTCGTATGCCTCAAGGTTTAATGACTGTGGAAGAGGTGTGGCGCAGCGGCCAGGGCGACTGACGCTGGACGCTGGGGATCACGGTTCGATCCCCGGCTCCGGTGGCAGGGGTCTGCCCAGCACCATGTGACTCTGGGCAATAGCTCGCTTAATCTTCCCGACGGCCCCCAGCGCCTCAACACCTTCGGGTAATTGTTTGTGCTTTAAAAAATACTGGACATTTACATTTACATTTACTTGGTTAAAGACGAGGGAAATGGAGGTAATGCCTCTGTTATTTATCGGTAATCTTCATTAATCCTAGTCCTACTCATCCTCGACCCAGTCATTGAACCCCACCCACCTTCCCTAAATGTCCAACCCTTTGACGAAACTTTGGATTTCAGGAAGTGCTGGGGGAATGCTATACAATGAATAGCACCCATCTGAGAGTAGGTGTACCAAGTATTAGCATTCCGGTTTAATTACCTGTCCTGTGTTTGGGTGCAAATCTTAAGGTTTAATGACTGAGCCAAGGACGCAGGACATGGAGGTCATTTCCTGATTACTTACCGGTAATCTTCATTACTCTTAGTCCTACTTGTTTTCGACACAGTCATTAACCATGAGGAATATCATCCAATCATAGGACAGGAAACCAAAAAGGAACTGCTCACTAACCTTCACTCACCCTTAACAGGGTGCTATAGTAGAGTAGCGACCCCCCAGCACTTCCTGTAATCCAAAAGCCTTTGTCAAAACCCTGGGTATCAGGGAGGGTCCTTGACCCAATCGTTAACCATGAGGTACACCAAAGCAAACTAAAACAGGCCTTTGACAAAACAAAGAAATATATCAACAAATGTCCAAGATATAATGCAACATCCACGTGATTGAATTGCCAATATCATGGTTGAACTCAAATGAAGAAGAAAATATGCTCAATCGGCAAAGCACAGATAGCAATACACCTTCACCAAAATTCTTTTATAGTGTTTTGGACCTTTTGCTGTTTATAATGTCCTAGGCCAAGGTCCCTGCTCGGCAAATTTCCCCCAAAGCAACACCTTGTATCTCAGCCCACGAAGCTGCAATACTCCTTGTTGAGTGACTCTACAGGTTGTGTAGTAAAGGTTGATCCAAATTCAAAAACCATAGTCCAATTACCTTTTGAATCAAATGGCTTACGGTCATCTTAAAAGCCATCTTACTATTTTCAGTAAGGCCAAAAGAGACAAATAAAGAGTCAGTTGTCCTGTACTCGTTGGACCTGTTAAGATAAATGAAATGTACACGCTTAACATCCAACTGGTTCAACATTTATTTTACTTCAAACGAAGAAGGATAGAAAGCCAGAAGAATCAGCTCTTGAGAAATCTGAAATTCAGAATTGACCTTTGGTAAAAGGGAAGATTCCAAACTCAACACAACAGCATCATCCAAAAACTGCTAGTAAGGTGGACCGCAGAGCAGATAGTTCCTCCAACCTTCTAGCAGATGTGATTGCTACAAGAAAAAGTAGCTTATAAGACAGAAATTGCAAATCAACAGTGTCCAGGGGTTCAAAAAGAGGAGCTGTAAACACCTTAATATCAAGGGAAGATCCCAAGGCGGAACTGAAGTATGAAGGACAGGACAATAAATGGCAAACCTTTTAGACAATCTTGAGACCAACCTCTTGGCCACCGTTCTATCATCAGAATCATTGAAGGCTTATATTGCACACCACTAAGTTTTTAGAATAGAAAGAGACAGGTTCCTCAAAAAACTATCCAAAATAAACTGGGGAATAAGAAAAACCCCAACAGGAGGACAGATTGCACAAAGAACACCCAGCATCAAACGTCTAGAGTAAGCAGAAAGTGTAGAGGGTCTTCTAGATGCCTGAACTATATCAATTAAGTTCTGAGGCACACTTGTTTCAATTTAGTCTTTTAACCTCAAAACCGCTAGGGTGATGTGTATCGCCAACACCGCCAACACAGCCTGCATACTGCCTATTTTCTTTTTGCCTCTGTTTTCTACTGTTTTATTTTTACTGAGTCACCACTGGATGGGGCGGGGGGGGTTGTTGGGTTGGGGTAGGGGGTTTCAACTAATTTAGAAATTGGCATCATTCACTTGGCATGGGACGGTGACTGGCTTGAGGTCTATGCAAAGTTAAACCCATCATAGCTCCTGATCTCGCCCCTCTGGCAGTTGATCGCCCATTGTACTGTTAAGGCTGTCGTCTTTTGTATTTGCTCATGTTTGATGCTTAATAAAAAAGACAACTTTTAAAAACCGCTAGGGTGAGATGACAAAGAAGATGAGGGCTGCAAGCGCCCAGTGGAGAAGGAAACTCAGACTGTACCCCAGGAGTCTGATGAGCCATGACCTTCAGAAGAGGGAACCGAGTCTATGGGAAATTGGGTTACTGGTTGGGGAGTGAGACCCTTCTTAAGGCGGCAGCCCAATCTCTGTCAGGGTGAAACACAAGCAAACCCCAAATTAACCAGTGTTTAACTCACTTATATATTGGCACAAAGCAATCAGGCTTAACTTGAAGACAATGTATAACGTTTTTGTAGGAAGGTGGCTCTGTATATACAATACCAAAGTAAGGTATAGTGTGCACTGAGTCCAGGGAGTCCCCAGAGATACACCAGAGGTTAAATTAGGTAAGTACTAACAGCTCTCTTTGTGGTAGTGTGGGCGAGCAGTTAGGCTTAGCCACAGCGTGTGTTAAAAGTATAAAAAAGTATACTTGCATTTTATTTCTAGAAACAAGTAGGATTGGTACAAGTAGAGTAGAATATACTTGGAATGCAGAAATTCACAATGAAATGCAGTTATGATTGAATTTTTCAATAATTACAGGTTGGTAAAGCGTCAGAAAGCAGTGTGCGTTGTACAATAGTGACTTTTAGAATACTTTTAAGTTACTTTTAGATTACTTTGAGTACTAGGGGTGGTATACCTTGATACCACACCTAAGGTTCTTACAATACACAGTAAGTAAAACGTTTGATACTTTGCAGCCCAGTTCTCTTTTCTCCATTCAAACATCAGTTCCATACATAGAACATTTTAGGCCCCAAGATCTCATAACATGTGTTCCTATGGTAGAAAAATTGGTAGCGGTATCTCAGGTAGGTACATAACTTACGAGTGGGAGTTTTGGGGGTTAGGACTAAGGTTCCCCATGGTCTAGATGGGCACTCGAATTGTACCACCAACGGCACTGGGGCGGACGGGTGCAGAGTGCAGGGGCCCAATGTTAGCCAATGGGGCTAAGGGGGCCTTCAGTTAGGGACTGCTCAGGTTTGGGAGCAAAGATCCTGAGGTTAAGGTCAGCGCTGCAGGGGCCAATGACCAGCACAGGAGCTGCTCCACCAGTGGCACTGGTGAGGCCGGTCACAGGGTGCCAAAATGACATCAGGGACCCTGTGCTTTTCAACTGAGACCTTCGGTTCTGTGAAGTTGTCGCAGGCTCGGGCAGGGCGACTTCCTTAAGGCAACCACTGGCTGGAGAGGTAAGTTGGGATCTTGGGGGGTGCCAGGACACCCTCAGTTGGGCCACTCAAGACTGTGGGGCATCAGGTGTCAGGGTGTCTTCTGGCGTCAGGTTTTCTTACCAACTCCAGTCGCGGTCAAGGGGAACCTTCAGGTTGAGGCTGCAGTTGTCATCGCAAAGCTTGAGGGAGGTTGTGGATCACCAGATCCCAGGTCAGGATAGCAGGGGAGACCTCCTCGTGGAGTTGAGCCATTCAAACTCGAGCTGTGGGCGTCGCGTGCAGAGTGGTGCAGAATCGGGAAGTCACCTACATCCGGATTCTGGTCTTGTAGTCTTTGTTGAGCAAATCTGGTGCTCATGGGAGTCTGTAAGGTGAGTGCAGGGCAGGTCCTGGGGGCTCTGGTGGGCAGCTGGACACACCAGTTTCTTCGCTGTAGGCCGGTCAGAGTCGGGACTTGCCTGTAGGACTGGGGCCAAAGCAGTAGGTGTCCTCTTCTTCCTGGGTCAGCACAGTTCTACAGTCCTTCTTTCATCCTCAAATCTGAGGAGGCAAGGTTCAGGGTTGCCCCTAAATACTAGGTTTAGGGGTATTAAAGGGGTGTGCAGGTCAGGGCTAATGGTTCCCTTCCTTGGGGGGGGGTACACTCCCTACTATGCCACCCTCCAGTGGGAGGGAGGCATGAGCCTCTTCCTGATTGTTTAGGTCCCTTCATCTTCAAGATGAAGGGGACTGAAATGTGTTCTTCACTTCGCCTCCCCCAAATGAGGGGTGGGGTTGGCAACGGTGGGCACACCTCTCCTCCTATCTTGGTTTTCTCGTGCCGAAAGTGGGGGCCAGAACCGGTGGGAGCCAGTTGCTGGGGGCAGCAAAAGGCAGGGATAGCTTCCAAAGGCTGCCTTTGAAGCTTCCCCTTACCTTATGCCAGTCCACCCTGGGGGGATAGTCATCACACATCTGCCCCGGATGGGCTTTGTTTCTGAACCCAGAGAACGCAGGATCTCGACCCAGGGCTCCAGAAACCTGTCTGGTGATAGCAAGTGGCGGGCAGCGATTCAGGAACCACAACAGGGCTGGTCAATTTTCAGGGGGCATATCTAAGATGCCCTCTGAATGCATTTTACATTAAATACTACACTGTCATCAGTGTAGGTTTAATGTGCTGAGAAGTTTGCTACCAAACTTCCCAGTTTTTAGTAAAGCCATTATGGAGCTGTGGAGTATGTAATGACCAACTCCCAGACCATACACTCTTTATGGCTTTACTACACTTAGGGCTTCAGTACGATGACAGACAGACTTTAGACCGTCCGCCATCGATACGAATTTGGGACCGGCCGCCTATGAGACAGCCTCCCCACAATCCTGATCACGATCGACCGCCACCACACCATATTTTCCTACAGTATTCATGCAGCATTTCAAACAGTGATAAAGTGAAAACACAGCACTAGAAAAACTCCACACCAACTTAAAAATGCAGAATATAATTAAATAAATGAGACCAAAACGAAAAAAATCCAATCCATTGCACTGGAGATATGCAATTTTAAATATTAAAGTGAAAATAGTTCCAGAAGCACAAAGAACAACTGTGGTTATCTGGTCGCACCAAAAGTCACAACTTCAGGTCAACTGCGATGGAGCGTGTCCGATTACAGGAACCAAGTTAGGCCGACAAAGAAACTACCTCAAATCCTGGTTTGTGGAGCATTGTTAGTTCCCATGTTGAGGATGCATCGCACAGCAGCTGTGCTGAGGAAGCTGCAATGCCAAGTTCTGCATCATCGTCAAGAATGCTGTTCATGAGAGGCTTGCTATGCGATGTCCTGTGTGAAAGATGTGTCGCACAGCGGCCGTTCTGAAGAACCTGTGGGGCTGTGATGCGGAGTCCTGCATAGTCGTTGAGTATGCCGTTGATAAGGCATTCTCTTGCAATGCAAGGTCTGACATTGAGGATGCATCGCTTTGCGGCGGTTCCGAAGCGCAGCTGTGAGAAGATGCATCACACTGCATCGGTTCTGCCCACAGGACCATCGTTGAGCTGAAAGTGAGCATTTAGGCCCACTTCCAAGGATCCAGAACTGGTATGGCACCATTTGAAGGGTATGGCTCACAATAGACATAGTCCAAGTGCTGAATTCATTGTGGTTGGAGCCTTTTATATGCCTGAGGCTCTGACCAGGAAGACAGATAACTGGTCCTTGGAGTCACTCTGGTGGTCCTGGGTTCAAGATGCAAGTCCAGTCCTTTCCCTCATGCAGCAGAATAGCATGATTTCTTACAGAGCAGCACAGCAGTCCTTCTGAGTCTTCTACAGGTCCAGAGTTGTATCTGAAAGTCCATTGTTTATACCTGGTTTCAACTTTGAAGTAGGAGAATGTTGTAGAGGCTTCCACCACTAGAGGTACTTGGAATTTCCTGCCTCCCTGCCCTGGCCCCAGCTAGTCTGGGGTCACAAAAGACTAGTGTCAAATCCTGTGTGAGAGTGCTCAGGTAGAGGCTTTGTGATGTGTAAGTGTGGTAAGTGACAGCTCCTCCCCCTCCTCAAATCAGAGATGGTCTATCTGCCAACAACTATTCCACCTTTGTCTCACTGTCTGTGAGCAATACACAAAGACCAACTGCCAGCTATGACTAGGCATGTGAACCCGAATGCAGGTTGCAGGCACCAAATGGTTAGAAAAAGAAAATACCAACCACCTAAAAGTGGCATTTTCAGAATTGTGACTTAAAATTCGACTTTGCCATTAAAGATGGGTTTAATTACAATTGTTTAGACACCAAACTCGACTTGCACTTTAGCACTGGTTAGCAGTAGTAGAGTGCCATGGCCAGCAAAAACAGGGGGCGGGAAGGCTAATGGTATGGGGAAAACCACACGAAGGATGGTGTATCTGAAGGTCCATTGTTTATACCGGGTTTCAACTTTGAAGTAGGAGAATGTTGTAGAGGCTTCCACCACTAGAGGTACTTGGAATTTCCTGCCTCCCTGCCCTGGCCCCAGCTAGTCTGGGGTCACAAAAGACTAGTGTCAAATCCTGTGTGAGAGTGCTCAGGTAGAGGCTTTGTGATGTGTAAGTGTGGTAAGTGACAGCTCCTCCCCCTCATCAAATCAGAGATGGTCTATCTGCCAACAACTATTCCACCTTTGTCTCACTGTCTTGGAGCAATTCACAAAGACCAACTGCCAGCTATGACTAGGCATGTGAACCCGAATGCAGGTTGCAGGCACCAAATGGTTAGAAAAAGAAAATACCAACCACCTAAAAGTGGCATTTTCAGAATTGTGACTTAAAATTCGACTTTGCCATTAAAGATGGGTTTAATTACAATAGTTTAGACACCAAACTCGACTTGCACTTTAGCACTGGTTAGCAGTAGTAGAGTGCCATGGCCAACAAAAACAGGGGGCGGGAAGGCTAATGGTTTGGGGAAAACCACACGAAGGATGGTGTATCTGAAGGTCCATTGTTTATACCTGGTTTCAACTTTGAAGTAGGATAATGTTGTAGAGTCCTCCACCCCTAGAGGTACTTGGAATTTCCTGCCTCCCTGCCCTGGCCCCAGCTATTCTGGGGTCACAAAAGACTAGGCTTTGTGATGTGTAAGTGTGGTAAGTGACAGCTCCTCCCCCTCATCAAATCAGAGATGGACTATCTGCCAACACCTATTCCTCCTTTGTCTCACTGTCTGGGAGCAATTCACAAAGACCAACTGCCAGCTATGACTAGTCATGTGAACCAGAATGCAGGTTGCAGGCACCAAATGGTTAGAACAAGAAAATACCAACTAACTAAAAGTGGATTTTCAGAATCGTGACTTAAAATTCGACTTTGCCATTAAAGATGGGTTTAAATTACAATTCTTTAGACACCAAACTCGACTCGCAGTTTAGCACTAGTTAGCAGTAGTAGAGTGCCATGGCCAGCAAAAACAGGGGGCGGGAAGGCTAATGGTTTGGGAAAAACCACACGAAGGATGTCAGGTCCAACATGCCCGCTCCCAGCAAAGAGAACTACCCACCCTCATGGGAGCTCTCGCTGCTAAGGTAGAAGAACCTTGAGAGACCATCAGCATTGGTGTGGTCAGTTCCAGGGTGATGCTTCACAGTAACGTTTATTCCCTGTAGGGGATGGACCAACTCAACAGTTTGGGATTCTCAATCCTCACCTGCATTAGCCATCTGAGGGATTTGTGGTATGTCTGAGCCTAGAAGAGAGCCCCAACTGATATTGTCTCAACTTCTTCAGTACCCAAACCACAACAAATGCTTCCATTTGTATTTCACTTTGCCTCTGTTTCCTGGCAAGTAATAAAGGCTACTGGTTGATCTAGGTTCTCTTCGTTTAGCTAGGAATGTATGAATGAATGAATGAATGAATGAATGAATGAAGAAACCTGTAGAGTGCTATGAATGCCCAGAGGCGCCTATACTATGCCCTGCGGCATCTGTCTGCACAATGAGCTCCTAGGAGAAATCAGGGGCTTTGCGCATGGGATATGTGCACATGGCCTTTTTCAGGGTGTCAAAAGCAGTCTGGCACGCCTCTGTCCAGATCACCGGCCTGGGCTGCTGCTCCAAAATCAGCTCTGTCAAGGGAGAAACAAGAGTGACGTACTCCTTGACAAATCTCCTGTGGTACCGACTGAGGCCCAGGAATGCCCTCACCTCTGTCTGGGTCGTAGGGGGCTTCCAAGCCAGAAAGGTCTGGATTTTGGCCTGGAGGGGCTGCACTTTGCCTTCTTCAAGTTTGTGACCAACGTAAACACTGTACCCTTCTCTATATTGTGCTTGTTGGCCTTGATAGTTAGGCCTCCTCTCTGCAGAGTCTGAAGCACTTTTCTGAGGTGGAAAAGGTGGATGAATGAATGATTTGGTGCATGCCTGAATCACCCCCAACCAGGGTATTTTGGCACAAGAATCAATACAAAAGCTGGACACAAAATCGAATCCTAAAACAGTACAGTTTTTTAATGCTTTCCGAAATTTGCTGTAGTCAGAGCAGGTTCAAACTGAGAATGGTAGTTTTTTTCCAGAGGGTGGGGGGCAAGTAAGAGAAAGATCTGCCACCACATCTAGAACGTAGAATACGAGGGACAGCCTCCTCCTCATTGGAATGCAAATTCAAAGCGGGGTGATATTGTTTTAGTCTCTGACAAAGGTACTTAAAACTTTTACCCTGCAAAGCTTTATAGGTTAAACGGCACATTTTGAATATAACTCTTTTCCTTCCTGGCAACCAATGTAAAGATTTTAAGAGAGGAGCGGAGGCCATTTTGGGAGGTCGGTTTCAGATCAACCGTGCAGCCATCTTTTGAACAACCTGCAATTTTGACAATAGTGACTCATTGGCAACGCCCAGTAAAGCATTGCCGTAATCCAGTCAGCTCTCAATAAGAGTCTGCACCAAGGTCTTTCTGGCAGACAGAGGGAGGAATGGCAAACCTTTCTTCAGCGATCGTAGGATTTTTGTCAGCTTAGGAGTAGTAAAGTCAGGACTCGTAACTTTACCACTCCTAAACTGACAAAAATCTTAACTTTAAGACTTTCGGTATTCACAGAAGGCATTTAGGGGTCCTAAAGTTAGGAGTCCTAACTTTACTACTTCTAAACTGAGAAAAATCCTAACTTTAAGACTTTCGGTATTCACAGAAGGAGTCCTAACTTCTGTGAATACCGAAATGAGTAAGTGCCTTCTGTGAATACCAAAATGGTAGTAAGTTTAGGATTTGTCTTAAGTTAGTTCTGTGAATCGGACCCATTGTTTTTTATTACCTTGCTAGGAGACGGGGCCTTGCCTAATTTCACTGGCCACCAGTCCAAAGTCCATAGGACTTTTAGCTTTCCCAAACAAAAAGATCTCTGTTTTCCCTGGATTTAGCTGGAGAAAGTTATCCTACATTCACTCTGTGATAGCCTTTATTCCAGCAGAAAAGCGGTCCTTCTCTTTGTCGTTGGCCAGGGGTGCTACATACACATTAAACAATGTAGGGCTCAGGCAAGAGCCTTGAGGGACCCCTTTAACGACAAGCCTAGGCCTAGCTTTGAAAGCTCCCAGCGAGACACCCTGCATTCTATCTTTCAGGAAATCCTGGAACCAGGCCAGGGCTGACCCATCGATCCCCATCTCTCGTAGTTTTTGGAGTAGCTTAACGTGGGACACACTATAAAATGCTACGGATGGGTCTAAGAGCACAAGCATGGCTGGGTTGTTGATATCGGGCAAGCTACTGATGGTATCCATCACGGCAACCAAGACTGACTCTGTGCTGTGCTCTGCTCCAAAGCCTGAGTGTAAAGGGTCTAAGATCTTATTCACGTCAAAGTATTCAGTCAGTTGTTTATTGATTAGGCCTTCCAGCAGCTTACCCAACAGTGGGAGTAGTGATATGGGTCTGTAATTTTAAAGAATAGATGGATTCAATATCTTCTTCTTTTATATAGGTATAATCTGTGCCAATTTCCAAGCTAAAGGAATTTTTTCTGACTCATTAGAGAGGTTGAATAGAGATATTACTGCCAGGGGAATCTGGCTAGCCAACAGAGCTACTGTCCTGGGCGGACAAGGGTCCATAGGAGAACCAGATTCGGCACTTGCAAACACATATAACACCTGTTACAGGATAACAGTTTGGAAGTTATCCATCTTGTAGCACTTGGAGTTAAGAGAAGGGTAACCCATTGGCTCCACAGCCAATTGATGTGACTCATTAGTGACTTTTTGATAGATCAACTTGATCTTATCTTAAAAGTAGTCAGTAAAAGAATTACATAATTCCTGCGAGGCTTGAAGTGGCTGGGAACAGGCAGAAGAATGGGTACAGTATTTAAGAATTTTAAACACTTCTTTGGAGGACTTGTCTGCCTGATCAATTTGTTTGCACATATACATTTTGCCTTCCTTTTTGATATTACAATGATATACAGAGAAGGCCTCCTTATAAGCCGTATTTCCCTTTAGATCATAATTGTGATGCCAACATCTCACTAACCTCTGCTTTCAGTTCTGCAGTAAACCAGGGTGCAAACGGTCTGTGTGAGATATTTGATCTAGTTCTTAGAGACGTCAAACTGTCAACAGCTAAATTTAGGACAGCCTGAAATTACGCCAACATTTGGTTGACGTCTAGATCCTGCCTGATAACAGGCGAAGCAAAGACTTCAGAGAAGAAATTAGGGGAGACACCGTGCCAACGTCTTGTAGTACCATTGTGACTGAGTTGTCTCAAATCCGTTTTTTGTGAATTAGCAATCTGAAAAACAATAAAAGCGTGATCAGTCCATGTAAGGGGAATGGGTGGGTCACATTGAAAATCATTAGAATTAGTAAAATTCTGATTTAATATATGGCCCGCTGAGTGAATGGCACTGAAGATCACAATGTCATCTAGGTAGGTGGCACTGAAGTTCTCCAAACCAGCTAGAACCTGTTTGACCAACCTCTGGAAGGTGGCAGGGGTGTTCTTCAACCCGGATGGCATCATTCAAAATTGAAAGTGGATTTTAGGGTAGAGAACACAGACCTCCCTTTGGCCCCCTCAGTTAAGGTGATCTATCAGCATGCCAGACATCCGCTCAAACGAGCTGAGGAACTTAGCAGCCCCTAACCGATCAATGAGTTCATCAGCTCTAGGAATGGGGTCAGCACAAGTTTTAGTAACTGCCTTGAGCCTCCAGTAATCCACACACAACCTGAGTTCCTGGAGTGCAGCCTTGGGAACCAGCATCACTGGCTGGTCCATGGGCTGATGCAGGGCTCAATTACTGAAAACTCCATCACTTTGATGACCTCCTCCTTTTTGGTGGCTCTCACCTTGTCAGATAGCCTTGAAATCGTAATCTTCACAGGCATGCTGTCCCCAGTGTAAATATCATGGGTCCATGTAGTTAGCCCTGATGTTAGGAAGAAGAGAGAGGTGAACTGCTCCGACACTTGGCAGCAGTTTCTCTGTTGCTTTAGGGTCAGGGTAGGGGAGACGTTGATAACCTCCACTGACCCATCCTGCTTCTAGGATGAAAGGTGGTTAGGAAGAGGTTCCCTCGTTTCCTCCACTCCATCATCCGTGACCAAGAGCACCGTAACCTAGGACCTATCAAAGTTGGGCTTGAAGCGGCTGACATGCGGGACCCGTAAATGGTTCCTGGGGGTCAACCAGGTAGGAGACATCTTCCTTGCACTCCTTCACCTCATCTGGCCCAGACCATCAGACTTTCACGGCCCTTGGCTCCACAGGCTCCATCATTTACACTTTCTGGCTAGGTTTTAACTCAACCAGAGTGGCCTTCTGGTCATGCCATTGTTTCATAACATTCTGGCTGACTTCCAAATTCTATTTCACCTTCTTTTAGAAGATCTCCATCTGGGTGCGGAGGGCCAGCATGTAGCTGACCATATCTTGAGGGGCTATCTTGGGAGCTTGCTCCAAACTAGGCCTGCGGGGGAATATAATTCCACTCATGGAATTGGTAGAATTTGGGTACTTCTGCACAACGTGTGTAATGTGGAGTTCCTGTTAAATCCCACCATCCAGAGTGTGGCAGAATTATTTGAATTGAATTTAAAGTCATTTATACAGCGCACGTACACCAGCGGTTTCATGGCGCTACAACTGACAGAGAACTGGGCAAAGGAGCTGGAGCTAAGTGAAAGGAAAAATAAACTGCTAATGGATTAATTGAAGAATTTAGTGAAAAGATGTGCCTTGAGCTGTTTCCGAAATTGCGGGTACAGGGTTGAGGCTCTGAGCTCGAGAGGCAGGGAGTTCCAGAGGAGCGGGGCGAGGGTCGCAAATTTCGAGCCTCCCCATTTCTTTCTCCGGAACCGAGGGACTGTAAGAAGGGACTGAGTAGATGAACTTAGTTCCCTGGGGGGAACATAAGGGATGATCTCAGATGAAAAGAAAGCCGGTGCCGTGCCCAGTCGTGCTTGAAAGGTGATGGAAGCAAGCTTAAACTGGACACGAGCACGAACAGGGAGCCAATGTAAGGACTTTAGGAGGGGGGTGATATGGTGAGACTTTGGGAGTTTGAACACTAGGCGTGCCGCCTGGTTTTGGATCTGCTGCAGACGCCGAAGACTATATGCAGGTATACCTGCATATAGGGCGTTGCCATAATCCAGGCGGGAGACGACCATAGCCAAAGTGATCAATTTTAGAGCATCAAATGAAAAAAAACGGGACACCTTGCGTATAGTGCGCAGTGAGAGAAAGGAAGAAGAAACCACAGAGCTAACCTGGGAGTGAAGGGTGAGTTGAGAATTGAGCTTAATGCCTAGTGTTTTAACTGAGGTAGAGGGAACAGGTGGGGGACCTAAGGAAGGGGGCCAGAAAGAAGGAGACCAGGGGCTGGATGAACCACCCGTCAACACCAGCTCGGTCTTGTCTGGGTTGAGTTTCAAATGGTTGTGGTTCATCCAGTCCCGGATATGGATCATGATGGTTTGGAAGTTAAGAACAGAAGCGGGGGAAGAGGACAGAATGAAGACAAGCTGAAGGTCGTCCGCATAATTATATACGGCGACCTCCATTTGCTGCAGTGAAAAAATAAGAGGGGAGATATAAAGATTAAACAGAAGAGGGGAAAGGGAAGAACCTTGGGGGACCCCGCACTGAACATTACGAAAGTCCGCAGTAAAGTCACCCAGGCGAACTGCCTGGGTGCGGTCCCTCAGGAAGGAGGATAGCCAAACCAACGCGGTGCCCCCGATCCCCGCCGCCTTGACACGGGAAAGCAAGATGGAATGATCCACCGTGTCAAATGCGGCTGAGAGATCGAGGAGAACCAAGGCCTGGGGTTGGTTGGTATCCATTCCCTCCCTGAGGTTATCAAGGACCGAAAGAACTACGGACTCCGTAGAGTGTGCGGGGCGAAACCCGGCCTGGCGGGGGGCAAGAGCCCCGTACTTCTCCACGAAAGAGCTCAGAGCGCAGGTGACATGGCGCTCGAGTACTTTCGCCAGGAACGGCAGGAGGGAGATGGGGCGAAAATTAGCGGGGATTGAGGGGTCGGCGCCTGGCTTTTTCAAGATGGGAACAATGACTGCGGATTTGAGTGGATTGGGTACCACGACTTGAGAAAGGGAGCTATTGAGGAGGTGAAGGGGGGGGTCTGAACAGGTGGTGAAGATATGACGAAGAATATGAGCCGGACAGGGATCTAACGGGGAGCCGGATTTGACAAGTGGAATTATAGCAGTCAGAGATTCCTTAGTCAGAGGTGGGAGGGTGGTGAGTTGTCCCTTGGGGGGGGGGGGACACTGGGGATCCACAAAAGTAGGGGAGGGAGGAGGGATGTTAGCTTTAATGGTGGCTATTTTCTGAATGAAAAAGTTATTGAGGGAGTGACAGAGGTCCTGGGAAGGGGTGGGCTTAATAGAGGTTCTGTCCGAGAACGCCAGATTGTGTACAATCGAGAAAATTGCCTTCGATTGGTTTTCGGCTGCGAGGATTTTGGAGGAGAAATAGGTGGTTTTTGCCTCCAGAATATCCTTTTTGTACTGAGTCAGAATGCTAATAAACTCCAATCGCAGAGAGGGGCAGTAATTTCTCCTCCAAGCCTGCTCCGCTCGACGTACTGCTAGTTTAGTGGCTTTAAGATCTTCGTTGAACCTCTGATTGGCGTCCTTCTCTCGTTTGGTTGAAACCCGTTTCAGGGGAGCAATGGAGTCGCAGCCTGAGGAGAGCCATTGTTCAATGGCCGTGACCTGGGAGAGGGTGGATAGGCCTTGTAGGGGAGGGAGTGAGGTGGTAAGTAAAGAGGATAGACTTTCAGGATCTACTCGTCCCCAAGCACGAACCCAGATGTTTTTAGGGAGTGGGGGCTTGACCAGGGGGTGTATGGGAAGAGCAAATGAGATCAGGTGGTGGTCAGACCATGTACAGGGCGAGATGGTAAGGGACTCTACGGGGCAATTTAGGGACCAAATCTGGTCAAGGATATGACCTTTGATATGGGTGGGAGAATGGATATGAGGTGTAAAGTTGAGAGAATGAAGGGTATCAGAAAATTCTTTTGAGGATGGGCATTCAGCTGGATCAGAGGGCCAAAAATTAAAATCACCCAACAGCAAAATGGAGGAGTTGTTAACTGTGATAGTGGCCAGAACCTCCAAACAATCAGGGAGAAACAATAACGGGGATTGAGGGGGGCGATAGGTAAGTATGCAGGTGAGAGGGGGCGTGATGGAAGTAGTGCGGATAGCTAGATACTCCGTGGTGGCGACATCTGGCAGAGACAGAGTTTGAAAGGGAAGGTCGGTTCGGGCGATGACCGCCACACCGCCCCCGGCTCTGCCATTTTGGCGATCTGCGCGTAGGGCATAATATGGGGCTGGTAGGGTGGCCAATAAGGCAGGGAGGGAATCATCACAGAACCAAGTTTCCGTTAGGAAAAGGAGGTCAGGGGCATGAAGGTCCAGCAGTACCGAAAGTTCGTGCACATGGGCTACTGCAGACCGGGTGTTCAAGTAGTATGCTGCTAAGGTTTTAGAGGTAGCAGGAAGGGCATTACCTCTAGCGGAATGAGGGGGGGCGAGTTGGGGAGGAGGGATGGCGAGAGGAGCCATCCCTATTCCTGTCGGCGCACGTGTGGCTCCAATAATGTGTGCTCACAAGCATGAACGAGATTTCACACCTGCTAGAATGATTTCTGCCCCCACAGAGCCTTCTGGCGCCATTGTGTGAAGCTGGTGATCGTGTGCAATTGCATCTCTGCTTCAACTCGAGAAGCCGGGATTTCACATCAAAAATACTTTTCGAGTCAATATTCTACTCGGACATTCAGGTTGTTTTTTTTAGGGCAAAAAGTATTTTTTTGTTTACTTTTTTGTTTTTAACATGAAGGAAGTGCCCCAGAGACTCCACCTTCCTCTTCCTGTCCGTAAGGCTCCTTTCCCAGTGCTTTGTCTATCTTAAGGTCACTTTTCTTTTGGATTTCAAGGGGAAAGGACCACTCTCTTTGTCTGCAATTCCTGCTGCATATATACGTTGGATTTTAAGCATTTTATTTTTGTGACATCATAACAAGTTCATAAACTTTTGGATAAGGGAGTTTTTGATAGAGGGCATGCAGCAGTAATTTTATTTGCACTTTTATTCAATGATTCAATTTGATTGTGGGTGTGCCTCTCTCCTTTTTGTTTGACCATGTGGCCGGCAACCATTTAGTGCAGCCATTGTGCTTTTGCTATAGGCCTGCATGACCATGTGGCCTGCGGCCATTTTGTGTTGCCAGTCAGTGTGATTTTGCCATAGACCTATATGTGTTCTTTGTTGTCCATGCCTCCTTGTTTGTTATTGTTGTTTGACCATGTGGCCAGCAGCCAATTATGCATAGCAAGTCAGTGCTTTTTCCATGGGCCTGTATATGTCCTTTGTTGTCCATGCTACCTTGCTGTTGTTTGACCACGTGGCTGGCTGACATTTTGTGAAGCCAGCCAGTGTGTTATTACCTTTTTTTCACTTTTCTTTCATTTTCTTGGGACATTTATAGAAGAGGGCTACACCATTTTTCATTCATTTTTTTCCCTGATGCTTGAGGATCATTGTAGTATATGTATGACCAGTGTTTATATAATAATTTATACAGCTTTACGCTTTGCTACGTTTCTTTTATTTAGCATATACAAGTCACCCTGAGACTTAATTATTGTTACTATGTTCATTTTGGAGGTACACCGATTTTCTGCTTTTATTTGAGTTGGTTTTTTTCAGGTATTTCGAATGGAGAATTAGATCAATGTCTGCCACGCATTGTTGAAATTTAACTTTGTCAATTTTTAACATTGTGGTGATGGAGTCATTGATTGCTGGGTAGCCTGTTGACACTGCACACCATATTTCTTGTACCTGTTAACATACTTTTTTTGTGTTGTTACCCAGCTTGCTATTTTAAAATGCAAAATGCGAATATTCCACCACCATTTTTAGCTGAAGCTGGTATTCAAAAGTATAAACGGTGTCAGTGGTTTATATTTTTTTACAGCTATCTCATTTCTATTGATGGGGATACATTTAATGCAAGGAGGAAGCTGACTTTACTTTATAATTGCTTTGGGGCTGAGGGACAACATATATTTGACCATTTTCCCACTGCTATTTGCCCTCCTGACACAGAATGGGACACATATATGGAAGATGTTAATAGAATCAAATAGCATTTAAAAGATTACATCAGAATTATTGTAGAAAAGCATAGGTTTTTACCAGGACTCAATCGCAGTTCCAATCTATTGATAACTTTTTGGCTGAATTGAGGGTGTTAGCTTCAACATGCAAGTTCGATGGTAACCTGGATAATTATTTCAGGGATCAAACTGTGATCAATTGTTTTTATATACGTATCCAGCAGAAACTGTTATGCTGTCGGAATCCTATTCTCCAGGAAATACTAGAGATAGGAACTGAAAGGTCAACTCAGGCTTCAAAAGAATTGAACAAGGGCAAAGAAAATGTTGCTGCTGTACAAGGGCATGCAATTACAGTCAAAGCCAAATCTCACAATTCACTTGAGAAAGAATGGAGGAAAAGTGGAAGATCGGTCAATAGTTCCAATACATCCTTCAGGTGTGGATCTAGCAACCATTTGGCTAATTAATGCTAAATAAACACTGCCCTGCGGGCAATGAGCCTTGTTCTAAGTGTAACAAATTGTGGCATTTTCCAAAGGGGAGTGGGAGTGTGCAAAAGGTGGGGTTTATAAAGGAAGAGGAACCTCATTTGTGCTTTGAGCTAGAAAAGAACTACTCCACGGTTGTGTTGTCCATCAATATGGTGGAAATAAATCAGGGCAATGCGAAAGGTGGGAATCCCGTGTGTGATGTCTGTATTGGTAGGACAAAACTTAAAGTCACAGTAGATTCAGGGTCACCTATCACCATTGTTACCGACAAAGTTTACTATTTAGAGTGGCCTTCAATTCCATTGTTGCCTCCTGACATACACATTATTGCTTTTGGTGGTCATATATTGACTTAATGGGCTTCTTTGAAGGTCAAGTCATTGACCTTCAACACACAGGCTACAAGGTGTCAGCGACCTGCTTTGGCCTCCTTAGCATGATAAAAAGAATCCTTCCACTTCTTCCCTTTGAGGTCAAGCAGATAGTGATACAAGGCTTAATTCAATCTCGCCTTGATTTCAGTAATGCCTTGTACCTTGGGGCACCAGAGTATAGTCTGCAAAAACTCCAACGGACTCAAAATTGTGCAGCTCGCACACTGCTTGGAATTTCTTGTAGAGCCTCAATAAAGCCTGGTTTAAGAGCTTTGCACTGGCTTCCCATTAGGGAGAGAGTTAAGTTTAAATCTATGTGTATTGCTCACCAAGCATATTGGAAATCTGGCCCAGAAATCAGTCACTCCCTGATCTCACCCTACCAGCCCAACAAAGCACTTCGTTCTTCAAGTGCCTTCCTGGCTAAAGTCCCCAGGATTCAGAGAGCTAGAGCAGGAGGTCGATCTTTTGCCTATAATACCTCTAAATTATGGAACGCACTTCCCCTTCATCTGAGAACCAATTCCAACCTGTTGAGCTGTCGTAACAGCTCAAGACCTTTCTTTTTAACTAATCAGACCATCCTTGGATTGTCTCTCTTGAAGGCACTGTTCTAGTCTTAGCGCCTGGACGCCTCAGGGCAGCTGTAGCGCTCAATAAAACCCTTTTTCATTTCATTCATTTCAAATGTTGACATTTCTAGGGAGAACACTAGACATACTATTAATAACTGAATCATCGTCTGGCGATGATATGGCTCCAGTCCTGCATGAAGCCATTCCTCTAGGCTATCAAACGATCATCCACATCGTATAGGCAAAAAAGAAGGTAGCCTAACTGTTGTGTCCAGGCAAACATTACATATCACCAAAGTTGGCGACGTCTCCATAAAACATCAGAAAACAAAACAATCATCACTGGCCTAGACGGATGTATGACGGTACAACGTGTGGTATTACCACGCGTACCGTTACAACGCAGGTTTTACAACGCAAGTCGTTACAACGACTTGCGTTGGGGGGCGCTGGATAGTGAAGAGTTATTTACTATTCCAACTCCAGTCCCCGTGGATAGTAGGGAAGGTGTTGGATAGTAAATTAAACTATTCCCTATCCTAGAGCGCCCTCCAGCAAAAGTCCTTGTAACGACTTTCGTTGTAAAACCTGCGTTGTAATGGTACCGCGTTGTTAGAGTTTCGTTGTAAAGGATGTTCCCCGCCTAGACGCACTGAACTTGTATCAGATCGTCTACAAACCCACATACAACGCTGGACACATCCTAGATGTCATTTTTGCTAATACCTCTTTTGCTAATACCTCTCGTTCTTTTATTCGTTGCTGCCACGTCCCTTGGTATCCTGCCTGCGACAGCCTCATTCCGGCTGTTGGTCTTCTGTTCGTTCAATCTTATAATCAATTTACGAGACAATAGTTTGGGATGTTTTCTCCGTATTGTCGTGGCCTTAGGTAATCATGGAGGCAGATATTGTTTAGGCTTATTTTAGCCTGGTGGAGCTGCTAGTCCTACCTGTTGTC
The DNA here is from genome assembly GCF_964263255.1 of Lissotriton vulgaris. Classification (NCBI taxonomy): domain Eukaryota; kingdom Metazoa; phylum Chordata; class Amphibia; order Caudata; family Salamandridae; genus Lissotriton; species Lissotriton vulgaris. The sequence continues at coordinate 484,892,822 of NC_141689.1, forward strand.
CTTTTTGCATTCTCTTGGTGTACGTGTTCTAATTCTAGGAATTCGCACTCTTTGATGCTATCCAATTATAAACTGCAAGATTTGGATGTGAACTTTTAGGTAAAACATTACTGCGGTGATCAACATCCGAATTCTGGGATCCTCCTACTACCCATCATCTCTTCGTGCTCTTGATATAGATATAGATGACTCATACCTTTGACAGTATATAATACTTGAACGGGGAACCATTTACAAGCAACGAAGCCTGCTACTCACTAACCTTTGGATGTGTTTGACCCACCCAATATTTAGTGCCCTGAAGAAGTCCTGCACTAGGACGGAATGCGTCAGCTGTACTTTGTGAAAAGTCATACAATTTGACTCAGTTTTTTAATCTACTGAAACTTTTAAGAACACCTGAGTTGGATATGGACCGATTACAAATGGAACTTTCCTGGACAAACTGATAGAAAGAGCAGCGTTTGTCCAGAAGGCACAATTCAATTAAGAGAATGCCATAATTTCAGACTTCCAAACGGGATTCAATCTAGGAAGAGGCACATAATCTGCCCTCCTTGTCATCTGGGATGACCTGAAGAACACAGTTGACCACAACGGGGTTGCTGCACTACTTCTCTTGGACCTCTTGGTTTCCCTTGACACGGTTGACCAAGACACTCTGAAACAAAGACTCTACAAAGCTGGCATAGAGGGGAATGCTGTTCACAGGATCGCATCATACCTTCGCAACAGAACTAATGTAATCAATACCCCACCTTTCTCATCTTTTTTACTTGAGTTTTATATAGCGCTGGCTAGACCTGGAGGTCTCAGAGCGCTTTACATAAGGACACAGCGAGTTACAAGTTACTGAAGTTTCACAGTAGTTACATAGCGGATAAATAAACAATACAGGAGTAAATTAGCGAACAAGAAAGTCAGGATAGGAAAGGCCAGGGACAGTAGGTAATCCACAGGGAGGAGACAGCAGTGGGGAAGAAAACAAGACAAATGTCAGTAATCCGGATGGGTACGGTGTGCCAGAGCCAATCTCCCCTTTAGCTGTCGGTGCAGCTCCACCGGGAAGCGGCCATGTATGCGTTTAGGGCTCCGCCAGAGAAGAGTGAGGATCAGAAATCTAGAAACCAAAAACTGGTGGTAGGCGCTGGCGAGGATGGTAAGGTAGGGGAAGAAGTGTGGTTTTGGTAGCCATCTTAGAGTCAGGCACGTCGAGTCTATTAGTCTACACGGCTTAGTGGCTAGTTCTAGTTGCCACCAGTTCTAAAGTTGGGTTACAAAGCACAGTGCCAAAAATCCTGGACGAAACAACACAACCCTAGTCTCAGAGAGGCGGCTGGAGGGGAGCCAGTGTAACATTATCAGGCAGCAACAATGATCTGGGATTACAAGACGCTTCTGTGAGGCGCTGGGTGTGTGCTGTTCTTTGCTCAGCCGGTGAGAACCAGCAGCTCTGGAAACCCAGCTCTGAGACACCTTGGAGTGGGTGGATCGGCAGCCATGCACCGGGCAGCAGGTGATAGCATGGGGAGCAGCAGCGTGTCTAGCAGCATTTTAGGGGGTGTTCGCCGTGCAGTGGAGCAGCACACAGCCAGTGTCTGTGTACTTTCAGGCCATGGTCATGGTCCCCACAATGGGTCTGGCCGTGAGGGAAGCTGCAGGGCAAATTCGCTGGCCCCTCCACCTCCCTAGCCGCACCTGTACCTCTCAAATGGCGCAGGCAAGCAAGGTCAGGGGACAATGAAATCCAAACCGTACTCCACAAAAGCAGGGGTCCCTCAAGGATTCATGTGTTGAAGGAACATGGCGGCGGCAGGCTGACGCCGGTCGCGGGAGCTCACAGCGGTACAGCACACAGCGCACGCAGCGGACAGATAGCATGGAAAGATGCAATGCTAAACTCTCGTAACTTACGCGGTGAGAGCATGATGCTTTGAACTGCATCTCAGAGAGATACGAGCCTAAGTTCTGTTTTCCTGTTTTCTCTTTCTCTCCCTATACACGGCCCTTCACGACGAAGCGCTAGGCCCCTGCAGTAGCGGATGGGCTGAGAGGCGGAATCAGCGTCGCAGGAAGCCGGCCCCGGCCCCGGCCCCATTGCAGTCGGGCGATCCGTGGAGCGCTGCAGTAAAGAGCCTTGGAGTGGTCTCTGGTGTCGGCCTCGGGCTGCCCTAGCTCTCCATCATTTTCGAGGCCTGACGAGCAATGTTCCCTCTAATTTTTTACCTCTGTGTGCGGCAGTTTAGGGTCTCTGTGTGCTGCAGCCATGGCTATGTGCGCCAGAAACCAGACCGCGCGTGTGAGCAGCACCAAATAACCCTCCAAACTTTTATCTTTTGTAAGTGCCTTCTCTTACTGGCTTTTCACATAACCCTTTTTTAGGTCTCGTGACATGCGTTGCACTGCACAGCAATGCTCGCGCAGGTCGAGGGACCTCTAGTAAGGGGGGAAAAAACGGGGTTTGGAAAGCTGCCCTAGGAATCGCACACGCTTGTGTGTGTGTTTTTCCTTTACTGGGCAGCTATTGGCCTTTGTGTGCGTCTTTTAATGAAAGACTACATGCAACAGGCCACAAGAGGGCGCATAGCTCCGCCCATGGCCTATTGGTGTCTATTACGCGCTTCAATAGGCCATGACTCGCAGTAGCGCGCGCACCACTCACAGGCTTTTTCTTTTTTTTAATCCGCTTTCCTTACAGCTGTGCGCTGGTTTTACAAATGGCTGGCTCTCTGCCACTCCCGGGCCCCCAAGAGCGCTGTCTCCAAATCTCTGGGCATCCCAGACCAGGGATTGTCCTGTAGGAACAAGCCTCGTTCCCCTGGCCTGGCTGTAGCCCAGAGGGAGAAGACACTGCAGACACGCCGCGGCCCGACCTCACAAGGCAGGTCAGCGAACTGTCCACAGCCACCGGAGTTGCGCCGCCATTCACTTGCGCATCGAAGTATGCACAGCCGGCAGAGTCAGGCAGGTCAGTGCCTCCATCAAGGGCCCAGCAACTCCCGTGACAGGGCCGTTCCCGGCCCCCTCTTCTCCGGTCTTCAGCCCGGCCCTCCATCGGCCACGAAATAACGGCCCGGGGGCAGCTCAAACATTATGAAGGTTCCGGCTTGGCTTATTGCTAGCCCCCGCTCACCTCTCGGCAGGGGCTCTCTGGTGCCCCATCACGCCTCCAAGTCACCCCCCCAGGCATCTCCACCAGCTTCAGGCAATAACGGTCACAGTCAAGGGAAAACACTCTAAGCCCCACAGACCATTCTAAATGACATAAAGAGATTCCAGATGACAGAGAGTCATAGAATGACATGGGAAGGTTCCAGATGACATAAGGAATACCACAATCTACATCAGCCCAATCGAGTCAGTTACCCTTATCACCCTCCAGGAAAAACAGAAACAGGTATTAACTTAGATCTCAGCAGGAGTTGAGGTCTAAGGGAGTGTTGGATTGTTTGGAGGGGGTAGGACCGACACCTTTAACCCCATATAAAAGAAAGAAAAAACCTGGAGACATAGTAAAAAATTAAAAGGCCCTATGGTAATTCAACCCTCTCAAAAGAGTACTCCCTCTCTTAAAACATATTTTAAAATCATGGAGCAGGTCGTGGGTCCTGGCACATGATCTGTCAGTGGAGGAGATAGGGCTTTACCTGTTCAGGAGCACAGCCCCCCACCCCTGGCACTTGAAAATCGTTATGCACCGCTAGGAAGCTTGGCAGACCCTGGGGTCTCTGAAAGCGCAGAGAAGGGACATGAGGTCTCCACTGTACCCACTGTGAGTCCGTCAAGGGATTTTTTCAGCACTCAATCAGGCCGATTGTCCTATCGGGGGGCTTTCGCCTTCCCTCACTCCCCACACGGAGAGCAGCTCACAGGTCCTCAGGGGTGCAGACTCAGCTAATAAAACCAGCGATAATGACAGTCTAAGTTTCCTGCTGCAGACATTAAGGGGTGACCTTATGTCCAAATTTGAGATTTCAGAAGTAAATCAGAAGGGCATTAATGATAAGTTTGACGCCCTGGAAGTTAAATTGGAGGACACGTGTGCACGCACTAGCTCACTCGAGCTTAGAGTCACATCACTAACGGAATCAATCCAAAGCAATTCCAAGGATATTGACTCTCTAAAAAATCAGAATCGGTCCCTGCACACGGACATCGAGAGGTTGGAAATACACGCCCACAGGAACAATCTCAGGATACTTAAGATACCAGAGGGTGTTGAGATTGAGGAAATTAAGGGTTCCGTATGCAAGCTGTTACGTGACGGAGTCCTTAAGGATCGACCAGACATAGATTTAGAGTCCGAGATACAAAGAGTCCACAGGGACCCTTTCAGACTGCATCCGGATAGAAAGGCCCCTCTGAAAATATTAGTAAACTTCCAGAGCTATAGTATTAAAGAACTAATCCTGGGGAGATGCTTAACCCGGGGCACTCTCCACTATCAGGCTACCCAATACCAAATCCGCTCGGACATCGGAGGGAGAACAGCACAAAGGCAATGGGAGTTAGGCTCCAGAATGCCCGAACTGAGATCACTTTGAGCACAGGTGCAAATGAAATTTCCAGAATTATTGAAGATAATGTGGAAAAATAAAATGCACCATTGCAGTCAGCCCGACGATGTTGATGATCTTCTGTCTCAGATGAGAGGGTAGATGACACACAGGGCATCGAATTTCATAAAGGGGGAAGGGTGGAAGACAAGGTAGGAATAATGGAGATGGGTGGCGGGTGAAATGCTTTGTCCTGATTGGGCATGTCAATCGGATTAAAATAGAGGTGAGGAGGTGAGAAAGTATAAAGGTTCAGGGGAAGGTTTAAGGAGAGTGGGGGTGGAGGGGGGAAAGGGAAAGGGAAAGGAAAAAAAAAGAAAGAGAAGGGAATTTTTTTTTATATATATATATATATATATATATATATATATATATATATATATATACAGATCCGGTTTGGATTTTTTTTTTTTTTTAAAGGAAGCAGAGGAAAAAAAACCATTTAAACACACACACACGACAAAACTATAGTAATATGTGGTACTGGTTAGATGGCTGTTTTTCTTTCTATACATCTTTCCTCTTATTCAAGGGGAGGAGGTGCTGTGCCGCTTGAGGGTTCCCAAAAGGCGGTCACAACGCCTAAACTAAGGGTGGGTTCCTCAAGGGAGGGAGGAGGGATGAGTGTGAGAGGAGGGGTAAAATTTGGAAAATTGTCCTCATACAAGACAAAAGAAGGCCTTTTTGTCTGTTTAGCTCTAGATGGAAGATATATATGGTAAGGACATGCTTTATTAGGAAATGAGTGGGTCACTTAGTACAAGATTCCTCTCCTGGAATGTTAATGGACTGGGCGGAAGCAAGAAGCTATCCCGGGTTTGTGATTTTTTACAGAGAAGTGATGCACATCTCAAGTTGCTACAAGAAACTCATCTTGAAGCTACCGAGTGTAAACAAGCTTTCAGTAGAATAAGCTGGGTGCAGGAGGTGGTATGCTCCAGGCAGAGAGGGTGTACGAGAGGGGTTGCAATAGTGGTAAGGGCAAGTAAGGGGATTAAGATAGAGAAATAGGATACTGATCAGTCAGGCAGATGGTTGGTAGCAACCGTAACTGTGGGTGGTTCTCCGATCACCTGTGTAGTGTATTACGGGCCTAACGAAGATAACTCTGGCCCGCTTCTGAAACTCCAGACCAGTCTGCTGCACACCTCAGCCCCAGTTATATTAGGGGGAGATTTTAATCTTCTACTTGATAAACAATTAGATCGGACCTCTAAAACAAGATATATCGTTCCAACTAGAACATTTCAAGTACTTAAAAATATTATGAAGGAATATAACCTGTCGGACATCTGGAGAATCAAAAATAATTTGGGTAGAGAATTTTATTTTTACAGTAAAAAGTATAAACAGTTCTCCAGAATTGAATATTTTTTAATAGATCAGGGTCTGGCTACAGTAGTAGGGTCCGTCAGTCATATCCCAGCAATTATTTCAGACCACTCCGCTGTTGAGTTGGTTCTTAGTCTCGGGTTAAAAACACAGAGAAAAGGTGGACCTTGGAAAGGACCCTGATGTTAGATGAAAAGGTCAAGGTGGAGTTGAATGAAAGAGCAGCCGATTTTTTTAGTTTTAATATTGGTACCTCCACAGAGCAAAGGGTTTGGGAAACCTTTAAAGCCTACTTAAGGGGGGTGCTGAGCTCCATGATGATTTATAAAAGGAAGGCCAGTAAGGAATTTGAACTAGAGACCCTCAAGAATATCAAGGAGAAGGAGACTGAATTGCAATCAGCGGTTTTATCGGCTACGGGGCTTATCCCTCAGCTGGAGAAGGAGTTGGTAAGTTTACAGTCGCAGTTTAATGCCAGGACAGATAAGATTACGCATGATAAGTGGGAGGCAAGCAAACTACAGAACTTTGCCAATGGAAAGAAATGCGGTTCCCTCGTGGCCTGGAAATCAAGATCAGAAAGGATAAGGAATAACATCAAGAGTCTGACACAGAGGGGGTCAGCGGTTTTGTTATCTGAGGATGACAAAATCAGAGAAGAGGCAAGGTCTTTTATGCAGGATCTTTATCAAGATGATACTACCCACAGACAAGGTGAAGCCAGGGCTTGGCCAGATAGCAAAGATCTACCTCAATTGTCCGACTCGGACAAGGTTTACTTAGCCTCTGACATATCCGAAGGGGAGATTAGGGACCAGCTGAGGAAAATGAGCAGGGGTAAAGCCGCCGGATCTGACGGTCTACCAATAGAGGTCTATATTAGCCTCGTAGAGAAGGCGGCGCCTGTACTGACATTTTTTTTTAATAACCTACTCATACAAGGCGAAAGCATTCCTCCATCCTGGTCAGAAGCGACAGTAACACTTATACAAAAACAAAATAAGGACCCTCAAAGAATAGAATCTTACAGGCCAATTTCGCTTTTAAATTCAGACTTGAAGATCTTCTCGGGGATACTGGCCACCAGGATGGCCAAAATTATCAAAACAATTATTCTCCCTGACCAGAAGGGGTTTATACCAGAGGCAGCTCAATGAGCTCACCTTTCAGGTGATCGGGGCAATTGATTTTGCGGAGGATAGGAAGTTGCCACTTACCATCATTGCCATTGACGCCGCTAAGGCATTCGATCAGGTCAATTGGGATTATCTATGGGCTACTATGATCAAGTTCGGCTTCCCATTAAATTGTATAGGAGCTGTTAAATCTTTGTACCAGAACCCGAGGGCGAAAGTTTTAGTTAATGGTGCCCTCACTGGGTGGTTTAATGTACACAGAGGTACTAGGCAGGGCTGCCCTCTGTCTCCCCTGTCTTCAATGTTTATATTGAACCTTTTGTGTGCTCACTTAGAACAGATGAACTCATTTCACCTTTTAAAATGGCAGATCTGGGTTTAAAAACAGCATTATACGCAGATGATCTTCTCCTTTACACCTCTAACCACATCACGGCAATCCCACGGCTATTTGAATTAGCGGAGGAATTTGGCAAAATATCAAGCTATAGGATTAACAAAGAAAAAACTGAGGTAATGGGGTGGAATAACACCAATGCCATACAGGGAGCTAAAGATCAGATGAGGTATTTAGGGATTCATATAACCCAGAAACTGACTGATCTACCAAAGGTTAGCTGGCAGGAAGTCTCAAAGGAAGTGTGCAAGTTAATATTAAAATGGGGGAGCCTGCCATTGAATATCTATGGGAGAGTCAATCTTATAAAAATGACGATACTCCCAAAAATAACCTTTTTGTTCAACACAATACCACTATCCTTCAATGCTAAAGATATTGCCATTCTTCAAGGGAAGATAGGATCTTTCATATGGGCAACAAAAACACCCAGGATAGCGTGGAAGAAGCTAAGGAGAGGGCTGAAGATTGGAGGTTTAGCCTTACCTGACCTACTCTCCTATTGTTACGCCTTCCATTTTAAGAATTTCAGACTATTGGCAAATAAGCTAGATTCATCCACGCTGGGCATGCTATTTAGAGCAATGCTACAGGACATACCACAGGGGCAGGAATTTTTCCTATATAAGTTTGGGGATCCCAAATTCTATAAAAAAAAAGTCTGGTTGAAGATTTTGTTGACTACTCTCATAAACTGGGGACATATTAGGAGAATACTGGGGATTCAATATTACACCCTACAGGCTCTGATTTGGGATACCCCGGGGACCCCTGATTGTCTGCTAGATCAACTCTCCCAGCCACTTAGGTTAGCAGGTATCAGACTGTGGGGAGATTTAAGCCAAGGACCATAGCTTATGAGCTGGGAGTCCCTTTCTAATCTTACAAATGGGACTTTGACGAGGCTTAAATTCTATCAGCTCACTGGTTGGTGGGCGACACAATCATGGGGCAGTGTAGAAGACACCAGGTTTTCTGATTCTATCTCCAGAGTAGGCCCATGGAAACGGGAGGTGTCCTTCTGGTGTAAAGCTTTCACAGAAGTAGGGGCCTGCCTAGTCTCTGAGCTGGAGAATCTTTGGAGTCAAGTCCTGACAGAAGACGGGGAGGATACTCAGAAAATCTGGTATGATTCCTATACCCTGTCCCAGACAGTGATTAAGCCAGCAAACCTTAGGAGGAATCACCTGTATACCACCTACAGAGTCTATTGGACGCCGGGGTAACTATCCAAGATAAGTACGGTGCCATACCATTGCCCTAGATGTAAAGAACTGGCTGCGGATGACCATCACATGTTTTTGGGTTGTCCAAAGATTGTTCCATATTGGGCCAGGGTATGTGGCTTCCTAGAGGAGGTTCTATAAAGACCAAATGAACTTACCACTACCCTGGTCTTTTTTGGCCTCACACAAAATTGCTGTATAAATTCTCACGCCACAAAACTGCTATTCTATGTGATAGTTATTGCCAGGAGGGAAATCTGCAGGGCATGGAAATCAGAGACCCCACCAACATTTACGGAATGCCTGAGAAATATTATTTTGATAAGTCAGTCCGATATGACCTGTGATGAATCTAGTTGAGATAAGGTCTGGGCAGCCTTGGAGACCTGGAGGATAAAATAATCTTAGTCCTATGATTATGCCAGAGGTCCGTTGTCCAGTCCTCCCTAGTAACTTGCTTTCTATCTAGTCAAGAAAACGGGAGTGGGACCAGGAGACAGCCTTTCCTCTGGGCGAACTCTGTTTGCCAGGCACAGACATACCCAGGGCGGCCATCGTTTTTGTCAGTGCAGATGGCATGGAGTGACCCCATCTAAAGTTTATCAAATCTGATGGCATGTATGAGGACAAAAAAAATGTAGAAAAGAAAAGATTGGGAAAAAAAAAGGCTCTATCATCTCGACCATGCTTTTCAACATCTACATGAAGTCACTACTGGGACTGATCAATAAATTTCACCTCACATGCTATAACTATTCAGATGACACGCAAATACTCCTTCAACTGGAATGCCCAAAGACATTGGAGACTCGACAATTTTCAGTTGTCTCAGAACGTGGATCAATGGATAACGTGGAGCCATCTCAAATGTATTGCTTTCAAAACAGAAATACTCATATGTGGGGATTGGAAACATTATGACCCACTCGCCGCCTTGCCTGAGGATCTGGGAACACCGCCAAAAGTATTTAAGGAAGTAAGAAACCTCGGAATGACCATGGACTGAAAGCTACCAATGAATGGCCAAGTGGACAAACTAGCAAGATCAAGCTTTGTTACTTTAAAAACTCTGCGGCGAATCTTCCCCAATTTAGGATTTCCACACAAGGTCCAAGCTACCATCTCCTGTGTTCTGTCCAAACTCAATTATGCCAATAACATCTACCACGGTTCTCCTTTACAGACCATGAAAAGACTACAGTGGAATTGGAGCTTGGCTACCAGACTAGTCTTACATATACAACTGCAAGATCACATCTCCCCTGCCTTGAAAGCCCTGCATTGGTTACTGGTTGCCAGTAGATCCACGTTCAAGCTGCTTTGTATCACCCACAAACGGGACCGCTCTTCATCAGGTAAAAACTCGCCAAACACATTCAACAAAGGAACCTCCGCTCTAGAGTGGCACCTCGCCTCAAAATACCAAGATACAAGAAAAAAACCATGGATGGCACACCCTTCTCTGATCAAGAAGCCAAACTATGGAACTCTTCACCCTCCAACATAAGATCCACAGATAATAACCACCTTGTCTTCGGAAAACTACTCAAGAAATGGCTTCGCCACACATAAGTAAAATACGCAAACAGAAATATACAGCATATGCTTCGGTATATAAGAATATACCTCTATCAATATATCCTCTACCTCCGCTCTCTCATTCATCCCAAACCCCATACCACTACTATGATCCCCAAAATAACCTTTTCTGGACTATTCCCTACTCTACCGCTCCTTGCATCATCTCATACCTCTTTTAGTATTCCAATCTCCCAAAACAAGCCTTTCTAAACCTTTCCCCCTGACTCTTCTTCCTCCACATCCCTTTAACTCATCCCAAGCCCCCTCCTACAGCTATGACCTCCAAACAAAACACAAAAAAATGTCTAAATCCTTCCCTAACGCAAGCGCTATGTAACTGCAAACCTTTTTTTCCCTCTTCTATCCCCCCACTATGCTTATAACTAACATATCCACCACTCAAATTACTTTCATATTTCACCACTAATCTTTTATGGTTTCCAGAGTAGCGTGCTACTGCCGAAATAGCGATTCGACGCTTCGTCAGGGGTATTAAGCACTATATTAATGAAATTACAATACAATGCCATTATGCTCGCTGTAGTTCACGTTATTTCCCACCAGCCCTCCTACTTCTCTTTTGCTTGGCCTCAGGACTCTGCGTGCGCCCCTCCCCCAACCCTCAGCCGCCACTTAGGCGCCGAAGCCGGTCAGTGAACTTTGCGCGCAGTCGCAGAAGCGATCTCCGTGTTCGAACAAGGACAAGTTCGCCTTTGCCACCCTGAAAGGAGCCTCTCGGGCATGGAAATAGAAGAAAGACTCCCATGGCACGTAATCTTCCGACCTCTGCCCCTACACGATTTCCATCGTGAACTTAACTCTTACCTAAACTATTAAGTAATAATTAAGAAGGACGGAGGTAGATCGTGATCTTAGTCGTGTCGAACGAAAAAAACTATTTTCATCATGTTGGTTTGTGCCATATAAACGAAAACAATATATAGACGTTAAGAACATTCTGTAAATAAGGGTTTGGTCTAACGAAGCAGAACTAAAGAGATACAGACATGAAAACCTAATATTCCCACGCAGGTTGAAAACGAAAAAATGAATCAGGAGATTGGAGTGCAACGCATGCAGTGCATTGAAGCAGTGCACGATATCCGCCCAATATACTTTGGGTAACACACACACCCCGCGAGTTTCTTGCCGTAATATTTGATGAACATATACACTCCGCTTGCGGCACGCTTAGAGTATTGGAATAGACCGGTCTAATGCCAGCGGTGTTGCCACGGCGCCTGCGGTGACGCGGCGGGAGGCTGTCCTGTCCTCTTTCTATGATCATGGTGGTTGCGTGCCTGGCTGCCGAGGGAGCGTGCAGCTTGGGCTCAGCGAGAGGCAGCGGGGCGGAGCCGGCGCACTTCCCTGCAGCAGTGGACTGAGCGGCGGCTGGGATTGAGCGGCGGCCACGGCACCACCATGAGCGCCGAAGGCTACCAGTACCGGGCGCTCTACGAGTACCGGAAGGAACGCGAGGAGGACATGGACCTGCGACCCGGAGACGTGCTGACGGTGACGCGGGGGGCGCTGCTGGCACTGGGCTCCGAGGGCTGCGAGGCGCGGCCCGAGGACATCGGTTGGATCAGCGGCTACAATGAGACCACCGGCCAGCGGGGAGAGTTCCCTGGGACGTACGTGGAGTATATCGGCCGCAAAAGGATTGCACCGCCCACTCCTAAGCCTCGGCCACCCAGGCCCCCGCCCCAGGCCCCGACGGGAGCGGCTGCCGGCGGCAAGGGGGACGGGGAGAGCTGCGAGCCTCCAGGTGAGACCAGAGCCCGGTGCTGCAGAACCGACTACAGTGCATGGAGGAGGGGAAGGGTGGCGGGGAGCGTACAGTGCAGTCAGTGGGAAATCAAGACACTGGAGCAGCAACGGTGAGGTTTGGTGGACGGGGGTGACGGTTCGTGGGGGGGTTAACAATATTTTTTTAAAGTGCAGGGCAGGTTCTGTCGAGTTCAGTAGTAGTTTGATAATCTAGCATTCCACCGACGGGAGGTTAACGGTTATTGCAAACGGCACACAGGAAGATAACTTTAAGTCCCGTTCTTCCAAGGGCCTGCTGGCTGCAGTTGTATCATGTGACAGACACCCTTTTATCTGCTGCTCCTTAACTGAGATCAGCTGGCTCTCAGGTGGCATCTGCTTCCTGGATCTCCCTTACCCTCCGGGGTCACGCTGGGGCTGTCCAGTGCTGATCTCTGCAGGTGGCTGCGGTCACCCCTGCCGCTGCTGTCAGATGGACACAAAGGGAGCTGTGTCTGCTGGCAGCGTGCAGCACAGCGCCCCGAGCAGTGCTCAGGCGTGCATGCTTCAAGAAGAGCGCCTCATTCATGTGAATTAGTGGCGAGCGTTGTGGGAACAGGTGTCCAGGGATCGTAAATGTATTCTAACTGTACATGTGTTTGGTTGTTCTAGCCTGTGTATGTTCTTAACGCCATCGGTTGGGTTTTGAGTGTTGCTGCTATCGCCTCCTGCATGTGGTGTCATTTTTAGGTCTCGCCCTGGAATTCGCATCCGAAGGATGCGTCCAGGGCGGAGACTTATAGTCGGCTGACACGGGGGAATGAGGGACACAAAACTGTGACGAGCGTGGATTGAGCTGCGTGCACGCGCGTCAACATTCACGCATGCGCACATCACAGCCACACGCATACACAGCACTCACGCATGCGCACATACACACGCATACACAGGCACACCCCCGTCACCTACACGCATACACAGAGACCCCTCCACACACACCAGCCCCTCTCCTCTCGGCTCCACACACACGCACACGCATTTACACTTACACAGACACGCAGGCACCCAGACAGGCAACCCCCCCCCCTCACACACACGCATACACACAGACTCCAGGACACATACACATACACACACACATGCACGCTCACACACATACACAGTCCGCCGCCGCGCGCGCGCACACAGATGCCCCCCGCCCCCCCCAACAAGGCGACGCCCCACTCACCGGCATCCTCAGTGCAGCGGCTCCCACCGGCAGCAAGACTCTTCTTCCCTTCTTCGGCACCGGGGCGCAGGGTAGGCTCCTGCCTGCTCCGGTGCGCCAAACAATCGCGGCTCTTCCGTGGGAGGCGGGGTAGGCTCCCGCCCTCCTACTTCCGGTTGTCCCGCCCGGCCTGCCTGACTTCCTGGTAGAAGACACGGAATGTTCATGGCAAACAGACAGACAAAAAGTGTCTTAAGAATCTTTCGTGCGCCGGTAAAGTCATCGCGGTGCTGACCAGCAGAGGGAATGCACAAGGTAAGCGGCTCGCAAGGAGGTGGTGGGGGTGTGAGGCGAGGGACGTGATCTCGCTTAATTTAGTTTCGAGTAGAGCCCCCTGCCTCCCTCAACCGTGCCCCCTCCCCCGCTTGAAGGGGCCTGTACTATGCCCCTGGTGCCCATTTGGTTTGTATTGTAAGTTCGCAACTCATTATATAACACACGTTAGAGTTGCTCCCTGAGCCTATTCTTCAGGACATTGACACAGTTTAATTCCCTCACAGGTGGCCCGTGTGTGTGTTAATGTGTGTATATGACGTTGCACCTGTAGTTGTGAATGTACGCACGTCTGACTGGCGCGGAGGTGTGCATGCATACGTGTGCATCTATCTCTGGATGCGGGCAAGAGCAGAAATGTCCTCTCTCTATGTGTGCTTCAGTGGCCAGCCACTACTGCCTCTCCAAAGGACTTGCGGATTGCCTTGTGTTGCGATCAAACTCACTTCCGGATTTCAGTAACGCTAGGTGTTACCTGCGCATTATCAGGCAAGGCCTTTCAAGGGATGAGCTCCGGAGCTCATCTTTCTAACAACACGATCCGGCTGGAGCAGCGGGGACGGCTGAGGTGCTGAGAGGACTCGGTGCATCAGAACACTGATGCTGCAATGCAGGTTTTCTCTGAGCACTTACAGTCACTGTCACAACCGGCTTTCGTTTTCACTGTTAACAGCACATATTTCTTTTACAAGTGGGATTAAAGGAGGTAGGCAGAGGACCGTGTTCAACAAAAAGAGGGGACACGTATTGCATGCAATCCTCCAGAATTGGCACCGCTTTTACAATATACGCGCTGCTGTGATTTGAGGCCCTGTTGAACAGCTCCAACATTCACCAGACATCATTTCCTTCATGTAGAGACATGAAGAATGGCGGAGAGGGAGTTTTGAATATGAGGGACTATGTTAATGTAAAAAGGGCATAAAGTACACCCTGCCGTAATTCTGGTGCAGAGTGACTGCAAATCCTCCAGTGAGCCCACACTGAAGGCCAAGATTTGTCTGTGAGATACGGGAGACTCAGGGGCCCTCTTCAAATTCTGCCTGTGGGCCCCCTCCATTTTGCATTGCGTCATAGAGTGTAATGTGCTGTAGGGCACAAGGCGGCTGTCTGCTGCACATGGTACCTTTGTATATTTTCTTGTCTAGAACCAGATATTCCTTAATACTTCCCGGAAAATCTGTTCTTCTCGGAGGAGCTAGTGTGTCACCGAACAGGATGTGACACAGGGGTATCGGAGCTAGGGGAGTCAGAAACGCTAACATCATGGAAGGGCCTTTAATGGTGCAGGTTTGATGATGGAATACCTTTCTGCTCTTACATTATTTAAGGAAATGTGCTCCCTGTGCTTTCCAGTGAGGAGTGTTGAGTGTCCGGTGTAGTACAGAAAAATGGACATGCATCCTCGGATCAGATTGTGGCAGCTAGACATGCAGCAGAAGTTCGTTGTCACTCGCTTCCATTTCTGCACATTCAAGCACCTTGGACCGGAAAACGTACGCTTGTCCCTAATGTAACAAGCGCGAGGCCAGGTGCTGCAGCAACATTACAGTACTCCATTGCCGTGGGCCCAGAGCCATGAACTAGGTTTAAACCTTCTCTAATCTCAGTTCCTTCGTTAATCAGATGCACCGACCAGAGCCGTAGCCTCCATTAGCGCAGCAGGAGCATTGGTGCCGGGGTTCAGAGGCTCTATGTAGACACCCAAACACACACACACGGAGTGACAGTGAGTGCGAAGTGACAGTGAGTGCGGAGTGACAGTGAGTGCAGAGTGACAGTGAGTGCAGAGTGACAGTGAGTGCAGAGTGACAGTGAGTGCAGAGTGCGTGCAGAGTGACAGTGAGTGCAGAGTGACAGTGAGTGCAGAGTGACAGTGAGTGCAGAGTGACAGTGAGTGCAAAGTGACAGTGAGTGCAGAGTGACAGTGAGTGCAGAGTGCGTGCAGAGTGACAGTGAGTGCAGAGTGAGTGCAGAGTGACAGTGAGTGCAGAGTGACAGTGAGTGCAGAGTGACAGTGAGTGCAGAGTGACAGTGAGTGCAGAGTGACAGTGAGTGCGGAGTGACAGTGAGTGCAGAGTGCGTGCAGAAACAGTGAGTGCAGAGTGCGTGCAGAGTGACAGTGAGTGCAGAGTGACAGTGAGTGCAGAGTGACAGTGAGTGCAGAGTGACAGTGAGTGCAGAGTGACAGTGAGTGCAGAGTGCGTGCAGAGTGACAGTGAGTGCAGAGTGACAGTGAGTGCAGAGTGACAGTGAGTGCAGAGTGACAGTGAGTGCAGAGTGCGTGCAGAGTGACAGTGAGTGCAGAGTGACAGTGAGTGCAGAGTGACAGTGAGTGCAGAGTGACAGTGAGTGCAGAGTGACAGTGAGTGCAGAGTGAGTGCAGAGTGACAGTGAGTGCAGAGTGACAGTGAGTGCAGAGTGACAGTGAGTGCAGAGTGACAGTGAGTGCAGAGTGAGTGCAGAGTGACAGTGAGTGCAGAGTGACAGTGAGTGCAGAGTGCGTGCAGAGTGACAGTGAGTGCAGAGTGACAGTGAGTGCAGAGTGACAGTGAGTGCAGAGTGACAGTGAGTGCAGAGTGACAGTGAGTGCAGAGTGACAGTGAGTGCAGAGTGAGTGCAGAGTGACAGTGAGTGCAGAGTGAGTGCAGAGTGACAGTGAGTGCAGAGTGACAGTGAGTGCAGAGTGACAGTGAGTGCAGAGTGACAGTGAGTGCAGAGTGACAGTGAGTGCAGAGTGCGTGCAGAGTGACAGTGCGTGCAGAGTGACAGTGAGTGCAGAGTGACAGTGAGTGCAGAGTGACAGTGAGTGCAGAGTGAGTGCAGAGTGACAGTGAGTGCAGAGTGAGTGCAGAGTGACAGTGAGTGCAGAGTGAGTGCAGAGTGACAGTGAGTGCAGAGTGACAGTGAGTGCAGAGTGACAGTGAGTGCAGAGTGACAGTGAGTGCAGAGTGACAGTGAGTGCAGAGTGACAGTGAGTGCAGAGTGCGTGCAGAGTGACAGTGAGTGCAGAGTGACAGTGAGTGCAGAGTGACAGTGAGTGCAGAGTGACAGTGAGTGCAGAGTGCATGCAGAGTGACAGTGCGTGCAGAGTGACAGTGCGTGCAGAGTGACAGTGCGTGCAGAGTGACAGTGCGTGCAGAGTGACAGTGAGTGCAGAGTGACAGTGAGTACAGTCACTCAGCACCACCACATTATCAGTCAGAACCACCACAGCATCACTCAGAACCACCACAGCACCACTCAGCACCACCACAGCATCACTCAGCATCACTCAGCACCACCACAGCACCACCATAGCACCACTCAGCACCACCACTGCATCACTCAGCATCACCACAGCCCCATTCAGCACCACCACAGCATCACTCAGCACCACCACAGCACAAATATGTTCTCTCAATGTTTCAAGCTTTATTACAAATGTCACAAAAAGATGTTAATATTTCACTTCTGTTCTTGGATTTTGTTACAATAAAATACACTGAACATAATCTTCACAAAAGTTATTTACAAAAGTTTAAGCTATTGCCATTATAAATTACAATCACTTTTATTAAGTATTAAAAAAAATTAAAAGCCATTGTTATTTGTAATATCAATACATCTAAGTCACGTAAATACAAATGTTGCATTACAAATGCTATAGGTGTCACATTTGCGAAAGTTATAACTACTGGCATTGTAAATGACAAAGCTATTAATTTAGCTATTTTCAAAACCAACACATAAATGAACGTTTGGTGAATTTCCATTAAAATATTTGACTTTTTTACTAAGATATTATTATACTGTTTTATGCAAACAAAATTTAGATACTGCATAAATAACTTTAATAAAACATATTTTATATGAAGCTTTTTATGTAAAAAAAATATATAGCATAAAGCAAAAAACAATTGCCATTTACAATGCTAATAGCTCAAACTTAAATAATGCGAGACCTATTGCATTGCAAATGCTTGTTTTGTTTGCTTTACGACAGTAGCTCTCCCTGCTCAAGCAAGGCTTTCCAGTCACTGTAAATCTACATTAACGGGAAGCTGAGCTGTGCGGGAACGCATGTGTTTCTCATGGTGCCAGCCTGTTCTAGCAGGGCGTGTGATCTTGTTGGTGTATGTCACGAAGGGTAACCTTTCACGAACGACTAGGCAGTTTCGAAGTAAATTATGCATGACACGAAGCATCAGGGGCCCCGCTACTCCGGAGCGTGACAGCTTCTGAACGTTCCCTGTAACGCAGCCTTCGGTTTTCGGACACGCATTTTAAGTTGTATGGACTCTTCCTTGGAGATGCCTGAAAATCAGTCATTTCGCTTCAATTGATAGTTGTAAAATTGTGAACCTAACTGCCTATTATAACCCATATGCTTCTTAATGTAATTATGTACGTTTTCGTGAGAGCCTTAGGAGGTTAGCACTATAATAGGTTTTTTAAACCTGTCTGTCTGTCGTACATAAGCAGTGTTGTTTTCGAAATGTGGACTTTTTTTCGTTTTGCTGACTTAAATTCCGGTCAACATTATGAAACGAATTAATTAATCTCATGGAATTTTATGTGCATGGACATGTGCTTTGGATATGAATTCTAAGTGCCACCTAGTGGAGAATTATTGCACATGTTAATATGCCATAAAGTAGGTGACGGTGTACTGTTAAAAATCGTTCTTGCTGATATTCGTTTTTCAAATACTACCTTCTTTTAAAACCCTTTCAACCTGAAGGTTGGTATTACATCTTACGTCGCTAATAAGGAACATCCCAGACAGAGCTGACAGTAAAGGTGGTTGGTGGCTTATATTTGTTGAAGAGGTCTCAAATGGTCACAGGTTTGAGTCCCGACTGGTCAACTCATCATCTTTCCTAGGTTGATATTGAGTACCATAAACCTCGATTATTCAGCTCCAGGATATAAAAAGAGGTTATCCCAAATATACGTTAACTATGCCAGTATTGCCTCATTTAGTTTGTCGTTGCATATCAGTGATGTGATGAGTAATTATTTATATTTATTATATATATATATATATATATATATATCTAGTCAACATGTTGGAGAAACAGCTTGGTGTGGCCAGAAGATATCCCGTTCTTTTAAATTGTGACACAAGATAGAATCGCCCAGTAAGCCCATGAAGATGAAGCTTCTTTCTTGCAATGTTGCAATCTCTGTTCGTAGACGTTTTTGTCTTCATTTCAATTGCATAACTAAACAGAGCCTATGTTCAGCTGTTTTTCTTTCTTTACCCACGATGGTACCAGATAGTGAAATTGGTAATAGAGTATGAGGTGCTGGGATTGTGTATGTTACAAATCGGTACCTAATCTAATGACATTGTAACTCCATTGCATAAAAGCAGTGTCCAAGCTTGAAATGGAATGTTTCCAATTGAGCATTGGAAAGATCAGCAACCATTGGAATTCTGCACCACCCTGCTCTTTGGCCAAGCTCAATCTTTTTATAGCTGATGTTCCCACTCTCATAACTTATTTATTAACGCTATGAAAATACTTTCCATAATGGTTGCAGATTTAATGTGTGCAGTTAGATGTACAAGACTGCCAACCAGGGACCTTTTAAAAACATTTTGGATTTAGGAACGTAAGCAAAACTCTTAGAATGCTTTACACATGCTTGTCATTCAGGTGGTCGAGTATGAATCCTTGATCTATGAGATCAGCTAAAACATCATAAAGATAGGACTTTCTAAAACATAATAGAGCTAGCCCTGCTAAAACTGCTGATTGTGGTGCACAGGATCAACACCCAGGACATTTTCAAATGTTTACTTCTAGCTAAGCCTCAAACTTGAAGGTTTCCTTAGTCAGGTCATTCTTTTGGATAAAAGCTGATCTGTGAATTTCTGGTGTCGATTATCGTGGCTGCCAGATTAATATCCAAAGAAAATGTTTTCTGGCGTATTTGCTTCAATAAACTGTTGAATCGGTACTATATACACATACAACCCTTTGACAAAATAACTTCCCTTGATTTTAGCTTGCATCCAGTTGCTAGCATATTTAACAAATGCTTACGGCGTATGATAACTCTTCATTTGTTCTATGGGAAATCAATTTTCAGTGGGAGATTGTATTGCCTTATAATTCAAGGGTTAGTGTTTTGTTTGGCTTTCTAGCCAACAGTAATGTGTCAGTGGTTCGAAATTTTGATGCAAGCTTTTAGCACATTTTCATGGTTTACGTGTCCCCTAGCAGTGCGTCTGGAGGTAACCCAGCAGGGGCTTCCATTCCTGAGTCTTACACTTTGTCAAGCTGTGGTGAGCATTTAAGTACCACTCAACAACATTTGTAGCACTTTTCTAAGGTTATTTCTGCATGTGGGGTGAGATGACAGTGTCAAGCAGCCTGTTACTTCCTCCTACCCAAGCGCACTGGCTGAGAGCCGTAAAGTAGTAGGAAATACTTTTAGGTCGATCCTATTAGACAATTTATGCACTGGCTGTTGCGAGGCATATTGTGGCTTACCAATAATATAGAAGGTCTTTGAGCCTACCCATTGCTTACCATTGGTTGGCTTTCAAGTCACTCATTTGCCTGCTTCTGATACACGTTCCAGCGTGTCAGTCTCATGGTTGACCCTCCTGTTGTGTATTCCTGCTTTACCATCTATTTTATTGCCTGTCATCCCTATTTTCACTGTTTCTATTTCAACCACTATTTATTTTCTTCTTTTAAGTACTTTTAAGTGTTTTCAAGCTGTTTCCCATGTGTACTTCTCTCCCTTTGCACTCTGTGTTGCCAGAAGGCTTCTCATTGCCCCCTCTGTGTTTTTGCCCCACCTGCGCCCCATTCCCCCCCACTTATTGTTCGACTTTCCACCCACACCCTTGTATTGCTGTTCCCCAATTCTTGTATTGCTTTTGTACCTCTCGCCCCCCCATGTTGCTTTGGTGTCACCCCCCCCCCCCCCCCCCCCCCCCCATCCACTTTTGAGTTGTTTTGGCGTCCACACACTCCAATGTATTGCTTTGGCACTCACTTGTGTTGCTTCCACGTTTCCCTTCCTCCTCTGTGTTGCTTCTGCACCCCCATTTGTTTCTCTTAAACCCACCAATGCTTGCTTAAAAAAAGTTTTTGTTTATCTTTAGTTACCTATCTAACTCAGATCGGTAACAAAAAAAGTGCCCATGTTTATCTTTTCTTTTAACTTTATTCACAGTGCCTAAATACCATTGGCTTAGCCAATAAAAAGGTCACAGGGACGAGACCCTTTAGTTTTGTCAATGCTTGCTTTAAACATGACCCCCTGCGCTATTGCTCTTCAGCCCTATAGTGTGTGCAGTTTTCGGTTCACTACAAATTCCATCACCCAAGTGCAGAACTGGTCTTTCCTTGTACTCCCCTGATGCTTAGAAGGGCTCGAATCATGTAGACTGCTTCGTCTGTTGGAAATATTGTATGATTGGCTGGTACTACTTTTATTTTTATTATTGAACCAATAGACTTTTGCAGCCATCTTGTTTTGTTGAATACGTATTGCTAGCTTTTCCCTGTCAACCAGGAACATTTACATAGAAATTCAGTACATGGGTTGCATCCACAGAAGTCTGGCCACAACTTGAGAAAATCTCATCGTGGCAGAGTGAGTATAAACGTTTGGGCGATAAATCACATGGTGTCTCTCGCAAGGGTGCAGTGCAAGAGCTAAAGTCGTAGCATCACATATTTGCAGTCTCTGGGAGTCTTCACATCAACAAGGTAGTTTGGCTCTATTATTTTAACAGTCTTCCAGGCTCAAGGCACGGGAAGCTAGTAATTGTGCTGTTAACTTCTTTCACTGAAGAGTTGTAGAGCGTTGTTGTTCTTTGTAGGTAAACTGATATTGTTTATTAAAGTGACGGTGAGCTCAACAAAATAAGATAAAGAATGGTTGGCTTCCACATCCTGACCAATAAAATGAGTTCTCAGAAAGCACAAGTTACAGTAAGAACCCCTGGTACTTTGTGTGTTGGGTGTACTCCTTGTGGAAAGAGCAGTATGGCATAATTCACAGGAAAGTTATGCATTGGCTGAATTTGTCTGGCTGCCACTGCCCTCTCCTGTAGTGGGAGGCATTACGGTGTGGATAACACAATAACCGGCCCAAAGTTGAAGATGGCTGGCTGTAAGACCCTAAAATGAATGTACATTACATCACACTATTCAGAAGGTCTTCACTAATCCCAAACTGTAAAAAATATTGCCTGCAACCCCCTCCCAACACACAAACAGAAAAAGCCTTATGTGACATCTACAGGCGTCAATTTAAACATCTGTTTGAGTGAAGTTCCAGGTAGTTCAGATTATTTTCCACCTATACTCGGTAAAAAACCATTGCTAATGATTTCCTCATTTTAAAATCCAGTTCATTATTAAGGTAGTAAAACCATTTGATCACATGTTAAGCACAGATAAAATATTTATGTATGGTTTCTAAAAGCCATCTTTCAGCTACACTAGGGATTAAACAGCGGATGCATAATTTGTAAAGGATAACTTTATCCTCACACGACAATTTTATAATCTCATTGTGTTACTGATATGTACTTTTGTACAAAGTTCAGGATTATTTTGGGGATGGGGCAATGGTGATGTTTAAGAAATGATCTCTACTTGGTTGATCTGTTTCTTTTGTCTCAATCACAGAATTTGTTTCTGATAGACGTTAAAATCATGATCATGATGTTACTTCTTTCACCTTCCGTGCATTTGCTTATTAATTGGGATCCTAATTATTGAACGGTTTTGTACTTTTAATCAACAGAAATTAACATTGCTAGCTTGCTTGTTGTTCCCCTTTAAGGAGCCTTTGGTTTTGACAACAACAAAATTGCCTTCTTGTAGAATAATTTGTGATATGTAGCGGTCCTGTTGATCCAGTTGGGTTCGAGCTGTTGGTCAAGCTTGTGCCTGTAGTTTAGACATTTTTTTTGTGCCTTTTACTATACAATTTTTAACAGCAGTAAGGTGTTTATTGTGTATTTTGTAGTGTTGCCCGATTGTTTTCCATTTCCACCCTGCGCTTGATATTTCTATTCAGAGAAGGAGATTATAGCGTTGTATGCACGCGTCTCCTAGTAAGGTACATGCGCTACAGTGTCAGCAGTTATTGTGAGGAGCGAATCATTGGATTAGTAATACATACTTGCCCTTTCCATATACGCCCCCTTTTACCATTTCAGATACATTGGCATCGGTCTGTGTGCCCTCGGAGTGGACTTGGCATGGTTACCGCTTTTTACCTGCCTCTGAACGGGCGGTGTTTTTGCCCAAGTGTAGCTCACTTTTGTGCAAGCCCTTACTATGCAAATCACCAATCAGTGTATGGCTGATCTACTAAAAATCAAACTCTAACAAAAAACGCCCCCAGTTCTGCAGATGAATCTAATTAATTGATCAGTTATTTACACTAAAAATAGCGATTCTTCTCAGCCACATTTCTTTAACCTTTCTGAGTTATTTAACGCTCGTGTCCTTTCAGAACGGTGGTGTGGCGGATACCTCTAGCCAGAACAGTTTCATTGATTTTTGTTTCGAATATATTGCCTAATATTAACTGTGCAGACTATAAATAATTCATAATCAGTCGTTTTCTCCATTTGAAAATGTTTTATTCCATTTTGCTTGTGCATTTCGTATAAGAATCCACGAATTTTACCACTAGCAAAGCATGTAATGTCTCACACATTGTATCAGTAACGCCTCCTCCAATAAGCACATCGGATCCTGTTCACGTTCCTTAACCTAATTTTTCGTCTGACTCACTAAGGTGCATCAGCGAGATCTCTGTGCAAACTCACTCAGCTGTACTTGAAATAATGTTGGTATAACCTCGCCATGCAATATTTATTAGGGCGGTTCAGGCAGGAGATTATTCTGGAATATTCTGCACTAGTCCGAGAAACCAATATTTTTCGTTTATACAGTATAGTTGTTTCTCCTTAATAGCAAGCCAGGCGCTGTCTGTATTCCAGTTTTTTTCTAGTGTTGTACAGTTTGACAACATTCAGAGCATTGAATAAGATATCCACATTTTGACTCCAGTACCAACTAACTTCGCTTCCACGAAGTACCATGTGTGCACACCTTTTCCCTGTATAGTATTGCATAGTATCTAAGGCCTCTCTGGTCTGAAAGTTTGATGGCCATTCAGTGGAAGATTTCCATATAATGATAGTGTAGCATCACACACGCCACCCCAAGTGACCTCTGTTCACCAGCGCTGTTGATAACCTGTTCCTCGGGTTCCTAACCCAACTCTCCCCTTTGGTAGTCCGCTCACATTATGTATCTGAGCTATGGGTCACCTGTGTGGTGGTGTGCCATGCTGTATGAAAGTGGGCCTTACTAATCATGATCTTTTGGTTTATTCTGGCCTGTTCTGAGGTTGCTCTACTTTTGCCCCTGCCATAATAAAGTTATTTGCACTCGGTTAGTCGTTTTCCCTGTGCTCTAATGGTACAGTTCTTGTACAAATACTCTTGTCTTGGTTTTACTTTTTCATAGTGGGCAATGATCATCTCGTATATTGTCTTTGCAGGCCGTTTCGTCTCTTTTTTTTATTGAACGCATGAATTTGCACTGCAGCTGTCAGCTGATTCTTTTACAGCTGCCCGCGCCTATTGTATGCTCTACTTGCAGAACAGTGTCATTTGTGTTGCCTTTTGATTTGCTAGCCGTCAAGCCCCGAGGTTCATCATGGCTTATGCAAATCATAGCTGCATTGTGCCTGGGGTGAGCAAGCATTACTCCGTATTTTCTTTCTTTTGTGGACGTATCATTCCCCACATAATTTTGTGTCAGACTTCTGGAGATGAGGCTGCCTCAGTGATTGTATTCAGTAGTTTGAGACGTCAACTCTCTCTTTTGGCTTAGGTCAGTGAAACATGTATCTGGGTGAGAAACATCGACCTAAACAAGTTTATTTAATGGTAGAAGATCGTTAGTGGTGTCTAATTCCAGTCTTTGCAATGATGTTTACATTCACTTCTATGTTTTCAAAAGCGCGTTATGCCGCCAGGATTGATATGCATGCCCACTTCAGAGCAAGTCAACGAGATGCGATAACTGAACCCAGGAGTGTAAAATCGCATTGAGTGAGATGTTATGGTTTTGCCTGGTTTGAAGGTTTGAGGTGCAAAGTGAAACTTTCAGATCCGTTTTGGTTTTTGCCAAAGTAATTGTGTAGCTTTTCTCCATTGATTTCCAGATTTATGACATTGGGACACAGATTTATTGCCTTACGTGTAAAAGTGTGCTTGTGTGAATAAGTATATGATCATGTTGTACAGCTTCTAAGAGGACGCCAGTTCTGGCTTTAAATTAAGTTCCAGTGCAATACTCTTAAAGTGCTGTGCTAATATATTGGCCTTCCAGTTGTGCAAGTCGTATAATATTCGAAAGTGAGGGTCTATGCACAATTTACCTCCACGGTTGGATCCACTTGACCTCCAAAAATACTAAACTGAGGAAATCCACTTCAAAATGTACAGTAGAATATTCTCCTATAAAGTTGTCTAACCTGTTGAGTAATTTACAAATGTTTTACAGTGTTCTCATTAAGCTTCCCCATTGTCAGTTGACTTCTGACCAACATGTATTAAAACATATCAACTTTATTTGCATACACAGACTGACCTATGAGTTCGTGGATTATCAAAGAAAGGTTCCCAAATTTGCTAAAATGAGCCAAATTAGACTCATGCTGAAAAAGCCAATCAATCATGAAAACCCACTACACGCTTTAGACTGGTCTAGTACCTCAGTAAAGCAGCACCAATCGGCTAAAATCAATCAATCAATCAATCAATCATCGCATTTATATAGCGCACTACTTACCCAGTGGGTCTCAAGGCGCTGGGGGATCCTGTCATGACAAGGAGAAGGTCTTGGGCGACATTAAATATGTCTTATCAGATAGAGCATTGAAACTTTCCCTCCTAAAATTCTGCATCACATCCATGGCTCCTTGTCACTCTTGACATTTCTATTGGTTTGCATTTGAGAAAATCGACCTCCAAAAACCAGCTAATCTTTTGGAAACGTGATATCAAGTGATTTGATTGTTTTTTTCCTTCATTCATCTCTCACCAATTTCAGTTGTTCAGATCAGGATATTCACTTCAGCAAAAGTGTTGCTAGCATATGGTGTTTATGAGGCTTAATCACAGCACCTACTTTTGAATCTTAAGCCTTTGAGCACTTTTATAGAAGTTTCTATTGCACTGCAGCAATACAGACTTCCTTACAAATGGCTTGCTGAAACTTCAATTCAAATGGACAAACCGCCAAACGTGCAAGTCAAACAACCTCCAATCCCTACTTCCACAAGCAACTGAATTCTTACTCATTAAACAGAGGTACAGAATAACTTCGCTCATTGAACGTTCTTGACTTCTCACCCTTTATATGATCCCTTACCTTAACACTAGACTCCACCCTGGCTTTAATCACTAATATAAATAATGTAACCAGGTCGGCTTGTTACTACATATTCTGAAGAAGATTGAACCTATTCGTTCATCATTTTCTACGACCATCGCATCTTTATGAAACTCCCTGAAGCTTGTGTCACTGAGGCTTGCAGCACGGAAGAAAACCATGAAAGAAATAAAATACACCAACTGAATTTGAATACAGTCAACTGATAATCATGCACACACCCAGGGTCACTTAAAGTAGTTGAGCAAATGTGGACGAATAGGCTGATATTATATGGTTATCTAGAATTAAGGTGGGTGGTAAATGGCAATCTGCAGCTTCATGAAGGAAAACGAATGGATAAAGATGTTAGATTATCGTAGTTTAAATAAAATAATAGTTTTCTGAAACACGAACTTCTGGAAATGTGAACTATTGGGTTTCAGAACGTATATGCAAAGAACTTTGGTCAGGAAAGGTCTTTTAGTTATTAAGCGTAGACCTTAAACGAAACCAACTGAAACATGTGCTTTGTTCTACTAAATTTTCTGACCAATGTAACTGGCAGAGACTCCATATGCACAAATGAAGTTGAGCATAATGAAGTCTGATAATATCTACGTCTTAGAGAGTCACCAGCTAGGAGACTATTTAATATATAGATAAAAGACTGTGCAGTAATATTTGTAGCCGGTTTTATATCCACACATTGAATCCTGTAGTAATGCTGTTCTGGCTCTCAGGTCTATACGCTGTGTGACCTTAATACAGTAGTTACAAAAGACCACTTGGGCTTGATTGTAGAACTTGATTATTACGTACCTGTGGGCGATTATGTGTTCAGCCCTTGTGTTTCAGTGATAACTTTTACAATGATTAATGTGTGGGTTTTACCCACATGTAATCTTGTTCTAATAGACTTTGGCAAAGTACTCCAGGGTTACCCACGGGGCTAGGGTATAATTGCTTGAGCATCCGTTAAGTCATAGGGATAGTTCCATGCACAGTTGTCTTCTCCAGTGAATTGTTTTATCTATTGACAATTTGGATATAAAACTTTTTTTTAAAAAGGGGATTGAAACACACAGACCCAAGATAAATCATTGGATGTGTAGATAGATTATTTATCAATATTGGCCAGGATGTACTTTATGTTCCCCTAAAGATGAATAGGCTTTTGTGATGTAGCTCAGTGTTGTGCCATGTGATAGTTTTTTCAAGGACACGGTGACCCAGCACAACTGTGGATTGTCCTTAAATGTATGTACGTAACATGTACATTTAATAACTTAGTGTTGCGTTTATTCCCTTTCATTTAGGTTTTTGGTTCAATACAGAGTAGTGCAGCTTTCTGAAGATGATTGTATTTATGTATTTATTTTAATTCTTATGAATTAGCGTTAGGAGCCGCACATGTTCTCCCACAATATCAAGCAGTAAAAAACGACGCCCCTGTTCAAATGTCAGGCAAAAAAGGGTCTCTGTTGATTCTGCCTATTTTCTCGAGGGAGATGGAGCTGGCTGTTGAGTTCTTTTTGCTTTGCCATGACTTTAATTTATTGCCTTTTGGTTGGCGGATTACACCTTTTTTTCTTCTGCTCTGCTCAGGTCTGATGCTTCATTTCGCTTGGGGCCTCAGTCGCTGACCAGCACTTCAGTGTAGTGGTCTCTGAACCTGTACGCTTGCTGATGCATGTTTTTTTGATTACTCGTTTCATCAGTTGTTTAATGTGATCCATCTGCTAACTTGTGTGTTTAGGAGTGCCGTATGTCTGTGCGCGTCCATTTAATCTTCAAACAGCTGACCGTGGGTTTCCGTTGAAGGGACCGTTCGCGCGAATTTTTAAAGTGGGATTCGTTTCCTGAACTGCTGGCCTCGTTGGCTCATGGGGACGGGACCTTCTGTTGTCTGGAGTTCTGCTAATTTCTTTACCATGAACTTAGGAGAAGCCAGAGGCACCGACAGAGAGAGCGGGGTCTCATTTACCTGAGTGGTTACCGGGTGTGGTGAGGCTAATTCCTTGTGCAGGACAGGTATGAAAACCACTCTGCCTGTATTGAGTAAGAACAAACGAATTTGACGCCGCCACCGCCGAGAGTCACTTACCTGCAGCAAAGACACCCTGCTGAATTGCCGCCACCGCCAAGGGTCAGGAAGGCACTTGACACCGCGCCGCCGCTCCGGGGGACTACAGCTCCCGGCAGGCCACGCGGCGGCGCGTCTTGGGTGACGCACACGCGCCGGGAGAGCGCCAACAGGGGTAATAAAGGTCGAGGAAGACCCGCGTCGCGGGACGCGAGCGGGACGCCCGGGGCGAAGCCCGCGCCAAGGGCGGGCCCGTTTTAGCCCGTTCTAGACAGTGAGAGACTGGACTGGGCCATCCCTCTTACTTCCATCCTCTAAATTGAACAGTGGCAAGGTAAAACACCTTTACATCTACAGTGTAATTGGACCATTTTTTGCTACTTATTGCTAGGGCCTTGTTGCCAACCATTGTTTGTTTACTATGTCCAAACAAAAAACGCCTGTCACCCCGGCTAATACCATGCATAATTACCTGGTCCAGGTAGTGACAAAAATTAATAATAATCGGAGGTCCTCCCTAGGTATGGGGGATTCGCCACCTTGTGCCCAAATCAACCAATCAGGGGTGTCTCAGTCTGTAATTGATGATCTCATTGCCACCGACCCTAGTGAAGACCCAATTGAGCACTTAGATACTAATGTTTCAATGACCTCTACGGACCAGCAACTTGACCCCCTTACAGATCTGATCAACTTAGAAGACCAAGATAAATCTGTAACAATTGAGGAGTCAGTTATAGAAAGCAATACCCCCCCAACACCGGTCCCTGCTCCAAGAGCAAAAAAAGGGATCACTAAGGCGCCACCTAGAAGAGGCGGCCTACGCTCTTCTAAAAACAAACCTGTAACCCACCTAGACGAGCAAGAGAAAGAAAGAGGATGGGATAAGGGAGGAAGAGTATGAAAATGAAGAAGGGGAGGACACCCTTTTAATTAAGCTCATGGGTACACTAGAGTCCAAACTGTTAGGTTTAATGAAACCCCTCATATCAAAGGTTGACCAATTAGTTACCAAGGTCAACAAGCTAGAGTCCCTGTTAAGGAAAACCAACGAGGGGGTGGGGGAAATACCAAATCTAGTTGCATCTAAAATTGAACAAATGGAGACTGCGGGGAAATCACTAGGGGTGACCATGAATACTGGCCTACAAGCTTCTTCAGATCAAGTCCGACAAACTAGCCCTAGGAATGATAATACCTCTGACATGGCCCTAGTTTCTGATGCAGCCCAACTAGTGGGCAACAGCATTTCTGAGACCCTAAACCCAGAATCTGCCCCAGTTGAATTAATTGTTGAAGCCTCGCCCCTTATTTTAGTACTAGCAAACACACCCATGCTGAAAACTGGTCAGATCGAGTCTCCAGATTCCTTAAGAAACAAGGCTCTCCAGTGGCTGAGTAGTAACATGCATATATCCCCCTGGGGCAAGGAAAAACTATCAGACGATCTGCTTACAGCAAGAAGAGTTAGGTGGATAGGTACTAAGCCAAAGAAATTTCAAGGGGATTGTGTGGTCTTGAACTTTAAGGGCCCCGAGGTTCTGCCCGATGTCCTACGGAACATTCTCCCCCCACAACGTAGGACAGCTGAAATAGTTCCACTGACACTGGATTTCTTCTATAGTAGAAGAGGTCTAGTAGCAAAGCCGAGTATATTAAGAACTAAATGGACAGTAGTGGGAAATAGAAGGGCCAGAACCAACCCAGCATGTGAGTGGGGGCTAAGCTTGGATAATCAATATTCTGTGTTAACGGACTTGAATGAGTGTGATTGACTCGCATGTGTCTCTCCTGTTACCCTGAATATGCAGTTGGGCCAAGGACATGTTAAGATTTCCATGTTAGACGAATCTACACTAGCCCCAGATGTATTTTGTACTTCCTTCTTGGAAGAACAAAATAGAGCCCAGGTGGAACAGGAAAGAACATTGGAGGAAGTTGAGTTGTCCTCGAGATTGAATAAAAATGTAATACTAGGAGTAGACCCTGCAGAAACATTAAATATTCCTGATATTGTTCAGACATACTCTCAACAGGCTAAACCGCAATTATCAATTATTTCATGGAACATAGCTGGAATTACTAATAAGTTAAACATCCCAGATTGGGTTGATTTTATTAACCAGTACGATATCATCATGTTCCAAGAAACTTGGTCGCTTACACCAATTTTCAGGCAAGGGTATCTGAATTTCTTTGTCCCGGCAATAAGCAATAGAGTGGGACGTCCCTCGGGGGGCCTGATAATTTGGGTACGCCAAACTTTGAATTGTTCGGTTAAGCAAAGGTCTATACCCTCTAACGACATTTTGGCACTTGATATTACCTGGCAAAATGGTCATCAGTTAGCCCTGTTTAATCTGTATTCAAGGGGAGTAGCCAGGGGTAAATCATCAGAGACCCTATCGTGCCTCGAGAATAATATTGAACAGCTACTAGACCCCACCCATATAATAATAGGCGGGGATTTTAATACTACCTTCGAACCCTTGGGTGAGGAGGATAAAGTCCTGGCTGAAGATGAGGATACCAAGTGGGGTATACCCCAACTAGATATCCCTGTAATTAGGAAATGGAGCACGGTAGCAATACAACTGAAAAGTTTTTGTCTTTCAAGAGGACTTAGAGCAGCAAATGGTCGGACAGTGTCAGATTCTATGGGGAAAAATACCTTTGATAATGGCAGATCGGCCAGTAGGATAGATTACATACTCCTGGACGTAAGGTTCTGGGATAAATTGATAGATATGGAAGTGAAGGTTAAGATTGAAAGTGATCACAATCCATTGTGCCTGACACTACATACCTACCACGACATATCTGAGTATCCTAGAGAGGATCATATGGTTACGCAGGACCTAGTAAGTTCTAATAACTCCCGATACTTGAAGTGGAGTATGCTCCTAGAAGATCTCGCTAAAATAGAGACTCTAAAGAAAGTAGTGGTGGGTGAAGTTGCTAAGATTAAGTCCCATTTTGGACAGACTGATTTTATTGACTATATGATGGCTGCCCATGAGATACTTTTTACCACAATCCAAAGTTTTTTCCGTAAAAAAATCTCCACAAATAAAATGAAGAAAGCACAAGAAACCAGGGGGTGGTATGATAAGAGCTGCAGGGCAGCTCGAGACAACCTTAGTAAGGAATTAAGACTAGGAAGGCCTGAAGCAGTAAGGCTGGCGAGAAACCAGTATAGGCAGGTCCAAAAATCAGCTAAGAAGCGTTGGGACGAGGATTGTTGGCAAGAACTTAAGGAGATATGTGCCTCCAAGGACTCTAAGCGCTTCTGGGCTTCAGTAAAATGGGCAAAGGGTGGTATAGCACCCCAACCTGTTAATAATGTCGCAAAGAACAGTTGGATAGAATACTTTCAACCACAGTATGCCCGTAACCCTATGTTTAATAATGTTAGCCTTCCTCCACAAGTTTACTACAAAGCACCACTATTTGTTGAGAGGGATGTGAGTGTTGTACTAGACTGTGTAGCAGGGGGGAAAGCTCCAGGTATGGACGGAATTCCGGCTGATATTTTTCTATCTGACCGGAAGTCCTGGTGCACCTACTTTACAATGTTGGCCAATGCAGTGGCTATGGGAGGGAAAGTGCCTGCCTCATGGAAGGGAGCCGAAATAATTCCCATATATAAAAAAGGCGACCGATCCCTGGCTAAAAACTACAGACCCATTAGTTTGATCGACACAGCTCAAAAGTTAATGGGCCGACTAGTGCAAAATAAACTGCAGCAATGGATCGACGAAAATAACATCTTGTCATCTTATCAAGCTGGGTTCAGGCCCCTAACTAGTAGCGTCGACCAAGTCCTCCATTTTCTAACAATTTATTGGAGAAATGTCACCTTGAAGAAGGGGACATTGTATGCAGTTTTTGTAGATTTAAAAGCCGCTTTCGACCTGGTCCCCAGGGAAAAACTTTGGCAGACCTTGGCGGATGCAGGCATAAAACAGGAATTGCTCACACTCCTTGTTCGCCTACACGAAAACAATTTCGCAAGGATACGATGGGGCAAACAAGGAGAGGTAACTGACTCCTTCCCGGTTGAACGTGGGGTAAGGCAAGGGTGTGTCCTAGCGCCAACTCTCTTCTCTATCTATATAAATGGTATCGTTAAACATCTAGAGAAGATTGCTAGTGACGCCCCTGTAATAGCCGGCTCTCGTGTACCAGTTCTCATGTTTGCGGACGATACATTATTACTTTCCCGCACCCCTAGTGGGTTACAAAAAGTAGTTGATGCCTTTGGTGTATATTGTGACGAAAGGGGCCTAGAATTAAACACTACCAAAACGAAATTCATGTGCCTCAATCAACAGTCCTCTTTTAAGGGTGTAATAAAATACAAAGGAACACCCCTAGAAAGAGTGGACTCTTTTTCATACCTAGGTATCACTCTGCAAGAAAACATGAGCTGGAAGCATCACATAACTACAACCCTTCTAAAATTTAGACAGCTAGCAGGTGCCATCTCGCTAAAACACCGAACCTCACTGACAAAGCCTGTGAACTGTGTTATGGAAATTTATTCTATGAAAGTCCTGGGGGCTTGTTTATATGGTTCTGAATTATGGGGTTTCTCAAACTTGACCGAACTGGGCCGAGCTGAGAATAGGTTTCTAAGAGGGGTCGTAATGGTCCCCCAAAGTACACCAACAATTCCGTTAAAACTAGACCTGGGCAGAAAATCAGTTGTGGATATAGCGAGGCTTCGGCCCCTCCTATATTGGAGGCGAATTATGGTGACCCCAGAGCTAGGCCACTATGCAGCAGCATTGATGGATGTCATCAAATTCGATCGTTTCCATACTATCCCATGGCTAAGGGAGTTGCGGGGACTACTCACAAAATTAAAATTGGACCACCTATGGGACAACAAAGACCCAACTTGCTTTCCTTCTAAGGAAAAGCTAAAAGATCTTTATTGGGAAATGATATATCTTGCAATGTTTAGTGACAGTACAAGCGCAAATCTAACATCTCGCTTTTTAAATCTAAAAATGTACCCATCATATGAATGTTTTTGGGACCTAATTGAAAAACCGTATGATAGAAAACTTTATTTTCAATTTCGCATTGGTACATTACCTTTAAATGCGTTTAAGAAGCATTGGTCCCAGACATGGGATGAACATTGTCACCATTGTAATGAGGAAATTGAACACATCTCCCATTTCCTGTTTTGTTGTCCACTGTATTTGACCCCCAGACGTAAGTGGCTAAAACCGGTATGCTTAAAGTTGGGAACCCGAAGCCAATCTGAAGCCCTTAGGATACTTGAATCAGACTGTACAACATTATATGTGGTTGGTGTAGCAAAATATCTGGCGTGGTCGTGGCTAATTCGTACCCGATCACTATTGGCTACTGTATTATAATGAAATTATGTATATCCTTAAATTATCTTCTTGCGACATACAGCATGTTTTTTTAACCTATGGAATGTGTCCTTTTAAATTGTAATAATGTGTTGTAATTTTATGACCTTTTACTATGTATTATTCGACATCTAATGTTTAATATGTATTTTTAGAAGTATTTTTATAAGTAGTATTTATTGTATAGGGCTAGGTGAATGCTTTTATGACAAAATGTCGAATAAAGCTTACAAATTGCAATTGTTTACCATGAAAAGTAATTTATTTTGTGCATGTGTGTTCATACACGTTTTCCTGTCGTGAATCGTTGCTGGTTTGTACTGGTTGCAAGTTAAGTTGCTGGCATTTGTAACGGCGCACAGTGTGCCAGTGGAATTGCATTGTAGTGATTTTGGTGCTACAATAGTGATTTTTCAGTTCATTCTCTGCTACCGCAGAATGAAACCCGAATTGGCATGTGAAAATAAGCTTTATTGACTTCTAATCTATTTGTCGCCTTTGTCTACCGTGACAGCAGATTTGTCACTTACCTATTGTTTGCAAAATCTTTTTAATATACGTGGAATGTGCTTTGACTGCGCCCATAAGAGTATTTCTCGTGCTTCGTGCTATTGGCAGTTTGATCTATCATTCTCAATTATTGCACACACAATTCTTCAGCGTATGTGCTT
Organism: Lissotriton vulgaris; assembly: GCF_964263255.1. Lineage (NCBI taxonomy): Eukaryota > Metazoa > Chordata > Amphibia > Caudata > Salamandridae > Lissotriton > Lissotriton vulgaris. Next base: position 484,926,908 of record NC_141689.1, read on the forward strand.
TGTATAAAGTAATAATTTATTTATTTAGTGTTTTCACTGCAAAAAGTAAAACAATATATATTTTATTCAAGACTTTAAATGCAAGCCAGACCTATTGTGTTTGTCAGTGGTTGTTTCTCACAGATACTGGCATACAGTTGTTTGAAGTTTTTTATTATTATTATACAAGACTATGTTCACCAAGCTCTCGATTTATTGACCCACCTGCAGATTGATTCCTGCTTACCGTTATGCTCCTGTAGTTTTCTTCCCCAAATGTTGCTTGGCACAGGTACATTTCACAAGTGTTCACCTTTCTTCATATTTTCTTGCGAGTACTCGAATACCTCCTCACACTAGTAACTCGTGAGCATTTCGCTTAGATGGAATCCTTAACATTTCCACCCACGTGAAGCAATAAAAAATTCAAAACAGTTGATGTCTAGCTTTGCCATAAACCACTCCGTGATCACCGTATTTCTGCTAGAACGCCAGTGGTACTCGCAGTGCATTGATTGTACTTTAGTGTTCACTGTTTTATATTCGATGTATAGGTTTACCCCTCTGTCCGCATGACCTCGTTGTTAACGATGATACCGTTTACCAAGTAATAAATCTCAAAGAGAAAAGCAGGATTGGCAGCTAGGTCATCACCTCTCTAATCTCAATCAGGGCACATCATCTCTTTCACTCTGAGACAGCCTTGCTCCGTCGTCATTTCATGTATAATATTTATACGTTTTAAGACCAAACTAGTATTAAATATCGATGTATAGGTTTACCCCTCTGTCCGCATGACCTCGTTGTTAACGATGATACCGTTTACCAAGTAATAAATCTCAAAGAGAAAAGCAGGATTGGCAGCTAGGTCATCACCTCTCTAATCTCAATCAGGGCACATCATCTCTTTCACTCTGAGACAGCCTTGCTCCGTCGTCATTTCATGTATAATATTTATACGTTTTAAGACCAAACTAGTATTAAATATCGATGTTGCCTTACATTTAATGGGGTTTGTATTCTCGTTTTATGTTTTTTTGTCTTCTTTTTTCTGCTCTTTGCCACATTGCAGTACTTTTTTTATACTTCTGAATTATATAAAAGGAAGGTGAAAGTAAATCTGCCCATCTCTAAAATCATCCCTTAAACCGCTTCTTTGCAGCGCTCTGCTAAGTTGGTTTGCTGAACGTTCACACGCCCAGCATCGTTTGATGAATTCCCAGGACACTATGTCCAGCTTGTCCATGGTCCACTCAAAGAAGTCTTTGTTAAACATTGGCTGGATGTCCAGTGCGCTCTTAGATGAATATAACCCAAGAGCCAAAGCGCTAGTGCCAAATGCAGCTGCAGTCTGAAACCCTGCCTGATAGTGGTGTCCGTTGATACAGGCCAGGCGGATGGATGGGTGGCGGGGGACAATTTAAACCAAAAATGCGATGGCCATTGTACAGCTCTACTCGAGATTTCTAGAAATGTGAGCATTATATTTGTAGGAAAAACTTCAAAAAAGGCAGCAAGCCCCCAAAAGTTTTTTTTGTCCAGGAAAAGGTCCTCCTGCAGTTGCTTCACCAGACTTTGGCCTTTCATTGTCATTTTAATACGTTTAGCCATTAAAAAGCCAGTCTGTAGGCTTTCGATGTTACTTTTTTGATCTTTAACCTTTTTTTGAAGTGCTTAGTTTTTGTTCTATTCTTTTAGATCACTTTCTTGCTAACAAATCTAGTGTGTTTTTAGACCAAGGGTAAATCTCACATGTAATGGTTTTAGTCCAAGCCCTTACTTAACCTTGGCATCAGTTGGTAAATTTTTGTTTTTTGGCTGAAAAAAAAACCACTTTGCTCTTTAAGTGTTTTATTTTTTAGCTTCTTTAAGTGTAGCTGGTGATTGACTCCCTATTGATTTACGACCCCTAATAAATGTTTAGTCTTAATCCTGTGGTGCTCCATAATGTAGTGTCTAATCGAGGGCTGGAATTCCACACTATTTCATTTTATATGAAGGTACCGTTTGATGTTGTTTTGAAGATCTATATTTTTAAAGAACACTACATCAAACTAGTAACAGTCCGTTAACTCACTGGTTGACTATATGCTTGCCTTTGACCCTGTATCGCACGCTGTTAGGATTTTTACTAGGTTTGAATTATATAAAGTACCACATACAAACATATTTCAATGCATGTCATGCTTTAATGTATTATTGTTTTCATTATGACTGTAAAATAGGACATTGAAGCTGTATATTTGTTGACAATGTTTGTGAGTAACATAAGTACAAAAACACTCTGCGGGCCGGTGACGTTTTTTGTTCCCAGAAAGCAGTTTGCCTGACTGGGATTTCAATAAGTAATACGTTTATGCCTGGAGTTTCCTTTAGTTTAACTGTCTGTCCAGCTATAAATTACTCTGTGGATAATTAGACCTACTGCCCAGGAATTTTTTAATGTTCACTTTATGGAAAGCGGTTTATTTCAAAACTAACTTAAGATGGATTTACTCGAGTGTGATGGCATGCTTCTCACTAAATCGCCCTGATTTGCCTGACCTTTGTGGTGTTAACACAATTAGAGTGGCGATCAAGAGAATTCATGGTCCTCTTACTCTGCTAGTAAGTTGGGGCACTTCTAGGCTTAGGATTTAGACTGGTTTAGCAGGCTGAAAGATTCTCTTGTCAATAATTTTTCCACCACTTAAATTAATTAGTTGGGTGTAAACGCACTTTCCTACTAGGTATTTACATAAACTGTCACTGGTATTTTCTAACCCTGGGTATTGCATAGACGTTTCACCTCCTCTTAATCAGCCTACCCCATTTGGACCATACGAATCGCACTGTAATCATTTTACCCTCTTCCCAATTCTAAAAGCTTTACCTAGGCTTCTTTTGCTACTGTTTATGACTTTTGTTTCGCTGTTCCCCCCCCCCCACTGTTGTGCCCCCTTTTGCCCCTTTCCTTTCTGTGTCCCTTCCCGCTTCCGCCGCTGCGTCCCTGTGCCCCCGTTGCCCCATTTGCTGCCCGCTTCTGCCTTCCAGCTGCTCCTCCCTCCCACAGCCCCTCATATGGAGGTCGCGCGGCAGTGAAGGGAGTGACCTTGGACCCTGTCATCAGGCAGGTCGCCCCCCAGTCGCCACACGGTCCTCCTGTGATGCCTGTCCCCGCCTCGCTCTTGCCGCTGCCTGGGTTGTTGTGTGAGTCCTGTTACCTTTGATTCTGCCCGTTTTTACTGTTGCACTGTTTCTTTTGCTACTGTTTATTTGACTTTTGTTTCGCTTTTTCCCCCCACTGTTTTGCCCCCTTTTGCCCCTTTCCTTTCTGTGTCCCTTCCCGCCGCTGCGTCCCTGCGGCCTCGCCGCCCCGCTCCCGCCTCACAGCTGCTCCTCCCTCTCACAGCCCCTCGTATGGAGGCCACGCAGCGGCCGGGCGCAAAGGGCGCGCCGCTGGCAAGCCAGTCTGCACCCGTCTGCGCCTGGACCGCGCCCATCACCAGAACCCCTGGCCCACGCCGAAGCCAGGGCGCCCGACTGAGATACGACACCACTACCCTCAACGCACTCAACACCGGACGACCACCCGCCTGCTACCGAGCAACCCGGAAGCGAACTCACGGACCCTTCACCTGCCAAGCCTGCAAATTCACCTGCCTCCCAACCTACACCCCGCCCGTCGAACCCAGCAACAACAACCACCACCTCAAGTGCATCCTCCTCAACACCTGCTCGTCCACAAACACGCCATCAGACTCTGAGACCTCCTCCACACAACAGCACCGGACGTCGCCTTCCTCACGGAAACCTGGATGAACGCCTCCTCGGCCCCCGACATCGCCATAGCCATCCCGAACGGCTACAAGATGACCTGGAAGGACCGCGTCAACCAAACCGGAGGAGTAATCGTCATCGTCTACAGGAACACCCATCAGCGTCATGACCAAAGCCGAAGACACACTCTCCACCGCTGAACACTTCCAGATCCGCACCGACCCCAAAACCACACTCCGAGGAACCCTCGTTTACAGACCCCCGGGCCCGCGCACACAATTCAGCGAAACCATCGCCGACTTAGTCAGCCCGCACGCACTAACCTGACCAGAATACACCCTCCTAGGGGACCCGAACTTCCACCTAGAGAACAACAACGACAGCAACACTACCACCCTGCTCGACAACCTCGCCAACCTCTGACTCGAGCAACTGGTGAACACCCCCACCCACTATGCCGGCCACACTCTGGACCCCATCTTCTCCGCCAGCAACCACGTCTCCTTCAGCCCCTCCACCGGACTAACCTGGACCGACCACAGCTCCATCCATTTCACCTACAAGAACTCTTCAACACAACACCGCACGCTACAGATCCCCCGCAGATGCTGGAGCAAAGTCACCACAGACCAGCTCACCACATCACTGAGCCAGAACCCACCAGCTGACACCCCGACACCAACGACGCAGCTCACAATCTCGCACAGTGGATCACCAACTGCGCCGACAACCTCGCTTCGCTGAAGAACCGCCCCAGGCAAGACCAGCAACAGGAAAACTACATGGTTCACCTACGCCCTCAAAGACTCAAAGAAATCATGCCGCACGCTCAAAAAAACCTGGCACCACGAACGGGCAACAGAAAACATGACCGCCTTCAAGAACGTCCCTCGCAAACGCCACTAGCTGATCCGCACCACCAAAAGGACATCATTCAAAGAGCGGCTGGACAACAACACCCACAATAGCAAGGAACTCTTCAGCATTGTAAAAGAGCTCTACAACCCCAACGCCAGCCACAACGACATCACACCATCACAAGACCTCTGCAACTCCCTCGCCACGTTCTTCTACCGCAAGATCGCAGACGTACACAACAGCTTTGGCGCCCAGACTCCGCCTCCAGTCTCCAAACCAACGACCCCCACCACCACCCCAAGCGACTGGACCCCCATCAGCACAGAAGACTCCACCCTCGTCATGAACACCATCCACTCCGGCTTTCCCTCTGACCCTTGCCCCCACCACATCTACAACAAAGCAGACGCCATCATCGCACCCCACCTCCGGAACGTCATAAACAACTCCTTCACATCAGCCTCCTTCCCACAGAGCTGGAAGCACGCAGAGATCAACGCCCTTCTGAAAAAACCCACAGCTGACCCTAAAGACCTCAAGAACCTCCGCCCCATCTCTCTTCTTCCCTTCCCCTCTAAAGTCATCGAAGACTGTCAATAAACAGCTGACTGCATTCCTCGAGGCAAACAACTCGCACGACCCATCCCAGTCCGGATTTCGAGCCAACCACAGCACCGAGACATCCCTCATCGCAGCCACCGACGACATCAGGACCCTGATGGACATCGGGGAGACAACCGCCTTCATCCTCCTAGACCTCTCATCCGCCTTTGATACCGCCTGCCACCGCACCCTAATAACCCGCCTCTACAACACTGGGATCCAAGGAAAAGCACTGGACTGGATCACCTCGTTCCTCTCCAACAGAACCCAGAAAGTCTGCCTACCCCCCCCCCATTCCGCTCCACGGCCACCAAGATCATCTGCGGCGTAGCCCAAGGCTCTTCGCTCAGCCCAACCCTCTTCAATATCTACATGAGCCCCCTCGCCGCCATCACACGCAAACACAACCTCCACATCATCTTCTACGCCGTTCACACCCAGCTGATACTCTCCCTCACCAAAGACCCAACCACTGCCAAAACCAACCTCCTGGAAGGAATGAAGGACGTCGCGGAATGGACGAAGCTCAGTCGGCTGAAACTGAATTAAGACAAAAAGGAGGTCCTCATCCTCTGACAATCCCCATTCGCCTGGGACGACTCCTGGTGGCCCACTGCGCTGGGCACCGCACCGTCACCCACGGACCACGCACGCAACCTGGGATTCATCCTGGACTCCACGATGACCAAATAAGTCAACACCATCTCATCCTCCTGCTTCAACACCCTGCGCATGCTCCGGAAGATCTTCCGGTGGATCCCCACCGAAACCCAAAAGACGGTCACGCAGGCCCTCGTCACCAGCCGACTGGACTACGGGAAAGCCCTTTACGCAGGAACCACAGCCAAACTTCAGAAACGACTGCAGCGCATACAGAACGCCTTCGCACGAATCATCCTCGACATCCCTCGCCACAGCCACAAATCGGCCCACCTGAAAAACCTGCACTGGCTCCCTGTCCGCAAGAGGATCACGTTCAGGCTCCTCACCCACGCACACAAAGCACTCCACGACATGGGCCCTGAATACCTCAACAACCGCCTCTCGTTCTACTCTCCTACCCACCAGAGGATGATCGTTCTCCTACCTGGCCGCCAAGACAGGGAACTCCCTCTCCGCTCACCTTCGACTGACCCAGGACCATCTCACCTTCAGGAAACACCTCAAGACCTGGCTATTCGAGCAGTAGCCCCCCTCTCCCTTCAGCGCCTTGAGATCCTCGCGGGTGAGTAGCGCGCTCTATAAATGATTGATTGATAGGCTTTCATGGGTTCTCTAGCATTCACACCAAACTCTTTATTCAACCATTGTTCCTTTCCATTGACACCAGATACAATCGTTGAGTGAGAAGTATGCTTTCTTAGCACAAAGTTCCTAAAGCAGCAGCTTGGTGTTGAACCATAGAAAAACTTTGCTGCATAGAAGTTCTTTCCTGTGCACCATTCTCTATCATCCATGAAAATGCCAGCTTTTAAATTTTTTTTTATTGTTTGTGTGTCAAGTGAATCACTTGCCGCTACTTGGTGCATCACTTTACAAATATCTCTTGTTAGAATATGTACTATATGTAGAATTCTAGATGGGTAACTGAATTACAGAGACGTTTTTCACTGAGGGTTCTGAGCAATTCGCTTTTTACCTATCTTAAATTTTATGTATGTCCTAAAATCATCTGCCCTGGCTTCCAACTTCTATGCAGGGCAGAGAAGTAATGGGGGAGATATGCCCTCTGACTGTATCCTTGATCAACCCCCACCCTCTTCATATTCCCACCCTTCAGCAGTTATGTTTTCTGCTTTCAGTCAAAGCAGACTAGCAGAGCTACGTTGACCAGCTCTCAGTGAGACCTGGCAGTGGACGGACTTTGACATCACAACAGTGGTTTACCTGTTTTGTTATCAACTGTTGCTATGTCTTGTCAGTGGGTTATGAAATTCACACCCTAAAATAATAAATAGAGGCTCTCTACGAGAACCATACATAACAAGAAGACTTGTAACCTGTATCTTCACAAATACATTGTTAGTACCATGTTAAAGCTGTTCAGGTCTGAACGATGCAGGCAATACTGGAAAAATATGAATGCGGATGGGACATAAATATAGTTTATGCGAACAGGAGGGAAACCATAGTAAAGACCACAAGCAAGATTCTGTGCTTGTTAGTGTGTTGTGGGAGCAGAGCAGCTGGGCCCTAACCATGTTTTTGTAAACATCCTAGCACCAAGCAAAATTTTTTGTAAACCCCTAATGTGCATATTAAGTGTCTTAGGTGTCTAATCATCTAATTGGTATTAACACATGACAACAGTTCAAAAGAAATGTTGAAATCCCCATCAAGAAAGAAGTGCATCGTCTAACTTTCAAAGCAGCTACACTATACATTCAAGTGCATCACATACAAGACAGTTGGCGCAAATAAACCTGACTTGCTAGGCACAAGTGGTAACACGCTCTAGCGGCTTACGCCCCGATCCATGGCAACCGAAAAGATCTGAAGGCTCACCATCTCTTCTTAAATTTGAGCCTTGAAACTACCCGTTTGAAAATAGTCTACAGCCAGACATAACAAACAAGAATGGTCCACACTAAACGAACAAGAATGGTCCACACTATGGAGCTCGGTCTCACGTAATAAGATATTTGTGGTCCTCTCACAAACAAAATATTGGCTACTACACAAGGCTTTTTGGACCCCTTCCCGATTATTCTCATTTGGCCTACGGGATGACATGTTATGTTGGAACTGTAACAAGGAAACATGGGATTTAGCACATCTTATCTTTCAATGCTCACTACTCAAACCATTCTGGGAGAAAATCCTTGACTTTATAAATGGTTTGTTTGGTTGTATGCTAACAAAAGAATTTTGCACCCTACCCATGGAATTTATGAGCACAGACGTGAGAACTGAATCCGATAAAGATCTACTCGACCTGCTACTAACAGCAGCAGTGAAAAGGGTCCTTGCCAACCGGTAAGGCACAAGTAAGACATCTTACAAAGGCTGGATCACCCATCTCAGAGGAGCGGATAACATAGCACTGCAGAACTCTCCCTGGAAACCGGAATCCAGAAGGATGTGGAACTCTCTCGACACGTACCTAGACTCTTATGAACCTCCATGAAAATAAGATAAGCAGGTGTTACACAACCTGGTACCCCCTACGGACGCACCACTGAGACAATTGTACTTAACTGGTTTAACCACTGTTGCCTACTCTAGGCTGCCGCATGGGGGGAGGCCTACCAACACCGGTCTGCCTGTGTGCCAACATCTCCATAGAATGCCAGAAGTAATTGATAGGAAATGTAATTCTCTCTGCCCTTCTCTTACCTTCTCTTTCCTCCTTTCGCTACCTTTTTCTGTCTGACTCTTTCTTTTTCTCTTATCGATATGGGGGTTAGCTAAACAAATGTCACACACTGTCTTAAGACACCGATGTATAAACTTCACCTGGGACAACCTATGCTAACCCTGTAACAGAATTGCTACAGTGTTCTTGTATAACCTAAATAAAACATGTTGAAATTAAAAAGAATATGTCTTGCCCGTAGCATATCCTCACTCCTCATGTAGTTCATGGCGTTTCGCTTCTACTCCTCAAGCACACACTCCAGTTGTTCTGCTATGCCTTTGTATTACTGCACACAACCTGCTGTATACCATATGTTGCTACTTTCTTGCACAAAAAGTCCTGATCCTGTTTATCTGCTGTGTGTCTCTGCTCGTGTACCTGAGTCCCTTGAGCGCTCTGGAGCTGGGTCCATGCCGTATATATCACTGCTTTCTTAGTCATAGTACCGTGTGGGAAATAAACAGGTTTCACAAGTTGGAGGCTAGCTTATACAAGAAATTAATGGACACTGTCGGCTTATGTTTCTTGCCTTCACTACATTGTCCCTGGAGTGTTCAATTTATGCTTTTTGTAGCTGATAGCTGCCTCTATTGGTTTTTGGTTGGCATAAGGTGGCTTTTGCCATTTTGCCAGTCTACTGATGGCTAGTTGGTTTTATATTTCTACCACACTTCAGAGCAACCGAGTAGGTGTTGTTGCACATGCATAGTAAAGCAGCTGTTGCTTAACAGGGTAGGCGGAGTGAGTGTGCTGCAAAATGTTCACACTATTGGATAATTGGATATGTACAAGTTAAAATCTAATGATTGAGTTCCTGTGCATTGTATTCTAATTATTCCATTCCTTGTTCATTTACAAATCCCCATACTTTGATTGCTTCAGTGCAGTCACTATTTCTCGCAGCACATTTATTTATTTATTTATTTTATACAACTTGTTAAGCGCACAATTACCCGAGGGTGTCTTGGCGCTGGACAGAAGATCGAAAAAAGAACTAGGGATGTAAGTGAAAAGGCTTAAAATTATTGATTAAATAACCAGGTTTTTAGCTGTTTCCTAAAAAGGGTTAATGTGGGAATGCTCTTAAGTTGATTGGGAAGGGCATTCCATATTTTTAGACGTGGAAATTGCAAAGGATCTGTCTCCCCATGTGGCCTTTCTTGTTTTAGCTATCTCCAAGAGATTTGCTTTTGAGGATCTGAGAGAGCGACATGGTCTATAAGGACAGAGAGTGTGTTTTAAAAAAGTGGGGCCTTTTTGATGGATGGATTTGAAGGCTTTGCACAGAGCCTTAAATTTAATTCTTTGCCTCACAGGTAGCCAGTGAAGTTTTCGGATAACATTTGAAATGGGTTTAAATTTAGGTGTTCCAGTGGCAAACCTAGCGGCTGCATTCTGTAGCAGCTGGAGTTTGTTTAACACCTGTTCTTGTGCATTAAGCAGGAGAGCATTGCAGTAATAAACTCGAGACATGAGTAGTGTGGAAATCAAGGTTTTGGTAGTATTTACAGGGAGATACGGTTGTAGTTTTTTTGATAATTTTTAATATAAAAAATGAGGCCGAGACTATGGAAGTTGCTTGATGTATGTAAGAAAGTTTATTATCAAAGATCACTCCTAGGTTCCTGACCTTGGTGACAGGGACGGGCGAAGGTCCGAGTTCTTGGGGCCACAAGGTGGGGGACCAACTAGGAGTGAGCTTATCAAATACCATGACTTCAGTTTTGTCTGAATTGAGCTTTAAACAATTTATGCTCATCCAATTACTAATGGCCAGCATACCCCCTTGGAAGTTATTGGCTACTTCCAGTCCGTTGTTGTTAATGGCCAGGACAAGCTGCGTATCGTCAGCATAAGATGTAACTGCTAGACGATTAGCTTTAGTGATCCTCGCTAAGTCTGCCACATAAATGTTGAAAAGTGTTGGACTTAGCGAGGATCCCTGGGAGACACCACAGGGAAGATAAAAGGAGCAAGATGAGTATCCGCCCATGGCCACCAATTGTTCCCGGTTAGATAGAAAAGAGGAAAGAAGGGAAGTGGCGGTATCAGATACTCCTGATTTTTTGACACGGTCAAGGTTGGTAATTTGAGTCTTCCATGCCAGAATTCAAACTGATTACCTGCATGTCATCCCATTTGCCAGCTGTGAAGGTTCAGCTCACTGAGTCATCCTCAGTTTTTATTTTTGTAAACTTTGTTAGACCTCACTGCTGTTAAGTACTCCCACCTTACAGTTAGTTCCATTTAATGGGTTTAATGATATGTATTTTTATTTAGCATAATTAAAAAAGTCTTTATTACCAATATAGTTTCCTTCCTAGCATTGCTATGGGCCGTGGTACTTTTTATAATTGTGATAGGAATTAACTCACATTCTCCAGGTAGAAGATGTGTCCTTCAGTTACATTTGGGGCCTTTGTCCCCTGATGCCCGCATTGTTTGGTACCTTTGCCTCTTGTGCCCAGCACCCTGGTGAAATTAATCAGTTGAAGCTGCCTGGGGGCATTCTAGGTGTCTGTACCAGAGGAACGCTGTTTTGGTTTCACAAGAGTTGGTGATCCTACTGAGGCTTGCTTTTCATCACGAGTCCTCTAGGGTGGGCCCACTGGCTATAGGGGAAATAACTCTTTCTTAATGGAACTCCCACTGAATGTTATCCAGTGAAATGCTTCATTATCAAGTTCTTCCTGACCCCTGCTGCGACTTCTTTCCTTACAAGGGAGCACTTTTTAAGTAAAAGGGTTGTTTCCCTTTTGCCTCCCTCTCGTTTTTTGTACATGCTCTTGATTACATCAAGTATTAAAGTGTTTCCATATACTGTCTTACTTTGCCTACATCATCGGACAGTGGACTCCCTATTTGAATCCTCTTGCCCTCAGATTTGGTATATTTTTGCAGTGGTATTGCCAGTTCCCAACCATCTAGAATGCACTCGGCTTGTGCTATCTGGGCACACATTATCTCCCCTGTTGTCCCGACTGGGTCCACGGACTGTACGTGATACCAGGCCTCGGAAAATCATGCTCTGGGCAAAATTGTCTGCTCGTCCGTGCCAATAAGGTTGAGTTCACGTTCGAATTACAACGCCCTAATATAATTTCAAACCCAATGCAGTATGTATGTAATGTTAAACTAGGATCTTGTCAATTTTTAAACGTACGCACTATTGTTATAAGGATTTCTGGGCTCAATGGTAAAAAAATGTTTTGGGGGCCCCAGATTGGAACAACTTGACAATTTAGTACCCCTTTTCTGCTAATTCAAGAGCCAATATGGCAGACTAAATAGAATTATATGTTGAAGTTTGAGATGGACAAAGGGATAACCGTTAACGTTCTCAGGGCTCTTTGGGCAGTTGCCCACGCCTTAGCACGTCTGTGAACGTACGTATTTATCATAGATTGTAACATGCACACAGAAGGTAGTGGGTTTATATCTTTTGCTGCGTTTAGTGTTGACGTGCCCACATTACGTTTATTTTCTGTTACCTCGTTAACAGCTTCCATAGAAGGGTTAGCATGTCACAGGTTCTTTAACTACCTCCTTCCCATTTATGCAATCAAGCGAATTGTTCCTACCGCCTATACTAATATATGCATCAGTGGAACTGGTCTTCCCCTCCCAGCGATTGAACTTGTTGCTTCTATAAATATCCGTAACCTTGTCGAGCCTCCATCCGTGTGTAGCACATTCTTCCTGTCGGCGCTTGGCTGTTGAAGGAAGTGACTCTGCAGTGTGGTGCGGTGCTGGTTTTGATTGTAGAGCAGATGTGGAAATCCCCGCAAGCCAGCTTTGGGCACGGTGGTGACATTCTGCATGCCTGCAACCGTCCCGAGGCCGCAGCCGGGTGGGAGATTTCAGCCTGGTTGCTGTCGCAGTGTGTTTTACATTTCTTAAACCGTACATAATCATGGGGGCGGGTCTGCCTGGTGATTTGAGCTGGCTGTTGCAGCAGGATTCCTTCCGTATCGCTCTCTGGTTAATGTGTTTGTAGCTTTGGCGAGAGAAGTTTGTAGGGAAACTGTTCTTTTTACATTTTGCCTAGTTTTTTCTTAATTTTCACGTTACTTTTTGGCATTTTGTGTTAGTTGTGTTCCTTGGTCATCTCTGGTACTCTTCATTTTTGGCCTGGGGTTTTGCTTTATGCGCGCAGTCTTTTTTTCAGCTTGTGCTTTGCAGTGGTACGTGCTGTTCCCAAAACCGAAATCAAAGATGAACTTGGGTTCCCCTAGGCCACTTTCTGCTGGTTGCGCAACCTTTATCCTTGTCGTTGAGGAAATCGTAGCTGCTACTTACTAGTTATCTACTGCGATAAAACGTGTGCTTATTATAGTCATGCACTTCAGCGGCTCGGGCCTATTCGTATCCCTAGGTCCATTGAGAGAGCAAGAGCTCCACCTAGCGACAGAAGTGGCAAACGGTCTCATATCGACAGTAACTAGCCCAAGGAAGTACATACAAATGGGCATTTGCTGAGAATTGGAGGAGCTGCCTTTTTTTTTTGTTTCATTTGACTCCCAGTGATACATCAACAGAATCTAATGATGTATGTTCACGTTCTTTAGAAGCGCATCAGCCTTTAGATGGGAATTTTCGGTTTTGCGCTCCCTGCATGTTATAAAGTTATTAAAATATCCTGCTAGTCTTTCTTTTTTTGTTTATTTCTTTAAATCTGCCTGCTACCGCCTCCCTCCGCAATGGCTGAGGAGTAAGCTATACTATGTACCTGGACTGCTGTCCCAAATTCATACGTCAAGGCGTATTTTGAAAAGTAATTAACAGGCATAATGTTGGGCAATTTATACCAACTTTTTCGCACTATCAAAAGGAACCTTACTGCACTTGTTTAACGATTTAATCTTTTGAGCATCATTTGCTCCTCTAGAAAAATTGTGCATATCTGTCATTTTTATGTTAATCGATGTGAAGAGGGCACTGTTAACTATATGGGTGTACTAGCGCTATGAAACTGCATTAAAAGACTGGCAAATAAGCCAGATTATAGTGTATGAAGCCAGGTTTTTAGAGCCTTTCTGAAAGCCAACAAACCGTGTGCAGCGCGGCGGGAGGTGGGGGGCGGGGGAGTCTAATGAGAGGTGTAGTATTCCATAAACTGACTGCCTTTACTGAGAAGAGTATACCCCCTGGGCCGAGGCTCCTGTACTTCGGAATGATGACTAGGATCCCTCCCGAAGAGCTTAACAATCAGACCGTGGCATAGCACAGGAACTTTTGTTGCAAGTAAAGAGGTCCCGTTTCTAAAAGGCTTTGTGCACAGTACAGAGGGATTTAAACATGGACCTCCTCTACTGGCAACCTGTGCATAGCATCCAAAGCTGCAGAAAGAGACGAGAGCCATTGTAATACCAGTCTGGCTACTGTATTTCGACTCTGTTGTAACATATTCAAAATTAATTCAGGCCTCAAAAAATCTACTCGCCCATCAGGTCGAGCTACTGTTCTGGCGAGTTGACAAAGAACATCTGTTCTGTTCAGTTAGAAAGTGAGGGAGCAGTAAAGTTGCCTTTAAATCTTGTTTGTATCTTGTCACATTTGTTCTGTGCTCAGAGACAGAGGTCAGAAGTCAGTTTACAGCAACTTTTGCTTCTTTGACTGCAGAGTTCCAGGATTTTGTAAAGTGAACTGTTTGACCTGCTGTCCAAAGTGTGACATGAAGGGATGTAGGGTCCAAAGTGTGACATGAAGGGAGGTAGGGTATCAGGTTTTTCCTAACACACATTTAAATAGCTAATAAGTCAACTGTACAAACATTTCAAAATATATTTCAATAGTTGTGAAAGCCCATTTTTTGTACATTTGTCTAATGAAACACACTTTAATAGGGCGCAAAACAAATCGAACACTGTACTTGGTGATGTGCAAATGATAAATGTTTTTCAGAAACCCACTAAAACCTAATTTTCACAAATTGTTGTTGATATACTATAGCTGCATGGTAGTGGGATTTTATTTTGCCATTTCTTGGAAATGTCCTGTTTTAAATAACAGTATGCCACCACATCATGCTTTAATAATTTATTTATTAAAAAATAGTGTTTAAATATGAACAGATAAATATTCCTGCCCTGAGAGCAATGCTATTAGTAAACAGATAGGCACGTCTGGGATAATATGTACCCTGTATGTGGGCTAGATTATTACACATGGACTAAAAGTTTAGTCTATTTAATCAAACAAGACGTTTGTTAATCAGAAATGCGGAGCTCAAATATTTGAAAGTGCACTTGTATGTGAGAATGAAGAAAAAGGCGACTCTATATAATATTTGCCAATGATTACACAATTTAATACCAGTTTACTGGTCAATGACATTAGTTAGGTCGAGTAGATTATTCAAGTTACTCGTCCTGCAGTTCATTTTTTTACGATTTCCCGAGGCCTAAAAATATATTCAGGGCCTTAAGAATAGAGAGTTGCAATCATCCATTCAACTTAGAACGGTTGGCTCAACAACTACTGTTGCGGCAAGTCAGGCAGGAAAGGCAAGATCTTCCACAAGACATGCAAAACATATAGCTGACAGCTCATTAGCATGCCTGATAGACTGTTTTCTCTTCCAAGTGGAAGCCTAGATTCTGAACTGACTCACTTGGCAGAAGTCCAAGGATAAGGCTCGTGCACGGCCCTTGTTCATGCCTCACAGTGCTTCCATTTGGCCTGCATTAAATTTCAAAGAATAAAGCATGAGGCAACTGGGAACATTTCTCATGCATTGGTGGAATACGCCAAATGGGTGAGGCACTGAGTATTCAATTGAAATAATCATTTGCCCATCATCTGCATAGTTCATAAAATTCACTCCATGTGATCTTACGAGCTGAAACAAATGTACAAATTAAAGAGGGTGCGACGTAAGACAGAAGCTTGTTTTATGCCCTGTTACAATGCCTTAAACTATACAATGGAGTGTACACCACCTGATGAATGTCCTCCAAATAAGATCTACAATCTTGCAAGACAGACCCTCCAATGTCTGCCTTAGCCACTCGAGAGAGTAAGATGGTGTGGGCCACCGAATGAAATGCGGCAGAAATGTTAAGTAATAAAGGAGCAACAAAGTGACTCTTGTCAGCCAGCATTCTCAAATTGAGTAGTACAGAAATTAGTTTGGTCTGTCTCATGGACAGGGAGAAATCCAGACTGGAATGGATCCATAAGGTAGTCACGTTTTATAAAGTAAGCTGCCTGTTGACATGTTTGTCCAAGATTTTAATAGAAATATCCAAACCTGAGAGATTGTAGTCACATTATTCTTCCCCCTCCTCTCCTACATCCCCCGCCACTCCTGCCCGGTTAGTTACCAAAGTCCAGCATGTGCCAGTCTTTAAGTGCAGTCCCAGCCAGATTCAGTGCTTCAAGAGTGCTGGTCAACTGTGTTTTTATCCACGTCTGCCCAGATGTTAGTAACCCAATAGCAAGAAGACTGCATGTGATAGTAAATAAGGCTTAATGGAATCAGCCGATGAGTTCATGAAATCGGGGTAGGAGCCTGGAAGACTTGCACAGAAATGTAGCAGCAGCTGGGAACATGCCAACAGAATACAATTACGTCATTCTTTTAATGTATTTTGTATTGTCTTAAAGGCAATCGGGAAAATGTACAATGCGTTCGGAGTTATTGTCATCAGTCGTCTGCCCTTTTGGGGTAATGCTAACTTCAACCCCTCACTATTTCTCTGCCATACCAGCCTTTTGGCAGGAGGCGTTCTATTGGCTTTCTTGGCTGTTTTCTTACCTTATTTACTGAGGACGACGTTACTCCATGTTGGTTTTAATTTCTTCAAGCCTTGTACCCAGATCAATTCTATTTTGAGATGTTGCTAGTTTAGTCTTCAGATTTGCTTGCACACTCCACAGCGTCTTTTTATACGATTTTAAAATAACTTGCTGCTGTCTAAGACAGTTTTGGATATATAAGGGTAAGAAAGTGAGGTAATCCTGAGGAATTTAAACACAGCCACAGTCTCTTTATTTCTTTCTCTCTGTCGAGCTCTCTCTCTCATCGCAAACCTGGTTGTTTCACATTCTGTTGTGTTGACTGTGACTCGACCTTCGGAACAGGTAGTCCTATCTCACATTTTGCCGAATGTGTGCAGGTGTGAGCACACATTACTGTTTGTACAACGCTTGAACTGCATGTGGATTCTGGATTTATTGGAGCATATTTTTATGTGCATTGAGTTTTTAAGTGCCTTGACCCCTTAATTCCTCGTGTACACAGTTTCCATGTAGTCGTTTGGATTGAAACCTGTGGTAATTTGGTTCATTTGGAATTTTATACTGTAACTTTGTTTTTGCTGTTAGGCATTTGTTCTTTTATTGTGAACTTGCTGCTTGCTGTTTTATGTACTTTAGCTGCTTTTTTAAAAACGCCCCTACACCCATTGGATATAGTTCGCAACATAGAAAACCCCATGTAAATAAACAGTGCTTGCGACATAAGGCGCAGCAATAGCGTTGCTTTCTCCTACAATGTAGTGACCAATCTCTTTAAAAAAGTGTAATTGCAAAATTGTATGGCCAGATGCATGCCCCGCAAAATCTTTCACCAAATGAGAAATAAATACACTAACTACGGCCTGCAATATAAATATTTCCAACTTTATTTTACTGCAAGGAAACATGAGGTTTTTCACAGCCGCAGTGTTATGGAAAAAAAAGAATTTCTAGCAGCATTCTCTCGATGTTTTTAACTTTCCCGTGACTGACTTTTGTGCATTCCGACAGGTTTTGCACACCTGACACCTTTTTCTCCAACTGACAAAATGGCAGATAGTTCCCTGGCTTGAATCGAGTTTTGTGGGTGTTGTGCAATTCATTACATAGCAATGTAGAAGTGCAGGTACTCTCTAGATGGAGTACCTGTTTTCTCCCAACAAGTGCCAGTTCTCTCCCATTAAATGTATTGAAACAGTGCTCCGAATTACAGGTATTCAGTACTGGACAGTACCTGCCCGGTTAAAGGACTGGTTTTGTGACAGTTAAGTTACTTCCCTCCAAATGAGGTTTTGTAATTGTATACACAGTGTCAACAGGGTATATCCCAAGTGTGTATCGTGGAGCAGTCAGATGGAGTTCTAAATTTCCATAGATTCTTATAAAGTGTTGTGGAAAAGACCACAAGTTTAACCAAACTGGTCAAATTTCCTACAGTTTGCAGGGCCTCAAATTCCCATTTAGTCTAGAGCTTCAATCTGATCTTAAAACATATGTTGCCCTTTGGGAATGATAGGCTGCATCAGTGGTTCCCAAATGTTTAAGAATTGCAATACACTTTTTAGAACGATAAACTTTCACAACCCGCCTACCTTTAATGGACAGGAGGAGGGGCGATTTATTTTAATGTAAAGCATCGTGTAGTAGCGCACTGTGATTTGCAGGCAGCAGATTTTCTATTGAAATGTCCACTAACTTTGCAAAGACATAGAGTTTTATTGATAAAAGTATGTAACATACAACACTCAAATGATAATGCATGGAAATGGGGTTTCTGTGATTATTTAGAATTTGCGCATCACCAATTAAGTGGGTTTATTTTTTTTATCCTAATAAAATCTGTTGCCTTCACTTTTAAGAATTACAATAAAAGTGTACTTCATTTTTGCTTTTTTAACTGCTAAATAAATGCGTTTAAAATACAGGTAATTAATTTAGTTGTTACAAAAATATGCATCCTAAGATTATCACACAATTCACTTTAAAAACTCCTCATACTTTGCAGTTTGAGAAAGAAAAGTAAATGCTAACCTCGTGTCAAAAGAATAAGCGACTGCTTTTTTGAAGCATTGCACATGTGACAAGACAAACACAGAATTTAAAGGCTTTTTTTTCTGTTTTGCTTGGACTTTCATGGCCCACCAAAAATCGTCTTGCAACCCTGAGTTTGGGAAACGCTGGTCTATATGTATTTTTTTGCTACCACCACCTTTCTGTTTACATACTTTACATTTAAGATCATGCTTTAGTCCAGCAGTTTTTAGCAAGGTAATTCACACTTGGCTCTCATTAGGTCACCTAAATTTCAGTTACAGACCAACCCTTGCCAGAATTGTGCTCTGTCCCCTATTTGTGGGTAGGTGTCTTAAATAAGGGGGTCGTTTTTGAGGTTTAAGTCTACTTGGTTAATAATGTTAGACATCATCTCTTGCCTCTCCTTGCACATCGTCCCCAAAAGGCCCTTTATTATGCTGTAGAAGAGTTCTGTTTCTGGACAGGATAAAACGAAAACTTCTTTGTGTATTGTAGGTGGTTGCATTTCTCACTTTTCAATGCTCTGAAGCAATAGCTCCCAGCTATGTTCAAATTAAGGTTCTTTCTTTACCTGGCAAACCATGGTGGCATTTGTTCTCTTTACAGTGCCTTGCCACTAACCAAGTCGCTTCCTCTGGTTCACTCCTCTCTCCCCCAAACGCTCTTCAGTCTCCTACCCTCACTATGCAGTTCACTGAACAGGAAATGGTTTTAACGCTTTAATCCATTCTTGTATCTGCCCCCACAATACCAGCACTGCAGTACATCGTTCTAAAGGTGTTACCAGGCAGGTTTTATTAGTTTCTCTAGGCTCAATTTATCTTGCATTCCTGTTTGCTTTCTATATTGTCTGCAGTCTGCACAGGGTAGAGTTTGTACTGAAAGAATCGTTGCGCTTGTATCTTGCCCACTTTTAACCCCTTCGATGCTGATGACGAGCTCAGCTCGTCATCAGCCACGGGTGACGTGTGCGGATGACGAGCTGAGCTCGTCATGTATCGCGGTAAATGGAAAACAGCCGCACAGCGCAAAAATCACCGCAGCAGCGATGCGGTTAATAAAAGTGTCACTGCTGCTAATGCTTCGGCGGCTCGCAATGGGCTAAAATGCCAGGTATTGCCAAGACCGGAGAGAGCACTAGAATTCAGCGTTGTGATGTAAAATGACAAGTCTTACCAAGTAAGTGCTGTATTGGTGGTTTCTGGTATGCTATTAGTGGGGGATGTGAATATCCGCATTTACCAAGGAGGGACAGCAGTTTTGGGTCTACGCTAGTAGACCTCTTAATTATGCGACCCATAGTTTTGAACAGAAGGGCTCCCAAGAAGGAATATTACAACTTAATGGCACTTTCTCACCTTCCGATTTGATCCCACTGCGTAGACGTCTAACTGAATTGTGTGCAATCATACACAATCTGTCCTGTAATTTTAATAACCATTCTCTGAGGTGAGCCTGTGTGTGTACCTCAAGATGCATACTAACTGCTTCTGTTTGGGTTCAAATCACACTCATTTGATCATTGCCCTCAACATTTTAACTTGTATTGCTGTGACCAGAAATGATCAGAATTGAACTAGTATTTATCAAGAAATTACACTTTTTTTGTGTATGAACAGTTTTGGGGGTAGGGGGAAAAAACACACGTTGTCATTGCTGCCCCATAGGAGGCGTGCCAAAGAAGCAGCAGTGCCCGAGTGGTTAGGGCTAGAGGCCCAGACCCAAAGAGCAAGAGGTCCAGACCATACTCTAAGCTGTCAGTCTGGATGCTTCATTGGGAGCACGACGCCAATTGGACTTTTGTAGACCTTCATCATATTCTGCCAAGTGGAAGACACATACTCATTTTGGCAACACCATTTGGTTTACTAATCAACTTTTCCAAAATTCTTGTTTTGATATATTTTGTCAGTTCCACATTCTTTTATGTATTTTGTCCTGTTTACTGAATAATTCGGTACCTCTAGTTATAGGTTTAAAAAGTCTTTGATCTGATGATGTGTTGATGTGTAAGGTCTGTGTACAAAAACTTCAATTACGCAGCAGCGTATCTGGGTTATAAGTACATATTTTAACTTTCTTTTTGGCTCTTCGCCTTGTTCTCATGAGGATGTGCTGTCATATGCTTAATTGTGCAAAAGCAATATGGTTATTTCTTCTTTTATATTAAAATATATCTGTAGTTGGTGGTTTTTGGGTCATACGGAGTGATTTCTTTCAACCTCACCTCTAAACTGAAACCGTTTTCTATTTCAAGTATCCATGAAGATGCTGAAAGTTGCCCAGTTGCAGAAAGCTTTGCTTGGACCTCAATGTGCTTGTATTAGTTTGTTGTGCTAACGTTTGCTTTTTCCTATGTTTTTTCCTTCGCTTCGTTCTAATAAATATACTGCCCTACAGCAGCTGAACTCCAGTCCCCTAAGTTATTAAAAAAAAAAAAACGTCCACCGGAACTTGTTTGTCCTTGATGTTACGTTGATCAACATTGCACAGCCTCTGATATGATTTTTTACATTCGAAGAAGGAAAATCTTAGAAATAGTCGTTTCTCTCCTTCTCTTTAGATGTCTTGAATACAGTGCGAGTCACAGCTTGCTTAGGGAGCAATAGATGACCCCATTTCATGATAAAAAAAAACTAGTACCTGGGTGTATTGTGGTCGACACTTAAGCCCACCACCAAATATAGGAGCTGATCTATAAACCTGTCGATGAATGAACTAAGGTTTGACATGTCACATAGGTTGAGGTGCAGAACTGAGGAGGGATGTGCATGCAACCTGGATATAAAAGTTGTACACCCATTCTTTGCAGGGATTGGCCAAAGACCTCCTTTACCAGCCTTTGTACTTGAAGTCTGCTCGAAGAGTTTTCTCTCGTTTGACCCTATTTTTGTTAATTGGTACATATTTTCTTTGTCTGAACTGGTTGCTTGATCAGGAAATGATGTCTAGAGGACTTTGTCAGCTGAGTAAGGTTACTGCTTGGATGAATGATGAAGCTGGTGAATATGACCTAACAGTGTCGCCAGTATATAGCAGTTGTTCAGGAGACCATATTTAACGATTTTTTTTAATTTAGTATATTTTACTATTGATTTTTTTTTCCAGCAGGAAACTTTGTGCGTACTCTATAGTACTCGGGCAAAGCTCTTTCAGCAAGTGCCACCAGACAGCAGGGCTGCTTACTTGTGTACTGGTAGCGTAGGAGAACCTGCTCCAGCACCTTCTGATTGTGTTAATTGGACGCCTTAGAGTTAGGTTTGTTAGGACGCCTGGTCCCAGTCCAGAGTTTCCTTTCATTTTCGCCCAGAGGTTCGTCCTAAAAGTATTCCACGGAGACTAAAGATTGTAGTGAGGTTTGCTCTAAGACTAATGGGTCAGTAGAAAGCTCACCATTATCCTCTTTTAAAGAAGCTGTAAGGAAGGGCAGGGGAACCTAGAGCAAAAACATCACGTTGTTGAAACGTTTTTTGTCTTCCGCTGAGGGAATTGCATGTCCTACGCTTGTTCCTCATTAGGAGTCCATGCATTTGATAACAAGATGTTTTTTTCTTGTTCATCTTCCCCTCGTTGGTTCATTATGTGCTGCAGTTCAGGGATCCAGTGTGGTCCAGATCGTTCTCATGAATGGGCTTTTGATTGTAGGACCTCCTTCTTTTTCCTTTGAGGGAGCTCTCCCGATCCAAGGTAGTCATCTCTTTGATACTTCATCACACTTGGGGGCTTGGCAAGAGAAAAGGGGCTTCATTGTAGTTAGCAGTACCAGGTGTCTATACCAATGTGCTGTTGATTTTTCATTTAGTGTAAGGATATACTGGTGCAGTCTTCCCCTGATAATTTTAAGGGGTATTTTAAGTTTCCTTCCTCAAATTAATAAATCACATTTTCTTACCTCTTGTTCCTTTTCAATCGTAAAACCGGCCCTTTGTTAGAGTAGACTGTTGAGGAATGTTTTCTTATAAAAAGCTACCTTTTCAGTCCGATTCATTTCCAGTGATGAGTTATGTTGTAGCAGACAAGCCAGTTTTTTTCTGTGCACCTGAAATGATGCATGTGCCAGATTCCATCAGCGAAGTCAGGCTATTTATTGCTTTAATCAGGCATGGCTTTGCTGGTTATCGAAGTATTTGTGGCGCCACATCAGTTGACGCTGTCATGCCTACTAGTGCAATGGTGACCTGGTGGCTTGGTCACTCCTTAAGCCTTGCTGTTTTTGGCATTTTCAAAGTGCTCGCCTGGCATGAATTATCATCGCGTTGAATGACGTAGACACTTAAATTGCCTTTTGAGAATTACACTTTGAATGGTGGATGGGGAAAGCATTAGTGCCCTTTTTGATGGCTCTCAAATACTGTAAGTTACCCTTTTGTGAAAGCTAGAAGCAAATAGGATCCTATCCTTACCACACAGTTTTACGGTTGTGACTGTTTGAGATTTCTGACACAGGAAGACAAAAGTGCAGCCTAATGTTGATCATCAGTATCCGAATGGAGATAAGGAGCATGTGAAATATGAACAAAGACCCGTTGTTTTCCTCGGTCTTGTGACTAGTGTCAAATGAGAGAAGTTTGGCCTTTGCAGGAAACTTTATCTTGCTCATAACCTGCTTGCTTCAATGTTGGGTAACATGCGCCCTTCTGGTCTGTGGCGCAAGTTGCTTATACAACACTAAATACTACTGTGTATACATATTTTAGATACGTTGGGCAATGATGCGTATTCTTAACCGTGAAGTGTGTAAGTTCATTGCATGTGGTATGCGCAAGATTTCTATTGCACCGAGCATTTGGCCTCTCGAGCCAGTCTGTCCAGGAGAGCCACATTATTCCAGTTGTTTTCAGGAAATCCTCTCCACGTAAATAAGCGCTGTTTTTATATTCTTTTAATGTAAACTTATTTAGAGTTGGAAATCAGTAATCATCGGTCCAGACCCTCTGGAAATGTAGTGGATACCCAGCACTTTAAATTAATAAATATTTGTTGAGGTGAATTAATGCTTTACAACTCCATATCCATTCTCACAAAAGTAGAATGAATTAGGTCTTTAGTCACACGTATTGGTGCGGAACCACTGAGTCCAGTTCAGACAGTTGATATAAAGTGATGTTTGTGTATTATAGCTGTGACGTAGTTCCGAAGGTTTGTTTGACCAAATCTCGCGCCAGCTCTGCAGTCATAAGCCTGCACTTCTGTCAGTGCAAGCACGGTTGTGAAGCGTGCAAGCAAGGAGTACGCAAGAGATGACTTTTCTGTATCTAGACAAGAAAATAACAAACCTTCTCCTTCTGAAACCTGCAGAGGTGGTCTGCAACCTTCTCTATTTATTGAACGAGCATTGAATATTTGCTAAATTAATAGTTCTGTTTTTAATGTAGGTCTTTGAATGTTTTTACAGTTTACGTATCCTGTTCAGGTCGAGGCATATAATACTGTCTTGTATTGAGATACATTCAGTGGCTGCTGGGCATTTACTACCTTTCTATCCTAAAAAACAAAATAGTGCACAACCTGCTAAGAAAAATGTGAAACTGTCAGTATTTTGTTCAGAGAAATGCATCTGCAAGTTTCAGTGCAAGTATTAACATGTGTTTCATTATTAGATCGCCTGGGGAGACTCCTGTATAAGTTGGCAAATCTTCTTATTAAAAGCAAAGCTGGTCTGCTGGCAGGATTACAGCATGCCAGAAAAAATGGGCCTGTGCTGAAGGAGGAACACTATACTGATGTGTGCCTATATGTGCAGGGAAAGAGAATCAAATGTGGTTTCAATTTGATGTACTGGGCCGAGGGTGATAACATTTCGAAAGTGAAGTGTCTTTAGTATTACGGGAGACTAATGGAAAAATATCGCTTTTGCAGTTAGTTCTGCGTAGTTCATTATTAGCTGGAGCGTATTTCGTGTTGGGATTTCGTGAAATGTTATCCTTTTCAGTATTTTTTTGAGCATAGCACTCCATTTGGAGTAGCATTTTTTCAGTTGTAGAACAGTCTGTATATCTGCGTCTTGCCTGCAAGCACATTAATTTCTTGACATAGATTTGAATAGAGGTGGCGGCACCTATCTTAAGCTGTGTCACAAACTAAGACAGGCCGAACCAGGTACACTAGAATCTCTAACCTGGAAAGAAATCAATGAAACCAACCCAGGGGGAACATTCGGCCGCCTCTTGAATGACTATATTCTCCAAATGTCAGTTGCCGAATTCTGGGCCCTTAACCCCAGTCAGACCGTTTTTTTTAGAGGTGGGTGAGCCACTGAAAGCTAGAGCCAGATCCCTGGCTCAACTCGAGCTCCTCTTAGAACCTCTAGCCCAAAATGAGCCGAACTTTCACTGGAGATTAAGTGCATGGTGGTTAGAGCGGTCGTCCATGTTGTAACATGGGGAGCCAGGCCTGAATACTGGCCTCGCCCCAACATCCTGCGAATCCCAGCAAATGCCCCTTTGCCGAAAAGACGTTTAACTTAGTCTCTGTTTAGTTCGAAGAACTCTCATGTCCGTGGGCAGGTTAAATGCTGTGTCAAACTCCCTAAAATAAAATGTGGACTCTGCTTGCCACCCACGCTCTAACCTAATCCTAAAAAAAAATAAAAGACAAAGCATTATGCTTTCATGTCATAAATAGATGACCCATCTAGTGGCTGAATTGCATATTGTGAAACTAGAAAATCTGGGATCAATCCTGGCTTGAACCAAATTGCGTGATCTAAGGCTAGTAATTAATTTCTCCTGGCCTTTTTGTTCATTACCACATAAGAAAACAACTTCTAATATGCGAGTTCAAATGCACTGCCCAAAACCCCTGTTTGATTTAATTGCCATCTATAATAAGAATCAAGGTCACATATAGGGTACATGTGACAGTTGGATTGCCTCTTACTTAACTAATAGCATTGTCATAAGAGCAGGGGCAATAGTGTTGCTCAGTAAATGTTTGAAATCTCACATTTCATAAATACTTTTCAATGCAGAGGATGTGATATACTAAGATGAAATACATCCATGTGTTAAAAGAAGTAACACTTTTTGCAATTTTGAAGACACCATATCATTCTCCAACATGTATGTTGCATGATTTAAATACCAAGTATATTCGGGGCTCGGCTCCTGGAGCCAGAGCTGACCCTTTGCTTGGCCCTTCCTGTTCTTTGTCTTCTCGCCACCTCTAGATTTGATGAGCACATGAACGTGCACACTCTTGAGATCCAATGAAGCTGTGTACCTACTACTTGCAATGTCTGCTGGTTGGGTTGCCACACTAATTGTCCTGGGCCCTCCCACCACATTAGCCGCACCTATTTAACTTGTATGTCTTATCGCATCCAAGCCGGCCTGCCAGGTTAACCCCTTCCATGCTGGGCCGTTTCTGCCGCTGTGCGGTAAACAAAAGAACAGGGGCGGGCCATGGCGAACCCCAGCCGTCATCAGCACACGAGCGCCGCAGAGCGTGACGGCTGGGGTTCGTCACCAGCATGGAAGGCGGTTAATGTCAAATCTGTGTTTATCTCTTCTGTTTGGGTTGGGAAATGGCCAAGACCCAGAAACCATGTCCTCTCCCCTCTCCTTCATTTTATATCGCTACATAATGTAGTGCTCTGCTTGTCACAGACCAGTGTATGCATTGTGCTACACTTTCAGCTGCCTCACTTTCATGAAACGTAACTTCCTAAAATGTTGCATTATGTAAAGCAATCCACTATCTGACTTTAGCATTCTACCGGTGTCACCTTTGTAATACTATGTTATTTTCTGTGAAGCGAGTGACTTGAAACGTTCATTTTTAGAGACCTGGAACATAGTGTTTGAGTAGGTAAGACATTTAAACAATTTAAAAAAGGTAATAAGCACTGATCTTGAGTGCAGGCACATCCCACTCGAAAGTAGAAAACCTTCAAGTTAATTGTTAGTGATGAGTTTCCCAAAGTCATGGGCTGGGCTTGAGGAACAAGTGTCTTTGGTGTCTGAGAAGAGGCTTTACACTATGTCTTTTTAACCTGGAAAGCTAATGCTTTCCAGCTCCATGCGAGTATGTTTTTCTTGTTATTGTAATTCTAATAGTTGTGTTTTACTACTGTGTATGATTTCACACTTTGATGTTTGAACTTTGATCAGATTGCGATGCACCTTACAGCTATTCGGTTTGCTATTTTTATTTGTAACTTGTTGAACTGCTATTTGAAACCAGAGATGGCATTTGATTGATCAGCACTTAGCAAACTGTGGCAGTTTTGTCCTCGGGTGCACTATCCAAAAAGAACGTTTTCTGTAGGCTCTTAAAACTGAATGTTAGCATGTCCATTGGTTGTGGTGGGTCGCAGCAGCTACATTTTGTAATTGAACATTTCACGGATAATTTCAGTGACCTGGTGGTGCCCGTTGACTTTATAATGCATGTTATGTGACTGGAGGGCCTGGCCTGACCTGTAGGAGTTTAGTCTAGCCAGCAGACTATATTTAGGTTCTGTACCCTGACCGTCTGGACACCTTTACCACTCCTCCTCCCCCCGCTCGGCCTTGGTTCGTTCGCATGTGGGTTTCTTGTTGCAGCCTTGGCATCTCGGAAGGCAGCCCCTCCTGTCAGTAACCGAGGAGGCGCTGCCTGTGAACACACAAGGCCCCTAGAGATCGGGCCCAAACCCTTTAGTACCTGGCGAACTCAAGAAGGAACATTGTGTCAACGAATGAGGCCACTGAAGTTTCAGAATGTATGAACCATTAAATGGGTTTATTGCCTCTCGCTGCTTCAAATGAAATGCAATGGATTTCTCAATTTCCCTTTGCATTTTGTGATTTCTTCTATTTCATTGAAGTAATTTGCAAAATAGGACTTTCATCATTAAAGATGCCAGCAGCTTAAATACTAAGCCAGGCAGAAAGGAGCTTCGGCGCTAAAGTGACCATTTCTGGGTCGGCACTGGCCTTTGCCACCAGGCACAGACTGTGGCACATTGGGGTAGAATATTTTGGGTAGAAGGTTGGTGAGGGATACTTTTGTATGTGGAGGATGGAAGGTTGGGAAGTGACAGTTGCAACAATTGGGAGTGCTGGCTGGCATCGCTCTCTATGTAGAAGTATTTTGTTTTCGCATTTTACGAATAAACCCTGTTTTTGTTACAACTGATTTGACCAGCGCTTATCAGACTCCACTGAATCCTGAGTATAGGCATTGCACAGCTTTTATAACACATGAGGACATGCTCTGTTTCGTGTGGCAAGTGCATCTGCTGTGCTCCAGTTGGAGATGTCGAGGGTTACTATCGGACATATCTGGTGCAAAGGTGTATCAGGACGACATTTTGATATTTGGGAAGGCTCAAGATGAGGGAGGCTTTACATGCTGTAATGAAGAACGGTCTATCAGTCAAAGGAGAAAAGTGTCATTTTGGAAAAAAGCACGTGGAATACCAGGGGCATGTTCTATCCAGGGAAGACGCTCGTCCTAAAATCAGCCATGAATGCTCCAGAGCCCAAGAGTAAAGATCAACTCATGCCTTTTTTTGGAGTCTAAGTTTTATTATCGGTTTGTGAAGAATTAGACATCAAATGTGGAGATCTTCCGGGCCTTGCTTAAAAAAAAAAGTTTCATTTTGTTGGGGCTGGTGCACAGTGAGGAGTTTGCAGTGATCAAGAAACATGTTGTCAATGCACCATGTTTAAAATTATTTGTAATGAGTGTGGATAGTACACTATCTGTGGATACAAGTGGTTACGGGGTTGGAGCGCTATTGTCTAAGAAGAAGGATGGTAATGAGTGGTAATAGCATATGCGTCTTGTACTCTGATTACACCACAGTTATCACGTTTAGCTTCAAAGTTGCACATGTATCATCATGGTATTGTACATGTTCCTGGCAAGAATAATTGTGTTGCTGTTGGTTTACACACACATGAAAAGGATGAGAGTGGGTGTGGGGTGGAGTACAAGTTTTAGGATGTGACATGCGGTAGGCGAAGTGATGTGTAGAATGGGTTGCAGTTGCTTGAGGTGAAATGGATGAAATGGGAAATGATGTAGTTCTTTTGGGTGTTAAGTTAATTTATTGGTAATGGATGGCCATCGGAGCGGCAATTACAAGGGGAGTACAGCACATTTTTGGAAGGTAAAAAGGAATTATGCAGTGGTATTGCCCTGAGCCGAGATAGGATTGTACCTCCAATCGGAATGCATGGATGTAGTGGTAAGCTGGGTCATGAAGGCCCTGGGAGGGTGGAGTGGTGGGGAGGGTGTCAAGTACCAGGAGGAACATTAAAGAACATTTTTGGTGGCCAGGGCTGGATGGTATGGTGGATCGTTGGGTGAGGGAGTGTAATGCAGGTCAAATGAGCAACAGGGTGATTAAACCTGTGGTGGTTCCTTTACGAACAATAGATTTACCTGAGGCTAATGAATGCAATTGATTTTATGGGGCCATTCGCCATGTTACCATCTGAGGAGCTATTGTTCTCATTGATTATTATTCTAAGTGTCCGGAAGTACATATGGTTGGTAGTGTGACCACCGAGGTGGTTTTTTATGGAGGATGTTTTTTCAAGGGAACATGTACCAGAAACGTTAGTATCTGATAACGGTGTGCAGCTCAGATCTGGTAAAATGAAATAGTTTCTAGAACAGTGTGAGATCAAGCATGTGAGGGCGTCATTGTATCATCCCAAAAGTAATGGCCAGGTTGAGCAGGTCAAAGAGGCAATACAATTGGCACCTACGCATGGGTTGTCATGGAAGAAAGCTTTACAAAGTATGTTATCATACAGGAATATAGGCAAATGGAGTATTTTGGTAGGTCAGTATGTGTGAGTGAGGAAACCCGGCCTGGTGTAAAAGGGAGCATCTTGTTGTCTCATCCGTTGGGATTGTAAGTGTGTTGAAAGGCGCAGTAAGACTTGTGGATGGAAGTGTGCACATTTGGAGGCCGGGGAAGGTGAAGCCGGCCCGACCCGATGGGGGCCCGGGACAAACGTCACCCAGAGGTGGGAAGCTGCCCTCCTCCCCCCCATCCCCCACCCCCCGCCCCCATCCCGGTGGCGCAAGCCCGCGAACATGGGGCGACCGCAATTGGTCGCTATAGGGCAGGCTCTGCCTCCCCACTCAGGGGGCGAGCTTCCAAGCCGCGATGGAGGTCAAGAAGGTGGCGACTGGCCCCACAAGGCACATACTCCCCCATCGCACAAGGAGAGTACCAGTCGTTAGCAAGTTGAAGCCTACCACTGTGGAAGCAGTAGCACAGGTATTTTGGGCCCCTCCCCAGATATTGGTCTGCTTGAGAGCAGATAGTAAACAAGAACGGACTAAGGAACTGTAATTGCAAGGACAATGAATGTTTAAGCGGATTGTTATGCATGACCATGAAGATTTGAATATGTATAACCTATGTTTTTAATAAACTGCGATCTTTTAAGGCACCAAACAGGTTGTCACTGGTGTTTGAAGGCTACGAGGGATGCAGTTGCTAAAGTCTACGGGAGGGGGAGGGGACTCTCCTCTTGGGAGGGGTTTACGCCATGTCCGTTTGTGTAAGGGGGCTAGAGCACATGGTGGTTAGGAGTGGAATTTTCAGGAGAATGTGAGTAGATACTTGATCGGCCAGGGAATTAACCCAATGTGAGGGTGAATGGGAGGTGTTGGAGTCATGTGGTGGCAGGTGGTGGAACTTCAGTGTTCCTGAAATGTTGGTACATCGGAGTGTGAAGGAGGGGAAATTGCCAGGGCATCTTAAAAGAGTTAATGACTGAAAAGAGAAAATTGAAATGTCTAGTGATTCTATTAACTTGTCTTAATGATATACAGGGGCTTAGTTCAACCATTGTAATGAACCTATGTGTGTGTGATTGTATATTTCTGTATCTATATTTCTATATCTATATGTATCTATATATTTATCTGTATATATCTATACCTATATCCCCTTTCTTTCGATTTTGATTGTTATGTGTTGGGGGAAAGGTGTGTGGGACATTGGGGTAGAAAGTTGGGGGTACGAGGTTGGTGAGTGATAGGTTTGTATGTGGGTGGCGAACGTTGGGAAGTGACAGTTGCCAGAAGCAGCAGTTGGGAGTGCTGGCTGACTATGCAACTAGAGCCACATTTCGGGGGGAGGTATGGGGGTGCAGGGGGTTCTGCTATCTAAATGTCGGGGTGGGATGCTAATTCTTTCAGTGATAGTCAGAGTGGAGATGCAGGGGCTCTAAAAAGGGGTGAAAAAAAACAAAGCTAAGTACTGAACCTGTCTCAGCCCGGGCTGCCACACACGACGCCTGTACAGTAGGAGTTTGTTTTCGTATTTCATGAATAAACTTTGGAAGGACGTTCCTGCCTCCGTTTTGTTTGAGCCCTTCTTAACACAGGCCCTTCGATAGTAGCACCAGAAGTCCCCGACTTTTCTAGACCGAGCGCCTTCGTGGAGGTGAAAGCGAACTTTCCGTCACATGGCTTTCGTGTGCGTTACTGTTTGGCAGTGTTGTCGCAGCCGCTTTAGCAGAGAAGACTCGCTCTTTTTCATCCACTAACGCGTGAAATCAGTTATCCCAGCCCTGCCAATACTGCATTCTGAGACTGCCCGGAATGTGCCCTCTGCTTTTCTGAACGCTCAGTTAACGAGCAGCGTTGCTTACTTTTAATCCATTCTGAAGTAAAAGTAGGAAACGTTAAAAAAGAAAATTAATTCTGTGAATTGTTAGGTTTCCTTACAACGCAGCATTCTTTCTGCTTTTACTTACGGGTCTTCAGCTAGAAGCTGTTAAAAGTCGGCTCTTTTAGAAACAGAGCGTTGTTGTATCCTGCCTGGTCAGGATGCACAGATCGCCATCAGTACAGTGTTTAAATGGCACTGCTCCAGCCATACATCCCTGGCAGAGGTTGCTCAGTCTTTGAGGGCTTATTTTTGGCCCAGGTCCTGCCTTTTCCCAGGAACTGCCCATGGCCTGTAGGGGGAGGCATACCATAATCTCGCTGCTGTCTACCGCAGATTGCTTTTTAAAGATTATATGGGCTCTGATTGGAGCCAGCGGAAGCCATCTGTTGCCTTATTTATAGCTCCTGTTTCTAAGAAGTATATTCCTTGGCAGAGGGAAAAGTGTGTCTGACAGCTCATAATTCATAAAGTTACTGTGCACAAAACTCAGCTTCGCTGTGATTCTTGAAGGGCCTCGCTAAAGACCGAATGGTCTTTACAGGCACTTGAAATCAGTGAGTGCAGTAAGGTACAGTGAGTTCTCTTCTTGGCAATGGAGCGTGTGCAGGGCAGTAGTATCACGATAGCGGCTTATCACTGTTCGGAATGTCCATTTTACAAAATCCTAGTTCTCAGGTTTTAGGTTTGACTTCCCTTTTATTGCCTGATTGCTCATACGCGCCTTAAACCACAGCCTTAAACACAGCCCAGTAGGCGCTTCCGGCATAAGTTGCTTCCTTGCTTTTGAATAGAAGAAGGCATAACAGACAACTGATTAAAATGCTTTTTGATAGTATTCTTTACTTTGAAAGTTAATAGAGAAAAACTTTTATGATAATTTTTATCGAAATAAAGCCTTTTTGACTTGAATAGAGAAAAACCTTGTTTACATTTGTATTATCAATTTGTGATCACCGAGAAGGACAAAATAGATTTTTTGGGGGGCAACCGTAGCATTTTTGGCTTGTATAGCTCAATCTTCCTAGCTTTCTTCTACGGAAAGATTTCAGTATGCATGTCATAGTGTGGCCTTCAACATGAGATGGAAAAAAAATGTCATACACATGTGGAAGTGTTCTAGTTGGGGGTATACTAAAATATGAATAGTGTGGAAGATTTTAGTCTCGGTAAGTCTTTTAATGCTGTGTGCCAGCAAGAAACTCCGTAATAGAAAATATAATAAAAATGTAAGCCTCCTCTTCGTAGCATCTTCGACCAAGATCTTCTAATGTCTGTGAAACATACACACGCATAATGATGAACTGGCAACTGTGAAGTGTGCCTGTAAAAGTGAGACTGGATTTTAAACAATGTGACCAGCAACCTTACATGGCTATTACCTTGGTGGCTGAACTGTCTGTAGTAGACTTGTATAGAGATGTAAATTGTGGGTTAGAAGAGTAGGGTCAACGATGAAAGGAGTGCTTTGTACGGGAGTAGAATCCAGCACAGACCATTCTGCATGGGAGAGAGACTTGTGCCTTACTGTATGCAATCTGGTGAGACATTTTAACTCTCATGGTTTCAAGTTGGCTCAATTTGGCTAAACTGCTTTGAAAAAGGCCAGGAACATCACGTGGTAAAAATATACATTGTATATAATCAGTAAGAAAACTCCGGTTGCTGCTAGTCCGCTGTGGTATCCAGAATGATCATACACGAGGTTCACTTATGTATTTAGTCTGATATTAGCAGAAAATACATGGTCTTCGGCAGCAGGCCCTTCCAGTGGTACAAGAAACCTTTACGTTTCCTTATCCAGGACCCCAGAGGGCATTCTTTTGGGACTTCCAGAATGGAAAGTTTTCCCGCTATATTCAGGGAGAAGAAAGGATAATGGTTTCAGCATGTTTCCCGCAGCAGTACTCAGAAGTTGGACTCTGAAACATTCAAGCTTCTCTAGCCTGTTTGTTGTCTGTCTATTAGTATATAGTCTGTGAGGATTAGATCTAGCTGAATCGCTTCAGTGCAGATATTGGGCTGTGGGCATAACCCCTACTGTGAAAAAATGTGTGGTATTCTTAGTTCAACCCTTTCGAATTTTTGTACTGGTGCGTTTGTGCAGATCATACCTGTGTATTGCCTGCTTCTGCGATTCAGTTGTAAATATGTTTAGTAGCTCACGGATTTTTGTTGTTGTTGCTATATTCAACATTTTTTTTATTTTTTTATTTTTTTTTTTATTTCCATGCTCTGAATATTCATGACCTGCACTATCTAACACTTTCCTTGTAGGTTAGGTCACCATAAACCTCTTTTTCATGGTACGACTTTTTGGTTCTGCAGTGCAGTGGAACCTGAAGAGTACATTTGGTAGGCAGCGAGACATTCTTCACGACCAAGTGCCTTTTTCATGATAACCAATTCAACCCTTTAACTAACTACTTCAGTAAAAAAAAAGTCTCATTTCATATACTTGTGTGCCAGCACAAACCCATTTAATCCATACTAAGCAGTAGTTCACAGCTTGAGATTGGGGTTTGAAATACTAGAACTGAGTCTTTACAGAAACCAAGTGACAGAATAAAAGTTTGTGTAAATATAACCATTAAGACAATCTATTGAATCCCTTGTTGTGTATCTTGTTGCCTTTAAGCAGCAAGATCTGCACTTAGAAAAAGTGATTCCTAAATGTACCGTGTGATGAGATGTGATGATGAGTAGTGAAGTAGTCAGACCCTCCTGGATTTTGCGGTTTGCCGCGAAATCAGTACTTTAGCAAAAATGCCGCTATTTTTTGCAAAAATGCCCGCAAAATCGTCAACTTTGAAAAAAAAATCCATCCAATTCTGCACAGTTCTATCTTATTGATTTGAGGGACTCCTTGGCTTTTAAGCTCTCCCATCTTGTTGACTAATGTCACGGGAAATGCCTTATGCTCCCTGTTAGGAGCCTGAAATGGGTCCGTTAGTTATCTTCGGTGCAGAGTGGGTCACCTGCACCTTATTCAAATAGTATCCTCGGGAAGGGTAGGAAGGGTGTTAGCCAATCACCACTGTTACTTCAGTGGGCCAGTGACTCCCCGTAATAATCTCAGGCCAGATACAGTAGGCCCCGCCTGGTTCTCACCCCCCCCCCCCCCCTCCCCCCTCCCACACGCTCGGAGCACTTTGTTCCTTTCTCAGGCGCTGCCCCTCGCAGCCCTCAGTCATACGGCCTGCGCCCTTTCAGGCCTTACCTGAGAAGTACCACGCCACAACTTTACTGTGTCAGGCTGTTTGTATCGGCATTTGCTTAGGGAGAGGTCATGCCAGTCCCTTCAGGCCTCTCCGCTGTTAAATCTCCAGAGCTGAGTCTCATGAGCAGCACTGTTGCCGGCTCGTCACTCACAGCGCGCCCCATAATTGCCTTTCATGGTCCCAGTGACTGCCGCTCGCCGAGCCCGTTTTCAACTTCGCCACCTGCCCAGGCCTCCTCTGGGCATACCAATCGGAGCGGCCCCCCTTGACGTCGCAATGTCTGCTCTGGTCTCTGCTGCCTACGAGTCTCCTAGGTGCCACTTGTCCGGCACTTGGTGACCAGCGCCATCCAACCTCATAACGCCATCCAGTACAGGGTTTACGCAGCAGCCTAGTCCCAACTCCTCTGATCCGCTCGCCCGGCTGGGTCAATTCCTTCTGCTTACGGGGTGATCATCAGTGTCGGGCAGCTGTCTGTATGTTCCTTAGTCTATCCCTGTGTTTGTATCCCATGGTACTCGTTTCAAGAGGACGGATTAAGGGGTTGGATCCCCAACCGAGCAGATCGCAGCTCTTTCTTGACCACCAGAGCGCCTTAGTCCAAGGGCCTCATTTCAAAACTTTCATTATTATTATTTATGTTGTGTTTTAGCCGGTAATCCAAGGATTTCGCCATTTCAGGCTGAAAATGAATGATTATGAGTAAAATAAAGTGCCGCAAAAATGCTGCAAAAATCCATATTTGTGCCGCTAAATTTCCAAATTTGTGCCGCTAAATTTGCGAATTCATACCGCTATATCTTGGGGGGGGGTCTGAGTAGTGCAAACAAGCTGTTGCCTCTGCCCTTTGACATTACTCTGTAATCCACTGGTCTAGTTTTGCCTTTTCTAACTTTATTCCATGCCAGCCTTCATGTGCTACAGACGAAATACTTGTTAAATTCTGCACTGCAAGTACTGATATCTATATTTTAAAGAACCTTTGCACAGCTCTTGTAAACCCAGTCAACTGAAAGGGTGTTGAATTCTTTACCTGTGTCGACTTTGTACCTCTGAAATCATCGGAATCTTTCCCTGCGGGTTCCTGCTTGGAAGTATTATTTTGGACATTACACAGAAGACTAATAGAACTGTTCATTTAATGTGGTTTACACCTTTCTGCTTCTATTTTGAGTTTACCTCCTAAGGTCATCGCCTCTGATCTTTTATATTACACAAACGAAAGAAAATGGCTGTCAAAAATGCAGTTTGCATTTAACGAAAACTCGATTTAGTGATACAATTTGGAAAGGCGGCGGGCCACGTCTCCCGCAAGGTGACAATAGAGGGGACAGCCTCGTGACTTTTTCCATCAGCCAATGAAAGCAAAGTTTTGTCTTTTGGGGCCATTACAGAGCAAATGCTTCCCCTCGGAAGAAGCACAAGTCACACCTGGGTGCTTCCACTGGATTTGGAGTGGGGCCTGTTTGAGAGGGCTCATAGCTGCTGCGCACCCTCTTTCCTCCCGCTTGGCCACCCATATACCGTCCCAACTTTGAGAGCAAGAAGTTATTACTTAATAATTCATTTTTTCAATGTTGTAAGCAGAGTTGCAGGGCTTACCTAACGTAAGCAGTACAGTATGCTGCAAAAAATGGAGTAGGGGCCGCAAACTTGATAGCCTCTGGCCATAGAGGATCCTGAGAGGAAAGGTAGGCAGCCCATTTATCCTTTTAAGGACAGTTGGTACCCTGACAAATGGGGGTCTGCTTTTAATCTCTCCTGATCTAACGGCCGCACAAAAGAAGATTTGCAAGGGGGCTGCAGCCCCACTTTAGAACGAGCACCAGATGTCGGTGTGCTACGGAAAGTATTGCATTTCCGGCTCTCTGGCTTGGTATTCGATTTAGTGTCAGCGGTTAGATTTTGACACGGCGTTGAATACTTAAACGGCGGGTAAATGAATCGTACCCGAGTGCCAGTAAGTTTAATAACCATGCAACTCTTTCTCTTAACCAAGAACTGTGTGGTTTATTTTTATGTTGCTTGTAGAATCATCAATGATTGGGTTGCAATAACCAAGGCTTGGTTTAGAAATGCAAGGAGTTGATAGCAGAGATGGCAGGATGACATTTTTTTTAGGTCTCTGCCTGACGTTCGCATCGCATTCACTGCTCTAGTCATACAAGCCTTCTTGGAATCGATACGGTTCCAGAAGCCTTGTCCCAGCTCTGCCTTCAGCTTTCATTCGTGCTTGTCGTTTGGCGTCACGAATTATGCCAAAGGCAGTGCAATGATTGCACTGAAGGCATCCCAATCATTCCTTGTTGCCACCATGTCTCCTTTTAGGCACACCAACCGGGATTGGATCTTTTACCCGCAGCATTACACTATTGCCTTTAATTACTGGGGAAGCACTATTTGTTTTCCCTTCCATCTGTCTATCTCAGAGACACGTTGCTTAAATGTTGCTGTCTACCAGAATACCAATCGCTTGCCCTGTTTCGACCTTCTTGCGATTTCGCCTCTTTCCCTTTCAGTTCCTGTCACGCTGTAATGTCGTCTATCCCCCTTCCCTCCACATCATTCCCACAAACAGTTATTTTATTAGCGTGTGGTATGCATTTTTTTATTTAAAGTTCTGTGCTCTTTTTAGGCATTTCCTGTTGCTGACCAGACCGATAGTTGGTTGCTGTGTCAATGATGTGGCTACAACTGTACATGGTGCTAGAGCACATAAAGGTACCGTTGTGGGGCTTTTGTGTTTACTCCTACGCTGCGTCCTTCGACGTAAACCCCAGCCAAGGCACAGTTGTGCTCAGTGAAAGAATAGCCCCCCCCCCCATCTCCTCCCCGATCCAGTAAGCAACCCTGCCCCTCCCTTTGTTGGCCTCGCTGTGCCTACACTTCTGCTCTTTTCTTTTAGAGCTGCTGCCCTGGGGCAGTGACACAGATGTCCCTCTGAGACAGAGGTGTGGTTTTAATCTTCAGAGCCTGTCTCTCTCTATCTCCCTCTCTCTAATACTCACTCTCTACTATTATATTCTCTTCTCCTCACTCTCTACTACTCACTCTACACTATTTTCTACTCTACTACTCTTCTCTACTACTCACTCTACACTACACTATTCTCTACTCTACTACTCATCTTTACTACTCTCTCTACTCTTTCTACTACTCACTCTCTACCACTCTCTCTACCACTCTCTACCACTCTCTCTCTACCACTCTCTCTCTACCACTCTCTACCACTCTCTCTCTACCACTCTCAATCAATCAATCATCGTATTTATATAGCGCACTACTTACCCGGAGGGTCTCAAGGCGCGGGGGGGGGGGATCCGCTACTGCTCGAACAGCCAGGTCTTGAGTTGCTTCCTGAAGGCGAGGTGGTCCTGGGTCCGGCGGAGGTGGGTGCGGAGGGAGTTCCATGTCTTGGCGGCGAGGTAGGAGAAGGGCCGTCCCCCTGTGGTGGCTCTGCGGATGCGGGGGATGGCGGCGAGGGCGTGGCTGGTCGAACGAAGCTGGCGTTTGAGAGCGTAGAAGTTGAGGCGGCTGTTGAGGTATCCTGGGCCTCGGCTGTGCAGGGCTTTGTGTGCGTGGGTGAGGAGACGGAAGGTGATTCTCTTGTTGACCGGGAGCCAATGCAGATCTCTCAGGTGTCCGGAGATGTGGCTGCGACGGGGGATGTCCAGGATGAGTCGTGCTGAGGCGTTCTGGATCCGCTGGAGTCTCTTCTGGAGTTTGGCGGTGGTTCCGGCGTAGAGGGTGTTG
Organism: Lissotriton vulgaris; assembly: GCF_964263255.1. NCBI lineage: Eukaryota > Metazoa > Chordata > Amphibia > Caudata > Salamandridae > Lissotriton > Lissotriton vulgaris. The sequence goes on from NC_141689.1 coordinate 484,964,838, forward strand.
CCGTAGTCCAGACGGCTGGTGACGAGGGCCTGGGTGACCGTCTTCCTGGTCTCGGTGGGAACCCACCGGAAGATCTTACGTAGCATGCACAGGATATTGAAGCACGACGAGGAGACGGCGTTGACTTGTCTGGTCATGGAGAGGGAGGAGTCCAGGATGAAGCCCACTCTATACTACTCTTGTTACTGCTCTCTACTTCTCACTCTACACTACTCACTCTCTACTACTCACTCTACTACTCTACTCACTCTTTACTACTTTACTCACTCTCTACTACTCACTCTACTCCTCTACTACTCACTCTCTAATAATCACTCTACTACTCTACTCACTCTTTACTACTTTACTCACTCTCTACCACTCTCTCTCTACCACTCTCTCTCTACCACTCTCTCTCTACCACTCTCTCTCTACCACTCTCTCTACCACTCTCTCTCTACCTCTCTCTCTACCACTCTCTCTCTACCACCCTCTCTCTACCACCCTCTCTCTCTACCACCCTCTCTCTACCACCCTCTCTACTACTCACTTCTGCTACTCTCTATCTACTACTCACTCTGTTACTCTACTTCTCACTGCTACACTCTCTTACACGCTCTGCTACTCTACTCACTCTCTACTACTCACTGCACTACTCTCTGCTACTCTCTACTCACTCTACTCACTACTATCTACTACTCACTCTATTACTCTCAATTACTCACTTTGCTACTCCATTACACACTCTACTACTCTTACTCACTCTACTACTCACTCTACTACTCACTCTACTACTCACTCTACTACTCACTCTCTGCTACTCTCTACTCCCTACTCTCTACTACTCTCTCTACAATGCACTCTACTGCTCTCTACTACTCACTCTATACTACTCTCTTTACTGCTCTCTACTTCTCACTCTACACTACTCACTCTCTACTACTCACTCTACTACTCTACTCACTCTTTACTACTTTACTCACTCTCTACTACTCACTCTACTCCTCTCTACTACTCACTCTCTAATAATCACTCTACTACTCTACTCACTCTTTACTACTTTACTCACTCTCTACTACTCACTCTCTATTACTCTCTACTACTCACTCTGCTACACTCTCCATTACACACTCTACTGCTCACTCTACTACTCACTCTCTGCTACTCTCTACTACTCTCTCTACTACTCACTCTCTACAATGCGCACTACTGCTCTCTACTACTCACTCTATACTACTCTCTTTACTGCTCTCTACTACTCACACTACTACTCGCTCAACTGCTCTACTCACTCTACTCACTCTGCTACTCTAATACTCTCTTCACTACTCTACTCACTCACTACTACTCACTCTACTACTCTCTACTACTCACTCTCTACTACTCACTCCTACTCTCTCTCTGCTACTCACACTACTACTCAACTACTCACTCTCTACAAATCACTCTACGTATGCATATATATGCATTTATATATATGTATGTGTGTGTATATATATATACATACATACATATATAAACATATATATATATGCATATCTATATAAATACAAATATAAATGCATGCATACATATACGCATACATATGCATGTTATGTACTTGAAAGTTTGAAAAACACTAATAAAAGCAAAGCTAAAAAGCCACCTAATTACAAACAGAATTGCTTTAACTTAAACGAGGGCGAGACCTATTGCATTTTCAATGCTTGTTTTAGAACGTTCTAGGATTCCAAGCCCAGACCAACGTTTCCTATAGTGCAGGGAAATTCCACTCGTGCTAAGCTGATCTCCTTTGAAGGCTTCGGCATTCTACAACCCAGTGTTGGCTCGTTGGTGGGCGCTTCAGGCCGTCGTCTGCGCTGTTGTCTGGAGTTGTGATCCTGCCGCGCTGCTCACCAGACCCAGGCTTTATTTGTGCCTGTCCTGGCATCGGGCTTTACGCCCGGGGATTGTTCGGACACCAGTACCCGCCGCCGCCTCCTTGGTTTCTTTTCAGTTTGTAGGACAGGCAGCAGTGGTGGGACATACACGGCCGTAATGTTCGTGCAATCATTTAGTATTCCCACACAGTACCGCATAATTCGAACTAGGGTTGGCGAGCCACTTGAGCCCAGCAATGAATTCCGCCCCTGCCCCACAGACCCCATCTCTCAGCATCGAGGGTGCAGCCCGGGGATGAGCCTTAAAAGCATCACCGATGCCACCCGTGGTGACGAGGGCCGGCTTCACATACCCGCACGCAGCCAACTGGACGATCCGATAGGCCGGCCGCTATTTTTTCTCACACCTTTCATCCATCAGTGATAAGGAACCGGCTCGGGTGTCTTGGAAACAAATATCCAAGCTTTAAATTTCCACATGATGCTGCCAGGTACTTACTCTAAAATATCTCTTTCTACCGAGAAGCGGCTCCTCGGAAAGGTGCAGCTGTGCGCGGGTCTCATCTTGCACTTGTGAGCCCTGCTGGCAGCACTTCAATGCCAGGTATGCTGTGGCCTCCACACGCCGCCGTTGCCGTGGTGCCGCGGGGCCTGCCCATTGGTCGCCTCTGCCGGGGTAAAAATAGAAAGGCAGGGAGGACGAGCCGCCATTCGCGCCTCTCGCTTGCAGTGCAGCTCACAGACCCTGCCTGGCCAGTGCGAGCCCCCCGCTTCTGAGAGACCATGATCACTTTAGGCGAGAAACTGATCCTAGATTGTGGGAAAGGAATCTGCAAAATGTCCAAGCTTCTGAAAGGTGGACTCTCCGCTCCCAAACTCTGCACCGCCGTGCAGCATTCACCAAAGCAGAAAGGCCTTTCCAAAGCAGGTACCCAGGCGTGCTTGGCGCTCCGAAGTGTGCTTGGGGACAACGTGAACGTGCTTCGTTGCATTGTGCCGGTGACTGCTGCTTCCTGCGGGAAGCTAAAGGCGCAGAGGGGACTCCATTTGTCATGGCTTTAGTTGGGGATGTAGTCGAAGTTCATTCACTTCGACGTTTGCCAACGGAAGGCTTGTTTTCCTGCTAAGCTGCCGTCGTTTCCTGGCTGGTTTGTTTGCCGGTTTGTTTGTGTGTGTATGTGTATGGGTGTCATTCACAGACCCACTTTTGATGCTGTAAATCCGCACTTTTGGAGTCCAACTCGCTGATTTTATGGAGTGCCACTCAGCTTGCCAAAGGGGGAACCTGTAAGGTGCACTGCATCTGGATATAAGAAGTTCCCGATTCAAAGGCATTGAATTGAAATGAAGGATGCAGATGAATTGGATTTAAGTTAAATAACGAAGAAACCCTACTGTTGTTAATATGCTCCTTGTTTTACTGTTGTAACCTATGTTAGCAAGGTGTTTTCAGCACCCGCCCTCCCCCAATAACCCAAGCCGATTACATGTCCTGTAACTTTATCATAAGTTTGAATAATAGTCTCTTCTGTGTCGTAAGTTCTGCTGTATATTTGTAATTATCAGAGCAAGTAACCATTTTGGATTCAACACGGTCAACAGAATGTCTTGAAAGCTACTCCGACTGTGTATGTAATCTGATCATATTCTTATGTGACTCTACTTGTGCTGGAATCCCTACCGCCTCAGTTCAGAACATGTTATGTGAAATCTTCGTGTGATCACAGAATTTGTAATTGGTTGGAGAGGCGTTTGAAGGGGTTTGGTTTTGTATGGGCCATTCCTGCAGTCCTGTTGAATTGAAAGTATTGCTGTTCCTGATATGGCCCCTGACATGATGGTGGCCATTGTTGCCCTTTACTACATGAGCCGCTGATTATAATTTTGCACATACTGAGTGTAGCAGGGTTCTGCATAGCTGTTCTCGTTTGCTAGTTGCTAGGGGGCCCTATTTGTGTGGAGACCGTTTTTTTTCTCTAACCCTGCAGGATTGGTCGCACGAGATTTGTCGACATTTGTCGAGTTTATTGGGTTTGTCTGTAGGTTTGTGCAGTGAACCGAGGTTTGGGGGCCAAGTGAGTCTCGGTTTGCTGCTTGATTACAAGTTATGTGACCAATGGGATGATCCAGTTCCAGGCACCTTGGAATCCTAAGGTACCTCTGCTTGGGCAGGCATGCTTTTATTATTAAATGGGGCGAGGCTCTTTTGGGGGTTCCTTTTCCCACTAGTAGGGTCCATTACTACTTCAGTTGGTTTACATCATGTTCATCACTCAGTTTGTAGTTGCAGCAATTCACCCTTTAGACTGATCTCCTTTAAACCATAGTCAACTTCTTGGGTATCAGTGGGTGATGGAGTGCTAATCACTGCTCTGTGCGTATTAAATGTGAATTCTTACGGACTGTTACCATTTTGAGTTTTTTTCCTTTTCTATTCCCACAATTCTATACTTTCCCAGTTCCTGGCTTATAACATTTCTTCGCTTTTCCTCTCACAAGCCTGAGTACATGTTCCCAGTCCACCCTCTGATGTGCACTATATTATTTCTTAAGCTTCCGTCCTTTTACTTCATAATGAAATCTCCTTGCTATCTCTCTGCATATTTTCCATGGCCTGGATGACCTGGTGACCTCTTTCCTGTGTTCAATTGCATTTTACTCGCTTGTTGGGATATTGGTATCACAGTGGTGGGTTCATACACTGGTAGCCTTCTAGAAAGAAGTCCAAAGTCCATCAATGTGATTGGCTCGGCAGGATGTGTGACGTTTTTCAATTTCTAATCATGCTCGGTTTTTACCATACTCCTTGACGCAATATAAATCAGTAAGCATTTCTTGCAATTGAACTGCTGATAATCCTTATGATTTATATTGCCTGTGATCACAATTTTGTCCTAGCATAAAGGGAGGCTACCACTTAATTTATTTAACTTCCCCAACTTTATCCTGGGTCATGTATGAGACATTAATTTCGTTAAATTCTGCATCCAGTTCGTCAACTTGACGGTTTTATTGAAGCAAATCTTTGCTGCATTAAATACAGCTTTTAGCAGGTCCACGCAAGGTATACAGCAGTGCTATACGTAACACTGTTGGAATCGCAAATGTTCATACTTCTAAAGATTCAGACGCAGTTAACAGCATTGCACTTGCAATACGTCCCCATGAACTCAAGATATACGTTTGTTCCCCTATAAGACTAAAGCAGAGGTTTGACACTATTTATTTATTTATTTATTTTTTAAATTTCTAAAGCGCGCAAATACCTTTCGGTGTCTCGGCGCTGGAGTTTGCAGATTGCAGGGGTTCCACTGACGTCTTACTGGTTAAAGAGCCAGGTCTTAAGGTGTTTGCGAAATGAGAGTAGTGAGGATTGATTTTTGACAGAGGAGGGGATCAGATTCCATAATTTTGATGCTGCCACTACAAAACGTCTATCTCCCCATGATACTTTTTTTGTGCATGGGATTTGAAGCTGTTGGGCCGAAGAAGAACGTAGTGTTCGGCTGGGTTTGTACAGTTTGAATGCTCTTTTGAAAAAATTAGGTCCATTATTGTTTAAGGCCTTGTGAATAATACACAGCCTGTGTTGACGTTGTATTCCCGTGGACAGGCCATAGCCTCTTCTAGACTGGCACATCGTCTTTGCTACAGCAGACTAATGATTTTAGCGTAGCTCAGCCCCAAGTGTCCTCCTTGGCTAATGGCAGCATCTTGCAAAGGTGTCAAGATTTGCAGCTCTCCAGTGTTTCTTCGTGTAACGTTCTATGCTGCACCTATATAAATAAAAAACGCACAAATCGGTGAAAAGTTTGCCAGTCTATACCATTTACCTAGTAACCCCAGTATTAGAAATACTGCTCACGTCTATAAACTGCCCGCCCCGCCCGTTCCTTGTAGGACCAGTGCTGCTGTTTCTTTGCGTGGACCTTTCTGGTAATCCGCAGACCGCCTTTTCCCAAAGCCACAATGCCACAAAGTCCTTGCTAGCCATGGTCGGTGCGCGCTCCTGCAATACGCAGCACGACTCTCCGAAAGCTGCCCTTTAATTGGTTCAAGTAGCACAGGCGTGGGCCCAGCACCAGGGCCGCATCAGTGCTTTCATTGTTCGGAGTGCTGCTGCGCTGTGAGTGTACGGAATGTGTGAAGAGCAGAGACCCCAGCAATCTTATATTTAAATTGAACCCTCATCAGGACAACATACAGTGATGTTTCGCACCACACGGGTGCTTTTTTTGTTGTAATTAAATGAAACGTTTGTACGGGTGAACAGCAAGCTAAAATGACAAGTTGCCTGCCTTGTGGCCTGTATACGTGTTTGGCTCCCTCCAGCGGCCTAATGGGGAAACTGCTTTTTTGCTAATAGACACAAGTATCAAAAACTGATTTCAGTTTTCACATTTGCTTAGTCTTCACACGAACTAAAGATTACACACTTTGTAAATATGAGGTTTCAAGTTGTTTGTAAATGCACTTGAACATTATGTGATTTAACTTGTTTTATTTTTTATCCTACAGCCTTTTCGTTGCTAGATATTACGGAACAGTTTTCGCCCCCTGAGTGTGCACCTGCATTCCTCATCAAACTGTTGGATGCCATTGAAAAGAAAGGTAAATGCACTTTGAATTATGTTTTTTAAAGTTATTTGCCTTGAAAAGTTAGCTCCCTAGACGCTGTTATTTTTTGTAGCATTTAACTAGAACTATTCTACTGTCTAATTGTTATTTCAACTTTATTTCGGCTAACATTAGCCATAAAAGCACAAGATAAAAAAAATTGTAATCTGCTGTTCTTTGGCATATATCAGAGCAGAAGAAGGAGCATCCGCTCTTTTTTTTTAATACAAAAACCTTTTTCCTGGTGCGTCTTTTGAGAAGTTGCTAGGTGTTCTTTTTACCAATAGATTATTTGGTACCTATCCTCCATCCTAACCTGTTACATACACATTCTCGAGAGCTCATTCCATACTCAGTAGCACTCTGGCTTTTACCACTTCCAGCTGCTTTTGGCCTATATTTTGTATGCAAGGGTTGCCCGACGAGCACCTGACCGCATGGGTGGCCTCCCATCTGGGAGTAGTAATCGACAAGGACCTGCCTTTTTTGCAGAACACGTTAAACCCAGCTGTACAGCAGAATTCCCAATTCTACATAGTCGGGAAAGGCCCCCCTTTCATAAGATCTGCTGCTAGAAAAGGCATAATGCAAACGCTGGTTCTATCCAGGATAGTTTATTATATTTCCTTATAGTTGGCCTACCTAAATATCTGACCCTCTGTTTGCAAATGTTGCAAAAGCAGGCCGGGGTGGAAGTGACAAAAAACTCTGCGAACTTCCGCAAGTGGTGGAGTGCAGGCGAGCGAACTGCCGCTCACGCTGATCTTCCTGCCGCTCACATAGATATTCTACCTGAGCAGCAGCTCATGCTCACCAACTTACAGTTGACGAGGCTGAAAAAACTCAGCTGCACTACGCGCATCTCCGTTTTCTGCACTCCACGATCTGCGCAGACTGCAGAAAACTCTGTGAATGGAATGGAGTTCACCACCCAGGCCTATTCCAAAGGCAGCTGCTAGTTTGATTCGGGGATTATGGAGAAGCTCACATATCTCTCTGCAACCTCGATCTCCCGACTGGTTGCCGGTGCATTAGAAATACGGCATTTGTTTACATGTGTAAACCTTTCCACGATTTAAGATCAACGTGTCCATCGCTAGTCAAGACCTAGAGATTTGTGAAATCTAGACAAGGGAGCCAGTCCTTAGTTTAGCCATGATGACACTGGAGGCTTGGAGCTGTTTACCTTTACGTTTCCATCCCAATCTTGTGATCAATAGAAGGCAACCCAAGGCCTTCCGATTTTTACATCATCTTTAATCGCTGGATCGAGTGATGTACAAGTTATTCTTTGTCCCTGTTTTCTGTCTCTGCTGTGTACGAACGCGAGGACTTCACTGCTTTCCCTCAGAAGCACCTGGACCCATCTTTCTTAAGTACCTGTTTGCGCTCTATGTATGGTTCCAATCAATCCTTCTCCTTAGACAACCATGAAAGTATGGTGTTGAAATTGTAATTACTTTTCAATTTTCCGTGGCCCAAATGGAGTGACCACTTGATATTAAAAAAATATATTGCACATAAAAAATGTAGTGTATGCAGCTACTCTTTGTTACTGTCATTGGACTAGTTTTCAGTCTCGGAAAGGCACCCAACCTCATAAAACCAAAAAGCATCCAAAAGGGAAGCAGCCATTCTTTCCTAAATGCTGTCATTTATACTCATTCTGCCCTTGTCAGTCATTGTACCCGTTCCTTATGGGATACCAGGCATGCACACTTTTCCCTCTGCAACGAACCTCTTTAGCATATGTGAGATGTGTAGGAGTAGTTATGTGCATAGTTTCAAATGTATTTTGTGGCATGTGTGTGTGTGGGGTGTTGACAAATGGAAGCATCGTGACGCTATGTTCTTGGTTGGTGTATGCTCCGTTTAAAATCTACTTGGTTATTTGGATGTTTGTTCATTGCCTAAGTTATGGTTAGTGACGCGTCATCTACTTATAAAGCAAGTGCATGTTGTGACACATATAAGCCAGAACTGGTCTTGTTGCCCCTTTTCTGTCGGACAATGCAAACTTCTGTTAGGCTGATGCTTTAAGCGATGCCTCTCAGAACTGCCTTCAAAGGCACTAGTTCGTTGATAGAAAACCGGTTACTACATCCCTAACACATCTGCATAGACAAGCTACATGTCTGAACAATACATGCATAGCCATTGCATTATTTGGGTGATCCAACTTCGGTTGTATTTTTAACATTTGCTTGCTTCATCATTTACAAATGCCAGATAATACTGTACCGTTCCTTTCACATCAATGCAAAGGAGATGGGTGAAGTATTGGGAACATCATCAAGTCTTGCCTGCAGCCGTGGGGTCAGAGAATCCAGCATGCTTCTGGGTTGCAGCTTTTGGTGGTGCAAAGAGTGACGGGTGGAGTCAGGGGTGACGAGACTGTAATGCAAACCTACAACATGTGATGAATGGTGAGAGGTCCGATCACCAAGTTCTCTTTAGTTATGTAGGCAGCGTAAGAGGTCCAGCATCAGGAGTCAAGAAACCTGTAAACCTGGGACGGGGCTGAGCCATGGGCTGTGGCAGGAAGAGAGGTGTGCCCTCCAGGGTGATGGGAGACGGAAGCTTGCTAAGGGCTGCGAAGAAAGGTACCAGTGGATGATGGACAAACACTGATCTGGGGCTCACTGCATTTGTAACCCACTGCTGCAGGCCTGATTTTTGAACTTGGTACAAAGACATCTGCGTTAAAAATACAATGTATATAAAATATATGGCTGCTTTCCACTGTTCTTGAGAGGGCTCTGGTGCTTGTGGGTGGGGCAGTAGAATGATGATAAACAAAGTTGCAAGGTTTGTCGTCTAAAGGTCTACCATTATGACAGGATGGTGGGTGGACACTTTCCCTGCGGTGTACCACTTTAATTCTGACGCATTCTTATAGCGTGTGCCACTTTAAAGTATACAATAATATACTAAAGCCTATTGCGATCCTCCGAAGATGACCTCTTTTTCTTACATTTAAAAGCACACAAAAAAAGAAAAATGCAAAAGTGTGGTAGATGTTGATGGGCTAAACACTGTCCACTACTTTCTACCTTGAGTCTTTTGTCGCAGCTGTCAATGCCCCTTGATGTAGCAGTGGCGTGACTCCATCAGAATAACGATTTACAAAAGGGGGTGGTGATGAACAGAGTGTCTGAGTTAAACAGACCACTCTTACCCAGTCCAAAGATCAGGGCTTGATCCATCACCGTTATTTATCTCACTGCCCCATCCCAGCTCAGAACTTGGCTATATGCAAATCAGTCTGTCCCTGGCCCAGTGCATCATGGGAACAGGGCAGACTAAACTACCAAGCCAATTCTTCACCAGAAAGGAGACAAGCTACCGGGGACCGGTTTCTGGCATTTCAGCCTTCTTCGGCCCGGCTTGCTTGAATCCTGATGGAGCAGTGAGAAAGGGACTCATGTCTGAGTATACCCTGCCACACCTATAGTGGCCAAAAACGATTTACAAAAGGGGGTGGTGATGAACAGAGTGTCTGAGTTAAACAGACCACTCTTACCCAGTCCAAAGATCAGGGCTTGATCCATCACCGTTATTTATCTCACTGCCCCATCCCAGCTCAGAACTTTGCTATATGCAAATCAGTCTGTCCCTGGCCCAGTGCATCATGGGAACAGGGCAGACTAAACTACCAAGCCAATTCTTCACCAGAAAGGAGACAAGCTACCGGGGACCGGTTTCTGGCATTTCAGCCTTCTTCGGCCCGGCTTGCTTGAATCCTGATGGAGCAGTGAGAAAGGGACTCATGTCTGAGTATACCCTGCCACACCTATAGTGGCCAAAAACGATTTACAAAAGGGGGTGGTGATGAACAGAGTGTCTGAGTTAAACAGACCACTCTTACCCAGTCCAAAGATCAGGGCTTGATCCATCACCGTTATTTATCTCACTGCCCCATCCCAGCTCAGAACTTGGCTATATGCAAATCAGTCTGTCCCTGGCCCAGTGCATCATGGGAACAGGGCAGACTAAACTACCAAGCCAATTCTTCACCAGAAAGGAGACAAGCTACCGGGGACCGGTTTCTGGCATTTCAGCCTTCTTCGGCCCGGCTTGCTTGAATCCTGATGGAGCAGTGAGAAAGGGACTCATGTCTGAGTATACCCTGCCACACCTATAGTGGCCAAAAACGATTTACAAAAGGGGGTGGTGATGAACAGAGTGTCTGAGTTAAACAGACCACTCTTACCCAGTCCAAAGATCAGGGCTTGATCCATCACCGTTATTTATCTCACTGCCCCATCCCAGCTCAGAACTTGGCTATATGCAAATCAGTCTGTCCCTGGCCCAGTGCATCATGGGAACAGGGCAGACTAAACTACCAAGCCAATTCTTCACCAGAAAGGAGACAAGCCCTGTTCCCATCATGCACTGGGACAGGAACTGGGACAGGAACAGACTAATTTGCATACAGCCAGGTTCTGAAACTGGGATGGTGCAGTGAGCTAAAAAACGGTGTTGGATCTAGCCCTGATCTCTTGACTGGGTGAGAGTATTCTGTTTAATTCAGAGACTCTGTCCCTCACCACCCCTTGTTGTAAATATCCATCAGAATAAGGCAGCGCTCCTTAGTGACACGCTGTACGCATGCACATTTGCACACCAGTTTGACGAGGGTGTAAACCTTCGGAGCCCCCGAGGTTAGAACAGTCTGGTCAATGAGTGTGGGCATTTCTACGCCTCCCTCCACTTGCGAAGCTTACTGTGCCTCAGTGGACCCCGGGGGATCCCAGCTTTACCCTGCTGATAGGACTGGCAGAGGGCTCTAGAGAGATGCCGCGGATTCCTGCAAATGTAAACATTGGCCCAGAAGCAGCTGCCCGAGTGGGTGCGGATGTAGAATCGAATAGAGGTGGCTTTGCTCGACATACTCTGATGAGTGGGTGTGAAATGGTGAGGGATTTTTTTAAGGTAGGAAATAGGCATAAACAGTGGTTCGTGTTGCACGTGGACTGCACTCTTTCCCTACAAAACCCAGCGACAGCAATCTGGGAAGAAAGGGGCCTGGGCCGCCGTCTGCTTCCAGCTACTGCAGCATTGCTCTGATCTAAGGGCGGCTCACATGAGTGTTCCTGGTTTAAACTGAATAATACGACGATTGTATTGTTTTAGATCCCGAAGGGTCTCTGAAACCCCGTGTTCTCTTTTATTGTATAGGATGGGACTCGCCAGCACTTTACAGGACGCAGGGGACGACCAGTGTGGCAGACCTGAGACAAGTTCTTGAATGTGGTGAGTACCTCTGCTTCTCTTAAACTTCAAGGCGCTCCCAGCAGGCTGCAGTGCTTACAGTGTTGCATGTTACAGTGCTGATTTGTGATTTATTTATGACCGGCTTCCCTGTCCTTCCTTGATTTGAAAAGTGGTTTAAAATGCTGTGCAGTCTGGATTATTGTCGGTAGGTGGCAGCGTTGTGCAAGGATGGGATAGCGGTAGCAGCAAGCGACCGCATGTCACGGCTCTAAAGGCCAGCATGCTTTTCGCTAGAGAGCTAAGGCACATTCAAAGTAACAGGAACATAAAATGTCCGATGGCGTGAAATTAAAGAAGCCTTGTATTTGTTGAAGAAGCGTCACACAACGGTGGTATGCAAGTCGTGATTCAGTGAGGCCGCCATTCATCCCTGATTTGTTTTCGCCCCCGAGCCCCATAGCTGCTTCTGGTGGAGTCCTGGCTTCCGGGGTGCTTGCAGAGGGTGTCCGCTGGGCGCCGCTCTTGCACTGGGTGCACGACTCTCCAGGAGCTCGTGTCGTGGGTGAGGGTGCCGGCTGCTTCTAGTATCTGTGTTGGTTCATAATATTTACACCTGCAACAGCGAGCTGTCAAAGGTCGCGCCACTGCTGCCCGAACGTGTGGGCCTACACTCGATTGTCAGCACTGCAGCAAGTGTTTGTTGTGTCCACAGGCTAATGACAGATGTGTGCAAGGAAGCCTGGCAGCCACGCTGCATCGTGGTTTCATCTCACGTGGCGCTACGTTTTCACCTTGGGCGGAACAAGTGGAATTTGCCTAGAAAGATTTTAAAGTTCACAGTGAATTAATCTCGAAATTGACAATATTTCTAAATTAAGTTGAATTTTTGTTTTTAGTGTTGGAATTAATCCGGGGTTGTGTTGGTTAACTGGAAGCCAGTATGCCTTAATCTTGTTGGTTAAAGTAGTTAATAAAGTACACTTTGAAAATGCGCATTTTTTTCTTGAAGTGCATAAATAAAGATTAAATATTGTTAATTGTCCCAAAACAAAATATGAATTCGAGTCTCTATCGCTGCATGGTGGAAGTAGCATGCTTGCGATGGTGCTCTGCAGAACGAACATGTCTCGGATCGGGTTCTGTGTGTTACTGCCTTATGTATGTATTATACATGTGTTAAAACAGAGCCAGGCAGAACGTTCTCCAGTAAATCGCTCTTAGCAGCTCCTCTGTTACCGTACAGAATCCCACACTTCCTAGATAATACTCCAGAAGGGCCACAGGTGGAATTGAAGAGGTTGGCTCTACCATTAACCTCCAGCGCAGCCTATTGGCTGCACTTGGTCTGCTCAATCCAGGGCACGCCTATGAAACCAGAGGTGTGCGCATCCACATTTCTAACGAATGCAAATGGTATAAAGCAGTGGGTGGGTCTTGGTCTGTTGACTTCTGTGGAGACCCCACTTAATCATTACTGAAAACCGGGGACCCCCTCTGAATCTTTATGGGAATCCGGTACACCCCATCGAGTCATTAGTGGAAACGGTATCCCCGGCCTAAGCAATTGCCATGATTTGACCCGCAAAAGAGTACATAATACAGGAGCAGGCATTTTTCAAAAATACACGATGGAATATATTAGTTAATTCAAAAATCTACTTTTTAATTTTAATGGGATGGTTGGTACTTTCCTAAATTAAATTGAGCCAATCCTTTGTCCATACTGTTTTATTTGATGCAATTGCACCGCTGCTCCCACGATTCAATCTGAGGGTTCCAACTTTTGTTTTAGCCCTCCATATCAAATTTATTCATATTTACTGGACTTTTTTAAAACTTTGACATTTTGCTTCTTTATTTATATATCCTTTATTGATCTATTAATATGTGATATTCAAAGCAGTAGCAGAGCCTCTGAGTAGGCATCATGGGTCACAGGTTAGGAACTGCTGGCATAAAGCATTTGTTAAAGTATCTTTGGGATCGGACTTTGTGTTCCCAATTACAGTAGAAACCTAATGGGTTTTACGAACTTCTCGCCGCTTTAGGAACCTCGATAGGCCTAAAATAGTCAATCTTGCTGGATGGCTGTCCAACTCGTCTTAAGTGAGGCGTAAGCGTTTATTAGACTGTTCTCGAGTTAATGTGCTTAATTAATAATTTGGACGCCAGTTATGCAAATACCATCCAAGTACAAAATTCACAGATGTTCGTTGGTGGTCCCCATACTGTAGCCTTTTAGTTTCTACAGCTGATGTATTGTTAATCATTTCTTGTTGTAATGTATTTACACTCAACACATTCAGCCTGAAGGGTCTCTGGACACTGTTGACATATATATCGCTGTTTTTCTTATCCAACTTGCACTTATTTTATTAGCCTTGAAAGAATAATCGGATGAGTGTCCCTGCTAGGATCAGTGCAATCGCTATCAGTAGTGCAGCCGCACTGGAGTCCAGGAGTGTGAGGGCTGACCGTTGTTGGCATTAGGGCTCATGGCACACTTATTACACCACTGGTTGGATTTTGAATTTGTCCTTGGGGGTGAAAGATCTTCATGTTGAATGTTTTGGTCCATTGAGGCACATAACCTGCCTCAGAAAGTTAAGTTTATTGTGATTCACAAGGTGTGTCTCAAGGCCTTGCATGGGTTTTGGAAGTACGCATGGTAGCTATTTTGAAGCCTGCAGTGCACCCTGATCCGCTGAACACAGCAAGTACACTTACAAGGTAAAGCTGAGCTAAAATTGAGATGAAAGGAGCATCTCTCCAGACTGCCCAAGATTCAGTTGTTTCAGCCCATCTGTATAATGTCTTCAAGCACTTGTGGTCATTACAGCAATACATCCTAAAATTGGTGACCGTGGTCAAGAACGGATCCTGGTGTCACTTGGATACCACACTTCAGTACACCTGGCCTCTGTGTACAAGAGCATCCTCTGTCCGACTGGTCCAAAGCCTAGGGGATCCTGTTGTGTTTTGATAACCAGTACACCTCTTCAACCTGGGCCACTACAGTAGGCCAAGAGCAAACACCAGGAATCAAGGTTGGCATCTCAGTGGCACAGACTTTTCAGATTGGGGCCCTAAGGTAATTACAAATGCCCATGTGCACTGTAACTGTGTACAGATGCTCCCTCCTTAACACCTGTTAACGAAATATGGCTTTAATATGGCTCTTTTTAAGGGTTTACTACTTTCCTTTCTGTTTGTTGTCTGATTAAACCTCTTGTGTGGTATGAACTATGGGGTACTCAACTCGAAGAACATCATGTGTTGTCACTGCATGTACCTATAGGACAGTAAGTAGCTGAGTAAGGTGATAGAAAGTTGCTGTGACTTGCATTGCAATGCTTCTGTTGAACGGCGTAGTCTCATTGATGAGGTAATTGCAGATCTCTCTTCTTATTGGGACCGTTTGGACAGATGTAATCTCACTGAAGCATTTTTTGTGCCTATCTTGACGTCTTTGTTCCTTAATTCCAGATTCTTCTTCGATAGAGTTTGACCAGCTTGACCTGCCAACTTTGTCAGACGTTTTAAAGCGGTACCTCCAGGACCTGCCGAACCCCATCATTCCAGCCGCAGTTTACGCTGAAGTCATCTCCACAGCCCAAGGTACCTGTGAGGGAAGAGCCGTGTTCCTTCTCATAATCACGGTTTTAGCAATGGCGTCAAATATTGTTCTGTGCTTCTCGTCTTGCTGCGGCTGCTGGCTTTGACATGGGCAGTGCTCTCCTTGGCTTTGAGGACGTTGAGCTGCCAATGGTTAAAGCTCTCAAGGATTTGTATGCAGAGAAAGCTAATTGGTAACGTTTTTATCAGTGCTGGCAAGGGCGATGCCTCTGATGGGAACACTCTGTTCTCGGGATCTGCAGCCGGCCTGGGGACTGGTCCGGGGGCCTGGCCTGCTGCAGGCCCGATGGAGGCTTACCTTTGAGAATCGAGGCCGCGAGCGCGCATTTTGTCACATTTTCAAGGAACAGGTTATAGTGGTTAATAACCTTCAGCGAGAGAATACATCCTGTCTCCTCTATCGGCTGCATCTCCGAGCTGACCAATCCCACGTGACATGAACCAGAAGGCAGGCGTCTCTGAATATTTTGTGGTTTACACCAAACGCCTCTTCTGTTTCCATCTGACCTATTATCTTTGGTGTCTCTTATGCTGAGAGGGCGCTCTGTTCTGGGGAGTGGCTCTACGAAGATTAGGGTATTTTCGCTTTCCAGATTTAATAGCCTATAAAAGAACAGTGATTAGTTTCTGCAGATCGCTGGATATTATGTGTCAAAAACTGACCTCGTGCCTGTTTGTTCGCAGAACTGCAGAACTCGGAGGAGTGTGCGCAGCTGCTGAGGAAATGCATGCGGTCTGCTAGCGTCCCTCCGCAGTACTGGCTCACCCTGCACTACCTGCTCAAGCATTTCTTCAAACTGTGCCACAGCGCCAGCAAAAACCTCCTAACAGCAAAGGCGCTGGCAGACGTCTTCAGTCCTCTGCTGTTCCGACCCCAGACGCCAAGGTACGTGCAAACCCTGATGTATCTATGTAGTGTGTCAGGAATGCTTGGGAGTGAATCTTGTTGTATCATTTGATTTAAAAGGATCGATTTTAATAGGGGCTGTTTGTTCATGTTTTGCAGTCCTGAAAATGTTGAACACCACACCAAAATTCTAGAAGTTCTAATTACTAGTGAATTGAGTGAGGCGCAGTCTGCACCAGGTAATTTAAGCTTTCCATATAATTGCACATTTTTTTCTAAAATATTCATGCATTTCAAGAAAGTTGAAAGTTTGAGCTGCCAGGGAGGTTCGAGGCAATGCAGCCGTTTTCATTGATATGTCATAGAAGATCGCTTATGTGATATATATGTTCAGAGTAGGTTTGGGGTGCAGGAGAAATTGTTCAGTTACCTCTGTCTGTTACTAAAGAGGACATAGATGTATACGTTTTACCGGCATTGCTATCAGAACATTGATTTTATGTTGAGCATTGCAGAATTCATCCCGTTTTGTTCTTGGCTTGCATCGACAGGCTTTGCTTGTTAGCAGTGCTGTCGTTTTAATTACTAAATAAAGTTTAGAGAACCACATGTCTATGCAGTTAAGATCTTCCGAATGAGATAATGGGGTTTGAAAGGTGCAAACATGCAGGATACAGACTCTTACCTAAAATGGTACAGAAATGATGTTTCCGCTGACCAAAGGGTTTAATTTTTGTTTATAAGAAAGCCCTCCCAGTGACCTCTGAGCTTGTGTGTTATGTTTTTTCAGTGCTTGCTGCACATTTTCCAAAACGTATTTCTTTCTGGTTTGGGAAGTTCAAGCGCATAGTTCATCTGTATTAATGTTAAATGCCTTTGTTTTGGTAACTTGTGCTGTGTACAAAACTAAAGCGTCTACTCTGTGCTCGTAGCCAGAATTGGTTAATGTACCTATCCACACATGGAAACTAGAGCTTGCCTGTTTGCAGGCTTGGGGCAGGAAGTAGCATGATACCTGGTTGGTTGTAACTTAGTTTTCAGATAATTGGAGTATTTTCTTTAAACGCGAACATGTTTAATGTATAATTCTGCATGCAGATGTGTTCTGTGCCTATAACACCAGCCTTCGTATAATAGTTGATTTAGAAAGTCACCTTGCTGACATATCCAAGCCTTCGCACCGCAATAAGTTAGGAAGCAACCTGAACAATACAGTTGGTAACTTGTTTTAAACGTACGGAGATGAGGCAACCTATGGGTTGTGAGAAGACGTTACACTCTAGTGTATTCTTTTCACTTCTGATTTGAATAGTAGGTGTAGAAGGAGAGCGGTAAAGTAAACTTGGCATCCCAGAGTGCTAGTGTGACAACCTATCCCGAGTGCTGGCTTATTCTTCTTCCTCCATTTCGAAATGTTATTATAAAACAAGGGATAGAGGCCTGGGGAAATTGCCATGCATAGGGAGAATTTTAACCCGCAAACAAAGAAAACCGATGAAAAATTGAGTTACAGCATATTTATTAGGTAGATTTTCTGAAGTCACCCCAGGCAGCTCTGTCTTGACGGCCTTTTTAGAAGATGACAGAGAGGGCATGAGCCTTATGTATAAAGACGGGGCCTTGCCTTCCAGTAAAAGGCAAATCTCCTTGTGTCGTTCAGGGGTCAGGTGGATGCCTGCCTAAATGGTGTCAAATCAAGAGATGAGCTATACTGAACCACATTCAAAAGATGAGAACAAGTACAGCATTCGAACCAAAACTTTACACTGCTCCAACATTAAGGTTGAAGCCAACTTTGAATTCGTCCCAGTGAGCAGCGATCCAAGTACTTTTAGTATTGCTAACAATACATGCCCAAGTCCTCATCAAGTGAAAAAAAAATGATCATTATTTCTACTGTTCATGCATCGGTTGACCCACAGACCTACATAGAAGGTGCTGTTCGAGTTCTGAACAGAAGAGTGCTGTGCACAGGGACTCTACGGAGGCTGTTGCGTGGACGCAGGCATGCAGAATTAGTGCCCTGCCCTCATGCTTAGCACTGCTGTTTCTGGTGTACCGCCCAGTAGCAAATGCTAACGGAAAATTGCCTGTAGACTAGCATTACCATAGCTGTTCAGCTGAGTAAGCTTTTTGAGACTAATTTGGTGCTGCTTATGTTGCATATTAGAGTGCTTTGAAAAACAGAAGATCTATTGGGAAGTGGGCCGCTTCAGCCAGTCAATGACCGTACTGCTGAAATATTGATTACTTTACTACTGCTTAGATTACGTAATGTCTAGTTTCCTGCCGTCTTCATATTCTATAGCTTTTCTCTTGTCTCTGCATCTGCCTATATATTTGTTCGAAACCACTGCACTGTCTTGTGTGAAGTACCCCATTTGCTGATACATATGACCTCAGACTAATAGAACAGTCCGTTCCACACACAGACTCCAATATCATTGCAGCGCGTGTTAAGATTCATTAGTTGTAGCCCCCTAGCAATCTGGTTTGTAAAGGGTGTATATATATAAATTTCGATATAGTGATCACTTGTTAATTCGTTTGTTCAGCCCATAAGGCTTTTTTCCCAGCTTTCTTTTTTTGCAGTAGGAATTCCTTACCTGATCATTCTCACCACTCTACTTAAAGTAACAAACCTGCCAACCTTTGTTTTATTTGTGTATCTTACTGCAAGCCACTCAAAATGCATCTTCATTGCTTACCTTTATCCATAGTGTCTTTCTCATTGCTAAAGATCTGTTCCCTTTTCACCCCTTCTATAAACAAGAATTGCAAAGCCTACAGGTCTGGTGTTGGCGCCTGTCTTTTGCCTTTGTCATTGCTTATGTTTATTCATAGTTTTTGCAAAACTTCATTGATGGGAAGCTGAGGGCCTCCTCAGTCTTTTTATAAAAACATTTGAAGTCTAAAAGCAAAACTAAATGTATTTCAAAAAGTACACATTGCCCTAGTAGTCTCTAGCATTAAAGGGAACTACTTGGTGTGTGGATGTGCTTCTTATGAAAGAGAATAATGCTGTCACTCATGGTGTAGTTAGCCAATGGCTGAAGTGGGCTGACCCCACCGCCCCATGCTGTAAGCAGCATGCTGTTGTGGATGGAAGAAGAATATAAAGAACTACAGGCTAGTGGATGAAGGTGGGTGGCCAAAAGCACATATAAATGAGTATACGATTTATATTATGTTAGTAACACAAGACCTAAAAAGCACACTGCTTTAGCATCCATGTCTGTTTTGATCTGTGCACATGCTAGGCTCTTTTTCACAATCCCATCACTATGTAGAAGTCATGGTAGAACGTGATTTATGTATTCAATATCGCCTCCTGTGCAGAATGCATTTTACACGCATACTGATCTGCATCACGCAGGTAAGCTGTCTTTCAGCACTGCACAGTCACAGGGAGCAGAAGGTGATGGCCCTTCAAGCCCACGTGGAAGGGCTGAGGTCACTTTAGCATTAAGATGGGTTGATATTTCGCAATTCATTTTCCACAGACACGTTTTGCTAATTCACTGGAAGTTTAGTAGGGCTGGTGCAATGCTTTGTGCATTTCAAATCGAAATAGTCTGTTTTATGTCCGTAATATATTCACTATTACTCTGATTCAAATAGCTGCCCCGTCACACCCAACTTCTCTTTTTTCCTCGAAAGCAGGGACCGGAGTGGCTGACCTAGTCACTAGGAGCAATTGTATTGCCCTCTCACCCTTATGACATCAAGCAACGGAGATCATAGAGTGAAGGGTCGGTCTGTACACTAATGCCACTTCTAATCAGACCCCAGTATTGTAGCTGACTATATGTTGCATGCAGACAGTTTTTAGGGCATCATAAATCCAAACTGAGGTGTAAGAAGGATGTGGACCACTGGGTTGGATCCCAAAACTTAACAGAGGTGTTGGTTATAAACTTGCAGCACACCTAAGCCTTCTTGGGAAATGTTGTTTTTAAATGGTGCTCAAAGCACCTTATGGTTCAGGCTATTATTGTGAGAAGGCAATGTTTTCAACTCTGACCTTGGTTTCTTGATAGGCGTGCAGTCCAGATTGTGACCTGGCAGTGTTGTCAGCTCTTGTTTGCTTCATTATACCTTTACAGGATTCGAACTCTTATTTGACCTGCGGAACTAGATCATGTATTGGTACCATACCGTAGGCATGAGCGATTACACTAAAGAAGTTGCAGAGAGCCTTGTAAATGCACTATAGGTAAAGGGGACATTCATTAGATTCTCCAAACTTCCATGTTGTCTTAACAGAATAAGTCCATTATGGTCTCAAAAGATGTCTTCCAAAACGATGTTTGGATTAGTTTGAGAAACTCCTCCGATGCACATAGGTATCAGTTTCTGAAGAGCGGTCCACAGTAAAATATCCAATGCAAGAGCGGTAAGCAGTGGAGCCGGGCACGGCTCGTGGAAGTCATGCAATGTGTTGAAGTGCTGCTCTTCAGTGGACCACTTTTCAGACCCCAATATCTCAACGCTGCACGTGCATCTGAAGCATTTCTCAAACTATTTCACTAGTGGGTCCAGCCAGTTGTTGTTCCTGCGGTTGGCGGGAAGGTGCTGTGGGCTACCACAGGAGCTAATTTTGTATCCAGGACAATATTTAACTGTGTTAAGGCCTGGTTCCAGTTACTGTTTGTAGTCTGATACTGACTGTTTCTTAAGGAATTCATGTATACTGATTTCTAGGCATTCTCTCAGGCATAACTTGTGTCCTGATAATGATCCCCCTGTGCTGTTAGGGATCGAAACGTCGTTGACTCTAGTACCTTGACTTAAATGGTTTACTCGTTATTTTAATATGAGCATAGGTACTATGTTGTTGTGGCTCACCCACTGTGTGTACTTCAGCCACATACTGTTCAATGCCTGAGTTATGATAGTCTAAATGACTTATTTTGACATATATTTCCCACTTCTATATTTCTTATTAATTTCCTCGATTCTAACAGATACATTATTCGATTGTGACTGTAGAACATAGAGACCATTGTATTTCTTTGTAGTATTACTTTATATGCCTTCTTGTTATGGACCCCTGTTCCTGTAGAAATTTGATGTTTTTAAACAGCAAAACTCTAAAAACTCAAGCCGAAGGTTTCAAACAGACGTCAGTTTTACCGTTTAGCCTACAGCAGCATGTAAAAAGATTAGGATTTGAAAACTGGGGGAGAGATCTTGGATGTACTCTTCTTAGAAGAATCAATCTCGAGTGGGGCGCAAGTGAGAGTATGCTCATAGTTTGGGGTAATACATTTGTGCATTGGACCTGGCCTTTAGGCTAGGGATGTCAAGAGTATGGCCTGTACCTGTTGTAATAAAGGGGTGAAGATTACTTATTACACATTGAAGCAATCAGTTTGCCCCTTGTGTGACTAAATGAACAGATCGAGATATTTGGCCTTGACCTGAAACTTGGGGTAGATGTTTTTTTTTGTTTTTTTTTGTTTCATCTAGCCTTTTCTTCTAAGCAGGCCCCAACTTCATGAGTTACAATGCAGAATTAAATTAGAGAAAGAATGTTTGCTCCAGAAGGCCTTGCTGTAGTTGATGGACTACAGACCGGAGTTATTAGGTGAATACTCTTCTGAAATCATGAGTCATTGCAATATTACACTCCCTGATATTAATTAATTTTAGAAATCTCAGCTACTGTTGCCAGATCTTTCCCAGTCTCATTTTTGCGTTCAGTCATGTCTAAGTTCTATTTCTGAGAACATCTCATTTTTGTCACTTTTGTGACATTTCATATGGAAGTATTGTATCAATCTTGAATCTGGACCCGGAGATTTCTATTTTGAACAAAGTGGCATTTGGCCCACCATGGGTTTTAAAAACTGTATAATTGAAGGGTGTTGGGGAGAAAAGAAAGCATGTAACCACCAATTGTATGCGGAGTCTTTATTTATTTATTTTAAACTACTTATTATTGAACAGTGGTCAGAATTCACAAACATGTTCATAATAATAAATTGCGTTACATGCGTTTCCAATGGCATACATTTTCTGGTATACAAAGATGATGTAAAAGCAGCAGTCCCTTTGGAGTCCACGTATCCCAACTCCCCATCACTGCCAAATTTTCTCCCATTTCCTGTGGCATCCCCGGCTTTCATAGATTGTCCTTCCTGCCGCACAGCACCAATCCATGTCCTTTTTTTAATGAGATTTCTGGCTGCGGAGTTGCCCCACATGCCCCTGCAATATTTCTCTTAGTGACCATTGCAGCCACCAGTAACCAGATTCTCTGATAATTAGGCCAATTCGGCTCCCCGACACACACAATATATGCAACTGGCATCTATGGGGACTTCTTGCTCTAACACTTCGGACATAAACCGAACCACCTTCTTCCAATAGTTCTGTATGATCGGGCAGTCCCATAGGATGTGAAAAAAAAATCCTGTCTGAGTACACCCCCTCTGACAATCCTCGGTTAAAATATGCCCAAATTTAAACATTAGTGTGCTGGTGTAGTAGGACCTATGCAGTATCCGCAATTGGACTAGTCTGAATCGTGCCCGGATTGCCGCCTCTCTTGGACTTTGCACTGCCTCCACCCAATCATCATCCTCTAATAATCCCACCTCGGATTCCCACGCCTCTTGCACCTTGAGTAGTAAGTCAAGTGAGTTGTTGACCATTTTTATATATGTACAGGACAATGCCTTCTCCGGAATTTGGTCCAAGAATAACTTGTCTGCTAGTGGACTATACTCTGGGATCTGATCCCCATCCTTAAGGGGGCTGCCCAGCACATGCTTCAATTGCAGATTTTTATAGTGCTCCGTAGGTGCCAACTGGAAATCTTTCTATAACTCTGCAAACGACAACACTGCCTGTCGCCGCCTCACATCCCCTAAGCAGGCCATATCGATTAGTTTCCATTTTGAGAAGCCCTGTAGTCGACCCACCATCCAAAGCACTCTACTGACCCACAGGGGAGTCTGTTCAGTTAGCCGGCCCTCCCAGCCCAAGAAGTATACTGTCTCTTTTGGAGAAAAACAATTGTGCTTGAATACCTGAGACGGCGTTCTCCAGTCTCTTATCCCGTTTCTCTCCCAGAACTCCTAAACCGCGTTAATATCCCGGTCACTGGTAAAGGATGAAATCATACCGGCCCTGGGACATACTTATTGCAGGTTATGTAATTAGCAGCCATATAATAATTTCGTACACTATGGACATCAAGACCGGTACCGTATTCATTTCTGGCAGTATCGGCTATCATTGGCATTGTCTGCTTTTGAAGCTGGGATATGTCTGAAGTGTTCCCAGATGTCTCGTAGATAGGGCTGTGGGTGGTGGAGCTCTGCATACTCCTCAACTCGCTCCCTAGAGAGGCCCGCATTTTTCATCCAGTGACTATCCGGTTGTTTCTTTCCTATCAAAAGTAATATTCCCACCAGGCTTTTAGTCCATTTCAGCACAGTTTAGTGTCTCTCGTGAGGGCTATCAGTCGGGTGCATTCGATCCTGGCTTCTGCTATCTCAGTTATAATAATGAAGACATCCTTCCAGTAGTGGCAGATTGGCGGGCATTCCTATATGAAGTGAAAAAAGACCACAGGTTAGCATGGGCATTATTGGCACTGCGTCGAGCTCTCTCCGTCAATTCTATGCAGATTTTGTGGTGCGCAGTACAGCCTGTTGAGGAACTTTAAGTGGAGTTGTTTGTCTATAATTGATCGATATGAGTTTAGTTTGGGGGCAACAGTATCGTTGTACATCTGCACCTATATCTTGCTAAATATACATTGTCCACTTCTCTAGAGCTCTGTTTTCTATGCTTGTGCATATTCACAAGTAATTTGACTTTTATCACTTTTAAAGTTCCTACTGTCTGGTATTCAGCCATTAAGATTATTTACTGCTCTATCAAGGTACATTTGTGGATGTCCAATTCAGTTTTATTTTTATACCATTGTGTTAAGGCTTCCACCCCACTCACTCTGGCGGGGAACAGAATGCCAGCATGGGGCAGGCAGGTTCTAGTTACAGCAAAGACTGTTCCCATGAGGAGCAAGGGTCAAGGCTGATTTGCATATCGCTGAGCAAAAGAACAGCGGATTAAACCCAGATCTCTTGGCTGGTTTGATTTGTTAAGCAATCTGTCCATTTGTTGGCGCAGCATTTCTAGTTACAAGAGTATCACTGAGGAGGTAAAGACTCTGTAGGGCCGATAACCTATTTGTTACAGCCAAAGTGGGCTCTGACCTCTGTAGCCATTTGCAGTCCATGTGAAGTCTTGAACAGTGCATCCAAGGGTAGTTATCTTTTTGTTGCTACCATAGCTTGTAGGTGTCAGTTTTGTTTAGATGTTGTATTGTCATAACCATAATGCCCATTGAACTAAGGTTTTAGGGTAATATCTAATATAACAAACAATGGCTTTTGGACATATTACATTAGTACTTGCTGCAAAGCCCCACCTACTGTTTAATACACTTCTGTTGAAAAGTTACAGTTCATAGCAGGCGTTTGCATGCAGTCATCCATAATCAATGGCTGACAACCTTGCGTAACTATTCCTGTGATTGAAAAATGTTCACCTTGATCTCTTCAACTGTGCTTGCGACCTTCTATGTGGAACACTTGAATATTGACTTGAGGATTTTTAGAGGAGTCTGGGAATAAATAAGGGTGATAAGGGTTTTTTAATCCTGAAGGATCAGCTATTCGTTCATCATGCCAGTCTTGTGCAGAAAGACCAGCTAACCAGTGAGGTACACTTTTACTGACCCCCACCCCCTTTTAAAGTTCCTGGAAGAGGAAAGTTGATAGTCCAGTGGGTTCTGGTTACGGATTTTAGCTTCAATTCTGCTGAACTACAAAGTTAGCACCATAGCAGTTGTGAATCTGTATTTATGATTCAAGCGCACATTCTGTTGAAATAGCAACTTTGAGTCTGAATTTTGACCCCGTAAATGGATTTGCAGCAAAATTGGCAGCTTCTTGCCATAGTCCGCTAAAGACCTGCATGCCAATTTTTGTGAAGATCCGTGGATAGGGTAAACATTTTATGGGGTTGGGTCAGAAAGTGGTGTGTTCCCATTTTAGCTCCACAAAGGAAATTCTGCTCTCGCCTACAGTAAAAAGTAATAAAAAAGATTTACACCAAACTTGGCCTGCAAGAAGAACTATTCTCAACGTGTGCTTTCGTTGGTTCTGTGTAAAACCTTTCAGTGGCTTTGGAGAAACAAGCTCAATAAAAAAAAATGCCCAGTAACTGTGTATCACTGCCGTTCAAAATCGCAACTCTGAAAATTGCGGTTTCTATCAAACACATTTGAATTTTATTCTCAATTGTCATTAGCAGAAGACGGGAATTCGTTATTTTTTTCCCGCCATCATAAAAAAATAATAATTGTTATGCTTTAGAAAAAAAATTCCACAGCAATAGGATAAACACCATGCAAGGGCCAAATCCCAGGGTGGTGCTGACTTGCACCCAGAGGAATGGGAATATGGGCAAAAAAAACTGTTTGCTGCAATAAAATCAATTTGAATGAAAATCACGTCACATGACCGCCATTTGTTGGCAACAAAAAGTCACTATTTTGTTTTGAAAACTGCAATGTTTCACTAATACTAAAGAAAATCAATTATTCCCGTTTGAAATAAAAACAATTGGGTAGGAAAAATAACCAAAGGGTGTGCTTGGCACAACGCGTTGGCCAGGCCCTGTGATCAACCCCTGCTGCCCATTGTCAAAGGAATGTACAGTGTAGGTTGGGATGTGTGGCGAGTGGGCCATGCATAAGGGGGTACAGTAGTGTCTCTGTGCTTATAGGACCAGGATCCCCCAGCATGCTCCCCGCTCCCTCCTGATAACTTGGGAACCCACATTGAAATCGACAGATTTTTGTGGGTGTAAAAACGGCCATGTTTAATATTTGCCATTTCATAAAGGGGCCTTCCATCTCGCATCTTCCATGCAGAGCATCCACGCAAGGTGCAACCCACCTGCGCACATGAGGAGTGGGCCCCCAAACCTCTGATCCTTGTCTGCCCTCTCCAGGGGCCCACCCTCAGACCACCAGGCTGACCAGGGACCCAGGAGGCTCGTAACCTGGGGTCATATTTTACAGCGGAGAGCTTACCATCCCCCCCTCAGTGCTGGCCTAGGGAGTACGCAAGGCGGACTCCCGTCCATTCCATAGGTCAATTTTACTGTTCCAAGGTCTTTCTACCGCAACACGCCCCTCCAACCTACTGAGCTAAAGGGACGGGTGGGTGGGAGTTAAACTAAACAAGGAGGGAAGAGGGAGACGCTCCTGGGAGCCCACAACCGGTCCGGTGCCGCAGAGGAGGAAGAGACTGGGGTCCCTGCCCCAGGAACCTAAAAAGGGCCCCAGTCCTTGCCCTCTGCACCACCGGAAGTGCGTCACTTTATGCCCTGGAAGTACTAAGCGGCCGATCGCCCCTTAGGGCTGACCGGCCGTCCCTAAGACTAGACGAGGTAGGGGGCAGGGGGGCCTGGTCCTAAGTGCGCGCTTCTCGATGCACGCGCTTGGCAGAGTTGAGCCCTGTGGCTAGTCATCCATGCATAGTGAAGGATAACAAATTGAATTATAAAAAAAAACTAACATTTCACTAATTTAAAATGTAAAAAAAAAGGAAAAACCTTTTAAGTAGCGTTACGGCTCTTGCATAAACCAAGTACTGAAATGTGCCTCTTGTGATTAGCGATTAACACAACCCACGCCATAACTCGTCACCCAAAAATGCTGAACAACCCACTTTGCCAAATACATAGGAACAAAAGACAGACTAGAGAAAAACATGGTGAGTAAAGTAAGATATGGCTTGTGTTTACGTTGCTAGAAGGCGAATTTCAGTGGTTTCGTGTATTGGAGTTATTACTGTAATGTTTGTGTTCTGTTCTTGAACGAGTCATGTTGTAAGATCTCCGCTGTTTCTCCATGGTCTTCAAGCACCCTTCAGTTTAGTAACAATTACAAACAAGCCTGTTGGTGGTTTTGAATCCTCCAATTGGCTTTTAAATATAAAAAGTTCCACTTGGACAACAGTTGCCACTGGAAATGAATAACTCCTTTTATATTACCTTAAAACTCTAGGCCAGACGAGGTGGAATACCCATGTGTTTTTAACAGCTTCCGAATGCTGTTCGTTTTGTTCCTTCTGAAACTGCCTGCAGGAAAAGTCTCAAGACTTTTTAGTGTCAAAACTTGTTGTCCGAGGTTGGGATGCTGTGGTCCTTTCTGTGTCAAATTCCTATTGTATCTTTCAAATTGGAGGTTTGACGTGTCTTGTTAGAAAGCTTGTTCTTCAATGGCTGGTTTAATCTCTGTGTTGGGCGTTCTTGAGGGCCGCCAAAGTCCCCCGGGAGCAGAGGGACCTGTAGCACGTTTTCGATATTGTTCTGAAAGGGGCAGACTTGCGGCTGGGCAAGCGGTCTATTTTTTGCAGTTTGAGGTCACGCGTTTCCTGCCCTCGGTGCCTTGCGCGGCCGCTGGTTGCTTGAATATTGCGCTGGGAGGCTATTTTTGGTGCGCGCACAATGGCCTTCTCACGTAGCGGCCTAAAAAGAGCCGGCCCTGCATTGGCCACTTGTGAGCTGATGACAGCTCTTACTTAGGCGGGCTCTGCCTCTGTCGCGAAACCTCCCCCACATGAAATCCCTGGCTCAGCAAATATTTGAACCTGCCGAAGTTAATCATGAAACGGAGATCTTATCTGCGTCGGACGTGCAGGCTGCCGACTCATTTTTTCTCCGTACAGTACTTGAATTGCCTTCACTTTTCAATGATTAACCTGGTCGGAGAAGTCTGCTTCCCGTGCGCCGCCCGCAGCTCCAGCCTTTAACAGCCGGGAGAACTGGCAGTGCTGCCTCTGTGACCGGCATTCGCCAGCAGGTTCCCTCGGGAGGGCTGCTGGCCATAGTTGTAAAGAAGAAACGAGCAGTGTCAGAGCTGGACTGAGCCCTCTGTTGTTAATTGTTCCACGTATGCGCATTGGTGCCTGGATAAATAAGTTCTGAAGAAAGAAGCATTATCCATGCATAATTTACTGAGTAAGTTTATTTCGTTTCTGCAGCTGGGCTGGTGCAAGGCTGCAAGTGAATGCAGTGGTTGCTTGCTGTGCCTGAAAGTTGGGGGTTGTACTGTCGTTTGATCTGTTCAGTTGAACTTGACTTCCTGTCAGACGGGGCGCAGTGGAAAATCCCTGGTGCCAGTGTCTTGCCTGTGCCGGTGCAGTGCTTGTTGCCGCAGCCAGCTCGACTGGTTTGGTTGAGCATTAACCTGCTCCCACAAGCGCGGCCCTTCGGAATCTGCTTTTATTAGGAGGCACTGACGGAGATTTAACACTTGATTGACCCAGTTTTCTTCACAACACCGACTTGGGTTGCACTTTTCCAGCAGGTTATTATAAGATGTTTGGTGCACATGCAAATTCGTCTGTTATTTGTAAAATGTGTAGTCCTCGCCAGTAAAAATAGTTGATGTTATTTCTGTGGTCACGCGCCGATGGCTTGTCAGCGGGGTTAATGGTAGCTAAGAAATGATATATTTTCGTGCTCGAGATTTATTGCATATCTGCACCAAGACCGTGGACTAGGGCAGATGTAAAAAGCAAGACCACGTTGTTGCATGGAATGTGGAGGTACTGGTTTGTAGAAGACCCATATTGTCTGATTTGTTAAGAGGCTTTCTGGTGAAAATTAGATTTCCCTAATATATGAGCACATAAATATATGTAGAGTAAATCTGCTATCGACTCTTGCTGCTTTAAAAACGAGTTGGCTTGGTTGTGTTGCAGTATGTTTTTAACCGTAGTTTAACTGCGTTCCGAATGAGGCATGAACTTTAATGGTGATTACAATTCGCGTTTGCTTGTAAGCATTCTGCTGTTGAGTGTGCTGACACTGAGTGCAGAGGTGGCCTCAGTGTGCCGTAAATACTGCCGGAAGCCCCTGTCCACGTCCACCTTGCATCGGATGGGTCGGTGTCGAAGCCTTTGTTATGCTGCCAGCAGTGGAATGTACCATTCTGCCCGAGAAGGGTGCGGGCGAGTGAAGCGCAAGTGTTCTCGGAGGCCAGGAGCCGGACTGCACGCCTCTTGTAAAGGAGGCTGCTCTGGGCTCTGAGATTCCGTCAGGCAGAGGAAGTGAGCGGGAGGGGTCGGCTGCCTCCTTGCCGGCTCCATTGGTCGGAGCGCATGATGTAATAGGTTACAGTGCAGCCAGCCCCTGGTAGCTTTTAAAGTGCATTTCACGCGAGCATCACAAAGGGAGCCGTGTGCTTTACTAATAACGGAGCTTAGCTGGTGAACCGGCATCAGCATGTACACCACGGTGTTGGAGATGGGCGACCTGGAGCGAGATTACCACAAGGTGGAAGCGCATTGTGGCACCGAGCTGATGTTTTACATAGAGATGGACGCCCCAGGTAAATGCGGCGCGATTCCCGACCGCCTCCGTTCATGCTGCACAGTCTCGCCGAGCTTCACATAGATCTGCATTGTTCTTTTGTCGGGAAATAGGTGTGCTTTGTTGCACATTTGAGTATAGAGAAATGGACTGTTTTGAGGGCAATGGTGAAGCATTTGTCTGTATAGATTTTATGGCTTAAGTCGGGATGACTTTCCTTCGTGCATTTTCTAGTTCTTTGCTGACCGTGTGGGAGCACATTGATTGTGTGAACTATTTGCTCTTTTCTATAAAAAAAAATGCATACATTTCAGAAGCGATTGTTGGTTTCGCGGTGCAGTGATTTCTGCACCTATGAAGAGTTTGTTTTTTTCCACACCTATGAAGTTTTTTTCACGATCTTGTCCCATAGAATGATTGCACGTCACACTTTAGAAATGTGTAAAAGGAAAAATTCGCTCTTTTCTTGGATGGCATCTCTTAACAGTCATAAGGTGCCATTTGTAATCCTTTGTAACCTAAGAACATGAATATTTATAGGCAGTGCTGCTGAATATCTAGCGCATGAGGGGCAGGTTCTTTAAACAGATCACTGGAGCGAACATTAGATGTGCTCCCCTGCACAGGCTACTGGACGGCTGCCCATTTAGTGGCCTGCAGTCTTTTACTAACACATTACCTCCCGGATTCTATCCAAACTTATAAACTTTGATAGGGACTTTCTTCTCTGTTGGACAAAATAGAATATTTACATCAACCCGAACACTGGTAAGTTACAGTGACTGTCTGGGTCTCCCATGGGCTGTGCAGGAGAGCAGAACTAATCCTCTATGAATACATTCGCCGAGGTAAATCTCGCCTTGATACCTTGTAATTTGTGTGGATGGGGGTGGAAAGAAACGCCAGCATGTTCAACGATTCTACTTTTTTTTGGCACCTTTTATTTGATCAAATGAAATGTTTGAATCCATCTCTGTTCGCTTAACCTACTGTACTGTTGGAGACCAAAGTTGTGAATTGAAGACCTTGTCAAATGGAGCTGACTTGGAGTTACTTGAACCTCGATTTATGTTCAAGAGTGCATGCATGTGTACTCCAGAGTGATACACGCATCTGTTGTGGCACCATGAGTCCTGCTCCTCTAGACACATGCATTGAGTTTCCCTTTTCTTCTTTGCAGCCTTGCCTCCAAAGCCACCAAAGCCCGCTGCCCTACCCAATAGCGGTATGAATCACACCATGAGTTTGCAAGATGCTGAATGGTACTGGGGAGATATCTCACGGTAAGAAACCGTTAACTTGACAGGCTTTTGCCTTGCCTCCAATTGTAGACTGGAATAAAACGTTGATATCATTTTAGAATTTCTGACAGCATTCTATACAATCCACTAGGGGTGTGGGAGGAGGTTGCTGCATTGTGGATTACCATGCATTTTTATCTTGGCAGCAAGTATCTGGCACAGTTTAATGGAGCCGCCATGCTGCAGCCAAACAATTCCAAGTTTGTGGCTTAGTCTTATCCTATTTTAAATCTGAGGCAGTCTCCAACAGCAACAATACTCTACCTCCAGAAGTAGTTATAACTGTATTGCGGGCAGTATTCATAATTAGAGTCTGGAGTACAGAACTTGAAAGTGCCTTTAAAGTATGCCTGCATGAAATATAAATTCCATTGGAGAAATGTTACGTTGCGTGTGAATTTGAGGTATTTTCACCTATGGGAAACGGCTCATCAAGAATATTTCTTGATAAGATGTTTTTGCTCCAGCCACTCTCCTGCTGGGATGTTGCATGACATTTTTACATAAACTAAAAACGACATTTCGTGCTGCTAGTCACTTTGCATAATTTCGTGTGGTATCCTTGTGATTTATCTTTAAAATTATGCAATTTCACACACTCTTCTTCGAGACAATTCTTTTAAATATAATTTTTATTCACTGCTTTTATGCCATCTCTGATTCGGATATTGATACTGAGAGTAGTGGTTTGCCCAGGATTTGAGCAAGGAAGAGCATATACGAACACCCCAGCCCTGCCTTTGGACTGCTACGCACTCGTCTGTGATTAAAGGGGGAGGTCTTACCTAAAAGGCGAGTTGCATTGTCCTGCATAGGATTTCTAGGCATGTTACTGGCAAGTGAGACTTAATTGAGCTGTTTGTACTTTTTCAGTTGTGGGAGTAGGACTCTGAATAATACTTTTTTTGGAGGGACATTACTGTTGCTGAATTGTACAAATAGACTGTGGGCTATTTTCAACCTCTACTTCAGCTTTCGGCATAAGTGAGAGAAAATGCCATAGCACTGTGCTGAGCAGTGCTTCTTAGCCCTCTGCTCCACTCGTATAACCTTGGCAGGATGCTGTCTCTTAATAGTGAGGCCTTGCCGGCTCTCCCTCTTAAAGCCACAGGGTGGCAGATGCTTGCCTGTGCAGTCCACACTCTGAAATTGCATTCCTGGCTACTGGCTACACTCAAACCCATGGAACCCATTCGACGCTGGCTTTTTTTTCCTTAAAAATGTCATGACGTGGTAATTATATCAGAACATTTTTTTTTATTTTTTATTTTTGGTATTTATAAAGCGCGACACTCATCCCATGGGATATCACGGCGCTGTAAGAAAAGAAGACTACTGAAACTGTGCTGGGGGGTTAGTTTTTGGGAAAGAGGTGAGTTTTTAATTTTTGGCGGAATTGGAGGTAGTTAGTGGTGTGTCTGAGGTCCACAGGTAACTCATTCCATCTTTTAGCCGCCAAGTATGAGAAGGCGCGTCCACCAGTCCTGTAGGGTCGCTGTGTCATTTCCAGAGTATTGTTTTTTTGTTTTTTAAATCGAGTAAGTAGCTAGCAGTAGGTGCTATTGTAAATTAATTTATTTTATTTCCATCTAATAAAACTCATCGTGCATTTTTTTTTGTTTTCTTCAGGGAAGAGGTAAATGAAAAGCTACGTGATACAACCGATGGTACGTTTCTGGTACGAGATGCTTCAACGAAAATGCACGGGGACTATACACTCACACTCAGGTACGGTCTTACAAGCTTGTAGAGGCATTGTTTTTATAAGAAAGGTAAACTTTAACCTAAGAGATGTTGACTTGCTGCTTATGTTCTGTGTGAATTGTTTTACAGGAAAGGAGGAAATAACAAATTAATCAAAATATTTCATCGAGATGGAAAATATGGCTTTTCTGATCCGTTAACCTTCAACTCTGTTGTCGAGCTAATAATCCACTACCGAAATGAATCTCTCGCTCAGTACAACCCTAAGCTTGATGTGAAGTTGCTGTATCCTGTGTCCAAACACCAACAGGTACAGTGCCGTTTTTTCACACTCCATTGCCTTTTTTAAATAGGTCAGTGTTACCATGCTCATGGATCAGGCTCACAATTGATACATGGCCCTTTCCAAACCGGTTCATATTAAAAGTAAATTATAAGCTTTAAAAATAACAAAAGCCAGAAAGTTGACTTATTGGAGTAATCACTCGCCATTGACATCTAATGATTCGTAGATAACCAGTTTAAGTCCTGGCAAGGCCATTTCAGCCTTCCATCCATCCTTCTGAGGTCGTAAATGCCTTGATTTTCTCTATAAAAACCCATTAGATTCTACCTGCTTCTAAGGAGTCCCTCGTTATATGCCTTAAAACAGTTCACTTAATAGTTGTGCTTGATAACGTTATTCTTAAGATAGGGTGCATCTCTTAACTTCATTGTTGCTTTGGTATTTTCAGGACCAGGTGGTGAAGGAAGACAGTATTGAAGCAGTTGGAAAGAAACTGCATGAATATAATCTTCAGTTCCAAGAAAAGTCTCGAGAATATGACCGACTGTATGAAGACTATACAAGAACTTCTCAAGTGAGCCTTTATCTCTGTTTATTGGTACAGTTTCAAGGGTACAGGATCTTCGTTCTAGTTCTTATGAATAAAGATGGAGCCTGGGGACAGCAAACTGTGTCTTCTTGAGAGTGGGGCTGGGGGATAGCAGGGGTGGAGATGCTACTATAGTTGGAGTGTCATAAGAAGCTGTTATATTTTTGCGTGTGTGCATGTGTGTATTATCTAGGTAGGTCGCTAAACATACACACAATCCCAAAATGTCTGAGCCACAGTGGCAGCGATATGCAGCAGGCGTAATTTAACTGTAATTATAACAAAATGCCCTGCTCACTCTTGCAAGAAAATGTATACACTTGTGTTGCTGTCAAAAAAAGGTATTTTACTCCAAAACTTACTGGCTGCATCACCTGACTCCTTCCAGCACTGACCCTAGGACTGGTTTCTCCCTCATAATTGCTCATCAGCCAGATGTGGATGGCACTGTGCTAATCCTTTGGTTAGAAACCGACATGTGAGGACAGCAGATTCAGATTGTGGTGTTGTAGGGTGCTCCATATAAAGGAGCTGCTCTCCACCTAAACATGGGAACTCACCAAAGTTCATTGCTTCCTTTTTTGCATAATTTATGCAACACTCCGCCTGAAAGCGTATTGTCTTCACTTATAGAAGCGCTCCCTTCTGTCACAAAGTTTTGCCTCTCTGATGTGCTAAGTAGAGTGAAACATATGACCGGTGTTATTTTTATCAATTCCGGGTTGGCTTGGGTGATATTCTGCCAATCCAAAGCTATAATACGGTGCCCGGAGTGATAAAAGGTTTTGTAATTTTTCAGCTCGGCATGGACGGCATTTTCTAGTCGTATGCTTAATAACTTTGCTATAAAAATAGCATAATGCTTTTGCCACTCTAACTCCGCACGGATGACACTGCCTGCTAATCCTCTGCTTTAAAAACTATGGCAGTGAAAGAAACATTTGAGGTGAGCAGATTGAGTGTTGGTGGCGTTGAAGGGGGGGCTCCACATAAAGGAGCTACTCTCTAGCCAAATACACACTTCTTCCATGCGGGGGCATAATTAGAAACGATGCTAATTTATTGTGCATGATACCCCATGTCTCCTGTTCAGTTGTTCCACGGGATCAGTTTGTGTGGTATTCTCTTTGTGATGGTATAGTCAGCATAACCTTGTGGATGATTAGTTACTGTCGGGAGATTTCTGCAGTTCGAAGTAACATTGACAACTAAGATGCTTGTTGTCCCTGCCTTAGATTTCTTTGGTACAGAACTGTTTAATTCTGTATCTTCTTTAGTACAAACAATTGGGTCATGACTTCCAGGCTTCTCTTGATAAATGAGGAAGCCTCTAACTCCATGCCTGTGCTTTCCACATTGAGGTGTTCTTGTTTCTAAGAAGGAGGGTTCTCTTGGGATTCTCTGACTGTATTGCCAGTTTGACGTTCTTACACCAGCCTCTAATACTGTTGTCAAGAATAATAGTCAATTGAAGTCCCAAATGTTCCAAAAGATGATTGTTTTTCTCACGTCTCTGGTATTCAGACGCACGTTAATGTACTTGCTTATCTTTCCAGGAAATTCAGATGAAAAGAACTGCCATTGAAGCATTCAATGAAACCATTAAAATATTTGAAGAACAGTGCCAAACCCAAGAAAAGTATAGCAAGGAATATATCGAGAAGTTTAAACGTGAAGGAAACGATAAAGAAATACAAAGGTAACCATATCAGTCGTAACAGAAATGTATAATCACTGTTTCATAATGCTAGTAAAATAATATGCAGGTGTGCGTTGCAAGACCACATAATAGAAAGGAATAGACACATAGTTATAAGGTTCGAGGCATGTGGGCTGCTAAATTCATATCTGTGCATAAATCGCGCCTAGTGTTGGGTCCGGATTCGTTTAATGTGATATGTTTGGCTGCATATAAGATGTAGAATTTGACTTAATTTGTTCGTATTAGTGGATTTGAATATATCTATAAAACAATACGCACCACGATTTCAGTTGTCCATGAATTTTGGCCTACTGAATGTGTTCTATTTTCTCAATTCTGCATTGAACGAATCCCATGTGCCCCCCTCAGTCAATTTCCTCCCACCTATAAAAAATGTAATCTTTCAACATACATGTCTATTGTGTGTTGCCAGTTTTTGCGACTGTCCCGATCGCCTCAGATCCAAACACAGGTGGTTATTTAAATAACTAGAGTTAGCCTTTTTACTAGCTTGAGTGACCAGTGATGGAGATCTGTGGTAGCACAGAATTCCATGAATAGGCATACAAGGATGATCTTTTGAAAGAACCAGGCCTAAAGGAAACGTGGCGTTGGTCATTTTAGTTCTGTAGAGGCACAAGACACATTATAACTCAACTTAGATTACAAGTAAGAAAGTAAATTCAGCAGTGTCTTTCCATTCAAACCACACTTAACCTCATGCGTGCTAGCGTTATTTTGCTCGCACGCTGAGATTTTTAATATCACATGTTCCATGACGAGCTGGGCTCGGCATCAGCGTGCGAGGAGGCTACGTGATGACGAGCCCAGCTCGTCATCAGCCCCGAAGGGGTTAAGACCAAGGTTGAAAATGTACTCAGGTTTTGTTGGCGCTGCGACCACAAACAAAAGACTGTGTTTTATACAAAGGACTCTAACTTTGCATGCTTGTGAAATTTAATCGCAGTTATTGGATGCTTATGACATAATACAATAAATGACTTGATTTTTCTTTTTCAGGATCATGCACAACTACGAAAAGCTGAAGTCCAGAATTAGTGAAATTGTGGATAGCAAACGAAGGCTCGAAGATGACCTCAAGAAGCAAGCGGCGGATTATCGCGAGATTGACAAGCGCATGAACAGCATTAAGCCAGACCTCATCCAGCTGAGAAAGCTTAGAGATCAATACTTGATGTAAGGGGGTTTTCACGTGCCCATATGATTGTTATGAAAATTTGTTCATACATTTGCCTGTATTTACCATGCCACCTCACTTCCTCACGTGTTTGTTTCACTTTTAGGTGGCTAACTCAGAAAGGTGTTCGCCAGAAGCTGTTGAATGAGTGGCTGGGCAATGAAGTCACAGAAGAGTAAGTGTCTGTAGTCTTCTTACAGTAGTTTGTTCACTCCTGCCTAGCAGTGGGTCAGAGGAAGGATGTTCCCTTTTGCTTAGAAGTAGTGTCTGTCCTAGATAGTATAGCAAGTGGATGTGATGGTGAGTGACACAGGTGAATCGGCGACCAGGGAGCATACAATGAGCTTGAACATGTTTGCAAAACGCAATAAAAATGAAATGATTGGATATAGTCGGCACACCTAAGAACTTCGTTTTTCATGAGCCATGACTGGAAGAGGAGTTGGCGTGCTTGAAATACATAATAATTGCAATAATGTTGATTCAGTGACTTTAGTAGAGAGTTATCCCTCATTAAAACTAACATGCATCATGCAAAAAGTTGGTAAAAAAATGATCACCACCAAAGCTGATGCAAGCTAAAGGATGCCTATGCAGGAGGGAGTGCTGATTATCAGTCTCTTCAAAGGACAAAAGAAGGGGCCTAAATACGAGGCAGTTACCCACTGCGAGTAAGGAATGCAATGGGGCAACGAATGCTAATGGAGTGTTGAGCTTATCCTCGGTGGCTTGCAAATGTTTTTTGTCTTGTGTATTGAAGCGTCCTTGTTGGATTAAGTCAGGACTCTAAAGTTACTGGAAAGTAGAACAAAGCACTGCATAAAACGACTAAATACATAACAAAATAAAGAGCTGCCTAGTCTTAGGGAAGACTGGAATGTTTTACTGCCATAAGTTTCAAGTCATCACAAAAATGTCCTTGTTTCTTTAGCCAATACTCAGTAGTGGAGGATGACGAAGACCTGCCTCATCACGATGAGCGCACATGGAATGTGGGGAATATCAACCGAGTTCAAGCCGACAGCCTGCTGCGGGGGAAGCGAGACGGAACATTCCTGGTGCGAGAGAGTAGCAAACCGGGATGCTACGCCTGTTCTGTGGTGTAAGTATCCTGGATTTAATCCTCAGTTGTGTGTAGCTTCACTTAATTTTCAAAACCTAGCGATAGGCACAGTTTAGGGTGTTCAGCATGTGCGAGGGGATGACCTGTGAACGGAAACAGAATCAGGAAACCTTCAATCTTTGGGATCATGTTGTGGACTCTGGATGTCCATTTCCTGGTTTTGAGACGTTTTGGGCCTTTAGAAATCCTTGTTTAAAGTTTAACAAAGGGTGAGGACTGGTCAATTTGAAATGGAGTTCTAGAACATAATGGGAAGGAAGGCATTCTACTGTCTGCATAGAGCAGTAACTTTGATTCCGCCACCTGGCAAGAAGTGAATAAGATAGATTTTAAGGAACTGGAGCAGAAGAAGCTGCAGTTGAGAGTATGGACAGAAGAATGCAGATAAAGATACTCTGGAATTAAGATGGACGCAGTTGTGTGGGTGCGGGATTCCTGTCACAGGGTTCTCCTAGCCCAAGTAAAGTGATACCAAAGTCCATAGTGCCACACATAAGCCTAACTATAGTTCAGAATATACATTTAAATGTATATGGTCTTTAATAGCGCTGACTCCACCCAGTCAGGATGCAGTGCTTTGTACGGTCAGAAATCTTTACCGGCCCACCTGGAATCAGAGATGGACAGCCAGCAGGATATAGTTCAAACCAGACATGTGGAGTAACGACTGGCAATTGACCATGAGAGGCAGCGTGGTGTTGAAGAGTCCTCGAGTCTGGTTGAGCTTACAGTAAGGTTGATAAAGCAAGCAACGGATAATATAATATGAAGACAAATTGCTAAATCTAGATTGAGTAGACTAAGAAAGTGGGCGAAGTGTTTCTGGAGGCAGGGTCCAAAGAGGAGTTAGAACACAAAGGAGGTTGAGTTCTGTTTTGAGAGATCTGTTCACTTCTGATCTTCCAATCTTTCAATTGCTGTGGTGTTATTGTACCTTTAAATGGCCTCCCAAATCTTGTCAAAGACAAATTAGCCAGACTCCCAGGCCATTAGCTGAAACAGCAGTTCTCTTCAATATTTGTGCTTCCAAACTACAATCCTGTATGCTTAGCCTGTGCTGCGGATGCAGAGTTGCCCCCATATACCCACACATGGAAGGCGGCCATTAGTGCTAGTCTGTTTCTTAGCCTGTAAGTTTTCTCTAGAGCGTGATGAGCTGCCGATTACTTTTATAATGTTCTACTACGAGTTTCAGTGTATTAGTAACTTTGTTTAGTATCATTTATGCTGCAGTAGCTCAGCTCTTACACTGACCTGTGCTTTTCCTTTTTCATGTTTTCTCTTTAGCGCGGAGGGCGAAGTCAAGCACTGTGTGATAAACAAGACTCCCAGTGGGTTTGGATTTGCAGAGCCTTACAATTTGTATGGCTCGCTGAAAGAACTGGTGTTACACTACCAGCACACGTCGCTCTTACAGCACAATGACTCGTTAAACGTCACACTAGCCCACCCAGTATATGCACAGCAGAGGCGATGAAAGACTTGAAGCGCTTTGTTGAGTTCTAATTCAAACTTTGGGGCCTCCACGAGGAAGAAACCCGTCCACCCATTGAGCGCGACTCCTGGATCGGAGCTGCAGGATCAAAGCAGATGGGATTGGAGATTTCATCCTGGCTTTGGGAGATGGACCAGTGTTAAGCTGTGAATGTAAGTGTCTGCTCGAACGTGCTTGTTTCCTGGAAACAAAAGGAGGAAACGCACAGCGAGAGAAGAAGATGCTGAAATGTATCTTCCTTGAGGAGACTTTGGAGGCCTTTCACAATGGTGCTTGTTTACTCACTTTTGGAAGCTTTACAGGCCCAGGCCAGGACTTGTTTCTGTGAGCTCCGTCAGAGGATTCCTCCTGTGTACACCTCCTCCGGATCCCTGCTTGTTCCAGATACACAGCAGCATCGTGGATTGGTTCATTGTCTATTAACATATGTAGCAGAATGGCACTTTTCGTTTGTAAGGGACACTTTAAAGGATCTGCAAGGCTACAGTCGGCTGGAAACAATTGCTCTGGTAGCAAAAGTGCCACGAAGTGTTTTATTTAGACTTCAAGACAAAAGCCTGTTTTTAGAGCCTATTTAAGACTGAAGAAAAACAGGAATGGCATACAGTATATCAAATATGTACATAGTACTGGGTGGCTAGCTATCGAATAGATGGAACTTATCAACACCATACCGTGTCTATTTTCTTTCTGTTTTGCTAAAGGCTGAATCCCTAGACAGTGCTATGCAATGCCTATTATACTTTAACCTGTACCTCGTTTCAGTGTATCAATAAGATAAGCTTTCTTCTCTTTTTCTGTTGCCTAAATGTCTTTCGTATGGTTTTGTTAATGTTCTTTTTGTATTTTTACCTAAATGTACATGCCAGTATGAAATTGGCTTTAAAGTGAAACGTTAAATCTTTACAGTCTCGTCATGTAGATAACCTGGTTAACACAGCTGAAGTGTTAGTTAAAAAGCTCACAAGACCTATTTCTTTCATTAAAAATATAATCAGACAGAGCCTGGAAATCTGCAATGCTCCCCAAACTGAGCATTTTATTAGTAGGAGTCCAATTATATTTGGGTGAGAGTATTTCAGATAATGGTACTTCAGTGTTTTCCCCCAGAGTATTGGTAGAATATTTTCTAGTTTATCTACTCTTGGAAAAACATGACATCCACAGTTTTTTTTTTATATATATGGCTTTCAGAGCTCTTAGCCATCCGGAGACATATGGCAAATTGTATTAGAGTGTATATGAATAATAATAAAAAAGGTTCAAAAGCGCTCTTTATGTTCAAGAGAAATTGCTTACTTCCCTTAATCACTTAATGAGTGTCTCTCAACTAGCCTCTGGCCAGAACTACTTTAGGTGATGGGGCTTTCTCTCTTCTATGGCTAAGCAGCGACCATATCGGCATCATGAACAGATGTAGAGCGTAACAACCTATGTGGTTGAAACTTTTAAATACAATGTTAAGAGAATTCCAGCTTCAGGGCAAATTTGTTTGGGGTTTGGCCGTTACTCCAAGTTAAATCTTCAACATTACCCTTTGTTTTTTCTGCTCCTGTGGAGCAAGATTACTATGTAAATGGCAGATTTAGAGATTTGTTACAAACTCTAGTGGATGCTCTGTTCTTCTTAGAATTCGATTTTTAATCAGCTTAGCAAGGATTCATTGAATCAACAGGGGGTTCAGTCAAATAGAAAAGCAAACTTATTTCAAGCATTAACTCAGTTTTGCGTGCTTTCTACTGAATTAATCAAAGTTTTTTTAATAGAAATACTACCAGACAAAGACCGATGATATACATTTTCCTTCAAGCAGGATTTTTGCCATAAAAGTCTCTCTTGAATCTGGGAAAAAGTACTTTCGTAAAAGCTTCCACATTATTGACCATATGCATTAAGGAATCCTTAATAGCATGGGTAATTCAGTAAAGAGGAGTTCAAAGGTTTAACTGTTTTCACTTCAGTTTGAAGCTTTTATTTACTGCAGAAACTTTGTTTCTGAAGAAAGGATGTACTTGTTCTTGAACTTTTTCACACGTGGACTATTTTCCAAAAAAACCTTTTCTGTTCACTTACCAGAAGTCATTGTTAAAAGAATGTAGGGCAACAAGATAGGTGTTGGTTTTACAGGCTTATGTTTGAGGGACACCTGCTACATGGGGATGCAGCTTGCATTGCACCAGTCAGTGATGTTGACATTTTGGCTCAAACGATGAACTTTTTTCACAATTAAGTTTGTTGGCTTAATGTTGCTCTCTTGGAAATTAACTTTTACAAAATGAATGCTCTGCTCTCGTGCTCATGCGTAAGTAGGAAGAGCTCAGTTGATAATTCATGCATAGCGACTTTTAATATTCTACTCATTATTTTTCTAATATGCTTATAAATGCCGATTTACATAGCATTAGAATGAATCGAAACACCCCTCCACTTTATCAGTGTCCCACCTATCTTTGTTTCATAATTCTTTGATTCTTTAAACAGTGATCAGTTCGGTATATATTAGCATGTCTTAATAAGGTAACACGTGGGCAAATTGGTTGTATTAATTTGACACCTGTTTTTGTACACTGCCAAAAGAAATTTTCAAGCAATTTGCATTTGTCATAAACAAATATTACGTGCATTTTTGGGGTACACTTGGTTCTTATGATCTTGGTAAGGAACTGAATTGTAAAGAATTTTGACTGGTTGAGTGACACATCCATGTGCATAATGTTATTTTTTTCTGCAGTTAAAATGGTTCCATTCGGGTGGTATTTGCTATTAAAATTATGATATGAATTAACTGTATATCTGGAACAAGCTGGTACATTGGTTCAAGGAGGACTTTGCCCTTGCACAATCTTTAAGGAAAGATGGTATGGTCTCCTTAGCTTCGAAGACTGTACAGAATATGGGTTTTCATTTTTTTGGTTCCACTTAAAATTTGGATCTACATTTGACCTGTGTGACATCATGCTGGACACTGGTCATAATTGTCTCTGCCCGGTTGTTAGA
This sequence comes from Lissotriton vulgaris, assembly GCF_964263255.1. Classification (NCBI taxonomy): domain Eukaryota; kingdom Metazoa; phylum Chordata; class Amphibia; order Caudata; family Salamandridae; genus Lissotriton; species Lissotriton vulgaris. The sequence goes on from NC_141689.1 coordinate 485,006,816, forward strand.
AAAGACCCTTACTGCTGTCACGGATGTCTTTATTTTTTGTCACCTGTTAGGTTTATTTTTAAATATCAACTTAACCTGCTAACATCTTCACTTGTAAAACCTAGCGTTTAATTGCAATGTGTGAAACCACAACCTATATTTTAGAAAACACACCTATTAGAACTTTGCCCTGATTGTATGTGACCACTTGCAGCAGCACTCTTCTTACTCGTCTGTGTATCTCCCAGAGGCACTAGCTGTAGGCCAAATGGCATCGCTGCCAGAAGGACAAGTTAGACTGTAACAGTGATCTACACTACACAAACCAAAATCAACAGTTTTCCAGCTATACATGTGAAAGGGGGAAAAAGGCTAGGTCGTGTAAGCGCCCTGCATGTAGTCTTACCATACAGGTTCCAATAGACTGCAACCCCATTAACGAAAGAATTGGAAATCTGGTGAAGATAACGCCAACACCAACTCTGTTGTTTTTTTTTGTATTACAAGCTACTCTAACTCCCACAGTTAAAGCAGTGCAACTGGATAAGGCTGCTAAACTTACTACTGGTCTTCATGCTGCTTCAGCTGGCATATCTTTTTTTTTGCTAAATGTGCTCAACTGCTTCTTACCTAAACCAGTGTATTTGTTACACGTGCTTATGCAGCTGTAACCATCCATTGTAAAGGTACCTACTGTTTAGGTTGGTCAGCATACAAACTGTCATATCATTTATGATAGCTTCTTTAATAAGAGGTTTGACAGAGGCAGGAACTGTGTGTGATTAGCGCTACTCATTCAATATCAAATCACCTGACTGAACATGCTTAATGCTTACCCAGATAAGCTGTGCACCAAAGTGAATATGCCCCACTGTTGGAAAATCAAAACTTCTGTGCAAATAAGCTGTAGTGGCCATGTGCTTGGAAGGATATTCTACAGATTTTCCTTTTTTGAGGAAAATGTCTGCTGTTTGTAACATAGTGCTTTTGCTATGCATGGTATTCTGTTGGGAAGGCAGTCCTGAAACCGTTCAGGCCCGCATTGCTCATTCTTGTAATGGGCAATTCAAAGCACAATGCCTCACATGGGACAAAATTCAGAATGTTGCCAAATTTTGTAAACAGAGATAATCGCGAGTCTAAAGCATTGCTAGTGAACTTTAACTTGACGTGTGTTGGTTTATAAACTTGCATTACATTTGTCACCATGCGACTGCATTAGCTGCCCAAGATGCTGCTATTTTTTTTTTTTTTAAATCATGTTCCAAATAAAAAACTGTTTTGTTTGTTAAATGTTTTTACAACATTAAAACCTACTTTGTTTAAAAAATAATAAATTGGTCTTGTTGGGGAGGATAGGACGGTAAGCTGTAATTTGCCTTTACAAGGTATTGAAATTGTGCCTCCTTGAAATTTTGTTTGAGCTATAGCTTTGATAAAGCTCTGTCTTGTTTAAGTTGCTTTCGAACATTGTATTAGGCCTTCAAACAGAATAAAGGTTGTTTTGAAAACAAGCTTTGTTTGCTTTAATGAAACTTTTTCTTGTGGAGTTTTAACAGATTAAACGTTTATCTGGGGGGTTTATATCATTTGTTTTTTTACACGAGTCACATTTGACCAGCCCTTAGACTACATTCCTATCTGGTTCCTGCCCATTATTGCATCTTGAACAAATCAAATTCTGGTTAAGCATATACGTGAAATATGTGCATATGGAAAGAGGGCTATATACATGAACACATGTTCCCATAGACACAGAATGGGCAAAACCCTTTGATGCATCTAGCCCATAGACCGAGTGATACACTTAACATAGAACCTATTGTTCTGAAGTCTACTTCTAACCACATATTACTCACCTTTAGAATTCCATCAGGTGCTAAACTGGATCTGGAAACCTTTTTGGATGTTACTCCCACATGGTTGTGCTTTTGGACGCTGCTGCAGCCTAGTTCTAACTCCAGAAGCAATGCGCAGACATTTTTTTCCATGCTCTTTTGGGCAGATCTGTGGCTTTGCTCCAGAGCATGTTCATTTTTCACATACATCTAAAAGGCTTGACCTGAAGAGGACCTATTTGGAAAAAGGGGAAGGACCAAAAGAAAATTGTTCTTTTGTTAGAAGAACAATTTTCTTTTGGACCTTCCCCTTTTTCCCAATAGGACCTCTTCAGGTTGATTGTTGATAATCCTCATTTTGTTTATATAGATTTAGGTCTAGGGGACCAGGAGTACCCCCTTCCACACCAGTGGAGAATCCCTTACTCTCTTAGTATTTTTTTCCTTTCCCTTCCCAAAAGAGTACAGGCTTCAAGCCAAGACCGAAGCAAATGTCAGTCATGGACCCACATTTCTCTCCGTTTTTGGTATGTCTGTTCCAAGCATGATTCAAAGTCCTGCTACTTTCTCCCTGAAGCATCCTAAGGTCACCGGGGGGCAGTAGGCAAATTTGTATGTTGCTGAGTACAAGAAAGGAGGCTGGTCAATATAAATCCAAGGCCCGTTCCTGCTCAAAGTCCCAGTCCAGGCCTTTGTCCTTTGTTAAATCCAGGGGCAATTTTTGGTGAAAACCCAAGAAGTCCAGACGGGAGTCCTCTCCCCATTGCTCCCACTCCAGGAAAAGATCAAACAGCACAGTGAAGGTCATACTCCAACTCCATTCCACAGTTGGAGCAGACATTTCCTGGGACATTTTCCACTCTGCAACAGGTAAGGTCCTTCTAAAAGGCTATCTTGCAGCTTTTCCAAATGATTCATTGTCCTCTGGAGCAGCATCAGGCTCCGTGGATCCGTCAGACCTGAAGTGCAGGGCTTTCCCTGACATCAACTGACCACATTAGTGATCTGAACACCCTCCCTACCTCGCCTCCCCTCCATTACTGAAAGCCACACTGGTTCAGTATGGTCTGGCTCTGGCACCAAAGGCTCTGGTTCCAAATTCGAAACCAACCTCACTTTCGCAGAATTTTTCAGCTGGATCTTGACAGTTTTAGTTATGAGATTGCTAAAGTACAGTCTGTGGTGTAGGATGACTTTGTGGAAGTACCTTTGCCTCAGTGCCAGTATTTTGTGGCCATATTTGGTTCAGATTCTTATGCAATAGAAGACCTTCAGAACGTTACACGTGATGAGAATGATGCGGCCAATTTGTTATTCCCTCATTATACTGATGGTGACCTGTATGGAGACTTTTAGAGTGCTAGTGGTTTTGATACCTCACCAGAGACTGAATTGGACTTTCTACTGTTGCCTTCCCACTGAGGTAGAGTGCAACATGCAGCCTCCCTAGGGTACCAGTATGGACTACTGCTTCAATCACTGAGTAATCATTGTTAAACACCCGGATAGAAGATTGGTCCTCAGGAGTCTCTGATCTTAGGTTTCAGTCTGGCTTGAGATAAACCAGAAGCAGGTTCCACCTCTGAGCAGCTGTAATGGAAAAAGCAAACCTTCTGATGGTTTTTCACAAAACTTAAGAACCATTACGTAACCGTGAGATGCTGACCGGAAGGTGTGCGCTAACATTGGTTCCTTCTTTTCCACACCTTTTGAACTTGGATCCAGAGCGCTATTCCCTTTTTGTCAGTATATACATTTATTCCAAAACATTTTTTCCAGTGTGCAATGGAACAATGACCCCACCAAAGAATACAGGGTTCTAACTGTGCCATGACTGGCGGAAACATGTTCGTGGCAATGCCACACATCATGTGCCTATGAAGAATGAGCTCTCTGGCACCCAAAGACCGTGTGGAACCGTGAAGGGAAGCTGGATGTTTCCAAACACCAAAAGAAGTCACAAACCTCTTGTAAGTCCCAATCCTGCTACAAGTATAGCGTCCAGAATTGTTCCCACTCTTGAGGCCATTTCTGCCATAGTTCCTTATCACTGGCGAGGTCTGATTTCAAAATCAAAGAAGCAGCAAAAAAGTTGACGGTGCACTCAACCCTATGTTTATATTTGGGAAATTTGTTAAGCGCACATATACCAAAAGGTTTCTTGGTGCTGAAAGGGAGGGAGAGACTTCCTGAGGGCTGCTAACAATAAGCTAGAGTGAACAACCATGTTTTCAGTTTTTTTCTGAAATTAGTGTACTCTGGTATAAGTCTAATATCTATTGGCAGGGAGTTCCTGAGAGTGGGGCCATGGACAGAGAAACTGGAGCCACCCGTTCTCTTGCGCATGAATCTTGGAATCCTTAGTATAGCCATCGTGGCCAATCTGAGATTCTGTTTGTGTACCTATCTTGAGATCTTAGTAGAGATGAATTTGGAGCCCTTCTCACAGAGGGCATTAAAGACCTTGCAACATGTCTTGAACATGGACAGCTGAGTCAACGGGAGTCAATGCAATTGCTTCAGAAGTGGTTTAATATGACAATGTCTTGGTTGCTGAAGGTAAGAAAAAGGGGGGAGATACCCTAATGTTTAGAGAAGGGAACCGGGTGAATAAACACAAAAAAGTCAGGGTCCCTAATCAACAAACTAAATCTATTTGGATCATGGGCTTCGTGTAATGCTGTGATATAAGCAAAAAAACAAAGATACATACAATCAGACAGTCTCCAATAACCAGAGTCAGTACCACATGGAAAGCTAATGACAAAATATATGGGACATATAAAATATATTGCATAAAATTACACAAACAAGTTTAAAAACTTATATTAAAAATACAATTTACGATCATATACATCACAAGAAAACTAAAAAGTCTAAGCTGGACTGTTATCTAGAGTAAGAAGTCGCTAGGCTTAGATTGCACTAGATGTTTGCAGAAACAGTATTAATAAGTGTAGTATTACAAATGTCTCTTCGTGTTTTAATTTTTGTATTTATCTTTATATAAAAAACTATTAATATTGAGTAGGTTCGTTGGTGCCTCCGATATATTATTGCTCTGGTTTTAGGCATAAAATAAGAGGTCAGAAAAGAACTGGTACATTCACAATGCCAGCTGATGTGCTGTGATTGGAGGTACACAATCAAGAAACGTACCAGCCGATTTTAGATTAAAGCGGCAAAAGAGCTGATCATGGTGCTGTGATAGTTATGGGACCAAATTTTTTTTAAGAAAGACTGTTTAAAACAATCCAGCCTCCCTGCAACCAACGAACAACTTCCGGGTCAGGACACAGGTTGCTAAAGGACCAGCCTGCCCGCTTGATTTTGTATTAGCTGTAGTCTATGGGTCTGATTTTCAGGGAGCCCCAAGTAGATGACGTTAGCGTAATACAGGCTGGACATGATCAAGGCCAGCATAAGCGTCGTGCTTGCTTCCCTGGAAAAAAAAAAATCACATTTTCTTGAATGTCCTCAGATAGTACACGCAAGAGGAGGTGGCCAGGTTGATCTGTTTGTGGATGGATAGTTTGGCATTGATTGTGATCCCTAAACTTTTAAGCACATTTTTTAGAGATGGGTGGGGAGCTCCGTGCAGATGTCCAGTGAGCTGGCGACCACTGATCGTCTTTTGTTAGAAACAACTTTCTCCGTTTTATCCGAGTTTAGTTTGAGATAGTTAAGACACATCCAGTCTTTGATGAAGAGCATAGTGCGTTGGAAGAATTCCTTTGATTCCTCCGTCTTGTCCATTGGAAAGATCAGCTGCATGTCGTCAGCGTAATTGTATACCTTCACTTCCCTGGATTGCAGAGCATGGATCAGGGGGCTAATATAGATGTTAAACAGGTGAGGTGAAAGAGATGAGCCTTGTGGGACCCCACGTGTGCTGTTGACTCAAGCTGAGGTGAAAGAAGGCAACCTAAGGGATTGGGTGCGTTCCCCTAAAAATGAGAGCATCCATTCCAGTTTCTTATCCGTCAAACTTGCCTCTTCCATTCTATCTGCTAATATGGTGTGATCCACGGTATCAAATTCAGCGTATAGATCTAGTAAGACCAGGGCTTGTGTGCACCCCCTATCTGCACCCTCTTTCAGATCATCCACCACACTCACAATTTTTTTCTTTCAAAACTTTTTTTTTGTGTGCATTCCTCATACATATGCATATTAATCAACCATCACAACAATTCAACCCCTACAGAGGTCTTCACGCCTCTGCCCCTTTTGTTCTATTCAACACAACTACTGTGATTTAGTAGATTACTGAAATGTCAACAATCATTACCTGCTATTTTGCTTATCCCCCAACTCCTATCCACCACACTCACAATGACTGCTTCGGTGGAGTGTGCTGGTCTGAAGCCTGCCTGATGGGGGTCTAGGAAATTGGTGCCTTCAATGAAGGTACAAAGAAGGTTTGCAACATGTGCCTCCAGTATCTTTGTTGGATAGGGAAGGAGTTCTATTGGTCTATAATTGCTCATCCTGCTTTCTTTAGCAGTGGGACAAGTACTACCTCTTTGAAAGCGTGTGGGACCACCCCTTGCTCTAGAGAAGTGTTGAGGAGAGTAAGATCGGTATCCGGAATCAAATGAGAAGATCTTTTTGTACCCTGACAGGACAAGGCTCATATGGAGAACCAGATTGTAGCTTGTTTCTCAATTCTAGCAGCCAGTCCAGGGTGACCTTTTGAAAATGGGACAAGGTTATAGGGTTCGTAAATAGCTCATGTGATTTCCAATCATGAGAGTTGGAGGCAATAGAATTTTGGATATTCTTAATTTTATCGACGAAGTAGGTGCTCAAGCTGTCACACAGGACCTGAGAGGGAGTGATGGTCCGGGTGAGACGGTCTGCACGGGATAGTTCTCTGACTATTTAAAAAAAGTCCTTTTGATTTGTTTTCAGAGCTCAGTACCCTGTTAGTGTAAAAGGCCTTTTTTGTCCCCACAATGGCTGCCTAGTACTCCGTTAGTGCTTTATCATAACCTTTCCTTTCTGTTGGTGAGTAACTTCTCCAATTTGGAGAAGTGTGGCTCACTGGTTAGAGGAGGCATACCCTGAAGCAGAGGTCGGACCCGGTACCAGGGTTCAATTCCCGACGCGGCAGGGTCTTGAGACCAATGGTCCACGTACTCGATAATTCTCGCTTCGGTGCCCAGTCTAATCACGGGTTCACACTATGCAACTCTGGGCATTAAGCTTGCTTAATCTCCACAACGGCCCCCCCGCGGTGGGATGCCTAGCTTTCACCTTGGGGATGCCCAGTACGGGTTATCTCACAGGGAAATGCCAGGACGGTTTCCCAATGCAAGGGCTGAGATGCCCTAGGGTAAGTCGAGCGCTATATAAGAACACACAGACATACAATTTCTTTCCACTTGGCGGGTTTCAAGTTTTAGTAGTTTTAACTCTGCGGTGAACCAATAAGAGGTTTCATGCCGCCTGGCGCCCCACTCTTTCCATTTTAGTGGGGCATGCATCTCGCATGCACGTAATTGCCAGTTGGAGATAGCTCTTTAACATTGTCCGTTATTGGTGGGATTGTAGAATTCAAGAAGTTTAAGAACTCTGGTAGGCAAACACGAGTTCAATTCCTAGTTAGTTGTTTCATGTTGCACAACATTTGTGGTATAGGTAGGCCATTTATAGTAAAGTGTATTAGCTGCTGATCTGACCATACACATGGCCTGATCATTACGTTACGAACCATGAGGTTAGAGGTCCATAGGTGGTCTAGAGCGTGCCCTTTAATGTGGGTGGGTACCATTATGTGTCCTTCAAAGTTTGAATTAAGTAGTAAGTCTGTGAGCTCCTTGGAGCCCTGGCTCCCCCTTCTTCTGTCGACCAACAATTCAGGTCTCCAACTACAATATTGTTTGCATAATCTATAGTAAGAGGGGACAGGAAGTTTGCTAATTTAGTGACAATCTCCAGTTGCAGTAGGGGGTCTATAGATCAATGTGCACACTAGTTTCGATTTAGGGAATATTAGTTTGAGTGTGAGGCTGTCTACTGAGGTAAGTTCAATGGGGCAGTGGCGGTGGCCGAGAATTATTTTATGATGATTGCTGCTACCCTATCGAACCACTCTCTCAAAAGAGAAGTCAGGAGAATTTTGTGGTGCCGACTGATTTTGCTCCTAATCACGATGGTGATACCTCGACTAGTTTTGTTGTACCACAAATTTCTTTGGCCATCCGTGAAGCCGCAGCACTTATAGGCCTTTAATGAGGCTGTGCTATGCATTTTAGCACTCTTCTCTCTCTGGCTCGCCTAAGGGCTGTAAGGATCTGCAAGGGCCTTCATTACGGTTACCATTGGTGGATCCGTCCTCTACACCATCTGTGCCCCCCGAACCTGCTTCTGGTTTTACACCGACTCCTGTGCAGACTTCTATTCTGGCTCTTAAATCTGCTTTGGTTCCTCCTCCTCTTGTGTTGATCCTAGCATTGCTGGCACTGGAGGTTGAGCCTTGTCAGACTTTGTTGCCTGACCTCAAGCTGTATTCTCTTCAACCCTGACTGGAAGATACATTGATTCCACTCCACTCCTGCATACCTGGTTCCCTTATGCTCTGACTCAGAAAAACCACTTTCTCTCCCATGAAGCCTTTCTCAAAAATTCTCAAACTCCTTTTTCTCCTTTTTGGTTCAGATTCTTGTTTTCCAGATAATATCTATACAGACTTTCAGGAGGCCAGTGGATTTGATAGCTCCCCTGACTTAGGGTTGGTTTCATCCCTTTTTACCCCTATAGAGGAGAGAGCATCATTTCCAGTTGTGATTAGACGTGCAGCAGAGGTCCTGGACCATCGCATGCTTTCAGGTGTCAAAATAAATACCCTCACTGGATGTTTTCTCCCTGGGCCAGCCTCCTCTGAGCACTTGCTTCCATTTAATGAAGCCCTGACTGTAGCACATTTATGTCTACTTAGGAGAAGCCTTGCTTTTACTACACCTGTGAATAGCCAGGTGCCACAGACTAGCACCTGTAGACCCAGGCATTTATTTTACTCCGCTTCCTACTCCCTGAGAGTTTGGTGGTCAAGCATCCACCAGCAAAAGTCAACCTTAATGCTTTCACTCCAGACAGGGAATCAACAAGGATTAAGACATTCAAGAAGTGGATGTTCTCTTCTGCCAGCTTGCTGTTGAGGTCAGTCAGTGTGGTTTGCCTCTTAAGATTGTATGGATTGAGCCGGCCTATCTCCTAGAAGACTCTGAATTGAGGTCCAGCTTCCAGCCCCCTTGTTCAGTAAACATTGTCTGAGGTCGCAGGGCCCTATATAGGCTTCTATTGGATGCTACATGTGTGCACTGAATGGTGGTTGTATCTGGTGTTTCTTTTGGATTAGGGTTAGTGTTCTCATTGGTTGAGTATTTGAGGGTGCAGATTGGATCCTGGATTAGTGATTCTATTGATGTAGGGCTTAAGGTTAGTGATCTGATTGGTGGATAGATTTAGGGGTTTAGATTGGTTCCTGGGGCTAGGTTTTCTATTGAACTTGGGGTATAGGGTTTCCTGTATGATTGGCTGCTGAGTCTAGGTTGGGACTAGGGCTAGGCTTTCTATTTGGCTTAGGGCTTGATGCCGGATTGGTTGCTGGATCTATGGTTGTGTTTGGCTATAAAATGCTTCTGTCCTAGGCTTAGGGTGTGTGTGGTTATTGGTTGGGGTTAGAGTTCCCATTGGCCGAAGGGCGCACCTGATTACTAGGGACATTTAAGGCCAGTGTTCAGGGCGTCTCAGCCCAGTCATTGAGGCTAAGGGTGAAGAGGATAAGGGCAATTGCCTGTTGATGCCAGAAATGCTGCTCAATTTCGAATACACCAGTACTTTCCCCCACCCCCCCATCCAAAACCAGAGTAACACACTTGCGGCACTGGTACATGGAGTTCTTGTGTGGTTCACCCCAGTGGGTGCAAGTAGGTACTTGTTGAACTGATACATATCCCGATACATATCCCGGGTTTTTGGATATCGTCCGAGACATGGCTCGGGATAACTTCCCTCATCAGTAGAGAAAATAGTTTGGGGTGGAAGAGAAGGCCACCAAGCAACCGTCAAAGGCCTCGATGCCCGAACCGGCACGCAGGTGCGTCGTCCAGGAGCTGGTCAGCTCAAAGCTCAAGGAGCCAATTTGTAGAAACAATCTCAATGGACCGCACACCGCTAGCCCCTCCTCCGGATCGCCCCTAGGGACTCTGGTACATGGAGTTCTTGAGTGGTTCACTCAAACTAATAAACTAACCTAATATAAAGTTCAATGTCATCACCCACTACAAAATTCCAGAAATCAAACCTATACACCGTTCTATCCCAGGTACCATACTTTTACATCCATCACCTACAAACAGTACACAGTTCTATCCTATACCACTAACCAAATCCACTCATCAGTAACACAACTCAAATCCATACCATGCTTAACTATGTCTCATCCAGACATGCACTCCCTGCTCCAATTACTCCTAACAGACCTCTTTTTGTCACTAACAAACCTATACTCCACCTTCTATCATTTCTACAACAAATTTCCTCCTCTTCTTTCTACCACAGTAACAAAACTGCACAACACTTACACTCCACTGCACCAGACATATTACTTCTTGCACCAATGAAGTCTAAGACAAATACTCAACTTTACTTCATCCCTTCTTACACACAACATACACTACTCACAAACCCATCACCACCCCCTTTACTTTACAACTTCCTCTCACAAACAATACTATACAAAGAAATCCATCTTATAAAACAAATACATCAGCATCTCATTTCACAACTCCTCAAACAAAACATCACACACACCAGCACATTTCTCACGTGCAACACCTCATAATACTTTCCATCACAAACTACAAACATACACCCACCTTTCAGACTACACAATTAAACCAACTCCAATACCAAGCTTTCTTTCTTAATCCACACCTAACACATATACAGCAACACAGCAAGTCCCTCTTATCCATTGGACAATTTAGAACCTTAGTACATGACCCACATGCTGCACCATCACCCCAACTCATACACCTTCTGCCCTAAAAAGGTGCAAACAAAATAAGCAGCATGACACTCCTCCCAACATTTGCTTCTCCAGGTCTAATCCACAACAAGGTTACACTACAAAAACCACACACCTCACTAACAGTCTACCACCATCTCCACCACCCTATACAGATAGACTCAAAATGCCTTCTTAGCCTGCTGGACGAGGAACATGATACAGAGCAGCTACCAAATTGCTATCCTCACAGCTAATACCAACACTAAGTACACACCTGCTACAAGCCCACAAAATACTGCTCACTCTTCTACAAAACAAAGGCACACTATCACAAAAGCCCATTCTCCAAACTGTCTACTAATAAATGCTCGATTGCTCTCTAAAAACAAATATCACATCTATTACCTTCTCACTGACGCAAAACCTGACATACTATTCATAACTGAATCATGTTTGGGGAGATGATATGGCTCCAGTCCTGCATGAAACCGTTCCTCTAGGTTATCAGACTATCACCCAAAATCCCATAGGCAAAAGAGGAAGTGGCCTAGCTGTTGTGTTCAGACAAACATTACATATCACTAAAGCTGACCTTGTCTCCATAAATCTTGTGAGGCTCTTTTCACCAGATGCCATCCTACACCGTCTTCCTCCTGTAACTTCCTGGTGCATAACACCTTCGATGCTTGTGACGGAACGGTTCCGTCACGAGCGCAGGTTGGGCTGTGCTTATGACGGAACCGTTCGTCACGGCCATGCCAGTTATTTAGAACCTTTAGCACAGCGCGAAAATTTGCGCCGTGCTGAAGGTGTTAAAAACCACCTTTATTGCATCCACCTATCGACCGCGGAACAAATTCAGTTTGGAACGCTTAGAAACACAACTAAGATCCAGTACAGATCTAGACACAACTTCTGTTAAACTGTGAGTGCTTTTGATATACTGATGCCATTAAAAATGACGCAACAGAACTAAAGAAAACAAGCTTATTGAAGAAATACAGAGATAAAAGAAATAAAACAACAAATTAGAAAGCTACAACGTGCCAGACTCCAAACAACCACCAATTAAGTCAAGCTTCACCGACAGAAGCTTAACATATTATACAAGTCCGCTATAAAAAAAAGATAAGAAAAGGTTCTATTGAGACAAAATCAAAATGCTAAATGTGCAAATAAAGAATTCTATAAAATTCTCAATGAATTTCGTAAACCAAATTGCATAGAAGGAGCTTGTCCCGTTATTCAGGATTTCACAGACAAACTGGCAACTCATTACACGGCTAAAGCAGACACATTGGACTCCTATTTAAGACAAAGCACTAGCACCAACCCTTTTCCAAACCGCAATCCAAGAATACTCTAACCCAGCCTCTTTGTTCCTTTCAACACATTTCACATGATGAATTCATGGACCTGGTCAGAGCAAGCAGGCCTGCCGGCAGCCCTCCTGACCACCACAAACCTTCAACCGAATTCTTTTTAACAACCTTTGCTGCCACACCAGTAAGAAGGATCATCAATAATTCCTTAACTGGAATATTTCCAGAAGAACTCAAAAAGTTATGCATACAGCCATTACTGAAGAAAACCAACTTGGACCCGCTGAACCCTGACCACTACAGACCGATTACAAATGAACCTTTCCTGGGCAATCTGATCGAAAGAGCAGCATTCAACCAGATGTCACAATTCATTGAAGATAATGTCATACTTTCAGACTTCCAAACAGTATTCCATCCAGGAAGAGGCACAGAAATTGCCCTCGTTGCCATCTGGAATGACCTTAAGAACACAGTTGACCACAACAGGGTTGTTGCACTACTTCTCTTGGATCTCTCAGCTGCCTTTGACACGGTTGACCATGACAATCTGATACAAAGACTCTACGAACCAGCGTATTGGGGACTGCTCTAGACTGGATAAATCTTACCTTCGCAACAGAAGGAATGTTATCCATAACCCCCTTTTGTCGTCCAAACCGTACTTCACGAAAAGAGGGGCCCCTCAAGACTCCATCATTTCACCCATGCTTTTCTGCATCTATTTGAAGTTATTACCAGCAGTGATCAATCGAGTCACCTCACTGCATCTTTTTGAAGTTATTACCAGCAGTGATCAATCGAGTCACCTCACTGCATCTTTTTGAAGTTATTACCAGCAGTGATCAATCGAGTCACCTCACGGCTATAGCTATACAAGTGACACACAAATGCTCCTTCAACTGGAATTAACTATGGAACTGACACACAAATGCTCCTTCAACTGGAATTCACTATGCAGATGACACACAAATGCTCCTTTAACTTGAATGCCTATATGACATTTGAAAGTCACCAATTTTCAGTTTTCTCAGAGCCGTGGCAATATATGATGTGGAGCCATCTCAAATTGAATGCTTCCAAAACAGAAATGCTCGCGTGGCAACTGGAAAAATGATGACCCACTCATCACCTGGCCTGGTGATCTGGTAACATCGCCTAAAGTATCAAAGGAAGTGAGAAACCTCAGAATGATCATAGACTCAAAGCTATCAATGAATGCCTCAGTGGGTACACTAGCAAGATCAACCTTTGCTACTTTTAAAACACCAGGCTTCCATCTTTCTTGTTCTGTCCAAACTTGATTATGCCTAAAGCCTCTACCACGAATCACCTTTAACAAGTGTTAAAATACTACAATGGATTCCAAACTCTGCTGCCAAATTGCTCTTAGATATAAAGCCGCATGACCACATCTCCCCTGCCTTGAAAGCCCAAAATAGGTTACCTGTTGCCAGAAGATCGATGTTCAAGTTGCTTTGTAACACCCACAAAGTGATACATGGAACAGGACCACTCTTCATCAGGAATAAAATCAAACACATAAAACAAAGAAACCTCCGCTGTGGAGTGGCACCTCCCCTCAAAATCCCAAAGTACAAGAAACACACTATTCCTTTTCAATTAAGAAAAACAGAATAGCATGTCTACCACTCAAATTAATTTCATATTTCCCTATACTAACTCCCCCCGCCTCCCCTTTACTCACCCCCTCACCTTCCCTTTACTGACCCCACAAACCTCCTCTCTCGGCTATAAACTCCGTAAAAAAACCAATTCTAGACCCTTTCCTCTTCCTACTCAATCCAAATAACTAACATATCCACCACTCAAATGACTTTCATATTTCACTATACTTTTTCAACACTAATCCTTTATGGGATCTGGAGCAGCATGCTTCTCGCCTAAAAAGTTTCAACACCTCGTCTGGTGTAGTAAGCGATTTATAAATACAATTATAATACAATACATTATACACACTTCCTTTGGTACATGGCTAGTGAGATATTACTGGCGGTCTTGGAGCTGTTTCGGGCCACTTTGGCTCAAGCTATTCAATATGACCATCCATGATGTAGCTAAATATGCCTTACAGCTGGCCTGGACACTGCTGACTGTTCAAGGGGTGCGGTGGGCACTACTGTGTTTTGCCAACACAAATGAATGCAATCTACTGGCTTTTCTGGTGATGTGAGTCTCTAATGGGTATACCATACAATGGGCTTCATCACTGGTGAAAAGGCCGACTCTGCCCTCAAAAGCTTTAAGGAAAGCAGAGCCACAGCACATTCATTGGGCCTTTCAACCCCTGCCCAACAGTTCCTTAGTTGCTCCAACCAGAGGGTTGGCATGTAGAGACTGCCACTGCCAGTCAATGTGCCCTGTCACTCCAGTACATTCATGACTGGTACAGTGATCAAGCATGTCACCAGGGACACCACTCCACCCAGCCTTTCACCTCTGTTGTATCAGCCTCCAAGTCGCTTTAGTTTGCCCTAAGCATTACACAGCGACCTTGTGGAAGGCAGGATCAGATATTTTCTCCCAGGTTGACAGGTCATTACATCCTGCAGATGGGTCCTCCAGATAATCCCGCAGGGCTATGCCCTTCCATTACCTTCCAACCCACATCAACTTCCGCCCACATCAGAGTGGCCTATTCATCTTGCTGCAAGAGATGCAGAGTGTGCTGGCTAATGAGGCCATGAAGAGGGTGCTGGCTTTGGAAGCAGTGTCAATTTGTTAATCCTGCTATTTTCTCGTACAAAGGCCTTCTTCTTATCTTAGATCTGGGCTATGATCTTGATGTTGCAGCCTTGGTCCTGAATCTCAGTGTGAGATGCTCACAAACGTCTTGGCCTTTCGGCTTTATGCATCCTGCATGCACTTTGCCACATGGCGTATGCTGACTCTGTAGAGGGATTTAAAGTATCAGCGGGCCCACCACCAAGGAAACATGTCTGATGGTAACCACGTTTCAGAGGAGACTGCACAAGATCTGCAGTGGTAGCTGCTCAGTCTCAGCTTGACAAGCGGCAGACTCCGGTCCAGAATTGACTGTGGTGCAGATGCCCACGGTGGAGAAAGAGTTCCACATAAATCTGTTGGAGTTGCGGGCCATCTGTCTGGTATTGAAGGAATTCCTTTGTTTTCCATCAAGATAAGGCTGGCGCAGATGCTCAAGGACGACACCGCCATGTGGTACTGCAACAAGCAGGGCAGAGCTGGATCTTGCCCAGGAGACACTGAACCTCTGGAGTTGGCTGAGGCATCGGGCACAGGGCCGGCGCTAGGCATGGGCACTGTGGGCAGCGGCCCAGGGCCTCGCGCTCTGCCAAAGATTAGGGGGCCACCCCATCAGTGTGAAAGGCCACACTTTCACATTAGCCAACCTATTCTTGCGAGGCCCCCTGCCCCAGCTGATCATATTACATCATGAACTTGCTGGCGTGGTGACATTCCCGGGGGTGCAGGGGTGGGGGAAGGTACAAACTGAATGGGGGACAGCACAAACTGAATGGGGGACAGCACACCAGCTGGGTCAGCAATTATCTCGGCTCAGTGTCAGAGGCAGGCAGCGCCTCAGTTAAGTATCAGCCATTGTAGGCCCTTTGTTTCCAGGGGAAGGCAGACACAGGTAAGAGGAGGTGGGTGATGGGTGGAGGGGGCAGCCAGATCAACTTGTTTTTGACCTTTCTTTGTGTATAAACTGTGTGTTGTGGGAAGTGTGTCCTTACTGTTTCATGGCCCTGGGGAGGGGGCCCCCTCCCTGGGCCTTGAAGCACTGGATCAAGCTGCAAGGTTCAGGTGTGGGGGCCCCCTTCCCTGGGCCTTGTAGTAATTATGCAGTGACCGGGTAGGGAGTTATTCAGCTGGTGCGAGAGGCCCAGTCCCTGAGGCTTAAGTGGCCCGTTTTTTTCCTCATTTATGTTGAGGCTTGCTCTGCTGCTGAGAACTCGAGAGGCCTCAGCAGCTTCTTCCACTGCCCATTTTCATATAAATAATTCGTTTTTCGATTTGTCCTTGAACAGCAAAAGAACTGAATGGTTTTTGGGATTGATTTAATATTAAATGTTCAATCTTGGTGCTCCATGTAAAGCAAGCATTTGCAATGCAATAGGTCTCGCACTTAAGCGCGTTTGAGCTATTGGCATTTTAAATGACAATGCCTTTTTATTTATATTTTGGGTTTTTAAACATAAATAAAAGGCATAGTCATTTACAATGCTAATAGCTTAAATTCGCGCAAATGGGAGACCTATTGCATTGTGAATGCTTGTTTCCTTCTGGCACTCCGAGCGCCTAAATTCGCGCAAATTGGAGACCTATTGCTTTGTGAATGCTTGTTTCCTTCTGGCACTCCGAGCACCGCAGAAGGGAAGTAAAACTACAGGTCCCAGAACGCACATGTGTGAGGCAACTATAGAGCTCTAAGTATCTGCTTGATGCCTGCCCACTAAGTCTAGTTAAGCATATTAGTTTCACAGAGAGCCAGTGATAGCACTGTCCACCTTTTGGAGCTGAAATCATCCATAATAATTACTCCGTGAGAATTATCATGGCATGCTCATCCTCCTGTGTAACCTTTGACCCACAGTGTGTCCGCCTTGCATGACATCTGGCACTGCAAGTGAGAGACCAACTTCACCTCTCTATTAATTTTTGATCTTCCAAAGACTCATTTTGCAGTCATATTTAAGTATTATGTCCCTTGTGGTTCTCGCTGAGTCATGGATTAGGAGCCTGTGGTCCCAGACCAGTTATCTGATCTGCATAAATGAGCTTTGCCTGAGGCTTTTTGTCCGTAATTTAAAAAGAGAGATGTCTGACAATACCATCTGCATGTATGTATTAAGCGGGTATATCGCTCCTTGGTACGGGGCCTGTCCTTTCACCAAAAACACACAATGTAGCATGCAGCCTTTCAATAAAACAGACAAAAATTAACACACCCAGCCAGCAGTGGTCTGCAGTAGTTTATTTATAGCAGGCAGAATAGTTTCAAAGAGCAGAGCAGTGAGTGCTTAATTTGTAACAACATAAGTGCAAGGGCTCTCATCAGGCGGTCACTGCAGCTTGCACCACACAGTGCCCTCGCCACACAGCCAATTTTAGTAACAACACAGCTACTAACCATCACACTACTGCAAGCGCGATAACTTGAACTATTTCAGGCCTCCAAGGCTGTAAGAATGGCTTGGCTGGCAGGTACGCCTGGCAGGTCTGGCTTGTCTGCGTACCGACCAATCACAATGCTGCCATTGCAGCCTTGAGATTGGCTTAGGGGAGGGAGGCTTCCTGTTCTGTTCCTGTTGCAGGAGAGCAGGTCAGGAGCAGAGACGACGCGAGACCTGGGAAGGTAAGTTTATTTTATTTTTAAATTACGCCCCCGCGTGCAAACACCTACATGACCCCCCACTCGCGCATCAGGCCGGCCGCGATTGGATGTTACATGCAAATTCAAAGGGCCTCACATCTTTCTTTTCGCCCGGGGCCCCAGAAATTCTAGGACCGGCCCTGATCGGGCATCTCCCTGATCATGAACCACTTGGTGGGATCTTTAAATGCTAGGGCACACCAGCTCAGCCACTATGGCTGGCAGATCATGAATAGTGGTTGCATCCCAAGGTTGGCGCAGGATGTCATTCGACAGTGGAGAAAGATCTTTTTGCCACCGTCAAGAATGCAGTGTCAAAATGTCTGGTCTTAGGATTTCCCATGAATGCTATCTCTCCGAGACAAGTTCAGGCTATAGTAAAGCACGAGACTCTGGTACACCTTTTCTCCACTGCCTCCCCTACCCAAAGCTCTGAAGTTCATAAGGAAGGACCGGACCAAATCTATCGTAGTGGCTCAAGATTGCGCCAGAAGTGTGTGATACCTGGAACATGAGGACTTGTCCTCCTATGAGAAAACCTCTTCAGAAATATATTTTGTTGCAGCAGCAGGGCAAGGTTCTGCACCCGAATCTACTTCATGTGTTGAGATTGAGTCCCCGCAGTTGACTGCATTTGCTCTACTTCCGGAGGTTGTGGATGTCATTCTTGCAGCCGGGCATCTCTCAACACAGTCTATTTACTCTGGGTTCTGGGACAAATATGTGGCCTGGTTAGGAGACAGCAATACAAGCAAAACCCTCAGATGTTATACTTGTTTTTTCTTTAGCCTGGCAAGGTTTTACAGTGGGCACCATTAAAGATTATTTATCAGCCTTTTATCTTTCTTTGGACCAACTGTCTGTTTAAATCATGTGATGAGGTTCATTAAAGGTTTGATACACATTATCTCCTACCCAGTTTGTGATGCCACATTGAGGGTTTAATTTGGTCCTCGTGTTCCTCATTTGAGCCAATGCATGGCTGCTCCTTGGGTCTTCTGACTCTCAAAACCAACTTCCTCATCTCAATCACTTCAGCTCATCGCATGTACGCAATCCAGGTTCTCTTGATAGAGTGCAATACACCATCTTTTTTTCCAGACAATCTGGTGTTGTGGAACAGAGCCTTCTTTATGCCAACAGTCATGACCATTCCACATTGAGCAATCCGTCCCACCCCCAAAGTTCTTTGCTCTGCCTCACCTCTCGACAGAAGAGGAGAGACTTTATTGACTGGACCCCAAAAGAGCCTTGAACTTTATTGATCGCATCTAAGACTATCTGGTGTATGATCAGCTTTTTGTAAGGTTCTCGGCAGCGAAGAAAGGTAAGCTGGTACAGCACAACTGTCAAGACCATCACCAAAGGAAGAAACTAGACTCAGTTGAAGACAATCTACTTTGCTTAGTTCTCTGGACAGTACTCCAGACACTAGACTCCCATTGTTCGAAATGGAGGCTCTAGCTGGCTAAGGTATACACCCAAGCCAGGCAGACTCCACCACTCTAGTATACACAAATGAGGTAACCTGTGCTAACCCTCTGGTAGCTTGGGGCAGAGCAGGCAGGCTTATCTAAAGAAGCAGTGTGTCAAGTATTTGCACAACACACACAGTAACACAAAGAATACAACCCAAAAGTCTCCACACAGGTTTATAAAAATAGTCTTTGTATTGTCAGTAAATCAAGACCAAAATTATAGAAATCTAATAAGTACTGGTTCAAGTAACACATTAAATACAAGATTTACTTTTCAAGTTCTACTGGTTGAAATGATCACATTAAATGCAATATTTCACATCAGTCAGGTCAATACTGTGCTAGCAGCACTTATGACCGCTTCTCCTTCTACACTCACACCAGACATCTCTCATGTGCCCAACTTGCCCTGGTCACTGTCCCACAGATATGTAAGAACACAGCTGGGGGAAGATCCTTCTCCTACCCTGCTGTGAAGACATGTAACTTCCTGCCTCTGCACCTCAGGCAGTCACTATTGCTGACGCAATTCAGGAAGGACCTCATGACCTGGCTCTTCACCTGAACTGCAGACACCCCCTCCAACCCCCCCCAGCACCATGACACTCTCCCAGGTGAGTAGTTGCGCTTTATATGTCTCTGATTGATTGATGACCAAGGGGTGACTGATGTGTACTTTTTCCTCACTGTGGTCGGAAAAACTGTGCTGAATGCGACACTCTGGATAGGGCTGTGAATGGGTCCCTAGGGACTGGGGTATTCCAACAAAGATTGGCTGCCCGTTAGGGGCACGAATCGACATCCGGGACCTCATGACCCTGACTTCCGGGCAGATTTGCAGGGGACAGGCAGGTCACCCAGGACTGTCCTCGCCTGGTTGAGGCAGTTGCCGTGGTTTTCACAGCGGGATGGCCAGAGTAGGATGTTCCTTGGGCATAGAAGGTTGATGATCCTTGTGCCTCTGGCCATGCCCTGATCACCAGAGCAACCCATCCCAATGAAGTCGCACTGAAAGGTGCTGCAGAGGGTTTAAAATCAGCGGCTGAGAGTTGCAGCGCGAGACGGACTGACTGGAGCACTGATTGTGCGCACGGCTGCAGGAGGGGCCGAAATCGGCATGCACAGCAGTGCCACATGGCTAGGTTAGGCCTAGGAAGAAACACTGCCATTTTACATCTACACATTTTTAAAGTTGCCTTCTTTTTTCACACACTGACTTTTGACACACATTTTTTTGCTTACATGACGGTGCAGGCTTAGTTTCTCTGAATCAACATTGCCTACAATTGCACTATGTAAGTACACTATCACGCCACCTTGAACATTCGGTACAAGGCCTGAATGTATATTAGGTAAATGTTGTTGTTTATTCGTCTATAAGGAGACAGCACTATCACAGAGACAATAAACAATGTTATCTTAACATAGAAGCATTAATACTGTTGTTATAAATACATGTGCATTTCCATATTCTAATTAGAAGAGCACTCTGCTTTCATTGCGAGGTCATCGCTATTATCGGCCGTTCAGCACAGCTGATTACTGCTATTTACCCTCCGTGAGGAGGAATATCCAGCCTGTGACCAAGGTGGAGCCCTACATATTTTGCATTCAGGTTATAGGAATTTAGATCATCCAGTAGTGGATTCTTGGCAGAAAGCTTGCCCTACGCACCTAGATTAGGGAATGAATGTCAGAATACACATTACATAGTACTTATATGCCACTATATGTACACTGTTTTAGCACAATGGTGAAATCATTAATTCTCCTCATTGTCCTTATATTGCTAATCACATTTGTCTACATCTGTCTATTAATCATTGCAGCACAAACATTTTATGCAAGAATTGCAATGGTTCAATAAATATTGAAAACTCCCCCTCGGTGTATACCTTGTATATTTCTCCGAGAGCGCATGAGTGACTGAGTGAAAGCCTTCTAGATCTGTTACCACGATTTCTTGGGGTCAAAGTTATCCTGTCCTGAGGTTGCCAAAATCATTTGTTACCTTCTCAGGTCTCGGGATACTCGTTGTGTCACTGTGACCTAGCAGGACTACAGGCCAACATATCCTGAAGGAGTACATGGAATCAGTCTAGTGTCATCCCAACGTTTATGTTGTCCAAAAAATAAATAGTTCCTACTGAAAAGTGCAAATTGTGTGACATGGCACTGCAAACGTGGTAGATTGGGTTCCTATTTAATGGATCGCTTGATTAGTTGTCTCATGCATACATAGAGACCCCTACACACCACTGAACTGGAGACGCCCATGGTGTTAGGGACAATCCTACTCTGCTGAGTAGGGAACATCTATGTATTGGCTGCGAGTTGTTTAAGCGTAAACACTTCAAAGGATTAATTCCCATTGTTTTATACTCTCTGTAATCCATTATGTCAGGAGACAATGACACTGACTCACTGAACATTGCTGAGAACTGCAGACATGTGGTTTCTCAGAAAGTATTAGAACATGGTCTCACGCTTATGGGTGGAGATGTTACTTTTGTGGTTGAGGCTAACAAAGCATAGAGGACAGAGGTGTTTTATTCATGTATTACATTCCCGGCAGCAGACATCACAACAGGGCTATTTCACAAATCCAAACAAAACAAAGTTCCAAATAGCTACACACCATACGAAGAAATAGTAATACAGTTAACATACCAAGAACACAGAAATTGGTTTGGTGCCCTATCACACACAACAGAAGATGCTAGACTGTCGCCTCAGTAATGAGGAAGCAACATGGCCAGTCCTAGTCGGCTATACACCTCATCCTAATGTTGATAATTTTTCAGTCGCACAATTGAGGGGACTATGCAAGCACTTAGTAACAATATACTGATGTTTGAGACAGTTCGTTGTGCAAACATTGACATTTAACCCTGCGTGGATTGTTCAAGCTGCACAACCACAATTGACTACACCAGGCATCAGCCCTCAAACATCAAATGCAGTAATGGGTAAGGTTCCCACCAGACAGTAGGATATTCTGTTTTGGATTGCACAAAAAACAAGTCTGCTTGAAGCTGTGTTTCCCCCTACAGGACCGCAGGAAAAACACAGAATATTAACAATTTGCTTGCCGAAGGGAATGGATCCCCCCTGTGGAAGACTGCACCATGTGGGGTACAGTCTTGAATGCAGTATATACCAAAACACATAGTACCTCTTCATTAGCTGTTTTGCAGGGAGTGCTTAAACACATTCAGAATGAGAATGGGGCAGCACCTGCCTTGGACTTGGGGATGATAGTCATGGGCAATTTTACAGCGGTATCCGCCATTATGTTAAGTAACATAAAGGGGGGCGTGGCCTAACCAGGTACCAAGATGGTGGCTTGATTACAGAGCTCCAAAGCAGACGTAATGTAATAGATACCTCGCGCTGACCTGCTGAAGGGATCTGAGCTCCTGAGTGCTGCCGCAGCCACCTGAAGCCCTGGGGCAGGTACGGAGCGAGCCTGGATTGGAGGAGATGCCCCTGACCCCCAAGCATGACGTTGCCATAGCGGAGGCCTGACGGTGTCCTCGGAGGCCCGCGATGACAGGAGTTGCGGGCAGGCCAGAGGGTGGGGCTGCCGCTGCAGAGCACAGCTGCCAACAAAATCGAGGGAGCCAGGGCTTTGAGGCCCATAGACAAGGACTGGCGAAAGCAGCGGCACCATGCAGAGCCTGCCTCGTGAGGTGAGTGGCAAACATTAATTTGAATCCTCCTGATAAGGGGAGCACCTTGCACTGCCTGATGCGACCAAACACGATGCCTGAGCGCCACAAGAGCTCGGAGCTATGCGGCGTTATCACCAGTGGCAGGCATTGGCAATTGGCTCCTGGCTGCGAGAGGCAGGGATGATGACTCTGGGTTGTGCCCTCGCTTACTCTAAGCATTCTACTTCCCCCTGCCCGTGCTTGATGTATGGGTGAAACCCTATCGGGCTACGGTTAATGCATGCAGTCTGACTGGCCCACCTGGGACGTGGTCAACTCGCAGAGTGCCTGGTGTTGCAGGTGTCCCCACCCAGGCCTCATACTGGTAATGAAGTAGCGCTCCAGCCTCCTCGCTAAATAGGTGGACTCTTCTCTTACTGCCCCATTCATGCTTGGGCTTCTATCCACTCATCATGGGCCGTGGAGACCCCAAACAGCGGCAACTCTCTTTTGAAACCGCGCAGAGTGTGGGGGGTGACTCAGCAAAAGGAGAACCACCAGATCGCGTCGAACCGCCAATCCCTGAACAACCTGCACAGGAGGGCACTGCTGCCGTAATGGCAGAACTGCGAGCCGGCTTCAAGGCCATCAACATGCCCTTTGATGACCTGGGCGCACACATTGACACCATCCACTGTCGAGTGGAGTGGCACGAGGCCTGCCTCGACACTGCAGAAAGACACATCTCAGATGTTGAAGACACACAAACTGCAATGGCCAAGCGTCTAGATCGCACGGAGCTCCTAAAAAACAACGGTGGAGAAGGCAGAAGACTTAGAGGCGAGATCAAGCTGTATTAAAATCCGCATAGCTGGAGTGTTCGAGACGGCCAACCCAGGCCCCATGGAGACATATGTTGAGCGTTTGCTGACTGAATTATTTTGAAGCAGTTGCTTCTCTGCCACATTTGCTGAGGAACGGGCCCACAGGTCACTGGTCGCTGGTCGCTATATCTGCCCCCCCGGCGCTCCCCCACGCCTCATCATAGCACGATTGCTTAGCTATCAAGACCGCGACGCTGCTCTGCGAAGAGCCAGGGAGGTAGGAGAACTGCAGTTTCAGGGAATATCATTTAGTACAATACACACCAAGCACAGGGGTTTGAGGCTATGCGATATTGCACTGGCTACAACATTGCTTTTATGAAGATAGCTTTTTTTTAACAGAATAAAAGACCTGACTACTCAACCATTGAAGACTCCTAACTTCCTTGAATGGAATGAATGAAATGTTGTAATTATATGGTGTTTATCCATAATTATTGTTTCCTTGGCTACTATACGATAAAGAAATAGATCATTTTTATACATTTGTAGAGTGCTGGACATTGTGTTATATCAGGGAATATCATTGTTCACTTACCCGGACTTTACACCAGTAGTGCAGGAGGCCAGGCGAAATTTCCAGGAAATCAAGTGAACCCTGAGATGTGCAAACATTCGTTAACTAATGTTATACCCGGCCGCCTCCACATTCAGATTGATGGCAAAACCTCCATCTTCGATACCCATGCAGACGCGACTGACTTTTGGATACGCCATAACTCAAATAAAGGCCCTTCCCCTGGAAAATGATCCTTGGTTGCACACCATGATTGGATTGCAAGTAAGGAACATATTAGGCACATGCAGTGGTCTCAATGGGCGCAGACCCACGAACAAATCAAGGATGAAGTGCCAAGAAAACTCTTTCTTTTCCTACAGAAGACGTAGCTACTGTTCTAGTCCTTTACGAATGCAGTTACATGTCAATTTACGAGCCATAGTTTTCATGTTAAGTGGCCCGCTCGGGGCGTTGCTGCCTCACCCCCCCCCCCCCCCCCAGGTGATCTCCTAATCCTTGTAACTTTGTCTTTCTCATTTTTTTGGGATGCATTGGGATTCACTGGATCCAGATTGGGTAGTTATCCGATGTGGGAGGGTGGCAGGGTGGGCTATTATGTTGTGCGAGTTTAAATTTGTTTGTATGTTGCAGATCACTCTTACACACACTGGTAAGGTTTTTCACGAACTCTCCCTCCAATTCTGGCTCCAAGCCGATCTGCAATTCATTTTGGACCCAGCTTATCAATTGAAGATACATAAATCTTGCTAAAGTAAAGTTAGTTTTGGATTCCAGGGTATTCCAAGAAATAAAGGAATTGTGTTCAATTAGCTCCCCCCAAGTTGTCAGACCTGCCCTTATTAGAGGAAGAGCTAGAACATCTGAGAGGCATTCTGAAGTGCCTGGAGAGTTCCAAATTGGCGCTTTGCAACTATAGTATGGTATACCTCAAATTCTTTTATTTGCACCCACACCTCACAGGCTGCTGACAGAACCTTAAACCTGATTTTAAAAAAATTAGGATGACCATATTTGAATAGAAAAAAGTTTCCTTCCTCCAGGAGATAATTTTTTAAGACCAGTAAGTGAAGGGGAATATTTTGTGCATAATCCATACGAAGATGTCTGGTGTTTTTAAAAAAGAAAGCCCAATGGTATAGTTTAAAATCCGGCAGGGCGATTCCCCGGTCAATTTTCTTTTTACGTAATTTTTTCCAAGCTATTCTCACAGCCATGGTTTTCCACACAAAGCCACTCAAATTGCTTTGCAGTTTCTGCAGCCATTCCGTTTTTAAATGTAATGATAGAGCATTAAAGATAAAAGTAAACTTGTGAAGAATAATCATCTTAATCAAGTAAACTTTGCCCAATATTGAAAGAGGCAAGTGCATCCATGGTTCTAATAATGCTTTAGTTTCCAAATGGAGTTTTTTTAAAGTTGATAAAAGCTATGTTGTCAAAGTCCTTGGTTATTTTGACACCCAGATATCTAATCTCTGGCTTTTCTGATGGAGAATTTATTTGACCATTCCATGTCATGGTGTCAGTTGTATCCTTATTCACTGAGTAACCAGAGATTGCTTCAAAAGTTTCCATTATATCCATCAAACAGGGTAATGATATCCCAGGGCTCGGTGTACATATCATCAGGTCGTCCGCATATTATGCTTTCTTTATTTCCCAGTCTAAATATCTGAAGGGGAGAATCTCAGTTTCTGATCTAATTCTTCTGGCCAATGGTTCTATGTACATGTTAAATAATAAAGGAGACAAGGGGCATCCCTGCCCAGTCCCACGCTCTATCTTTGGTGAAAGAGATCCATTTATCACTATTCTTGCTGTTGATACTTCATAAACTGATCTTACAGCCTTTAGAAAATTATTACCCAAATTGTTTTGTTCTATAACTTTGTGTAAGTACGGCCAACTTACTCTATCAAATGCTTTGGCAGCATCGATCATTATACCAGTAAACAGGGATTTTGTTGTGTCAGCTACATCAATTGCAGTGACTAGTTTGTGCGTTAAATCCTTCAACTGTCTACATTTCATGAAACCCTTTTGATTTTGATGTATAATGTCCCCAAATGTCATACTTAGCCTTGTAGCTAAAATTCTTGTGAAGACTTTATAGTCACTGTTTAATAAAGAAATTGGCCTAAATGATTCACATTTCAGAGGGTCTTTTGCAGGTTTTAGTATCAAAGTTATGAAAGCCTAATTCCATGAAGCTGAGATAGAAGCATGATTGAAAAATATACTATTTAGTAGCTTGTGTAAATGTGGGACCAAAATCTCCTTTAGAACTTTATAAAGTTCATTGGGAATGCCATCATGTCCTGACACCTTTACTCTCTTTAAACTAGAAATGGATTTTTCTACCTTTAGAATAGTAATTTCCTGATTGAACCTAATTTGTTGATTAGTGTTTATTCTAGGCAAGGGATCCTGGTCCAGCCACTGATCCAATTCTAATTGGGAGACCCTCTTATCTTCAGTATATAATTCTTGGAAGAAATTACCAAAAGCCTTACCTATACTAGAATTGCCCTCATGTAATTCTTGAGTAGCTACATCCTGTACCTTTTTAATCTAATTTCTTAACTATCGGTGCTTTGTCTTCCACGCAAGGAGTTTCCTACACCCGTCCCCATATTCATAATGAGCCATTTTACTGACTTCCCATTGCTCTTTAATCTTTCCCTCCAGGAGTTCTGCCAACTGCTCTTTAGCCTCATTTAGCTTATCCTACAGTTCGAGTTTTGAAGTAATATTTTGACAACCTAAAAGAGTTTCCTGTGCTATTTTAACCTTTTCCTCGTATACTTTGACTTCTCTTTTCCCTTCTTTTTGATAAAAGGCAGCATGACTTATAAGTCTCCCCCGAAAATAAGCCTTAAAAGTATCCCATACTATATCTGGCGCTGCAGACTCATGATTTATATAAAAAAAAATACAATCATTTCTTTTTTTAACATGTCTACCATTCCCGGTTTCCTCAAGAGTGTTCTGTCTAATGTCCATCTATATTCTGTCAGGTTTTTCCCTATGGGCATTTCTAACCTCACTGCTACGTGGTCAGACAAATGCTCAGGTTGATGTGTAACCATAAGATTGTTTTCCCTTAATCTCTTGTTCACCAGAAATAAATCGATTCTTGAGGCATGTGAGTATTTCTTATTTCAATATGTGAATTCTTGTTTATTACCAGCATTGAGTCTCCATATGTCCACTAGCCCTAAGTTCTTTACTAATTGTTGTAAACTCTTTCTCATACTTGAGGCATTTATAGTATGTTGTGTTGATGATTTGTCAAGTAGAGGATTCATCAAAATATTAAAGTCTCCTTTAGTAATAATGTTATATTTGGCATCTAGGAGATGTTTATTCAGCTCATTAAGAGGGCAAGGGTCATCCACACTGGGGCCATAGTATCCTACCAAAGTGAGTTCTAATTTGTCAATTTTAATATTCACTATAACCCATCGACCCCCTTTATCCACATTGCAATTCTCTATTTTAACATTAGCCGACTTTTTAAATAATATAGCTACTCCTTTGATGTTACAAGATTGCTTGGAGTATACCAAATGAGTTATCCACTTATTTAATTACGCCTTCCGATTCCTCTTCTCGTAAATGCTTCTCCTGCAGGATAATTATATCCTTTTCGGACAATTTAATTAATTCTAGAATCTTCTCCTTCTCCTATGTACTCTCAAACCATTGACATTCCGGGATAATATTCTGATTTTATTCATTTTCTTTTCCCCCTCGCCCTTTCCTTAGTTTTTTTAATACCTTCTTTCTGATGTTTGTCAATGTCATGTACGGGGATTTTTTTTTCATTTTTTCCCCTAATGCTCCCCAACCAGTGCTCATAATTGCAAGTGAAAATGTGCATCCCTCACATTGAAACACTCCTCCTACCCTGGGGAACCCTCCCTTAGTCCATATGGGGTGACACATTGCCCCCTTACAAAATACATATTGCTCTGCTTCAAGACTCCCTATGCCCCGAACTAGGACAACTGGTTTGCCGCCACCTTGGGTAACAATAGATTCTGTGCTAGTTATAGCACCTACTCCTGCAGAGTTTGTGTGTTCATCCACAAAGTGCTCCTCTTTGCGACCCAGTCGGTAATTGCTGACCCGGAGGGACGATATTTGCTGGTGGCACAAAATGAATACTCCTCATTAATGTTTATGCCCCCAATGTTGACACCAGTGGCTTCTTTGCCTGTATAGCCACCCATATTTCTGCGATCATGATCGACTATCATATTTGGGGGGATTTCAATCTCACATTTTAGCCAAGCATTGACACTACAGGCACAGGCCACGTTACAAAACCGTACTCTACGGTGGAAGTTGAGGCTTTACTACATACACACTTACTGGCTGATGCATGGCAACATTTACATCCTGTAGACAAGGGATTCTCGTTTTATTCTGCACCACATGGCACCTGGTCCCCTATAGATAGATGGTACACAACCTGGACCTCCTGATCACGTTGCAAGAGGCAGATCACTTGCCTCGAACCCTGTTGGACCATTCACCGTTGATACTATCAGTGACCTTGCCCACAATTGCACGTCCCTTTAGGTCTTGGCGCTTACCAACTGATGCTTTATTGAACATCGTTTTCAAGAGCGAAGTGCAGGATGCAATTGTAGAATATTTCCACACTAACACAGGCTCTGTATCGCACTACACCACTCTATGGGAAGCCTTCAAGGTCTATATTAGGTGCGTTTACATAGCTAAGGAGGCCGGAGTTTTGTGCACAATTCACTGGGACCTCGATGCTACTGAGCAGGCACTGCAGGATTTGGATGCCCAGACACTGACTGGCATGACCCCCCCTTCCGCTGCATCAGTGTGCGAGACTCTTGGGTAACTTCCAGGACCTTGCACTGCACAAGCCTGCCTCCTTGGGGAAGTCTGCATGTGCTCAAGTGTATGGGGAAGAGGAGAGGCCGGGACATACTCAAGCAAGCCTGCTCACTCCTTGACAGCATGCCACGTACATTACTCAACTCCAGACTACGGACGGTGCCTATGTCTCGCGTGACGCAGATAGTCTCTCTACCTTCCTGTCCTATTACACTCAACTATATACCTCATGCTCCCCGCCAACATGCACAGCCCTCTTCGATTATTTAAACAAGATCTCGATGGTGTGGAACAACACTTTTTCGCTTCACATATTCGCACTGATGAGATCGTAGAGGCCATTGACAGACTAGATGGCTCCCATGCCCCGGCACGGATGGCCTTACGGGCATGTTCTATAAACCTTTAAGACATTATTGGTTTCTACACCTTTTGCATGTCTATGCGGAGGCACTAGAGTCGGGTGTACTACCTCATACCATACAAGAGGCAATTGTAACACTACTTCTTAAGCAGGGCAAGCCGCCGGATATATGTGAGGCTTATAGACTTCTATCTTTACTAAATCAAGATTACAAGATACTGGCTAAGGTCCTCGCAATGCGTATAACACTTATAATAGGCCAGATAATCTCTCCCCTTCAGTCAGGTTTTGTTCTGGGCCACTCAACCTCAGTAAATTTGCACATGCTGTTTGCTGTTATTAACCAGAAAAACACCGCTCTTCCCGCTGCTGCGATACTACTGAACGCTGAAAAAGCGTTTGACTCCCTGGAGTGGTACTTCTTCCAGGCCGCCATTACGAAGCTTGGTTTCCAACGGAATTTCCGTTCCTTAGTCCGATTATTATACGCTAGCCCTGTTGCACAAGTTAGGGTTAATGGGGGATGTCAGATAACTTCTCCCTATTGCGCAACACCAGGCAGGGATGCCCACTCTCGACCCTATTGTTCATTATAGCGATGGACCCACTAGTGCGACATCTTCAGGTGCGTCATGCATAGCAGGGGATTGGGTTCTATCCGGGCCCCCTTCTGGCTTCATTATATGCGGACGTTATCCTTTTATTTGTTCAAGAGCCCTCCACTAACCTCTCCGCGATCATACGTGTGGTGGTTCGCTTTGGCGTATTTTCTGGGCTAGTTATTAATTGGACCAAGTCCGAAGTTCTTCCTCTAACAGATGCCACCCTACCATTTGCATTGGTATTCCCCCTGCGCTAGAGTGAGGATCCCCCCAGATATCTTGGTGTGGTCCTACACCGCACAGCTTCAGAGGTCATCCGTCTCAATTACCGCCCGCCCATTGACCGTCTTGTGGGACAGATAGATCACTGAATAGCACTCCCATTATCTATGGCTGGCCAGATTGTGATCATCAAGATGGTGGTCCTGCCCCGTTTTTTGTTTTCGTTC
Source organism: Lissotriton vulgaris (assembly GCF_964263255.1). Classification (NCBI taxonomy): domain Eukaryota; kingdom Metazoa; phylum Chordata; class Amphibia; order Caudata; family Salamandridae; genus Lissotriton; species Lissotriton vulgaris. The sequence continues at coordinate 485,037,179 of NC_141689.1, forward strand.
TTGAACGTCCCAATTCTGCTTACGGTAACCTTCTTTAATACCCTCCGGGGCATGCTGACGTGGTTGGTTTGGATGGGGGGACAGGCACGAGTGGGATGGCAGACACTCACTCAGCCTTTTGAACGGGGTGGGTTTGGGGTTCTGGAGTTCTGGACTTTTTGGTTCCGTCCAGAGGTGTCAGGGAACAACACCTGAAGACCCCGGAGTTCCACCTGTCTTGGTGCACAAATAAACAGAAACATGGGCTTCTCGATGGTGGCGTCAAAGACCAAAGGTTTATTACTGCAGGGACACAGAAGTCACAGAAACTACGCATGGGCAGTATCTAGGAGCCTGTTCGATTTGTACAAAGAGGGTTGCTCCTTATATACAGAAAATTGGGCTTCGGGCAAATTCTTCACATGTTAGTACATTCCCAAACCTTTGTGTCCTAAACAATAAATATTTGGCGTTGCACAGGAATCGTTGACAATATCTGATGACACAACATTACGAATGAGAGGTTCCCACTTTTCCATCATAATCTTATGTCAACTTTTCATTCAGGACCCGGACCGCCTCATCGTAAATTTCGTTACCTCCCCCTAATAAAGGCCCAGAAGGAAAGGAGCAGAGCCAGGTGCAGAAGATAGAAAAGCAGGATAAGAGATGTTTGTGGGTTGTAAATGGGCAAGGCTACCAGCTTCGGCCGCCTAATCGTGATCAGGCCAACGGACACGAGAACCAGTTTAGCAGGGCTGGCCTCGGGCAGAGGAGGCAGCCTTTGTCGAGTCATGCAGCTACAGCGTGATCTGGTCTAAGGTGCACATGTCACTAGAGAGGTGAATCTCTGGCTAAGGCTACGTGTCCTTAATCGAAATGAAGTGATCAGAGGTTATTGCGTATGTGAGGGCAAGAAACACAAAATGGCTGCCATGATCTAAGATGGATGCCATGGGTAGATCAGAAATGTGTCTGTTACAGGAGTACTCTTGCTCGTAGCGTAGCGAAAACACCAGGATATGCTAAATGGATCATTTGCGGTTCGCTGATACCAATATTATGTATTTCCGACAATATTGAAAACACGGGGTCAAATCGTCACGGAACCTCAGACCCTCCTTTTGCCCTTACATAGGCAATTACTCAGTCTATGTCAGAGTCTAATTCTATGCTCATCAGGTCAGTGACATGTTGTTGTATCATCATCCTTTCTCGCGCCTTTTCTCCAAACGCAGGTGGTTTTCTAAAACAGGTTGCAGCACAGAGACTACACAAAGCAGGACCACACTGGATAATCAGGCAGCATGAGAATAGGAATACTAAGATGACACCAATGACCATCAGAACCTTCCATCCCCACGCTGAGATCAGAGTCCAAAACCATTCCATGAAGGACCAGTTTCCCTTGTCTACGTGTATAGAGTCGGAAATCTTGTGTAGCTTAGAGATCGCCTCATAGACTGTTGGAGCATTATTGGGAATAAAGACACAGCAGCTCGATTGGATCATTCTGCATACCCCACCTCGATCTGCAAGTATTACGTCTAGAACCATACGGTTCTGCAACGTCATGAGACGATCCGCCTGGAGCTTAGCTGTCAAATTGCTAAGGGCACCAGCAGTTTCGGTAATAGTAGATTCAACTACCCGTGTTAGCTGACGTATGTTTCTACTATTGGCCATAGGCCCCCAGAACGGAAGGAAACCTTTGAAGAAGTCTCCAGCTTCCTGACCAGCGGTATCTTCCTTGCTGAAGACACCTCTTGCTACTCTGGTCTTGTGATAATCAGATGAAGCAGTGTATGTTGGAGGCAATAATCGAGCAATATAACATGATCCTGAAAAGTCAGCAGGCAACCATGTATATGCCCTGTCTCGACAGATGAAGTAGGTACCCCTAGCAGTAAGAAAAGCAGGGGAAGAGTTAGACGGAAACACGTAAGTCTCTACGCACTCACTCCTCCCTAGCTGAGCTCTCGGATTTCTCCCATTTCCTTGCAAACAGACCTGACCCCGGTGAGGTACGACCCAGATTGGAGTTGAGCTTTTACGCTTGCTTTCTCCCAAACTAAGGCGATACTCTGAAGAATTCCAACTCAAATATACTCGCAATTCGTCTCTAGGGTAAGATGGAGTATTATTGACGTCCTTGATCATGTCAATAATTCCCTGGATGGACTAAAGCTTTGTTGGCAGAGTTATATTTAGTGGAACGTGGTGGACGTGGAGGATAGGTTTCAAGGGCATAAGCAAAGATGGTTTGAAGGGCCTGAAATGATCCATTATAGCTAAAAGGCAAAACCAGATAGGGAATGCCTTTATCCATAGTGTGGGGTATCAAGCCACACACCCAGCAGTCTGTAGTGTTAACTACCAGTTGGTGTTGGTGCAAGAGCTGTACAAAAGTGTTATTGATGAATTCAGAGCGTCGAGCTTGCTCATGTTCAGGAAACGAGTGAAAAGAGTGTATGGAAGAAACAGTAGAAGTAGCAGGATCAAGGGGAGGTACTGTAGTTACTGGTACAAAAATCAAACCCATACCAAAGACGATTCCACCCACCAACGTTATCAAAACAATCAAAAATGTGATGGCACATTGTATCAAAAAGCATTTGCTGTGAAGAATTTTGTAAAGTCTGTTTCTGCGAACATAAATCACATTTTCTCGTTGCAGCGCAGGAAGCTCCATCTTCTACAATCCGCTCGCGACCACTGATGATGTGTACGTAGATGAAAATGCCTCTATCAGCCCTGGGAGTTCCCAGAACCAACAGAAAGATCGACCTTGTGTCAGACCCCTGCAGATTCAACTAGGCACACAGCCACGACCCTACGGCTACCCAGACGGCAAGGCAATTTTTTAAAAAACAATAAAACAATAGCAAACTTCCTGGCTGAAGGCAAAAGTTCAAAATTTCAAAATATCACAATAGGCAGTTGCCTGCTTTATTTGTCCATATTACGAGGTCGTAAGTTGTATCTTTGTTTTGCAGGAACTGTTTGGTCGGCAAATAACGTATCACTAGTAACTGTTGCAGTGTTCAGGTTCGCAGATGACAGAGTTTTTTCTGATGCAGAGGACAAATGTTCAGAGTTCAGAGGAGTCTTTTCAGGAGGAGAGTCAGAGTTCGGAGTGTCGGTAATCAATTCGGCATCGCTGAAAGGGATGAACTTTGGCGTTTGTTCAAATTCGGAGGCACCAATTCCCTTCTTCACCCAGTCGTCGTAAGGAAGTGGCAGGGGCACACGTTTGACATGGGACGCATGTACCCAGTGCTTGCGACCAGCTACACGAACAGCGGTTCTTGTCGCAAGCAACACTTGGAAGGGGCCAACGAATCTTGCTTGAAAGTTCTTCGTCCTCGCGAAGTTTCTGACCACAACGTGGTCGCCGGGTTTCAGCTGATGCCCTGGACTCTCCGGAGGCTTTGGCAATGCGTCGAAAACCTGTTGGTGAATAAGACTCAATTTAGCAGTCAAGTCGTAAAGGTAATCGATCAACATAGGATATTCCAGAGAACAAAACTCCTTTGGCCTAGGCACACCCCAAACATTTGCCGGGCGGCCAAAAACAATTTCGTAGGGACTAAGCCCTACTCTAGAATGTACAGTTGCTCTCGTTGATAACAAAGCCAAGGGCAGTGCGTCTGGCCAAGATAAACCCGTGGATGCCTGTATTTTAGCTAGTTTTAATTTGAGGGTGCCATTGTAACCCTCAACTAAACCAGCAGACTGGGGATGGTTTGCACTGTGGAACTTCTGTTTAATGCCCAAACCGGCACACACACTCTGCATAACGTTCCCTATAAACTCACTTCCGTTATCTGACCATACAATCCGTGGCATTCCATACCTAGGGAAATATTCTTTGAGAAGAATTTTGGCAGTTGATAGGGCAGTATTGTCCTTTAGTGGATATGCTTCGATCCATCTGGAAAATGCACAGACTACCACCAGGACGTATTTTAGATTATTACAGCGATCCATGTGAATGAAGTCTAACTGAATCACTTCAAAGGGGCAGGAAGGAGGAGCGAAGTGACCAGCAGGAGTTGGGGTTCCCTTGCCAGGATTATGCATCAGGCATACCATACAATTTTTCACCACTCTCTCTGCACATTTACTGATCCCATCATTCTTCCAGACCGGAGCCAACATCTTACAGATTCCTTTAGAACTTATATGCGCTACTCCATGCGCCATTGTCACCACTGCAAGCACATACGCATCAGGCAACATCCAACGCTGTTGTTCTGACAAATCAATCCAACACCCACTCAAATCCAACTTGCCCGTACTTTCTTTCCATGCGCGTTTTTCCTCTTCAGTTGCCTCTTTCTGAATCTCTTTCACACTTTCCACTGTATCCTCACACATTCCAGACTCGGAAATCCATCTTGCAGACGTAGCAACATACATTCTACTCATCATGTCTCTAGCTGTTTGTTTAGCGGTCTCATCAGCAAAAGCATTCCCACGACCAACATCATCCGTGATTGCTTTATGAGCACTGCACTTCACGATCGCAACTTCAGTCGGCAAGGTTAGAGATTCCAACAGGTCGTTAACTAGCTGACCATGTTGAATCTTAGTCCCATGGGACGTAATGAAACCTCTTTCTCTCCACAAACGGCCAAAACTATGGGCCACGCCAAACGCATACTGACTATCTGTAAACACATTCACTCTCTTTCCCGTAGCTAGAACACACGCTCTTGTTAGAGCTATTAATTCTGCAGCTTGGGCAGAATTCTGACCCACTCTTGCAGTCTCCACAATCGTACTCAAAGTCGTTACCGTATAGGCAGCAGTCACATCACCATTCTCCAATTTAAAGCATGACCCATCAACATACAACGTGCCATCTGGATCTGACAATGGAGTGTCTTTTAAATCAATTCGTCCTTTTGTCTCTTCCTCGGTTCTAAAACAGCAATCATGGGGCTCGGAATCACTCGACTCTTGATTAGTCGGCAACAATGTTGCTGTATTCAATACATTGCATCTTTTAATCTGAATATGACTTGCTAGCAGTGTCAGCTCGTAGCCAGATAATCTCGCACTGGTAAGGTGTTGCGTCTTGGTTCGGTTCATGAGTGTATCCACTGCATGAGGAACCATGACCACTAGCATGTTGTTCATCACCAATCCAGCAGATTGTCGAATGGAAGCCGCAGCTGCCGCTGTAGCTCTCAAACAACTAGGTAACGCTCTGGCTACCGGATCTAATGTTGATGAAAAATACGCACAAGGGCGTTGTTTATCACCAAATTTCTGTGTCAGAACACTCAGCGCACAACCTTCTCTCTCGTGAACATAGAGCGTGAATGGCTCTCTGTAATCAGGTGTGCCCAATACAGGAGCTGAACACAATGCTTTTCGTAACTCAGAAAAACTCTCCTGACATTCAACATACCATGGCACTTGGACTCGGAACATTTTTCCCAGTCAAAGCTACCAATGGTTTTGCTAAAAGAGAAAAATTTGGGATCCACTGCCTACAGTAAGAGGTAATACCTAAAAAGGCACACACTTCTCTCTGCGTGCGAGGCACACTCATCTGCGTAATTGCTTTTATTCTCTCTGGGGTCAACTTCCTTCCCTCCTTTGACAAGAGATGACCTAGGTAGGTCACTTCTTGGCAGCAGTATTGCATTTTCGAAGGTGACACCTTGTGATTCAAATTAGACAAATGATGCAATAACGAAATCGTAGCTGCTTTGCAAGTTTCCTTGTCATCGGCAGCCACTAGAAGATCGTCTACATACTGCACTAGAGCCGAACCTTGAGGAAGTACAAAAGAATCTAACTGACTTTTTAATGCCTGACTGTAAATGGATGGGCTCTCACAATAGCCTTGTGGAGCGCGTTTAAACCTGAAGCTTCGACCTCCTAGACAGAAGCCGAAAATATCTCTGCTTTCTTCGGCTATCGGAATGCTGAAAAAGGCATTCTTCAAGTCGATGACTGAAAACCACGTGGCTGTAGCAGGGATCAATGTTAACAAGGCAGTAATATCCGGAACTACAGGAAACTGCGGGACCACAATCTTATTAACTTCTCTTAGGTCAATGACAAACCTATACACTGGAGGCTTTGTAGGATCAGTTCTTTTCAAAATCGGTAATACAGGACTGTTACAGACATTTCCTCTAGTTTCTTCAACCACACCTTTCTTAATCAAATCTTGTACAATCAATAAAAGTGCACGTTCACCTTCACTAGATATTTTGTATTGAGGAATTCGTGGAAATTTTACATTTGCTTTTAAAGTGACTACATATGGTGGTATTTCCAAAAGGCCTACATCGTTAGGACCAGTCGCCCAAAGAGTATCAGGGAGTGAACGCAGCTCTGGCGGGAGTGCATCCATTGACAAGTACATCGGAGAGGTGATTCTTTTACCCAATGTAAGCTGTACTCCTTCCGGAGAACAGTACAGTGTCGCATATAGTCGTTTTAACAAGTCTAAACCAAGCAGATTTTCATTACAACCTGTCGTCAAAATCAGAGGTGCTTTCAATTGACATGGTCCAACAGAAATAGACAAAGGACCAGATATGGGATTGTAAACAGGGGCGCCTGAAAAACCTACAGAAACATTTGTTGAGCCGGACAAAGGTGCGCCAGGGAGTTTCGCATGAATAATAGAACTTTTTGCTGCACCAGTATCCAACAGAAACGGTTCGACTACACCTGATGTTGCTACTGCGACATAAGGCCCACTCTGATCCACTGGAACTGATACTACTCCCTCTCACTGTCCATGGCTGTCCTAGTACCTATTTTGCTGAAATCCCTCATCCACTTCACAATAGTCTTCAACAAGATACTGTTGAGATCTATTTTGCTGGGCAGACTGTCCATTTCGTTGATCAAAGTGATTGGAAGGGCGATCGTTCGTCTGTGGAGGCATAGCACCTTGTCCTCGACCTCTAGAATTCTGCACAAAACCACCACGACCTCTCTGAGCTGCTGCTGCATTATTTTGCGCTAAAACTGGACATTCGTTCTTGTAGTGACCCTCTTTCTTACAGTACGCACACTGGTTCCACTGATATTGAGGTCTCGGTGAACTATAATCTGTCCTTTGATATGATCCTTGCTGCGTATTAGTCTGATTCATGCGAGGCGGATACGCCTGTTGCAAGAGAACTTTAGTCTTTAAGTCTTTCGTTTTCTTATCAGATTTCTCTTTCTCCTCTTTATCCCTATTTTCATAATACTGTGCAGTTGCAAGTATTTGCGCAGTTGTAGAAACAGCCAACGCACTCTCGGAATCCTTTAATTTATTGCATAACTCAGGTAACAAATTATGTACGAATTTATCGACAAACAGTCTCTGTCCTCCTTCTGTGCTCATATCCTGACCACTATGATCTACAAAAGTCTCCTCGAACCTCGTGAAAAAGTCGGAGACACTTTCGTCTTTCTTCTGCCTGCATGCGGACAACTTGTCCCAGTTAACTCGCAATGCGTGCATCAGAGTCTTCATTAAGTCAATTATCCTACCTGGAAGATTAGCAATTAGAGGTTCGGGTTTGGAACCACCTATTTGCTGACCATCCGCTGCAATGATAGCTGCCCAATCACCACCTAGGGCAACTGGATGATTCTCTTTACGAATTTTAGCCCAAATTGGTTGTGGAACTACATTCCCAAATAACATGTCGATGTCCGCTAAGTTCATTACACAGGCCTCAACTGTTTGCGCTAGTTCCTTATAGTACCCAGCAGGATTCTTACGCGGATCTGGCAAGGCCTGCTTTACTGCTAACACTTCAGCTCGCTTCCACGGAATGTGTATCCACACTCTTTGGAATTGGGCCGGAGCGGCAAGAATACCATTCGGCACATCAGCTTGCACAGCTTCGCGCCAAATTGGAGGAACCTCCCTCATTGGATATTGGCGAGTCTGCTTCGTACTACCTTTCTCTAAGTCTCTCGGTGAACGAAGTGATGAATCATTTCTATAACTTAAAATCAGTTCCATCGCTTCTTTTATATTTTGACCTACTATCATTCCTGCAGCAAACTCTTTCTGAACCTTTATTAAGTCTTCTAAATTAGATTCAGAGTCATCTTCTTCTAACTCATCACGTAAAAGAGAGCACATCTCATCAAAAACATATCGTTGCGTTGGTTCATTCCACTGCATAAATGTATCTAGTACATCTCTCGTGCTATATCTCCTACTTTTCGAAATCCATCTGAGAGCCGTGGAATCTAATATTCCCCGTTCCTCAGTACTTGGAAGCTGACTACGTCTTTGTACAGAGTCAGAAGTAGGAGTCTTAATTAAAGTTTTATAGAGGGGAGACAGAATGCTCGAGACAGAATCAGTGATTCTTCGACGAACAGAAAGCGGAGTCAACATACTGGCAGATGCAGAGAACACAGTAGCAGTTGGAATAGATAGCGGAACAGTAGGAGTATCGAGGAAGATAGCTTGTGGAACAGTAGGTGTAAGCGATACAGGTACAGGTATAGAAGTCGGCAACCCAGGAAGAGGAGGTGCCGTAGGAACATTCACATTGACCACAGGGGGTACAGGAGCTTGATTCTGAGGGGCAGGAGCAGGAATACCAGGTTGTCCAGCAACCGGCAATTGAACATTCGGTATAGGTGGAGCCGTAGCACCTTGTGCATACGGAGGAGGTGACCGTAACAAGTAAGACAACAGAGGATCGTTTTCGGGGTCCTCCAGTATCTTAGCTGTTTTCGATGGCAAGGCAGGATAGCACTTGTCAATCGCTAAATTATGCTCCCTAATGGCCACCTCTATGGCCTTCTCAGACTCGTTAACTTGCAGCTGTTTAGCCGCTTGTTCTAAAGTCAACTCTTCTTGCTCTTTCTGTTCTTTCTTCAACCTCTTAATTTCTCTCTGTTTAGATTCTTTTCGCCAATAACGGAAAGAATCAAACATTGCCGGCCGGGCTTTCTTCCTAAACAATTTTGCTTCTAAATTATCAAGGATTTCGGGTTCAAAACTACCATGCAGTGGCCAACTAAGGACACCATCCTTTTCCGTATAGCGGACCCATACCTCATTATAAGATATAGGACCCACACCATGCTTACAGTACAGATCATATAACGGAGTCCCAATCGGAGGAACCAGACATGAGTCCTCCAATCGTGAATCACTGTTGCAACCAAAACAAGACAACATACAATTTCTCCGACTTACCATTTTGCAATCCGGAACACAGAACAAACCAAACAAAAAAAACAGATATGTGCACCTGAACCAAGAACTTAGGCCTACCAAAAACGAACTGATGTATCGATACCCAAACTAAACCAAATAGATTATCGTAACCAGAACAACCAGTGATAATCTTACGAAACCAAACCAAACCAAGAACCAAAAAGGATTTTAACAACCCTTACGAAGTAACCAGCTAGCAACCACTAAATACTTAACTGAGGCACTGAAGACGTCACCAAGGAGAAAACCCGTCACGTTTCGCCGTACTAAGGACTGCACCTCGGGTCCAAGACAGGGCGACGGTCAAGGCAACGGACCACTGCAGCCGTCCTGAACGGGAACCCTCGTGGAAGAGAACTTCGGGCCACTTTTGCGATATGCTGGGATCGATGAAGTGGGGCGCCTCCCTCAGGAATCTTCACACGAAGCTTCTCGAACTCTTCAGGCTTTTGGACCGGTACCGAATGACGTCGCCCCACGTTGGGCGCCAATTGGAGTTCTGGACTTTTTGGTTCCGTCCAGAGGTGTCAGGGAACAACACCCGAAGACCCCGGAGTTCCACCTGTCTTGGTGCACAAATAAACAGAAACACGGGCTTCTCGATGGTGGCGTCAAAGACCAAAGGTTTATTACTGCAGGGACACAGAAGTCACAGAAACTACGCATGGGCAGTATCTAGGAGCCTGTTCGATTTGTACAAAGAGGGTTGCTCCTTATATACAGAAAATTGGGCTTCGGGCAAATTCTTCACATGTTAGTACATTCCCAAACCTTTGTGTCCTAAACAATAAATATTTGGCGTTGCACAGGAATCGTTGACAATATCTGATGACACAACATTACGAATGAGAGGTTCCCACTTTTCCATCATAATCTTATGTCAACTTTTCATTCAGGACCCGGACCGCCTCATCGTAAATTTCGTTACCTCCCCCTAATAAAGGCCCAGAAGGAAAGGAGCAGAGCCAGGTGCAGAAGATAGAAAAGCAGGATAAGAGATGTTTGTGGGTTGTAAATGGGCAAGGCTACCAGCTTCGGCCGCCTAATCGTGATCAGGCCAACGGACACGAGAACCAGTTTAGCAGGGCTGGCCTCGGGCAGAGGAGGCAGCCTTTGTCGAGTCATGCAGCTACAGCGTGATCTGGTCTAAGGTGCACGTGTCACTAGAGAGGTGAATCTCTGGCTAAGGCTACGTGTCCTTAATCGAAATGAAGTGATCAGAGGTTATTGCGTATGTGAGGGCAAGAAACACAAAATGGCTGCCATGATCTAAGATGGATGCCATGGGTAGATCAGAAATGTGTCTGTTACAGGAGTACTCTTGCTCGTAGCGTAGCGAAAACACCAGGATATGCTAAATGGATCATTTGCGGTTCGCTGATACCAATATTATGTATTTCCGACAATATTGAAAACACGGGTTCAAATCGTCACGGAACCTCAGTTCCTAAACTCTATCTATATTATTTAGTGGCGCAGACACACTATGTCTATTTCTGGTATCATCCAGATGTGCAATTGCAGTTTTTAAAACCTGAATACACCCAGGCCCTTCCTTATCCTGTTTCCACTATTCTCCCACTTGGGCTCACTAGGACTCCTGCTGAGATCCATACGTTGCAAAATACAAGCCGGATTTGGGAATGTCTCCGCAAATATTTAAGGGTTGACATCTGTATTCTCCACATCTGCCTCTCTTGGATAACCCGTGGATACCTCCTACTACTGAGACCTTAACACAGCGCTTGCTTGCTCGGTGTCTGCTCCAAACTGTTAAAAGACGAACAGGTGCGCTCGCTGGCGGATCTGGCATTGGACCGCAATGTGTCCACATTAGACTGCTTCCTTAGACACAGAACGTGGACCTCCCTGGTCTTGGTGCTGCTCCCCCTGGCAACCGAACCCCCTGAATGTACACCCCTCACCACAATAAGTACATCACCCGAGAGTACACACCTAGTTTTCCAGACTGTATCCCCTTGTGTAGACACTCTGACCAGCGGTGGGCGGCCTAGGAGTAGGACCTGACACACCCTTTGGCTGACAAAGTGTGGACATATTGCTGTGAGTAAACTTGTTATGTATCCAATAATTATAAGCACAAGCTCTTACATTTTAAGTATTTGCACATTTTATGTCACCCCCATGCTGCTTACAAAGCTGGATCTCACTAAGCCATAAACCTGCCAGAGATGTGCAATGGAGCATGCTGACTTTATTCATTTGGAATAGCCCCGCCATCCATGCTTTCTGGGAAGCGATTTTTGAACATTTAGGGCTAATGGTTGAGACCAAACGTACACCCTCGCCGCTCCTGGCACTGCTGGGGTATGTTCTCCCTCTGCGTGTTGGGATCAGACCCTTTACTGCAATTGTACTACTGCTGGCCAAGCAGCAAGTCTCCTTGCATTGGGGTGGAGTTACACCCCCAATGGTGAAAGCCTGGTTGAAAGACTTGATGTATTGCTACACCACCAATGATATCTATGCGTCCTTACTACCTCACACCTCCTGACCCAAAACTATTTGGCAGCCACTTCACTACTACTTGCTGCTCCATCCTAAGCTCACAGACTGATGTGTCTCTCATTGCAAAATCATTGCTGCGACAGCTAGCCAGTTGTAACGTACTGATTCATCTAGGTTCCCTATTGTATTTACCTGCACTGTGATGTTATTTCTATTTTTTCTTTTTTTTTTCTATTTCTTATTATTTCCGATGCCATATTAGTTATTGTCATGTGTTGTGCTCTCCTGCATGTAAATATTGTATCTATATATCCAAATAACAATGGTTTCTGTGGCGTAACAATTTATACAATATATGATATTCAACAGCTTAAATTAGCAATATTAATTTGTAACAGATAAGGGCCTGGCGAGGAAAGAAAGCACACATATGCTAATTTATAAGAAAAACTTCTTATATTTCAACTTATGAAGATATTCATATTTATAACAGCGACATATATACAAAAATATATATACAACAATGTGCAGTGTGTCCCCAGTGATTTTGTGAAAAAAAAAAACAACAGTAAGTGATCTGTACAGTTTTTTGTTATGGGTATTTGCAAAGGGAATGACCAAGCACTATAATACAACAGTTACTGTCAGTGACTATCTACAATCATAGATCACTGTGCTTAAAGGGTTCTTTCCCTATGGCGTTGACGGCGTTTCGACCCGCTTGATGGAGGTCACGTCAGGACTAAACAGTGTGGGACTTCTGAGGGAAAGGTGAAAGTGGTATTAATATGTGTAGTCGCAAAAATAATTATTTATATGTGGACAAGAGTGGACAAATGTTACCTCGTGGTGTCTCTACTAAACGCAACCCATGCGTGATGTAGTAAATAAATTTGACTTACAGTATACCCAGCCAGGCACTGTCAGGAAAAAAGATAGACAAAATGTTGGAAAAACACGTACTGTGGAGAAATGCTCCGACTTATGCATTGGTGATTTAAAACGCCACTTACCACTGTGGATAGCGTGGTACTCGTGGTAATAGAGGCGATTGTCACTCTAGTCGCAGCGGAAACAGGATGATGCCTGGTAACAAGGAAGCTTACGATTAGAGTTGTACTGAGGATTTTAATATTTTAATATTGTAATGCTGTACACTTAGCCAACATGGAACGTAAATACGACCTTGCCCTTGTTTACATAGCGGAGAACACCCGCCCTCTCACATTGAATGCGCGCGCACACATCACGTTATATACGTGATGACGCACAATACCCGGAACTTCACTGTTACCAAACAGACGACCGGGAAGTTGCGACCGTGCTAACCCGCGTTCTACATACAGGTAGGCTCTTAGATATCCTGCCCTCAGAACAACCTTTCCTATGATTGAGTACAACTCTAATCGTAAGCTTCCTTGTTACCAGGCATCATCCTGTTTCCGCTGCGACTAGAGTGACAATCGCCTCTATTACCACGAGTACCACGCTACTGACTTGCAAAGCAGCTACAATTTCGTTATTGCATCATTTGTCTAATTTGAATCACAAGGTGTCACCTTCGAAAATGCAATACTGCTGCCAAGAAGTGACCTACCTAGGTCATCTCTTGTCAAAGGAGGGAAGGAAGTTGACCCCAGAGAGAATAAAAGCAATTACGCAGATGAGTGTTCCCCGCACACAGAGAGAAGTACGTGCCTTTTTAGGTATTACCTCGTACTGTAGGCAGTGGATCCCAAATTTTTCTCTTTTGGCAAAACCATTGGTAGCTTTGACTGGGAAAAATGTTCCGAGTCCGGTGCCATGGTCTGCTGAATGTCAGGAGAGTTTTTCTGAGTTACGAAATGCACTATGTTCAGCTCCTGTATTGGGTACACCCGATTACAGTAAGCCATTCACGCTCTATGTTCATGAGAGAGAAGGTTGCGCGTTGAGTGTTCTGACACAGAGATTTGGTGATAAACAACGCCCTTGTGCGTATTTTTCATCAACATTAGATCCGGTAGCTAGAGCGTTGCCTAGTTGTTTTAGAGCTACAGCGGCAGCTGTGGCTTCCATTCGACAATCTGCTGGTTTGGTGATGAACAACATGCTAGTGGTCATGGTTCCTCATGCTGTGGATACACTCATGAACCGAACCAAGACGCAACACCTTACCAGTGCTAGATTATCTGGCTACGAGCTGACACTGCTAGCAAGTCGTATACAGATCAAAAGATGCAATGTATTGAATCCAGCAACATTGTTGCCGGCTAATCAAGAGTCGAGTGATTCTGAACCCCATGATTGCTGTTTCAGAACCGAGGAGGAGACAAAAGGACGAATTGATTTAAAAGACACTCCGTTGTCAGATCCAGATGGCACGTTGTATGTAGATGGGTCATGCTTTAAATTGGAGAATGGTGATGCGACTGCTGCTTACGCAGTAACGACTTTGAGTACGATCGTGGAGACTGCAAGAGTGAGTCAGAATTCTGCCCAAGCTGCAGAATTAATCGCTCTAACAAGAGCGTGTGTTTTAGCAAAGGGAAAGAGAGTGAATGTGTTCACAGATAGTCAGTACGCGTTCGGCGTGGCCCATAGTTTTGGCCGTTTGTGGAAAGAAAGAGGTTTCATTACGTCCCATGGGACTAAGATTCAACATGGTCAGCTAGTTAACGACTTGTTGGAATCTCTAACCTTGCCGACTGAAGTTGCGATTGTGAAATGCAGTGCTCATAAAGCAATCACGGATGATGTTGGTCGTGAGAATGCTTTTGCTGATGAAACCGCTAAACAGACAGCTAGAAATATGATGAGTAGAATGTATGTTGCAACATCTGCAAGATGGATTTCTGAGTCTGAATGTGTGAGGACACAGTGGAAAGTGTGAAAGAAATTCAGAAGGAGGCGACTGAGGAGGAAAAGCTTGCATGGAAAGAGAGTACGGGTAAATTGGACTCGAGTGGATGTTGGATTGATTTGTCAGAACAACAGCGTTGGATGTTGCCTGATGCGTATGTGCTTGCAGTAGTGACAATGGCACATGGAGCAGCGCATATTAGTTCTAAAGGAATCTGTAAGATGTTGGCTCCAGTCTGGAAGAATGATGGGATTAGTAAGTGTGCAGAGAGAGTGGTGAAAAATTGTATGGTATGCCTGATGCATAATCCTGGCAAGGGAGTCCCCACGCCTGCTGGTCACTTCGCTCCTCCCTCCTGTCCCTTTGAAGTGATTCAGTTAGACTTTATTCACATGGATCGTTGCAACAACCTAAAATACGTCCTAGTGGTAGTTTGTGCTTTCTCCAGGTGGATCGAAGCATATCCACTGAAGGACAACACTGCCCTATCAACTGCCAAAATCCTTCTCAAGGAATACTTCCCTAGGTATGGAATGCCACGGACTGTATGGTCAGATAACGGAAGTGAGTTTGTAGGGAAAGTTATGCAGAGTGTGTGTGCCGGTTTAGGGATCAAGCAGAAATTTCACAGTGCAAACCATCCCCAGTCTGCTGGTTTAGTTGAGGGTTACAATGGCACCCTCAAGCTAAAACTTGCTAAAATACAGGCATCCACGGGTTTGTCCTGGCCAGATGCACTACCCTTGGCTTTGTTATCCACGAGAGCGACTGTACATTCTAGAGTAGGGCTTAGTCCTTATGAGATAGTTTTTGGTCGTCCCGCTAACGTTTGGGGAGTGCCAAGACCAAAAGAATTCTGTTCTCTGGAATATCCAATGTTGATCGATTACCTTTACCACTTGACTGCTAAATTGAGTCTTATTCACCAACAGGTTTTCGATGCATTGCCAAAGCCCCCGGAGAGTCCAGGTCATCAGCTGAAACCTGGGGACCACGTTGTTGTGCGCAACTTTGTTATGGGTATTTGCAAAGGGAATGACCAAGCACTATAATACAACAGTTACTGTCAGTGACTATCTACAATCATAGATCACTGTGCTTAAAGGGTTCTTTCCCTATGGCGTTGACGGCGTTTCGACCCGCTTGATGGAGGTCTCGTCAGGACTAAACAGTGTGGGACTTCTGAGGGAAAGGTGAAAGTGGTATTAATATGTGTAGTCGCAAAAATAATTATTTATATGTGGACAAGAGTGGACAAATGTTACCTCGTGGTGTCTCTACTAAACGCAACCCATGCGTGATGTAGTAAATAAATTTGAGTGCTGCTGGCGACGAGAACTGCTATTCGTGTGGCCGGCCGCAAGAACGGGATTCACACGACGCACGTCAAACGTGTGCCTCTGCCACTTCCTTATGATAACTGGGTAAAGAAGGGAATTGGTGCCTCTGAGTTTGAACGAACACCCAGGTTTATCCCTTTCAGCGATGCCGAACTGATAACTGACACATCGAACTCTGGCTCTCCTCCTGAAACTACTTCTTTGACTCCTGAACACTTGCCCTCTGCATCAGAAGAAACTTTGCCAACTGCGAACTTGAATATTACAACCTCTGCTGATAATACACTGTTTCCAGATCAAACAGCTCCTGCAAAACTGAGATACAATTTACGGTATGGACAAATAAAGCAGGAAACTGCCTATTTTTACACATTTGAAATTTTGACACTTTGCCTCCAGCCAGGAAGTTTGCTATTGTTTTATTGTTTTAAAAAAATTGCCTTGCCGTCTGGGTAGCCGTAGGGTCGTGGCTGTGTGCCTAGTTGAATCTGCGGGGGTCAGACACAAGGTCGATCTTTCTGTTAGTTCTGGGAACTCCCAGGGCTTATAGAGGCATTTTCATCTACGTACACATCATCAGTGGTTGCGAGCGGATTGTAGAAGATGGAGCTTCCTGAGCTGCAACGAGAAAATGTAATTCATGTTCGCAGAAACAGACTTTACAGAATTCTTCATAGCAAATGTTTTCTGATGCAATGTGCCATTACATTTTTAATTGTTTTGATAACGTTGGTGGGTGGAATCGTCTTTGGTGTGAATTTGATTTTTATGCCAGTAACTACAGTACCTCCCCTTGATCCTACTGCTTCTACTGTTTCTTCTATGCATTCTTTTCACTCGTTTCCTGAACATGAGCAAGCTCGACGCTCAGAATTTATCAATAACACATTTGTACAGCTCTTGCACCAACACCAACTGGTAGTTAACACTACAGACTGCTGGGTGTGTGGCTTGATACCCCATACTATGGATAAAGGCATTCCCTACCTGGTTTTGCCTTTTAGCTATAATGGATCATTTCAGGCCTTTCAGACCATTTTTGCCTATGCCCTTGAAACCTATCCTCCGCGTCCACCACGTTCCACTAAATATAACTCTGCCAACAAAGCTTTAGTCCAGGGAATTATTGACATGATGAAGGACGTCAATAATACTCCATCTTACCCTAGAGATGAATTACGAGTATATTTGAGTTGGAACTCTACAGAGTATCGCCTTAGTTTGGGAGAAAGCAAGCGTAAAAGCTCCACTCCAATCTGGATCGTGCCTCACCGAGGTCAGGTCTGTTTGCAAGGAAATGGGAGAAATCCGAGAGCTCAGCTAGGGAGGAGTGAGTGCGTTGAGACTTACGTGTTTCTGTCTAACCCCTCCCCTGCCTTCCTTACTGCTAGGGGTACCTATTTCATTTGTCAAGACAGAGCGTATACATGGTTGCCTGCTGACTTTTCAGGTTCATGTTATATTGCTCGACTGTTGCCTCCAACGTACACTGCTTCTTCAGACTATCACAAGACCAGAGTTGCAAGAGGTGTCTTCAGCAAGGAAGATACCGCTGGTCAGGAAGCTGGAGACTTCTTCAAAGGTTTCCTACCGTTCTGGGGGCCTATGGCCAATAGTAGAAACATACGTCAGCTAACACGGGTAGTTGAATCTACTATTACTGAAACTGCTGGTGCCCTTAGCAACTTGACAGCTGAGCTTCAGGCGGATCGACTCATGACGTTGCAGAACCGTATGGTTCTGGACGTGATACTTGCAGATCGAGGTGGGGTATGCAGAATGATCCAATCGAGCTGCTGTGTCTTTATTCCCAATAACGCTCCAACAGTCTATGAAGCGATCTCTAAGCTACACAAAATTTCCGACTCTATACACGTAGACAAGGGAAACTGGTCCTTCATGGAGTGGTTTTGGACTCTGATATCAGCGTGGGGATGGAAGGTTCTGATGGTCATTGGTGTCATCTTAGTATTCCTATTCTCATGCTGCCTGATTATCCAGTGTGGTCCAGCTCTGTGTAGTCTCTGTGCTGCAACCTGTTTCAGAAAACCACCTGCGTTTGGAGAAAAGGCGCGAGAGAGGATGATGATACAACAGCATGTCACTGACCTGATGAGCATAGAACTAGACTCTGACATAGACTGAGTAATTGCCTATGTAAGGGCAAAAGGAAGGTCTGAGGTTCCGTGACGATTTGAACCCGTGTTTTCAACATTGTCGTAAATACATAATTTTGGTATCAGCGAACCGCAAATGATCCATTTAGCATATCCTGGTGTTTTCGCTATGCTACGAGCAAGAGTACTCCTGTTACAAACACATTTCCGATCTACCCATGGCATCCATCTTAGATCATGGCAGCCATTTTGTGTTTCTTGCCCTCACATAGACAATGGACACGCAATGACCTCTGATTACTTCATTTTGATTAAGGACACGTAGGCTTAGCCGGCGATTCACCTCTCTAGTGACACGTGCACCTTAGAACAGAACATGCCGTGGCTGCATGACTCGACAAAGGCTGCCTCCTCTGCCTGAGGCCAGTCCTGCTATACTGGTTCTCGTGTTCGTTGGCTCGATCATGATTAGGCGGCCGAAGCTGGTAGCCTTGCCCATTTACGACCCACAAACATCTCTTATCCTGCTTTTCTATCTTCTGCACCTGGCTCTGCTCCTTTCCTTCTGGGCCTTTATTAGGGGGAGGTAACGAAATTTACGATGAGGCGGTCCGGCTCTTGAATGAAATGTTGACATGGGATTGTGATGGAATAGTGGGAACCCCTCTTCGTAATGTTTGACATCAGATATTATCGACGATTCCTGTGCAACGCCAAATATTTATTGTTTAGGACACAAAGGTTTGGGAATGTACTAACATTGTGAAGAATTTGCCTGAAGCCCAATATTTAGTATATAAGGAGCAACCCTTCTTGTACAAATCGAACAGGCTCCTAGATACTGAGGTTCCGTGACGATTGTAAGTGGTGTTTTCGACTCGCACGAATATGGTCGAGTCTGGTATCTATGAACCGCAAATGACGAGTTTAGTAAGTGTGCGCAGTTTCGCTGTGCTAACTTAAACCGTTCGTTTGTTAGGTGGGTTTTTCATCTGTACCCACGGGTTCCATCTTAGATACGGCATCCATTTTGTCTCTTGCCCTCAAGTAGCCAGCGAACGGACGCTGTCCGCTTCGCGACCCTGGGACTCCCAAGATTTGCGGAAGACACATGTTCTCTGTAAGTGTCTTTATGACGAGGGGGATGATACTGTAAGGCAGATGGCCCCGCTTGAGGCTCATCTTGCCGTACCGGTTTATTGTCTCAGCCGTGCATCTCATTAGGCACGTCCCTTTGATGCCTGTATCTCGTGTTTCCCGATACCTCCCCTTTTACACCCTTTCCGATCTCCCCACTGTCTCCGTCTTCCTCTGCACCTGTCTTTGTTCCTATTTCGATCTGTTTTACTGCCGATTGGAATGCACTAATGTTGGGAAGATGGGTTTTTACAGTTGGGAACCGCCAAATGTTTCCGCACTGATGTTCCGGACTTTATGTGTATCAAAGTGACCAAAGCGACCCCTCTGGGGGATAATGGTGGGAACCGGGTTGTAAACCTTTGTGTACCATGTTGTCCTATGGGTAAAAAACTGTATAAAAGGAGCGATCCTCAGAACCAATTTGAAGCAGTCTCCCCAAGTTGCACGAGTTGTACTTGTCGTGATATCTGTGTTCCCTGCAGTAAATAAACCTTGAATCTTTGACGCCGAAGGAAGTGTCCCGTGTCTCTGTCATTCGTACGCCGGAGCAGGTTACCCACGAAGGTTTCAGGTGTTGTGCCCTGGCACCGCTGGGTCTTAAAGAACCCAGTCCTTCAGTTGGCGCCCAACGTGGGGCCGCATCAGTGGTACCGGTCCAAGCCCGACGATCGCGAGGAACTTCGTGTGAAATCTCCGAGGGAAGGTGCACTCCGCTTCATCGATCCTGTTGTCGAAATAAGTGGCCCGAAGACTTTTCCCGCGAAGATTCCCGCCTCCTGACGGCTGCGACGGACTGCTGCCCTGACTGTAGACCTGTTTTGGCGCCTGGCGTAGACCTTGGTAGAGCGAGACGATTGACGGGCCTTCCTGGAGACGCCATCGATCTTTGAGTTAAGTATTTGTGGGTCGCTCCCAGAGTTCTTGGTTGTTGACACTTTAGCGAGTGTTTTTGTTGTTAACGCTGTGTGAGTGTTTTTGTCGATGACACGTTGCTAGCGTACTTTGTTGTGTTGTTTGACGACTGCAGCCGCCAAAAACCGAGGGTTTTGTTCTTTGCTGGGACTTGGTAAATCCCGTAACCCTTGAAGTTTGTGGAACTCGGCTAGTGTGCAAGATGCCTGGTCGCAGTACTTTGTTCAGTTGTTTCAGACCTTGTGGTACGGATTCCCGACTGGAGGACTCGTGTCCGATACCTCCGGTTGGAACTCCCACGTATGAACTATATAGCAAACATGGGCTAGGCCCGATTACTTTTAATGAATACTGGATCAAATATACGAAGAAAGATGGTGACCTTCGCTGGCCACCACATGGTAGCTTTGAGGCCCCGATCTTAGATAATCTAGAGGTTAAATTGTTCGCGAAAAAGTCAAGGCCGGCCATGTTTGATGCCTTTCGGTTGTGGCGTAAAGAAGCCCGACAGAAAGAAATCAGACAGACTAAGCGAAATCAGAGAGATAGTGCTGGTACCATTGTAAAGAAAGCAGAGCAGTTCCAGCATGATAAGGAGGTTAGGGAAAAGGAAGTGTTTGACAGATTGCAGCGTATGACTATAGATAAGTGCTATCCTACTTTGCCTACGGAGTCGGAAAAGAAGGATGAGGCAGTTGAGGATCCTTTAATGTCTTATCTAATGAAGTCGCCACCTCCATACGTGCAGGGTACCACAGCCCCTGTGATTCCCCCTGTACCTGTTCCTGCACCTATTCTTCCTTTGCCTGTTCCTCAACCTGCACCCGTTCTTCCGACTGTTCCTGCTCCTTCGTCTGTTGCTATTCCTACTGCTCCTCCGCTTCCACATACTCCTGCCCACGCTACTGCTCCTGCTCGGTTAACCCCTGCTGTTGTTTCTGTTTCTACTCCTTCACTTGTTAGTTCTGTGTCCTATACTTCTCCCTCTACTCGTAGTCGTAATTCTCCTCTTGCGGCTAGCTTCTTTCATTCGCTCGGACCTGTTCTTGGGTCCGCTGGTTCAGATGGTCCTCAGAGACGTAGTCAGCTTCCTGGTAATAGGGAACGAGCTTCGCTATATAATATGGCGATGGGTTGGATGACGCACCCCCTTAGAAATCCACCACGTGTTGTACTCGACACATTTTGTCAGTTCAATATACCAACCCAAAGATTTGTGTTCGAGGAAATGTGTAAGGTCCTTCGTGATCAGATATCGGCCGACGCACCTGACGAGGTGCTGACCGCGTTGTCTGATTTACAGCTTCAGTTTTCGGCTGGACTGATAGTGGATACCAACGTTCGACGAGCCGTTGAGCGATTGCTATCTTTTCGTCCCACTCCTATACCTCAAGCCCTTTTTGTTGAAGATGTTGAAAGACGGACAGATGGGTCTGGTCAATTTCCTATGCGTGAGGTTCCACCAGTGTGGATGCCAGGCGATCCTACTGCTAACCCCATTATTCCTCCATACTTCCAGAGAGTGTGGATACATCTCCAGTGGAAGCGATCGGAAGTGTTGCAGGTGAAACAATCCTTGCCTGACCCTCGCAAAAATCCTGCGGGGTATTATAAAGAACTATCGCAGCTCGTCGACGCTACGGTAATGAATCTTGCTGATATTGACATGTTGTTTGGTAATGTTGTACCGCAACCTGTATGGGCTAAGATTCGTCAGGAAAATCACGCGAACGAATTAGGTGGTGATTGGGCGGCCATTATAGCAGCGGATGGGTTACAAACTGGTGGTGCTAAACCCGAACAGTTGATTGCTGCTCTCCCTCAAAGAATAATCACGCTAATGAAAACTCTTATGCCAGCTATGAAGGTGAACTGGGACAAATTGTCAGCTTGTAAGCAAAAGAAGGACGAGAGTGTTTCCGACTACTTTACGAGGTTCGAGGAAGCATTCATTGATCATAGTGGTCAGGATATGAGCACTGAGGGTGGTCAGAGGTTGTTCGTAGATAAATTTGTTTCGAACTTACTGCCCGATTTGAGCAATAAATTGAGGAATTCAGAAAGTGCATGGGCCGTTTCTACCTCAGCTCAGATATTGGCTACGGCACAATATTTTGAGAATAGGGAGAAAGAAGAGAGCGACCGTGCTGATAAAAAGACCAAAGAGCTAAAAACTAAAGTGCTGCTTCAGCAGGCGTATCCTCCACGTTCGAATCAGAATAATTCGCAACAAAATAGATCGCAGCCGCAATCGAACAGATCCCAGACTCGTAATGACTCTTCTTCCCAAAGATCCTCGTTAGGATATAATCAATGTGCTTATTGTAGACAAGAAGGTCACATTAAATTCAATTGTCCTGTTCTAAACGAACGTAATAGTGGTAACTCATCTAGAGGAGGTCCTGGTGGTTCACAGCAGGCTCCACGTGGTAGAGGTCGTGGTGTTCAGAACGACCGTTCAGATAACTCATCAAATTCTGATAATTGTTTCGATCAACGTGGTTCGTCGCAAGGACGATCTGCGCAATACAATGTAGACGATTATTACGTCGATCAGGGAACTGACGACAGTAATTACTAGGACAGCCATAGACAAGGAGAGGGAGTGGTATCAGTTCCGGTTGATCAGAGAGGGCCTTACGTCGCAGTTGCTACATCGGGCGTCGTTGAGCCTTTTCTGTTGGACACTGGTGCAGCGAAAAGTTCCATTAAGCATTCGAAACTCCCTGGCGCACCTTTGTCTGGCTTAACAAATGTTTCCGTTGGATTCTCTGGCGCCCCTGTTCGCAATCCAGTTTCGTGCCCTTTGCCCCTTAAAATTGGGCCACGTGAGCTAGAAGCTCCGTTGATTTTGACTACGGGTTGTGGTGAAAATCTTTTGGGCCTGGATTTGCTTAAACGTTTGTATGCGACTTTGTATTGTTCTCCTGCGGGTGTAAAGCTTACGTTGGGAGAGAGGGTTGTCTCTCCCATGTACTTGTCTCTCGATGAGCTTCCACCGGAATTGAGTTCTCTTCCTGCGTCTTTGTGGGCAACAGGTCCAAATGATGTGGGCCTACTTGATATCTCACCATATGTTGTTCAGTTGAAATCTAATGTGCGATTGCCACGTATTCCCCAATATCGTATCTCTCTTGATGGTGAACGAGCACTGTTAGCGATCATCTATGATCTGATCGAGAAAGATGTTATTGAAGAGACTCGGGGAAATGTGTGCAATAGCCCTGTACTGCCCATTCTAAAACGTACTGATCCTTCAAAACCGCCTGTTTATCGCTTTGTTATCGATTTACGGGAGGTGAATAAAATTGTGGTTCCTCAATTCCCTGTTGTGCCTGACATCACGGCGCTACTGACTCTGATTCCAGCTTCTGCGTCATGGTTTTCGGTGATTGACTTGAAAAATGCGTTTTTCAGCATCCCGATTGCCGAGGAGAGCAGAGACCTTTTCGGTTTCTCTCTCGGTGGACGCAGCTTCCGGTTTAAGCGCGCTCCTCAGGGCTACTGTGAAAGTCCATCGATTTACAGTCAAGCCTTGAAGGGTCAACTGGATGCGTTTAGGTTGCCGGTCGGTGCGGCCTTACTCCAATACGTCGACGACTTATTGGTGGCTGCAGATACTCAGGACATTTGCAAAATTGCTACGGTGTCGTTGCTGCAACATCTCTGCGAGTTGAATCACAAGGTGTCACCTACTAAACTCCAATATTGTTGTCAAGAAGTAACCTATCTAGGTCACTTATTGTCAAAGGAGGGAAGGAGGTTGACCCCATAGAGAATTGCAGCAATTGCGCGTATGGCTGTGCCAACCACCCAAAGAGATGTGCGTGCCTTTCTAGGTATTACGTCATACTGCAGGCAATGGATTCCGAATTTTTCATTGCTAGCGAAACCATTAGTGGCTCTTACGTGCAAGGATGTTACGACTCCTTTGCCATGGACGGAAGAATGTCAGAAAAGTTTTTCTGAACTGCGTGATTCATTATGTTCGGCTCCTGTGTTGGGTACTCCCGACTACAGCAAGCCGTTTACATTATATGTTCACGAAAGGGAAGGTTGTGCTTTGAGTGTCTTAACGCAACCTTTTGGCGGTAAGCAACGTCCATGTGCATATTTTTCCTCGACCTTGGACCCGGTAGCTAGAGCATTGCCGAGTTGTTTACGAGCGACAGCGGCAGCCGCGGTCTCCATCCGACAATCAGCAGGACTAGTCATGGATAATATGCTTACGGTGATGGTTCCGCATGCAGTCGATACTCTTTTGAATCGTACGAAAACTCAGCACTTGACGAGTGCGAGGTTGTCTGGGTACGAGTTAACGCTGTTGGCAAGCCACATTCAAATAAAACGTTGTAATGTTCTGAACCCGGCAACTTTGTTACCAATTAGTACAGAGTCAGATGTAGTAGCAGAACATGATTGTTACTTGAGGACTGAAGAGGAAACAAAGGGTCGAGTGGACCTTAAAAACACCCCATTGGAAGATCCGGATGGTACATTGTATGTGGATGGGTCATGCTTTAAGCTGCCGAATGGCGATGTGACTACTGCTTATGCTGTGGTAACGTTGAATACTGTTGTTGAGACTGCAAGATTAAATCAGAATTCTGCCCAAGCTGCAGAGCTGATTGCTCTTACTAGAGCGTGTGTGTTAGCGAAAGGGAAACGTGTGAATGTGTTTACCGACAGCCAATATGCGTTTGGCGTCGCACATAGTTTTGGACGATTGTGGAGAGAGAGAGGTTTCTTGACGTCGCACGGTACGAAGATTCAGCATGGCCAGCTTGTGAATGATCTTTTGGATGCACTTACGTTGCCTAAGCAAGTAGCAATTGTTAAATGTAGTGCGCATCGTAAGGTGACGGATGATGTTGGTCGTGGTAATGCGTTTGCGGATGAAATTGCTAAGGAGACTGCCCGGAACCTTAGCACTCGAATGTATGTGACGAGTTCGGTTAGGTGGCCTACAGAATCGAGTGTGTGTGAGGACACTATCGAGAGTGTGAAAGCAATTCAGAATGAGGCCACCGAGACTGAAAAGACGAAGTGGAAAGAAAGTACGGGAAAGTTGGATGCGAATGGTTGTTGGATTGATTTGTCTGATCAGAAAAGATGGATGTTACCGGATGCGTATGTGCTGGCCGTTGTGACAATGGCGCATGGGTTAGCACATATTAGCTCAAAAGGTATTCGCAAATTGTTGTCTCCTGTATGGAAGAATGATGGTATCACGAAGTGTGCTGAACGTCTGGTGAAGAATTGTATGGTGTGTATGATGTACAATCCTGGCAAAGGAACCCCAACTCCTCCTGGCAGTTTTGCTCCCCCTTCATGTCCCTTTGAGGTGATTCAATTGGACTTCATCCATATGGAGCGATGCAATAACCTGAAATACGTTTTAGTTGTGGTTTGCGCATTCTCCCGATGGATCGAGGCTTATCCTCTCAAAGACAATACTGCTTTGTCTACTGCGAAAATCCTACTGAAGGAATATTTTCCTCGGTATGGAATGCCTAGAGTCGTGTGGTCAGATAACGGAAGTGAGTTTGTGGGTAGTGTGATGAAGAGTGTGTGTAAGGGCCTTGGAATTAATCAGAAATTCCACAGCGCCAATCATCCCCAGTCAGCTGGTTTGGTGGAAGGGTATAACGGCACCCTTAAACTAAAGCTAGCGAAGATTCAGGCTACGACTGGTCTTTCGTGGCCTGACGCTTTACCTTTAGCATTACTGTCAACTAGGGCGACTGTACACTCCCGAGTAGGGCTTAGTCCCTATGAAATAGTGTTCGGTCGTCCTGCGAATGTTTGGGGGGTTCCTAGGCCAGGTATTTTCTGTGATCTTGAGTACCCAATGTTGATCGATTATCTTCATGACTTGACTGCTAAACTGAGGTTAATTCACCAACAGGTTTACGAAGCATTGCCGACGCGGACGGAGGGTCCAGGCCACCAGCTCCAGCCCGGAGATTGGGTGGTGACGCGGAACTTTTCGCGCAAGACCAACTTGGACCCGAGGTTTACTGGACCCTATCAGGTCCTCCTTGCCACGAGAACTGCAGTTCGTCTTGAGGGGCGGAAGAATTGGGTGCACGCCACCCACACCAAGAAAGTCCCCATTCCGCTGCCAGCAGACTCGTGGGTGAGGAAAGGCATTGCTTCAACTGAAACCGAAGGATTGCCGGCGTTTGTACCTTTTAGCGACGCACAACCTGTCGGAGAATCCTCAGTGCAGCAGAAAGACATTGTTGAACAATTGTCAGAGAAGGACTCAAGACCAAAACACTCAGCTGATCAACAGGACGCTGTCCTTTCAACGGATCCTTTGTTCGACGAACAGACACGTCCTGGGAAAACTCGATACTTTTTGCGATCTAGCACCAAAGACTAATAAAAGATCCTGCTTTGCTGTATTGATAATTGCATTATCCCGTTTTCCACGATCAGTTTGAACATTCGTACCACTGTAATTATTTTGTACATATTCATTGAGTTTTGTTCCTTACACTTTTTGCTTTTACAGCTGAGAGATATTGTTTTGCATACATATATATATTGTGCATTGAAGGCCGTAGGGCCGCGCGCGTACTTCCTTCTGGATAGTAGGTCTTGACGCTAGGTTAAAGGCCGTCGGTTCCTAGGAACTCCTAGGGGTTGACTATTGCTACACAGAACGAAGTGCGTCAAGAAACGTTGCGGACGGTCGTAGGTAATGGCATTCTCGAAGCTGAAGGATGTGGAAGGAGCTCAGGCTCATAGATTCAAGCTGCAGCAACTCAGTCGTACCAAATGTTTTATATTCCAACTATTTGTATTGTTTTTGACTGTTTCTGCATTATTGGCGGGTGGGGTGTATTACACGATGTCTTACTTCTTACCTACTGCTACACCTACTCCTACCCCTGACCCTAAACTTACCTCCACTGTTTCTCCTCATTCCTTTCATATGTTACCCGAACACGAACAGGCTAGACGTGTAGAATTCCGCAATAATTCCTTTATCCAGCTCCTTCATCAGCATCAGTTAGTGGTTAATACTACTAATTGTTGGGTGTGTGGGTTGATGCCACATACTACAGATAAGGGAATTCCATATCTGGTGTTACCGTATAGTTCCCAAGGGTCTGCTCGAGCATTCCAGACAATGTTTAGAAGCGCACTGGGTTTCCACCCCATTCGAGAACCACGTTCTCCCTACTCTGGTCCTACCTCGTATCAAAAACCTTTGTCGATAGCAATAGAGGATTTAGATAGTGATATCTATGATCCCTCGCTTATTCCCGAAGAAGAGGTACAAGCCTATAGGGTCCTAAGTAGAGGTGAATATAGTGTGTTCACCAGCGAAAAGCAGCTTAAAAGCTCGCCTCCAATATGGGTCGTACCCCACACTGGTAATTTTTGTCTTATGGGTCGTGGCCGAAGATCGCAAGCCCGACTTGGAGCAAGTGCGTGCACTGAAAATTACATTCTGCCTATGTTCTCGTCCCCTGTGTTTCTGGCTGCCAAAGGTACATACTTCATCTGTGATGATCGTGCATATGCATGGTTGCCCGCTGACTTCATGGGCTCATGTTTTATTGCAAATCTGTTGCCTCCGACGTTCACTGTAGATGCCGATTATCATAAGACTAGAGTTGTGCGAGGCGTAATTAGCGAAGAGGATACTGCCGGTCAAGAGGCAGGAGACTTTTTCAAGGGTTTCCTCCCGTTTTGGGGACCTATGGTTAATAGTAGGAACCTGAGACAATTGACTCGAGTGGTAGAATCAACAGCTAACATTACTGCCAGTGCCCTTGGTAATATCACCACAGAACTTCAGGCGGAGAGACTTATGACGTTACAAAACCGTATGGTTTTAGATGTCATCTTAGCAGATCGAGGTGGGGTATGTAAGGTGATCCATTCGAGCTGCTGCATTTTCATTCCAGATAACGCTCCAACTGTCTATCAAGCCATCTCGAGGTTGCATAAGATCTCCGAATCCATACACATGGATGTAGGGATTGGACGCTACTTGGGTGGTTTTGGGGCCTGATGTCGACTTGGGGTTGGAAGATTCTGATGATCATCGGAGTCGTTGTGGTGTTCCTGTTCACGTGTTGCCTTTGTGTGCAGTGCGGTCCTGCCTTATGTGGCCTTTGTGCTACAACGTGTATGAGACAGCCACCTGTTACCAAGGGGACTCGGTTGGACAGAGCTATGCTACAACAACATCTTGATGGTCTGATGAATATCGAATATGATTCCGACTAGTGCTTGCCTACTTGAGGGCAAAAGGAGCGTCTGAGGTTCCGTGACGATTGTAAGTGGTGTTTTCGACTTGCACGAATATGGTCGAGTCTGGTATCTATGAACCGCAAATGACGAGTTTAGTAAGTGTGCGCAGTTTCGCTGTGCTAACTTAAACCGTTCGTTTGTTAGGTGGGTTTTTCATCTGTACCCACGGGTTCCATCTTAGATACGGCATCCATTTTGTCTCTTGCCCTCAAGTAGCCAGCGAACGGACGCTGTCCGCTTCGCGACCCTGGGACTCCCAAGATTTGCGGAAGACACATGTTCTCTGTAAGTGTCTTTATGACGAGGGGGATGATACTGTAAGGCAGATGGCCCCGCTTGAGGCTCATCTTGCCGTACCGGTTTATTGTCTCAGCCGTGCATCTCATTAGGCACGTCCCTTTGATGCCTGGATCTCGTGTTTCCCGATACCTCCCCTTTTACACCCTTTCCGATCTCCCCACTGTCTCCGTCTTCCTCTGCACCTGTCTTTGTTCCTATTTCGATCTGTTTTACTGCCGATTGGAATGCACTAATGTTGGGAAGATGGGTTTTTACAGTTGGGAACCGCCAAATGTTTCCGCACTTATGTTCCGGACTTTATGTGTATCAAAGTGACCAAAGCGACCCCTCTGGGGGATAATGGTGGGAACCGGGTTGTAAACCTTTGTGTACCATGTTGTCCTATGGGTAAAAAACTGTATAAAAGGAGCGATCCTCAGAACCAATTTGAAGCAGTCTCCCCAAGTTGCACGAGTTGTACTTGTCGTGATATCTGTGTTCCCTGCAGTAAATAAACCTTGAATCTTTGACGCCGAAGGAAGTGTCCCGTGTCTCTGTCATTCGTACGCCGGAGCAGGTTACCCACGAAGGTTTCAGGTGTTGTGCCCTGGCACCGCTGGGTCTTAAAGAACCCAGTCCTTCAATACTGCCCGTGTGTAGTTTCTGTGACTTCTGTGTCCCTGCAGTAATAAACCTTTGGTCTTTGACGCCACCATCGAGAAGCCCGTGTTTCTGTTTATTTGTGCACCGAGACAGGTAGAACTCCGGGGTCTTCGGGTGTTATCCCTGACACCTCTGGACGGAACCAAAAAGTCCAGAACTCCAGGTTGCGTTTAGTAGAGACACCACGAGGTAACATTTGTCCCCTCTTGTCCACATATAAATAATTATTTTTGCGACTACACATATTAATACCACTTTCACCTTTCCCTCAGATGTCCCACACTGTTTAGTCCTGACGAGACCTCCATCAAGCAGGGAAAGAACCCTTTAAGCACAGTGATCTATGATTGTAGATAGTCACTGACAGTAACTGTTGTATTATAGTGCTTGGTCATTCCCTTTGTAAATACACATAACAAAAAACTGTACAGATCACTTACTGTTGTTTGTTTTTTTCACAAAATCACTGGGGACACACTGCACTTTGTTGTATATATATTTTTTTGTATATATGTCGCTGTTATAAATATGAATATCTTCATAAGTTGAAATATAAGAAGTTTTTCTTATGAATTAGCATATGTGTGCTTTCTTTCCTCGCCAGGCCCTTATCTGTTACAAAATAATATTGCTAATTTAGGCTGTTGAATATCATATATTGTATAAATTGTTAAGCCACAGGAACCATTGTTCTTTGGATATACACTTTGCCCTGGTTCCGCTGTGAGTAGGGTCCCCTTGTTTCTCCTTTTCATGTAAATATTGTATCAGCATATTCTGTATTTTGCGCATTATGGGTTTTGTTCTCCTTTGGAAAATTGCAATAAAAACAAATTAAAAATAAATAAATAAAGTAACATAAAGGGTGAGGCAGCAGCCTTGGCTATACGCCAGCGCATACAGGATTTAACTTGAGGACAACAGGAGCACATATTACCTAAAATTATCAACGAAACATATGCTATGCAGGCTCGAGCTAATTTGCTAGCCAGGCAAACCACAACTAAAGAGTAATTCTGAAGATGGTAACTCTAAGCAAGCACCTGAATCTTTCCCATAGAAGTGGGATAATGTAGGAAACAAAGACATGCCAAAATCACGGGGTGGGTCTACCTCACAGGAAGCCACTGAGAACTGCTACAATCTGGGTAACTGTGATAATATTAGACCGCCAGACAGGTATCAGGATACTGATACACATTTGTCTTTTTCCTTTCAGGAGTCGTCTAGTAATTGTTGGGAGAGAGGAGTTTGGAACGGATCGTCAAAGCGCAGATTGGAGGAGCACGTGAAACTGAATAAGAACTCATAATGCTCATCAAAGTACATTATTAAACAGGAAGACAAAGCTAAAACATCAAAACTTCAATTAAAAAAAAAAGAAGAAGGTGGTGCACATAAGGTCAGGCATGCAGCAGATATTGAGGACACTGCTTCTGAGTAGTGAATGTGCAGTGACCCTGCTAGACAGCACTGCAGAGTCACAATAGTTTGCCAGAACCTTATGGATTGTCTGGTGGGAGTAGGGCTGAGTGAATATATCCAGTTGAAGACGTCTGATACTAGGGTAAGTTTCCCACATCTTTTACACAAAATACAACCCCAATTGGTGGGAGACTTACCTAGGAATATTAATGTTCTCTTTTGGGAGGATTTAACATACGGTTACGATAGTCTTCTGGCCGAAAAGGATTGGCCACCTGATTTTCTAATGGATTGCCCAAACAGCAAAACAATAATTTTACCAGCTTTTTACGACCTTGTTCCAAAATTGGTTACAAATCCGTACGCCAAGAAGTGAATGTTAGCACTTGCTCCCGCATTATACCGCAACCATGTTGGATGGGATGACTGTTCCCCTTATGAAATTCCAGTGAGGTCTACTTCACAACCTCAGAGAAAATACCCCATTAAAAATTAGGCCAAAAAAGAAGGTAGGGAGATTCTAGAACAACTTGGTATACAGGGTGTAATAGAAACTTGCACCTCTTCAATTAATAATTCTTTGTTTCCTGTGATGAAACCAAACCATTCATCTAGTCTAGTTTTAGGTTACAGACACCTAAACACAGCTACTCTATTTACGGTACAAAACGTGCACAGTGCAGCATTAATTTTATTTATTTCATTTATAAAGTTTTATATAGCTCGAACATGATTCTAAAGGATATCAGAGGGCTTCACACTTGGCGGTAAAGAAGGTAATCAGAGAAGTACAGGCGTCAATTAAGAATACCAAATGAAACAGTTACAAAAGGGGGCATCAGAGAACAATACAATAGCTAGTAAATAGCAAACTGAGAGGGGAGCAAAGATTAATTATCGAAGTATAGCAACCAGCCCAGGACTCAAAGGTGTAAGTCCAATATCTTAAAACAGATGATCCAAACCCATTTAAGGCAAGAACTTGTTCATAAGGAATCTTTTTACTTCCAGTAGAAAGCAACCATGGAGGAGATTCTGCGTACATCCGGTGGGAGAGAGTTCTAGATCTTCGGGGTAGAACCAAAGAAAGCTCTGTGACATGTTCTCTTTTTGCGAAAGATCCATGGTTTCAAGAGGAAAGAGTTACCATCTCCAGATAATTCTAGCTGTTTGAGCTAGATACCTGGGGGTTTTGAAATGGAGGGCTTTGTGAGACAGGCAGGCAGTCTTTAGCTGTATTCCTGCTTCGCAGGGCAGCCAATTTTGGGATTTTAGGACTTTGGATATGCGAGCATTTATTTTTGTACCTGTAATCAATCTGGCAGCAGTATTCAATGAAGCCCTTAGTGGGGCCAAGGTATATTTGGGGAGGCCACAGAGCTTAGCACTGCCATAGTCTAGCCTCAGCAGATCAAGCGCTTGGACCCCCTGCTTGAAGTCAGCTTGTGGAAGGAATGGTTTGATATTCCTGAGTAGCTTCATCAAGTGATTAGCTCCCTTGCACACCTTGCTAATATGATTCTTCATGTTCAGATGATTGTCCAGGGTGATTCCGAGAGATTTGGCTGAATCAATAATGTGGGGGGAGCAGTCGAAGGCAGTGAGGTGCTTCGTCCAGAGGTCTAACTTGGGGTTGTGATTCGGAGGAGAAATGAGAATGAATTCTGTTTTGGAAGTGTTCAGCAGGAGGTGGTTCTCAGTTAACCAGTTTTGAGTATTCATTAGGGTAGTGTTGAATGATATGAGGTTTTCCAGAGAGGTGATTTTCAGGTAAAGTTGCCTGTCATCCACATACATTTGGAAGAGAATGTTCGTGGAACTTAGTGCATTAGCTAATGGTTAATAAGTTTAAGAATATGGGAGATAGGGTGGACCCTTGTGGGATCCCCATAGATACTGACGAGGGCTGGGATAGAGAGTGGTTAACCTTGAATCTTTGGGATCTGTAGTGGAGAAAGGACGAGAACCATTGCAGCACCAGACCAGAAAGGCCCATCCTGTGCTCCAAAATGGATAGGAGGTTGTCGTGATTAACTGTGTCAAACGCAGAGGAAAGGTCAAGGAAGATTAGAAGGCTAGATTCATTTTGGTCAATCCTTTTTAAAATGTCATTCATAACGTGTGTGAGAGCTAATTCGGTGCTGTGCCCACTCTGAAAGCCAGATTGATGTTGGTCCAGGAGTTGGAAATTCTCAATGTGCATGCAAAGTTGTGATTGAACGCATTTTTTTAGGAGTTTGGCCAGAGTGGAGATGTTGGAGATAGGGCAGAAGTTATTAAGGCCAGCCGAATGCGCTATCTGGGAGTCTTGGTCGACAGTTACCTTCAAATGGAATCGCAGGCCAACAAAACTGTGGGGGTATGCCTTTCCTTGATGCTTATGCTACGCCAGATCCTTCCACTACTCCCGAAAGATACACGCGCCCTTGTAGTGAGGAATATAGTACTTAGTAGGCTGGTCTACTGCAATTCCCTGTACTTGGGAGCACCGCAATATATCTTTCAGGGGTTGCAGAGAGTCCAGTCCATGGCAGCAAAGATGGTGCTAAAGAGACAACGCAGGTCCTCCACAATGTTGGCTTTGAGAGACTTCCATTGGTTGCCCATTAAGGAAAGGGTACACTTTAAATCACTTTGCACTGTATTCAGAGCTGCGCATAACCTTGGTCCTGTCCCTCTACAAGAGAAATTTACCTGGTATACTCCAAAAAGGCAGCTCCGATCCTCTAGCACAGGTCTGCTGGTGACCACCAGATTTAGGCGCTCCAGGATGGGGGGGAGGGCCTTTAGTGTGGCAGCCGCCCAATTATGGAATGGGCTGCCCCAGAATATTAGACAAGCTAACTCCCTGATTGAGTTCTGAAAGAGCTTGAAAACCTGGCTCTTCCCCAGTACTGATCTCTAAGACTGCCCCTACTGCTGTTCTGGTTTGTGTTTAGGTCGATCTTTTTGAGTCTGAGCGCCAGGATACCCGTAGGGTGGCAGTTGCGCTATATAAAAGCTTAATTCAATTCAATTCATACTATCTGCATTCAGGTTTTTTAGTATAAGTGAAACCTGAGCTGATTTTGGGCAATGGGGGATCGTGCCTTGTGACGCTTTGGCAATCTTTGTTCAAAGGGGGATGACAACATCCTTGATTGCTTTATAGACAGAAGGAAGCAGCGGGTCGCTGAAGTGATAAGATGGGTTGATACTCTGAAGAATCTTGGTTCTTTCACTGAAGGGAGTAAAGGTGCCCCATGAGGCATTGTTCTTGGTGCTCAGACTAATTGGTTTGAGCTTCTCTAGGAGGGCCGGAGGGTGCGCAAACCCATAGGATGGCAAAAGAGCCTTCTTCTATTCCAGCTCAATATTGATGAGTCTTGATTTCTCAGTAAAGAAAGCAGCCAGTTTGTTGCATGAGGGTGGGCTGATTCCGGGGGTCAGGGCGCTTGGGTGCTTCCACCGATTGCTGTTTAACAATTTCAAAAAGTTTCTTGGGGGGATTAGAGGCTTGATTAAGTTGGTAATCTGAAGTAGTCAGCCTTAACACTTTTGATTTGTTTGTTATAGGAACTCCTTATCGATCTAAGTACTTTTATTAAATCCGAGGATGGTTTGGATCTCCAAGCTCGTTCAATTACCCTTAGATTGCGGCGTTCGAGTTCACTCTACTCGCCGTTCTCAAGTCCGACACAGGGTGTTCCAAATGTAAGTTGTCATTGAACCAAGGTTTGGAGATTTTTGTTGAGGTATTTTGTTGTTGGAGTGGTGAAATGGAGTACATGATACTAGAGATAGTAGAGTTGTAGAAGTCACTGAGTCATTGAACGTCTGACTTGTCAACTTGGGAGGAAAGGGCATATTTACAGTGGGTTGCTAGTTTAGTTTTATTGATATATCTGAGGTACCTTTCCATATCTTCAGCTTCTTCTGTTGAACCTTCCTTGGGGACATCTCCCTGTTAATATAGAAGAAGATGCTGTAATGGTCGGACCAATTGCAAGGGGTAATGGTATCCAGTGTGATGGTGTTTCATTTGGAGATGATGAGGTCCAGAATTTCTCCTTTATAATGAGCTGGCTGGTCACAATATTGAATCAGCTTGTGATCACATGAGAATGATTTAAAGCATATTACAGCTTGGTCATTGGGGTTAGACCAGTGAAGGTTGAAACCACAGAGGAAGATTTGGGACACTACGTAATCGACATTGCCGGAGATGATTTCTATTATTTGTTCAATGAAGGAGGGATTATCCCCGGGGGGGGTGTGGGGAGGGGTGATAAAATGTACGTAGTTTGCAAACAGGAAGGTGGTACCTTGGGATGTTAAGACAGAGGTATTCACTGGAGGATGGCGTGGAGGACTCAGAGTGGGAAACCGAGAGTGTGCTCCAATGTATACAAGCTAGGCCACCACCCTGCTTCTTCTCTCTGTCTAGAAAAATTATGTCATGTGTAGGAGGCACTAGGAGGTCTAGGATAGGAGTGGAAGAGTGATTAAGCCAAGTTTTTGTGAGGATGATGATATCTAACTCATTGTGTTGGATGAGGTAGAAGATATCAGAGGCGTGTTTACTGGCTGATCTGCAGTTGAGCAGTACCCCTTTAAGCCGTACCGGTGTGTGGGGGTAAGGAGTCTGGATGATGTTCACTCGCTTGAGGTTGTCATTGTTTAATATTATGAGGTTGTGTGGGGGTTCTCTGTTCAGGTCAGCATGAATGGCTTGAAATTGACCCAGAAGAGTCTTGTTCATGTCTAGAGTATACGAATAAGAGCTGAGTAGTTCATCTATATCATTAGACTCAAGATCTGCCTTCATTCTTCTCGGGCGGGAGAGGGTATTAGGAAGGTTTACGATTTTAGGGATAGAGAGGGGGGAATGCAGGACAAGGCGAGATATAGCGCTCGTGGGGACTCTGAGTACATTTCCAAGGGAAAGGAGGGAGCTGATCAAGGGGGGATGCTCGATTGAGAGGGATTTCAAATCATAAAGTTCAACGGTGAGAAGGTGCATCTGAAGTGATAAATCATCCAGGCGCGCCAGTTCAGAGTGCTGGATGAGGGGTAGAGGTTGTGTGGGGAGATCTGTCAGAGAAGAGGAGCCTCGATGGATGCCATAGAAGTCTAAGGCGGTAATGCGAAGTTCCGGGGAGGGGGGGGTTGGTCTTTGAGGACTTACAATGTTCCTTATAACATAGATTGAGAGGCTGTGGAATGTAGGAGGGAGGGTGGACAAATGACCTGTGTTTCTGGGGTGGTTATTTAGGGGTTGAGTGGGTTTGGTTGATCATGGTCCGTGGAGGGCAATTGCCTGGTCTCTGGCCTAGAGGGTGTCGTAGATAGACGGGATAAAATAAGGGGGATAATCGATTGAGAGCAATGGTGGTATGGCATGAGGGAGTCTCTCAGCTTGAGAATCACCCTGTGTCGGACTTGAGATTGGCGAGTAGAGTGAACTCGTAGGCCCACCAACCTTCTGAGTCTGTGATTGAGTGGATTGATCCAATCCAACAGGGGATTGAAAGGCTCTGAGATCATCTAAAGGGGGGTATAGTTTTGAGAGAGTGGGGTACTCCCGGCTGTGGTGGAGGGAGGACGAGTTAAATCCTGGGTATTAGTAGGGTATGGCTAGGGGTAATTGGATTTAAGGTACACCACTTTTTTGAGTGTTGGGAAAATATTGTCCATCTTAGCTAGGTTGAAATTAGATGCTTAGATTAGGATAATAGCATTGTTATAGAGGGTGATAGTGGCATTAGCTTTGAAGGTGAGCGAGGGCGACACTGTTAATTTGAGACCATGTGGGGTTTTCCTAGTGTCTGATATTCGAAGCATGCCTCTGGACACTTCTTAAACTTTGATGATTTTTCCTCATATTCATCAGATCCACCTTGAACACCATCTCTAACCTTTCGGCTGAGTGTGTGTTTTCTCTCTTTGGCTGAAAAAGACTTAGTTTTTGCCTCCATGGTTAAACCTTTGGATTACAATTGCTCTACTTTTCCTGGATTGGTTTTGTGACCGTCTCTTTCATGCTTCTCAATGGACACTATCTCCCTGAACGCTCCTCTGTACAACTGGTAAACTTGATTCTCAACCTACATTTGTCATCATAAAAGAATGCCGAGACCTTTCCCTGGTGAACAT
This sequence comes from Lissotriton vulgaris, assembly GCF_964263255.1. Taxonomy (NCBI): domain Eukaryota; kingdom Metazoa; phylum Chordata; class Amphibia; order Caudata; family Salamandridae; genus Lissotriton; species Lissotriton vulgaris. The sequence goes on from NC_141689.1 coordinate 485,073,968, forward strand.
TTCTGCTGTTCCAGTCATTGATGGGATTGTTTGGGATAGAGTATTGTATGATGTGTATGGCCCAGCTGAACTTTTTAAAATTCCACACATTGTTTAAGCTATCTTTAAATGGCATTCTCACCCCTAGTACTATCTCTGATTGGGATGTAAACACAGTACATGAAATACTAGACTATCTAGGGCATTCTAAAGATCCTGTTTCACTAATGAAATGCTTTTTGTAAACACATTAGGCAATATTCCCAGCTCGTATCTATCTCTCACTCGTCATTTTTTCTAACCACGTCATACATATACACATTCACATACACTCCAAGGTGTTATGTTCCCCGAACACAACACAGGCATCCTTTGTTTTCATGGAGTAGTAACACTTAGTAATATGCAATATGTTTCAATCATGTTGATGATAATTGTATATGGTGACATCATTGTTGATTCATACATCACTATTCAGTTCACTTATTGTCTCTTGTCCTGTTGAGTGTTATATGTTTTCGAGTTTTCCCGCTGTGTTTCCTACAGTGGGAGACCTGCTCACATCTGTTAGGTGCTATTGTAGTGTAGTAGTTCCAATTTTGGGTAGTTGCGGACGTCCTCTTTCTATCTCTATGCTTCGGTCACATGACCGGCCTGGCGTACCTCTGTGCATCTCGGTAACGCTAGTGTTTGGAATCAGTATGGTGTAGACCACGGAGAGAAGATACCAATTACTTGTGACAATTCGGTAGGTGTTTAACAATATATTTTTTCTTTTATAATACGGACCGGGAACATGCCCACGATGGTAACGGGAGTCTTTGTTTTAAACCATTCCACAGAGACCGGTGGAGCGTTGTTTTAGTGAAGTACACCCCGGCTCAGGGACCTTCCTGCATTTTTCCGGTAAGCATGACGTTAGACCTTAGTAACCATACGTTTGGGAACTTAGAATTATCGGCATATTTTTTGTAGGAAATTGGAGATTGCAACAGCCATCGTTGTGGCTGCATTACACAACATTGACAGGTATGAATGGGGTTCAGTGTTTTTCTGTTGGATAGTGATCATGTTAGCAGCCCAGTATTTACTATTTGTATCATTGGTTTGTATCATTGGTTTCCACAGCATATTGGTACATATTTTCAGCATATTTTCAGCATCTTTATACCAATTGTGTGTTTTTATCGTGTCGTTCTTATTTGGTTTTCATTTTCATGTCTGTTGGTTTGTTCATTGATTTCTGTTCTTTCATTGGAGAATTACTCTCACGAGTCTAGATTTTCTTTATTTTCACTCTTGTGGTGTAGGTCCCGCCTATTGGTGCATCATATGCTTTGATATTACTTTTACCTTTCCGTGACCACACGGGTGGGGAGATTAAGGTACTTGCTCATTCCTCAAACACATTGCTATCCCTCTCTGGCTCTTACAATTTGGTATCATTAACAAATGATGTTGTCTTGGATTTTTTAAAAATTAAATATTAGTTTGTTGTGAATTTCAGTGGCCCCCGAAGAAGGGACTGTTGTCCCAAAATGCATCGGGCTCATTCTAAATATTTTGGTGTTGAACACAAAATGTAACTGTAGAATATAATGCATTTTTGAAAAGAAACAATTTCTATTGTTTGATCTTGTGTCATCAAGTATATTCATGTATCTACTGTGACAATAACAAACTTAAGTTGAATTGTATTTTTGTTTTCTATTTCTTTGTGTAGTTTGATATATTTATTGGATGACAAAGTTGAAATCATGTCAAGAATGACTATCACACGGACATTTTCTCAGTAGTGCACATGGGTTTTCAAAGGAGAGTTCTCTTGATTTTTTTCCTTTGTTTAGAGCATGCCTACTACCACAACAAATGATTTTCCTGAATAAAACTGTGCAACAAACAAAATGTCTTGGTCACGCCAAGTCGAAAGATTCAAACACACAACAAACTCCCACATTTGCAAGTTTCTTATTATTATAAAGTTGCACCTTCATGTGCAAAGAAAAATAGGCTGACAAACGCCAAGCTGATATATTCTGCTTCTTTTCTTTCCCATCTGTCTGCACAAGGGTTTGATGTTTGGAGGGACACAACAGATGATTTTACTGAAAGCAACAGTGCAACAAACATCTTATCTTGGGTTAGCTAGGATAAAAGATTTGAACACACCACACATTCCCATATTCGCACATTTTGAATACTGTCAACAGTAATACACGGAGGAAAAACTTGACATCATACTGCATAATGGAACATAAAATACATCAGACATCAATTGAAAAGGATGGTTAGTATGGCTGTTAGATACTAAAGGATGTCAAACAGGATTCCTGGGTAACACCGAGGGTTTAAGGATCAGTAGGCCTCTTGGGGGTGGTAACAACATACTGGGTTGGAAAGTTGTGTCTTGATTGACTAATAACCTCAATATTGTCCATGATGAAACAACACTTGTCCCTTCCTTTCAAATGACCTGGAACTACAGGACTTCTTGTTGGGTCCTCACAAACAACATCAAAATACTACTTGGATGCAATATACGTTGAAATCTGGAAAGTTTCTCAGAAGGAAGCTGCTGTAAGACATCACAAGATTGACAGGTCTAATTTAGAGCAGGTTTTAGCAGTAGTTGACAATGGCTTGACCACCTTCACCTGTAGAATGTACTCCCTGGGTAACATTGTGTCGATAAATATCATACAACATGACATGTCTGCATTACAACATGGTCATTCCATATTGTTATTGGGTTGGATGCTTCAGACAGTCTGTTCTAGTCACGTACCATGGTGGCATATCAGTGCCACCAGCCTGTTTACCAACTGACGAAACAGCAAATACTCATGGCACGCAAAGATGCAACATACACTATTTATTTATTTATTTATTTATTTTAATTATTTATATAGCGCAGCTGATACCTTGCAGGCTTCCTGGCGCTGGAGAATACTTTACTGAGGAAGAGACCGAAGTATGTAAAGGCGGGGAGGTCTAAGGGAAAAGCCAGGTCTTGATGCACTTCCTAAATGGAAGAAGTTGAGGGATCTGGCGTATGTCAATGGGCAGGCTGTTCCATAATTTGGCAGCTGCGACCCTAAAGGATCTACCCCCAGTTCTGGCTTTATTGTATCTGGGCACCCTTACCAGATACGCCGAGGATGATCGCAGATCTCTGGCGGGAGTATACCACTGAAACAGGGCTTGCAAGGGCCTGGGCCCGAGTCCATGCAGAGCCCTGAATACAATGCAAAGGGACTTGAAAGCCACCCGCTGCTTTAGGGGTAGCCAGTGCAGTTCGGCCAATGCCGCTGTGGCCGAAGACCTTCTCGACCAGCCAAGAGCCAGCTTGGCCGCGGCTGATTGAATTCGCTGCAGCCGGTCCAGTAACGTGACAGGGGACTCAAGGAGCAGGGCGTTGCAGTAGTCAAGGCGACTCAGAATCGTACACCTGACTACCAACGCCCGGGCTTGTGCAGGGAGACTATGTCACACTTAGAGAAGTTAGAGAGTCTACCGTTCACTGTTGCGGAAACACCTTCTGCAGATTGGATAATCGACAGGTTTATTACTCTGCCAATGCAAACCTTTTATTTCCAAAGCTGCTTAGAACACCATCAGTGTGCAGATGTGAAATGTTAGGGGAAGGGTATGTACACGAGTATTTGGAATTCCCTTTCAGATTCCGGTGTCAGAATAAGGAAACTGAACTGTTTCTTAGCGGTTCCGGCTGCGAGAATGCTTTAAGTGGTTCTATAATGTACAAGGAGGTTTCACTCCACGGGCTTGCAATGCTTCCGAATCAAACTTATCTTACTACTTGAAAGGTTTCCCAGTGACCATGATTCATCCAGCTTTCAGATTACTCTCGAACTGGAGTTATTTGATGCTGAACAATCAAGATTGCTGTGGGATGAGACTGGGAAACACCTACCTTGTCACAGTTTTTTCCGTGGTCACTTGTTGTACACATGTACTGTTTCCACCTGCCGTACAGTTACAGCCATGGTGGCCTTCAATAAAGCTCTCAAACATGAATTCTGATGCCTTGAGCAAACTGAAAGCCATGTTGTTTCAGAAAAATGTGGCCTTAATATGTGCAGAGGAGACATTTGATTATCAAGTTGCAAGGGCTTCTTCTGAGATATCGTTGCTACTCTGCACTAATTTCCTGCACCATTTTGGGGAATTGATGCACTGTATTTTTAACATGTCTCATACCATGGGGGTAGCACACTTTAAAAAAGTTTATGCTCTGACTTGTTTAGCACCTTCTAGACCACAGCTTTCCAAACTTTTCATGTTGGTGACACAGTTTTTGGAGCTACATCATTTTGGGACACAGTAAGGCATTGTAGCGAGCGAGCAAAGCGAGCAATCCCGAACCACTTAAGGAGGATCGGGAGGGGGGTTTCCCCCCCGGAAGAAAATTTTGAAATAAAAGTGGGCAAATGCATGTTCAAGCAAATTTGAGACCATGAGGTTGAACACAGGCCTCTGCAGCAGATGCCTTCATACACTGAGCCACCAGATCCGGCATACACATATCTTTTTCTCTCTCTCTCTCTCTCTCTCTGTCTCCCTCCCTCTGTCTCCCTCTGTCTCTCTTACTCTGTCTGATCCCCTCTCTCTCTCTCTTTAGCTATCTCCCTCTCTCTGTCTCCCTCCCTCTGTCTCCCTCTCTCTCCCTCCTTCTTTCTCCCTCTGTCTCTCTCCCTTTCTCTCCCTCTCCCCCTCTCTCTGTCTCCCTCCCCATCTCTCTCTCTCTCTCTCCCCCCTCTCTCCCCCTCTGTCCCCCTCTCTCTCCCTCTCTCTCCCTCTCTCTGTCTCCCTCACTCTGTCTGTCTCCCCCCCTCTCTCTCTCTCTCTCTTTACCTATCTCCCTCTCTTTCACTGTCTCCCTCTCTCTGTCTCCTTCCCTCCCTCTCCCTCCATCTGTTTCCTTCTCTCTACCTCCCTCTCTCTCTCCCTCTGTCTCCCTCTCTCCTTCTGTCTCCCTCTCTCTGTCTTCCTCTGTCTGTCTACCTCCCTCTGTCTCCCTCTATCTGTCTCCCTCCCTCTGTCACCCTCCTGCCTCTGTCTGTCTCCCTCGGTCTCCCTCTGTCTGTCTGTTTCCCTCTGTCTCCTGCTCTCTGTCTTCCTCTGATTCCCTCTCTCTGTCTCCCTCTGTTTCCATCCCTCTGTCCCTCCCTCTGTCTCCCCCCCTCTGTCTCCCTCCCTCCCTCTCCCTCTCTCCCTCTGTCTCCCTCTCACTCTCCCTCTGTCTCCCTCTGTATACCTCTCTCCCTCTCCCTCCGCCTCTCTCCCTCTGTCTCCCTCTCTCTCTGTCTCCCTCTCTCTCTGTCTCCCTCTCACTCCCTCCCTCTGTCTCCCTCCCTCTGTCTCCCTCCCTCTGTCTGTCTCCCTCTCCTTCCTTCTGTCTCCCCCTGACTCACTCCCCTGTCTCCTTCTGCCTCCCTTCCTCTGTCTCCCTCTCTCTCTGTCTCCCTCTGTCTCCCTCTCTCTCCCCCTCCCTCTGTCTCCCTCTCCTTCTCTCTCTGTCTCAGTCTCTGCCTCTATCTGTCTGTCCCTGTCCCTGCCTCTATCTGTCTGTCTGTCCCGTCTCTGTGTGTCGCTGTATGTCCCTGTCTCCCTCTCTCTGTCTTCCTCTCTCTCTGTCTCCCTCTCTCTCTGCCTCCCTCTCACTCCCTCCCTCTGTCTCCCCCTCTGTCTGTCTGTCTCCCTCTCCTTCCCTCTGTCTCCCCCTGACTCCCTCCCTCTGTCTCCCTCTGCCTCCATCCCTCTGTCTCCCTCTCTCTGTCTCCCTCTTTCCCCCTCTCTCCCTGTCTCCCTCTCTCTCCCTGTCTCCCTCTCTCTCCTTCTGTCTCCCTCTGTCTCCCTCTCTGTCTCTGCCTCTATTGGTCTGCCCCTGTCCCTGCCTCTGCCTCTATCTGTCTGTCTGTCCCTGTCTCAGTCTGTCTCCGTATCTATCTCTGTCTGTCTCTGTCCCCCTCTGTCTCTCTCTCTGTTTCCCTTCCCCTTTCTCTATGTCTCCCTCCCTCTCTCTCTCTCTCTCCCCCTCCCTCTCTCTCTGTGTCTCTCTCTGCCTCCCTTACTCTGTCTGTCTCCCTCTCTCTCTGTCTCTCTCTCTCTGTCTCCCTCTCTCTCTCCCTCCCTCTCTCTCCCTCTATCTCCCTCCCTCTGTCTGTCTCTGTCTGTCTCCCTCTTGTCTGTCTCCCAAACTTTGTCTTCTACCCTTTGTCTCCCTCTATCTGCCTCCCTCTATCTGTCTCCCTCTATCTGTGTCTGTCTCCCTCTCTTTGTCTCCTCTCTTTCTCCCTCTCTCTCTGTCTCCCTCTCCCTCTGTCTCCCTCCCTCTGCCTCCTCACTCTCTGTGTCTCCCTCTCTCTCTGTCTCCCTCCTTCTGTCTGTCTCCCTCTGTCTCCCTCTATCTGTCTCCCTCCCTCTATCTGTCTCCCTCTGTCTCCCTCTCTCTCCCTCTCCCTCTCTGTCTCCCTCCCTCTTTGTCTCCCTCCATCTCTGTCTCCCTCTCCCTATGTCTCCTCCCTCTGTCTCCCTCCCTCTGTGTCCCTTCCTCTGTCTCCCTCTATCAGTTTCCCTCCCTCCCTCTGTCTGTCTCCCTCCCTCTCCCTCTGTCTCTCTCTCTCTACGTCCCTCTCTCTCTGTCTCCCTCCCTCCCTCTCCTTCTGTCTCCCTCTCTCTGTCTTCCTCTGTCTGTCTACCTCCCTCTGTCTCCCTCTATCTGTCTCGCTCCCTCTGTCACCCTCCTGCCTCTGTCTGTCTCCCTCGGTCTGCCTCTGTCTGTCACCCTCGCTCTGTCTGTCTCCCTCTGTCTCCCACTCTCTGTCTTCCTCTGATTCCCTCTCTCTGTCTCCCTCTGTTTCCCTCCCTCTGTCTCCCTCCCTCCCTCTCACTCCCTCTCCCTCTGTCTCCCTCTCACTCTCCCTCTGTCTCCCTCTGTCTGTCTGCCTCTCTCCCTCTCCCTCTCTCCCTCCGCCTCTCTCCCTCTGTCTCCCTCTCTCTCCCTCTCCCTCTGTCTCCCTCCCTCCCTCTGTCTGTCTCCCTCCCTCCCTCTGTCTGTCTCCCTCTCCTTCCTTCTGTCCCCCCCTGACTCTCTCCTCTGTCTCCTTCTGCCTCCCTCCTCTGTCTCCCTCTGTCTCTGTCTCCCTCTGTCGCCTGTTGGGAATTAGTCTCGCTGTCCCCCCCTTTTTTGTCATTCTGCTATCTGCTTCTCCTGCTCTCTCTCTATGTACATGCATGAGCCTTCTGCCGTGTGAGCTGACCCTAACTCCTCCTATCCAGTGTGCTTCATAATGGAAGCGGTACTGAGTCACTTCGCTTGGTTTCTGTGCCGGTCAGCTTATTCCAAGCCTGGATTCCCTCCTTTGGTGTTATTTACCTATCTCGGAACATTGAACGAGGCTTCGTTCCGCGGGACCGTGGATCTTGTCGGGGAGCTATACTGGAGGTTCACGGCTTCCTTATTCCTTGGTCCTTTCCTGACGTCCTTCTGTGCGTGGCTGCATGCAGAAGCTGGGACAGTGGCTCGTGGCGCTGTAGTTCCGGGTCTTGTTCAACCGCTCCCCCTTGTTATGTGACATTAAGACGCTTTTACGAAGTAGCGTTTTTCCAGTGTTTTTTTTACTTTTTCATTTAGTTTGTGGCCACATTAAGTCGGGTTTTTGGTATTTTCACCATTTTTGGATTCATCGCGTAGGGGTTTTTTATGTCTATTGAATTTTTCCCCTGAATTGCCTTTTTTGTGGGAGTTCTTACCATAAAGTTGGGACATTGCAACTGGTGACTCAAATGACTGCATTTAACGGACCTGGGTCAGGAGACTAACCAAAGAACCTAACTGGGTAAGCTGCATACGGCATGGATAACGCATTGTGTATATGTTGATGCATGCTACATGGGAGGGTGACGATTTGGAGATTTATGTTGACTTTCTTTCTTTATTTTCGACCCTCTCTTCTGCAGATGTTAGACGTCCTTTTCTTGTCCGTTGTGGGGATTCGAACAGGCAGCCCCAGACAAGGTCCTTTGGGTGATCCCTCCCTTTTTGTTTTCCCCCACCCTCTCCCTGTGCTCAGAGCGTGGTGTTCGCGGTTACAGACATAGCGAGCCTCGCTCTGAGTGTGGGTAGTGGATTGGGCGTATCCTCGCTCCCACAGTGTCTGGGCCCTTGGGCAATAGTATGACATCTCCCTCTGTCTCCCTCTCCTTCTCACTCTCTGTCTCAGTCTCTGCCTCTATCTGTCTGTCCCTGTCCCTGCCTCTATCTGTCTGTCTGTCCCTGTCTCTGTGTGTCCCTGTATGTTCCTGTCTCCCTCTCTCTGTCTTCCTCTCTCTCTGTCTCCCTCTCTCTCTGTCTCCCTCTCTCTCTGCCTCCCTCTCACTCCCATCTGTCTGTCTGTCTCCCTCTCCTTCCCTCTGTCTCCCCTTGACTCCTTCCCTCTGTCTCCCTCTGCCTCCCTCCCTCTGTCTCCCTCTCTCTTTGTCTCCCTCTCTCTCCCTCTGTCTCCCTCTGTCTCCCTCTGTCACCCTCTCTCTCCCTCTGTCTCCCTCTGTCTCCCTCTCCCTCTCTGTCTCTGTCTCTGTCTCTGCATCTATTGGTCTACACCTGTCCCTGCCTCTGCCTCTATCTGTCTGTCTGTCCCTGTCTCAGTCTGTCTCTGTATCTATCTCTGTCTGTCTCTGTCCCCCTCTGTCTCTCTCTCTGTCTCCCTTCCCCTTTCTCTATGTCTCCCTCCCTCTCTCCATCTCTCTCTCTCCCTCCCTCTATCTCTCTCTTTCTCTGTCTCCCTCTGCCTCTCTCACCCTGCGTGTCTCCCGCTCTCTCTGTCTCTGTCTCCCTCTCTCTATCTCTCTCTCTCTCTCTCTCCCTCTCTCTCTCTCTCTCTCTCTCTCTCTCTCTCTCTCTCTCTCTCTCTCTCCTTCTGTCTCCCTCCCTCTGTCTCCCTCCCTCTGCCTGCCTCCGTCTGTCTACTTCCTGTCTGTCTCCCACCATTTGTCTTCCACCCTTTGTCTCCCTCTATCTGTCTCCCTCATCTGTCTCCCTCCATCTGTCTCACTCTGTCTCCCTCTATCTGTGTCTGTCTCCCTCTCTCTGTCTCCTCTCTTTCTCCATATCACTCTGTCTCCCTCTCCCTCTGTCTCCCTCCCTCTGCCTCCTCACTCTCTCTGTCTCCCTCTTTCTGTCTATCTCCCTCCTTCTGTCTATCTCCCTCTGTCTCCCTCTATCTGTCTCCCTCCCTCTGTCTGTCTGTCTCTCTCTCCCTCTCTGTCTCCCTCCCTCTCTGAATCCCTCTCCCTCTGTCTCCCTCCCTCTGTCTCCCTCCCTCTGTCTCCCTCTATCTGTTTCCCTCCCTCCCTCTGTCTGTCTCCCTCCCCCTGTCGCCCTCCGCCCTCTGTCTGTCGCCCTCTGTCACCCTCTCTGTCTCGCTCTGTCTCCATCCCTCGGTCTCCCTCCCTCTCTTCCTCTCTGTCTCCCTCCCTCTGTTTCCCATTCTGTCTGTCTCCCTCCCTCTCTATCTCCCTCCCTCTGTCTCCTATTCTCTCTGTCTCCCTCAGTCTGTCACCCTCTGTCACTTCACCCCATTTTCCCGGGCACACACACAGCGTCATCCGAGTACTTTGCAGGTCATTAAAAGACCATGTACTGGAGGACGTTATGCAATAGATGAGGCATAGTGAGAATAAAGCTTTCAAAGAATGCCTCTTAATTAGAAGCAGTTTTGTGCTAAGTGACGGTTAATACCGGTGTCATCCCGCGACACACCCACCATTTGCAGGCGACACTGTACTGTGTCGGGACACACAGTTTGGAAAGCTCTGTTTGGAAAGCTCTGTTCTAGACAATTTTCGGAGTCATTCCATCATTTATTCACTCAGTGATCTAAAGCATTTTTTCAGGTCTTCGACTGGTCCTGTTCCTGATTGTTTGGACAGTGTTTTTAATTTTCCTGCTCTGCAACGGATGTCCCATTTTAAGATCAAAGGGAACTGGCACTACCACATGTGCTCCTGTGCCATGAACACATGGTACAATGTTTCAGTGCACCCTTGTTTCAGGAATTGAATAATCATTGGTTCTTATCATTTGGCTTGTGTAGCTTCACTGCATGCAGCCCATATTCAGCTGTCTGCTGTGCACTTTCAAGTGTGCCCTGCACTTCTGCCTCGGAACACAATCAGTTCAACCTCTGGACATAAACGTACTGGTGGACCGCTTAATGACCCATTTGTTACGGTTCAGCGAGGGGTTATTAGTGTTCAGAAATTGGATGGCGCACAACGTGTAGTGGTTGAGTGGTCACGAAAAAGGTAGTATTGATTGGTGCTGCTTGTACAGAGAGAACCCTAAAACACTGAAACTAAAGGGTGTAGGAACTAACCCTTATGATAAGTCAAACAGCCAGTCAAGCGCACACAACAATTGTAAGGGTATGAGTATTCAAGGTAGGGTGTTCAGGGATAAGATCACACACGATGTTCTTTCTGTATTCGTTTTTAATGGGTAAGTGAGTGGTCCTCCTATCAATGGAGACACCACCAAGAAGGAAAACCAGCTGACACGTGTTTCGTCAGTTAGGGTGTTAACCCAATGACTCTTCAGGGCTGAGAGGGTGTGATATATCGTCGTATCGGGAGACCGGTGATAATTCCGACCCGGTCCTGATCAGGTGTTTTTGTATATTGTGCAGGTCCGCACAAAGTATATTTAGCTAAAGGGTACAAAGCTCGTCTTTAAACAAAGGCGGGTAATGCCTATTGTCAGGAACACGAGCGGCGGTATGCCGAAGAGTAGTGACGAAGGCATTACCGGATACAGGAAACTTACTCGGTTTACATTCCAACTGGCTTCCTAAGCACAAGGAAAGGGAAGCCTTCACCTCAGGATCTGTATTGAGAAGTAAACCGCACGTCATTATCAAAGTTTGAGCAAGTGGCGTTTTTCAACACTGCATTTGTTTTAAACACGGTTGCCGATACACATAGACACCCTTCATAGACCAATACTGCTTCTCTGTTCTAAAACCACCCTAGTGAATCATGAATTGTCATTGCGGCTTACTAGGTTTATCCTGTTACCCGCTTCCTGGACACGCGGTGGGGGAAAAACCTTCACGTGTTGAAAAACACCACTTGCTCAAACTTTGATAATGACGTGCGGTTTACTTCTCAATTCAGATCCTGAGGTGAAGGCTTCCCTTCCCTTGTGCTTAGGAAGCCGGTTGGAATGTAAACCAAGTAAGTTTAATTGATGACTAACACTGATATAACCTACCTGAGTCCTCCTATTACAAAGGCGTGATATGATTAAAGTTTGAAGATGTTAAGGACAGTTGACCTCTAGGTCACTTCTTAAAGGAAATGTTTGTTTTAATTTGCATACATGCAATGAATTTGGGTAAGAACAAGAACTTATGAATCAGGCGAGCAATGCCTTTTGAGTGCTTCTTGGTAATGTGTCAAAGCACTAGTTTATGATAGAAAATCATGACTTCTACGATGCTGGTAGTTAGGAATTCTGGCGAAGGCCTGCTCCTTTACAGAATGGCTAGGGGCGGCCACCTATTTTAACTCCTTTTACACTTGTTTTTGGCTGTGTCACTGGGCAGGTGATGGGTTGTATAAGCGTATGGTGATTATAATGTAACCAATTTGTGAGTGAGGAACATGAACAATTGTTCACTATTTATCTATGTTGTTGGTCTCTTTTCAGATTCCTTATCCCTCAGAGATTAGAGGGTGTGCACCTGAGTTTTCCAGTGCAGCGATTCCAAGTTGGTAAACGCTTTTCAATAGAAAATAATTTTCCTCCTAGTTTGAGTAGGTTCCTTAGGGTGTGCCTCCATCTAGGTGAGAATAAACTATTGGTCCTGAGGAATGCCGAGTCGAATACGACTCATAAGCTGAAACATGTCGACCGTTTTTTAGGACATTCGGTTCAAATTGACATAACCCTCATGTGTCCGATTTTTTCACTTTGTTTTTAACTGAGTTCAAATCACCCCTCTATTAAAAGTTTTGGTTGAGGGAGTATTCTATACTCATTTTAATTTGCACTTAATGTTCTGCATCATTGCACATACTAAAAACTGGAACCCGATGAGGACAATTAACTACCTACCTTGTGTGGGTACCCGAGGGTTCCTTTTTCCTCACTGTGAATACACAACCTTGATTTTGACACAGTCAATGTTTGTTTAGTGCACTTACTGGTGGTGGTGGTGATGATAGGTTGTCTCACTCCTTCTACCTTTTTGTGTTCTATTTGTATTATAGTTGGAGATACTCTCTAGTTGTTTTTGATAAATTATTCCAAGGGGTGTGAGAGTAATCTGATTTACCCTTTCTCTCTTGTTGTTCGAGTATGACCCATTGCATTAACCTGGTGGTAAGACTGCCTCAAAAAGAAAGACATAGTCGGCAACATACTAACCACCTGCAGAAGAATCTGCACTCATTTCAGCCATTCTTTTAAAGCGTGAAAGAAAATGTGGATTATTTAGCGTAATAGAGCACCAGTTAAATTCCTGATACAGGAGGTGCTAACACCCTGGAACCCCACATTTTACATGTTGCAACATCTGTTTGAGCAGTACAAACAGATCAATGACTACGTCATTCAAAGAGGAGTGGATGCATTTGGTAAAGTTTTGACCATGGATGTGGACAAATGGGGCCCAGTCAAATGCCTGACACAAATGCTACTCCATTTTGAAGTTTTCACATGGGAAGTTAGCAAGGAGGACAGTATGATGGGCCAAGCTATCCTGTTGTTGCATCTCCTACAAGACCAGGTGTCTGAAAGGTTTGCCCCCGTAGGTGTGAATGAAAACATAGAACTGCATGCCTTGGTTGAGACCTTAGTCCTTCACTTGGCTTCAAATATAAGGCTGCATCATGACATCATCGAGTCCAAAGTGTACATCTGTGTCCATCTACTTGATCCATGGTACAAAACATTTCTGCCCACTTTCATTCAAATACAAGAGGTGGATTGTAGAGAAAGCCGGAGACTTGGAAGAAGAACGGCTGGAACTTCAAGTCCAACCATGCACTTCTTGGGTGCCGCCTTCAACTTCTAGAGTTGGCAGTCTTGCCTCACAGCAGCCAACAACACCATCAACCAGAAAACCAGCAACAACAGCAACAGAAGGACTGTACCCAACCTCTGCATTGTTTTGATTTCAGTTGGCAGGGCTCAAGTCCAGGGCAAAGGCAATGGCGAAAAAGGTTGAGCAAGTTGCAGCATCAAAGACCATCCACAGGAGGTTTCCAGGAGTATCGGGATGATACAAAAGAGGTCCATGTGGATCAAAATCCATTGATGTATTGGTATTGGAAAATGCGCCTATGGCCAGAGCTTAGCAGGCTAGCAATAAAGTATCTGGCTTGTCCTGTCGTCAGTGTGTCTGCTGAACGTGTGTTCTGTGCAGCTGACGTGGTTGTCACAGTGAGAAGGAACAGTCTCTTGCCTCAAAATGTGGAGAGATTGACTATGATCAAAATGAACAAATATTTTATACCACACAATTTCATCATTCCTGAAACAGTAGCAGAGGAGGAAGAGGGTGATTGGTCCGAAATTGAACCAAATGTGTTAGTTGAGGACACAATCTCCACTTTCCGGACTAAGGATGCCAGTGCCCCATAGAACTTTCTATTTTATGTATTGTTAATCTTAGTTCTTTCTTTTCAACAAAACAAAACAAAACAGAAATTTGCTCAGAGTCTCGACCAACACCGACGATACCCTCAGCAACGCCGAACACATGCACTTCCAGATCCACACCGACCCCAACACCACCCTCAGAGGAGCCCTCATCTACAGACCCCCCGGAACCCGACTGCAGTTCAGCAACTCCATCGCCAACTTCATCAGCATGCACACCCTCGCCTCCACAGACTACTCCCTCCTAGGAGACCTGAACTTCCACCTCGAGAACAACAATGACGCCAACTCCACCACCCTGATTAACAGCCTCACCAACCTCGGACTCAGACAGCTTGTGACAACACCCACCCACGCCGCCGGCCACACGCTCACCCTATCTTCACCGCAAGCCCCCATATCTCCTTCAACCACTCCACCGAACCCCACTCGACAGAGTACCACTGCATCCCCTTCACCTTCAGGAAGCCCACCATGCATCACTGCGCTCAACAGGGACCTTGACGCTGCTGGAGCAAAGTCACCGAAGACCAGCTGACCGCCACCCTCACCCAGAACCTGCCCGACTCCACCGATCCCGACACCGCTGCCTGCAACCTCAGACAATGGATTGACGACTGCGCCAACACCCTTGCCCCGCTCAAGTCACCCTCCAACAGCCGCACCAGCAAGAAAGCCACCTGGTTCACCAAAAACCTCCAGGCCTCCAAACGAACATGCCGAACATTGGAGAAGAACTGGCTCCGCGAACGATCACCAGACAGCTACACAGCCCACACAAATGCCACCCGCAGACCCCATCAACTTATCAGAGCACCCAAAAAGGGCCTCCTATGAGGACCGCCTAGATAACAACGCATACAACAGCAAAGAGCTCTTCAACATCGTGAAGGAACTCTCCAACCCCATCTCCAACACCAACGTCATCCCGCCTTCGTAAGACCTGTACGACTCACTGGACACCTTCTTCCACCGCAAGATCGCCGACATCTACGACAGCTTCAGCGCCACTACCACCCCGACAACCACCACCCCCACGACGACCACCCGCACCAACCGCCTGCTATCCTGGACCAGTGTCAATGACGAGGACACCAGCAAAATTATGAACACCATTCACTTCGGATCACTCTCAGACCCATGCCCTCACCACATATTCAACAAAGCCAGCACAGCCATCGCCCCCCATCTCCGGGGAGTAATCAACATCTCCTTCGTGACAACAACCTTCCCGGAGAGCTCGACGCACGCCGGGATCAACGCCTTACTCAAGAAACCCAAAGCGGACCCCAAGGACCTCAAGAACTTCTGACCCATCTCCCTGCTTCCATTACCGGCGAAGGTCACTGAGAAAATCATCAAAAAACAACTGACCCGCTACCTCGAGGAGAACAACATCTTGGACCCATCCCAGTCCGGTTTCCGCAGCACCCACAGCACCGAAACCGCCCTCATTGCCGCCACCGATGACATCAGGACCTTGCTTGACAATGGGAAAAACAGCGGCCCTCATCCTCCTGGACCTGTCAGGCACCTTTAACACGGTCTGCCACAACACATTACGAACATGCTTACACGACGCCGGAGTCCAAGAGAAGGCCCTGGACTGGACCACATTGTTTCTCTCCGGCAGAACTCAGAGCATCCGCCTCCCCCCTTCCGCTCCAAAGCCACCGAGATCATCTGCGGCATACCCCAGGGCTCTTCCCTCAGCCCGACGCCGTTCAACATCTACATGGCACCTCTCTCCCACGTCGCCTGACAGCATGACCTCAACCTCATCTCCAACGCCAACGACACCAAGCTGATCATCTCCCTCACTAAAGACCCTCACACCGCCAAAACCAACCTCCATGAAGGAATGAAGGATGTCGCTGAATGGATGAAGAACAGCCTACTGAAACGGACCTCAGACAAGACGGACGTCCTCATCCTCTGCTCCACCCCCTCAGCCTGAGAATACTCCTGGTGGCCGACAACACTGGGAACAGCACCCACGCCCACCGACCACGCACGCAACCTGGGGGGTCATCCTCGCCGACACCCTCTCCATGACTAAGCAGGTCAACGCCGTCTCCTCATCCTGCTTCAACACCCTCCGAATGCTCCACAGGATCTTCAAGTGGATCCCCACCGAAACGAGAAAAACAGTCACCCAGGCCCTTGTCACCAGCAGGCTGGACTGCAGAAACGCCCTCTACGCAGGAACGTCGGCCAAGCTCCTAAGATGGCTGCAACGCATCCAGAACGCCACGGCATGCCTGATCCTCTAAATCCCCCGCCGCAGCCATAATACCCCCCACCTGAGAGACCTGCACTGGCTCCCCGTCAACAAGAGGGTCACCTTCAAGCTCCTCCTCCAAGCGCACAAAGCTCTCCACAACACCGGCCCAGCATACCTCAACAGACGACTCAGCTTCTACACCCCCATCCACCAGCTCCGCTCCACAGGCCTCGTCCTCGCCACAGTCTCTCACATCCGAAGAACGACCGGCGGCGGCAGATCCTTCTCCCTCCTCGCCGCCAAAACCTGGAACACCCTCCCCACAAAACAAGACCCAAGACCTACTGGCCTTCAGAAGACTCCTCACGACAGGCTCTTCGATCAGTAGCAGCACCCCTTACCCTCCCCCCCCAGCGTCTTGAGACCCTAAGGGGTATGTAGTGCGCTTTATAAGTGTCTTTATTGATTGATTGATTGATTGATAGAGGAACAATAATAATTTTGAGTTGGAGTTATGCTTCCTCACCTTTTTTTGTTAGTTACATATATATTGTGCAGGATTGCAGTGGAACCATTGTGCATCGAAGAAGCCTCCACAAGTCCTTCATGACATTGGAGACAATGCCTACTCACTTGCATGCCTATTGCCTACCCCTTTTTTGCATCACTTAGCACTTGAAGGGCTGCCCCATAAAATTCCGATGTGTTGCCTGCATCAAAGATGATTGAATACCTATTACCTGAACTACTCATTCTTGGATTGGATGAAGAAATTTCAACTATTGTAACGGTGAGTGACTGAACGTGTGAGTGATGATTTAAGTTGATTGATGGTTCATGGGGTAAATAGGCAGTCAGTGAGGAAGGGTGTTGAACGTAATGTGGGAATTCGCATGAGATCACTGATTTGCAATGTTTGGAGCCTGAGGGGTGGGCAATAATTTTCCTCTGGAGGTGATTGGCCTTTAAAAACTTGCTTAGCAATAATGAATTAACCTGTATTGTCTTCTCTCATGATCCTTCTGTTTTTTTCTTCATCTAGGGCGGCTGCCCAAAACAATCATTTTATTTACAAGGCTGCCAAATTCGAATCTGTTTCTTACATTAAAGGGGAGAAAGTGTACCTACCACTGTGCTTGGACAGGAACAGGTAACCATTGCACCTATAACTGATCAGATTATAGAGTGACTGTGAGTGATGATTCAAGTGGAGGCTAAAAGTGAAGGAAGGTGTGTTGAACTATAATATTGAAAATGTCTTGAGATGATTATTGATTTGCAGTATTTGGGGCTTGAGTAGTTGGTGCTCATTGTTTTCCCCTGTAGGTGATCAGCCCTTTCAGACTTGGCCAGATTTAATTGCAGGAAGTTTTCCTTTTTTTTGTTTCTTCAGAGACCAGAACAGTCACTTTAGTTAACAAACAAAAACCTTAGCAAAATACTGCAATTCTGTTTCTCTACTTGCTCTTCTACAGCAGCACAATCCATGCCTATCTTGCTCAGGTCATCGTGATTCATGATGATAATGACTAGTCTGGCGTTACTCGGAGTCAGGAGGAGTATCATGGAAGAACTCAGGGCGGGAGCTGCAAGACTACCTCATCAACAGCTAGATACAAGAAGTTATCGAGTATCAACTTCAGTTCTAAGGAAAATCAAGAGTCTGAGGCCTACTACTCAGCTGTATGGAATAGAGAGAGGTAAATTTGTGAAACTGCTGTGTGTGTGTGTATGTGTATCTGTTTTGGACTTATGGCAAAAGTGATACTCTGAGTCCCACTTTTGTTTTGTTTTTTTGATTTGCCTCTGAGATTTTTTGATACACTCCTCATGAAGCTTACCTTCATTCTGTCCTTCTCACTGACTTTAAAATACAGTTTCTGTTTTACAATCCGCAGGCCTTCTTCTAGTCTCCTTCATGAACGAAAAGCAAAAGCAGGCTGAGCTCAGCAACACTCCTGCTTACCTACCGGAACAGTGCAGATAGGCCCCAAATGGTGGACATTCCTGAGGAGAATGCAAATGCACCACCCAATTTTGCAATACAGTATCATTTTTCTTTTAACAATCATATTATCTAAGAGAATGGATGGGTGGGTTCACTCCCCAACCTAGAAGACAGAGCATTTAGATATCTTTGTATCAAGCCCTAGCACACCAATATACAGATTATGACAAGTCAATAACTTGAAAATTAAGACAAGTACAGCAAAAGAATTTGTAATTTCATATTTCTTTCTTGTTCTGACTCCAGCCAACACGTGTTTTGTCGATCGGGACAAGACACCCGCGACTTCCTCAGGGCTTCCAGTCTCCGAATCAGTTTTATATGCCTCCTGGCTGGTTATAATTCCGTCCCAGCCTAAATACGGCTGGGCAATTTGCTAGTAATCCACGAAAAATCCTGATCAGGAGTATGTCCAATTCGCACAATGTGAAATAAACTTGTGCTCAAAGATGGAGTCATTCCTTTGTTTCCATCTAACAACAGGTTGATGGCGAATGATGTGCTGCTGCATATTTCCCAGATGAATGTTGGCCTTGTTTTGTAATGTTTGTCTTTGTCAAACTTTTCTTAAAGTCCCATTACCCATCCATTCATCAAACCTCAAACCCTCTTCCCCCGGGCTCTGTGCTACTGGAAGGCAGCAGTGCAAAGTAAAAATAACAACTTCAGGCATGAATTTCGATTATAAAATAGTTTTCCCCTTTATTTATGCACAAAGAAACCCACCCTTGCCACCCAAACAACATGCCCACCTCCCTCCCCAAACAAAACGGACCCAAGCTCAAAAACTCTAAATGTCCACAGCTGATTTCTGTTTACCCACTGTAAGGAGATATGTCCAAACTGTGACCAAGACGGGGACCTACATACCTTGCCTTCAGGTAATGGGGATTTAGATAATCCAATAGGGATCCTTGGCAGAACATGCGCCATACGCACCTAGGTTAGGGAAAGCATAAGTAGGATTACACTGCACACAGTACTTATATGTCAGCATATATATGCTGTTTTAGCATGATGGTCAAATCATTCATCTTTTCACAGTCTTTATTAATCATTTCCGTTTGCTTCTGTCTATTACTCATTGCAGTGCATATATTTATAGAAGAATTGTGAAGTTCAATAAATATTGAAACACCCCTCTGTGTATTCCTTGAATATTTCTATGAGAGAGCACGAGTGACTGAGTGAAAGGGTTCTAGATCTGTTACAACTATTCCTCGGGGTCAGAGTTGACATTTTCTGAGGTTGCCAAAACCAAACCTCCCCATGTTTAGGGGTACTCATGGTAGCACTGTGACCTAGCAGGACTATAGGCCCACATACCCTTAGGGAGTGAACATAATCAGTCTGGCACCATTCCAACATTTATGTTGGCCTACAAATGAACAGTTGTAGTAGCACACTGACTGGATCGCTGATGCTGGACACAAATAAAAGTGGTCTCTTCCGGAACCAAGCCTGGCGCTAGTGGATGAATACAGTAACCGAGCGTCCCCACGCTCTCTGCTTCTTCTCTGAGCTTAGCCACTAGACTCACAGCAGCACTGACGTCTTTGATGACCCTGAGACTTCAAGGAATGAGGGGCAAGCCAATAAGCCCTTGGAGAACACTGGAAGTTGGTTACAAAACAGAGGTAGCAGGCAGCACACCAGCAAATCAAAGCAGGTTGCAAAGTGGCAGCCCCTCATGGCAGTACAGCAGCCCTTCTGGCATTGTGCCAGTGATCAACAACCAAACCATTTAGAGAGGGTCCAAGGGATATTTAATTTAAAGACCCCTACCTGATTATTATCCCCAGCTACTTACATATGTATAACACAAAAAACAGGGGGTCTACCAGCTTAGTTATGTGGCTGCACTGTCAATCCGAGTTAACAGAATCTCGGGGTGGATAAGTCACATCAAGACAGCTTATTTCAAAACAAGGTGAACACTATATGTATATGAAAGACCAACACGGTACAGATCATTCATACTTGGTTGACAAATCCAAAACAATTAGCAAAAGGTTACCATCAAATTGACTCAATGATCAGTCCTATCATATGGCCAAACCCTGGTGCAAATTAAGCTAGTCCCCTGATCATTGGGACTTCAAGCGCCTCACCATTGGTTGCGGGTCAAGGATTTGGTCCACCCATACAAACAGACCAACAATGATGGCTGATCTTTGATGGTAAAGTGAGAAACCGTGCAACAGAAAAAATAGTAACTTTAAAATAGGATGGAGTGTCCTCCTATTTCTAACTTTATTCTACGGACGAACCACACCTCCTAATTAAAAACATAGAACAGTGCAAAAAAGGACAGTCAACAAATATCTGTCCAATAACGGGCCAACATGTTTCTGCCTAGCGGGTATTTTATCCCATGGCATTCGTCAGGGCCTCTGTTCTTACAATAGTTGCACTAAGTAGTGATGAAACAAAAGAAACACCACCACCACCAAAGTGAAAAAGTAGGATGTAAAAGGGTTGAGTACGATACAACCTGTACCAACCAATGACATTAAACCTCCATGTCAGATAGGAAATACGAATTCCTTCATGGTAGGGAAATGGACCCCACCTCACCTGGACCTTGCTCAGGTTCTACGAGGCCCGCACTATCCGTCGGTACCTCAAAGCTCACATCTGAGTCTTGGGAGAGCACGAGTGACTGAGTGTAAGGGTTCTAGATCTGTTACAACTATTCCTCGGGGTCAGAGTTGTCATTTTCTGAGGTTGCCAAAACCAAACCTTCCCATGTTTAGGGGTACTCATGGTAGCACTGTGACCTAGCAGGACTATAGGCCCACATACCCTTAGGGAGTGAACATAATCAGTCTCGCACCATTCCAACATTTATGTTGGCCAACAAATGAACAGTTGTAGTAGCACACTGACTGGATCGCTGATCCTGGACACAAATAAAAGTGGTCTCTTCCGGAACCAAGCCTGGCGCTAGTGGATGAATACAGTAACCGAGCGTCCTCACGCTCTGCTTCTTCTCTGAGCATAGCCACTAGACTCACAGCAGCACTGATGTCTTTGATGACCCTGAGACTTCAAGGAATGGGGGGCAAGCCAATAAGCCCTTGGAGAACACTGGAAGTTGGTTACAAAACAGAGGAAGCAGGCAGCACGCCAGCAAATCAAAGCAGTTTGCAAAGTGGCAGCCACTCATGGCAGTACAGCAGCCCTTCTGGCATTGTGCCAGTGATGTCTGGCGACAAGTCCAACACTTCCTGATTTTTGGGGGTCAGAGCCACAGTACTTATTTCAAAATGTGCCTTTGCTGTAGGGGGTGACTTCAAAGGTGTTCTCTGAAGTGCACGAGGATCCCTTTCAACCCAGGCCTGTCTGCCAGGCTATCAGTTGGGGGTTAACAATATCTTGTGTGTGGGCATGTCAATAACTATTCAAGTAGAGTGCAAGCCCCACACATCCCTCCCAGCTCAGTAAGACCCATCAGGATTCAGATGCAGTTGAGTGACCCGTGTTGTGCCTGTCTAGAGGGAATGCAAAAATGTAGCTGTCACCCAGACCAACTCAGACATGTATTGGATACCGGCTGCCAGGCACATAGAGCAGTAAGTGCAGAGAAATGTATACTTTCTAAATGTGGCATTTCTAAAATAGTAAAGTTAAATTCAACCTCACCAGTAAGTAGGATTTGTCACTACCATTCCAAACATATGAAACATTTAAAAAAACTACTCCTGTCTGACCAGGAATTAGCAGTTAAAAAGGTATAAGGGAATTCCCAATGCTAACCTATGAGAGGGTTAGGCCTTACAGTAGAGAAAAATAAAATAGGCTGTTTGTCACTTCCAAGACACGCAAACCACAACAGTGCATGTCCTACCTTTTACTTACATAGCAACCTGCCCTTAGGGGTACCTACGGCCTACCTTAGGGTCGACTTATATGTGAAAATAGGGGAGTTTTAGGCTTGACAAGTAGTTTTAAATGCCATGTCGAAGTAGCAGTAAACTGCACACCCAGACACTGCAGTGGCAGGCTGAGACAGGTTTGAACGGTTACTTCTGAGCGTGGCACAATCAGTGCTGCAGCCCACTAGTAGCATTCAACTTACAGGCCCTGGGTATATGGTGTACCACCTTACAAGAGACTTAAAAGTAAATTAAATATGTCAATAGCATATGCACAAATTTCACACATGTTTAGGGAAGAAGCACATACACTTCAGCACTGATTTACAATGGTAAAGTGCCTAGAGTCCTAAGGCCGACATAAAGATACAGCAAAATGTGGAGGTAAAAAGCAAAATGTTTGGGGGAAAATCACCCTAAGAATGCCAGGTCTCACACCCATGAATGCCCAACCTCCAGGGCCCTGGGCCCTCCTAGGTGCCCCACTCGTAGAGGACTTTCTCATGGAGAATTTTGCAGAGTAATATTATGTTATAAAGAACTTATATCGCGCACAAATACTCTCGAGTGTCCGGGCTCGTAAGTAAGCTGGGGTGGAACGAGCAAGAGTCATTTAAATGAATTGACTAAACAGATGCGTTTTTAAGTGTTTTTTAAAAAGTCAAAAATCTTGGGTAAGCTGTAAATCCACGGGAAGAGCAATTCCAGGCAGCTGCTGTTTTGACAGAAAGAGACTGGCCCCCAGATTTGATCTGCGAAACCGCGGAATAGCCATCCGACGTTGAGAGGCAGAACGCAGGGGTCTACTGGGCACATACAGAGCAAAGCACCTCCTAAGATACACAGGCCCCTGACCGTGGCGGGCCCAGTGAGATAAGGTAAGGGCTTTGAATTGCACCCGCTGGGCCACAGGCAGCCAGTGCAGTTCCCGCAAATGCTGCTGAACACTAGATTTCCTAGAGATGTTGAACAGAAGTCTGGCTACGGCATTCTGTATAATTTGAAGTTTTTTCAACAAATACCCAGGAATGCCAATGATCAACGCATTGGCATAGTCGAGGCGGGAAAGAATAAGGGCACAGGCTACTGTCTCTTTGGCCTCTCTTGGGAGCAGGGGAAAATCCTTCTTAGGGCCTTAAGGGTGCCAAAGTAATGGAAAGGATGTCCTTCTAGGACCGCCCTCAATGCCATAAGACACTTCGGTACCGACATGAGTGAAAGAGAATGCCGAAGTCGCAGTCAACACTCATGACATGGTTTGGGAATGCAGCTTCAAGGACAGTGAATGCGCCATCCCTTCAGGGGCCAGGCCCCCTTGCCCTTCACTTACGTCGGTACTGAAGTTTCTTCGTTGACCAGCAGGTGAGGGAGGGCCCACACATGGTATGGTCAGGTGAGAGGCACACTTCAAAGTGTTTGTTCCATGGGAATTTCACGTGGCATTGAGGGCGGTCCTAGAAGGACATCCTTTCCATTACTCTGCATGAGGCTGCCTTCTCCTCTGACTCCGAATCAAACAAAGAAAAACACAATGCTCTTGGAGATACAGCCACCTGGTTCCGGGACCAACATTTCAATCATGAATTTGTTCACCAGGCATCCAAAGCTGGGTTGAGTCACACCAGTGCAGTGCCTCTAAGGGGGATTGGGGCAAGCCCACCACTAAGACTCAGACATCTGGGCCACCACCACCTTTGGGCTCGGGACGGAACCAACTGAAAGCTTTTGAGCTACAAATGCTCATGCGGGCAGGTACCAACCTCTCTCAGCCATCAGGCCTGAAGATACTAGACAAGCCTGTGGGCACCTCGAAGCTGAGGGCCTCTATGGTGTTGGGACCAAAGCCAATTTCGATGACCAAGACTCCCTTGGCTCTTAGAATGTACTCTGCTCTGAAGACATCTTCCACAACTGGCTCCAAAGAGTCAGATCAATCCATCCTCCTTTTTCTACAGGAGGAGTTGAATGTCAGACAAAGCATCTATTTATTCATCCATAGACTGGCAAGATCTCAACAAAGTTGCCGCCTATGCCAACAAAGAACAGGAGGCTTACTTTTGAGGAAGAACTTTCTATGGAGCCTCCTCTAGCTCCCAAGCACGTAAGACATAGGGACATAGGTGCCAGTCGATTCCAATCTGTACCCCTCCTGTACCTCCACCACCACTACAGTACATATCACCTCTTCCATATTAGCCAGAGGGTTCCCCCCACTCCTCCTACGCTGAAGGCAGCTTACCACACCCTGTCACCCCTGTGACGCACTGTTTGATCCAGTGCCCACTGATGACCCATGGGATGG
Source organism: Lissotriton vulgaris (assembly GCF_964263255.1). NCBI lineage: Eukaryota > Metazoa > Chordata > Amphibia > Caudata > Salamandridae > Lissotriton > Lissotriton vulgaris. Next base: position 485,098,043 of record NC_141689.1, read on the forward strand.
CTCCAATATCGATCCCTCAGAGGATCCTGACCTCAGTCACCATCCGGTTAGGGCATCAGCCCCACAAGATATCCAGATACCACTGCTTATCATGAAGTGATAAAGAGGGTGCCATTTTTATAAGGTGGACATGCATTTCCTCCGCAAGGATGATGACTTGCTCGTGGAGCCCCTTTCCAAGACACAGTGAATTGTACAGTTCCTCATCATACTTTACTTTACTTTGTGGATTTATAGAGCGCAAACAAACCATCCCCGAGGGGATCTCTCGGCGCCCATGTTGAAGGGTATGTTAAAATCTACCTCAGACACCTTCTATGAACCTATAAAAGTGAGGATGATAACTCCCCGGGTATGGAACAAATATAAGCCTAGCAATCCACCATACATAAAGGGTCAGAGACTCCCCGTACTCGCTTGTAGTCCATACTGCACGTAAGCACACAAATTCCCAGTCCATGGACGATACTTCCCGCCTGTCAAGAGCAAGAAAATAGATACTGCCAAACTAGGTCTTCCCTGGAATGGAACAGGCACCATGGGCCCAGTTTTGGGGTAACACCCCTCATCAGCCAGGATAGCTTGAATCCAGTGGCAAAGTTAGCAAGGGACCCCAGTCACTGTTAGATCTGGGTTGAATCCATCATCGTTCTTCAGCTCACTTGTGTTAGCTTTGTTTGCCCTTAGTTGGTAGGGTGTGCCCAGATGTGGGTCCCTTGCTCACTATGCGACCGGATTCAAGCTAGCCTGGCTGAAGAGGGGTGTTGGCCCAAAAACAGTCCCAGGGTGCTTCTTTCGGGTCCAGGGAAGACCTTGCTTGGCAGTTCAGACTGGGTTGTTCCCATGAGGAACAGGGTCAAGACTGATTTGCATATTCCTGGATATAAATTGGGGTAGCAAAGTAAGCTAAAGAACGAAGATGGATTCAACCCAGATCTACGAATGAATGGTGGATGAGTGTTGGGAAAAGTTTCAGCGCTCCATTCAAAATCTCCTTGTGTTTTCTTTGTTTACCCTAAGTAGGCAGGGTATGCCCAGATGTGATAACAGAAGTTTCGGAAGCGGTGGCAGAAGCACCACAACCAGTGACACTTGACCCATTAACTCCCCACATATCTTTTTTAATAAAGTTTTTTGGGATAAACTTGGGTCTCTTCTTGCTGATTCTCTTTTGCCCCTTACTCGTAGACTGACTACTATTGAAGCCAGTCTAGCATCTGTAACCAATGTCACTAATTGTATAGCTGGGGATGTAGCTAAACTTTCTAAACTTGAGGGCAAATCTGTACCCGTAATCTTTAATGGTTTAAATAATAGGGGCAATAACGAGGGCATACCTACCCGAACCCTAATAAATTGCAGCGACGTGGGGATGGGTACATTGGCTGCACCAGCTCCTACAGCATTGATTGCTGCAAGAGCAGATCCGGCTAGAGTTGGGAAAGCACATACCCCCTGCAATTTGGGGTTGGGTTCTGATCTAAGACATAATTCCATCATATGCCCGGTTAGCAATATATCCAACCAGACACACCGCCCCAATAACCCAAAGCCGCCGATAATCGATCTACCGCCCCAAACTAGCCCATATGTTGTGGTTTTAACTGGAGTCCCGGAGCTAAAGAATATGAGTGAGGAATCCCACACCTCACATAAGAATAAGGTCACAGATTGGTTAAATAAAAACAGACCACTTCCACCTACTGTGACCAGTGAAATTCTACTTGTCCGTAGGGTGACCTGGGTGTAACAAAGGCCAAAAGATACAAAGGGTGATTGTGTCTTGGTAAATTTTAGAGATCCACGGGCAGTGCACCACATTTGTCACTGGCCCCATCCTTGCCCCACTGCAACTATCCAGCCACTTCCCCTGGCATATTTCCATCCCCCAGGACGTCAGCATACTGATACCAACACTAGTTTCGGCCAACCATGGACCCTGGTAGGTCACCAGAGTGACGGACCTAGCCGCCGTGAAACTACCGACCCTACAGGCCCTGCTGTAATTTTTTTACGCAATAGATTCAGCAGCCTGGAGTTTGTCGACTATTTCACTAAACTAGAGTCTCTTCATGAGACCCTATTGGACGATCTGGCTGAGTTTTTAAACCCCCGGATTACAGGGAAAATTAAAAAGGCACCCCCCCCACACTTGGTATAATACAGCATGCAGGAAGGCAAAAACAGAGCTGTTGCAGGCTATTAAGGAGAATGAAGGACCAATAATTAAAATTAGAAGGGAGCAATATAAACATCTGACCAATTGTGCCAAGGTAGAGTGGGATTACGAGAACTGGACAAACCTATCGTTGGCACTTGTAACTAAAGACTCCCGTAAATTTTGGTCCATCATTAATAATGGTCTAGTGAACCAAAGGCTGCTCTAGCATTGAACATAGCCCCAGAGGCCTGGAAAAGTCACTATCAGGCCCTATACTCGACGGAGGGACTATGTGAGAGTACTGAGGACTCAATTGTCCTTCCGACAGCGTTTGTGGGCACGGAAGGCATAGAGTTCACGGTACCTGAAGTATGCAATGCCATCTCTAAGCTTGCCGCAGGGAAAGCCCCTGGGCTGGATAAACTGCCGGGGGATCTTTTCAAGCAAGAGCCTAAAATCTGGGGCCATATTTTCAAATATTGTTTAATGCGGTCTTGAGAGGTATGTCGGTTCCGGGCACTTGGCTGGGCGCAGAGATAGTGGCCATTTTTAAGAAGGGCTCTCCTCTGCTCCCCTACAACTACCAACAGATCAGCCTTATTGATGTCCCCCAAAAGATCTTTGCCAGACTCATACTGGACCGGGTGCAAGACTGGATTGATGAGTCAGACATTCTCAGTCCGTTCCAGGCAGGGTTCAGAAAGAGCACCTCCACCGTGGACCAAATTTTCCGTTTAGAACTATTATACTGGAAAATGGTGCGACTAGAGGGTGGCAGCATCTATATGGTGTTTGTCGACCTCTGGTCGGCCTTTGACCTTGTACCTCGGGGGAAACTCTGGGCTGTTCTTTTAGACCTCGGTGTTCCCACCCATCTTCTGACTATTTTGATAAGGTTGCATGAGGCGAATTATGGCCAAGGCAGATGCGGGAAAAATGTCAGGTTTACATCTAAATTCCCCGTTGGCAGGGGTGTAAGGCAGGGCTGCGTACTTGCGCCGACCCTGTTTTGCCTCTATGTCAATGGGGTAATTGGGCACCTTAACGGGATCGAGAATACTGATGCTCCGAAACTGGCAGGCAACAGGGTTCCAGCGATTATGTTCGCCGACGACACCCTCTTGCTCTCGAAATCTCTAATGGGTGTACAGAGAATTCTGGACGGCTTTGATGAGTTTTGTATTGCTAGAGGCTTAGAGATCATTACCTCAAAAACTAAATATATGATCTTTAACCCACCAAGAACCTCACGCCCAAACCCAAGCCTTGGGACGGTAACGCTAGAAAGGGTTAATACTTTTGATTACCTGGGGGTTACTCTAAATTAAAATATGACATGGGAACCCCAGCAGGTAAAATCACAACTTAAATTGGCTCAACTTTCTGGCGGAATCCTCAGGCTATCAAACAAGTCCACTATTAAACCGGTGGGTCCACCACTGGAGGTGTACAAAACACAAGCAAGAGGTGCTATAATGTACGGGGCGAACTATGGGGCTCTAGTACCAGGTCTGAAATTGTTAAAACTGAGAATAAATTTCTATGGGGGCTTTTGGCTCTACCGCTCAGTTCCCCATTGCTTCCCTTAAGGCTAGATTTGGGAATTAGACCTAGTGATGAAGAACTAGCCCTAAAACCGCTGAGATTCTGGCGTAGGCTATGGGTTTCTCCTGAATTGGCTCATTATAGAGAGGAACTCAAGGAAATACTGGCCACCAACGGCTCGGGAAATATCCCTTGGCTCGCTAACATAAAAAAGGAATTCTTTAGGCTAAAGTTCCCTGATTTATGGTCTGACCCTGAGGATGGATGTAAAAGACTGTCTCGCACCCAGTTGACGCACATATTCCGTGCAGACAGACTGAATATTGCACTATCCAATTTTCAAATTGGTTCAATCACTGCCTCATTCCTGCAAGTCAAAGACTCTTACTTATTTGAGCAGTTTCTTGATGATATATATCCTGTCCTAGCGAAAAAGCTGTATGTCCAGTGGAGGCATGGTGTGCTCCCGTTGAGAGCTTTTACTAGTGGGTGGCTATCCAATTCCCCAAAAAATTGCCCGGCCTGTGAATGCGAGGAAGAAAATGAATTACATGTATTATTCTTCTGCCCAGGGTATCATAAGGCTAGGAATTACTGGTTAGTTCCGCTCTGTAAAAATGTGGCCCTCAATCAATGTATGCACAACTTTAGAATATTTAAAACCGACACAACTGGTGTTATTGTATGCGCCGTCTCAAAATTTCTTGCTGCCATGTGGCATAAACGCAGGCTCTTAATTGCCTGATCTTGTGCCTGTTTTGCTCACGGTTCTACAACGTTTTTTTATCTGTTTTTAATTGACGTTATGATTTATTTTTTATTTTTTAAAGGAGTATGATCTAACCTGTGTCGTATTGCTAGGCACTGATTCAAACTGTTTGAGGATTAATCCATTGCTTCTAATTGTACTATTTACTACTGTCATTTCTTTACACTGTTTTTTATATACTGCTGCTGTCTTTTTTTATGGCTTTTCGCAGAAACAAAGATTCTTTGAATTGAATTGACAACTGCCTACAAAGTTGTTGCTCTAAATTTATATTGTGGTTAAAGATACGCCCAAGAGTGGAACTTCATGGCATCAGTAGTGCCCTGTTGGGTCACAACACGAAGCTGGGGAGGAACGAAGTGGCCTCATCCGTTGAAGAAATGTCAGTGAGGGAGCACAGTCCAAGGTCACAATACATGGATTGCCACGCAATAAGCCCCGAGTGGGGATGGAGAGGTGTGTGGGTCCCATATTGAAGAAGGCAGACAAACATGGGGGGGTGGTAGTGGCAGTGGCCTCAAATACGGGAACTTGTTGAGCAACCAAGAAAACAAGAATGGGTTGTTGAGTATCCCATCACTGGATGGAAGTATCAATAAAGGGTCAATGCTTTATGTGACAACGAAGCAGATCATTGTGTTCCACCGAATCCAGTTGTTATATAAATGAGGCACTGATAACGGCATCTGTGTGGGAGAGCCACACATGGAAGTCATAGGTACAATGTACATAGGTGTGCTGTACATTAAAATTAAAGTGGACATAAGATATGATTGATGTATAGGTATATGGGTGGCCAACTAAGAGGTATCAGGAAATAGTCATGGAGCAGGACGTCAGTCATCCAATTCACTCCATGGTATATCCTCATTGAGGCCAACCTTCTGGATTGAAAGGTGGAATATCAAATTCTGCTCTCTTCTGAACAGGGGGCCTTCACTTATATGTTGGTGTGCTTCTAGTATGGTTCATTGAGTGTTGTGAGGGGCATGATTTAGGTCGACTAAGTGTGTTCTCATATTAGGGGTACCTTTTTGGCAGCAGATGTTGCTGTGGTGTTCCATAATCCTCACCTTGAAGGGTCTAGTCGTCATACCAATGTATTTTTTGTCACATGGACAGATCATCATGTAGACACAATTGTTTGAATTACAGTTTGTGTATGTCTTTTGAATCCAAGTGTGTGTAGCGTCAAGCATGATTTTCCTAGTGACTTCATTGAGGGGACAGACCGTACATGACCTGCAGGGAAAGTAACCACTTACCGGGGGAAGATCCCTAGGAGGGTATTGCACTGAGCCTGTGGATGTCCTTGGTCTTGTGTGGACAATCATGTCTTTTAAATTGCCAATGACACTCAGATCATGACCAAGCAAGCAGATAATGGGGTAGAAGTTGTGATCATGAACATTGTGGATTACAATACTGAATGCCTCCTTCAGCTAGCCGATCAGACCTACTGCAATCAACCATGAGCCCACAGGGAGATTGAGTACACAGATCACCTCAATGGTATCCTCCGCTGAAACCATTGGTTGTATTAGCAAGAATGAGGCTGATATCCTGGTGAACACCAGTCCCAAAATCCCATTCTTCTATAGCCTCCCAAAAATCCACAAAGAAATTATCCCCACTCCAGGCCGACCCATTGTTTTGGGATAGGCATACTTTTGGAACCTCTTTCGAAATTTTGATCATTTTTTCCAGCCACTAGTAACTAAATGCCATCCTTCCTTAAAGACACTAGCTACATACCAAATTTGATTGAAGAAACCAACAACACTAACCAGATTGACCTGTTGGTGACCTTAGACATAGCGTCCCTGTACACAAACATTCCCTTGCTTGCCACCCTGGAGGTGGTTGAAAGTACCCTACTATCTGAATAATGAGCATCCCCCACACCAGTGAGGTTTATCATGGAATGCTCCACATTGGCTCTGACAGAGAATTTCTTCCGATATGGAGACCAACTGTACCATGAAAACCAGGGTACTTCAATGGCAGCACTTTTGCCCCCTGTCTGGCCTCACTCGACATGGCCACCTTTACAAAAGACCAGATTCTGTGTACTACCAACCCTTACACTGCCAATTATTTTCCTTTTGCGCAGATATATAGACAATATTCTGATCTTCTGGAAAGGAGACAGAATTGAGTGTGGTAATGTTTGCAACTGGGTGAATACGCTCAGACCCTTCTTAAAGTTCACAAAGAAAATCTCAGACAAGCGACTCCCTTACTTAGATCTTCTGCTCACCATCACAGAGGGCAGATTGACAACCATTTCATATTAAAAACAAACAGACAGTAAAAGTCTGCTCTTATATAGTAGTCACCATCTGAAAGCACTCCGGGATAACCTCCCATTAGTTACTCTGGGCGGAGCTGGCATAGTGCCTTTACTCGTAGCTCCACTGATTTTTAAAAAAACTCAGTGGAGCTCCGCTCCGCTCCCTACCCTCTCCCTCCCCACTCCCAAATCAATAAAAAAGATTTAAAGAAGTGACTTACCTGTCTTTCTGCCACCTCCCCTGCCTGGCCGCTCTCCTTCCTACTCCTCTCTTGCGTCGTCCATCTTCTTAAAAAAAAAACCACTACATTGTAACTCTTGCGCATGCACAAGACTTACAATGTAGTGTTTTTTATTTTTTAAAGAAGATGGAAAAGCGCGAGAGAAGGAGCGGGAATGAGAGCGGTCATGCAGGGGAGGCGGCAGAAATACAGGTAAGTCCGTTCTCTAAATATTTAAAAATGATTTGGGGTGAGGGAGCTGCTAATTCCGCCCGCTACAGAGGCAGAGTTTTTGCCTACTCCGCGTTTGCCATGGATTACAGAGTAGGCAAATCTCCAGAAACTCCGCTGGCGGAGTGGAGTTACCCGCCCAGGGTTACCTATTAGGCCAATTTCTGCTGCTCCGCCGCAATTGCAGCATCACACAAGACTTTGAGATACAAGCACAATCCCTGGCCACGTATCTGGTGGCACATGACTATTCACCACCTGTTGAAAAACAGCACGCAAGAGGGCGAGAAACAACAACAGGGCAGCCCTGCTGCAGACATGTACCCGCATACAGGATGATGTGATAATATATGTCACCACATTCATACCTAATTCCAACAAGAAACAAAAAACATCAGAAAACATTAGGCCATTCTAGAGATGGGCAGTCTGACATTCCCTAGAATCAGGTAGGCCTATAAACGCACCAGCAATTTAAAAGACATGATTGTCCACATGAGACCATGGAAACAGGGTCAGGGCAAAGCCCTCTTTGGGATCTTCCCCAATAAGGATTCACTTACCCTGCAGGTTATATGAGGTCCGTCTCATCATTGAGGTCACTAAGGAAATCAGGCTTGACGTAACACATCACTGCAACTGTAATAAAAAAAATTGTGCCTACATGATCACCTGTCCATGTGACAAAAATGATATTGGGATGACGACTAGACCAGTCAAGGTGAGAATTATGGAACACTGCAGCAACATCCACTGCAAAAAAATGACCACTAAAGTAAGCAGACACTTTATGGACCTAACCATACCCCTGACGACACATGCAGGAACATACTAAAAGCACACCAATGCATGAGCATAGGCGCCCTGTTCAGAAGAGAGTAGAATTCGATATTCTGCCTTTCGACCTAAAAGGTTGGCCTCACTGAAGATATACCATGAAGTGAATTGGATGACTGACCTCCTACTCCATGACTATGATACCTCTTAGTTGGCTACCAATAGACTGAGACAACAATCATAACATACTGCCACTACGCCCTCCCCCATATATGCCTGTCTTCTTCATTATGGGGCCCACACCAGTCTTAACCCTACTCAGGGTTTATTACGTGGCAATCCATGTATTGTGACCTTGGTTTGCACCCCCTCACTGGCATTTCCTCCATGGGTTGATGCCATTCTGTTCCTCCCCAGCATTTTGCCCTCAAACATCACACATTTTGCGATTTCTACATGCATCCTGTTTTGCGAGTCTTTAATAGCGATTCCTTAATATTCTCTATTAAGGACTCGCAAAAGAGGAGCATGATGAATCTGGGAGATAATCATCTAGGTAAACTGCAATATGCATTTTCTGAAAATAAATTATACAAATTTTGGAAATTTTCTAATTTGTTCCATCATCAACATCAACACAAAGCATCAACGTTCATATAATAGTTCAAGCGAATGTCCCAGGTAATATTGTAATTCTGAATCTAAATTTAAACCCTGTTCCACTGCCCTCAGTCTCATGATCCACATACATTCTCTTCGTCTTAATTGTAGCGTCCTATTTCCATCCCTCTTGTCTAATTTTACACAGTCAATACCATGATAACTGAATTTGTGAGTCAGTGAATCTTCTTGATTCTGTATCATATGTGCGGCAATGGGGTATCTGGTATCACCATTTTTGAGTGCACGAAAATGCTCCACCATTCTGTCCCTCAGTCTACGAATAGTACTCCCCACATAGATTTTTGAGCAAGTGCATACAATTACATATACGACAAAAGTCATGTCACAGTTAATAAATGAGTTGATCTTGTAAAATCCCATATTATTGTAATTAAATACACTTATCCTCCTAACTGCCCATCTACGTGAGCTACAGTTTCCACTACAGAAAAATCCTTTTGGTTGATTGCTCAACCAATTTGTCTTCATTACACTCTTGGGATAACTCAGACTTATTATATTTGACAAAGTAGTCCCTTTTCTAAATGTAATGCTTTGTTTCTCATTAAGCAATGGTGAAATATCCCCATCACTTTTCAGTAAATTTAAAAGACATGATTGTCCACTTATTTAGTACCCCATAAAGTTTCGGATTACCTTCACCATAATTGGTGACCAATCTCACTATTTTCTTAGTCTTGTCAACAAGATGAGAACTAGTCCTTGGTTTGAGGGTTTCTTCCCTCCGTAATTTACTGGCCCGTATTCTAGCTTCATCTACGACCCTCTCAGGATACCCCCAGGCCTTAAATCTTGATGTAATGTCCATCAAATTCTCATTAAATCTCGCTGTTCTGAACAATTTCTGCGTGCTCTCAACATTTACCCGTAGGGAATAGCATTGATCTGATTCCTAGGGTGACAACTCCTTGAATGTAATAATGCATTACAACTTGTTTTTTTGCGATACATCCTGCTACAGAGTTTACCATCTTCAACAAAGATTTCAACCTCCAAAAACACAAGACGTAATTATGAATTAGATATTACGTTATGTACTGTTATCTCAATCTTTTTTAAATGGACATTTAGAAGTCTCTTATGTCTTTATAGAGAAAGGTGCTGTGGAGCAACAATATTATTGATTTATTGAATATATTCATCATATATACAGGTGAATATAGTTTATTATGAAGTCCTTTCCTTGTCTTGGTGGAATTGAGCACAGTGGTGACTTTGGCTTCTTGGTGACTTGCTGTATCTTTGTTATACTTTGGTCACGTCTTATTGGTGATTTTCTCTAGATTTTGCAAATACGTTTTTCACTTTAATAATCCAATTGAAGATGTACTTAATTGCAAAGAAGAATATGTACAAACTGTTTTCATTGACATATTAGGACCTTGACTTATATTTAAGATTTCTTGTGGAGTATGATCAATGCTGTGCCTTGAGTATATTTTTTATGTATGTTATACCTTTCGACTTCCGGCCAATAATATTTGGTGCTCAGGGAGGATCCATATTGTAACTACCATATAGTTGAATAATAGGCATACGTAGCCAAGGGAATACCAGTGCTGCCAATAAAATGCATATACCTGCAAGTCAGGCCTTAACAGTAAAGGTGCATAGATTGCAGAAGTAAAGACCACTTAACTCATCTTAACTTAACTCATCTTAACTTAACTTAACTTAACAAACAAAGTGACACACATAAAGACACCATATAATAATACAAACAAGCGCTGGTCGTTTAGTTATAATCACCCAATTAGGAAAGTCAGATGGCCCCCTCTGGTGGATGCAGAAACCAAGCTAAATTTTAGCTGGCTGGAGACACAACTCTAAAAAGTATTGTTTATGTAGCTATTAGCTTGGAGACACACGTCTCCAAAGTGTCTTGGGAGTGGCTAAGCAGATACCCACAGATGGGGAGAGGCTATAATACTTAGTGTGTCCTAACGCAACCTTAGGATGCGAACCTACCCCGTCTCTGCCACCTCGGAGGTGAGGGGTCGGAGAATGGGGCAGGAATACAAAGGTGACAATCTTAGTAACAGATGTACGCATTGTCGCCTGCTCGTAGCCGCGTCCGGAGTGTAAATGATGAAAAGCTGGTGCAATGAAAAGGCGACCTGGTGCGGGCACCATACTGGAAGGGAGTGATAAACGTAACTTACCACAGGGAAGGCTGAATCATGTAAACACCCCTTCCTTATTACAAAAGTCATTCCAGGAAAAGAGGTATGGTAAGGCATCGGTAGATATGGGGGCAACCGCCTACAGAGTTGCTGCTCTAAATGTATATCGTAATCAAAGGTACGCCCAAGAGTGGCACTTCATGGCATGATGAGCACCATGATGTGTGAGGGCAAAATGCTGGGGAGGAACAGAATGGCATCAACCCATAGAGGAAATGCCAGTGAGGGGGTGCAAACCAAGGTCACAATACATGGATTGCCACGTAATAAACCCTGAGTAGGGTTAAGAGTGGTGTGGGCCCCATAATGAAGAAGACAGGCATATATGGGGGAGGGCGTAGTGGCAGTATGATATGATTGTTGTCTCAGTCTATTGGTAGCCAACTAAGAGGTATCATAGTCATGGAGTAGGAGGTCAGTCATCCAATTCACTTCATGGTATATCTTCAGTGAGGCCAACCTTTTGGGTCGAAAGGCAGAATATCGAATTCTACTCTCTTCTGAACAGGGCGCCTATGCTCATGCATTGGTGTGCTTTTAGTATGTTCCTGCATGTGTCGTCAGGGGTATGGTTAGGTCCTTAAAGTGTCTGCTTACTTTAGTGGTCATTTTTTTGCAGTGGATGTTGCTGCAGTGTTCCATAATTCTCACCTTGACTGGTCTAGTCGTCATCCCAATGTCAATTTTGTCACATGGACAGGTGATCATGTAGGCACAATTTTTTTTATTACAGTTGCCGTGATGTGTTACGTCAAGCCTGATTTCCTTAGTGACCTCAATGATGAGACGGACCTCATATAACCTGCAGGGTAAGTGAATCCTTATTGGGGAAGATCCCAAAGAGGGCTTTGCCCTGACCCTGTTTCCATGGTCTCATGTGGACAATCATGTCTTTTAAACTTACTGAAAAGTGATGGGGATATTTCACCGTTGCTTAATGAGAAACAAAGCATTACATTTAGAAAAGGGACTACTTTGTCAAATATAATAAGTCTGAGTTATCCCAAGAGTGTAATGAAGACAAATTGGTTGAGCAATCAACCAAAAGGATTTTTCTGTAGTGGAAACTGTAGCTCACGTAGATGGGCAGTTAGGAGGATAAGTGTATTTAATTACAATAATATGGGATTTTACAAGATCAACTCATTTATTAACTGTGACACGACTTTTGTCGTATATGTAATTGTATGCACTTGCTCAAAAATCTATGTGGGGAGTACTATTCGTAGACTGAGGGACAGAATGGTGGAGCATTTTCGTGCACTCAAAAATGGTGATACCAGATACCCCATTGCCGCACATATGATACAGAATCAAGAAGATTCACTGACTCACAAATTCAGTTATCATGGTATTGACTGTGTAAAATTAGACAAGAGGGATGGAAATAGGACGCTACAATTAAGACGATGAGAATGTATGTGGATCATGAGACTGAGGGCAGTGGAACAGGGTTTAAATTTAGATTCAGAATTACAATATTACCTGGGACATTCGCTTGAACTATTATATGAACGTTGATGCTCTGTGTTGATGTTGATGATGGAACAAATTAGAAAATTTCCAAAATTTGTATCATTTATTTTCAGAAAATGCATATTGCAGTTTACCTAGATGATTATCTCCCAGATTCATCATGCTCCTCTTTTGCGAGTCCTTAATAGAGAATATTAAGGAATCGCTATTAAAGACTCGCAAAACAGGATGCATGTAGAAATCGCAAAATGTGTAGCGATTCCTACATCTTCCTTATTTGCGATTAGCTAATTGCAAATAAGGAATAACTCCCTATTCATTCCTATGGGCCTAAAGGCTAATAGGAATGAATGGGAAGACATATCAATGTGCGAATCGCTATTAGCGAGTCGCATGTTGAGTTTGCGATTTCAAGGGTGCAGGGGTGTCCAAAGGATACCCTGTTGCACCCACATAAATGATATTGGATGCTGGTGTTACGCACACACATGTCCCAAGGACATGTGTGTGTGTAACATGCAACTTAGAAAAATGCACTTATGCTGCTTCCAACTGTGCGCCACAAAGCTGATGATCTCTCCCCTCACCCCTGCTTTAAAATCATCCTATACAATACTATGTGGGGCACTAAACCTATTAATGTCAAAATAGCCAACCAGCCAACTTCTCATATTTCTCTATGAACACTGCCTTCACCAGTAATTTTCTGCCAAAGGTTCATTTGTACTGCCCTTTAAAATTCCCTTGGACCCCAACATCCAAAACCAGAGGGTTGTGATCTAACATGAGCTTCGTCAGTTTCATAATCCCAACTTTATCTAACATTCTACCAGAAACCAAAAAATAACCCAATATTTTTTGTGTGGGCAAGAAAAATACGTATAACCTGGATCAGAAGAGTGTTTAGCATTCCACACATCAATTAAATCATGACTATTCATGTGTGAAGTCAATGCCCCGTGAACTTGCGTTTTTTCTCTGATAATTACTTGCTTGACGTCTACCCACTAGTCAATATATATTCAAGTCCCCACAGATTATGAGAGAATCTGACCAAGATGCCAATTCCACCTCCAGGTCTTCCAGCGCTTTAGGATCATCCTGGTTTGAGCCATAAATAGTGCAAACTGTTAATCCAGTGATTGCTCCTCTTCTATGTTGGAGGAGTGTCGCCCCCCTGCCAGGAGCATCTGGCATGATGGTTAAATGCAGACATAGTATGGACCCTAATCGGGGAGGCCGCACCAAGGATTGTAGACACTGTGGGTACTCTACTAATCCTCTTGTACAGACAGGAGGGATTGACAAGTAGCTCAGATGTGCCCTAATCAATGGTAGGTCTCCTAGGAAGCATAGTGTGGAAACACGAGACCTTCTGGTTGATAGTCAGTTGGACATTCTGTTTATAACAGAAACTTGGTTGAATGAGGATTCGACCCCTGAAATATTGGATGCTCTGCCCCCTGGATATGGGATATGCAGGTTCGATAGACCCTGCGGGAGGGGGGGAGGGATCGCTGTGATCCATAAGGGCAATATTACATGTACTTTAGAGCCAGTGACTATATATGATAGTGAAGCTGGCCCCTTTTCTATAACAGTGTTGTATAACTATATAATTAAGGGTCTTCCGGTTTACAGACCGCCGGGTGGCAGCACTCAATTTTCTGCGAGACTCATACATAACTTATTGCCTCCCGCTATGCGATATGAGAAATTCATTCTGTTAGGGGATCTTAACCTGCATTTCGAGGATGCCTCTAAAGCTCTGGCCCAAGAGCTTCGACAGGATTTATTAACTCTGCAATTAGTATTAAAATCTGAGCTTCCCACACACCGGTTAGGTCATCTTCTGGACCCTATCTTCTGTAACTGGGAAGCCCCTAAAATTGATCCTCCTTTGCCGATGGTTTGGACGGACCATTTTCTTGTACCTTTCCAAATTAACTATACCACAGGAAATACATCTGGGAAATCGGGAGGCACTAATAAAAGACAGAGAAAATGGGCTAAGTTCTCCCCAGAAAACTTCTGCACCACCCTGGCGAAGGGTGGGCCTCCATAAGGATTAGGCTCAGTGATTGATGGTGCTTGTGAAGCCCTGGACCATCGTATCCAGCTTGCTCTGGACAAGACGGCTCCTTGGTCCAGCACGGGTCTCATGAGGCGAACTAAATCCGCCGCATGGTTTAATACTGAATTAAGAGAGGCTAAGACTGTATGCAAGCGTCTTGAAAGAAGCTGGAGAAATGGTTACCTGCCAGCCCCGGAGAAGGCATATAAATCTAGCCTTAGGAGGTACCATGCCTTGATAAGGAAAATCCGCTCTGCCTACTACACTGAGCGGATTGACAAGGTGGACTGTTCCGTTAAGGAACTGTTCGTGGTATATCAAGAGCTATCCTCAATGGCCTCTATTGGGGATCCGGAGGCTGGCTCTGCGGAATCTATTATTATTCTCCAATAAAGTGAAGGATATTTGTTCTACCTTCCCAAAGGAGGCTAGGGCTTGTTCCGGTACTGAGGAGACACCTTTGAATGGATCACTGGAAATAGAATGCCTAAAGGCGTTCATGGCTCCAGATCAGGATCTGCTGATTAAAGTAGCTAGAGGTCTGAAATCTGGCTCACCTAAAGACCCTGCTCCAGCTAAAATCATGAGAGGAAATATTGAGGCATTAGCACCTTATATTCGTCACCTGATAGAGCAGTCATTTGGATCTGGCAAGGAGCCGATAACCTGAAAAGAAGCAGTGGTTCTTCTACTTAAGAAAAAGCCACAGATCAGTATGGGCCAACTGAGTAATCTGCGGCCCATATCACTCCTTCCCTACTTTGCTAAAATAACTGAAAAGCTGGTTAATCAGCAACTTACAGCTCATATTGAAGCTCATAGGCTCTTACATCCTTCTCAGGCGGGTTTTCGCGCCTGCCACTCTACGGAGTCTGCCTTGCTCTTCTCCACAGAGGCCTTGCGGAGACATGTGGACGAGGGTCAGACCGCGGCACTGATTCTTCTTGATCTCAGTGCCGCGTTTGACACTATGGTGCATCACACCTTGCTGTAGTGTCTGAGGAACGGTGGTGTGGTAGGGAAGGCATGGGACTGGCTGGACTCTTTTCTCCACGAACGCAATTTTCGTGTTGAGCAAGGGCCCTAAAGGTCTAAGGCTTTTAACCTGAATCAAGGGGTTCCACAGGGTTCCAGCCTGAGCCCTATCCTTTTCAATCTTTATGTGGCACCTGTGGCGCTAATAACTGAGCAATATGAAGTGGAAGTGGTGACGTATGCAGATGATACGCAGCTGGTTGTGGCTTTGATACAGCCAGCTGAGCATGCAGCCAGTAAGTTTGCGTCCTGTCTCCAAGACCTGGCTGGATGGATGGCAGATAATGTCTCAGACTGAACGGCGACAAAACGGAGGTGTTGATTGTCAGCAAGTCTCCGTCTGTCTGGACATCGGCCTGGTGGCCCCAATCATTGGGTCCTTTACCTGTACCCAAGGATCTAGTTAAAAATCTCGGAATCTGGATTGATTCTAAAATCTCCTATGATTATCACACCAAACGTGTGGCCGGAACCTGCTTTGGCATTCTGCGTAGTCTTAAAAAGACACTTGATCTGCTCCCTGTGACAGCCAGGAAAGCCCTGGTCCATGCTTTGGTTACCTCCAGGCTGGACTATGGGAATGTCCTCTATTTGGGAGCTAATGGGAAGTGTCTTCAGAGACTATAGCATATTCAGAATGTTGCCACCCGCTTGGTGTTGATGCTACCCAAGAGATCCGCCTCAAAAAAAGCCCTGGAATCGCTTTACTGGTTGTCCATTAGGGAGCGTATCCTGTTTAAAGCCCTTTGCGTCAGCCATAGGATTGTGCAGGGGAAAGGCCCTTGCTTCCTGAGCAATGTGCTTACATCGTACACCCCTACTCGACTGCTGCGTTCACATGGAGCTGGCATGATGCAGATTCCCAAAATCAGAAGGGCCAGAATGGGAGGTAGATCCTTCCGTTTTTTGGCTGCCCATCGGTGGAAAACCCTACCCCTTAGGCTCTGTGTGGAAACCTCTGAGGTGGTCTTCCGTAAAGAATTAAAAACATATCTATTCCCTAGGGACTAGTTCCATTGAGTGGGCTTGTGTAAGCTATAACTGTGGGATGCTGGGGCCAATGACTAGCGCGGGGACACACTGGTCAGTGTAACCAGGCGCTGTATAAGCTCAGGATTATTATTTATTATTATTATCTCCCAAATATCTAATCCAGATACTGCAGCGTGTTCAGGACACAGCAGCTAAACTAGCCCTGTCCAGACCAAGGGGCTCCTCTGCCTCATTGTGCCTAGCCGATCTGCATTAGCTCCCTGTGCAGCAAAGAATAAATTTTAAATCTCTTTGTATTAGGTTCAGGGCGCTGCATGGATTTGGCTCTAGGCCACTGCAGAGGAAACTGCCTTGGTATACACCTACCCAGAGTCTTCGCTCCTCTTCTGCTTACTTGGCAAGGGTACCCAGGTTTCACAGGGCCAGACTGGGAGGAAGATCCTTTAGTTTCGCTGTTGCGAAACTCTGGAATGAGCTTCCGCTCGAAATCAGACAATGAAGTACTTTGTCCCTGTTCAGTTAAAAGATTAAAACTTGGTTGTTCCCTAGATACTAATTCTGTTGGGCTTCAGTTACACCAGCGGAGCAGCGTGAGGGGTAAGGCGGCGATCAGAGCGTCCTGTCCTTATAGCCATTGGAGCAACACCCCGACGTTCCTATTTTGCTCATGAAGCCTACAAAGAAGCTTCACAAGTCATTGTGCTTGTAGCAGACCGCTGTAGGCACACTTAGCCTATACTTATAAAAATTCACTTTTCTGTAAATACACATTTTTTATAAACTAAGACGTGAGTAGGGAGGGGAGGTTGTGCCCCCGTCCTGAGGAAGGAGCTTGTCTCCGAAACATGTCGACAACAACGCACACCAGAGGTCCTGTTCATTAATACAACAGCCTTGACCTCGTCCTGCACTTCTTTTAACAGTACCAGCCAGAGTTCAGAATAAAACTGTTTTTCTTTTTATACTCTAGTGCCAGGTACTTTTTAATTTTTTCACTACACATCCCCCCCACTCACTTAAAAACATACCCCACACACTGTACACCACACATAGTCAGCACTATAAGTGCTCCAGCGTAGCCGTAGGCCGCAGCACGCCGCAGCCCGATAGAGGGGTGCGAAGACCCCGATGATGAAGCATGACACCAAGGGGCCTTTTGGTGTGTGAGGGGTATTTTACAAAACACTGAGTGCTTCAACATTTATTGATCACTCTCTCCCCTTCACTTTTGAATGTTGGATTTCTTTTGTTTACTTAAGTATCATTGTGGAGCGCAAATTCAACTATCTGCTCTACCTCCCTCTTGTGTTTTTTGATAAGGGCTTCAGTAATGCTCATCTTAGGTTGCATTTCATCTTTAGTCATCCCTCTTGCTCCTGCTGGTCTGTGTTTCCCGTATCTTTTTAGCGCCAGGGTACCCGTGGGGTGTTTGTTGCGCTTTATAAATGTTATATACATACATACATACATACGTGGACGACTCCCAGATTATCTTCACTCTCTCTATGGAGAGTGCGGCCGGGACGCCCCCCCTCCAGCTGGGTCTGAGTAAAATTGCATCATGGATGCAGTCAAATTTTCTCAAGCTCAATGGAGAGAAAACCGAAGTCTTGATACTTTGTAAAAATAAGGATCTCTGAGGCCCACAACTTTGACCCAATGAGATGGGTGCACTTCCTTTACTCTCCTGCCAGGTCTGTAACTTGGGTTTCATCATCGATGACTCGCTAACTATGCATTATCAAGCTGTCAAGGTGGCCACCACATGTTTTACCATTTTGAAGTGGCTACAAAAGATCATCTGGATGTTACCTGAGTCCACTCAGAGAACAGCAGTCCAGGCATTAATCACTTCAAAACTGGACTACGGTAATGGTCTCTACTTAGGATCCAACAAGGAGGTGACTAGTAGGCTGCAGATGGTTCAGAACTCTGCCGCAAGACTACTTTGCCGGGTTCCTGGGGCACCTCTGTTTCTGGCCACCTACGGGACCAGCATTGGCTCAGGTTGGAGAACTGAATCAAGTTCACAGCCCTGAGCTACAGGGGGTGCCCTCAGTACGTGCAGTCTCTGGTCTGCCCCTATGTCCCTCCCTGATGTCTTCGCTCATCCACTCAAGGGAAGTTCTCTGTGCCCAGAATCAGACTATCCCGGACGGGTGGCATATCATTTGCATATCTAGGTCCCTCACTTTGGAATGCCCTTACCACAGCTATTCTGAACGAAACAGGGTATGCCCAATTTTACAAATCATTGAAAACGTGGCTTTTTAACCAGTAATCCTGTAAGCTGTTACACAGTCTCTGATCTGCCTCAGCACCGGGAAACCCTTTTTAAGTAGCTGCCACACCTTATAAATTCAATAAATAAATAATAAATGTATGCATTCCTGCCTCTGCGTTACTTCCCCATGTTCTGAAGAAGGTCTGAAGGGAGGGCGTTCACCTCATCATGAGAACCCAGTACAAGGCTCAAAGGTTCTGGTTTCCTGACCTGCTGAGTTTGAGCATCTGGCCCTCACTCTGTCTAACTTTTTGAGAGGGCTTGCTCTCCCAACAACATGGCAGTATTCTGTACAACCTGCACAACCTGAACTAGCTGAAGCTGATTCAATCTGTCTGAGGAAGTGGTGGATGTCATTTTGGTTGTTCGCCACCTGTCAACAAAGTCTTTCTTCTGCATGCTGGGCAACATTTGTGGCCTACTGTGAAGACCTGCTGCAGGCTGAACATTCTAATGTACTGTTTGTCTTGCCTTTGATTCTGCATGGCTTATCTCTAAGTTATTTGTGTGGCCTTTTCTGCATTTGCTTAATCAGCCTTTTCTGTTGTAATGCAGTTTTTGAATTGGCTTGCATATGTTTCCTCTTGCACCTTTTGTTGTGTTGCAGTGGGACCTTAATTTGGTTCTTACTTCCTTAATGTGCACAGTTGTTCTTTGAGGCTTCTTACCAACATTACGACTACTTCCGCATGGCTTTCAGAGCGATACGTGCTGTCAGTGCAAGCACTTTATGCCATCTTTACAGGCAAGCTATTGCTTTGGACTCAGGCATTCTTTTAACCAAAAATGTGTCACCTTTCCATGTGTGGCAGAACATTACACTCCCCCCTTTCTTCTCTGCTACGTTCTTCTGAGGAAGAGAAAAGGCTTTACTGGTTGGAACCCAAGTGCGCCCTTACCTTTAATGTTGATCAGACTACCTCCCTCTTGTGTTTTTTGATAAGGGCTTCAGTAATGCTCATCTTAGGTTGCATTTCATCTTTAGTCATCCCTCTTGCTCCTGCTGGTCTGTGTTTCCCGTATCTTTTTAGCGCCAGGGTACCCGTGGGGTGTTTGTTGCGCTTTATAAATGTTATATACATACATACATACATACGTGGACGACTCCCAGATTATCTTCACTCTCTCTATGGAGAGTGCGGCCGGGACGCCCCCCCTCCAGCTGGGTCTGAGTAAAATTGCATCATGGATGCAGTCAAATTTTCTCAAGCTCAATGGAGAGAAAACCGAAGTCTTGATACTTTGTAAAAATAAGGATCTCTGAGGCCCACAACTTTGACCCAATGAGATGGGTGCACTTCCTTTACTCTCCTGCCAGGTCTGTAACTTGGGTTTCATCATCGATGACTCGCTAACTATGCATTATCAAGCTGTCAAGGTGGCCACCACATGTTTTACCATTTTGAAGTGGCTACAAAAGATCATCTGGATGTTACCTGAGTCCACTCAGAGAACAGCAGTCCAGGCATTAATCACTTCAAAACTGGACTACGGTAATGGTCTCTACTTAGGATCCAACAAGGAGGTGACTAGTAGGCTGCAGATGGTTCAGAACTCTGCCGCAAGACTACTTTGCCGGGTTCCTGGGGCACCTCTGTTTCTGGCCACCTACGGGACCAGCATTGGCTCAGGTTGGAGAACTGAATCAAGTTCACAGCCCTGAGCTACAGGGGGTGCCCTCAGTACGTGCAGTCTCTGGTCTGCCCCTATGTCCCTCCCTGATGTCTTCGCTCATCCACTCAAGGGAAGTTCTCTGTGCCCAGAATCAGACTATCCCGGACGGGTGGCATATCATTTGCATATCTAGGTCCCTCACTTTGGAATGCCCTTACCACAGCTATTCTGAACGAAACAGGGTATGCCCAATTTTACAAATCATTGAAAACGTGGCTTTTTAACCAGTAATCCTGTAAGCTGTTACACAGTCTCTGATCTGCCTCAGCACCGGGAAACCCTTTTTAAGTAGCTGCCACACCTTATAAATTCAATAAATAAATAATAAATGTATGCATTCCTGCCTCTGCGTTACTTCCCCATGTTCTGAAGAAGGTCTGAAGGGAGGGCGTTCACCTCATCATGAGAACCCAGTACAAGGCTCAAAGGTTCTGGTTTCCTGACCTGCTGAGTTTGAGCATCTGGCCCTCACTCTGTCTAACTTTTTGAGAGGGCTTGCTCTCCCAACAACATGGCAGTATTCTGTACAACCTGCACAACCTGAACTAGCTGAAGCTGATTCAATCTGTCTGAGGAAGTGGTGGATGTCATTTTGGTTGTTCGCCACCTGTCAACAAAGTCTTTCTTCTGCATGCTGGGCAACATTTGTGGCCTACTGTGAAGACCTGCTGCAGGCTGAACATTCTAATGTACTGTTTGTCTTGCCTTTGATTCTGCATGGCTTATCTCTAAGTTATTTGTGTGGCCTTTTCTGCATTTGCTTAATCAGCCTTTTCTGTTGTAATGCAGTTTTTGAATTGGCTTGCATATGTTTCCTCTTGCACCTTTTGTTGTGTTGCAGTGGGACCTTAATTTGGTTCTTACTTCCTTAATGTGCACAGTTGTTCTTTGAGGCTTCTTACCAACATTACGACTACTTCCGCATGGCTTTCAGAGCGATACGTGCTGTCAGTGCAAGCACTTTATGCCATCTTTACAGGCAAGCTATTGCTTTGGACTCAGGCATTCTTTTAACCAAAAATGTGTCACCTTTCCATGTGTGGCAGAACATTACACTCCCCCCTTTCTTCTCTGCTACGTTCTTCTGAGGAAGAGAAAAGGCTTTACTGGTTGGAACCCAAGTGCGCCCTTACCTTTAATGTTGATCAGACTAAGAGCAGTGAGTGGCTGATCAACCTTGTTGGGTGGTTCTCTTTTGCTAGCAAGAGAAAGTTAGTCCAGAAAGTTAAACATATCCCTCATAAGAACAAGTTACTTACCATCGTTAACATTCTTTCTGGTGGATACTTTCTAGAATTGCAGATTCTTCACTATCTGCCCTCCTGCCCAATCTATGGAGTGGATTTCTAGGTGTTCGTTAAGCTCCGTTCTAGATTCTGCACACTCTCAGAGTTCCCAATCTATTACTGACGTTAAGGTCACAGAATGTTGCTTTCAAACTGACAGCACCTACATACTGCTCTTCACTGTCACTTTTAGAGGTGGGACAAGGCTGTCATAGAGCCAGTGGCGCCACCTATTGGCAGCTGGAGCAATTGTGGAAAACCTTTATGGATCCAGTTTGCCACCTTGGTTATTCAAAAAATGAGGAATCTATGATTAAATAAAGTATCGACCAGAAAGAGGGCTACAGTCCTTTAGCATCATGAATGCTCTAGTGCTATACATAATGCTGTCAACCAGTAATTTTGTCTGTGTCATCAATAATGTTTTTAAAAATAAATGTCATGTTTTCCAACTAGGGTGCGTCTATATTGACAGCATCTTTGTATTTGAATTGGAAATCACCAAGGCTACCTCTAGACCGCAGCAGATTAAAATATTTCCACAATAGTGGAAAGAAATTAGCTCCGTTATTTGATGGGGGAAAAAAAAACAGCTCAACATTTTCATTGGCAACAAAGCTCACCTCGCTAACACCTTACATTTTAATTTTTTTTTAAACATTTAACAACAATACCAACTTCTTCAGAGGCAGAGTATAGTCACGGTCTATACAAAGATATAAAAGTGGTGTAAACAAAAACATCTATAACAAAAAGCAAACACTGCTTAAATAAAAGAAATAAGAAACTTTTACCGGATGTTTATGACTGCAGATGTCTCACCTCTATAATATCCCCCGCTCCAGAGAATCTTTTTTGTTCAAATCTGTTTTTATTGTGAACACAGCGATAAGCCTACAACCCCTTATCGGGGCCGGCCGCGCAGAGAAAAGTCAGTAGGTGTAATTGACCAGGGGAGGTGGAATCCTTAACACAGCGCCTTGCCTACAACCCCCGGGGGGGGCCGGCCGCGTGGCTTAGGAGAGAATATAGCAAGAGGTGGCCATATGCTGGCAATGTGTCGTTGTGCGGGGGAGGCGCGTATGGGAAGGAGAGCAGTGGTGTCACATTTTCAAAGGCCCAACAGGGACCAAACTGCCCCAAAGAGGGGCGGAAGCCAGAGTGGCAAGCAGGAAAGAAGAAAAAGTCGGAAGAAGAGGAGCAGTGGTGAGGTGGAGAGGGGCCGGGGAGGTATATCTGCGGTCGCCTATAAGAGATGTAAAACGCAAACCAGCACTGGGGGAAGCGACTAGGAGCCTAGTCTGCTTGGATCAGCAGGGATGAGGGCGTCCTCGAACAATTGCAGAACGCGGAGCCTGGGAGGCATGTGGCGGGCATAGCTGATGGAGCACAGGTGACGCACGAGAGGTTCCCACACTGCCTTGAAGCGCACCCCCCTCAATTGTATCCGCGCCGTGAGCAGCTCCATGGTCAGGACCTGCCAGAGGCGCACGAACCAGGAAGCTATCGGCGGTGCCTCAGCCCGCTTCCAGTACAGAGCAATGAGTTGCTTGGCAGCGCCTAACATGTGAAGGGTGAGAATCCAGTCGCTGCGCGTGAGTGCTCTAAGTGTGGGGGGTCGAATGCCCAGCAGGAGTGTGCAAACCTCTTCAGGGAGGGGAAAACCCAACACCTTCTTAATGTGACTAAGGACCTCCTTCCAAAAGACAGCCAGGGCAGGGCACGACCACCAGATGTGTATGAAGTCACCAGTCGCAGTGCCACACCTCCAGCACAGCGGTGAGGAGGTGGGGAACATTTTGCTGAGTCGCAGGGGCGTGTAGTACCATTGCGTTAGCATCTTGTACGCGTTTTCCCTCTGCGGGATGCTGCGGTAGGTTTTGGGGATGTCATTCCAGAGCCTAGACCATTGAGATGGCGTGATGTCAGTGCCAGTCGCCGTCTGCCACTGCCTCTGGTAGGGATGCGCGGGCGGAGCGGAGGGGTGCTGCAGGATGTTGTAAATTTGGGAGATGAGTCGTTTCAGTCCCCCGAGGGAGCGTGCCAACTTCTCAAATGGAGTATACGCCCTGGAAGCAGCCTGATACATGTCGTCTCCCGAGATCCAGTGGCGCAGCTGCGCATACTGTAAGCTGGCGGTTAAAGGGAAGCTAAATTCTTCCCTGCAGTCCAGCCATGATTTAGGCGACCCACCGAGAAAGAGATCTCCTGCAACCCTGCAATCTCCTTGCGTCCAGCTCTCGAAAGCTCGGGTCCGGGCAGCAGGGGGAAATTGTGGGTTACCTGCAATGGGGGTATGCGGAGAGGGGAACGTGGTTAAACCTTTGGACACTGCCACTCGGTCCCATACCTCAAGCACCGTCCTCGTGGGGACTGCCATATATGCGCTTCTGGAACGCGCCACCCGCGGTAACCAAGGCAGGTCCCATATGGTGCGCCCCGTGACCACTCGGTCCATGTGGAACCAGTGTTTGTCGCTTTCGCGTGCACCCCATTCGATCACGAACCGGAGGTGCGCCGCCCAATAGTAGTGGAGGAGATTCGGGCAGGCGAGGCCACCCCTGTCTCTCGGTTCCATGAGGACTTTCTGCGAGAACCGGGGTCGCTTACCTCCCCATATGAAGGACGTGAGGTCGCGTTGGAGGTTCCTGATGCAGTGGATCGGGATCGGAGTGGGGAGGCACTGGAAAACATAGAGAATGCGGGGGAGGACCGACATCTTGACCGCATTGAGCCGCCCCAGCCAGGAAATCATCAAGGGTTTCCATTTCCGCAAGTCTGCCAGGACTTCCTTGCGGCAAGAGGCCCAGTTTCTGGAGGACCACGAGTCGAGGTGGGGTGTGATGTCCAGACCCAGGTATTTAATGTGGTCATCCGCCCAACGGTAGGGCGTGACCCCCTTCAGGAAGGAGACCTCTTCTTCGGGGATGGTGAGGTTAAGTGCCCAAGATTTGGTATGGTTAATTTTAAGGCCGGACGCCTGCTCAAACAGTGATAGGGCTTCGTGCACCGCCGGGAGGGAGACCCGAGGGTTTGTAAGAGTAAGAATCAGATCGTCCGCGAATAGCGCTACCTTGTTGGTGCGTCCCCCGTGGGGGATACCATGAATGTCAGGAGCGTGCCTAATCAGCTCTGCCAGCGGCTCAACCGCTAGAGCGAACAGGAGCGGCGAGAGCGGGCATCCCTGCCGCGTTCCCCTGTGAATCGATAGCGGCGATGTCAGTTGGCCGTTGACCCGAATTCTGGCCTGTGGCCCGAGGTAAGGGGCCATGCACCTGGAGATCATGTTAGGGCCAAGACCTAGTTTCTTGAGAACCGCCCGTAGGAAGGTCCAGTCGACCCGGTCGAAGGCCTTTTCTGCGTCCAGTGAGAGGAGGCAGGCCGGGATTTTCCAATGGTGCACCTTTCCCACCAAGTGAGCCAGCCTGCGAACATTGTCGGCTCCCTGGCGATCTCGTATAAATCCCACCTGGTCCGGGTTCACCAATCCCGGCATGTGTGGGTCCAGCCGTTTGGCCAGGATCTTAGTGTAGATCTTGAGATCGGTGTTAAGGAGGGCGATGGGGCGATAGGAGGCACAGAGGTCGGGATCCTTCCCAGGCTTGGGAATCAGGGCTATTTCCGCCAGACCCATATCGGGGGACGGGCCAGTGGCGTCAGAGAAGGAGCCGTAGAGCCGCAGCAGATGCGGGCGGAGCTGGGTCAGGAACAGGCAATAGAAGGCCAGCGGCAGGCCGTCCGGCCCCGGGGTTTTTCCCACAGGGAGGTCTTTGACAGCTTCCGTTATTTCCTCCTCCAGCAGAGGACCCTCCAACGAGGCTGCACACGCCGGGGACAGTGGAGACCCCTCGAAATCCGCGAGGACGGCCTCCCGTGCCTCCGCAGAGGTGGGCTCCTCAGCATACAGAGAGGAGTAGTAATCGACAAATGCAGCCTGCTTGGCCTTCTCAGAGGTGGCACTGGTGCCATCCTGCCGCTTGACATTGGCGATGTGGGCCCTAGCGGCACGTGCCCGCAGCCTGCCGGCCAGTAGGCGACCAACCTTGTCCCCTCCCTCGTAATACCGCTGCTTGAGCGCTAGCAGGGAGTGCTCCGCCTTGTTGGTGCGCAGGGTGCGAAGTTGCCCCCTGAGATTGGCGAGAGTTCTCTTTGACGCCCGCGAAGGGGAGTCCCGGTCCCGGGCCTCCGCCAGTTTGATCTCGGTAGCCAGGTCGGTTTCCATCTTGAACGCTTCCTTCCTCCGTGCCACCGCCAGGGAGGTGATGTGGCCTCGGATGGTGGCCTTGAAGGCATCCCAGACCGTGTGGAAGGGCAGGTCGGGGGTGTCGTTAACGGCGAAATACGAGTCTATGGCGTCACGGATGCTGGTGACGTCGTCCGGGTCCCGGAGGACCCTCGGCGGGAGCACCCACCTGCGTTCACGAGTGGCGCAGGCCAGGGGATCCTGCAGCAAGAGCTCCACGTGAGCGTGGTCCGACAGGGAAATCTCGGATATAGCAGCAGCTAAGGAGTCTCGAGCCAATTCAAGGGAGGTGAAGAGATAGTCGATCCGGGAGTACGTCCGATGGGAGTGTGAGTAGAAGGAGTAGTCTCGGGCCCCCGGGTTGTGGTAGCGCCACACATCCACGAGTCCCAGGTCGGTAAGTTGCGTTCTAAGGGTAGAGGACATCGCTCCTGCACCGTTAAAGGGGGCTCCCGCACGATCTAACTCTGGGTCCCAAACAAGATTGAAGTCTCCGCCCAGGATCACATTGGTGTCGCCCGATGGGAACTGATCCTGCAGAAGTGCCTGGAGGTATTTGTCCTGCGACTGGTTGGGCGCATACACACATCCTAGAGTGAACTGTGCACAGCCCATCTGTACCGTGGCTCGGAGGAACCGCCCGTCAGCGCTCTTGAAGGGTTTCACGGATCCCCGCCTAATGCCAGCCCTGCAGAGGATCGCCACCCCCGCTGTCTTGGTGTCAGAGGATGCCCAGTATTGTGTGGGGTATCTAGGGTGCGCCATGCGTTTGATGTCCCCCCTGAGAAGGTGTGTCTCCTGGAGGAGGATAATGTCAGGGGAGTGGTGTAGGAGGTAGCGCCAGATTTGCTTCCGCTTGTTGGGGGAGTTGAGCCCTTTGACGTTGAGGGAGAGGACCTTCAGGGGTGTAGGAATGTTCGCTGTCATGGCACTAAGGGGGAGTGAAGTCGCGCAGGACCCAGCGTAGCAGACCCCCCCGCAGAGAGGACAGCGGCAGCCTCGTCTCGCCTCCAGCGCGCCAACCCCCGCAGGGCCCACCATGCCACCCCTCCGCAAGCGCGGGAAGAGAGTAGTAAGAGAGGGCAGTGTGAGAGAGAAGTAGGAAGAGGAAAGAGAGAAAAAAGAGAAGAGGCGCAGAGATGAAACAGAACCAAAACAGGCCAACAGGGCCAGTGCACATTGTCCCAGGTACCGGACATCCTCTACCCGAGGGTTTGGATGAACTCAGGAATGTCACTTCCTACGGGACAAAGGGAGGGGGCGGAGATTTGGGTAGGTGAAATGGAGTCAAGTCGTCTCAGAGTCCGTGCACCCCGCTGCCTCAAGGTAGTCCGGGGGTGTGTCGAGCCGTGGGGTCTACATGGTCCATGCAGGTGCCTATAGGGCGCTGGGGCTCAGTGGCGTGGCACATGGCCTAGTAGAGGCAAAGGGTGTCGTCCATTCCCTTTGACCCCCGCTAGTGAGAGGGGGGGGGGCCCACCCCCAAGAACAGTGGGGTAAGTCACCATGGTGGATGAGGACAGACCAAAGTGCCCAGTGGGCAAGCGTGTGTTCAGGGCAGCTTGAGTCACAATAGCAATGGTCAGCGGCCTTCCGGGGTCGAGGGGTGATCCCCACCTTCAGAGCCAGAGGCGATAGGCTGGGAGGCCTGCTCCTCGCGATCGCCCTCAAGGGAGCGGATGTGCGCGATGATGTCCTGCTTGGTCTGCGATGTAGAGAGTGCGTCCACCGGAGAGGACCGTCGACGTTTGCGCACAATGGACCATTCTGAACGTGGAGGTGCTTTCTCCGAGTGGGGAGGGCGAGTTGGACTGTGGTCCGGGGATTCCGGCATGCCCAGCAGTTGTGCCGCCTCTCGATAGGACCTGAGGGCCCTGCGCTTGCCCTCCCACCTGAAGATGAGCACAAAAGGATGGCCCCACTGGTATGAGATGTTGAGGGTCCGGAGCGTCTCCGTGACCGGGCGGAAGACCTTTCGTCTATGGAGTGTGGTGGGGGCTAAGTCCTGGAAAATCTGGATCTTGTGGCCCTCATACTGCAAGTCCGGGTTGTCCCTAGCCGCCTTCAAAATGGCCTCCTTCTCAGTGAAGTAATGGAGTCTGGTGACGATGTCGGGCAGGAGGCCCGCTTTACCTCCCGCTCCAAAGACTCGGTGTGCGCGGTCGAGGCGCGGCGGGGGGGCGTCCTCCTCGACCCACACCGCCTGCAGGAGTAGGGCCACGTAGGCCATGGTGTTAGTCCCCTCTTCTCCGAGTGGCACACCCCGAATGCGGAGGTTGTTGCGGCGTCCCCTGTTTTCCAAGTCTTCCTGCTTGATCTGGAGCTGGATATGTTGCTCTTCAAGGGTCGCCACTCTCTGCCAGATCTGCTCTAGGTCCTCGGTGCGGGAATCGACCGTTTTTTCCAGGCCGTCGACCCGGTCGCCAAGATCGGTGACTTCCCTGCGTAGTTCTTTGACGCATGTATGGACCTCCGTCCTGAGGGACCCAATCTCAGTCTTTAGATCAGCCATGAAGGAGGACATGAAGGCCTGCGTCACCGGCGGAGAGTCGGCTGGCGGTGGGAGTTTCCCCCCCGATGATGATGGGGGGCCCCCGGAGGATGAGGGCGAGCCCGCCTTGCCCCACATGGAAGCTACTGATGCTCCTCTGGTCGTCGTGGATGGGGGGTCCGGCTTGTTCCCCTTGCCGCGGGTCATGGTCCACTCAGGGCGTCGAAGGGCAGTGGGAGGCTGGGTCGGTCACTGCACACAACCCCTGGTCGGTGGTGGGGGATAATCTGGGGGAGGCTGCGCCGGCGCCCCTGTGATCCAGCCGCCCGGGTCCCACGGTCAGGGGCTCAAGACCACGAGGCAGGAGATGGCGGTGTGCCCGCTGACAGAACGCGGGACGCACTCAAGCAGTAGTAGGCCAGTAGTAGTCCAGGATGTGGAGGGGCCGCTGGAGCGGAGGCAGGTGGCGCAGCCAGGGGGACAAGGTAGCGTGTAGGCCGGGGAGGCGTCAGGGAGGCGATGGCAGCAGGTGCTCCACGGCAGGCCGGGCTTGGGGCCTACAGGCGGAGGGCCTCCGATGGTTCGTGTTGTGGCGCAGCTTCCCGGTCCCGCCTGGGTCAGGATCCGCCTCCAGCGTGGCGCCCAGCTGGCCGTGTCCAAGAGGGTCCCCCCGGGGCGGCCCAGCTGCAAGAGGCCCAGGAGCAGGGGAGGAAGATGGTGGAGACCCCCCGGGGTCCCCGTAGGCGCGCAGCAGGGCCGTCAAGTCTGTAGCGCACCAGGCTCGGCAGGGCCGGGCTGCAGCGGAGAGGCGGCCAGGGGGTGAGGCCTGCAGTGCTGGGGCCCACCAAGGCGCAGGTCTTACCGACACGCAGCGTCGGGTCTTCTCCCCAGATCGCCGCCCACGTGTCCAGGTCAGCAGGGAGCACTCAGGCAGGGGTCTTCTGAACGCGGGAGCCGGTCCCCCACCAAGAGGGTGAAATGGCGGGCAGGTCCGCAGTCGGGCCTCGCTATCGCCGGGCCCCTCTGGGAGATGGCAGGGAGGGGGGGGCGGCGCGCTGCAGCTCACCGGATGTGTCCAACGATGGGCGAGGGAGCCGTGACCAGGGCTCGTGGGCAGGGGGTCTCCGGCGACCCCTCCGGTCCGGGCCTGGTGTTCCCGCCCAAGCCGGGGGCTCGCGCAGACGCGGTGTCCAGGCCGCTGGTGTGTGCCCCGCTGGTGGCAGCCCGGCCCCGGCAGCTCCGGCGCGTCTCCGCTGGTGTCAGGCAGGTTCCGCTGATGAGGTGGAGCCGCAGGAGGGGTCAGGGGTGTACCGGAGCCTCACCCGAACCGCAGTGTCGGTCTTCTCCGTGGGGGCCGGTCCTGGCGGCTCGGCAGCAGGTCCCGCTGCAAGATGGCGGCCAGCGGCCGATCACAGGGGTCCCGGAGCTTAGTGCAGCGACCGCATGTGTTCTCGCAGCCGCAGCTCGCCACCAGAAAGGGACACCAGCAGGGTCGGCGGTGCACAGGGGGTCCCCAGGAGCGGATGCCCCCCGAAAACTACGCTGAAACAGGCTTAATAGAGCAGCGGGGCGATGGAGCTCGCTCGAGACACGTCTTCTCACATCGCTGTCTCGGCCACGCCCCAGAGAATCTTTTTAAGTAGTACTCATGCACGCTGATGAGTGGTGTTGTGCAAAGAAATGAAAATCCAGTATTTGTAAAACGCACAATTACCCAAGGCGCTGAGGGCCGTTGGGAAGATTAAGCGAGTTATTGCCCAGAGTCACATGGAGCTGGACTAACCTATCACCGGTGATCGAACCGTGAGCCCCGTGGTCGGGAGTCAGGCGCCCTGTCCACTGCACACACCTCTTCCACTCGAAGCCACAGAAATGATAGAGCAGCTTGCATAAAAGGAGGTGCCAGCCCTATGCTCTGACGTCATTT
Organism: Lissotriton vulgaris; assembly: GCF_964263255.1. Taxonomy (NCBI): domain Eukaryota; kingdom Metazoa; phylum Chordata; class Amphibia; order Caudata; family Salamandridae; genus Lissotriton; species Lissotriton vulgaris. The sequence continues at coordinate 485,128,390 of NC_141689.1, forward strand.
TTTTCCTTTCTGCGTCTGCGGATCCAAAACACAGCTCACCCCTTTTTTGGTCTTCAATTTTGAAAATCTACCAAGAAAGTATGCTAAGGAACCAGGGGGCAGATGTATCAATATACCTATTTGCGATTCTCAAATATCGATTTTTTGAGAATCGCTATTTGAGAATTGCAAAATGGTATGTATGTAAAAATTCGCAATTTTTTAGCGCTTTCTTGAAATTCCTTAATTGCGATTAGCAAATTGCTAATCGCAATTAAGGAATAATTTCCCATTCATTTCTATGGGCCAGGAGGTCCATGAAGGAATGGGAAGTTATTCTCAATTTGCGATTCGCAATTTGCTAATTGCAAATTGAGAATAATTTCAAGGGTGCAAGGGTGTCTTAAGGACACCCTGCTGCACCCCTGAAATTTACATGTGTGCACATATGGCGCACATTTATGACCTAAGGGCATGTATGAGCGCCACATGGCACCTTTACAAATGCCAAAAAGTGCATTTGTAAAAGAATTCGCTAATTACCACCAACTACAAGTTGGTGGTAATTTGCGATATTTTAAGGTGAAATCGCAAAAATTAAGAGCCATATGTATCAAGGCCAAATGGGTTCGCAAACGCCGAAATTCGCTGAATTTCGGCGTTTGCGAACTCATTTTTGCAAAATGGTATGTATCAAACAATTTGGGTGCAAAATAAGGAATCGCAAAATTTGCCATTCCTTATTTTGCGATTGCATTTAAGGAATCGCAAATTTTGTGATTCCTTAAATACAATGTATCAAGGAAAAAGAAATTCCAAAATGCCCTTAAGGAATCGCAAGTTACCACCAACTTCTAGTTGGTGGTAAGTCGCGAATTCTTTTAAAAAAGCATTTTTTTGAAAATCCAATGGTGCCATGTGACGTCCATACATGCCCTTAGGGCATGTATGTGCGCCATATGCGCCCACATGTCATTTTCAGGGGTGCAGCAGGGTGTTTTTGAGACACCCCTGCACCCTTGAATTTCTTCTCAATTTGCGATTAGCAAATTGCGAATCGCAAATTTCCCATTCCTTCCTATGGGCTTCCTGGCCCATAGAAATGAATGGGAAAGTATTCCTTAATTGCGAATTCGCAATTTGCGAATTCGCAAATAAGGAATATTAGGAAATCGCTAAAAAAATGCAATTTTCTTGATACATACCAATTTGCGATTCTGAAATAGCGATTTCTTAAAAATCGCTATTACAGATTCGCAAATTGGTACCTTGATACATATAGTCCAAAAATTCCAAAATGCCCTTTAATCGCAAATTGCCACTAACTTCTAGTTGGTGGTAAGTTGAGAATTCTTTTAAAAAAGCATTTTTTTGAAAATCCAATGGTGACAGAGGGAGATTATCTCCCTCTTTCAATGGTGCCATGTGACGCTCATGCATGCCCTTAGGGCGTGTATGTGCACCATATGCGCACACATGTCATTTTCAGGGGTGCAGCAGGGTGTTTTTGAGACACCCCTGCACCCTTGAAATTCTTCTCAATTTGCGATTAGCAAATTGCGAATCGCAAATTTCCCATTCCTTCCTATGGGCCTCCTGGCCCATAGAAATGAATGGGAAAGTATTCCTTAATTGCGAATTTGCAATTTGCGAATTCAGAATTAAGGAATATTAGGAAATCTCTAAAAAAAAAGCAATTTTCTTGATACATACCAATTTGCGATTCTGAAATAGCGATTTCTTAAAAATCGCTATTACAGATTCGCAAATTGGTACCTTGATACATATGGCCCTAAATATTTCTTACATAGCATTTAAGGAATCGCAATTTGCGATCCCTTAAATGCTTTCGCAAAATTAAGGAATCGCAAAATTTGCGATTCCTTAATTTTTGCATCATACATACCGTTTTGAGAATTTTAATCGCCAACGCTGCTTTTTTGCGAATCGCAGCGTTTGCGACTAAAAAAATCCCTTGATACATCTGCCCCCAAGTCCCCTCTGAAAACGACAAGTTTTAAACTGTGCATCGATTACCCCAAGCAGATGTCCACATAAGGTGTGCATAGGTTTAGGTCATTATTATTTCAAATCGTATCTAAACGCAGTTTAAGACCGGAAGTCAACATTTTACCTCGCCGTACATAGGAAGTTGTAATCTTCCCACAGGTTCAGTTCCAAAACTTCGGCACCACCCCATGGCCATTCCTATGTCTGCTCCACTTCCTGTTGGTTCGAAGGTTCAAACGGAATTTTATTTCAGTTAATAAAACCATAAAATATTACACAGGTAAAAAAAACCATTAAAAACGTGATGCTGTATTATGAATCAGATTTTAAAATTTTCCTTTAAGCATCACAGGAGTTCATATTGTGCCCTGGTTGAGTAAAGTCACTGTCTAACCATCCTTACATTACTTCCTGCTGAACATATTCAGGTAAATAAAGGTCAAAGTCCAGGCAAAGGAAAGGGATGTAGGACGCCATTCTGGTTACAAAGAGAAGGCGCAAAGGGATCAAGGTCTGCGGTGCACTCTGTAGGTTTCTTCTCAGGCATATGCAGAGTTGGGCAAAGTAGGGGCTAGCTTTGCGCAGAGGCCTAAGGCGCTGCAGCATAAATGAGGGGACACTGACACAGGGCAACTCTGGTCGGACCGGAAGTCTCGAGCGACCTCCGACCATTTATTTATAGCCTTCAGGCCACGCCTGGCCTGAAGGTGCAACAATGTGTGGAAGTGGTTCCGGGGCTCAGCCGAGACCCTCGGACCACTAGAACGTTACATCCCTTCCCAAATTAGTTCTTGTTTCTCAAAGTTCAGAGTTGCTCACGAATAGCACACAAAATCCGCCAGTTTCTGACTGGGCTTGGGGTTTGGCCTGAGATGGTACATGTTCCTTCCTCTCGCTGGGGTCACTACTCGCATCGGGGATTGCGCTGGTGACACTGCAGCCGACGGAGTCGTTTCCCCTTCATGTTGTGCCTCCTGGGTATGATCCTCGCATCGATCAGTGGGCATAATGTCCGTGTGGTTTTCGAGGCCTCCTTCAGCTGCTGCTGACTTTGCGGGGATCCGTTTAAACCAGGACACATTACGAGTTACCTCTTCTCCATTCCTCTGCGCGGTGATTGCGGTGCCTTTTGTGGTTTTGATGACCCATGGGTCGGGCTCATATGGTGTTCTGAACTTGCCACCCGGTTGTCGGGTTCTCAGCAACACAGTGTCTCCTGGTGCTAGGATTCGACTACATGTTCTCCTCTTTTTGTTCGCTCTGTCGTTATTCACTCTCCTCCTCCTTTGGGTCTCCTCGGGCTTGTACGGCTCTGCTGTCCAACCATCGGTCATCGGGAGACTGTCTTGTCGATTTCCTGCAAACATCAGTGACCACGGTGTTCTTTGTGTTGTGCTGTGGGGCGTACTTCTGTATTCCCCAAGGAAATGTTGCAACGCTTTCTCTGGGTCACTTTCCTCTATTCCAGCTATTCTCAGCACTTTGTTAATGGTCCGCATGAACCTCTCGGCTTCACCATTCGCCTGCGGCCACTGCGGTGTTATGCAATGATGTTTGATTCCTAGGCTATTCAAAAAGTCATGAAATTCGCCTCCCTGAAATGGGGGCCCATTGTCTGTTTTGAGTATCTGGGGGCGACCAAACATGGCGAACACTTTGTCCAGAATGGGCTGGACATTCCTGAAGCTGGTGGATTCCGCTAGCTCCACAATGGGATACTTAGAGAATGAGTCTATGAGCACAACTGTTGTACGCCCATCAGGGAAACTCCCAAAATCCATGCTAACCCAGGACCAAGGTGTTGGGGCATGTTCCTCGGTGACGATGGGTGCTGGAGTTTCATGATTGCTGATGAGTTGGCATGCTCTGCAATTTTTTACTAATATGTCGATACTGACGTCCATCTCTGGGAACCACACCTTTTCCCTCATTCGACTTTTCATCCGTCGTATCCCTTGGTGCCCCGCATGCGCCAGTGTGGTGGCGTGCTCTTGCAGACTTAGGGGTATTACTATTCAGCGTCCTCTGAGGACCAGTCCATTTTCAGCCATACTGAGTTCATTGTGGATTTTCCATATGTGTCCTATTCTGGTGCGATCTGCTTCTGACCAGTCATGGTTGTCTTTCAAAAATCCCTGCCATGTTCCAGTCTGGATGGTATGTGCCACCTTCTGTAGCACCTTGTCTTGACGATAATGTTCTAATATCAAAGGGATCGACATGGCTTGAGGGCACGCACTCTGTGCCAGAAGGTTGATTTCTTCCTCAAACAGAACTTCTTCTTCCTCTGACTCCACGTTTTCTGCTGCCCGATGACGGGATAGGAAATCTGCTAGATTCTTTGTGCCTGGCCGGTAGACAAGGTCCATGTGGTACTGTTGTATTTGAATTGCCCACCTCTCAATTCTGGGAGGTGGATGTGGAGCTGTTCCTCTGAACAGGGGTATCAGTGGCTGATGGTCGGTGACCAGTCGGAATGGGCACCCTGCTACATATAAGTGGAAATGGTTGCAGGCCCATTTTACTGCTAGCGCCTCTCTCTCGATTTGTGAGTATCGAGCTTCGGTGGCTGTTAGCGCTTTGCTGGCAAATGCCAAGGGTGTCCATACTCCCGGCTCTGCTTCTTGTGTGAGTAGTGCTCCAAGCCCCACCGGGCTGTGATCTACTAGGATCTCAGTTTTTCTGGCTGTGTCAAAATATGCAAGAGTCGTTGTGTCTAACAGTGCTGCCTTGATCTTTGCAAATGCTTGCTCCTCTTCGGAACCCCATTTCCACTGTGCATCTTTTTTTGTTAGGGCACGGAGTGGCTATGCGATTGTTGCCAGGCCAGGAATGAAACGTGCACAGTACTGTGCCATCCCTAGGAAGCTCCTCACCTCTGACGCCGTAAACGGGGCTGGCGCATGCTTGATGGCCTGTGACTTGCGTGGATCTATCTTCACTCCATTGCTATCGAAGATGTAACCAAAGAATTCCACCGTCTTTTGGAAAAATTTGCACTTTTCTCGGTGGAGTGTGACACCATGCTCCGAGATCCGCTTCAGTGTTGCACGTAGCCTCTGGTGGTGTTCCGCACTGGTTTTTGAGTGAATGAGGATGTCGTCGCTGACATTTAGTACCCCTTGTAATCCGGATAGCACTTCTTTGATCGTGTTCTGAAAAATTTCAGCAGCTGACGAGATGCCAAAATTCAAACGCTTGTATCTTCGCAAGCCAAGGTGCGTGGAGAATGTCGTTATATACCTGCTTTCCTCCGCTAGTCGGAGTTGGTGGTATCCGGCGTTGAGATCGAGTTTAGAGAACCATTGTGCTCCGTTGAGGTCCGCTAGGATGTCATCCACTGTCGGTGTGAGGTGTCGTTCTCGTTTGATTGCCTTGTTGGGCATGCGCATGTCTATGCAGATGCGGATTTTTCCCGGTTGACGGGGTTTTTCGGCGATCACCATTGGTGAAACCCATGGGGTGGGGCCAGTGACTTTCTCTATCACGTCTTGTTGTTCTAGCTTCTCTAGCTCGTCTTCCACTGCCGTTCTGAGGTGGAAGGTATTCTTCTGTGCCGGAGAGCAATGGGCTGTATCGTTTTGTCGATGTGTAATTTTATTGGCGGCCTCTTGATCATGCCTAGCCCTTGGAATAGGGTTGGGAATTGTAGCAGTAGTTCGTCCACCTGGGTGCTCTTGACCGCGTTGGCGAATGCGATTAGTTGTAAGTCTTCTGCCGTGTGGCTGCCGACGAGGAGGTCTGCTTCTCTGTCCACCACGTGGAACGTCGTGGTGACCTCGTGTTCTTCTGCCTTTACTTGAACCACCATTTTGCCTCGCAGTGGAAGGGGCTCTTTCCCGCCATATGTGAATATGCGGACCTTGGATGGAACCAATTTTGGCATTGGATTTAGACTCTTGTAGTGCTGAATCCCCATGACGTTTACTGTTGCACCGGTGTCAATCACTCCGACGGCTGGGGATCCGTCTATTAGGATGTTACACTTGGGTTGTGGTCTTCACCGTCGTTTTAAGTCACTCGTGAATGAGATGAAGTAACACTCGTCATCTTCGTCCTCTGATGAATCATCGAGTCTGTCGTATCGTCGGTATGGTGATCTCATGTTTCGCTGTGACTGTCCCTCTTCGATTTCTAGTTGTCGGACTGCTCCGGACAGTGATTTCTTTCCGAATGATCCTCGTCCTCTGGCTCTCCCTCGGCACACGCTGGAGAAGTGATTCGGAATCCCGCAGTTTGAGCAGGTCTTTCCACGTGCAGGACAGCTTTCCGCGTCATGTGCTTCCCGTCCACAGTAGCCACACTGTGATTTCCTCTGTGTCCGGGTCGGCCATCTGCCTCTTCCGCCCCGTGAGGACGTGCTGATCGCGTCGACTCTCTCCGTCTTGATTGTCATTCCAGAGCTTGTGTTGGTGTTTAGTGCTGCTTCCATTGCTGATGATCGCACATCTGACAGCTCGTGTGATCTTGCCAATAGGAGGATTTCTTCTAACGTGATCTTGGGTTGACGGAGGATCAGCGTTCTCAGTGGTTTGTTTCTGCATCCTTGAATCAGTTGGGTGGTGACTTCCTTGTTCTGGTCGTCTTCTGTGCACGTGCTGACGAGCTCATGCAGGCGGGCGTGGAATGCATCCATGGTTTCGCCCTCTCGTTGTTGGGACTGCCTAAACTTGAACCTTTCGTAATGTGGATTTAGTTGAGGATCAAAGTGTGCATTGAGTGCTTGGACTGCTGCATCATAGTTATCGGATTCTCCTGTGTTCGGGAGGTGCTTGAACACTTTGTATATTTCTTCACCCCCAAAATGAAGTAGCAGGGATCGTTTCACCTCGTTATCCTTTTCCCTTGTGGCTATGAAATAGTTGTTTAATCTCCCTAGCCATACAGCCCACCTGGGCGCGGCAGTTGAAGGGTCTGCTAGTCCACTGAAAGGTGGCAATGCCTGCACTTGTGCGTGTGCGGAGTGTTGAACATGCGCTCCTACTAGTGGTGCTGGTGCTGCTACTTGTTGCTGGGGTGGAGGCTGCGCTGCTGCAGCTTGTTGTGGCACTGCATTGTTATCCGGTGTGTTGGACATTTGATTGGCAGTGTGCGGTGTTGTACACTATATTGAAGTACCACCTGTTTAGGTTTAGGTTTTGCCAATGCTTGTTGGCTTGATGGGGTTTGAGCTTTTCTTCGCGTTGTTCCTTGTATTGTTGTGCTTTGCCCCTGCTTGCTGACTTGTGTGCGTCTGATCGTGTCTTTGTGCTGTCCCCTGTATTGGTATTGGGTTTTGCCAATGCTTGTTTTTTCTTTTTTCTTTTGCTGATTGTCCCTTGCTAGGGCCTGTTATGTGGATGCGACCTTCCCTCGCTTGTCGTCGGGTCTGCCGATGCTTTTGTTACTTGCTGGGCAGGCGCTGGGACTCTCACGCGGCCTCCGCGTGTGCTCGGCTTTTCAGGGGCGTCGGCCTGCGTGTGCGCATGCGCAGGGCTCTGCGGCGGCCACCGCAGCATTCTTGGGCCTCGCGCTTGCCTGCTCCTTCCTCCCGGTGCCTCATGCAGCTCTGGCCCCCGCTGCCCACCGGACCCGGAGCCTCTGGTCGCGTAGCCCGATGGGGTCGCCCCCTGCACGGTCCCGGACGGGGACAGCTCCGGTGCTGGTCCTGGGAAGGACCCGTGCGCCGCCCGGTGCTCCGCTCCCGAGCCTGCAACAGACGTCGCGCTCAGGTAGGGACAGGGCTATCCCATCCTCGTCGCCAGTGTAGGTTTCTTCTCAGGCATATGCAGAGTTGGGCAAAGTAGGGGCTAGCTTTGCGCAGAGGCCTAAGGCGCCGCAGCATAAATGAGGGGACACTGACACAGGGCAACTCTGGTCGGACCGGAAGTCTCGAGCGACCTCAGACCATTTATTTATAGCCTTCAGGCCACGCCTGGCCTGAAGGTGAAACAATGTGTGGAAGTGGTTCCGGGGCTCAGCCGAGACCCTTGGACCACTAGAACGTTACACACTCCTTTGAGGTCATCGGCCCTGGAACCTATACCCCAGCTGATCCTGATGCGTCCTGTGTCCCCAGGGTGTCATCAAGCCCGCAGTAGGCCTAGGACTTTAAGAATGCCATGCTGCAACTCTTTAATGCACTTCTAATTCCCTCTGACGTGTCTTCAGGCCCCAAGGAACTGCAGGGCCTCCAATCAGTTTACTGGCTGTGGGTCCTCCCCTGAAGAAGCCTGTCCCCTTTGACCAGTTACCATGCCTGTACAGACTCCAATACAGACTTTCACAGCAGTTCCCATCCCACAGATGCGGATACTGACTCCACCAGCACAGATAGAAGACCCAGTGCAGACATCCATGTCAGACCCCGAACTGACATGGGCCCGAGCTTAACAGATGTCAACTATGAGATAACAAAAGCACGAGCAGTTATTACAACAAATAAACAGGGGCCACTGACAGCTGTTGGTGTCAGAATAAAACCAGGCCCCTGACCATCCACTATCAGGCGAAAGCCCTCATCTGGGGCCTTGAGTAGGCCTCACTTTCGGTTGTGGGGCTGGCAAGGAGTTCCTCACTCTCAGAGTGGGGTGAGGGGATACAACTTAGAACACCCCCCTTCCCCTCTTACTTTCACCATCTCAGGGGTGAAACACTGAAAATGTTTCTTCGGCTCAGAGTCTGTACCTCGAGGCTGAACATGCGCCTGGCAGTCCTGGACTTTTTGAGGAGGGGGAGACAGTCTTTCAAGGGTCACAGTCCACACTCTGGTGGTGTCTTGTACAGGTCTGCCTGGTGCAGGTATCCTGTCCCCTGTCTCTGGCCGTGGGGGAAGATACGATGGGACAGACGTACTTAGCGCGTGTTCTCTAAGGTAAGCTAAACCCATAGAAGGGAATATGGAAAGTTTCACAAACTGTTCAGACCAGAGGCTATTTCTTCTCAGGGTTTCTGTTTTGTACGAAACCTATGAAATGAACTCGTGAAATGTAGCTCTTTCTTTAGAAGATAGATCTCGAGTCTGTTTTCTATAGGATACATCTGTTTATAACGGAATAATCAGATGTATATTAAATAAAGAAATCTTTTTACAACAAAAAAAATAAAGTATCTCTGCCAGCAGCCTTTATAAAAAAGCACTAATTTATAATGAATAATTTGACACGTCCTGCATAAGGCATGTTTTAAATAAATGTGACTAATGGGGTTATTTCGTTTTTTTTTGTTTGATATAGACACTGGGTCAGACTGATCATATTCGTTGTCTGCTCAGGATATATTCAAGTGGACGGTTCTTAAACTGCTTTGTTTGTCCCCCTAACATTGGAGGGTGGATTATTTGATATAGATTGGAGGTTAGTTTTCCTCATTTTTGCATAATACTTTTTAGAACTAGTGAAATTGTTTTCTTGAAAAACACGTTGTCTTTCCTCTCCAGCGTAAGAGATCATTCATTGAAGTTTAACCACGTTAATATGGAGACCTGGAGTGACTCTGTGTATCGCTGGACCATTTTAGTTAGAATTATAGCTGCCTCATCATACATATAGAGGTTTGTCCCCTCACAGGGTTAACTAATATGTTACAATTGCGCTGAAAGAATGGTTCCTCATTAATAGTGATTCCACCTCTATTTGCTTAAATCTAGGTATTCGAGGTGGCTCTGTCAGACCATACAACGGACACATTGAGGTGTTATTTGACCTTGTGACACCTTGGTTGTGGTATTTGTTTGTGCGGGAATGAGATTTTGATCGATTATCTGATCTCCTTGATACCTATCTCATTTGTCCCTTTTTGGATCGGTTATTGACTGTCATTGAGTAAAAGGCAAACCAACATAGGTTAAATCAACCCCATAGACTGACGCAACTCTGAAGAACCACTTACGACTGGAAAAGTTTAAAAGGTTTATTATAAAACCAAAATCAGTTGCAAATACAAACACCTCAATATAATGTTCAACAGGTATACAGGTACAAGAAGGAACATGAACTCTCTAAGGAACCTCAATCGACAAAAGAAAACAATCAAAACCAATTCAAAAATCAATAAGTTGAATATCATTGACGCAAGGTGAATCTGAAGCGTCATTTACAGAAAGAAAATGAAACAGGTTAAACTGTCCCTACACTATGCTAGATGACATCCCTACTTAGCAAATCTTTACCTAAAAAGGTGTCAGCAGTTTGACTTCCGAAGAAGCTCAAACTCTCTTAGACTCTGATGGAAACCTATGTCGCGTAGCAGTACCCTTTCTGCCTACCCATCCGCTCTCTAAGGGTCCTCAGGCAATCTGCTCTGTCTTCTCCCCGGGGTGCTGTCCCTAATACAAAATCACAGTATGGGTGGAACGCCCCTTTGAGACGCCCACCACGTATACATTTCACGTGTTCTTGCTTCTGGTTTTTTCCATAGTTTCGTTTCTTTGTCTTCTGTTAAGTTGACCTTGCTTCCCAGGCGCCGTCTCCATCGTGCTGGTACCCCCATGACATTCCGGTCGACTCCTCCGGACCAGAGCCTATCTCCTCAAACAGAGCTCTATTCATCAGGTTTGTGATTGTTACCCCCCTCGCACCTGCAAACAGACACTTCGAAACAGGGCCCCAAATTCCAGGCTCCCCTTATCTTACTAGGCCGTAAAACTTCGACCAGCACTGGCAATTTAATTTAACGAGACTTTTGACTCTTGGCTCGCACGTGCAGATCAAAGCTATCCCACTATCTCTCCAAACCCACTAAATTATATGCAGTGGTCTGCACTCGGTGAACTCTTATTTCTTCAGTTTTTAAAATAATATGTTAACACACCACTCTAAGATTATACAGTACACTTCTATAAAAATATTGCCTTTAACACACATATATATAAGTAAGCAAATCATTGAATAATATCGAATCCATGCTATATGAAAGATACAATAGTATATTTCGTTCTTACACAGTACCATGTGGTCTGCACGATTCTTCATTTTACATTTCATCTCTTTCTCCATTTAGTAACTACATACATGGAATTTATTTAACGCGTCTAATGTTCCTAAGCATTTTCACACATTTCTACATTAGCCCACTCTCTATACGGGCTTTCTAATTCTAATAAACACTCCAGAGTAAATACAGATACATTTTCTCACTCCTTAAGTTACATAAGCCACTTTACGCTACAGGCTTGTAAATATGATGCAGACATAATTTTCATTCAAATTGCGCTCTCTCAGTTCCCCCTTTGATGACCTCTAGGGGTCATCACTAATACTTCAATTTGAATGTGTCATACCGAACTGGTAGCAAGACTCCCCCTTTTTATCGTTTCCAGAGCTCTCAGACTTCTATATTGATGGTCTTGCATAGTAGCTAACCTCCTTTCTTGCTCTCTTATGGACCTTTGCAACTGGCTTGATCTATACCATTTGTACAGTCTCACTAAACCCCACAATATGATTATGCAAATTAATATTATGAAGATAGGCTTCAAGATGTACCAAACAAAGCTTTTCCCAAGATTTGCAAACCAACCTCCAACTTTACCCATTCCATGACCTACTTTTTCCCACACATTTATCTTTGTCAAGTCTTCAATTTCTTGATGTATCTTAGTAATATTCTGTATAATCTTCTCAAGAGGCTTTGAATTATCTGGAATATAAGTGCAACATTCCTGGACCTTCAAAGCCTTACAGACTCCGCCCTCTTTTGCTAGCAGAACGTCTAAAGCAAGACGGTTCTGAAGAACCATTGCCCTAATCGATTGCATCTCTCCTTCCACCAGCATCAATGACCTTGCAGTACTGGCAGACAACCTATCTACAACTGTAGCCAATCTCCTGATCTTAACATCATTAAGTATCAAACCTAAAAGAGGAAACATGGCACCAAATACATCTCCAACCACTTCAGCATCTCCTACATCCCTTTTCCCCCTTGCTGGAGCCTTTCCCTCTATGATCTCTAAATCCTTTGCATGGTATATTTTGGGGAAGACAATTGCCAAATAACACGAACCATACCAATTGTCAGGCAATTTTACATAAGCATTTCTTCCACATACAAAATATACATTAGGAATCACCTGCATCCCTTTCATGAAATCTTTCGTGTAATATTCTAACCGAAAGGCATGTTCACAACTAACTTCACCTACAAATACACTCTCATAATAGGTTTTGCTCCTAGTCAAACATAACTTTCCTTTATGTGTTCTATCCAAAGCTATTGGACCATTACTACCCTTCTTCTTGTGTGCCTTTTCTTCTTCGGTCCAATCTGTTTTCCATTGTCCTGACATTTTCAAAATCTTCTGCCTCCTGTAACGGTCATCAACCTGTCCAATGAACTTTTTCTCAATCTCGGACACTCTGCAAGTCAGGTTATTTCGGCGTGCATATGAAGTATCTAATGTATCCCAAGGAAGAAAGAATTTTGCCAATCTATCTTCCTTCTTGTGATAGTCCCACTTGTTCATTTGCTTATAATTCGGGACTTCAGGCAGTACCGAATCATAATTTGAAAAGTAGTACTCAAACCCTTCTCGACCATAAAATATACTGAGCAATAAACTACATGTTATCCCATATGTCAATGGAAGATGATGATATCTGATGCCTTCATCAACGGAAGCCGGCAATTGCATGCAGACGTAACAATCCTTGGCCTCCATGGCATCAATATACTCGTACAATAACTTGGCATATGCGTTAGTTCGGAAATTTCCTTGTGACTCATCTATGTGTAACATACGGGCTTCTGCTGCCAGTAACGCCTTTTCACGTATCACATTGCTCTCCTCCTCCCTTCCAACAAGAGCGGGTTTCAAAGTCGTTACAGGCTTTACATCTGTTGTCTCAGTTACACTTGCATGTCCCACTATGTATGATACAATAACTACTATGATTATGAGAGAAATTACTACTGCTATAAGTGTGCCTATTATGCATTTGGCTCTACGGTTTGGACTGCCGGTCTCCATGTTATCAGACAGCGTAGCTTTCTCCTTTAAAAACAAAGTCCTTTTGAGGTCTTCACTCGGCTCACATTGATTTCTCAGTCTGTGAAGCACTCTTAACCAACAAAGTCTCTTTTCAACAAAGTCTTTTCCCTCAGCGACAGACAGCCCTAACCCTTCTCCGTCCTCTAAATGAAATCCCTAAATTTCTTCTTCTTTCGACTAGGCACTAGGTTATCTTCTTTTTTTACTGGCTTAATTACAAATTCTTTAGGTATCTACAATGATTCTGGTGCCAGCAGCTCTAATGGCATATTCCAACAGTTCTAAGCGAAGGATGGTTTCTTCATGTGCTGGTACTGGATGACCCAAGGTTGGAAATTCTAATCTATTCAGCACCAGGTCCTTGATCCGACTTAGGTACAGGGGGACAGGGAGTGTGAATGTCAGTAACCCTTCAGTTTCGATTCCAGGTGTCAACAGCCGTACTTCCACCGTTACAATTGGATCGAGATTGGTCACCTGCACTTCCCTCACCCTCCCGGATCTCTGTCCCCAAGACATCTGCTGCTAGGTAGGTCCACTCAGGAGTGGCGTATCTTCTGCAGGGCACACGTACCCTCCTTGATCTTCTCGGACTCTCAGAGCCTGAGTCCGTTGCACCTTCGTCTAGATCTGAGTCTTCAGAAATCGGGACAAGGGTTCTTTCTGGATTTGCTCTCAGGCTTGACCTTCTCCTTCTTTCCGGCCAGCTAGCTTCTCCACTCCTTGTCCTCCTGCTCCTTGTCCTTGCACTTGACTCTTGACCACTTACAGCTTGGTCGGTGTCTGACTCGAATTCCCAGCTGCTTTCTCCCTCTGAGGCGGCTTCAGTTTCACTGGTGTATTGACCGTCCTCAGCCTGGTCAGACACGCTCTCAGCCTCTTCAATCACCTCTACAGCTTGACTTTTCCCCTCTATGGCTTCTCCGCTTTCAGCTGGACTTTCATCCGAGAGAGGAGCTGTTTCTTCCAGAGGTGCTGGAACTCTTCGGGTGTGTGAGGCGTGGATCCAGTTGGGCAAGCCTCCACACTTTACTGCAGTGTTCGTGACCAATATGACTTGGAATGGTCCACGCCAGCGCACGTCTAGACAGTTCTTCCTGACGTGTTTCTTCACCAGGACCCAGTCCCCCGGACACAGGTCATGGCACAGGTCCTGAGCTGATGGAACCTCTGCAGCCTGCACCTGAAGGGACACAGAATGAATGGCGTCAGATAGTCCCTTGCAATAGTCCAGGATCAAATCATCTGTGATGTTCAACAGTGCTGCAGTTGGAACCGATGGCAGTCTCATAGCCCTTCCCATTAGCACCTCATGTGGGGAGAGACCTGTCCTTCTATCTGGTGTGCTACGTATGCTCATAAGGACAAGTGGAAGTGCATCAGGCCAGCTCAAGGATGTCGATGAACAAACTTTGGCAAGTCGGGATTTAATGGTGCTGTTGATTTGCTCCACAATCCCTGAAGCTTCTGGTCGATAGCTACAGTGCAGCTTCTGGTCTATACTTAGGGCTGAACATAGCATTTTCACTATTTCGCTGTTGAAATGTGTTCCTCTATATGATTCCAAAAAGGCCGGCACCCCGAACCGCGGTATCAGTCTCTAAGCAATAGCTTTGCTACTGTAAGTGTATCGCACCTACGTGTGGGGTACGCCTCAACCCATCTGGAAAATATACAGACAATCACTAGGACGTATCTGAGGCGATTGCACTTGGGCATTTCAATAAAATCTAATTGCATCCTATTGAAGGGCCCCCCAGACCTCCCTATGTGGCTCAATGTAACTGGTGTTCTCTTTCCTACATTCAGTTGCTGACAGATCACACAACGCTGACATACTGCTTCTGCCGCTACTCTAAACTTCGGGTTGTACCACGTTTGTCTGAACACCCTTACCATGGCATCTCTACCTATGTGTGCTGGTCCATGCAATCTCCTTGCCATTGGACTGACGAGTTCGTTTGGTAACACTGCCCTCCCATCTGCAGAGATCCAAAAATCCATCTCACTCTTGGTACAACCTGCTGTCTCCCATGCCTTTTTCTCAAAATCAGGTGCATTCTCTTGGATACACTTCAACTCATCCCAAGTGTCTACAGTTTCCAACAACATAGTTAATTCAGTCCTTTCCTGTATTCCCCCCACTTCTACCTCAGTGAAGGAATACCCTTGTTCCGCTCAGTAACGTGCAACTTCATCCGCATACCTATTGCCTTGTGACACAAAATCAGTATTCTTTGTATGAGCGGTACATTTAACAACTGCAATGGCTGCTGGACCTTGTAGTGCTTCTAACAATAATCTCACAAACTATCCATTCCTAATAGGAGAACCTGAGGAGGTCATGTAACCTCTCTGAGACCATAACTGCCCGTAGTCATGAACTACCCCGAAACCGTACTAGCTATCGGTGTAAATGGTGACTCGAATTTTATTACCCGCTAAATAGGCACGGGTCAAAGCAATAATTTCAGCTACCTGAGTGGAATGTACTCCTTCCAGGCAGGCGGCTTCCACAACTCCGGTAATGGTACAAACGGCATATGCTGCTCTCAGCTGACCAATATCGTCTCTTACGCATGAGCCATCAACAAAGAATATCTCATCAGGGTCAGTCAATGGCTCATCTACGATATCTGGTCTCGGTTTGGTGCATAGTTTAGTCACATCAAGGCAGTCATGATCTGTACATACATCATCTTCAATGTCATTGGGAAGTGGCATCAAAGTGGCAGGATTCAAAACAGAGCATCTCTTTAGGGTCACGTTCTCGGCAGCCAAAATGACTTGCTCGTAGCGCGTGAACCTGCTATTCGTCAGATGCTGTGTCTTGGTCCTGGTCATTAACAATTCTACTGAATGAGGTACATACACCACTAACTGATGTCCCATAACTATATTTTCACACCTTTCAATGCTGACACCCTTTGCAGCAACGGATTTGAGACATCCGGGCAACGCTGCGGCTACTGGATCTAAGGTAGCCGAGAAATATGCAACTGGTCTACGGGCATTTCCGTGTATCTGGGCCAAAACTGACAAAGCACAACCTTCCCTTTAACAACAGTAAAGTAAGAATGGTTTTTCGTAATCAGGCATTCCTAAAGCCGGGGCACGACACAAGTCCTCCCTCAGCTGCAGAAACGCCATCAAACAATCTTTGTCCCATGGTACCGGATCGCTCACCCCCTTGTGCGTCAGTTTTTGCAAAGGTTTTGCCTTCAGTGAAAAGTTAGCTATCCACTGCCGACAATAACCGACCATTCCTAGGAACATTCTGACTTCTCTTTGCGTTGTAGGCGAATTCATTTTCATGATCGCCTCTATTCTGTCTGGTGACACCTTCCGCTTTCCCTTTTCGATCCGGTGGCCCAAGTATTGCACTTCTGTCAAACAATACTGCAATTTGCTCGGAGACACCTTGTGTCCGTTCTCTGCCAAGTGATTTAACAAAGTGATGGTGTCTATCTTGCAAGCTTCCTCAGTTTCTGACGCCACAAGCAGGTCGTCTATGTACTGTACCAGAACCGAGTTCATGGGCAGTACTAGACTCTCAAGATTTCTCTTCAGCAGCTGGTTAAAAATCGATGGGCTTTCTGTATACCCCTGGGGAATACGACACCATGTTAAAACGCGATTTTCCAGCTTAAAAGCGAAAAGATATTGGCTTTCCTCATCTAAGGGAATTGAAAAGAAGGCCTGGCACAGGTCTATCACCGTGAACCATTCAGCTTGGAACGGTATCTGAAACAGTATCACTGATGGATTCTGTACCACTGGACAACATGAAACAACTATATTATTAATTTTTCGAAGATCCTGCACTATTCTGTATTTCCCACTAGGCTTCTGCAAACCCATAATCGGGGAGTTACATGGGCTTCCCACGATCTCCTTCAGTATTCCCTGTTTGATCATGGATTCGATCACAGGCTTTATTCCTGCAATCGTCTCCGGTGTCAACTTGTATTGGGGTGTTCTTGGATACTCAGCATTTGGTTTTACCATGATCTTTACTGGCTCTACCCCTTTGATCAGTCCTATTTCTTCTCCAGTGAAATCCCACACCTCAGCTGACACCGCACCTCTCAAGTCCCATGGAAGCTCCTCCACCGTCAAGGTAGGGTAAAGCTCCACGCATACCTGTGAGTTTGCAACCTTAAAATCGGCATCATCATCGTTAGTCTGCACTTCTACTCCTTGAGGCGTGCAATATATCGTACAATTTAATTTGCATAACAGATCTCTTCCTAACAGACACACGGGACTGGAATCGCAAATCACAAACTGGTGCTCATCACTGTATTTTCCTATTTTCACCGACACTGGTTCTGTCAGAGGATTCGTCATTCTCCTATTCGCGACTCCCACCACCTGGATCGTCTCCCCTGACATTGGCAGACCTGGGACCACCGCTGATCTCAGAGTGGATCGAGTGGCCCCTGTGTCCACCAAAAAGGTCGTAGTACATCCTGCCACTTCAGCCTCCACGTATGGTCCCCTCTGGTCTACCTCTAAGGCTGCCCCTAGAGTACAGTCTTCTTCTCTATTCACTCGCTGTCCCGTAAGGGGATCAACGTAGTAACATTCCTCTCCTCCTACGAACAGTGGCAGTTGTCTATAGGTTTTTCCCCCATTTGCGATACGAGGTGGTTGAGGGAACTGGGCTCGAGGAGTCTGGGTCCCCCCTTTGATAAACTTTCCCTTCGGTATCGTTGTTCCCTTCACTAGACTGCTCTGGACATCGTCTTCCTCTGGTTCTAATTCCCCAGTCTCGACATTATAGGGACACTCGCGTTTCCAATGTCCCACCTCGTTACACTGGTGGCACCTAGTCGTCTTTTTCAGTGCTGCAATATCTATCCTAGGTCTCTGTTTTTCCTCATCGTCTTTACTTTGGTTATTCTGCTTTTTCCCTAGGGTTCCGTTTCCCTGCTGCCGCTGTCCACCCTTTCCGGCTGACTGCATCTGTACCAACATCAATTTCTCCTTAAGTTTCTTTGCTTTCGAGTCTATTTCATCGCTGCAGTACCTTGCATATCTCAGGATTTCATCTAAGGGTTTGTTTTGCCAACAAATTAAATGCTGCTGAATCATCAAGCTAATGTCAGGTCTCAAACCCAGGACGAATTTTGACACAAACTGACCTATGTCTTTCGGATCCATCACATCCAACCCACTATACTGTTTGAATGCTTTCAGCAATCTCTCGTAATACTCATGGACAGTCTCTTTAGGTTCCTGAGTGGTCCGATCTATCTTAACCCAGTCTATGTCCAGCAACGGCACCTTCTCTTTCAACCATGCCATTACCCTCTCATACTTTTCCATGACTTTCTCTGATGGCCCATTCGTCTGGGCATCTCTATCCGGTTCAGAGATGGGCCATTCAACACTAAGCTTACATGCCGTCCACAAATCCCCTGGTACTACAATGTCAAATAGGGTGTTCAAATCCACCCACAGCACCTTGGAGATCTTCACGAACCTCTCTACTTGTTTGTACCACTCCACGGGATTTTCCCTCAGCTTAGGGAAGGAGTTGGTAAATGCCGCTAAATCCCCCCTACTCCAGGGCACATGCACGTAGCTTCCATTCGCGATTTCTCGCAAAGGGAAGGCTTCCATTCGCATTAGCCCTCCTCCTGGGGACATCCCAATCGCACTCCTTCTGACAGTTCCCCTCTTGGACCATCTTTCCTCCCATTTATCCAAATCCCTCCACGTTCTTATACCCAAGATCAGTTCCTTTATGTGTATTTTCAACCCAATCGTTCTCCGCTCGTCTAGGTCCTGATCTGTGCAATTCAGCCTATGGTTACCCTGTAAGGCTTTTGTTCTTGATAAGTCTATCATATACCTGGTTGCCAACTCGGATAATCTTTCATGTACTGACCTCGCCTTCCGAGTAACATCCTTTGCCATAAACAGTACCTCATCTTGTTCATACAGGTCGATTCTTTCCATTGGCAATGTGCTGTCTATTATTTCATCTAGATCTGATTTTAGACTGGTTACATCAAGTCTTTTTGCCTTTACCTCAGCTCTCAGTACCTCACTCCTAGGTGGTCCGTTTACATCCCTCTCATCCCAACTCCGAGTCCTACGTCTAGGCACAGGTGAGCTATGAGGAGTCCTCCTTTGTTCCCTTTGTTCCCATCTCTCTAAGTCCCAAGCTTTTCCATCTTCCCTAGGTGTATGGTGGAACAATGTTCTATTTCCCACCACTCCATTCTGTCCCTTAGGCTCTGCCTCTCTAGATGCGAGGTAGGATCCCCCGTTACGTTCTAGGTCACCGCAAGTCCCTTGCTGTCTGGTGCCACTCAGTAAAAGATAAGGTCCCTCACAGCTCTCCATGTTTCCGCGATCCCGTCCGTGATCACTGGACACATGGTGAGACCCTTCGCGACTCCCCATACTTCAATGTTGCACATTTTCGCCCGGTGTATGGTGAGTGCACCTGTAACTATTTCTGTACTCCTGTGTCCTTCTTTCTCCCTCACTAAGGATGGGGCGAGGCACCCCCCCCACATCCTGTACTCTTGTCTTCACACATTTGTCTATTGCCACCGATGGTATGGCAAGTATCTCCTTTGCTTCCTTGACTCCCTCCCTCCCACTCCGGACTGCTTTCGCCAGCTCCGCAGTGAGAGAGGATCCTGTTATCTTGGTCTCTCCATTCGGCTTCTGTTTCTATTCTTTTATTCTGAGTCTCTACGGCAGCGTCCCATTCTTTCAGGTACTCCCTTAACTCCTTAAAGGATTTCGGTCGCGGTCCCCTCAGATCCATCTGTCCTCTCTGACCCCCCTGCTCTATTAAGGGATCCGTTACTGAATCCAATGGGGTACTCCGACTCCTTAGTCCTAGCAACTGCCTTTGGGAATTAATCGTATTGTTCCTACTTTCCATCTCTGCTCTTTCCCTATCCCAACGTGCCTGTTCCTCCTCCTGTGCTCTCTCTGGGTTGTAGATTGACACTACAGGACCTATGGTAACAGGTACTTGTAGAGCATCCGGCAGTTGATACGACCTTGCACACTCCGTTTCCGGCACTTTCTGTATCACAAACCTTCCGACTACTCTCTGTACTGGACTAGGTTGATGTATTTCCTCGACTTTCTTAGGTTCCCAATCTGATATGGGGAGCGGTCTGTATTCCCCCTTCCCGGCCCCGTCCCCCGGCTGTAGTTCAGGACGTTCGGCCTCTCTATTGTACGGAGGTGGTCTGTCTGATAATAACCTATCTATCAGACTATCATCCGTCTCGCTCTCCTCATCCTCCTCTGGAGGCTTCCTTTCTCCTGTGACTTCCATCACTGGGTACAGTTTGTCTGTCTCTATTCTCTGCACCCTCCACTTTTTAGCTTCATCATCCCATTTAGCATCTTGCACTGCTCTTACCGATCGTCTCACTCTTTCTTGGCGTCTGTTCAGGCTCCGATCGTACGCCGCCCTGAACCATGCATTGAGGGCTTCGAACTGTGTTGGCCTGGGTAGAGGTCTCGTTGCGAGCATTACCGCTTTCAGCTGATTCAATCCTTCTAACCTAAACGTCCCGTATCTCGGGAACGTCAGTTCCTCATTTCCCTCTGTTATCTTGCTCCACTCAGAGATCCACAGTATCGTGTGCAACCCAACATTCACGGCCATATAATGAGCTGGTGTACCCTCCGGCGGGGCTTCTTCCCCAGCATACGCATTTCCCCTGTCTCTCTTAAAGATCGCCCTTAGACATTTAAAACACTTCATTTTCAAGAATCTACGATTTTCTTTAATTCTCTTCCTTATTTACTTTGCGATGGCGAACCACCAATCCCTGCGCGGCTCTCGCTGACCAGCCTATCCCAGCGCGGTTCTCGCTGACCAGCCTATCCCAGCGCGGCTCTACACTAACCAGCCTATCCCAGCGCGGCTCGCTCTGACGTCACTCGTCCCCTTTGCAGCAGTTCCCCTCCTTTCTCAGCTCGTCTCCCGGTCTTGCATGCGTCCCATTCATACACCGAAAAATGACTACTTCCGACCAAGCGGTCACTTTTCTTGACTGTACGTCCACAGTCTAACTGTAATTGTCACCTCAACTGACGAAGTCTTTCACATACGTTCAGACAATCGCCTTAACTGATAGGTTGCTTACACACAGTAAACGTCCGACCAGCGTCCGTTACTCATACACTCACTCTTACGTTCCCCCTATCACGGTCCTACGGGTGATCAATGGTACCTCATGACCCCCTTCACAATGGTAGACAATTACTCTGGATGTCCGATACACCCGAACCACTTAAGCCCTTCTCTGGACTTAAGATTTTCACCGGTTGCGCGCGCTCACAACCGTCTCACAATCACACTACAGGCATTCAACTCCGCTTGACATTACAACACAGGTACAACACAAAACACCGCAATCTGGCAACGCATGACCCTTATACTCACTCTCGACCGACTCTGCTGCTTTTTCTTTCTCGCGCCGTCAGCACCTTCTTCGGCAGGTAGCTCTTCTTCTGGTCGTCG
The DNA here is from genome assembly GCF_964263255.1 of Lissotriton vulgaris. NCBI lineage: Eukaryota > Metazoa > Chordata > Amphibia > Caudata > Salamandridae > Lissotriton > Lissotriton vulgaris. The sequence continues at coordinate 485,149,860 of NC_141689.1, forward strand.
ATGACTAGGGGCCTTGGGGTAATCTAGACCTAACCTAGGTTGCCTTCCTCAAGAAGCCAACCATCCTCTGCTACCAACTGCGGGAATGAGATTTTGATCGATTATCTGATCTCCTTGATACCTATCTCATTTGTCCCTTTTTGGATCGGTTATTGACTGTCATTGAGTAAAAGGCAAACCAACATAGGTTAAATCAACCCCATAGACTGACGCAACTCTGAAGAACCACTTACGACTGGAAAAGTTTAAAAGGTTTATTATAAAACCAAAATCAGTTGCAAATACAAACACCTCAATATAATGTTCAACAGGTATACAGGTACAAGAAGGAACATGAACTCTCTAAGGAACCTCAATCAACAAAAGAAAACAATCAAAACCAATTCAAAAATCAATAAGTTGAATATCATTGACGCAAGGTGAATCTGAAGCGTCATTTACAGAAAGAAAATGAAACAGGTTAAACTGTCCCTACACTATGCTAGATGACATCCCTACTTAGCAAATCTTTACCTAAAAAGGTGTCAGCAGTTTGACTTCCGAAGAAGCTCAAACTCTCTTAGACTCTGATGGAAACCTCTGTCGCGTAGCAGTACCCTTTCTGCCTACCCATCCGCTCTCTAAGGGTCCTCAGGCAATCTGCTCTGTCTTCTCCCCGGGGTGCTGTCCCTAATACAAAATCACAGTATGGGTGGAATGCCCCTTTGAGACGCCCACCACGTATACATTTCACGTGTTCTTGCTTCTGGTTTTTTCCATAGTTTTGTTTCTTTGTCTTCTGTTAAGTTGACCTTGCTTCCCAGGCGCCGTCTCCATCGTGCTGGTACCCCCATGACATTCCGGTCGACTCCTCCGGACCAGAGCCTATCTCCTCAAACAGAGCTCTATTCATCAGGTTTGTGATTGTTACCCCCCTCGCACCTGCAAACAGACACTTCGAAACAGGGCCCCAAATTCCAGGCTCCCCTTATCTTACTAGGCCGTAAAACTTCGACCAGCATTGGCAATTTAATTTAACGAGACTTTTGACTATTGGCTCGCACGTGCAGATCAAAGCTATCCCACTATCTCTCCAAACCCACTAAATTATATGCAGTGGTCTGCACTCGGTGAACTCTTATTTCTTCAGTTTTTAAAATAATATGTTAACACACCACTCTAAGATTATACAGTACACTTCTATAAAAATATTGCCTTTAGCACACATATATATAAGTAAGCAAATCATTGAATAATATCGAATCCATGCTATATGAAAGATACAATAGTATATTTCGTTCTTACACAGTACCATGTGGTCTGCACGATTCTTCATTTTACATTTCATCTCTTTCTCCATTTAGTAACTACATACATGGAATCTATTTAACGCGTCTAATGTTCCTAAGAATTTTCACACATTTCTACATTAGCCCACTCTCTATACGGGCTTTCTAATTCTAATAAACACTCCAGAGTAAATACAGATACATTTTCTCACTCCTTAAGTTACATAAGCCACTTTACGCTACAGGCTTGTAAATATGATGCAGACATAATTTTCATTCAAATTGCGCTCTCTCAGTTGTAAAAAACTTGGACTTGTAGTATAAAATGGACTGTCTCACAAACCGATGCCACTTCATAAAAACTGCATGCTTTGTTTATACATGTTTATGTAGTTTTTTTGGATAAATTATCGATAGGAGGGGATTAATCTTATTGTCCCGAAGAAGGTGGTTTATATCTTGTTTTACCCACCAAAAAACGTCGATGCCTATTGGTTGTTAAATTTGAGAACATAGTTTCACATACTTGAAAATAAATTTGTTTCTAGGAGGTGTTTCTTGTACTATTTCCTACGAAATCATAATGTATAGCACTAGAACACTGTTGAAGAGAAATGTGAATGTCTGATGTATTATCGCTCCTTTTCTTTTTATGTATTTTATCTTGGATGAATTTTGATTTGGGGTATTTTATTGATCTATTGAGGTGAGATTGTATTCATTATTAAATTTGGAGACATACAGTGGTTTTCTCAACATTTGGCTCTATCAAGACTGGTTGTATGTCTGTATGTTTGGCAGAGAGATTGGTAAAGAAAATTGCGGTAGATTAGGGATCTGATCTCCAAGGGAAATCATTTGAGACTGATAGTCTTAGAAAGCACAGGCAAACCTCCAGGTCTGAAGTGGATTCACCAAGGTCATTCTTCGCAAATTCTCCACTGAGTGGGTAGCCCCTGGCCCTCCCACTGTGGATGGCCTCCACCTATTACCCTTTACTTTTTTCTGAGCCTCCTTATCTTCATTTCAGAGATGGTACCCCCAGAAATCTGTGCTTTTGAGCTGCCCTGGGCAGCCACCAATCATAGCTCTTTTCCTATTGGTGGGAGCACATTGCCAAGGATGTAGTCAATGAGCGTCTAGGGACTGACAATGATGCTCCTCTGGGCAGTACCCCTCCCATTCTAGCAATGCCATGGCCATAATGCAGACCTACTCATTCCCATGGACTTGTGTTACACCACAAATGAGTCCTGGCAGATACTGTTTTGGGGAAATCAGCATTGCTACCACCATGGTGCGGCTGGAACAGGTATCCCTCGGAGTAGTGACAAGGACCCATTCTCTCTGACCTCCTGAAATTGATGTATTCTACCATCAAGAATCACCAGCTAATCTTCTTGGTCTACCTCCCAACGAAAGCCATGCTCTACCCTCTCCTCCTGGGAGTAACCTCTTCCTAGAAATACATTAGCACACGTGTGGAGTGCCCTGTGTGTGGCTTCCTGTTCATACAGAGTCCCCTTTATTAAGCCCTGACTGGAGACAGTCATAAAACCTAGGCAAGTGAAAACGTGCACCCTGGGCTTCCATCCATCAAAACCTTCCCTCACGTTCTCTGAAGAGGTCCCTTTTGAAACTCCTTCTTTTTATCCTGGCCTTCCCTCTGTGGTACCACCCTTTGTGTGCTCGTCCGGGTACCTCCTTTGACATTCGGGTGCTGATCCAGAAGTTAGCTTCCTTCCCAAGCTATGTGGGCAAGGTGAGCTTGGTGTCAATTAGGTGCTGGTATAACTCTGTAAAACGATTACAATATTTTGCTTTGCTGCCTTTCTCCCAACCATCGAGTGCCTTGCTAGAAGAATCAACAAAAGACACCCATGACTGGTGAGACTGCTCTTGTCTATCCTTGAACTTTAGGCGATACTTCTTAGGGGTAAAAGCAAATGTACCAATAAGGGTTTCCTTTGTGGGGCCATCATTCATCTGGGCAGCTACCTCTGGGACCAATAAGATATCCCTCGAGCAATGGCATGTGCTTCCACAGACTGCTCCCTTAAATCTTCTCTGGGTCTCTCTGCATATGTTGGACCATCACATATGCTGCAAACCAATTATATATGTCATCCCTCATGACATAGCTAGGTAGCAGGTCCATTGAGATGTGGATGCTTCATTAACCTCTCCTAGGCATGCCAGAGTTTTTAAAGATTGAAGGGAAAATAGTAGGAAAAAGCACAAAGTGTAAATTATAGTCTAGGGTTGCGGTAGATCAGGACCTAGGTGCAATTTGAGGGCGACTTTGATGGAACGAAGGTCGAATACACTAGAAAGGTTCTTCCTCATCAAAGATTTTACCTTCTCACTTAGTCGTTTAAGTGTAAGCCTAGCACAGGTATACATTTCTAAAGCCTTTTTGTGTGAAGTATCAGGCCCAGGCAAGATATCGAAAAAAGGCAATGTAAGTAAAAGAAACAATTTGTGCACTGAAAGTAGCAAAAGTATTCAATTGAATAAATTCAATACAAAATGATAAAAATACTTAGTGATATGTATACTTAAAAGTACATAGAATAAAAATAAAAACATATTTTTTCGATATCTTGCCTGGGCCTGTTACTTCACACAAATTGTCTTACCCTGACCCAGGATTTTAATCCATAATCAGGGGTTCCTTGTTATTTTCAAAATATTTACCCATGGTAATTCCATGTGAGACTGTTCAATAGCATTGTCACAACCACTTGTCTACTTCTCTAGGCTTTCTTCTTCTCGCTGTCAATCCCTTTGATAGATTCAAATCCTGCTATCCTCTTTTTCACCTTCACTGTTGTTCGTCTTTTGAGATATCTCTATTGTCCACATTGCTTTCTATCTTTACATACGACACTATGGCTCAACTCCAAACATTTGGAATCTCAGACGAAGACTTTGCTATACTAGTAGGAACGAGTAGCTCGTTCAGCAATAGTCTCAAGTCTAACTCTCAGAGTAGCGTTGATATACACAAACTCCTGAACCTCCCAAAAAAGTTAGCTAGGATAGAAGCGCATGGAGAGTTAATGCTCAATTATCTTAAAGCGGGGGTCATTCCACAGGGATTTCAAGTTCGTAACATCCCTGGCCTATTTGTAGACATTAAAGAATTTCTACATAAATGGAGCATGATAGCCAGTAGATGCTCGCGGGATCTAATGATCCTCATCATAGAAACTTCAAAACAACTAGCTCTGTCCCTAAAAAAGGAAATAGAAGAATTAGAAGACAAAATAAAGAAATCCAACACACTAGAAGAAGCCACTAAGCAATTGGAAGACGCCAACAAAGATATTTTGTCCTTTACTGAATATTTGTCAAAAAGAAAGAATGACAAATTCATAAAGGTCAAAAGATTTCACTCCATTGAGCGTACATATCCATACCTCAATGATAGTTTCTATAAACAAGGCCACTATCAGGGAAAATCAAACCCAAATTTCCCAAAAATCAACACCTTCTCTGACACGTCTGATTCAGAGGGAGAAGGAAATTCCAACTACCATGATGAAGGACCATATAATCCCCAAAATGGGTGCAGAAACATCCGCCAACTTTTTAAGGCCAGCGTGGTGCAACACGGGGGCGCCAAAAAGTAAGATTCCAGAACCAATCCAGAGGCCTCTACCAGAACCATCAGTATCCCCCAGAACCCCACCACCTTCTCCAAACCCGCAACAAACAATACTGGAAACAAGATATATAATACCCATTTTCAACCTATCATCTCACAACCTTGATATGGCCAGCATGTCGCTATTATCCAAAGGACTTTCTTTTGTCCCTCACTCCTACACCAACCTTTTTGAATTACATCAAGATATTTATTCTTTCTTTAGAAAGATTAGATTAAAAAATTATTTGCAAACAAAGATACAACTGACTGTGAAACTAGAATTGAACATTTAGTAGCTCTGCCCTCCACCTTTACGCCCACCTTAGAACAAATAGGCCCAGAAGTGGCCACATTTGAAAAGGTCGTTTTGCAAAGATTAGAACAAGCACTTCACTTTGTCCCTAAGCCTAGATACAACATCACTAAAGAGGAATTCACCTCCCTTACTGCCTTTAAGAACAACAAAACTTTGACCAGCAAATGTTGCGACAAAGGTGGAGGTATTGTTCTCATAGATTCTAAAGACTATGAAAACAATATGCTAAAAATGCTAAATGACCCAACCCTCTATAAAAGAATCACAGCTAAGCCAACAGAAAGAATTGTTAGAACCATTCAAAATATCACTAGCACAAAAGCACTTGAAGCAGATATTATAACCAATACAGAATTTGACTTTCTAAACAAATCAGACAAGAAAATATCTTGTATCTATGGTGTACCCACGATACACGAAAAGCAATCGGACCCCCCTTATCGCCCTTCAGTTTCCACTATAGGTACACCAACAGAAGCACTCTCCAAATACATTGACAACATTTTGAGACCTTACATTCCATTTAGTCCTTCCTACATAATATCTAAAGTAGAACTCCTCATGTTTAATCCACTTAGAGATATTCTACTAACTCTAGATATCGAATCATTATATAGCAACATTCCTCAATCAGAAGCAATAGATGCAGTAATGTGGTTTATAGATCAGCACCACACACCTTGTTCTAAACCCTTCATTAAGGAATGTCTCCGCCTAGTCCTAAAGAAAAATGTTTTTCAATTTGGAGAGTCATTATACCTCCAGATCAAGGGCGTACGCATGGGGGCTCGGTAGCGCCATCAATAGTGAATATATACATGTCGCTCTTTGAGTCTAAGTCTATCTACAACGAAATCACCCCCTTTTATGAGTCTGTTTCCCATTGGTATCGATATATTGATGACATCTTCTTTATATGGACCGATGGGGAACAGACTCTGAAGGAATTTTTGACTTGGTTAAATCTGACTAATGTCAATCTACGCTTTTCAGCCCACACTGACTGTCAACAAGTAGAATTCTTAGATATTCTAATTAGATACAACGATGGGAAACTGGAGGTAGATTTATATACCAAACCAACAGCAAGAAACACCCTCCTCTACTTCCAAAGTTACCACCCAAGAAACCAAAAGAATGGTATTCCTTTTTCACCATTCCTTAGAGTCAGGCGCAATTGTACGAACTTAAAAGACTATGACATCCAAGCAGTAGCTATGAAGAAGAAATTTCTGGACCGTGGATACCCCCATCGATTAGTTAGAGAAGCCTACAAGAGGGCACGGTTCTATGATAGATATTCTTTGTTCCATGCTATAAAACCAAAAGAAGAATCCCAACTTGTATGTATAACCAAACATTTCACATTAGATTCTACTATTAAACAAGTAATCAATTCCAACTGGCATCTGCTAAATGTAGATCAAACCCAAAAAAAGATACCTAAGCCCCTCTTTGCTCACCGTAATAAGAATCAATAAGAATCTTAAAGACATAATAGTACGATCCAGATACACTGCTACAGCTACTAACCAACCATTCATCCAGAAATCCATTGATGGCACTAATCCAGTGAGAGGTACTACTCGCTGCGCGGCCTGTTTATATTGTAACAGCATACTCACTGGAGAAACTCTGTTGTTTAACAACTATAAAATCTGTGCACAAGAACTATGGGCATGTAATACACGTAATGTCATCTACTTAATTACATGTCTATGTAACCAGGGAGATGTGGGAGAAACCTCCCGCACCATCAAAACCCGACTCACAGAGCACAGGTCAGCTATTAAAACAGGGAAACATTCAGCACCTCTAGTCAGTCATTTCCTAGAGTTTAAACATTCACCCATGGACATCAAATGGCGCATTCTAGAAAAGATCCACAAATCAGCTGACAATGGCGGGGACCTAGTACGTAAAAAAGAGAGGTGTTCTGGATATTTTCTCTTGACACCTTTCATCACGGTCTCAATAACGAACTGCCATGGTAGAATACCATAATATAACTGCTCATTCACAAGAAAGATGGTCACTTCTGCCTGTTTAGGCTCTACTCTAGATGTACGTCTCAATTCTGTTTAAGACTTGGATGTTAATAGATAATCCAAACCATCCCATATTCACCAGGTCAAGCATCAGCTCCAGTTTTCACACATTATGCTACATATAGGAGATTCTGCTGTTATTCCATTCTGTTGATTTTGATCGTAGCCCCTTTTTGCTCGACCTCAAGCTTAGGCACCTCTCACTTTAAGGATAGGCGGGACATATAAACCCGTCCTATTACCTTGCTGCATATATAAACCAACCGACAGCCACCTTACATTCGTTGCTGCCGGTTGGAGAAATTACAGATTACTTTGTGAGAACCTAACGGCCCTATATTGAGGTATGTACCCGTACCGCTAGCTTTCGTCGCTCCATTCAGAGTCAAATGTGACCATTTGCCTAACTTTAATTGACTGGGTTATGTACGATTACTTTAACAGAAAGAGCCTGCTCACTAATAATAAGTCTTGAATCGAGAGCGGAACATTCGACAAAATGCGCCGCCTCATGAACTGCATTTCATCATGCACACAATTTTAGCACAGGCATTTTGTACAATTACATCTTGAACTGCTAATTATTTGGGGCGTGTCACTTAAATGATATACATGTTCCCGGGTTCATTCTTTACAATTACCTGCATGTATCATTATTTTAACAGCAAGATTCCTCCTACTTATAATTGTTCCGAACTGAGAGAGGAATACCCAACACAACGCGCCACCCTATGGACCGCACCTTACCAGATGTGCCACTTTAATCAAGGTATCCTTTATATCTATTGCATTTTGAACTACCAACCCGTGTCATTTTAAGGATACACATGCCCTCGGGCCCCTTCCATAAAATTATCGGGGCATATTATTATTCCAACAGTGAATCTTCGCCTATCTACAATTGTCTCGAATGGGAAAAAGGAAGTTTCGCCATAACACGCTGCTCAACGAACCGCACTTCACTATATGTGCTATTTCTATCCAGGTATTTAATGCATGTTATATTGTCAATCTACTGGAGCACAAAACATAAATGACAATCATGTCCCTTGGATCATTTTATGTTCCTACAATGTGCAATAATCACTATTCGCAAGTATTTACTCTGTATCTTAATATCATAGGGCACAAAGTGATGTTACCATATGCCTGTAACGCTTCTCACTGAATCATCCCTGCTCCACAAACTAAGGTGCCCTAGAGCCTACCGATAGTCCCTAACCAGCAATCTTCAAACCAACAGCTACAGCTTCATACAGTAGTCTAGTCCAACGGAGCTTACAGGTATATATACACCCCCTATTTTCTCACACATTCCGGACATTTCTCATCACAGCTTTCTTTAGTGTATCACTTAATATTCCCCAGTTTCATCTAGCGTTCTTACTTTCATTCCAGTTTCTATACCAACGCCAGCTTCAAGTTAACTGGTCGTCATATCGTGACCTTTGATCAATATTCACCACCTCTTTGTTATTGATAATAAGGTAAGATAGATTAAGCAAACGACAACAATAATTGACGACTTAGACGCTTTTCATCTAATAACAAAACAAAGTCTGTCTTTAGCCTAAGTCTCCTCTTTATGGGTTACCAATAAAGTCCCACTTAAATGCACAATCCTCTCCATGTATAGAGTCCCAGTATAAACATATATATATTGGTGCAACTCTACATGTTATAGATACCCCTTTTTTGTGGTTCATCATTCCTGATTAAGGGCCCGATGTAGGTAAATCTGATTTACCGACTCTAGAATACCGAATTTTACCGATTCGGTATTCTAGATTCGCTAAATCAGATGTAGGTAAAAAATCGGTCATTTTTACTGAATCTGTATGATTCGGTAATTACCGAATCGGTATTTACTGATTCGGTAATTGCCATTGATTCCTATGGGCCTTAAGGCCCATAGGAATCAATGTCAATTACGGAATCGGTAAATACCGATTCGGTAAAATTACCGATTTTGCAAGGGGGACAGGGTCTCACTTTGACACCCTGTTGCACCCCTGATTCAGGCTTGTGTGCCATGTGGCACACATACATGCCCTAAGGGCATTGATTCCTAAGGGCATGTATGTGTGTCAAATGGCACAGGTGTACATGCACAGATGTGCATGTACACAGGAATTCGTTATTTACCATGACATAGTATGTCATGGTAAATAACGAATTCTGAAGGGCCTGTGGCACTGTTTACAGTGCCACCTACATGTAGATTTACCGATTCGGTAAATTTACTGATTCGTTATTTTACAGAATCGGTAAATTTACCGAATCGGTAAATATACCGATTCTGTAAATATTGGCCCGCTACATATCAGACACCAAATACCGGTCGGTAACGGCCGAAATCGGCCGTTACCGACCGGTATTTGGTGTCCTAAATCTGGCCCTAGGTCTCTTAACAATGTGCCAGTGTAGCTATTCCTCTAGTCTTTAACCCTATCCTCTCCTCATTTTCATTTTTTTCTTTATTCTTAAGGAAATTAATCATGATCTTGTAAACTAATTTGTCCACCAAATGTTAGAAGTAGACGTTTTGTTAGAAGAAAATGCTAATAGCGGTAGATCATGTTTCACTCATCAATTTGAAGGCAATGTACTGTACAACAAATTGTTCTATGTATATGCACTTTATATTACAACTTGTATACTATTTTTAAAAAAAACTGTTCGCTTGTTTTTAGATCCACCATTAAAGATGGTATTTTCCTGATGAAGACACGCCTGTGTCAAAACGCGTAGAAGAAACCGTCTTGTCTTCCCATATGAATTGGGCTATTATTATCCATTTTGATTTAAACTGTATTCAACTAGTGATATATAAAACTTTTTATTCTATGTACTTTTAAGTGTACATATCACAAAGTATTTTTATCATTTTATATTGAATTTATTAAATTGAATACTTTTGCTACTTTCAGTGCACAAATTGTTTCTTTTACTTACATTGCCTTTTTTCGATATCTTGCGTGGGCCTGTTACTTCACACAAATTGTCTTACCCTGACCCAGGAATTTAATACATAATCAGGGGGTCCTTGTTATTTTTTAAATACATTTCTAAAGCCCCCAGGACCTTAAGGGAGGCACGTAGAGGCTCACAGGTAGGGGTGGGCGGAATTTGCGTAGCCGCGCTACGCAAAGCTCCACGAAACGGTAAACAATCTCTGCGAGCACGCAGACTTCCACAAACGCGCAGAAATGCTTGTTCCACCCATTCATGATGCTTTTTTTCCTGTTCGCGAATGCTGTTTGCATGCTCGGGGAGTGGGAGCGTGGGGGGGGGGGAAATATCTTGTGAACGTGCATTTTGAAAGCGTAAACAAGCAAAAAATTAATCGAAGCCGCAGGAACGAAAATGACTCAAATTCCGCAAATTCCACGAGCGGAACGGAATTTACCGCCCAGGCCCACTCAAAAGGTATCTGGCATAGGCCAACAGCAGTGTTCATCACAGGCCCAGTTGTCACTGGTCAGCTGAGTATACCAGAAAAAGGCCTCTTGCAGCTTGTATTGGCCCTTTGACGTACACAGGAGTCAGCCAACTGACCCTTGGAGTCTACGTCTTGGTCTTGGATATAAGAGGGAGCAGCTCCAGTCCTTTAGTGCTCCATTCAGGTCAAAGGAGGTAGGTCCATTCCACTTCTGATCATCCACCGGTCCAGACCATGTTCAGAAGTAGATGTCTACATGCCACATTCAAGCTTGGCACTAGGTAGTGGGTAGGAATGACGTCCTGGGCAAGCCCTAACCAATAGGGTAAAAGTTCCCAAGCCAACCCTGCCCTCTATTGGCATTTTCAAGATGGTGGAAGTCTTCAGCCACACTTAACTTGGTATCTGAGGGCTGGAAGTGTGGGGATGTAAACCAAAAGACAGAAGTCTGTTAGGCCAAAAGCAGAGTCCTCCAGCGACCAGGCTGTGGATCAACAAAACCTGTCTTTGCATCCTGTTCTCGCCCCTTTCAAGTGTTCCCTATTTGTTATATGTGAACCCAGCAGACGTATGAAGCAGGATTGGATTTGACACTTAAGCAGGATTTGACACCATAGTGCAAAATGGATGCCCATATACCCCCTTGCATACACTGTTGAGTTCCCGAAGAGTCATATCTGCCTTCTCAGATCAGCCTATAGTTTGCTTCTGGGAGGCATTTCATATTTTTTCAAGGTATTTACTGACTGGGACAAGCTAGGGAGCTCAGGCAAATTAGCCTCCAGGAAATTCAGGCAAGATAAAGCTCACTTCCTAAAAGCTACTTTTACTTAATGTCATCAAAATTTGACTTTACCATTGAATTGGATTGGTAATAAATATGAAACATAGTTGTTTTTTTTTTTTGCTAGCTGGTCCCAATCCCAAGATACAGTATTCCAATGGAATATTGCTTCCCAATGTTTCTCTATGTGCCAGCCAGCCTTCATACCGGGAAAATAGCTTTTGGGTGCTAGTCATTGTAAGGACATGGTAGGATTACATTTCCTACTTTTAAATACCATGCACCCTGCCTTGTGAGCTGCAATGCTTGCATAGGGGAGACCTATTATTATTGAAAAGGGAGGTTTTTAATCTGTCAAAAGGGTTTACTTTGACAGATCGAATTGCAGTATTATATTGCTACAGACTGACTACAATGGTAGGCTTGAAGCCATGTTTGCACTGCCACTGTAGTGGATGACACAAAAGGTGCTGCAGTCCACTACTGACCTATAACTTCCAGGTCCTGGGTACATTTTGTACCATATATTTGGGACCAACCATGGCCAGCAAACAGGAAGCCCCTACTCCCATTCAATGATGCCTTTTGGCTACTTTGTTGAAACCATGTATACTTTTTTGCTCATTAATAAAGGCCTGATTTAGATGCGTGACCACGAAGGAGTGGGCTTTTTAGCGGTTTTCCCACCCGCCTGCCTGTCAGTCTGCCCGCCTGATGAAGATGCTGCACTGCAATGGGCGAGAAGACCACTGCAATCCCACTCCAGCAGGAAGTCGCTTCCCATCCCTTTGGTGGGATGGGCTGCAGGGGGCTGCAGTGGTACTCCAGCCAGGATTACTGCCATTGGAATTTGGCTCTGGCTTGTTTTGGAGGGAGTTACAACAGGAATCCCTCCTACTTAGAGTCAGCAGAAATGGATGAAAAGGGATGAATGCTCACCTTTTTGCGGTTTCAGGTTGAGGTTTCCTCCTCTTCTCCTTCATCCAGCTCCCCCTTCTCCTGCTGCAACATGACTGTGACTGACCGGCACCTGATTTTGACAGACTGGAAGGTAAGTGTTGATGGTGTGTGTGTGGGTATTCATTGCATGCTGTGTGTATGTTGGCGGGTTGCAGTGCAGAATGTACACATAATGCATACAACACTTTTTCCACATACACATATGTACACTTACACAACATATATGTGATAATTTTTTTTTAAACGCCACGTTCCAATCTCCACACCTCCTCAACCCCTCATCAGTAGTCTGCAGATAGGACACCAATAGGCCAATGTGAACATCCAGAGCCGTTCGACGGACCCCACCATCAGGATGGCAAATGTGGGTAGTTCGCCTGCACAGAAGACCGCAGTGGCGTTCTTCTGTCTATTGCGTATACATCTAGATAAGACTGGCAGACTGCCGTCAGCTCAACGGTGTTTGAAAGACCATCGTGGTGGCAGGCCAGTGGTCAGACAGCCAAGATCTAAATCAGGCCCTAAGTAGCCAGACAGGCAAGCCTGTACCAGACTCACAGAGAGGCTAGGGGTGTTATTTGAACTGCTACCTTGGTCTGAAAGAGATGGGGCCCTCAGACTTAACCTTGAGTTTTGATCTCGAAACGCCTTCCTGGGAAGGAGGACAAATTCAAAATGCTTATGTAATCTCAGGCTCTATCTTCTTTGAACCCAGTGGACAAGATGGCTTATCTTGACTAGCATAATGTATATTTTCATCAGTAGTGACACGTGTTTGGGATGAGTGGTGGGGCAGGCGGGGGTGAGAAGGCGGCATAGAGGTCGGGAAGAGCAGAGGAGCCGCCACTGATTTTCATATACCCATCCGGAAGTCCCCGCATTACCCGTATTTTAATGTGGGCCAGGAACACTTATAAATTTCTTTGCTCCCTGACAGCTTCACCTCTACCCTACAGGTGTTCAGAAAAGTGATGGTAATGGTTCCTGCCCATCTTCTGAGGTCAGTAATTCTTGTATTGCATACCTCAAACACTGGCTGCTGAAGGCAGGCTCACAGCAGTAAATCGTAAACTACCTCTGGGCAACGTCTTTGGGGTTTTTCTGGACAACATCTTTGGGGTTTACCATAACGTGCTGAAGTCCCATCTTATTCTCCCACACAGAGGCTTCTATTCAGCCAGGTGATTCTGGATTCAGTGAGATTTAAGGTTTTTTCTTCACCTCAGCGAGTCTGGGACATTCGGGCTTCGATAACAATGTTTTGAGTTCAGTGCTGGCTCTCTGTGAGGTTAGCTCCGAGTCTTTTTGGTCTCTTGGGCTCGTGCATACTTATCAGCAAAACCAGGTGATGCACATGGGCCCTGAAGTGAAACCCAAAATCCCACTTGTCTCTGCATCAAGGCTTCCTCTCTGACTTCGTCCAAGTCTAGGATAACTGGTTGCAGACGAATTCCAATTTTTTCTGCATACACCATGCTCCCTTCGTTATGGTGCATCCCTGCTAGCTTGAGAGGTCATCTAGGGTAGGTAGAGATCAGAGAGTCTTCTTTCTGGCAGAGACCATGTCAACCTTCTGGAGCTTCATGCCATTATTTTTTTTAATTGGTTATCCCCCGCTTGGATTACTGTAATGCTTTACTTGCCTTTGCAAATGAGAATTTACTATCTAAACTGCAAATTGTTCAGAATACTGCAGCTTGTTTCATTTGTGATCGTCCTTCCTTGACTGCTTCTGTTCCCCTTCTATGTTCTCTTCATTGGTTGGCTGTCCGTAAACTAATTATTTTGAAACTTTTCTGCTTGAGACATAATTCACTGATCGGGAAAGGTTCAAGTTATCTATCTTTGAAGCTAACATATTACCGACCAGTCAGACTTTTAAGATCTAGAGACAAACCTCTGTTCACTGTACCATGGGTCAGAAAGTCCTTGAGGGGGCAGGTTCTTTTCGCACCTAACCCTCGGTACTGGAGTGCATTACAGCTCCTCATTTGATAGTGCACTGATCATTTAAATTCAGGAAACTCCTTAAGACAGAGCAATTAAAGCTTGGTAGTTCTGTGATTGCCTGTAATCTACACTGCACTGAGGTACCCCACCTGGGGTGATTTTTGAGTGATATAAATGATATTAACATAACAACAACATGTATCCCTGAAGACTTTCCTGCAATCCATCAGGGACATGCTGGTGCAGAGACTCAAGGATATCACAACCGCCATGTTGTACTGCAACAAACAGGGTGGGTTGATGTTAGACTTGTCAGCCTTAGGGTGTTCTTCCCCTAAACGTTCTGCCTTCACTCATCTTATTTTGCTGATCTCGTTTTTCCTGGCCTTAGGACTATGCACACTTATCCACTGATAACCAGTGGTAAAGTTCATGTGCTCACTCCTTAAGACATAGGAATATTGGCTTATCCCCAACAGGCATATTTTATTTACATGTAATTTCCTAGTACAGTGGCACTTCATGAGCCCAGGGTCTGTAAATTAAATGCTACTAGTGGGCGTGCAACACTCATTCTATTACCCACTTAAGTAGCCCGTTAAACATGTCACAGGCCTGCCTTTGCATCCTGTGTGTGCAGTGTTTATACTGCCAGTTCCACTTGGGAAAGTAAACCTTTCAGCAAAAATGTTAGAAAGCATTCATAGTATAAATATAAAGTAATCATACAATCAACAAACGTTGTAACGTAAACAAAGGTTTAGTGTGGAACAATTGTGCAAGCTCTGCCAAATTCTCGCATACAATAGTGGTGTATTGCTGGGCATCAATGGTACAGCAGACCCAAAGTGCACAACTTTACTGCTAGTGGGCTTCCAATGTAAACACAATTCAAAAATATTTAACAGTTCTTTGAAAAGAAGTTGATGTTCTTCAGTACTTTAATTACTTTATTGAAGACAGATGATGTCAATGTTCATAGTTCAAACAAAATGTTGCTCTACATTGTTGAAATTAGAGCCTGACAATATGAAAATCTTTTTATTTAAACTGACATGTTCAAAACCCAATGCATTTCGGGAAAACCCTCCATCAGGGGTAACTATAAAATAGAAAAGAGAAGGTCATATTAGGATACTTCATAAGAAAATTGGAAAAGGGTGTGATTGTGACACTGTATCACATGCAACGTGCAGGTGCAGTTATCATTTCTTTGTGCTTTACAGGATTACGTGCAAAAGGCATCCATGATGAAAATATTGGTGATGATCATCCATATATCTGATACCCAAAGGACATAACTAATCACCCAACTATGTTGTGTCATGCAACCTCAAACTGGGATAACAGTGTTTCAACAATAATATGTTGGAAGCAGACAGCCCTGAAAACAAAGTGCTACACAATCTATAAATTGCCTTCACCATGACCGAAATATCTTTTTAAAGTGAGATCCAAGTGAATAAGTGTGAAATGTGTAATTTGTAATTGGAAACCATGATAATTGACCCCTGGATGCTGTCTAACTTACTTATATGACGAGGCAAAGTCCTGAATGGTCTCAAGAAGGTAAATTTGCTTGGTGAGCACGCAGTGCTCATATGCTACTGGAGACAATTACAAGACGGACCCTTTATGGTATTGATATCACTGGAAAAGTTCTGCGACCACTAAGAAACAAGACACCAACAGATTGATATTGTTTGATTATGTGTAAACTAGTGCAGACATATGAGAGCAGGAAATGAGACAACAATATACCTCTAAAACTTGTGCATAATCCTAGTTGAATCTAAAAACATGCGCAATGCTGAAGTTCTACCAATTACTGCACTGCCATAAATGTAGGTTGACTCTAAAAGTGACAAAGGCGATAATGCTAAACATTCAGCTGATCAGAAAATGCCATTCAGTAAACCGCAAGCTAACAAATAGGAGTTTTTTACCATGCCAAGCGTTCAAAACTCAATGCATTTCGGGGAAGACTCTTCCTCAGGGTTGACTATAAAATGCTGTGTCTTCAAAAAGGTGCCACCATAAACATGCTCCAAAAACATAGTGAAAATCTCGGGTGCCTTTTAACCAAGCTGCAGCATTTACAGGTGTTTTGTGACCCAGACGTCGGTGCGTGTAGAGAGTGGATGTGGCAAAATAGACCAACAACTGTGTGCGCAGTGCGATTCATTAGGTGAAATTGGTAAAATAGTAGACAGTCAGAAAAATTAGAGCATGAAATGCACAATATCTCCATACATCTCCAACATCTTATCACAATGAGAAACCTATTGGATGAAGATATTCTATATCCTCTTACCTCAGGGTTAAAATTACAAATTGGAAATACTTTGTTTTTTCTGTAAATTGGAACATATGATTTGAATACACAACTTTGCTGCCATATGTAGATTTTGTTTAAACCTTTCAATCATTTACAGACAGTTGCTTTAGGTTAAGTTGTCCATTGTTTAAGATCATCTTGCCTTTGGTATTACTTAATCGCTATTTGTTACAACTTATTATTCACTTGATTTGCTATTGTGTTATTGTTGGATTGCCATATTGTGAGTTCCAACCATCATGATGCATGGGTAGGTGAAAGGTGGGTGACATCAAAATGTTTGGGAAACACAATATTTATTTAGCAACAGTGGTGCAGATATTGTGCATTTTATGCTTTCATTTTTGTGACTCTGTCTACTATTTTATTGAATCGCATCACACACACAGTTGTTAGTCTGTTTTCCACATCCACTCTGTACATGCACCGACATCTGGGTTATATGACCCCTGTAAACGCCACTGCTTCATTAAAAGACACCCGAGATTTTCACTATGTTTTTGGAGCATGCTTATGGTGGCAGCTTCGAGAGGGCACAGCATTACAGAAACCTCCCATTTGTTACCTTGCCGTTCGCTGGATGGCAAGTTCTGATCAGCTGCATTATCCCTTTGTTACTTTTAGATTTGACCCACATTTACGACAGTAATTGACAGAACGTCAGCATTGTGCCTGTGTTTTTTGCTTCAGCTGGGATTATACACAATCACAAGTTTTAGAGGTATATCATTGTCTCATTTCCCGCTCCCGTCTGTCTGCACCGGCTTACACATAATTGCACTATACCACTTTGTTGTGTTCTTGTTTTCTAGTGGACGTGCAGTGTTCCCAGTAATAATGCTATCATAAAGGGTCCTTTTTGCAATAGTCTCCAGTAGCATATGATCACTCCATGCTCACCAAGCAAATTCACCCTCTTGAGACCGGGCAGGACTTTGCCTCATCAAGTTTGTAAGTAAGACAGCATTCAGGGGTCGTTGTAAATTATCATGGTTTTTCATAAAGCATGTTGCAATTCGCATGTCACACTTGTACATTTGGATCTCACTTTAAACAGATAATTCAGTCACGCTGAAGACACTTTACAGATTGTGTTGCACTTTATGTTTCCATTGGCGTCTGTTTCCGACATATCACTGTTGAAACCCAAAATACTGTGTCACGGTTTGAGGTTGGATGACACAACACGGTCGGGTGATTAATTATCGTCTGCGTATTTCCAATGTATGGAAGGTCATCACCAATATTTTCATTATAGAGGCCTCTCATGAGTAACACCTGTAAAGCACGAAGAAATCCTAACTGCACCTGCATGTTGCATGTCATATGGTGTCGCAATCACACCTTTTACAATTTCCCTATGAAGTATCCTAATTGGACCTTCTTGTTTCTTATTTCTATTTTATAGTTACCCCTGATGAAGCGTTTTCCCGAAATGTATTGGGTTTTAAAAAAGCAGTTTAAAGAAGAAGATTTTCCTATTGTCAGACTCTAATTTCGCATTTTGTTTGAACTATGAACACTGATATCATCTCTCTTCAATAAAGTAATTGAAGTACTGAACAACATCAACTTCATTTCAGGGAACTGTCAAATTATGTTGAATTGTGTTTACACTGGAAATCTATTGGCAGTAAAGTTGCACACTTGGGGCTGGTGTACCATTGGTGACCGGCTTTTCGACAAAGTAATCCTTTTCCCAGGCCCAAACCTTCCTTTTTAGTAGATATAAGTCACCCACAGGGCAGTGTGCAGTGTATTTAAAAAGGGGGACATCTAATTCTAAGGTTTAGCTGCCCCGGTAGTAAGAAACACTTAAATTCATTTTTCACTACTGCAAACCTGATATCTCCCACAGGATAACATTGGAGTTACCTTATTACATTTAATACACTGTCATTTCCAAATGGGAGCAGATAGCCAGTTCTTGTTTAGTGTCTGGAATTGTAATGTAAAATACTAACTTATGGTGAAGTCGGATTTTAAATTATAATTGTGTAAATGCCACTTTTAGAATGTTCTATAAGAAAACAAGAGCAACCCATATGTCAAAGAGAACTGTATTAAGTAACAACTACTAAGAGTGTTCACATAGAACTAATTTAAAAAACAACTTTTGGTGATACCACGATTCGATTCTGTGTTGATTTAATCAGAAAAAGATGATTATGAAACAGAACATATCTGCCAACAATTAATGTCAACACAAATTAAATCAAGTAGCCCAATCACTGCCTTACTTTCAACTATTCAAATTATTTATTTTAGTATAAAGAAAAAAGAAATTATAGAGCAAGATTTATATTTTTACTCTAAACATATATTTTTCTTAACTCGTATTCTGTGAGTGGTGTTTTTAAGACAAGGAGTGATAGAAAGAAGGAAAGAACCCCAAGTAAAGTGACCATAATCAGGCCTAAAGAAATAAGTGACAATGAAGTGACTTAAAACAGGGTTATTGGTATAGACAAGAATGTCGGAATATTAATTTCTTGATACGAAAAAGACCAGCCAGATCGTTCTCTGGCGCTTTTGCTGTTCAACTATCCTATGGTGTTGTCGACAATGTTTCAACCTTATTTGTAGTATGAGGGTCTTATCAGGCCAACATCTCCCTGGGGACTGTAAATGGCACTGTGTTAGAGGCAATCACACTGAGGATTCATGTTTAAATAAGGCTGATGGGTTACAAAGGCTGAAGGGACTTCTTACCCATGACTGAACAGTGCTCTTCTTAATATACACAGAACAGGATTTTTTTGTATCATGGAAGATCTTGGGTTACTGATCTTCCTTCATGGGGGTTTACGATGTCTGAGGGGGAATAAGGGCACTGTAGTTTGTATAGTGTTGAGTGAAAGTAATGTAACAATTATAGCAAGAGAGTCCCCCATTTTGAAAACTCACAGTGGGGAAGGGGTCCAAGGTGCTCATGTACATTCCACGAGTCTTAGCACAGTTACAACCTCAGATGAGCCAGGGATTAAGGTCTTCTTTCTATCTGGATTGTTGATGCCTACATAAAGGTCGAGAAAGCAATGGATTGCTAATCTAGCTCCATTGATTTCATTTAAATTGATTTCGGTTTCTTGTATGCATCGTGTAGGTGACTTACTGTGGGTATGCAGTAACCTTAAATTCTTTATTGACTTGCCTGTGAGTCTATTGTATAGTTCCCCACTTTTGGTGCTTAAATGAATAATTAGCTCATCGTGTAAACTCCCGATCAGAGTTATACTCTGATTTGCCAGTTTCTATTCGCGCTTATTTCACCTTTGTTGTATGACCTTTAATCTCGAGCACATCATGCGTGTGTACGAGGAGGCACCATGCGAAGGAATAGAAAGAACACTAGACCTGTAACCCCCTGGGTTTATGGTGTCCCTAGTGCGCATGGGCCAGGTAAAGGGAACCCAAGCGTGTCGGTTCTGCAAATGTCAATAATGCGCATGAGCGGTAAACGGATCATTTCAGTTTTTTATTGTGGTGCTCACTGTTGGATATATTCCAAGGCCATTTTCAGTGTAACTGGGTATTTAATCAATTATTGTGTTCACATATTCAGTTTGTCAGAGGCAATACTCATTTGACGATTGTCTGTTAATGTGGCCATCAACATTATATACAGAAAGGAAAAAGAGAAATATATACAAACATTATTATAGATGTTCACATTTAAAAGACGCTATATAGTCACGATTTTGAATGTATACATTTGTGCCTATGGTGTGCATAATATTACAAGTCTCATAGTTATATTAGCAAACATGTGTTGATGGAATTCTCTTCACATGTATAGTGAGGGGTTCAGGCTTTTATAAATGAGTGGATAGTAAGATAACAAACTTTCGCCATTATTCCAGCGTATTTAGACCTTGTCAAATAGACAAATGTATGCATAGAAAATCGTGACTATGAAGTGTCTTTGAACCCCTTTGCTATAAGGCCTTTCCACCCTGTGCTACACCCTTTTTTGGCTATTTGGGTAGCTTGTGCTTAGGCCCCCATACGTTTTTGTCCACATAAGATATCCACACAAATTTGCGTCCTTTTTTCCCAACATCCTGAGGATTGTAAAGGTACCCAGGGTTTCGGAGGGGATCGAAAAATTAGGCAAAATACAGCAAAAGTTTGGAAAAAAATGGAAAACATTGCTGCAGAAAACAGCATCTGTTTTTTTCTCTGCAAAGCGTATCAATGAAGAACAGCTAGACTTTTGTCAGAAAACCTAAATTTTCTACAAAGTTTTGTCATCTTACTGGGACACAGCCTATTTTTCCAAATTTGTGTGCTTTCAGCCTCCTTCCAGTAACTGGTTGAAATGGGTGTGAAACCAATAATGGATCTCAGGAAGCTGAAAAGATAACATTCTAAATTCAGCAATGGGTCATTTTTGTAGATCCTTCAAGGTGTTCCCATAGAATATAACAGTTCAAATAAAAAAATATTGAACTTGAGTTAGAAAAAACAGCAATTTCTACCTACAATTTCACATGTACATTCTTCTAACTATACTTTAAGTTTTTGAAGCAATATACCATAACTTCAGCAGGACCTTTTTGGTTGCGGGATATATTGGGCTTGTAGGTTCACTAAGAACCCGAGATACCCAGAGGCAATAACTCAGCTGAACCTTGCAATTGTTTTTCATTGTATACTGGGTATACAGTAATTCGGTAAAATATAAAGAGTGAAACATAGGTATCATGTATTATGTATTTCCGAAATGGGAACAAGACATGGAGATTAGAATCAGTGGTTATTTGTACATCTCTGAATTTGTGGATAGCCATACCTGCATGTGAATAGGAGGCATTTTTCAAAAAAATTTGAAATGTATCGAAAGACAACTGGTAATAAACATAACATAACATGTGTATTTGTAAAGCGCACGTTCACCACTACGGGTATCTTGGTGCTGAATAACAGATGTTTGTTGTTACCCAACTAATTTTATCGACCTCATAAGAATGAAAGGCTGAGTGGACCCGCCAGGATTTGAATCTGTGACCATGAGGTCGAACACAGGCCCCTGCAGTAGGCACATTAGTCAACTGAGCAACCAGACCCAGTGGGTAATAACACTTGTTCTACTATTCTGTGTTCCCCTTAGTCTCCTGATAAAAATGGTACCTCACTTGTGTGGGTAGGCTTTGTTCCCATGACAGAAAACGGCCCAAATTGCAACATGGACACATCACATTTTTCTACTGAAAACTGACCCTTTTTTGAAATGTGCCTAGCTGAGTATTTTGGGCCCTAGCTCAGCCGGCACTTAGGGAAAACTAGCAACAGTTTTGAAAACTAAATACCCAGTGGAATCCAGGATGGGGTTGTGTGGCTCTCACCAGGTTATGTTACCCAGAATACCTAGCAAACCTCAAATGAAAACCCCCCAGATTTTCCTCAAATTTCTGTGATGGAAAGTTCTCAAATCTGTGGGTAGCCAGACTTTTTCACCCACCCAGTATTCCCCCAAGTCTCCCAATAAAAATGGTGCCTCACTTGTGTGGGTAGACCTAGTGCCTGCGGCAGGGAGGAGCCCAAAAGGAATTGTAGAGACATCAAAATGATCTATTCCAAAATTACTTGAATTCGAAAGAGGGGGCATTTGAGTTTTTGTTCCCTGGCTCGGTGGTCATCTAGGGAAAACCACGCAACCAGACATTTCTGAAAACTAGACACCCAGGGAGTCCAGGGATGTGTGGCTTGCATGGATCTCCCAAAGGTTTTGTATCTAGAATACCCTGCAAACCTCAAATTTACCTACAAAAATTAACATTTTCCTCTCATTTCTGTGTGCCAAGGGTGTGGGATTACCTGTTTGCAGCAGAGGGATTTCTAAAGAGTGTTCCTTGGACGTAACTGTTACGTCCTTGGCACCGAAGCGCCACGGCTTGGACGTAACCGTTATGTTCAAGGTATGGAAGGGGTTAAATTTGAATATGTTTATCAATATCTGTGTAGATACTGCTCAAATCTTTTTCTTTTGTACACAATGTTTATTTTTCTAATATAACTGTGAGATTGTCTTATTATATATACTAACGTATTCATTCGAACGTGTGACCAAAATGGTCTTCTAAATGTGATCATCTGTAAAAATGTTTGTACAAATATCTATTTTCTTCCTGTATACAATGCTGATGGCCACATTAAGAGACACTCATCAAATGAATATTGCCTCTGACAGTTTGAATAGGTGAACACGATAATTGACCAATACCCAGTTACACTGATTATGGCCTTAGGAATCAGTCCAACAGCGAGCACCACAATAAAACACTGTAAGGATTAACCGTTGGCAGAGAGCTCCGCTCCTCCCGCCGAGTGTGCAGAGATTTGCCTACTCCGCGTTCCGCGGAAAACGCAGAGTAGGCAAATCTCCACACACTCCACGGCAGAGCGGAGTTGACCAGCCCCTGCCTCCACCCCCTTCTAAGAATTAAATAAAAAGACATTAAAGATAAATAATAAAGACTTACCTTGACTGCGGCATCCCCTAGCTGCCGTCCTCCTCTTCCTCGCCATCCCACGGTGATTTGCGCATGCGTGCGTGCCACGCATGCGCATTGCTTGCGAGAAATGCGCACATGCATGCGCAGATCACCCTGACACGGCGAGGAAGAGGAGGACGGCAGCCCGGGGATGCCGCAGTTAAGGTAAGTCTTTATTATTTTACCTTTAATGTCTTTTTATTTAATTCTTATTAGGGGGGAGGAGGCCGGCGACGGAGCAGAGCTGGTTCCCAACTCTGTGGACCTCCGCGTAGTCCCGCTCCGCCAGTTCTCCCAGGGTTAGTAAGGATCCCTTTACCGCTTGTGAAAATTATTGACATTTGCAGAACAGACACGCTTAGGTTCCCTTGTCCTGGCCCATGTGCACTGAAGACACCGTAAACCCAGCAGGTTACAGGTCTAGTGTTGTTTCTATTCCTTTGCGGGACATTTCCTCGAACATACGCACAAAGTGTTCCAGGTTAAAGGTCGTACACCGAAAGTGAACTAAGCACAAATAGAAACTAGCAAACACGTGTGTATCTCCGATCAGGAGTTTACACTATGAGCTGATTATTCTTTTCAGGACCGGACGCGGGGAACTATACAATAAACTCGCGGGCAAGCCGATAAAGAATTTGGAATTACAGTATACCCACGGTAAGTAACCTACACAATGCATACAAGAGTCCTAGATCAAGTTAAATGAAATCAATGGGACTAGATTAGAAATTCATCACTTTCTCACCCTTTATATAGGCATCAACAATCCAGATAGAAGGAATACTTTAATCTCTGGCTCTTCCGAGGTTGTAGCTGGAATATCCTCATTGCCCCAGTGCAAAGACTCTTGGAATGTACATGAGCACCTTTGACTCCTTCCTCATGGTGAGTTTTCAAAATGGGGGACTCCCTCGCTATAATTGTTGCATTGCATCAATCTACACTGTACAAACTACAGTGCCCTTCTTCACCTTTAGACATCATCAACCCCCATGAAGGAAGATTACTAACCCACGATCTTCCATGATATAAAGAAATCCTGACTGTGCATATTAAGAAGAGCATGTCCCTTCAGCCATTGTAGCCCATTAGCCTTATTTAAACACATATCATCAGTGTGATTACCTCTAAAACAGTGCTATTTACAGTCCCTAGGCCACTTCTGTCCTGATGAGACCCTCACACTACAAGTAGGGTGAAAGGTTGCGAAAAACACCAAAGGATAGTTGAACAGCAAAAGCATCAATTATCAAGTAATGAACATTCCAACTTCCTTGTCTTTACCAATAACCCTGTTTTAAGTCACTTAATTTGCCACTTATTTCTTTAGGCCTGGTTATGGTCATTTTATTTGGGGTTCTTTCCGTCTTTCTATCACTCCTGGTCATAAAACACCACTCACAGACTCCAATGCATCGAGAAAAGTATATGTTTAGAGTAAAAATGTAAATCTTCCTGAATAATTTCTTTTTGCTTTATACTAAAATAAATAAATAGTTCAGTTCAGCTCAATTGAGTTGAAAGCAAGGCAATGATTGGGCTACTTGATTTAAATTGTGTTTAAATTAATTTTTGGCAGATATGTTCTGTTTCATCATCATCTTTTTCTGATTAAATCAGCACAGAATAAAATCATGCTAACACAAAATAGTTTTTTAGATGAGTTCCATGTGAACACTTGTAAGTTGACATTTTCCTTCCTAAGCCATTTAGTGCCTGAAACCGTCTCTGGCCACATGACGAGGTGCAGGTGACAGTTGGGCATTGAGTATTCCTCCTAGACAGCCATACACAATAGGGAGCTGAGGTGTGCCTGGCTGGGCCATCACTGGCAGGTTGGGAGGGAGGAGCTGGGCACAGCCACACTTGCATTTGAGTAAGCTGTGTTCTGCTTTCACACGAAGGGCTGCATAACCTCTTTAGTTAGTCTGGAGCCAGGGCAGGTAAGGCAGGATGATGGGGTACTTTAAAAGGAAACCTCTAGAAGCTTCTCCCCGCTTCACAGGCACAACTGGGTATAAATACTGGACCTCATACATCAATTCATCACTACACTTCTAGATCTGAGGATGAAGAAATGCTGTGCTGCTGAAGGCCTGCCAATCTGCTGGACTACTGCTTTGAAGAAACTGCTTCCCTGCTGTGCTGACCTGCTGCCCACTTGCCTGGGTGAGAATAAAACTGGGCCTGCAACTTCACTCTTGAACCCAGGACATCAGAGTGGCTCCCAGAGCTAGTCTAAGTCTCAGGGACTTAAAAGCCTCCCCAACATCTCGAACAAGCCACTGGACCCAGCTGCAGTGAGCACCTGGTGGTGCTCCTAAGGTCCTGAACCTTTGATGTGGATCAATGGAGCTGATTTTGAGATTTTGGGCTCTTCGTGACCGTAAAAGGGCCAGTTTGTACAAAACCCTTGCTGCTCGAATGGCAATTCAATCAGAGACTCTGGCAGCCGCCTCTTCTTGCTACAGCATTGACCACCATCGGGGGACTGCCAACGCAATGCTCCAGCAACACCTTCCCACGGCGCCAGCCGACCCTTCACACTATGCCAGCAGTCTTCTGCGACCCTCTTCCGGCGCCTCACAGCCCAAGGGCCCTATTGGTGTGTGAGGGGCATTTAAGAAACACGATGTGCTCCCTGCCACTGTAGGAACACGTTTGTCTGTGATCAACCTTCATTCAATTGCGATCTCTTTCAGGTGGATCTTTCTGTTTACTAGAAATCATAAGGGGAGGCTGTATCCACCCCAGGTGTTCATGTTGAATACCGACTCTCCACTCCCTCTTTTGTTTTCTTTGGTATCTGATTACATGCCCTTGTGGCTCAAGATACATTGAGATGACGACACGCAATATAAAGCAGCGGGTGTGCAAACATCTCAGCAATATCCGTTGTCGTAAGAGCACCACCAAACTCATGGAGCATTTTCTGCAGTTCAATCACACCACCAACGACATGTGCTGTACCGTCATTGAACAAAAAAAACAAGGTGTTAAATCATCACAAGTCTTGTTCGAGAAGCAACAGCGTAGGATTTACTGACTTTCATCACATCTACAGGTCCTGAATGACAATATTCCCTGGGGCTCAGTTATGAGACGCTAACTTTTTAGTGAACCATCTGTGTTCTGAGCTGATCTTACTTGCCCCTAATTTAGCGCTCGTCCAAAAACATAAACTTTAATGGCGGAATTACATAGCCGTGTTTCTTCTATAAGCACCATGACATGACCTACTTTCCCATTGAGTTTCTCTCAGGGAGGGTCTTGGTCTTTCGTTTTATTAGTGACACCCCTTTGTAACTACTCTCTCCTCCACAATTTACATCAGATTGGTATTAGAGAGGACCTTTGATTACTTTAACACCAGGGTTTCATTTCATAGATCGACTATGTGGGACTATTATACATAAACACAAAGAATCCACAAGGGAGGGGTGTGGTCCCTACAATAGTAGGGAGCACACTGTGTTCTTAAAATTCCCCTCACACACCAAAAGAACCCTTGGTGTCATGCTTCATCATTGGTGTCTTCGCATCCCTCTACAGAATGTGGCGTGCTACTGACCAGCGACTACACAGGAGCACTTTTTGGTAAATCTATGTGTGTTGCGAGACGGTTGAGGTGAGTAGTGGGGTCCGGAGTGAATGGAGAAGTGAGTATTAAAAAACTCCTGGCACGTGAGGTATAGAAAAAACTTGTATTGGGCCTCCATGCTGGTATTATTAAAAGGGTGGTAGAGGTATTGTTGTATTTAATATACACTACCTCTGAAAGTGTATCAACATGTTTCGAAGCTGCACTGATCCCCACCTTACTCATGTCAAGGATAGGGTTAATATTAACAGCAGATCCGTGAAGTCGGGTTCTCCTCGGGACCCTACCACACCAAAACGTCTGGCAGATAGTCTGGTTGTATTGGAACCATACATCAGACATCTATTAGACGTGTCTTTTAGCACCAAGACTGTACCCAAAGAGTGGAAAAAGGCGGTGGTTCTACCCCTAAGGAAAAAACCTACTATTAGCTTTGAGAAACTAGAGAACCTCCGTCCAATTTCACTCCTACCCTACCTGGCCAAAGTAGCCGAAAAAACGGTTAATATGCAGTTGATGGACTTCGTGGAAAAGGCTGCCCTACTACACGATACTCAATTTGGCTTCCGTCCCCGCCATTCAACGGAGTCTGCGCTCCTAACGGCGGTGGAAACCCTACGTCAGGGGGTGGAAGAGGGTCACACCATAGCCATCATCCTATTGGACCTGAGTGCAGCATTCGACACTGTAGCTCACGCCATCTTGCTACAGTGTCTGAATAACGGAGGAATATCTGAAGCTGCACTTAAATGGATCCAATCCTTCCTGACGGGGAGAAGCTTTCAAGTCCGCCAGGGTGATTACTACTCCAGAGACATAGGATTGGGACAGGGCGTTCCCCAGGGATCGTCCCTGAGCCCAACCTTGTTTAATCTTTATGTCTCTCCAGTGGCTCCGATTGCTGTGAGCCATGGATTGAACATTGTGTCATACGCCGATGACACGCAGCTGGTTATCTCCCTCTCACGTGCACCCGGACTTGCTATGGACAGATTCAGGGCTTGCATGCAAGATCTTGCAACCTGGATGTCCACTAATTGCCTTAAATTAAACAGCAACAAGACCGAGGTGCTCGTGGTAGGGGGAAACCCATCTGTCTAGTCGTCGGCGTGGTGGCCCCCATGCCTAGGTGAGGCTCCTATGCCGCGTCAGGAAGTCAGAAATCTCGGGGTCTGGCTCGATGCTGACCTGTCTTTTGGACCCCAAATAGACCAGGTGGCAGGTGTCTGTTTCAGCGTTTTAAAAACCTTACGGAAGGTTCTTGCCCTCCTTCCTATGTTCGCCCGCAGAAGGCTGGTAAATGCCCTCGTCACATCGCGCCTAGATTACGGCAACCTATTGTACCTGGGAGCAACTTGTAAGGCAATAAAACGCCTCCAGGTATTACAGAATGCGGCAGCTCGCCTCATTCTAAAATTCCCAAAAGATCGGATTCCAAGACTGCCCTTCAGACCCTCCACTGGTTGCCAGTAAGAAGCAGAGTGGAATTTAAAGCCCTCTGTACCTGTCACCGTATCCTTGCCAAGAAAGCGCCAACACCACTTCAAAACCTAGTCACCAGGTATGTACCATCACGCGCTCTGCGCTCTTCACACGGAGGCCTTTTAAAGGTCCCTAGAATTAAAAGGGCCCGCATGGGAGGACGCTCTTTTCGCTACTTGGTAGCGAAGAGTTGGAATGCCCTACCTCTTAATCTACGCCTAGACTCATCTGAATCTAGCTTTCGGGAGAAACTAAAAACACACTTATTCTCAAGATAATCGGGCCCACCTCTTACTTCTGCCTTGAGTTTCAGTTGTAGCGCGGGGACACGCTTCTTAGCGTAACCAAGCGCTTTACAAGCCTCCCTTATTATTATTATTATACTTAACCTATAATATAGAAATGATGTGTACCTACAATGTGTACCTATATTCTTCTCAAAAAATCACTCATGAACATTTTGTGGATGCGGATCAAGACAGGTCAGTACCTGCAATGACTACCTAGGGAAAAAGAGAAGAACACAAGGAAAAAAAACACATGTGGTACTCCATTTGGGAAATCCAGCATGAAAAGTAATGTGAACTTGAAAAGTGAAAAGACACTCTCTAGACGCTTAAGGTCAGTCTAATCCGGTGCAGGGACCTGAAAAAAAGGACACAAAGAAGACACATGTACATTGAACATAAAACACCCACTCTTTGTTTTTAGAAAATAGTCCTGTAATCCAAATTTTCGTGTTGGTCATATGAAAGGTGGTAAAAACAGTGGTAAAAGATTAGAATACTTTTACCAAATTGCTGATTTGCAACATGAGCCTTGAACGGGGGGGGGGGGGGGGGGGGCAGGTGCTTAACAGCATCCTATTTCGATTCAGTGTATAGGAAAAAGAAAAAGGGCATATAGGTTCTGAGCCACTGTATGGCATTGCAATTGTACTTACATCTCTAGGTATCCTGTTGTCATTACGGCTGCACCGTACTTACGAGTAGTAGAGACCTCTCTGTCCCTGAAACCTTCCTCCCCGCGACTCTGTGGATGAATGTGGAGTGCGGAGAGGTCGGTTTAAATATGCTGATTAATTTAGTTAATTGTCCGAAGCTGATTGCTGACCGGGGATGTTAAACCCATATATGGTGTATTCGGTATGCTCGGGGGCACTCCATATACAGCGTATCCGGTGGATAAAGCGGGGCTGAATGAGAACGCCGCGTTGATATTCATGTGCCCTGCGGGTCCTGGCTGTAGCACCGGACGCGTATGTGCGCTGGTGATTAGTGTTGCGAAAAGCACATGTGTGATGGTTTTCAGGCCCA
Source organism: Lissotriton vulgaris (assembly GCF_964263255.1). Taxonomy (NCBI): domain Eukaryota; kingdom Metazoa; phylum Chordata; class Amphibia; order Caudata; family Salamandridae; genus Lissotriton; species Lissotriton vulgaris. Next base: position 485,179,517 of record NC_141689.1, read on the forward strand.
GCGGCGGCCGAACAGTATAGTGCGCTTGCGCTTGCCTGATTCCATGGAAATTATGTCAGGGAAATGCTGTTCACCCATTGCCCGTACCAGGTTTGGGGACAAGCGTGATGTAGACCGTAATCCCCTTTGCTTGAAAAGAATTCATGACGTCATTTTGTAAAATCTACACACGTTTTCAGGTTATTCTTTGTAATGACGATAATAGCGCTCCAAATTCATGAAGCAGGGGTTTCTTGGCGCAGAAAGAGACCTCTGTGGTCCCTCAATGGATAAGGCTGTGTTGTATAACGCTTGAGTTAGTGTTCTTAGCACTAATTTTTCTTTTATTATTCATAGGGTTTGACTTGATGTTAAACGCCCCCCACCGGGACCCATGTTGTGAAGTCTACTATTTCTTCATGTATACACTTGTTTTTCCATGCTTTTAACGTCCTCTATCATTTTAAATGGTTGCCTACATAACTGCTACCTTACTGTGAACCTGATTCCCATTTATACTCCCGTCATAACAGTATAGTCATGTTCTTCTCTTAACCAATAAATTCCTAGTACTGCCGGCGAATAGCGCGCATGACTAAAAGCACGCCCCTGTTAACTTTCTGCCATACGTTGAACGAGCAACCTCAGCATGCACCTGTTTGTCACATTGTGTTAGTGTTTATTTGTCACTGACACAGAGACCGCAGATGAGGCTGGTAGCGGTATGCACCACATTATGGACAGCACAACAACAGCAGCGTGAAGCAGAAACACACTGAATTTGCTCAAACACATGAGCGATGAAATACTCTCTGGCTCTGCGATTTGTTGTGTTTGTTTTCATGTCTGATTATTTTTACAGATTCTAACGGCTTTTGGAAATCCTGAAGGTAGGATTGGATAAACAGTGAGTTTGTTCGATATATCCCCCACTGGTTAGCATGCGCATACCGCCGTGGTGGGTTGGTCCTGATGAAAGCTTTGCTAATAGCACTTTGAAACAGAAACATGTCAACCATTTTTTGCACACTATGACAAATTGGATGCGTCTGGTCAATTTAGCCAGGTAGAATACATCCAACTCATTGTTTTTACTGTTGCCTGGTTTTCCACCATTAAAACTGTTTTGGGAATAAACGGAGGCATATTTTGAAACTCACGTTTTTCACAATTGCACACATACCACACAAAAAACCAGCTTTGCTGTAACCAGGCGTTGTGACACACCAGATAGGCACTCGGCCTCTCTGGTGGGGACCCAATGATGAAGCATGTCACCAACTACGTTGGCGAGTGAGGGTTCTTTTAAACAAGGGTGATTCCTCGTGTTGGCTCTCCCTCTCAGTCCATTGTCCAGCCTCACACTTTGTTTATTTTGGCACTATTTTCATGAAAACCTTTAAAAATTCATAACTCTGGTTCTGCTGATTAAGTTTTTGTCATTTGGTCTTGTGTTATTTAATAAATTTTACTCTATTGTTCTAACTTGGTGTGGGATTCTTTTTATGTGGGTTTTGCACTGTATTCTGTTGCACAAATACTTTACACTTTGCCTCTAAGTTAAGCCTGACTGCTCTGTGCCAAGCTACTAGGGGGTTAGCATAGGTTAATTTTGGGTTTGCTTGTGCCTTACCATGACAGGTATTGTGGTTGCTGCTTGACCAGGACTCCCACCCCAGTCACCTAGTAACCCAATGTTTCACAGGGTGGAACAAATTCCATATTCCGCTGAACACTCCTCCGATCTGTGGGCAGGAGCAAGTCCAAGATCCTTACTTCTTTTACGTGTGGTTTCTTTTTCAAAATAGCAGAAGAAACGTTTCTCGCAATGGTAGAAGCAGCTACCTACCTCCGGACTAATCAAGAATTACATTAACCTGCATTAAGAACTGGTATTTCTAGCAGGCGAACTGAGGATTATAGTGTGCTCTGTCAGGTGTAGATAATCTTCAGCACCAGAAATGTTTGCTCCTGAAGATTAGGGGAGCAAAAAAAATTAACATAGTGGGAAGAATTGTGTGTGGCATATGAGCGGACTATCTTTAGAATGCTAGTGCCTCAGAGCTTTTTGGTCCATATGGCAGTGAAAATTGAGATGGTCTTAAATAATTTTCGAATGATCTTCCAGACCACAGAAAACAGAACTTTAAGTAATGGGTAAGAGAAGGACCAGGAAAGCTCGCAGCATCAAGCTATTGCCATGGGGTCACGCTCAGACGATCGTATTTGCTGAGGCTGATGTTTTCAAAACCTGACGTTCATCTGAAAATTCTGAACCATCCCTTCTCTGACATCTCGCTTTCTGGTCAACACATGGTAGAGAAACAGTCAGAAAGAAAAATGAAGCCTAAACATTTAAGGCAGCGGGATTAGAGGAAAGGAAGAGATACCACAATTCCTAGTTATAATACGAGGAAAAGGGACACTTGGGGGTTTCCATCCCTTCATTAGCCATTTCAGCTGCAGCAGCAGCATTGCCAAATGTATCAATAAGGATCAAAAGGAAAATCAGCTCAACATCAGTCCTTTAACACCACAGGATATACAACTGTGAACTGTAAAAACAACAGATGACGGACAGAATGCAGAACAATGCCATACATTCACCCCAGTACAGAGATCTGGACCTAAATCCATTGTTTTTTTGCTCACCATGCCATTCCAGTTTGAACCCAGCCATATGCAAATCAGTCTTGACCCTGTGCCCCATGGGAACAGTTTAGCCCGAACTGCCAAGCCAGGTCCTCCCTGGACTGGAAACAAGCATCCTAGTACCGGTTTCAGGCTTTCAGCCCTCATCAGCAAGGATAGCTTGAGTCCAGTGGCATGGAGAGCACGGGACTCAAGTCAGAGCATACCGGTCCCACTCGGGGTGACAAATGAAAAACAACAGTTGATGGACAGAATGCAGAACAATGTCATACCTTCACCCCAGTACAGAGATCTGGGCCTAAATCCATTGTTTTATTGCTCACCATGCCATTCCAGTTTGAACACAGCCATATGCAAATCAGCTTTGACCCTGTGCCCCATGGGAACAGTCCAGCCCAAACTGCCAAGCCAGGTCCTCCCTGGACTGGAAACAAGCCTCCTAGGACTGGTTTCGGCCTTTCAGCCCTCATCAGCCAGGATAGCTTGATTCCAGTGGCATGGAGAGCACAGGACTCACGTCTGAGCATACCTGTACCACTCAGGTGACAAATGCAAAAACAACAGTTGATGGACAGAATGTAGAACAATGTCATACATTCACCCCAATACTTAGATCTGGGCCTAAATCCATTGTTCTTTTGCTCACCATGCCATTCCAGTTTGAACCCAGCCATATGCAAATCAGTCTAGACCCTGTGCCCTATGGGAACAGTCCAGCCCGAACTGCCAAGCCAGGTCCTCCCTGGACTGGAAACAAGCATCCTAGGTCCGGTTTCAGGCTTTCAGCCCTCATCAGCCAGGATACATTGATTCCAGTGGCATGGAGAGCACGGAACTCATGTCTGAGCATACCCGTCCCACTCAGGGTGACAAATGCAAAAACAACAGTTGATGGACAGAATGCAGAATAATGTCATACATTCACCCCAGTACAGAGATCTGGGCCTAAATCCATTGTTATTTTGCTCACCATGCCATTCCAGTTTGAACCCAGCCATATGCAAATCAGTCTTGACCCTGTGCCCCATGGGAACAGTCCAGCCCGAACTGCCAAGCCTGGTCCTCCCTGGACTGGAAACAAGCATCCTAGGACCAGTTTCAGGATTTCAGCCCTCATCAGCCAGGATAGCCTGATTCCAGTGGCATGGAGAGCACAAGACTCAGGTCTGAGCATAACGATCCCACTCGGGGTGACAAATGCAAAAACAACAGTTAATGGACAGAATGCAGAACAATGTCATACATTCGCCCCAGTACAGAGATGTGGGCCTAATCCCATCGTGTTTTTGCTCACCATGCCATTCCAGTTTGAACCCAGCCATATGCAAATCAGTCTTGGCCCTGTGCCCCATGGGAATAGTCCAGCACTAACTGCCAAGCCAGGTGCTCCCTGGACAGGAAACAAGCATCCTAGGACCGGTTTTGGGCTTTCAGCCCTCATCAGCAAGGATAGCTTGATTCCAGTGGCATGGAGAGCACGGGACTCAAGTCTGAACATACCGGTCCCACTCGGGGTGACAAATGAAAAACAACAGTTGATGGACAGAATGCAGAACAATGTCATACATTCACCCCAGTACAGAGATCTGGGCCTAAATCCATTGTTTTATTGCTCACCATGCCATTCCAGTTTGAACACAGCCATATGCAAATTAGTCTTGACCCTGTGCCCCATGGAAACAATCCAGCCCAAACGGCCAATCCAGGTCCTCCCTGGACTGGAAACAAGCATCCTAGGACCGGTTTCGGGCTTTCAGCCATCATCAGCCAGGATAGCTTGATTATAGTGGTATGGAGAGCACTGGACTTGCGTCTGAGCATACCCGTCCCACTCGAGTGACAAATGCCAAAACAACAGTTAATGGACAGAATGCAGAACAATGTCATACATTCACCCCAGAACAGAGATCTAGGCCTAAATCCATTGTTTTTTTGCTCACCATGCCATTCCAGTTTGAACCCAGCCATAAACAAATCAGTCTTGACCCTGTTCCCCATGGGAATTTTCCAGCCCGAACTGCCAAGCCAGGTCCTCCCTGGACTGGAAACAAGCATCCTAGGACCGGTTTCAGGCTTTCAGCCCTCATCAGCAAGGATAGCTTGATTCCAGTGGCATGGAGAGCACGGGTCTCACGTCTGAGCATACCCGTCCCACTCGGGGTGACAAATGAAAAACAACAGTTGATGGACAGAATGCAGAACAATGTCATACCTTCACCCCAGTACAGAGATCTGGGCCTAAATCCATTGTTTTATTGCTCACCATGCCATTCCAGTTTGAACACAGCCATATGCAAATCAGTTTTGACCCTGTGCCCCATGGGAACAGTCCAGCCCAAACTGCCATGCCAGGTTCTCCCTGGACTGGAAACAAGCCTCCTAGGACTGGTTTCGCCCTTTCAGCCCTCATCAGCCAGGATAGCTTGATTCCAGTGGCATGGAGAGCACGGGACTCACGTCTGAGCATACCTGTACCACTCAGTGACAAATGCAAAAACAACAGTTGATGGACAGAATGTAGAACAATGTCATACATTCACCCCAATACAGAGATCTGGGCCTAAATCCATTGTTCTTTTGCTCACCATGCCATTCCAGTTTGAACCCAGCCATATGCAAATCAGTCTTGCCCCTGTGCCCCATGGGAACAGTCCAGCCGAACTGCCAAGCCAGGTCCTCCCTGGACTGGAAACAAGCATCCTAGGTCCAGTTTCAGGCTTTCAGCCCTCATCAGCCAGGATAGATTGATTCCAGTGGCATGGAGGGCACAGGACTCATGTCTGAGCATACCCGTCCCACTCAGGGTGACAAATGCTAAAACAACAGTTGATGGAAAGAATGCAGAATAATGTCATACATTCACCCCAGTACAGAGATCTGGGCCTAAATCCATCGTTATTTTGCTCACCATGCCATTCCAGTTTGAACCCAGCCTTATGCAAATCAGTCTTGACCCTGTGCCCCATGGGAACAGTCCAGCCCGAACTGCCAAGCCAGGTCCTCCCTGGACTGGAAATAAGCATCCTAGGACCAGTTTCAGGATTTCAGCCCTCATCAGCCAGGGTAGCCTGATTCCAGTGGCATGGAGAGCACAAGACTCAGGTCTGAGCATAACCATCCCACTCGGGGTGACAAATGCACAGAATGCAGAACAATGTCATACATTCGCCCCAGTACAGAGATGTGGGCCTAATCCCATTGTGTTTTTGCTCACCATGCCATTCCAATTTGAACCCAGCCATATGCAAATCAGTCTTGACCCTGTGCCCCATGGGAACAGTCCATCCCGAACTGCCAAGCCAGGTGCTCCCTGGACTGGAAACAAGCATCCTAGGACCGGTTTTGGGCTTTCAGCCCTCATCAACCAGGATAGCTTGGTTCCAGTGGCATGGAGAGCACGGGACTCACATTTTGATTGAGAGCCTGAGACTCACTGAACTGGGATGGCGTAGTGAGCAAAATAATGATGGATTAAACCCAGATCTGTGACTGGGGGTGAATGTTTTGCCAATGTGCAACATTCAGTCCATCATCTTGTGTGTTTTGCTGTTCGCCCTATGTGGGAAGAGTATGCCCAGACGTGGGTCCCGTTCTCACTACGCCACTGGAGTCAAGCTATCCTGGCTGATGACTGCTGATAGCGAGAAACAGGTCCTAGGATGTTTGATTCTGGTTAATGTAATGTAATTCTTGATTAGTCTGGAGGTAGGTAGCTGCTTCTACAATTGCGAGAAACTTTTCTTCTGCTATTTTGAAAAAGAAACCACACGTAAAAGAAGTAAGGATCTTGGACTTGCTCCTGCCCACAGAACGGAGGAGTGTTCAGCGGAATATGGAATTTGTTCCACCCTGTGAAACATTGGGTTACTAGGTGACTGGGGTGGGAGTCCTGGTCAAGCAGCAACCACAATACCTGTCATGGTAAGGCACAAGCAAACCCACAATTAACCTATGATAACCCCCTAGTAGCTTGGCACAGAGCAGTCAGGCTTAACTTAGAGGCAATGTGTAAAGTATTTGTGCAACAGAATACAGTGCAAAACCCACATAAAAAGAATCCCACACCAAGTTAGAACAATAAAGTAAAATTTATTAAATAACACAAGACCAAATGACAAAAACTTAATCAGCAGAACCAGAGTTATGAATTTTTAAAGGTTTTCATGAAAATAGTGCCAAAATAAACAAAGTGTGAGGCTGGACAATGGACTGAGATGGAGAGCCAACACGAGGAATCACCCTTGTTTAAAAGAACCCTCACTCGCCAACGTAGTTGGTGACATGCTTCATCATTGGGTCCCCACCAGAGAGGCCGAGTGCCTATCTGGTGTGCCACAACGCCTGGTTACAGCAAAGCTGTTTTTTTGTGTGGTATGTGTGCAATTGTGAAAAACGTGAGTTTCAAAATATGCCTCAGTTTATTCCCAAAACAGTTTTAATGGTGGAAAACCAGGCAACAGTAAAAACAATGAGTTGGATGTATTCTATCTGGCTAAATTGACCAGACACATCCAATTTGTCATAGTGTGCAAAAAATGGTTGACATGTTTCTGTTTCAAAGTGCTATTAGCAAAGCTTTCATCAGGACCAACCCACCACGGCGGTATGCGCATGCTAACCAGTGGGGGATATATCGAGACATGGCTTGGCAGTTCGGGCTGGACTGTTCCCATGAGGCACAGGGTCAAGACTGATTTGCATATGGCCATGTCTGAACTGGGGTGGCTTGGTGAGCAAAATAACGATGGGTTAAACCCAGATCTGTGACTGGGGGTGAATGTTTTGCCAATGTGCAACATTCCGTCCATCATCTTGTGTGTTTTGCTATAGGACTGTGAACATTATACCATGATATATTACTCATCCCTCTCCTCGGTGGGCGGAGTGTTTTTTATTACAAGGAAGTGTGGGGAAAATAACAAACAAATGGGTTCTAACTATTGTTGTTAATGGCTGCTTGCTTTGATTTCAAGCAGACAACAAACAGCATTACCAGAGAAGGTGTCAATGTCACATCTTGCAATGTTCAAAAAGAAAATCCAAATCTTACTGAAGACAGCAATCTAGCCTGTATTCTCCTCCCTCACAGGAAAGCGGGTATACTGCAGGTACTACCTTATCCTTGAGAACTGCCCAAAGATGTAATTCAGACCAATATTGCAAACACCAACAAATGGATAAAGAGGGAGAAATTTCATACGCTAGTCATCAGATCATCTCTTTCTTCAAGCAGGAAGACTGGATGTGTGCAATCGAGCTCCAAGATTCATATCTCTACACACCCATCAGCAAGATGCATAGAAAGAGCGATTTGTTGTTGGGAGAGCACATTACCAAATCACATTCCTGCTCCTTGGTCTGAAATTAGCACCTCACACTTTTCAAAATATGTGGGTGTAGTCCCAGCCCATCTAAAACAGTGGGGATTAATTGTTTACATCTACCTAGATGACTGGCAAATAAAAGCTCAAACCCAGAACAAGGTTCAGTAGAACTTAAACACCGCAAATACATTACTCCATCATTTAAGACTGCAGATCAACTCATGACTGCAGGAGGCATCAGGGCCACCATCACCCCACCAGTGTTAGCACCTCACCTGCCTCAGCCCCCTCACACTCAACCGAATGTCAGGAACTTTCAGCTGGCTCCAGGTAAATGCATTTTTTTTTGTAAATGCACTTTTTTTATTTGTATGAATTATTGGAGCTATCTCCTTCTAGGGTGCCAGTCGCACTTGGTGGTAGTTCTTTAGAATATTGGGTTGAGGAAGACGTGAAGGGGAAGCTGTACTGATTGCTATATAAGTTTTCTTTTTTTCCAGAAAGCATTATTATTATTATCATCAGGTTTAAAACCAATAAAGCATTTTTCAAAAACACAAAGAGCTTTAGACTGGGAAGAGTGAGTTAAAGAATAGAACAAATTCATCTCAGAAACAATAGAAAACAATCATTTAAGAAATATCATATAGTCTTAATTGCGTCAAACTATCCCCCCATTTCATCTTAAATCTCTCCCAGCCTCCTTTTCCATTCAATTATTGGGGCCCATATACTCCGTCCAGCCTCTTTTTTTTCCCTCCCTCTTTTTTCATATAGGGCCATTTCTAAAATGTTTATGGCCAGTATACGAGAGATCCATTGCTCTAATGTCGGGGGGTTAGGATCCTTCCAGAGTGTGCTTATGCATAGTCTACTGAGGGTCATTGCTAAATACAAAAACTCATGGTGGCGAACATCTACACCCTCCCTCACTACACCCAAAATCATAACTTCATCTGTCAAAGTTAGATGCATCCCCAGAGAATCGGAGAAGAATTGTTCCAAAGATTTTTTATATATATCCAGAGAGGGTGATGATGCAAACATATGAATTGTATCTGCTTGCGTGGATTGGCATCTCGGACAGATGCCCCTGCTGTTTCCCCCCCACTGCGCTATTTTATGAGGAGTGTAATAAAGTTCAAACATAGTCTTATATTCTTGAGATTGTAAATTTGCCACTCTTAGGACCGTATTTGACAGTTTTAATGACTTCTCTGCCTCATTTCCTGTTAGACCTAGTTTGACTCTCCACTTCTCATACATTCTATCACAATCACCCTTTTTATATTTACAGATTTCTTCGTATAGTTGCGAGATGGAGGATCCCCCTTCATCCCTTACACATTCCAACAGTTCAAATCTTTGAAAATTCATGTCTCCTCCCTGTTTCTTTGACAGAACTGACCTCACTTGTAGGTACTTAAAGAAGTCTCTACGCCCTAGGTTGTATAAGCGTTGTGCCTGCTCAAAAGAGATCAGACCGGTTACCCCTATAAGGTCCCCGATAGTTTTGACCCCTAATGCATCCCAACCCCTCATAACTGGGTCATGAAATACCTCCGGCAGTGATGGGTTCCCATACAGAGGGGTATAATAGTTCATTCTCCCTAGTTTTAATTTTCTCCTTATCCCAGACCAGACTGACCTTGCGGCCATCAAGGTCTTAAACCTTACTTTTTTGTGATAACTCCTCTCCTCATATGTAAGTAACCATTGATTAGAGTTCTTCACTACGAGTTCATATACGTCTGGGACACCATCTCTACCTCTCCATCTGTCTATAACATTCCCCCCCAGCAAACCTCTGATGTATTGCAGGACCGTTGCCCAATAATATGCCTTAAAGTCTGGTAGCGCCAGCCCACCTCTCTCTCTTGGGAGTGACAACATTTTTTGACTGCGGCGTATTTTGCCCTTAGCCCAAATAAATCTATTTGTCACCTTCTCTAGCTCCCTGAACCAGCTGTTGTTAAAGATTAGCGGTATGGTCCTAAACAAGTAGAGCACTTTTGGCATAAACACCATTTTAATAACATTGCAGCGACCGATTGTTGTTAGGTGTAGGTTGTCCAGTTTGTCAAAATCAATTTTGGCCTTATCTATAATGGGGCTTAGATTCTTCGACACCATTTTAGAAAGGTCTGAGGTTATACGAACCCCCAAATATACTGCTGTCTCTACCACTCTTGGATCATCTAAAGATATTTTCTGATTTATTACTACTTGGGTCTTGTTTGCGTTTAATTTGTACCCAGACAGTCTTCCATATGCAGCAGCTTCCTGTTCTATTTCTATTATGGCTGACACTGGTTCACTTGATGTTATGGCGAGGTCATCCACATATCCTAGTATTTTAGTTTCATGCCTGTTTAATGCTATGGGCAAGATGTTTCTGTTCTGCTCTATCCTCCTAATGAATGTATCTATATATAGAGCGAAAAGTAGCGGGGAGCAGGGACACCCTTGCCTGGTTCCTCGTCCAATATCTATTATACCACTTAGCTCCCCCATGGTTCTAACCCTTATTCTTGGATTGTGATATAAGGCTTTCAGAGCCCCCACATAGCCCTCTCCCAGATTCAGCTTCTCAAGTACAGCCCAAAGGAATCCCCACGAGACCCTATCAAATGCCTTCTCAGCATCTAAAAGGATCAGCGCCATAGGGTCTCGTGAGGATGCCGTGCCATCAAATAGCGTGAACACTCTTCTGACATGCTCCGCTGTTCCTCTCCCGGGGATAAACCCGTGCTGCCATGGAGAGATGATCTTACCAATTACTGCTCCTAGCCTATTTGCCAGCATCTTTGAGTAGATTTTCACATCGCTGTTCATTAGGCTTATCGGCCTATAAGACCCAGGATTGGTTGCGGGCTTATCTTTTTTCAGAAAGACTATCATAGTTGCCTCTCCCCATGACTCCGGAGGTATCGCGCCATTTTGTATATTTACAACCAACTCATATAGTTCTTCTTCTATCTCGGTTAAAAATGTTTTATAAAACTTCAAGGGTATAGAGTCTGGGCCTACAGCTTCACCAGATGGTAAGTCACAGATTGCCCTCTGTATTTCTGTTTTATTAAATGCCATCTCCAACGTTCCCCTGTCCTCTGTCGTGAGTTTCTCTAGTCTGACACTCCCAAGATAACTATCTATATTCTCGCTAGGTGCCATATAGTCAGCTTCATATAGCTTCTGGTAGTAGTCCAGTTTTCAATGATCCATTTATTTGTATATTGATATTGACTGGTTGTACATAAGGTTGACCTGTAGAAACTTGATAAAGTCATATTTCCCATGGTCCTTGAAAATCTGCCTTCCACAGTCTTTGTTAGTTTTGAATCCCAATATGTTTAGCTGGGTTTAGGATGTGTCTTGGGTGCCCTGAGCCAGGCTGGTTGTGGGGGAGGGGTTTACCTGTTTGTATAGCGTGACATAATTACCTTTGTACTGTGTCCCCTAATCTTTTGACTTCCTTATTTTGAGGGCCTCTAGTGACAAAGCTCACTTTGCATGCCCCACTGTCCCTGCATACTACACCACCTCCCAATGTACTTTTAAGCATAGCTGATGGCTCTTTGACTCAACTCTGGTTCCTCGCACAGAGACGCTTTTCAGCTTTGGTCTGTCCCAGCAGCTTTTCAGTACCTTGTAAACTAATGTGTCTTAGAAACATGAAAGTTGTAGTGGCTGTGTTACTGAGCTTTTCCGCACCCAAGTTTCTACTGAATCAATAGCAAAGTTTAAGTGTTGAAAGACTGCGCTGCATCAGTTTTTAAATGCGAGTGTTGTTATTTAGAATATATGCTCATTTTTACCATCAGAGTAAGAGTTTGCTGCATGCTCTGTACACACATGCTTAGTTTTTTGAGCAGATGATGTCTCTTTGGGCAGTACAATCCGATGCCGTTTCTTTTGGCGGTGCAAACCGGCTTCAGATTAGATATGTGAGAATGCTCTATATGGATTGCTTCTTATCTCACCGACAACTTGCAGTCTACCTACCACCTTTCACATTACCTCTTCACACACAAAACTGTACCATTCCTCAGGGATCCATTATAATCCCTCCTTTACTGAACATCCACCTAACCCCCTTACCAAATCTGGTTAAATCAGACAACCTTACTGTTAGAAATAGGGCCTCTAGTTGGCTTTGGTTTGCACCCTGTCCAAGTAGGGACCCTCACTCTAGTTAGGGTAAGGGGATTACACAGCTAACATAACCTCTGCTCACCCCTTGGTAGCTTGGTACCAGCAGTCAGGCTTAACTCAGAGGCAATGTGTAAAGCATTCGTACAGACACATGCGGTAACAAAGGGAAAACACTACAAAGGACACCACACCAGTTAAGAAAAATAGCTAATAGTAAAGCAAGACCAAAACAACAACAATCCAACATACACAAGTCAAGATATCACTTTTAGAAAGATTACTGGGAAAATATAGCTCATAGAAAACAATAGCTTCACCCTTGGTTATTTCGACATCATGACAGGTACTAATCCAGCAGTTTGGAGCTGACTGTGAAAAGCATGGGCCGGCTATTGAGTCACACAGACTCTCAGTAACAGTACCCTGAAAAAGATGAGAACAAAGGCGTCGCACAGCATCAGGGAGGTGAGGCGTCACTGGTGCCGGTACGGCGATGGCTCCTAACTGCTGCGCAGAGGAGGTGATGCAGGGTTGGCAGCGAGGTTTCGGTTCCTTACGACCTTGCTATGCCAATGAGTTCAGGAGGCCACCCACATCGGTGATCGACACCTCGATGATTAAGGTTAAGGCTGTGGCATCGGCAGGCGATAGGGCTGTGGTGCAAGTCAGGTGGTGCCCTCGGCTTTGGTGCAGGCAGCGAAGCGGTGTCAGTGCGAAGTGCTGGCATAGGGAAGGTCTGGGATGCGGTGTGAGTCGAGCGGTGTGTTGTGCACTTCATGAGCGGTGCCCCCAGCTCCGGTGCCGGCAGCGGCCTCGACGACGTTGGCGTTGATAAGTTGCTGTCATCTGCAACACCGGGCCTCGGTGTAAGTTCAGCGATGCGTCGTGCTCTTCATGAGCTCTGCCCTCAACTTCAGTACAGGCAATGGTATCACTGACAGCGTCGATGTTGCTTTTCTTGAGTTGAAGCACTAGTCACACAATTGGAAGGGCTAAGGAACTGGAGTTGTCAGCACTTGCAATCAGGGCTCCCAGAAGAGAAGTCCAGGAGCTATTAGCAAGATGCACCTAACGTCTTTGATGGCCCTGAGACTTCTTAACAGGAGGCAAGCATGCACAAGCCCTTGCAGAACCTCGGAAATAGAATTCAGAAAGCAAAGTCCAGTCCTTTCACCCCAGGCCATAAGCAGCAAGCAGCAGGCCAGCACAACAAAGCAACAGGGAGGGTGTTGGTCGCTTCTACAGCACCCAGCTCTCCTTCCTGGCAGAATGCCATCAGTCTAGAAGTGTTCTGATTTTGGGGTGTCAGAGGTCCAATACGTATGACTCCTTTCTGCCTTTGAAGCAGGCAAACTTCAAAGGAAAGTCTTTGCAGTGCACAATACCCTGCCTTTCCCTGGCCTGGCTCCAGACACACTACTGAGGGTGAAGACAGCTTTGTGTGAGGACAGGCACAGCCCTATATAGGTGTCAGTGACAACTCCTTCCACACTCTATCTCAGGAAGGCCCATCAGCCTGGTGATGGGCAATCAGGATGTGCAAGGCACACCACAGCTCTCTTTGTTTGACTGCCTGGAGTAAATGCACAAGAGCCCAACTGTTAGCCAACCCAAACGTGTATTCTACAGACAGGCAGAGGCACAGAATGCTTAAGCAAGAAAATGCCCACTTTCTAAAATTGTCCTTTTCAAACACACAATTTAAAAACCAACTTCACAGAAAGATGCATTTTTAAATTGTGAGTTCAGTGATCCCAAACTCCAAATCTCCATCTGGTCCCAATGGGAGATTGCACTTAAAAGACATTTCAAAGCAATCCCCATGTTACTCTCATGGGAGAGATAGTCATTGCAATAGTGAGTTAATAGTATTTCACTATTAGGACATGTAAAACACACCAGTACATGCCCTACTTTAAATGCATTGAATCCTGCTCCATGGGGCTAACTTGGGCCTACAGAAGGGGTGCCTTACATTCAATAGAAGGGAGGGTTTGGGCCTCTCAAGTGGGTGCACTTTCCGGGTTGAAATTATAGTTTAAAACTGCGCTCACAGACACTGCAGTGGCAGGTCTGAGACATGTTTGCAGGGCTACTAACATGGTTGGCACAATCAGTGCTGTAGGCCCACTAGTAGTATTTGATTTACAGACCCAGGGCACCTCCGGTGCACTTTACTAGGGACTTACTAGTAAATCAGATATGCCAATTATGAATAAACCAATCACCAAAACAATTGTGACAGAGAGCATATGCACTTTAGCACTGGTTAGCAGTGGTTTAGTGCCCAGAGTTCTAAAGCCAACAAAAACAGTTCAGAAAAAAATCTGAGGAAGAAGGCAATCAGTTTGTGTATGATACTGCAGAAGGGGCCAGCTCATTTTAAAAATAGAAAGCATGGAAGACCACTAGCATTAACACCTTGATAACTGCCTCCATGCCATACACACATGGATGATGAATAGTTATCTAAAGCTCAATACAGCACCAATAGAAATTATGACCTGCCGACAGTGGCAAAAGCCCAGCCTACTGCCATGTAACCCAAGAAAATTTAAATAATTCCAACATCATCAAGATAAGTTAGAAACCTAAGATTCAGACCAATTTGTGATACTGCATGTTAATAAGTGCCTTCTACACAATGAAAACACTACGTCGCATCTTCCCATGGCTTGCATACCAACGTAAAACATAAGTCATCCTCAAACGCATAATCTCTAAACTTGACTATGCCAACAGCATATACCTTTGCATACACACATTTATCATCTGCAAAAACACTACTCATCCAAAATACTGCTGCAGGCTTCTTAACCCAAGAGAATGTATGACTTCTGTCCTGCGATGCCATTGCTCCACTGGATACCTATACCTAGAAGGGCAATGTTCAACTCACTCTCCTTTGTCCACTGAGCCTCCCAACGAAAAGGACCACTATACTTACAAGTTAACTTCAAGCAATACAAACCAAGCAGAACACTATGTTCCAGGCTTGCACCACTTATCATGATACCACATGACCAAAAGAAATCTGTAGGAAGCACTGCTTTCTCAGTACAAGAAGCCAAGCTCTGGAACTTCCTACCAGCTATCATTAGAAGCACCCAGGAGCATATAAACTTCCATAAAACAGTTGAAAAAAACATGGCTATTTCCTAGATAACCGCACCACCCACACTCTGACAACAGAGCCTAGAAAACAGTTGCACCCTCAAATCCACTCCTCAGTTTACAGCCCAAGAATTGAAAACAATCCAACCAGCAAATTTCCTTTGGCATGCAGGTAAACTAGAGAGTTTGATCTATGGTTAGCCACAGCATATTATAGTTATGTACTTGCTATATAAAAGTTATGCCTCATCATGATACTAAGACTATAATAAGCAGCAGTCAGCAGAAAAGTGTAACTTATGCCTCTTAAATTCACATAAAACATATCTGTTATGATGGTTGTCCATCACTATCACTGTACAGCCAAAAACGAAACATTAGCAAATGAACAGGCATGGAATAAATGAAGAGATCTGTAACACATTGCTGAACAATTTGGAGGACCTTAATATAGTCTACCACCTCAGGTCTCAAATATTCATACAACCTGAAAGCTTCTTTACATCTCACAAGGACACTTAGACATGGGAAGTTAATAAAAATGCCCATCCCAACAGATCTCGTCACTTCTTTTTACCTGATAGTCATGGCAGCTCGGGACCACAACTATATACAACATCTCAAAATGGACAATCCAATGCCGTAAGCAGTGAAGCAGACTGTATCATAAGAAATACCATAAAGAGACATGCAGAGCAGTTCAGAACTTCTGGCATACTGAAAACCCTAAAAGAGCATCCCATAACACAGTACCTGCTCCTCCGTGGTCATCACACATGACGTGTGTTTTAGTTTTGTTTAGTTTATTATTATTATTTTTTTTAAATATTAGTTTAGTTTATTGTTGAATAATTAAAATCTTACAATGCTAGGAAGAATTCACATATCATGAAAGACATCAATGTTACCATTATTGTTAAAATTACTAATATTGTTAAAATAGTTTTAACATATTTACATTTATAGGGAACCGACAAAGAACAATTTCCTCATATAGGGTCATATGTATCATCAAGCTGATTTGCGATACTGAAATAGCAATTTTTTAAAAATCGCTATTTCAGAATCGCAAATTGTACGAATTCACATTTTTTGGGCGAATTCTTAGTATACCTTAATTGCAATTAGCAAATTGCGAATCGCAATTAGGGGATACTTTCCCATTCATTTCTATGGGCCAGGAGGCCCATAGGAATGAATCGGAAGTTATTCTCAATTTGCGATTCACAATTTGAGAATCGCAAATTGAGAATAATTTCAAGGGTGCAGGGGTGTCCAAAGGACACCCTGTTGCACCCCTGAAATAAGCATGGGTGCACATGTGGCGCACATACATGCCCTAAGGGCATGTATGTGTGTCACATGGCATTTTGAAAAATGCAAAAATTTTCATTTTTCAAGGAATTCGCAACTTACCACCAACTTGAAGTTGGTGGTAATTTTACGATTACTTAAGAACAATCTGCATTCATACATTGCATTTAAGGAAACGCAAAATGTGCGATTCCTTAAATGCAATTTCAAAATAAGGAATCGCAAATTTTGCGATTCCTTGTTTTGCACCAGATTTTTCTTCATACATACCATTTAGCAAATTGGCATTCGCAAAGGCTGAAATTCTGCGAATTTCGGCCTTTGCGAATGTGAACTTGCTTGATACATATGGCCCTTAATAGATAAATAGGTTTTCGTTCTATAAGGCTTAATTGTATGGTCACATAATATATGCCATTATCGTTTCCACTGCTCTCATAATTTTTACAAATATAGAATTCAATTCCATTTCAGATGGTTTAAGACATGCTATCATCTCTTGTCTGCATGAGCGAATCTCCTGCTGGTTAAATGGAATCCTTAGCAGTCTGAGTCTTAGGTCTAATAGAGCCGGGCATATACAAATTAAATGGTTGATGTTCTCTTCGCCATGTTTGCACTATCTACTGTTAGTTGATGTTGTTTATCTCAGCAACGGTATTGCATGCATAAGGCCTGGAAGAATTCCAAATTGTGCTCTTATGAACCTTCTTTTTTGTTGCGGGGACCAACCAGACTCTAAATAAGACTGTGGTTTAAGGCATTTATATTCATTTATAATTATCCAGGCATGTGATCTTGATACAAATAATTTTTGTCCATTAACATTTATGTTTTTTTTCATTAAGCCATTGATGTTTTTTTAAAAGTTGCAGGAGTTAAAGAATTTTCCCATAGTGAGCCAATGGACAAATCTTCTATTGCCTCAATTAAATACTTCCATGTTGGTAAATTAGGATATGTTTGAACTTCATGCCAAATGGCTTGATCTAACTGGTTTGATATATTTGCTTTTATTCTTTTCCAGGTTTAAACATATGATCCCTTTCGTACAATGATTTAGTTTAACAAACAAAATTCTAATCGTATCTGTGCTTGCGTTGCGTTGCATGGTAGATTAAACAGAGATCTGAATATTTTGGCAACAATTTTATTTAGTATTACTGCATCTTTACCCCGCATTGCCTCGCATCCATATGAGATAGTTGGTAAAAGGTTTGCTGATATTATCTTTAGTAGTGGTTGGTGGCTGAACCCTCCTAATGATCTCTCTAGGGAATGAAAGGCTGAGAGTATGGAATTTCCTTTCCTTTTTAACTCCATTTTATGTTGATTGAAAGAGCCCCTTTCATCAAATATTACACTAAGATTCTTATATGTTTTCACTTGTTCTAGTTGCAGAGCTTGTAGAAACAACTTACATTTTTTATGAATCTTATTACTTACTTTGATCACTTTTGTTTTCTTTTCATTTATTACCATTTCATTGAGTCACAAATAGTTTGAAATTTTATTTATCAGTCTCTGCAGTCCAACCTTTGTTTAGCTCACCAGAATGACACCATTAGCATATAAGAGATTTGATATATATTTCTCTCCTAACCTTGGGGGATGTGCATTAACCTTATCTATATCTTGAGTAACATCAGCCAAAAACAAATTAAATAAGCATGGTGCAGGTACCCAGCCTTGTTTCAAACCCTGAAAAGTTTTAATTTTTCTAGACAAAATAGAACCATTACCCATTTCACTCTTATCCATGTATCTGAATATAACATTTGTATTGCTTTTAATAAACAAGGTGTTATATGCAATTAAACCATCTTTTGCCACAGTAGGCCATGTTGAACACAATCAAATGCCGATTTAAAATCCACAAGTCAGAAGTAGATTGGCTGATTCCTTGCTTTGTACTTATTTATCAATATTGAGAGCGCTAGAATATTAGATGATGTGCCTAGATCTTGCATAAACCCAGTTTGATTAGGGGGGATAAGTTGCTTTTCTTCTGTCCAATGTACAAATTCTTTCAACAGTATGCCAGCATAGAGCTTAGCTTCAGTACCCTGGAGCGTAATAAGACAGTAGTTGTCTGGTTTTGACCACTCCCCTCCTTTATGTATTGGTACTGTTATAAAGCCTTTCTAAGATTCTGGAATTCTTTTTAATTGCAGAGCATTATTAAACACTTTCAATAGGTACCCCTCCCAGAAAGGTACATCAGTTTTAAACAAAACTTGCGGGATTCCGTTCCGGCCTGGTGCCCTATCTTGCCTGCTACTTTTAATTAAATTACGAACTTGTTATTCTGAAATATCAATTGCATATTCCTCTGGAACCTTTGGTACCAATACAGTGTTCCTATTTTCTTCACAGTTAGAGTATTTTTTTGTTTCACTCGAATAATTGAAACGCTTTGTTAGGAATTCTACCAATGCCGATTCTGTTATTGTTGAAGCTGTAATCTTCACTGGTACCCGGTTCAAATTATTGACCATTCTTTAGAATGCCGTGGATTTTTTTCTTTGCTCAGAAATAGGGCCTTAGCCCTAAGAGGTTTTTTTTTAAACTTTTTTTTTTAAACCAAATTTTCCTCCGATATTCTTTATTCATTTTCTTTGATCTGAAGTTCTCGATTCCAGGAATGCTTTCTTAATTGACGCATAATTCTGTTGCGATTTTTCTTCAAGATGCGACATGGTTGAAATACTTTGTTCACATAATTTATCTTAACATCATGTTGATGACTATTCATGTTTGTCTCCAAAAAAGGAACACTTAACAATTTTTCTGTAAAGTCCAACCATTGGTCCACCTCAGATCCTGTCTTAACAATGAAGCAGTTTTTGACCAAAAGTGAGGCCTTCTGGCTTACCCCCTCTAATGAACCCTCCAATCAGTACAATCTCCTATAGTTAGTTGTTTCTTCCTTGCCTGGCAGGGATCCCACTAATTCATGATACTTTGGTTGGACCTCTATCTCAATTATTTGCTGGCTATGGTCGCTTTCTTCTGTCATCCTGATCTGAAATACAGTTATTAATTGTAGTAAGGATAGAGTTACTAATGTGAAATCTATTCCTGATTGTGAGCCTGCTGCCTGATATTTTGCTTTAGGTGGTATGTCATTAGAAAATCACCCATTCAGCACCCTTAAACGCAGGGATTCAAGAGATTTTACTACTTCCAAACCTCTTACTCCATTCCCATCCAGTGTGTAATATTGATTCGGAACAGGCCATCTATAGTCCTGTTGTGATATGTCTTTTTCTCAGACAAAAGGGCACAGCAGATTCATATTAAAATCCCCTGATATCATGATATCCCATACCAATTCATTGTGTATTAGTTCTGACAGTATGCATATTAATTTTTGGGATATCGATTTCCTTGCCTTTTATTCTGGGTGTATATAGATATTAATCACCACCAGTATGCTCTTGGTGTACTTATTCCAATTCCTTAATTTTACTATTTGGATATTGTTATTGTCTATTACCACCTGATCACTTTAATCTTTAAGCCAATAGATTCTAATATCGCCAAGCCCCCGATTGGTCTACCGTATCTTCTTACTCTGGTGGCTGGGTTAAAATAGCCAATAAAATCTTCCATTACTAATAGCTCAGTTTTCCAAGTTTCTTGGAATAAGATTATATGAAAATTTCTGAATAATATATTCAGTTTGGTATCATATTTCTTATTTCTCATCCCGTTAATGTTCCATGAGCATACTTTTACGGTTTCCTTTAGATGCTTTACTTCTTTTTCCTGTTTATCCTATACTTTTGTTTGTCATTGAGAGGAACTACTATGCAAGACTGTTGTTAACCACCCTAGATTAAGCGGAGTTGTACACTTGGTTCCTAACTGTAAATTTACCACAGAGTTTATTGTTTTTCCAATTTAATTTTTCAGCACTGAGTGTACTTGTGTATTACCATTATCGCTACGATGCTCTTTTGGAGAAACAAAAGGACTTGGATAAAAAATTGGTGGTAGCTTGCTAATTTTTATTTCCCACTTTAGAAAGGAATCATTTTCTTGTAGCACTTTTTGCCACTAACTGACTTGAGACCCATATCACCAGGGTAGGCTCTTTACCGTCCAAGTGGGATAAAAACTTGATTGATTCTATTTCATTTGTCGAAACTCAAGAGATGGAATCGCCCTAAGAAGTCTTATGATATTTCCACGATTGAGGTTATCATGATTCCCTCTGGATAGATATCCAGGGAAAAAAAAATATTTGGTTGTTTTCGTCCACTGATGCACAGTTGATAGCCACATTGCCAGATTGAGACACTATCCTTAGCCTTTTACAATCCACAACCAAATTATGGTTATCATTTGTCATAGCTCTTACTTCTCTTCTTTCTGGTGCACACGTGGTAGACGCATTCACAGATTGATTTATTAAACTTGGCCTTTTACAGTGTACCACTAGATTATGGTTTTCTTTCGTTATAGCTCTTTCTTCTCTTTTTTCTGGTTTATTTCAATACATTGTTCGTGTAGTTCTGGGAGTAGGCTGAGCGAAAACAGAGTTTGGTGATGGGCTATTTGCTTTGTTCTCCCCCGTGTTTTCAGAAACCCACCTACTTCCAATTTGTACAGCATTTTGCTTTTGTAAATAACAACTCCCCACTGGACTATGGGTAGTTATGACCATTGCACATATTGGCGGGTTAATATCTTCAGGGTAGACCGTATTTTGTACATTCTTCCATTGTTTTGATCAAATATAGAATAGGATACTTTCTTTTCCGATTTATCTTTATATGTTTCCGTTTGAGTGTTCCCAATCTCGCTGGTTCCTTTATTCATTTCCTTCCTCGAGATCCGATTTGACATTATATCTTGCTCATTTACCACACTAGGTTTCATTTTATTTCTAGCTTTACGTTGTTTTTTCTTCTGCTTTTTTTTGTCAAAATGTGCGTGGTAGAGGGTGAATAGAGACTTTGGGTTATGTCTTCACGCTTTCCCTCCTTGTCAGGCTTTTCACTGTTACCTATCGATTGACTATTGGTTGCTAAATCTGTGTTTTTGTTTGTACTGCCCTCTCTTTGATCCATTTTTGTAATAATTTGCTAAGACATAGTAGGTATTTTATTACAACTAACAGTAGTCACTTTTATTTTTAGATCCTCAATTGAGGTGGTCAGAACTTCCGGAATTGTCGCTAATTTATCAATTGTTGGGCAGCAAGCACACTGTGGCATCCTGCTGTTGCTAGGTGCCCTAGAATGTACTTGCTCAGAATGTTATCTTATGAGTAGGAGGTTAGGCAGTTGAAGCCTGTATTTGCTGTTGTTCACATCTACTTTATGGATGGGATCCTTACACTAAGAATAAACCTACTTTATGCTTGTCATTGAGTGAACGCTATTTTCTACATTTGGTGACAGGAGATGGGAATAAGGATCTCAACATTACTCTTTTAAAGAAGATACCATATTTTTTTTCTCCTTTACCTCTTCAAAGAAGGAAAGAAACAGAAGAATCATTTCAAGGAAAAGGTATTTTTCTGTATACAGATAAACAAGACAGATAAACAAGCCCCATCTAGACCTATTTTGTACTACTAATTAGATTGGATCATATCTAAATTTACTCTCAAACCTGAAAATGTATCCATTTATTTAATTCAAACTACTTAGTGGGGTTAATCTGGTCTGGTTAAAAGATGAATGTAATAACACACTGATAACAATCGGTATACAGAACTACAATTTCCCTTAAGGAACTACAATTCCCAGGAGTGATACTAGCGCCTCACACTAGAAACGCTGTGACGCCGTGATGTCATTTTCGTTTTCGGAATAGGGGCGTTATGTTTTCAATCAGAAGTTCTTCCCGCGCTTCCACCTAATATTTAAACACCGATCTCCAGCGGTTCCATACACAAGCCGAGGACCAGGAACAAATAGGTTTGAGAGGCTAAGTCTGGACCTTATTCCAAGTAAGTACAATGCGCTGTATTTTGGCACACTCAGTGCCAATGGAGCTAGGCTAAACAAAGGATCCGCTCACCTAGATGTCCCTGTAATTGAGGTTTCTGCATAATCTCCTTTCTTTCCTCTTGCTTCAATCCTCACCACAACAATGATTTCCACAGGACCATCCAAATTAACCTACCGGTCCTATGCAAAGCGTTTTGCCTCCCCAACGAGGGTAGGAACATGAACGAACGGGTATGAATAGATGAAGTCGCTATGTGAACCTTTACGAATGTATTGAATTTCTTTTTGCTTTTAATTTCACACTCGGAATGACAGCAGCGTTCAGCTGTTTGTAGAGACTGGCAGACAGTGTTGACACTCTGGAATGTACACATACTTGCACGCAGATAGTGTTAGCATGCGAGTAAAATTGCCACCACACAATAATATGTCACATACAATATGTGTGTTACAGATAAAGATTTGACTGGCACAAAAGGGAATGAGACTGATGACTAATCATGGCATTTATTATGTTTGGTCTCTACCGCACACCTAAATGGGAACAAGCATAACAGAAATACTGTGATATGCATTTATAATATTGTGTGTTGTCTGTCTTTGTTCTTTGTTTGTGTTCACAACCCTGACAGACTCAAAAATAAAGGGAAACCAGGGGTCTGCCTGAGGTTTTTTAATCTTTAATCCCCCTGGTCTTCACTTATTATAAGAGCTTCCAACACTGTGGTTGAGCCCACCCCGACCTGTAGGCGTCGGGGTGACCTGATGATAAAGCATGATACCACTAGTGTGTGTGAGGGTAATTAAACAAATAGTGTTTTCCTTCCTCCCGTTTAGGGTGAGTTAGGTGCATCCATACACTTGATATTTCTCCTTTTTTACAGTTAGACTTCTGTTCTACTGACCACATGCTGGTTCATTGAAGTATTTTTTGTGCATTAACTGCATGCAACGTAGCCAGACAGGCAGAAAGGACAAGAGCCAGTGCTCATTTAGTTCCTGAAGTAAGGGTGCGTCAAAGGACTGTATCGTTCGTTCACAACCCACGAGTACTGGTAGTGCTATCCCAAATTAGCCTCATGATGGGACAAACATTGTGGGACAGAAAAAATAATAGCACAGTCTAAATAATTAGAAACAGGAGCAGGGGTAAACCTCCAAAAATACTTTCAATCACAGACTGTATGAATGATTGAATAACTCCAAAGACCATCTGTTAGGTACTCACCAACCTGGAGACAATTGTCTTGGAAATGTGTGCTACCCCCACAGTTCTAGACATGTTAAAAATGTTAAAGATGCAGTGCAAAAGTTCCTCAAAATGGTGTGAGAAATTAATGTGTATTAACGACTGTATCTCAGAAGAAGACTTTGCAACTTGAAGGTCAAATGTCTCCCTTGCAGATGTTAAGGCCACTTTATTCAGTAACAATAAGGCTTCCAGTTTGCTAAAAGCATCAAAGTGCACATTCAAGGCTTTATCAAAGGGCAAAGCGCCGCATCCTTAACTGAGCGGGCGGTTGGAAACAGTATTTGCGTACAACAGGTCACAACAACAGAAACCATCATCAGATAGGCAATTCCGGTTTCATCCCATAACAGCTCTGTACATTCAGCATCTAGTAACTCCTGTTAGAGAGTTATCTGAAAGCTGGATGGATCACAGCAGCTAGAACCCTTCAGATAACACAACAAATTTAACTTAGATGCATTGCATGCGCCATGTAGCAAAACTTCCCTGCACACTAAGTAATTTCCCATGGTATTCTCGCAGTCAGTCCAGCTAAGAAAAATCTCAGCCCCTCTATTCCTAGAACGGCATTTGAAAGGTATCCATGATCATGTACATATCCCTCTCCTAGCGCTTCATATTTTCCTGCTTGATGGTTTTGTAAACAGTATTGGAAGTGAACAGTTGAAATTGGTAGAGAAATAATCCTTTGGATTATCCAATCGCTGAACTTGTTTCTGCAACAGTGACTGGTAATTTTTCTAACTTCTCGATATATAACATAGTGTATGTTGCATCCTTCTTAGTCATGATGGTCTGGTGTTTTGTAAGATTGTAGGTAAAAACCAGCCACCTGCATTAGTTTATAACATGGAATGCAACCAGCATGAAGTAGATTCCAACTCACTAACATAATAAGCCTAAGCAACAATAGCCAATGTTGTAAAGAAGACATATCACTCTGTATGATGTCAAAAGCAGATGCTACCATGTTACCCAAAGAGTACATCCTAGTGGATGGAGTAGTCATACAGTTGTCAACTACTGCTAGAACCCTTCTAAATTTGCCCTGTCAATTTTGTGAAGGCTCTCAGCAGCCTTCTGCTGTGAAACCTTCCACACTTCATTGTATATAGCATACAGAAAGTTTGTTTGATGTGGTTTGCGAGGACCTAAGAAAAAGTCCTGCAATCCCATATCATCAGAAGGAAGGGATAAGTGTTGTTTTACCTGAGACAATTTTAGCCAATCTAGGCATAACTTCCCAATACTGTAAGATGTTACCACCCCTGAGTGTTGTGTCTGCACGCAAAGTGGGTCAGGTCTATAGTTCTCAAACCCTTTGGGATCACCCAAAAAATGGGACTGGCACCCATTAGTGTCTAAGGGCCACACTAACCATCCCTTCTGATTGGTACGTGAATATTTGTATGTTCCATTGCGAAACATGGTATCTAATGTTTCCTCCGTGTAATTTATGAACTCTTGGCAGTTCGCAAACCATGCAAATGTGGGAATATTTGGTGGGTTTAAATGTTTTATCTTGGCCAGGCCAAGACAGGATGTTTGCTGCACAGTTTTGTTCAAGAAAATTATTTGGTATAGTATAAGGCATGCTCTAAATAAAGCCTCCTTCCCCTTAACCTGCCAATCTTTAGATCCCCACATAGATTTTAAATCAACATTGTCCTTTAAAAAGTGTAACCCTTGTCCAGACAGCTGGGAAATAAAAGATGCTAATAGGACTCTGGTTCAGCTGGATTGTGGTGGTGGTGTTGGGCAGTGTTTCCATTGTGTGTAATTAAATACTGCGTGTGAAGTACTTTTTTAATGCAGGAACTGGTGACCATAATGGTGAAAACAGAACATTTAATCATAATTAGCCTTGCCTTTAATTAATCAATCAGTGTTGTTATAAAGCACGGATAATCACCTGTTAGGGTCTCAAAGTGCTGGGGAGCGAGTTCTGCAGTTCAGTTGAAGAGCCAGTTCAGTCAAACAGCCAGGTCTTGAGGTCCTTCTTGAATTGAGGCAGTGAGGGTGATTGCCTGAGATGTAGAGTAATAGAGTTCCAAGTCTTTGCGGCGAGGTAGGAGAAGTATCTTCCTCCTGCTGTGGTCTTGCTGATTTTTGGGATAGTGGCCGGGGCCAGGTTGGTGGAGTGGAGGTATCTGGTGGGAGTGTAGAAGGAGAGGCGGAGTTTGAGGTTTGCAGGTCCGATGTTGTTGAGGGCCTTGAAGGTGATTCTTTTGTTGATCGGGAGCCAATAGAGATTTCTCAGTTGATCGGTGATGTGGCTGCAGTGGGGGATGACTCATAATCATAGGGGAGCAAATCACTAGTGGCAATGAACCAGTATCCCATATGTTGTATCGGAGACCCGCAACCACACTTTCACAGTACGTTGTATATATTTTTCTACGCAAAACAAAACACACTAGGTAGGGGAGGGCCTGAGGGGAAACGTATTTATAGACTACTTTGGTACCTTGTCCCCCAACTTAGCAATAAACAACACGAGAGATACCAGAAGTCTGCATACAGGAACCTAAATAGTGTTCACTCTGTAAAACAAAACCAAAAGGTTAATGTTTAGGTCATAACAATCCTAATTGATGTGTAACCGCAGGAGAAGAGGAAAATGAAAGATTAGAAGGGTAGCCTCAAAGGTGCTAGAAAAATCCCCATCAGCCCGCTCAATAGCGGAGCATCGTCATCTGGGTAGTATGGTTGACAATTGTGGTGTCCAGAATGCCCTTCCTTAGGAACAACCTAAGGCTAGCAAAACTTGGACCATCATGTTGACCCTCAACCAACAGAGATGCAGACTGAAAGGGTTAAGTTGCAGTGCTCAGAAAGTTGTGAAAAAGGAAAGGAAACAAAACTCTAAATCCAAGTGTTCTAAAAATACCTACCTTGATGTCATTGGAAAAACTTTATTGGGTCTGACCATCAAGGTGGTATGGTTAAAAGCAGAGTGAAAAATAGCATGCAAGGAATTGCTATTTGGTGAATAGCAATTCCTTGCATGCTATTTTTCTTGCATTCTGGACACCACAATTGTCAACCATACTACCCAGATGACGATGCTCCGCTATTGAGCGGGCTGATGGGGATTTTTCTAGCACCTTTGAGGCTACCCTTCTAATCTTTCATTTTCCTCTTCTCCTGCGGTTACACATCAATTAGGATTGTTATGACCTAAACATTAACCTTTTGGTTTTGTTTTACAGAATGAACACTATTTAGGTTCCTGTATGCAGACTTCTGGTATCTCTCGTGTTGTTTATATTTTTCTACGCTCATGTGATCATGTGGATAGTGTCATCATGGGGTCGTAATGACTTGAGGGTTCGGTTCTCCAAGTGATTAACCAACCTCCACCAGGAGGAAGACTGTCTGAGTGGTTTGCAGTCATGAAGAGTGACTAGTGATTAAGGATATTTCCTATCCTGTATACAGAAGTTTTAATAGGTTAGGATAGGGACATGATTAAAAGAAAAGGTACGTAAGTGGATTGGTGATTGGTCCACTGCACCTAGTGAGGGGTCGACATGTTTAGGCTGAGAGGTTGCTCTTACGAGTCAGGGGGCTTCTTCAGGACCATGATTAGGGAGGTGGTTTCAAATCTCAGATTGCCCCTGTTTCAGGGAGGGTGAGTACATTCACTTACACTTCTTCGTAAGTGAGCGCATTGGCTCCCAGCTCATTCTGTCATAGGAGCAGTCTTTACCCATGACTAGGCTTTCCTGTTTTCAGTTTCTATTTTTGGTAAATTCTGGTGGGGTTTTTCAGTGTTTGGTTTTGATACCTTAAAAAAACAGTGGTGATCAGTGGTTAGACATTTTTCGCACCATTAAAAACAACAGAAACAGTATTTTTCCGGTGTTTATGGAATTTTTTGCTTTTAATTATTGCTTGCTTTCTGCACTGATAATGCATGTGTATACACAGCATATGTATAGGGCCTATGAGGAGGTCTAAATACATATTTGCAAATCAAACTTATTGTATTGAGCCCTTTAGACATGAGGACTTTACCGAGGTGTTGGCAACCCCTCGAAGTGCCGCCATAGCGACTCAGCTACGATACATACAGTTTAAGTACCTACGCAGGGTATATTGTGCTAGGCATCGACTCTGGCTGGCTGGTCATATTGCCTCTCAACCTTGTTTGCTATGCCATTGGGCTGAGGGTAATTTCCTCATTACTATATGTCTGCGCACATGTCTCTCTGGCACAGGGTCATTGCATGTATGTCGCACGTCTTGGGTTGAGACATCCCTCATTCACCCGACTAATTCTTCTGCACATAACTGATGATATTAAGGGTAATATCTATGAACACCATCTACTGTTACTGGGCCTCACACTTGTGAAGCGAGACATTGCGAAGGTCTGAAAGAACACCTCCCCGCCCTCCCTTGGGGCCTGGAAAAAAGGGTCTAGATTTTTGTACGGGGTTAGAGATACCTATATTCGCTGTGAGAAGCTGCCCCCAGAAACATCCAAAGATATGGAGGAGATGGGCAGATTTCCAGGGAATATACCTAGAACCTATACTGGATCACACACTAGATTGATATTGCTCATGACTACCACTGGGGTGGGTGATCAGGGTATTAACAATTTAATTATTCACTCTAGGGTTGACTCTACATTTAACATATCAAATATTGGATATATGACACTTCAGTTGATTGTTAATGTAATATGTTGTTTTGCATGTGACTCTTTTTTACCTATTTGGACACAAAGGGGCACATGCATCAAAGGTTATTGCTATCGCAAATAGTGTAATTCACAAAAATCGTCCGTTTGCAATCGCAAAGTGGCCTTTTGCAATGCATGAAAGTGTTTGGGATGCGCAATTTAGATAATTTAAGGAATCACAATTTGCGATTCCTTAAATGCAATGCAAGAAGCACTTTGAAATAGCGATTTCGCTATTTGGGGCCGCAAATTAACGAGAAATTGAATTGGTCGGTATTTTGCAAAAACTTTGAAAAATTGTCAGGAAACACATGCACCCACAGTTATGCACTTCTCAGAAAAGAACTCGTGTGATTATCAAACCTAGTTTGGTGAATCTTTGGTATGACCTTATATAGACAACCACCTATTACAAGATGGCCGCTGTATTTGATGTAATTATTCGCCCCTTAGAAAACGCCCGTGCAGTCTAGTTGTCAAAGGAAGTGCGCGCGATTCTAGCTGCGCACTTCAACTGAGTTCTGTTACCGTTAGCATCGAGAAACCGTTTCTCCGAGTTTAGTGAAGAGCTGGAGTAACGGTTAAATTCTTAGAGTTTAAGCAGAGAGGGGTTTTTCTTCCGCTTTTTTAAAACTTCAATACTGAGTTTTCAGAGGTTGCGAGGAGTATTGTTTTCAGAGGAATTTCATTGTCACTTGAATGCAGCCTCAGCAAATGTAAGTTACTTATTGAGTGATACCTCAGCAAGGTTAGCGCCAGTGTGCAGCTTCAGCAGACTTTGGGCCGACTTTGAGGGAATCCTCAGAGCTGAGCGTTAGCCTACAGACTTTCTTCAGACCGAAGTATCAGTGCATCGAACTTGGATACTGCAATTACACTCAAGTAAGACTTTTCCAGAATACAACAACCATCTTTCATGCCAGTATAAGTTTTGCAATCCAGTAATAGCAATTTCCCTCTTTGCGCTTTACCTGTTCCTTTCCTTTCCTTCCCTTCTATTCCTTCCCTGTCCCTTTTTGCGCAATTCTGTTATAGGACTTAAAGCTGGCAAGAGACTAACTCACAGTTCAAAAGACTAATTCATGTTCAGAGAGCGAATTAAAGGATGAACATGGTATTAGTGGAGAAGAAGGTACACATAGGGCAGTCATAAGCACTAAATAGAGAGAGAAACTAAAAAGCCCTTCAATTTCAAGTTCAAGTTCAGTAATTTGTATAGCGCACTACTCACCCAGAGGGTCTCAAGGCGCTTGAGGGAGGGTGGGTACATTACTTATTGAATAGCCAGGTTTTTAGCTGCTTTCTGAAGGAGAGGTGGTTTTGTGTAAGGCGAAGGTGAGTGGGGAGAGAATTCCAGGTTTTGGCCGCTAAGTAGGAGAAAGATCTTCCTCCCATGGTGGATCTAATGATGCGCGGAATTGCGGCGAGGGCTTGATTGGATGAACGTAGTTGGCGGGTGAGGGTGTAGAAGGACAGTTGTTTTTTGAGGCATTCGGGTCCTAGGGCGTAGAGGGCCTTGTGTGCGTGGGTGAGGAGACGGAACATTATTCTCTTGTTGACGGGAAGCCAGTGGAGATCTTTCAGGTGACCGCAAATGTGAGCTTGACGGGGGATGTCCAGTACGAGTCTGGCTGAGGCGTTTTGGATGCGTTGGAGTTTTTTCTGTAGTTTGGCTGTGGTTCCGGCGTAAAGGGTGTTTCCATAATCTAGTCGGCTAGTGACTAGTGCGTGGGTGACTGTCTTTCTTGTTTCGGTGGGGATCCAGCTGAAGATTTTTTTGAGCATGCGTATTATGTTGAAGCAGGATGATGAGACGGCGTTGACTTGTCTGGTCATCGAGAGGGAGGAGTCTAGGATGAAGCCCAGGTTACGTGTGTGATCTGTAGGTATGGGTGCTGTACCCAGAGCCGGTGGCCACCATGAGTCGTCCCATGCAGAGGGGGATGGTCCTGATTGTGGCAATGCGGCAATGCGGCAATATAATGTGCTCAAGACGGAGCGCAGTTACCAAAGGGCGCAATGTAAAAGCAAGACAATTAATGCAGTGAGAGCACTACAATACCAGCTGCTGGAGCCAGGGAGCGAGGGGAGCGACCGCTTCTGACGGAGTCAGGACGGTCACGACGCTGTGGGGTACGGGATCGTCTTTACGTATCCTGTGGGAGGGAGGGTCAGCTGGGAGGCGGGAGCTGGGTGGAGGGGTGGGCTGGAAGGCACAGCAAACAAGATGGCAGCAAAACGAAACGAAACAGGACGAGATTGGGGTGGGCAGAGGCGCAGGCACAATCAGGCACAGATATGCACAGAATGCAAGGCAAGACTGCAAAAGCGCTACGAAGGCACACAAGCGCTACAGTATGCAGCACACTTAGAATGGCACGATGTGGGCTGTACAAAAACTAGCGTTACGCTAAATTAGGCAATGCGGCAATATAATGTGCTCAAGACGGAGCGCAGTTACCAAAGGGGGCAATGTAAAAGCAAGACAATGAATGTAGTGAGAGCGCTACGATACCAGCTGCTGGAGCCAGGGAGCGAGGGGAGCGACTGCTTCTGACGGAGTCAGGACGGTCACGACGCTGTGGGGTACGGGATCGTCTTTACGTATCCTGTGGGAGGGAGGGTCAGCTGGGAGGCGGGAGCTGGGTGGAGGGGCGGGATGGAAGGCACAACAAACAAGATGGCAGCAAAACGAAACGAAACAGGACGAGATTGGGGTGGGCAGAGGCGCAGGCACAATCAGGCACAGATATGCACAGAATGCAAGGCAAGCCTGCAAAAGCGCTACGAAGGCACACAAGCGCTACAGTATGCAGCACACTTAGATTGGCACGATGTGGGCTGTACAAAAACTAGCGTTACGCTAAATTAGGCATTGCAGCAATATAATGTGCTCAAGACGGAGCACAGTTACCAAAGGGCACAATGTAAAAGCAAGACAATGAATGCAGTGAGAGCGCTACGATACCAGCTGCTGGAGCCAGGGAGCGAGAGGAGCGACCGCTTCTGACGGAGTCAGAACCTTGTTGTTTCATTTGCAGATAGAAAATCTACTTCAAACACGATACCATCACACTCACACACAATAAAAGAGAGACTAAGACTTCGTTAACTACTGGTAGGAAGAAAAACAATTGTAGAGTTAAAAGGTATTCAAATAGCATTGTAGGCTGTTGTGTTTATATATTTCCCATCTGTGTATTAGGCACCCACTGCGCAACGAGGAGCGATAACACAGAAGAATCCTACAGAACAGTGAGGGTGGTAGCCGTTGACGGAGTGTCTCTTCTTTCTCTCCCAATCCCCTTTTCCCCCTATTGGTGATGTTGCTTAATTCAGTACAGCGGCGGTACCGGTGGGCGGGCATAGGGAATAGCGTCAATTCTTCTTCTGCAAAGACTGAAGGGTTCCTGACAAAAATGCACTAACGTGCATTTTTCAAAGTTTCAGGTTACACACACATGCCGCAAGGGCATGTGTGTGCACAACATGGGCATACACCACAATTTCAGAGGTGGAACAGGGTGTTCTTTTGACTCCCTTGCACCCTTGAAATTGCGCATGCAATTTCCCATTCATTCCAATGGGCCTGCAGGCCCATTGGAATGAATGGGAATCCATTTCTTAATTGCGAGTCGCAATTTGCAAGTTGCAATTAAGGAATGTTTAGGAATCGCTATTTTTATAGCGATTCCTACATGCATAAGATTTTGTATGTCCTTAATTGCGATTCCATAATAATTGCAATTAAGGACTCGCACAAACCTACCTTGATGCATGTGCCCCAAA
Organism: Lissotriton vulgaris; assembly: GCF_964263255.1. Lineage (NCBI taxonomy): Eukaryota > Metazoa > Chordata > Amphibia > Caudata > Salamandridae > Lissotriton > Lissotriton vulgaris. The sequence goes on from NC_141689.1 coordinate 485,211,755, forward strand.
ATGTTGACATCAATACTTGTACTATATATATCTTGTTACTACGATATATGGCCTTAATGGACATACTGTGGCTGTTGACATTAACATTTTGTTGTGAAAAAAAAACGTATTGTAGTACATCATGCAATACTTCTTTAGTGAGTTTTTGGTCATGCACGCTCGCTCTTTCCTTCCCATGTAAATGTTTATCTGTGAAAAGGCCCTCTCAACATTGACACTTGAGACAGGCAACACCAAAACAGCCAGTACACTATTTGCTAACTCTGGCCACTGACATGACTTTCCATGCCAGTACTATGGCACCTGAATATTGCGATTCTCTAGAACATGTTCTGCAACATATGCGTTGAAGTGGGTGCATACGCCCTCAGTTAATGAATCGGTCAATAATGAAGCAGTACTTTTCAAAGTCTGGGGAAAATTGATGAGGGATATAGAACTTGTGCAGAGTGCCTCATTGAGGCTTCATTAACTTCAAATGCCATGGTTGGTGAAGGTATGGTTATGACAAGCTAGACTGCTCGTTACAGTCGCGCACTGTTCACTTGGTGTTGCTTCACACCTAAACCAGTTTATAAAACTCTGACACAATTTGTTCAATTGAAATCTTGTATAAGGCAGTCATTGTATGCATTAATAACAATCATTTTAAGTATACTTGTTCGAAATCTCACTTCTTTATGTTTCACAAATCATAACATTGCATATTCTTCATCATTAATACATGATTAACAATGTGATTTCAGTTCCACTTGATTTTAGTACATGCCCAACGCATTTCGGAACCAGACTGGTTCCTACCTCAGGGGACAATCTGAAAAATTAAATGGATGATATGTGATGTTAATGCCCATGGTTGTCAAACTGATGTGCTCGATGTTGAATGTATAAATGTGTTGATTTATCATACCTTAGGTGGATGTAGTGACGATCGGCAATCTACAATAGTCAAAAAGACTCTATTAAATGATCAGTGTCCATCAAATAGCTCAATATCACTAACTGGACTGCTCAATGCATGAAAGTTAGCTTACCGTTACAATCACGGTCTAAACAGAGCGTAAGCTGCCAAAAAATTCAAAACAACTCTATGTTAGGACAGTCCTTCACCATTATGTTCAAGTCCAATTATACTATAAAGTTGCCACAATGAAAAAACCACTATCATACCTGTATGAATGAATCGGGTTTTTCTTATTCTGTAGAGAACATAAGAATCAATACCAATCAATCTAACGTTTGGGTTCAACTAGCCATATGTTGTGAATGTAGAAAAACGCCATATTCCTCATACCTGTTTTGTTATGAACTGATCCTCCTGAAAAAAAAGAATTCCGAAATGCTCGATAAGTAATAGATCAAGTTTCAATAATATGCTCTACCCATTGTTCGTGCTATGAGAATAAATGCCCCTCGATAAATAATCTTTATATATCATTGTTAGTGAAGGGAAATTTCTATGCATCATTGCAATCCATTTATCATAGACTTTAAAATAACATTTCCTGAATTGCTACTCAACATTTCTTTGCTTACCAAGTGGCAAGGAGCATGTTGCAGTCGCAAAGTCACTAAAAGTGTCATCCAGCTTACTCTCAAGTAAATGTTTCACATCTACACCAATTACGCTGAACACTTGGTAGACAAGAGTGTTTTCAGTCTTTAGCATTTTGATTATATACACTACAGTAGTCATGTTTATCTGTAAAAACCTTAGCATGCAGTAGACTGTACTTTTTTCACATCACTATCAATATGCGACCAAAAGATCATCACATTTGTTGCCTTTGGCATCATCACTAAGCAAAAATTCTGTAAACGGTTGCCACATGGATTATACAGCATTTACAGCCTCTAGGTCTGGAACCACCGGCTAAGTGACACAGTTAGGATGACTCTTTCTTTGATGCTGCACAAATCACCACTATCTCAGATGCTTGGTGACAACGCTCTTTTCACATATACCTGTCAATACACCTTACAATGGATGTTTTAAGCCTGGGGTGTTTGGCAATTCACCTACAATCAATACTGACTCTCTAGAAAAGGGGGCCGATGTATCAAAGGATTTAACCCATTCTCTGTCTGTGGGCATATGTGATGGTTCATATAGGGAAATATTCCTATGAAACCAGCTTTTTTTCCTATCAGTGAAATCAAATGTAGCCAAAATATCAAATATGATTTTGATATTTTCTGTTTCTCTACTGTTTATGAAATACTAAATAACACCTAAAACATGCTTCTAAACACTGCGGGCCGATTCACAGAACTAATCTCAGACAAAACCCTAAACTTACTACTTTTGGTATTCACAGAAGACATTTAGTAGTAGTAAAGTTAGGATTGTGTCTTAAGTGAAACTTAAGTTATCCTTAAGTTTGTCTTAAGTTTTGGTCCTAAAACAAAATCCTAACTTAAGACAAAATCCTAACTTAAGACAAAATCCTAACTTTACTACTACTAAAGGCTTTCTGTGAGTACCAAAAGTAGTAAGTTTAAGATTTTGTCTTAAAATAGTTCTGTGAATTGGCCCCTGCATCTTTTGATCAAAGACCACAAAACTGAAAAAAGCATAAGGAAAAATAACCAATATTTTAGTGACATCCATAAACAACAAAAATCAAGCAGAATAATGTTAGCCCAGTTTTTCTTGCTGCTGCCTTGTATAACAATGTTACATTGTATTGCCCCCTTCAGGAGGTATAAAAAATGACTCTGTCATTCATCTTTTCCTTTCTTTGAATGTCACTTAGTTTGTGGTTGCGAAGGTGTTTTTTCAATGTTTATATGCGTACACTTGTGATGGCTATTTTCCTTTCGGTGGGGTTTTATCAGTTATCATAGGTTTAAACCTAAAACCAGATAGCCTACCTATGACTTATGAAAGAGGCTTTAGTCCTCCTAGGATGCAGGAGAAACCGGCAGTCCTTAATTATGGACAGTCTCGCCAGGCATTGCTGCAGTTTCTCCCAATCCTGATTGGCGGGGGATGTCCAGTATAAATCTTGCTGCAACTTTTTGGATTTCTTTTCGAGCTTCTGGGTGGTGCAGGTTTAGAGTGCATTGCCGTAGTTTGCTGCTGATGAGCACCTGGGTGACCATTATTCTGGACTTGGTGGTGAACCACTTAAAAATCGTTTAAAGCAGATGAAGCATGTGGAAGCAGGAGGAATGAGATGGTGTTGATTTGGTGGTGTATTGTGAGCAAAGAGTCAAGGATGATGACAAGGTTACATGCGCGGTCGGTGGGTGTGGGGGGGCTCTGAGCGCTGCGGGCCACCAGGGGTTGTCCCAAACGGAGGGGGTGGTACCCAGGATGAGCTCTTCGGTTTTTTCAGAACTGAATTTGAGCCAGCTGTCCTTCATCCAGGTGGTGACTGCCTTCATCCCTTTGTGGGAGTTGTTCCTTGCATCTGTAGGTTCATTGTTGAGGGAGGGAATCAGCTGGGTGTCGTTAGCGTAGGAGACAATGTTTAGTCCATGGTTTTTGACAATGAATGCCAGTGGGGCCATGTAGATGTTGAAGAAGGTGGGGCTCAGGGAAGAGCCATGAGGGATTCAGCAGCTGATCTTTGTAGGTACTGAGGAGAATGGTGGGAGCCTGACTCTGGGTTTGGCCGGTGAGGATGGAGAGGAACCACTCTACGACTTTGCCACAGATGCCGGCATTGTGGAGTCTTACGTAGAGGGTGTCGAAAGTGGTAGAGAGGTTCCTGAGAATGAGAGCTGTGATCTCACCTCGGTTGAGGAGTTCGCGGATGTCATCTGTTGTGGCGAGGAGTCCAGTCTCAGTGCTGTGGTTGCTTCTGAAGCCTGATGTGGTTTTTTTCTATGAATTTGGTGAGCTGGGCATTGATGGGCTTCTCGATGACTTTGGTTGGGAAGGGAAGCAGGGAGATGGGTCTCTAATTCTTGACGTCTGTTGGGTCAGCAGAGGGTTTTTTCAACAGGGAGTTGATCTCTGCATGTTTCCAGACTTCAGGAAAGGTAACTGATTCCATGGAGCAGATGATGGTGCAGCAGAGCTTGGGGGGGGGTGGTGTCCCTGGCTCGGTTGAAGATGTGGTGTAGCAGAGGTCTGAGAGGGCTCCAGAGTGGATGGTCTACATGATCCGTAAAGTGTCATCAGTGGAGATGGTCGTCCAGTTGAGCAGGTTCAGCTGGGATCTGAGCATTTGTGTGCAGTGGTTGTGGGTGGAGTGGGTGGTTCCTGCGCTTTGAAGCTGTCGTAGATGTCTGTGATCTTGCAGTGGAAGATGGTGGTGAGGTTGTCGCAGAGGGCCTAGGAGGCGGGATGTCAGTGGCATCTGTGCTCGGTTTGCCGAATTCTTTGATCACGGTGAAGAGTTCTTTGCTGTTGTGTGCATTGGTGTTAAACGGTCCTGTCTGGCAGTTTTCTTTGTGGCTCTGATGAGGTGGTGGTGCATGGGGACGGCGGTTTTAGAGGCTGTGTAGTCTGTCGTGGTCTTGCTGCTCCTCCTTCTTCTCTCAAGTCATCTGCAGGTGCTCCTGGAGTCTTGGAGAGTAGGGGAGAACCTAATGGCTTTCTCAGTGGTGTGGTTGCCAGAGGATTCCTGAGGTGGGGCCAGTATGTTGGTGCAGCTGGAGATCCATAAGTGGAGGTCATGTGCCGTTTTGTTTGTGTCCATGGAATTCGGCGGTGGTGAGTTGGTCTTCGGAGACCTTTATGCAGCTTCTGCATGGGTAGTGGTGAACATAGTGGTGTTGGGTGGGTTTGGTGAGGGAGAAGTGGTTGCAGCAGTGTTCAGTCCATTGGAGTTTGGAGGTGTGGCTGATGGAGATGTTGCTGCTTACGAAGAAGATGGGGTTGAGCGTGTGTCTTGATGAGTGCATTGGGGAGGTGACCAGTTGTTTGAGTCCAGTGGTGGCGAGGTTCTCCAGTAAGGCTGAGGTGTTGGGGTCACTGATGTTGTCCATGTGGAATTTGAAGTCACTGAGAAGGAGCGAGGGAGTTGTGCGTGATGAAGTCAGCTATGGATTTGCTGAAAGAGGGGTGGGGTCTGTAGATGAGGATGCCATGGAGGGTAGAGTTCAAGTTGGTCTGGATCTGGAAGTGGAGGTACTTCATGTGGGGTAGTAGTTGTCCGAGCTAGTTGTGAGGCAGAGGCTGTTTTGTGTATGATGGTGATACCTTGTCCTGGTTGGTTGGCACTTTGCCTTCATACATGCCTTTATACATTTGTTCTAAATTAAAAACAGTAGAATGCTGTAGATCATCTAGAATTTCATGCACTGAATCAATGTCCCAATCATCAGTGATATTACTAGGAATGATGAGCTCGTGTAAAGAATTGTTCCATGAATATAGAATTTGCAAAGTTTCAGTTGGCCCAAATATATTGGATGATACCTTATCCCAAACAATTCCATCAGGAACCAGAACAGCAGAAACATTCCCCAGGGAAAGGACTCCATGCACTTTGTGTGATGTAGAATGGGATGTTTAAACCAAATGCACCAGTTCATCAGCAGACCATTCTGGGAGAGAAAATGTCAGTTGAGGCGCAAAAAAAGACTAAACACCAATCCAAAGGAGAGGAAAACGAATGAAATTGTAATGCAAATGTATACACACAGAGGATATAAAGTATGTCTTTTTCAGCCAAATGTACAATTCGTAGGCGATAGAAGTGGTGGTTCAGATAAATCCAAAGCAAAGTCATCAAAGTCTATGAAGTAGCTAGAGGCTGATCGATCTACTTTAGGCAGCTCTGGAGGCTGTGTAGATCTGGGATTTGACTCTAAGGGTGGTATATTTCAGTGGATACTCTTTGTTTGTTTGCAAACGTGTACACTGTGTTTCTGTACATGTTGATTGTAAGGTAGTTGTTGATGTAACAGGTAGAAAAAATACCTCACTGTTAGCTGTCTCCAACTGGGTGTAGAAGCCTCATCGCTGATCAAAGCTTCCAAAGGGACATCCTGTAGGGTAGTGAAAAGAAGCAGATAACTACCCAGGAACCCTCTTGACCTACTCTGGAGCAACAGCCACATTATGTAGTTTGATGAGATGTATTGACAGAAATCTTTTGGCTTTGCTACCACAAGGGCTGTGAAAGTATTGTTCTGGGACCTTCAACAGCAAGGCAGGTACAGGCGGAATCCCAGGAGTAGCTGGTGCGACCTTCACTTCTCCAGTGGCGGTATGTTTCTGCTGGGCATTGTTCTGTGTGACTCAGAAGTCGTTCAGTTCCGGTAAAACATCCAAACGTTCATTGATGTCAAGTGGTATTTCTGCTGCCACTTTACTGGGACTGTCAAGATCTAAAACCCACATCCTAACCCAAACAGGATCTTGTAGGGAGTTCGACCACCCACAGAGTTTCTTGGCAAATTGTTGAGGGCTCTCTGGAACCCATGCAGGTGATGAACCAAACTGTGACCTAAACCTAATTCCCTAGACTGCTTTAAGTCCTGGCTTTTCCTCTCCAGTATCACATTTCCCTCGGGTTGATGGGAGAGGAGTAAGACATAGTCACAACCAATTGTTGAGTCAAATATGTAATCTTCATCTATTGCTGTAAGAGAATTGGCCTTATGTATCCATCATGGATGTAATGCTTTTGCGTTAGGAAAACAAGTTTTGTGATAACCTCTAAGGCTGGAACCGGAGTCTCTTCAATAATGCGTTTCCTCTGCGCCAATGATCTTTCTCTCACCATGGCATTCTGTACCACCTTCAGAATCATTTCTGTCCGGGCAAATTGAATCTCAGCATTGGTGTATAGATGCGATTTATTAGCAATTGGTACAGTGTCGCCTTTGTTGAATGTGACATAGTTGTACCCTGATGCCCAAGCAATTATACGGATCACCAGGTTTGTGGTATTAACTTGTGCGTAAGTGTTTTGAAGTTAGCATGTCAGCCTGTGATGAATGTAAATTTTGTGTGTTCAGTTGCCAATGTGTACTTGAAAAGTCTGGACCAATCAAGTTTTAGAACAATTATGTTCTGTCAAAATTTAAGAAAACCCAATAAGGACCAGTGTTTCTTCAATGTGTTAGGGTGTTGTAGGAGCACACGCTTTTCAAGGAAAAGTGTTTCAAGGCTTCTGCTTTCACTTGTCAGCTTGTATCCTAGGAACAGGGCATTGAGATGGGCAATTTTAGATTTCTTTCAGTTAAATGTGTAGCCCATGTGCGCAAATCCCAAAAGTCTGCAGTCTACTCCTGCCAAAGTGTGTAAAAAGTTCATCATTCATTAGGTATATGTCATAGGACGATGCATGGTCATAAAAGTTCTGTAACCTGGGCTGAAAACAAACACTCTTTTCTTAAACCCTTGAGGCAAATGAGAGAACTGCTTTTGAGAACCTAGAGCACTGAATGAGGTCAAGTATGTGCTTTCAGGTGCTAAGATTTGGCAGAAAATCTATTGGAAATGTCTGAAGTTGTTTTGTATTTCTTATGCACTATGTTGTTCATTAGTTCCATGCTGTGGATGTTTGTAGAGCAACTTCGCACATAGCTGTGTTTAGATGTCTGTAATATAAGACTAAACAATATGCATGGTCTGGTTATATTACTGGGAACAAAGGATTGTTCATAGTGGAGGTGCAACTTTCAATTACATTGGTATTCAAGTTGTGTAAGTCTCTCTCTAACTTGATTTTTTACCTCATGTTTAATGGGGTATTGTCTTTGAGGTTGTGGGGTTGACCTCACTGATATGGTGTAGTAAGGGAAACCATCATCCCATCCCACATGGTTGTGGTATAACGCAGGAGCTTGTTAATGTTTAACTGCAGCTGAGATTAGGCCAGAAAAGGCAGGTCAAATTACTGTTTCTCCCTTGAGGCAATCCATGACAAATTCTGATGGCCAATCTTTTTCAGCCAAGACAATATCGCAGCCGAATGACAAATACTCCCAAAAGAGAACATTTATTGAACATGGTATATCCCCTCCATTTGGATTTGCACTTATATAAAAGATGCGGGACACTACCTCTCATATCCTGAGTTTCCATCTGGATATAGTCACTCAATGTTGCTGCTGCCAGACAATTCATAAGATTTCAGTGAACTATTGTGACTTCTGCTGCACTGTTCAGCATGGTCAGAGCCCACTTCCCTCTCAGGAGCAGTGTCCCCAATATCCACAGTGTGCTTGGCTTTCATGCTCACCACCAATTGAGACTTGGGATGTTTAGGTTTGTCTTCCTGTTTTATGAAGTCAGATGAGCGTTGTGAGTCCATATTTGACTTTACATACTCCTCTGATCTGAACTACGACCGCCCCCATTCTGAGGGCGTTTTTGGAATGAACCCTGGAAGGAAAGAGAGGAACTTGTATCAGTATCCTGATACCTGTCAGGTGTTTTAATATTATCACAGTAATGTAAATTATAGTGTTTTTCAGTGGCCTCCTGTTTAGGAGATCCACTTGTGTTTTAAGTGTTTCTTTATTTTTCATATTCTACTTCTTTATAGAAGATTTGGGTGCTTGATTCGAATGATCCATTTCAGAATTACACTTAATGTGTGGTTTACTAGATCTGGCTCCCAAATTTTCTCTACCTATTGTTGCATAGGTTTCCTCAATATTTTTTGGTAATTCCCACTCATGGTTTCCCGGAGCCAAATTAGTGAGTTGATGGCATACCGCCAACTCTGCTGCTTCCCCTTTAATGTTACTTAACCTTATGGTGGATACTGTGGCAAAACTGCCCATCAGTTGTATCCCCAAATCCAGGGCAGAGGCTGTCCCGTACTCATTTTGGATCTAGTTAACCTCTGGCAAAACAGCTAATGAGGGTGCACCACATGTTTTGGTATATACTACAGCAAAGACTGTACCACAAGTGAAGCAGTCTTCCAAGGGGGTAACCATTCCCACTGACAAGCATATTGTGAGAATTCTATGTTTTTTCCTAAGGTCCCATATGGGGATAGACTGCTTGAAGCTGGCTTAATTTTTGTGTTGTGTAGAATGGAATTTCCTCCCGTCTGATGGAAATTTTACCTATGACTGCATTGATGGTTTGTGGACTAATTCCAGGTGTAGTCAATTGGGGCTGTGCAGCTTAAGCAGCTCTTGCAGGATTTATTGTAATTATTCTCTTGACAAATTGTGTCAAACATCTATATGTTCTGACTTTATCTGTATACAGTAAGTGCCGTTGCTGTCAGATTTGCGATGTATGGGTAGGGTGTGTGACCGGCTAAGACTACCCATGTTTCTCCCTCATTGCTAAGGGAGCCTAGTCTAACATTATTATTTGTATGTGGTAGGGTGCTTTAAAACCAATTGTGATGTTCTTGCTATGTTAGTGGTATTTTTAGTACTTCGTAAGTGGTGTAGTTGTTAGGAGATGCAGTGCATGTGTGACAGTCTTTAAGTTGCATTTACTGCTGGGAATGTAACCCATGAATAGTATACCTCTGTCCTGAATAATTTGTGGGCCTCAACCATGAAGGTAACATACCCACCCACAAGGGGCAGTCCATGTTAGTAGGCGCATGTCTGCATTTAATGAAAATGTCAACTTTTTTTATTATTTGAATCTTATTTATTTTTTGGGTTGTTTGGTTTTATAGGAAATTTACGTGGGTAGTCTTTTAAAATAAGGTGTAAAGTTTTTTTTACAAGCTATTTAAAGATTTTGAATTATGTTTACATTTTTTAAAATCACTATTTAAATTATATCTTTTTTGTTGTTAATTTTTTGGATTATTGGGTTTTAGAGGAGTATTGGGTGGGTACTTTTTCCATTAAGAAATATTTGGACATATTAACATTTCTTACATCATTTTTTTGTGCCATAATCTGTTTATTGAGTTTTATTCAAAGGTTACAAACATTTTGTAAAAACCATAATGTGTTCAACCCTTTCTTGCAGGAGCATCATCCATACAGTAGATAGCTATAATACAGGCACAGTTTCGTATCAAGTTCCGGATTGCTCCCGCAAAAAAATCTGAAAGAGAACCCTGCGCCAAGTCCGAATGGGAACATGTGAACCTCCAAACCAGTGGAGCACAGGGTACAAAAGCAGAGCTCTAAATTCTTTGAATGTCTGCATTTGTCAAGAAACAGAACACCACCGGATAAGTGGAAAGAAAGAAATGAAAGAAGAAAAAATATTTTTTTTAAACCAGACCAAACCCAGGAAAACACATAGGCTTATAGTCTTGTATGTAGAGAGGGATCAAGAAGTAAACCTCCCATGACCAGCGCAGGAGGGTTCACATGTGGGGGAAGACACCCGGGCCCAAGCCATGGTGAAGGGGAGTCTTATATTAAATCAAGAAGAAATATAATGCCCTTAGCCTGGGATTGCATGCAAACAGAGGGAGTCCCTCTTTTTAGTACCTCACTAGCGGGTTCCAAACATAGTCAAAGCCCTTCCTAGAGTCATCAACGATGTCGGACAATTGTTCCATGGCCAACGCTCCATAAGCGGGCATGCCATTGTGTGAGTGAGGGAGCTTCCAGCTTCTTGCAGGCTGCTGCCAAAGCCATCTTGGCTGCACCTAAACATTGCCACATGATGGACCGGTCCCCTTGAATCCGGTATTTGAGAATTGGATTTCGAACCCCTAAGAGTATATGTTTCATGGAGTCATCAATCGGGTACCCCAGTCTTAGCTTAATCTGGGAGAGTATTTCTTTCCAAAAGGGCTGCATAGCCGGACAATCCCTCCATATATGTTTAAAGTCCCCAAGAAGGCCACAACCTCGCCACCAGCGATCGGTCGTGTTGGGAAAAATTGAGTGTAGTTTTTGTGGGTATAGGTACCAGTCATATAACATTTTATAGAGGGTCTCTCTCAGGAACATGGATCGTTTGTATTTTGCAATATCTATATACAGGCATTTCCATTGCTTGTCTGATGGCGCAGTTGGCAGAATGCCCTCCCAAAATGCTTTGTGGCGCAATGATCGTTAGCAACCCAATGTAAGCATGAGTGTATAGAGAAAGGAGATACACCCCCTGCCTGTGTTGCCAGATTGGACAAATTTGTCCAATGGGAGCAGTTCTCTAGTGGCTGCCTGTCATATCTGCGTCTACTGGACCTAGAGTACTAGCTGTGCATAATGGAAGTCTTCTGTTTGTGGGAGCTGAAAATGGTGTACGTAGTCTGTAAAGGAGCAAATATTCCCTCTAGAGAAGAGTGCATAATGGAAGTCTTCTGTTTGTGGGAGTTGAAAATGGTGTACGTAGTCTGTAAAGGAGCGAAATCTCCCTCCAGAGAAGAGGTCGGAAATCATGGGGCAACCTCCCTCCCTCCAACGATCAAAGGGCCCTTCTTGTAGTGCTGGTGTGAAAGCAGAGCTAAAGTTTATGAGAGTATAGGGTGATGGAAATGTGACTACCAGTAGGGTTTTGGTCACTGTGTTTTTATGTAATTTTAATATATTAAATCTGTTTTTGTCGATTTTACATTTTCAAAAATATTTTGCATGTTATCTAATTTAGTTACAATAAGTATAAGTTCCTAAACTTTTATAATGCATTACATTTTCTAAAGAAAATATTTTATTGTTTCAATTAATTAATTGATAATTTAAAGTTTGTTTTTGAGAATATAATTATAAAGTTAATATAAATTTAAATAGTGATATACAAATTTTAAAATAATTTCTCTATAAAATTGTTTTCAACTTTTTTTAATTTTGCTTTAAATTTTTGATTTTTTTACACCATAAATTACAATTTATTATGTATTTTTTTTGTTTTGTATTTAGTTAAATACATTTTGTCATTTGTATTTTCTATTTTCTGTAAAATTGTTTAGTTTATTTGACTCCTAGACTTAAATTTCTAGCACTTCTCTATGTGTGTGAATATCCATCATACAACCGTGTGAATAGTTCATTTGACCCCTATTGATCCCAGAAGCTAGTGTTTTCCACAATGTTGCTTAGTCTGGAGTGGGAATAGTTCAATTCAGTTCCATCGCTTCCAGAGTCCAACTCTTTCCTCCACGTTGTTTAGTTTTGAGTGGGAATAGTAAATGTGTGCCTAGAGTCTAATACTTTCCCCAGCATTGCTTAGCTGGAAGTGGGAATAGTAATCAGACCCATCTAGAGTTTAGCACTTTCCTCAATGTTGCTTACTTTGGAGTAGGAATAGTAATCTGACCCCCCTAAATAGATGCAATTTCCCCAATTTTAGCTGCACTGGAGTTAGAACAATAAATCTTAATCTCACTAAATATATGTACTTCTTCAGTGCTAATTGGATTGCAGTTAGAAAGGTAAAAATTACTCACCTAAATAGATGCACCTTCCCCAGTGTTAGTTAGACTGGAGTTAGAATAGTGTTGTTTCAAAATGTACATATATATTATTTACTGATTTTTTTTTAAAGGGATGCTTTATTTAGGTGAAAATGTCAGTTAAAACATACCATTTTGAACTAACAAAACCACTGAAATTCACCAGTTATAGTTATATCTGGTAACTATAACTCATGCCCTAGAGTAACTATAACTCATGCCCCACCATGCACAGTATTGGCATCAATTATGTAATTTCAGTGTTGCAAATCACAGAGAACAATCCTCTCTGCGAACTCATACCCTTTCAAATAAACAAATGCTGAGCTATTTTGAAGAGGCTACACTATGGCCAGCTAGGCTTGACACTTCCACAACCAAAAGTAACACTGGGCATAGTTTGCGTAGTAGCGCTACACGTAGCTACGCGAAGTGCTCATTGGTTTATTTCCACGCTTGCGATCGGCACCTTGATGTTGCTGATTGCGAGCATGGAAAAAGTCTCGCCAGGATGTTGATTTTGCTCGCTCGCGGTCGCCAACTTGACCTTGAGGACCGCGAGTAAGCAAAAAATGCCCGCTACGCTATGCGTTTTTGCACTGTGCTACGTACATTTTGCGTAGTGCGTAGTACCGCAAACTACGCGCGCTCCGCGAGCGTAGCATAGTCTTACGCCCAGGGTTAACCAAAAGGGTAAATGTGGCTGACCTAAAGCCCTACTCTTTATCTGTTTTTTGTTATAACATGAGCTTCTTAAACAGCAAAAGGTGCATTTTGACCAGACTTCACAATGTTTATCTCTTATTATGGAAGAAACCCTGTAAGTTACAAATCTTATACTTACATTATTTTTATCAAGTTAGGCAAATTTTGCAGCTACATCTGATTGCCGCCACTGTCAGCTCGTTAACTTTGGATGGGACATGTAAAATATAGCAGCACAAAAATATACAAGTGGCTAGAGCAACTGATGTAAAAATCTTGATTAATGGACAAAAGCCAAAGTGCAAAAATCTATGCCCTGCTCTCCCTTTCCTCTAACTTGAAATCCATCTATCAAGGAAGAGTAAGACTATAATTACTGCTCGCATTACAGGGTGCAGCACAGAAAGAGCTAAACGCTGCTACCATTCACAGCAGACACCTCTGTGCAATCTCTTTTCACACAGAAGGCCATTAAAAGCTCGAGCTATTTAAGTGAAAATCAGACCTAAGAAACTACCATTAAGAGTGGCATTCAAGTCTTCTCTCTGGGAAGAGAAGTCAGACTCCTTAGACATTTTTTGATCAATTTCTTAAATTGATTTTCAAATGAAGCTGGTCTTTCAGTCAGTTTTTGATCAATTTGTAAAATTGTACTCCAAATTTCCTTTGATGTAACTTAATTTAATGTGATAATGCTGTCAGGGTACAGCTTCAGATTCTCTGCAATAGCGCATGGCAGGCTTTCTTTACCAAGACAAGGCTCCTTTCCAGGCCTGCTTAGGTTTCCTTGAAAATTGCAAAAAACACAGATGATGGACAGAATGCAGAACAATGTCTTACATTCACCCCAATACAAAGATCTGGGCCTAAATCCATTGTTGTTTTGCACTCCACACCACCCTAGGTCAGACAATGGCTATATGCAAATCAGCCTTGACCCCGTGCCTCATGGGAACAGTCCAGCCCGAACTACCAAGCCATGTCTTTCCTAGACCGGAATCAAGCATCCAAGGACCGGTTTCTGGCTATCAGCCTTCTTCAGCCTGGATAGCTTGACTCCAGTGATGTGGAGAGCCTGGGACTCACGTCTGAGCATACCCTGCCCACTCGGGGTGAAAATTGCAAAAAACACAGATGATGGACAGAATGCAGAACAATGTCTTACATTCACCCCAGTACAAAGATCTGGGCCTAAATCCATCGTTTTTTTGCACTCCACACCACCCTAGGTCAGACAAAGGCTATATGCAAATCAGCCTTGACCCTGTGCCTCATGGGAACAGTCCAGCCCGAACTACCAAGCCATGTCTTTCCTAGACCGGAATCAAGCATCCAAGGACCGGTTTCTTGCTATCAGCCTTCTTCAGCCTGGATAGCTTGACTCCACTGATGTGGAGAGCCTGGGACTCACGTCTGAGCATACCCAGCCTACTCGGGGTGAAAATTGCAAAAAACACAGGGCTGGGTATGTTCAGTCCCAGGCTCTCCACATCACTGCTATCCAGGCTGAAGAAGGCTGATAGCCAGAAACCGGTCCTTGGATGCTTGATTCCGGTCTAGGAAAGACATGGCTTGGTAGTTCGGGCTGGACTGTTCCCATGAGGCACAGGGTCAAGGCTGATTTGCATATAGCCATTATATGACCTAGGGTGGTGTGGAGTGCAAAAAAACGATGGATTTAGGCCCAGATCATTGTACTGGGGTGAATGTAAGACATTGTTCTGCATTCTGTCCATCAACTGTGTTTTTTGCAATTTTCACCCCGAGTGGGCTGGGTATGCTCAGACGTGAGTCCCAGGCTCTCCACATCACTGGAGTCAAGCTATCCAGGCTGAAGAAGGCTGATAACCAGAAACCGGTCCTTGGATGCTTGATTCCGGTCTAGGAAAGACATGGCTTGGTAGTTCGGGCTGGACTGTTCCCATGAGGCACAGGGTCAAGGCTGATTTGCATATAGCCATTGTCTGACCTAGGGTGGTGTGGAGTGCAAAAAAACGATGGATTTAGGCCCAGATCATTGTACTGGGGTGAATGTAAGACATTGTTCTGCATTCTGTCCATCAACTGTGTTTTTTGCAATTTTCACCCTGAGTGGGCTGGGTATGCTCAGACGTGAGTCCCAGGCTCTCCACATCACTGGAGTCAAGCTATCCAGGCTGAAGAAGGCTGATAGCCTGAAACCGGTCCTTGGATGCTTGATTCCGGTCTAGGAAAGACATGGCTTGGTAGTTTGGGCTGGACTGTTCCCATGAGGCACAGGGTCAAGGCTGATTTGCATATAGCCATTTCCTGACCTAGGATGGTGTGAAGTGCAAAAAAACGATGGATTTAGGCCCAGATCATTGTACTGGGGTGAATGTAAGACATTGTTCTGCATTCTGTCCATCAACTGTGTTTTTTTTTCAATTTTCACCCCGAGTGGGCTGGGTATGCTCAGACGTGAGTCCCAGGCTCTCCACATCGCTGGAGTCAAGCTATCCAGGCAGAAGAAGGCTGATAGCCAGAAACCGGCCCTTGGATGCTTGATTCCGGTCTAGGAAAGACATGGCTTGGTAGTTCGGGCTGGACTAATCCCATGAGGTACAAGGGCCAAGGCTGATTTGCATATAGCCATTGTCTGGCCTAGGGTGGTGAGTGCAAAAAAAAAATAAAACGACGGATTTAGGCCCAGATCATTGTACTGGGGTGAATGTAAGACATTGTTCTGCATTCAGTCCATCAACTCTGTACTTTTTTGCAGGTTTCCTTGAAAGCACCCTCAACTCACTGAGATTGAGATCACAAGCTTGCTAGCCACAGGTTATTGCGAACTAAAATGAATTCATGTCGAAAAGTGCATTGGCACACTAATGAGAAGAATGAAGAGTCTTTTATATCAATATACAAAAACAAAATAGACAATCATTGGCACTGCTGCATGCTTGGAAACTTTCAAAATTTCTGTTCTACTGTGTTCCCATGTACTCCATTGTTTCCAAAAACGTTAAGTGCAAGCTCCTTTAAAGGATACCTTTTCCACATGAATCTTAACTTGATAGAAAACCTTAGGTAGTACATTCAAACTATCATAGTGTATATACTCCAAGTGGTGGCCGCCACGGAACTGGGCTGGTGGGGTGAAGGGGTAAGGGAGTGTAGAAAAAAAGACACCTACCTCCTCACTGCTCTGTCCAACTTTGTCTCTCCTCCAAGTCCACATAATAGGAAGTAGCAGGCTCCCCTGAGCCAATCACAATGCTGCAATGCATCATTGTGATTGGTCTGAGTGCCGTAGTCCGGAGCTCAGATGGGGATTCGTTGCTGGGCATGTTCTCCACCCAGGCTGCATTATAGCCTGGTTGGAGAACATGCCCAGCAAACAATCCCCGTCTGAGCTCCGGACTACGGCACTCAGAAAATGCTAAGTGAGCATGACTGCCCTGCCCGAGATGGCCAGCTAAAGCGTCATGCTCACTTTAGTGTGCCCACCACTCCTCCCCTGCTCTGTGAGCAGAGCAGCCCTGCCATGTCCAGATACTGCTGCAGCAGGAACAAACAAAATGATAATAACATTAAGTTATTATCATATTATTTTTCCTTGCTTACACAGCTGCAAAGCAGTCAGTGGGGCGATGCACCTCCTCCTTAATGGAGAAGCCACCACTCTGTACTCTTATATATGCCTTTATGTGCTTTTATTAAGTGCTAAAATCAAATGTAGGTATCTTCATGCTCTATTAAATAGTAAATTATAAAACTGACATTACAAATCACCTCGGTTGAATCAAGAAATAAAGAAGATACTACTGCAACAAAACTCACCTATGGCAGAGGCAAAGAACACAATCACTCTAACAACATCCTAACACGGCCCTCCAAGCCCCACTAAATTATCTGTAAGGGCCAAATGCCAAAATCGGATGATCTGGAGCGTCTGCCGCTGGGGCCGCCGATACTTCCAGTGCCGTGATATCGGCAATATCCCACCCTGAGGCCCATTACCTGCCATCCCTCCTTCACCTTCCGAAAAAGAAGCGCCCAGCTGAGGGGGTCAGCTGATGGAGCGGACAATCCAAGATGGATGTGCCGGGGTTATCTGTGGTGCCAGGCCAGTCAGAGATGAGCCCGGCTTCATTTTTCTTCATCTAAAGACATAGTAAACACAGGGCAGGGGGATAATGAGGTGCCCTGGAAGCCCCACCTGTGAGGAGGAGGCGACGAGGAGACACTGTTTGGAGCAGCCACAGGGCCGCAGGCTTGTAAACCAAGGCGGCTCGGCCTTGGAGGACCAACAGCCCATCGAATGGATGCCGCAGCCAACGCCTGCCCACCCGGGCACCGGGTACAGCTCCCCTCTCATCTTCGCTGCTTGTCTTCCTCCTCCCCGCCTCTTTCTGGGTTCCCCTGGTGACGGGCGTTCGGCAGGTTCTGTCGTGAGCTTGCCGATGCCTCCGTGCTTTCTCTGGATGGCCGCGGATGAGCCGGGCTGGGGCTCTCTCCTCCTGACCCTCCTGATTCTACGGCCGCTGCTTTTCGCTACCGCTGGCCCGCCTGCCTCGCTGGAGGCTATGGCGGGGGTGGGAACTGTGGCGCTGCTCTCCGGGATTTTCTGAGCCTGTCTGTTTCCATTCCTGCCAGTGAGGCGTCCCCTGAGGCTCGGACTCAGCAGCGTCCCGTTCTCTAGCCTGTGTCGATCTCCCTCCAACATGGGAGAATGGATTGTACACTGTTATCACTGCTGCCCGGGACCTGTGCAGATGGACGGCACGGTTGTGCTTCGGAGACCGCCAGCCCCCCTTTTGTCTGTCTGGCTCCTTTCCCCTTCTTGTTCTTCCTCCGTTGGTTCGGCTCCCTGATTTTCTTTGGACTTGGCCCTCGTAACTTTTGGACTGGAAACACGTGTGCGCCCCGCCATTTTGGGACCGTCTCCTGTTGTCACTCTTGTCCTTTGGTCCACCATCTTGCGAAACAGCAGACATTCTACTGCCCTCCCTTGGTGCTATGACTGCGTGCCCCCACCGACCCCACTTAATGGAACTCTGCTCTCCTGGTTTTTTGGGTCTTGACCTGAGAAAATCTACTATTTGTATATATATGTATATAGAGATAACTCTAACCACTAGCATATGTAGTAGACCTTTGTACTTTCTACCATTCCTATTTGACTCTTAGAGTTTATCCATATGTATCTCTTCCTTGAGTGACTTTACAACTTGTACATTTGCAACTTTTTTCCTGTTTGTATCTCTTCCTTGTGTAACTCTACAACTTGTACATTTGCAATGTGTGACTTCATTTGCATTTTTTTCTGTTTGTATCTTTTATGTAACTCATGTAATCCTAAATCCTTATGTATCGCAACTGTTTCTTATGTAAAGCGCTCTGACACCTTCGGGTAATGTTCGCGCTATACAAAATCGCATTAAATAAATAAATAAATAGAGAACCAGAACCAAATCCAAGAGCCACAGGAATCTGAGGGTACTTCGCCTGTCAAATTTAGAAACGAGGTCCAAGCTGACAGTCATTTAAAAAGCATTGGCAGGAGCCACCGTCATGGCGGTTTGTGTCATTGCTTTTTAAGTTTGAAGCACTGCTCCGTCAACGTGACAAAGCTCTGTCAATTTTTTCATTTTCAAATAGAAAATCCTGAAGCAGGATTTCTTTTTTAAAATAAAAAGAAATGCTCTCCTCACCATGGGAGCTTTGAGCAGTTTCCACTGCTGCTGACCACCAGGGATTTCCTAGCAGGGATGGGAAGTGAAAAGTGACCTGTATGTCCACCCATCTAAATTTGGTGGGTGGAAGAAGAGGTCAAATTCCGACAGCCCTTACTCCATCGCGCCGCCGGAGGGGTGCAACCACACATGGAGACAGAGTAATCTCCGCCATTGTTACACCAATGATATGCCTGTATTTAAATCACGTGGGCAAACCATTATCTCGGTGATAAGGATACGCCATCGTGGTTATTAAGGAGTATCCTTAACCCCAATATATAAATCAGGCCCTAAGTATCGTTAGACTGATTACGTCAAGCTCACATTCCGCATTTTTGAATTTCGAGGTAACAGGGACTGCTGTAAACTATGTAAACTAAAGTATTGAAAATAAAGTAAAAGTAATTAGACTGCTCTCAAAAAATCCCATTGTATAACGAGCCTAGAAGTCGGAAAAAGAAATCAGAAAGCTATTTAACACATTTTTGACAACACACCATGATTTCTTTAGACAGGGCACTAATCAACAATCCGTAGAAATAGAATGTGGTGACGTTCTATTTTTAATTTTTCTTGTTTTTATCTTTCAGACCCACACCTCTCCTTCTATTTCATATAGTCAGATGGGTTGAAAAATGTCTTTACTATTCATGTGGCATCACGTTCTGTACAAAACGAGACCTGCATTTTAACAGACATAATGAATCTATTTATGTCGCTGCCATATCCTGTTCGAAACCGACACACCAAGTATCTTTATGACATCCGCCTCTCGAAGGCTGATTAAAATAGGAGTGCATTTTACGCAATCAAGGACTGTCCACGTCTACGAGCACCGAAGTGCATTTTCACTTATATTGGGTGATTTAGATGGATTTCCATGGTACTGAATCATTGGCGATGACATTATGGCTTTATGGCGCTCTGGATTTTGATTGATTGCCTTAATCTGTAGAAACTATTTCCGGACATGGATGTTTTAGTATTAAGCCTGTAAAATGGTGTCTGTGTGAAAGCGGAGAGATGATTTGTGTCATGATGGCACACATGGCATAGGGAAAGATGAAATCTGCTAATGAATGGGGAAGGGCGGCGACGAGGCTGTTTCATCTTGTGTGGGATAAGTAAAACTGCTTCTGCTCTGAGAAAAAATGGCATAGAATCTAAGTCTAGCGAGATTGTTAATGCTGTTCATGCTATGGATTTTCCAGTTACAGCAGAGCCCTTGACATGGCGCATTCTTCAGTGAACCTGATGCTCCATTTTTCGACCTAAGGCAGCATTTAACAACGAGTATATTGGCCATTTTGACACAATTAAAGAATCACATTTCAGCCTTAGTAGACAGACTGGGGTACATTTTGGAAGCTCTAAAATGAATCTAATGCCAGTAGGCAAAATTATATTTAAATCTTTATGCAGTTTTTCACCATATGTAGAGTAGCCATTTAACATTGCCTGGATGAACTCATCTGAAAAGTTCCAGTATTAAATCTCTGGATGGGCTACGATATCAAGCACATTTGGTTAAGTGGGTATCAAATACGTCTGACTCTGTTTAGTAAGGCTTTGTGCTTGGTTCTATGGCACAGGTTTCCATCTTGCCAAACCCCCAAATACTGATATGCATTAGCTTCTTAGTTGCAGTCCCCGCCCATCAACCAGTTTGTGCCAGCCTTTTGTTGTTCCAAAGGAGATCATTTTAGTTTCGGAAACTTTAGCTTTAGGTCGTTGTTGATGAGACAGCTATGAAGACAGGTCAGGGAACGAGAAAGACCAATGGGTGTGTGCTCTAAAAGAATCAAGTAGTCTGTATATAGTTTTGGGAAGACGGCCCTTAATTTTTTTTAGTTCTTGTTAGAAATGGGGGTGTCTAGTTGGCAGTGGCTTTTACCCTGTCCAAGTAGGGACCCTTATTCTAGTCAGGGTAAAAGAGTTACACACCCAAGATAACCTCTGCTCACCCCCTTGGTAGCTTGGCACAAGCAGTCAGTCAGAGGCAATGTATAAGCATTTCCACAAACATATACAGTAACACAGTGAAAACACTACAAATGGACACCACACCAGTTAAAAAAATAACCAATATTTATCTAAATAAAACAAGACCAAAACGACAAAAATCCAACATAAACAAGTAAAGATATCACTTTTAAAAGGTTCAAAATAGTTCAGTCCATTGGAAATTATGGATGCTTCACTTTTATCACAAATAATCTGGGATGAGTCAAAATCAAAGATGAAAACAGGCATAGGGAGAGTCAGGTGCCAGAAAATCTAAGCAATGCTTTGGCTCCTTGCTCCCAGGGGAGGTGATGCATCCGTTCCTTGCTCCCAGGGGAGGTGATGCATCCATTCCTTACTGCCAGGGGAGGTCATGCATTGGTTCCTTACTACAGCACAGTGGGGGTGATGCGTCAGTTCCTTACTGTGAGGGGTGGGGGTGATGCGTCGGTTTCTAGACATGCGGCCACAGTTCCTTACTACTGGGCAAAGTCGATGAAAAAGTTGCCGCACAGGTACAAAGCTTTGAAAATCTGGATGCAGGTGATGCGTCAATTTCTTCAGCTGCTCATCAGGCCCTGCATCGGATTTGGAGCATATGCCACAGACATTGGTGACACAGTGCTCGGGACTCAGACTGTGGCGATCTTTCAGCCGCACGGTAGGCGCTGCATCGTTTCTTGACCGCACCACATCTATGCATTGATTTTTCAACTGCATGGCGGTACTGCATCAGGAAAAAAAGGCGCTGGAGGTCAAAGTGTGGATTTTCATCAGTCTTTTTTCAGGAAAACCACCTTGAAGGGCCCAGAACTGGAATTGGCACCACTTGGCAGGTCAGAACTCCCAGCAGAGGAGTTCAGGGGCTGCAGATGAAGTCTTTGATTGGCCCTGGACTTCTTAAGAGGAGGCAAGCACAGCCAAGCCCTTAAAGAACCTTGGCAAGAAGGATATAGAAAGCAAAGTCCAGTCCTTTTACTGTCCAAGACAGAAGCAGCAAACAGTAGGGCAGCACAACACAATAACAAGCAGAGCAGAAGTTCTCCTGCTACAGCTTCTCCCGCTCTTCTTCTTGGCAGAATCACCGCTTAGTCTAGAAGTGTTCTATAGTTATGGTGTTACAGCTGCAGTATTTTTACCAGTTTCTCCCTTTGAAGTAGGCAAACTTCAAAGGAAAGTCTTTGTAGTGCACAAGACCCTTCCTTTCGCTGACCTGGTGCCAGACACACTACAGGGGGGTGGAGACAGCTTTGTGTGAGGACTGGCACCGGTGTCTCTGTGACAACTCCTCCCACCACTCTAGCTCAGGAATGGCCCATCAGCCTGGTGATGGGCCTTCAGGATATGCAGGGCACACCTCAACTCCCTCTGTGTGAATGTCTAGAGTGAATGCACACACAGCCCAACCGTCACCCTCCCTCAGACGTGGATTCCACAGACAGGTAGAGGCACAGAATGGTAAAGCAAGAAAATAGCCACTTTCTAAAAGTGGCATTTTCAAACACACCATTTAAAAACCAACTTCACTAAAAGATTTATTTTTAAATTTTGAGTTCAGAGACCCCACACTCCAAATGGCCATCTGTTCCCAACTGGAAGTTAAAATTGCAAGAAGTTACAAGGCAGCTCCAATGATAACATATAGGAGTGATAATCTTTGCAATAGGGAAAAAACGAAATGAGCAGTATTTCACTATCAGGACATGTAAAACACACCAGTACATGACCTACCTTTTAAATACACTCCACCCTGCCCATGGGGCTACCTTGGGCCTACTTTAGGGCTGCCTAACATGTAGTAAATGGGAAGCATTGGGCTTGGCAAGCAGTTGCACTTGCCAGGTCGACATGGCAGTCTAAAACTGCACTGACAGATACTGTAGTGGCAGGCCTGAGACATAATTGCAGAGCTACTCATGTGGGAGGCAGAATCATGCTGCATGCCCACTAGTAGAGTTTGATTTACAGGCCCTGAGCACACACAGTGCACTTTACTGGTGACTTACAAGTAAATCAAATATGCCAATCATGAATAACCAAATCACAATCAAAATTTACACAGGGAGCACTTGCACTTTAGCATTGATCAGCAGTGGTAAAGTGCCCAGAGATCTATAACCAGAAAAAATGAAATGCAGCACTCAGTCAAAAACAGGAGGTCAGAAGCAAAAAGACTGGGAGAAAACATGCCAGAGATGCCAGGTCTAACTGTATCTGAATGAGGTCTGCTGTCTACAAGTTAAAAAGAAGCAGTTTCAGTGCACAACACTGCTTAAAGCAGCAGTTGTTGAAAGTCTTCCTGTAGACTCTGGTGACATCACCTAACTTCACCCACTTCCTTATTTCTATGTGTAGCATGCAGGTGATGAATAGTAGGGAGTCTGGAATACTCTAGGTTTTTAATTTGCCCCAGAGTATAGGTCTGTTCATTTTGTCAAAGGTGGCGCTGACGTTGAGGTTGCGCGCATAAAGCTTGGAGCCCCAATAGATTGCCTTTTGTGGCAGTAGGTCTATAGCCAGAACATTGCCCTGGCTTCACACCCCTTCTGACACCCAGTAAGGAGCACTGGGAGCAGTTCCTTGTCTTCCACCCATTCCTACAGATGAGAGAATAGATTGCTTGCAAAAGGTTTGGCCTGCTTGTTGAGGAGTGCAATAGTTCTATAATGTTTTGGGTCATGAAGGTTTCACTTTTTGTGGTCAGAGGATGAATAATTGAACCCTTCTAGTACTTAGGGATTAGTTGAGTTTCTAGAATCGAATTGTACAGGAGGTATAGTGGCTCAGTTTCAGTTTGAATATGGAAATCGAGATACTGTTCAGGCCTGTGGCAATGCTACCCCTAGGGCTTAAGCCTCATGGCTATTCTCTAAATTTGCAAATCAGAATTCCTTGTACTACAAATCTAGAGTGCCTTAAAACATGAGAAATCCACATTGAAATGTTTTGGCTCATCTTAGTGTCAGTTAGGTGTCCAAAAAACCATTTACATTCATAAATATAATGTTCTGATTCATAGAACCATGATTATCGTAACATTGCAAATGTTAATTTCACTTATGGCAGTGCAGAATTGACCAAAATGGCAACATTTACTGTGTGGGGTGGGGGATGTCCATTGGATATGTGATAACCATCATACACAAAGTCAAAACTCTAGGTATTCTAAAACATTTTCAAACAATGTTGTACCCCACCTACATACTTATAACTATTCGAACATAGATTGAAGCAAGTGTGTAAATGGAGTAGGAAAAGCTTCAAAGACATATATTGGAAGGGTTTCTTTATGATTTTGTCAATCTTTTTGTTCCTACAAAAGCACTCAGTTGATCTAGTCTTGATCAGGAGCCACTGCACCTTAAATGTCACTTTTCTTAAATATTGTAGGCTTGTCTAGGAACCGATTTTCTCTCAGAACATATCATCTCTGAATATCAAAGATACTGTTTGGTAGGTTGTACTTGACCAATGTGCTTGACCATCGAGAACAATTGGTTGAAAGGAAAGTGTGCGGCCTGTGATGTCACGGGCAGCCAACGATTTCAGAATAGCTTGAGACTATTAAAATGAGGGACAACAGCATGGTTTCTGTTCTTTCTGATTAGGTGAAAATAAGAATCCATTGCTAGTCATTCCAGAAGAGAGGATTTGTGGATTGACATTAACACAACTGAAGGCAATAGTATGTTACGTGATATGTATAAAACACAATGATACATTTCTTCTTGCCAGTACTTTGAGTTCATAATCGGAAAATAATACATATTAGGTTAGCCAACGCTTTATTGCCCCCCCCCAAAAAAAGGTTGAGCTAGCCGGTTTGAATTTGAAGCATTAACTTAATGGACACAACCCACTGACCTATCTCAACAACTGAAGAAGTTGGTTTGCCAGTCTCTCCTTCGAGCTACCTCAAAAAAGATTTTTAGCTTGTTAATGGTCTGCAGTACATAAAATGAGCCCATAGTGTCATTTTCCCTTCATTTGGCGGGACAGCACAGACACGCACAGACACATGAACCAGACCGGTAAAGTGTGGGAATGGGCCACTTTAATGAAGCAAGTGCCCATCACAATGCACATCACAACCCTGGCAAGTGGCCTACAAGCTAAATAAGGCATCATTGTACATCTAACACCAAACCCTTCCGACTCCAATGGCCTCTAACATCTCCTTTGTAAAAAAAAAAACCTTACATTCTCAATTCACGTTTTAATCTCCTTTCAGTCCCCAGCTCCAACAGTTTTTAGCCAAACTCAATTAAAATTTCTATAACCGTTTCACAATTCCCCTAACACCTCTGTACCCTCTTCTCTGCAGAAGCTGATACACCTGAGTGGTAACCAGACCAATCAATAAGTATCCTAACAGAAAACCCCTACAATCTAGAAAATTCCCTTTCGCCTTGGCAAGTCCCCCCCACCAACTTTTAGGTACATTTCCATGCCCATAAAGAACAGGTGCGCCCGGTCATTCCTGTGTAAAGAATGTATTTCAAATCGATGTACTCAATGTCTACAAAAAGTCTGCACTTGCCTTTTAACTTTCTGATGTGCGTCATCAATCACTGCTTGTTCGAATGTCCCCCTCAACATTCGCCTTGGAATCAGCTCTGTCCAAACCAGCGTAGTGCCTGCCCAAAAATCTTTAATCTCCTTGATGTCCTTTTTGATATTTTTCTGATAAGGCCAGCCATTCAAGCTCATCAAGCAGGTCTCCCTCAAGTGACTCGATAGCACGTCTGGAAAACCTCCTTTAGAGAACTTTGTGAGCATCAGCAATAACTCCCCCAGTGCATGCCCCCTGTACCACACTAGTATATGTGCATCCTTGTATTTCAAATCCAGCGGCGGCTGGCATGGTACGCGGGTGCAGAGTTCGCGAGGGCTGATGCCTGGCGGGGGTGTTTTGCGGGTGGTGTCACGCGGGGGCCAAAATAAAAAAATATAAAGATACACTTACCTTGAGGCCGCTCCCGCGTCGCTGATCCTGCTCTCCTGTCTTTGACTACAGGAAGCAGGCAGCAAGGCTCCCTCCTGCACCTGTATCAGTACCAGCATTTGGAAAGCTCACAGCTACCTCCAAAGTGGTGTCCCGGCGCTGGGGGCCCTCGGGAAGAATAAGCAAGCTATTGCCCAGAGTCACATAGTGCTGGGCTGACCTGCCGCTGGTGCTGGGGATCGAACCGTGAGCCCCAGATTACAACATCAGTCACACTGGCCGCTGCGCCACACCAAGAGTATGGTGTTAACTATAAGTTTACCACACCCTACCATCCACAGGGCAATGGGCTTCTTTATGGGTCAACAAAACCCTTGGATTCCCAGAAAAGCTTAGACCAAAATGGGATGTCTTACTACCTTGCCTTCTCTTTGCCTACAGAGAGACTTCCCATAACGGCCCATTTGAACTTCTGTTTGGACATCTAGCTAGGGGTCCAATATTGCTGGTCAAAGAAGGATGGGAGCAATTTCTCAAGCCTTCTAAACAGGACATAGTAGACTATGTACTCGGCCTGGGTTCTTGCATGGGTGCATACATGAAGAAGGCCAGCAAAAATACGGAGGCCAGCCAGGAGCTTCAGAAAGCTTGGCATGACCAAAAGGCTGTACTAGCAGTTTACCAGCCAGGACATAAAGTGTGGGTGTTGGAGCCTATGGCCCCTGCAACTCTCCAAGACAAGTGGAGTGCCCCCCACACTATATGGAAAAGAAAGGTGAGGTCGGTAGCCGGGTCTGGTGGCTCAGTGGACTAATGTTTTCACTGTGTTTGACCTCATGGTCACAGGTTCAAATCACGGCGGGTCCACTCAGCTTTTCATCCATCTGAGGTTGATAAAATGAGTACCATTGAGTTGGGTAACAATAAACATCTGTTATTCAGCGCCAAGATTCCTACGAGTGAACGTGCGCTTTACAAATACACATGTTATGTTTATGTTATATCACCTACTTAGTTGACCTAGGTACTCTAAGAAGTCCCCCAGGGTACTTTATGTGAATCACCTGAAACCGAATGACCTGAAACCTTTTGTTGACAGGGCTGACATGAGCTTGCTCATGGCCACTTATGTGAGACGGGAGGAAGAGTGTGACCCTCTCCCTGATCTCCTCTCTCAGGACCCTGTTGATGGATCAGTTGAAGGAGTAGTCTTGGCAGACAGCCTCACTGACCAACAGCAGGTTGATTTCAGACATGTTTTCAATCAGTTTCCTGGTCTCTTTTCTCTGACACCCAGTCAAACTACCTGGTATATCCAAGAAGTGGACACAGGTGACAGCCTGCCTGTGAGGAGCAAGATTTACAGATAGCCTGGCCTTAAAAGCCTCAGGAAGACGCTGAAGTTCTTGCCTGTGAGAGCCCGAGAGACCTTGGTACATGCACTAGTCACATCGAGGATGGACTATGGCAACCTTCTCTATTTAGGCACCCTGGAGTTACCCAGAAGAGCTGCTTCTGCAGCGGCTCTCCGGTCCTTGCACTGGCTCCCGGTCAGAAGCAGGGTAGAATTTAAAGCACTCTGCACGTGCCATCGGATCATTAATGGGAGATCCCCTCTCCCTCTACAAGGACTCTTAACACCTTATGAGCCTCCCCGTTCTCTGAGATCTTCCGGCTCTGGACTCCTGGTTGTCCCTAAGGTATCCAGAGCACGGATGGGGGGAAGATCTTTTAGATGCCTTGCAGCCGCTAGATGAAACAAGCTGCCCATGGCGTTACGACTAGAGCCATCTGAGTCTATTTTTAGAGCTAAGCTCAAAACCGCTCTATTCGCTTAGTAGGTGTGCCGCTTCTGTATGGTCCAGTAACAAAGTAGCTCCTCAGCGCGGGGACACGCCATTGTTGCGTCACCATGCGCTTTACAAAACCCCCTAAATAGAAATAGAAAAATTTCAGCGATTACACCAGGACAAAGGTCCAAAAGATGCTGGAGTTGGGGTTCATTGAGCCTTCAGATAGCCCTTGGGATCGTCCTGTAGTCCTTGTAGCAAAACCTCACACCAAGGATGGTAAGAGAGAGATGAGGTTTTGTAATGACTATAGAGGCCTCAATGTAGTCACCTGGACTGATGCCCATCCAATTCCAAGGGCAGATGAACCGAATGATACATTGGCCTCTGCCAAATGTATTGGTACATTTGAAATGACTGTTGATTTTTGGCAAGTCAGATTCTATTAGACCACACCGAAAGCCGCATTTCCAATCCCCAGAGGGCATAATCAATTTCTTGCGATGCCTTTTGATTTATAAAATTTACCTGCCACATTTCACAGGCTGGTAAATAAAGTCTTAACAGGTCTGGAAGCCTATCGTGCAGCATATCTCGATGATATAGTTATCTTTAGCTCGACCTGGGAGGATCACCTGGTCTACCTCAGAAATGTACTTGAGGACCTGCAGAAGGCAGGCCTCACTATCAAGGCCACAAAGTGCCAGGTAGGGCAGAGAAAAGTTGTGTACTTGAGCCACCTTGTAGCCGGAGGCCAAGTTCAACCATTGGAGAGCACAATTAAGACCATCATGGACTAAATTGCTTCCACTACCCATACTCAGGTCAGAGCTTTCTTGGACATGACTGGGTACTGCAATAAGTTTCTTAAGGGCTATGGATCCATAGTGACACCCCTTAATGATCTCACCTCCAAAAGGAGACCTATGAAAGTTCAGTGGACTGTTAGCTGTCAGAAGGCATTTGCCTTACCTGAAGCAAGCCATGTGCTATGCTCCAATTATGCAAAGTCCTGACTATTCCAAACCATTCATTGTCCAGACAGATGCTTCTGAGATAGGGATAGGCACAGTATTATCACAGCTTAATGCAGAGGACCAGGATAAACCAGTACCTTTTAGAAGTAGAAGGGTGACTTGCGGGGAGAAACCTTAGTCAGCTATGGGGAGGCCTTTGCTGTGGTCTGGAGCTTGAAGAAGTTGAGGCTATTCCTGTTTGTCCAAAACTGGACAAAGGACTAGGAATTACTTTCCCCTCTGTCCAGCCCCTCCTCTTGGAGGGATCCCTGAGTCATTCCAACCCTTTCCCTAGGGTAAATAAGAGCACCCCTAGGGGTGGGTCCTCAGATTCATCGTGGAACAAGACTCACCTCTAAAACCACTCTTCGACCGCCTGGAAACATAGACTTTGTTGGACTTTGACTGGAACCGAGACTGCATCAAGGAAGACTCCTGCTGTTCCTGGTCTCGCTGTTCTTCAAGTCTTTTGCGCCATCTGTGTCTGTGCCTCATCCAGGTTCTCCAGAGGGCACATGGCCATCAAGGACATCCAAAGTAATTTCCCTTGGAGTGAAAGAGTCACTTCCCTTCATCTGCAGACACAGCAATGAAGATGACCGGTCTGTTGCTCCTGCCGTCCTACGGACTTCCCAAGGCCCAGCAACACAGGTGGTGGTTCTGCAGCTCCCTAGAGGCCTGACCTGTCTTCGCTGCAATTTTGAGGACAGTATCCCTCGCCGGAGCTGCTGGGACCAAACCCATGTGCACAGCACCGACTTGCCGTAGCCAAAGCTTGTTGTCTCTGCACTCCAGAGATCTTCCGGCTACACGAAGTTCCAGTCTTCGGCACCTCATCCCTTGAGGATCAGCATCCTCACTGCATCCTCTGCACTTCCATCTTTGGTGATCTGCCTGAGGTCATCCTGCAACTCATGGACCTTCGGTCTGCGGGTCCTCTCAAGGGTCTTCCTTTGCTTCAGTGGGCTCCCCTGCTTGCTTGGGCCTGCACTGACTCTCCTGCACTTGATGAGTCCCTTGGACCTTGCTGATCCCAATGATTACAACTTTCCAGGGCAGTTGCAGATACCAAGGCTTGTTGGTGGTCCTGTCGGACACCGACCACCTGGACACTGACACCCATTGTGGGACAGCTTGTGCCCAGCTCTTGGTCTTCCTCAGCATCACCTGGACCTCACAGCTGCAATGCGAAGGTCAGCATCTTTACTCTTGAACCTCCCGACATCAGTGGGCATTGTGCGTTCATGTCTCCTGGCCTGGTCACTTCAGAGTGGCATAGACTCTGTCCCCTCTGCTTGCAGGTCCTCCTCTTTAAGAATCCAGTCTTTGATTCCACCTTCGCAGGCTTCTCCAGAGGCATCTTCTTCAAAGTCTTCCATTATCGTCCACGGCAGATTCTGACTTCACTTCACCACCATGCACGCGGTTTCGCTGG
Source organism: Lissotriton vulgaris (assembly GCF_964263255.1). Lineage (NCBI taxonomy): Eukaryota > Metazoa > Chordata > Amphibia > Caudata > Salamandridae > Lissotriton > Lissotriton vulgaris. The sequence goes on from NC_141689.1 coordinate 485,241,597, forward strand.
AGCACTTAGCCTGGCTCCTGGGGCATCCATGGTAGGGGTTGCTCTCCAACCTCCTGTCTTCCAAACGGTTGCTTTGGGGTCCCCTGGGAAGGGTCCTTCTTTAAAACATGCAACACCTCATCTCCATTGACTTCCATTGGGCATGTAGCTATGTTTTCACTCTGCACAATCCTCTGTTGGGTTCCTGAGTACTTTCCTTGGGTGGTTCCTTGTGTCCCCGTCTCCTCTGAGTCTTCTGGTCCTAGTCATGTTCTCCTTTGTAGGTCACATTCCACTTTCTTAGTAGATGGTTTGGTCTCCCCCCTGGAGACCAGTGTATATTTGTGTTACTTACCTTATTGTTTTGAAGTATTTTTGTGCGTATTGTTGGCATCTCCAGGTAAGAGATATGCCAATGTATTAGTGATTGTGTTGCATAATAAATACTTATATTTATAAACGCTGTGTGGTTCTTTTTCACTTAATCTACACTGTTGATTAAATGTGGTAAAAAAGCTGCTTTACACTCCTTCAAGATAAGCCTGAAGGTTGCTCTCCACAGCTTCCACTTTGAGAGCTTTCTATGGTTATCAAAGACCACTAAAAACTCCATAAGGGTTGCCTGGATTAGATAAAGGTGTATCACTCCTGAGATTTTGCACCCTATACTAAGCCAGCCTCCTACAACCACCAACACCAGTTCTCCATTATACTTCTCCCACCAGGGCACAAGTCTTAAAAGAAGTAGGGCACTAACCAGGCAGGATGTAAGTAACATCACAGCGTGTGACTTCACAACCTATGACCTCACAGGAAGTGATATCATGAAAAATGACATGAAGATTCTAAGGGGAGAGGATGTGGCCTAATGGCTAGAGCGGTCGACCTCAAAGCTGGGAAACCAGGTTTTAATCTTGGCAGGGACGCTCAACATCCTGTGTTTCTAGGCAAATCACTTAATCTCCCTCATGCGTACCAAAAATTAATGTGTCTGTCTGTAGCGTAACCGGTGCCATGTAAAGCGCTCTGATACCTTCTTGTCGACTTCGCGTTATATAAAAGTTTAAAAAAAATAAAAAATGTAAACGCACATATACAGGCCTATCATGAGTACATTTTAGTGCAGTACAATACTTAAATAATTCGATTTTGCGTCACAATTGTGCCAAAAAAGTGATGCAACCCCAGAGCATGACCTAGGCCTCTACTTACTTTAGTTATTAAAACGCTGCCAGAATGCAACTGGCAACAAGGAGAAACGTGGTAGTATATCTATTCTGCCTTATTGGTTGCAAAGTCTGCAGTTTAAAATATCTTCTGGGGTTAAGGCACCTGCTGCATAGATCTTTATGTACCCAGTAAATCTCAGGAAATAATAATAAGGGTAAGATAACTCTGGAGGTTAATACTCTTGCTGGGGAGACAGGTGTTTTGTCTAGTCCCACTTTTGAATTAAAGTAGCATAGAGGGTTAATAAGTCTCCCTCAAAGCACATCATGGGACACACATATGATGGAGTTTTATTTTATGTAGATGGGTAAGTGGGTTATTGCTTTTAACACAGAGATCCTTTAGTTACTTGCAGTTCATAAATTGTAATCGCTCTTATAGAGCACAGCAAATTATAAAGGAAAGGACATGTGACTCCTACACCTTGTAGCCCTCACTATCCTATATAATACATCCTGTAAATTGATTTACACACATATGGTGTTTTGTCAATGTATAATGTATATTTGTGAAAGTGCTCCGACACCCTGTATTGGGTTCAGTAGCGCTATAAAAGAAATAAGACAAACTAGTGGTATTTAAATTGTTATATGCAGGGCTTTAAGTGGGATGAAAAAACTGTCCAGTCTATCAAAGGAGCGTGACCACTGTAAGTGAAGGCAGCTACTGCAGCGAGTGCGAGGTTTGAAGAGTTTCCTGGAGGTATGCAGAAACAACAAAAGGGAAGGTCACAGGTCAAGTGCAGGGCCAATTTGCAAGCCAAAGCACTAGTGCCTAGACATGCCAGTGGCCCTGCGACTGACAGAAGAGAGAGAGGGAAATTATTTTGTCCCCCCCACACTTATCCCTAAGCGCGCATGGGTTTGGCCAGTCGTCTAGTGCCGGCTAAATCCCTCATTCACCGTTGGCATGTTCTCCACCATGCTGTATTGTACAACCCAATGGAGAACATGCCCAGCCTCCCGTTCCCTGGCTGAGTACTGAACCACAGCGCTCAGACCAATCACAATGCCTCACTGCAGTATTGTGATTGGTCAGGGGAATCGGGAGCCTGGGCGCTTCCTGGTTCGTCGAACTGAAGAGGACGAGAATGGAGGAAAGCGGCCACCGTCAAGGTAAGTGTTTTATTGTGTTTTCTTTGCATGTGCCCCTTTTTTTGTGTGTTTTTAAAATCCGCCCCTCTTTTTAGCCAAACTCAATTAAAACTTCTATAACCATTTCACAACTTCCCTAACACCTCTGTACCCTCTTCTACGCATGAGCTGATCCACCTGACTAGTAACCAGACCAATCATGAAGTATCCTAACTGAAAACCCCTACAATCTACAGCCTAGAAAATTCCCTTTCTCATTGAGGAGTCCCCCCTCACCAATCTACCTCAATCACTCCCTACTTCCAAAACTTTACCCCACTGCTAAGGTATCCCGCAACTCCTTTAGGAAGACTTCCATACCCATAAAGGACAGGTGCGCCTGTCAATCCCAAAAAATGACTTGTCTTCAGAATGTATTTCTGGGCGATGCACTTATTGTCTACAAAAACTTCCCTATTAGTTTCTGATGTGCTTTATCAATCACTGCTTGTTCAAAAGTCCCCCTTAACACTCGTCTGGGAATCCACTCGATCCAAACCAGCGCAGTGCCTGCCCAAAAAGCTTTAATCTCCTTGATATCCCTTTTGATATTTTTCTGATAAGGCCAGCCATTCAAGCGCACCAAGCAGGTCTCCCTCAAGTGAATCAATAGCACGTCTGGAAAACTTCCTTTAGACAACTTTGTGAGCATAAGCAGTAACTCCCCCAGTGCATGCCCTGTGTATCACACTAGTATATGTGGATCCTCATTTTCCAAATCCAGCGGCGGCTGGCATGGTTCGCGTGTGGGGGGCAGGTGCGGCGTTCGCGAGAGCGTAAAATGGGGGGTTTGCAGGTGGTGTCGCACGGGGGCGATATAAAAAAAATATAACCATAATCTTACCTTGAGGCCGCCCCACATCGCTGCTCCTGCTCGCCTGTCACCAACTACAGGAACAGGAATCAGGCAGCCAGGCTCCCTCCCGTAAGCCAATCAAAATGTTGCAATACAACGTTGTGATTGTCTGAGCGCCCTGACACCTCGCTCAGTCAGGGGCTAAAGCGGTGGGTATGTTCTCCATGCCGACTGCAATGTAGTATGCATGGAGAACAGGGAAGTGCGCATGTCTGGTTTGGGCACCCGGAGAGGGCCCACCAAACAGTCATTGCACACTTAGGAGTAGGCAAAACACTCCTTCTCTGCCCTGCTCTGTGAACAGAGCAGTGCCACCCACCCACAAAGCAGTATGACATGTTACGAAGCATAAAATGATAATAACTTAGAGTTATTATCATTTTATGTTTCTCTACTTCACATTGCTTAAAAGTTGTGGGGTGACGCTTCCCCGCCATAGCGGAGGAGCCACCCCTGTTCAAATCCTGTTTGCAAACTGCTGTTTCTCTGCTAGTTTTTCCAACCATTTGACAAATGAATGCCCATAGATCCCTTACTGAAAATAACTGCCAATGCTGAGCCTACGACACAATGTAGGAAAAAACAGCAAGAAAGAGGGTTATATTACTCATTAATTACCACCCAATTAGGCTGCACAAACAGTGGCGGCTCCTCCGCTAAGGCGGAGGAGCATTGCCCCACAAAAAAAATAAAATGATAATAATAATGTTATTACCGTTTTATTGTTCATTATTGGCTATGCAAAGCCTGTGTGGGTGAGGCCGGCTGCACTTTCCGCAGAGCAGGGGGAAGGAGTGGTGGCACTATCTTAAGTATGCATGAGGGGTTTGGCCGGCTGTCTTGTGCCGTCTAAACCCCTCATGCACCATTGGCGTGTTCACTACTGTGCTGTATTGTAAAACCCGATGGAGAACATGCCCAGCCTCCCATTCCCTGGCTGAGTGCCGAACCACGGTGCTCAGACTAATCACAACGCTGCACTGCAGCATTGTGATTGGTCAGGGGAATCGGGAGCCTGGGTGCTTCCTGGTTTGTGGACATGATGAGGACGAGAATGGAGGAAAGTGGCTGCCGGCAAGGTAAGGCTTTTAATGTGTTTTCTTCCCCCTTTTTTCTGTCTTTTTTTAATCCGTCCCTCCTTCCCCGCCGACCACTACTGCCCGGTAGCAGCCGCTACTGTGCACATACCTTTTAAAGTAACCTAGCCAAATTTCTAATCACTTCCTTTGAACACCCCTTCTAGCTTGCCTCAGTGGCAGCTCCAATTTGAAACAAATATGTTTCAAAATCCAATGCCAGCAAAACTAATTTCTTCAAAAGCAATCCCATCATGTGGTACATATCAAAATTTGTCAATGGTTGCACATTCATATGTAAAAAGCCTTTCATACATTTGCTCAAACCCCTCCTCACAAATTCTTGTCATCTTCACACCGGGCATATCACCCCAAACTGAGTATCTTGACATGTATGCCTGTTTACCTTCACCTCTCTGACCAGTCTTGCCCTTCAACTACCACACCTGTACACCATCTTTCGACACCTCAACATCCTGCCTAAGCAAACCTCCTTCCAGTTTCCCACCTTTGAAACCTGAACCTTTGAAAAATAACCATGATATTTAAGGGTGGGCGGAGCTTGCGGAGTTGCATAAAAACTCAGTGAAATTCCATGGAGTTACGAAAGCGGGCAGAGTTGCTCCACTCTGTCTGTCCCACCCCTACCCCTACCCCTCACCCTGACATCTGTCTCCTGTCATCAACACTTCTCCGATCCACATTAATGCGGGGAGAGGTGGATCCCGTCAGGAATGTAATGTTGAACATCAGGCCTCGCGGGGTGTCAAGCTTCAGAAGATAGCACAGATATGCAGATTCCCATATATAAAAGACAGGTAGGTTCGTAGAGGGTCTCATCATTCACGCGGATCCTGATGGAGTCTTAACTAAGTTCTAATCATGGAAACTCTCCTCGAGGAGTCTAGAGTTTTCTGCAGTTACACTGTACTCCCTTGTGACTCAGACCCTCATTGTGCACAGGTGTGGAAATGTGCTCTCGTTCTCCCTCAAGCCAGGCATACACTCAGATCGTATTAATGTCTCCTGGTTGGTGCCCCTACAATATCTGCCTATGGCCGAAGACTTCGCTCCCCCCCCCCGGAATTTTTATCAGCCATGAGTCTCAGCAGTTGGCCCACTGAACTACCTTACCAATGATCCAAGGCAGCAAGCGATTGAAAGGTTTGAGGCAAAGGTTCTTAAACAGAGCAAATACCTGGCCTCGGACCTTCCTTTCCTGCTTATTGACATGCTCTCTCTGACTAGAGCAGGATAGGGGTTGATCCACATCTTAGTGTTTGGTTCTCTCTCTGGCCAGAGCTGCCTAGGGGTTGATCTGAGTATTAATGCCCCAGTACTCTCTCTGACTAGAGCAAGCTGCAGAAGAAACCCCAAAATTGTTTGTAGAAGCAAAATGCCTCAGTGTACTCTTCTACAGTTTCCTCTGGGCTTTACCTCCTCTTGAAGAAATTTAAACGTTTAAGGTTCTTCAGAAAAGTTCCTTTCAAGTCTGCTAATGCTTTTGGAATACTTGTCCCAATCTCCGGATAATCCACATGGAGCATTCACAATGGGAAGATTGTTGTCTTTCTTTCTTTCTTGACCGAGGTCGCAGAAAAGTAATGCTGTCTTGTGATTGGTTTCAAAATCTTCACCATCTATGCCCAGAAACATTTCAACAGGTACATATCCATGACTTCCACTTCACGGATCACTGAAATAATATCAAGGGACAAAATATCGACTTGCAAACATATCGTGGACAAAATATCGTTTACAACAATATAGTTATAAAAAATATCGACTTTATTAAAAACAGTGTTTAATTAAATTAATATTAAAATGTAATTGCTAAAATATACTTAAAAATACTTAAATTAACTTATAATAATTAAATAATTTTTTACAATCATATTTGTTAAAACATATGTATATAGTAACATTCTATAATTAACCCCTTCCATGCTGGGCCGATTTTTCTCGTGTGCTGAGCTTTTAAAGAATCAATGGCTTCATGACGGCCCCCAGCCGTCATCAGCACACGAGCACTGTAATGCATGACGGATGGGGGCCGTCATCAGCATGGAAGGGGTTAAATAAGATACTATTCAATTACCGTACAATACCAGAAGTGTAAAAAATACTATTCCCACTCCAAAGAGTATCGACAGTCACATTATCGACTTGCTAAAATATCATTGAAAAACTGAAAACTGACCCTGAACCCTAAAAAGACCCGTTTACCCAAAAACTGAAAACTGACCCTGAACCCTAAAAATACCCCTTTACCCAAAAACTGAAAACTGACCCTGAACCCTAAAAATTCCCCTTTACCCAAAAACTGAAAACTGACCCTGAACCCTAAAAATACCCCTTTACCCTAAAGTCTGGTACGGGAGTCGAGTCACGACGTGAGCAGGAGTGGAGCAGATGCGAGTAGAGCGGCAGCGGAGGAGAGCCGTGGTAGTGGAGCCTCAAGAGCCTCAAGAGTGTGTGCCTTTGCCTGCAAACACCGGCAAACACACCCGGGGCTGAAACTGTAGAAGCCGCGAGCCGCAAGTGCCCTTCATTGCAGGTACCTCGAGTGGCGGCCGGGTGCAGCGGCGAACCACGGACTGTCTTCCAGCAGCGGGAGTGGCGGGTTATCCTCCAGTGGAGGGAGTGATGGCCGGGTGATACTATCCCGCGAGACTCGGTAACTCAGCAGTTTGTTCGCTGCCCCGCTCCGCTCCGTTGGGGGTTTTGCTCCGCTGGGAACTTAGGAGCCTGGAAGCCTCGGAGCCTGGGAGCCTCCTTCAGCCAGCTTCAGCTGCCAGAGTTACTCGATCCCTGAGCCGCCTGACTCTGCCTGTTTCAGCCGGATCTTGTCTCTGTGGCAGGAGCCACCAGTATCCCACTTGCTGAGAGGAGTGGGTTGGAGCTACTCCTGGTCACTTGATTGCATCTCTGTTCGCCTATCGCGCCTAGCCGTGCCTTGCCTCGCCCCACCAGACCAAGCGCCACGATCACCGAGGAAGGATCACCGTGGAGGAAGGAGCGCGAGGACGCGGAGCAGAGGACACGGAGCACGCCTTGTCAGCCGGATCTCAGCGGCAGGCGGGCAAGCGAGCCAACCGGAAAAGTTTTCCTCCCCAGCCTCGGAGAACTGCGGAGCCCTCGGGGAGAGGCAGGGAGAGTCGAGGGGAGCAGGTGCGGGTGCGGGAGCGGAACGAGCAGGAGGGCTCGTAGAGCACCACGAGCCTCTGCACACTGCACACGCAGCGGAGGCAGAGAACGCCACAGACGGCCAGCCCCAACTGAGCCCCCTTTCAGCCCCCATTCCTGCAAACTCGGACTATTAGCTGGACCAGTGAATTCAGCTGAGTCCGCGAGGCAATATCTTGTGAAACTGCGGAGCTATAAGAAGGTAATCTAGGGCGTGTAATTGAAGCACTAGCCCTTAGAAGACCAAACACCAACAGGAGAAGTCGGAGATCCGAAATTCGGCATAAAGTACCAGTGTGGCAAGGCAGTAGGCTGAAGGCAACTAAGGCAGAACAGAGGTAAGTGAACAACCTTTAATAAAAGTATATTAATAAATATATTAATAACTAAGAGTTACCACCTTTAGTATAATAACAGTATAACAACAGTTTTTTGCCTAGAAATGGCACCAAAAAGAGGGCAATAATTACCGGATGAACTAGGAAGGAGTAAATCATTGGAGGGTTCAAAATCCCTGGATGAAAGCCAGGAAAGTCATGCATCATCCATGGAAAATAGTAAGGGGAAACGAAAGAAAAGAAAAGTCAAAAGAGCAACGAAGAATGCCCAGAAGGCAAAAAGAGGGTGCAACCAAACAACTAATAAACAGAAAGAGAACACGGCAGCGTCAAAGTCCATAAAGGAGTTTGTAGGCAAACATTATAAATCATTAAATCCTGCAATAACATCGGATATAGATGGAGAAATAGTGGAAATTGGCGGAGAAATTGGTGAAAACTCAGGCTTACTAGAGGAAAATCAAAGATGGTCAAATAAGGGAGATCCCCAGGAAGAAGCTAATCTTGATAACGAGGAAGATGGGGTGAACCGCAAATTGTTAAACCTGACACTGCAGAGCCAAAATCACCAAATCTCGGCGCCACGATTATCCTCATCACCAAAGATGTTCTCACTGTTGTCACCAGGGACTGAAGAGCACAGGGGAAATGAAGGCCAGAACCAGAGCGTTATCTGGGGAGGTGCACCAGATCAATTCCAACAACTCCTACCACTGCAAAAATCCCCAATACATCAAGAGAGCTCAAGGACAAATTACCCAGCAAATCCAGTCAGAAATACTACACTGGACTCGGTGCTCTCTGAAACTCCAACATCCTCGTTGATGGATTTAATCTTGCTACTGCAGAAGGCCCTTCAAGGAATCCTGGAAGTAACCCTCTCAAACAACGGAGTGTTGAAAGCTCAGAAACAACATCTAAAAAATATAGAAGAAGAACTCGGAGAAATAAAGAGCCAATTGCCAAGCAGGGTAAAGACAACTGATATACTCCCACCAAATGAGGAAAGCGACAGGATAATACCAGAAGAAGAAAGCATGATAATCCTTGAAAGACCGCCTAAACTTGCAGATCAATCAGCAAAAGAAGCTGCAGATTCAGTGGACAATGTGTATATATCAAAAAGACCTATGCTGATAAAAAGGCGCGGTGGGTTTGTCACACTTGGGACCAGGAACAGGAAAGGAAAAGCCAGGCAAACGAAACACGGAGGAACGAGAAAAGGGAAGGAAACAATGAAGGGGGGTGAGCTGGCAGGATTAAACGCCTCAGCCCCAACATTTATAACACAGAGACTTACACAGGTAGAGGCAAAAACTTCAATGCCCCCGAAGACCCCGAGAGCCCCAAGAAAAAGGCAGACTCACAGGGAGGAAACTGAGAACCCGCCCTCTACCCGTACGACGAGACAAAAAGTAAGGCTAAGGGATGAACAGGTTACCGAACAAAGGTCTGGAAGACCACAGATACAGAAAGAATCCAACACGAGAAATAAAGGTCGGAAAAGAGGGAGAACAATCAATAGTCAACAAGTGCATGAAATAAACACGAACTTATTCGAGAGGAATGATAACAAATGGCTATTTCTAGACCTGATACCAGCAAGGAGGAAAGAGAAGCCGACAAGGAAAATTAACCCCCTGAATAGGGCACTGGTCTTGGCCGCATTTGCAAAATGCGGCAGTCTGAGGGGGATCGGTTCTAAAGACCTACAGCATGTTGGCTTTTGTAGAAAACAGGCATGGAAAGGAAATAACAAAAATCACCCTTCATTCGGACCTGGTAAAAAGGGCAATCCTAAAAGCCTCAAATGAGATAACGCAACAGGGAATAAGGATTATCCCAGAGAAAGATATAAAATCCTCTAAAGATAACAATTTCTTAAAACAGCATGCCGGGCTACTGAAGAGACAAGTGGTTCTCTATAAAGAAACAAAAGGAGATCAAAGTTCTCTGAACATTATAATAGACAACACAGAGAATGATTCCTCATGGGGCAACTGGTCGTTACATAGTAATCGCATGGGTGATCATAATGAAAGTAATTCGGAGGATTCAGACGAAGACGGTGGTTTGAGTAACGTTGAATAGGATGGAGGGGGCTCGCAAGAACTAGGTCTCTTAACGTGGAATGTAAATGGGCTAGGCAATGAGCAAAAATGGGAATATATAAAGGAATCCATAAATAAAGTGGACATTGCCTGCCTGCAAGAGACCTGGTTATGCGACGACTCCCCAACCATTGACGGATATGCCCAGATACATCAGCCTGCCATAAATAAAAACCGTGGGAGGCCCTCGGGGGGGCTGTTGACATTGGTATCAACAAAAGTAATGAGGGAAATAAAACTGTTGAATACAAAATGTAAATGGGTACAATTAAGTAGAATTGAACTGCTGACGGTGGATCTAAACTATAGAATGTTGATTTTAATGAATGTATACATGCAGTGGGGCAATGGGGAGGAGTATGAAAGGGAAATGAGGTGTTTTAAAGAGGATGTAGACAGTACTCTAGAAAATTATCCCGCAGATATAATAATGATAATGGGTGATTTCAACCATAAACTAAACCCAAAAAAGGCTGATCTTTGGAATAGGGAACAGTTAGAGGTATACGGAATAAACCCGGCACGTTTCCCAGCTGGGGAAACTTCGAAACAAGACCTAGATTTAATACACACCCTAGGAGGTAGGGGTTTTCACTGCGTAAATGGGAGAACAGAGTCAGACTCACCGGCAGGAAAAACGTTTATCCAAGGGCAACAGAACTGCCCAATCGACTATATATTCCTGCAGGCTTGGAACTTTCACCAAATTAGGGACTTTAAGTTAGATCAAAAAGAGGTGAGTGATCACAAACTCCTACACTTAGTAATATCGGGGGAAGAAAATTACAGAGAGAAACCGTGATTGCCCAGGAGGTGGAGTACCCCAAACGAGTGTCAACACGTTTAACAGAGGAATATATAGAAAAACTGAAGGCCATGCAATCAAAAATGGCACCTGAAAACTGTGAGAATAAAAATCTGGAATGGTTTATTGGAAAATTAGAAGAAGTTGTTCAATGCCTAAAGATAAAATTAAAACGGGATAATCCCATAAGGGTAAAACAAACAAACTGTGGTAAAGGGTTTTCTGTGGCGTGCCAAAATAAGAAAAGGGAGATAAGAGCAGCACAAAGGAAACAAAAAAAGAACTTCACCCTAGAGAGACAGGAACAGTTAGTTAAGCTGAAAAAAGAATTCAAGCAAATGGTACTCTCCGCAAAAAGGTTATATAAAGAAAAATGCTGGTTAGAATTACTAGAAGCCATAGAGAACAAAAACCTAAGGCAATTCTGGCAACTAGTAAAGGTTGCAGCTGGAGCAACAGACGGTGAACTAAACTGTGTGGTGAGTGAGGCTGCTAGGGAAGGGTACATAAGAGATCTGTACGGGGCAAGGACTCCAAGTGAGGAGCTGGAGATCAGAAAATGGCAAGAAATCTCAGTAGACCTTCTACTAAAATTTAATGAAGAGCAAGTTGAGCTCACAATAAAAGAACTAAAGCTAACACGGGCAGCAGGCCCAGATAATCTACCAGCAATAATTCTGAAAACCGAGGTTAAATGGTGGGCAAGATTTCTTGCCAAGATGTTCCAGGTAGTCCTAAAAGAAGGGGTAATGCCCCCAACCTGGAAGGAGGCCGTAATTAGGCGGATCCATAAGAAAGGGAGCAAAGAGGCGGCAAAAAATTACCGGCTGATTAATCTCCTAGATATAGGTGAGAAAGTGTTTTCTAAAATTGTATCGAAACAACTGAATGCATGGGTAGATGAGCATCAAGTAATTCCCACAGAACAGGGTGGATTTAGAGCGGGCCACTCGACAATAGACCACGGATTTGCCCTATGGGCGATGGCGAGGAAGTCGACGGAACAAAATGGCAAGCTATGCTGTTGCTTCGTCGACTTCAAAGCAGCCTTTGATTCTGTGGATCGGGCCTGCCTATGGGAGACCCTAAAGAGGTTAAATATTCCAAAAGACCTCCTTACCATAATAAAAGAACTACATAGGGAAAACTGGGGTCAAGTTATTAAAGATACGGTGGGTTCCTTGACCCCAAAAATACCCATTGCTAATGGACTAAGACAGGGCTGTGTGCTGGCCCCCAGCTTTTCTCGATTTTCCTGTCAGATCTCCCGGCTTACCTAGAGTTGGAGGGCAGTGCCAGTCCTAAGATGGATGGAAATAAGATTCCCTGCCTATTGTACGCGGATGACCTGGTAATTGTAGATCAGACCGAGAGGGGCCTCCAAAGGAAGCTTAATGCCTTCAACACATATTGTGCCAGGAAATTTCTAACTATCAACCTGGATAAAACTAAAACCCTATGCTTCGGGACAAAATTAAGTAGATTCAGCTGGTACATAGGTGACCTTAAACTGGAGACAGTTAATGAGTACCGATATTTGGGTATATGGTTCGATAGGACTCTAAATTGGAATACCCACTTGGAATCTCAAAAGGCAAAGGCTCTCGCTTCCATATGTGGCCTAAAAAGGTTTAATAGGGACTATGGTGAGATGTCACACCGACCACTGCTTAGAGCCTTTGATGCAATGATCCCCCCCCAAGTTTTATATGGCGCAGAGATCCTTTATTTGAGCGGTAAGGGATCTTGGGACGTGATTGAGGGGAACTGCATAAAAAGGCTCCTATCACTTCCCCAATCTGCTATGATACAAGCCATCAGAACTGAAATAGGCACAAAGTCCTGGGCGATACTAACCCAGATGGCTGTGATCAGATTCTGGAAGAGATTAGAAGACCCAGAAAGTAAAAAAGTAGCATATTGGTGTCACAAAGAAATTCAGAAAAGCGAGCTAAAATGGGCGAAGGCCAGTAGGGAAAAACTGAAGGGTATCTGTAATTCATTAGAGATCGTCCTGGACTTGGGAACATATCAAATCCAAAGTACCAAAGGTGACCTGAAGCAAAGGGGTAAAGAAGCCTCCAAAGTGCTTGATATAGGCTATCTAACAAAGAAAAAATCAGTTGCGCATATGCTAAATGCTTGGTCTCAAGAAAACTGGTTCCCCTACCTTGATAGATTACCCAATCGGGTACTCAGGCAACAGATCCTGAGGCTTCGAATTGGGATCAACCCATGGCTAATAAATAGAGACCTTAAATTAAAAATGTTAGATCTGGATGGTCGCTTCAGGTGTAATCTGGGAACTAAGGGAGACCTGCTGCATATTATGTTAGATTGTCTGACACTCCTAGAACATAGGAAACTTTGGCTGCGCCCTATTTTTATAAGATATGATGTAAAAACAAGATCGCAGGCAGCCAGCCTCTTAACAGAAATCCCCTATATCGACATTGTAATTGCCCTCGGGAAATTTATAAAGGCGGCCCGAGTGCATCGAGAGCCAAAGAATAACATGTAGTACTGTATGGATCTTAGCGGAACGAAATCCTTGGAGCAGTAAGAATGTGAATAGGTTTTAGTATACAAAATAAGTTTTAAGATAAGTGTAAATTTTACTGAATTTTGTACTTTTGATAATGGTGTGTATGATCTTTTAATGGACACGTTTTTAAAAATAAGTGTATGAATATATGGTGCATACTCCATTCTGCATTATGTTCACTGTATTGTTTAAAGACCATGGTCATAATAAACATATATTTTGACTTGACTTGACTAAAAATACCCCTTTACCCAAAAACTGAAAACTGACCCTGAACCCTAAAAATACCCCTTTACCCAAAAACCCCAAACTGACCCTGAACCCTAAAAATACCCCTTTACCCTAAAACTGAAAACTGACCCTGAACCCTAAAAATGCCCCTTTACCCTAAAACTGAAAACTGACCCTGAACCCTAAAAATGCCCCTTTACCCAAAAACTGAAAACTGACCCTGAACCCTAAAAATACTCCTTTACCCAAAATTAATCAATATTATTTAATTACCAATTAATTATTAATTAACAATAACAATAAAGTAAATATATTAGCACATTAGCTGTAATTAATTTAATAATTAATATTATTTTTTCCCAATTAATTACTTAACAATAACACAAAATTATATATATTAAAAATTTACTCTAATTAATGTAATTAACTAATTACAATTAATTAATTACCAATTAATTACTAATAAAAAATATGTACAAAATTATAATTATTAATTAACAAATTAATATTAATTAATTATCAATTAATTATTAATTAAAAATATTTACAAACATATATTAATTAATTAATTATTATTAAATTACTTCCCACCCTATTCCCCTATAAACCCACAACCCGCTACCGAATTACATTACGCAATTATTATAAAAACAAAATTCATTTAATAAAATATTTTATAACATTAATACACACTTTTCACACATAATATTACATAAAAATACACTATAAAATATTATATATTATTAAAAATTCGATATTTTTGCTATCTATATTTTATACAGTCGATATTACTTCACTTACCTTAAAAACGATATTTTTGTAGTCGATATTCTGTCCAGTCGATATTTTTGTCCAGTCTATATTTAAAAGTCGATATTATGTCCAGTCGATATTTTGGAGTCGATATTTTGTCTGTGCACCCCACTTCACACGTGGTTTTATAGGATGCTGTGAAAATGGCGAGATTTAAACTAAGTGATGAGTGAAAGCCATCTTGAAACATACGCAGCAGAAGCAAAAGATGAAGCAGCTGAAAATGCCTGCAGATCAAAGGCTGTCAAGATACACTAGTGCTTATGGAAATCCAATGCAATTATATTTAAAGTAAACAATACAGCCCAATCCAAAATGGCTGACAAGGAAACAGAGTGAGGATATTCTGTGTAATGAAACTTAACACAATCAAGATGGCTGACAGCGAAATAGTGTGAAGATAGTTTACCAAATGGAACTTAGTCCAAATCCAAGATGGCAGATAGTAAAGTAGCATGTAGATAATCCAACAGTAGCATGTGCACAGCCAAAATAGTGGAAAAGTACCCCAAACCGTGATTGACAAGCCCAAATAATAACATCACCAAAGGGGAAAGGAAGGCACCAGATCAGTACACAGCTGTGTGCATGTGACTAGGAAAATCACTAGGTTGAAAACTTGCCTGGAAACGTGCCACAAACGTAGTACACACCAATGTACCCTCTAATTTAATTTCTCCACGTGCAGTAAGAAACCCTCTATGTGCACACTTCCCATTGCCCTCTGCAAAACACCTCCTGGGTAAGCTAGCTGTAGGGTTGAGAGAAAGCTAGGAGTGGTCCCTTGTTATCCTTCATGCAAAACGGTACATTTATAAAGTACTTATAGCAAAATGTTTGCCAAAACAGATTTTATTGTACACAAATAACATGACATATCATAAAAGAAGCAATCTTCCTTCTAAATGGCAAACTGTTTTTCAGCTTCCTACCAAATAAACACGAACCCACATAGCTCTCTTACCAAAAAGATCAAATTCCAAATATGGCTTGCTCCAAGTTACAGAAATACAATAAATGCTGAAAATAAAAACAAACACAGCAAGAGTACCAAAGCATATTTTATATTGCCCACACAGTAAACTGAATTCTTTGCTGCTTTGCTCTGGGGCTCATAATGGTGATGGATTAAAGGAGTTAGCGGCATGCCATTGTGAAGTGGCTAGAAATTAACTCAGCCAATAAGGAGGTTGTGGACCTAGGCTAACCACTCTAGATTAATGGCAATGTTTGCCACAGGCAGCAATCTAAGGACACACAGTTGGCAATGCAGTTCTAGGCATATCTCTTTTACAAGAACATGACATAACAGAAGGAAGGATTGCCTTGTGGAAGAAGGATTGGGGGAAATGGGCACTTAAATCTCAAGTCTCTCTGACAGGGGTTGATCCGATTATTAATGCCCGGTGCTCTCTCTGGTCAGGGATGCAGTTGTGTGGTGATGGCTGAAAGGGATACAGTCACTGGGGGCGATAGTGAGCATGGATGCAGTCAGTGAGGCGCGGGAGGGGGAGAGAGGGAGCGATGCAGGTATTAGGGTGATGGTGAAGGGATGCAGTCACTTCAATTCAGTTCAATTCAATTAATTTATATAGCGCGCTACATACCCAGAGGGACTCAAGGCGCTTCGAGAAGGTTGGGGAATTACTTGTCGAATATCCACGTTTTAAGTTGCTTTCTGAATGCTAGGTGGTTCTGAGTGAGGCGAAGGTGGATGGGAAGTGAGTTCCAGGTCTTAGCCGCCAGGTAGGAGAAGGATCTTCCTCCCATGGTGGTTTTGTTGATGCGAGGTACAGCAGCAAGGGCTTGGTTGGAGGAGCGTAGCTGGCGGGGGATGGGGGGTGTAGAATGACAGTCGTGTGTTGAGGCATTCGGGTCCAAGTTCGTAAAGTGCTTTGTGTGCGTGGGTTAGGAGGCGGAATGTTATCCTCTTATTTACGGGCAGACAGTGGAGGTTTTTCAGGTGACCAGAGATGTGGTCGTTACGCGGGATGTCTAGTATGAGTCTGGCTGATGCGTTCTGGATGCGTTGGAGTTTTTTCTGAAGTTTTGCGGTGGTACCGGCGTATAGGGTGTTTCCGTGGGGATCCAGCAAAAAGTTTTTTTGAGCATGCGAAGAATGAAACGGCGTTGACTTGTCTGGTCATCGACAGTGAGGAGTCCAGGATGACGCCCAGGTTCCGTGCTTGGTCTGTCGTGGTGGGTGCTTTTCCAAGGGACTCTGGCCACCAAGAGTCGTCCCAGGCAGAGGGGGAGGTACCTAAGATAAGGACTTCTGTTTTGTCGAAATTCAGTTTCAGACGGCTGTGCTTCATCAAATCGGCTACTTCTTTCATTCCTTCATGTAGATTGGTTTTGGCGGTGTTAGGGTCTTTGGTGAGTGAGAGGATTAGTTGAGTGTCATCAGCGTAGGAGATGATGTTGAGGTTGTGTTGGCGTGCGATGGCCGCGAGGGGGCTCATGTATACGTTGAAGAGGGGGGGACTGAGTGAAGATCCTTGTGGCACGCCGCAAATGACTTCAGTGGCCTCTGACTTGAATGGTGGGAGGCGGACTCTCTGGGTTCTTCCGGCGAGGAACGAGGTGATTCATTCCAGTGCTTTTCCTTGGATTCCGATGTTTCTGAGGCGTTGTAACAGGGTGCTATGACAGACAGTGTCATATACACTGTTTTCTCACGTTGCTAAAGTTGCAGCATTAGCGTTTTGCCTTTTATTTTACAGAACGCCCTGCTGTACACCGAGGCATGAGGAGGCCACCACATGATTTACCAGCCCAGACTGCCCCATTGACATTCTGTATGTGGCAATCAGCCCCATACAGAATGATAATGGGCGGGGAGGGGCTGCTCTTTTGCTCAAGGAGGAGCGCGAGGCATTTTTGCAATTTTAGTTAGCATATTGTAGGTTAACTTTGGAGGCAGGTTTTGATCAAAGATGCCCTGGGCTCCCAGAAGTGTATTCCTTAAGTAGGATTCCCACATCAATTCTTTGAGGGAACCTGCGGGAGCCCCTTTGAGCTTTGCGAAGTAGCACAAAAATAGAGCTTTTTGAAACATGAGTGCTTGCAGAATCCAAATTCCAGCCTTCTTTGGGACAACGGTGAGGCACCAGGAAGACTGAACAGATGTCTGTAGCATCGAGCTTTGGACTTTATCCAGCCATGTGGTGATATGATCTTTAAATCTCAATGAGCCGTAAGTTAGAGTTGACATGAACTTGGCATCAATTACTTTGCAAATGCCGGTAGAATCTGATCCACGCATCTTTTTTTGCCAATTTTTTTTAAGCTGTGTTCAAGGACAAGGCAATCTCATTTAGGCTGGTGAGCTGTGTTAAATGGGAACCACACTGGTTAAAGTAAATGCCCAAATACTTTAGCTCAATATTTGCTTCCCAGCCACGTCATTCATTGAAAATGTGAATTGGTTGGCAGGATTATTGTTTCTACCTTTACATACCATGATTTTAGTTTTTGAATGATTTACTGCTAATGTGTTTTCCTTGCAGTGCAATGTGAGTGCTTCCAAGTATCAAAGAAGCTGTACTGCAGTTTGATCAAATAATAATGTGTCATTTGTATTCTCAAGGCAATGAATGTGTGGGCTCGCAAATCAAGGAGGGAAGATACTTGCTGAAGCTAGTGTGTCATTTTAAAGGTTAAGCACAAGTGAGGCTAAGATGCATCCTTCTTTTACACCAGTATTGGTTGTGGGTTGTGACACTGTTATCCGATATTGTCACTTCCACCCAAGTTCTAGTGTACAGGCTCCTGATTGCTCTCAATAGGTTTCCTGGAATGCTCCAGTTGGACAACAACTGCTAGAGTCTCGGTCTGGCAACTTTATCGAATGCAGTGGTAACATCAGCAGATGCTACCTACAGAGAAGGGGCATCTTTGATGTTAGCGGCCGTGATTAGAGAGGATAGAGAGTTATCAGGTTGTCCTCAGCGCCAGTAGCCTGCCACACTTAAAGCCCGATTGAATAGTGGGGATCAAGGCCTTCGTATTAGTCTATTTTTCTAGCTCATTTTTGCGAAAGATTTGCCATTAAGTGAGCATTTCATTTAACCAAATCCAGTTCTTGAAGAGAGGGCTTAGGAGAGAGGCTCATTCCACTGATGCTGATTTCAATATTCTCTTTGGAAGACCGTTTGGTCCCGGGGCTCGCGCTGATCGAAAAGAAGACAGTATTTGTTTGATGTCATCTGCTGGCCAGTGCTTCGGGTCATTGCTCATGGTTTTCATTAAGACAGCCAACTTTCTTAGCCAGCGAGGGATCAAGCCCAGACCCTTCTTCCACAGTGTTATATAAATCAGGATGTATTCCATCCTCTTGAGGCAGAGATAGAGGGAGTAACCTTTGAGTTGTTTTTGTTCTGTCTTTTTCTGGACTAACCTCCAAAATGTTGCTGAGTTTTTGTTTTCAAGGCCTCATGGACAAGCGCTAAAGTGCATGTGCTCTCTCCTCTAAACATGGTAACATTGGCTCATACACAATTGGCATATTTCATTTACTTACAAATCTCTAATAAAGTGCACTACATGTTCCCAGGGAGTGCAGAGACAGAATATAGATGTAAAAATATCGACTTGCACAAATATCTAGGTAAAAATATCGTGGGTCAGAAATATCGTCAGAAAAAATATTGTGGTCAAGAATATCGATTTTAGATAAGTAATATCGATGTTTAAAATATCGAAGTGTTTAATACTGTTTAAAAAATATAGTTACTAAAAAATATTGATTTTTTAATAATGTTATGTATTTTAGTATATATTTTATATGTCTGTGATTTATATATTTTTTTGTATAAGAATTATTTGTATCTTTATTAAATATGTTAAAACTTTAGTAGTTATTCATTTTTTCTTTTTTGAATTTTGCGTTTTTACTACCATAGCGGGTTGTGGGATTATAGGGGAATAAGGTGGGAAGTAATTTTATTATAATAAATGTATTGAATATTTTTAGTAGTTATTAATGTTTTTATTCAAATTTTGAGTTTTTAGTACCGTAGCAGGTTGGTGATTATAGAGGAATAGGGTGGGAAGTAATTTAATTATATTAAATGTATTGAATATTTTTATTTATTAATATTTGTTTAATTGAGATGCTATAGTGTTAAATGTGGAAAGCCTTTTTTATGAATTAATTAATAATTGTTAACTAATTGATTGGCAACTAATTAAGGTCATTGTGTAAATAATTTTAGGTGTGTATTGTGATATGTATAGGTGTAAATGGTGGGAAGGGTGGGAAGTAATGTATTTTTAATTGATTATTCAATAATTAGTTAATTAATGATGAATGAATTATTAGTTGTTAATTAATTTAAATTAATTAATTAGTAAGTAATATGGTAATTTATAATTCATTTTAGGTGTGTTTTGTGGTGTTTATTGGTGGGAAGGCTGGGAAGTAATTTATTTTTAACTGATGAATTAATAATTAGTTGTTAATTAATTTAAACTAATTATTTAAAACATATATATGGTAATTGTGTACTTAGTTTTAGGTGTGTGTTGTGTATAGTATAGTGTTAAAGCATGTTTATTCAATTAATTTCTATTTTCTTTTATTAAGAATAATTTTTTAATTGATTATTAATTATGTTAATTATGGAAATAAATGTAAATTCAACTTTTTAAGTGTTTTTATTGGTGTGGTGTTATAGGGTAGGGAATAAAATGAAACATTTAGGTTTTACATATTTTGTTTTTTGTTAATATTTGCTCCTTTTAAAATAATTATTGTTTTTAAATGTATTTATTAATTTATTTTATATAATATTTGTAGCTTTGTGTTATATGTAATTTATATTATAATTTATATTATAATATGTGTTCTTTTTATATGTTTAATATTTGTAAATGTATACTTTTTAATATTGTTTATTTATTTTTATGATTTAAAAAACAAAATTCTATAGTTTAAACGTTATTAGTAATTTTTGTTTCTCTGCTATCCAGCACTTTCCCTACTATTGCACTCACTGGAGTAGGAATAGTAATTTTTATACCTTCGCTATCCAGAACTTTTGCTACTGTTGCACTCACTAGAGTGGAAATAGTAATTTGTATGCTTCCACTATCCAACATTTTCCCCACTGTTGCACTCACTGGAGTGGGAATAGTAATTATTACCCCTTCGCAATCCAACATTTTCCCTACTGTTGCACTCATTGGAGTGGGAATAGTAATTTTTACTCCTCCCCATCCAGCACTTTCCCTAATGTTGCACTCATTGAAGTGAGAATAGTAATTTTTACCCCTCTGCTACCCAGCACTTTCCCTACTGTTGCACTCACAGGATTGGGAATACTATTGTTTACTCCTCCGCTATCCAGCACTTTCCCTACTGTTAAACTCACTGGAGTGGGAATAGTCATTTTTACCATTCCGCTATCCAACACTTTCCCTATTGTTGCACTCACAGGAGAGGGAATAGTCATTTTTACCCCTCCACTATCCAGCACTTTCCCTACTGTTGCATTAATTGAAATTGGAATAGTAATTGTTTCCTCACTGCTAACCAACACTTTCCATACTGTTTCTTTTATTGGAGTGGGAATAGTAATTTTTACCCCTCCGCTATCCAATATTTTCCCTACTGTTGCACTCACTGGAGTGGGAATAGTAATTTTTACTCCTCCGCTATCCAGAACTTTCCCTACTCTTAAACTCATTGGAGTGGGAATAGTAATTTTTTCCCCTCCGCTATCCATCACTTACCCTATTGTTGCACTCACTGGAGAGGGAATAGTAATTGTTACCCCTTCGCTATCCAACATTTTCCCTACTATTACACTTATTGTATTGCGAAATGTAAGTTTTAATTTTCTTAAATAATTTAATGTTTTAAATTATTATAGAAGTATTTTTTTAACTTTAAAATATTGATATATATTTTTTGTTTTTATATAATATTAAAGTTTAAAAATAAATAAAGATAATAGTTAAATATATGTATAAATTATTATGGTTGTGTGTTTATATTTTTTTAATTAAGTTTATTTGTTATATTGAGTTAAAATATATATTCAATTTAATTTAGTTTGTTAAAAATATTATTATTATTTAGTATATTTAATATATTTTACTTTATATATATTTTTAATTCAATATATTTTACATCTATATTTTTTACTTCGATATTTTTTAATCAATGTTTTTGTACATACCTGTTTAAGTAGGGAGTCGATATCTATGCATTCGGTGATTTTTAGTTCGATATTTAGAACATCGTTCTTTGTTAGATCGCTATTCTATAATTGTACCTGCACAGGGACGGTAAATGAAATGCTACATGTGTGCCTCTAGCATTGCGTGTGCCACCCACATATGCAGCCCTCCAACCATGTCTCAGGCCTGATATTGCAGCTCCTTGGTGTTTATTTATTTATTTATTTAATTTCTTGTATAGCGCAAGAATCGACCCCGTACGGGGTATCTCCGCGCTTTGCTCGCTAAGATGTAGAAGGAGGAGTTATTACAGATGATAGTTTAGTTATTCTTCTAGGAACAGGTTGGTTTTTAACTTTTTTCTGAAGGCGAGGTGGTTAGAAATTTGCCTAATGCTGAAGGGCAAGTTGTTCCATAGGGTCGGCCCCACCAGGGAGAAGGCTCGGCCACCCCGTCTGGTCTTTTTTACAAGAGGGGTTTTTATCAGCATTTGGTTGCTTGAGCGTAGGGATCTGTCTGGTTTGTAGAGGTGTAGTTTTTGAGTCAGGTAGTTGGGGGCATTCCCGAGCAGGCATTTGTGGACAGTGCAACAGATTTTAAATTTGACACGTTGTAGTATCGGTAGCCAATGAAGTTCTCTCATCAGAGGCTTGGAGGGGGTTTTTGGAGGGGCATTCAGAATCAGTCTTGCCGCTGTATTCTGTACTACCTGTAGGCAGATTATGGCATCCTCGTTGGCTTGTATCAGGAGCCCGTTGCAGTAGTCTAATCGACTTATCACCATGGTCTGTACAAGGGTCTTTCTGTAATTGTCCGGTAGATAAGGGAAGACTCGTCTTAACAGGCCGATGGTGTGGAAACATGCCCCAGCGATTGCATTCACATGTTCCTTTAAGGTTAGATTTTGATCTAACTTCACCCCCAGATTCTTTACTGTCAATTTTGGGGAGGGTACTGGTCCTAGGTCCAGGGGCCACCAGTCAGGGGACCATAGTATAGATGCTTTTCCAAAGAGCATTACTTCCGTCTTCCCAACGTTGCATTGGAGACGGTTGGAAGCCATCCAATTAGAGATAGCCCTCATGCCTTCAGCAAAATTTTCCCTAACATTAGAGTTGAGGGAGTGGAAAGGGTAGAGGAGTTGGGTGTCGTCAGCATAGGACACCGGAGTGAATCCGTATTTCCTCACAATCTCTGCAAGGGGGGCCACGTACACATTGAACAATGTGGGGCTTAGGCATGAGCCCTGTGGCACCCCCTTCGTGAGCATCCTTGAGGAGGAACGATAGGGTCCCAAGCTGACGGATTGTGAGCGCTCGGACAGGAAACTCTCCAACCAGGAAAGGGCCTGTCCTCCAATGCCCACTCCCTTTAAACGGCTCACGAGAATCTTGTGAGACACAGTATCAAAGGCGGCCGACAGGTCTAACAGCACCAGAATCATTGAGCCTCCTCTATCCTGTGACATCTTGATGTTATCGGTCACGGAGAGGAGTGCAGATTCGGTGCTGTAGTTGGGCCTGAACCCAGATTGTGAGTGGTCCAGGCCCCCTGTCGCCTCTATGAAACTGGACATGTGGGTGTTAACATGTTTCTCGGCCAGTTTACTCAGGAGGGGCAGAAGAGAGATAGGGCGGAGATTGGAGAGCTCTGTCCAAGGGGAGGTGGAGTTTTTCCGTATAGGATTCACTACTGCCTCTTTCCATTGCTGAGGGAGTTTACCTTCTTTGTAAGAGAGGTTCAAAACTTTTTGAATAACGGGGCAGAGAGCTGTGCTCAGAGTGTTCATCACTCTAGGGGGGAGAAGGTCAAGGGGAGACCCTGTTTTTATATTGTTTAGTAATGATCTTATGTCATCCTCGGTGGTTTCAGGGATGTCAGTGAAGGTCTCAGTATTAGTCTGTGTGCAAGAGGCACTGGAAGTCTCTATGGTATTAGGGTGCTTGGCCAGAATTTTATTATAAATGGTATCGATTTTATCTTCAAAGAATTGCGAGATATTATTGCACAATTCTTGAGAGAAAATGTCAGGGCTTTCGCATGCTGAGGGGTTGGTGAAGTTTCTCAGGATTTTATATAGTTCTCTAGTCGAGTTGTCAGCTTCATCGATTTGAGATTGAAGGCTGGTTTTCCTTGTCTTTTTTATAATTTTGTAGTAGGAGGAAACAGCTTGTTGATAAAGCTCCTTACTTTCACTGGAATGATTCTTCCTCCATAGTTTTTCTAGCTTTCTGCACTTTTGTTTTTCTAATTTTAGTGTTTCAGTGTACCAAGTTTCCTTTTTATTGGTCGATGGTTGTTTGACTAATTTTTGTGGGGCTAAGAGGTTTATGGTATCGAGGAGAGTATTGTTGAGTTTGGCTAGGGCCGATTCAGAATTGTCAGAATCTGTGAAAATCGGTGTTTTCCAAGTTTCTGCAAATGCATCTGGAGTGATCTTATGCCATGATCTTCGTTTGATGCTCAGAGTAGCAGAAGGGTCAGAAGGTTTGGTTAGCTGCATGATGGAGAATTCCAGCATGCTATGGTCAGACCAGTGTACGGATCTGGGGGGTGGCAGTGTATAGATGGGTCATTAGAGAAAATAAGATCTAGGGTATGGCCTGCCCTGTGGGTAGGGCAGCTGTTCCGCAGATGTAAGCCTAGGAGGGCTAGGTCAGCTAGGAGAAGCTTGGTATCAGGGTCCTCTGGTACATCAGCGTGGAAATTGAAGTCCCCAAGTAAAATGAAGTGTTCTCTGGCTTTCATATGTGGAGCAAGTGCTTCAGTTAAAGTTTGTGAAAAGCCGGTGTGCAGTACACTACCAATTTGACCTGGCAAGATAAACCTCTTGCCACTCCTAAACCTTCTCTTTCTATACATATGTCACCCCTAAGGTAGGCCATGGACAACACAGAGGGCAGGCTGCATTGTATTTAAAAAGTAGGACATGTACTTTCAAGTTTTGCATGTCCTGGTAGTGAAAATAGTTTTTCACTACTTCAAGGCTTATCTTTCCCATGGGATAACACAGAGATTACCTAATTACATTTTATAAGAGTAAATTTGAATTTGGATGAGATGAGACCTACAAGCCTGGTGTTTCTGAAATCACAGTTTAAAATCACAACTTATGGTGAAGTTGGATTATAAAATTGCAATTCTTAAAATGCCACTTTTAGAAAGTTGATATTTTCTTACTTTTGCCATTTGGTGCTTTCTGCCTGTGTCTGTTCAGTTTGGGTTGGGTGACAGTTGGTCTTTGTGTATTCCCTCTAGACAGCCACATACAAAGAGTCTTAAGAGTGTCTTGATCGGCCACCCGGGGGGATAGGAGGGGGGCTGTGCACACCTCACACTTACACCTGAATAGGCTGTTTCTTGTCCACACACAAAGGGCTGCATTCCCACCTGTAGTGAGTCTGTAGCCAGAGCAGGAAGGGAGGACCCCTGTGCATGTCAACCACCCTTCTTTGAAGTCTTCCCCACTTCAAAGTCACAACTGGGTATAAGTGCTGTACCTCTGACACCATGATTTCAGTACACTTCTGGACCTGTGAAGACCTTAACAGGAAGAATAACTGCTGTGCTGCTGAATGACTGCCACTCTGCTGGACTGCTGCTTTGTGGACCCTTGTCCTGCAGTGCTGCCCTCCTCTCTGCTGTTTCCCTGTCTCAGTGTGAAGGACTGAACTGCATCACTTGAACCCAGAGTGGCTCCAGGAACTTGGTGAAATCCTTCTGATTTGAAGTCTCAGGGATATAAAAGACTTCCATCTTATCTGCATCTGCACTTGGACTCTGCCATCTGTAAGTCTGCTCTGCCAAGTGGTGCCATCCCAGTTCTGGAGCCTTGGAAGTGAGTCCTAAGGTGCCTTTTTAGCCAACCCATGCATCCTCATTGGAAACAGCACATCTTCACCATTGTGGGCCTCAGAACTGGCACATATTTGTCTTTGTGTGGAGTGAACCTGGCCATGCCGTTCGGAACTAGCGCATCTTCCTCGGAACCAGCGCATCTTCTACTATAGGAGCTGAACTGACACATCACATTGAGGACCAGTGTATCGCCCCCAGAACTGACGCATTGTCTGCTTTGCTTTTGCGAAAACTGACGCATCTCCTTCTGTTGCGGGTTTGGAACCAATGGCTCACCTTGGATACACCCTGCATTTGCCTCCACACAAACCAGGATCAAGGTACTTTTGCTCGGCTGACCTAAGCGGGTCCCGGTATTCGTCCTGCACTCCATTGTGGCCGACCTGAAGGTTTGACTTAGCCCCGGTTTAATGTGACAAGATATCTCAAATAGACGCTGATTGCTTCTCAACACTATGTATCAGTTTATTTCTCCATTTCTACTTATTGGATTTTTGTTATATTGGTCTTGTGTTTTTTTTAATTAAGTTCTATGTTACTAACCTGGTGTGTTGCTTTCACTGATCTACTGTGTGAAGTGTTGCACAAATACTTTACACATTGCCTCTAAGTTAAGCCTGACTGTTCTGGGCCAAGATACTAGAGGGTGAGCACAGGTTAATTTAGAGGTTGTCTGCTTCTTACCCTGGCCAGGATTGTGTTGCTGCGTGATTAGTGATCATACCCCAGTCAACTAACAACCCAATTTCTAACCCAACTAGAAGCTCAAGACCTTCACCTTAACTGGTGTATGAGGTTTTCTGATCTGCCCACCTCATCCCTTCTCCCTTGCACCGGACCTGGTTCATCATGTGTTCCTTAAACTCCTGCCCCATGACCAGAATACTGTGTAAGAGTATACAACATGCCCCTCTCTTTGTATTTGAATTCTGTCTGCTCCTTACACCCTTCCTTGGGTAGTGCACACCTGGAAGGGCTAGTAAATTAAAGGCAGACTGCTAGCTGTATAGGTTAAGGGTGCAGGTACATAGGTGCCATCCACTGCAACTAAGGGTCTGTGTCTAGTTCTTCCCACTTACCTTCTGCATCCTTTGCCGAGTGATGTCTAAATTCCTCATCATACCTCACCGAAGTAAGCCCCTCAGAAAAACATCTGCGCCTTCCTGATCTTTTTAATGTATTTAAAGTGAACAACAATGTGCTCTAGAATTTATTCACAATATATTCAAGGCCTCAACTACTGACTTCACCCTTTTCCGCACCATCGCAGACTCACCAAACGCTTATTTTGTTTAACTCTAACCTTAGCATACTGACACCCATTCCAACCTACCTACCTCAGCCCAGCAACAACTTGCTAGCCAAATGCTCTCTGAGTTAGCTACCGGCTCTCAGGGATCCCCACCAGCACCTACCTTAGAGGAAAAAGGGATCTCTGACCCTAATCCCTGCAACAAAACCACCCCTAAGGCTGCCTCTGTCCAGCTCATCTCTGAAATTCCTGACCCCCCAGTCCCCGGCCTACACCACTCTCCAAAAAGGACAAGGCAGAGACCTCCTACTTTATCCTTCCCCCCGGGGCCTATTCTTCAACAGTTTGAGTTAGAGATAGTGACGATAGTGATCCAGCGATCAGAGACTAAATCAATTTTATCACCTAGACCCAATTCAATACCCTACAAGTCCCTTTCACGCTGGATGAGTGTAAACCAAACTTAGCAAAATTTCCATTACCATCTCATCCTCGTATTATCCTTTTGTGGAGATGCAATCTTTATTATGTAATCACGGTTTTGGCAAAATAATAATTGGATCTAGAAGCAAACTATTGTACACTCTTCATATAACCAGTCAATAACACTAATAAATAATATTTATCTATAATAATGTGATTGCTCATCAAGTACAATACAGCTTGAATCATAAATCAACATACAAGAGAAAAGATCAATATAAATGACATGAGAACATCTCAAATACAGGGCTCTGAGTGAGTGGAAAGGCCTAGAGACAAAAGAGTAGAGACATAATTCATTTGCAAAATATTTATGCAAATTTAGAAATTCATACTGACTCTAGTTTGGAAAGCTACCCCTTGGCCATGAGAGTAAGCAAGGCCCCTCAAGAAGAGTTAAGGAGCAAAGTTTCAGCAGAACATCAGCCAGCCCATAGAATTTAGGAAACAGCAACATAGCCCTCTCCTCTCGTAAAGTAGGAAAATCACGCCTTGTAACCTCACCCCGAGTACCTGTAGTTATACTCTAAATTCTCTAAAGAAGGCCCGTTCTCCTGTCTTCAATGTAGATTTCAAGCCACTTCTGATTCCATTATCACTAGTCTCACAAGGACCGCTAATACTAATACTGAAACGAAAGGCTGGAAAAGCTTTCTTTTAAATGTTCGGTCACTTCCCCGGCACCATGTCGAGATCTGGGACACTATCCAGAGCCTCAAACCAGAAATATGTTTCCTTAAGGAAACATGGCTGAAGCCCCATACTGTTCCTTCCATAACTCTGGGTATCCCTCAGGGATATAAAAAAAAGGACCGCCCAGTAAAAACTGGTGGCGGAACCGCCATTATTTACAAAGAAAAGCTCCATATTACAGTGCTAGAACAAACAATTTTGCCTACTATGGAAATTATGATTTTTAAAATTAATACCAGATCTAAGGATCACTGGAGAGGTGCCCTAGTATACCGGCCCCCGGGCCCTAATGCTGGCTTTTCACTAGCCTTAACGGAAATACTAGCCCCACATATGAGAGCTAAAGAAAATGTTATCTTGCTTGGAGATTTTAATTTTCATGCAGACGTGGCTGAAGACTCTGACACCAAACTTCTTCTAGCTGACCTTGCTCTTCTAGGTCTCCATTTAAGAAACAGCAGCCCCACCCACAGGAAAGGCCACACTCTGGATTTAATATTCACCAACCATCCCTCAATACAGTGCCACCCCCCTAAATCCATTAACTGGTCTGACCATAGTATGCTGGAATTCTCCTTTTTACAACTAGCTAAACCCTCTGATCCCCCTATTACTTTGAGCATTAAACGGAGATCATGGCATAAAATCACCCCGGACTCTTTTGAGCAAGTCTGGAGTAGGTGTGGGCGGAAAATCCGTTTCGCTCGCGGATTTTGCGGATTTTTGGGAAATTCGCAATCCGCGAGATTCGCGAATCTCCCGCAAAATCCGCAAATCCGCGAGCAGCGGATTTTGCTCGCACTGCTCGCACTGTTCGCGTGAGTTCGCGGCTTCCCAGTACAACTTCGCGCCCCGCGAATAAGTGCAAAATTGCAGAAATACGATCTAATCAAAACTGAAACTACTTACCAGGTTCAAAAGTTCAGGCTCATCATTAGTAGCCATTTCCTGTAGTGCTTGCTGAGGGGCCCCTCCAGAGTTCAGTTGCCAGTTGCAACTATTATGTGACCCTGCTCTGAACCTCAGAATAGTTATACATATGCCACAAAGGTCCTGAATTACAGCTAAGGGAGACAAGCAGGAGCCAGGCTGGCAGTTCAAATCCATTAATCAGCCCCTAATTCATTATTGTCAGTTGGGGCAGGGCAGGTGTTGTAACTAATTTTGCAACAATGAAAGCACTTAGCAAGTGCAAAAGTTCACTAATCAGGAAGCACTAAGGAAGCAGGTGCCAGCTAAAAAAATATTCTGTGACACATTAATCAGCCCCAAATTAATTCAGGTCACTTGAGGCAGGGAAGGTGTGCTTGCGTTGCCACAATAATGTACACTGACTGGACAACCAGAGGGTGCTGTGATGAAACAGAGGGTGGCATGGGTGGGCCAGAGGGTGGCATGAGTAGTCAGAGAGTGGCAGTGGTGACAGAGAGTGGCAGTGATGAAGAAGAGTGTCCCAAACAGGCTGGACACGTAGAAACAACAAGTTCGCGAAACTTGCGACCCGACAGGTAAGTTCGCAATTTGCGACATTGTACAAAACCCTCGCAAACTGGCAGAAACCCGCGCAAACACAAAAAAAAAAATCCGCAAATTCGCGAGAATTCGCGGATTTTGCGGATTGCGAGTTCGCAAATCCGCAAAATTCGCGAACGCGAGATTCGCAAAATTCGCCCATGCTTAGTCTGGAGAGAACCTACTATTTTTGACTCTGATAACACAGAATCGGCCCTATCCAAACTAAATAATACCCTTCTGGATACCATAAACTCATTAGCCCCACAAAAGATAGTCAAACAATCCTCGTCTGCCAAAAAAGAAACATGGTACACCGAAACCCTAAAAATAGAGAAACAAAAATGCAGAAAGCTGGAAAAACAATGGAGAAAGAATCCCTCTCCCGCTAGTAAGGAACTTTATTTGCAGGCAATATCCACTTACTATAAAAATATTAAAAAAGCAAGAAAAACCTGCCTACTATCTCAGCTTGATGAAGCCGGCAACTCAACTAGAGAATTATATAAAATCCTTGATATCTTTACCAATCCCTCGGCTTGCGAAAGCCCCAACACCTTCTCTCAAGAGTTGTGCAATAACATTTCTCAATTTTCCGAGGACAAGATTGAAACTATCTACAATATAATCCTGGCCAAACACTCTAATATTTCGGAAGATCACAGTATCTCATGCCAAAAAACCCCCACAGAAACCTTCAATGACATCCCAGAAGCCACGGAGAGTGATATTTTATCACTACTGAGCGATATGAAATCTGGCTCCCCTCATGATCTTCTCCCTGCCAGACTCACTAATAACCTGAGCAGAATATTATGCCCAATCATTCAAAAAATCCTAAACCTTTCCTTTAAAGAAGGTAAACTTCCGCAGCAATGGAAAGAGGCAGTTGTGAATCCGATACGTAAAAATACCACCTCTCCTTGGACGGAACTCTCCAACCTCCGCCCTATCTCTCTTCTGCCCCTCCTGAGCAAGTTGGCAGAGAAATTTGTTAACACCCAGATTTCCAGTTTCATAGAGGCGACAGGGGGCCTGGACCAATCTCAATCTGGGTTCAGGCCCAACTACAGAATTACCGAATCAGCACTCCTCTCCGTGACCGATTACATCAAAATGTCACAGGATAGAGGAGACTTAATGATTCTGGTGCTGTTAGACCTGTCAGCCGCTTTTGATACTGTATCTCATAAAATCCTGTTGAGCCGACTGCAAGGAGTGGGCATTGGAGGTCAAGCCCTGGCATGGTTGGAGAGTTTCCTCTTCGGACGCTCACAATCTGTCAGCCTAGGCCCCTACCATTCCATCTCCAGGGCGCTCACGAAGGGGGAATGTGGGGCTCATGCCTAAGCCCCACATTATTTAATGTGTATGTGGCCCCCCTTGCTGAGATTGTGAGGAAGTATGGATTCACACCAGTGTCTTACGCCGACGACACTCAACTCCTCTACCCTTTCCATGCCATTAATTCTAATGTTAGGGAAAATTTTGCGGAAGGTATGGGGGCTGTTTCAAATTGGATGGCTTCCAACTACCTCCAATGCAATGTCGGGAAGACAGAGATGATGCTCTTTGGGAAAGCTAGCATACTCTGGTCTCCCGACTGTTGGCCTCTGGACTTAGGACCTGTACCCTCTCCAAAATTGACAGTCAAAAATCTGGGTGTGAAATTGGATCAAAACCTAACCCTAAAAGAACACGTAAACGTGATCGCTGGAGCCTGTTTCCGCACTATTGGCCTGCTCAGACGAGTTTTCCCTCTCTTACCAGACACCTACAAAAAGACCCTTGTGCAGACCCTGGTCATAAGTCGATTAGACTATTGTAACGGGCTCCTGATACACGCTAATGAGGATGCCATCAATCGATTACAGGTGGTCCAGAACACGGCGGCCAGATTGATTCTGAATGCTCCCTCAAGAACATCTTCCAGACCCCTGTTGAGAGAACTACACTGGCTCCCTATACGCCAACGTGTCAAATTCAAGATCTGCTGTACTGTCCATAAGTGCCTGTTTGGAAACGGCCCCAACTACTTAACTCAAAAACTACAGCTTTACAAATCGGACCGAGATCTGCGGTCAAGCAATCAACTTCTGCTAAAAACCCATTTTATCAAAAAGACCAGACAAGGAGGCCGAGCTTTCTCCTTAGTGGGACCGACCTTATGGAACAACTTGCCTCTTAGCCTCAGACAGATCACTAATCATCTATCATTTAGAAAAAGGCTAAAAACCAACTTGTTTGCAGAAGAATAATCTACTGTAGTCCATCACTGTAACCTCTAGCTCATTTGCAATGTCCCTGTTTTTGCACCAACTTAGCGAGCAAAGCGCGGAGATACCCCATACGGGGTCGATTCTTGCGCTATACAAGAAATTAAATAAATAAATAAAATAAATAAAGTCCGATCTATATTGTGTTGTAAGTAGCAATTTTCAATTCATTCTATTGATCAAAACAGGGAGTGTTCTATTACACCACTCTTGACATGACAATTTTGCAAAAAGATCCATTGTTCGTTTATTCATTTTATCAATTTCCAGCCAAGGAAATAAAAATGTCAAGCTTCCATGGTTTGTACACTACCTCCATCTCAGTCATGTATCAACTTTTGTGCCTCGATTGTTTCAATGAGCCGCTCACTGAGGAAGTGTTCCGTTCTTTTATAGAATTAATTTCTTCCATGTACCCTTGGCAGACACACAGGGTTCGCGAAGGACAGTTCAAATTTTTCCTCCCCTTCTACATTTCTAATAAATCTTTTTAATTTACTCTCAGGCCTTTTCTGCAGGACAGAAAAATCACACTTCTAGGAAATAAAAATACAAGTGTTATTTATTGTTTATAAAGTCATACTATTAAAACACCCATTGTGATGCATACTTTCTCGCTTTATCTCGGCGCATTTTAAAGGATTATGCTTTTAATTCAGTTTAGTATATAATGAAATGAGCAGCTTTTATTCTGTTATTTTCACATGCATTTGCGGCCTACTACAGCACTTTAACACGTACTTACGCAGTTTTTGTTTTCTTCATTACCCTTTAGCATTTAGTTTTCACATCACTCGATTAGTATTTTCAAACAATGGGGGTTCAATCCGAGCAGGTTTTGTTTTGCGACATCCTGCTGACTTCCTGTTTGACTTTCTAACCCGCAAGAAAGATACATTGAGGACCACAAGTCCTTATTGCATACAATATAATACAATTCCTGAATCGACCTTAAACCTTCCCAGGTAACAAAACACAGAGATTGCTTTGATATTATAATAAAATTAGTGTCTGCTTATACACTTCGGGCCATATGTATCATAGTTCAGTTTTGCGATTCCTAAATAGCGATTTTTAAGGAATCGCTATTTAGGAATCGCAAAATGGTATGTATGAAGAAAATCGCTTTTTTTTAGCGATTCCTTAATCTTCCTTAATTGGGAATTCGCATTTTGCAAATTCGCAATTAAGGAATCATTTCCAATGCATTCTTATGGGCCAGGAGGCCCATAGGAATGATTGCGAAATAATTCTCAAATTGCGAATTCGCAATTCGCTAATCACAATTTGAGAATTATTGCAAGGGTGCAGGGGTGTCTCAAGGACACCCTGCTGCACCCCTGTAAATTACATGTGTGTGCATTTGGCGCACACTCTTGACCAATGGGCATGTATGTGCGTCATATGCCACCCTCACAAATGCATAATTGTACATATTTACAAGAAATCGCAAATTACCACCAACTACAAGTTGGTGGTAATTTGTGATTTCTAAACCTGAAATCGCAAGTCTAAAAAGCTTCATACATAGCATTTAAGGAATCGCCAAATTGTGATTCCTTAAATGGTTAAGCAAAATAAGGAATCGCAATTTTTAGCGATTCCTTATTTTGCTAATGTTTCTTACATTTCAAAATCGGTAAAAAGTCCGTTTGCGATTCGCTAAGGCCGAAATTCTGCGTATTTCGGCCTTAACGAATCGCAAAAGGCTTGATACATATGCCCTTCGTTTCTTAACTTGTCTCTTATATATATGTGTTCAGCGTCCATCAATGGTGGAGTCATCTGTGTTCATCACACTTCTCATTCACTGTGCATGCTGCAGAAAGTTTCCTACAGATATGAAGCATTCATGCTGCAAATTTCAGTCCTAGCTGTACCAACTCAGCTTTTCATCACATCTGATCCTGATAAAATGACTGCCATTGACTTGGGCTCTAGTAGCACCTGCTACCTGCAGTGCAGCAAGCATTGTATACTACTCTATATTGGTATTATTTTTGTGACTGAACTGGGATTATGCGGGGTTTGCTCTGTGTGGAGGCACCGCTTTCCTGTCTAATGCTGTAACATGAATGTTAACCTTCAGTTTACTGGGTTTAATCTTGAAGTGGTTTTCTGGGCCTGCGACCTTTTAAATAATGACGTGAGTTCATCATTATATAAATGAATGAATGAATATGATTTGGTGGCACTTGACATGCCTTAAAGACAGAGCGCTAGCTCTTCCAGCATCTCTTAACTCTCATAAGCATAGAGTGCCCACCGAAACAGACTCAAGTCGATTCCTATGGGTGGTGATTCCAGGACTGGTTACAAGAGCCCCTAGGTGGACCCACAGGTCCACTTCTCCACTGAGGAACAAGGAGAGCTGAATCTGACTACACTCTATGGTCCTGGATGAGCATTGTGTGCTGGTGCCTCTACTGCTTTGGCAGCCAATGTTAGAAATTCCTGGACACGAGCTGAACATCTGAATTATGCTCTGGTCAAACATAGCTAATAAAATGTATGAAAGTGTCCTTATATGATGAGTGAGTGCATAGGTGGCTAGATCGTTCAATGCATAGATGGAAGCAACTATTCAGCCACTCATTCATTCATTCTTGTATTCATCCACTCACCTATCGATAACACAAAACAAACAAACTCAACATTCAATAAAAGAGGAACTTTCAGCTATAAGCCAGATGCTAGTTTTACAAGACAACTAAGCTGTCTGAAACAGTGGATGACCTCGACGTTATGTATTTGTGCTGATTTTCTATTTTTCTAAGATAATACGCCTACTTTCTTGACTGTTCTATTGTTTCCATTATTTTAGATGTGTTTACATGCACACACCTAAGCAGTGTATTAAATCCAAGGGAGGTCTGGCAGTTATTGACATGGGGATCAGTATGTTTAAATATTGGTGTATAATTTCCCCTAACCCTTTCCTGGCTAGGCCTTTTCCCCCTGTGCTAAGGCTTTTTTGGGCTATTTGGGGCAGTTTGCGATTAGGCCCCTGTAACTTTTTGTCCACAAAAGGTATCCGTTGCCAAATGTTTGTCTTTTTCTTCCAAAATTATGGAGATTTTAAAGGTACCCAGGGTTTGTGGAGCCCCCTCAAGGAAACATAGAAATTAGCCAAAATACAGCAAATCTGTTTTTTGGGAGGGGAAATGGGGAAGAAGTGCTGCAGAAGAAAGCATCTGTTTTCTTCCCTGCAAATGATATCAACAAAGGGTTTGTGGTGCTAAACTCACCATCTTCCCAGCTTTCAGGGACAGGTAGACTTTTGTCAGAAAACCAAACTTTTCTAGGCACTTTTGGCATTTTAATGGGACATAGACTATTTTTGCTACTTTTTATGCTTTCAACCTCCTTCCAGTTAGTGGTAGAAATGGGTGTGAAAGCAATAATGGATCCCAGAAAGCTATACATTTCTGAAAAGTAGACAACATTCTGAATTCAGCAAGGGGTCATCTGTGTAGATCCTTCAAGGTTTCTTTTTATAGAAACTAACAGTTGAAAGTAAGAAATATTGAAAATGTTTGGAAAAAACCAGCCATTTGTGCCAAATTTCTTCTAAGTATGACAGATTTTTTTAAGCAGTATGCCGTTACATCTGCTGGACCTTTGGTTGTAGGTTTACTAAGAACCTGAGGAACCCAGAGCCAATAACTGAGCTGCATCTTGCAATGTTTTTTCATTGTGTACCTGGTATATATCAATTAATTTGGTAAAATATAAAGAGTGAAAAATAGGTATCAAGGACCCCTATGTATTTCCAAAATGGGAACAAAATATAGAGTTTCAAAGTAGTAGTTATTTGGTACGTCTGCAAAATTGTGGTTACCCATACTAGCATCTGAATTACAGGACATTTTTCAAAGTGACTTCTTTTTTATACATTGTCTTGCATTTGGAAGGCAGAAATGGATAGAAAGTGAATAGGTAAAAACAGGTGCTCTGCAATTCTGTTTTTCTCTGAGTCGCCAGATAAAAATGGTACCTCACTTGTGTCGTTAGGCATAGTGCCTGCGACAGGAAACGGCCCAAAACGCAATGTGGACACACCACATTTTTTAAGTGAAAACAGACCCTTTTTTGCAAAGTACCTAGCTGTGGATTTTGAACCCTAGCTCAACCGGCACCAAGGGAAACCTAGCAAACCTATACATTAAAAAAAAATAGACATCCAGGGGAATCCTGGATGGGGTGACTTGTGTGGCTCCCTCTAGGTTCTGTTACCCAGATTCTCTTGCAAACCTCAAACTTGGTCAAATAAAAAACACATTTTCCTCACATTTCTGTGAAGGAAAGTTCAGGAATCTGCATGGATCCACAAAATTTTACCTGCCCCGCATTGCCAAAAGTCCATCTATAAAAATGGTACCTCACTTGTGTGGGTAGGCCTTGTGCCGGTGACAGGAAATGGGCCAAAACGCAGCATGGACAGCCATATCACAATTATGTTATGTTATGTTAAAAGCATTTATTAAGCGGACGTACACCAACTTTTTCATGGCGCTAAGGTAGCGGTCAAGGCAGTGACAGGGAGATAGCTTTGTCGTCATATGCTTGGGCGAACAACCAGGTCTTCAGCTGTTTTCTAAACTGTACAAGAGGGGTCAAAGACCTTAACTCGACCGGTAGGGAGTTCCCGAATTGTGGGGCCAGGACTGCAAACCTTAGACCACCATACTTCTTTCGTTTATACGAGGGAGTTGCCAACGGGTTCAAATGGGGGGATCTAAGGTCTCAGGAAGGAGTGTAGCATTGAAGTCTCGCTAAAATAAAAGCTGGACTATTGCCATGAAGGCCTTTAAAAATGGTGCAACCCAACTTAAATGCACAGCGCTCGATCACTGGAAGCCAGTAAAGGCTTTTCATAAGTGGACTAACATGATGCCACTTAGTTTGAAGAAATATCAACATAGCAGCTTGGTTCTGAACCAATTGGAAGCATTTCAGTTGGTACGCAGGGAGGACAACATACAGTGAGTTGGCATAGTTCAGACAGGAGATTAACAAGGCTAAAGTGACCAGACTCATGGCTTCCCTACTCAGGAATCTACAGATCTTCTTTATTCTCCGCAGTTGAAAGAAACCGGCAGAGACCACTGAACTGATCTGGGCTTTCATGGACAAATCATTACTGATAATTATCCCCAGGCTCCTGGAGGAAACAGCTGGCACGGGGGACAAAAGTTGGAGTGCCATGGATTTGCTGACCCACCCATGAGAATCAGCTCAGTTTTATCAGGATTCAGCTTCAGTTGGTTGTTGTTCATCCAGTTACTTATAAAAAGTCATAGTGGCTTGAAAGTTAGCCACTGATGAAACTGATGAATTGATGTTAAACACCAATAGAAGATCGTCGGCACAATTAAAAATTCCAACATTTCTTTCTCTCAGGTAACAAATTAGAGGAAGAAGATACAGGTAGAAAAGGAGCGGAGAGATAAAAGAGCCCTGGGGAA